>NW_026126540.1:34400660-36901321 GCF_943737965.1 Phodopus roborovskii
GCTATACACAACTGCTTTTAGTTTCTCTAGCTTTTCTCTCAAATAAGTCACATGAAACAGAAGGGGGAGATGAGGAAAACACAGAGGCATGTTATTGAAAATTCATAGAAATCTTAGGCAAAGCTCACCAGTGCCAGTATCTCATCCTAGAGATTCTGCACACTATTGTATGCAAAACAAACAAAAAATCCACCACACTGGCTTTTCTAGTAGGAGAATTTAAGTCGAACCACCGAGAGAAAGAGGACTTTAAAAAAATAATCTAAGAAGGAATTCATGGTGCTTCATTTAAAAGAGTCCTTGGTGGGCACAGATCCTAGCCAAGTGGTGGGCTGCCTTTTTAACACCACTCTGCCATGAACACAAAAGTAACTGCAAACTTAGCCATTTTTGCCAAAAGTACTAATAACTTCCCAATCAGGAAACACAACATGGAAAAAATAACCAAATCATGTTAAGTTTCAATGTGCCATTAGCAAAGATCAACTTTTGAGGAGAAATGCCTGACAGGAAAAGTACAGCCCTGTATAAGCTGCTTTAAAATAAAAGGCAAGAAGTCTTAGTTTTTAAACAAACAAAAGTAATGACTTTTTCTCATCTGTTACAAGATTTCAGATCCTTCTATCAGCATTTTTCCTATGACCAGCAATCTTAATAAAACAAAGTAAAGAAGGTCTTCAGTTGTTTTTAAAAGCATTTCTAGAAATCAAGTCAGTGAGACAGAATATACATCAGAGGGTAGCTTCAGAATGATCGTTCTTCCTCGGAAACTGCAGAAGAAGGGCTTCTGAGCTCTTCCAAAGTCCAAAAATGCTGTCACAAGAATAAAGAATTAAAAAATAGGGCAGACTTGGGAGACTACAACAATGCAGTCAACACTGAGAGCGGTTCCCTAGAGAAAAGCCTTCTGCTTCAGTGGACCCCTGCAGAATGGGCTGCTGGCTAGGAACTTTCAAGAGAAGGTAATGGAGATGTTCACCAGAGCCCATTAAGAACTCAGGGCCAGTAGCAGGCAGCATGAAGCCTCCCTGGTGCTCAACTACAAATAAGAATACTGACTGATCTTGGTAGGACTCAGCGGGTATCCAGTGTAAATTGTTGAGCCCCTCGAAGACCCAATGTAGGACTGAGTGGCAAACTGGTGTTGGTACTGAGCAGGGGCCACGCTGGCAGAAGTGAGGAGGCTAGGCCCAACACTGACAGGAACCTGGTGCACCAGAGTGCTAGGGTGGGTGGTATAAGCTGCAGCATGCCTTGAGGAACCCTGGGGGGAGAAAAGATGAGCAATGGAACTTGTGGAACCCAGTGCAGCAGCAGAAGTGGGAGCAGCGTACGTATACAGGTGAGGCTGGCTTGGCAGGTGAGCAGGGGCTGGGGCCAAGTGTGGGTGCCCTGTCGAATGCAGTGGGCTGCCATGCTGGAAGGCGTAGGGGGCTTGGGAGAGCGGGGCCACAAATGCCTGCTGTCTGCGGGGAGCAGGGTTGCTGCTTCTTTCCTGCGAGGTTGGAGCTGACGATGACTGCTGGTTCTGGAAGGAGGAAGAAGGGAATGAGGAACCTTGAGGTTACCCTAGTTCATAGCACCAAAGACCTTGAAGTTCTGACGTGTACTGTTTCTGGACTGCCTTGCAAAAGAATCCCCCAACCTGGCAATAGATGCTGTTAGAAGATAGTCAATTATGCCTCTGCCTCGTGGAAGAACAGATCTTAACTCTGTTCAAGAAAGCAACAGTTTGCTCACAAGTATGACAGTATGAGAGAAGTGTTAGAAACTTAACGCACCCTCTCCTGGAATCAGTGGTTTGTTTAACCTTTCTTGCTGTCTTTTGCTCTCCTCTCTAAGTTCACCACAGCCCTTTTAAAGTGTGGAACCTGGAGTACATGCACTATCTCAATTTCCATTTGCACCTGCATGTGTTTTCTACTCTCTCCCAACAAAGCTAAACCCTCATTCTGATATCACACGAGCACCAAAGTTTAGTTGAGAAAAAGGGGAACAGAAATGGAATAGAGTACCCCTTACTACCCCATCAGAGGATCACATGGCAGGGCAGGATACACCCAACTCTAGGAACAGGCAAGATTAGAACCAGCTAATTCAAGTGACTTCTCATACAAGGCTCAAGTTATCTGTGGCCTAGAGATGAAGAGAATCTGGTCCCAAAGCAAGTATGGTGGAGCAGTACATCACAAACACACTCACAGATCAAATGAAGAGACGAAGCACATGCAGGTACGACGCAGGCCACAGAACACAAAAGGAGCTTCATTTGGCTTTATTCAGCAGTCCAGCCAGAAGCAAGGTTCTCCAGAGAGTAACAACAGGGGAGAACTCAAACAGAAGGTAGCAGCCCCTAGCGCTTACCTGGCTAAGGTTGAGTGGCTGCACGGCGCTGGTCCCCCCTCGTTGAGCTCGGTACCCTGTGGGGGTGATACAGCATCCAGATGACTGCCCACTCACTGAGGCCACTGGCTTGGTCTTACTGCTAAGGAGACCTATAAAGGGGTCAAGGGTTAGCATCATTGCCCTAACCTTAGAGAATCACCTAAGTCCACAACTGTCTGTAGTTTGCACAAGTTAAGGTCTCAGTATCCCTTACTCCCCTCAATTACATTTGTGCCAGAACAAAATAAACTGCATTATTCATTTCTTTTCTGTCTTGTCACAAAGTACACAAAAATCCTTAAATGGTTACTTAAGTAAAATTATCTAATCTCCTAATACATACAAGGAAACACTAGAAATACAGAGGAAACATTCTATATCTCCAATGAACCTACAGTTTTATATAGGAATGGGTTAAATAAGAAGTGACAATGGGGAGCTCAGAAAGACATTTGTAATTCTTAGAATATTTAAAGATCCAAAGGGTCAATGATGAAGGCAAAAGTCTATCCTTTGGGTATGTGTTGTATGTTGTTTTATTCCTTTTGGGGAGCTGCCATCCAGCTCCCAAATGAATCACACAAGGAGTCTTATTCTTAGTTATGAGTGCCTGGCCTTAGCTTGGCTTGTTTCTTGCCAGCTTTTCTTAATTTAATTATCCCATTCACCTTTTGCCTCTGGGCTTTTCCTGTTCTTATTTCTGTAAATCTTACTCTTACGCCACGGATTGCTGTGCAGCTGTGTGGCTTGGTGACCCCTGATGTCCTCCTCCCCTATCCCCCTCCCAAGAAGTCCTTGCGCTCCTTCTCACCCCTCCTATAACCCCTTATCCACCTGGCTCCTCCCTAAACCTCCTGGCAGCTAGTTGCTGACCCAGCCTCCTGACCACAGGTACATTGTATTTAATCAAATACATCTTTTGATCATTAAATAAATGTTCCAGAGCATAAACAAAAGTAACACACCTTAAATTAATGTTCTACAACAGGTATGTACTGCCTTCACACTCTAAGAAATTAAAGGGTGTTAGAATATAAAAGCTGGCTTCCTTATATGTTCCCAGTAGGAAAACTGGAATGTGGACTATATTATTAGGGATTAATATTGTTCATGCATAAGTCCTAATAATTATACTCAGAAACCTGGTATCCGCATGTTCAACCTTGTCTCCAAGGCAGCTGACTATCTCTACAGAAGAGCACATTGACTTAACACAAGTTCTTAAATCAGAACCCTTTTATGACCTATAAGCAATAAGTAGTATAATCCATAGCCAAACACTATGTGTAAGACACAGATAGCTAATCTAACACCAAAAGCCATCCCTCCTCTTCTGTTGGGGGATATCACACAATGTGAACCCTGAGTTTGCATTTGTGTTAATTAAATTAAATGGGTCAGGAGGCTGAGTTAGCAACTAGTTGACAGAAAGCAAACTAACCATAGAGCATTAGAGGGCATCCAGGAGAGACAGAGAGACACAGGAAGTAGTAGGATGGATTTGGAGTGGCACAGGTTTTTCTGGTTTGGGGGAAGAGGACGCACAGGGCTTTTGGAGATGCCAGCAAGGAGAGAAGGGTAGCTTTTTGCTCCTCAGTGTCTCTGGGCTTGCAGGCTTTCACCCCAGCCTCTGAATCGCAAGTCTTGTTTATAAACAGAATAGAGAGGTTTAAAGCTACTTTTAGCAGCAGTGACAGAGCCAGTGCCTGTGGAAACAGATTCCCAACAGGCTAGCTATGGCAGCTGCTAGAGAAACAGGTAGATAACTGGAATTGCAAAGTTAGCTGAAATAGCAATAGATTAGGGCCCAGCCACTGTGCCTAAATTAAAACAAAAACCTTCCTTTGCAATAAAGTTGCCAATGGGAAGCTACTGCCTAACCTTTGCTGGGCCTCTCTCTAGAGGTTAAGAAAGGTTTGTCTCCTGAAAACTTCTGATAGGATGCTAAGAATTCCAAGGTCCTGATCTAAGGATCCATGCAAGTCTAGCAACCAGAAATACTTGCAGTGGGAAGTCATATGAGTAAAAGCAAGCTTCTGTTATAAAATCAGAACTTGTTATTGCACAACTAAACAGCTAAATTAAGGACCGGTACCCAATAGCAAAATTGGCGGAGTTAATTGGGTAAAAATGAAACTAACCAAACATCACTGCTATGACTAAAAGTCTAAAGGGCATATTAAAGTCATTTTTAAAAGATTGATTTTACTTTTATGCATGTGTATGTATGTCTATGATTGACAGTGTCCAGAGTCCACAAGGTGGTTGTTTCCCCTAGAGCTACCTGAAGTGGGTACGATGGAACCAAATCCAGGCCTTCTGGAAGATCAGGAAGCGCTCTTAAACACTAACTCATCTCCAGGTCATAGTCATCTTTAATATTATCAAGCCCTTGCTATTTTAAATCATCAAATCCAAATACCTGCAACAGGCCAAACTGCTTACTAGATTCTCTTCCTGCTAGTTAAGATCCATCTTCTCAACTTTTTCCCACCAGAAGTGAATATATCTAAAACACTAGAGTGACACTAAACACAACCTCATTTTCATATTAATCCAAGCAAATACATGTAGGAAGATAAAATGATGCAAATAAACTTTCCTATTACAGGGAACTTATTTCAGAATTAAGCACTTTTCAAGTCTATGCTTAATCTTAACCACTGGCATAGTATTACTAAATATTAAAAATATACACACCTAAGGAAAATTCAATTCTAACTGCTAAGATCCTACTTACCTGAGGCCTGGGTTGCTACAGTGCAGTCACCAAGCTGTGCTTTCAATGGAGGCACAATGATGGTACGGGTGCCAGGGCCGTCTGTGGCAGTCCTGCCAGGTCCTTCCAGAAGTGGCCCACTGTTGCCCCGGAGAGCATTCAGAGTGTCTGTGGGATATGGGCTGCTCAGGGAAGAGTCAGAATCTGGAGAGTCATTGACAGTAACATAACTGATGACATTAGACCTCGCCTTCAGGCCCGAGCTGAGGAGGAAAAAAAAATCAATTATAACTGCCCTTTTAGGCAATGTGTCCTACATGGTCTGTGGTTCTCTCCTAACAACGACGACAGTAACCCCAGCAGCAAATGGCCAAAAAGTATTTATTCTGCATCAGACACTGTTTTCATATACTACACTAGCCAGGGAATCTTTTTTTAACCCTGAACGATAGGCACTACCATTCCCATTCTGTAAATAAGGAAACTAAAACATAGTCAAGGAATTCATGCAAGGTTACACAAAGAATAAATGGTAAAAAGGCAGCACTCAAACCCAGGACACAACGGTTTTGAAGTCCACAACTACTCCATGTTGCCTCTTGCCTGTTCTCATTCATAGTTCTTTCAATAATATTCTGCAAGCACCACTTTTTCTCCTTTATCATTTCCTTAGACAATTTAATCTAACGTCTCACAATAGGTTTTGTTGTTTCTTTGAGGCAGTCTTGCTATGTAGCCCAGCATGACCAGAAACTCAAAATCCTCCAGCCTCTGCTCCGCAAATACTGGAATCACAGGTGTCTACTGTACTACCCTGCCCACTTTCACTATATTTTTTGGGGGGGGGGGGAAGATTCCTTCATGACTCTCATTTTCCTATCTTCAGCTTCCTTATTTTTTAACTTTAATAGGATTGGCTTTAGTCAACGAAATCATGCTGGCTATACCTCATATATAATTTTTGCTATTACTCTATCACTTTCCCTCTCCAGGTTGATTTTTTTCTCTTCCCCAAATCAGTTCAATAGTCTCTTTCAAAACATGACTTGCAAGTTTACAATTATTCATATAGTCCTTTTGAATTGAAAGCCCAAAATGCTTCCTAACTTTGTTTCTCTAAGTTCATTCAAACTTTACTTAGCAGGCTGGAGAGATGGTTCATTAAGAGTGCTTATTGCTCTTCTAGAGTTAAGTTTCCAGTACTAAAGTCTGGCAGCCCATGAACACTGCAACTCTAGCTTCAAGGAATCTCACGTCCTCCTTCAGCCTCCATAAGCACCCAAAGTCATAGGCACATGAGCATAAATATAAATATTTTATTTACTTATTTGTTTATGCATAGCTGTCTCCCCCCCTCCTTATGTTTTTGGTTGTGAGCCTAGTCTTTAACGGCTGAGCCATATCTCTCCAGCCCCCCCCTCTTTCCCCCCCTTAAAGGCAGGGTCTCACTGTGTAGTAGCCCTCTGGCTGGCCAAAAACTTGCAATATATATCAGGCTGGCTTTGAACTCATTATAGAGATCTGTCTGCCTCTGGCTTCTGAATGTTGGGATTAAAGACATGTGGCACCACACCTAGAAATAATAGAACTTTAACTCTAGTTATAATTCTGTAAAGTCTCTTAATTTAATTTCACATGTGAATCATAGATCAAGGTTATACCTAACACTAAAAGCTCAATGAAGAACTTAACACAGATCAAGGCATTAGCCATTCCAACAGTTCCTTAACTTACTGGTTCCCCTCAGTAAACCACCTAGTTAAGGATCTGATGATGTGGCTTGAATGAGGCGTGCCCCCATAAGCTCACTTGGTTCCCAGTTGATGGCACTGTGTGTGAAGTTTATGGAACCCTTAGGAGGTGGAGCTTTGCTAGAGAAAGTATTCGCTGGTGCAGCCTTTGAGATTTTATAGCCTGGCCTCACTCCTAGCTTCTCTCTGTGGATCAAGTGTGATCAGCCAGTTTCCTATCAGTCCAGATTCATGTTCCAGCTTCCATATCTTTTCCACCACGATAAAATGGCCATATTTATCCATTCTGAAATTCTACATCAAAATGTATCATTACACCCCTGAGTAGCTTTTTGTCACAGCATTCAATCACAGCAACATAAAAGTAACTAATACACTTGCAAAAATGCTAGGATAAAAGGGAAAAGCTGATATTTAAGTTCTTCAGCTTTCAGACCATATTAGAAGAGGGGTCCAACCTTCCCCAACAAAGCCTTCCCACATTAAGATAGGAATTTCAAGTAATCTATCTACCTTATTTATCCCAATGAACTGTTCTCAGAGTCTACTGTGGCTCTGTTAAGATAGCCTTGAAGGCAAGGACCATGTCTGAGGTTTAACATGCATTTCAAGCCAGAGTAACTATATCAAACCTCTCTAATGTGTCAGAAGACTGATCTATTTGATAAATAACATTACAGAAAACTTGACAGGGCTCAGTTTCCAGAACTTCTAAGTTTGACTGACATACTTAATTACTTTTTCTGATTGTTCTTTTATTTTTTTAGTCAAAATTGCCCTTGAATAAAGCTATCAGTGAAAGACCAAGGGTATGCTGACGTTACCAGTCACAGAAGGCAATGGAGGGCAACCATTTGCCAGGCTTACCTACTGGGCTTGTATTTGTTATCCTCTTCTTCGTCAGTATCGCTGCGGATAGTGATAACGCTCACAGGAGGGCTGGGGGTATCTGGAATGATGATTGGCTGATGCTGATCTTGGACAGGGACTAGGGAATTGTAAGAAGATGTGGTTCGCAGAGGACTGCTCCCAACCAGAGAATAAACTTGGGAAGGCATAACTTCCAGAGAGGATCTGTAGGAAAAATTCACAAGTTAAGACTATTTGGTCCCCTACCCTACCCTCCCAACTGTACATCTTTTCTTTTGACCTCCTAATTGCTTTCTGTTTATTGGGTTTTTTTTTTTCTGATCATTAAGACAATATATTTAATTATCGAAGTTCTAATTCTGACTAGTGTTTATAAAAGAACTTACATTTTTATGCACTTTTGTCCACAGGTTAAGTTTCACCTTGTAAAAAAGTAGGCAGAAAAATGAAACATGTGGCCAGATGGTTCAGTGGGTGAAGGTGCTTTCCACCAAGCCTGAGTTCAATGCCAGACAGTTGACTCCTGTACTTTGTCCTCTGACCTACATACATCTGCCATGGCATGTGCATCACAAGCACACAGTCTCATACCACATCACACAAACAGTAAATGTAACAAAAAAGCAAAACAATACAAAGGTGGCCCAGGTTCAAAGTGACACAGAGATAAAGGATGATTATACTGAGGACGTGCCTGCCCACATGAAAAGGTCAGCTCATGCTCAACTTGGCAGTCACTTATTTCATACCCAAAATACCTATACTACAACATGCTGAATGTGGACACTATAACTCCCAAAGTCTTAACCATAAGCTCTAACAGAGACTTACTTGGAGACTGGAGCAGACTGCTTATTCTTCTTTGAAGGGAGGGAACTAGATTGCTGTTGTCTGACAACATGGGCAACACCAACATTCAAAGGCTGAGCAGTGGCCAACGTCACATGGTTAGTCAGCAAAGATGGCTGCTGCATGATAGTGCTGTACTGGTTGCCATGAGAGTGGGCATTCCTGTCCCAACATAAAGAAACAGAAGAGTGACTCCCCAAACCACTTGAAAACCAGGAACAAACAGGTATTAGAGATTAAGACACCAAGCACTGCTGCGTTTTACTTTTACCATCAGTCACTGGGATTAGAAGGGTTTAAGATCACACTATGTTCTTTCTAATCACTTTTTTGTTTGTGTTGTTTTTTGAGATAGGGGTTTCTCTGTGGCTTTGGAAGCTGTCCTAGAGATAGCTTTGTAGACCATGCTGGTCTCGAACTCAGAGATCCTCCTGCCTCTGACTCCAGAGTGCTGGGATTAAAGGCGTGCTTCACCAATGCCTGGCCTCTTTCTAATCACTTAAGGCCTTGTTTAAATATGAAGTAAATGATTCTCGACCACAGAACCTGCATTTTCCTACATTTCAAATTTTCTTATGACTTCTTTTCTAGCCTGATGAGTCCTTTTCTCAAAGGATTTCAAATATAAAAATCTAATTTTCTTTCTAGTCTCTTCATATCAATTATTCCTACTCCACAGGATCCTGCCCATACACATTTCCCAGAGAAGCAGGGTACTTGCCTCCAGTCTGCTAGCTGCTGACTACTCCCCATAGCCTCTGGAATCACTGCAGTGGGCTGGACAGAGTTGTGTAGAGCTACCCCAGGCAACTGCTGCCAAGTTGAAGGTAAGAGAATTTGTTGTGTTCCTCCAGGCCAGGCTTGCTGCAACAAAACATACATAAAAAGATCCAGACTTGACTCATTCTTAGTTTTTTATTTTGTTTTTCAGATGAAAGAAAAATGTGTATCTTAAAAAAAAAAAAAAAAAAAAAAAAAAAAAGTAGATTGTTAACTTGCAGAGATAAAAGAAAAAGAAAAAGGAAGAGAGAGAGAGAGAAAAAAAAAAAGAGATAGCACAGAGAAGAGAAGAAGCAAACTGCTCTCCTTTGGCTATCACCATAACCTGACCAGCAGAGTACTAAGAAACACAAAGGTCCCTGAACGTTCAGGTACACCCTGGTGAATAAAAAACTATAAAATACAGCCCTAGAAAGAGTTAAGAGGACTCTCTTTGGATTAAAAAAAATAGAAATTCTAAAATTTGAAGGCCAATCAGATAGGATAACAGATCAATTTGACCCATAAGTACAGGGCAGAATTGTTCCCTTTATTAGAAGGGTAGAAAATGCAGCAGACATGGATGACCAAATACCAAATCCTTTGGTAAATAAGCTGATGTCAGCAAAAGAACTAAAAACATTATTTATAGCTATATGCTATAATTAAAAAGTAAGTCAATGAGCAAAAATTTTTTAAATAAGTTGAAAGGTACATTATTCTTAAAAGTTGCCAAAAATGTTTCATGTATCATTCGTAAACGATATTTTAACACGAAACTAATCACTACAGGAAAATAGAGTGCTTCTAGTTTTTTAGAAACAATGATTGTACTTCCAATAGACTAATAAAGTATGCTTTCTGTACTTTTTACAGAAACTGGCATTTTCTGAAGAAATATTTTAACAGATTTGGAAGTTTCCTTTTTAAACCTGAATTTGGTAGTGCAATTACCTGCTAGTACATATGGTTCTATTTCATGAACTTTAAATTGCAAAGCTATCAAAACAGTTTAAAAAATATTTCTGCAAGTAACAGATCCACTTGGTACAAATACTGGTCCCAAACAAGAAGCCCTCTGAGCAGAGAAACTGCAAACACATCTGCTACCATACGCAGCATTTAAAACAAAACAGAACAAAACAGAAAACAAGAGAAGATGTTAAGTCACACCATGCGCCTTTCCATAAGCCAACACCTGCACAAGACAAAGCATGTAGTTTAATACAAAGCAAGAAGTAACATTCCAATGTGAGGCAGAAATCTGGCGTTCCAAGCGACGAACTGTTTTGACAGAGAAAGAACAAAAATATGCAAAGCTTAACAAATGGCTAGAGCAAACTTAAAAAGAGTAGCAAAGGTAAGGGGTCAACTGACATTCCCAATCTCAAAACTCTAAGTGAGCAACCACGGAGAAATTGTACCTATCTCCCTAGCACTTGGGTTTTATTCATATGAGAAACAATCCACAGGTGGCAAAGACTTGTAAACTGAAAACCAAACAAGTTCCATCCAAGTGTGTTTCTGTGTTTTTATTCATAAATACTTGAAAGATAACAAAATTTAAATCCACCATGAAAGATAAGAACAGGGGATTCAATAGTATATCATTTAGGCTGGAAGAGGCTTCCCTAATTATACATTTCAAAAAATGAAATGCTGGATTTAAAATAAATAATTCTAACTCACTCAAATAAACCAAAACAAACATCCAACCTCACTCTGAAGGTTACAAATCCTGAAATGCATTTCAAAGCAAGCTGTATTTGTTTTTCCATCTCTAAGCTGGACTCACCTACAGCTGCAGTTATTAGCACTAACTCCTCCCTCAGAACTTCTAATAACAAAGATATTATATTTGCAATGTTGTCAGCCATGTTTCCATCTTTGTATTAGAATTTGTCAAATAATTTCTCAAAAACATCCCTACAAGTAAGATCTTCTTTAATTTCGATCAATATGATCTATAAGTGTATTTTAAAGGGAACATCTTTAAATAGAAGATAAAAGTTTCCACTGATCATGAATTCCAAAAGTACTATCTTCAGACAGTCACAGAAGGAAGTTAATGTTAATGATAAAGCAACACGTAAAGAGCTTTTAAACATTTCTATATATATACACAACTGTTTAAGAAGATTAAAATAACAAAAGGGGGCAGCTAGCTTGATAGGGAATTCAAAGTTTGGCATCTGGATATCTATGGTGGGCCAATGGAAGGCCGTTTCCTTCTATTTCAAGGGCCAAGGATGAGGGCAGAAACAGGTGAGGATTGAAGCTCTCCTGCAGCTACACAGAGAGCTTTAACCACACTTGGCTGGCAAAGAAGAACCACACTGATCCTCAAACAGTGCTTCAGCAAATGTTGGGGAGGAAATAATATGACATTAAAGATGTAGCAAGAACACAGCCACAAGATGGCACATGCTTCCATGCTCCTCTGCAAAGACTAAGCTAATTTGGTTTTGTTCTTTTAAATAAGAAAACCAGAACAGAACAAAAACAAACAGGAAAAAAATAAAAAAAGAAAGAAACCAAAGAAACTCTGTTAGTAACACAATCAAGTGAGGGGAATTACCAGTACAGCAGCAGTCTGTTCAACCAGCGCCGGCCGGCCTGCTGCGCAGCTCAGGGTAAAGGGCACCGCATACTGCGGTGTGATGGTGGCTACTTGAGGGTGGAGAGTTGCTACCATTAGTGGTGTACAGCTTCCCTGAAATGTAGATTAGGCAGGTGAGTGAAATACCCGAGGCAGGTTATCTGGATTCAGAAGGGTTCTCATTCCCCCCCAAGTTATTACTGACAATGAACTAATTTCCTATCACCTAAAATGTATATGCCAAACACAACTTTTCCCTTTCAGCACTGCATGGCTTTGGCCCACTAGGCCAAAAGTCGATGCTATCAGGCAAAAAAGTGTAGGAATCTTTCTTGGACCAGATTCAGAGTATCCCTTCTATAAAACATAGGCATTTCATTTATGAAGAAATCTTCCTCCTACTCACACAGTAAGGTTTGGATTTGAAAATTTCTTGTACGTCATGGGCCACAGACATTAATATAGAATTCAAAGTATAATCCTTCATGATTTTTGTCTGTGACCTTAGTTTCTCAATCATCTGGCAAATATAACATTTTAAAGTTTTTCTACTAAACACAAAGAATAAAGGATTATATTTGAGGAGGTATCCTGATGTGATCTAGCCTTAAACTGTTATAAAATTCTAAAACTAAACAAAAAAGGACACCAGAAGAGCAAGAATGAAACACTAATTTTATAGCAAAAAAAAAAAAAAAAATGCATGTGTACTATCTTAACCATTTCTCAAGGTCTAAAATATAAGGAGGCAATGGAAGAGTTGCAAAAGACAGACAGGAATAAGTATTCTGTTCTGTTATAGATGTTTCATTTTAACACCTCTGAATCATGAGCAAGACAGATCTTACAATCAAAGCAAATTATTTTTATATATATATATATATATATATATATATATATATATATATATATATATCACAGAATCAAATATCTGATTCTCACTTTCAGCAATATTGAAGATGTTGTTCTGGCTTTTACCTGAGTAAGTACTCCTGACTGTATCTGTAGTGGCTGAGCAGCAGGCGCCTGGGGTACAATTGGCACAGCATTATCCATCCTCACAGGGAATCCAGAATGTTTTGTTGTTGCTTGTAGCCCAGCTGATGGAAAAAAACATCATAGTTAAGTTTCTTTGCTGGGTCTAAGAATACTGTGAGTGGGTTGTTGTTGTTGTTGTTGGGGGTATTTTAGCTTTTTTCCAGGTTTTCATTCTAGACACTTAAGACAAAGCCCTTTCATTCACAGAATTCACTGGAGTTAAAAAAAAAAAAAAAAAAAAAAAAAAAAAAAAAAGGAGGCTCTGTTCCCTTCAGGTTAAATAAGTGCAAAGGCTGGCTTAAGGGAATGTAAACTGTTAATGTTATAATACTATCACATTCCCATTATCAGCATAGGCAAAAGCCAAACAATTTCCACTCTAAGTTTCTTTCCATCACTAGGGGAATGGGTGAGGAAGAAAGTGCTTTTAAGACCGTGATCTATCAAAAACAGAATTGAACACAACTATAACTCAACCATTTATAACTTGTTACCCTCTTGTGTAAAATACCTTAAAGATTATTTTCCTCCTCAAAAAAAAAAAAATGTACTTCAAAAATTAGTCACATAGTGTATCTAAAGATAAAAGTAAAATCAACAGAAAATGAAGAAAGTATGCCTAGAAATAACAGGCACATAGAAACCTATATGATTTTCAGAAACCTACTTCTTATTCTAGAAACCTGTTCTTGTCAGTAGCATCCTCATTTGGGAGAATGAATTGCTGCTGGAAAACAGTGCCTATGCCTTACTTATAAATAAATGTTTCCTGTAAATGTGTTGTCTTGTGTTGGAGGAAAGGGGCCAACACAGTTCTTTTTGCTGAAGAGCCCTGGAAGATTTATAACTTACTCCTATCAGCATTTTCACTAGTTTAAGTTTCTGTCATGCCTCCTGTCTATTAATGCTTACAATTCTGCTAAGTGAAGGCACAAGCATTTCAATTAGAAGATGCTAAAACTACTACCAATCTTAATCTCTCTCTGCCTCTTTGCCCACTCCCACTCAGCAATGTCTTCTTATGTAGCCCTGACTGACTACAACACTGTCATCTTACTGTCTCAATCTTTCAAATGCTGTGTGCCACTATCCCCAGCCTTATTGTTGCCTTAACACTACTACAGAAGTGTCAAGTGAGCATAGTTTATAGCACATAATACTGCTATTTTCAGTCTTCCAATTTTCTATGTTAGTAATTTGTGAAGAATTTAGTAACAATTAGTGATTAAGAAAAAAGCATTCTAGGAATATTCAAAGAGAGATTAGTAAAATCAAATTTAAATCAGTTTAAATTTTTCTGGTTAAGTGCTACTGATATAAAAATAGAAACTAATAAGGATATTAAAATTTAAAAGATGTCAGCCAAGGTGTCTTAGGCAATATAATCCAATAGGAGAGCTAAGCCATTCAAAACCCTTGTCTATAGTCTTTGGTGAATGACTACCTCCAGGCAGTGTTGTGTTAGAGCTTCCTAAAACCTGTAGGGACTGAGGAATCAAACTTGGGGAGGAAATGGTCACTACAGGACCTCATTTATGGCTCCCAGAGTGATAAAGTAAAAGGGGAAAAAAGTTACAGACTAGTTACCACGGGGCAAAATATGTATACTAGTCAGCTGGAATAGTACTAAACTATAAATGCTTGATTGCTGTACTTACTTTCACTGAGGCCATTTTGTAAAAGACAGAAATGTGAGCAACATGAAATAGAGGACAGCTGGATAGAAATCAGCATATAGCTGAGGCTGGTAAGTCAGCCAACAACTTTATACAACTACCTAGGTTTAACTACCAAAAGGCAGTATGGGATATTTCAATGCTTATGTGATGAACCCCACTGCCTAGGTTTCAATTGATCTACCATAAATGACTAGAATACTTTGGTCATTAGCAGGTCTCATCATTTACAGATCAGGGTGATATTACTCATTTCCTAGAGCCATCCATACATAAGGATAAACGATAAGTGTAGAAGGACTGCCTGGCATATATAATAATATATTTAAGGTATCACTTCCTTTATTTCCAAACTCCCTCTGGTTCCAAACATTTTAAAATCTGCTCTATTAGCTCCTAAGGTTATCTAGGAGCTTAGACTTCTTAGAAAAACTTCCCCCCAAAGCTTGTATTATACCAAAAGGAGTTCTCCCACACTCCCTGTTCTACTGCCTCAGTTTGCATTTTGTTCTGTTAAAAAACTCAGAAGCAGCAGAGTACCTCAGAATCTCACGTCTGAAAACTGTTCCTGCAGAATTTACTTTGGAAAGGGTGACAGGAGGAATGGCTAATTTGCTAAGTTCTATAGAAGTATCAGTTTGTGACAACCCAAATATAGAATTACTCCTATAGGTACATATAGAGAATAATTTGGTAAGTTGGGCTAAATTTGCATTACGGATGGTGAATCTGCTCCTCCGCTCTCCCTGCGGCCTCTCCCTGGTTTACATCGCTATCGCTCTCCTGGCCTCCCGGTAAGCTCTCAGTCTCCCCCAGCCCCTCATTTCCTTCAGCTTGCTTCGACTCTGTCAGAAACCAAACAAACAAAAGTCACAATCAATATTTAACTGAGGTAAAAAGATAAAAATGCTACCTGCTTTTATATAAAAAGCTATGAGAAGTCTGGACCTTGGCTTATTCTTACAGGATACCAAGTTTTTCTTTCTCTTTTTTCAAAATCGGTTTTAGGTTTGCATACAAAGTGGGTTTATCCTCATACACATCATACACATCATGACACTTTCTTCCCATTCATCCTCTTATTGTCCTATTCTTCCCCGCTCCCCCTGAAGGTGGTTCTCCTTCTTCTCCCAGCTAGTCCCCATTCTGCTTTCCAATTTACATGTACTCCATTACCCTCTCTATTTCCCACCTCCTGTAAGGTCTCTTCTCCCCACCACCATTCTCTTTCTAATTTCAAGACCCTCAGACACATATATAAATACACATTCACATGGAGGAGAGGGGGAGACGGGGCGAGGGGGGATTTTAAATCTAGGGTCCACATACAAGAGAAAATATGGTGTCTGTTGTCTGAGTTTGCCTTATTGTTTTTACTTTTACTATTTTTGGAAGACACCATCTTACTATACTGCCTGACTGGCTCCACAATCTTCCTGTTGGGATTACAGGGGTGAGCCACTACACCGGTCTCACACCGACTTCCTAAGGGAAAGCCAAATGTGTTGTCAGAAAAGATTCAAAATAATTTAACCTTTCAAATAGCTTCCCAAAATATTCAACACATGTTTCCCATGTTGGGGCGGGGGGCAGAACTGAACAGACTGGATTATAAAATAATAATAAAAAAATAAAGTAAGGAAGCATTAAAATGTGAAAATTAATCTTATTGGGATAGCTATGGAGTTTGAAGAATGAGTCATAGGCTGAAGCAGATGTCTTAATGTCTTCCCCACAAGTACTACAGCTTGCTTGCATAATTTTTCAGTTCAAAAATAATGATTTGTATTACTGAATGAAATTTTTTAGTTTCTATATTCTTAACTGTTTATATCCTATAATAAAGTAACATTTTATTTTAGTTTAAAATGGAATGAAATTAGATTGAATACATAACAATTCTGATTATAGCAATTTAAAGATTCATATATTCTACATACTTAGACATATTTATACAAGATAAATGATATTTTGCTTCAATGGGCACAAAAACACTGAGGCAATTCAGTTATGGAAACACACACTGAGCTCCTCTAATCTGTCAGGCAGTATCATAATTACAGGAAAATCAATATAAAGGGAAACTACTTTGTGACAGCTCCCAATTCCAGTTTTCTTTATCATCAGTTTAAACTTGTCAAAGATCAGAACTAAATAACTAGATCTGCCTAGAATGGGCAAGTCTAGTGCAATACTAAGTAAAAACAGAGGAGTTTTCACACTTACTCTGAAAAGCAGGTGGACATACTATAAATGTTTGTTGGAATGGATCTGTCTGAGTGCAGATCTGGGTAGTTCCAGGCTGTAAAGAAACACCTTGTTGGGCAACTCCAGGAACTGGTGCAGCAGACGATGGGTACAAAGCCGACTGGTAATTTAGCAGTGAGACATCTGAATTAGCCAGAGAAAGAGTAGCAGCTGCTGCAGTAGAACTGGAAGCTAGAACACTGGCCTAAACAAAAGGATCATAAACGTACATTAGTATAAGATGCAGATAAAAATAAGCATATATTCTTAAAATGTTTTGTTTTTTTTTTTTTTTTTGTTTGTTTGTTTAAAAAAAAAAAAAAAAAAAAAACTTTTGAGGCTGGCTCTTGGGTAACCCAGGCAGGGACCAAACTCCTTATGCATGCCAAGAGTGACATATGAACCCCTGATCCTTTTGTTTGAACCTCCCGAGTATGGGACTAATAGGCATGTATCCCCATACTTGCTCTGTGCACTGCTGGGCACATCTAGTAGGGGTTTTACACATGTTAGTAAGCACTGTACCAACTAAGCTATAGCCCTAGCCTCAAAAAAGAAACTTAGACAGTGATCAGTCTGCCTCTGCCTCTCAAGTGCTGGGATTAAAGGGAGTGCCACCACCCACTGCTCTTTTGTTTGTTTGTTTTTAATCCTTATTTATTATGTATACATTGTTCCATCTGTATATAAGCCTGCATGCCAGAAGAGGGCACCGCATCTTCTTATAGATGGTTGTGAGCAACCACATGGTTGCTGGGAATCGAACTCAGGACCTCTGAAGAGCAGCCAGTGCTCTTAACCTCTGAGCCATGTCTCTAGCCCCTTTTTGTTTGTTTTTTAAGACAAGGTCTTCCTCCTCTGTAGTGCTGGATGGTCTGGAATTCATTATGTACATCAGGCTGGCCTGAAACTCATAGAGATCTGTCTACCACTACCTGGGATTTAAGGATACACCACTACACATAGTGCTTTTATTTAAAAAAAAAAAAAAGATGGTTCTGGGAATCAAACTCAGTGTAGCACCCTTACTCATGATGGAGCCATCTTGCTAGCCCAGAACAAAACTTTAAAATGTAATGTTAGCTATTTTTGAAATAACTTTCTACTTAAGAAATTTTCTAGGGTTGGGAATACACAGCTCAGTAACACAGTGCTTGCCTTGCAAACAAGAGGTCTGAGATTCAATCTCTAGTGCAAAAGTAAATAATAATAAAGAAATACTATGAAGATGAGTAAGCACATAAAGAGTGGCAAGTGGTTATTCTTTGGTGTTGCACTGATTGTTAACTATATAAAACTCAGCAACTTCTGCAATATTTCTGTCTTAAAAGCAGACCAAACTAAGATTAAGCATTTCTTATTGGCAAGAAAATACAATACTACCCTTTTAAGATCATTATTCAAAGAAACTTTGAGTAAGTAAAATCCTATTGGAAAGAGTGGGTTATTTGACTAAACTTAGTAAACTGGCAGCAACAAGGAATTCAATATTCAGAAAGCATATATACAAAGACTTATAAGGATATGGAGTAGGCTATCAGCATATGACTGACAGGTATTTCAGTCTAGCTGGTCTTTCATTACATTTGCCAAGTAGAAAATTCTTTTTTGTTAAATAGAGGAGGTTGAATCTTGGAATTGACCTTTATTATTATCGAAGGTGTGTGTGCATAATAATAGTTTTGAGTATGGGCATGTGTGTTCCACAGTAGGAAAACAACTTTTGGAAACCAGTTTTTTCTTTTAACTGTGAATGCTCATGATGAAACAGAGGTCTTCAGGCTTGCATGGCAAGTATTTTTACCTGCTAAGCCATCTTGCCTGGGCCCTCAAATAGAAAATGCTTAAGAAGCAACAAAAAAACCAACACAAGGACTGCTTTCTTTGTCTTACTGCCTTCTGTCCCACTTAGGCTTGAGTTTTCACAATCATTCACTGAGTACCTGATTGTGCACTGTGTTGAGCTGGTTGCTGAAGCTCATGGTTAGATTTGTGCTTGTATTTGGAGCAACATGTGTAGTGAAGGGACTCTTGATCTGACTCACTGTGTCATACATGTGAACCCTCCGCTTGCAGATCTCCATGTTCTGGAAGCAAGACTTAACACTGAAAAAGATTAAAAATGTATTGAATAAATCTGAAATTTAAACAATAAAAAACTCAAGACAACCATGGAACATTGTATTTCCTCCAAATATTTTCAGGAGGGAAAAAAAAAAAAAAAAGAATCAAGGATTTTAATGGTAACAAGAAAAATAAAGACCTCTCTTTAAGCCACACAACTTTTCAGTAAGAAAAGCACCAGTGACCCAAATACACAGGCACCAAAATTAACCGCTAACTTAAAAGTTCCCTGAATAGAATGGCAACTAAACCAAGAGCCACATCATGGCAAAAAGCCCCCAGATTGTACCATACTCACTGGTTACTATGTGGAAAATCCAGAAGGTGAGTCATTGTCACAAACTGATGGTTCAGAGTTTTCAGAGGGGTGATTCTCTTATCTGCATCAATCGTCAGCATTTTCTTTAAGAGATCAATGTATTCTCTCCGGTCTGCTTTCTCTGCCAACATGTCTGTTCCCTCTAAGTCTGTAGACATATTTACCTTCCAAAGGAAATTAGAAATATTATATTCCCCCACTTAAATTAAATAGATTAAGGATTTACTGTGTCTACTTTTCTCTTCAAAGAAGAGAAAGCAGATATTTAATACCAGTACTTCAGAAAAGGGAAATCTGGGGAAATAAAGTTTAATTACAGAATAAATTTCCACAGGAGGAAACTCTTCTGCTTACATGGTACAACAGAGCTGAATTGATTCTTGGCATTAAAATTAAGCCAAAAAAAAAAAAAAATGTTTGTTATTATTGAAATATACAAGCTTCTACTATTAGAAAGATTAAATAGCATTGTACAATGTGTTTAAATTTGGAACACAATAAGCATTTTCAGTAAATGTAAGCTCTTATGCCATTTTTATTTAGTAGAGAAACGAGACAAGAAAGAACCCTTTATAAGTACCACTCTAAAATAAGGGCAAGAAACAAGCCTAGCAAGCAAAAGTAAGGGAGAAACACACAGGTTGACTCTTGTTAAAATGCCTGGGGTCAGAAGTGTTTCGGATTAGAGATTTTGGAAGTGGTAGTGCACAACTTTAGTCCCAGCCTTGGAAGACAGAGGCAGATAGATCTCTGTGAGTTTGAGGCCATCATGGTCTACAGAGTGAGTTCCAAGACAGCCAGGGCTGTTACACAGAGAAACCCTGTTTTAAAAAAAACAAAGACTTTGGAATATTTGCACAGACTTCACCAGTTGAACAGCCCCAAATCCCAACTCTGAAATCTCCAATATCTCAGTGTTTTAGTTCCACTTGGTGCTCAAAGAGCTTCATACTTGAGGATATGTTTCTGTTCGGTGCATTTGGGCTAGGGAAGTTCCATCAAGTATCTTTAAAGTATCCACTACTAGGATTAAATGTTCTTTTAACACATAGCAAAAGAAAAGCATGCGAGTCTGACTGAAGCACCATGTAAACTCCCACCTTTCTAAGCTTGTCACACTCACCTGAGCCATGTCATCTAAACAGTTAAAAATGTACTTCCGGGCTTCTTTTGACTTTATTCCAGTCTCCAATTCATGTTCTTCAGGTGTCTGTAAAACATTGATTTTGAAAAAACTATATTATTCACATTTTTATTTTAATCTGAAGCCAGAATACAAAGAGATTGTAATGTCATCTTGTCAGCTATAGATGGCAAAGATAGTAATCTGAAGATCTTACAGTGGAGAGGCGTGACCTTACTATCTGGCATCCTTGCAATGGTACTAAAACAGGTGTGGCAGCAGAGATACCGCACAGTACTGAAGGAGGTCAGGTGAATGGGATGTCACCATTTCTCTTTCAGCCTCTTGGACATGGACACCAGGCCCCAATACTGTTTAACAGGCAGAGTATCAGGAGATTTACTAATTTCTCACACTGAAGTAGTAAGCTCAAAATTAAAAAGAGACTCTTATTTCAGCAAAATCTCTAAGACCTGAACATAACAGTTAGAAAATTAGGGTGGCTTACAGCATTGGTGAGATCTCTCTGTAGTAGTCATTACATTTTTCTAGCTCCCCACACTACTTACTGAGCATGATCCTCAGCCAGCTGAACTGGCTCCTTTGAGTTTATCCATATATAGGCCTAATGGGTATAATACAATCATTTCTCAAAGGGTTTCCTCCTACAAACATACCCCCACTTTCCTCCCTCTAAGTCAAAAAATTATTAACTAAAATCTAAACTTAAAGTTGTAGGGAAGACATACCTTAAGCCTCCACAGTGGGTACCCTAAATTAGGATCTCTGTTGAAGAACCTGGTAGTTTTTGTCCCAGCACTGAGAAGATATTCAGCTGGCAGGCCTTGTGTTTGTGAAATATAACGAATCTGAAAAATTAAAACAACCAAACATCAATTTCAAGGAGAAAACAAATATCAAAAGCTTTTACACTGAAATATTAACTCTAGTCAGGAAAGGGATGTATTATGAAGAAATTAACTCTCTGATCAACACAATTGAAATACAACTGTGAACAATCTATACCAGAATGCACAGCCACAAAAATACCCAAATATTTACTTAGTAAGTATTATTTCAAAGACAACTCACTTTTGAAATATTTTTAGTGTAATCTTTTTTCTCGCATATCAGACTTTTAATAAAAAGTTAAAAAAAAAAAAAAAAAACAAAACTAGATTTCTGGAACAGGCCAGAATAGTTTCCAATTCAGAGTAAATAATGAAGACAGCCTAGACCAGTTCAAGAGCAATAGAAACAGTGAATATAACTGAGAGGTACTGAATTGAGAATACAATTATCAGCATGTAATTTTTCTTAATGTCTTTCTTAATCTACAGCCTACCTGGGGGCAAACAATGATTTACTCATCAATGAGTTCTTATAGTAACCCAAACAGTATGATTGTCAGGACAGATCAAAGACCCTAAGTGTCAGAACTTAGAATTATAAAGCTATTAGAAGAAATCTGATAGGAAGCTGTATAATACTGGATTATGCAATATTTCTAGGATATAAAACCAAAAAGTACAAATACAGGCAAACTAGACTTCAAAGTAAAGAAAATTTGTTCACCAAACACTATCATCATCAACTAAAAAGATAGCCCAAAAAGTGGAGGAAGGGATGTGAAAATCCCATTCAGTAATGATTAATAGTTAGAACAGAAAAATCTGCCAGGTGGTAGTGGTGCACACCTTTAATCCCTGCACTTGGGAGGTAGAGGCAGGCAGATCTCTGAGTTCAAGAATAGTCAAGCCTATTACACAGGAAAACCCTATCTCCCCCCCCCAAAAAAATTCTACAACTCAGCAACCAAAAACCATAGTTAAAAAAAGGGGGGGGGGGACACAATGAACCTAAACAGACATAAAATGGTCAAGAAGCAAATGGAAAAAGACACAGTCTCATTAACCATTAGGGAAAGGCAAATCTAAATCACTATGAAATAACACTTTACACTCAAAAAGATGACTAATCTTAGAAAAACTTAAAATGATGTTATCTATGTTGTAAAGAATTAAATGTTGAGGTCTCTGTCAAAAATACTTTCGTGGTCCTTCAGAAAAAGTACAATTACTATATGACTTAGTAATTCCATTCTAAACTATATATGCAAATATTGGGGATGTTGCTCATTTGGCAGAATCATTGCTGCCTAGTATATGCAAGGCTTTATATAGCACTATTAAATCAAAGAGGAAAAGAACAAAGGAGGGAGGGAAGGACAGAGGGGGAAAGAAGGAGGAAGGGAAACTTTGATATTTGTTTTTGATTTTTAAGATGTATTTATTTATTATGTATAGTGTTCTGCCTGCATGTATGCTTGCACACCAGAAGAGGGCATCTCATTAGAGATAGTTGTGAGCCACCACGTGGTTTCTGGGAATTGAACTCAGGACCGCTGGAAGAACAGTCAAGGCCCTTAACATCTGAGCAGTCTCTCTAGCCCCAGACTTTGATATTTGATACCAATATTCACAGAAGCATTATTCATGATAAGCAAAAAAAAAAAAGTGTATTGCTAATAACAGAATAACAGAATAAATACACACACACACAAATGGAACATCATTCAGCCATAAAAGTGATGTTCTAATACAAGTAAAAAAGTCTATCACAGAGCACACTTCCTATGTGATAAATATTTATGATACGCCAGAGTAGGCAAATTTACATAGAGGAAAAAATAGCTTAGTATTTGTGTAAAGGTAAGAAAACTGAGGAGTTTGGATGGAAAAAGGCATTAACTGCCAATGGATATGTGTCATTAAAGAATGACAGAATGTTCTAAAACTGATAATGATTGTACATTCCTATAAACACACTAAAAACCCATTAATCTGTACACTTCAAATGGTTGGTATGTATAATACGTGAATTCTAACCCTATAAAGTTGTTTTTATAAAAGCAAACAAAAAGCCCTTAGCTGGACTCTGCCGTATGAGTCCTTTTTTATTACCCAGATGCACCAAGAAAAACTATCCCCAACCCTGCTCCCAAGCAGCATCCTATTTATTCAGCACAGCAAACTACTTCCTCCTATCGCCCATCAACATATTACACAGAAATTTTCACAAGGACCATATCCTTTTTCTTTACAAGTAAAGTTCTGATTGCTATCTCAGCTTCTAAATCCAGTTGTACTTGTTTCCACTTCCTAGGAAATTTACACTAACCTGTGGCTAAGCTTCAACGGGTGCCACTGAATAGCTGGACTAAGGACTGCATTCCTGGAGGCCGTAAGTGCTTGGGGCAGGACCCAAGAATCCCCTCAAGTTGTACAAAAACAATGTGTAGATTTTTAGGAGTGAGGGGGCTTCAGCTTCATTTGAGTCTCAAAAGGGTTTAGGAAGGACTAAGAATCAATGTCTGATTCAATTCCAATTACGGGTTTGCATCGTTTCCTAACCCTCATATTCTTTTCTTTTAAATCAGAAAGTTGGGTTTTTTGTTTATTTGTTTGTTTGTTTTTCCTTTACAAGGTAGGAAAGATTAAAAAGTTATAAAGCACAACATAACTGGCTACTTATAACATCAGCAACCTATTTTATAATTTACTTCAAGTCAGTTAAAAAATGTGACAGAATTCTAAGCTGAGAAAATAATGTTTTGCTCTTTTTCCCCCCCCCCTCTAATTACAGATTACTATTTCTCCAAAACAAGACAAAACAGAACTCATATATCTGGTGTGTGTGTCCAGGGCGGTGTCAGCTGATGAAAGACTGGTGACATGCAAGTCTCTACTCTTAAAGAGCTGCCAATAATATGTGGGCTCTTTTTTTTTTTTTTTTTTTTAAAGAGCAACAAATGAGAACTCAAATTATTTCCACTACAAAATTTTCAACAGACCAATTTCTTATGAAATGGTAGCCTGTCGTCTAAAATTGGCCGGTTTTAACACAGTAGCAGTATTTCACAGCCTATGAGTCAGTCAAAGTGGCACACACCTGGAATCCCAGCACTTGGGAGAGATGCCAGGACTGGGAGTTCAAGGTCAGTCTCCACAACATAAGTTCAAAGAAATGTTTTATAACTCAGATGATGGCTCTCTTAAAACCTATTCAGAAGAGACCTAATCTGTAGCACAGCTTCTGAAACCTAATGTGTTCAGTTGCTTCATTCTGAGCTATGCATAAAATAAAATATTGACAGTTCTAAGTGAGCCAAAGTTTACTCCCAGAACTCCAGTTAAGCCATACTTTTCTTTCTCATCTCGTAACTCTGATACAGTTGACTAGAGTAAATCCAACAGAGCAAGAATAATGCCAACCATATATAATATAAACAAAATCCTTCTTGATCACACAGATAAAAACGCAACTTAATGGACAGTAAAAATAATTATTTTTGTTTGTTCTTCCTTTTCAAGACAGGGTTTCTCTATGTAGCCCTGGCTGTCCTGAAACTCATGCTGTAGATCAAACTGGCCTAGAACTCAGAGACCCACCTGCCTCTGCCTCCTGAGTGCTGGGATTAAAGGCATGTGCCACCACTGCCTGACAAGAAAAAATGTTTTTACTCTTCAGTAACAATTGGACTCCTTTTTCTCTATCTAAATACTTCACTAGCACACTTATTTCTCTAGAATCTATTGCTCTAGTAATAACAGTTGACCAACCCTTAAAGAATACAAGGGATAAGGCACCAACCTTCCTTCTTTATAGTCAAAAATTTGTACATATCTTCTGCACACCAATGCTGGGTATCAAATTTAGCCCTCTCACATGTTAGACAGGTGCTCTACTGACTATTTTGGATCCCCCAAAACTTAAATACTAATGGCCTAGCATTGACCAGAAACCTTACCAAAACATGTGACTGACATTTTTGTGAAAAGAAACACAAGAGACCAAGTTTTCCTAGCTACCTTAAGCAGAAATGATAAGCAGTATGTAGAATTTTAATTAGATGCTCACCTTGAGTTCAGTGTGTCAACATCAAAAGATGACTACAAAATGCCTACAATAGCCCAGTATACACTAAATTATGAATTAGCACTATATTGTAAAGCTTGAGTTCCTGTTAAGAATGGTATCAAGGCTGGGCTTAGTGTCACATACCTTTAATCCTATCACTCAGAAAGCAAGAGCCAGCCCTGTCAACCTAGTGAGTTCCAGGACAACCAGGGCTCTATGCAAAAAGACCCTGTCTCCAAATAAAAAATGGCATCATGTGTGGTCTTATGTGCAAGTTTTTGAAATGTTTTAACCTTTTAAGAGTAAATCTGAAGCTGAGCAGCGGTGGCACACTGTTGTAGAATATTAGTTGAAGATGTGCTACACTCCTTTATGCTGTGGAATATTTGTTTAATGATGCAAAGATATGCTGCATTCTTTTATGTTGCATTTGTTTAACTCTATGAAGCTATGTTACTTTGCCTGACTAAAACATCTGATTGCTCTGTATAAAGAGCTGAATGGCCAATAGCTAGGCAGGAGAGGGACAGGCAGGGCTGCTAGGCAGAGAATAAACAGAAGGAGAAAAATAAGAAAAGGAGAAGAGAATGCCAAGGGTCAGCCATCCAACTACACAACCAGTCACAGAGTAAGAAGAAAAGAGATATAGAATAAAAAAATGTAAAAGCCCAGAGGCAAAAGGTAGATTGGGTAATTTAAGTTACCAAAGCTGGATAGAAGCAAGCCATGTTAAAATTAGGGAGAAAAAAAAAACAAAACAAAACAAAAAACCACACTATAATATCAGACACCTTTAATCCCAGCACTCCAGAGGCAGATCTCTCTGAGTTGGAGGCTAGCCTGATCTACAAAATGAGTTCCAGGACAGCCAGGGAAGTTATGCAGAGAAACCCTGTCTCAAAAAACCAGAGAAGGAGAGAGAGAATAGATTTGTAATGGGGAATGATTTAATTATATTGTAATCTCAAAAACAATTTTTTAAAGATTTGTACATATGTTTGGTAGGTATCTATATAAATAGATAATTTGTCCACATCTACATTATGCACTTAGGACACCCTTAATTTTTCAATATTCCTATGTTGTGTAATCTGTTTTTTCCAATTGTTATATTCTTTGTACGTGTGAAGGGATCTGTGCAGTCTGAGTGTGTGCTGCTTTCCATATCCATTTGAATAAACACTCTTACCTGATCGTACTCTGAAGCACCAGGGTAAAGAGGCCAGCCCAGGAACAGCTCAGCTATCACACAGCCTAGTGACCACATGTCAATAGCTTCACAGAATGGTAATCCAAGAATGATTTCAGGGGCTCTAGCAAAATACAAAGATACAAGATAAAGCAACAAGCATTACTTGGGGAAATCAACTATGGATGGTGACTGAATTCTGCTGCAGTATCAGCATCAGGCACATCTGTTTAATAAACTGGAAAGCATCAGTACACAACTCAGAACTTTGAGAAAGCTTTAGCCAGACAGTGGTGGCACATGCCTTTAATCCCAGCACTCAGTCAGGCGGATCTCTGTAATCTACAGAGTCAGGACAGCCAGGACTACAGAAAAAGCCAGTCTGGGGTGAGGGGTGGGGTGGGGGGGGGGGTGGGGGAGATTTAGAAGTTTGAACTGCAGAAAGGTAATATAGAGCATAATCTGTGTAGCTCACATTAATATCTCTGTAATAATACACTGAGTAAGCATATTAAATTGACTAAATAAAGACATTAACCAATCTTATAACAGTTCAAGGCAGATCCTAATGATAAAGGAGTTTATATTAAACTCAGGGGAAAATGTCTGTCACAAGAACTTTTTAAATATTAAAATTATAAATAAAAGATCATAAATAATTTCTCTTTTTATCACATTAGTTGTTTTTACTACCTTCATGACAAAAATGACTTCTGAAAAATGATATTTGCAGCAGACTCAAGAGCCAACCTATGAGAGTTTGACACTCAGGCCATCATTTAGTAGTTGTCACCATCTAACTTGGGTTTCTGATATACAATGCAGACAGTGGGGGTACCTATCACACAGGGGTGTTACAAAGTTTAAATAAATTAACAAAATCTTGTACCAGTGCTTGGCACATAAGCATATGCAAATATTAGGTATAATAATAACTATTATTATTATTATTATTACAGTACCACTATTTTGAGTCTTAAAACTGCACTTTTAGAAATTTGACTTTCATTAATGCTTCAAGAACAATAATCAATAAACTAAGAAGAATACTCTACAGGTGAACACATCTGAAATGAAATTATTACTCCCGCTGATAAAGTAGGAAACAGACAGGAGAGTCTTGACTAAAAACTACAGTCAGTAAGGGATAGAGCAAGAACGGATCTCAGTTCTGACTCCATTAAATTAAACACACTCATACTAACTACATTCTCACCTTCACTCATTTATTTGGAAGGTGGCATGCATAAATGGATTTTTCTTAAACTATGACTAAAATGACAGTGCATACTATGTGCAATGGATAAAAGAGCAGCCAAGCCTGTGAACCTGAGTTCTATCCCCAAAATCCACATGGTGCAAAAGTTATCCTATGACTTCCACATACATATTTCCCCTACAAAATAAATTAAAAAAAAACAAACAAAACACTAAAATCTCAACTCCCAAATATTAGAAAATAAAATTTGGAGAAAATAGGTTAAAAAAAGAAATGACAAAGGCTCTGAGTGCATATCAATAGTAGAACATATTTCTTTCTTAGCATATGCAATTGGTTGATTTGATTCTCTAACAACAAAGACGGGTAGGGCAGCAAAAGGCAACAGTAACATGGATATCAGTAATGACAATGATAAATGGCAGTGCATACATACCATGTGCTATACACTCCCACATTCTTTATAAATGTTGAATTACAAGTATTGTTTCATGTCAGCAATTCTTAAGTTGCACATTTTCACTTTCTAGTATCTTACAAATGAAGATATGTTTCAGTTTAGTGGCAATGTTACTTTCACATGGCATATAATGCTGTATCTTGGAACCAATTAGAACATTTTAGAATCAGTGAGATAAAGCACTATCTCCATTTGACAGATGAAACTGAGGTTAAATTACTGTCTGAGGCTACACTACTAAATTATGACACCAGGGCATCGTGAATCTAGGATCTGAATTCTGATACCTTCATCACTTTCTCTAAAAATTTCCTGTCCTTCCAATAAATCTAAAAATTTTGGGTCTGAAAATATATTCCTGATACAACTCCCTCATGTAAAAGAAAGAAGAGCCATCTAACTGGCCATGTATCCTCATAGACTGCTTAGGTTTTTCCAATTTTAGTTTCAGGTAATACATGATTATTGTTATGTGGTGTGTATGTGTGTGTGTGTTGAGTTGTTTGAGCAAAGATGGTAAAAAGATTCATTGGTTACTATTGTTGTTGGGCTTTGGCTGTCTGCTGTTTTGAGACTGGGTCTTGCTACATAGCCCCACTTGGCCTTGAACTCATTTTATAACCCAGGCTGACCTTGAACTTGGGATTCTCCTATCTTGGTCTCCTAGTGCTAGAACTACAGGTATGCATCACCATGCCTTGCCTAGGGTATTTTCCCAAAAGATAACTTCCTCAAGTAATTAAACATCAACACCCTTAAGAAACAGGTAGATTGTAGGTCTCCAGAGATTCTAAGACATTTTCTGATCCTTACCCTGAAATAGTAGATCTAGACCTATTCAGACTCATTCTGTTAGACAGCTAGAGTACAACAAATAATATAACCAGTTTTTGTAGCATTTGATATGAACTTCAATTGTGCTCACTATAAAAAAAAAACCCTCAATCACCATATTCGTACTGGGTGTACATGTACACTCCTGCAATCCCATCAAAAAGGATCACTGCAACTTCGAGACTCACCTTGTCTACATGGTAGTTCTAGGACCCAACTTACAAAAGAAAAAAAGAGAGAAGAAGAAAAAGTGATGCATGATGTTGACATTAACTACTGCTATTTATGACTGATGGAATTTCAAATTTTCAATTAAATTCCAACCATTATGGCATGTTCTTAACATCACATAAGTCTGATAGGAGAATTAATAAAGCTGAGAATAGGACTACCCAGAAAAAATATATTTTTCTGAAATTGAAAAGGAAAAAAAAATGCCTTACTTTCAGTGAGTAGCAACATCAATTTCCAAGTTCATGACAGTGCCAGAAATAGCTGGCAGGGCAAGTACACATGGCTTGGTGCCAAAATAAAAACTGGGCTGAGAACATTCCAAAGCATCAACTGAGAATCCGGAGGTTTTAGCAGGCCTACCTTATAGGAAGACCTTTTTGAAAAGGTAGATCAGGAGGGGATGGCTGGCCAGTCCAGTTTTTAACTTCTTAAAACACCACACACACACACATACACACACCAGCTTAAAGAAAACACTATTTCCAGCCTCATTTACAAAAACAAGACAGTGATGTTTGGATAGAATCTGTTTTTCATCTGGTCTCCTGGTTCTGGAATGACTAAAGCAGCTAAGGATTCTCAGGGAGATCTCACACAAGATAGCAACTCTTTCCTTACACAAAGGCAATTACTAGAGAAAACCTCAGGGGCTGAGCAGTGGTGGTGCACACCTTTAATCACAGATTCAGGAGGCCAGCCTGTGTGTTTGAGGCCAGCCTGGTCTAGCGTGAATTCCAGGACAGCCAGGGTTGTTACACAGAGAAACACTGTCTTGAAAAACCAAAAAGAAAAAAGGAAAAAAAGAAAGCTACAGTGGGAGCTTCATCACTGGGGCCTAAACATGTTCATCTTAACCACTTGCTAGTGAGAACCAAATGTTTTCCCCTTTACGGAACAGTGACAGCACCTCTAAGTTGAGATTACAATTGTTGAACTTCTCATTCTCATTGTATTTTCCTCTTGGCCTTCTTTAAACTCTCCGGTCTTAACATAAAGTCTTTGGAATGGTAGACTAGTGTAGGGAACATTTTTAACATGTGCTAGCCCTGAATTTGACCCTCAGTACTGAAAAAAAGTCTATGAACATGAAAACCCTGGTTCTACTATCTGTATAAGAAGGCCAAGCCAGGCACACACCTGTTGTTATCCCAGTACTTAGGGGAAAAAAAAAAAAAAAAAAATCACAAAGATTGACGATTCAAGGTCAGCCCAAGCTACACCATGAGATTCTGGAAATAAAACAGGAAGAAAGGAAGGGGGAAAAATGAAGGATGAGTTTGGTAACTCATTTTACTGTTTCCAGTTACATTGTAAAAAACATGAGGCAATGAAAAGACTATATACTCAAGTGTAGGAGAAAGCTAGAGATGACAACAACAAACTTGGCAATATTTATTCAAATTGGAAAATGCTGCTAATTGTCCTTTGGAAGTAGTAGGTTGCCTTTTAACAGTGGTTCTCAACCGGTGGGTCTCAACCACTACACGTTTTGCATATTAGATAGACTGTATATCAGATATTTATGACTGATAACAGTAGCAAAATTAGTTATGAAGTAGCCACAAAATTTTATGGTTGGGAGTCACCACAACATAAATAAAGGTATGAAAGAATTGCAGTATTAGGATGGCCTTAGAGGATACAACCCCCATCTTTAAAGCACAAACACTAGAGGTACTAATTTACAATAGCTAAGTGGCAGAAACAGCAGCCCTTGCATATTCATCTCCCAACTTTAAACTTTATACTGAAAAGCTCTTCCAAGGTCACAAAGCCCTAGTTCACTGGCACCCACAGCAAGCTGAGCACAAATCATTCTCTGGCTGTTTTCATGAACATTCAGTTTCTTCCCTTTGCTGAGGCACCAAACCTACTTATTTACCAGATTAGAGATGTTACATAAAGTCCAACTTCCTGCATCTGTGGCTTAGATTGAAACTGTAGTTTCACTGTTACAGGAAATTAGATTGTTTGTGTAGGATAAATTAAACTATACTTTTCTCCTCTAAGCAACATCCATCCATAACTAACAAAGTGATCTGAGCTAGAAACAAATGCTGGCTAGTTTGTTTACAAAAAGTAAAGCATTGGGACTGTAAGTGTGGCAAACCTCTGTCCCTAAAGCTCAAGCCCCAACCAAAGACAGCAACTTTCCTTCGAGTCAGTCTACATTTAGCAGGCTAAAAAACAAAAACAAAAACATTTCCACTGCCTGGATCATTTAGCCATGCCTATGGCTAAGTGTGGCAAATTTCTGCCAAATGCTAGTATCTGGATATGTTTAACATTGGGATAAAGCAATGTAAAGTTAAAAGAAAGGGTAGAAGGTTGGATTTGAAGGTAGCGTCACCAGCCAAAAGGGTTTCACAGAGGTTTACAAAAGACAGAAATGTGAGATGTTAGTGAATTCGAATATGACAACAAAGAGATATGAGGATGCTTAAGGCCTGTTGGGGACAAAACCAGTGATGAAGGAGGTCTGTCTAAGCAGCTCTCCATCTGTCACACTTGGTATCAAGTATTACTGTGAGATAACACAGCACTCAGGTAAATCACAGATCGAGTCACAAACCCTAGATGCTGAGCTGCTTGCACAGTGATGTCTTAGGATCAGAATGAACTTTTAAGAAAGTTCCCTACTTATCCTTGAAATTATTCTTAAAGCCAACAACAACCAAATTTATAAGTAGTTTTGAAAAATATTCTAAAACTTAGAAAACCTTGGGGAGTTTTTTGTTTGTTTTTTTTTTTTTGTTTGTTTTAATAAAATCAAAGCCAAAATTAAAAGTACAAAGATTAGCAGCTTAAAATTAAAAATTTGCCACATGGATTGCAAATTAGAGAAAGCTGGGAAGAATAACTTGTCCCACAAATCACTTTTAGTCTTTATGTAAAGATTCTATCAAAAAATGATTTCATAAAATCACTTGCATCTCCTTTTGTTCTGCCCTTTTGTTTTAAAACTGCTTGGTTACCTCTGAGAGGGCACACAAATAGTTAATGAACACCTGCGCACCAAGGCCAACTCAGAGCTGATAAGCTCCTGCCTGAGCTGATGGGCTCAGGGGAAGGAAGTGGGGCAGCACCAGCTCTTCAGCACACCTGTAAGCTTGTGGTGCATTTGTACATACTATTGGGGGGGGGGGGTGCTCAAAGGGGAGTATCAGACACAAATGTAGTTGGAGCCTAAATCTCCCAAGTCATAAGTAAACTGAAGTGAAAATTTTCAAAATTAGCCTAGGTTGACTACAGCAGGATGAGACCGGAAACCACAAGCCCTGAGAGCGTCTTTGCCTCATTTCAAGTAAAATATGTCATGGTTTTATAAAACTATGAAGATTTTTTTTTAAGTGAGGATGGGTTAAAAGACTATCATTAAGCTGTCAATACTGCACTACCCAAAGAAATTTGCAATGTCAATGTTATGTTTATTAAATCCTATGATTTTTTTTTTTAAGAAAAAAAATAGAAAAATCTATCCTTTAGATCAGTGGTTCTCAACCTTCCTAATGCTTTGACTGCTTAATGCAGTTCCTCTTGTTGTGGTGACCACCCCCCCCCCACACACCATAAAATTATTTTCATTGATATAATATAAATTTGATAGACAAGATATATGTATGTGACCCCTGTGAAAAGGTTGTTTGACCCCTGCCAAGGGGTCGTGCTCCACAGGTTGAGAACAACTGCTTATAGACAGGCATATGGAGACTAACAACAGAATAGGGAACCCAGAAATAAACTCTTAAATATGTGGTCAAATAAACTTGACAAAGGTGCCAACAGACAGTCTTTACAGCAAAGGACATTTCGTGAACTAATTAAGTCACATGCAAAAGAATTAAACTGGACCGTTACTTTAAACAATAAAAATTGAACAAGGTGCAGTAGCCTATTCCTGCAATCAATCCAAGCAATCAGGAGGCTGAGGCAGGAAGGAGGACTGATGAGTTCAAAGCCTGCTTGAGCTACCAAGTGAGTGCCAGGTCAACCAGAGTTATATAGCAAAAACCTTGTCCCCAAAACAAGTTAACTTGAAATTAAATAGTCTAAGACTTGCAGAAGAAAACTGGAGATAATGGATTTGTGATGCGCGACACTTGAAGAATAAACAAGGGAAAAAGCAAACAAACCAGACTTCATCAGGGGTCAAAACATTTGTATATGAAACACTAGCAAGAGGTTCAAAAGCTATAAAAGGATACAAGATATCTGCAAATCATATCTATTAATATCTAGAATGTATTTTCTTTTTTAATTTCTAAAACCTAATAAAACCAACTGAAAATCTGGGCAGAGGACTTGAATAAATATCTCTCTAAAAAGTGTAAGGTATACAATAAGGACATGAAAAACGTAAATATCACTAATTAGAAAAATGTAAATCAAAACTACCTGAGATACCACTTTATAACCATAAAGATAACTACTTTAAAAGTATATAGAAAATAACAAGTGTTGAAGGAAACACGGAGAAGCTGGAACTCTCATTCACTGTTGGTAGGGATGTAAGAGCAAAGCCTCTGCCAAAGTCTAGTAGCTTCTCAGAGCTACATACGATTCCCTAAGACCTACCAAATCTATCTCAAGCTCTACGGCTAAAAGACCTAAAAATAAGAACTTAGATACATGTACAGCAATGTTCAAAGCAGCTTCATTCACAACAGCTGAAGGGCAGTAACAACCCAAGAGCCTATCAAAAGATGGATAAGCAAAATGTGCATTTACATACAATGCATTATTTCTCAACAGAAGGAATGGCATCCTTGATGGTTGCCACAGAATAGATTAACCTCAAAACCATAACTTCTAGGGATGGAGGTGGAGAGATGATTCTGTGGTTAAGAGTACTGACTTCTCTTCCAGAGGACCTGGGTTCAATTCCCAGTACTCACATGGTGCCAAAGGACTGGATCTAGCTAGCCTCTGTAGAGACCAGGTACACACTTGGTACACAGACATACATACTAACAAAACACCCATACTATTTTATATAAATTTATATAAATTTTATAAATTTTATATAAATTTAAAGAAAATAGGTAATAAATCTATTGATCCTAATACTCTGGTAGATCGATTTGGAGTTCTACACAGCAAGTTCCAGGCCACATAACAAGACCTTGCTCCAAAAAAAGACACACACACACACACACACACACACACACACACACACACACACACACACACACCCCTACCTAAGAGAATACACATAAATACATATTTTATAGTTTCCTATTTTTGGTAGAGGCTTTTTATTTGGGATGGGAGGCACATTAAATTCAGCCTCATGCAGGCTAAGCAAGTCCTGTATCTGAGCCACATATCCCAGCTCATGCTTCATTTCTTGACTGAATGCTTGCACAATCAATTTTCAATTTAATATTAATTTATTAAATTAATGTCAGATTCTTTAGGACTAATAACCAGATAAGGATCTCAGAAGTAAAAACACCTCTTTTATTTTGGGGGGGAAGGGTTTCAAGACAGGGTTTCCCTGTATTTCTTTGATACCCGTCCTGGAACTTGCTCTGTAGACCAGGCTGGCCTCAAACTCACAGAGATCCTCCTGCCTCTGCCTCACAAGTGCTGGAACTAAAGGCATGCACCACCAACGACCAGCGTAAAAGCCCCTTTTAAAGCCTTGGTTATAGTATACACAAAGTTGTGTATGCCAACGTAAGTGCTGTTAAAAGAATTTTAATATAATAAAAGGGCCTTGTATTAGAAGTACTAGTCTAGAAATAAAAATCATTAGTGTACTTAGGTCAAGCTATCCTAGTTTAACTAAATAAGTTGTAGAAATGTTCAAACAGAAAATCACATCATCATCTAATACAATTTTTGCTATAATTAAAAAAAAAATCAGAATAAGTCAGGCAGTGGTGGCACACACCTTTAGTCCCAGCACTAGGGAGGCAGAGGGACCTCTGTGAGTTCAAGACTAGCCTAATCTACAGAGAGAGTACCAGGACAGGCTCCAAAGCTACACCAAGAAATCCTGTCTCAAAAAACAAAAACAAAACAAAACAAAACCAGAATAAACTGCTGCTAAGGTTAAACCTAAAGGTAGTCCCAAGACATTTTACATGCCAAGGTATGAGCTAAAGAAAACCCTTCAGCATCTGCCCAGATGTATCATCTTGTACAGTCATTCCTTTAAGTGGGAAGTTAAGTGTAATTGTAGTCAAGAATGAACCAGATACTGGGAGAATTCAGCTAGCAACAACCTTGAGAATTAAATGAATTCATTTTGCTAGTACTAAACAGGATCTCAGCAAGAAAAGCATGTTACTTATAGGAATGCCACATATACATGTAAGAAGCTGAAACAAATCTTGTTCCCATCTTGGAATCTAGAAATAAGTAGACTCCTGAGTAGTATAATTAGAATTCTATGCTATGCATGTTAAACATGAGGACACATCTCCAGTATGTTGCACTTGCCTGTAGTAGCGTGACTGCAGGTAGGTTGAACACACAGCTTTGGAAACGTGACTGGCAGAGCCAAAGTCGATGACTTTCACTCGGTAGGGCTGACGGACTGGATCAACCAGCATTATGTTCTCAGGTTTAAGGTCGGCATGGATCAGACCCAGACTCTTGAGCTTCATCAAAGCTGTGGCCGCCTGCTGCAAGATTGGTCTGATGTACTTGAGTGGCAGTGGGCTGAACTTGTTCTGCTTTAGGAAGTCATACAAGTTCTGCTCCAACATCTCAAACACAAGGCAGGTATGATTCTTATGCTGAAAACACTCGTAAGAACGGACAAAATTATACTCGTCAGCATTTTCACTGCTTAGGCGGGAAAGGATGCTCACTTCAATCTGTCCTTGTCTGGCATAAGAGGGGTGATTCTTCAAGATCTTAATAGCCACAATTTCCTTGGTGCTCCGCTTCCAGCACTTTGCCACCTGTCCAAATGTCCCCCGGCCTAGGAACTCTAAGACTTCATAGCTGTTGGTCATAGAGCAAAGGATCTCATGCTGGACCAGCTGGTAATCCCCTTCTCCGCTAGAACTACTACTCTTCGTGGTCACAGTGGTGGTCGTGGCAGCAGCACCCACCACAGTTCTGTTCTGCAGCATGAGAGGGGGATGTTCTTCTATGATCTGCACACTACCGTTGCTGTCGACTTCCTCACTTTTTCTTTTCAATCCACATTTTTGATATGGCTCAAGCAAAGAAACGTTGCTCCTGTGAGTCAGGGTCTGGCTGCTTTGGAAGGTTGCCGTAGCGGCACTGCCTGAGCTATCAGCAGCTGTTACCACAATATGCTCCACTGTAGGAGCTGGGAGGAGGAGGCTCTGGTCGTAAGCAGGAATATTGAAATTTGCTACCTGGTGAGAGGAGCTGCCTTGCCCTTGTGTAGCTGGGAGGGTTTTGCTGTGGGTATAATATTTGTCGTTGCTGCTCTGTCCTGAAACATCCCAGCCAGAGGGCTCTATTTTCAGTTTCTTCGCACTGCAGAAGGCACTCGACGACACTGATGGGGGGGAAAACACCTGCAGCTGTGATGCCATACCTACATGGGAAGAAAGGAAGAATGAGACCACAAGGGTCCATGATGCAAAGCTTACCAACAGCATATATGAAAACACTTGTAGCTGATAAACGACATATTGGCTAATTCGGTCTTAACCAACATTCACAGACAGAAGTGTCCATTACATTCCAAAGCAAAGGCTGACTACCCTGCACAAGTCACACATCATAGTGCTCTGCTTGCCAGTACTGGAGAGACTGCCACCAAACAGAAATCAATCAGATTAATAAGGCTAGAGTATCTTCTGCAGAAGAGATCTCTCTACAGAAAGTTATTCTTAGAAAGCTCAGTAGGTAAAGGCAATTGCTGACAATGTGAGTTTTCTTCCAAGACACTCATGGAAGGACAGTTGACTCCCACAAGTTGTCCCTATGACCTTCACAGTCTTACTAGGACATATGCACCCAGACACATACACGCACATCGTATGTGTATGTGAAATCACACTGGACTACACAGTAAGATGGAGTCAGAGAAAAAGAACAAGGAAGAGAGAGAAAGGAGAGAGGAGAAAAGAGGGAGAGAGAAATATAAAGAAAGATATGGGGAGAGGAAGTGAGAACAGTCCAGCTGCCCTGAATAGCCCGCAAATACCTAAAGTTCAGTAAGCCAAAAGACTAAACTCAAGGCTAGTTAAAGACTAAAGCCCAGACACTTAGCAAAGAACTCACACCATGCCACATGTATCTGCTCTCTTCTCACCAGCTGGACCTTCAGAGGCCTTGGGCTCTACAGTAAACTCCTTTCCTAGCTCTGTACTTTCCCTCTTTATAACCCAGTATGTCATCTTCAAAAGAAAAAACAACAACAAACAAAACTCTCAAAAATTTGTCTCAAATCCAAAACCCTCTTTCTCTTCCTCCTCCTACCCCTCCTACCAAACCTATGAATCTTATCCAAATGCCCACTTGATTATAAGATCTCAAATTTAACATGTCCAAAATTAAATTTTACAAGCCTCCACTCCACTCTCAATTTTCTATCTCAGTTATGGTATGGCAGGAAACACCCACTGACTCAAGCCAAAACTGAGCAATGAGCCTCAGCTTCCTCATCTACATAACGGCAATAACAATAGCCATCTCATGGCGCTATTCTGAGAATTTAGTATTTAGCACAGGTAAAGAGGTAGCTCCTGGCACACACTCATTATCTGGACTCACTCCTCTCCCTTTCTTAACAAACTATTACTTGTCTGGATCTATATCCTAAATACAGCTTAAGTCAGCCAATTTCCTCTACCATTCTAGTTCAAAATGCAAACAGCCTCCAAAGAATTGCCTTAAACACACCCAGGGGATTCTAGGCTTTTATTTGTTGTTGGGGTTGTTTTTTGTTGTATCCAAGCTGCCCTCAAGCTTGCTATGTAGCTGAGGAGGACCTTGCTTTTAAACTGCAAGCTAGATATATAACTGTTCTCTTTTCTTAACCTCTCTTCCTACTTCCCCCAGAAGTTTTCCATTACTTTGGGCATAAAGTTAAAGATCTTCAAAACAGGCCTTGTGGTATAGGCCTTTAATCCCGAGAAACAGGAGAATCACAAATTGAGGGCCAGCTGAGTTTAAGGCCAGCCTGGGTAACTTAGTGAGAGATCCTGTTTCAAAAACAACAAGAACAACAAGAAAGGAGTAGGTGTGGCAGTGGCTGGGGAGATACCTCAGCAGTAGGATGTTAGCTTAGCATGTGTTGCTTAACATATACAAAACACTGACTTCATCCTCAGTACATAGGGGTGGAGAAAATATTTCACCAAGGGGCTAGGAAGATGGCTCAATCAGTAGGGTGTTGCCATGCAAGCATGAGGACCTGAGTTAAGATCCCTTGCACCCACATAAAAAGCCAGGCACAGCAGGCACAAGTATGCACCTGTAATCCCAACACTGGGGAGATGGAGACAGGGCTCCTGAGGTGTGGTGGTCATCTAGTCTAGCTGAATCAGTAAGTACAGCTGAATCAGTGAGAGACCCTGTCTCAAAAAAGTAAGATGGAACGCAATTGAGAAAGACACATTAACCTCTAGCGTACACACACACACACACACACACACACACACACACACACACACACACACACTCTGTGCCTGCAAACACAAACTCAAAACCCTCTCCCAAAAAAACTCTCAAAATGTTCTTGCCGACCAGCGTCCCCCACTTTGATTTGTCTCCTACTTCAACCTCCTAAGGGCTGAGATTACAGGTATATGTCATCATACCCAGCTCTTCAGTTCCTGCAAGGCCACTCCATTTTCTCTCAACATCCGGTACCTCCTAACACAAACTTCTTCTCTCCCTTGCCACCCCCCCCCCCGCCCCACACATATACCACAGCCATTCCTACATCTCTTCCACTATGAATCTGCTGTTCTTCTCTTATAATTTTAAATTAGTTAGTGCCACACCCCTGCCCACACTATAAATTCTATGAGGACAGGTACCATCTGTTCTCTTCCTCACTTCTATCACCCAGATCCTTCCAGAGTCTGTTAATGTAATACAAACACATTATTTGCTGGAAGAAAGACTTGACTCTTGCCTACCAACTTCAATATCTACAAATCACTAACACTAATATATAAATTGCAGTATTTTCAAATGCTTGGTTTTGTTTTTGTTTTTTTACATGTTCTTTCTTCTCTTTTGTTTGCAAGGTTCTTAAGATATAGGTAAAGTCTCCACTCTAAACCACATAGTACAATTTTACAAGTCACAAGAAAATATACAATGAAAAAGGAAGGAAACACAGCAAAAGATGTTACAGAACATGAAAAAAGCACTGTGTAGGGGCTGGAGCAGAGGTCAGAGATAGTGTCTGCCTAGAAGGCAAAGGGCCTTGGATTTGATCCTTGGCACTGCATAGAAAGGAAAGAGGGGAGCAAATGTGTGCACTTCTTTGTGCCTGATTACAACTTAAAACTATCTGCACTGTAGTCAGCTGCAAAGAAGAAACGCATCTTCAACCTTCAATTTCTAAAATGTGGTTTGGATTTACTTTAAGCAAGAGTTTCCATGATTTATATCACCCTCAAAGGGGGGGGGGGAAGACAAATCAAAAGCTAAGGCCAGTGCACTTCAACTTAAGAGGTCATGAATATACAAAGCATTTTGGCCTACCTACATCACCAATGTAAAACCAAATATAATAAAAGTCTTGGGGCTGGAGTGATTAACTCAATGGTTAAGAGCACTAGCTGCTCTTCTAGAGGACCTGGATTCAATTTCCAGCCCACATGGGGGCTCACAACTGTCTGTACCTCCAGTTCCAGGGTATCCAAGCACCCTCACACAGACATCATGCAGGCAAAACACCAATGCACATAAAAATAAATAAATCTTTTAAAAATTAAAAAAAAAGAACAACTGAAACTAAGTAGTTCCTTTACAAAATTTGCCTATTAAAATATATGCAAAGTATTACTTGTTATCATAAAATTGAGCCAAACTAAAAAGAGAAAGTAAATCTTCCAAATTTGTTTTCCCTACTGAAATATAAATTTAACAATTCATCCAAAAACATGGAGCACAATATTTATGCAACTAAAAGTAGTGAAAAAAGTTTAATATAAAAATTTATAGCTTGCAGCAACTATATAAAAGGACAGAGGGTCATGGGCCAGTGGTGACACACACTTGTAATTCTAGCACATCAGATAATAAAAGCAAGAGGCTCAGAAAAGGCTAGCTTTGGTTACAGTAGGCTAGGCTTTATGACCCTACTTCACAAAAAAACAAAAACAAAAATGATAAGGTCATAAAGTAACATTGGAAAGGATTCATGAAATATCCGATTGCTTACTATGATTTTTTAAGACAGTTTCTTACCGAGCCCAGGTTAGCCTCAAACTCACTATACAGCTGAGGATGACCTTGAACCCCTGTTCCTTCTCTTCCTCCCGAGTGCAGGAATTACAGGCATGAACCACCACTCTTGGCCATTTTTTTTTTTTTTTTTTTTTTTTTTTTTTGTAACATGCATAACTAGACGGTCTTTAAAAATACTGCAGCTACTAGAGTGACACTATTATCAACTTTTGATCTTATAACAAAACAGTAAATACTAATGACTTTAAATTTTCACTCAACATTACCCCAAACCCCAAAAAAAGGGAAAGGAAAATATCTTCTAGGACATTTTGAAAAAACATACTCAGAAAAACAAACCTAGCCCATGCAAGGGGAAAAAAAGCAAGCAGAATTTCATTAGCCTTTCTCACAGGTACATATTTTAGCACCAGGATTCTTCACATGGCTAACACTCACTCAGACCTCAGTAACAAGGTGAGAAGAAAACAAAAATCAAAAATGGCCTAGAAAAAGCAACACTGTTATTTATATTCTGCTCTGAAACAAGGCTTTAAAAGGCACAGATACTGCCCCACAAATCTGCCTTTGCAAATGGGGATCAATTATTTTTCCAGGCAAGACTTCTCAAACAAAACTATGGGCAGAATTAATGACTGGATATTTTACTGTATATAATGCTCCGTTAAGGAAATCACAACTCTTTTCAATGTAAATGAAGATAGTTTTTTTCACTTCAAAATTCACTTTCCAATGACTTAAAGGGATTACACCTATAACAAATTTGTGATTTTTTTTAAAGTCATCTTTCTCTGACACAATTTAACAACTGTTGACCTAAATAACTAAAACCAATAAATATTTTATATTAAGTTCTCCCAGAAAGCTGTCCTGGCTTGCATGTACAGGAAAGTACATACATATTCTCCAATATATACTCTGACATACATTCTTATCAATAGATTAGACAGGTAAGTAAAAGAACATGCTTTATTTATTGTTGTTTATATTAGTGAGTGTGTGTATGGCATGATGTGATGGTAAGGCCAGAAAACAACTCTGCGAAATCAGTTCTCTCCTTCCATCTTTAGATTCCAGGGATCAAACTCAGGTGAGCAGGCCAGGCATGTACTGCAAGCAGCTTTACCCACTGAATCATCTTCCCAGCCCAAGACTACATGTTTTGTAAAATAAGGAGCTAGGGAGATGGCTTGGGGAGTAAAGTGCACAATCATGAGGAGCCATGAGGACCTCAGTTCAGATTCTTAATACATGGGGTACACACTGTTGCTGGGGGGGAGAAAGAAGTGGATCCCTGCCCTGGAGCACTTTGCCCAATTTGCGAGCTGGTTCACTGAGATGACCCTATCTCAAAAAATAGTATGACTACCAATAAACAGGGACAGAACATCAACCTGGTCTCCACATGGGCATACATGGGTAAATTCACCCATACACATAAAATAAGAAAAATTTGAAAAAGAAATTCTTTTGCCAGTAACCTAAATATCTTGCTACTCCACTCAAGTATTCTCCAGCCCTCCTGCATTACTTACTTGAAACTTAAATTCTGAACTACTAACTTGAACAGCCTTACTGGTCTCCCCCAAACTGTACTCTTAAGCACCCTGCCCATGCTCACTTTTCCAATTTACTCTTCATTTCCTAGCTGAAGCTTGCTTTAAAAATGTACATCTGGAAAAAAATATACATCTATCCCCCCACTTGAACCTTCAGGACAAAGCCCAAGAGCTCAAATTTTTATTAGCAGACCTTATAGAATCTGGCCCATGGTTACTTTTATAGATTTGTTTGACCTACTCTTTTCCCAGGGCGCTCTCTAAGTTTCAGTGCTTCATAGAGTAGGTAGTCCTTGACTTCTCTAGCCTAAGTTCCTTTACATATAATGTGCTTTTCATTTCCTTTCTTAGCCTTTTCTTTCCCTAAAGTCTATGTATCCTAGGCCCCACTTAAATCTCACGTCATTGTGTTATGGCTTATTGATTTGTATTAAAGAAAAAAAAATCTACTTTCTCCTTTATTAGGCACATGGCTAGATTATGTTGATCAGTCTTCCTCACCAGTGGAAAACAAAGAGTGAATTAAGTTTTCAGAGACCCAAGTGATGGGAGATGTCATTCTGTAAATATGTTTCCCTTATTGGTTAATGAATAAAGCACTGTTGACAAATAAGAAGGCAAGATAGGTGGGACTAAGGCTACAAGGAGGATTCTGGGAGATGTAGTAAGGAGGAGTCAAAACGTAGAGTCTTGAGAGAAGAGGTCCAGACTCTCTCTCTGGTAAGATAAGACCACATGGAAACACTTAGATTGATAAAAATGGATTAATATTTAAGACAGAGCTAGCCAATAAAAAACACTAGTTACAGGCCAACAACTTTATAATTAATATAAAATCTGTGTGTTATTTAGGACTGATGCAGATCAAGGACCAGGCTTGCGGGAAACTGCTCATAACACCCAAGCTTCTACCTGAGACAAGATGCAAATAATGGTAGAGTAACCAGATGGAAGAAGCATGGGTCTTTGAGTGGCCACGCAGCTGTGAGCAGACTACTAACCTGGAACACCACTTTGACACAGAACACTAACTGTGCTGTTACATAAAACACATACATTTTTCCTTCTACTGGATTACTTAATCAGACAAAAATACTGAGAAATCTTCCCTAGGGCTATTTTATAGTAGGTCAGGCTCCTGATAAATGCTCCCATAGCACATGCTGCTTTCTTTACAGTTACACTGCTTTCATTTAGTCCCTTAACAAACATATATTGGGGACCTGCTGCCTGTCTGCCAGAGACTGTTCTAGACATAAGAGACACAGTGATTCAACTAGTGATAAGCTATGAAGGAAGAAAACATAGGTCATGGAAAGCCTTGTTTGATCTTGGCATTAATATGAGATCTAAACAACAGAGAAGAACAGTTAGTACACAGAGACACAAGAGACAATCTGTGTGGACAGAGTAGAAGAATGGAGAAAGCAAATGTAGACCCCAAAGAGGCAAGTAGGTATAGTTCACATAACTTGTGAACCACTCTGGATTTTAAGTATCACCATTTAGACTTATTTATCTAAAAGTTAACTCTGGGGATGGGGGAGGGAGGTTAGAGTTGGCTCTATGGCTGACTCACTTGTTGCTCTTGCAGATGACCTGGGGTTGGGGTTCAGTGCCCAGTTCTCACATGGTGGCTCACAACCATATGCAACTAAGTTAGGCTTACCTGTCGCCCTCTTCTGATCTCAGGTACTAGGCATACACATGGTATGCATACACATTCAAGCAAAAACACTGATGTACATTAAATAAATCTAAGAAACAAAAATGTTTTAAAGTTGACTTCTGGTCCAGCAAGATAGCTGAGCAGATACAAGCACTTGGTGCACAAGCCTACCTGCCTGAACGTAATCCCCATAACCATGTTAGAAGATATCTGGTCCCTGGCCCCACGCGAACACACACACACACAAGCACACAAATGAATAAATAAATAAAAGCCAAAGCCAGCCATTGGTGGCACACACTTTTAATCCCAGCACTCAGGAGACAGAGGCAGGCAGATCTCTGTGAGTTCTAGTCCAGTCTAGTCTACAAGATCTAGTTCCAAGATAGGCTCCAAAGCCTCAAAAATAAATAAATAAATAAATAAATAAATAAATAAATAACTGTGAGCTTCTTTTCTCAAGTTTGAATTCTGTAAGGATGATCCTTAATAGCAGAGTAGTGAAACATTACAGTTTTCCTCTTGCTAGCATCCATTATAATGGCTGGCATACAGTTAGTACCAAGTATTTCCTAGCATGACTGACTATAAAGACATCACACTACTGCTCCATACATAAATGTAGGGAAATCTCAGAAATTATTCTGACTGAATTAGAGAAATACATGATGTGACAGAATTAAAGTCTTTTGTCTGTAGTAATGTATTACTGTTTCTAAGCATAGTTACACTGAAGCAAAAAAAAAAAAAAAAAAAAAAAAAAAAAAAAAACTTAAAACCCTAAAGAACAACATTTGAATCATCGTTTGCCACCCCTTGGCAGCATACTTCCTTCATATGGGACTGTGTGACAAGCCAGTTTCCCAACTGGTATTGCAAAACAGGGTGTGGGAAAGGTGGTGTTAGCTACAAGGAGAGCATCTATTACTCTGTGTACCTTCAGCCATTTAAAAAATGCTCTGATGTATTTTGGTACCTGGCTAAAGAATGCTTTCCTCCTAGGTAGAATGTTTTTCCAAGTTTCAATACCTGTTTAGACTGGCTTTGCACAACAAATCTATAGCAACTGAACAAAAGAAAAGTAGGTCCTTTGTTGGAAAGTGTATTATTTTACTATGTAAGTTTGAAATAAAGAAAACTAGAATTTGAAGAATTTCTAACATAAGATTAAAATAGAGATCACTATCAAACACAATGCCAAGTGAGGGCCCTGTTCAGATCAGCCAGCAAAGATCAAAAGGAAGCAGGGTTTAAGTAAGGGAACAATGGTTTGACAGATGGGAGGTAGATGAGGCTCTTTCTAGAAGAATGAGGTGACTTTTGCCGGGATCCAAGAGATATGGAAAATGAGGAACTATGTAGAGGAAGGAAATGTATTTGACTGGAGAAGAAGTAGAAAGAAAAAAAAAAAAATACTAGACTTTTACAGCTAACAGACTTTAAAAAGTCTTTCTAAAATCCTCTAATTCTAATATGGAAAAAAAAAAAGAGGCTCAAAAAGGCCAAGTAAGTTTTACACAGAGCTAATGAGCAAAATGCTGGCAAAGAAGTCAGGTCTCCTGGTTTCTTTTCATTAAGCAACAAGGAAAACATGGTACCAGGTGCCTTTAAAGAACCCAAAGAAATACAATGTTTTATTCAATAACCTTAGAAGGCTGCTGAAGTGATATGCACCCAAAAAGGAAAAGGAAACTGTAAAAGGTACTAGAGGGCCAACAAAATGGCTCAATGGGTAGAGGCACTTGCTGCTAAGCCTGAAAACATGAGTTCTATCCCCTGGACCCACATGACAGAAAACCAATTTCTGTAATTTGTCCTCTCTGGCACACACACACTCTGAATAAATGCAACAAAGCATGTACTACAGAAATACATTATGCATACACTAGCTGAATTTCTACAATTAAAAAGAAAGACAAAAGGCAAAATCAAAGCCAAAACATAGACCCACACCAAACACCATGAAGTTTCAGTAACACTGTGGCAGGACCATCCCTTCAGCTCAGGAGTGTGAGGTCAGCCTGGTCAACCAAAGAGCATTAGTAACAAACAAAAAGAAGATTAAGTGTTCGCTCAGGAAAATGATGTTAATAACTTGTGTGCAAAACAGCATGAAGTGTATGTAGTAAGGGGAAAACTGAAGGGGAACGTGTAGGGGAAAAAGCCTAACAAAATCATAGATTGTTGTCACACAGTCAAGAAAAGGGCAGTTGACATCAGGCTGCTCAGGCTGATGAAATTATTCAAATTACAAAAGGACCAATTAAAATACATAACTAACAAGCTGCACAAGTTCCAAGTATAAGAAGATCACAGGCAGGTTTGGCTCACTGATTCCACCAACAAATCACTGGTGGATCTGTGCTTATAAAAACAAAAACAAAGAAGGAAAGAATTCTGTTTTCCAGACAAATGTGAACTTTGACTTTTTTTTTTTTTTTCAGGAGGAAGATCTGGTTTGATTTTAAATCTATTACCAATAAGCTTGCTCTAAAATCTGTAAAATACAAGGCCAGAGCTCAACTATCCATGAGGCAATCGCAAACTACTAACCAAGCAGAACCAACACACATACAAGACAGTAGTCACCGTCTCTGTCAAATGCTTTAGCAGTTTGGAAGCCTCCAGATTCAATCGCAAATATTTTACCAACATATCCTTCAAGCCAAGACAAGCATCGTAAAGCCTTTGTCATATGGCAACACTGAGAGAAAATTGCATGCAAATACCCAAAATAACCTGCTGAGTAACAATGATTAGTTAGGTTCTTAATTGTTTTACAGAATACCTTAGGCCTTACCAAAAAAAAAAAAAAAAAAACTGACAATAGTTTGCATTCCCTGTAATCTTAACAAAACTAAAAAGAAAAAAAACCTTACAGACCATAAATCAAAAATAGCTTTGCACAAACAACAAAATTGTAGGTTTTGCTGAGGGTATCAGGCACTTAATTTAACCCCACTTCATCTTGTGCAGGAAGCCACGCTGCTGTTTTCATTAGAGTTACTAAGAAACAAGAAGAAAGGGCGGTCTGGGGCAGCGAAGTCTATGCTTGAAACTAACTAGTATGTGGCTGCACTACACTACAGAGACTTACTTCTCCAAGTGTCACTAATAGACAAGAATGAGCATCTTAAAAGGAGTATCCACAACTGAGTCAGTGGTTACATAAAGATTTACTTACTGGAGCCTGGGGTTATCCACCCCACCCCACCCCACCCCCCTCTCAGTCTCAGTCCCATCCTCAAACAGGAAAGAAAGCGCGCCCAGCATAAACACAGGCCATAGCTCATAGTTCGTCACCACAACAAACTGGAGGTTAGACCAACGCTCCTGGAGACCAAGTTTTAGGTCTCGGTTGCCAAGAAAAAAGGGAGACTCTTCCCCAGAATAGTGTGGGCCCTACCCAAGAATTTTTCGTTGTTTCCATCTTTTCCTTTAACGTTTTGGGGGTTGTGTTGTCGTTTTTGGCTTTGAAAACAACGACGGGCTGCAAAAGTTTCTTTTGAAAAAGATCTCTAACTTTGCCTTGAAAAGATAAATATATAGGCAGGCTGGCCCCCACATAGCCTCACCACCATCACAAATTACAAACTCCACGACTACAGAACATAAGCGAAGACAACAGGAAAGCTTCCACACCAACCCGACCATCACGATTTTCTCTTAGACACGGCTCCGCGGTCCCCAAATGCACAAATATGCCAGAAGTACAGCGACGACAGGCAGTGGGGTGACATGCACACGCACAAGCTTCACATTGGGAACCTGCCACCGCAGCCAGGGGTAGGGGCGGGGATCCGGAGAGTGGGGAGATAGCCTGGCGGGCCCGTCACCTGAGGACAACAGCACGCTCGGGAGGAAAGTGGCAGGAGGCAGGGGGAGTTGCATTCTCCCGGCCCACAGTCGCGTCCCGCCGCTCGCCACCAGGCAGCGGGGCGCAGCGCCCAGGGCCGCGCGGGGCCTGCCCAAAGAGGCGCCCGGTGCAAGCCGGCCGCCCGGGGGAGTCCGCGGCCCGCTCGGCCCCACCTCGGGGCGCCCACCCCACGACGCCCGGGCCCCAGGCCCTCGCCCGGCCTGACTCACCGCCGGTGTGTGTAGTTCTCAGCCGCGAGTCGGGGCCGCCGCGAGGAGGCGGCGGAGGAGACGCGATCCGGGGCCCCGCCGCCGGGTCATCATACCCCCCGCTCGAGCCGGCCCGGGCCCCGGCCCCCGCCCCCCGGAGCCGTCCCCGCGCCCGTCCCGCGGCCGGAGCCTCGCCAGCCTCCCGCCTGCCCCGCCGCCCGGCCCCTTCCCGCCGCCGCCGCCGCCTCAGCGCCGCGCGCTCCCGCCTCGGCCTCCCGCTGCCGTCCGGGGCCACGGCCCGGCCCTTCGCTCCGCTGCTGCCGTTGTCGCCAGACCCGACAAGTGGAGCCCCGAGCGACCGCCCTCATCCGGCCGGCCCCTCCCCGCCGGAACCATTCAGCCACCTAGCGCCATGACACCTACTGAGGCGGAAGTGCGGAGGAGCGGGCGGGTTGGAGTCATTGCTTCGTGCCGCCGGCCGCAGGAGCGGATGGGCCTCCGTGGGGAGCCAGCGTGGACCGTGTGTGGGGACCGGGTTCCCCGCCCCTCTCCGCTCAGCAGTCTCCGAGATGGTTTACCGGCATCTGGTGTCTGTCGGGTTTCCCGCTGCTAGATGTCATCTCAGCCAGTGTGACATCACCCCAAACCAGTGTAATTCCCCCCATACACAACCGCATCGTAGCGATTGGGCATCGCGGGGAGGAGACATTGGCTACCTGAGAAGACCCCCGAGGAAGGATGAAGAATTCTCTCAGTTTAGGCTTCAATTGTTCGCTGCCATGTAGAGTACTTTGTAGCAGCAAAAGGGATGTCGACGCCTCCCTATACTGAAGCGCTCCCATTGCGGTATGTTAGAAAATACAAGAAAATAACTACCCCGAACTCAGCTCCTCAATGCATGCAGTAAACACAGATTGTCTTACCTCTACAGAAGGTAGAAAGGCAGCGGACTTAGGAAACAGCGCGATTGGCACAACGTTCTAAATAATAATAATAATAATAATAATAATAATAGACACTGAAAACTAGGTTATCTTAGTAGACAGCTGCTAACTCAGCCTCAAGAGATTCTGTAGAACTTCAGATGTATCTTCTGCTGTGTAAACTGTTGACTCCTAAGATGGGGAACATTTTTAGAGACTAGTATTTATGAGAGTAAGGTGTGGTGTCGCACGCCTTTAATCCCAGGACTCAGGAGGCAGAAACAGATGGATGTCTGTGGGTTCGAGGCCAGGTTGGTCTAGAGTGAGGCACTGATGAGAGAGAAAGAGAGGGAGGGAGGGAGAGAGAGAGAGAGAGAGATTTTATATGTTCCATCTCACAGTTACTAAAGTCAGCAACTGTTTGAATCCACCATGGGTAGTTACATGTACTCTGAGCAGGGAGCAGACCTAGAAAACCTACCTTTCTATCTCTTATATTTCTGAGACCTCACTCATTATACATCCTTGATTTCTTTGGATCTTCACCTCACAAAAAATTTTCTAACTATCCTACAATACCTTTTAAGGAAAGTCTTTTGAGTTTCTCTTCTTAACACTGGAACAGGGAAGTTCATTTCCCTGGAGAGCCAGGGTTAGCAAAAGCATTCAATCCCACAGGACAGGTTTGTTTGCTTATTTTCACAGAAACTTCCTTCTTGACTGTTTAGAGAACATGAAGTCCCCACATTGGCCTGGCCCTGGAAAAATCAAGACACAAGAATGAATGAACATGTCTGCTTAGTGAGCCAAGAAAAAGGCAGAAACTTGAGGCCTGGGGTTGAGCAGATCCTGCTTAAAAAGCAGGCTTTAGTCATGAATTGTGCATTTTGCCCTACTTCACCAGAACTCTATGACTGACTCCTAATTTACTCTCTCAAGCTATGTCCCTTTTGTGTTTAAAACATCTCAATTTTTACCTGTAGAGAACCCTTCCTGACTGACTGCCGAGTTCTAGTACCATCATCTGCTGCTTATTACAATAATTAGTTTCTATTTGCATTGCTCTTAACTCCTTTCCTCAATCTGTCTCATTCTTCAGGGAACTTTGGTTTTGGTTTTGTGTTTTTGAGACAAGGTTTCTCTGTGTAGTCTTGCCTGTCCTGGAACTCACTCCATAGACCAGGCTGGCCTCAAACTCACAGAGATCCACCTCCTCTGGCTCCCTTGTGCTGGGATTAAAGGTGTATACCACTACAGCCCAATTTAGGAGATTTTTGGTTTTGGTTTGTTTGTTTGTTTATTTTATGAGTTTCGGGGAACTTTTTAAAGTCTAGTATTTTTCCTTGCTAATGTCATTTGCTCATTCATCCAACAAAATCCTTCATGCCAGACCACTCCCTGGACACTAGTTCAGATGAAAGATGAGTAAGATACAGTCTTTTCCCTCCCACAGTTTTCAGTTTAGTGAAGAAAAATGAATTCAAATATACATGACTTGAATATTGAAGTCAGAGAAGATCATCAGAGAAGATCATATTTGAGCATGTCAACAAAGCTTCAAAGTTTAGTGCAGCCACAAGCCTGTTATTCCTTCAAGAAATGTCCATAGGATAGCTCCAGTGTGCCAGACATTACTAGAAACTGAAGATGAAATGGTGAATGAAGCCTGTGCACTGAAGGAGCTGACAGTTAGCTCCCCCAACTCCATACCAGGATTAGTAAGGCAAGTAGACTCCAATTTGGGGAATTAGTGAGGTGCTGCTAGAGGCTTCATCAGAGAAGTAATAAGAAAGAAGTGGTAGTAAGGAAGAGCTGGCTGCAGTGGAGGAAGATGGGGGTGGGGGGGGGTGGAGGAATGCTGGTGAGAGGGGCAGAGGAAGCATTTCCTCCCAGACAAGGGCAGAGCTGCTGGAAAGGGAGATGGGGCTGTTAGAAGCTGGAAGAGCAGCGTAGAGCCTGAAGTCACTTGCAGCCAGACCTGTATCTGTCTGCTTTCTGAGAAAACGGTATTCAGACCCCAGCCTAAAGCTCATGAAAAGTAATAGAGAGAGCATTTAGGGGACAAGAACAATGGAATGAGTTGTTCATTAAGCTTCTGAATAAACCTAGAAATGCCCCCACTTCTAGACTTTCTCTTAACTAAGCCACTGTGGGATACATTTTCTATTTTCAGGGATTTTTAGCTTATCTAATAATAGGAGATAGTCTCTTTGATGTTTTTCTAAAAGAAAATGCTGATCTGCAGTGTTGAAAGATTCTGAGAAGTGAAAGATGGCTGGTAGACCCAGTGGATCTGACAATTAAACAGCCACTACTAATCTTGGTGAGATCAAGCTTAGGCACCATGCAGGCAGAAGCAATATGCTTCTGGGATTACGGCTGTCAGCTGGGCAGAAACTTTCATCCAACTGAGTGATCAAGCCTATTCTAGGCAATGCCTTTTTCTAGCTCTCAATATTGAAAAAAAGAAACAAACGACTTGGATCTGTGCTATCCACATTAACTATATTTTAGAAGTCATGAAGAGAATTGCTTTGATTACTTTCTCTATCACTTACCCTAGATTAACCAAGACAAGTTTTGGCCACTTAATTGTTTTTATAAAGGCCAAATCTAGCATGAATTCTGGGGGTGACATTTTGGAGTCCCGGTCCCAGAGAAAATGACATTTTGGTGGAATAGGAGTCTGGAGGAAGGGCATGCCTATGAGATTTAAGTGGAAGACTGAAATACAAGGGATCAAAAGAAGTAGAACATGAAACTAGAGAATGGTGTTCATTGCACACCACGAATGCAATGAATGCCACTTTATTGCATACTTTAAAATAGCTAGCTAATTGCACACAATTTCACCTCAATAATAAAAGAAGGAGTGGTGGCCTACACCTTTAATCCCAGCACTTGGGAGGCAAAGACAGTTGGATCTCCATGAGTTTGAGGCCAGCCTGATCTAAAAATCAAGTCCCAGAACAGCCAGGGTTGTTACAAAGAGAAACCTATATCAAAAAAAAAAAAAAAAAAAACAGCTTCAACAACAAAAAAGACAGATCAAACTGGAGAGTAGTCTGGGGAAGGACAATCTTAAATTCTTAATCTTTGTTCACTATGTAGACCCTCCTTCTAATTACTTCTGATGGCTTCCTTTCCCTACAAAAACACTATATTCTCCCTTTTATCATATACCAACCCTTAATCAAAACCAAAGACTATAGTTTTTCTCTTCCTTTCCCTTGGTCATCATTTTCATTATCCCATTCCCACTGCTCTGTAGCATCTCACTTTTACTTTGCCAACTCCCACATAAACTTTTAACACCTACATTCCACCTCTTTCCTTATCAATTCCAAGCAACATCCCAAAACAAAACTAATGTTCTGGGGAGGCACACAGAGACCCACCAGGGAGAAGACAATGAATCAGAACAAGGACTAGAAATTTAATGCTTGAATATTATTTCCTCCACATAATTTTATGCTTCCTACAGACTCAGAAAGCAAAAAGGCCCTCATGAAAGGGCCCTTTACATAGCACAATTCTTGACATAGTTGATATGGATTTTTTTTTGTTTGTTTGTTTGGTTGGTTGATTGGTTGTTTTTTCGAGACAGGGTTCTCTGTATTGCTTTGGAGCCTGTCCTAGAACTAACTCTGTAGACCAGGTTGGACTTGAACTCACAGAATCCTCCTGCCTCTGCCTCATGAGTGCTGGGACTAAAGGTGTGCACCACCAATGCCCGGAAGGTTAATATATTTTGCTGAGTAAATTACCAAGTGTTTATTCACAGTGCCCAAGCTACTAAAATTCAGTTGACTATAAAACAGAGTTTCTGGGCGATGGTTGTGCATGCCTTTAATTCCAGCACTTAGAAGGCAGAGGCAGGGGGATCTCTGTGAGTTCAAGGCCAGCCTAATCTACAAATGGAATTCCATTATAGCCAGCAGGGTTACACAGAGAAATCCTAACTTGAAAAACCAAAACCTCATAATAAGGAATTTGTATTGATAGCTGTGAATTTAACTTTTTTTTAAAACTATTATTTTTGAAAGTCACTTTGAAAAGTAGGGAGATTGTGAGTTTCAGTCTGACCTGGGTTAAGAGATAGTTCTAGGTCAGTCTTGAAAAATGGAATGGAGGAGAAGAAAGAGGAAGGTGAGAATTTCTTTTAAGAGGTCTCCTGCAACTACCCTTATTATTCATTTCCAGTGATGGCCACTGGAAAATCAGAAAGTCTGGGAGATGTAAACCACAAATATTCAAAATTGGTAATTGGGGGCCTGGAGATGGCTCCACTGGTAAAGTGCCTGTCACACAAACATGTTGGATCCAAGTTCAGATCCCTGGCACCCTGCCAAGCAAGTATGAAAACCTGAGTGTGGATCCCAAGCTCCCATGTAAAAGACAAGCACACTATGACACTAGCACTCAGGGTGGGGTAAGAGGCAAAAACAACCTCCCTACACATCCAACTGACCCAGTTGTGGTAGCTCACTCAGGGGTGGTGGTGCACACCTTTAATCCCAGCACTCAGGAGGCAGCGACTCCGTCCTTAACAAACTAGGAGAGGCAAGGATACTCTAGCCAGATGGTAGCCATTTGAAGAAGAGATTATCATGGGTAGAAGTAGGGTAATAGGAAGCAGCAAGAGAAGCAAGGACCTTAACTCCAATTCCTTACCTTAAGCTCTGGGGATAGAAAAGTGGCTTTTGCAGTTCTGTGGGAGACAGGGTAAGACAGGGCTTCATGTAGGTCAGGCTGGCCTTAAACCTAGTTATGTGGCACAGGATGACCTTGAACTCTCAAGTCTATTGCTTCCACCTCCTAAGTGCTGGAATTATAGGAATGTTCCATTGCAGCTGGCAAAATAGCTTATCTTTGAGAGAGGCTAGCCAGAAAGCAGTGTGCTCAGACAACAACCAGTCTTCAACTTAGCAATGGGAGGTAAGAGAGACTGTAAGATAATGACAGAGGAATTTGCTTATCACAGACTTAGACTTGAGAATCTGGGGAAGAAAGGAAGGAAGGAAGACAGGAAGGAAGGAAGAAAGGAAGCGTAGGATAAGATCTTAAAGACTGAACTCGTGAAAGATGGGGTTTAAATGGAGCTGTAAAGTACGGAAGCATGCAATTCTGCCGTCCTTGGGATGGGGGTGAACAACCAGACATATTTCTGTTTCAAGGATACTGCTTCAGGATATCATGGCTTGGTACTCTAGATTTCTTCCTAAGGCTTTATATGTCACAACAGTTTGAATCATAAAGGTTTGGAATAACCACTGAGGCACACATAAGAGGAATCAAGGACACACGGAAATGAAAAGCAGCTTTAAAGAAACCACAGGTTAGCATTTGTGGTGACACTAGTATGTTCTCTTCCAGGGAGTGGTTCCACCTTTCTTATGTAGGAGTTGAAAAGAAATTCAGAACTGATTAAAAGCCAATGATTTATAAAGATGGTGTAGGACCCAGAATCAGATCAAACACACCACCTAGCCCCACTTACCTTCAGCATTCTAAAATGATCGTCCCAGCCTCCTCTGCTCTGTGTAACTCTAGATTTGGGACCTCGGATCTACCACTTATTCTTCTGTTGGCCCTGGCCATGTCTGAGAATTTCCCAGTTAAACTTACTCACCATAACATTTGAAACTTACCATGATTTCACTCCAGTCCTTTTCCACTTGGACAAATGTATCCTTGGTTGCTTTGGGTAACAGCCCTTCTGGTTATGACTAACCTAAACTCAGCCAGAAATTTTCTATGATTGAACAGTGATTCAAAAAGCTACCTGTCTAGAATTAGAAACACGGACAAGATTTGGGAAAATTCATGTGATCTAGTGGACCACGGGTATGATAAAAGATGAGAAAGCAGGGGGTGGCGAGAGACCCCAGTTTATTTCCATAGCCTATATTCTGCAACCCACAACTTCCAATTACCCTATTTCTAGGGAGTCCAATGCCTCTGGTCTCTGAGGGTGCTCATGTGCATATGCCTTCATACTGACAAATAAACAATTTAAAATAGAAAAGAAAAGAAAGTTTAACACAAATAGTCAAGGTAGAGGGGTATTGTTAAAGAAAAGCACTATGGTCAAAAGAGACACTGAACCTCGAAGGCAGTGTAAACTCTGATGGTAAATGAGAAAAGCACATTCAGTACAGTATAGGCAGATGTCCTGAGGAAGAGAAAGGGAAAGACCACAAACCCCTGATAAAGAAGTTTCTGGTAGGATTCTTTGGAAGGCAAGCAATGAACAGACAACTACTCATTAGTGGTAGCAGCAAAAATGTGCATGGAGACCCACACAGAATTCAAGAACCTGGTGTGGAAGTACCTTTAATTCCAGCACTGGGAGGTGGGGGACAGAGGCAGGTGGATATCTGAGTTTGAGGCCAGCCTGGTCTGTTTCAGGATAGCTAGGGCTACACAGAGAAACCCTGACTTGAAAAAACAAAACAAAAACTCTTCAAGAATGCTGTTCTTGCAAAGGACCCACATTCACTTCCCAGCAGCCATATGGAAATTCACCATTTCCTCAGGAGCCAGACATGCATGTGGTACAGGCATACATGCAGGAAAAACACTTATACACACAAAAATAATCAGATAAAAAAGAATGCAAAAAGAACTGTCTCTCCTGGAGTTGCCTTGGAGAACCTAGGTCAGAACCTCTTTTCTAAAAACAAAACAAACAAAAAGCCACTCATGTCTCCTATTTCCTACCACGAAGGGCAATCTGGGTCAGTAGTGAGGGATGGTCCTTCAAAACCTGCCTGACAGATTTCTTTTTTCCCTGTAAATGGACTTGAGCCTGTGGAAAAGTACAAGTTCTCCACTGATCATGAAACAGTCAGTAATGAGTCTCTAGGGAGCTTTTCTTTTCCAGGCACCTTCCAACCTAATTGCAAGATTCTCATATATTTTTTTAGGGGTGGGTGTCATCCTTAGATTCTAAAAATAAAGTAATTCTAATTGGTGACTTACAGACAGATGGGACACAGTGTTTTTAAATATGAGAGTTCCATGAAATTAAAGCAATTGTCCATCTCTATCATGTCAGACATTTTTACTTTAGTAAAATGGCATGGAATTTTCTCATTATTAAAGTATAAACACACTATGAAAAACTAAATTCCTCAAAGCCCTTCATTCTGCTTTCTTCTGCTTCCATCTGCTTCATGGAACATGTATGACACAGCATGTGCCAAAAGTGGGCAGACCCCCTTGCTGCTAGAAGATAACAGCAATATGGTGGCCCTGTTGCTGGGACCTACTTTATCTCTTCCAGCCACCTGTGAGTCAACCAGAAGTGAGAGAGCTAAGGGAATTTTAGAGAAGGCAAGCACTAAATATTAAACACTAATCAACAACACAATATGAATTGACACACGTTAGTGTGTCATTCTAGTGACTTCATTTGAACTTGCTATCAGCTTCTATAAAAATAATGGAAACTTTTCTGGAGGACAATTTGTCATAATCTACACCAAGAACAGAAAATAGTAATTCTTTAAAAAGTTACTCCAAGGTTATAAATTAAAATGCCAACATATATGCATAAATACATTGTAGGGCTGGAAATGTGGCTCACCAGCAGAGAATTTGCCTAGCATGCTCAATGCCAAGTTTGATCCCCAGCACTGCCAAGAGAAAAGTTCATTGTAACATTTGTAATTAAGAACAGTATAAAGGGCCTGGAGAGATGGCTCAGCAGTTAACATTTGTTGCTCTTGGAGAGGTAAGGACCCCCACATTCAGTTTCCAGCACCCATATGGTGGCTTATAACCATCCATAAATGCAATTCTAAGGGATTCAACACACTCTCATGACTTCCACGGGTAGGTACCAGGCATACATGAAATGCACATAACATTTATAAAACTAAACACATATACACACAAAATGATCTAAAAAAAGATTAAAAAAACAAACAGCATACAAATGTTGAAAATTGTTATAATAATTTATATTGAGAATGGTTTATTAACATGTATTCACCAGACATGATCTTATTAAAATGGGCATTTTTGATATTGACATTTTGAATTGCAATTAAGAAATTAAGTAAAATGCAGAATTTAAAGTCATATACAACAGTGTTCTCAGTCCCCCTGCCATTACTGTTTACGGACAGGCACGCATGCCAGTCAGTTGGCAGACAACTTTCTGGACTCAGTTCTCCTTTTATGTGGGTCCTGGAGATTGAACCCAGTTCACCAGTGTGGCAAGTGCCTTTATCCACTGAGCCATCTCACTGGTCCCTTTAAAAATTATTTTTATTTATGTGTATTGTGTGAGACTGCATGAGTTCACGTGCAGTTGTGCAGTTGTTCATGGAAGTCAGAGAGCACCAGGCCCCCTGGAACTCCAGTTACAGGTGGTCATGATCCACCTGCTGTGAGTGCTGGGACCTGAACTCAGGTCCTTAAGAGCACAGTAAGACTCTCAACCACCAGGGCATCTCTCCAGTACCCTTTACATTAAAAACAAAAAAAATTATCAGCATGTGCCTGCACACATGTGTGTGAATTATCCTATCTGAACGTGTGTAGATTTAATATTTAAATCCTCAGAAAGACTAGAAAAAGGGCCATCAATCTACATGAAAGACATTTTATTTTACTTTGTATTTCTTTCTTTTTGGGAGGGGGTCAAGAGATCCACCTGTCCCTACTGTGATTAAGGGTGTGTGCCACCATTACCCAGCTTACTTTGTACTTTTATAGAGAATTGTTTTGAAGAACAAAGGCTAAGACAATCAAGTCTTTGTTGCATTATTACTATTGCTATCTTTTGGTGGCACTCAGGATAGAACCCAGGACTTCAGCTTGGTAAACACATCCTACCAGCACCATACCTTCAGCTACAAAAACCAGCATTTCAAATACTGTCATGTACCAGACACTGAGCTAGGGAATCACCAATAAATTAATGTGCATAGCAAACATGGGAGAGGGGCATCTCAGCCACCACTTTACTGCTGAGTAAGGTTCCTCTGTTTAAACCATTTGCCAGGCACCCTGGGTTCTAGCCCAGGCAACGTCCAGGTTTCCTGTTGTACCACGTCTCACTTGCTGCAGCTCCTGAGAGGCCCTTGGAGGTTTATAGGAAGGTCACTGACAAAAACAGCACTGAGGACAGTATGTCCAAGAGCAACGCCTTTGCTCTCTAAATTTCACCTCTCCTTTCCAAAGCAGCAAAACTGCTTCCCTCCGGTAAGAGATGTCTTCTTCATTGCTAAGGTTCAAGGCTCCAAAAGAAGCTGCTTTGATCCACATGCCCAGCTCTCCTGTGCCCTCCCAGAGCACATTTCCTTAGGGCTGTGCTATCATCTGGTTTGCTTGCTGGTTTGGCATTTTGTTAGGTTACAAGCAAGACAGGGTAAATGGCACACTCTGACTGGTTCCAGCCAGCTGGCTCCTTGGTCTCTCCCCTGGATACTAAAATAAACAAGCTCTGCACTCTTTGGCTTCCTAACTCAAATTGGTGGGGGTGGGGAAAAAATTCCAGCTATGAGAACAATCAGAGGAATATCTGGCAACACATTTATCTTTTATATCTTTATTTTAACAAAGTAGTGTCTCCAAGCATCCAGTAGTTCAGACATATTCTAGGCCTTAATGTTCAGCTTATTCCATGGTGCAGAGTCCCCAGCCCCCAAATGACTGTTCCAGATGGATTTCTCATGATAGCTACTAACCCCCACTATGAAGGAGGAAGGTGGTATTTTCTCAAGTTTCAAGGCCTCTTCATTGCTTCCTGTTCCCTCCCTGAGGCAGAGACAGGAAGTTACCTGGAATGGGTCACAGCAAGTCAGTGACATTCATGATTAGAACATGCTACTCAGGCTATCACTTATCCTCTAGCACCACAATTTGTAAAATGAAGGAGACAAGGAGACTCAAAGAGTAAGACACGGGAAAAACTTGGCTCTTTTTTTTTTTTTTTTCCAGATTCTACTTTTTCCACAAAAAAGCAAAACAAAACAAAACAAAAACAAAGCAAACAAAAAAAAAAAAATGCATGTTGATAAAAGTTTAAGAAAAACTGGGTTAAACCAAATTGAACAGATTAAGTTGCTAGGGAACTTCTAAGAACTTTAAATGTGCTTATGAACACTGAATGGTTTATAATGAAAAGTGTTTGTTAAATATAATAAAATTAACATAAATAGTCAGCTATAAAGCTAAGAGTTTCATAGGCACCAGAACTCCACAAACAAACTTCAGAAGAGCTACTCCAGTGTGAGCACAGGATTCTATAAAGGAAGACACCAAACAAACTTTTGCCACTAGCCATCAGCCACTGTTTTCAAAACTGCAGTGCTGATCCAATAGGATTGTTATACTGTACTCTCCTGGTATTTTTCCACTTGCTGGTCAAAGTTCCTGGAAGAGAAACCTGCTTGGAAGAAATTCATTGGAGTAAGAAGGTATTTTAGTGCCAGGCACCTGGACTCAGTAGCTAGATGAGTGTCTTTGGTAATGTGAGACTGGAGAGAATCATAGCCTATCCAGTCACTTGGGTTCCCTCTAGCTGGTGAGCCATTGCCTCTTCTAGGTATCAAGTGAGACCTTACACCAATTTCCTCCTTGGTTTCTGGAGAGATAAACTCATCTACAGGCTGTAATTGCACTGAAAATTCCAATGGGGCAGTCAACATAGTCACCCTCTTTTTGGAGTCACAAGAAAGGACTGGCTCATCACATTTTTTCCTGCAGAAGTCTGGGAACAACTGCTTTCTGGCCCGAAGAGGATGGGGGCAGAGCTTTTCAAGGTCCCCAGGCCAGGGTGAGAGGGTTTCTTTCATGTGCTTGGTGTCTCTGTCAACTTTAACCTGGTCGGCTTTTTCCTCAGGGGATTCAAACACAACACCTTGGATTCTTGGCCTCTTTAGTCTCCTCTCTAACTGCCAACGCACATTTGTTTCCCTAGGGGAGGAACACATGTATTGCTGCACAGAATGTGGGATCATCAGTATAGGGAGCCCAGGACTCGAGCTGTCCTCAAAGAACTCTCCACAAGGCTGTTGGCGAACAATGGGCACCACCCGGCAAGGCCTCAGAGCTGCAACAAAAGCCCGAAGCTCAGAGTAAGATGAATGGTCAGAGTAAGGGATGATGTGGATGTCTGGGTGAGGGCTTCGTACTTTCCGGCTTGTGGGAAGAATAGCAATGGTAGGGTGAGTCTGGTTCCACTGAAGCATGGCAGAATGGCAGATCTCCATATAGTCTACAGCATGGATGCGCCCAGCTTCTTCCTCAACTGTGAACACATCTGCGAGTCCCAGCAGCTGTACCAACTCCAGGCGTTGAGGACTCAATACCACCCAGGTCCGAAACTCAAGGGCTAGTTGCTCCAGCAGTGACTCTTTTCCTAGGCTATAGAGTCCTAAATTATGTTCAAGGGGGTGGGGAAAATAAGAGAAAGAAGGTAAGGGAGATGTGGTGATATATCATTTATGATTAATAAAGCTTGCCTGAAGATTAGAGAAGCAAAGCTGCCAAGCCAGTAGATCTTACCTCTACCCAGCTGAGGAATTGTGGTGATACATTATTTATAATTTATTAAAACTTGTCTGACCATAGAGTTCAGGCAGTGGAGATATACACCTTTAATCCCAGCAGCCATACTAGCTAGCCAAGCAAGTGGGAGCACACACTTTTAATCCCAGGACTCAGAATTAAGCGGCAGCCGATCTCTGTTAGTTAAAGGCCACAGTGACTACAGGAAATTGATTCAGTCCTAAAAGAAACAGCTCACACAAAGGTGATCTCAGCAGACGCTTTTAATCCCAACACTAGGGAGGTGAAGACAGGAGTGATATGGCTGGGCAGAGAAAAGAATAAAAGGCAGGAGGAAGAAAGGAACTGAGATCTTTTGCCTCTGAGAATTTATGGAGTCAGGATTACCATTTCAGCTGAGTAGAGGTAAGATCTACTGGCTTGGCTGTTTTGCTTCTCTGATCTTCAGGCAAGCTTTAATACATCATAAATAATATATTACCACATGAAGGTATTAAAGACTCCTGATCAACCAAATGTGTAGTATAAATAAAAGACCCAGTGACTGATATTTGGGTTCAAACTTCAAGCTGAAGAACAGAAAAGCAAAGTAGAGGGTCATTAGCTCTTACCACGACCTCAGGTTGAATGGGCTGATCCTGCTGTCTCCTCAGCACAGCTGGAATGAATTCTATTTTCAGTGTGGCTAGAGAATGAATGCCTGATACTGACTCCTTGCTCCTGTCTTACATACCTTCCTAATGCTGGGATTAAAGGCATGTGATCCCAGGTACTAAGATCATCTTTGTGTGAGCTGCTTCTCTTTAGGACTGGATCAATCTTGTGTAGATCTGGGTGGCCTTAGGCTCACAGAGAATCATCTACCTCTTAATCTTGAGTCCTAGGATTGAAGATGTGTGCCACCACCTCCTAGTTTCTGGCTGCTGGAATTATGGTGCTTGCCTGGCTGCTATGGCTTGTGGCTAACTTTGCTTTCTGAATCCTCAGGCAAACTTTAATAAATTATATCACTATACAAATATTCAGCAATAATATGTAAAATCTATTTGGTAATCCAGGAAGTATATTAAGAAGGTCATGCATTTAAGATACATAGCAGATGCCGGTATGGAGTACACAAAATCCAGTTATTCTTTCAGGTCAACAAGACAAAGTATCAAGTGTTAGGCCTGTGGAAACAGATTAAAAAAGCTTAAGCTCTCCAAGAGTATTATCTATCTGCAGACTCACAAACAACGTAATGCTGGGTAATGTCACACACAGGTATACAGTGTTATAAACGCATAGAAGGAGCTACCAGCTGATGAAATTAGGAAATGACATATGACAGTTGAGCCAAGTCCATTTTGGGGAGGGGTGATGGAAAATTTAAACATTTCTTTGGGGGAGAGAATAACACTTTCATTTAACTAAAAAAACAAAAACAACCTCGTGCTCACTCTAGCAGCACATACACTAAAATTGGACCGATACAGAGAAGATTAGCATGGGCTCTGCACAAGGATGATATATAAATTTGTGAAGCATTCCATTAAAAAACAAAACAACAAAAACCTCACTTGTACAATCAAGAGGCAACTAATTTATTTATATCTATTAAGCCATGAATTTATAGATCAGCTGGGCACTTCAGTTTGACTCAGGTACCTTCCTCTTTGGCCTTTATTTTTCTGATCATTTTCCTTCACCTGTGATCTCTCACTCCATACAGCACTTCATGTGCTCAATGTGTATCAGTTCTCTTGGCAATCTTATCTTTAACTTGCTTGTTTACAATAATGCCAATAGCATGATGGGTAATGCTAGAGACTCTTCAGTTTTGTCATTGGAACACCTATAGGATATTCCTTTTTGGACAGAACCCAGTCCCTTGATGTCGCTAATATTCCCCTGCATGAACATTCCTATCTATCTACCTATCTATCCATCCATCCATCCATCCATCATCATCCATCCACCCACCCACCCATCCACCCACCCACCCAAGGGAATAACTCCATGGCTGAGAGCCTAAACATCAGGAACATTTCCTCTTTCCCTTTGTGCTTGTCATTTTGGCTAATTAATGGGAGATGACCATTCTTGCTGAAAGGAAATGGAGCTGTATCTTAAAAGATGAATCAGGGTTAACTAGTAAGAAAAGGGTATATGGTAGAAAATATTTTGAAGGACCACCTCAGTGTTACCAAGGTAAAGATGATTAGTGAGATATGACACTAGAAAGACAAATCAGATCATTTATTAGTGGGCCACACGAGTACTGAAAAGGAGTTAGAACTTAATGCTGTAGATGAAGCGGGAGCTGCTGAACAGTGTGAGGTAGGAAAGTGATACATTTCAATCATCAGAATACTGTGATCAAAACACGTCTTGATAAAAAAGTAATTGCAGGACTGTTAAATGACTGGATGAGAAGTTGGAAGTAGAAATTCCATCTGGAAGGCTAAAAGGTACACACCCAGAAGAAATGCAAACATGAACTTTAGCAATGGCTGTGGTAACAGATCAGGATATGCTATTTAACTGCTGTTTTCAGACTTTACTGGCTCACAACTAAACTGTGAACTTAAAAATGTTTGCTTTATATCCACTCCCCTTGATTATGATTCAAATTTCACCTTTTGGGCAAAAGGTTCTCTGCTCTCTATACATCCTTTTCCATCTTTGGGTACTTTCTTAATAGACAGGAAACCCTTAAAGTCAGACACCATATTCTATCTGGATTTTATAACCCTGCCCATAGGATATGTGGCACATTACAGGATTTATTATATATTTGCAAAACTAATCAAGCCCTACCTCAGGCACTCTCCTAACCCACTGTGCTTCTACAAGAAAATTCTACACATCATACTTCAAGAATGGTGAGATAGCATTTCTTCATGAATAGTTCAGTCATTCTGAGGATTAGGAATATTTCTCAATCAGTTTGTTAGCTACCCTGAAAAGTATATAATTTTTTCATTATTTTTACTTAAGGCCATTTTTGAAACTCCTTTCAGAGTTGGGACATATGCTTTAAGATTTTGTTTAACTCTTTGAGGACCTATAATTTTTTAGAACAACCAAAGAAGTTATTTAGAACAAAAGCTGTTTTTTGTTGTTGTTGATCTTTTTTTTTTTTTTTAAAGAAGTTGATTTTCATAAACTATACCTCAAAAAGCAACTTCAAAAGCCCCCAAAATATTGTGTGTCACTGTGGAGTCACCAGAATAAGCCAACAGCTGTTTTTTTCAATGTGCCTATTTAAAGCACCTTTTTATTAGGTGCTTTAATTAGACTCTACATTCCTTTATTAAAAAGAATAAACATGGAAACTATGGAATATATATTATGAGACAATTAAGTGGATACTGTTCCTCTTCTACTTGAAGCCATTCAGTAGCTCTTTATTGAGATAAGAATCAATTCAAAGTGACTTAATACCACCACAACCCCTCCTGCTTTTCTAGCCTCTTTGCCTACTATGTACTTGTCACACTGGCTGCTGATTCTCTTGATACATAAAGCTTCCTCTTAAATTTGAGGGGTTTCTTTCCTTTTTTTAAAAAAATATTTATGTTTAATTTATCTGTATGTACATGAGCTTGAGTGTGTATGTCTGTGTACCACATGTGTGCAGGAGCCCTTGGAGGTAAGAAGAGAGATTGGATCCCCTGGAACTGGAGTGAGCTGCCATGTGGGTGCTGAGAATAGAACCTGGGTCCTCTGAAAGAGTAGCCAGTGCTCTTAACCACTGAGCTATCCCTTCAGCCCTCTTAAGGGTTTCTTTTCATTCATTCTTTCTTTCCTTTTTTCCCCATGACAGGCTTTCTCTGTAGTCCAGGCTGTCCTGGAACTCACTTTGTAGACAGCTGGCCTCAAACTCTGAAATTTCTGTGTCTCTGCCTCTCAAGTGCTGGGACTAAAGGTGTGTGCTACCACTGCCTAGCTATCTTTTTTGTTTGTTTGTTTCTTTTTTGGGACAGGGTTTCTCTGTGTGCAGCTCTGGCTCTCCTGGAACTCACTTTGTAGACAGGCAGACTTCAAACTCAGAGATTCGCTTGCCTCTGCCTCCCAAGTGCTGGGATTAAAGGTGTGTGCTACCTCCACCACCTGGCTATCTTAAGGGTTTCTTAATGAGTCTTAGTTCACATTGGTATGTGTGTACATTATTGGGAATATAAGAAACAGCATATTTAAATTGTACAGGATATACTTGGAGGTGATGAATACTATAAAAAGTGAGTAAGTTTGGGGCTAAGGATGTAGTTCAGTTGACAGAGTGCTTGCCTAACATGTACAAAACCCCTCAGCTCAGTCCCAGCACCATAAAAACTGGTTGAGCTAGCACATGCTAATAAGTTTAGCACTAAAAATAAAAACATTTTAAACAAGAGGGTTCAATGGTATAGTATTTGCCTAACATATGTGAGACCGTAGATTTAATGCCAGAGCTGTGGAAAGGGTTGAGGATGATAGTGGGCAGTTTCTATTTTTTTTTTTTTTTTTTTTTTAAACAGGGTCTTTCACACTGGAATTCACTATGTAGACCAGGCTGCTTCTGCCTGGTAAGTGCTGGGATTAAACAACAAGCCAGCTAGGAGGTTCATTCATCATAGTAGGTTTTACAGGAAAGGTGAGACCTGCACAAAGACTTGAAAACAATGAGCACCTTCAAAGAATCTGGATTCACTAAGCATGAGAGAAAAGGAAACCACTCACCAATCTTTATGTTGTGTTGTGGGAACTGTCGAATGAGGTGGACAATCTGCCGAGTAGCTTCTTGTCGGGAAGGAAGAACCAGGGCTGGATTGCAATTGGTGTTGTCAAGATATAAAGTATGAATCTGTTTCCCCAGTATCAGGGCAGGCTCCTTCAGCATGGATGGTGTATATCGAAAATCACCTGGAAGAGCAATACAGGAGGTGGGAGAAGGGGGCAGACTAATGGACAGAAGACAAGCCTCTCCCATCCTTGCAACAGATGGACACTGGTTACTGGTTTATGGAAAAACTGTTTCCTGGCACTGAACTTTACCTCCAATATAGCTTCTTTGTAAAAATATCTCTATCCTGCACTTGTGGGTTTTTTGTTTTTTGCTTATTTGTTGTGTTTAGTTTGTTTTTAAGATATACTTATTATGCACATTAGGGTTTTGCCTGCATGTATGTCTATGAAAAGATGCCAGATTCCTTGGAACAGGGATTACAGACAGTTGTGAACTGCCATTTGGGCACTGGGAATTGAACCAGGGTCCTTTGGAAGAACGTCTGTGCTCTTAACTGCTGAGCCTTCTCTCCAGGCCACTTGTTTCTGTTTTCTGAGAGATCAGGTTTCTCTACTTAGGCCTGGTTGTCCTAGAACTCACTATGTAGACCAGGATGACCTTGAATTTGTAGAGATTCCCCTGCCTCTACCTTAAAGGCACGTAGCACCACTGCCACCGCCACCACCACACCCAGCCTGTTCTTGTGTTTTTACTTGCATATTCTTTTTTTTGAGACAGGATTTCTCTGTGTAACAGCTCTGGCTGTCTTGGAACTAGCTCTGTAGACCAGGTTGGCCTTGAACTCAGAAAGACTCCCCCTGCCTTTGCTTCCCAAATGTTGGGATTAAAGGTGCATGCTACCACCACCTGGCTTATTTTCATATTCTTAACAAGGTTTAGATATTCAAACAGTTGAAAAGGGTCACTGTGCCTATATGAGATGAAGCTACAGGGACTATTCTTCTGAGTGAAAAAGCTTCAGAAATCACACAGCTGGGCGGGGTGGTAGTGATGCATGTCTTTGATCCCAGCACTTGGCAGTGGGAGGCCGATACCTATGTGTTGAGTCCAGCCTGGTCTATACAGAGTGAGTGCTAGGAGAGGCTCCAAAGCTACACAGAGAAATCCTGTTTTAAAAAACCAAAAGAAATTACACAGCTGGAAAGTGAGAGGGACATCTTGGGGAAAGGCTCACCTGTATAGAGAATTGTCCCAAAGTATCCTTCAAAGAGAAACATGACAGAACCAGGGCAGTGATTGGCATCTATAAGGGTTACAGTCATGGTTTCTTGCCCAATTTCATCTAGAGGTAATACATGGCTCTCACCAATCTCTAGGGCTCGGATCCACTGCTTAGACACCTGTGGAAACAGTTGGTCACACTAGTATCTCAGTCTACTTTCTGGATCAGGGACTAACACCCATCAAGTAAAGCTGACAAGGCCTGAAACACTCTCATGCAAGCTGTTAAAAGGATTCCCAAACAACCTGTCCTTCCTCTTCTGGCTCCCCACCCTTGGTATCAATTTAAACTCAGAATCTAAAAACAATCGAGATATAGACTCTCAAACTTTTTTCTATCATAATTCCAGCAGGGGTGGGAGACAACTGTCAAGAGAAAATTCTAGTCAGGACTTATACCAGCCACATCTACTGAATCAGACAAGATGAAAGAAGTTGGATAATAGGTGTTTGGTGTGTGTGTGTTTAAATTTAGCACAGTAGATGAATTACTGATTGGGGGGTAGGGAATGTAACTTAGGGTACTTGCACATGTTTAACAAATGCTCCAACACTGAGCTACTTCCTCAGTCTGGTGGATTCTTAAAAGCAAATTAGGGAGACACTGGTTTAGTATTCATGAAAAGATAGTAAATAATTTCGTTGTCTAAATTTACAGCTAAAAATCCCCAGTCAGTTAGCTGGAGGCTAGTCTTACTCTGGGATCAACTTCCACATCTGTAAAAACTCAAGTCTTTATGGCGCCCACTCCGTGATCCCCAAGCTGTGACAGATCAGAAGTTCCCACTCAGATTCCTGAACTAGGAATCAGAGGCCAAACCCAGCTCCAATACCTGGAGGCGACGATGCAGGAGGTGGGCGGTGATTGGGGAGCAGTAGAGGGGCCGTGCCCAAGTGCTAGACAAGCCCACCGTGTGGTCAGAGTGCATGTGCGATAAAAAGAAGAGCCGCGCGGTTCCAGCACGGCGCAGCCTCCAAAAGTCCACAGCAATGGGCGTTTGGGGGATTACGACCCCGTTCATGGTGGTAGGGTTGGCGAGTCTTCTCGGGAACAGCACTCCTGCGTGAAGCTTCCACGATAGCGTCCCGGCCACATGCGGACGCAAGAACAAGGGGAAAACAACCCAGAAATGGAAGGAGGAGGCTTAGTGAGGAAAAAGGAGGTGGCCTCGTTCGGGACGGCCACAGTGAAAGCGGAAGAAGCCCGGAGAGCATCACTCACACCCGCGCGCGGGAACCCAGGCCCCCACTTTGACAAAGTGCGCGCGGCGGCGAGGAGACAGACCCAAGTAGCCGATTTCCGATGAGCTACGCGCCTGCGCCGAGCGGTGAGTGCGTGTAGGGAAGGGCGCCCTAAGGTCGGTCCCGCTTGCGCTCGGCACTCGGCGTGCCTGGGGCAGGGGCTCAGTGAGTGCCAGGGCGAGGGGGCGGGATTTCCGCAGGAAGCTGGCTGGGGTGTTGTGTCATGGCTTGGGCGGCTAGCACTGGAGGGCCGGGCTGTGATAAGTCGGCCTGTCGCTGGTGGGGCATCGCATGCCTGACTGGGCCTACAGAGCTGAGGAAGTCTGCTGGACAGAGCGAACGGCCTGCGGGGCTTGGGTCGGTGCCTGAAGGGTCAAGGTCCGGGCTCGCAGAGGCCCGAGGGATGGAGTGTTCCGCGATGGGGAAGGCGCTGCCAAGTGACACCTCGCCTTTAGTGTTCTCACTGACCCACATTTCCTTTACTCAGGCTCCCACATCGGGACTAGAAGGAGCCCACGACTACGCCACGGGTCGGTGGAAGCTGTCCCGTGACGGTTGGCGAGGATGCCATACCTTGGCTCCGAGGACGTGGTGAAGGAACTGAAGAAGGCTCTGTGTAACCCTCACATTCAGACTGATAGGCTGCGCTACCGGAATGTCATCCAGCGCGTTATTAGGTATCACCAACCCACCTTAGAATTCTAACTCCCGCCCCCACCTTCCCCATCCTGCCCGACTTCTAATTCCCTTCTGGGCTCTCTACCCGCAACCACACTGAAAAAGTAAATAAATGAACTTGGCAGCCGTATCTTAAGACTGCATTTCTGGATTGTCAATTCACTCTCCCTATCCAGCTGAGAGCTTTTCTTCGTGTCAGGCTCAGCAGTTACACTGCTGACTCCTTGTTCAATGACTTTCCTACAATAGTCTCTCTCTCTCTCTCTTCTTGGAGGCAGGGGTTTTTCCTGTGTAGCTTTGGAATCTGTCCTAGAACTCTCTCTGTAGACCAGGCCGGCCTTGAACTCACAGAGATCCACCTGCCTCTGCCTCCTGAGCCCTGGCATTAAAGGTGTGAACCACCACTGACCTGCCAGTTCTCCTTTTTATTTTTTTAAAGATTGAGACCTATATATTCCCTTGCTTGCTTGGCATTTCTACCTGGATAGTTTTTCGAAGATATGACCAAAATAGTACCAGCATTCTTCTCCTCCAACCTGCTATTTTGCTTTGAGGCTGTCCTGGGAACTCACTATATAGACCAGGCTGGCCTCAGCCTCACAGAGATCCCCCTGTCTCTGCCTCCCGAGTACTGGGATTATAGTTGTGCACCACCATGGCCAGCTTTTTATTTTTACTTTCTAAAAAGATGAGTGTATGGGTGTTTTTCCTGCATATGTAAGTCCATCACACATATGCCTGTTGCCTGTGTATGCCAGAAGGCACCCTGGAACTATAGTTTTGGATGGTTACGAGCTACCATGTGGGTGCTGGGAACTGAACCCAGCTCTTTTGCAAGAGCAACGAAATTACCAAGTAACTATTGATCTCCCTCTCCAGCCTATAACTTTGAAAGATGTGCCCATAGCATATCCCCGGAATGTTAAAGTTGAATGTTCCATCCCCATATCATTTCATTGGAATGTACTAAGGATTCAACAGTGTTGAACACACAGAGCAACAGTTGCAGGCCCATAATAGGAAGTTTTGTGTGATGTAATAGACAAGGTAGACCTACTTACAGCTCTCTGAAGGATCATAATTTAGATAACCAGAACTTATTATAAAACTCCTCTTACAGACTGGGGCTTGTGTGTTTTACTTCTTTCTGCTCTCTGTATTCCTTACAGGCACATGACTCAGGGTTTGGACATGTCTGGTGTTTTCATGGAAATGGTGAAGGCCAGTGCCACTGTTGATATTGTTCAGAAAAAGTTGGTTTATCTGTATATGGGCACATATGCACCTTTGAAACCAGATCTGGCACTCTTGGCCATCAATACACTATGCAAAGACTGCTCAGACCCCAATCCAATGGTTCGAGGACTGGCACTACGGAGTATGTGTAGCCTCAGGTGAGCACTTTATCCCTTGCCTGGTCCTGAGTGGCTAATGAGTTAGCAGGTTTTTAATGAGGACAGCTTAAGTTCCCTAATACTAAGGAAAATACTGTTCTTCCTTGAACTCAGATTTTCAGCCCTTGCTTTGACCTTCTAAGCTGTATCTCATGGTTTTATTAAAGATGGTTTTAAACTTTTATCTTGGTAAAATAGTTCTAAATTTCATTCGGTTAAAGATGTTTAATCAGAGTCATGCGGTGGTGGCACATGCCTACAATCCCAGCACTTGGGAGGCAGAGGCAGGCAGATCTCTGAGTTCCAGACCAGCCTGGTGTACAAGAGCTAGTTCCAAGACAGCCTCCAAAACCACAGAGAAGCCCTGTCTCCAAAACAAAACAAAACAAAAGGTTTAATCAGTTATTATTGTAATAATTTGTTCTGGCTGTGTAGCATTATTCCAAAAGAAAAGCCAAATTATGGCTTTTTAAATTTGATAGAGGCTTTCTCCAATTTCTTTTTCTTTTTTTTTTAAGATTTATTTTATTTATTATGTATATAGTGACCTGCCTGCACATATGCCAGAAGAGGGCATCAGATCTCATTACAGATGGCTGAGAGCCACAATGTGGTTGCTGGAAATTGAACTCAGGATCTCTAGAAGAGCAGTCAGTGATTTGAGCCATCTCTCCAGCCCCCCTCCAATTTCTTGTGATCAGATAGATAAATTCAGGCATGAATTATTAAATGTAAATGAAACCTTTGTTAATTGAAGAAGAGCTTACTTATGTCAAAACTAGCATTTCAAGCTCTGCCTCACTACAGGATGTGTTTCTTAGGATGCCTGGTGTGCAGGAATATATCCAACAGCCTGTTCTTAATGGTCTGCGGGATAAGGCTTCCTATGTCAGAAGAGTGGCAGTCCTTGGCTGTGCCAAGATGCATAATCTTCATGGAGACTCTGAAGTGGGTAAGAGCATCTACCTTGCCCAATATTTTTTTGTGTCTCTATTGCTGTATATAATTTTGGAAGAAAAAACTATGTTGCTTGGCAGAAAGTAATAATGTTTCTCCATGACTGTATGTCTCTCTAAATCAGATGCTTGTTTTTATTTGTTTTTGTTTTAGCTCCTTATTTCAATCTTTGAAAGAAATTAATTTCTTAATTTAGATGTCCTGTCTAGTACCCAAAATGATGTTATTTGTTGCCTTTGGTTTTTGTTTTTGTTTTTGTTTTAGCAGAGATGTAACTGTGTCTGCCTAGAGCTGCTACTCTATTTCTATCCCTATGACTCAAGTTTTCTTTTATTTGTAATCTTTGATCTTTGTTTTAGATGGTGCTCTAGTCAATGAGTTATACAGTCTCCTGCGTGACCAGGATCCAATTGTGGTTGTGAACTGTCTGAGGTCTCTAGAAGAAATTTTAAAACAGGAAGGAGGTGTTGTCATTAATAAGCCCATTGCCCACCATCTCTTAAATAGGTTTGGATGCTCTTTTTATTATGAGATATGAATCATGGTAAGATCTTGTTGATGAATTAAACTAAATATTATTGTGTATCATGGGGGTGGTGATGTGGGTTTGTGTATATGCTACAACAAAAGTATGAAGATCAATAGGCAACTTAGAAGAGGTGACTTTCTACTTCCGCTTTCATGTCAGTTCCAATAGAACTCAAATCATTAGGTTTATATAGCAAACACTTTTACCCAGTTTACTGCAATTATTAATTTCCTCATATTTATTGAGAAAATTTCTCTTATCTGACTTAATTTTTTTTTGATATGTAAAGATGGTAGAAGCAAGCTGTGGAGATAAATTCATTCTGTAATACCTATTATGTCCCCCCAAACTGAGCCATTTATCTTATAATTTAGAAAATCTGGGTTATTGGAGAGATGGCTTAGTGGTTAAGAGCACTGACTGCTTTTCCAGAGGAACCAGGTTCAATTCCTACCATCCACATGGTGACTCACAACGGCCTATGACTCTAGGTCAGGGGATCTGACACCTTTTTCTGGCCTCCTAGGGGGACCAGACATGCATGAATACACTTAAATATAGGCAAAATACTTACACATAAATAAAAATAAATAAACCTTAGGAAAAATATAGAAAACCTGAAATTTGAGGTGTACAATATAGAGTACGGCAGTAAAATAATTGCTAGTGGTAGGTGTAGTATCAGATGCCTTTAATCCCAGCACTTGGGAGTCAGAGGCAGGAGGATCTCTGTGAGTTTGAAGCCAGCCTGGTCTACAAAGCAAGTTCCAGGACAGCCAAGGCTACACAGAAACCATGTCTGGAAAAAACAAACAACAACAACAAAACATAATTGCTAGCTTGCATGTATGAGCCTTGGGTTCGGTCTCCAGTACTGGAAAAAAATTAATGTTAGAGACTTTGGATCTAGAATATATTGATCATATCTTTGGTTTTAGACTTGTACCATCTACTTTTCTTGGGTTTTCTTTTTAAGATTAATGTTTTATTTTTAATTGTGTATGTGTATATAGATAATTGCATGTGAAAATAGATGCCCCCAAAGGCCAGAGGGGTTGGATCCTCCTGGAGTGGGAGTTGTAAGTGGTTGCCAGCCACCTGATATGGTTGGCTGCTGGGGATCAAACTCATATCCTGTGGGAGAGTCGTGCATGTTCTTACTCATTGAACCTTATCTCCAGCCCCCTTAGAATAATAATAATAAAAAAAACCTCATTATTATTTGTGTGTGTGTGTGTGTGTGTGTGTGTGTGTGTGTGTGTCCGTGTGTCCGTGTCCATGCAAGCATGTGCTGTGGCATGTGTTAGAAGTCAGAGGACAACTTTGGGAATCATTTCTTTGCTTTCACCATGTGAATTCTGGAGATTGAACTTAGGTCAGCAAGCTTGGTAACAAATGCCTTTCCTCACTGAGCCATCTAAACAGCCTTTATTGTGGACAATAAAGCTTATGTTTTAAAATGTAAAAAGAATTCAAACATGTCATAATCTATTTTAAGAGTTGTCTCTCCCTTTTGTAATGATGAACAGCTATATGGCAGTTGTATGGAGAATGTTCCATTTGTTATTAAAGTAGTGCTTTTGTTTTCATTTTGGACAGAATGTCAAAACTGGATCAATGGGGCCAGGCTGAGGTATTGAACTTTCTGCTCCGCTACCAACCTCGGAGTGAGGAGGAACTGTTTGATATTCTCAATTTGTTGGACAGCTATCTCAAGAGCAGCAGCACAGGTGTGGTGATGGGAGCCACCAAACTCTTTCTGATCTTGGCAAAGAAGTTCCCCCATGTACAAGCTGATGTGCTTGTACGAGTCAAGGGACCCTTGCTAGCTGCCTGTTCGTCAGAGAGCCGTGAGCTCTGTTTTGCTGCTCTCTGTCATGTCCGCCAAGTCTTGCATAGTTTGCCAGGTCACTTTAGCAGTCACTACAAAAAGTTTTTCTGCTCTTACTCGGAGCCTCACTATATCAAGCTACAGAAGGTGGAAGTGCTGTGCGAGCTGGTGAATGATGAGAATGTACAGCAGGTGCTAGAAGAGCTTCGAGGGTACTGCACTGATGTGGCTGCTGACTTTGCACAGGCCGCCATCTTTGCCATAGGTACAGTACCTGCTGCTTTTACTGCTTGTGACCCCAGCTTAGCCTGCTAAAGACTGCAGTCAGGGAAACAGAGGACAGTAGTAATGAGTCTTGTTTCAGAGACAAAAATATCATTATTTTGGGTCATGTTTTGGGTCATGATTACATGCAAGGGAAAAGTGTTGTTTTAAATCAAGGCAGATGTTTCTCAAGGTAGACAGTATAGGTAACTTGAACAATACTTAAAATTTATACTGTTTTTATGTTACCTTCTATCCAAAATGTGATACATACATACATACATATCATCTTATGGTCTTGTAAGGCAATCGAGAATAGTGGGTATTTTTTGTTTGTTTTGTTTTTCGAGACAAGGTTTCTCTGTAGTCCTTTGGAGGAAACTCTGTAGACCAGGCTGGCCTTGAACTCAGAGAGATCCACCTGCCTCTGCCTCCTGAGTGCTGGGATTAAAGGCATGTGCCACCAACACCGGGCAGAATAGTGGGTATTTTAAAGATGAAGAAACTTAGGTACAAAAAGGTTGCTAAGTGTCCAAAAGACCATGTAGTTTCTAAACTGAGTGGAAGCCATCTCTCTTGACTAAAAGTCCTTTGCTTCTATTAAGGGCTATATATAGTGCTAAGTTTAGATCAACAGAGTAATTCCTTAATTTTAGAGACTTTCTGACTTCTCGTCTGGAACCTAAAAGGTTTGAAACATTCAAAGAATGAAAACAGCTGATGAACTAAGATTGAGAGGGCTAAAACTAAGTAGAGGAGAACGAAGAACTCTCATATTTGAAGTATAGTTGCTAGAGGCAAAGAAGACAGTAAAAATTCTTCCAAACTTAAAAGATTGTTATCATGTATCTCCAACAGTAATATTTCTATTCAAGTGTGTTGCATCCAGAAGGGTGCCTCAGTCAAAAGTACTATGTGCCTGTGATTCCAACACTCAAGAGACCAAAGCAAGATAATCACAAGTTCAAGGCCACCCTAGGTGATATAGCAAACAAACAGGCCAAAAACTGCATCCTGTACTTTGTTATTGTGCTTTCAACCATGTGTTATGGGGATCTTTTTCCTTTTCCATAAGGTTTCTTTTGGTCACTTGAAAAAAAAAAAAAAAAAAAACTGAATTCATTTTAACCATAGTTCCCTGTACAAGCCTTAGAATCTAATTTAATTGTAATTAGTGATTTTTTTCTTTTAAAGATGACTTGGTTATTGTTAATTATTTTTCTTATTCCTATAACCAAAATGCCTGATATGAAGCTACTTAAGGAGAGAAGAATTTATGTTGACTTACAGTCTGAGGGGATGCAGTCCAGCATGGCGGGAGCATGAAGCAGCTTGTTGTACTGCATTTTCATTAGGAAGTAGAGAAGGATGGATGCTGGTGCTAAGTTCACTTTTTCCTTTTAGTTCATTCTGGGATCCCAACCCACATGGTGGTGCCTGTCATATTCAGATAAACCTTTTTGGAAACACTCTTATAGACATACATATAGGTGTGTTTCTATAGTGGTTATAAATCTAGTAAGTTGACAGTGAAGATTAATCATCATTAACATCTCTGTCTTTTTTCTTTGTTTTTCCTTTTTAAAACAGTCTTGCTGTGTAGGCCAGACTAGCCTCTAATTTATGAACCTCCTGCTGCAGCAATTTGCGTTTGCCTCTGACTAATGAGAAATGGTTTTAGAACAACATGCTAGAATTTCACCTTTCCATCCTCTGTAGGTAGCATTGCCAAGACTTACACAGACCAGTGTGTACAGATTCTAACAGAGTTGCTGAGTCTCCGACAAGAACACATCACTACAGGTAATGCCTGCCTTTCTAAAAGTAAATCTTCCTGCCTTCCTTCCTTCCTTCCTTCCTTCCTTCCTTCCTTCCTTCCTTTATTCCCTCCCTCCTCCCCTCCCTCCCTCTCTCCCTCCGCCTTCTCTCCCTTCTTTTCTTTCTTAATCAAGTACCTAGCTAACAGTAGTTATTTTTAAAAAAATTTTTATTAAATGAATTTCAATTATTTAGACTTAAACATGTCCTTGCATCATCATCTGTTGCTATCAGAGAAGCATAGGCTCTATAGATTTAACATGGTAGCCTCTTCTGGCTGTTGGAGTGACAGGACTGTACTGTGGATAATTAGGATACCAGGAAGCTCTTTTATCTTCACACCGCTTCAAAAAGAGCTTCATCCAGCTTCCAAGACTAGGCTGAAGTGAGGCAAGCAAGGATTTAGGAAGACCTTATTCTGAGGCTTATATAAGTGCCAGTGTCGTGTGTCTTTAAATTTTGCAGTTTAGGCACCTTGTTCATGCCACCAGTCTCAGGACTGTGTTCAGTGTCTGTCAGCAACACTACCCCACATTTGTCCACAGCATTGTATTTACTAAGTACTTTTCTATTTATTCACTATTTATTCAGTTTGATGTGTGTAAAATTCATGTGTATCTTCCATTTCTCAATTAATTAATAACCACCCCTCCAAAACCTGTTTTCCAGAAATTCAGTCAGAAATGTAATCCAAATACATGACTCTTCTTGGGACTCTTTCCTGCATGGACCTTCTAACCCTGTGCTCTTCTGTCCTGGCTTTATTGCAGTAGTGGTGCAGACTTTCCGAGACCTGGTTTGGTTGTGCCCTCAGTGTACTGAAGCTGTGTGTCAGGCCCTGCCTGGCTGTGAGGAGAACATTCAAGACAGTGAGGTAGAATATAATCCTCTTTTTACTTGGAATCATAGAAGGGATTGTAGGACCATGCCTTCTGAAACGGGGTCTGCTTTTGGTTTGGTTTTGTGGTGCTGGGGACCAGACTCAGGCTAGGTAATTATTTCCACCACTGAGACAGTTCCTAACCCTGAAATAGAACCTGATTACTCTTTTTAACATCCTGGGTCCAAGTAGGAACTCAGGCTTGCTTTTGTCTTAGGTTCTCTTTGGGACACAAATAACCCACAAATTATAAAAAGGAGACTTATCTATAGTTTCAATGACAAATTCTTTGATACCACTGTCCTCTTGAATAATTATGAGTCAGAGATTTACACCATGGAGTTTTTTTTGTTGATGGCAGTTTTTTTGTTTGTTAATTTTTGAGACAGGGTCTCACTATATAACCATGGCTGGTGTGGTACTTGGTATGTAGACTAGACTGGCTTGCCTCTGCCTCCTGCATGCTATAATTAAAGGTGTGCTTCACCATGTCTGGCCTGCATGGTATTTTTTTTTTCCAGAAATTTGTTTTCTTCCTCCCCATGGAGACTGCTAAATTAAATATCTAGGGTGGGGACACCTAGACAGATGGTCTTTTAAGAAATGTCACTGATGAGTCTGTGAATATTCTAATAACCACTTTCATAAAAAGATTTCAAGAAATTCTCTCAGTAGTTTCTATTGAAAGATGAAACTTCAGCACACACTTTTGATGCCAGCACTTGGGAGCAGAGGCTAGTGGATCTCTGTGAGTTTGAGACCAGCCTGATCTACATACTGAGTCCACAACAGCCAGAGTTACATAGTTGAAAAAACAACAAGGAGGCAGAGGAGGTGGATCTCTTGAGTTTGAAGCTAGCCTGGTCTACAGAATGAGTTCCAGGAAAACCCTGTTGGGTGTGAGGATCACATTTATAACCCCTCACTCTGCTGGTGGAGGCAGGAGGATTACAGTCCAAGGTCAAAGTCAGTGAGCTACACAGTGAGTTTGATGATAGCCTGGACTATGCACGATACTATCCTGGGCTAAGCAAGATAACTATCCTGGGCTATGTGAGACACTATCAAAAAGAGATGATGAAAGCAGAAAAAGGAAAGAAAAAAATGCTATAATGCGCAAAGGGAAACTCAAAACTTTTGTTAGGCCATGCTGATTAATCAATAAATAAAGCTTTCTCAGTTTGGGGCCCGGTTTAATGATTCTTCTTTTCCCTTTTTTTTTTTTTTTTTTTTTTTTTTTTTTCCTGAGAGAGGGTTTCTTTGTAGCTTTGGAGCCTGTCCTGGAACTCCCTCTGTAGACCAGGCTGGGTTCATACTCACAGAGATACAGAGATACACTTGCTTCTGCCTCCCAAGTGTTGGGATTAAAAGCGTGGGCCACCACCGCCTGGCTTTCTTTTTTTGGACCTCACACACAGTATTATTTTTGTGTGTGTGTGTGATTCTGGGCATCAAACTCAGGGTCTTACGCCTGCTAAGTTGGCATTTTGCAAACTGCATTGCATCTCTAACCCCAGGCCCATGTGCATTAGAATTTCACTCTTGTTTATTTTAGAGAAGTAGTGGAGCAGGGCATGCAGTACAAAGTTGACACCAGTGAAAGGGTGCAGTTTATCGGCTGGCACTAGGGGAAAAGCAGAACCCATGACTGTCTCCTGTTTCCTCTGTTTGGACAGCCATATATTAAGCATCTATTATTTTCTCATTCCTAGGGGAAACAGGCACTTATTTGGTTACTTGGGGTCCATGGGGAAAAAATCCCCAATGCTCCTTATGTGTTGGAAGACTTTGTAGAAAATGTGAAGTCAGAGACATTTCCTGCTGTTAAGATGGAGCTACTGACTGCACTAATGCGCCTTTTTCTCTCACGCCCTGCTGAGTGCCAAGACATGCTGGGACGTCTATTACATTACTGCATAGGTAGGTTTTCCAGAGCAATAGTACTTGCTGAGACTCATACTAAAGTCTTCATAGCTTTCATGGTCTGGTAAATCATGTCTGAGACTTGAGAAGGAAATGATAATTTCTAATGTATCTTGCCTTCTTCATTTTTTTCTCCTCTTGTGGTTGGCACAAAGTTGGAAGAGAGCAGGGTGCTGGTTTGTTTGTTGGTTTGTTTAACTTAATTCATTGTTTTCTCTCAGAGGAAGAAAAGGACATGGCTGTACGAGACCGAGGTCTCTTCTATTATCGTCTCCTGTTAGTTGGCATTGATAAAGTTAAACAGATCCTGTGCAGTCCTAAATCTGACCCTTCTCTTGGACTTTTGGAGGATCAGCCAGAACGACCTGTGAATAGTTGGGCTTCAGATTTTAATACACTGGTGCCAGTGTATGGCAAAGCCCACTGGGCAACTATCTCTAAATGCCAGAAGGTAGAGCGTCATTGCCTTGAGCTTCCTGTCAATGCATCCTTGGCCACACCAGGTAAAAATAGTGTTTACCTTACATGGTAAAGCTTTCCATGTGATGACTGGTGGGAAGTAAAATACTGTAGCTATTTCAGACTGCTGCCTGAATTTGAATCTTTTGCGAGGGGAGTTCATCATTGGTTATTTAAGCCATTTATCTGAAGACAGAAGTCATAGTATAAGTGTGTTTTGCTTTTATGTGTATGAGACACAATATGGCCTTGAGCTGGCTGTGTACCTAAGGCTTCCCTTGACCCTTGATCCTCCTGCTTTCATCCTCCACCCCAAGTACTAGGAGTACAAGGGTAGCACATTGAATGTTTTGGAATGTAAAGTAAAAATGCTGATTAAGAGCATCTCTTATAAAAGCTTTCTGACTCTTTTAGGTCACTTGATTTCTGAAGAGAACAAAGAAGAAATACAAGAATCTCCTGATTCTGAAGCTCTCATGCTGGTCCCCAATCTCCAGCTTACTGCTGAGTATTTTGAGAAAACATGGCTTAATCTCAAAGTTACTCATCAACAGGTGTTTCCTTGGCAGGGAGAAGTCCAGCCGGACACTCTCCAAATGGCTCTAAAAGTAGTGAACGTTCAGACCATCGCAATGAGCAGGGCTGGAGCACAGCCCTGGAAAGCCTATCTCAGTGCTCAGGATGATACTGGTTGTATCTTCTTAACTGAATTGCTTTTAAAGCCTGAGAACTCAGAAATGCAAATCTCTGTGAAACAGAGTGAGGCCAGGACTGAAACACTCCATGGTTTTGTTTCTGTATTAGAAACTGTGATAGGAACAATTGGAGACATAAAATCTTAACTGCGTTGCTGCTTGCCTTGATGTGATATGAATGGCTTTCAGAGTTCCTTCATTTTCTTGTAGAGCTGCTTGTAAGTCCACCTATCAAATGCAGAAGAGAATGGGCAATCTGGGAATCACAGTTCTTATGTTTTACTCAATGTCTCCTTCCTTGTTCGATTCTAGCCTGTCAGGGATTGATCCTACTTGTAAAGGAGAATTTTACACAGTAGCCTGTCAGGGATTGATCCTACTTGTAAAGGAGAATTTTACACAGTAGAATTGGTAGGGGGTAAGGATGGGATGGAGATTATTTTAGAGGGTGTATTGGTAGATGTCATTTTCGAGGGTCTTTTTTTTTTTTTTAAGTAAACTGTTCTTGTTTTTCCAGACATGCTTTTTAGATTAGGATCCAAAAGTTTGTTTGTTTTTTTTTTTTTTTTTTTTTTTTCTCTGTGAGGCTGTCCTAGAACTAGCTCTTGTAGACTAGGCTGATCTGGAACTCACAGAGATCTGCCTGCTTCTTCCAACTGAGTGCTGGGGTTAAAGGCATGCAACACCACTGCCCAGCGGTCCAAAAGTTCTTGATCTTGAATCTAGAGTATCTCTTCAGTGTCATGGCTCACCACTCCTGAAACATCCTCTATTCTGACAAAGTGGTTTACCAAAGAAGAAAAAAAACTGGTTTATTGCAGTTCTCTGAGTGCTCTTTCATCCCGAGCCTTAACATGTGTTTCTTGCCTGAACAGTTCCTCACTCTCATGTCTCAACACGTAGTATGTCTTTCTTAGTTGTGAGCTCTTTCAGGACGTTTTTCTGTGGCAATCTCTGCCTTCATTAGGGATCTTTATTCAAGCTATCAAAGCTGCCATGACCTGAGGATGTTAGCTCAGTTGGTAGATTAGCATGCACAGACCCTGAGTTCCATCTACAACACTACATAAAATGGAGTACAGTGGTAAACGCCTGTAATCCCAGTGTTCAGGTCAGTGTCAGCTACAATAGGGTGTTTGAAACACTGTCAAGAAAAAAAGAGTGCTGGTGAGATGACTTAGCAGGTAAGGTGCTTCCTGCCAAGCTTGCAAACCTGAGTTGGATACCCCTGACCCACATTGTCGAAGGAGAGAACCAACTTCCACATGTTTATTCTCTGACGTCCATCCACACATATGCTGTGGCACAAAGTATACTCCATTACATTCAGTAAGTACATTTTTAAAAATTAAAAAAAAAATTAGTGGTCTGGCATGATGACTTAGTGGGTAAAGCACCTATCACCAAGCCTGATGTCCTGATATCAATCCTCAGGACCCATATGATAGAAGGAGAGAACTGGCTTCCATTCATACACTGTGTCATAAGTGTGTCTGCTCCCACCAAATAAATAATAACTATGAAAATGTTTTTAAGTTGGTATTCATATTTGTAGCAGTTCTATTGCCATTGTTTTCTTATTCTTTGTGCTCAAGTTTTTATTTTATTTACACTTGACTGTATTTTATACAGTGATATCACTAATGCTGTAGATGCAAAAGAATGACAGCAAGTTGTATTAAGACCAAACTCCAGAAAACAGAAAGAAACATCAGTTAAAGGTCAGTTGGAATGGGAAAATAGATGTTTAGAGTATAGAGCTGAGACATTAGCCTCAGATTTGGCTTTATAAGTGATTTGGCAGTCAGAATGAAGGGAAGCATTTCTTTGTCATCAGATTTTTTTTCTTACATTTATTGTGTATAAGTGTGCCATGGTACATGTATAGAGGTCAGAGGACAATTTGCCCTATGGGTTCTGGGTATCTTCAACTTTTATAGTAATCTGCTTTGACTGCTCAGCCATCTTTTCAGCCCTGTCATCAGATTTTAATTTGTAAAAGAAATGTACATGTAGTTCCATGGGTGATATGTACAGAAAAGAGTTTCTTATGACAGATTTTCCCTATGAAAGCAGAGATCATAACAAACTGAGCTTAAGGCACATCTTGGAGGGCTTATGGTAGCATTTCATCTACTAGCTTGGTTCAAGAATTCCTGTCTTGATATGTAAATTGCATGATGGGCATTGTTTTAGTGTTTTTGAGACAGGGTCTTAATGTATAGCCCTGGCTGACCTGGAACTTCAGAATGACTTTCACCCATATTTTTATTCAGTAAAAGCATGACTTGTCTATGTAGGTAGTGAAGAAAATTCCAAAAATAAAGTTCTATCTATTTTTAAAAAATATTTATTTATTATGTATAGTGTTCTATCTGCATGTATCCCTGCAGGCCAGAAGAGGGCACCAGATAGCACTTTAGATGCTGTGAGCCACTATGTGGTTGCTGGGAATTGAATTCGGGACCTCTGGAAGACCAGATAGTGCTCTTAACTACTGAGCCATCTCTCTAGCCCCCAAGTTCTATCAATTTTAAGAATGAAGATATAGGATGCAGTTATGGAGATTCAATAAATTGGTTGACTTTTAAAAAATTAAACATTTTAGCTGGATTGTCAACCTAAGAAAATTATACATGGCTTACCCATATTTCTACTAAGCTGATGCCACTTTGGAGCTTTACGAGTTAAGTTCTACACTGGGGGTAGGGGTGCATGCCTTTAATCCCAGTACTGTGGAGGCAGATGCAAGTGGATCTCTTTGAGTTTGAGGCCAGCCTGGTCTACAGAGTGAGTTCCAGGACAGCTAGGACTGTTAGACAGAGAAACCCTGTCTCAAAAAACAAAACAAAACAAAACAAAAAAATTCTACTTGGTTCTGTTTTATAATGTATGAGGCATACATGGTAGAGCTAAAATTATATTTATTCATTTTATTTTATGTGAGTGTTTTGTCTGTATGTATGTCAGTGTACCATGTGTGTGCTTGGTGCTTTTGGAGGGCATCAGATGACCTGGAACTGGAATTATGGATGGTTTTGAGCCACCATGTGAGTGCTAGGAATCAAACCCAGGTCCTCTGCAAGAACAAGTACTCTTAACCTCTGAGCCATCTCCCTGCCCTGGGAAATTGCTTTTGGAAGATGTACTTTTATTTATTTATTTTGGGTTTTGGAAGCATGATCTTGCTATGTATCCTGGCTGTCCTAGAACTTGCTGTATATAGCTCAGGATATTCTGTTTTATGGTAGCCCATGTTGCCTTTCAGTCCCAGGTCCTGCTATTACAGGTATGCAGCACTACGCCTGACCTGGAGGGTATACTTTAGATTTTTAAAAAGTTTATTACTGGTAGGGAGTGGTGGCAGGAGAGGAGGCTGTGTGCCTCTCAAAGGATGCTGGTGGAGATTAGAAGACAACTTTTTGTTGCAGGGCAGCATCCTGTTCTTCCACTGTGTTCTGAGGATACATCACAAGACATCAGGCCTGTTCTGCAAGTGCTTTTATCTACTGAGCATCCTACCAGCCCCTGGAAAGTATACTTTAAAATGATCTCAGAGAAGTACTGATTTTTCCAGTACTTGGCTTAGCTAATTTGTAAACAACATGACCAACATTCATGTGTACCATGAACTTATTCATTCCTAACATTTTCCACCTTAGTAGCTCTGTTTAGCTTCTGTGTACAAGTGGCTTGATGATGTAATATAAATGGATGCTTGCTTATCTTTTAAAATCCTGAGGGCACCTCATGCTGTCTGCTAAGAACAATGGCCCAATCTCAGCCTTAGATGGTAGGTAAGCATTATGTAACTCATGTAAACAAGTAGTAAATGAGTATTCATGAAAGCCATTGGGGGCAGTCACTTATGTTAGTTAACTGACGATAGTTTTGTTGCTATGCACTAGTGACAGTTACATGTTTTTCCCTTATCTGGGTGAGGGTTCTAATTATTTTTTTCTGAGCTAATGGGTGTTTGGGGGAGAAAGGGAACATGACTTATTTTCTTAGAGGTTTCCATATTAAGAGAATTTACTCCTGACAATTCATCAATATACACCAGTGTTGCAGTTGAAAGAAAATGGGCCTTGGGCCAGGATCCTATAATGAGACAAGGCTTTGAGGGGACTAATGTCAGCTGTTGTGGTTAGAGTAGCAAAACAGACAGACAATGAATAGACTGTTCTGCCACTTTTTTTTTTTTTTTTAAGCTTTATTAATGGGGCCTGAGAGGTAGCTCAGCAGTTAAGAGTACTAGCGCCTCTTTCAGAGGACCTGAATTTGCTTCCCATCACCAACATGGCAGTTCACAACTGTTCGCCCCCTCCCCTGGCCGGCAGGTACTAGACATGTGCATGGTGCAGACATACATGGAGGCAAAACACCCACACATATAAAAAATAATAAAATAAGAAAAGATTTATTAACTTGTATATGTGTTTGTGCATCATGTGTGTGAGGGTCCATGGAGGCCGGAAGAGGGTGTCTGATCAACTGGACCTGGAGTTACAGATGGTTGTTGGCTGCTGTGTATGGGTGCTGGAAACTAACACGAAGTGCTCAACAAGAGCAAACAGTACTCTTAACTGCTGAGCCATCTCTACAACCATAGACCTGATTTAAAGTGTCTATTCTGGCTGGGTGCTGGTGGCACATGCCTTTAATTCCACTATTCAGGAGGCAGAGGCGGCTGAATCTCTGTTTCAGGCCAGTCATCTATAGAGCGAGTTCCAGAACAGCCAGTGCTACACAGAGAAATCCTGTTTTGAAAAACAAAACAACAAAATTCTATCTTGCCACTTTTTAAAATTTTATTTTAACTTTATTTTGGACTCCAGTTTCCCTTTCCTTCACTACTCCTATTCCCTACCCTACCTCCCCTTTCACTTTCCACCAGATCAACACCTCTGCTTCCCTTTTTTATGAAAAAAAAAGTCTGTTCCAGGGATATCCACCAAACATGTCCTAACAAGATACAGTAAGACTGGCATAGACCCTTATACCACGGCTGGATGTGGCAACCTAGTAGGAGGAAAAGGGTTCCAAGTCTTAATGAGTTAGAGACACCAACCCCCCCCCCCCAGTCACATTGTTGGGAGTCCCACAAGAACACCAAACTACACAAGCATAAGGAATATGCAGAGGACCTGTCTCAGACCCATGTAGGATCTGTGTGTGTTGGTTCAGTCTTTGAGGCCCTATGAGCCCAGGTTAGTTGATTCTGTGGGTTTTCTGGTGGTGTCCTTGACCCCCATGGTTCCTAAAGTCTTTCTTCCCCATCTTCTTCAGGGTTCCTTTGGCTCCATCTAGAGATTGGCTGTAGGTTTCCCATCAGTTGCTGATTGACATCACTGGGATACCAGTTGGGCTAGGCACCAATCTATGAGTATAGCAGAATATCTTTAGGAATCCTTTCATTGACTTCTTTTTCTTTCTTTCTTTTTTTTTTTTTTTTTTTTTTTTTTTTTTGCCAGTCATGTTTAGGTCTATCCTGGGTCTCTGGGCTGTCAGCCTCTGGTTCCTGGCCATCCAGGCAGTGTCAGGTGCTTGGGCTCCCCCTCCTGGTGTGGACCTCAAGTTGGACAAGTCATTGGTAGGCCACTCACACAAATTCCACATCACCATTGTCCCAGTATGTCTTGCAGGCAGGATAGATTGTAGGTCAAAGGTTTTGTGGCTGGGTTGATGTCCCAGCTCCACTGCTAGCATCCTTGCCTGGTTGTACAAGTTGGTCAGTTAAGGCTCTGTATCCCCCATTACTAGGAGACTTTGCTAGGGTCACTCTCATAGATTCCAGGGAGTTTCCACTGCACTAGGTTTGTACATCACCACCCAACTGCCCCACGATGTTAATTGTCTCTCCAGTAATCTCTCCCTCCATCTCTTTCCTACCCTTCTGGCTGGTCCCTCCTGTTCCTATCCCCACCCATCCCCAACCCACCTGCAAAATCTGTTTTCCCTTCCCAGGGAGATCCATGCATCCCACCTTGAGCTCTCCTTGTTATTTTGCCTCTCAGGGTCTGCAGATTATGTTATGATTGTCCTTAACTTTACAGCTAATATCCAGTTATAAGTGAATACATACCATGTTTGTCTTTCTGGGTTTGGGTTACCTCACTCAGAATGGTCTTTTCTAGTTCCAGCCATTTGCCTGCAAATTCCATGATGTCATTGTTTTTAACAGCTGAGTAATGCTCCATTATGTAAATGCACCACATTTTCTTTATCCATTCTTCATTGAGAGACATCTAGGTTGTTTCTAGTTTCTGGCTATTATGAATGAAGCTGCAATAATCATGGCTAAAGAAGTGTCCTTGTGGTAGGATGAAGCATCCTGTGGGTATATACACCCAAGAGTGGTATAGCTGGGTCTTGAAATAGATCAATTCCCAATTTTCTGAGAAACTGCCATATTGACTTACATTTTCCTGAGGAACCGCCATACTGATTTCCAAAGTGGCTGTACTAGGTTTGCACTCCCACCAGCAAAGGAGGAATGTTCCCTTTGTTCCACATCCTTGCCAACATGAGCTGTCACTTGGGGTTTTTGTTTGTTTGTTTTTTCTTTCAAGGTAGGGTTCTTTCCACAGCGTTCTTTCCGCAGCCCTAGATGGCCTTGAACTCAGAGATCTGTCTGCCTTCCGAGTGTTGGGATAAAAGGCCTGCACCACCACCACCACCAGGCCTTTTTGATAGGTGTAAGATGGTCTATCAGAGTATTTTTGATTTGCATTTCCCTGATGGCTAAGAATGTTGAACATTTCTTTAAGTGCTTCTCAGCCATTTGAGATTCCTTGGTTGATAATTCTCTGTTTAGATCTGTACCCCATTTTAAAAATGGATTATTTGGTTTGTTGATATCTAGTTTCTTGAGTTCTTTATATATTTTAGGTGTGAGCCCTCTGTCGGGTGTGGAGTCAGTGAAAATCTTTTCCCATTCTGTCTTATTGATAGTGTCTTTTGCTTTATAGAAGCTTTTCAGTTTTATGAGGTCCCATTCATTAATTGTCTACCTCAGTGCCTGCACTATTGGTATTCTGTTCAGGAAGTTGTTTTCTATGCCAAAGTGTTCAAGGCTATTTCTCACTTTCTCTTCTGTCAAGTTCAGTGCATCTGGCTTTATGTTAAGGTCTTAGATATACTTGGACTTGAGTTTTGTGCAGAGTGATAGATATGGATCTATTTGATTCTTAATAATGTTAACATCCAGTTGGAACACCATTTGTGGAAGAGCCTTTCTTTTTTTCCCATTGTGAATTTCTAGCTTTATAAAAAAAATCAAATGTCTATAGGTGTGTAGATTTACTTGTGGGTCTTCAATCAGATTCCATTGACCAACCTGTCTGTTTTTGTATCAATACCATACTGTTTTTTTTTTTTTTTTTTAATTACTGTTGCCCTGTAATAGAGCTTGAAATTAGGATTGATGATACATCAGTTCTGCTCAGCCTTGCTCAGCCCCCCTAAGGGAACGCCTCAGCAAGGTTTTCTGCCTAGTCTCCTAGGGATGTTTCAGCAAGCTCTTCTGTGTTGGCAAATGAAGATCTTCACCCAAGCTGGAGACTCTTTGGAAAAAGAGATTTATTTGGGGAGTCCAGGAGAGTGGCTGCCTCTGGCAGGATGGGAAAGAACAACCAGCAACTGAACAGGCAGAGGGGCTTATACAGAGCTACTTAGGGGTGGTTTCTCTGCTCAGGGATTGGTTAGTTTTCCTGCCCAGGATTGGTTAGTGGATCAGGGGCAGAGATGGCTCTGATTTCAGGGCCAAACTGTGTTTCTTTTACTGGTCTATTTTAGCCTTTTGGCTCTAATTTTAGGGCCAGGGCATATTTCTTTCACTGGCTCTGATTCTAGGGGCAAAGTGTGTTTCCTTGGCACTGGTTTCAGGGTCAAGGTGTTTTTCTTTGGTTCTGGGTTTAGGGATAAAGCGTTTCTTTCCCGGGGCCCAGGTTTCAGATACTGGGTGTGTTTCTTTCACTAGCTCTGGGTTCAGAGTCAGGGTGCCCAGGGATTGGTGTTTTGTGTTTCCATTGGTCAGGGACAGAGTTGGCTCTGGTGTCATGGCCAAGGTGGGTTTCTTTGGCTGGCACTTTTACCCTACAGTTATGATTAGTTTTTGTCAACTTGACAGAAACTAGAGTGGTTGGGGAAAAAAGAAACTTCAGGGAAAAAGGGAACTTCGAGAGGGATTGCCCTTGTCAGACTGACTTGTAGGCAGGTCTGTGGTTATTTTCTTGATTAATGATTGATGTGGGAGAGCCCAGTCAGAGTGGAACATTTGTTATAATTGCTGAATTTACCTCATCAATTATGTAGCAAAGTTCAGTTATTTAAATTCCATCTTTCTTTTCACAGATAATTAGCTTGTCATTTTAGTGCTGAATTATATTTCATCGTCTGTGTGTGTTGAAGTTGACTTGCTCATTCCTTGACTAAAGCTTCCATGAATGGGGCTGGGGATATAACTCAGTTGGTAGAGTGCTGGCCTTGTATTCATGAAACCCTGGGCTTCCAACATAAACCAGATATGGTGGTAGACACACAATTCTATTTGGGAGATGGAGGCATTGGGATGAAAGAAAAAAGGTAATGGTTGGTTGCTTTTAGTATATTAGAGACCAACCCAGGCTACATGCGAACCTACCTCAAAAAAAAAAAAACAAACAAACAAACAAACAAACAAAAAAAAAAACAAACCAAAACAAACAAACAAAAAAAAACCAACAACATATCTTTCATAAACATCCACAAGCAGGTTTGGGGAGCATAAATCTTCATTTCTTTAGTTAAAAGTCAAAAAGTGCAATTCCTATTTTGTATGGCAATAAAAATGCTGTGGGTTCTCTCTCTCTCTCTCTCTCACTCTCTCTTACTTTCTCTAAATTGCCAGACTGTCTTCTAAGTATCCTACCATTTCACATCCCCACAATTAATGAATGAGGGTTCCTATCATTTTACATCCTTTCCAGCACTTGGTGGTGTCCCATTCTGGATTATGGCCAGTCTAATAGGTGTGTATTATTTATTTAGTTTTAGAATGGGAAGAAAATAGAATATCTGATTATTTTGTAGGGTAGAAATCCCATTCTGAATAACTGGCCTACAGTTTATGCTTGAATCTCTTACAATCAAAGCAGTTAATTTCACTGGGAAAGACAAATTTGGGTGTTAGGTCTGTGGGTACATTTGAATGATGCATCTGAATCCCAGACCTCAAATCTGGGGTTAGCTGCATTAAGAAGGCAGCCTAGGGCTGGAGAGATGGTTCAAACATTAAAGGCCAAGGCTCACAAAAAGACATGTAGGCAGCCACTACAGGTGAGTATTTAATCCTGAGATCTTCTAAAACAATAATGAAGTTTAATCCTTTATGACAAACTTATTGTTAAGGAATGAATCTCTGTTTCCTGATCACTAAACCTTGGGCTAAACAAGATATTTAACATTTACCACATACCAGATAGTGTCACATCATTTCACATAATGTTATCTTAGTTCATAGAATTCCCCTTTGAAATATTTTATTATCACTCTGATTTTTCAAACACCTAAGCAAGTGTTTCCTCCACTTTCCTAGCTTTTATCTCTGTCATCCTTCCACATCAGTCTTCTACCTTTATTTATTTTATTTTTGCCTAATGAATCCCTATTAGCCTTTAGAACTAACCCCAGGTGTTAGTTACTACTCTAAGGAACGCTTCCCAGGCCCCAAGCTTCACCTCACTTTTATATTCTTATAGTCCATTGTATCTCGAGAGCACAAGAAGCTATGTGACTTGTCAATAGCTGTCGTTTGAATGCTGGTCTTTCATAGCTTCAAAAACTTCCCTATAGATTACATCAGATACACAACCTAACAGGAAGTATTTTTTTCTTTTTGTTTTATTCTTCCCTCCCTCCCTCCCTTCCTTCCTTAAAAAAAAAAAAAAAAAGGCATTCTGGGAGCTGGAGAGATGACTAGCCAGTTAAGAAGTTAAGACCATTCTCTGCTCTTCCAGAGGTCCTAAATTCAATTCCCAGCTCACAACCATCTATAATGAGATCTGGTGCCCTCTTCTGGCTTGCAGGCACACATGCAGGCAGAGCACTATACATGATAAATCTTAAAAGAAAAAGGCATCTGTTTTTGTTTTTGTTTTTGACAAGCAGCAACATCATGGTCGTCATTTTAATGTTCAATTATGTTTCTTATTATTTATTTATTTACTTATTTATTTTGGTTTTTCAAGGCAGGGTTTCTCTGTATTGCTTTGGAACCTGTTCTGGAACTAGCTCTTTAGACCAGGCTGGCCTTGAACTCACAGAGATCCACCTGCCTCTGCCTCCCAAGTGCTGTAACTTAAGGCGTGTGCCACCAACGCCCGACAATTATTAGGTTATTGTCATATTACAATATTTAAGTTTTTATTTTATGTCATTTAAGATACATTAAAAAACAAATGGGAAATCTGCATAAGACCAAACTAGACTCCCTTAATATAGGTGACAATGGTGTGACTGGGACAATATATGAGGCCACTGGCAGTGGGTCCAAGACCTAACACTAATGCACAAACTGACTTAGTGGAGCCCATTCTATATGGAGAGATACCATGCTCACGTTAGACACAGGGGTGTGGGAGTGTAGAGGTGCCTTGGTCCTGCCTCAACTAGATGTTGGGACAGACTTAGTAGACTTCCTATGGGAGGCCTTACCCTCTCTGTGGAGCAGATGGGAGGAGGGGGGAGTGGAGGGAGTGGGAAGAAAGGAAGTGGGGGGACTGGGATTGGAATTTAAAAAATAAATTAAAAAAAAAACATTAAAAAAACACAAACACATCAACTGCAAACAGGAAGAGGGGAAAACAGTACCCAACCATACCCCACAATTCAGCAATACTTAACTAGTTTTTAAATACTATTTTAAGAAATGTCATAATGACATGAGCTTGAAAGAGCTCTAGGCATTCACTCTCTTTGATGCTCATGATGTAGTATTGGTGATAACGTAAACACCAGAAAAACAGGGGCTGCCAAATGACCACAGTATGGAGGCACAGGCCCGCTTTTCCCCACAGGGACACACCAAATGGTGATACCAATAATCTAACACCAGCACCAGGACGGGTGTCACGAGATGTGAGAGTATCTGTCTGCCGATGCTCAACTGCTCCGTGTTCTGCTTATCTAGCAGGACTTCTATGCACTTCTGAATCACAATGATCTGGGACTGAACATGGCTCTTGACTGGCTGATTGTCTCTGGATTGCGGGCACTGTGCCAAAGTACCTTGCATGCTTTCATGATGCGGATGATGAACAGCACTTCTAGGCTGTTCCAGTTCTTGTGATGGATATTTCTTCATTGATGAAGGAATTTTAAAATTTTGTTCTCTTATAGCTGAAGCTCATATTTAATGAAAATGAAGGTCGTGTGTCAATGTTTTCCTTTTCTGAATCATGGTTAATCATGTTTACACTAAGTAATGATTTGATCATTGTGGTCAGTTCCTTTTTGTTCATCTGGGTGCTGTCTTGAAGTTATAACTGACAGTTTCACTGCGTTTAAAGGCAAGAAGAACTGCCATTGATATGCTGTAACCATAGCTACAGGCAGATTTCCCAAATAGTCCATTTTAACTTCACCTGTACAGACATGATGTAACCATGCCAGTTTCCTTCCACTGAAATGCTAAACTATAAAGTAATTCGAACATCTGAATACTTTTTTCTAACTCCTGGCAAATTGCAAATATGGATTAAGGAGCCTGAGTGAGAGACCATGCACCAGCCTGAAGGACATATATTTGGAAACTAATGCCCTAATCTTCCCTGTGTCTTGGTTTCCAATGCAGCTTGCTGATAAACTCATAACAGGCTTGCTTTAATTTATGGAACATGGCTTCTTCAGAATCAATGGACATAGACAACCCATAAATTAGAAATGTTGCTAGCATTCTTTCATAGAACGTCTGAAAAATATCTTTTTCATCGATGTATTTGAAAACAGTGATGAAATTGGTGAGTTTTTCCTCCACTTCACCCCCTTTGCTGACTCCAGAGCTCTCTTATGCAAATGCCAAACATGATTTAAAGTAAAAACCTATGTTTCTGCATCAAAGCCTTTCTTCAAGTGGTTCAGGATAGGCCACACGTAAAGCATAGATATCTGAGAAATGGCCATTCCATGTTGATCTCTCAACACATTCCAGCATGGCAACAGCTTTGACTGGAGTTAGGAAGTTGTTCCATGTTTTATCAAAATCCACTACTCTTGGTTTTAAAGACATTGTGCAAGTTTAATGTTGAAACCTTCTGCAGAAGTGGGGTGAGGGCAAGGGCCCTGGGGTAGGGAGGCAACCTACAGATGTAAAGGATGAAGAGGTGGCCATTGGTGGCTGTCAGCTCCAGGAAGTATTTCTTAAGAAACTTGCTCAAGAGAATCTTCCTCAATTCTGTTTTAGTTATAGGTTGTTTATCTATAAAAGCTATTCATTAATCTTATGTACTGGCAAGGGTGTGGTTCAGAGATACGGAACTGAGAGAATTGTACCTTTTTGAGCAGTTACTCTTGAAAAAAAAAAGTTAGTGGGAATGATTCTAGGACATACCCAGTTAGGAAGCAATAAGAGGCAGGCAGGCACAACTGGTTTGCCAGGTTTTCTAACCTTCTGCTGAGTGGAAAACCACTTGTTTGTGGAAAATGTCTAAAATGAAGAACCCCCAGACTTTTGAGGAGCAAACAGAATGTGTCATGAATGCTCTACTCACAGATCTTTTGACCCCAACATTACAGGTTGCTAGCCGGAATCTACTGGATTCAGATGAACCATACTCAGGTAAGGCCCCTACTCTGAGGTGAACACAGGTGGGTAATGGAGTCAGAACATACTTTCTCTGTTTCCTCTTAAGTTTTCAAAGGGAAGTCCTAAATTGTTGGCAATATTAGAAAGGAAAGAGCTTCTCAATAAAGAAGATTATCTGGCTGCAACTACTGAGAACAAATGATGCCAAACTGTTTTTAAAAACTTGAGAATGTAGCATAGGCAAGCCTAGTTTACAGAGTGAGTTCCAGGATATCCAGGGTTACATAGAGAAACCTGTCTCAACAAACCAGAAAATAAGACGAGAACATTTCCCTTTTGCCAAGATTTAGGAGACTTCCCATCTCTTCAAGCATGGTGAAGGTATTTTCTTTGTCTTAGGAGAGGCCTGCTCTTTTGATGTGTCTATTATTGCTGGTCGCCTTCGAATGCTGGGTGACCAGTTCAATGGAGATCTGGAAGCTTCTGCCAATAACGTCATTGCAGAAACCATTCAAGGACAGGTCAGATTTTTGATTTTTAATATTGTCTGCTGTTTGTTCTATTTGGAACTTAAATTTTCTCCTTCCTTCCTTCCTTCCTTCCTTGTTGTTTACTTCTGTATACTAGGAATAGAAATGTTTAGTGAAGATTTGGAGGTTTATGTTTGCTCAAGAAGCTATAGAAAGAAATGTGATTGCTAATTCTTTAGACATTAATAACAATCTGGGACTATAGGAAGGAACTCATAGGCTTCATCAAATCATCAGGGCTGTCCTTAGTGTGCATAGATCTCACTCACAGTTTCCTATTCTTGGAAAATAATCCTTTATGTATATGTATATTTCTTCTTCTTTTTCTTCCTCCTCCTCTTCCTCCTCCTCTTCCTCTTCCTTCTTGTATGTGTATGGGTGGTGTTGGCAGAGGGACACATGTGCCTCTGCATATCTGTGGAGGCCAAAGGACAGTTTTGTGGTGTTCTCCCCTTTCACCTTTGTGTAGTTTTCAGGGATTGTATTCATGTCACCAGATTAGTGTGGCAAGTATCTTTAATTCTTGACCTATCTCAACAGCTCCATTATTCATCAGTTTAATGCTTAACTGCTTAACCCTTCTGGGAGTCAGCTTCTCCCCTCATCCCAGAGTCCAGTAGTAAGATTCAGAAATATTGTAGTTTAGAAGTCTGACGCAATTCGAGAAACCCTTAAGGAAATCTGCTGGCTTTGCCTCAGAAGTCTTGATTACTGGCGGTAGCACTTGGACTCTGTATAGCTATAAAGACAATGTTCCAAGTCATGCTGCTGATTATATCAACAACAGCAGCTAGTCCATATTACTTTGCATGACCACATCTCATTGTTTAATCATTGCATTCATGTGTGGATTATTATACAGCTGTTATTCTTAGAGCGATCTTTCTCAATCAGCACACAGCTCCATGAAAGCAAATACCGAACTTGTTTTCTTCCTTTCGGTATTCATATACTTTTGAAATGTTCCTTATACACAATAGTATTCATTAAGTACTTCCTGACTTGCTACCATTTAAATATACAAAGAACGGAGGTATAAGGAAACAAGTAAGAAACTTACTCTGTAAATGTTAAAGCTAGAATTTGAACCTAGGTGATTTCAGAGGCACACTTTATTCTTCCTAATGGACAGCATAGGGGATGTGCCTGGGTTACATTCAGACAGAATCTTACTTCCAACTGCTGGCCTTGAGGCTATCTTATATGGCTACTAACTAGGTCTACTTTTATTTCTATACTTAGAACAATAACAAAACAACAACAATAATAACAAAAATAAGGAGGAAAAAAGACATTTGAAACAGTTTCAAACTCAAACTCAAGTTGGAAGCATGGTAAAAAGCAGTGGTTCTCGAGACAGGGATTCTCTGTATTGCTTTGGAACCTGTCCTGGAACTAGCTCTGTAGACCAGGCTGGCCTTGAACTCACAAAGATCCTCCTGCCTCTGCCTCCCGAGTGCTGAGACTAAAGGCGAGCACCACCAATGTCCAAGCTTCTGCAACTCTTTAATAACAGTTCCTAATGTGGTGACTCTCAACCATAAAATTATTTTCATTGCTACTCCATAGCTGTAATTTTGCTACTGTTATAAATTGTAATGTAAATATCTGTGTTTTCTAATGGTCTCAGGCGACCCCTGTGAAAGGATCATTTAACACACCCACAAAAAGGGGTGGCAAATCAAAGGTTGAGAACTGCTGGTATGGAGAGTTTCTCCAGTCATTTGAGAGTAATTAATAGGATAGAGCCTCACTCTTTAATACTTTTATACTCCCTTCAAGTAAGAACCTTCTTTTATAGTACCACAATGTAACTTCAAACCCAGGAAACTGATAGTGATATATAATAGCATTGAATCCTAAGAGTCTACTGATTTGTTCTTTTGTTTTGATTTGTTTTTTGAGACATGGTTTCTTTGTGTAGATGTGGCTGTCCTAGAACTAGCTCTGCAGACCAGGTTGACCTCTAACTCACAGAGATCTAGCTGCCTCTGCCTCCCAGTGCTGGAATTAAAGGCACAACTGTGACCTGGATAGTCCACTCAATTTTTGCCACTTGTCCCAACAATATAATTTATAGCAAAATATCCAAGCCAGATTCATATGCAGCATTTAGTTATGGGTCCTAGTCTCCTGGTATGTATTGATCCTTCGGTCTTTTCATATATTTTTATGACCTTGACAATTCAAGATGATCGGAAATGTTATTGAATATCCCTGAATAAAGTTGAGTTTGTCCTGTCTTGTTGAGAGAACCACATGACTTGTCTCTTTGTCATGTTTCAAATTTGCTTAATTTCTAGCAGAAGGTCTTATATTAGACATTCTGAACCAGGCAACTCTGGTTTCTTTCAGTGAAAAATGATACTTAGAAACTAAGATATAGGGTCAATGAGAGATGACTGGGTAAAATTACTGGCAGCTCTGAGAGCTCGAGTTTGGTCCCCGGGATGCCTGTGTGGAAGGAAAGAAGTTCACCTGCAAGTTGTCCTCTAACTAACACATTTACACTGTGGCCTGTGTACACACACACACACACACACACACACACACACACACACACACACACACACGAAATAAGTAAATACATAAATGTAAAAAGAACAAACAAAAATCCTCAGATATAGGTACCTTCTGAAGCTATTTCTAGTCTTAGCTTTTTTAAGATTTAACATTCTGATCTGACAAGTGCTGCCCCCTTTATACCTCAAAGATCTACCTTGACTCCACCCAATAGTCTTTGTGCTAATTTTTTTGGGGAGGAAGAGGTTTTTGTTGTTTGTTTTAACTTTAGACCTTGATAAACATTTCCTAATCATAGAAATAATGCCCTTACAGTTTGACCTGCTCACTATGATGTGCTTATTAGTTTTCTTTCACAGTATTTTGTTCATCCTACCCAATGATATCTAAAATCATGAGCTTGATGGGGGTATTTAATGTTTTTCTAATATTAAAGTATCAAAATGCTAAAACTAAGAAATTTGTTCATCTGCCCTCTAATATTCCCCTGGGCTACCAGTGGAACCTTGGCCACTTCCTGAAGAGTACTTCTTAGACTTGCAGACTCCAAGCCTGTTTGAGCCACACTGACAGAGCCTGTCTCCCTCCACAGGCAGGAACTGTTCTCAGGGATGTAGTCCAGTCTCTCAGCATGGCCTGGTGTACTCAAGACCCCACCCTAGCTTTTGAAAGAGCCTTTCTGGCAGTGTCAGTGAAACTTCTTGAATATGTGGTCCGTAAGGCTCCTGAAACGGCAAGACAGGTGGCTAGCTGCATGACAGGCATGATCAATGGGAATACAGCCATCCGAGAATTTATCCAGGACCAGGGAGGATGGGTAAGTTTTTGTTAAGCCCCACCCACACTTTGCTAGGCATTTGTGCTGTTTTGGTTTTAATAACTGGGACTCTTAATTATTAACCTTTCTGTAAGTTCTCGTAGAAAAGGTAAATAAAAGCTCAGCCTGTGAGGTTTGGACAACACTGCCTGAAATGTTGACCACTGGCTGTAAAGCTAATCTCTACCATATATAATCAGCTCTAAAGTATATTTATTGATGATGGAGTTTTCATCTCAGCCTGGCTTTACTCTGCTTCCTGGTACATTTCTGAGTCTTTGTTCCTGAACATCTTTAATATGTGTTGAGGAAATTTAAAATAATCTTTGTGTGTGTGTGTGTTGTATATCTGTGATATGTATATGTATGCTCATGAGTTCAGGCACGTGCATGCTACAATTCATATGTAGAGACCAGAGAACAACCTTGGATGTCAGTCCTTGCCTTTGACTGTTTATTTAATACATGGTCTCTTTTAGTTCCATTGCATATGCCAGGCTAGCTGGTCCATGAGTGTCTGGAATTCTGCCCCGCCTCTCACCTCACTGTAGGAGCACTGGGATTACAGGTGCATACTACCACATGTGCTCTGGGGATTTGTATCAGATCCTCATGATTGTGCTCATGGCAAGCACTTTACCTACTGAGACATTTTCCCAGCCTGCAGAGTAATCTTTAATATTACCTAGGAAAAACAAGTTTGTGAAACAGTGTCTTTCAGACACAATGGGGCTAATGCACATATGACCTCACAGAGACCAAGGCAGCCTGCATAACTTCAAGCAAAATGTAATCCCAGCCCTGAGACAGGGAATGAACACGTGTTCCCACCCTTAACCAAGAAGCCAATCATAATTGATACCCGCTGGCAAAGTAAAATTTAGGGTTTTTTGTTTTATTTTGTTTTTCTGATGGAGTCTCACTGGGTCTATTAACCATACCTCCTGGTAGGCCCCATGCCCAGGAGTAGCTGTCCAATAAAAAATAAACTCAATGGTATTTGTGTAGACTTTGTCTCATTTTGCTTTGCTTGGGAATTTATTTCTTGTCAGTCTTGTATATTTTGGTTTCTACTTTGTGTTTGTGTTTGTGTCTATGTTTCTTGTTTTTTGTTTGTTTTGTTTTGTTTTAAAGAGAGAGAGAGAGAGAAAGAACATAAAGTTGGGTGGGTGGGATTTGGGGAGCACCTGGGATGAATTGGGGAAGGGGAAAACATGATCAAAATGCATTGTATGAAAAAAAAATTGTTTTTCAAAGAAAAACAGCAGTTTGTCTTATCTACAGTTGACTATAGGGAACATCCTGTCTGGCTGTCTGTCTGTCTGTTTCCAGACAGGGTTTTTCGTGTAGCCCTAGCTGTCCTGGAAATTTCTTTGTAGACCAGGCTGGCCTTGAACTCAGAGATCCACTTGCCTCTGCCCCCTCCTCCAAGTGCTGGAATTAAAGGCATTCACCATTACCACTGGGCACCTCTACTTAAAAAAATAGGTATTTTTTTAAATTAATTTTAATTGAAAATAGATTTTTTTCATATAGTATATTCTGATTCTGGTTTCTCCTCTCCCAACTCCTCTTAGATGTCTGCACCTCCTCATCCACCCAGTCAAATCCATATCCTTTCTTGTTCCCTCTCATTAGAAAACAAACACTAAGCCTTTATCTTAATAATCCATAGAGTTTCCACTAATTTCCAGTACTTCTTTCCATTTCTGGCATCAGTAGAAGTTGTAGTAAAAGATGTGGTTGTCCCTGGCAGGATCTACAGATACTTCCTTGGATTCTTAGACAGCTCTGAGGACCATTTTTTTTTTTTTTTTTTTTTTTTTTTTTTTGACTAAGATTCTCACTGTTCTTCCTAGGAGAACCTGGAGAGCTGAAGAAGAGGACTTGTCCCCACACTGAGCATCAGTGCCTCTGATGTCTGACAATTAAAACATGACAACTTACCTGTGTTACATTTTTACTGATTGCTGACTTTGGGAGCAGCCCTAGCCACATACAGTGACATTATACTTTCTGTTCTTACCTGAGTTTTAATAAGTGTTTGTTGAAACAAAGACCTCCTGAATAAGTAATTTCGTACTAGTGAAATTTCAAGCATGTAGGCAGACCTTTGCTGGTGATCTTGTGAAGGAGACAGCACATCATAAACTTTTTCTTAGGTTTAGCCATGTCTTTTGTTGAGAATTTTGTCTCTAGTGATTTTGGATGTCAGTTTTTAGTTAAAAATCTTATTTCTTCGAGTAAAGGATTATATATACATACATACATACATACATAATTTTTTCTTACATATCGATCCCAGTTCCCTCTCCCTCCCTCCCATTTCCCTGTTCCCCCTCCCATCCCACCTGCCCCCCCCCACTCCACAGGGAGGGTGATGCCTTCCAGGAGGGATCATCAATATCTGTCAAGTCATTTGGAGTAGGGACGAGGCCCTCCCTCCTGCCTCTAGGCTAAGGGAGTATTCCTCCATGGGGAATGTGCTCCCAAAGTAGTAAAGGATTTTCTTTCAGATATATCTTAAGTTTCATGTTTACTTCATCTGAGCAGAATTTATTCATCCATTTTAGAGATTTGAAGGTATAATTAACAGCTTCTTCATCTATACTCCTACTGGAAATATCAAAGAAATATGAAGTAGCTACTGTTTTTATTGTCAGGATGTGAGAAGTGCTTGCTCACATACAGGACCACTTGTCCATCCCAGCTTGGTTGATGCTAATTGCATACTGTAACGGGACCCAAGACCTCAGCACAGCTTACTCCATGATGGAAGTACCATTCAGGCTATAAAACTTGATACATAGACAGTATCATCTGCCAAAATGAAAACAAAGGTCTAATCCATCAAAGTCCATAGTTCTGGGGAAGTCTCTAAATGTACTAACCTTTTAGATAATTCTGCTTTTGCTTTTGGTGATGGGGAAATCACTGCTGGACAGAACATATTTTCCTTTCTGTCCAACACTAACCAAGGAGACTTTAAACAATTTTCACTAGTCCTTTTTGGAAGATTAAATACAGCTGCAAAAAAAAAAAAAAAAGTTGTTTTTTTTTTTTTGTCACCCAGTAGGCCCCAGGTATTAGAAAAAACAGTTATAAAGTTAAAAAAAGTTAAAGGTGTAAGTAGGTTCCAGTTGCTGGAGGTAGCTCAAAAGTCATTTAACACTAGAGAGCTGATTAGGACAACAGCTTTTGCATAACATCACCACCTTCTCTGATGGTGACATGCAGCAACATTTTGGTGTCTTGCCCTCTGTTCAAAGAATATCTCATCTGAAAGTCCAGTCCTACCTACAATCAAAAGATACAGTGGAACTCTCAGATTGACAACAAAGATTCTCAGCACTCTGGGCAGAGACAAACCCCTAGGACTAGCCAAACACCAAGTTCTTCTAATTGTTCAACTAACCAGTTCAGATACCCTCACCCAGAGTAAACAAAAGGAAAATCACAGTCAATATTGCCCGACTTAGAGAGGCAGGCATCCTGGTGCCCTGCCAGCTACTCTGGTATTCCTATATACCTCTCCTGCCTGTGAAGAAACCTGGGACCTCTAATTCTTAGGAGTCTGATTCTTTCAGAGAAAGAGGTATGCACTGTTTTGGATCTGAAAGATGCATTCTTCAGCCTCCCATTGGCAGAGGTTTTAAAAGGACAGACTCAGAGAGAGGTTACAGTGGGCAATTTACACGGACCAGGTTGCCCCAAAGATTTAAAACTTCCCTGATCCTGTTTTGTAAGGCACTGACTTTCTGCCCTTCAACCAGAGATTTCCTGGGGAAACAATATAAAAGGTCACTGAGGGACTTCTGCAAGAGTTACAGACCCTGCCTACAAAATGTCAGCTAAGAAAGCCCAACTTTGTACATCAGAGGCTGCCTATCTTGGCTGCCAGTGTAGAGGAGGCAAAAGGGGTCCCTCTCAGAGTCGGTCTGCTGCCATCTTTCAGATCCCAACTCCAAAGACTTAAGAGGCAGGTTTAAGAAGTCCCAAGTGCTGCTAGGTATTGTGTCTGGATACCAGACTTTGTAGAATAGTAAGGCCTCTACACCAGCACAAAGTGGGGCGCTGAACCCCTGCCCTGGACTGAGTCTAAGCAAAAGGCATCTGAGGCTTTAAAAGCTGCCCGGCCTTCAGCTTCAGTCCTAGGACTTCCAGAAGCCTTAGAACCTTTTCATCTGTTTTCCCATGAAAGAGAAGACATTGTAAAAGGGGTTTAAACACACCCTTTGGGGCTGTGGAAACATTCTGTGACATATCTGGACCCTGTAGCCAGATATGTGGGATGGCCCACATATCTAAGAGCTAATGAAAAAAACAAGTTAACTCTGGGTCAAATATACTCACAGACCCCATGCCATTGAGGCAGTCCTCTGAGGAACACCAGAACACTGGCTGTGTAATGCCTGTGTGACCCAGTACAGGGCCCTGCTCTTGGATCACCTTTAAGTCCAGTTTGAAAAGTTACCACAATCGATCCTGCTATCCTTTTGCCTGATGATGACCTGCGAGTGCTCATCCATGACTATAATGAAATGAAAGATGAAGCCAAGTACATGGAAGCTACAGTAGTTACTTTAACTGAAACAATTTGGGCCCAAGCTAGGAACCTCAGTGTAGAGCTCAGAACCGATTGATCTGACCTAGGTTCTCAGGAGGGAAAAAGGAGAGTCCACCACCATACACATGGACAGTCACCATGCTTTTTACTATTGTGCATATCCACAGTATGATCAATAGAGAAAGAGGGCTTCACATCGCCAGGGGAAAGGACATTAAAAACAAAGAGAAAGTACTGGCCCTCCTAGAGGCTATTTGGCTTCCCCCACAAAAAAAATTGCTAGCTATGCTCTGCTGCCCCACTCCATGAACAACAAAAAGATGACTTCCCTGAGGCAAGTGGTAACAGGGCCACTGCATGGCTGCCTGACAAAAGGTCCTAAGACCAGTGGGGGCCAACTGATATTCTCATGACATAACCACAGCCTGGTGCAGGCTGAGACTCTATGGGTCAACCAAAGGAAGGAATGGACAGCTCAAACCCACAGGTTGATGGAGGACACCAGAGGAAAAGATCATTCTCCCAGAAACACATGACAGGACTTTGGTAACTGACCTTCACCACACTACTCATCTAGGGTTCACAAAACCTGAGTGGCTCAAACCAAGGTATGTTATACTTAGACTAGTGGGCAATGTCTCAGCCAGATGCCAGGTTTGTGCTCAAGTGAATCCAAAGCAGAGAACCCTTACCCAGGAAGAGTTCAAATGAGAGACCAGCACTGCACTGAGCTTTGGGAAAACTGACTTCGTTGAAATATGGCCTGGAAGGGGAAGGTAAAGGTACTTTATAGTTTTCACAAATGCTTTTCCCACTTAGATTGAAACTGCTCAAGTAGTAGCTGGGGAGGTAGAGGCAGGCAGATCTCTGATAATTGGAGCCCAGCCTGGTCTACAAAGTGAGTTCCAGGACAGCCAGGGAAGTTGCACAGAGAAACTTTGTCTTGAAAAACCAAAAAAAGAAAGAGAGCGGGGAGCTCCTCCAGGACTCCCCCAGCAATGGGAACAATATCCTGCCTTTCATAGCCCAAACCTCTCAATTAATAGCTAAAGCATTACACATAGGTTGAAAAGTTCATTGTGCATATAGACCTTAGAATTCTGGGCAGGTTAAAAAAAAATAACCAAAACACCACCACCAAAAATAGGACATTTAAAAAAAATCTCAAACAACACTCTCATTGGAGTCCAGTGAAGGGTGAATAGACCTCCTTCCTGTGTTGTGCTTTGGGCCCACCACACCCCATATAGGGAGGGACTTACTCTCTATATGATTATGTTGGAAGACCTACCCCACTGCTTCCCAGGTTCAGACCAGCAGTTGGAAGAACTCTCTAAACATTCCTTTTAAGTCACCACAGGCACTCCAGTTCAATGGATTAGCCAAGAGACTCAGTCCACCTCCAGTTCTGCCATCAGTTTCCCCTGTCTGAGTCCAGTGATAACCATCTGGCTCAAGTGGGTAGCCAAGGGGGCACTGGAACCAACTTGAAAAGGACTCTCCACAGGGATTCTCCACACTCATATGGCTGTGAAGATAGCTGGTAGAACATCATGGATCCACCACACCCAGGCCAAGAAAGTGTAAGCCACAGACACTGCTGCCAAATGTTCTGTTTCCCTGACTATGGACCCATTATGATTAATATTCCACCAGGCACCAGGCCCTACCATTCCCTGCTCCTCTGCCTCCTGAGACTTGTGTTTGGTAAAAGTCTAACCCCCACTACCCTCAGGTCTGGACCTGGGAACTAAGCAAGACTGATACAGGGAAGGCATTAGCTGGTGTGACTATAGATTAGCAACCAATATTCATCTTGACCTTTATCCACTGGTGCCTACTTCAAATGTCTGGTTGTACTAGAGAAAGGAAAGATATGGGAGTTTATCTTTTGAGATAAGAATACAGACTTTATAATTATGTGCTTGCCCCATGGCTGGCCCCCATAGTTACCAGGAACAAGGGAGTTTCTATCACAATAACTGGGAGTTGTGAAATAGAGGCTTCCTAGAAAACTCCTAGAATCTTTTTCCTGGCTTTTGAGAAACAGGGAAATCCTGGAGAATCAGGGGACCTTAGGGATAGGTTTACTAGAAATTGTTCCCTAGCCAGGTCCCTAGACCTTGGCTCCTAAGCACACCCAGGGCCAGAGTCCCACCTTGTGGTGTCCAGGAAGCTGAGGGGTCCTCATCCTTAGCTTCACTCTTGACAAAGTCCAGCACTTAGTTAATGATTCCCAGACATAAATTGGCCAGGATTGCTGATTTTGGTTAGACCCATGGCCCCCATACTACATAGAGATAGGAACTAAAAGACTGTCAACCTGTTGACTGATAAAACTCATTGTGACTTGGGGGAGAACAGCCCAAATTATCTTGTCTTTTATCCATACCTTCCATCTAGACAGCTCCCCTTATTCTGATATCTGCTATTCACCTTATGGTTAATTCACCTAGGTTATAGCAATATCACTGAGCCCCTGAGACTGATAGGCATATACTAATTTATTGAGTAAATGTGCCTCTTCTGATGTTTACCAAACTAAGTAGACAGGTTGATCAGGACCTATAAATATTAAAAGTTTCCATTTCTAAAGGAAAACAACAGAGTCCCTTTTAAAAAAAGGTCCTACAAAATTGTTGGAGAGGCTCATACTTCTCATGAGTCAAAGGAGACTATGTTTGGCTTTGGGAAAAACCTGTTGCTTCTGGGCTAAAGAATCAGGAGTAATTAGAGAAAATTTTGTCATGTTGGGGAAAATCTCAAAATGAGAAAGAGACAAAGACACACATAAAATAATTGATACCAATCTCTATTCTCTTGCTAGCTACTCTGATATCAGTACTGACTGGGCATTTAAATCTCATTCTGGCTGGATTAGCAGCAAGGCCCTGCATCTTAAATTATATGGCCAATTATGTATTAGTTCAGTAGAATTAATGTTCCTTAGGACCAAACATACCTCTTTAAAGCAGGATGGGTCTATGATTTGACTCATTCACTAAAGACCAGTGGGGAAGGTAGCAGGGCTCCAGACCTTAGTTGGCCCCAAGATCTTAGCACAGCAGACTCCATGATGGAAGTACTTATTCAGGCAATAAGACTCTGCTCATAGTATTATCTGCCAAAATGAAAACAAAGATCTACTCATGAAAGTCTATAGATATTGGAAAGTCTCTAAATGTGCTAATCTTTTTGGCTTTGGTAATTGTGCTTTTGGATAACTGTTCTTGTTATTTTGAGTATGTTGTTTTAGTTAGGGCTACTATTGCTGTGATGAAAGAACATAACCAAAGCAACTTTTGGAGAATAGGGTTTATTTCGCTTACAGTTCCATATAACAGTTCATTGTCCAAAGCAGTGACGGCAGGATCCTGGAAGCAGGAACTGATGCAGAGGCCATAGAGGGTGCTGCTTCCTGGCTTGTTTTCCATGTTTTACTCAGCCTGTTCTCTTATAGAACCCACGACTACCAGCCCAGGGATGGCACCAACCACAAGGGGCTGGCCCTTTTCTACTGATCACTATTTAAGAAAATGCCTTACAGCCAGATCTCATGGAGGCATTTTCTCAGTTGATACTCCTGCCTCTCTGATGTTTCCAACTTGTATCAAGTTGACATAAAACTAGCCAGTACATGTGTCAGCCCAAAATATGGTTGGGGGCTTATAAGCTCACCCTGAGAAAGGCTTGGTGCTCTACTGCAATCCCAAATTTAGGTGCCAGTGCTTACTTACCGAGCCAGGGTCTCCTGATATGGCTGGTGAGAGATAAAAGCCAGACTGAGATGGAGGGGGTCTCAGCAAGACCGAGGCTGAGACAATTTTATTATAATCAATCAGACTTCTTTTTTTTCTTTTTTAAAATTATTTTTTATATTATTTTATTTGTATTTTACATATCAATCCCAGTTCTCTCTCCTTCATTCCCTCCTTCTATCCCTCCTTCCCTCCCTCCCTCTTACCCTCTCTCCACCCTTACATGCACCCCGACCACCCTCCCCCCCCATATGTAGGGTGATGCTCTCCAGGAGGGGTCATCTAAATCTGTCAAGTCATTTGGAGTAGGGACTAGGACTTCTCTTCTGTCTCTAGGTTAAGGAAGTATCCCTCCATGGGGGATGTGCCCACAAAGTCCTTTTGTGCACCAGGAATACATCCTGGTTCCACTGTATGAGGACCCTTATATTGCTCAGGCCTTCTAGCTGAGACACATGTTCAGGGGGTCTGAGTCAGTCCCATGCTGTATTCCCAGCTATCAGTCTGGAGGCCCGTTAGCTCCTCCTTGTTCAGGTCCGCTGTCTCTATGTGTTTCTGCAGCCTGGTCTTGTCCTCCCTCTCTGAATCTTAATTCTAGTTCGACTCAGTGTTTAATTGTGGGTGTTCGCTTCTGTTTCCAACAGGTACTAGATGAGGGCTCCATGATGGTGGATAAGTTAGTCATCCATCTCATTATCAGGGAAGGGCATTTATGGTAGCCTTTCCTCTGTTGCTCAAATTGATAGTTGGGGCCAATCTTGTAGGTCTCTGAATATTTCTTTAGGTTCAGTTTTCTCTTCAACCCCATAATTGCTCCCTCTTTTATGTTTTCTCTCTCTCTTCTCTCTTCTATTCCTCCCCTGACTCAATCTTCCTAGTCCCACGTGCTTTCCTCTCCTCCCCTTCTCTTTCTCCTAGTTCCCTCTCCACTCACTGCCCCCCCCCATTCCCCCATGTGCTCTGGAGAACTTGTCCCTTCCCCCTTCTGTGAGGGATCTTATATGGATCTCTTGGAATCCACCTTGTATCCTAGTTCCTCTGGCGGTGTGAATTATAGGCTGATGATCCTTTGCTCTGTGTTTAAAATCCATATATGAGTGAGTACATACCATGTTCCTCTTTTTGTGACTGGGTTACCTCATTCAGGATGGTTTCTTCAAGTTCCATCCATTTGCCTGTGAATTTCAAGATTTCATTATTTTTTCCATAGAGTAGTATTCCATTGTGTAGATGTGCCATATCTTCTTTATCCATTCTTCAGATGAGGGCCATCTAGGTTGCTTCCAGGTTCTTGCTATTACAAATAATGCTACTATGAACATAGTTGGGCACATGTCTTTGTTGCCTGGATGTGGATCATTTGGGTATATGCCTAAGAGGGGATTGCCAGGTCCTGTGGTAGTCTGATTTCCATTTTCCTGAGGAACTGCCATATTGATCTCCAAAATGGCTGTACAAGTTTGCACTCCCACCAGCAGTGGAGGAGTGTTCCCCTTCCTCCATATCCTCTTTAGCATAAGTTGTCATTGGTGTTTCTAATTTTAGCCATTCTGGCAGGGGTAAGATGGTATCTCAGAGTTGTTTTGATTTGTATTTCCCTGATAGCTAAGGATGTGGAGCACTTTCTTAAGTGTCTTTCAGCCTTTTTGATTTCCTCTATTGAGAATTCTCTCTTCAGTTCTGTACCCCATTTTTAAATAGGGTTATTTGGTGTTTTGTTGACTAGTTTCTTGAGTTCTTTGTATATTTTGGAGATCAGCCTTTTGTCAGAGGTAGGATTGGTGAAGATCTTTTCCCAGTCTGTGGGCTTCCATTTGGTCTTGTCAACTGTGTCCTTTGCCTTACAGAAGCCTCTAAGTTTGAGGAGGTCCCATTTTATTAATTGTCAATCTCAGTGTCTGTGCTACTGAAGTTATGTTCAGGAAGTGATCTCCTATAACAATTTATTCAAGGGTACCCCCCCACTTTCTATTCTAAGAGATACAGTGTGTCTCGATTCATGTTGAGGTCTTTGATCCATTTGGACTTAAGTTTTGTGTGTGGTGATAGACATGGTACTGTCTGCAGTCTTCTACATACCATCATCCAGTTGTGCCAGCACCATTTGTTGAAGATGCTTTCCTCCCCCCATTGTATACTTTTAGCTGTTTTGTCAAAAATCAGGTGTTTGTAGGTGTGTCGGTTAGTATCAGGATTTTCAACTCGATTCCATTGGTCTACTTGTCTATTTTTGGCCCAATACCAGGCTGTTTTCAGGACTATAGCTCTTTAGTAGAGCTTAAAGTCGGGGATGGTGATGCCTCCTGAAGTTCCTTTATTATACAGGGTTGTTTTGGCTATCCTAGGTCTTTTGTTTTTCCATATAAAATTGATTATTATCCTTTCAAGGTCAGTGAAGAATTGTGCTGGGATTTTAATGGGGATTGCATTGAATCTATAGATTGCTTTTGACAAGATTGCCATTTTTATTATGTTTATCCTACCTCTCCAAGAGCATGAGAGATCTTTCCATTTTCTGGTATCTTCTTTAATTTCTTTCTTTAAAGACACAAAGTTCTTATTACATAGGTCTTTCACTTGTTTGGTAAGTGTTACCCTAAGATACTTTATGTTGTTTGTGGCTATTGTAAAGGTTGATGTTTCTCTGATTTCTTTCTCAGCCCCTTTGTCATCTGAATAAAGTAGGGCTACTGATTTTTTTGAGTTTATCTTGTATCCTGATAGTTTGCTGAAGGTATTTATCAGCTGTAGGAGTTCCTTGGTAGAGTCTTTTGGGTCGCTTATGTAAACTATCATATCATCTGCAAATAGAGAAAGTTTGACTTCTTCCTTTCCAATTTGTATCCCCTTGATCTCCTTTTGTTTTCTTACTGCTTTAGCTAGAACTTCAAGTACAGTATTGAAGAGATATGGAGAGAGAGGGCATCCTTGTCTTGTTCCTGATGTTAGAGGAATCTCTTAAGCTTCTCTCCATTCAGTTTGATGTTGGCTGTTGGTTTACTGTACATTGCTCTTATTATGTTTAGGTATGTTCCTGTTATCCCTGATCTCTCCAAGACCTTTATCATGAAAGGGTGTTGAATTTTGTTGAAGGCTTTTTCAGCATCTAGGGAGATGATCATGTGGTGTTTCTTTTTCAGTTTGTTTATATTGTGGACCACGTTGATAGATTTTCATATGTTAAACCAACCCTGCAACCCAGGGATGAAGCCTACTTGGTCATGGTGGATGATTTCTCTGATGTATTCTTGGATTAGGTTTGCCAGTATTTTACTGAGTATTTTTGCATCAATGTTCATGAGGGATATTGGTCTGTAGTTTTCTTTCTTAGTTGTGTCTTTGTGTGGCTTGGGTACCAAGGTGATTGTGGCCTTGTAAAAAAAGTTTGGTAATGAACTTTCTGTTTCTATTGTGTGGAACAATTTGAGGAGTATTGGTATTAGCTCTTCCTTGAATTTCTGTTAGAATTCTGCACTGAAACCATCTGGCCTTGGGCTTTTTTTGGTTGGAAGGCTTTTGATGACTACTTCTAATTCGTTAGGGGTTATAGGTCTATTCAAGTTGTTTGTCTGTTCTTGATTTAATTTTGCTAAGTGATAGTTATCCAGAAATTTGTTCATATCCTTTGAATTTTCAAATTTTGTGGAGTACGGGTTTTCAAAGTATGACCTGAAAATTGTCTGGATTTCTGCTGTGTCCATTGTTATGTCTTCCTTTTCATTTCTGATTTTGTTAATTTGCATGTTCTCTCTCTGCTTTTGCGTTAGTTTGGATAAAGGTTTTTCTATCTTGTTGATTTTCTCGAAAAACCATCTCTTTGTTGCATTGATTTTTTTGTATTGTTTTCCTGGTTTCTACTTTATTGATTTCAGCCCTCTAATTGATTATTTCCTGGCGTCTACTCCTCCGGGGTGAGTTTGCTTCTTTTTGTTCTAAGGGTTTCAGTTGTGGTGTTAATTCTCTAATGTGATTATGCTCTGTTTTCTTCATATGGGCACTTACTGCAATGAACTTCCCTCATAACACTGCTTTCAAGGTGTCCCGTAAATTCGGGTATGTTGTGTCCTCATTCTCTTTGAGTTTTAGGAAGTCCTTAATTTCTTTCTTTGTTTCTTCTTTGACCCAGGTGTGGTACAATTGCGCATTGTTCAGTTTCCATGAGTTTGTAGGGTTTCTGTGATTTGTGTTGTTATTGAATTCCAATTTTAAAGCATGGTGGTATGATAAGATACAGAGGACTATTCCAATTTTTTTGTATCTGTTGAGGTTTGTTATGTTGCCTAGTATGTGGTCGATTTTAGAGAAGGTTCCATGTGGAGCAGAGAAGAAGGTATATTCTTTTGTGTTTGGATGGAATGTTTTATAGATGTCTGTTAAATCCAACTAAGACATAACTTCTGTTAGTTCTTTTGTTTCTTTGTTAAGTTTCTGACCGGTGGTCCTGTCTAGTGGTGAGAGTGGTGTATTGAAGTCTCCCACTATAAATGTGTGAGGTTTTATGTGAGGTTTGAGTTTTAGTAGCGTTTCTTTTATGAATGTGGGTGCCTTTGTATTTGGGGGATAGATGTTCAGAATTGAGACTTTGTGCTGATGAATTTCTCCTGTGATGAATACAAAATGACCGTCTTCATCTCTTTTGATTAATTTTGGTTTAGAGTCTAACTTGTTAGATATTAACATAGCCACATTTGCTTGCTTCTTGGGTCCATTTGATTGGAAGATCTTTTCCCAACCCTCTACCCTGAGGTAATGTCTATCTTTGAAGCTTAGATGTGTTTCTTGTAGGCAGCAGAAGGATTGATTCTGTCTTCGTATCCATTCTGTTAGCCTGTGTCTTTTTATAGGCGAGTTAAGACCATTAATGTTGAGGGAGAGTAAGGACCATTGATTGATAATGCTAGTTTGTTTTAGATTTGTTGTTGGCAGTGGTATTGTGAATATATTTGTCCTGCTTTACCCTTGGGTTCTGGTGAAGTGGAATTATCTATTGCCTATGTCTTTGTGAGCATAGTTAACTTTCTTGGGTTGGAATTTTCCTTCCAGAACTTTCTGTACGGCTGGATTTGTAGATACATATTGTGAAAATCTGGCTTTGTCATTAAATATCTTGTTTTCTCTGTTTCTAGTGATTGAGAGTTTTTCTGGGTATAGTAGCCTGGGCTGGCATCTGTGGACTCTTAGTACTTGTAGAACATTTATCCAGGATCTTCTGGCCTTGAGAGTTTCCATGGAGAAGTTAGGTATAATTTTGATAGGTCTGCCTTTATATGTTACCTGGCCTTTTTCCTTCGCTGCTCTTAATATTCTTTCTTTATTCTGTATGTTAGGTGTTTTGATTATTATGTGTCGAGGGGTCTTTTTTCTTTGGTTCAATCTATTATTTGGTGTTTGGTATGCTTCTTATACTCTCATGGGCATGTCCTTCTTCAGATTGAGAAAGTTTTCCTCAATGATTTTGTTGAATATGTTTTCTGCATCTTTGAGCTGGGCTTCTTTGCCTTCCTCTATGCCTATTATTCTATGCCTTTACATGGTATCCCACATTTCCTGGATGTTTTGTGTTAAGGATTTGTTGGATTTATTATTTTCTTTGGTCAATGAATCTATTTCCTCTAGTTTATCTTCAGCGCCTGAGATTCTCTCTTCCATCTCTTGTATTCTGCTGGTTATGCTTGTGTCTGTCGTTCCCCATCGTTTGCCCAGTTTTTCTATTTCCAGCATTCCTTCAGTTTGTGTTTTCTTTATTGTCTCTATTTCAGTTTTTGAAAGATTTAAACTAGCAAAGAAATGAAATGAAGCCCAAATAATTGGAATGCTGGGCAGAATTTGCTAACTACCAGCCCTAAGATAGCAGGATACCAAGAATTCACACTGCCCCTCCTTTCAATGAGTCTGTAGGTGGTAAATAGGGTCCTTAAGAAACAAAGAGATAGCTGCAACTCCAGTTTGCCCAGACAAGATTAATTAGCACACCCCGAGGCCCTAAGGTCTGCTGACCCTAACAGCCAGACCATCCAGCCTCAAAGGGTCATGTACTCAATGGACAGAGGGTCACACCCCTTCCCTAAGCTTGTGGGTTTTGCCTTTAAAAAACGGTGCCTGGAGAATGATGCTTCTCTCTAGCCTGCGTGCTGAGGGGGCCCGTTTGCGCAAATGTTTCCTGTTAATTAAAGCCTCTTGTGTGTTGCATCAACTGGACTGGCCACTGAGTTCTTGGGGGTACCGACAAAAATTGGGAGACTCCTCATTCTGAGGGTCTTACATTTTCAAGTCTTGAACCATTTCCTTTACCTATTTGTTTTTTCTTGGCTTTCCGTACTTTCTTTAATAAATTTGTTCATTTCTTCCAAATTTTTGTTTGTTTTTTCTTCCATTTCTTTAAGGGATTTTCTCACATTGTCTTTGAGGGCCTCTATCATTTTTATGATGATAATTTTGAAGTCGTTCTCTTCTGCTTCATCTGCTTTGTTGTTGTGTTCCATTCTAGTTGGTGTAGAGTCCCTAGATTCTGATGGTGTTATGCTTGTCTTTCTATTGTTAGGTGTTTTCTTGTATTGCCGTCTTCCCATCACTTCTTCCAGTTGGTGCAGGTGGGGTCTCTCTCTCTCTCTCTCTCTCTCTCTCTCTCTCTCTCTCTCTCTCTCTCTCTCTCTCACTCACTCCCCCGGTGGGCTTAGAAGTTCGGTTTCTCTAGTTCTGGGTGGTCCAAGTAGGAGGTCTCTCCTCAGGCAGGAGCAGCGATGGGGGTCAAAGATTAGGCTCTAGTAGAAGACCGGCAATGGGTGTCAAAGATGCTGCAGGCTGGGACTCAGGATGTTCCTGAGCACCACCAATAGGCGGATTAAGCTGAGGCCGGGCGATGGGGGTCAAGAATCCAGACCACAGGGAGCAGGGACTAAGGATGTCCCCAAGGGGATAGGTGGATCTCTGGGAGTGGCCCAGAACTCCAGTAGAGGACCTGTGGTGGGGGACAGAGACCAGGCAGGTGGGGATTCTGGGTGGTCCCGCATGGATAGGCAGCTCTAATGTGCTCAGAACAGCTCCAGGAAGTTCCCCGAATGTGGCAGAATTGTTGGCTCCACCCTCTGTCCCAGTGCTTAACCTGAGTGGTAGGACAGTGGGCAGGGTAGGGGGAGGGCAGGCTCTTGGTGGGGGTGGGTGGGTGTGTATCAGAGCACCAGGAGCGCTCTCGCTGGGCACAGGACACAGGGGGAGCGAGATCTGGAGCCAATCCAGGGAATTCCCAGGGAAGGGTGTGTGTGGGGGAATTCAACCTGAACTGGTCCCAGCACCTCTAGCAGAGGCCTGGCTTTGGGGGTCAAAGATCCCATAGGCTGGGACTCAGAATGTTCCCGTGCCATAGGCGGATCTAGCCGGGCTCAATCAGACTTCTTGTATCTTTATTAGAAACAGAATACAATGGAAGTTTCCAGGATCAATACAATGATATTTGCATGCTACAGGTTATGTAAGATTAATGTCTAAAATTAATTGTCCTGCTAAGTCTTTATATGCTTCACTGACTTCTAGGGATCACAGAGAAACACAGGCAGCCTGAACACTTCGCTGCCTGAGGGAGTGCCTCAGGCATTGAAAGGTACACTGTGCCCCAGGAGTCACAGACGCTAACCTTATGAAAACTTATGAAGCATGCCTCTCAAGGCAGCTAGACAAGGCCATCTCCAGATTATCCTGCACTTGAACAACCAGTGTAGTCCCTGGCCAGCCAGCTAATAATGACCCTTCCTTCCTTCCCTCCTTCCTTCCTGCCTTCTCTCCTTTCTTGTTGGTTTTTAAAAATTATTTATTTTTATTTGCATTGGTGTGTGTGTGTGTGTGTGTGTGTGTGTGTGTGTGTGTGTGTGTGTTTGGCATGTATTCCTGTGTGAGGGTGTCAGACTTGTAGTTACAGACAGTTATTAGCTGCCATGTGAGTTCTGGGAATTGAGCAGTCAGTGCTCTTAACCACTGAACCATCTCTTCAGCCCCTGTTTTGTTTTGTTTTGTTTTTTGTTGTTTTTGTTTTTTGTTTTTTGAGACAGTTTCTTTGTGTAGCCCTGGATGCCCTGGAAGTTGCTGGCCTTGAACTCACAGAAATCCAATCGCCTCTGCTTTCCAAGTGCTAGGATTAAAAGCATGTGCCACCTCTGCCTGGCTTAATAAAGACTTTCTATTGGCTTAAACCCATGCCTAAGCAGTATTCTCTGGTGGATACCCCAGAACAATACTACAGAACTTTCAGAAGTGTGGTTTGTACACTACTCTTGAACCTCAGTGAATTGCTCATTGTCAGAACCCATCCTTAGAGACTGATTTTCTAAGGATGTCTAGGGATTTAGAAACCTGTATTTTCGATTTCACTTTAGCACAGGAATTGATGCATTACATGCCACAGACTGCACCTGGACTATTGTCCATCTGTTTGATGTGTGTGGTAGGTGCACTAAGTGTATACCCCTGGACATACAAGTGGACGTTAGAGGGTGAGGCTGAGTATTTTTGTCCCTTTCCACCTTACTCTTTGAGACAGGATATCACTCAGCCTGAAGCTTGTGGTTTCATCTAGGCTGACTAGTCTATAATGTCCAGGTATCTATCCATCCTGCCCACATTACCCCCCCCCCCCAGTGCTGGGGTTATAGACACTTAATGTCTATTTCCTAGCTTTTAGATGGTTTTGGGAATTTGAACTCAGGTCCTATTCAAGTACCTTTATCCACTGACCCATCTCTTCAGCCCCTGCTTTCTGTTTTTATAAACCAAGTTTTACTGGAATGTAGCAAAACTCACTTATCCATAGCTGTCTTCATACTGCAACAGCAAAGTTGAATATCATTATAGAATATACCGTATGCCCCATCAAATCTAAAATATTTGCTACCTGGCCTTCTGGGGACACAGTTTGCTGATCCCTGCTCTAAAGCAAAACTGAACACTTAAAACTCTATTATAAAGTTAACATTTTTTTGTAAAACAATAGATAGGGTTTAGGTTTAAATATGCTAAAGCCTTTAACTTTTTAAAAACCATGTTTATTTATGGGGTGTGGAAGTCAAAAGGTAACTTGTTCTCACTTACCATGTGAGTTAACTCCTCACACTTAACTCCTTTTTTCAAAGCTCAGTTTTGGAGAATTGTTTCTTGTACAGTCTATACTGCCCCAGAAGTCAATAGCCAGTCAGAAATCGCTCTTGAGTAGTTGATGACCTGTATTTTATTTGTCTTACAAATAATAGTGGTATGAAGCAAAGCTAATGTTTTCTATGATCTGTGTATTTCAGTGTCCTTAATAATCTAACAAATTAGGAGACAGGGATCAAGGTGGATTCTGAGAAGCCACTACCTTTCATTAAGAAGTAAAGCACTGGCAACTTGGCTGAAGTTGAACAAGGCTGACCACTTCCTCCTTTGGCTAGCCTTCTGCAGAGAAATGAGTGCTGGTAGTGTTGCTTTACTTCACAAAACTATGCTCATTTCCTGCAACCCTACACAACAGATTAATAACCCAGAAATGGTTGATATGCTCCTTTGTCTTTTACATACTACAGATTCAAGATGGTGAACCTTAAGGTATTTTTTTTAACCCCTTAGGCGGGAATCATCCCGACTGTCTGATTTTAACAATCTAGATTCACTAGAGATTAATGATGTGATATTGGTCAAATGACCTAGTTCCTCGTGCGTTGGCTTCCTTATCTATAAAATGGATTATTAGGAGCCACAGGGCTATTGGAAAAGTAAATGAAACAATATACTTTGAAAAGTGTTTAACTTACTGCTGGGATGTTTTAAGAGCTGTGTGCAGTTTAAAACTCCTGTGAGTTGAAATTAGTTCCTAAGGTTCTAGCTTGATGGTTTTTTTGTTTGTCTTGGTTTTTCAAAACAGGGCTCTATGTGTAGCTCCGGCTGTCCTGGGACTAGCTCTGTAGACCAGGCTGACCTTGAACTCACAGAGATCCCACTGCCTCTGCCTCCTGAGTGCTGAGATTAAAGGCTTGTGCCACCACTCCTGGCTTGATGTTTTTCCTTAACCCTATCCCTTACAGATACAAATCGGTTCATAGAGGAAAAGGGAATTCCCAAATATGACTTATGCCTATTCTACCCAAATACATATCCACAAACTCTGGCCTTGAACTCCCGATGCAGCCTAGGCTGGCCTGGAACTCAGGATCCTCCTGCTTCCCCTTCCTCGTTGTTCTTAGCACAGGGATTTACCACTATAGACAGCTTCTGAGCTTTTTCCTAGAAGCTTTTGTTTCTTTTACTTTTGTGATTCTTACTACGAATACTCAAGTCATAGCTGTCTGTGTGCTGACCATCCCAAGTTGAAAGAATCCTTAACTTTCTCTAAATTGCTTCAACTACAAGAACTTAGCAGCTGACTTTGCCTATTGGTATTCTGAAACCAAAGGCAAAGCATGACTCTCTGTGGAGTCTGTGGGGGAAGGTAACTGACTGAAAGTCTGCAGTAGAACTGAAGAGCTTGATGAGGTCCTAGAATGTTGTAGAAACAAGAAACCAATTAAGGGATTTTCCCACCGTGGATGATATGAAAACATGACGAGTCAGAAAACTTTATCTGAGACATTTTAGAAGACTCTCCTGCATCTATTTAAAAGTCAGACTCCATCTTTGTGTCTACTGTGGCCTTTTTGAGCTAGACTCTGAACTTTAGTAGGGGCATGGTTTCCTTAACGGTAGCTCTGCTGCTTGGGCAGCGGCTCTCAGTGAGGAACAGGGCCTCCCTGTAGGGATGCTCCATCTCCTGGCATGGTAAAAATGCCTTCCCAGAAAATAGAAGCATAGACTGTGCCAGGCAACAGAGCTGGGACACTGGTGCCTTAGGTACCCACATCAGAGTGGATTTTTTTTTTATCACTTTACTACCTGGACATGCAGGTATACTCAGAACCATGTTAAACACTGGGTTTCCCAAATGCGTAGAAGATAGTGTCCTTGCCTTTGATAAGCTAGAATGTTTTATGTATGCTCTTTGGAATAAACTCTCAAATTTAGGAATAAGAAATATGAAGAAGCTCAGAAAATTTATGTAGCAGAATGTAATTATATTATAGGGATCCAGGCTCAGAGGACAGTGGTGAGATGGTGCAGCAAAGAGTTTTAAAGAAAAAGTAAGTGGGTGTGATGGCTTTATTTTTATTGGTGAAGACGGGGTATGGGTAAAAACAATAAAAGAGGTGGTGGTGGAATGGAACAGTCTGTGGGTGATGTGGTTGAGTAGTTTTGGGTGAGGCCAGTCTATGAAGAAGGCAGCTGATACTGACAAGCTAAGCAATCTAGACTTGTTCCCATAGCCTACTAATTATTTTCATTCTTTAAAAAAGATGTGTGGTGCATGGACATGTATGCAGTCATGCTTGTGTACATGGATACACAGAAGTTAGCATCAAGCATCCTCCTCTACCATCTTCCACCCCATTCTTTGAGACGGGGTATCCCACTGAACCCAGAGCTTACCATCTCAGCTAGACTTGCTGGCAGGTGATTTGTCTGTTCCATGTTCCCAGTGCCAGGATTTTTTTGTTTTGTTTTGTTTTTGTTTTTTGAGACAGGGTTTCTCTGCATTGTTTTGGAGCCTGTCCTGGAACTAGCTCTGTAGACCAGACTGACCTCAAACTCACAGAAATCTGCCTGCTTCTGCCTCCCGAGTGCTGGGATTAAAGGCATGAGTTCCAGGACAACTAGAGCTACACAGTGAAACCTTGTCTTGAACAAAAACAACAACAACAACAAAAAAAAAAAACAACCAAAAAGACATTAAGGAGAAAGGAGAAGTAGGGCCTGATAACCGAAAGAATGCTTACTAAGGACTGCATAACACAATACACAGTCCGGGTTGAATCACTGGCTCAGGGAAAGACATGCACAGTAAAACAAAAGCTAAAATTGAATGAGTGAGTTTTCCAAGGTAAACTCATGACTCCTCATAGAGAGAGAAGGTTGCTCTGAACAATGGAGTGCTTTCTCTTTTCTTTCTCTCTCTTTCTCTCTCTCTCTCTTTCTCCCTTCCTTTCTCCCTCCCTCCGTTCCCCTTCCTTCCTTCCTTCCTTCCTTCCTTCCTTCCTTCCTTCCTTCCTTTCTTTCTTTCTTTCTTTCTTTCTTTCTTTCCGAGACAGGGTTCTTTGTGTAGCCCTGGCTGTCCTGGGACTCATTCTGTAGACCAGACTGTCCTAAAACTCAGAGATTGCTTGCCTCTGCCTCTTCAGTGTTGGGATTAAAGGTTTGCACCAGCACCGCCTGGCTATATTGCTTTTCTTTTTTGAATATTTTTATTTATTTATTTTTATGTACAAGTGCTCTGTCTGTACACATGCCTGCATTGTAGAAAAAGGGCCCCAGATTTCATTATAGATGGTTATGAGCCAGCATGTGGTTGTTGGGAACTGAACTCAGGACCTCTGGAAGAAGAGCCAGCACCCTTAACCACTAAGCCACTTCTCCAGCCCCTGTACTTGGTTTTCTTACACACTGTTTTATCCTGGCCAAATTATCATCCCTAAAAGGTATACGTGCACACACGTGTATATGCGTGTGCCTGTGTGTATGTGTGATGCACTTTCTAATATCCATGACATTGAAGTTTTTCCTTTAAACCAGCAGATTCCTCTCTTGGAACAGATGACTGTCAGAGGAGTGTGTGTGGCCTTCCTCTTTGAACATAAGAGGCAGGGGGCAGTGGTGAGATGCAGCTCCTCCCTTTCTCGGTGCTCACCTACTAACCCCAGGCCTCACTCTTGATGCTTTTCACAGCACCTGTGAGTGAGTCTTTTCTTGCATGGCACTGTTCTGATCATTTAGGATTTATGATGCACTGGCTTAAGTATTTTGTGGCAAATTCATAAACTCTGTTAGATACTTGCTTACTGTTTCTGTGTGACCTTGGCTTCCTGCTTCAACACTGTTTTCCTCCAGTAGCACTATGCCCTGTTGCCATTCAGCATCTATAAAAGTGTAGAAATTAAGTATTTATTAAAATTAAACAAACTTTTTTTCTTTCTTTCTTTTTGCTCCTTAAGTTTGATTTTTGCTTGCTTGAGTGGTCTCATCAGGAAATGGCTTATAGCAAAGTGAGGTTTGGGGGTTTCTTTTTGTCACAATGCTTCTATAGTACCTTTAGATTTTACAGTAGACAAACTTTTGCAAATTGATGCATACTTTTTAAAAAAATCTGTACTTCTACAACCAATCAGAGGATGCCCAACCCCATGGCTACATCTACAACACAACTATCACACCTAAGGGTCAGGGACCATCATGGAAGAAGAAAGAGATTGTAAGAGCCAGAAGACCAGGAAATCTACTGTGAGATTGTGTCTCCTAGGAATGGCAGGGAAGCTGTACCCATGATACCTCAACAATGTGGCTGCTTAAACAAGACCTGAACAAAGACGACACCAATAGACATACTAACATGGAAAGGAGAAATCTCATGAGGCCCCATGCCTAGACAAGGACTACAGTGACTAAGGAATAATGCGAGCCTGAGAATTAGTCCTCTCCCTGAGGACAAGCCATCCAACACCAACTGGTAAGCTCTGACATCATACACATACACACAACACTAAGTGGACTTAGTCGGTTTAGTGTGTGTTTGTGTGTGTGTGTGTGTGTGAATGCATATGCTCAAGCAGGTAGAGGTTGGAGGCTTCTGATCCCCTCTGAGTGGGAGTTACAGGCAGTTGTGAGTCAACTGATGTGAGTACTGGGACTTGAACTCTAACTCTGCCTTCTTTGCAGTCCAGTTTCTTACTTATTTCTAGCTCCTTCCCTAGGAAGAGAGGAAAAAGTAGTAATAGTATCTTATAAATTTAATTATCTCTGTATTAATTACCTCTGTATTAATATCTCTGTATTTGGGGGAAATAGATATGAGTATTATTGGATGTTTTCCCAGCTAAAATTTGTATTTTAGGGATTTAGAATAAGAGAAAAATTGTGGTGAGATAGATTTAGGATGAGGTGGAATTCCTTATTAATCAATGGATAAGCTAACAAAGTTTTCATTTTGATGGAGTGAGGGCATAATAAAGGAACAAAGACATTTTGAAACTATCTTTTACTGATCCAAACACAGAAAATAATTTTCTTTTTAGAGCTTTGTTTTGTTATTCTGAACTAAGCAAGTTAGTTTTAAATGCTTTATTAAGTAATATTCATGTCTACCGATTTAGTTCTGGGATGCTTTAGTAGCTGTTGCAGGTCTTGTACCATATTCTGGCTCCTTTATGTAGTAAACCCAATCCCTAACCTACTGCTTTGCACTCTGTGGGTAGTAGGTAATTGTGTTAAATAAACTATTGGATTTTGTTGTGTGTTTTTCCTAATTAAAGTAATATAACAGAACATCCTTAATCCTGTCATATACAATTGATTCTTTTTTTTTAATACTTCATTTTTAATTAGTATTTTAAGTTAGTGTACATAATGATGGGTTTCACTGTGGCATTTTTATACCCATGCTGTTTTACTTTGTTTTCATTCATCTGTTGCCCTGCTGTCTTCTCCCATCCCCTAGCTCCCTGTTTGTTTGTCTCCTTCCTCTCCCAAATAATCTTCTATTCTGTTTTCATGCCACATTATCCTCTTTCCCCCCCACTTTTAAAAGATTTCTTCCTTTAGCATGAAAGATTCCAATAGCCCAAGCAGTCCTGAGCAAAAAGACTTGTGTTGGTGTCAACATTCCTGATTTGAAGTTATACTATAGAGCCAAGCAAACAACACAAAACAACATGATACTGGCACAAAAACAGACACATAGACTAATGGAGTAAAGTAGAGGATCTAGACATAATCCCAAACTACAGCACCAGAGGTTTTTATAAAGATAACAATATGCACATTCACAAATAGTGCTGGGAAAACTGCATACCTACATGTAGAAAAAAGTGAAACCAGATCCTTATCTCTCACTCTACACAAAAATCAACTACAAATGAGTCAAAGACCTTATGTTGTATTACATGAGTTATTTGAAACTCAGAAAGACAACTCCTATGTGTTTTCTCTCAGATGTGGATCCCAGCTTTTAATTATTACATGTGCATTTATGTGTGTGTGTGTGTGTGTGTGTGTGTGTGTGTGTGTGTGTGTGTGAGAGAGAGAGAGAGAGAGAGAGAGAGAGAGAGAGAGAGAATGTCTGTGTGTAGAGTCCAGCTGCTTAGACAGGGATGATGAGAAAGGAAAAAAGATTCTTTAGGGGTTGGAAATCAGTAGAATACATAAGACCTGAAACTCTGAAATTATCAGATTAAAAAAAGTAGGAAAAATACTTCAAGGAATCAGGGGCTGGTTATATGGGTTATCAGTAAAGGTGCCTGCCCACACAAACCTGATGACCTGAGAGAAAATCAACTCCATAAAATGTGGAGGTCCTCTGACCTCCACATGCCTTATGTGGCATTAATACCCTGCACACACACATCATGACACATACAGTAATAACAAATATGAAGTTTTAAAAAAAAGATATGCGGTAAAGTAATTCTAAGTGGGATCCAGGAAATAAAGCCAACAGCCAATAAACTAAACTTCATGAGGTCAAAAACTTTTGTACAGCAAAGAAAACCATTAATTGAGTGAAGAGACAGCCTACAGGATGGGAGAAAAACCTTTGTCAGCCATCCATCTGATGGAAGACACAATATCCAGAATATACAAAGAACCCAAAACACCAAATAACAGGGAAACAATAACCCAGTCGAAAAGTGGACTAAGGAACTGAACAGAGTGTTCTCAAAAGACATACACATGGCCAGTAAATGTTTTTAAACATGTTCAACATCCTTAGGTAGCAAGAAAATGTGAACTAAACTGCTTTGTAGTCCATCTCACACCAATTAGAATGTCTCTCATCAAGAAAGCAACAACAAAGGCTGGCCAGAATGTGGGGAGGGGAACTCCTATCCATTGCAGCCATGTGGAAACCAGTGTGGAGGTTTATAAAAGAATTAAAAACAGATTTTTTTAATGACCCAGCTATACTACTCCTGGGCATCCTGCCACACAGATATTTGTACATGCATGTTTAATGTTGGTGTATTCATAATAGCAAGGAAATGAAACCAGCCTAGATGCCTATCAGCTGGTGAGTGGGTAGTGAAGATGTATTACATCTAACTATGGAGTTTTTTCAATTGCAAAGAAAAATGAAATTGTGAAATTTGAAGGAAGATGGAACTGGAAAATATTGTATTAAGTGAAGCAGTTCAACCTTAAAAAGCAAATATCACGGGTTCGCTCTCATATGCAAACCCCAGCCTTTATTTATCATTTACTCTGAGAATGAGTGTATAGAGTTCAGGAAACTAGACAAGAGCCATGGAAATGGAGAAAAGTGTCTCTGGGGAGTGGGAAGGAGTAGAATGCATGAAATGGGAATATTGGGGGTGGGAATGCTTAAGCAGGGACTGGGAGATGGAGCGAGGGAGGGGAGAAGAGACCCAAACAAAAGTGACAGCGCATGTTCTAGAGAGATGGCTCAGCAGTTAAGAGCACTGATTGTTCGTCCAGAGGACTCGGGTTCAGTTTCCTGCACCCACATCTCACAATCATCTCAATTCTTGTTCCAGGAGATCCAATGCCATCTCTGGCCTCTTTGGGTACCAGGCATGCATATGGTATGCACACAGACATATACTTATAGCCAAAACATTCACATACATAAAATTAAATAAAATATTTTAACACAAGCAGAATTATTTATTTAGTTATTTGTTTTCTTTTTTTGAGACTGAATGTCGACTAGGCTGGCCTCAAACTCACAGAGATCTATCTGCCTGCCTCTATCTCTTGAGTGTTGGGATAAAAGGCATATATTACCATATTTCAAAAATTAATATTTTTGAAAACCAACAATGTATGAAAAAGTCATAAGGAAATCAAATAATAATTTGAACAGAGATAACTACCTGTGTGAATAAAACTGCCTCCAGAAACCATAGGTTATTAAATGAAAATTCCAATGCCAGAGATAGGCTACCCACTATGAGTTGCTAGATAGGAAAGCTTCTGACCCTCACCACACACACACACACACACACACACACACACACACACACACACACGCACCAAACAGTTGCCACTGCTGCTGGTTTTCCAACAGAACTAAGACCTTGTTGCCAAAATGTGCTACATACTTGGGTTGCAGCTCATACTGAACCCAAGTGTGTATTAAAAAGCTTCCTTCCTGTTGGCTAAGCCTCCCAGAGCTGAACTGTGCTCTCCAGGCTGCTGGGAGAGGATTGTCATCAACATTGTTATTTAGCTGTGAACACTATGCAATGATACCTGCTGGCCAGGCATAAGCCAGGCAATAGCAGCATGTCTGTTAAGTGGGTAACCAGCATCTTCTGATTAGATTCATTGCTATTGCCATATGAGTGATACTGTAAATTGGTTAAAAGTTCTGGCTGGGGAGGTCATGGGCCCTTGTAGGGCACCTGTGCTGCTGTTTTGCTAAATGGATGTGAGGTATCTGTCTAATTGCCTCCTAAATAACTTCATGCCCACAGACTAGTGATGCTTTCAGTTTTGGTCAGAGAACTTTCTTTCTGCAGTGGTAGGCAGTGACTGTGGAGACAAAGGTCAAAGTGCTGAAAATAAATGACTGTTGAGTGCACCGTAGTAAATGGGACAGCCATAGCACCATTCACCACCCTACTGCAAAACTCAGGGAACACCACCAAAGAAGGGGCAGAAAGACTGTGAGAACCCCATGGGGAGGGGGTTGAGGAGGTGTGGAATGCTGATTGCTGAGTGTGACTAGGGTGCTGTACTCTTGAACTATATTACCTGCACAGGAGCTACACAAGAGTGAGTGTGCCAATACTGTCACCTGTGATCCCTGCCTGAAGATGCATATGCAGTTAGTGGTTGATGGGGAAGAGAGAGGCATTTCCTTCAGTGTGCAGGCCCTGGTGTGCTACTCACGCTCCTGTAAACAACTCCTGTAATGAAACTCACTGGGATTAAAAAAATGCCGAGGACATGAAAGTGGAAGTGGGGAGGATAGCTGGGGAGAAAAGGGGTTAGGAGTGAGGGGGAGACAGAGTGGATAACAGCGTGGATGGGCAGAGGATGTGAGCAAAATACATCAAGTACAATATGAAAATGTGACAATGCAATCCATTTATGTATGGCTAATATATGATAATAAACACATTTAAAGAGATCTCTTCTGCCCTTTTCATAGTCCTCTTTCTATTTTCACATTCCACACACACACACACACACACACACACACACACACACACACACAATTAAACCTAAATTTCCATTTGAGAAACAAACAAACAAACAAACAAACAAAAACCTCATGCAATATTTGTCTTTCCGAGTCTGGGTTAAATTTCTTATTTTTATGTAATTTTATTTACAGTTAACTTGGGATCTTAAAAGTATTTTATTTTGTTTTTGCAACAGGGTCTTGGTGTGTAGTCCAGATAGACCTGGAATTTTTGTAATTCTCCTGTCTTAGCTTCCTGAGTGCTGGTGTTACAAGTACATCCACTATGCTCTGAAGAATTATGTAACTACAATTGAATTTCCTTTATTTGGAGTATTAACTTCAAGTTGCCTACCAAAGGCTCAGTTGAGAGATTGCAGCATGTTTTGTGTTCAAAACCACGATTTTTTTCTGAAGGGAGTTTGAATTATGCAAAACCAGAAAGGATTGTTAATATCTTAAATTGAGGAAGTCTGAACTACGTCTTTCCCAGTTTTCATATTTGAGATTAATTTGTAACATACTGTTTGTTGAACTTCCTCCTTTAAAGATAATATATTCATTTGGGGCGAATTAGATCTTGGGTGGATTTGTACCCATTGAAGAGATAATTTATGCAAACGGAGATGTGGACGCTTTCTCTAGAACAGCTTGCCTATCAAGGTACAAATGCCATAAGTAGGGGATGGCTCCCTGAAATGGGATCTTTACCAAACTGTGGCTGTGTGGTAAAAATGTCAAAATGTCTTCATGAGAATCATTTCTTTAGTCTTTCTCGATCTCTCTCATTCTTTCTTCCTTCTCTCTCTCTCTCTCTCTCTCTCTCTCTCTCTCTCTCTCTCTGTCTGTCTCTCTCTCATTCTTTCTTCCTTCTCTCTCTCTCTCTCTCTCTCTCTGTCTGTCTCTCTCTCATTCTTCCTTACTTTCTTCTCTCTCTCTTTCATTCTTCCTTTCTTCTCTCTCTGTCTCTCTCAGTTTTTGAGGGAGAGGTCTCACTTTGTTGCCCAGGTGTCTCAAACTCCTAGACTCAAGTGACCCTCCAGCTGGGTGACACTCCTGCATAGCAAGGACTCCAGATTGCACCGTTAAGCTCAATTCCCCCAAGATGTCTCACCTAGAATCTGTATAACACTCAGCAAGGGCAATTTTAGTTTTCATTTCTTCACCGTTTACTAGCAGTGCATTCTGGGAATAGTGTGCTAATTGCCTACCATGTGCCTCTCCTTCTCCTCCCCCATAGAACAGTGCTCTCCATGTCTGTGTTCAGAACCCAAATAGGAATCAAAGCTATTGCAGGTTTGAAGAGGTACACTTCCCTCTACAGGAGGCCAGTACTTCCCCAGCCCTGGGAGAGACTGCCAGCCTGTCAGAAGCAGCTGACTTTGTTTCCTCTAAAAGAAAATGTGAGGTCTATCTGGGAGGCTTGACAAGCTCTGAACTAAAACATCTGCTCTAACCTTGGGGACAATAATCCAGGTTGAAGGCAGGTAACTCAAGTGTCTGTCTGGTTTCCTGCAGAGGGCCTTCAGGTGTTCATCACCCAGGCCTTTCCTCTCTTGGGGAATGTGGAAAGGCTGAACACACCTTACATCAGAGCTGTACTTCTGCCTGTTGTCTGGGAAGTGTCAAGAGAGGAGATTGCTGTTGGATGGTGGCAGAGTTTCCCAGCTAAACAGACCACAGCTTAATGTTCTGGTTAACCTCTTGCTTGCTATATTTGAACTGTAGCCAAGTTTCTTTGTTGAGAAAGGAAGGCGCTAGGGCCCTGGAGGGAGATGATGGCTTTGTTGTGTGACCACAGAAGCTGGTTTCGTACTAATTTCCTCTAGGGCTTGTGATGCAGTCAGTAAACCACAGCCTCCAGCATGCTGTGCTCAGGCAGCAGCAGTGGCTTCGTGGTGGTGTCTTGGCCATGACACACATTTGACATGCCCTCCCTTAATTCACTCACAGACTCTTGCTTTGCGGCATGGACCAAAGAGAGATTTTGCAGCGGTTACTGAATGAGGCCCAGAAAAAGAAAATTAACAATGAGGAGTTTGCCAATGAATTTCTGGTGAGTTCCGTGATGTTTTAAAGAGGAGGAGAGTTTGGTGTAGGAGGGGGTGCTTGGAGAGACAACCTAAAAACATAACTTCTGTGAGTTGTGTTGTATCTGTGTGTTCAGCATTTTTTTTTTATAGGTATGCTGGTTTTATTGTTGTGTTTGCAAGGTCTTTTGAGTTTATCAGCCTTATAGAAGGTATATACAGATATATGACTATTAATACTTTTTGAGCATCTGGAGAAAGCATTTGAGTTCTTCAAGTTATTCATTTTAATTGATAGTAAAAAGAAAGAGACTAAGAGGAACTTCTCATGTAGAGTGGGATTTTTAGACTCCTCATAGGGTATCATTTGGATGACAGGTTTTTTAATAACACCAAAACTGTCATTTGTCACTTTATTCTACTTTCCTTTTGCTAATGACAAATTTTTAGAACAAGCGTTTTCCTTCTTTTGTACTAACTGGGTTTCTTTAATTTCTGTTGTTTGGATAAGTGGACTGGGTAGAGTGGGAAGTAGAGACAAGTCAGGGCTGAAGTGCAAGGTAGCCCCAGAGAAGGTGGACTTGATTATCCAGGAGACAATGGGTCTCCCTGGAGGGGAGCTGTCGTTGCCTGTGTACTAAAAGCTGGGCAGGTTATATCACTCTATGTCAGGAAAGTGTGGGATCTAACAGACATGTCAGGGTTTTGATTTTGTTGTTTTGCTTGTTTGTTGTTTGTATCACTGTGTAGCTCATCTGTCCTGGAACTTGCTAATTAGAGAGGTTTGGCCTTGAACTCACAGAGATCCTTCTGCCTCTGCTTCCTGGTTGCTAGAATCAAAGGTATGCACCATCACACCAACCTATTGTGTTTTGAAATGCTTATAGTTTCAGAACTATAAGAATGTTAAGTCTTGCCAGGTGGTGGTGGCACATGTTTTTTAATCCCAGCACTCGGGAGGCAGAGGCAGGTGAATCTTTGTGAGTTCTAGACCAGCCTGGTCTATAAGAGCTAGTTCCAGGACAGGCTCCAAAGCCACGGAGAAACCCTGTCTCAAAAAATCAAAAGAAAAAAAAGAAAGGAAGAAAGAAAGAAGAAAGGAAGGACGGAAGGAAGAAAGAGGAAATCATTCATTAATATTTATTGAGCACTTACTGTATACTAACTTTGTTTCTTCACTCTAAGATATAATAGTGAACAAAATGTCTTTGCCTTCCAGAGCTAGCATTCTAGGACCAGATATTAGATGAGAAAACATTCTGTGAAGTTTTCACTGAATTGATATCACTGTAGGCTAGTGTATAGCAGCTCAACTTTGATGCTAAGATATTATGCCAGCTCAACTTTCATATGGTCATGGTGTCATAAAATGTATTTTTTCTGCCACAAGTCCTCAGAGTAGATTGGCTACAACCCTGTTGCCCATGTGTCTGCTTAGATATGTGGTTGCATTTTGACTATTGTTCTTGAGTCAATTTGTCAAGATAGAGAGGGGAAAAGTGATCTGAGCTGCAGCGGCAGCTTCTGTCTTATTTTGATTGTATTTTTCAAAAGAGCAGACTGTATCTCTATATTTTAGTCCCTTGTAGAGGTCATTATAATCTCTCACCAAATTGTGGTAGCCACCTACTGACCAGGTTCTCTGCTTCTAGCCGTGTCCCACCTTCAGCTAATTTTCTTAGACAAGTTCTCACTATGTAGCCCTTGCTGGCCTGGAAACCATTCTATAGAACAGACTAGCCTCGAACTCAAAGATCCACTTACTTTTGCGTCCGAGGACTGAGATTAAAGGCGTGCACTACCAAGCTTAGCCCCCAAGTAGTATTTTGATGATACAAATATGGTTATGTTTTTCTCAGCTTAAAGACTTTTTACAGCTTGTTTTTTTTTCGCTGCTTGTAATTTTTTTTAACTCTAATAATATATTTAGAAAACTACATAAAATGTGTGAACATGATGATAAAGGAACCATTCATTACCAGTGCAGTCACCATGATCAAGAACTATAGTATGGTCAAACTCCAAAAGATCCCCAGCTCTCCCTGCCCACCCACCCCACCCCACCCAAGAGTAAATCACTGTCCTGGCTTTATATTAATCATTCCTTTGTTCTTCTTGCTCCTGATTCTTAAGAACCTTGTTTTGGGGTGGTGATTAAGTGGAACCTCACTGTTCACTGACTCATGTCCTCCAGTGGAAAAACAAGAGTCTCATCCTTAGCCCCACCTGCAGGTTCAACTGAGACACCAGAAAAATAGCTTTGGGAGGGGAGGTGTTGGGAAGTGGACCAGGGAAACACTGCCATCAAAGGGAGGTTTCCCATCTGACTGCTGCCCAGAGTCTACTTTAAGCTCTTGATGCTTTTTCAGGACTTGGTGTTTCTGTTACTTCAGAGCTAATTCTGTCACACAAAGCCGCTGCTAGCTGCCTTGGTTGTAACAATCGAACGACAAATGTGCTATGTGTAGATAGCCTGTGCAACAACTCCCCTCCAAAAAACTAAAACCAAAACACAAAACTTAGCTCAGATTCCAGTTCTGACTTCTGTTTTGTTGTTGTTCTTATTGTTGTTGTTTTACTTTGTGGCCCTGGCTGGCCTGAAACTCACTATGTAGAGCAGGCTTGACCTCAAACTCACAGGACCTGCCTCCATAGGTGATGGAATCAAAGGTGTGTGCCACCAAGCACACCCTCCTCTTTAATGATTTATATTTTATGTGTATGAGTGTTGTGTGTCTCCCCCCCCCTGTGTGTGTGTGTGTGTGTGTAATTTTGTGCCTGCCCGGTGCCTTTGGAGGAGGGAAGAGAGAGTTGGACTCCTTGGAACTGGATTACTGGGTGTTGTGAAAGACTATGTGGGTGCTGAGAATTGAACCTTGGTCCTCAACAAAAACAGCAAGCCCTCTTCACTGCTGTGCCATCTTCCAGACACTTCAATAACTCTCTCTCTCTCTCTCTCTCTCTCTCTCTCTCTCTGTGTGTGTGTGTGTGTGTGTGAGTGTGTGTGTATTCACACACATGTGTATACCATAGCCAGATTATAAGAGTCAGAGAACAACTCAGAAGAGTGAGTTCTCTCTTCCACCATGTGGGTCCTGGGGACTGACTCAGTCATCAGGCTTGGTGACAGATATCCTTACTTATTGAGATATCTTTCTGACCCTTGGTTCTAGGTTTTGCTTTGGTCAGGTAACCTTGTAAAGAAGAGTACAATGTTCATAACTGATGCAGCAGACCTGCTATGACAGCAGATGCCAGTGCCATACTGCTTATGTCTTTTCCTAGTGCCAGTACTAAATGCAGCATCCTTCCGATGCATGCCATGAGTTTTCTCTTGCTTTCGACATCCCTGTGGTCCTCTTAAGCTGGCTAGCATTTAATGATTTCTTAGATCTCAATATGGTGGTTATGTCCTAGACCAGCTGTTTTTTTGTTGTTGTTTATTTGTTTGTTTTTGTTTTTGTATACTCTCCTTTCTCTTCTTCCTCTTTCTTTAATGATGGCAGAGATTGAACCCAGAGTCTGGCACATTTCGGGCAAGTGCTCTACCACAGAGCTGTGTCCTCAACCATGAGGAACCTTCCTCTTTTTAAAAATATTATTTTGTTTTAAATGTATTTTTATGGATAGTTTGCCTACATGTATATTTGTGTACCAGGTGCATGCCTGGTGCCCATGGAGGCCAGAATAGAGTGCTGTACTCTATTATACTCTAATAGAATGTAACTCCTGGGACTGGAGTTACAGGCAGTTGTGAGCTGCCATGTGGGTGCTGGGAATCAAACATGGGTCCTCTGGAAGAACAGCCATGCTCTTAACTGCTAAGCCATCCCTCCAACCCTAAGAAGCCTTCTTGATCTACCTGAATATCAAATCATCTGTGATAAGTTCTTGTTAATATGATCTATACTTTTTATAGCACTTACCATAATTCCAGTTTTTAACTTCGTATGATTACCACTTCCTTATCGAATTGAAACTTCACAAAACAATGTTCATATTTCATCCTGGTCATATTGGTCCCCTCCATAATTTGTACAACGTTCAACATATAGTAAATGCTAAGGCACAGACAGTAAAGCATTTTACAAAAAAGATATAGTTTGGAGCTGGCAAGATGATTTGGTAGGTAAAGGCACTTGCTGACCAGCCCTGAACACCTAAGTTGGATCCTTGGAATCCACATGGCAGAAAGAGAGAATTGACTCCTGCAAGCAAGCTGACCTCTGACCTCCATGCATATGCTATGGCACACATACCCTGCCCCTTACTGAATAAACAGAGAAATAAATGTAATTTAGAAAAATGTATGGATACACAGTTCAGCAGTCAGCTTAGCAACAGAGTGTCTGCCTAGCACCCTCTATGCCCTGAATTCAACTTCCCAGCACCACACACTCACAAAACACCCACAGATCTCACAACTGTAGAACAAAAATTTCAAACCATGCACGTACTATCAATATCTCAACCTTGCCCTTGTTACTCTCGACTCCTGACTGCAAGTGATCCACTGGCTTTAATGCTTTAAACTTTCGAAAATTGCAAAGGGTAACATCTATACAATAAATGATTTACACATAGGCATCAGCTTCATAATTAGTAGTAAGGCAGGCATATGTATTCCTCAGATGAAGAAATAGTATTGCTGGGACAAGAGATTTGGCTCAGGTGGTTCAGTGACTGCTTAGCATGCGGGAAATCCTGTGTTTGATCCCTAGGATGGAAAAAAAAAAAAAAAAAAAAAAAAGACTTGGTGGTGTAAACCTCTATTCCCAGCACTCAAGAGGTATAAGATCAGTTCACTCAGCCCAGTCTATGAGAGACCCTGTCTGGATGGACACACACACACACACACACACACACACACACACACACACACTGCAAAGCAAGCCCCTGAGTGTTTTCCAGATAATCACACCCTGATCCCCCAAAAGATAGGAGCCAACACAATCTGAATATATTTTGGATTTTCTGCATTGCCTTGCCTTATTTATTCCACTAAACAATGGTTTTTAAATGTTTTTTTAAAACCATATGTAGATGAAATCTGGCAAGTATCATGTGTGTTATCTGAAAAGCTTATCAGTTTTGTTGTGTGTAGCTGGATCTCAGTTTTTTTCTAGTCATTGTTGTGAATTCTGTCACAGTTCCATAGATGCAATTCTTGTGTCCACAGGGAGAGTATTGAAAGATGTCAAGTAGTCACTGGCTTATTAGTTTGTGTTCCTGTTTCCATGATAAAAAATGACCAAAACCAGCTTAAACTTCCATGTCACAATCCATCATTCAGGGTAGGCAGGTCAGGAACTCAAGGCAGGAACTGAAACAGAGACCAAGGAGGACACTGCCCATGCTGCACTGTACCCTCTCTCGTCAATTATTAACTTAAAAAACGCCCTTTAGACTTGCCTACAGACCAAGCTGATGGAGGGGTTTTCTCATTCAAGGTTTCCTCTTCCCAGATGACTTCAGCTTGTACTAACCAACACAGCTGGTACTCCCCATTTTGAATCACCACAGAGCAGTTTGTAGCTTTGCTGGTCTTAAAATACAGTTGTATTACTTCTACCCTAGCTTGCCCTTCCTTCCTTCCTTCCTTCCTTCCTTCCTTCCTTCCTTCCTTCCTTCCTCCCTCCCTCCCTCCCCCATCCCCCCTCCCTCCTTCCTTTCATTCCTCCCTCCTTCCCTTAGCCCATCCCCCTCCCTCCCTCCATCCCTCCCTCCCTCCGTCCCTCCCTTCCTTTTAAGACATGAATCACTAAATTGCCCAGGCAGACCTTGCAATCCTCCTGCCTAGTCACTCCATGTATTCCAAGCTTTTTAAAAGTGTATTAATTTTTGAAGAGTCCACATTTAAAGCTTATTTTTTCAAGTTAAAAAACAATACTTAAAACTGTTAAATATCATTTAAACAAGAGAATGTGAACTTCGTTTCTCGGGGATGAGGACTTTTATAGAAAGGATGAATATTACATTATTATATATGAGGGGTTTATTAATCTCTGGTAGGAGAAAACCAGTTCTAACACCTGGATTCAAGTGCTAATGTTGTTAGAAGTGTGGCTGGCATTGCTATAGCTTTTGTAGATTTTATCTGTCATAGATAGACCAGGAAACATCTTGGTTCTATGTGTACTTATGGTACTGATATTAGACAAGTGGCTATGAGCACAGAACCACCTGCATAGCAAGTGCTCAAACACTTGTTGATTGAAACAACTCGTGAGAATGAGCCTGTCATTTGAGTATACCAATAATCATTTATTGAAGTAAATGTATTTATTAGGTACAAGTTTTCTTCTTACCACTATCACTAGAATAAACACATCTACCTCTGAAGCTGGTTTCTCCTACCTCAACCCAGCTATTTGCTTAGGACCATCTAGTCCCATGTCTTCAGTTGTTCCCAGGAGAGCTCTGACACATCTCATATTTTCATACCTAACTTAAATTTCTTAGTTTACTTGCTCCAGTTTTACTGTTGCCTACCCAGCTACTCTCTGTTCCAGTTCAATGGAACATACTTGCCTGTCTTGTTCTCAATGACAAGTGTGTTCCCTGTGCGTCTACTCAGGGCAAGCCTCTTCATCTATCCCTATTGTTATAGTCCTGCCCACTAGCTGTAGAGGTCTAGGCTCCTGACTCCATTCCTTGGCACTCACACTTTCTCCATTTTGCCGGAAGCTTGGTACCATCTGCATTCACGAGGCAGCAAGATGCAACCTTGCAAAGTTCTATCGACAAACCCAGGCTCCATTTTCCCCCTAGTAGAAAAGGGCCAAGTTTTATTATTTATTTATTTTTCTCACTCCAAAATACAATGTCTGCTATGCCTTCTATAGGCTAGCTTCTTAAATTTGGGGCCATATAACTGAACTGAGTCATGAAAAATTTGGCATTTCTGAATGCCAACCAGCCAAAATCTGATTCCAGTTCAAGGACATACCAGTGTTGCACAGTGCTGCTTTCCCTGCAACGTCGGCTTTAAACACTTACATGCTCAGTTTGCACTTAGCCTGCCAGTGAGCCATGCAACACCAACAAACACTGCACGGAACTCCTCTGCTCTAATTTGACTATTACCAGATTAATTGAATTTCATCTGTATGTACATTCCGTTTGTGTATACAGTTGTACACACATAGTTTTCTGTTCTTAGACACATGATGGTTTAATTATGGAAAACAAGAACTTAGTATTTTCCTACCATCATTCCTCTGCATACATGTCAGATTAGTATATCTTTGGAGTGTATCATGTTAGAACATTTGATTTTTTTTTAAATTGAGGTGGCTGATTGAACTTCTTTGAAAATATTCATTAAATGAATTTTAATTTGAGATTAGGATAGAATTTCCAAAATTTTCTGATATAACCCTGAACATACTTCTGCCATTTTTGTACTATCTGTTTATATGAAGTGGCTTTCTTGGATTTACTAATTATAAAATCAAAATATTGCTCAACTTTGAAAACAATCGAAGATACATTATGTCCTTTGGTGTCAAATATTCAGCCAAGATCTAAATCTTTACATACACACTCTCGAACTGTGACTACTTAGAGGTTAGAGGAAAACTTTCTTGACTTGGTTCTCTCCTTTTAGCATGTAGGTCCCAGGAACCAAACTCAGGTTGTCAAGTTGGTAGTAGGTACCTTTACCCACCAAGCCATCTTGCTGACCCCCAACTTTAGTTTTTAATGTAAAAATAAATGAGTACATCCATTCCATTAGTATGAAAGTGCTTGCTTTCATCCTTAATAAATGTTAAGATTCCTTTTGCTGAGCAGCACCATGAAGGTTGGTAAGAACACATGGCTTACAAAAGGCACTGAAGAGCAGCAAAGAAGAAATCGATTCACTTTCTAAGATGATTGGTATGATGTGACAATGCCAACAACGTTCAGCTGTGGAAATGGGAAAAACACAGATCACAAGGAATCAAATCCATGTCTACTGGCCTCAAGAGTCCTATGTTTGAAGTGAGCTTTGCTGATTTTCAGAGTGATAAAAATGCCTTTAGAAAAACCAGGCTAAGGATATTCAGGGATAAAACTATCTAGCTTCTATAGCATGGATCTTACCCGGGAAAGAATGTAACAAATGGCCCAAAATGGCAGACCATGGCTAAGGTTCATGCCAATAGCACGACAACCAATGGTCAGTAGCTTCACTTTTTCTGTGTTGGCTTTATTAAAACTTGTAACAATCAGATAAGCAAGACCAAGCAGTGGTGGCACACAACTTTAATCCCAGCACTCAGGAGGCAGAGGCAGGTGGATTTCTGTGAGTTCAAGGCCAGCCTGGTCTTCAAAGGGAATTCCAGGACAGTCTCCAAACCTACAGAGAAACCATGTCTTGAAAACCAAACTAAAACAAAACAAAAATCAGATAAACAAGACTCCTACACTTTGTGCCATCGGGTCTGTCTGACCCAAAAGGAGGTGATGGAGATCATGACCTGGGAGGTACAAACAAATTACTGGAAAGAAGTGGTTAATAAGGTGATTTCAGACAGCATTAGAAAGACATAAGAAAGCTTGCCCATTTATACTTTTCATGATGTCTTTGCTAGAAAAGTAAAATTGTGGGAGCCTAATTCAAACTGGGAACACTCACGGAGCTTTGTGGAGAAGGTGATAGCTCAGAAAGGTGCTTAGTGAGAAGACAGGTGCTAAAAGTTGAGCAAAGTGACAGATATAAATCACCAGTTCAAGAATTTGTTCCAAATTCAGTTTTTTCTTTACAAAATATATTATATGCTTTATTATTCTCTTTGGACATTGAATAATCCTTTCACAGGGATCACCAAAGACTATCAGAAAACACAGGCATTTACATTATGATTCATAACTGTAGCAAGATTATAGTTATGAAGTAGTAATGAGAACATAATTTTATGGTTGTGGGTCACCAAAACATGAGGAACTGTATTAAAGGGTCACAGCCACAGCGTTAGAAAGGTTGAGAAGCTGGTATATATCAATAAATTTAAAGGACAAACTTGTAATGGATTGTCAGTATTTTATTATATGCCTAATTTTTTAATGTCTGCATATCTAGAATCACATTAAAATCTCTCAAGTGAAAAGGGGTTGTGGGTGGAAAGAGTTCAGCATGTTCTGTACTGCAGCATCGTGTTTCAAGCCATAGACACTGCAGTCTTATGAGGTCTGTTTTTCTTTCTTTGTTCTCTTTGTGGTAGTGACTTAACTAGCATTTAGAAAAATATGCATAAGACTTGGTCCTCACTCATAGACTCTGTGAGCAAGGCCCCCATTTTGTTCTCATTTCTTGAAAAGGAGCTCAGTATACAAAAAAAAAAAAAAAAAAAAAAAAGGGAACTCACTGCTCACTGTTCGTTTATGAGCATACAGAGTCTAGTTTCTCACATTTCCTGCCCTATTTTAGGATCTATAGGTGATGGCTTCCTCATCTTATTCTCTCACAGGCTCTTTCATCAATTTGTCTTGAGGATGCCTCTTCAGGGAACTAATAGCCCCTACCTTATGACTGGCAGACAAATACTTTGACCCTCTGAACTATTCTTTCTCTGAAAACCTCAATCCACCTATGGTAATCCTGCTTTTTATCCTATATTTTTTTGCTTCTCTCTTCAGAGTTCTCTTGTTTCTGTTGTAGTTTATCAGGTTTTGGGGACCTGTTAAGTTCTCTGCCAGGGCCTGGGAGCTTCAGGGTTAGCAGTTAGAGAAGAGTCAAAGGGAGGATTCGAGAGTGGTCTGACCACAGGTAGACGTCACAGGAAAAAATTAAAGTCTTTCACACTTCCTAACCTAACAGTTCTGTAGGTATTTCCTGTGTCACGCTTAAGTGCATGTGTGTGTGTGTGTGTGTGTGTGTGTGTGTGTGTGTGTGTGTCCTCCCCTGCCATCAGTCAGGTGACTCCAGGAGCAGCAAAAGAAAAAGCCGTTCTGAAGGTCACAATGAAGACTAAACAAGCATTGATACACACGTACATAATCTTTATCTGTGACATCTTGCCCAAAGAGTGTCTTTTAAAAAGCAATACCCCAAATAAAATTAGTACAACAAAGAGGGTGTACTGACTCTGGAAACTTCTAGAAAGACTCTTATCCAGCACTCAGAAAACCTATGGCAACATAAAGACCCATCATTCTGAAGGAGTGTAAGGGCAGAGAGATGAGAAGTGAGTGGAATGTCAGTGGGAGTACTTTTGCAAGTTTTAAAATTACATTTATTAGGAGGAGGGACTGGTGTATGGAGATGAGAACACAACTTGCAGGAATCACTTTCTCCTTCTGACACGCAGATCCCAGGCATTAAGCTCGAGCCTCAGGCTTGTCCATAGGCGCCTGTATCTGCTAATCAATCTCACCAGTCCACTGAAAGTATTAGATGGTGGTGGAGGTGTTTGTGCCATGTTCTTAATTAAATTCCCGAGCTAGTCCATTAGCATATCTATCTTAGTGTGAAAGTATGCTGTTTAGCATCTCCTGCCAAGTCCAGCTCTGAAATCCATAGGATTCAAGAACTGCCTGTGTTCCTGGTCTGGATCCAGGAGGTTTCCTGTATCTTATCAAACCTAGAAATAAAAGAATGGTCACTGGAGCAATACATACTGGTGCTTGTGGAGCCCAAAGAAGCAAGCACAGACTGGCTGCTCTGTTTCAATCCTAGGCTAGGAATATTCTGATACACTGAGTTGTTATAATAATTTACTATGTTACTCTATTTGGAAAAGTATCACTTTAATTAAACCTATATATTTGATAGTGGTGCTCTGTGCTCTGAAGTTTTAGTTCTCCACTTTCTTCCTTCTCCCTGAAGACTGACTTAGCCACCAAATTCCCCTGAGCTGAATTAAAAAAAAATAATTAAAACAGAATCACTGTGCAGCCCTGGCTGATCTTGAACTCAGTATATAGACCAAGCTGGGCTCAAACTCACAGAGACCCACCTGTTCTGCCTCCTTAGTGCTTCAATTAAAGGTGTAGATCACTACATCTGACCCTCTTACCCACTTTTGAAGCCTCATGGTAATTTGGATAATGTATTGGATCAACATTTTATATTACCACACTGCTTTTCTCTCTCTTCTCTGTCCCAGGTTTTGTTGCTTTAGGCAATGTCTCTCTATGTAGCTCTGGCTGGCCTCGAACTGAATGCAGGGATATGTCTGTTATATTTTTGAGTTTCCCTTTCCTCCTTCATTTAAAAACTACTTAATAAGTCTTCTCAAGTAAACTCCTGCACAAAATGGTTCATCTTCATTACTGATCTGTAAGTACTGTGTAAAATATAAGTGATTAAATAATAGTAATAACAGCCCTCTTGATGTTTTGGTGGTTGTTGCTCTTGCTTGAGATACGTTTCTTACTCTTTATTTGTTCATTCTGTGGGTCAAAATGGACCATAGCCATGGCTGTGGAATGTAAAAGCTGTGCCAAGGACTCCTAATATTTATGAACAACTAAAGGAACGCCTTTGTTTCAAAAAAGTTGTATTACACATGATAACACCAGTTTGTGAGATCTTGAAAAATCTAGAAGTCATCTTTAAGGACTTAATTGGAAAGCTCTGGGAAATATGGTGAACTTGAGTTCTAACATGGGGGACACTTAGCTAAGGAGTTTGGAACTTATTTTCCAAGGGGTAAAAGGATTTATTGAAGTCACTTTAAGCAGCACTGGAAAGATTAACAGAGCATAAATTCAATTGATTGACATAAGTATACTCAATAAATTTGAATGAAGTAAAAACAAAACTGTGAAGATAAGAAGAAATTACAGGAGTTGAAGCTTGAAGGGAAAGAGTCTGAACTAAGGTGTGTCTAATATGTTTTTATATCACTGCAGTGATACATTTGTTTTGACTCAGAGCTGCAGTCCACAGTTGTTTGGCCGGGTTGCTGTAGGCCTGTGGTGAGATGCAGCATCATAACAGTGGGGGTGTAATGGAGCAAAGCTGCTTACCTCATGGATCCCCAGAGACAAAGAGACAGAAAGAGGACAGGAGCAAGGCAGGTCTTTCTAGAGCATGCCCCCATGGCTTATTTCCTTAAGTTAAGTCCTCCCTTCCAGTAATACAATCACATTCTGAATTCATCAAGGGCTTAATCTATTGGTTACATCAGGTCTTCCAGAATCTGATCACTTCCTCAAAATCCATCAGCGGGCAAGCAAGACTTTAACATGTGAGCCTCTTAGAGGAGGGACATCATAGCCAAATCAGCAGGAATGAAACCTTGCATGGGAAGAACCTGCTGACTGTATCTGGGGTGGGGACTGAGGTAAGGAGGAACCTAAAGTCCTTTTTAGTTTCTCAGATCGGGACTGCTTGGAATAAAGATAATTCCATCTGCATTTACAAGTAGGACAGTGATGCTTTTAGTTTCAAATGTACTGAGTCAGAGGATGCAATAAGATATTGAAATGAAGATGTCTAGGACATGGGCGGTAATTTGAAACTGAAATCCTAGTACTGAAATTTGAGACATATCCAATTGATGCTGAAAATATAATAAAATTTTGGTAAATTAAATAAGATCAAATTCTTATATGATCTCTTTAAGACTATATGGCTCTGAAGGGGGCATATCAAGAGAACAGCAAAAAGTCAAAGATTTAGTTTGTGTATTAGGTTTTTCTTTGTTAGAAAGCAGAGAAAAGAGAACCGGAAAGAAATAAGGGCAAGTGGGAATGATGTGTCTTAGTTAGGTTTACTATTGCTATGTTGAAACACCACAACCAAAAATAAGTTGGGGAGGAAAGGGTATATTGGGCTGATACTTCCACATCATAGCCCATCAGTGAAGGAAGCCAGGACAGGAACTCAAACAAGGCAGGAACCTGGAGTCAGGAGCTGAGGCAGAGGCCATGGAGGAGCTTACTGGCTTGCTCCTAATGGCTTGCTCAGCCTTCCTTCTTATAAAAACCAAGACCACCAGCCCAAGGATGGCACCAATCACTAATTAAGAAAATGCCCTACAGTCAGATCTTGAGGAGTTTTTTTCTTTAACTGAGGTTCCCTCTTTACAGATGACTCCAGCTTGTGTCAAATTGACATAAAATTAGCCAGCACAATGAACCAAAGAAAGAGTAGAAACAAGAAAATGTAAATGAATGAGGGTCAAGGAAAGAATACATTTCCAAACAGAAGCTACAGAATAAAGACCTAGTGAATGCCTAGGGATCTAGCTGCTAGGAGGTGACTAATAACCCTCATGTGACCAATTCTCTGTCAAGTAGTGTGGAAGTAATGAAGATCATTTAAGGTCACTAAGCATTTTCATTCATTATCGGAGATACTTCTTCCTGTTTTCTTTTGCAAATTGATTAGGTCTCACAAAATTCAGACCTAGTTCACATATTTTTAATTATAAAGGAGATGAAATTTGGGACCACATTTATTCTAGACAAGGATCTGATGAGAAATTATCTTACCATTTCTGTCCTCACATATGGTTTTATAATGTAACACTAAAAAATAGAACTAAGTTTAGGGAATTATCATAAGGACTCTTGTCCAACCACATTGGGATGGCTCCTGCCTATCTCAGATCATATTCTACAGAAAAAAAAATACCGTTCTGTTTAAATTATTACTTGCTGGAAGAAGAGTAGGCTTAAAGTTTGAGTCACATAAAAATGCTTTGAAACTGAAATCTCTGAAATTTTGACAGCTATAAACAGAGTGTATTTAACTTAAATTCCATTTCTACTTAGAAAAGGTGATCTGAAGTTTAAAAAAGATGAATGGAATTAATGATTTTCCTGTTGACATCAAATAGACCCTATAAAGAAAGTAAATCATGCTCTTGGTATCTGTTCCTTGGGTGGAGCACACACAGCTCACTTTCAGAAGTTATTTGGTTTCTTGAATACTTAGCAGTTTCAGATTTAAGTCTTAACTGTGTATGTGACTCAGCTGCAGTGTGATCTTTTCACTTCTCCAAACTCATTGAACTATATCATCCTATTTCCTGTCCTGAAAGAAGTTAGCCCCTGAGGATGCTAAGAGTTGAGGTAGAATGTCTGAAAAGTGGAAGAGGACAGCTCTCTAGAGTTAGCATCTATCTCCCTTCTGACTTGTGTGTGTGTGTGTGTGTGCATGTGTGTGCATGCATGTTGTGTGCATGTGTGTGTGTTCATGTGTGTGTGTGTATGTGCATGCATTTGTGTACACACATGGACATATTCCTGTATGTGGTGCATGTGTGTGTTTGGTCATTCGTACAGATGTATGGAGGCCAGAGAGCAACTTCAGTTGTCTTTCCTTAGGAATCATCTACCTTGTTTAGGCTAACCTGGTTGGCCAGTGAGTCGCAGGAATCCACCTGCTTCTAACTCTCCAGCACTGGCATTGCAAATTTGAGCCACTATACCTAGAGTATTTATTTATTTATATCGTTGAGACAAGGTCTTTCTATGTTTCCCTGGCTGGCATGGGACTCACTATGTAGACCAGTCCAGCCTCAAACTCACAAAGATCTGTCTGCCTATGCCTCCCAAATACTAGGATTAAAGGCATGTACCACCAATTCCAGCCCATACTTGGCTTTATGTAGGTTTTGGGAATCAAACCCAGGTTCTCCTGCTTGCAAGAGGGTACTTACTTTACCAAATGACCTATTTTCCAAGGCCCCTTACCTCTTTCTTTGGAAAAAATTATTCTTGGAATTGTATTGCAGAAGCTGAAAAGACAATCGACAAAATACAAGGCAGACAAAACATACCCTACAACTGTGGCTCAGAGGCCCAAGAATATCAAGAAAAACAGATACAAGGATATTTTGCCCTGTAAGTTCCATTTCTTCCTGTAAACTTATACTTCCAATTTTAGCCACCTCTCCACTTTTTAACCAAGTGCTTGTTCTTAATCTTGGAATACGGCACTGACAAATTAATTGTAGTATTTATGACTACAAAAGAACATTCGCCCATTCAATTACTTTTCACTTATCAAAGACTTTTAACAAACACCATTCTTGAGACATGACTTGACCCTCTGTGTAGGACTTCTCAGCTACCCTGCATCTTTCTCTTGTGTTCTAGATGATCATAGCCTGGTGAAGCTGTCTCTGATAACTTCTGATGAAGATTCCAGCTATATCAATGCCAACTTTATTAAGGTTTTTGGCGAGGAAATAAAATATCCCATGTTTTTTGACTACTTAAAACAGGATGGGGAGAAGACTAAGGAGAAGATGCTTCCTATAGTTACCTCATGTGTTTTCTGTTCCCCTTTAGGGTGTCTATGGACCTAGGGCTTATATTGCTACCCAGGGTCCTTTATCTACAACTGTCCTGGACTTCTGGAGGATGATTTGGGAATACCGTGTCTTGGTGAGTGCAGGTTGCTTCTGTTGTTTTAGTAGAGGGGGCAGGATGTGACTGAGGTTTCCCAGCTGTTAAAAATATTGCTTTTCTTATGGCTTGATGAAATTTCAGAGGACAGGTATATTTTATCAATATTACAACGTATTCTTGTTCAAGGAAATGAAAGTTGGTACCTTGGCAGGCTCTTTTGGTAACAAGAACTTACTGAGCAGACTAAAGAACAGGGAAGTGTTGACAGCAGGAAAAATAAGAAAACATCTCTTAAGTCACCAGGGTTTCTTTTGGGGTTAAAAAACAAAGCTAACAGAAAAACAATGCTTAACACTTTCCGACTCTGGGACTCAGGCAGGACAGTCTTCTCTAACTCTGTAGATGTTGAAGTTTCTGTTTCATGCCTTTAGGTCATTGTCATGGCATGTATGGAGTTTGAAATGGGGAAGGTGAGTTGCTCTTCAGCACTGGTTGATTTGAAGGTGAAGTAGAGGCGGTGGCGATGGTGGTAGAACTTTCTTTAAGTGTGCCTGGGAAAGACCACACCATTTTCCTAGTTTTCAGTTTGGGGATACCACATGATCCATAGGGGGTTCACTTTCAAGAACCCCTTTTATCCATTTCCCCAGTAGCTCCTGTGCTATAAAATTAAAGAAAGGAAGTAAAGGAGGAAAGAATACAATTTCCTTCCTGATAATCAGATGTTTTAACTGCCCATTAGAGACTCATCCTGTGCAGCCCAGAACAGCATCCACCACGGGACATATGTAGCCATGACGCACTTGCCAGGGATTGCATGGTGGAAGAGCTCAATGGTTTTATTTTAATTGGTTTAAAACTAAATATAAATCTTCATTTCAGCCATTAAAAACTTGATTTGGGGGTATGTAAAACTTTTTCAAATATAAATTTGATTTATTATAGATGAAAATATTTCCAGTGAAAAATTTAGCATTCTACTTGAGTGACATAAAATGTACATAGGATTTTTAATATTTGTTAAAATAATAAGGCAAGTGCATATGTACTATTGTAGTGCTAGGAAATTTAACCCTAAATGTGTGCCTGGCCTTGCTGCCCTAATCTCCTGTAGCCATTCTGAGCTGGAAATCTGGCACTTAACTAGTGCAACTGGTTTAGTCAACAATTTCAGGTTTTTGAGATGCTGAAAATATGTGAACAATCACCATTTCTACTTTTTCAGACTCCTAGGAAGTTTTAATTCAGACATCCTTTAATGTCTGTTTTTTATTCTTTAGAGATTCCCCCAAGGGGGTTAGCTCTGCCTAACCTAAGATGAGGGACAAAGAACTGCTTCTGGAGGAGGGAGTGGGTTTCATCTTGCAGAAGAAATTAGATTATATGGAGGGAAACCATTACCTTCTGTTTTATACAACAGAAAAAGTGTGAGCGCTACTGGGCTGAGCCAGGAGAGACACAGCTGCAATTCGGCCCCTTTTCTATATTCTGTGTAAGTATGATGTGTTTCTGTTATGCTTAAGCAAAGCCTCCAGGATCTACTTTTTATTAGCATGACTTTGAAACTGCTAATAATTTAATCTTCTCCTTAGGAAGCAGAGAAAAAGAAATCTGATTATATAGTCAGGACTCTGAAAGTCAAGCTCAATAATGTAAGTATAGAACATGAATGTTAAAGTTGAGAGCCTGATGAGATGAGACAGGCAAACATGTATGTGTGTGACTCAGGCTGGGCATACAGTTATGGGGAGAGTTAGGGCCTTTGATGTATTGAGTAGGTCTTCACATTCCTAAGAGATTCAGCTCCCAAATGGTTTCACATCACAGCACACATAACAATGATTTTGGTGAACAATGGTTAGATATTAGGGACCAGCATGACAGCTGATGATGCCTTAGACTCTACCTTGACTTGCAAAGGGATTCAATATAACAACTTGTCTGTGACCTGTTTGAGATATGTAATTTGAAAAAGATTTGGCTTGGACGCTTCAAATCTACCTCCTATTGTGGCGTTGTTAAGGATAAGACAATGGAAAGCATCTTCATATTACTTTTAACTATTTTCATAAGGCTTGAGAGCTATATACAAGAAAGAAGAACAAATTGCAAGAAAAAAAGGATTTAGATGGAACTCAATCAGATTAACCTTTTGGTAGAATGAGATGTAATCCTAACCTTAAATTCTCCTTTTATTCCGGCTAATTTTTTAAAATAGAAAACTAGAATTATTTACCAGTTTCATTATAAGAATTGGCCAGACCATGATGTGCCTTCATCTATAGACCCCATCCTTGAGCTCGTCTGGGATATACGTTGTTATCAAGAAGATGACTGTGTTCCCATCTGCGTTCATTGCAGGTAAGATGCCGTAAATGAACTTTCTACTTTGAACAAACAAAATGAGGCTTTGGCTAGGGTACAATTCAAAGAAAAAGTCAATAGCTGAAACAGTCTAGTATAAATTCAACTAATGCATTAAAATAATCTCTTTTAATATTCATTGTGTGTGTATGCACATATTGCCACAGCCTACACATGAAGATCCAAACACAACTTTGAGGAGTTGGTTGTCTCCTTCCACTGTGTGGGTTATTGGGACCAAGCTCAAGCCATTAGGTGAAGGCAGCAAGAACCTTTACTCACTGAGACATTTTGCTATACCTAAATTTTTTTTTAAGTTTTTTATGAACAATGGTTCTGGGGACTCCTGTGAGAAGTTGCCAACACCTGTCTGAGGTCCCCTGTGGCATGACAAACATGCTCTGGGAATCTACTAAGGAATCTTAGTAGATTAAATCTACTTAGATTTACTACTTAGTAGTAAAATCTACTAAGGAATTTTCCAACTATTGTCAGTTATCTCTCTCAACAAGTACACATGTTCTGTTGCAGTGCTGGCTGTGGGAGGACAGGAGTCATTTGTGCTATTGATTATACACGCATGTTGCTGAAAGATGGGGTGAGTTTCCAAGCAAGCACTTCCTATTTTCTTACTGCATGCATCTTCCACTTTTCAGAACATCATCACAACTCATCTTTTCTTACAGAGTGGATCATTTGTAAATCTATTCTGTTATATGATTAAGTGACTTCCTCAGTTGGTGATTCTTAAAGTGTGGTCCCAGGCAAAGAGGGTGTAGCTCAATGATGATATACTTGTTTTATGAGAGGAGGCCCTGAGTTTGATCCCCAACATGCAAAGTACAGTTCCCTAGGATCAACATTACCTGAGAATTTGTTAGAAATACAAATTACAGGCTCCTGCCCCACTGGTGAATCTAGAAAATTTGGAGGGTGTGAACCAACAAGCTCTCTGGGTGATTCTGAGAAATGCTAGTTTGAGAACTGCTGCCCTGAATTACTTATTTCCTCTTTCTTTATCTAAACTGCTTTAGCAGATGGATTCAACTTACCACAATCAAGCTTTGTGCTGTTGTCTAGAAACCAGTGTGTGTGTTTGCATGAAAGTGTACAGGGATGTGTGTGTGTGTGCACGTGCATATGGAGGATAAAGATTCATATTCCTGTCTCTCTTAATTTTTTTCTGTTATTTTTTGAGACAGTGTCTCTATTGAATTTTGATTTGAATAGGCTGGCTGGCAAATGGGTTCCAGGGACCCATTTGTCACCCTGAGTATTGGGATTTCAGACATGCCTGGCTTTCTTGTAGGTGCTGGAGATTTGAATTCAGGTCATTCTTTCATGGAATGCCCTTTACCAACTGAGCTATCTCTCCAGCTCTAGAAAAAAAATTTCAAGACAGGGTTTTACTATGTCTCCCTGGCTGTCCTGTAACTCTCTCTGTAGACCAGGTGTAGACCTCAAAGATCTGACCTACTTCTGCCCCCTAGTTCTGGGATTAAAGAAATATGTCATCATACCTGGCCAACCTAAAAAAAATAAACATTTTATTTGAATGGGTATTATACCTGCCTGTATATCTGTGAGTCTAGTGTCCACAGAGACCAGAAGAGAGCATCATATCCTGGGAACTACAGTTAGAGACAGTTGTGAGCTGCCAAGTAGGAGCCTGGGTTCTCTGGAAGAGCCAGTGGTTTTAACTGCTGAGTTATCTCTCTTGCCCTAGAAATCAGTTTTTATGTCTGTTAGGAAATAAGAAGTTTAAAATACAGGCTTTAGATTTTCTAACTGCTTTTATTTCACAAAACCTCAGATGACTTATCTATCGAGCCTTATCTTTGTGATAGTAGACATTTTATTACCCATGTGAGATTGTTCTAGGTTTCATTAATCAGTCTTTTCTAGGGACAACACCAGCCTCTAAGTCAGTGGTTGTCAACCTGTGGATCATATCCCTTTGGGGTCAAATGATGCTCGCACAGGGATTGTCTAAGATCAGAAAACACAGATATTTACATTACAGTTCATAATAGTAGCAAAATTATAATTATGAAGTAGCAATGAAAATAATTTTATGGTTGGGGGGTCACTACAACATGAGGAACACAAGTATTAAAAAGTCACAGTATTAGTGAGGTTGAGGCCACTGCTCTAAATCATGGTGAAGATGATAAGAAGCTATTGGCTTTCAAAATGCATTCTTGGGCTCAAGTTAGGGGCTCAGGGGTTAAAAGAACTTGCTGCTCTTGCAGAGGTTTGTTTCCCAGAAACCACATGGCTATTCACAATCATCAGTAACTCTAGGTCCAAGGGATCCAATGCCCTCTTCTACTCTTTGTGGGTACCAGGTACCCAAGTGGTGCACTTATATGTATACACTCATGCACGTAAAATAAAATCACACAGTACATTCTTGGGGCTAGGGGTATAGTTCCATTGGTAGACTGATTGGATAACAGTGCTTTACCATTGATCTGTCTAAGCTGTGTAAACATGGAATGTGGGTATGGGGCACAGACCTGTAATCCTAGCACTTGGAAGGTAGAAGACGCTGAAAGTCATCCTTGGCTAGACAGCAAGTTTGGCCAGCTTGGGCTAAATGAAACCCTGTCAGAAAGAAGGTAATAAAGAGAGAGAGGGAAGGAGAGAAAAAAGGCATTCTTGGTGTTATTCTACATTAGAAGAATAGGTGTCACAGGAACACAAGACTGAGAAAGTGATGATTTGCTAGGAAAAATAAAGTAAAATATTGTTTTCTTTGATTTGACAGATAGTTCCTGAGAACTTCAGTGTTTTTAGTTTGATCCAGGAAATGCGAACACAGAGGCCTTCGCTAGTTCAAACTCAGGTATGGACTGTGGTGACAGGTGACAGTTGTGTGTCTGCATCTTGCTGCATGTCTGTGTTTATGGTGACACATCCAAAAGCTGCTGAGTTACAGGGGTGAGACCACATGCATTTTCCTCTAACTCCAAATATCCCAATGTTTTTCCTGTAGCCCTTGTCCTAGATCAGATTATTTTCATTCTTCATATTTTACTACCTATAATATTATTTCTCACTTACAAAGGAAATTGAAAAAATTCAATGAATTTGACATATTAGAAAGAACTGGCTAATGTTATGGGTCATAAGTAACTTGAAATTTTGTAGTTATAAATCTATGAAGCCACAGAAAATTAGGGATTTGTCATTTTCTACTTTAAGAAATTATATAATTTCTATTTATGAAGCAATGGAAAATGAAATTAGAAAAGCATATCATATTGCATTGCTACTGTTTCCATTTCCCGACAGTTCCCTTGTCTTTAGACACACTTTAAAAACAGAATTTCAACTAGCCTGTGTTATATTCTACAACCTTTGAACCCATTAGATTACCTATACTTGTTCATTTCACCAGGGATATTCTTCCTTTTTATTCTAAGCCCAAATCTCTCATTACCTTGGTATTAATTTCATACATATTTATACACCAATAACTTCACTCAACTGTATACATTTTCACATCTTTAACATGGAACTTAGCATGTACCCACTAATTAATTCACTCATGTATTAAAGTTTTATTGATAGTTATTATGTATAAGACATTTTTGTTTATATTCTTTAGAATTATCTTTAAGGAGAAAGACCTTGAAGTGTTTCAAGTCCCCTACAAATGAATTTGCATAGAAGTTTAGAGAAAGCAATTTAAAATGGCAGTTTAGATATTTTAATATATGAGTTGTGATGAAGGGAAAAAATGAAGAGCTATTAATACAAAAATATCTGTTAGGCCCACACAGGTTTTCCATGAACAGGTTGTGGAAAAAATAATTTTTTCATGTGTTGTCTGTAGGTGTTTTCTATATTCAACCTATGAGGGGAAAGTTTATGTGAAATGGAAGTCTTGGCTTGCTTAGTGCTGTCAGGCTTGAAAGGAAGGCAATTCGTATAAATACACAGAGACACCAGGAAGCACACAGCCTTGTTATATGAATTGCTGTGTTAACTTAATAAGCATACCCCATTTCAGAAAAATGCTGTCTCTGTCTGGCCTAGTTTAGGAGTCTGGAGGGAACTGAGGAAGCTCTCACATTTCAGCATGGTTAATAACTAGCTAAACAAACCAAATGGTTGTAATTGATTCTTCTGGTGCTTCTGTTTCATTCCCATTCTCACTCAGTCTCCATCTCTGTCTTTGCTTCTGTCTCTCTCTCTCTCTCTGACAGGGTCTTACCTCATACCGCAGTCTGGCTTATAATTTAACACTGAGGGCCTTTGAAGTAGCAGCAATCCTTCTGCCTCAGCTTCCTGAGTGCTGAGATTATAGAAGTGAACCACAATTGATGGCTATGTTTTCTGTCTTAAAAAAAATTATAGCATTCCATAACTATGTTGGGTGATATAGATGCTATGTTGTTCTCCTGCTAAAAAATACCTCTTGAAAATACCCTTAATTTGTATGGGGTTGTGTAAAGTATCAGAGGAAGTCCTTCAGGAAGAAGAAAGGCTAAAATGAAGTATTAAAAAGCCATAACCCTTGTAATACATGGTAAGAGTAGAGGTATCACTTCTTTATATTGAATCCTTTTGTAACCACAAATTTCCAACTTTTATTCAGTGGCTTACTTTTCTTTGGTATTTTTACTAGGACAAAATTTCAGCAACTTGATCTAAATACAATAAGCTAAGTCAGAAGGTTCACTTTGTAAGCCATGTGGCAGGAATTACTTCTGAGTGGCCTTGGACAAACTGTCTGTAAACAGGTATAATAGCCTTCCTACTTCATAGAACAATCGTGAAGGTCAAATTAAAGACTATATATTGAAGCTATCAATTCATGTACCACCCATTACCTGATGTTGTTTCCCATAAATGAAAGTGATTTACTTAAAATACATCTAGGATAACATATACATAAAACATGCTAGCAAAAAAACCCAAAACAAAACACACAGACACACAACAAACAAAACAAAACAAAACAAAAAAAACCCCAATGAGATGAAAGGTAAAAACTAAAAAGTAGGGTTAGAATATGAAAGAAACATGGTATAAAATCCTTACATGTTAGCTAGTGTTATGTAAAATGAGTATTTCTTATAGCCTAAAAGTATATACAAATTACCAGTGATTCACATAACATAAAGCTCTGTTATTGAGTTTAGTAACCTGTGTTGATAGGTGTTCCTATTTTGAAATCAGTTTCCGTAATTCACCTGATGTCTTTGTTTCCTTCTTTTGCCTGGCTTGTGATACTCTCCAGGAACAATATGAACTGGTTTATAGTGCTGTGTTGGAACTATTTAAGAGGCATATGGATATTATTGGAGATGAACGCTCTGGAAGAGAGGTAATGTTGAAATTACATATTATTTTTCATATGTTTTTGGCCAAAGTATCTCAGATTATTTGTAGGGCTTATATAAAGTCACAACTGAATTGGAATGTCAAGATTTCATAAGGTTATGTAAAAACCTCCTGTGGAGGACAAATTTATTTGGGGGTAATTTAACTTAGAAAATTTTTATCTTGGTTAGCTTATTACATATAATTTTCAGCTAAATTTAGAAGCTGAATTTAATTAGGGCAAGCATGTGTTTTGATCCCAAGTTTTAGGCAATTATCAGCAAATTAAATTTACAAATTCATAGGTAAGTGCCTTTGCCGGTCACATCTGTCTTACTTTATAGCATACATCTCAAAAAAATTTTTTAATTGAGCCAAGTGTGGTGACACATGCCTTTAATCTCAGAGACAGAGGCAGGCAGATCTCTGTGAGTTTGGAAGCCAGTTGGCAAGTTCTAGGCTAGCCAGGGGTACACAGTGAGACTCCATTTCAAAGAACAAAAACAAAACAAAAAACCTGAATATATTTATAATGCACAATATGATGGGTTTTTTTTGTATTTCAGTGAAAAACTTTATACATATAGTTTACACATATGCACATACAAATGAGAAACAAATGAGAACTATATACATAAACCATCCAAAGAGTAGGTTCACTATTCCTTAGAACACATAGGTCAAAATCAAAAAAATTGAATAGATATTTAAAACATTTAAGCAGTAAATCTCATTCACTATTATCCAAGGCAGTTCGTTCATGAAACACAATATGATGTTTTAACGTTTGTACTCAAACTAAATAAGTTCAAGACCAGTCTGAATAATTTAGCAAAACTTAGCAAAAAATAAATAATTAATTAAAAAATCAAGCAAATTAACATATCATTACTTTATATACTTATAATTTAAGACTTACATCTATGCAGTTTTTAATACATAATACTTCATTATTAACTGTAGTCATTGCAGTTTATAGTAAACCTCTTGAATTAATTCTTTTTATATAGTTGAAATTTTGTATCTATTGATCAACATTGCCTAAAGCAATGTTGAAATCTCTTGAAGTCTCTGGTAGTTATCATTCTACTATATGTATCTATGAGTTTGAATTACTTTAGAGAATTATGCAGTATTTGTCATTCCAATTTCAGCTTATTTTCTTAGCATAATGTCCTCTAGGTTCATCCACATTGACAAATTAACACAATATCCTTACTATTTCTCTTTAAAGATTTACTTATTTATTTTTATGCCAAAAGAGGGCATCAGATCCCATTATCCCATATCATTGTTGGGAATTGAACTCACAACCTCTGGAAGAGCAGCTCGTGCTCTTGATCATCTTTTCAGACCCCTCCCCCTTAGAATTGAACTTAGAATTGAACAAAAGGCCTTATGAATACCAGGCAATTGCTTTAGCCCTGAGCTATATTGCCAGCTCTGGTTTTCAACAGGGCTTTGCTAAGTTGTTCAGAGTGGCCTTGATCTTCTAGACTCATCCTCCTAAGTAGCTTCAATTATAACCTTGTGTCACCATACCTGACACTCTGTGTGTGTGTGTATGTGTGTGTGTGTGTGTGTGTGTGTGTGTGTGTGATAGGTATGCATGTGTGTGTGTGCACTTAGCAGTGCAGATGCACGTAAAGGCCAGAGGTTAACATCAGGATGTCTTCCTCAGTGAAATTCTAGCTCTTTGTTTTGACTAGCCAGCAAGTCCTCAGATCTGCCTGTCTCCTGCAGATTATAGGTCTATCATACTTGGCTTTTATGTGATTGCTGGGGGTCTAAACACAGTTCCTCTCCCAGGCCATTATTTCTTTATTTTTAATGGGGGTAATAGTAATAGCACGTGAATATATGCCACATTCTATACCCATTCATCTATGGATGGATGCTTGGTTTGACTCCATAACTTGTCTATGAGTACACTACAATGTTTCATTTCCTCTAGAAGCCAGAAGTTGAACTGATAAATTATATAGTAGTTTTTTTAGGGACCTCCATACTGATTTTTCATATTACATATACTAGTTCACATTTTTTGTTTGTTTGTTTTTGAGGTGTCTGTTCTGGGAATGAGCATAAGTACTATACCAAATGTGCTGTCTATTAAGTCCCTACACTTTCACTTTTGATTGATACTTTGATTTTTTTTTTTTTTTTTTTTTTTTTTTTGAGACAGGGTTTCTCTGTAGCTTTGGAGCCTGTCCTGGAACTAACTCTTGTAGACCAGATTGGTTTTGAACTCACAGAGATCTGCCTCCAGAGTGCTAGGATTAAAGGCATGTGCCAACACTGCCCAGCTGACATTTATATTAATTTTTAAAGAATTTATTACAATATATTTTGATTACATTTAACCTTTTTTGTATCCCTAATTTTTCCCAGAACTACTACCCATCTCTCTATCCCTTCTTAACTTCATGTCCTCTTTTATTTATTTATCTATTGTGTATACAGTATTCTACCTACATATATGCCTGCATGCCAAAAGAGAGCACCAGATCTCATTATAGATGGTTGTGAGCCACCATGTTGTTGCTGGGAATTGAACTCATGACCTCTGGAAGAACAGCCAGTGCTCTTAACCCCTGAGCCATCTCTTCAGCATGGCATGTCCTCTTTTATAGAAAGTAACCCACCAACTCTAATTTGTACTGCTCATCTACATGGGTGTGGGGGCCAACCACTGGAGCAAGGCTTACCTACTAGGAGCTACACCCTGAATAAAGTTTGACTCTGCCTTCCCCCAAAGCCATTAACTGTCTATAGCAGCTAGGCTATATGGTTGGATAATATTGAGCCCATCCCCCACTTCCATGCTTGAATATTGACTGGCTTGATTTTTGGAGGTCTTGTGCAGAAAAGGCTGCTGGCTTGATTTCATGAACGCAGTGGTTCAAAACACACTGTTTCAGTCCAGTCCTCCCAGATCTTTCTGCCCCCTTTTCCATGGTGGTCCCTGTGCCTTGTGTGTGTGTGTGTGTGTGTGTGTGTGTGTGTGTGTGTGTGTGTGTGTGTATGTGTTGGGAGGCAGATTACTTCCTAGTCTTCAAATATTAAAATATTTTATTGACATTGCTTCATTAAAAAAAAAAAAAACAAGACAACCCAACCAATTAAGCAAACAATTCTTGACATTTCTCTTGAAGATTGAAGCAGAATTTTCAGTTCCTGAACAAAATCTTACTGAACAAGCTGACTCTTGTCCTCTGGATTTACCGAAAAAGTGAGTAAGTTTTGCATATCTAAAAGCTGACTAAGCTTGCCTAAGGAATGAAATCTCATGTTCTACTTCGCTGTGCTGCTGGGAAGAGAACTCGTTCCAGTATGGCATCATCGTTTTCTCCTTTGTTTCAGCGCCATGGAAGATGCAAAAACGACAAAGCAACAGAGCCAACAAAGGGTTGAAGCAGAAAGCGTAGACACTCCTTCCTTTGATGGAACTTCTGAAATAAGTGCCAAAGAGTTTGTTTTGCGCTCGGCTAAATCAAGCCCTTCTTTTGATTTTTTAGAGCTAAACTGTGGGTGTAATAACAAGGCTGTCGTTACCAGGGAAGGGCAAGCAAAGGCCTCTCCAATCGTGGGAGAGCCCCTTCAGAAACATCAAAGTTTGGATTTTGGTTCCATTTTGTATGGGTCCTGTCCTGGTGCTCCGCCTATAAACACAACAAGCGGGTGTCCCAATTCAAGGGCGCCAGTGATACGGACCAAATCAACTCCTTTTGAACTGATTCATCAGAGAAAAACAAACGCGGATGACGGTTCTTTGCTCTTGGAATCTCAACTGCATGAGCCTTATCTCGTGGAGCTGCAGGCACAAAAAGTGGTCCATGTTTCTTCAGAACTGAATTATTCACTGCCGCATGCCTCTGAGCACCAGACATGTGACATCCTTTGTGTACCTCAGCGCAGCCCCAACACTTTTCGAGTGCGTTCTTGCATGTCTTTAGTAGATCCGTATTTTCCATCATCACCTCCAAATAGTGCTGATTCTAAGATGTCTTTTGATCTTCCTGAGAATCAAGACAGAGCGACTTTTCCTTGTGCTCTGTTGCCAGCCTCTCCTACAACCTCCCTCTCTTATTGTAACTCACGTGATTCTTTAATGGCAAGCCCTGTGACAAGTTTTTCCCCACCATTAAACCAAGAGACAGCTATAGAAGGTAAGCTATGTTCTAAATTTTGTATAACGTTTTGGACTTTGCCTTGTTTCCACTAAATACATTATTTTCTTCTCACCCTAACCTTCTCTCCCTCTGCTTCTTTTTCTCTTCAAAGAAGTAAGTTCTAGGAGTGTTCTGATGGTGTACTAAATTGAAGACGACAGCAGTGAGGCAGTCATGTCTGGGGACTTACCTGAGCCAACAGGAAGGCTTCTAACATCCATCTTCATTCCAGACTTGTTTATCAACAAGCCCCCATTTTACCTTTAACATACAGAAACAGCTTCCTAAGTGCAGAGGGCAAAGTGGTCAACAGCACTGCACAGTCACCCAGAAATATTTGTTACACACTTACGTGCCGAACACAATGCTAAGCATTGAGTGCTTTTCCTGCAGGAGTGGGAAAGGTAGGACCTGATTTCCTGCACTTTTCTCATCTTAGTAGATGAGAATATTTGCTTAGTATTGTGCGACTTTTAAAAATCTTTTAACACAATTTTCACACTTATAATTCTAGATTTTTACATAGCAAGTGCACTGTTTTGTTTAACTGAGTAATCAGAAAGTAATAGAGAACTATTAGAGATGATTATATGATGTGAATTTTCTTTTCCCTCCTCTTCCTTTTAGTGAAGTGTATTGAACCTAGTGCCTCATGCATGTCAGGCAGGTGTTTATGCACAGACCCTAATAACTTGATGTAGAAGTTTATTCTGTGTAGGCATATTGCCAGATAAGCATAAAGAACATCTACTTAGAAAGTACGGAAAACTTTTGCCCTGTAACATTGATTGCTGTCTCCCTTTTCCTCTTTTTGAAGTTGTGGGGGGCTTGAATCTAGCTGGTCAGGAGAGAGCTCTGTCATGGAGGGATAGCGCCAGCCTGTGTTTCTTTGGTTACTCTTTTCTTGGTTTAGATAGGGTCTTCTTACTGAAACCAGCCTAGAGTTCATGGAGGCCAGGCTGATCCAGAACTTACAGCAGTCTTGCCCCCAGACTTTCAAGTGTGAGGATTAGTTTCTCTCTCCTTCTGTCTGGGTGTATGGCATGTTTGTGTGTATGTGTATAAGTGCACACCTGTGTGGGCCCACCTGTGGAGGTCAAATGAAGATCTCAGGTGAATTGCTGTATCACTCTTGACTTTATGGCCTTAAAATGTGTCTCACTGAACTCGGAGCTTGCCTTTCACTGCCGTATCCCAGGCTGGGGGCTAGCAAGCCTTTGTCTCTGCTCCTGCTCCCCCAGTGCTGAGCTTACAGGCACAAATGGCCACTCAGGCTTTTTATGGGGGTGTTGGGGATCTGAACCCCATGCTCATCCTTACATTGGGAAGTCTTACCCACTGAACCAGCTCCCCAGCCCCGAGTTTTGTTTGCTTGTTTTTTTTTTTTTTTTTTTTCCTGTTTTGGATTTTTCAGACAGTGTCTTATGTAGCCCAGGCTGGCCTCAAATTCTCTACATAAATAAGAATGACTTTGAACTCTTGATAAATATGTGCTCTGAAAACCTAGCAAATTTGGTAGATGAATAAATCATTTGTTGTAAAAATATATTTATTTGGGTCTGAGAAGGTTCTTCTTTTGACCCAATTCTTTTACAGTTTGATTAGATTTAAAATGTAAGGAATTTTATTTTCGTGTGTGTGTGTGTGTGTGTGTGTGTGTGTGTGTGTGTGTGTGTGTGTGTTTGTAAGTCAGATAACCCCTTGCAGGAATCGAAGGAGTGAGTGTTCTCTTTCTATCATGTGGGTTCTGGGGATTGAACTCAGGTTGTCAGGCTTAGTAGCAAGTGCCTTCACTCGCTGAGGCATTCCACCATCTGATCTTTTCTTTTTATAAATAACTGTCATGCTTTAAACTCCTCAGAGCATCAAACACAACAACAAAAAAAAGTTATTTTCATATTGTAGTAAAATGGACATGTCTGCCATCTGGTGGCAGTTTCTTATATTAGCATGTCAAATGTTCTACACAAATTCTGATTATTATTTTTTTTTAAATATTTTTATTAAACAAAAAACCCTATAGGCTTTTGAGCCTGCCCTAGACCTGGCCCACTCCCATTCCCAGAATTTTCTCTTTCTTTTTTGACGGACTATTTTTCTTTCTATAATAAACATACATATTTTGAATTTTGTACAAAATAGAGAAAGGATCTTTTTACTTCTGCATAAATGGATGTTTAGCTGATAAAAGTGTCCTATTGTGAAGTCTATAGAAAAAAAGGAAAGAGTTATGTAGAAAATAATCCAAACCATCCTAACAGTGATTCCATCAAAATATTTTGGGACATTTAAGCCTTTAAACCCAGTAAAGAATTTCAAAGAACAAGTAAAGTTTTTACATAAAGAAAAAATTTATTCTTTTCCCCAGAGTAAGCAAATACAAATCTGTTAAATTTGTGTTTAGGATTAGATTGGAATGTAAGGCTCTCCTTTGTTCTCATAAAAAAAAAAAATGTGATTACATTTCTGTTATTTGGACAGCAACTTCTCTGAAGATAGATGATGAAATTCCCCCTCCACTCCCCGAACGGACACCGGAGTCTTTTATTGTGGCTGAGGAAGCTGGTAGGTACAATTCAGTGAGTATGAACTGTATGTCCCTTCTCAGGTCCCTTCAGTGTTCTGTGTGCTGTTGTCGAGCGTCCATTTGTCTCTTTGAAAAATACCCTCATTCAGCCAGGCCATGGTGGCGCATGCCTCTAATTAACTTGGGAGACAGAGGCAGGTGGATCTCTGTGAATTCAAGACCATCCTGGTCTGCAAAGTGAGTTCCAGGACAGCCAGAGTGGTTACACAGAGAAATCCTGTCTCAAAAAGCAAACCACCACATTCCTAAGAACTGGGTGTATTCACTTTCTTGCAGGAGAATTCTTACCAATGTTACTGAACCCTTACTGAAGCATCACTGGAACAGAGTGGAACCGCCTAGTCAAAGATCCACAATTCTGTGGAACTTTAGTTTCTTTTTTTTCTGACTCAACTCATTTGTATTCAACAGACTATAGTTTTATTCTACACATTTTGGGTTTTTTAGACATTTATTTTTATTTTGGGTATATGAATGTTTTGCCCATATGTATGTATGTGTACCACATGTGTGCCTTGTGCCTGCAGAAGTCAGAAAAGGGCATGGGATCCCCTGGGACTGGAATTAGGGATGGTTGTGAGCCACTATGTGCATGATAGGAACTGAACCCAGGTCTCCCAAAAGAGCAACAAGCACTCTTAACTGATCTCCCCAGACTCTATTTTCTTCATTTTAACAACTGTTATGCAATAGTTATTAAGTAAATTCTAAATGTAAGACAATATGCTGGAGGATATGAGGGATAAGAAAGGTATGCAAGATGTGTTTCTCACTTTTTTTTTTTTTTTTGAGACAGGGTTTCTCTGTGTAGCTTTGGAGCTTGTCCTAGAACTAGCTCTGTTCACCAGGCTGGCCTTGAACTCACAGAGATCCGCCTTCCTCTGCCTCCCGAGTGCTGGGACTAAAGGCATGAGCCACCAACACCCAGCAACATTTTCACTCTTAAGAAGCTTATACTTGAAGTACAGGATGTGTATATGTGTCTTTTTGCTTATTATATAAGATCATACATCAATAATATATGAAAGACATAGGGATTCAAAGGACAGGACAGCCTTTCAGGTTGAAATTAATCAGAAGGCCCAGTGAGAGAGAAAGCATCTGAACTGATTCCTAAAAGGCAGCTAAGGAGAAAATGAATGCTTCATAAATAGACAGAATATTCATTGTAGTCACTCCATGGCTGGATCATGTTAGCAGTGAAACCACAGACATCAACTTATAATGACATGCACATATTATTTAAGGTGAAACACTTGGAATAATGTTTCCTGATTCCAGAAGAAAAATCTGTATTTCTGACAATCTGTTATATATTTCTATATATTCTTTGAACTATTTTTTTAGATTTATTCATTTATTATATACACAATGTCCTGCCTGCATGTATATCTGCACTCCAGAAGAGGGCACCAGATCTCACTATAAATGGTCATGAGTCACCATGTGTTTGCTGAGAATTGAACTCAGGACCTCTGGAAGAGCAGTCAATACTTTTAACCTCCGAGCCATCTCTCTAGGCCTGAACCAACTATTTAAGTATATATTGATTTCAGAGATAATAAAATTAATTAAGCATTTAGAAGTTCCTACAGGTTAATTGGTCTTTGTTATATAAAATTAAATAAAAAAAAAGAAAAAAAAAAAAAAAAAAGAAGTTCCTACAGGGCTGTGAATATAGTGTTAGAGCATTTGTCTAGCACTGCAAGACTATAGGTTTAATCCCCAGAACTGAATTAAAAAATAGCTCCTACAATTGTACTACTGATAGTAATTGTAACAATTGTAATTTCTTAACTCACAGAGCAAGGAACGATCATCCCTTTTCAAGGGCAATGTTCTAAATTATGAAAGAATAATTCAGGAGGAAATTGATTTAGAACTAATTTCCATATGATATAAAATTATAAAAATCACTTGTAAGAGTTAGGGGTGCCTTTTTATAATTCAGCACACTCATGAATTAAATGCTGTTACCACTATAGTTATATGAACTATAATTTTTTAAATGGCATTTATTGCTTCAAACTTGTGTGTGCACATATTATTCTTTCACTTTTTTCCTTCTCACCCATTTAGAGTGTAAAACTCCAAAGTCCCAAATCTTTTGACTTGAGGTGATGTTTAGTCCTAAGAACTTGTTTTGTAAAACAGCTCATTAAGTTAGAGTAACTCACCTCAGGAAGATTCATAGTTCTTGCAAATAGCTTCTGCTGTTTTGATGCAGTTTTGGGTTTCCCAGACTGACAGTTTTGTTTTGTCTTGGGTAGAGTCCTTTGTCATGGACAGGATCCTTAAAACAAACAAATAAAAAAATTATTTCTGATAGACTATTTGAGAATTGAAATAGTCAAAACAATCTTGTGTAAAAAGAGAAGGTAGAAAAAATACTATACTACCTGACTTCAAAATACACAGTCAGGGAACTCAGAATGGCAAGGTGCTTGACGTCAAAAGAGACACACAAGTCAGAAGAACAAAATAAACATCCTAGAAGTAAACTGACATGTGCTTCTGCCAACTGACTTGACAAAGATGTTATGAGCCTGCACAGGAAAGAGGATAAACGATTCTGTAAAAATTGGGTGTTCACATATATAGTAAGGGTGGACTCCTACCTCTCATAGGTTACCAAAAAGAACCCAATATCTACTAAATACTTAAATATAAGACCAAAAACTATGAAATGACGAGCAGAAACTTTAGGACTTTGGAATGGGCAAGGACTTTTTTGAAGAGGACATTTTAAAAAAAGAAAAAAAAAAAAAAAAAGAATAGACAAAGGGGTTTATACCAAATAAAAAATATTTTAAGGCCTAATGCAGCAAAGGCAATGATCTTTGTCTTTAACTTAGGAAATCTTTGTTCATTATGAATCTAACAAGTATAGCAGTGCTCAACAGACAGACAGACAAGGGGGGGGGGGCTGACAGACAGACTCTCTGGTTCTGGTTCACTGGGCCTGGCCTGGGCTTGAAGCCCTGCCCTATTGACCCACTACCTCCAACAGCCACACCTCCTACATTTAGGCCATACTTCTTACTCCATCCTAAACAGTTAATCAGTTGGGAACTAAGCACACAAATATGTGAGCCTACTCACTCAAACACAGGCAAAACACTCATATACATAAAATAATTCTTTAGATTATTGGTTTTCTCATTTATAAAATGTAGTTGGTGTGTGTGTGCATGTGAATTACTTATTTCTTGGGTCCATTTGATTGGAAAACCCTTACCCAACCCTTACTTCTGAGGTAATGTTTGTCTTTGAAGCTGAGGTGTGTTTCTTGCATGCAGCAGGATGGATTCTGTCTTCCTATCCATTGTGTTAGCCTGTGTCTTTTTATAGGTGAGTTAAGACCATTAATATTGAGGGATATTAATGACCATTGATTGTTAATTCTTGTTTGTTTTGGATTTGGTGGTGGTGGTGGTATTGTGTGTGGATTTCCCCCCATTTTTGTTTTGGCTGTTGGTAAAGTGGGATTATCTATTGCCTATGTTTTTGTGGGTGTAGTTAACTTCCTTGGGTTGGAGTTTTCCTTACAGAATTTTGTGTAGGACTGGATTAGTTGATATGTATTGTTTAAACCTGGTTTTATCATGGAATATTTTGGTTTTTCCCTCTGTAGTGATTGAAAGCTTTGCTGGGTATAGTAGTCTGGGCTGACATCTATGGTGTCTTGCTGTTGGTAGAAGTTTCCATGGAGAAGTCAGGTGTAATTCTGATAGATTTGCCTTTATATGTTACTTGGCCTTTTTCTTTTGCTGCTCTTAATATTCTTTATTTATTCTGTATGTTTGGTGTTTTGATTGTTATGTGGTAAGGGGCTGTTTTTTGTGGTCTACTTTATTTGGTATTCTGTAAGCTTCTTGTACTTTCATTGGCATGTCTTTCTTTAGGTTGGGAAAGTTTTCTTTTATGATTTTGTTGAATATATTTTCTGCACCTTTTAGGTGGACTTCTTCACCTTCTTCTGTATCTATTATTCTTAGGTTTGGCCTTTTCATGGTGTCCCATATTTCTTGGATATTTTGTGTTAGGGGTATGTTGAACTTAAGATTTTCTTTGGTCAATGAGTCTGTTTCTCAGTGTATTTTCAATGCCTGAGATCCTGTCTTCCATCTCCTGTATTTGATTGGTTATGCTTACATCTGATCATTTACCCAGTTTTCTATACCCAGCATTCCCTCAGACTGTGGGTTTTTTGTTTGTTTTATTTTTTATTTTTATTTTTTTATTGTCTCTATTTCAGCTTTCAAATCTTGCACTGTTTGAATTGTCTGTTGCAATTTTTAGTTTGTCTTTTCCTACATTCCTTGAATTTTTTTGTTTGTTTTTTTCTTCCATTTCCTTTAGGGATTTTCTCATTACCTCTTTGAGGGTCCCTATCATCATAAAGTTGGTTTTGCATCATTCTTTTCTGCTTCATCTGTGTTGGGATGTTCAGGTCTTGCTGGTGTGGAGTCCCAAGACTCTGATGGTGTCATATTGATCTTTCTGTAGTTGACTGTGTTCTTATACTGTTGTCTATCCATCCCTTCTTCCAGTGGGGGTCAGGTGGGGTCTCTCCCTCTCCTGGGGGGTTATGGGACCAGGGTTCTCTTCTGATGGGTGCAAGCAGGTCCAATACTCTGATGGCTCTCCTCTTCCAGTGGGTGGTGGCAGGACTCCTCCCGTGGTTGGAGGTGAGCACAGGATGCTGGCAGACTCTGAATGGGCCAGTCCACCAGGATGGTCTCCCTCTACAGGCAGTCCCTAGTCCTCAGAAGGGACTTCCTGAGTAGGGCACAGGAAGGCGGGCTCCTTCTGTGGGTGACTTTTTTTTTTTTCCCGCTTTGTTTTGGTTCTTTTTGAGACAAGTTTAGCCATGCAGTAAAGCTCAGGCTGGCTTTAAACTTTTTGTCCTCCTACCTTAGCCTCCTAAATGCTGGAATTACAAGTGTGCACCACTATGTCTGGCTAAAAAGCACTACTTAATGCTTTTATTGAAGCTGGGTAGATAAAATTAATACATATATGGAATCATTGATTGGTTATCTATATGGCACTAATTATAATCAGCAGGATTCTGGAAAAAGAGGATTATATTACTGGAGAGATTAGGGAAGCCTTTATTCAGCAGAAGAGAGATCTTAGAAAATTTAGGGGAGAAAGGAAGGAATTACAGAAGTAATGACAAGCCTAAGAAGACTAAAAGGAACATGATGTGTGCAAAGAAATCATGAGTAGGTTATTTGATTATTTTATAGTGCTGAGATCAAATTAAGGGCCTTATCCTCATACACCGAGCTACTCCCCCTTCTGTTGACTAGGTTATTGTCATTGCAATAGAGGTTCAACTTTGTACAATACAGAAATTAAATTTAGGTAAATAGAATGTACCAAGGTTTTGAAGCTAGAGAGAGGGAATATCCAGAATGTAAAAATCCATAAAGACAGTGAGCTGGTGGGTCTTGGCTACCATCTGACTCACTAAGCACCTTTGGACCAAGCCTCTCACAGAACACCCCAGGGCCAGGTCTCCTACTCTGACTAGACTAGAGAACTCCAAGAAAACCAAGGCTGCAGAGATTCTCCCCTCTTACACATGGCATAGAACCTACTAGAGCCAGAGGGTGGTGAGAACTTCATCTTTCAAATCAGCATAGCTGTGCCAACAATTTACTCTCTAATTGGCTCAAGCTTTTGCTGTCCTGACTTACCACCATGATGGAATGAACTCTGAAATCATGAGCCAAAACACTCCCTTTCTCTGGTAAAAAGCAAGCAATCAATCAAATTAGTGATTGGCAGGGTTAGGCAAAAGGGAAGTAGGGAGATTTTAATGGGTGTAGAGTTTCCTTTCATGGTGATGAAAACTCTTCTGGAATTAGACAATGGTTATGACTGTGCAATATCATAAGTGCACTGTTACTGATGGCAGGTCTTACATGTATTTTATTAGACACCCTAAGATAGGCAAAGGAACACAGATTTAATGTAGAAAATAATAGCATTGTAGATTCTTCCTCTAGGGACTCTTAAGCTGAAATGGTATTTCAGGAAAACATTCACCAAGATATTGCTAGCAATTGTACTCTTCAGAATATTCCCCAACATCAAACTAAAAGATAATATACTGTCTTGAAGTATTTATCAAATAACTATTTATTAGGTATTGGAAATAAGTACTATACAGTATATAAGAAATAAATAACAATACTTGCTTCATAGGTGAATTTTTCAGCCTAAAAATCCTATGACCAGAGATGGTGAGATGGCTCAGAAGATAAAAGTGCTTGCCTTGCAAGCTTGATGGCCTGAGTTCAATCCCTGTAACCCACATAAACATATGGATATATCTGTGGAGATGGCCATGGTAAGGCCTCTTGCCAGCAAACTTGACAGCTTGAGTTGGATGCACAGGCAAGAGAACTGACTTCCACAAATTATCCTCTGATCTTTACACACACACTATAGTATGTGTGCCCCCCTAGATAAATGTTAACATTTAAAAATACAGATGGGACAATACCACATTTATAATCCCAGCACACCTGTAATGAGATGAAAGAATTACCTGGAAGCTTGAAGACAGGTAATCCTGGAGTGTCAAGCTCAGTAGAGATAGATTTTGTCTCTACCAGGTGGGAAAACAAGTTCAGAAAAACTGTCTTCTGCTACATGTGCACTATGGCACTCATGCCCATGCCTACACACAAACATACACACACAGACACACATAAACACACACACACACACACACACACACATACACAGAGTCTAATGACAGGTAAAACTAATGCTTACTTTAATTTTCAAAATGTACTAATATACTGTGTAATAGTACTTAGCACTACATGGTAAGAACTTATGTCACTAGAATCACTACAACATTTTGTATTTTAGGTGTTTACATTTTGGGAAAATTGGGCATTATTTAAAATTATGAAAAATTTCAAACATGTACCTTGTTTCTAGCATGTAGCATCATTATACTTGTCCTAGTAGTATCTGATTTTCAGAGTACATTATTTTTCTTCAGCAGTCTCAGAAATACCTTTTCAGCCTGATGTGTCAATGGTGGCACACACCTTTTACCCCAGCACTAGCAAGACAGAGGCAGGAGGAACTCTGTGAGTTACAGGACAGCCTGGTCTACATAGTGTACTCCAGGCCAACTAGGACCACATAGTAAAACCCTGTCTCAAAAAAAAAAGTTGCTATTTTTTTTTAATAGGCAGCATAGTTGGCATACTTGAATCTGGAGTAAAAAAAATCTACATATTGCATTTTTGTTTCTTTTAATATCTTACATTTCTTTCCCCCCCCCCCTTTTTTTTTTTTTGCAATTTCTAACACTGTTCGTTTGCTGAAGAGAATGGGTTGCTGGTCATAAAGGACAATTCTAAATTTAATGAATTGTATTCTCATGACTAATTTAGCATGTTCCTTTATCCTCTATTTTATTTTCAGTAAAATAAATTAGATAGAGAACCTTGGTAAAATTCATTTCCAATTTCTTTGGAAAAATATATCCCTAAGTGGGCTCTTAAGCTTTTGATGAACCATGGGCTCCTTGGTCAACAAAGAGGAAGGACTACACTCTTGTTCAAATAATTCCTTTTCCATTGTGTGACAGTTCATCTCATTGTTGTTATATCCATACTGGGAGAAAGACCCTGGAAGGTCTAAATCTTTGTGCCAGCTGGACATAGCTGTACACACCTGTAACCCTATGTTCAGACTCTTACTGGTGTTGTGACTGTTAGTTTCGACAGAATCTGCAATCCTCTAGGAGGCAAACCTCTAGGCACACCTGTGAGGGGTTATTTTGATTCAGCTAGCCTTTAGACATGACCATGAGGGACTATCTTGATTAGGTTGAGTTGAGAAGACCCAACCCAGTAGCATCATTCCCTGGGATAGGGTCCTGGCCTGAATAAAAAGAACTCCAGCTGAGTAGAACTGCATTCATCACTCCCTACTTTCTGACCATATGTACAATGTGACCAGCTGAGCTTGAGCCCTGCCACCAGGACTACTCCTTATGATTTTATATACATATGACCTATGAGCCAACATACACTCATTTCCTTAAATTGTTCTTGTCAAGGTGTGTTGTCACAGCAATGGAAAAAGTAACTAAGACAGTGGTTGCAGGCTAAACTGCACTAACAGCAAAAATTACACAGACACAAATGTGTTCTGACCTGATTTTTAATTGTTGAATTTCTTTGCTTTGCTATATACTTTTTTTTTTAAAACAGATCTACATCAGGATGGTTCTCCTCCACCTCCGCTCCCAGAAAGAACTCTGGAGTCCTTCTTTCTTGCTGATGAAGACTGTAAGTTGGCAATACTTACCAAAAAAAAGTTGTAAAATGAAATGTTAAAAGGTTTAAAACATAAGCTTGGTAGTGACTGCTTGTAATCTCAGCACTTGAGAAGTGAAGACAAGAGAATCAGAAGTTCAAGGTCATCTCTAGCCACATTGTTTATAGACAGCCTAAGCTGTCAGAGAACCTATATCATAAAAATGTAGACAAGGCTGGGCATGGTGATATGCTAGGAGGCAGAGGTAGATCTTTGTGAGTGCCAGGCCAGCTGGGACTACACAGTGAGACTCTGTCTTAAAAAAACAAAAACAAAAAAACCCAAAACCAACAAAGTTAAATATAGTAAGTTCTACATGGAAAGGTACAAAGAATGATTAAATAAAAGAATAAAATTTAAAGCCTACAATATATAATAAAATTGACACCTAAGAAGGCAAAACACATAGGCCAAGCCTGAATATACACCTATGTTTAAATCATAGGCTTAAGAAACTATACAACAGAACATTTTTATTTCTTACTTTTTCTTTTTTATTAAGGTTTACAGGCCAAACCCATAGAAACCTATTCTACTAGCTATCCTGAAACCACAGAGAATTCAACATCTTCTAAACAAACATTGAAGACCCCTGGAAAAAGTTTCACAAGGAGCAAAGTAAGACTAGAGATACTGAAAATATATCATGTTTTCCCTTACTACAGGTTTCTCTTCACAGCATTAAGATTGAAAATTACATTAAGCATCTTTATTAAACCGAGTTTTGATCTCACAGAGTCAAAATTAATAAAAAGCAAACCTATGCAATGAATGAGAGTAATTACAGTGACATGTTAGTATATTAAAATAAATGTATTGTCTACAGAGAAAGTTCAGGAATAGGTCCACACATACTGGGATTTAGTACATTATGGTGTGTTTCAAATTAAGAGATAAGAATGAATAGTTTCGTAGCTGTTACTGGGTTGAGAATGTAGCTCAGTTAGTAGACTACTTGCCTAAAGCATGCCTGAAGCCTGAAGGCTGACCCTGGGTGCTACATATCTATAATACCCAAATCCCAATATTTGGGAGGTAGAAGCAGAAGGATCAGAAGTTCAAGGCTGGGGTACATGATACATAAGACCATGTCTCAAAAATGTTATTGGTCTAAATAAGTAATAATTTAGAAAAATTTAGGATCTACAATTCATATCGACTTCAGGATAAAGTCTAGGTAGCTAGAAGACTTAAAAATTAAAATGTATACATATACATAAAACTACTAAACAGGACCAGGAAAGATGCTCAGAGATTAAGAGCACCAACTGCTAGAGGACCTGAGTTCAATTCTCAGCACCAGCATGGGGAAAATCCTGTCTTTAACTCCAGTTCCAGAAAATCTGATGCCCTTTTCTGGTCTCCTTGGGCACCAGACATGTATATGGTGCATAGACATATGTGCAGGAAAAATATCTATACACATAAAATAAATCTAAAAAAATTTAAATCTAAAAATGAAAACAACCTCCCAAAGGACTCAACAATAACTGTTTTAAAAATCCTAAGTTACAAAAGTACTTTTTGGTAAGACAATTTTATATCTCTAGACTATGAATGGCCTTTCTAACTATAACAATCCAAGGCAGTAAGGAAAAAGATAGACATTCCACTAAATGAAACTGTTAGGAGTAGGTTTTTTCTGCTGGCCTGGACCCACCACAGTGCCAGCCCCAATTAACACACAGAGACTCTGTATTAGATGTAACGCTGTTGGCCAGGTACTAGTTTCTTATCGGCTAGCTCTGTCTTAATTATTAACCCATTTCTATTAATCTAAGTATTTCCACGTGGTCTCATCTTACCAGAGAGTGGGCCCGGACCTCTGCTCTCTCCAGTCTCTACATGCTGACCCCTCCTTACTCCTTCCTCTCTCCTCCTTGTCTCCTAGTCCCACCTATCTTGCTTTCCTATTGGCCAACAGTGCTTTATTAATAAACGAATAAGAGAAACATATTTGCAGAATGACATCTCCCATCATGAAACAGAAAATTTCTGCATAGTGATAGAAAGTCACTTAAAAAATCAAAGATAAAGACCAAATTGGAGAGAAAAAAATGCCTGCAACTGGTACCATAGTCAGAGGGTATTTGTCTAATATGCGATGAATTGCTAGAAATCCGTAAGTATACAGTAAAAATAGGCAAAAAGTACATGATTGAAAAACAAAGCAACCCTGAGAGGCTGTTGTCAGTTCTGGGATACTCTCAGTCAGGGGAGAGGGCCTGTCATCTTTACCCTGGCATTCTGACAGCATTGTTTCTAGATATGTACATGATACATATGGTAAAATAGCAAGATAGAATCAAGTGGTAATTTTGTAGTGAATTAAGATGCAAGATGAAAAAATAATTGCATTTTCATGGCTATTATTAAGGAAACTAATCTTGTTAAGTCTATATTTTTTAGTTGACTAAAGCATTTTGAACTTTATTAGGAAATATTAACTTTCCCCCTTTCTTCACTTTTATAGAGTTTAAAGATTTTCCGAAATATGAAAAAAAGTAAGTTCATTTGTACTTATTTTTTAGAATGTATCTAAAACTTTTAAAATTACACAGTTTTTGGTATAATCACCCTATGAAAAAAGTCAACAATATCATTCCCAAACAGAACAGGGACCCATGGGTCAGATCATCCAGGCCTTGACTTTGCTGGGCTCTACCATGCTAATGTCCCATGGGGGTTTCTGTTCACAGACTGAGTTATAATTACTACATTGTTTGGAATTTTCTACCCATACCAAGATGCTTAGATATAAGTATGTTATTTAAAACTCCTAGCAGTCTAACCTTAGATATATTTTCTTTGAATGCAGTAACAGCAAAGCATATTGTGTAACAAATGTGTTGATTTAATGAAACAAGCAAAGCATTGACACATTTCCATTTTTACATGTATTACCAGCAGTAAAGTCTGTTGCTTACTATTTTGCTGTATTGTAATGAAAATAAAAACCCAAAAGGCTCTTTAAGCTTTTGGAAATTGTCTTAGACACCTTATTTACAATTACAAGGTCTATAAAACATGGTATGACTCTTAGAGATTTGGTCCACTTGGTTAGTCAGGGAGGTCTAAATAGCTGATATTATACTGTACAATAGGGAGGAAACTTTTGGAAAGTAAATCTCAGGTGGACAGTTGAGTGCTACTTTACCCTTCTAGGCTTGTCCTTAATTTTCCATCTATAAAGTTCAGATTCTAAATCGTCTGCCATCATTACCATCATACCTGACTTCTGAAATCATCTTTTATCCATTGTAGCTAAAGTCTGGCTTGGAATTATGCCTTTCCCTCTACAATCAGTCAAGAAGAATTTTAACATTTCAAAAGGAAATTATAGTAACCAGGAAAACTAAGTGGACAAAAACCAAACCAGTAACTGACTTGGATAGTCAGCTAAACGTTTATTCTATCAGTGTATTTAGAAAATACTCAATTTTCTTTCTCAAAATACAAGAATATTTGAGGGGTATCAAGAAACAGTAACTTCAGGTAGATTTATGTTCACAGATCTTTCTGATATGGTGAGAGACTAAGCTTTTTTTATGTTAAAAAAACTCTCAGGGCATCCTCTAAATTTCAGCTACATTGAGTCTATATTCTTTGGCTGCTAAGACAGTATCAAGCCCTCAAACTGATCCTGGAGTTTAGTCCTGCATTAGATTAGACTTGTTCCTGCCTCCCACCTGTTCCAGATGCTCATGACCCAAGAATCCCCTATGTCCTTTCCCAATCTGGATCTCTTAGTGGTATGCAGTTCAGTTTATTTTTTAATGAAAATAGTGTTTTTATCTGTTATTTTGAGCTGGCATTTCTTTCTGCTTTTTTATTTATTTCTATGAATATTTGTTGAATGCCTGATATGTGCATTGTGGAAGGCACCTGGTATATGGTGTTCAACAAAGATAATACTGGCTCTTAGGATTTTGTGCAACTTTAGTCTAGTGAGAAATTCAGAAATTAAGCAAGTGAGTTCCCAAACACATACACAATAACATTTTGATAGATTCAATTAAAGAAAACAAGAATGATTATGAGAGAATTAAGAAAAAAGTTATGTATAGTTTTGTTACTCTTTGTTCTTTGGGAGGCCTGCCACCCAGCTCCCAAATAAATCACAAAGTCTTATTCTTTCTAATGATTGCCCAACCTTAGCTTGTGTTGCTCTTGACAGCTTTTCTTTAGTTATCCCTTCTACCTTTCTATATACCTCTCTTTACTTCTTCTCTGTGACTTGCTGTGTAGCTGAGTGGCTGGCCCTTAGAGTCTTCCCCCCCTTCTCTTTCTCTCCTATTTATTTTCTCTGGATGCCAGCCCCACCTGTTAGTTCTCCTGCCTAGCTAGTGGCCGTTCAGCTCTTTATACAGACCAATCAGGTGTTTACACAGGCAAAGTAACACAGCTTCACAGAGTTAAACAAATGCAACATAAAGGAATGTAACACATCTTTGCATCATTAAACAAATATTCCACAGTCCAAACAAATGTAATACATCTTAAACTAATATTTCACAACAGCAAGCTGAGGCTGGAAAGATGGGATAATAGTAGTTACATTCTGATTGATCTTGCTAGTAAGAGTTTATTTTAAGTGAGATGAGACACATAAGGGAGTTTTTAGACAGAGATGTTACACACTATGTTTTTATTCTGGTTGCTGTGTGGAGAGTGGATTACTGGAGACAAGAACAGAAGCTGTCAACCATGATGCTATTTCCCTCTTTTAGAGGAAAAATTTCAAGTACGTGTGTGTGTGTGTGTGTGTGTGTGTGTGTGTGTGTGTGTGTGTGTGTGTGTTTGTATAATGGGGCAGGGGGAAGTACATGCCTCTACTTCTGTATGGAGCTCAGGGGACAATTTTGTTGAGTTGGTTTTCCCCTTCTAACTTTATATGAGTTCCAAGGAACAAGTGCAGGTCCTCAGATTTACACAGCAAACTCCTTTATCAGATGAGCCCTTGTAAGACATTTTGATTGCTCAGAAATACGATAGTTGCAAGTGACAGAATGTCCAATTTAGGCCAATTGGAACATAGGAGAAACATTGTCTTGTAAGAATTAAAATAATTTATTAAGTAGCTAACTTCTCATTCCATATTGCAGTGTTTTATTTTTGTGAATGTATGTATGTATGTATGTGTGTATGCCTGTGTGCACACAAGTGTGGTCTGAGGTTGATGTCAGACATCGTCCTCAATCCTGGAGCTACCTTATTTTTAAGACAGGGTCTTTCACTGAACTGAGAATTTATCAACTGGATATTATAGCTGGTCAGCAAGCTCCATGGAATCTACTATCTTCACTTCCCATATGCTGGGATTATAGGGTTATGACTGCCATGTCTCTTTTTACTTGGGTGCTGGATATCTGAACTCAGTGCCTCATGCTTGCTCAGCAAGCACTTTACCAAATGAGCCATCTCTTTAGCCTCAGCTTCATTTCATTTTATAAGCTTACTCATAGGCAGATTTTTTTTACCATGTGGTTTCAGGCTTCTGATGGAAAAAATTAGCTTCTTCCTGGTTGCTTAAGCAACAGTCTGATGACTAGTGGAAATTGGCCTGATGTTGGCCTGGTTCATTTGCCCCTGCCTGAGTCAATTCTTAACAGTATATTAACATTCCTATTAGGCAGGATAATGTGTCTTATATTTAGCCACATAGTTACATGTGGTCACTGATTACTTAGTAATGAGATCAGACCTAAACAGCTGGTGTGACCATGCCAATATACCAATAATGGACGTCAGCCCAAGCTATTAGTCATTTCATTCTTCTAGGAGTAGAAATAGCTCCACCTGACACATGGAAACTGAAAATTGGGGAGGATGTAAAGGGAAAAATTAAGCTGTTTTATCTGGAGAATACATGTTGAGTAGGAAGCATAAAAATAACTTGAGATAAACCACAGGTAAAATATCAGTTCCCTCTAATATACATTTGCTGTATCTTTGCTGCCTTTGGGGGGAAAAAAAGAAAGAAAAAAGAAAAAAAATCAGTATTCTTTGGAACAAATATATTCTCAGTTCGAATGTAGGGATTATTGACATTTTTGTACATCCCTATCTTCATCCAATGTGTCCTGTCTATGCTCAGTTCCTAGCTGAGCTCTTGACACACAATATTGAGAAGTATGCACTCAATTGGAAATGACTGGAATCTACTTTGTATTCTAGTGATTAATACTCAAGTATCCTCCAGGAAAGAAATGTTTTAGATGTTTCTAGAAGCCTAATATTATATATGTATGTGTAAAAACATATATGCAGTTCTCACATTGCATTTTGAAATGTTAAGAACAAAAAAAGTATGCCCTAATTTTTCCTTATAATCTGTTTTTGAGAAAGTTTACATAAACCTGAGAAATCTTTTATAAGACCATGCATATGTAAAATGTAGATCCAGTTTTACAGAATTTCCTTTAAAACCTAGGAGAAACTGACATATGCTTATATTAAGGTGTTAGAAACACATATTTTTAGGCCTAAATATAGTAAATACAACAGCAAATCAAGCAATATAACAAAGCCTTTGGGAGACTATGGTCCTAATTTAGAATCATCTGTAAAAAAATAAATTGCTGGAAAGTGAAGATTTAGGAAAAGAAAACAATGCCACAGGTGAATTAATGTGAGACGTGGAAAGCATAATATGACTGATCAGAGGACCAAGATAAGCTCCAAAGCCAAATGTGAATCCTAAAGTAGTGGATTTTCTTTTGGGCCACCAACCAGCTCCCAAATCATGACAGAGACTTATTATTGGTTATGAATGCTCAGCCTTACCTTTGCTCTTGTTTTAATCTGTTTCTCTTTATCTACATCTTACCTTGGGGCTTTTAACTTTACTTTCATTCTGTATATCTTACTTTTTCTCCCTCATCCTCTCTTCTCTCTGGTTCCTTGAGCCTAGATTTCTCCTCCTACTTATTCTCTCCACATGCCAGCCCTGCTTATCCCTTTACTGTCTAGCTATTGACCATTCAGGGAAAGTGAAACAGCAACAGATCTTTACCTAATTAAACAAACCCGTGGCATAAACAAATGTAACATACCTTTACATAGTTAAAGTGATATTCCACAAAATATTCCTTTGACAATTTTCTTTGGTTTTGTGCCTTGTTACATAATCTATTTGCAAAGAAAATAAATCTTGCTTGGTATGGCCATTCTGGCCTGTAATCCCACTAGTTACAATGCTGAGGCAGGAGGAATATTACAAGTTGACAGCCATCCTTGGATACACTGTGAGTTCAGGTGTATCCTCCCTCCCTATCATAATTATAATATAAAAATATAATTTCAACCATTTTGAACATGTTTAATATAATACCAATACATTTATTTTGGAGTATTGTTTGGGAGAAATTGTTTAATTTCAATAATCATGCAAGCAAATAAACAGTAATCTAAATCGGTTGTTATTCTTTACTCAACACTGTTTTCTTCTGATTACAGGTGTTTGTAATTCTTCTCCATCAAGCAAGCCTGCAGAATGTGTTCAGCCAAAAAATTCCAGCTCCTTTCTGAATTTTGGTATGTGTATTTTTTTTACAGCAGGGTTAAACATGTGTATAAATTGGGGCTGGAGAGATGGCTTAGTGGTTAAGAGTATTAGATACTTCCAGAGGGATCCAGGTCAATTCTAAGCATTCTTACAGTGGTTGACAACTGTCTCTTAACTCCAGTTCCAGAGGAGCGGGTGCCCCCTGCAGGCTTCTGTAGGCACTGCAAGCACATAGTGTGCACACACAGATGGAGGCAAAACACCAATACATAAAAAATAAATTTAAAAAATGATAGGAACATCAGAAAGTATAATACTTCTAGGCAGACATACAGTTGCCCAAATACAATTTTATTTTGGAGGAAGAGCAGAAAACGAGGGAGCAGCCCTTGTCTCATTTGAGAAAATATAAGAAATGCTCTATTTCTTTAGTTATAGAATTTGTTTTACAATTCATTAACTCAATACTTCAGTTGTTACAATTTAAAAGTTAAGATTTGTATGAAATCAGCTAAAAACATTCATATGGAACATTGCCCAAACTAAGAAAAAAAATGCAACTTTTCCTCAGTTACAAAAGTTTGCTGCTTCCTTTCTTTCTCTAAATCGCTTGAGTGACAAAGGGACCATCTGACTTTACAGTGCTGTGGCTCTGGGATAAAATCTTAGCTGCACCCATGTTGCTTCTTGTCAAACATGCCTAGATTACAACAGTCTGTGTACTTGAAAGCATCGCTTACATGTCATTGCTCCCTTTAATAGTGGCAATGTGAGTTCTAAGAGTATGTTACTTGAAAAATATTTTAAGTTGCTCTGATGATGTACACCTGTAATCCCAGTACAAGGAAGGCCAACACAGAAGGATCTTGACTTTGGGGCCCGGATGGGCTTGCATAAGGAAATTCTATCTCAATTTTTTTTCCTATGTTGAAAGAAAAGCAGCATGTGGTTCAGGTTTACTTTTCCTGGATTGACCCATATGCAGAAAATAATAATGTAAAGTTGTTCTATAGTATTAAGAATTGGCTAGTGGATCAGTTCAAATATAGGGCATCTGAAATTGTAGTTGTTATAAGTAGTCACTTACCATGTTCCCACTCCTCTTCCTGGTGTGTCGGGATATAGTTACGGTGCCTGTGCTGAGATGGTTTTGATGTGTAACTATTTAATTGCAATATTATTCTCTTGATTATCAGTCGAGTAAAATGTATATGAAATAGGCTCTGTGCACCTCTCCCAACATTTAAAATCACTAGTTAGTAAATATCAAAGGTTTCTTTCAGCTCTGGTATAGAGGTAGGGTTTTGTGTGTGTGTGTGTGTGTGTGTGTGTGTGCGCGTGCGTGTGTGTGTGTGTGTGCCTGCCTTGCTAGGAATGCCAGGCTGATCTTGAAATTATGATCCTCCTATCTTAACCTCTGTGTGCTTGGATTACAGGCAGTTGCCACTATAGCTGGCCTAATCTAGGTTTTTTTTTTTTTTTTTAAATTAGACTTAAATTTAGTTCATATATGTAAACAGTTACTAGAAAAGGTGATGAAATTAAAGTATTTGGAATATCTTTTGAGTTTTTTATTTTCTGTTCTCTAAGCTTCAAACCCTTCATTTTTCAATTTAAGGCATGGAAGTTGCTAAGTCTGAGATGCTTTGAAAATCTACCACAATCAAAGGAAAGGACATATACCACTTGTGACAAAGAATGATTGTCACCAGCCTGACATTATTTTTGAGAGCACCTAGTAATTTCCTTTATTTTATGTGAAATTTTTTCTTTTCTTTTGTTGTGGAGGCAAGGGAGTTGCATTTCAGGAAGAAAAGTAATTCAAACTTATTTAATAACTATTTCTTTCAGGATTAGTTTATATTTTTTAAGTTTTGGAAACAATATTTCAGTGGCCGCATAAAGAACTATAATAATAGCACATAAGAGGGAGGGAGGGAGGGAGGGAGAGGGAACTGGGACCAACATGTAAAATAATAAATTAAATAAATAAAAAATTTAAAGTAAAAAAATAATAGCACATAAATAATTGTGATTAATTTTATAAAATTGAAATTTGTTTTGCCATCAGTGATGAATGAGTAGAACACGTAACTGATGTTATGTACTCAGTTGTTGAAGGCTACTTTAATCATGGTTCTTCATACAATTATTACCGTTAGTTAATCTAAGTGGTCTAAATTTAAACATTAGTAGTATTTAGGTTGGAAGTGTGGCCCAGTGGGCAGACTACTTGCTTTAGCATATACAAGGCCATTAGTCTGATCTCCAATACAGCAAAATTGTATTCTATTTCATTTAAACTTTAATTACTATAATGCATTTTTCATCTATTACTAAATTGTTCAAAGAGGGTGCTTAACTTTTTCAGTGCTGTTTTCTAAAATCCAAGTATTTATTTCTTGTTTTCATTCCGTTTTATTTTTGTTTTCAGGTTTTGGAAATCGTTTTTCAAAACCCAAGGGACCAAGGAACCCACCATCAACTTGGAATATTTAATAAACCTCTGGATTTATAAGACTATTGACTGCATACGTGCCTGCAAATAAAACTACTAGAAAATTGCTGTAACAACAATAATATCAATAATGTATATGTGTCAATAGCTTTCAAAAGGAGAGTTATATGTGAAAAACTTTGAACAATCTTGTATTTCATATTCTTTACATTTAGTTGGAAATTGTCAATAAAATTTGTCACTTGAGTTTATGTTTCAAAATGGATTTATTTTTCAGTTTTGGAAGTTATTCTATTTTACTTCTTATAACTTATTTTTATGTGCATTCATGTTTTGCCTGCATGTATGTCTTTGTGAAGCTGTCAGATCCCCTGAAACTGGAGTTATAGGCAGTTATGAACTGCCATATGGGTGCTGAGCCTTGAGCCCAGGTCCTCTGAGAGAGTGGAATCCAGTGGTCTCAACCAGCACCTCTATTTTACTTTCTCTGTAATGTAAATTTTTGTCTTGAGATGATGTCTTTCTATTTGGCCTTGAATTTTTGCAGTGATCCTCCTGCCATAGCCTCTGGAGGGCTAGGATTAAAGGCACACAATCAAACCCAAGGCTTGTAAGAATTTGATCTTAACCAAATTTCTCTTTAAAATATTTTAATGTGTATTTATATACCGTCTATGTGTAGTGCACACTGAGGCCAGAAGAGGGAGTTGGATCCACTTCAATTGGAATTCTAGGTTGTGACTTGCTATGTGGGTTCTGGGAACTGAAGCAGTGTACTTTCAAAGCATTAGTACTCTTAACCATCTGAGCCATCTCTCCACCCCTTTAACTAAAGTTTTACATTGCCTTAATATTAAACTTTTTTTTTTTTTAATACACAAGGTCTTGCTAAATATCCCCTGGCTGGCCTCACACTAATGATCCTCCTACTTACAGCTGCAAAATGCTTCTGGCATTACCGGTGAGCTCCACCACAACTGTCTAAAGGTTTTATTATAAAGCAAAGCAAAGCAAAACAAAACAAAACAACCCTTGCCTTGTGTTTGCAGTATAGAATTACTGCTCATGGCAATGACTGCTCCCAGTGTGTTATTTTTGTCTAAATGGAGTATACCTCCCTTGTATTCCCAAATGTTGTAGAAAAGAAGGAAACAAAATATTAAAGAGAATGATATAGAAATAATGGCAGTGATCATTTTTATAATGCTGTAACAGTGGTCAACTATATTCCACATAAATTTTAACCATTCACTTACCAATTCTAGAAAAATAATCAACAGCAGTTAACTTTTTGGTAGCACTTTAAAATTACTTTTTCTTTTTTGATAGTGTTTTCTATATCAATGTGTTCCCTATATCAATGTGTGCAATACATGTTCATAATCTTTTAAAGTTTGAAAATGAATTTCTGTATGACTGACTATGGAGTCTCCTAAATAAATTTCAAATCTAGCTTTACAAGGTAAACAAGTTAATGTGCCTTTATTATTTTAAAGGATTCGTTTTACTTTCCCTATCAATTTGATATTTTTACTTAAGAAAATACAACCTAGCAACAGTGTTATTTGTGTTTTAATACTTTTCTTTAGGAAACCCAATGCTAGGGCAAACTGAAAGGTATTGTTACTTACTTATTGTAGTACAATGTATACCCAGAAGGTGTTCGAACTCTATTTTAAACTATAATATTTATTGCGGACGTTCATTCAGCATAAGTTTTCTTCTCTGGGAACTAGTGGTGTTAAACCATAGTGCTTTTTATATGCTTAGTATATCATTGAAGCCAATTATTACATGAATTTCTAAGTAAACACTATCTCCTGACAAACAGGGACGATATTTTAAGTCTCAGGTTGACAACGCTTTTCACATTTGCAAATTTGTATTTATGGCTTAAAAAAATTAAAAATTTAAAATAATTCCTATCGAGAACTGTTTGTAAACAAACTATAGTTATATGTTCAGCATAAATGCTGGATTCTACCTTTCTAAGTACAGAGGGAAAATGCGACTCTGGCAAGGTGGGGCTAGCACCTGCCTTAAGTCTGTAGCTGTAACCACAGCAATGCCACCGAAAACGCTTTTCTTTTTTCTGAATAGCTAGTCCAGCTATCCTTTACAGCAAAACCGTCATTTTACATATTCCGAAATTCTTTTTTTCTTGTCGTTTGTCAAGGGTAAAAGCTGGAGATTCTTTTACCTCACAAAGGCAATGAGAGAAATACGAAATTGAAAAGTCACTATGGAGACCACCTACTCCGGCTAAGATGAAGGAATTCGGGAAGAGGATTGCCTGAACGTCCCGCCAGACTCTGAAAGCTATTAACATTGTTTGGGCCGTTAGGGCGGTTGGCGGCAACTCGCAGACTGGCGGCAGTTGCGACGTACCCCGAAGCGTGCCTGGGCGCACGCTCCCTCTCTTCTTCTCCACTCAGAGAGCGGGGTACGCGGCGGGCGGTGGAACTACAACTCCCGCAAGGCCTTGCGCGTCCAGGGCGCTTTACAATAGAAGCTCGGTTGGCGAGGTCTGCGGCGAGGTGCCGGAACTGCCGTTTCCGGCATGTTCAGCTCTACGAGAAGGACGGATCAGCGGAGGGCGGGGGAGAGACTCCAATGCCCAGCGGGCCCTGCGCGGGTGGCGCTTGCGCGAACCGCGGACGGGGGGGCGGTCGGGCCATTTAAATGTGTGTTTGTGGGTGAAATGGCTGCGCAGGTCGGAGCGGTTCGCGTAGTACGGGCGGTGGCGGCGCAGGAGGAGCCGGACAAAGAAGGGAAGGAGAAACCCCATGTTGGGGTCTCGCCGCGGGGAGTGAAGCGGCAGCGCCGGGCGAGCAGCGGGGGTTCTCAGGAGAAGCGGGGGCGGCCGAGCCAGGATCCCCCTCTCGCTCCCCCTCATCGGCGGCGTCGCAGCCGCCAACATCCCGGGCCGCTGCCTCCAACGAATGCCGCCCCAACCGTCCCGGGCCCTGTTGAGCCTCTGCTCCTGCCACCTCCGCCGCCACCGTCTCTGGCGCCCGCCGGGCCCGCTGTCGCTGCCCCGCTCCCGGCCTCCGGCACCTCGGCCCTCTTCACCTTCTCGCCCCTGACGGTGAGCGCGGCTGGGCCCAAGCATAAGGGCCACAAGGAGCGGCACAAGCACCATCACCACCGCGGCTCCGATGGTGACCCCGGCGCCTGCGTTCCGGGCGATCTCAAGCACAAGGACAAGCAGGAAAACGGCGAGAGGAGCGGAGGGGTGCCTCTGATCAAGGCCCCCAAGAGAGGTGAGAGCAGGCGAACCGCCGGGGCTCGGGCTCTAGGTCTCAGTGCCCACATCCCGCCCCTTTAGGACTGAAAGACGCCGCTCTACTCCCCTGAGCCCGCTGAAGTGGACTCCAGATTGCAGACGGTTGCCACAGTTTGACCTACTTGAGGCTTCTCTCTGAGGCCAAGCTGTCAGTTTCCATCCCTGTTTGCAGTCCCCCGGAGCCTTTGCAACGTTTATTTTCAAATTCTGCAGGGTTTCCGCGCCGCGCGGGCTTGGCATCGGATTAGTAGGTGGGGTACTTAAAAACCAGCCTTACTGAAGTATAAGGGCTTGTCACTAAAAGTCCCTTCTTGTTTTCTTTCTTGGAAATCTTTAGTTTTTCTCATTCCCGGCACACACATATTCATAGCTTTGATTCTGGGCTCTGAGTTTATATTCTCAAAGAGGTTACACAACTCAGTGGTTGCCTTAGCTTCAGCGACGTTAAAAATCATTTATGGTGTTCCTTTTTAAGCTAGACGAGGTAAAAATAGCTTTAAAAAGTGATATTAGCCTTTTTAGTTCTTAGTATGGTATACGATTGGTCCGAGGAAGGTTTTTTTGTTTTGTTTTTTAATCGTCCTTTGAATCCTAGGAAGTAGATCAACCATTTTTCTGAAGAGAAGGAAGCATGCAGTAGGATGTAGATGTAGATTCTAGTTATATTTCATTCTGCCAGAGCACTGTTTGAGAATCTGCAATTCTAGCAGTCCTTAAAGGTATTTCACATAGAAAACATAGGACCAAGTGTGGTTTTGAGAGAAATTAGGTTGGTGTCTTCTATTTCCAGATACTTGTAGCCTTTATTTATATTTTTTGTGGGAGAAATGAAGTGTACTTTTGGTTATGCCGTATTTATACTTTGTGATATTTATAACGTGTAATATCCATAATCTTAGTAACATGCTAACACACTAATACGTGTTTGAATACTGGGCTACTTTAGTTATTACATGTTAGTGAACTAGTCTTTAAACCTAAAGTTTGGAGTGTCTTGCATTTTTCCCTTGTATTTGGTCTTAGTGCTGACCAGTGTGTGTGTGTGTGTGTGTGTGTGTGTGTGTGTGTGTGTGTGTGTATGTGTTTAGGTGTGTTACTATTTAATACATTTTCATTGGACAGAAATGCATCTTTTTATCTTTGGTGGTATCCAGATATCCTCAGAAGTTCAACTGTGGCAAGCTGACTGGTGTGCCAATTTCCAGTATGCAACTACTTTGTGTATTGGAGTAGCTTATTTTTTTTACCCTTATTCTGCACTCTCCCTGGTGTGTGTCCATACACACAGCGTTTGAATAATCATTTCTTTTAAATTTGTGTTGCAGGAGACAATACCAGGGTCCAAAATAGTGAAGAGACTTCATCTACTGATCTCATTACCAACAATGAAATTTAAATTAAAAAGAAATCTTTGGGATAGAACCCAGGCTCCTAAATGCTAGTTCAAGATTCATCTCTGGTCTGCCCAGCTTTGCTTTCTCTTTCTTCCTTTTCTTCACTCCTTTGCTTGCCTTTTCCTTGTATCTTGACATTCTCATTTTGGTGGTAATCAGTAAGCTGACTAGAAATTATTAGCGATCTTTCATTTTCCTTTTATGGGGGACCGTGGTGCTGACATGTATTGTAATTCACAGTGTGCTGCTCAGAAGACTGTACAGGCCACATGCTCTTTTCAAATCAAACGAAACAAGTCTAATACTGATGAATAGAATTTTTTCAGATGATGTAAATGTTCTATATCTGTGTTGTCCAATATGGTAGCCATATGTGGCACTTGAACAGATTTGTAATGTGGCTGTGTGACTGAGAAACTGAAATTTTATTTTATTGTAAGTTGTAACATGTTACTTATAGCTAATGGCTACTATGTTGGACTGCACATTTTTTTTGCCAATTCATGAAGAAGAGAAATGGGTTAAAATCAGACCATTTGAACACTGTCCTAGAGATAATTGAATTACAGACTCAAACTATGTATGTTCTAGGGGAAATAGTGCCCTCTGGTCAGGTACATTTGAGGAACCCTGTATTGTAGTGGTCTAGATATCTGAAATGCACTGGCATTTTAAGAGTTCTGAAACTTGCTTAACATTGTTTAGTACAAGACTTTTGCATAGATGGAACTTTTATTTTTGTTATCCTCAGGTTCAGGACGAGTAGCTCTGGAAGTAAATTTTGGTTCTGGTATTTACTGTGTGATCAGCATCTAATTAATCTCTCTTTAGCCCCAGTTTTCCTGTTTGTTAAATGGTGTTGGGTATTTCATTCATACGGTTTTTACAGGGATTAAGTGGGGGTAGTGTATGGAAAGCACTTAAAATAGTGCTTGGCTCATGGTAGGCAGTTAAATCTGGCTTTTATTTTTACTATGTTTGGTTCTGTTAATAGCTCTATTAAAGAAAGTAGATTGTTGTTTACAGAGGAATCTGATCCTTTTGCTTATGCAAAAAATTTTTAGGAACTTTCAATTTACTTTGAAATAATTATAGAATCATAAGAAATACCACAGAGAAGTCCTTTTTCTTTTCTAGTTTACTTCAGTGGTTGTGTATTATATAACTATTGTATAATACCAACACCAGGAAATTGACGTTGGTACAGTGTGTGTGTGTATGTGTGTGTGTGTGGTTCTGTGTCATTTTATCATAAGTAGATTAGTGTAACTACCACTGTAAACAAATCACAAAACTTTAGAAAGATGTCTCATTTACTTTCCCTCTATAGTATTAGGCAATGTCTCCCTACCCTCTCTACTGTTTCTAACCAATAACAACCATTAGTCTGTTCTCTATCTTTATAATTTTATCATTTGAGAATATGATATACTTGGCCTCTTTTGGAGGTTGCTTATTAAACTCAGCATATCTCTGAGATCACCCATGTGGTCTATGTGTCAGTGTCTCTCACTTTTTCAATACTGGGTAGTATCTCATCAGTGGTATACAATGATTCTTGTATTTAAGAACATTTTGTGTCTAATTTGGGACTATTAGAAATAAAGTTTTCCACTCATAGTTTTTCCCATTTAGAAGCAATTTTTTATTTCTTTGAGGAATGTTATTAGGTCATATGGTAAGTATATATTTAGACATTGTTTGTTTGTTTATTTTATCATGTTGCCATACAGTTTTCTTGAGTGTACTCTTTACATTCCCATTAGTGACTTATAGTTCTTTTTTTTTTACATCCTTGTCAATATCTGATGTTGTAACCATTTTTATTTTAACAGTGTCAGTAGTTATGAGGTGATTATCTAATATATTATTGGCTCATGGCTAGTAATACTAACCTTTTTTTTTTTTTTGGGTTATAGTGCCTCATTAGTAAAGTTTGTTTCTTGGTTTGTTTGTTTATTTATTTATTTATTTATTTATTTATTTGGTGCCAATTTTCTAGTCGGATTTTGTTAAAAAGTACTTTTAAGAATTCTTTAATTGAGAATTATTTGTATATTGCAAGTGCAATTTTTTAATCTACTGATTGGTTTGCAAATTATTCTGTTGCTTGCCTTTCCCTGGGTTTAACAAGATGTTTCACACTGCAAAACCAGCAGTTTTATTGACTTTTCTTTAATGAATCATTTTAGGGTGTCATTCTCTCCTTAGAAGCTTTATAATTTTATTTTTGTGTGTTTGTTTAAATCTGTTGTCCATTTGAGTTAATTTCATACAGGTGTGAGAACATGTTGTGATTCTTTCTTTGAAAGGGAGATGTTCTCTAAATAAACAGTCACTGTAATACCTTTAATTGAAAGTTTATTGTTTTTCCATTGAATTGCTCTTGCACCTTTATAAAATCATTTCTGCAACTGATTTCCTGATTTACTTTCTATTTCTGTGATAAACACCATAACCAAAAGCAATACAGGAAGGAGAGAGTTTATTTTACAGGTTAAAGTCCATCATGAAATGAAGTCAGGAGCAGGAACCTGGAGGCAGGAACTGAAGCAAAGATTATGGGAAAAACCTTATAACGTGAAAACCATGTGGGATGTAAATTCTGTGTCCACAGATAAAGTTTTACTGGAATACAACTGTTCACCTATATATACTGTTTACACCAGTTTTTGCATTATAGTAGCAGAGTAGGAGTCGTTGAGGCAGAAGACCATATGCTCCATAAAGCCTCTTTTGTTTTTTTCAGAGAAAGTTGGTAACCTCTGACTTGTGATGTGGAGCATGACTAAGAGACATGTTCCTACATATCACTCCAACAGTACTCAGTCCAAATTTATGTATAGGCCAGTTGCAGATATTACCATTTCATTGTTCATAAACAGTTAAAAAGAAAAATTTGGTATGTAAATAAATACTTGCTCCAAAATAGGAAATAAAATGATTTTCAGAGGTGAAGTAGCATGCTTGAAATTTTATAGTAGTGGAACTGACTATTGGGCTCTTAAGTGAAAACAAACACCTCAGGATGCAGTTTGTTCTTTCTGTTATGTACATTTGCTGTCTTCTAAGCAGTATGCTTCAGTCTACCTTTGATCTTAATTTCTTTCTCCTTTGTTATTGTTCATAAAAGCATAGACCAAAGATATTTCATCAAAAGTTTCTTTTTAATTGTTCTTGGTTAGTAACTATGATCTTAATGTATTAAGGAAAGAATAGGAAGATGATCCCGTAGCTCTAGACTCCAGCCAGTAGCATTAAACTCCAGGATTGTTCTTAGGTGAGTCTTAGTCAGCTTTTCTGTTTTTCACTTTTGACCCCCTTCTTAATTACTATCATGTGGAAGTATTCTGTGATACCCAAAAGATACAGGATGGGATATCACATTTCTGTGATCCCAGCATTTAAGAGGCTGAGGATTGCTCTTTGTAATTGGACCCTGTCTCAGAAAATAGAGAAATACTGATAGAAACACTTGATTTGTTTTTGTGGTAGGAATGGAGAATTATTGGTATTATATTGAGCATATATAAATACGTGTAGTCTCATTTATCAGAAACTTTAGCAACTGTTTTCTCCTATTCACCAGAGAGGAAAATACTCTTGTCAGTAAGACATGATAACTTTTGTATAACATAATAATGCTATCTTTGTGATCATGAATTGTAATGGTATTATCTGTAGTGAATACAGTAGTACTTTTCTTTATTGGGACCTCATATAGGCTAGCATCTGAAGTTCATTAATTGTAACTAGATAATCTTAGTTAATAATCTGCCAGAGTGTTTAGGGAGAGTTTGATAGAAGAGATGGAAAGGAAGAATGTGTACTGTGTTGTAGTGAAAGATCTGAATTTTGGAGTTAGATCTGTCTGAACTTTGTCAGCTGCTAGCTTTGTGACTTAATATAAGTTACATCTTGTTTCAGATCCTGCTTCCATCTTTAAAAAATAGTTTCTCTGTCTATTGGACTGAATTGTTGGATTAAAATGAGATAATAAGGTCATTTAGTGAGTCATTTTTCCCCCTCAGACTTTCTCTACTTTTCTGTTTCATTTGTGGTATACTATACCATACTCTGGGCCACTAATTTTAGATTTAATCTGGTATTCCAGAGTTGTTGACAAGTAATTCAAGGAATGTTATCTAACTCTTATGATTATAAGATAAAGACTTGTGTGTCAGATCTGTGATGAAAAAAATATTCAGTCTCTTTAATCCCTGTAATGACTCTTAAGATAAATATGAGTGTTAGTATTATGTTTAGGAAAGAAAATAAAGGTTTAAGGGGATTTCTGGGTTTGTCCAGACACTAATAAGCATTAGAGCTGAGATAGTCACCTCAATCTTAACTGTAAAGCATCCAGATGGGTACTTTGGGTTTGTTTGTTTGTTGTTTCGAGGCAGGGTGTTGTGCTATAGCCCAGGCTAACTTTGACCCCACAACTCTTGTACCTTATTTTGGGTTCTGGATTACAGGGCACATAAATATCCAGCTTCAGCTTGCACAGTGTTTGTATATGTTCATGTTGTTGTTGGTAGGCATGTGGAGGCCAGAGGTCTATTTCAGGAGTCATTCTTCATAAACTTTCCACTTTTTTTTTTTTGAGACAGTGTCTCTCACAGGGACAGTGGCTCAACTGTTAGACTGATTGGCCAGTGAGGTTTAGGGGTTCTCCCTATTGTTGGGATTCTAAACACTTGCCACTATGGTTGACCTTTCTAGGTGTTTGGGGTATTGAACTTGGGTCCTCATATTTGTGTAACAAGTACTTCCCGATAGAGCTATTGCTTGCTCTTAAATGTCACACTCTGTCTTTATTATTTCTACCTTCTGGGGGTGAAAATATTAAGTAATATTTATTATTTGTTTTAGTCTAATATGCTAAGTACTTTACATACACTTTTAATTTATTCTATACATTTTTATAGGAAAATACTCTTGTCTCCCTCCATTTTATCAGTGAGAAACAATGAGGTACAGAGATAAGAGTTTGCAAAAGGCCAGACTGCCTCATTGTGGCAATGCAGAATGCTACAGCTACTCAGGAACACAATTTGGCAGTGTTTTACAAAACTAAACACACTCTATGTGATATGGCAGTTCACATACTATTTGGTATTTACTCAAAGGATTTGGAAATTTATACCTACACAGAAATTTGTAGCAGCTTTATATATAATTGCCAAAAATTGGAAACAACTCAGTTGTTCTTCAGTAGGTAAATGGACAAACTGTGGTACATCCACAGAGGAATATTATGCATCGCTAAAAACAAAACTACTGAGTTCTGAAAAGTAAGAGTAACCTTAAGTGCTTTAATATTGCAATAATAGGAAGGAACCAGTTATATAATAATACTGTAAGAAATAAACTTCTGGAGACAATTAAAAAAAGGTCAGTGGTTGCTGGTAATTAGGAAGGAGGGAACATATGAATAGTCAGATCTCAGGATTTTTAGGGCCATTAAACTATCCTTTATAATATTGTAATGTCATTTTTTTGTAATATTGCATGTCATTTATATTTATACAAGAAAGAATGTATAGTACCAAGAGTGAACCATAGTTTGGACTGAGTTGTGGGTGAAAAGATTGTCCGTGTGTTCAGTGGTAACAAGTTTACGGCTCTGGTGGGGCCCTAATAAGGCAGTATGGGAAATCTGTATAGCTTTTTGTCAGGTTTGTTGAGACCTTAAAAAACAAAACAAAACAAAACACACAAACAAAAACAAACAAAAAACCCACCAAAACAAAACAAAACAAAACAAAACAAAACACCAAACATGGTGTTTTAGGCTGAATATGTTCATGTAACATCCAGTAGGCTAAGGCAAGAGGATCATGAATTCAAGGCCAGCCAGAACCATCTGATAGGTTCAAGGCTAGTTCAGAGTAAATAGCGAGACCCTTTTTCAAACAAAACTACAGTGGGGGGGAAAAAAGTGTAGTCTTAAGAAGTGGTAGAACAGCGTTTTTAACTAGTTAGCTGTTATTTAGCCTAAAAAGAGTGTATATGTACAGTGTTAAAAGCAGTGACTCCCAAAAACTTGGCTTCAAAAGGAGCTACTTTTTGGTTTTTCATTTAAATCAGGTTTTTGTATAAAATTGTAACTACCCTCAAGAAAAGCACAAAGAAATTATTCCCCTATACTTGTGGCATTTGTGAGACTGAGGTAAGACGATTTTGAGTTTAAGACCAGCTACTTTGCAAGGCTATACTCTCCAAAGCAAAAAGAAAAAATTTTAGAATACAACTTTAGTTTTTTTTCTTTATGATTATGATATGAAAAATTATTGTTTTCATGATAATTTATGAAAGTATGAACAATTATTGTTTGCTTTTCTTATCTACCATGATAGGTAGGAATTGGAGGTATATTTACTAAGACAGTTTTCAGCCGTGTGCGTGCGTGTGCGTGCACACACACGCATGTTTATGCACTTGCACATGTGTGCATGCTGGTACTGGGGATTGAACCCAAAACTTTGAATGCTATACAAGTACTCTACCAATGAGCTATAGTCTAGTTTTTTTTTCCCAGTGGTGAAAACTAGACTAGTGTGATATTAAGTAAACTAGGCTATTTGATGATAGATGTTGTTAATTTGAGAATTTTAGTGATAATTTCTTGTATTCTAAGTGTCGTCTTAATGACCTTTTGAAAGAGAGCTAGCAACTTGTTCAGATCAATGTCCCTGTCTTTCTCTGTAGAATGACATGCTTTCTGTATATTGAATTTCAGTTTGATACTTTCCATAATATAGGGGAAGTGTAGCTTGGTTCTTTGCTGTTAAAAATTGATGTGAGGACTAGAACACCTGCCTAGCTGTTAAAGGAAGGGAAGTTTTTTTGTTTTTTGTTTTTGGTGTTACTACAAAATCAGAATAGTACAAGAAGATAGGGAGAGAACCAACAGTGAGGGAGGGGCCAGCAAGATCCCTCACTGGAAAGGGTATGGCAGCAGAAACCTGGCAGTGAGTTGCATCCATAGAAACACACATAAAGGTGAAAGGAGACAACTTCCATAAAGTTGTCCTGACTGCACTGACGCTACCACAGTAATATTAAATAATAATAATTAAAAAAAAAAAACAGGGAAACTGAAGACAGTAAGTTTTAGCTCTTACACTATGGAGAAATAACTCAGAAAATGACTTCCTAATGCGTTTTTTTGTGGGAAAACTACATCATTGTACTAGAAATGTAAAGATCATGAAGCAAACCTTTAGGCATTGACTTTTCTCTCTTTTGTAGACTTTTAAAATATTTTTTTTTTAATTTTTTACTCAAAGCAGGGCCACTGGCATTTTTCTGATACAGCAACAATGTTGACTTCAGGTAATAACCAACAGTGTGTGGATGCTTAGGCAATTTTCAGCTAGTTGTCTCCATTGCATTTTAAAAATAAATTTTGTTTTTCATGTAAATTCATTAGCAAGTAGGAGATAAATGGTCTCAAATTTACCTACAAAGAAAGGCAGGCTTCTGAATCTCTGCCTGAGAGTCTACATTTGAAAACCAGGGTTAGCTAGGAAATGGATTGAAATTTCTGAGATTACAATTAAGGTTCATTTTATTTTCTTTTCCTTTTGAGGCTGTGTTACACTAATTGATTTTTTTTTTTTTTTTAAATAAAAGGCTTTTTGGCTAAAACTAACAGACTTGGCCATGTAGAAATATCACTCATAAATAAATAGTAATATAGAAAATGTCTAATAGAAAAAGTCACTTCCTTCAGTGGCAGATCATTTTTTGCACACCTGTTCTGAAACTTAAAACCTGTTATTTTCAGAGATATTCTTATTTCCCTGCTCCTCATGAAATTGCTAAAGGACTTAGTAGGGGTAATGAGATGAATATTTTAAGAAGTAATTTATTTAACTTTATTTTATGTGCATTGGTGTGAAGGTGTCAGATTCCCTGGAACTGGGGTTACAGACAATTGTGAGCTGCCATGTGGATGCTGGGAATTGAACCTTGGTCGTCTGGAAGAGAAGCCAGTGCTCTTAACGGCTGAGCCAACTCTCCAGCCCCTACATGAGTATTTTTAAGTTGGTCTAATCTTTATATTGAATAACATTTTGTTCCTTGGGAAAATTGCATAAATTACTGATTTGCTATTAGGAAAAGTATTTAGATTAGTTTTATTTGGTACAAAATATAAATGACTTGAGTGTTTTAATTATGATCTAGTTGTATATGGAGTAAAAGATTGGTTAAGAAATCTGATTTTATGTATGTTATATAGTTACATTGTAAATGAAGTTTGTAAATAAAGAGACTTTTTATTATCTTTTCCCCTCTCCCACCCCTTCCTTTTTTTTGAGGCCATTTCTCATTCTGACTACTCCAGGTGTCTCTGCTTGTGCCTCGTGAGTGCAACAAGGGTGAACTACCATGTCTGGTTTTTTTTTTTTTTTTTGTCATTTTAAAAGAAAGTTTAAAACATATTGTACATTGTTTATATACTTTATAAAGACTTTAACTTTCATCTTAAAATATTTTCTTTAGATTTTGTAACTGGTAGTATATGGTCATTTGGAATTTTTAAAAATGATTTTACATAGAGTTTTTATATATTAGCCAAATAGTTTTTTATAACTGGGTATCTATGTTAACTTTAATTATTTATGTTGGAAATACTATTGCTTAGTACATAAATTCTAAATTCTAAGTAGTAAATGCTAGACTATATTTGAAGATTAGTTGGGACTATAGTTATTTAATCCCAAACGGTTTTTTTTTTTTTTTTTGGCCAGATGTATTTCCTAATTACTAAATAAAAGATATCTATGTTGGACTTGTCAATTTAGAGTCAATCTTTAAATTATTGTAACATTAATATGTTTCTTATAGAAAATTAGAAACAGGAAATATAGGCATTTATAATCCTCTTACTATTGATAAATATCAGTAATACCTTGGCATACATCCCTCCAGAGATATTTGTGTAATCTATGTATACAGCACATACATAGATGAAGCAGATCTTCCCTGATTTCAGATCTTTTGTTTCTCTTTAGAAATTCACCCATAGATCTTCAAATGTCCAGCTCTCTTATTATTTAGAATTCATTCTAAATTTCACCTCTCCAACATCCAGACAGCCTTTTTAACCTTCTACTACGTGGTAGTACTGTAGCTGTGTGATCTTCTTCAACTAGATTATAAGGTACAAGAGAGTAGAGAAGATTGCATCTATGCTGTAGCCCTACTATAGCCCTAATGTCCAGAGTGTAGCCAGCGTATAGTATGTATATTCTTAATAAATTCAGATGAATGAATGTTTAATTAAAAAATTAAATCGGAATGAATGTAGGTTAAGTGATGTGGAATCAAAGGTAATATATACGCAATCTCAGATTACTTACAGTCTAGAAGAAAGATTGAGATTAAATATGTGACATCTGGAATGGGAAGTGCTGTGGTGACAAGTGCAGCTCTAAGTTACTTTTTTTTGCTACTTACTCGATTAGGTGAAGTTATCAGTACAGGCTTTCTACAAGAGTGACACCATGAGCATTTGGTAACATTTTTATGTCAATTCCATTACTCCATAATTTATAATGGTTAAGTAATATAATTGTAGTATGTAACTATCAGCATTTAGTCACTATATTAGGCATTTTAGAGGATTCTGCTTTTGTTGTTTTAAAGGTAATGTCTTTACATTTGTGTTTGTCTATGTAATTTGAGGAGGAATACTGAACATGAATCCTGGATGATACTAATAAACTAATAATTTCAGAGGTTTTAAATATTAGTTAAATGACTTTCACTTAAGAACTGTAAGCTTTTTGTCACATTGTTTATAATAGTGCCTGGTAGTAAACTTAAAGCTTTTTCCCATTTAAAACACTTAGGCTGGTGCTAGTGAGATGGCAGTGAGTGAAGCACTAACTGTCAAACCTGACAACTACAGTGGAAGGAGGGAACTGACTTCTAGAGACCTGACCACACTCTTTACTATACTTATATACACAGCAATAATAAAGTCCACAATGGTATAAATAGGCTAAAGGACTGGAAAGGACAGGGTTTTTTTGTTTTGTTTTGTTTTTTGTCAAACATCCCATATGTGTGTGTGTGTATACACACACACACACACACACACACACACACACACACACATATGTATATAGAAATGAGACCATAATCTTTCAAAATGTAAAAAAAGATTAATTAAAAAAAAAAAAAGATACTGTCATGGCTGTCTTTGTAGATAAGTCAGTCCTTTCTTAGATAACTTTGACCTGGAAGTGTATTTATTGTCTGGATCTAGAGTTTATATTTTCAAAGTTGGTATTACATATCACCAAATTGTCATTTGTGAAAATACTATCTTTTTTAAATAAGGATTAAGCATTTTGGGGGTCTAAAGAGTTTTTAGTTATCGTTTATCTGTAATCTTGGGTAAAACTCTCTATATTTACTTTGTTCGTCCATGAAACAGTGTGGAGAGTAACTCATCAGATAGGATGTAAGAGTGACGTGCTGTGTGAAGAGTGCTCTGTGCCGAACCTGGCGCAGAGTAAACCTTGTCACCATTTGCTGGGTTTTGCCTCTGAGTTTTCTTGCTGTTTGTGTTGCCTTTTTCTTTCTCTTACTTTTTTCCATGAGAAGGAAAGTCTTCTGTTTCAGCTCCTTTTTTGAGAGTCTTACTTTACAACCCAGACTAGTGTCAATTCTTAATCTTTTGTCAGCCTCCCAGATGCTTGAATTACAGGCTCAAAAGGATATTGTAAAGTCTGTCTTTCCTGAAGGAAAGTGATGATCATTTTTAAGAGACAACAAGAAAAAGGAGTGACAAAAATGTAGTAAGACAAAACAGCAGGAAATGATTGGGTGTAACAGAATAAGAGGTAGGACCAGCAAGGTGAACAGTAAAATAAGCTTCGATGAGAATCGAGTGGCAACCTATGTCATCAGTTTATATTTCCTGTAGTTGAGTTACCTGTACCCCTCCCCGCTACCCTTGCAAGACAACGTTATTTTTTAAAAAGCCAACTTGATAGGCAAAAATAGTTTTTATGGCTTAATTTATCTTTGGCTCAACTATGTATAGACTGACAGCAAAACGTGAAACAACCAACTTCAATTTAGATTTTGAGTCACTGAACAAATAAATCATCTACATGGTTTATCATACACTACTTCAATGCTTTATTACAAGTCATATTAGTAAATATATCCTCTGTGTGTGGTGTGGTGTGTGTGTGTGTGTGTGTGTGTGTGTGTTGCTGGAGATTGAATCCATGGCCGGGCACAGACTAAGTTAGCATTATATACCACTCAACTATATAGTTCAGCAGTACCTCACTATTAGTTTTTTTTTTTTTTTTTAGTATAATCTTTGACTCAGAATATTATTGTATTTTAAGATCTTTGTCTCATTTTTGTTTCTAATGATAAAAGATGTAATAACAAATTCTCAGAAATTGAGAAGTTATTTAATTTTAGATCAAATACCTTAAGACACATGTATACTGACACTGGTCCTAGCAACTAACTTATTTTTAATTATTGTGGCCAGAAACAGCAGATGAAAATGGTAAAACCCAGAGAGCTGATGATTTTGTCTTGAAGAAAATAAAGAAGAAAAAGAAAAAGAAACACCGAGAAGACATGCGAGGAAGACGCCTTAAAATGTACAATAAGGAAGTACAAACCGTCTGTGCCGGCCTAACCCGCATCAGCAAAGAGATTCTCACCCAAGGACAGCTAAATAGCACTTCAGGAGTTAATAAGGAGTCCTTCAGGTATCTGAAGGATGAACAGCTGTGCAGATTAAATTTGGGCATGCAAGAATATCGGGTGCCCCAGGGAGTACAGACACCTTTTACAACGCACCAAGAACACTCTATTCGCAGAAATTTCTTAAAAACAGGTACTAAATTTAGCAACTTTATCCATGAAGAACACCAGTCCAATGGCGGTGCTCTTGTCCTTCATGCTTACATGGACGAACTCTCATTTTTGTCTCCAATGGAGATGGAGAGATTTTCTGAGGAGTTTCTTGCTTTGACATTCAGTGAAAATGAGAAAAATGCTGCCTACTATGCTTTAGCAATAGTGCATGGAGCGGCTGCTTATCTCCCAGACTTCTTGGACTACTTTGCTTTTAATTTTCCCAACACTCCAGTGAAAATGGAAATTTTGGGCAAGAAAGATATTGAAACAACCACCATTTCAAATTTTCACACTCAGGTAAGGTAAAATTATTGTTCAATTGGATAGTAAATACAGTATCTCAACAGTGTTAATTTCATTGTGTTGCACAGCACATAACTGTACACATTATAAAAATTCCTGGTAATAAAAGTACTTCAGACTGTCTGTTCTTCAAATTGTAATTCCTAATTGCTGAGATCTCTGGTGTGGAACTTGCTACTTGCTTGAAGACATGCTTTATACATCATTGTGGGTTTATGGAAATCGGCCAGAAAATGAATCCAGACTTCACATTCAGGTAATAATAGTATAGAGTATATATATATGATTTAGTCATAATAGCCTCAGGTAATGTTAGTTAAGACTATGATACCAAAATAGAACACTTAAGGGTGTTGTCTTAGTTATTCACCAGGTTTTGCTGAAGTTCTTTCAGTAACTTGTTGGCAGTCTGTCCCAGAAATACACTCTGTGTGTGTGCCTTGGGAATGTTACTGGAAAGACCGCCATTGCCTCTGCTCCTTCTGTTTGTGCATTGTTATAGGTAAAGCATTTTCTGAAGCCTTGCTTGGGCAGTTAGGCTTAAGTCAGCAGGGAACCGTTCCTTCCTAATCAGTTTTTAGCTAAGCGTTCCTTTCAATGGAGTAATTGTAGAGTTTAAAAAAAAAAAAAAAAAAAAAAACACAAAAAACTGAAGGTTTTTAAAATTTTTTTGATTTTTGTTTTGCTTGCATTTCTCAGAAAGATTGTGAATGTGAATGGGCAGTACTAGGTTTATACTGTAGATATTGTGATTCAAGTTTCACTTTTAAAAGATTTATATAGTCTGCTTTTTCAAGCTTAATAGTGAATTACTGCCATTCTTTTCCCTTAAATTTTTTTTTGAGGTAAATAAACTTACATAATCCGACTCTCAGCTGCTTATATTATAGTGGATTCAAGCCACATAGACTTGCCTGAACCCTCCTCTATCTTGAATTTTTTAGTGAATCTTACTATCCTTGCCTCCAACGAGGGGAGTATCCAATTTAGGTTTATGGACTTCAGAATTTCTCTAATTGAAGTTCTCTCTGCAGTAGAGAGAGCAGGAGCAGCTAATCTGGAGAGGTCGCAAGATGAGTCTGCCCAAGATGTTGGAACTGGATGTGCAGTAAAGGGCTTCGTCTTGGATTTTGGCCTTGTTACCACAATCAGGTACCAAAGTACAGACTTTTGTAGTAGAGTTTCCTTACTTTTTCTTTTTTAAAGGAGTTTTGCCCTTTGAAAGTCAAAGAATCCTACTTTTATAAATACTGCAGAAGAGACAAGAAATAGCTCTAACCCAGTCTGTAGTTAACAAAGAAAGGTACTGCTGAGAGCGGATTTTATATGTTCCATCACTTTTTTAGATTAGAGAAATAAATTTTCTGTTCTGACAGACCAACAAGCTTATCTGAAAAATAAGTCAGAAATTTGGGGGAAATATGGTTTTATAAAGGTGGCCTTTTAACTTTCATACTAGTCTATAGAGTTTGTATGTCAACAGACATTACTCAGACTAAATAAGACATCTCAAAATGGTATTCCCTGCTGATTTTTGTCCTCCAATTAATTTTTTAAGTGGAGCTGATATTTAAATGACTGTACCAACAACTTACCTTGAGATTCACTTTGTGGTTTATAAAATAAGTACTCTTACAGAATATGGTAGATTATTATGGGATTAGATATTACTACTTTAGCAAAGTGAAGACTGTGGGTCTTGTGCTCTTGGTCTTTAAAACTTAAGCTTTGAATAGCATGAAACTTGAAATTTGCATTTGTAAAATCTTTGATGTGGAGATGGAAGCTAATACATTAGTTCACATTTGTTCATGATGTGTAGAAATGCTTTCACATTGATATCTGAGTATTTGAAACAACCAGGAGGTAGGTAAGCAATCTATCTTTGCTGTCCATTGAAGAAACTGTTCATTTGTTATACAGAGTCAAATGTTTAGTAAGTAGAAGAGTCAGGATGGAATGACTCCTTACTTTGACCACTGGTGCTTTTATTTGTGTAACATTATGGTTGTGAAGTTAAAATTGGGTCTCATCTTAAAGTAGGAGGAGCTTTGTTTTTAATATTTTTTTAAAACAAATATGCTTAGATTATGGGAATTAATTGATTACTTGTTATAGTTTGGAAATCTGTAGTTTTAGGAACTTCTTTTAAATGATAAAGTCAAATAAAAATTGGGTATTTTTGTTTTTGTTTTTTTGTGTCTATATGTTCCTTGTTTAAACATGTAGCAATAATAATTGTTCATGACTGTATTTCAAGATAGGTTTCAGCTTTTATTGAGACCCTACTGGGTACTGGACAATCTATTCTTTTTTTTAATGATTTATTTTTATATTATGTGCATTGTTGTTTTTCCTGCATGTATGTCTGTGTGAGGTGTCATATTTCCTGGAGGTAGAGTTACTGGCAGTTATAAATTACCATGTGGATTGAACCCAGGTCCTCTGGAAGAAGAGTCAGTGCTCTTAATTACTGAGCCATCTCTCCAGCCCCTGGACACTTCATTCTTAAAAGGACTGGCTGACTGATTTAGCCTAGTAGAGAGATGAGTAAAGTAGCAATTATTAACCAGTTTTAGAAGAATAGAGGTATGCACAGGGAAAACCCTACTGTTGAGAGAGCAGAGTTTGTGGTGGTTTTAGAAGGCATTTTAATGCTATGCTTAAGGAGTCTCTTAAAAGCAGATCAATACTTAACTTTGTGTAGATATTGTTAATCAAAAGGAATTTTAGCCTATGCAGATGTACAATCTTGAGAATGTGTCACATTCAGGGAGCTGCAAACAGCTTGAATGAGGCAAAGGGGCATTCTGATTGTTTAGGGTGATGACGGAGAGAGAATAAGACTGAGGGGTAGTCAAAAGTGTAAAGAACTGTATACCAAATTGTTTTTCTAAAGGTAATGGGGGTTATTAGTGATTTTTAATAGGGGGAGTATAACAAATTGTACTTGTAAGGATTAAAGGGTAAGGTTGAGAAAGAAAATGAGGGACAAAGTGAGTTTGGAAGCAAGAAAACTGATTAGGTTACTATAGTAACTAGAGAGAAAAGTTTCACGTCCAAACTAACGTCGGTTTTGGAGAAAAGAGTAAGGTTTGAGAAATTATTAAATGGGAGTTAACTAGGTTCAGTGAAAGAAGAGGGCTGGTTTTAAGATGTGGCTTAGAGAAATAGGAAGATGATGGTGATAAGGAAAGTTAATAGGGGCTGAAAAAGCTGGTGTCTCATGAGAGTTGGGGAATGTGTAACTATTTCTGTCCTGCCATTCAGCTCTAACACAGAGACTTCTTGTTAATTATGAAAGTTCAGCCTATAGCTTAGGCTTGTTCCTAACTAGCTCTTACCATTTTAATTAATCCATTTATATTAAACTACGCTTTATCACGTGGTAGTCTCTCTTCCATCTTGCACCTCCTATTTCCTCTCTATGTCTCCCAGCGTCTCCCCTTTTTTCTTCCCAGAGTCCTTTCTGTCCCTCTTCCTGCCCAGCTATTGGCCATTCAGAAGGCTCCTTGGCAGACACATCTTTACAGTGTAAACACTTATTCTGCAGCAGGGCTACTGTGCTATTTAAGAGATCTTTTGATGTACTTCTTACCTCCACCCTGTCTTTAGGGCTGAAGATTGAAACCAGGACTTTGTGTGTGCTAGGCAGGTGCTCTTCTTTGGAGCCTGAAGTCCCCAGCTGTTGGAGATATTTTGAGTTGTAGGTACATTTGGGCTTATATTTAGAAAGATTTCTTAGTAGCTGCATATCTGGATCCAAGGTAGGAAAGTGCAGGTTGTGGATTAATTAACATGTAGGCAAACCAGAGATGGTAGTAGAATGGGAAACTGGTGAAGGTAAAGGTGTAATATACCTTCATTTAAGTGTGAGAAGAGACCAAAAAAGTAAGGCAGACTATGAAATTTGTTTCCTAGATTTTGACAGTAATGGAGTGATTAAAAAATTATAACATAGCCTGTAGGTGAGATTGCTCAGTGGCTAAAAACACTTGATATGCAGTTATGAGGCCTGGAGTTTGGATCTTAATACCCATTTAACTAGCGGGGGTCTTGCAAACATTTGTAACTCCAGTTCAGAGATCTGATGCCCACTTACAATGTTTGCACATGTGGAAGCATACACACCACATGTGTGTGTATATACACTGACAGACACATAATATCTTTAAAAAATTATACAGCCTATGATGGAGCAAGTAAGATAAAGATGAAAAAAATGTTAGGTTTATGAGTTAGGAATTTAATTGGAAACATTTCAATACTAGTACTTTGCAAAACACTGGTGTGGTGGTGGATTTTTAAGTATTGTAAATTGCAGCTTTTCTTTAGAACCTTGCTATCAAACAGTGCTTGTTGGAAATGTATGCACTTGCTTTTTACTGAGATTTTCCACTCAAAATCTGCCTGTTTGAAGATTCTGTAGATTATTCTATGTATATGAAGGCTCAATGAATACTGCTTTAAAGTTTTGTCTCCTAGCAGGAGGATGTTTTTAATGTAAACAGCACATTCCAGGAAGGATATACCTAATGAATGTTAAGGATGGTAGATTAAACAGAAGTGGACAATAAGTGGCTACAATTTGGGCTAAAGATATCCTAAGATAGTTTGGGAACTGCCTCATTCCAGATTGCCACAATTACAGAATTCTTAACAGTAGATTAGCCTTTTACAACCTTTAACTTTACACAGGCACCTCTTTTTTCTCTCCTGAGAACTTCAGCTCTTGAAATAAACTGTAGGCTTGTTTTGTGTAAGAAAAGTTAGAGCTTCTACTACTTTGATATTTTTAAATTATTGTGTTGGGTCAGCTACAATCCATGTATAGGTTGTTTTTGAATATTTTATAATCCTCAAATATTTTAACACTCCAGGAGGTAAGTTCATTATATCAATTGTAAATCCAAGCTGATCCTTGTTTGATTACCTAGTTTCTAGGGACTGCTAAAGGCTAGTTTTGTAAATTTGAATTTCTAAAAGAATATGCATGTATTAAGACAATAAGATGTTTTTATAATTCTGTAGGAGTATTCATTTCTAATTTTTAATTGGTCATTGGCTAAGTACCAGTTTTGACCAAAAATGTTTGAATATTTGTGGATTCTTTAGGTCAGTTAATGGAGAAATAACAAAAAATAACATAGGAAAAAGACATAAAAATGACTTTTTTTTTTCTTAAAAATTTTATCTATATGCACTTTGGGAATAAATGTGGATAGGATATTTTAACTAGGTATACATTTTAGTTATAGTAATGGCTATTTGAAAACTCTTTAGTGATTTTAGGCTGAGTTGTTACAGCTCTACAATAGTCTTCAGTCCTTAACTTCCTATTTTATAGGCATCTTGTGGGCATCAGAGGAATTGATAAAAGTTCGAATCATTTAGTTCTTTTAAAGACTACAGGGATTTAGGAAAGAGGAAGTCATCTTCAAGTCCTAGTTTCCTATATAAAAGACAGTATTTTGGTTTTAATCTTCCCAAGGAGTTTTTTGGTTTTTTTTTTTTTTTTTTTTTTTTCCCTCTCCATGTGAATGGAATGGAAGTCTAGGGCTCAGGGCTTAGCAAACTATAATGTGCATGTAATTCAACTGGGAATCTTATTATATCTTCCTGTGTATTGGTGTTTCCTAAATGTGTGTCTATGTATTGTGCATATGCCTGGTGTCTGCAGAGACCAGAGAAGGTGTCAGATACCTTGAAACTGGAGTTAAAGATGGTCGGAATTGCCATGTGGGTGCTGGGAATGGATCCTCTGGAAGAGCAGCCAGTGCTCCTAATCTCTGAGCCATCCCAATATAGCCTACATTTCTAACACTCTCAGGTAGTGTTGATGACTCTAAAAAGCCCCAGCTCTTAACATCTATAAGTGGCTTGCACATGAAAACAGTAACAAACTAACAATATAGAGTGATGTTAAAATTGGAATTGTTTTAAACATCACTGAGATGGCTTATTTTATAAGAACTAAATGATTGAAGGGTATACATGAAGAAGGATGATGGATATATATTTTGCAGGGCAAGTGTTCATATTTTAAATTTTGGATTTTTCTTAAAGATTTTCTGTACTTATGATTGAAAATCTCACTGAAGGACATCCTTAAAAAATGTAATTAGATGTGTTTTCCACTGTGTCACTGGCCTGAGTAAGAACATAACCTTTTAAACTTTATTTTGTTAGTAGTACTTGCAAATGTTACTTTAATAGTAAAAATATTCTAAAAAACTGGTGACATTTTGTAGGATTGGACTATCTAACTTTAATGTCTTGTTTTAGAGAATAACATTATTTCCCTAATATATTTGGATGAGGCTTGTTAGCTTCCTAACCCTTGATTAATATATTGGTAATTTTTTAATGTTGATAATTATGAAGAGTGGAATTAGTAAAATGATATATAATTGGGAAGTAGGTAAACCCTTGAGGAGGTCAAAGCATTAGTGCATTGTACAAAAAAGGAAAAGTAAATATTTGAAGTTGCTGCCTTTAGAAACTAAAACAGCATGCACAGTAGGTTTGATTATTTTCTTTAGTTCTCAGTGAGGCTTGTAATAAACTCACTTTGACCCACTCAGTGCTTTTCTATGGGATGTTTCAAAGAGTGTTTTTCTACTCATAGGTCACAAGGTTAGGAAGACTGCTAGCTTGCTTTTTCCTTTCAGTTTTTTAAAAAAATCAGCTTAAATAGGCTTCTTCCTGAAGTACAAGTTCTGTGGAATAGTTTACCCCCTAAAAGGGTTTTCAATATGGTATATTTCAAGCTTGGTGTTCTTCTCAGTCTTAATAAATGATATTAGAAGTAAGTATTGAATACACAGTGGGATTTAATTAACTTTCAGAAATGATATAGGATAACTGCAATGTTGGGTTTCTAACCTAAGGAACCATATGTATGTTGATGTATAGAACAGTGTGTACATTAAGAGAGAGTTGGTTAATACTTGTGGTTATTACAAGCCTAACAGGTTCTTTGAGTGCATGCTAAGCATGGTTAATTCCACACCCTTCTCGCCTGATTTAACCAAGGTGGGGTTTTCCCTGTTGCCATTATCTTTTGCTTTCATGGCAGCTTTACTTTGTTCTGCTCTATTCTCTGTACTTAACCTCCTTGACATACCCCTGACATGTTTCTTCCTCTACCCACTATGCTATAATATACTTAAGAAATGATAAGACTCAGCTTTTTTTTTTTTTTTTTTTTTTTTGCTTTCATTGAAAATGTCATAATCCCAGATTCTTTTGGAGATTCCTATTCATTAATTCCGGAGTAAGTCTTGAGGTAAATGCCCCAAACAATTCAATTCCTATAATCAGGGACATTTATGAGTCATTGTATTATATCACATACTACCTACCATATTGTAATTCTTTTTATTTGATGGGTAGATACAATCTAATAATTTCATAACATCATAAACTGAGACATAATTTTGTCTAACATCTATATAGTATAAAATTGTTCTAGAAACATTTTTTGGGTTGGTTAATTATTTGGTTTTTTATATCTTTATAAGGTTTTGTGAAGACTTGTGGCGTTGCTTAGGAAAGTCAACTTATTTGCCTATTCTTCATGACTGTGGAAATTTGATGTTGTTTGTATATGTGGTGTGTGTGTGTGTGTGTGTGTGTGTGTGTGTGTGTGTTTGAACATGTGTATATAGGTCAGAAGTCAATATTACATATCTTCCTCAGTCATTCTCCTTTTTTCTATTTTGAAGCAAGAGCTTTCACTGACCCCAGGAACTCACTAATTTTGCTAGCTTGTGTAGCCAGGCTAGGGATCATCTGTCTCTTTGCAAGCACTGGGATTATAGGGTATTGGGGATCTGAAGTTAGGTACTCATTCTTGTGTAGCAAATGCTTTATGGACTGAGTCATCTCCCCAGTTCCTTTTCCTTTCTCTTAGAAAAGACATTTCCACTTGGCATTAACTGCTTTGCCTATTTACGTTCTGGATTCTGACCCTCAGCCTGCTTCTTCTTTTCAATCATTCTTTGAGACAGGGTCTCATGCTTCCCAGACTGGCCTCCAACTCAATATATAGCTGGAGATGACATTGATTGAACTTCTTAACCCTCCTTCTACTTTATGAATGCTGGGACAACAGGCAGTACTGAGAATTGAGCCTAGGGTTTCATGCATGCTAGGCAAGCACTCCATTAACTCACCTATTTCTTGAGCACCTGTTTTTTTTTTTTTTTTTTTTTTAAGTATATATAATATATGCTTTACCATTTTGACCATTTAAAGTCTGTGATTCTGTGGAATTGCATTCACAATGTTATAATCATCATCACTGTCCATTTCCAGAGTTTTTCCATCATTCCAAACAGAAACTACCTCTTTGCTTAGAATCTTCAGTGATAATACGCCACCCCCACTTCTCCAACCTTTGCTTTCTCCCTTTTATAGGAAAAGGGGATAAGTAATATAAATGAATTATTGCTTTGGATGTGTCCTTTTCCTAGAAGCAATCTTTGTCTTGAATTTGTAGTTTATAATTTTCACTAATTCCATACTTGTCTGTGATGCATATTTGGGGAATCTTCTATGAAATTTGGGTTCTAGTCCAGAGTGGCTAGCAACTCTGATCTACTATGGAAGGAGAGAAAGATGGATATGGATGTTCACACTGTGATTTTCACAGTATATTTTTAATTTGGTAGCTGTCCCAATGTCTATCACCTTAGAAACTTGTTTATACTGGCAGTTACCGTGGTTACTCGTCTGTCTGACTCATGTCCAGTTTATAGTATTATGACTATCACTCTGATTCTAGGAGCCTGACTTTGAGGTTTTGGTAGCCACTTACGACCAAAAATAGCCTCTAATAATCCTTATTTCTTTAGACAGAAGGCCTGCATTTGATATACTACCCTAAATATGAAATAGGTTCAGACATTCTGTAGATTCTGGGTAGTCCATTTGCTCCAGATCATGTTAAACAAGAGAAAAACAGAACACTTAGCACAGCATGAACATAAAATAACTTATGTAACTTTTACTACTACATCACATGCATTCTTTAGATTCCTAGTTTTGGTCTAACATTTGTATGAGAATTATGTTGATGCACAAAACTCTAGTTCATTGATTGTTAGCCTCTGTTTAGGGTATTGGATGTTACAATTTTCTTGTTCTTGGCTGTTTTATGCTTCTGTGGTGTAGTAATTATTGGACTAAATGTCTATTCACACGTATATCCTGGGATTTCTACTTAAATTTTTCTTTTCAAGATTTTACAACTGTTAATGGGATTCAGTGACTCAAGTAAAACCTCACATGTAGGAAGTCTTTGTTCTAGTATACTATTGGTTGGTAGTTGAGATAGGTGGGGAGTTTTAGATTAGAGATGATTTTCTTCAATTTGTAAAGGTACTGTTTCAGTATGTTTTGAGATGAGACCTTTTTAAAATTATGAAATGTGTCAAGCATATAAGGAAGTATAAGTTACAAACAGATTAATGTAAACCAAGAATTGTAAATTCATCAGTGCAGTTGATCTCTGTTCTCTCTGCACTTTTTATATGGAGATATACATTCTTCCATGTGAGTATATTTTCTATTTTTTCTTTTTTCTTCCCCTCCCTTTCCCATTCCTTATCTTCTTGATCCCATTTTCCTCTCCTCTTTTTTTCTTTTTCCCTTCTCCCTCTCCCTTCACTTCCCCACTTTTCTACTGAGGATCCGATACAGACTCTTAGGCATCCTAGTTAAGTGTTCTGCCACCGAGTGACATTTCCAACATTAATTCTTTGTTAATTTCCTTCCCTTAGCTTTCACCGTTTTTCTCTCTTTTTTTTGCTGAAGTTTTTTATTGTATGTTAGATATCCTAATTGATGGTTTAATTTACTTAATTTTTTTTTACATTTTTATTACATTGGTCACATGCATATACACATATATGCCACGTATATGTGTAGGTTAAAGGACAACTTAGGGAAGTCAGAATTTTTTCTTTTCAATATGTGGGTCCTGGGCCCTGAACTCAACCTATTAGGCCTAAAGGCAAATGCCTTTGCTCTTGGCTTTAATTTCCTTTTTTTTGAGTAGGTACTTGTACATCGCTGTGGCTATTTTTAATCTCTTGGGCTCATGCTGATCTTCTAATTTTTTCTTTTTTTTATATATTTTTCTTTTTGTTCTACTGTAGGTAAATTTTAGTTAAAATGGTTTGAATTTGAGAAGGTTCATTCTTGTTTGCTGTTGTTTTTAAAATAGGTTTCTGTTACTCTATCATGGATGTATTACCCTCTCTTATTCCTCTGGTGAAATTATTTTAATTATAAATTAATCAAATTTTCTCTTATGCTTTGTTTCTACAAATTCAGTTTGTCTTATTGTTCTGTTTCTATTACAGGTTTTCTTCAAAAGTGTTGTGGTGTTTTGTTCATATTTAAACACGAGTTACTATAAAACTGGTCAGAAGTCCTGCAATCACATAAATGGGACTTGCCAGTCAATGACTCAGTAAAGAATACATAGCTTTCTGAGCAAAGCTCCAATTACCAGTTTTTTGTTTTTTTCCTCCTGGGTGTTAATTTCTATAGCTAAGAGCCATTACAGGGAGTTAGAATATGTTATAGTTCTCTCTTGGGACTCTTGGAGCTGACTGTGAAGAGAGGTAAGGTGAGTTTCCTCTCTAGCCTCATCTCCTCTGCCTCAGTCTTCAAAGAATGCATGTGATTACCTTTGGTCTCTACTTGGATAATCCATCTCAGTATCTTTATTTATTCATACTTTCAAAGTGAGGTAACATTCATAGATTCTGAGAATTCAAACCTGCACATCTTTGGGGTGTTTACTCAACTTGTCCCATGCTTCAAATTCATGCTGTCTAAAACAAAAGACACCACCTTCCTAAAATTTCTATTCTAGAAGAGAGAATTAAGTAATTTTTTTCATCTGGTTACAAAGGATACAAGTTGGTAGTAATCCTTGGTACTTTTTCCTGTTTTCTGTCATATCCAGTCTTGTTCTAAGTCCTGATAGTTTAATCTCTAGGATCAGTTCACCTCCTTTGAGCGATTTCTCATTTGGGATATTTTAGAATCCTGATTCCTGCTTCTCCGAACACTTAAAAAAACAAAACAAAAAACAAAAAACAAGAAGGCAAATGTGGGAATTTGAGGCTGTAACCCATATGGTAGAAGGCTTGCCTAGCATGCACAAAACCCTGGGTTGGACCCCAGCACTGTGTTAACCACATGGTGGCATACTCTTACAACCCCAGTACTACTAGGAGGAGGCAAGAGGACCAGTTCAAGGTGATCTTCATCTAACTATGCAGTATGAATCCCAGGACATCTTGGGTTATATGAGATCCTGCTTTAAAAACTGACAAGCGTGGTTTGCCATGAAGCTATGTGGGAGGTTGCGATGGGATCTTGAGCTCTAGAGTTTGAGTTTATCCTGGACATACAGTAAGACTCCCAACTCTAAAACAAAGCTGGGACATTTCTCTTTCTTTAGACCTAATAGGTTACCAAGTTTGTTTTTTTTTTGGCCAGGGTTTCTCTGTGTAGTCTGGCAGTCTTGTAATTTACTCTGTAGACCAGGCTGGCCTCAAACTTAGAGATTTGCCTGCCTCTCTGCCTTGCAGGTGCTGGGATTAAAGGTGTGTGCTGTAGACTGCTCAGCGGACCACTGGTCTGCTGGGAGACCTAACTCGGATACTCAGGTCAGGAGTGAATTCGGTGTGACAGACAGAGTCAAACACAAGAGGTTTGCTACTGCTGCGAATCTTTACTTCAGAGCATCAGAATATATACAGTCATTTTAAGGGAACAAACTCTTTGGCAGGAGTCTAAAAGATTACAATCTTGTTCAGAAATCATTAGTGCTGAGACAATGGGAACATGAGAACATTAGACATAGACTACACTGGAAGAGAAAATTCTATTTTATGCCTGTCTTAAACATAGACTTCATAGGAAGAGGTCTGTGGTCAGCTCGCCAGACATCTAGTTTTTGCTAGTTTCGATATTTATGATGCAGCCCTGTGTCTCTACCACAAGTCCTGACTTATAATTTTTAGTATATGACTGATTTGGACTTTTTATAGTCTTGTTCTTTGCTTAAGATTATATAAATCTACTCCATTGTTCTAAAATTCTTAGTCTGTTTTCTGTTGCTATTGCAAGCTATCAAAGGCCAGGTACATTATGAAGAGAAAAGCTTTAGTTTTCAGTCAATGTACTAGGGATTCAATAGTGTGTAACTGGCATACACCTGGCTCCATTTTGGGTGAGGATGTGACAGAGTGATTCAGAACAGAACAGGCCAGCTCACTTTTAATGATTTCTTAGCGACTATCTGTGACTGTGGTACTTTCTAAGTGATAAATTTCACCATATCCCAGTATCACCACACTAAGACTGAGCAAAAACTTTTTGGGAGACATGCCATGTTGACCTCATATTTGCAGACTGTTGTGTTCTCTTTTAATCTTTTATTAATATTCAAAATGTACTTTTCACTTTATTTTTCTCACTTGTATGGTTTGCAAGTTCCTAATAACCATTATTCTCTTTTGGCTGTAGTGTAGTTGTAGATTTTTTTCTTAAGTACAGGTCAGGCTATAATATGCCAGTGTCATCTATCCAACCAAAATTACCATAACAAAGAAAATCCAGATATGGTTCCTAGGAAAGGAAGTTTTTTTTTTCCTATGACAGTCCAGAGTTTGGCAATACCGTTTGACTTTATCTAGGATCCTAGTTCTTTCTGTATTTAAGTATGGGCATTCCTTCTGTATTATATGCTTGGCTGCATCTGGCTCTGTATCACCCAGGTTTCTGTTAGCAAAGAAAGAGGAAGTGAAAGACAAGATGGTTCCTTACTAAAATTGCACTTCTGACTTGTGTCTTATTGGCTAAAACTTAGTCACAGGGTATACTTAGCTGCCAGGGAGTCTAGCTCACTGGCCATATGCCCAGGAAATTTAGAAGAAAGAATTCTTAGGAATAATTAGTGGTTTGCTTGTTTGGCATCAGATTCACACAGTTGGTACATGTTGATTGTGCTTATTATAAATGCTGTTCATAGTTTGACTTGTGTTACTAATTATTTAAATAACTAACAAAATTGCATTTATTAGAAATTTTAATGCAAGTGACAGTGTTGATCAACAGTTCTTCTCTTTTCTCTCTGTTTGCCAGAGTATAATGGTTGATTACTCGTTTCTAGCCTTAGCATATATAAATTCAACAAGTGTTTATGTGAGGCACGTTGTATTACAGATATACTGCAATGAATGATAGAGTTTATATTTAAACACTGATTTGTCATGTGAGTGCTTTAAATTGGGGTAAGTAACCCCTCCCCCTTCTTCCTTCTCTTCTCTTTTTGTTTTTCTTGACAGGTGTGTGTGTGTGTGTGTGTGTGTGTGTGTGTGTGTGTGTGTGTGTGTGTGTGTGTGGTTGGCTCTGGCTGTCCTGGAACTCGCTCTGTAGACCAGGTTAGCCTCAAATTCATAGATCCCTCTGCCTCCTTAGTGCTGGGAGTAAAGACATGTACTACCACACCCAGCTGGTAATTTTTTCTAGGAAGGACTGCATAGTATTTTAGGGCCATATTGCTTCTAACCTAGAGTGTATAAACTTTTAATATGAAGGACTACATAGTATCTGCCTGTATCTAAACTACTTACTACTTAATTCTTCCACTGTGTGTTAGTAGATAAGAATGAGTAGGATGTTTTCCAGTCCAACTTGGCAATCCTGAGTTTGGTCTGTGGGTTGGAGTTTGGCAATGTCTGGTCTAAGTTAATAGCTTATGTTTCCTTCCTTATCAACCATTTAATTTCTTTAATTAGTCTTTAGTAAAGATGTGTTCTGGGTAATTTTTCTTCTTTTCTCAAACCTAATATTTTTGACTGTTTTCGAAATGTTATTCTTAGGTTATTGTAGTTGTCTTCTTGCTGCAGCTTAGCTGTTTTCTTCTTCCTTTCTCTGTATAGTCTTCAAGTTCAAGCTGTTTTTCTAGCTGGGCCTATAAATTTACAGCCCAGCTCTTTGACAGTTTGTTTACTTGTTCCCTCAAATATTCATTTCCCCCTTTAGTTTTTGGACCTTTGTTTCTCTATATTCTTTCTCTCAAGTCTTACTAACTATAAAATTAGACTTTTTTAGAAATATCAATGGTTTTACCTTAATGTATATTTGTGTACCATGTGTATGCCTGATGCTTGCAGAGGCCAGAAGTGGGTGTCACATCCCCATTACAAAGAGTTACAGAGTTGTGAGCTGTAGGTGATAGGAATCAAACATGGGTCCTCTGGAAGAACATTTGGTACTCTTAATGATTGATTCTTCAGATTCTGATCATTTAACATTTATTTATTCTTATTATGTACATTAGTGTTTTGCTTGCATATATGTCTGTGTGAGGATGTTAGATCTTGGAGTTACAGACAGTTGTTAGCTTCCATGTGGCTGCAGGGAATTGAACCTGGATCTTCTGGAAGAACAGTCAGTGCTCTTAATTGCTGAGCCATCTCTTCAGCTCTAAACTCTTGATTTTAATATCTGCCTCTATTTTGTAATTATCTTAAATAATAACATGAGATATACTTTTATTTTCACTTAAAAATTGCAATTAGAATATGATTATGTAATTTTTCCTTCTCTTTCCTCTCTCCAACATGTCCCAAGTACTACCCTCTTTGCCCTCTCTTAAATTCATGGTCCTCTATTTCTTTAATTGTTTTTATATATAAGTATATGTGTATATATATTCCTGAGTATATAAATTCAACCTGCTCAGTTCATATACTGTTACTTATATGTATATGATTTCAGTTTTGACCACTTGGTATTGGTTAACCAATTGGGGGGCTTTTCCCTAGGAAAGACTATTTCTCTTGCTCTCAATATTTCTTGTTACGTGTAATCCTCTGGTCTATGGTTTAGGCCCCATGAAATTTCTCCCCTTCTATGTTAGCCTGTCTGTTGATGTCGTCCTCATTCAGATCTTATTTAGGTAGCCATGTTGGTGATATTTCATAGGTGTAACTTCTCTGATATTTCTAGGACGCATGGCATCGCAGAAAACTCCCTGTTCTTTCCATCTCTTCTTCTGCTATGATCCTGAGCCTTAAGAGTAGGAGTTGTGTTGTAGATGTATAAGTTGGAGCTGAGCACCATACTGTCACTTGTTCTATGCATTTTAATTGTTTGTGGTTTTCCATAATTTTCTCCATCTGTTGCAAGGAGACATTTCTTTGATGAGAAATGAGACCTATTCTTATCTGTGTGAATAAAGATAAATATTTGCATTTAGGAATTATGCTGGTTTAGTAAAGTAGTGATTTTAATTTCTTCAAAATCCATGCTTTCATTATATGCATGTATTTGGCTAGGTGTTCAGTAGAGGCATGATTTCCCTCTTGTTTGGCAGGCCTTAAATCCAACTAAAGAGTAGTTAGTTATTGCTAAGGTATGTATGTTACTGTTGCACCTTTAGGGATATTTTGCCATACTGGTTATTGTAGTTCATAGTGTCATAGCTAGGTAGGACTGTTGGTTATTTCCCTCCCTTGGAATCTTCGGTGGAGCCTTCTGGTAACTTGAAGGAGGCTTTCAGATAAAGTTTATCTCTTGATTCTCCAGGTCCTATGTCTGCAGTACATGGTGTCCAACAATAAGGACTTATTTTCACCTCTGGGAGGCAACCCATGGCAACAATGATGCACATAATGTTTTAGGAGTTGAGTCTCTTGAACATCACTGACCAACATTTGAGTGTCCACAGCCTGACTGAGAGAAGTGGTACCTACAGATCTGACTCTGAGTAACACTTTTAATTTAGAGAATTAGGTACAGAATGTAGCAGATTATGTATAATAAATTTGTATTATAATTTAAGCCACACATGATATTATGTTGAATGAACAATAGACCAACTCTGCAATAAGAGGAGGGTGCCTGGAAGGAAGCTAAGACAACAGATGACTTTAAACATTGGGATTGTCTGTGGGAGGTCATTAGTGATCTGTTCTGAGGAATTGGTGTGAGCAGGAGCTGGATTTAGTGACATGAATAGAAAATTAAAAAGTGAGGAGAACTGATAAAAAAATAGGAACTAGAGGCAGATATTACTGAAGTAGTGTTATGTGGGAAAAGTATGTCTGGGTACATTTGGTAGCAAGTTGTAGGATTCTCAATTACAATCTGGTTTAAGGGCGAGGGGTTTGTTGGCTCCTGATTGGAAACTTCCAGAGGTAGAACTAATTGATGGTTTGAAAGTTTCAGGCTTGGGGCTTTGCAGGAAGCCCTGTGCAAGGACTAGGATAGGACAGGAGTGAGGGTAGACCTTCAACTCTAAGCCAGATTTGAAAGAAACTTCAAGCCGGTGTGTGTGTGTGTGTGTGTGTGTGTGTGTGTGTGAGAGAGAGAGAGAGAGAGAGAGAGAGAGAGAGAGAGAGAGAGAGAGAGAGAGAGAGATGGAGATGGGGGTGGGAGTGGGGGGGTGGGAGGGTTGGGAGGGAAGACACTGGACGGGACACTGAGACTCAGAAATAAACAAATAAACATAGTTTAGTAAAGTGAAGCCAGGGCCTAATTTAGTGTAAGTAAAGGGATGAAACCAGGAAGGTTGTGTTTGTTCCAGAGCCTTTCTCTAGGCTAAATAGACTAAATATTATAGTGCTCAAAATCTAGCACTCAAATTTTATAGCACATTTACTTAATTGATGATGGCTATGCCACTAAGTAAGAATCTAACATTATTAACTTTGGGCAGTTATTTGAAGACTGCATTAGTGCTCACAAAAGTGTGAGCCTGATAAGATGTGAAGGTCTGATAAGCCAAGAAGCTTATCAAGATGAAAATAAACTTGGTTATACTTACGCACTCCTCTTCTGCCTTTCTTCACTCCATCTTCCCTGTAGGTTTTCTTTCTTTTCAAACAGGAAAAGGTGATTTATTTTTACTCACATCCCATCAATTTTTGATTGATTTTTGAGCTGTTGGTAAACTGGGTACTGGTGTTTGAATTGGTGTGGTAGCTTGATATCTTAGAAAAGGGAAGGTTAAAGCTAAGGAATATACAATGGACATGAAGAATCAATGTGGCTATGGTATTTTCCTTTTGCCCTGCCAATTTTACTGCTCATTCTGTCTTTTTTCTGCAAAATAAAGTGGCTTCCAAAATTAGTTATTATTAGCAAAACCTGCCTTAATATCTTCCTTTGAGGTGTTGAACTTGTAGTCTGACCTTTATATTGAAATATTTCTGTTTGTGGCTGACATCACAGTATGACTGGGTGACTGCAATGGTTAATTTTGTTCAAAGAACCTACCATTGAATTCTTAGTATGCATATGAAATACTAATACTGGGAACATGACTCAGTTCTCATTCTTCATAGTGCATTTCAATCCCTTTTCCCTTTCTCTTTCATTTATCTTAGGTCAACAGGACATACTGCTGTGGTACCTACCGAGCAGGTCCTATGCGGCAGATAAGTCTTGTTGGAGCAGTTGATGAAGAAGTTGGTGATTATTTCCCAGAGTTCCTTGATATGTTAGAAGAATCACCATTTCTGAAAGTGAGTGTTTATTTAGACTATTAATGTCCTGGTCATTATTTCAGTAGACACTTAAGTATTAGAGTGTTAAGTTAATCTTGCTAACTATAAACTTTATGCAATAGTTGGTGAAGAAATGTTTAGAAAAGTATTGGTATTAAATTCTTCAGTTATTTTTTATATGTTATTCTGCAATGCAGCTTTTATATATTCATGTATACATGAGAAATGGTTTTTAGACCTTTATTTAGATGGGAATAATCTGTAAATAGTTTAAATTTTAAAGTGTGACTCATTTCTTTGGTTTCTAGATGACTTTGCCCTGGGGTACACTTTCCAGCCTCCAACTACAGTGTAGGTCTCAGAGTGATGATGGGCCTATAATGTGGGTGAGACCAGGAGAACAAATGATCCCTACAGCAGATATGCCAAAGTCACCCTTCAAAAGACGACGGTAAACATGAATTTTTCTCAAATAAGCAAAACTATTCTTTTTAGTAGGTGGCTTATTAAAATGATTGTCAACTGAGCATGGTTTGGAAACTTGTCTAGAATTTTGAAGAGTTCCTTTAGGTAAAATTTCAAGTTGTCAGTTTCCTAGTTCAAATAACCTGTTACATGGGCATTAGTATCCTGAGATATTAATTGATTTTTCTTAAAACTTGTATCCTAATTGCCTGTAGGATAAAAGAGCAAATTCTCCTCAGTGTGGTCTGTACAAGTCTTTGATAATACAGGACTTTTGTATTTGCTTTCATTCTCTCCTAGCTGTACTAAATTGAGTTTGCAAACTGCTCTCTTGCATTGCCTCTTGCTGTGTTACTTTTATTTGGAATTCTACCCTCTCTCATCTTCCTCTTTGCCTAGCAGGTTTAGTAAAGCTTCAGAACTTATTGAATGTCACCTTTGGGAAGCTTCGGACAAGTCAGTCTGGCCTTACAGCATGGTTCCTTGATGATCATTTTACTATTTTTGTTTCTTAATAAATTTTCACCTCCTTGAGGTTAGGGACTGTTTTATTTATCTCTGTCATCATGATGCATTGTAGGAAACCATGGTTTGCTGAGTGAACCATGTACTGTTAATGCTGTTGCATAAAACTGTGATAAATCATGTGTTAAGATATTTCTCTTTCATACATCTAAAACAAGTGTAGATTTACCCTAGAATTTTAGAAAATACCATTCAGTGTGACTGAAAATAATTTACATCTGCTTGATGTAAATAGCAATTTAAAATTAGGTTGTGAGTGGTGGCATACACCTTTAATTCCAGAACTCCAGAGAACTCCAGAGGCAGATGGATCTCTGTGGGTTTGAGGCTACCCTGATCTACATAGTGAGTTCTTGTCTCAAAATAAATAAAGAAAACAATTAAGATTTCAAAAATGAGTTTTAATGGATTAGTCTTTAACTTAAAATTTAATGAGAATACTACTGAACCATAAAATAACTTTAGACACAAGATGACCCATGAAAACCAAGGTAAAAACTGAATATGAAATTTGGGGATGTAGCTCAGTTGATAGACCACTTGCCCAACATGCAGAAAAACCTGGATCCCACTCGTGGTACTACATAAATGAGATGCATTTGTAGTCTTCTTATGCAGGTGTTGTAGAGGCAGGAGAATCAGAAGAAGTTCAAGGACATCTCTAACTAAATAGTGAGTTTGAGGCCAGTCTGTGATACATGAGAACTGTCTCACAAATAAACACAACATATTAATGCAGTACATAAAACCCAGCAAGTAACCAAAACTTTTGTATTATACTAGATCACAGCAATTTCTATAAATTATGGTGATGGATCTTAAAATCTAAATTCTTTTGTACTATATGCATTTTGCTATATATTTCCAAAAAAGAAATGAATGTTTGATTATTATAAATGTTTTTAAAAAAGGAGAAAAAGACTAAAAATATGGAAGACATGCTATGCTAAATGGATATTCTTTTTCTCACTTACTTTCTGAGTAATTAGATGAAACCCATTTTAACTTGTTCCTTCCAGCTCTGTCAACTGTGTTCACACATTATTGAAGTTAATTTATTCCGCTTTAAACCATCATTAGACTTTTAATGCTTTATCAATAGGCTCATTCTAAAATTGGATAGCTAGCAATGACATTTATATTTACTTAAGATGTAATTACTTAAGATTTAGGTGGTAGGCCAAAAATTCATATTCTAGGTCCTGGTGTTATAACTCACAGGAAGAATATATAGATTTTTCCCTCATGTCACATTTTAGTTTTATATCTGGATCGTGCTTTTTTTAAAATTCTATTTTTACTAAAGTTTATCATTGTCCGTTTTGAGGCAAGATATATACTTCTTTTCAGTGTGTTTTTGCATAATTTCTAGCTTTTTTTAATTGCTTAGGAAAGTTCACTTTCTTCTGGAGCTATAGTGACTTTCTTATCGGTGTGACTTCCTTATTATGATTCCCTCATATAGCTATATGAAATCTTTTTTTTTTTTCTGTTTTTATGTGTATGATATCTGTGCATGTTTGTGTGTGGATGTGTGCACCTGCCTGTGCATGAGCATTGACCAAAGGAGGATGTTTAATGCCCTGATCTATTTATTACTCTCTACTTTATTGCTTAAAGCGAGGTTAGTGGCTTGCACAGCAAGCACTCTTACCACAGAGTAATCTTTCTAGACTCCCTCTCCCCCCAAATCAGGAACTCTTTCTAGAGTTTCTATAATACTATCAATTAGTTTTTTTATTTTTAATGAACTATATATATATATATATATATATATATATGCATATATATATATATATATAGTGGTAATTTGATATATGTCTACACCATATAGAATGGCCTAATCAGAGTAATTAGCATTTCTATTCCCTCAAACACTTCTCATTTATGTTGAAAACCTTTCCACGCTTTTAGCTACTTTGAAACATAAGTTTTATAGCTCACTTTATTGCCCTATAGAAAAGTCTTCTAGAATCTTCTAATTGAACTTATTCATGTAATTTAACTAAAATTATTCTTATCTAATTCTGTAGTTTCAATTTTTCAATCTCTATCCCCTTTCTTTGCTAACCTTCCCTACCTCTAGTGACTACTGTTTCTCTGTTTTATAAGATATGCTTTAAGCTTTCTTGTATATACCATTTATATCTTCAGCACCTTTGGAGATAGGTCTGTGTTCTGTTCATGTGGAAGGCCCATTACATAGCTATAAACCTAAAACTTCCCAGCTAATGCTTTGCTGCACCAACCAGTGACTGTTGTCTTGCTAGGTTTATTTCCTTAACACATTTTAAAGAATCATTCTAAGAAATGAAAGATATGCTGAGTCAATATATCTTGCAGTTTTCTTTTTCTGTCATTAATTAATTGATAATTTAGTTGTAACTATTGCTCTCACTGAATAGGCCCTTTTAAAGATTCTTGTCTGTTTCTATTTCTGAGCGTTTTAACCCACTTAATTTCCTTTGTTCAGTGTGTGTCTCCTCCACTCCCCTTTTCCCTCTCTCTCCCCCTGCCCTTCTTTACTCCCTCCCTCCCTCCTTCCTCCATCTTCCCATTTCTATTAGTTGGAACAGCATTCCCTGATTTAAGTGCTCTTTTCTTTTTTTTAATTATATACTTTTAATATCAGACATCCAACTTTAAAATATATACTTATTAATTTTTTATTTTATGTACATTGGTGTTTTGCCTGGATCCATGTCTGTTTCAGAGTGTCAGATACTGTGGAACTGGAGCTACAGACAATTGTGAACTGTCATGTGGGTGTTGGGAATTGAACCCAGATCTTCCAGAAGAGCAGTCAATGCTCTTAATCACTAAGCCATCTCTGTAGCCTCTAAGTGCCTTTTCTGTTACTGATCTGTTTGGTTTTATTTGAAAACATTTACTTGACATTTTTTCTTCTAACATTTGTATTTTTAAATGTCATTATTGTGAATTTTGGTTGTTGTCAGTCTGCTATTTGCAGATAATTGGTTATTCTTTGGTGACCCATTCATACTTTAAATTCACCTTTGTATTTATTAAAGACTCTATTTCATTCAGTCTGGCAATAGATATGTTTTACATTAGAGTGAGTAGGCATAGAAGTGGTCATTCAGCCTGGCAATAGATAGGTTTTACATTAGAGTGAGTAGGCATAGAAGTGGATATTAAATGGGATGTCCAGTTGTCTAGAGAATTGGGTTATTCAGATGGCAAAAGTCATTGTGTTTAGAAAAGAAAGTGCAGTTTCTTTGTTTTTTTGGCTGAAACTTTATGAGGATGATAATGACTATAAACAAGAATTTTGACTCAGGATGATTAATGAAATAATAAAAAAATTACTCTATATATCAAGAAAGGTTAGCTCTGGGTGCTATATGGTCAGTAGCTAACTAAATACTAGCCTCAACGATCCACGTCACTTCTATTCTCTAATTAATCTTTTTTTTTTTTTTTTTTGCCTTGCCTTCTGTGCTCATATTGGCTTTGTTTTTGTTAGATGGTTTTTTAGGTATTATACTTGAATCTGGTTATATTTAATAGAAGAAAATCTTTCTTATGCTCCTTTTTATGAGCTAGGAAATTTCCCAAAGGACTCCTGAGCAATTTCTTTTCATACCGTCAAATAGAGTCCACATTGTAGCAGGCATTATTTATGTCTCTTTTTGAGCTAGTTTTGAATGTTTTGAGAGTTGGAATGAGTCTACTGTAATTTCACAGGACTCATCCAGCTCTAACTCTGGAGCTTATAGTTGAGATCACATAGGGAATGATCAGATGCCAGATGAAAAATCAGGGACTGTGAAGGATAATTGAGAGAAGAATTCAGAACTGAGTGGCTGCCATTCTTTACTTCATGGGGTTAAACACCTAACATTCTCCTGCAAGGGGTACAGAGTCTGGCAGAGTTTCGCCTTTCTTAGCTACTCTTCTATTACTGTGAAGAGACACCAGGACCAAGCCAATTTACAAAAGGAAGCATTTAATCTGGCTTGCTTCCAGTTTCAGAGGGCTAGTCCATGACTATCATGGAGGGGAGGTTTACCGCATTAGCCAGGCTATAAGCACTTAATAGCCTGATCTACAAGTTGAAGGCGGAGAACCAGAGGGGGAGGAGGAGAGAGAAGGAAAAGAGAGAGAGAAGATAGAGGGAGGTGGGGCAAAGACCCGGTGTGGGCTTTTGAAACCCCCCAGTGACACATTTCCTCCAACAAGGCTACAGGTTCTAATCCTTCTCAAAACTATTTCAGCAACTAAGGACAAAGCATTCAAATACATGAGCCTATAGGGCCATTCTATTTCAAACACCACAGTTGTTAGCCTCTCTTTCTCAGTTTTACTTAGTTTTTGTTCCTTATTATTACTGCCTCCTTTGACTCCAGTTTCTCCAAGGTCCATTGCCTTTTTGTCTGCTGACTCCTTGTTGACTATTCTAGTTCTTTGATTTATTTATTATGTACACAGTATTCTGCCTGAATGTACTCCTACAGGCCAGAAGGGCGCACCAGATCTCATTATAGATGGTTGTAAGCCACCATGTGGTTGCTGGGAATTGAACTCAGGACCTCTGGAAGAGCAGTCAGTGCTCTTAACCTGGAAGAGCAGTCAGTGCTCTTAACCTCTGAGCCATCCCTCCAGCCCCCACTTTGACATTCTTTGTTCAGACATTGTGATGTTTTCCACCATGCAAAATTTGTTTTGTTGGTACTGTTAATTCACTAATTCCTTTCCTTTACTATTACCCTTAGATCATTATATTTAGAAGTGCTTGACCACATAAAAAGCAGAATATAATAAACTCCCATCTCGTTTTTTAATCAATAGCTATCCACTCATGCCTCTTTCATGTTTATTTCTATCTATCCTCCCATTTTTCCTCCTCCTGTCCATATTAGTTCCACTTAATGTGGAAGGAGACTAAATGTATGCTTAGTTTGTTGCCTGGAATATAACTCCTAGTAGAATGTTTTGAGAGTTGTAAATAGGGTGACTGAGCTGAAGATAAAAAGCTTATAGCTTTAAACCTTTAATTATATTGTCCTTATCTAGAGAATTTTCATGCATTCAGATTCTTCATTTGAGCCTAATAAAGGTATAGTCTACAGGGAAAGAGAAGAAATCATATTAATCGTTTTTAATATAGTATATTCAATGCTAATGATCAAAATCATTGTACTCATCTCAAACCTCATTTAACGCTTAGTATTGTTGCAGACCTTTTTACCTTACTGCTGTTAATTTTGCTGTTTATTTCCTCATACTTTTCTTTGTTTCACAACCAAATAAATTATAGATCAATGAATGAAATTAAAAATCTTCAGTACCTACCTCGGACAAGTGAACCCCGAGAAGTCCTCTTTGAAGACAGAACAAGAGCTCATGCTGATCATGTAGGTCAGGGGTTTGACTGGCAGAGTACGGCTGCTGTTGGTGTTTTGAAAGCTGTACAGTTTGGTGAATGGTAAGTTAAAGGAACCAAACTATAGGGCTGGATAATGTCTAAGAAAATGTGGGTTCTGTTTAAAAGGTCAGAGACCATTTTTTTTTTTTTTTTTTTTTTTAAGATGTTAGGAGGGCAGATTCAGTTAATACTGAATTGCCACAAGTTTATTTTATACCACTCTTATATACCTTAACCAAAAAGGGGAACATGGCATTATGTATACAGTACAAACAGACTTTTCTTCTTTGTTTCTCCAAGGATTCAGTAACCACACCTTAGATTCAACTTCTCACTACCTAGTCTTGAGGGTCAGAAGTAACCACACCTCAGACCAGATCTGTTGTTATTTAGATAAGATACACGAGGCCAAGATCAAACATCATACTGTAGCCATGCCTTTGACCTTTAGGTCTTATGACTTACGAGGACAGTTTTGAATTCTCTGCCCTTGAGCCAAGATGGAGTGAAGCCACCTTTAGGGGCACTAACAATATGGACACAAACTCAGCTATATTCTGCAAACCACATTATATAACAAAAAAAAAAAAAAAAAAAAAAAAAAAAAAAAATCTACTTTCGGGATCTATTCTTAAGCCACATGAAAGAAAGGAACAGGAGAAGAAAATGAGATAAAAATAAAATAATTAAAAAATCAATAGAACTTATAGCCTGTGACTTTTAATATGAGACAGGTTATATAAAGTCTATAGACTAAAGATAATGACTTATTGTGTAAAACAGCATTTTATACAATTCATTTAATACCTATATTCCTAAAATTGGATGGTAATTGTGCTCGCCTTACATACTACCCCCTGAGATGTTAGTTCAGTGTACACACTCCAGAATTCTGTAAACCTTGGGGAAGTGTTCAGTTATTAGGTGACATATGGTTGCATTTGAGAAGCATATAGGTTGCTTCTCTTGCTGCTTTATGACATAAAGAAAGTGGAACTCAGATTAATCAATGCATCTAACCTACATGTAAAAAGCCACAGAACTGAACTGAGTCTGGGGCTTCTGACCTCTATGGAAGAATTTTCCCATGATACCTGTCTAACTCTCACACAGATATGAATAGTTAAGAATCCACATAATAATAACATGTAATAAAATATAAATCAAACACGCAAACTTTGTCAAATAACAAAATCATTATGAGCACAATTAATGAGAGATGTATCATGGGAGAAGCTAAGCTTTGAAGAAGATAGGGTGGGAAGAACCTACAAAATATATTGTAGTCTTATTCATTTCTAATTTTGAGTCAGACTTCCTTCAAATTGAAGTTTATAATCAGAAATTTCTGTCTTTGAACATGTGTGTTTTGTTGCCCAGAAATCTCCTACAAGGACATGTTCTCACATGTTTAGAGATCGTATCCCTGCCAGAGGGGCCAGTTTCACAAGAAACAGAAGTAGGGGCATGGAAGATGTTGGCCATTTGCTCATTCACCCTTTAAGGGGATTCCATTTAACAAGGGTCCAGAGATAAACAGTACCATGAATTAGCTACATGGGGATTTCAACTTTCAATTGTGTGTGTTTGTGTATGTGTGTGTGTGTATATATATATATATATATGTATATATATATGTATTTTAATTTTATTTAATTTTATATAACAGTCCAATTAAATGAAAACAAACATTTATACACAATATTTGGGAATTTGGGCGTCGTTCTTTCCAAACTACTTCCTGCTGGTAAGGGGCGCTGTCTTGGGGGATTCGAAGAAGATTCAGATATCCTAGCTGTAGTCTGTAGGGCTGTTTTGTCCAGCTGTTTTGAATGTAGGATCAGCTTGTACTCTGTTTCAGGCGGTCTGGCGTGATCAAACCACATTAGTCTGGAAGGAATCCACATCTTTTCATTTTCTGTGGAAACAAAAATAGAAATCCTTTTCCCCAGTAACTTGTCCTTCAACTTAAATTTTGGAGTCAAAGCATTTTTTTTTTTTTTTTTTAGTTTAATATATTATTTTACATGTCGATCCCAGTTCCCTCTCCCTCCCTCCCAGCCCTCCCTCCCTCCTTCCCTCCCTTTTTGCCCTCTCTGCCCTCTCACATGCACTCTAACCACCCTCCCCTCCCATCCCCCCACCCCAATTCCATATGTAGGGGAATGCTATCCAGTTGGGGTCATGTAGATCTGACAGGTCCTGTGAAGTAGGGACTAGGACTTCTCTCCTGTCTCTAGATTAAGGCAGTTATCCCTCCATGGGGGATATGTTCGCAAAGTTCTTTTGTGAACCAGGGATACATCCTGGCTCCACTCAGAGACCAATTTTTAAATTGTGGTGAAATACGTATAACATAGCTTATCATCTAAACACTTTTATGATAGAAGTGTAACTACACTGTGATGAAACAGTGCCCTATAAGTTTTTATCTTGCAAAACTGAAACTTGATGTCTCACAGCTGCTTTCACTTCATCTGTAGATTATGAGAACCATTACTGTGCATTCTCTTAGCATTTCTGGTGTCTCGTAGAAATGGAAGCATACTTCTCCCATCCCTTTCCTTTTTTAAAAAAGTAATCCTAGTGGGCCAGTGAGACAATTTAGTGGGTTAAAAGTGTTTGCTGTTAGGCCTGACCATCCTAGGACTGACCTCCTCACACTGGTGTACACACCATATACACATATTATTGTAATATAAGACTAATCATAGTGACAAAAAGGAGTTATTTTTTTATTACACTTATTATTTTGTGAATGTGAGGTGTGTGCCACAGCAATTGTGTGGCAGTTAGACAATTTGTAGGAGCTGGTTCTGTTCATCTGGGTCCTAGGGATTGAGTTTAGGTAGTCAGGCTTGGTGGCAGGCACTGTTAACTCATTAAGGCATCTTGGCAGTTCCAGTTTCTTTTTCTTTCTTTTTTAAAACCAGCCATTTCTATTATAACAATGTCCCTCAGAGTTTGTCCATGTTGTAGCAAGTATCAGACTTTATTTCCTTTTAAGGTAAGTATATAGTCCATTTTGCACATGTATGCATGTACATGCACACAGACTCATGTATACCATTTTGTTAGTCCATTAAATAGCTGTTTGGGTTACTTCTACCATTGACTCTTTGTTTACATAGGTATGTAGGCATCTCTTTATGTCCCTGGTATTCAATACCCAGAAGTAGAGTTGCTAGATAATATGATAATTGTTTTATTATTTTGAGGAACTGTTGTACTGTTACAGTTTTCTGTACTGGATGCACCATTTTACACTCACTTGAAACTTGGTTTTATTTGTATGTTTGTATTAATATGTAATGTAAATATAGATACATAAATTTTTAAATTTTATTTTATTTTTGTATTTTTGAGTCATGGTTTCTATGTGTATCCCTGGCTGTCCTGGAACTCACTCTGTAAGCCAGGTTTGCCTTGAACTTAGTGACCTGTCTTCCTCTGCTTCCTGAGTTTGGGATTAAAGTAGTGTACCACTACCGACGACTGTCTCAGCCTGGTTTTATTATAACAAAGCTCAAGTTCTCTAATGACAACAGCAAATGTATCCCTTTTAGAATAAAACTTCAAAACAAAACAAACCCTCAAATCCTCTGATCCAGGGTCTCACTGTGTAGTTTAGCATAGCCTTGATTTGTTATGTAGGTCGGGCTGGCCTCAAACTTTTTAAGATCCTCTCTTACTGGCCTCAGCTCCTCAATTGTTGCTGGGATTGTGGGTATGCACAGCATGAAAGTTTGCTGCAAGGTTAGAATGAAACTAACTTTTTAGTCATTATTGCTTGACTTTTTAACAATTTACCTGATTTTTTTAAAGCTTTATTTTTATGTGCATTGGTGTTTTACCTTGATGTATCTCTGTGTGAGGGTGTTGGATTCCCTGGAACTGGAGTTACAGACAGTTGTGAGCTTTCTTGTGGGTGCTGGGAATTGAACCTAGGTGCTCTTAATTGCTGAGCCATTCTCCAGCCCTGATTTTTGTTTTAAAAAAAAAAAAAAAAAAAAAAAAAAAAAAAACCTTTCATTGATTTACTTTCATTTTTTGAAAACTGATTAAAAGAGTAAACTCTTAACCTTTAGAAGTCAGGCATTTTATTTATTTACTTATTTGGTAAAAATAGCATTCTAGAAACTGAAATTGTCATTTTCCATTGTGAATACTAGTCCCTAAACTTTGTCTTCTTAATATTAGGAGTGACCAACCTCGCATAACCAAAGATGTGATTTGTTTTCATGCTGAGGACTTTACTGATGTTGTACAGAGACTTCAGTTAGACCTTCACGAGCCTCCAGTTTCCCAGGTAATAATTCTCACGTTCTCATTACCCTTTCAGTGAGACATTGGAAACAGCATCTGGGTCCATTTTATTAGGCATTTTACTTTATAGTTGGATTCATAGACAGTAAATTTGACTTTATTTTTGTTAAATTCTGTGTGTGGTAGAGAGCTTCCAAAGCAAAATCTTTGGGATGGAGGGTGGGCCTGAGATGGCCAAAGAAGGATCCATTTGTTCTCTTCTGGCCATAAGCAGTCTAGTCTGGCTTAGTAATCTCACTGGGCTGTGTGGCCTTAACTGTAAAATGTCAGAATATATGAAGGGAAGTTTAAAGGTTGCCTTTATATGTAGTAAAGATACTGATGTAGCCTTCCACTGGTGGTGCTTGTCTTTTAATCCTAGTATTCTGGAGGCAGAGGCAAGCAGATCTCTATGAATTGAAGGCCAGCCTAGTCTACAGAGCTAGTTCCAGAACAGCCAGGATACACAGAGAAATCCTGACTTGAGGGGGAAAAAAAGATACCAATATTTAGCTGCACTTTTAAGGATGTTCTGATTCCATGGACTATCTTGATAATCTTTTGTTATTAAGAAGGGTATAAAATATGTGGAAAAGGCTTCTCAACACTTACCTTGTTCTTATAAGATTTGATTTTTGTTTTAAAACAGTTTGCCATATACTGTTTTCCTGTGTGAATTGGAATATTTTGTTTGAATCATTACATATTTTAAAGTCTCACGTAATTTTTTTTTCTTTCTTTTTTTTTTTTTTAGTGTGTACAGTGGGTGGATGAAGCAAAATTAAACCAAATGAGGCGAGAAGGAATTCGCTATGCTAGAATTCAGCTTTGCGACAATGATATCTACTTCATCCCTAGAAATGTCATTCATCAGTTCAAAACAGTGTCAGCAGTATGCAGCTTAGCCTGGCATATAAGGCTTAAACAGTACCACCCTGTTGTGGAAGCCGCTCAAAACACAGAAAGCAATTCCAACATGGACTGTGGTTTACCTGGAAAGAGAGAATTAGAAGTTGACTCCCAGTGTGTGAGAATAAAAACTGAACCTGAGGAAACATGCAGAGAGATGCAGCTTTTGACAACTGCTCCATCATCTTTCCCACCTCCATCAGAACTTCATCTACAGGATCTGAAGACTCAGCCTGTTCCAGTTTTCAAGGTGGAAAGTAGACTGGACTCTGAGCAGCAACACAGTCTGCAGGAACATCCAAGCACTCCTGTGTAATATGTACATATTCAAACACATTTTTTAACTTTTTTAAATTTTGATGTGAAGTTATAGTTTTATAACTGGCTTAAGTTAAGTTTTATTGGAGAAATCTTGCCTATAATTCTATAAAGAGAAATGACATTCCACAAATGTCAAGCATATCTTTTTTACACAGATTATGCAAAGCTAAGAGTTGTATCTTATCCCGTTAGTACAGTACGTAATAGTGGGTCTGCTGCTACTTTCTGTTTTAAGGTGTGAGGTAACAATTCAATCTCTTCTTCAAATCAAAACCAGAATTCTCTGATATAATAGGTTCTCACTTGGAAAATGATTCACTTTCCTTGGTTTTTATCTTTCCTTGTCTCTTGCCATATTTACTCTGTGTGGTAGAAGGAAGATTTATGGGTTAGTACTAGTGTCTTCATGGCACCTCATCAGTTTCCGTAGCAAAATGGCATTAGTTGCAGGAAAGGCTCCTGCAACTGGTACATGGTCAAGTTAATTATTTAGTATTAACCACAAAGAAGACATAGTTTCTAAAGGAAATTGAGTGGCTCTTTTTAGCAAAAGAGGAAGCACAGCACTTTCTGATCAAGGCTGTCTTTTTGTGTCCGTTATTTAAAACTCAGTGGTTATTTCAGTTAAACAAAAATCTAAAGATGGATAATGCTTGTTTAATATCCATGGCTCCTTAATTTCTTTTCTAGGATATATAGTAACTGTGGAGGCTATTTTGAGCAAAAGAGATAATGTTGACCAGTTGTTCTGCTTCCGAGTATCCTCACATTTCCTGTGGATACATTCCCTAAACTGATCACAATATCAAAGTTAGAGATTCATATCAGTCTTACTGATGAGGGCTGCCATATCTGAGTATCAGACTTAGGAGAAACTATTCTTGTGACTTGGCATCTATTTTTGAAACACTTCACAATTTTATCTGGTAAATACCTGGGTTTGTTCATTGTTAGTTCATGTTGCTATTTTCTAGTAACAGGCATTAGACTTCCATCCTAAAGTTTCAGGTGGACTGAATCTTAAGGTCTGGATATTTATTTTGTTTTCATTATAGGCCTTTTTTTTTTTTTTTTTTTTTTTTTTTAACAGGCCTCTTTCATGTAAGTAGTGTGGTCTTTCTCTTATTTGGAATGTTCATGTGCTATGCATTCTACTTTCTCTTAGTTAATAACTCAGTAGGTCTTTTGTTTACTAAAGGAAGAGTACTCCCCACACCTAAGACCAGATTCTTGTATCTACCTGGTTACAGTGCAATTTGATTTTTTTTTCCTGGATGGTGAGATTTGAAATATCTGCATTAACATAGGCAAAAGAAGATGCTGCTTTATTATGTTTGTCACCATGGAGCTTAGCTGCATCTTTGGAAATATCAAATATGAATTTTCTCTAAAAATATTCTGAAATAGGTTAAATCTTATATAAATATTACTTTGTGCAATATTGTTGTGTAGTTAAATGCATATTAGCAGAGTATAGAGGTCACTGTGTAAACCGATAGAAAAGTAACCATCAGCAAATACTACAGTGATTAGTTAGAATCTGTATTACTCCTTATATATATGTATATGTATGTATTCTCTGTTACAAAGGACGAAGACAAATAAATAGGGAAACACTTCAATGTAAACCATTTATGAATTGGAAGTGATGTTGCTTTTAGTTATCCTTGTAAATAAGGTAATTAGAATGGTATGAAAGGTAATGTGATTATTACAGGGGTGTTTTTAAATCCTGTGTATAAATTCTAGTTTATCAAACTAGTTTTTAAGGGACCTTTGAGGGTATTTTTTGTTGTTACTTTGTGGAGAAGGGGTTTATCATAAAATGAATGGGCTTAGGTTATTTCTTATTTTTATTTTTCTGTCCAGAAGAATTACATAGAGCTTTACCAGGCTGTGCAAAGAAAAATTCTTCTCAGGCAACATTTGCTTTTAAAAATAATCATGAAGAGAAAAAGTTGTTAACACAAAAAGTTTTATTTTTGTTTTTCTTGTCTTCCAAGATCCGATTTCCCCATCTCCCACTTGCCATCCAGCAGATGCCATCTGTCATCTAAGCTGGTCATTACTAATAAACAAGGAGACTGTCTCCTGACAGCCAGCACTGTGTGTAATCACTCAGGAACCAGCGGATCTGCAAAGACCTACAATCAAACGCAAATCTCCATTTTCCTTTTACAAAAGTCTACCCTCACCTCCAGGATAAATATATTAAAAGAATATAAAAATGTTGAAAAATCATGTACTAATGAAGTCTCATTGTATATTAGATTACAATAGAATGGAAAGAAACATTTAGCTAGTAACGTATCTGGAAACTCTGAATGTCCTATGTGAGTATTAGATTTTGATAGCATGCTTTAAAGACTGATGAATATAAAAGCAGAAGTCTTGTTTCTTGCTGCTTTCAAAACTGTCCTAGTTGAGCGATACAAACGATCACAACTTTTCTAAATCATTAAACTATTTGGTTTGGTGGAGTGAGGCATGGAGCAGTCTGGCATCCTCTGATATGTGAAGTAGCGATGGCAGTGAAGTTGTAACTGAAATTGAAGCTGATCTTCCTTTCTGGTATGTTATCTGTTGTGCCAACCCTTGAGATTACTTGCAGAATGTGGCTATATGTTTTAGTACTTTGTGGATCAGAGGGATATTTAAAAATATGCTTATGGAAAGGACCTAATAAACAAATATTTCTAACAGCAAATATGATTTTATGGTAACTATTAAAAAGCATAAAAGTCTTCCCCTTCCCCAGAGGTCATTCTGTACTTACCAAGACAGGCTAGGAGTTAGGGTTATGATTCTGAGAGGTGTCCCAAATTCATGAAGCAATAATAACAACCTCCATATTGGTTCCCTCTTCCAAAGTTTAACTCTTGAAAAATGAATTCTTAGGTTTAACTGTACTTGTTTATTAAGTACTTAAAAGTTTTACTGATACATTATTTTTACTTAGAGACTTTTAGAAAGTGCCCTGTCCCCTCAAACAGTTGAACCTTCAGTTCACTGATACTACAAGCTCTTGTATGGGGAAAGGAGCTAAATCATTTGCTGAACTTTAGGAAAAGATGTATCAGTCTTAACAGGCATAAAGATCTCACCTAATGACTTGAGAAACTTTGCTTATTGCTTTTTCCCTGTATAAATGTTGTCTAGAAGGAGAGTTAAATATAGGAACAAGACTCCAAAATCCATGAAAACATATTCCTAGTGAATATATCCTATATCATTAATATTAACCCATTATATTTTCATCTGTATCTGCCTTTAACATTTATTTGTATTTATTGAGGATAATTAGGATTACTGAGTTTGTGTCTTTCTAATAAGTCTGTGTCACCCTTTCAGTAGCACATACCAGAGGTTCACATTTGTGTTAAGTTTCATATTTTCAAGACAGTCTGTAGCTGTACTTACTGGTCATGCAAGTAGAGGAGATAAACACCACCAGTGATTTTCTTAAGTGCATAAAGGACTTATCCTCATCCTGAAAGTCTGTTGCTATAAAAGCAAGTATCCATAAATATTATGGCCTTCCATTTTTAAAATCTTCATAAATTTTCTAGGATCCACTTGTGCATGTAGTTGAGACCATGGTCTCTTAAAATATAGCACTTTTCAATTCTCTCTAAAGAAATACTTATGTACTACTTCTATCACATGTTGTAAATTTTCATGTAATAGTGTTTTCTGTGACTAAACTTCATTTTGATTGGCAGCTAAGACTTTTTTTTTCCTGTGGCTTTAATTTATCTAAGAGGTCTTTGCATATAGATGAAATGTATAATTTGCCTGGCGGACTATTTGCGTTTGTGTGGCCTTAGTTTGTTTATTGACATTAACAAGTGTTTTAAAAGGTTTTTAATGAATAGTCTTAAATCTAAATTTGTGTGAATAATCCTTTTAACACAGTGCTTTTTTGTAGCTGTCTAAGTGTGTTAAATTGTTAAGCTATTTCTTTGTAAAATAGGACAATGGAATGCATAGTTTTTTTTTTTCCCCTGTAAAGTATTTTTTTAATAAACAAAGTCTGATTTGTCCTTTACTGATGTTTTATCACAAAATGAATGGCACATGGGAGTTTTCATTACCTCCCTGGAACCTGTTTGTAGCGTACTAATGCCACCCCCCCTTCTCTGTGCCCTATTATTTTTAAGCTTTAGAGGAAAACATTGGACTTCTCTTTCCTAAAGAAAAGGTCAGAAACATCCAGATTGAGGTGCAACTATTTTTGGAGAAAAATGAAGCTTTCATATCTGTGACAGTTATCCGTATTGCTGTTTAAAATCATTTACGTGTGCTTAGAACTGCCTTAAACTTTTCTTTTGGCAGTGTAGGTATTTGGGAAGATGCATGGCATAGTAATGAAGATGTTTAGTTTTCAGATGTGGATGAACTATGGAACACAACAATATGGTTCTTTTCCTCATTAAGATCTGTGTGAACTCTGTGGTTGAGGTGCTTATCCCGACAGCACTTAGTTCTCAGTAGGCATCTCATCTCAGGCTATCTTGTCTGTGGGTCTCATAGCATAGTAGGTAGGTAATTATCTCCACAACACAGGTGAGACTTAATTTCCTAAAATCACTGGGAGTTCATTACAGGGAGCAGGGGGTTGAATGCTGTTTTGGGTTCAAAGTTCTGCCTTACACAGCAACATCCTAATAAAACACTGAAACATTTTAACGGGGCTCCTGGAAAACGATTTGCTACTGAACCGCTAATTCTATTTCTCAAATTACTGACCACAGTTCAGAAAAACCTGTTTTATGTGTTTGGCATTGAAGTCAAATGCTTTTGTTATTAGTGTTGTTTTAGGTCTCCTTAAAATTTTTTTATTTGTCTTTTTTTACCAATTAATTGGTCGTTGCCATGAATTATAACGTTCAGCAATACTGAAGGGCTTCATAGCTTTTAGCTTACCCCTTAACAGTTAAGGGATAAAAGCAGTGGAGATCAATGCCAATGTGTGGGTGAAGTAATTGAAAAAAAAAAAAGTCCTGTTGGTGTTACTTTTTAGTAGGTTTGCATTATGGAAAACTTTAATTTGACACGGTTGTATGGCTTATAAGAATGCCTATAGGTTGGAGACTGTCTCTTAGTCAGCCTCAAGTGACAGTCTATTATTAGCCTTACATCACCTAATGCCTTGTGCCGACGGCAAGGACACAGCTTTAAGTCAGTTGAAGACAATGGCCCTCGGGAACAAGCCATTAATGGTGCACAAAATGTACAGAAAAGAGGAGAGCAGCTTAGAAATTCCTTGGGCATAAATTCAAATATTCACATCAGAGTGTAACTGCCCTTTCCCCTGACCTCTGCTTGAATCATTTAAAAACAGCCTCTACAGCTATTTTTTTCTCTGCTTTGGGCGAAGTCTCAGTGTGGTCGGAACCCTGTGCATCCTTTCTTAGGCTTGTGTCTAGGACTTAGAAAGCCTAAGTCCCAGAGCGGCTGAGAGCCCAGCGGGGAATCGCTAAACCTCAGCCGGGCTCCGCGTTCCAGGCCGCGCCAATTCACAAACACCAACAAGATCGGAGAACTCGTGAGGAGGGCTCGTGCCCGCCACTAGTCTGACCTCGCCCACCCAGAGGGACACGGATATGAAGTAGACACCATGCTAAACTCTACAGACTGGCACAGGAACCGCTGGAATGTCGGGACCAGCCTCCCGGGAGTCGATGGGTGCTGGGAGGGTCGTTTCTGAGGTGATTTTCCGTTAAGCGTCTAGGGTTACCGGCGGCACAGCTGGCGCCTCCGCTTCAGGGCCTCCAACGCGGCGGGAAGGCGGCCGGGGGCGGAGCCGGAAGGCGGAAGCGGCTGCTCGCACCCTGAGCTCGTCGAGCCGCCGCTAATTCCGCACGAACGACGCGCGCCGCTGCTTCGACGCGGCGCCGGCTGCTTGCCTTCAGCACTTGAGGGTGCCGAGGTGGCAGGAGAAGGCACCCTACCCGCTTCCTTCCCATCATTTTCCAGTTGGCTCCTGGTTTCCACCATGGCCCGTTCGGTGACCGCCTAGGTCGGGCGTCTGAGGCTTCAGGCTGCGCGCCTCAGGGCGCTGAGCGGCCGGCTGCCTCAGGCTGGGCTGGCCGCCGCGGTCTCCATGGTAACGGCCCCGCCGGTGTCCGGGCCTCTGGGGGAAGATGCGGCCTGCCGGGCTCGCCGCCTCGCCCCCGGTCTCCCGGCCCGGCCGGGGTCTCTGAGGAGCGGGAGCCCGGCCGGCAGCCTGCCTGGCAGCGGGCACCAGGTGAGCCGGCTGCGGGAAGGCGGAGGGCGCGGGAGGCCAGCTCGGGTACTTGCGGTCCGCGCATCAATACTTGCACCGGATGGTGCAGAGGTTTCTTGGTTGCCAGTGCACCCATTCCCCCCACCCCCTCCTCTTCTTTTTCTTCCTGACAAACAGCCGGGAAAGAGCAGCTCATGGAGAGGCTGAGAGAAGCGGATTTTAAGTCATGCCCCAAACGGGACAATAACCTTCAACAACTGGGCTTATTGAGACATTTCCTTCGTTTTTAGTGAAATCTCACTCTCTGACTGGAGACACAGATGGCCTCAAATGAGAGAGATGCCATATCGTGGTATCAGAAGAAGGTAACAGCAGTAATTTTTATTTGTAAACCATACTAATGCAGAAAAACTCCAGTAAAAGAATAGTGTTAACTTTCCTTAAGTTTGATAATGTCACGTATTCTTATGTAATATCTCAACATAACTGAAAAAATTGATGTGCAAAGTCATTATAAATGCAGTTTCAGGTTCCAGGTTGTGAGCTGTTAAGTCACCTTTCTCCAAGCTGCATACACAAACTACTGCAATGCTTTGCCTTGCAAATTATCAAATTAATTTTTTTTGTAAAGACAAGAATGAAATTCTTATTTGCATGGCTCAGATTGCTACTGTCATCTGATTGAGCTGTCCCTTACCTCTTATTCCTCTCTGATATTCTTATTGATATTTTTCTTAGGGAGTGGAAATATCTTCTAGGTGATCATTAATTGAAAATATTCGGTGTGTTGCCTTTTTACTTTTAAAATCCAATCGTTTTTGGAAACAGTCCTTGAAAGTGTGAATTTATTATGTGAGAAATATATTTTCTAGACAACCATATTTAATAGATTCATGGCTCTGTGAGGTTTGACTTAGATACAAAGATTGCCTTTGCATCATTTAAATAGCCTGCTCCTTATTTCAGATTGGAGCATATGACCAGCAGATATGGGAAAAGTCAATCGAACAGACTCAGATTAAGGTAAATTTATTTCTTTGATTCTAGTTTTGTTACTGCTTTAAAGAGAAGAGTGGATCATACTTTTTTTTTTTAATATGCACTTATTCACCAAGTATGCATTCTTTTATTCTTTGAGTTTTGTAAGAAAAACAGCAGTGCTTGGGTAATGATAAAGGACAGATGATATGTGTCTTCAGTAGCAAATGTCCCAGGCAATGGGAATATGGTTTCTTATGTCTGGTCAGTTTTTACCATATGACTAGATCTTAAGATCTAGTATCGTCAGACTTTTGAGAGAAGCGGGGAATACATAATTTTAACAAAGAAACATCCATGTTTTAAAAGAGGGTAGTAGTCCTTTTCCTCTCTTTCTCTTCATCTTCCTCCTCCTCATCATAATCATCTCCAGCTGTACAAACCAAATAAAAGTCTTATTTGGGTATTCTAGCCTTGGGCCCACATTTTTTCAATTACTGGTTTAGAGGCAAGCCTTCAAGTTTTTCAGGTTCTTAAGCGTCTTTGTACCTTACCCTTAGAACTGAGTACAGTCTGTGGTTTCTTCATGTTAACCAAAAAAAACAGAGAACTGTTGTATAAGTCAGAATGGCAGTTGGTTAATTTGTAATAGAGAGGAAGGTTAAATTTTAGTATCTAATTCACCAAATGGAAACGAAAAATAATGGTGTTGGTGCAGATTAATTACTGAGTGATTGCTGGGTAGCCACTTGCAATTTGATTTTCTTGAGGAAAAACCCGAAGAAAAGAATGTAAATCTAGATTTAGGGTCTCACTTCCTTGGAAAGTGCTCATAAATTCTTGGTTTGGTACTCTCTTGAAAAAAATCTGTTGCAGACCTTTATTAACACTTTAAAAACATGGGTAGTACAACTAATAGTGCTCTATTTGTGTAAGTTACACAGACCAGACTAGACTTCAGGTATCTTTAGTGGGATATATTTAACTGTTACTCAGGGTGCATTCCTTCATAGGCCAGTCACTTAAAAAGATGTTTGAACTTGGTACACAATTAACTTCACAGCCCTCCCTTATATTAATGAAAGATGAGGTTCAAATGAATCCCCAAATTTCATTTTGTAACTGTCTAAATCTTGCCTAATTCTTCTTCTGTGAGCTGCTAAACCATATCAGTAGTATAATAGAAATGGCTAGACCGGGAAATTAGGTAATGTTTAGTGACCTCTGACCTTGTGATCCCTCACAGGTCCATGTGATTTTTTTCCTGGGTTTTGGTTTCCTGATCTGCTGCAGAATAAGAAATCTTTTTTTTTTTTTCCAAAAAAGATGTTTAGTTAGATTAAACAAACAAAAAAACTAAATTAAAAATTAAAATAAAAATTGAAAAGGTAAACAAAAAAAAATATCAGATCACAATACTGTTTTACTGTTCTAAACCACATTTATAGGGGGCTGGAGAAAAGAACAATCAGTTAAGAGCACTGGCTGCTCTTTCAGAGGACCCTGTTAAATTCCCTGTACCACACGGCAGCTCACAAATGTCTGTAACTCCAGTCCAAGAGGCTCTGATACTCTCTTTGGCCTGTGTGGGTACTGCATGTGTGTGGTGCACATTCATACTTGCAGGCAAGACACATAAAAATAAAATGTTAAAAATTTTAAAAGTACATTTATAAAAGTATAGTTAAAAATTTTAAGTGGGTACTGGAGAGATGGCTCAGTGCTTACGAGCACCGGGCTGTCCTTCTAGGGGACCTGGGTTCAGTTTCCAGCACCCACATGGTGGCTCACAACCATGTAACTAGTTCCAGGGAGATCTGATATCCTCTTTTGACTCCTGTGGTCATGGAGTTCATTCACGTGGTTCATATACATACATGCAGAGAAAACATCCATACACATAAGATAATCTAATCTGATACCCTCTTTTGAAACATAAAATAACCTGTTATTTAAAACAATTAAAAAGATGAATTAATCTTACTTGGATCAAAAAATTGCTAAGAACTCTGACAAACTCTTACTGAATTTCTCTGTTTAGGACATTTTGGTAGTTGTTGAAAACAAGGGGAAAAGTACTAACAGAAGTATATGGCTTAAGGAGCAAACAAGCATCCCAGTGTGATTGATTGTACTGACAGCATGTAGATGGAGTAGTACCCATAAGTGATTTTTACTCAGAACTACTGTTTTGAAGAGAATAGAAAGATTTGTGTGTGGTATGGGGGAGAGATGAGGTGTTGTTATATAGTGCAAGTAGCAAAGGCTGGTGTCCAATACATGGCAGTTTTCCTGCCCTAGGCTCCCAAGCGTTAGGATTACCTTGACATCAAAACTAGTTAATGGCATGAATAAAAAAAAAAAAAAAAAAATGTGAACATAGGAGTGAAAATACTTAACAAAATATTAACACCATCAATTTAGCAATATACAAACTGGTTTATCTACTGTGATGGAATACAGTTTATATGGAAATGTCTCTTCTATCTACTGTGATGAAATACAGTTTATATAGAAATGTCTTTTTTCTAAGGGGTTTTTAAGATAGGGTCTCACTCTACCCTGGCTGTCCTGGAGCCTGGGTTCACATTTCATTAATTCTCCTGCCTTTGTCTCCTAGGTTCTGTGAGTAACATTGATTTTAACATTTGAAAATAAATTATTGTGACTCATGGAGTAAAGACCCAAACTATATGATCTTCTCAACAGACACAGTAAAAGTACTTGACAAAATTCTATGCATTTGTAAAATTATAATGATGAAGTAAGAGTTGAAGGTAGGTCCCTTAATGCACTAAAGGCTAGGAAAAAAAGCATACAGCAAGTGTCACCCTTAAGGAATAAAAACTGTTTTCCCCCTAGTCAAGAAAAAACAAAAAAACCAACCAACCAAACAAACCCCATGAATACCAGATTTTCCTATTTTTATCTAACCATGGATTCTAGCTTGGACTATAAGGCAAGTAAAAGAATTGAAAGGCAGAAATGGAAATTATATTTTCATGTTGACCTAATTACATAGTTAGAAAATTCTGGGGAACTTACAAAAATTACTAATAGGTAAGTTTGGCAAGGTCTTTGAATATAAGGTCAGTATACAAAAATCACTTGAGTTTCTATATATTGGCTATAGTAGTCTGCAAGTAAAATTAAGAAAGTGTCCCAGCATTTGAGGGGCAAAGGCAGAAGGATTGCCATGAATTCAAGGACAGCTTGTGCGCAGGCAGACAGTAAGATCCTGTATCAGAAAAACTAAAGGCAGTAGGCTGGAGAGATGACTCAGCAGTTAAGTGTGCCTTTTGTCCAGTCAGGAAGACCTAGAGTTAGGACTCTTAGCACTCACATGACAAGTCCAGCAAACAGTGCCTAACTGTAACTCTGAGGGATTTCCGGTTCTCATCTGGCTACACGTTCGTACACAATGACATAAACTTACACATGCACAGAAATAAGTAAATCTTAAATAATTCTAATCAGTATAGTACAAAAGATAAAAAATTCTTAGTCATGAGTTTAGCATAGAAATTTTAAGACTTGCATGCTAAAACAACATGTTTTTCAGAGATGTTTGAGAGCAACATACTCGTTCATAATCAAGAAGATTCCGTATAGTTTAAATGTCAATTAATTCCAGGGTAACTTAATAATATGTCTTGGGGTGCGGTGGGACTAATAAGCTAGCTCTGAAATTAGTATGGGTTGCAAATAAATTTTAAAAAGTCAGAGTTGGAAAGCTTATATCACTTGATCTTAAAATTTAGTATGGAACTATAGTAAACAAAATAGAGAAATAGTATTTGCATGATAAATTGATGGAATAGAAAAGAAAAATCTAGAACTAAATCCTTACCTCTGTCTAATTAAAACATTTTTAGATTTATTTTTTTATGTGTATGGGTGTTTTGCCCCCATATATGTATGTGTACAAATGTTTGCCTAGTGTCCACGAAAGTCAGAAGATAGGTAGGCATTGGATCCCTTGGAACTGGAATTAGAGATGGTTGTGGGCCACTATGTGGGTGTTGGAAATTGGGTCCTCTTTGAGAGCTGTATGTGTTCCTAACCACCAAGCTCTCTCTTCAGCCCCTCCTTACCACATTAATAGAATTATTTTCACCTTTTGAGACAGAATCTTATTATGTAACCCCGGGCAGACACCGGGCTCTCTAAGTAGTTTCAGCTGACTTTGAATTCACAATCTTCTTGCCAATGATGGGGCAGATGTAAGCTAATGATGCTTTGCTATAAATACAATTTTAACAAAGATGGCCATCCTATTTTTCTCTCTGTTGTGGTAAAAACACGTAGCAAAGGCAACATGGGGAGAAAAAGTTTATTTGGGATTATACTTTCAGATCATCACTGAGGAAAGTCAGGACAGGAACACAAGGCAGGAGCTGTAAGGAACACTGCTTTCTGCTTATTGCCTTGCTCACAGGCTCATGCACACCTAGTTCTGTTAATAAGCTCCAGTGCAACCTGCCTAGGAATGGTGCAACCTGCAGTAGGCTGGGCTCTCCTATATTAGTCATCAATTAATACAGACAAGGCCACAGATCACTGGCTGATTTCTCATTTGAGACTTCCTCAGATGGCCCTAGGCTGTGTCAAGTTGACAGCTGAAGCTAAAAACATCCAGTGAGGAAATGTTGGCCTTTTCAGTGCTGAAACAGAACGATCTTGTATTCTTTCTGTATGTAACAAAAAATTGATTATAGATTTAATTATAAGAAATTAAACTAGATGTCTGACTCATGTGCCCATGAAACCCTGTAATTCCCGTTTCTCTAGCTGGCAGATTGGGAGTGGTGTGCTGCTTGGAGTTACTATAAACGACATTAACAAGCAGAAGTTTGTCAGCGCTCTGGCAGACTTCCTCAAAAAGTTCAGGAAGCTGAAAGTCCCTTAATGGCTGCACACAGTCAAACTGGCCAAACATTAAGAGCTTGATCCCTGTGGTGAGAACTGGTTCTATACACTAGCTGCTTCCATAGCTGTACCTTTGCTGTGGTGCTGGGATTGGCTCCATGACTGAGATCCGCAGAGGGTGGCTGAGAAACAGTGCCTGGCCTAGCCACTTCTGCAGAGGCTCTAAGAGTGTGGCCTGCAAGGTCTTCAAAGCCCTGAAATGGCTGAAAGTGATGGAAAGGAACCAAGATTGAGGCCATAAGGTAACACCTTAGGGACAGAGAAATGTGGACAGGATCACTGGAAAGGTGACAGTGAGGTATTAGAAAGTGTAAAGGTGATCTTACTGTGGCTTTTGCAGGTGGAGTCTTTGGGTTTTTACTAGATCAGAACAGGGAGAGTCCTACTTGAATATACATACCTCTTTCTTTCCATGTGACAATCTGCTGCTTTGAGGTTACCAACAAGAAGGCTGTCTTTAGTTGTGGGCCCCAGACATTGTTCCTCCCAAGTGTACACAGATAATAACCCTCCTTCTTTATAAAGCTGTCCAAACTTTACATTAAAGTAGTGAAACTTCAATTAATGCATGGGCTGAAAGGAAGTTTTGGGGTGATAGTTATAGTGTAAGTCCTAAGTATAATTATGATTGTATAACTTGAGAATTTACTAAAGCTGTACATTTCAAGTGGATGAACTTAGTAGTATATAAATTATATCTCAGTAAAACAGTTTTTAAAAATTATACCAATGGTAGGAGAAAATATGTAGTACACAAAATATTTACATATACTTTACAATATGGGTTGTTCTCCAGTGCTTTGAGACTATATTAAATATGTTTGATACTATTTTATCGATAAAGATCAATTTATTCTTTCAAAATAAGACTAACCAAGAATATTTCCTGTTACTGCTAATTAACATCCTTTTTGCTAAAATGAACAAAACATTCTAATGAATATTTTCTTTGTTTTGAAATTTTTTTCTAGATAATATTAACAAGAACAAAAACTACTATTTGAAAGTGAACTAACTTTATCTCTACAAAAGAGAGGCTAGTGAAGTTCAGAGGCTAATTCAACTGTGTTTGTTGTGTTTTATTCTTAGTGCTGAAGGGTGAGATGAATCTCCTCATTAAAGATGACAGGTTGAGTGCCTCCACTAAGCTCTGTTGAGTCTTGTCCTGAAATGTCTGCAATTATAGCAGTAAGAAAAAGGGCTCAGCTCTGAGGTCTGAGAACAACAGAGGAGGGTACATTAATTAGACAGAGTGATCAGTTCAATTCCAAAGTTGGGAAGTAGAAGGAAGTGAAGATCATGTAGCTGCTGCAGGGAAAGCCAGTAAGAAACTAGAGAAAGCCTGTGTTCAGTTTCTGAAAGACTTAACGAGATTGATCAGGTCAGGGTGCTGGTGTTAGGCAGAACTGAAGACAGGACCTCAGAAGCATATGCATGGTAGCAGTAGACCCACCCTCAGACCTTCCTTATTCCATTCAACTACTATCTTCCTCTCATAGGAGATAGACTGAAAATGGTTCTGTGCTGTCTACCAAAAACAAATGTGGGTTGAGTGGTGCCCTACTACCTAGGATCAAGTAAGCCTGGCGGCCAGGCTGCTCCCAATAAAGAGGGCGCAATTTCTGCAGAAATTAACTGAAGAGAAAAGATGTAAAGATACTGGAGAGTGGTATGGTTGCCAGCTCCTCTGCAGTGCAGGCTACTGTTCAGAAAGCCATATCCAGTGTGCTGACTTGAATGTCATATGCTAGTGTAAATCTGTGCATCTATCTGTAAATATAAATGGATAAAGTTTATAAAATATTTGAAACTTAAGGAAAAAAGGAAGAGAAAAGAAGCACAGAGGAAAAATAACATTGTTTTATGGGTTGATGGTGCATGACTATTAACAGTACTTGAGAGGGAAGCTGAGGCAGTAGGATTGCAAGTTTGAAGCTAGTTTAGTCTATATACCAAGGCCTTAACCCAAACTGACTAAGCAAATGGGAAAAAAATGTAATTGTTATGTTTAAGTAATTAGATACTGTAAAAAAAAAAAGACTGGATTAAGTTCAAGGATGTATCATATAACATGCTGATTATAGTTCATATATTCTTGAGAAATTCTGAGTGGATATAATGTTTATCCCACAAAAATGGTAATCATATCACCTAATAAGGAATACCTGTTTCATTGCACAACAAATATCGTAGCTCTTGACAGAACTATTGTAAACTGAAAATAATGTCAGAAGTTAAGGTACCTAACCTGAGTGCCAAGTTTAGCAATGCTGGCCATAGCAGGGTGTAGGCTGCTTACCCTGGTGATGTTATGGTGACTGGGGCCTGCTCCTACCCCTTGTCACGAGACAGTGTTGTACTTCATGTTGTTAGCCTGCGAAGAGGTCAGAATTCAGATGTGATGTATGGCTTCTGGGCAGGACCTGTTGTTTTCCCACTGTTGTAAAGATGACAATACTTAAATTGAACAGTCTTAAGTTGGGGACCATCTGCACATATACATCCTTATGTTTACCTGTCACCGTTAAGGAGAAGGCTCACCTATCATATATCCACGATCCTATTCTAAAAATAGAACACCTGTCAAAACAATGTAGAAAAATTTTACCTACCAACTTTAAAAAACTCTTTAAAATTAATCAAAACTCAAAGAGATGTTATAGATGAAAATGTTAGGCAGGGTTGTATGTTGCTCAGTGATAGAGCACTTGCTCACATACATAAAAGTGCACGAAAAAATTGCTCAGAATATATTTAGTAGAAAAGTTGGGAGAAAAAAGTTACTACCAGATCTCTAAGCAGTATGAGTGAACATGAGAAAAGAAACTCAAGAAGTGGGGGCAGTGAGGTGGCTCAGCAGAATAAGGCTCCCGTCGCCTAGCCTGAAGTCCTGAGTTCAAGCCGCAGGTATTATTTTCCTTGAGAAATCTTTCTATGACCCCCCTCCACTTCTTAAATGTGAGTGTATATTAAGCATACAGTGCTGTATTTGCCATGTCATTGCTTTTTGTTGTTGACAACATATAGCACAAATTCTAGTTGGTCTTAATAATAAAAACCCAGAGACAGATTTTGGAATTAAAGCTGAAGATGAGAAAAGCACACTGCCAGCTACTAGAGAGTTCTCACCTCTGCCAGTGCTCAGGCTGAAGGGACATCCTGTCCTCAGATTTCATCTCCAGACTGCACTGCTCCTTAGACTGCCTCAGACTGCCCTGCTCTCCTCCTCCAAACCTCAGATTTGGCTGAGCTCCTGTTTCCTGCCTTATATTCCTCTTTAGTGCTGGGATTAAAGGTGTGGGACCCCAAGTTCTGAGATCACCTTTGGGTGTGCTCTGCTTCTCTTTTAGACTGGATCAGTTTTGTGTAGCCCAGGGTTGCCTTGAATTAACAGAGATCTGCCTGCCTCTGTCTCCAGAGTGCTGGGGTTAAAGGCATGCACCACCACTGCCTGGCCTCTGTGGCTAACTAGTGTGGCTATTAGGATTAAAGGTGTGTGCCGCCAGTGCCTGGCCTCTATGGCTGTGGCTAGCTTTGCACGCTGATCTTCAGATCATAAACAAAATATCGCCACAACAACATGCTCTCTGTTGTTACTATTTTCTCATTTCTTTAACATAATTTCTGATAAAGCAACAAAAAAGGAATGATTTATTTTGCTCCTGATCCTTTGGCTCCATTTTCTGGGATCCTTGTAAGGTCCAACATCATGGAAACAGGAGTATGAGGAGGAGAGGACTTACCTTGTGGACAGGAAGCAGAGAGAGTAAGGAAGAAACTTGGGAGCAGGTACAACCTTCAGTGGTACATCACTAGAGACATTGAGGCCCCACCTAAACTTTTCACACCCTCCCTACATATTGCTGCTAGCATGTAAAAAAATGTTCAGCATCTCAGATTCAAACTACAGGATGCACAATGTGTCCTAAGAAGCCAAAGGTTGCTTCCCCTTTTGTGCCTGACTTTATTGTAGTTTTATCCTTTCAGCGTCAATAAAATGAAAATTCACCACACTAGGAAATAGGGAGGAACTACAGGGCTTCACTTACTGTTTTTATTCACTGTTACACACATAGTCCACTGATGTTGCAGCAGTTATATCCAGTTTTGTCCCTTCCTTAAGGTGATAGGTCAGGGGTTTTATCCTGATTGCAGTAACCTTCCCAGGGTTTTTGTAAGGTGTGACACTTTATCAGTTTTTTTTTTTTTAGGGGCTTACTATGGGAGAGGACTCTGCCACACAGGTAATGAATATAGGAGTGTCTGTCCCATTTCCCTCCTGCAGTCTTTCCCTGTTAGGATAGAAATTGTGTGTAACCAATGAGGAAATCACTTACAGCTCCCAGGGTTTACTCATTAAAGCTTTCAAGGTCAAGCTATATTGTGCTCTCCAACAAAAACTCCTTTTGCAGTGGGATCCACTTGGTTCCATGTAGCAAGAAGAAGGATGTATAATGATTAAGACTGAGAGTAACTTCATTTGCATCTCTGGGTCTTAGTTTTTTTAGCTATAAAGTGAGGACAACAGTGTTTTCAGTCTCACAGAACAGCTATTTTAAGTGTTTGTAAAGTGCCTGACACATGTTCCTCTTACACATTTTGTGTAGCCTACGGAATATAGCAGAAAGATCTTCATTGAAAAGATAGTATAGGTTTTTTGGTTTTTTTATGGTCCTTCTTTATAACACAGACTAAAGTATGGTAACTTATAATTTGTTTTGTTTTGAAATAGTTTTGCTATGTGGAGCTTCAGGCAAGTTTCAAGTCATGGTTATCCTTCTGCCTTAGCCTCCTAAGTGCTGGGATTCCAAGTGTGAGCCACTGTGTCCATCGTGTTATAGCCCTTAAGAGCTGTGGTCACACATTAATTAATGACTTCTTTCCCCTTAGGAAAGAAAAATGATAGGGGACCCTCATACATGGCCTTACTTATTTACATCTTCTCTTCTGTATTATACATTCTTTGAAGACAAACCCTGGACTGACTCATTTTTTACTTTATATTTATCCAGGTAGAATGTCTAACATGGAAGATGCATGTTAAATATTTGTTGACTAAGCTAGTAAATAAATAATGTTTCTGTCAGTGAGTGAGGGTTACATAATTCTCCTTAATGCTAATCCTATTTCTCTAACATAACAGGTAAAGAATGAAGAAAACAAAAACTGAAGCTTCTGAAAGTGGAATGGCTACAAGGCCTATTTAAATTGTAATTTCTGATTTTGAATGTGTTTTAGACAAGCACATATATACACATACATGTATATATATACATACATGTACTACATACACACATATGTATGTATAAATGTATATAGTATACATGCTTCTTTGGAGTTTTTCCCCCCCTTAAACTACCATATAATTTTATTGTAACTTAGGGTCTTGGGGAATTTTTCTGTATGTAATATCTATAGCTCATAGTTGAATTGAAATGCAGGATTCTCTTAAAATTGTTTGACTCCATCAGTTTAGTTAAAAAGAGCCAAACATAACTGCCTCTATGTCTTGAGTAAAAACTAGCAAATTACTGTAACCTTGAGATTGTATGTTAACTTTGTGTGAGTGTATGGTATGTGCATATGACTGTCTAGACATGTTCTGTTCATGTATGCATCAGGAGACCCCAGCAGGAATTTAGATGTCTTGCTGTCATTCTCTGACTTACCATCTTGAGAGAAGGTCTCTTGTACTGGAACTTTGTTATATAGGCCAGGTAGGCTGTCTGGCTACTGAGCTTTCGGGAATCTGTCTCTCTCCTAATGCTGGTGTTACAGGCACCTGCAGCCATGCCTAGCTTTTATATGGGAGCTGGAGACTCAAATTCAGGTCCTTAGGCTTGCTTAACCCTTTACATTAACTTTGGTAATTAAACATCTGATTTAAAAACTTGATTAAAAAGTAGTGCCTATGAGTTTTAGATGAGCATGAAATTAAAATCCATCTCTTTCTCTTTTGAAGTTTTTTTTTGTGTATGAGTATTATGCCTGCATATATGTCTATAAACCACATACATTTGCAATGTATGTCCTTGGAAGCCATAGGAGAGTCCTGGATTACCTGGATTGTTAGCTGCCTTGTAGGTGCTGGGAACTAAAGCTTGGTTACCTGGAAGAGCGTGTGTGTGGAGGTCAAAGAACAACCTCAAGTATCAGTCCTTGATTTTTACTTTGTTTGAGACAAGATCTCTTGTTAGTCATGTGTATGCCAGGCAGTTGGCCTGTAAGCTGGAGATTTTCTTGCCTCTGCTTCCTTCCTTACTAAAGGGGTATTGGGGTTAGACAGGTGTGTTCTGCATCTGGCTTTCCATAGGTTCTAGAGATCTGAATCAGGTCCTCACATTTGAGTGGCAAACACTTTGTTCGCTGAGCTATCATTCTACCTAAAATTTATCTCTTAAAAGATTGGTAGCAAGTTAGACAAACCAAAAGTTTGAAAGAAAATCAAAGATAACTTCATAAATAGATACTGTATGGCAAGGTTATTGTGACTTTCAAATTCTCAGTCTTCTAAATACATAACAAATAGGAAATACCGGCCCTCTGAAGTAACAATGACCAATTTTAGATCTATTAGAAACTTGAGGATGCAACAAAGACTCTAGAATTCTTACATTGACCTTTGATAAGTGGATTAATGAATAGTAACACTGCAAATTAAGCTACTTTAATATGAAATGATAGGAGACCAAGGCCCAGAAAGTTTTTCTCTTACAGCTTTTGAAAAAAATATTCATGGCTAAATTATGTAGATACTTAAAGGGATTTTCTCAAATGGATACATCACAATATTAAGAAATAGGACTGAAGAGGAATTTCTTAGCAGATGATAAGTTCCAGGGTTATCCGGATCTCAGGAGAATGCTGAGTGGATAGCCAGCTTGCCCAGAAGCTTCCTGAGAGTCTGGTTCCTTGGATGCACCTGATTTTGTCTAAGGCAGAGATGAGCTCTGGACATGAAAATAGGAATTATATGCAGAAAAGTTAGACCTTCATCCCCCAGCACCTTAATAGACAACACTGCCCCGAAGTAGGAAACTTGGGTTGTTAACCTTGGATAAAATGCATTGGAGAGTCTTTAAGGGAGGTGAAGGTTAACTATAAATCAAGATAATAAAGTCCTCTAGCTTAATCTGCAGACTCCCACCCAGATTCCCCATCTTCTAACTCCCAAGCAAGGAGAATTTTGGAGGAGTCTTTGAGGCATCAGAGAAGCCAGCTCTGATTATTGACACTTGGAGATTTTGTAAAGGAGATCTCCAGCCTTAACTATTCCACTATGAAGCCCTGAATCTGTACGCTGTACTTTGATAAACTAAAAACGGATGGCAATATGCACACATCGAAGGTAATTATAGTGTACAATTTGAGTTTCCCCCCAAGAAATGGGACTCTGTAAAGAGCATTCAGATTAGAAGAAGGGACAGCACCTCAGATGGTCCTCATAGGCTTGGCAGTCACCACACCAAAAGGAAGAAGACAGTTCATCTTTTACTCTTAGAAGAACTTTTTCTTGATTCATTTCTGTTTCTGATTTGTTTTATTGTAGGGCTTCAAAAACAAACCAAAAAAGATGGGTCACATAAAGTCAGACTTGATTGATGTTGACTTAATCAGAGGTGAGTTGGAAAATTGATTTTTTATATATATTACATTTTTTTCATTCTTTTTTCCCCCTCTCCCAACTTGACAAACTAGAAACACCTGAGAAGAACCTCAATTGCGGCATTACCCCTCTATCAGATTGGCTTGTGGGCATGTCTTTGAGGTATTTTTTGATATTAAATACATGAGAGATGCCATCCTGGGTAGGTGGTCCTGGGTATATAAGAAAGCAGGCTGAGCAAGCCAAGGGAGCAAGCCAACAGCAGTGTTCTTCTATGGTCTCAGCTTGTATTCCTGCCTCCAGGTTCCTTCTCTGAGTTCCTACTTTAGCTTCCCTCAGTGATGCACTGTAAGGGTTAAGGTGAAGTGAACACTTTCACCCCCAAGTTGCTATTGGTTAGTGATCCACAGCAATAGAAACCAGACTAGTACTCTCCCTCTCCCTGTCCTTTCCTCTTTCTCTCCCTTCCTCCTTCCTCTTTCAGCTCTTCCCCTTTCCTCCTTTTGTTCTTCTTTCTCTCTTTTTCTCTCCCTGTGTCTCCTTTTAAAGCCTTCAAGCTCAATCTTTCCACCTCAGCTTCCCAAGTACTGGGATTGCGGGAAGTCCACCTCACCTAGTTTGTTACTGTTATTTCATTCTGCTACTGTAGAATAGCTTTAGGTGTCTTCCATAAATTGTGGCTTAATTATTTTCAAAAGTAACATTTCTTCATTATCATTCAAATTTCTTCTTTTGCTTTAATGCTTTGTGTTTATGTAAATAGCATGGTTTTAGTAAAGGTGAAAGGGAGATGACTTGGAGATTTGCTGTTGTGTCATTAAGAAAAATGTATTGTTTGCCATTCAGGTAAGCCTGACTTTTTTAGCATAGTCCTTGTGCTTGAGGTGAGAACATCTCAAGTCTTGCCAGCACCTTAGCTGACCAAGTTGTGTGTTAATTTTTACCCCATGCCCGCATTTCTAATGTAAGGTGACAAGTAGCCATCAGTACAGTGCATAGTCATTTTTCTTATGCATTTTAATATATATATATATGTATTTTTTGTTGTTGTTGTTTATCAACTGCTTAAAGGCTCAACATTTGCCAAAGCCAAGCCTGAGATTCCATGGACATCTCTCACTCGGAAGGGGCTTGTTCGAGTAGTGTTTTTTCCGTTGTTCAGCAGTTGGTGGATTCAGGTTACCTCTCTCAGAATCTTTGTGTGGTTGCTGCTGCTTTACCTCATGCAAGGTAACTCATGATTGCTTTTCCTATACTTAACAGAGTTTACTGTATTCTTACCCTTTTATTTAAAAATGAAATGAAAGCAGGACTTTAAACCTTTTCCACTTACAATTCTTTTTTCTTAAGAAATTTTTTATGCTACCCTGGTCTTCTTCGTTAGGGTTGCTGTTTCTATGATGAACACCATGACCAAAAGCAAGATGGGGAGAAAAGGATTATTTTAGCCTACCTGTCTACATTATTGTCCATCACTGAAGGAAGTCAGGACAGGAACTCATAGCAGGAACCTGGAGGCAGGAGCTGATGCAGAGGACGTGGAGGGGTGTTGCTTATGGGCTTGCTCTCCATGACTTACTCAGCCTGTTTTCTTGTAGAACCCAGGACCACCAGCCCAGGGATGGAATTATCCACAATGGGCTGGGCTCTCCCTCATCAATCATTAATTAAGAAAATGCCCTACAGTAGGATCTTATAGAGACATTTTCTTAATTGAGGCTCCCTCCTCTCAGATAACTCTAGCTTGTGTCAAGTTGATGTAAAGCTAATTACCACACTGGATATACAGGTATATAAAATAAGTATATAAACCAAACATTCACTGGTAATAAATCAGAAAGAAGGGACAGATAGTTGGCTCAGTGGTTAAGAGCACAGTTCAATTCCCAGCACCCGCCTGGCAACTCACAACTGTTCATACCTCTGTGGGCAGCAGGCATAATGTGGCAAACACATGTAGACAAAACACTCATATATATATAAAATAACAAAATAAATCTTAAAAAAAATGTTTTAGCCAGGCAGGTGGCCCATACCTTTAATCCTAGCAATCAGGAGGAATGAGCAGGTAATATCTCTTGTGAGTCCAGCCTGGTTCTAAGCCAACTGTAGTTACATGGTGAGACCCTGTTGTAAGCCCTCCCCCATAAAAGAAAGTACCCCCTCAAACAAATCAAATAGATGAATAAAAACCCAAGAAAAACAAAATGGAAAAAAAGTCAGAAAGAAATTTATTTTGAAATAATTCTTTGGTGAGCATATATACACATATAATTTTACCATGTATTAAAAATGAAAAATCCCATTGAATACTAATGAATAGTTTAATTTCACACACACACACACACACACACACACACAAACAAAACAAAATGTTTTTATTTATTTGAGAATTTTATACACATATATTGATACAGTTTGGTCATATATCTCCTTTTGTTCAACTTGTCCTGGATCCCCTCCAATTCTTACCTCTTCCAACTTCATGTCTTTCTCTTCTTGCTCTTAAAACTCACTGAATCCAATCCAATCCTTGCTGCCTTTATTGCTGGGTCTGGGAGCCATCCACTGGAGCTCAGGCAAACTTAGTTTTGGTCAACCCACCTTCACCACATCCTCTCTCCCCTCTTTCCCTCACCTCCTTACTGCACAGACCTTTAACTCTCTCCCCTCCTTCATACCAAGTGTGTTTTATCACCTCCTCTATTAAGACCTCTCTCCCCACCCCTCCAGATGCAGGGATGAACTGTTAAATCTATGGAGGGTTTACAATTAAAGAGCAAAAAGAGGATAGTGATGAGAGAGAGAAGAAAAGATTCAGGAATAAAAGGGGAAGTATGAGGTGTGGCTGAAGAGCATGTTGAAGAATGAATGCCTCACAGTAAACTGAGGGGAGAAACACAAGGGGCAGGCCTGAAACCCAATTGAGCAATATTCAAAGCAAAGCAAAGCCAGCATGAGACACATCTGTAAGAGTAGAGGTTAGATAATAGAGAATAAGAAATGAAAGAACGCCTGGATGAAATTCCACTTTGTATATGGTGCTTGCTTTCTAGAGTTTATATATAATCTATATTTACAAATCAGCAGGGATGTAGTTCGTGAATACTCAGCTATTATGTTGGGGTTTTTGTTCTCTTTGAAATTCAGCCTGGGTCAGAATTTGTTGACGATTTATTCAACAAGGATCTCATTCATCTGGTTAGTGCTAACTTTTTCTCCTCCAGCAACTAACTCAGTAACATGAGAGTTACCATACATTAAAGTTTAGAAGAAGTATAAAATTATAGTGGGATATTTTATAGATAATTTTGATATTGTGTATACACAATGAAAAGAAGCAATACAGCATGGTAGTTAATTCCTGGGTTCAAATCCCAGCTTTGGCAGTTGTTTTCCTGGTATCCTTGGGCCTTGGGAAATACTTTTCCTTTGAGTCAAATTGTAGTTCAGTACTGTCTTAGTTGGGGGCTGGAGAGATGACTCAGCAGCTGAGAGCACTTAATGCTCTTGGAGAGGACCGCAGTTTGGTTCCCAGACTCATGTTGGGCAACTCAAAACTACCTATAACTCCAGCTTCAGAGAGCTGACACAGACAGTCTCTTACTCTCTCTCCCTTTTACACTTAAGTAAATCTCTATAAACACCTAAAAATGTCTGCTGTGTGTGGTATCTGGTTATCCTGTGGTGGAAGTCCTTTAGGAATGCCTGGTTTATCATGCTACAAGTTTGCAAAAATACTTCTAGTAGGTTACTTTTCACTTACCCAGTAAACTGGCTTTAATTTTATTCAACTCATGTCCAAATGCATGCTATTCTAGGAAATTATTTATTCTTACTAGTTCTTTAGAAATGACAGCATGTGCAGTTACAAGGTTGTGCTTTTAAGTGCTTTGCATTTTAAATCTTATGCAGTCACAGCGATTGTGTTATATCTCATGATGCCTATTGTGAACGTGAGTGAAGTGCTCGGACCGTTGTGCCTTATGCTCCTCATGGGAACTGTCCATTGTCAGATTGTATCCACTCAGATAACAAAGCCATCAGGAAACAATGGGAATAGGAGAAGAAGGTAAGGGAGAAGTTGACTGGATTTTGTTTTGTGGTTTTTTTTGTTGTTGTTTGACTTACAAATGGATGCTATTTCACTTTTCATCTCATGCTAAGAAGTCTAATTAGCTTTTTATTTTCATGGGATTTTTTTTTCACCCAGTACAGTATGTTTAAAAGGAAAATTACTACTTTTTGTTACATTTATTTTCAATAATGGTTTTGAAAAATCATTATTTGGCTAGGGCATAGGTATATCAGTGTAGGGCTTGGGTGTGTGAGGTTTTGGGTTCAGTCTGCACCATCATCTGAAAAGAGAGAAGAGGCGAGGGAAAGCATTCTCTCTCTGTCTCTCTCTCTTTCAAGATAGGTGTATCCAAGGCTGTAGTAGAGTTCACTGGCCTTAAACTCAGAAATCTGCCTGCCTCTGCCTCCTGAGTGCTGGGATCAAAGGCATGCACCACCATGCCTAGCTGAGAAACATTCTCTTTAAAATTAAACTAGTGGTGGTATGTTGATGGAGGTTCTGTTCCACCTGGTCCCACAGTGTTCAGCCCCAAATAAACACACTGATGCCCATATTAATTAGCAACTGTTTTGCCAAAGGCTCAGGCTTCTTGTTGGCTAGCTCTCTCTTAATTATTAACCTATAACTATTAACCTATGTATTTCTACCTGGTATTATCTTACTGGAGAAGGCTCCATCATGTTATTCCTTCAGTGGTTACATGGTGTCTCTCTGCCTCCTCTCTTTGTTCTCTCTCCAGAATTCTCCTAGTCTTGCCTATACTTCCTGCCTGGCTACTGGCCAATCGGTGTTTCATTCATCATCCAATAAGAGAAACATATATACAGAAATAAGGACATCCCCCATCAGTGGTGTGTGGTGGTGCACACCTTTAATCCTAGCACTCAGGAGGCAGAGGCAGGCAGATCTCTGTGAGTTCGAGACTAGCCTGGTCTACAGAACAAGCTCCGGAACAGCTAAAACTACACAGAGAAAGAAATACTGTCTCAAACAAACAAACAAACAAACAAACAGACAAACAAAAAAAGTGAAAATTTACTATAGACAAGGATTTCATTGTATTGGGTTAACACTATCAACATTTTGACCTCTTTTTCTAAAGTGTGTAAATGAAACCTGGCCTCATGGTACATGCTATATCTTAGCACTTGGAAAGCAGAGACAGGATTGCTTCAGGTTTGAGACCAGTCGGCTCTGTGTAAAGAGTTCAGGCCAAAATCATAAGGACCTGTCTTAAAACAAAACAACCCAAGCCAGTTTTTGACTTGTTTAGATGTCGGCTCTGGCTTCTGTTGGTTGTATGATGTGTGTGGGGTTTGGAGTGTTAAATTTCTCTTAGTAGGTTCAGTGTTATCTTTCAAAAGTTGTTTTCTCTTTCCTAAGACTATTTCTAGATTTCTTTACTTAGGCAACTAATAAGATATTGACATTTGGTTCAGTGAATTTCAACACATTTATTTTTCAGTATTACTTTCAGAACATGTTGCTTCTAAAGAGGTTTCCTAGAAATTTAGTGTTTTTAAAGAAAGCAGTCACTGTGCTGTGTCTCTGATTTATAGGCAGGGTCTACAACAGAATTTGGGCATATATGTAAACCATTTAACTGTGTAGAATATCAGTGGGAATGATAGGTACAGTTACTGGTTGTTTCCTGTTTCTACTACTAGCTGGTAGACAGCTAATGGAGAGAAATGCTATACTCTGGCTGTTATGGAGGGCCCCTGAAGAGGCTCATGGCCACACATTGATACTCTTCTCTATTCCTGTTCTGGACAGCAGTTTTATTTCTTCAGTGGATGATCAAAATGATAGCATAGGACATTGATTTTGAATCTGTTTTGTCTTGTTAAATCAGAAATGCCTTATAGTCATGTGTCTTTGGTATATAAGGCTAACTATGTTTGATTTCAGGAAATAGTCTGTTAGTGTAATTTTCTGAAGGGATATTATGTGAATAAATAGAAAAGATCTTGAATAATCTGAAATTATTGAAATATTTTTTTTGTAGAAAATTACGAAAAACTGTAAATGGTGATGGGAGCCGAGACAATGGAAATAACTCCTCTGATAAAGTCAGAGCAGTAGAAACTCTGCAGTCTACACCCAGTGTTGGTGGTTTTTGGGGGACTCTTTTTGGCAACAGGTGGGAGTCTCTTTTATTGGAATTTTTACCTGATTTTGTGTTCACCTTAGTGTTTGCAGGATCTGTATCTGCAGGGCTGTAGATATAAATATTGTGAACTTGGTATTATAGTTGTGTAATTTTTTAAGGGTTCTAGAAAGACTTGCTTACTCTGTTATCTCCACTGTCTTTCATGTTATCTCTAAAACAAGTAATCTACTCTCAACATTTCATTGCATTTGACTTTAATGGCTTTTTAGGCAACAGTTGCAAAAAGCCCTCTGAAAGACTAAAGGTTTTGGCCAACATTTGACAGAAAGGAGAATTTGAAACAGATGGAGGTTCTTAGAGCTGATGCCCATGAGGAATGGGATGTATCAGGAAGCCTGGTGTTGGTGAGCTATAGGATAGAAAGACAAGTGACTTAAAGACAAAGTGTGACTCATTTGTAATTATTCGGGTCATGAGAGTACCAATGTGATGACTCGGGTATTTGTCTTTTTCTTATATTAAGATGGTGAATTAAAAAAAATAAAGCTCTTTTTTGTAAATGAAGTATGTTCACACATTGTTCTAAAGATGTATTTAGTCCCCTTGGTGAACTATTTGAGTTATGCTGAATATTGTGCAGTCCATGTCCTAGGTGATTGTCCTAGTCAGGGAGGAGTAGGAAGGTGAAGTCACAGTGAAGTAAACTCATTCTGGTTTATTGCATTCTGGCATGTAGCTTAGCAGAGGTTACAGTCACATAGCTTAGCAGATGGAGTAAGGACAATGAATAGAAGAAAGGCAGGTACTGTGAAGTACATTGATGGGCAATATGAGATAGAAGTGGATGTTCCCCTGGAGAGGTGAGCAGAGAGGGACTCATCCTTATGAGTGTGTAAATATTCTGCCCCTGAATACCCTTCATAAGCTAGAGGTCTGAACAATACAGTTTCTGAATTTTCTTGACTTTCAGAGTAATACATTGTACTCTATAGAAGAAAGTTTCATTTCATGAAAGATACTGCTCTCAGAAAAGTAATTAGTAACTTTTTTCTTTTTTAAAAAATAGGACTAAAAGGGTGAAATTAGTGTGTAACAAAGGGACTGAAACTGACAATGACTCAGGCTGTCTCCATCCTATCATTAAGAAGAGACAGGGTCGACCAGAGATCAGAATGTGGCAAGCAAGAGAGAAAGCGAAGGTTTCCGATGGAGAAAAGTGCCGTAGGGTAAGATCTAGATGGGTGTAACAGTATCTTTTTTGTCCTATGTAAAAAATTTTCTGTTCTGAGACTGTATTAGAGACCAGATACCCATAGGTATGTAAGCTTGTCAACAAACCGTAAGTAAAGCCATTGTTTATGATCAGGAAATATGACAAGCAGACTGGAACTTACACACCAAGGCAAGACCTTCTAGATTCTGCTACTCATCAGCCTTCATGGAGGGTGGGCAGGTTGAAAGAACACAGAACAGTGTAGAGGGACCTTGTCTTTTCTACAGGCAGTGATCTGTTTAGAAAGGGCTTGGGAAACTCCTAGGTCTAGTGCAGGTGGTTTGTTCTTTGTCTAAAACTATACATTTTTGTTTTGTAGTTTTGAAACGTTTTCTTAGTCTTGAACTGAGGCATTCTGATACTTATTAAGGTTTATTCCTGGGCATTTTATTATTTTTAAAAATATAGTATTTTTATTTATTCTTGGAGGATTTAATGTGTGTAATGATATATTTTGAGTATATCTAACCTAACCCCCTCTATATGCTGGAGTCTCCCCCCCCCCATATTTCTTCCTAGCTTCATGTCATATTCATCATCTCCCTCCCCTTCTTCTTTTGTAATCCACTGAGTCCAATTAGTGCTGCCAGTATCAACATGGGTATACAGGCCTTCCTCTGGCATGTGGGTAACCTACCAGGGACTACAACCCTGAAAAAAATAGTCTTCTTTCCAGCCACCATCATCTGCCAGTAGCTCTTCAGCTAGTGAAGAGGCCTTGGGAGTCCCTCCTGCATTTGCTGTGAGTTAATGAGTGTGGTGTCCTGTCATGTGCATCAGACACTGTTTTGCAGCAGTCCTCTCTGTCCTCTGGCTCTTAGACTCTTTGTGCCTTCCCTTCAGTAATGTTCCCAGAGCCTCGGGGGAGGGTGGTATGGTATAGACGATCCATTTATGTCTGTACATTCCACAGATGGTTTGTACTTGGACCAGTTGTCTGTATTAACAGATGCCCATTGGAAAAAGAAGCTTCTCTGATGAGGACTGACAACTTTACTAATCTGGGTTACAAAGATAAATATGTAGACTGCAGTTTGATACTGTGTATAAGAGCCTATGCACTCCCCAACTGTGGAATTTTGGTGACAGTTTTATAGCAGTAGGTAAGAATTCTCTGTGGAGTAGGCTTTAAATACAATCAGAAAGCAATATTCATGCCAGTATTGTACCATTAGGCAAATCTTGCAAGACCAGTTGTTATTGTAGTTCACAAGGCTCACAGCTGGGTAAGACTCTTGATGACGTTTCTCTTTTGGAAGCCTACATAGCACCTTCTGGTACTGAGGTAGTCAACAAGAAAGAAGCTTCCAGGTTGGTACTAGCTTGATTTCTCCAAGTCCTGTGACCAAAGTGTGTTGTTTCTTTAGAAGTAGGGTTCAGCCATCAAGTTATGGTATGCAACCAAGTGTAATGGCAATAGCATGTATTGTTTTAGGGGTTTCTGGGAAAGTCCCTTCCCCCTAACAACTTGAAGGGATATATGTCAAACTTGGGGCTGGGCTCTTTGTTTGATGAGAGCCTATGGCTCTGGAATGTGTCTGAACCTCTGCATGAAGGGTAACTCCATTTAAGTTCATTCATATCAACAGATTTGGTTATTATTTTCGGGTGCTTATAAAAAGTTACCATATAGCTTTTCCAAATACCTTTGGCGATGCTTATTACTCATCCCACTCCTCTGTCCCATCCTTTCATGCCATCATTGCAGTCAAGCATTGCTCTAAGTGCTTACAAATATAAACCGACTTCCTTGTTTACAACAGTCCTATGAGGTAAGTACCTTCTGTATCTGACTTTTCAGATGAGGAAAGTTAACCTCAGTTACTAGCTGCATAGCTAGTAAGCAGAAGAGCTGTGATCCAAGCAGAGATTGACCTGAGCCTGTGCTGTAACTTGTCATCACACTGCCTCATATTTAGACTGCTGAGTTTTAATTGCACAGTTTTCTTTCTTTTGAAATTCTTAAAAATGTTGAGAGCTTGGGGCTGGAGAGATGGCCCAGTGGTTGAAAGCACTGACTGCAGAGGTCCTGAGTTCAATTCCAGCAATCCTGTGGTGTGGCTCACAACCATCTATAATGGGATTTGATTCCCTGTTCTGGCATGAAGTTGTACATGCATATGGAAGACTCATTCTTAAATATATCTTTAAAAAATTTTTTGAGCTCAAGTAGTAAGTAGAGTTGTTAGTTTCAGTTTCATTTCCTTTCATCTCTTGGGAACTTTTCTGTGAATTTTGCTTTTACATAGGTAACTTCCTGGAGTGTTTTTTTTTTTTTTTTTTTTGCTGTCCATTGTGAGATACTGTTTCTCTTTGTAGGAGGCTTATAGGCGTTTGGGTAATGGAATTTCAGATGATCTGTCAAGTGAGGAGGATGGTGAAGCACGGACACAGATGATATTATTGCGTAGGAGTGTGGAAGGGGCGTCAAGTGACAATGGTTATGAAGTTAAAAATAGAAAATCAGTACTTTCAAGGCACCTAAACTCTCAGGTAATTTTCACTTTTGTCTACAAAAGCATGGATGTTAACTCCAAAAACACTGAATAGTAGCAAGATATTTACATGCTTTCCTGTTTGTTGGTTTGATTTTTGGCAGGTAAAGAAAACCAAGACAAGGTGGTGTCATATAGTACGGGATTCAGATAGTCTGGCTGAGTCAGAATTTGAATCAGCAGCCTTCAGCCAGGTAAAGCATCTTTTTGTAAGAGCAGATTTTGAGGTGTCTTCTTCCGTTCCTTTCTTTTGGTTCTCTGAAGTTTGTATTTAGTTTGCTTTTAGTTCTATCAGCTCAATTTGAGGTAACTGCTCACCCCTAGAAAGGAAATGAAAATGTTTTTTATTTTTTCTCTAATCTTAAAAGATGGGCTGGAGAGATGGCTCAGTGGTTAAGAGCACTTTGTGATCTTTCAGAGTACTTGGGTTTAATTTTCAGCACCCACATAGTGGCATACAACCATCTATAACTCCAGTTCCAGAAATGTGTCAACCTCATTGACCTCTGTCAGCATCAGGGCACCAGGCATGCATGTGTTGCACATACATACATGCAGGCATACATACATGCAGGTTTATATAAACATATAAAATAAGTAAATCTTTAGATGTGTAATAGATGATGCTCAGGACAGTAATTTTGGGCATCGAGATGGTTCAGTTGGTAAGATGCTTGCTTCATAATCAAAAGCTGGCATGATGGTACATGCTTGAAATGCCAACAACAGTGATGGCAGAGATAGGTGGATGTCTGGGTCTCTCTGGTCTCTGGTCACAACATGCAAGCGCGCGCGCACACACACACACAGAGGGAGAGGGAGGGAGGGCTACTGAGTTGGTTTTTAGATTTTTAAAGACTTATTTGTTAAGTTTTGCAGATGTCATAAAAGAGCATTAAATCCTCTGGAACTAGAGATAGGAGCTGCCATGTGTGCTGGGAATCTAACCCCCATCCTCTGCAAGAAAAAATACTCTTAACCATCTCTTAGCCATCTCTCCAGCCTAGCTCTTAAGTGATATGGTTACTTAATAATCATTTGGCATATAGAGTTTTATCTTAAGTGTGGTTGACGTGTCTAGACTTTAGCTGAGGGCCTCTAAAAGACAGGTGAAGATTCTGATTTTGAGAGTGCAGGGCATATTTGAACATGGTCCTTATAGGTGAGCATAGTTAAATGGTGGTGTGGTTTTGCTCTGTTTGACCAGGCAGTTGGGATCATGGGAAAGTTTCAATATTTGTTTGCACTGCTGGGGTATAGCATCATTTCTGCTTTTCTCTGCCTGGTTATTTTTGAACATAGCTAGGCTGGGCCCTAGACAAAACAAGTTCTTCTGTCAAACTCAGTGTCTCAAACGGCTTAGCCGGGCCAGCTGGGCAGGTCCCCTAGGTGTGTGTCCAGCAATCATTTACCACATAGCACATGTATAATTGAATAGTTGAATGTTTTGGTAGTAGCTACTTAGAGTGAATTTTTTTTAAAAGTCCTACTTTGCCAAGTGTATTAGGGTTCTCTAAAGGAACAGAATTGATAGCATGCATACATGCATAATACATACATACATACACATATATGTACATGTAGATATATATGCATGTGTGCATATATATGCATGGTACATATGTATGTATATGTGTATACATGCATGTATATGTATGTGTATGTACATATATATGTCATATAGGGGATTTATTAGACTGGCTTACAGGCTGTGGTCTGAGTAGTTCATCAATGACTGTCACATGACAGGGAGGCTGAGAATCTGGTAGGTCTTTAGTCCTATGGCTGGATGTCTCAGCAGTCTTTTTGGTGCTGGAATCTGAAGGAAGGCTGGAGGGCTCTTTGGTCTTCCACCTGAAGAAGGTGGATTTAAGACCAGCTGCAGCAAGAGGATAGATGGACTTGACAGTGAGAGTGAAGGAGAGCAGGCAAGTGTCAAAGCTGCCCTCAATGTCCTTTTACCTAGGTTGCCATCAGATAGTGTGGCCCAGACTTAGGGTGAGTTCTCCTGCTTCAAATAATCTGATTAAGAAAATCCCTCATAGGAGTGTCCAGCAGCTTGGGTTTTAAGTAGATTCTACATGTAATCAAGCTGACAACCAAAATTAGTCATCATGCAGAGTCATTGGAGTTTGACATTTAAGCATTAAGATGCATTATCATGTTTATTATATGAAGCCTTGGAAGTTAACAGATACATGTTGATCAACTTACAGAAGCTTGTTAGCCATTGCCATGAATAATTCATTTTAATTGTGTTTTAGTATAACTTTTAAATATATGTATTTTCCCTTTTTTGTTTTCCTTTAAAGGGTTCCAGGTCTGGTATGAGTGTTGGCTCTCGAAGCCTTAACTTGTCAAGAAGAGATTCAGAAAGCACCCGCCATGACTCAGAGACCGAGGATATGTTATGGGATGACCTTCTCCATGGCCCAGAGTGCCGGTCATCTGTCACCAGTGACAGTGAGGGGACTCATGTAAATACCCTTCATTCGGGGACCAAACGTGACCCCAAAGAAGATGTTTTTCAGCAGGTATATCAGGACAGTGGTTAAAATAGTGTACTAGTTAATGTGTTTGCCAACTTGACAAGAACTATAGTCACTTACGAAGAGGGAACCTCAATTGAGGAATTGCCTCTATCAGCTTGGTCTGTGGGCAAGTCTGTGGGATGGTTTCTTGATTGCTTATTGATGTGGGAGGGCACCATGAGCCATGCCATCCCTGGGCAGGTAGGACTGGGCTGTCTATGAAAGGTATCTGAGCAAGCCAGTATGCAGCATTCCTCTGTGTGTTTCTGCTGTAGTCCTTACCTTGAGTCCTTGCTCTGCCTTCCCTCTATGATGAACTGTGACCTGGGATTTTTAAGATGAGGTAAACCCTTTTCTTTCCAAGTTGCTTTTGGTCAGTGTTTTACCATGGTAACAGAAACAGAACTAGGCCAGATAGTTGATACTGATACTCACTCCATACTTAGCATTTGTCAGCCACTGCATCATGGTATTTAACTTTGCAGCAGTTTTAGAAGGGTACTATTGTTTTTTTTTTTTTTTTTTATCAAACATACAGTATTTTTTTATTTAATTTTATGTAACAAAGTCCAATTAAATGAAAACAAACATTTATACACAATATTTGGGAATTTGGGCGTCATTCTTTCCAAACTACTTCCTGCTGGTAAGGGGCGCTGTCTTGGGGGATTCAAAGAAGATTCAGATATCCTAGCTGTAGTCTGTAGGGCTGTTTTGTCCAGCTGTTTTGAATGTAGGATCAGCTTGTACTCTGTTTTAGGCGGTCTGGTGTGATCAAACCACATTAGTCTGGAAGGAATCCACATCTTTTCATTTTCTGTGGAAACAAAAATAGAAATACTTTTCCCCAGTAACTTGTTCTTCAACTTAAATTTTGGAGTCAAAGCGTTTTTTTTTTTTTTTTTTAATTTATTATTTTACATGTCGATCCCAGTTCCCTCTCCCTCCCTCCCTCCCCTCAGCCCTCCCTCCCTCCTTCCCTCCCTTTTGCCCTCTCTGCCCTCTCCCATGCACTCTAAACACCCTCCCCTCCCAACCCCCCACCACAATACCATATGTAGGGGAATGCCATCCAGTTGGGGTCATGTAGATCTGACAGGTCCTGTGAAGTAGGGACTAGGGCTTCTCTCCTATCTATAGAATAAGGCAGTTATCCCTCCATGGGGGATATGTTTGCAAAGTCCTTTTGTGCACCAGGGATACATCCTGGTTCCACTGTCTGAGGTCTCTTAGACTGCTCAGACCTTCTGGCTGAGACCCATATTCAGGGGGGTCCGAGTCAGTCCCCTGTTGGCTTCCCAGCTATCAGTCTAGTGGCCCTTAGCTCCTCCTTGTTCAGGTAAGCTGTCTCTATGTACTTCTACCGCATGGTCTTGTCCTCTCCATCTGCTTCTGGGTTCTAGTTCGACTCAGTGTTTATGTATGGGTGTTTGCTCCTGTTTTCAACAGGCATTAGTTGAGGACTCCATGGAGAAGTTAGTTGTTGATCTCACTCTCCGGGAAGGGCATTTATGATAGCCTTTCCACGGAAGCTGAGATTGTTAGTTGGGAGCAGTCTTGTAGTTCCCTCGACCATTCTTTGTGTTCAACTTTATCTTCAAACCAATATTGGCTCCCTCTTTTATGTTCTCTCTCTCTCTCTCTGTCTCTCTCTCTCTCTCTCTCTCTCTCTCTCTTTCCTATTTTCCATTCCTAACCAGGCTCAATCCTCCTGGTCGCACATGCCTTCCTCTCCTCCCTCTCATTTTCTCCTACTTCTCTCTCCATTAGCTGTCCTCCCCCACTTTACCTGAGCTCTGGGGGACTTGTAGAAGGGTACTATTGTTATCCTCAGTTTAGAAATGGGGAAACTGAACATAGCTCCTAAGAGAGGATGTTGAGATGAGAACTTGAGAATACTCTGCAGTTGCTTTGACCTGAATTTCTCTTCATAATACTTTGTTAATTTTCCTTAAGATGATCTTTACTGTTGCTTTTCTCTGAGTGGCATTGTTTGGTTGGTACTGTTTTATGATTTATTGAATTTTATGTTTCATAAAAATTATTCAGAAATGGTATTGCTTGTTTCTCTACTAAGCATAAATCATAGATTCTTTAGAAGATACTTGACTCATTCTACATCTATAGAATTTATTTTTAACCATTTGCCACATGCTAAAATAGTTGTAGGAATACTGTGAAGAAGCTAGTGTGTGTGATGCGTGGCAAGAGTGTGAGCATCCTCAGGTGGTCAGTGCCCCTCTGCTGAAGCCCTGGGGCTGGTGCTTGTGTGTTCCCACTGATGATGGGATAGGAAGATTACCAGTTGGTTCTCAGGGCAGTCTTTTGGATGGCTAGTAATTCCTCTTCGGTTTTTATGCTTCTGCCTGGCCTCGAAAGTAGCAGTGTGTATGGTGGTTTTTTTTTTTTTTTTTTGATTGACATGCCAATGAAGACATGGAAAAGGTTTGGCACTTATATTTGTACTGCTGGGGAGCAGTCATTTGCTTCTGTTTACTTGCTGTAATGCAGCTTCATCACGGCATTCCGTCCGTGCTTGGTGCATATGCTCTGTAACTCAGCTGACCTCCTGCTGCTATGTGAAGCACCAGCCCACATGTGCCTCTGGACCTTTGCACAGTTTCTTTGTCTGGGAAGTGCCTTTGCTCTTCAGCTTACTCCTTTTCATTTTCTAGACATATCTTGGTTGAAGTGCTGGGTTCCTTTTGGAACCCTCCCCTGTGCACTCCTTAAGCACACTCTCTTTTCCTTAGCATGCTGTCCAGTGACTTTAATTATAACCTACTAGATAGCAAGGCCTCGTGTCCTTTTGCCCTGTAGCTCAGGCTAGCCTGAAATTTGCTACATAGCCCAGTTTGGCCTCAAGCTTGCTATCCTACTGCTTCAGCCTCCTGAGTACTAAGGTTATAGGCATGTGCTGCTGCAGTGTGTCCTGTCTTCAAGCATGTTCTGCAACAGGTACTTAATAAGCATTTGCTGGATGTAGTGACTGTATTAGTGAAATCAATAAATGCTCATCATGTTTTCGTGGTAGAAAAAGAAACCATCCACATGTGTTCCCTTTCTAGCAGATACCTACTGTGCACTCTTGTTCTAGACACTTCACTTTGGTTTGTGGGCACGATAATACAGATGATACACTCTCTGATTTCAGAGCAAAATCAGGCTCAAGGGTGTGGGGAGGACCAGTTGGAGAAAAGGCTCCTAAAGTCAATATGACAGTCTCAGCAGAGGAGGGTAGGGTCTGTGGTCATGGTGACCATCACTTCTGGCTTTGGGCCATTATGCTTTTCCTTGTCCTTAAGGCTCCAAAACATTCCAGTTTTTGTTTTGTTTTGTTTTTTGGTGTGGACTCTAAGGCTCCAGACCACCACATAAGTAGTTCTTAGAATGATGGGATTTGAGATAGAGAATGAATATGTGATGGAAATGATCATTGGATTCTGGGAGCTGGCTAGAAGGAGAGAAGAACTACAAAAGGAAAGATGGAGTGGATGGTAACTGTTTTCTGTTTTTATTTCTAGAACCATTTATTCTGGCTTCAGAATTCAAGTCCTGCCTCTGAGCGAGTTAGTTCAATAATCTGGGAAGGAAATGAGTGCAAAAAGATGGACATGTCTGTGCTGGAGATAAGTGGCATCATCATGAGCCGGGTAAGAGTGTGCTTCATGGAATGGGCTGTCCAGTAAAGGTCTATTTAATGGCACTGGCTAGTTTTACATTAACTCGACACAAGCTAAAGTTATCTGAGAGGAGGGAACCTCATGTAGGGCATTTTCTTATTAATGGGGAAGGCCCAGCCCATGGTGGGTGGTACCATCCCTGGGATGTTGGTCTTGGGTTCTGTAAGAAAGCAGGTTAAGCAAGCCATGGAGAGCAAGCCAAAGCAACACCCCTCCATGGCCTCTGCATCAGCTCCTCCCTCCAGGTTCCTGCCCTGTTTGAGTTCCTGTCCTGACTTTCCTCAGTGAAGAACTGTTACCTGGAAGTATAAGGGGAAATAAACCCTTTTACTTTTACAAGGGGAATAAACTCCCCAACTTGCTTTTATTGGTCATGGTATTTCATTACAGCAAAAGTAACCCTAATTATTACAACTTATAACTTTGATTTAGAAACAGGTTTTGAAGCGGTCTTTTGTTGGTAGACTTTACACTTCACACTTTGCATCATTAGATGCTCAGGTATGCTCAGCAGTCATTCATTACTGACTGAAGCCTAGTCTGCAGCAACTCATATAAGTCTAGATGTTCACACCATCCCCTCTTTGGTGCTGGAGATTGATACTAGGACCCTTTACATGCTTAGCTCTAATGCCAGGCCAAGTCTTTCTGTTACCTTTTGTGTAGTCCTAAGATTCATCTTTTATATTCTAAATAGAATTTGAATAAATACTTTTTGTAACTCCTTTCCCTATGTAGTACTGATGGAGATTTTAAATTGGGTTGCAGGTCAATGCATATCAGCAAGGAGTTGGCTATCAGATGCTGGGGAACGCTGTTACCATTGGCTTAGCATTTTTCCCGTTTTTATATCGACTTTTCCGAGAGAAGAGTTTTGACCAACTAAAGTCCATCTCAGCAGAGGAGGTCCTGACCCTCTTCTGTGGTGCACCACCTGTCACACCTGTTATTATTTTGTCTATAATTAATTTTTTTGAAAGGTTGTGTCTTACTTGGATGTTTTTTTTCATGATGTGTGTGGCAGAGAGAACATATAAGCAGGTGAGTGGACAAGCAGGCAGCATTTGGCACTTCTGCCTCCATCTGGCATTCCATGTGTCATTTTATTTCTTTGACTTTGAAACTTTGCATTTAATGTTCATATTGTTGACTATTTGAAAAATACATTATACTCTGAAACTTTAAAAATACTTAACTGTTCTTTGTCAATTTCATACAGTATAGTATACTTTAATTGATCTATTACCCTCTCTTATTTGCCCTCTCACTCCTACAGAACCCCCTTTTCTTCTCACCAAGTCTCCTTTCTATTTGTATGTTTTTAAAAAATGACCTGAGTTTTATTAGGTTGCTTGTACAAGTCTGGTGTGGGGTTATTTAGAGCAAGACAACTCAGTGGGTATACCACAGATGAAAAGCAACCTATCCCCTGGCTCTGTCTTATGCCAGTCTATGTAGCCATGAGTGCAATAGCCATGTCATCTGAAATTCTGCTGAAGCCTGTATGTAAAAACCAGTGGTATATGATGCTGACTGCTCAGCATCAGGACCTTGTATTTTGTCCATAGCACATACAGTGTCAAAGTCATAGTATTTTTATAAAAAATGGCCAGGTAAAGAAATGGACTGAAATCTGGTGAGTTATGAATTGAGGGTTTCCTGTATTGGGGATGTGCACAAGGAATGTAATATCTGAATGGAAATACAGTTCTGGAATCAGCTAGAATTGTATGTAAATATTAGAGGTTGTGAAAGTTAAAGATTCATTCAAAGTTCCTTGAATATTCCTTGCATGCATTGAACATGTGCCATATTTGGAAGAAGTGTGTCATTGTGAGATGGGCTTTGAAGTGAGCACTGCTATCTTAGGGAATCACTGGATGAGAATTTCGATTTTGTTTAACACTTTAAATATCCCAGGAATACTATTGATGGTTATTGAACATGAAACTAAACAATGTACATTTAATTTTGTGATTTTTTTTTTAAATCTCCTTTAGAGATTTTTATTTGCAAAACTCTTCAGCCATATTACTTCTGCCAGGAAAGCCAGGAAATATGAAATACCTCATTTTAGACTTAAAAAGGTGGAGAACATTAAAATATGGTTATCGCTGCGCTCCTATCTGAAGGTGAGCTATTTTGATTAACTGGGATATTTGCAAGGCTATGGAAAACATGTGCATTGATGATTTTGGCCACAGTTAGTTGCTAAGTATGTGGGGCTTTCTTGTCACTGGCACATGATGTGGCAGCTGCCAGACCTGCTGGATGCCAGTGAGACATGGTGTACTGAAAAGATAGTAGTGGTATGTAATAAAGGAAGGGGAAGAAAAATAGTGGTTCCTATGACAAAGGACTAAGGATCACATGCTTTTCTGATTGGGAAAGATCCTAGCTGAAAATAGTAAATAAATTGGCCTCTTAATTTGGCAAACATGGCTTTTAGTGTGTGAGGTTGATGCCTGAAATGTGTTAAAATGCTACGTCAGAAATTTTCCTTACGCATTTATTTTCACATGAATGTAGTACAACTCAATGCTCACGGTGTGGGGGCTGTTGCTCTTTGCCCATATCCTAAAACATTAACACGTGTCTTGCTCCACAGAGGCGGGGTCCACAGCGCTCAGTGGATGTGGTTGTGTCATCCGTCTTCTTGCTGACACTTTCAATTGCCTTCATTTGTTGTGCACAGGTAAAAGTTTCATGTCTGTTCTAACAGAAGGGGGCATTATAGGCAGTGTCCACTTTTTTTTTTTTTTTTTTTTAGAGCAGGCTCCTGTGTGCTCAAGTATGTTTTAAATGTATCTACATTCCTTTGGCTATTTTGGATACCTGCTATTTTTTTTTGTTAACTTTTTGAAGTAGGAATGTTGAGGTCCTTGAAAACTTTTAGATGACTTAGCAATTTTTGACTGTAAAGCTGTCACCCTGATGGTTGTAAGTAGTATTCTACCCACATTCTTCCTTCAGCGTTGTTACCTCTCACATTCATTAACTGTTCATGTGCTTATTAAATTTTGGGCTAACGTGTCCTTGTTTTTACTTTGTAGGCTATACCCTATTACCTGTTTGTTTTGCTGTCTAAACTGTCCCACATTTATCTTCTTTCTTAAGCACGTTTGTTCTTTCTGTATTGTAAGAAGGTATAAGCTTCCCACATATTTTCCCAGTTGCCGAGTGGTAACTGCAGTGGTCAGAGAAAAGATTCAACTGTTTTGAGTCCTTTAAAATGGGTATAGAGTCATCTTTTATTCCTTGGCATTGCTGGGTTCTATTAAATATGTCATTAGTACTGTGGATTGTGTCTGCCATTGCTGAGAGCAATGCTCTCTATGTACTGGTTCCTCTAGTTACCATAATTACACTGCTCAAGTCACATATTCGGTTTGGGGTTGCTTTTTATTCTTGATGGAAGTGTGCTTAAACTCATGATTGTGGAGTTGTTTGCTGCCAGTTTTTGCTATAAGCATTTTTGTTCCCTTGGTTTGTTTGAGACACATTCTCATTATGTAACCCAGGATAGCCTCAAATGATGGCAGCAGAAAGAGGCAGACAAGAGGATCAGGAGTTCAGAGAGGCTATCCTTAACTATATAGCCTGGGTTGTGTTGGTCCCAAGGATGCAAGTCTAGTCTGCAGGGTTAGTAGCAGGTAACCCTATTGCTAAGCCATCTTGGCAGCTCCTGGTTACCGTTTCTTATCCAGTCTCATAGCCATAATCTTTTGTAGTACCTGATCTATTTAAATGTAAAATAATTGCTGTAAGTACAAATACTGTTTACTTCCTGTTTGGCTCACGATTAGTTTTTTTTCTGTCTTTTGTTTATTGATTTACTAATATTCCATTTAGTCTTCTCTGTTTACTTCTACATTTGTTTACTATTGTCTGAGTAGTGACCTCAGAAATTAGCTTAGTGTGAAGTCTAATTAAATAATTGCTTCACTATAGTCTAATTTATACTTCCTTGATAATGCCAGGATTTTTAAAGATTTATTTTATGCATGTAGGTGTTTTGCCTGCATATATGTCTGTGCGTGACATCTGGAGTCTCAAAGAGGGCACTGAATTCCTTAGAACTGGGATTACAGACAGCTGCTGTGTGATGTTGGGAATTGAACTGTGTTGTCCGGAAGAGCATCCAGCGCTCTTAACCACTGAGCCATCCCTCTACCCTAATGACAAGATCTTAGAGCACTGTTTCATTTATCAATTCTACTTTTCTGTTACTTAAATTTATGCACATTTAAGGCCTTGAAGCTGTTAATCATTATTTTGTGTAGCTGGTTACTTCTCAGATGCTGCTGCACACCCCATTGCTCCCTGTGTGTCTGTTTGTGTGTCTCCTGCCTGAGTCCTTTCCTTAGTGCTCTGTTAGCCCTGGTGTGCTAAAGATGAGTCCTTTCCCAGTTGTTCATTTGAAATGTCCTTTTTTCTTTTAGTTTTGAGATGGGGGTCTCATGTAGTCCTGGCTGGCCCCCAGTTTACTATGTAGACAAGGATAACCTTGAACTTCTGATCCTCCTGCATCTACTTTCCAAGTACTGGGATTACAGTTGGGTGTCCCCACTTCTACTTTTTGATGGATATTGTTTGGTGGGAATAGGATCCTCGGTTGCCAGCTATTTGTTTTCTTTCGTTCTTTCGTTCTCTCTCTCTCTCTCTCTCTCTCTCTCTCTTTCTCTTCCTCTCTCTCTGTCTGTCTCTGTCTCTCTCTCTCTCTGTCTCTTTCCCTTTTTCTTTTCAGTACTTCTAGGATATCCTTTTCTTTTTCTTCTTTGAGACAGGGTCTCATTATTTAGTCCTTGCTGGTCTGATACGCCTTATGGATACTAGGCTGACCTTGAACTCACAGAGCTCCCATGTAACCTCTGATTAAAGGCCTATGCCACCATAACTGGCTTTGTTGTCTTTGGGCTTCCATATTAGCCTTGCTGTTGCTTTGTGCTTTGTGGCCATTCAGCTGTAATTTGTGGGATTGTGTAAGGATCATGTTTCTTGAAGGACTCAATAGCTGCTGTCATTTGTTGCTTTCCTCATCTTGGTTATAGCTGATTGACCACAGTGACCTGAACCCAGACTGAGCTAAAGAGCTTTGCTCTTTCACAATCAGAGTTAAGGACCTGAGGTATTGGTGACAAGTCTTGGGAAAGGGTCATTCTGGCCATGGGATCACGATAAACCAAGGCTGGTGTTGTGGAAGTTCTGGGTTCCTGAGAGGCCTTAGAGTTGGTCAGGGGGATGGAAGAATGTGAGCAGCTGCTTGATGACTCCTGCTTATTACAGATCCGCATTTGGCTTCTGCAAGAGTTCTCTGAATAGTTCTTCAAGAAATTATTCTAACTTTCTTGAGTGATATGTTTTACTTTGAAGTCAATAAATTTTAAAGTACTAAAGCTTTAAGACATAGTAGACACTCAGTGCTGCCATATTGCCATGCTATTATCTGACTCCTAAAATGGACTGGCTTCAGGGACTGTACTGCTGGAGCTTGTTAGACAGATAGAGTGAGCATTAACAGTTTTAATAGTAGTCACCATGTGCCTGCAAACACACTGGTGATTCAGAGAGCTGGAAGTTTGTCATTTCTTACCTTTGCTCTTTGTAGACCCTTGCCATCTTTCATGAACAGGGGGAAAAATAAACTTGGAGAAATACACAATGGCTAAGTAAGTAAATAATACCTTACGAATATTCAACTTTTCTCCTTCGAGTCTCAAAATTGTGGATTGCTGGTAATGTTTTCAAGTTGACACAGGAATGCTTCTGTGATGTTAAGACAACTACTGAACTTTCTGGTCTTTCGATAGGTTCTTCAAGGCCACAAGACATTCCTGAATGATGCTTACAACTGGGAGTTCTTGATCTGGGAAACAGCACTGTTGCTTTTCTTGCTTCGCCTGGCCTCACTGGGGTCAGAAACCAACAAGAAATACAGCAACGTTTCCATCCTGCTCACTGAACAGGTATTGATGGGTCCTGTCAACTTGGCCACTGGTTACAGGTACACACTGTGGTGATGATGTTGAGGACTAGAATTGAGTCACCATCTGTGACCTCACATCATGTCACTTTGCCACTCCTATTATCTTTTTTACTGTGTTTAAAATGAGCATAATTCCCTATCTCCTGCCGAGGACTGGGAGGATGAAGAACTAATGGGCTGGAAGTACTTTGTTATACTGTGAAAATATTGTTGGTAGTAAGGGAACATGTGAGCACACACTAACATTGACAGATGTTCCTTGTGACTATGGAGTGATAATAATGCATTTTCTTTGGTAATTTTTATTTTAAGTTCAAGTTTCCCATAAACATGAAGTAAAAACACTTGGGATAATTAGTTTTTGTTTTTTGTTTTTTTTTGTTTTTTTTTTTTTTGTTTTTTTTTGCCTCAGATTCATAGTGGATAATTCTTCCTTTAGGGAAAAAATAAGGAATTAGTAAGTTAAAACAACTATCTTCTTTTCTCTCCATAAATGTTTATTGAAGCTATTAGATTACTTGGGGGATACTGAGAAGAGTAAGACATAGGCTTTGAATTCAAGGAATTTGAATGCTAATTATGTTACAACTAGTATTTTTTGTTATTTTGATACTTAAATTGTTATATCAGTAATCCTTTTATTTTCTCTAAGTAGCTTTTCTTTGCCAAAGAGTTGCTGCTAGTAACAGTTCTCAATCTTGTGGGTCATGACCTCTTTGGGGGTTAAAGACCCTTTCACAGGGGTCATCTAAGGCCATTAAAAACAAAGATATTTACATTATAGTTCATAACAGTAGCAAATAAATCAGTTATGATGTAGCAATGAAGATTTTATGGTTGGGTGGTCACTACAGCATGAGGAGCTGTGTTAATTGTATTAAGGGCTGTAGCATTAGTAAGGTTGAGAACCACTGTGATAAAGGATGGGGATGGCTCTGTAGTTGCTGAATCCATAGATACAAACTATATTTTACTTAAGAACATGACTGTCAAAATGTGCCAGATTTTATGCAATGTGTATTTTTTTTCTGTAAAATTTACCTTACTCTCTTTTATTATTTAGATTAATTTATATCTTAAAATGGAAAAAAAGCCAAATAAGAAAGAACAGCTCACTTTAGTGAACAATGTATTGAAGCTGTCCACTAAGTTGTTAAAGGTAAGTAATCTCTCACTTACACTCTCACTCTAGTGTAGATTAGTCAGCTCCTCAGCAAAACCAAGGGTAGAAGAGGTCACCACTGGAGTCAAGCCAGAGCTGTACAAAGCTCCCTGAAGCAAGTCTTGGGAGAGTGGCTCTCATTACCATCCTGGGCTGTCTGTTCAGAAAAGGAACAGGTCTCTTGGGGTGGAGGTTGAAGATCACTGGCTTATTCATGGGGATATCCCTCAGGGATACAGCTTGATCATGGAAAAGCAGACCTCTTTTGTTTGCTTAGCTCTGGTGAGTGACTACCAGCATGGCCATGCTTCCTGCCATCTCTACACATGCTACTGTGAAGAAGGCTGCTGGAGGTACAGATACTACAGCCTCACAATCTCCTGCCACATGACTGGCTTCTGTGGCTGTGTCCTCAGGCCTGTTCCCAGAGACACTAACATCACTGCTGTCATTGGGCCCAAGAAGCAGTTGCTTGTCTCATACTCATTGATGCTTGCCTAGGCTGGAGTTGCTCTGGTGCTGTGGATGTCTTCTGAAGGTTGCCCTTCATGGTGAATCCAACACCTTCATCTCTCTAATGATTGATTTGTGTAAAGAGCTATGGCTGCCAGTTCTCTTTGCCAGACATTCACCTACCAAGCCAAAAGTCCTACTTGTCTCTGTAAACAGGGCCCAGGCTCTGGCTGCTGGCAGCCCAGTGTCTGGGTGTAAGAAAAATGAAGTTAATTAAGCTTGTTTTGAATTGAGACATTAAATTCATGTTTACTACTTAGAAAAGATCTCTGACAGTGCTAGGCAGTATAGATTCAGAATGCATGATGGGAAAGAATTTTCAGTTCCATCCTCTAGGTTCTGTAGGTACTCTTGTGGGTTTTTTTTTTTTTTTTTCTTTTTGGGACAGTATAACTACATATCCCTGGCTGACATGACATTCACTGTGTAAGCCAGGCAAGCCTTGAATTCACAGAGATTTACCTGTTTCTGACCCCCAACTGCTGGGATTAAGAGGTACCTTTTTTTTTTTTTTTTTTTTTTTTTTTTTTTTTAAAGTACTAATGACTTATTGCTCCTTTCCATTTTTAACAAGGTTAGGCCATGAAAAAGTTAGTGAGTCCCTCACAGATCTCTTTGAAAGTACCTCTGTAGTATTAAGGAAAGTGTCATAAGCAGCATCCTCATATAAGATTTAATACCAGCATGGACTAAGATGACTGTTGGGAAGCTATGTTTCATTTCAGCCCCTCTGTCTTTGTAGGAGCTGGACACACCATTTAGACTCTATGGACTGACTATGAACCCCTTAATCTACAACATCACAAGAGTAGTCATCCTTTCTGCCGTCTCAGGGGTTATAAGTGATCTTCTAGGATTCAACATACGAGTACGTGTGATCACTGCTCTAGCTTTTTCTCTTTAAAAGTACTGTATGTTTTCATGGAACCAACTCTTAAGGACATTGTGCTTGGTGCTTTGCAGGCCTTTCAGCTTAGCTTTTCTCATTTTACAGAAGAAAAAGACTGTACTCTTGAGCAACTAAAAATCTAATTTTGAAATTCATGTCAATAGTGTGGCAGGAGGGAACATGTTGCTGTGACCCAGGGAAATACAGGAATGATTGAAAACCTGCAAAACATTAACTGGAGTGTGCTACTTTTGATCCTGAAGTATTTATTTTTTCCTCCTTCTGCTATTAGAATTGTTATTTATTTCTCCCAATATAAATGGTTCTTGCTATAGACCACAGAATTATGCAGTGAGAGTTGAGCACATGCTTCAGGGGTCAATTAATCAGAGATGCATATCTCATGGAGGACAGACCTTGTTTAGCAAGGCAATGAGGAATATTGTCACCAGAGATGCACATCTCATTAGCCTTATCTGCAAGACAATAAGGAATACTGTCTTCTGAATGTGTTAGCTGACCTCACTGTAGACTCTTGTGTGCAGAACTTTCCCTCACATAATAGCTTGGGGATTTTTCCCATAGCACTACAGTGTGTTAATTGTTTACTGGGCATAATTTCCTCTATGCATTGGTATATTGGGTGACTCCCCCTAGCAATGTGTGATTCTGACAAGAAAGTAATCACAGTCAATACTTTTCCTCTCTCAGCCAGGTCTTTATAGAAACTTAGAAGTCTGTCCTACAATTATCTTCCTTGGTGGACAGTTGGTCAGTGTTAGAGGCACTGAGACCTCAATTGAGACATTCACAGACACCCAAGGACAAGAATTATAGCATGTTTGAAGTTGTTGAGCCATAGCCCTTAGAGAGTTAGAGAACAAGAGTGTCCAGGATTCACTCTGCCAGCAGACAGGGAAGTGCGCTCCCAAGCTAACCCTGCATTCACCTTAAAGCAAATCCTTAACTCTTTGGTCTATTATAGCAAGATTACCCTGAGAGATAGCATAGGGTATAATCCTCAGAGCCAAAAGGCTCTTTTTACCCAGCTAATTTAGTGCCAACAGGAACCAGATACCACATACTGCCCCTCTTTGTTTACACATGTTGCCTAGTTACCTGACACTTCCTCCACCCACTGGAGAAAAGCAGCAGTCTGAGAAAAAAAGATGATTCTTGCCCCGCTTCTGATTTTTACTTATAACTTTTAGCTTATTTATCTAGTCACACTTAAGCAAATGCACATGCATTCCCTTTTTAAATTTCCTTAATGACTTCATCTTTCTCTCTGTCTTAATTGACCTCCTTTTCCTTTAAGAAGTTCTTAAAGGCTCCCACTCTGAGCCATAAAGAAAGGCTGACAGTTACCAATTTGTGTAAAACTTTTATGTTTCTATGACCCTGAAAAACTCTAGCCTTGTACCTGGATAGGGCCAGAGAATTGTTGATGGTAAGTGTACTTAAGCTAGAAACTTTCACAGCACAAAAAAGAATAAACAGCAAAACAATAGAAAACAGTAAAGAACAGAATAGAATGTCAGAACAACAAAGAGCAAATGAATAGAAAGAACATGTTGTGAAAAGGTTTTTTTTTTTCCCCACAGCCCTCTGACTTTAGTTCCTCCACTTATTGTAGCATCTCTTTTGAACCCTAAGCAAAGCCTTTAAGGCTGGATCTTAAAAGTCTTTAATAGGTTCTTATGGAAATCAGTTGGGAAGTTCCTTAAAAAATGAAAAATGGAGCTAGCATATGACCCATCTATTTCACTCTTAGGCATCTATCCAGAGAACTCCATTCACTACCAGAGAGATATTTGCTGCTTTCATTTACTATAGCAAAGTGGAACCAACTACTTGTCCTCCAACAGATGAATGGATAATGAAAATCTTGTACACCTATATAATGAAATACTATTCAGCACTAAAAAATAGAATGTATAATATTAAGTGAGGTCATACAATCTCAAATAAAAAACTCTGCATGTTTCTCTCATGTGGATACTAGTGTAAAATATATACATAGGCATGTATGAACAGGTGTACTGTGAATACAGTATAACATGTAGAAAGAAAAACAGGAGGTAAATATTATGTATGAAAAGGATATGAAAAGACATAAAGCTAGTGATTTTACTAGTGATAACTTTGTAATGGATCTTTTTATGTGTATGTACAGTGGATAAATGCATAAAAATACAATTCAGGGAGCTGGAGAGATGGCTTAGCAGTTAAGAGCACTTGTTGCTTTTGCAGAAGACCTGGGTTTGGTGTTTGGTACCCACATGATGGTTCATACCCATTCATAACTCCACTTCCAAGGGATCTGATGTCCCTTCTGATGATGGGCACGCAAGCATGTGGTACACATACATACACGCAGGCAAAACACTTACAAAAAATAAAACTTAATCCTTAAAAAAGTAAATGATAGTGAAAGTGTAGCTGGAGATGGCAGCTCAGACTGTTCACTGAGGTGTGGCAGCTTTGCATCTGCTAACCTTGCTGTGTGGTAGTTTTTATTTTCAAGTTCTTTATAATAAATTTTTGATAAAACAGTAAATGGTTCTTGGTTCATAGTCTTAAGAATATACATCTAAATCCCTCCTATTCTTCTTACAGCTAACTGAGTGTTTTTGTTTTTTTTCTTTCTTTTGGGTGATTTCCTTTTCTCAGCTGTGGAAAATTAAGTCCTAAGCTGAGTTGTGTGCCTGGACTCGTTTCTGGCTGGTGTTAATGCTCATCCACTGAGGACAAAGATGGCTTACTGAAACCGGCGACTCCACCTGCTGGCTCGGCTCGCATGCTTCTCTGCTCAGCCAGCCTAAGGAAGGAGTGGCGTTCCCAGAGGGGCACATCCTTTCCCTGGGCACGTGTGCTAAAAGCCTGCACTATCATGGTTCTCAAGCCACATGAATAGTCAGCAAACTAAAGCCTGCCTGATGGTGATGTGGGGCTTTCTGAGTCAGGACATTTATCCTGGACCCTCCAGTATTGTGCTAGTAATATTTATTGGAAATAGTCTTCTGGGTAACCATGGTAGGTGCCTAAAGCATGAAACAATTATCTTTTATTGGAAATGTGCAAATTCAGTGCTTTTCTATTATATTCTATGGATTGGGGATTTCTCTATCAAAGAGAAAAACTATTTTAGGTTGAATCTAAATAAAAGAACTTTACTGGAGAATTTCAGTTTCTAGGCTTTTTTTTTTTTTTTTGCAGTGAGGGTAGAAAAATATAATAACCTTTTAAACAGAATTTCTGTTAATTTGAAGAAAATTTTAATTTATGGGTTTGAGTTAATCTTGTAACTGTAGTTGTTGGTGGGTCATGCATACTCATGAGTAATTCAGCCATGTCCATTGGGTAGCATGGTTTCTCTAATGGTTTGCCTGCTAGGCAATGTCATGTATCCAGTCTTTAGTACAATTTCAGGTCCTCAGTGTCTAATCATCGCCACACTGTGCCTTCGACGTAGGTTTTCTTACAAGCATCTCATTATGCAAGCGTCTCTTAGTGGAAACCCCAGCATTCTTGCTCATGACGCTCTCTCTGCTTTGAAGAATTTCTTGAGGAAGACTGGAAGTGTAAACACCTTAATGGTAAGATTTTGTAGAACTTGATAATCTCCTATATTGCTCATATATTTTAGGATTGGTTATACATTCTTTATATCTCTTTATGTATCTAGATATTTTGCATGTGTGTATATTTGTACACCATGTGCATGTCTGGTGCCTAAGGCCAGAAGAAGGCATTGGATCTCTTGGGACTGGAGTTACAGATAGTTGTGAGCTGCGATGTTGGTGGTAGAGAGCAAACTCAGGTCCTCTGCGTATACTGTTAACCTCTGATCCATCCCTTCAGCCCTGGTTATACATTATGCAGGGAAGTTGACGAACTCAAAGATGAGCTTCCTAAGAGTCCACAGATTGTACAGATCTTCTCTGTTTGCATCCTTGTCCCTGCTACTAACTAGGATAACTACCTAATGATGTTGTTCCAGTTTGATAAGATTATATACCTTCCTTAGCACCATGCAAAATACTTAGCTGTTAATTTCACTATAAATATTACTATCTGTACCCTTTTAAAACAAATATAGGTAGTAGATCAACCAGAATATTCACCCATCCCAAGTGCTAAGAGGAGCTATATTTTTTTCCTTTCTTCTTTTTTTCTTTTACAAAAGTTCCATTGATGTGTATGTGTTGAAATGTAATGCTCACGTTTGTGTATGCATGCATGTGAGGAGTTCAGTAAAGCAAGTCCAGTGTCTTTCCTTTGAAGCAGGGTCTCCTGAGCTTGGTTTGTGTTCTTCCAACAAGGCTGGAGCCAGGCAAAGCCAAACAGATGCTCCTGTCAGCACTCCCTCAGGGCTGGCTTGTAACGTGGGTCCTGGGATATGAACTCTGTTCTTCATTATTGGGCATAAAGTGCTCTGAACTGCTGAGCTGCCTTTCTAGCCCTAGGGGATGTGATTCTAGAAGCTGATCTGTAGACACCTCAGGCCTCAAAGACTCACAGAAAGTGGCTGACCATTTTCCATAAGGAACAATTGTCTCAAATTTAACATTAAGTTTTGCAATGTTTATAAAAAGCTGGTGCTGTTTTCATTTGGTAACTTTAGAGTGAATTAGAGTACTTTACCTTGAGGATTAGCTTGGATGATGATTTTTGTAGTGTGTAAAAGGCTTGTGTTTTAGGCGGGTAAACATATATACAAAGGCAACTGCTATTATATCAGTGTTGGAATTATTTGTTGCTCATTTGCCTGCCTTACGTTCAGTCACCAAATCTGCATAATTATCTATGGTGCTATTTTGTTTATGATACAACAAATAAAGCTTGCTTGAAGGTCAGAGTGCAAAGCTAGCCACACTAGTTAGCCATAGAGGCCAGACAGTGGTGGTACACAACTTTAATTCCAGCACTTGGGAAACAGATAGACTGAGTGCTGTTAATTCAAGGCCACTCTTAGCTACACAAAATTGATCCAGTCTAAAAGAGAAACAGCTCACACAAAGGTGATCTCAGCACTTGGGATCCCACACCACCTTTCATCTCAGCACTAGAGAGGAATATAAGGTGGGAGGAAACAGGAGCTCAGTGCAGTTGGAGGTTTGGTGAAGACAGATGTAGTGGAGACAGAAATGTAATGACAGGATCATCCTTTGGTCTGAGCATTGGTAGAGGGGAGAACCCTTTAGTGGCTGGCCGCTTTGCTTCTCTGATCTTTAGCTTCAATCCTCTTATCTGTCTCTGAGGTTTTATTATTAGGAACAATTAGAATTTGTGCTATAATTATCTTCTGATCACTTTGTGCTTCTCTGTTCCCATTGCCACCCTCTCTAATTTGACATTGAAAACAATATTTATTAATTATACAGTGTTCTGCATGCATGTATGGTTGGACACCAGATCTCATTATAGATGGTTGTGAGCCACCATGTGGTTGCTGGGAATTGAACTCAGGACCTCTGGAAGAACAGCCAGTGCTCTTAACCACTGAGCCATCTCCAGCCCTTTTGACGAACGAACATTTTTACTTATGGCTTCCTCTCCCTCTAATCTAATCTAATCCAGTGTTGCTGGTGTTTTTGCCTGTTATGTTTTTTGTTTTTTAAGGTGGTAGATCTTTTGCAAAATATGTCTCATTTGGAATCCATTTATAGTTTACTGGTGGTGGTGGCATAGGCCTTTATTAATCCCAGCACTCACGAGGCAGAGGCAGGCAGGTCTCTGAGTTTGAGGCCAACCTGTTCTACAGAGAATTTCAGGACAGTGAAAGCTACACAGTGAAACACCATCTTGAAAACGAAATAAAAGGAAAACAGAACAAAAACCATAGTTTACTGTCATTGTGAAGATAATCCAAATATTTTTAGATAAGGTATTTAAGCTTATTCTATTGAAGTATTTCTAAATCTTTTATTACATATAAAGGATTGAATATAAGATTTTAGGTTGTAAAAAGTAGTTGCATGCTAGGGTGGTGGTGCACACCTTTAATCCAAGCCCCCAGGAGGCAGAGGCAGGTGGATCTCTGAATTTGAGGCCAGCCTGGTCTACACAGCAAACTCCCTGGTCAGCCAGGGTCACATAGTAAGACTTTATCTCAACAGCAACAAAAAGTTGTCTTATTGCTTCCTGGATTGCATTGTTTCTGACCAGAAGTCTTTAATTTCTGTTCCTCTTTAATAATGAATCTGCTGTTTAATTTTGGCTGCTTTTAAGATTTTAGTTTTACCACTGAATTTGTGCAATTGAATTATTTGTGTTGGTATATTTGTTTTCATATTATTTGCGTTGGGCTTTGTTATACTTAAGCAATTTATGGTTTATTGCTCATAGTTTCATATGATCAGATCACAAAACTTTTTGGCATTAAGAAGTAATTATTTTTCTGCATTCTCCTCTGACCTGTCTTCTTTTGAAACTCAAACCCATCATGTGTCTATTAGGTTGCTTGGAGCATCCCTTTTAGTTCACCGAGGTTTATACTTTTCAGACTTTTGTTGTTTCCCCATTAATTTAGCAGACACATCCAGCAAATTACTGTTAATTTTATAAGATGAGTTGTACTATGTAACCAAGGCTGGCCTCCATCCAGCCCCTGGTCCCCCGTCTGTCAGCATCACAAGCATGTGCTATGATTTCTGCTCTCTCCAGTACATTGTTCAACTGTAAACATTTGATTTAATCTTAAAAACAAACAACAAGCCTTCCATGTCTCTCCTTTAAGTATTTATTGTGTTGTTTCTTCATTTGGGACATGTTCCTGTTTTACATGCCTGTTAATTTTTTTATTGGTTGTGAATGTGTAGTGTTGGGAGTGAGGTGTTATGGTACACATGTATTCTTTTTTGTAATCTTATTGAGCTTTATTTTGAAATGCAGTTTCTTGAGACAGGACATTTCGAGAATTATTGTTAAGCATGTAGATGTGAAGGGGTAGCTAGACTTAGGATAGTTCTGCTAAAGCAGCATTTTTCTATGCATTGCACTTGGTCTTCTGTTTGTGAGGAAAGAGGTTTTCCTGAGTTGGTAGTATGGTCCCAGCCCTGTGTGGTCTTCAGTATTTTCTCTGCTTGCTTCTTTTGGAGGTTCATTGTGGTTGGGTTCTCATGTGCTTGCTTTACCAGTATTCATCTAAAACTGGGCTACCCTTCTGCATGTGTCTGGAGCTCTCCTCCTCTCTGAGCAAATGCAGTTTCTGGTGCTGGTCCCTTCACGGGCTTACCTTTCCTGTGTAGTCCTCATAGCAAGATTGCTTCATGTGGCTTTCTTTCTACATTGCGGCCCAGAGGCTACTTGTAGGCAGTCTTGGGATACTCCTTGTTTAACTCTATTGTCCTGTGCTGCCCTTGTCCAAAACCTAACATCTGCCATTAAACTTTCCCCATTATTTTTAGTTTTAAGAAGAGACATATTTTCCTCACCTTAATAAATGGTATAGTGCTGATTCAGCTGCCTTGTGGTGGTTTGAATGAGATTTCAAGCATTTGAATAATCCTCAATTGGTGGTACTGTTTTGGAGAGGCTTAGGAAGTGAGGCCTAAGTAGAGGAAGTGTGTCACTGGAGACAAGCTTGGAGAATGGAAACCCTGACTGACCAATTTCTATTTTACGCTCTCTGCTCCCTGCCTGTGATTCAAGATGTGAGCTCTCAGCTTGGGCTCTAGCCAGCCGCCTGCTGCCTCTGCTCCACTGCCATGGACTCTTAACTCTGGAGCTGTAAGTTCAAACTTCCTTTGTAGGTTGCCTTGGTGTCTGTTTTATTTAAGTTTTAGAAAAGTAACTAATACATGGTTTTCACTGCTACCAGCTAAGCCTCCTTTAGGCTCACTGGGGCTGCTCTGGTCTGTTGGGTTTCTATTATAGCTGAAGAGTTGATTTTTCCATAGCTGCATGAATGAAGTTAAAATATGGAGATTCTCACACCATCCATATGAAACCTTGTAGGAGTTTCCTGTGGTCACCTCCAAGGCCCTTCTCTCAGTGCTACATTCCTTTCCAGTTTGACCTCCTTTCCCTTACTTTACTTCTCTTCCCTCCACACCATCTCCTTTACCAAGTGTTCTCTTCCTAGGCATATCCAGTGTTTCTTCTGCCTTGGAATACATACTTTTAGCTCTCACCTTTCACTTCTTGATAGGGGCTCTCTTTCATGACTCTAGTTAAATTATCAGTTTTATTGCTGACCGGCTTCCTTCACGTGTTTCACAATCTTTTGTGTACTTGTGTTTCCTTCCCATTAGACCATGACTCCCTGAAAACAGCAGAACAGTACTGGATTCCCTAGTGGATGCTTAGGAAACATGCAGTGGATGAAGAATAGCCCTCCTGTGTAGCGATCTGTGTTTCATCAATCCCCAAGTAATATCTAATGACTTATACTTTGATCCCCCCAAAGGGATAAGATTTTGGTAATATTACACTATTGAGAAATAAAACCAAGATGTAAAAATAGGATTAAGTTAAACTACCCATCCATTTAATTGTAGCAATAGCTACCAAACTGGGGAAAAAAAAATCACCCTTCCTAAATCTGCTATGGATATATGCTCTAAAACCTCCTAGACATGTTAAGTTATGGTCACAACTATAAACTAAACTCTGAAAAGCTAAATAACCATATACTTGCCTAACTGGAATATGGTTTTCTTCACTTTTTAGGAAGAGAAATTCTAAATAACAAGGTGTCACAAATGTGTCAGTTTATGGTTTCAAGCTTTTTGTTCATTGGTGAACAAACCATGCAAGGTGAATTAAACTTATTTTAAAATAATCAAACAACATTTTGAAAATTTATATCTACATATTCTTAATAGGCCAGATGGGTCTTTTCTCATACATGGTGATTTGGGAATTCATTAATACATACATGGACTAGTCTAGTAATTTATGCAATCTTCTGTTTCTTGCAGTCACTGGTGCTGCTTCTGAGTGATGAAATTTGAACACTGACTTGCAGTGGTAACCTTTACTGCACAATACACACAGCTACAATAAGGCGGCACTCAGGCTAACTAGTAGTTCTAAGGACAAAGTAAGTTTCTTGGTTTGTGAATTTGTTTTTTTCTTTTTGAGTTTAATGTACATACATCTACAGGACTGTGAAAGAAGAGTTTAAGGCTAAATTAAAAGCATTTGGCTGTGTCCATATGTATGAGATTTAAACTTTTTCTACTTGGTAAAATTCTTCCTAAGCATTTATATACCCCCTCATATTTAATGTTGCTTATATGCATAGAGACCAATCAGCTTTGAACAGGTTCAGCTTCTGTATCAGTATACTAGAGTGACTGATAGCATGTCATGTCGGTAGATATGTCAGAAGATGATGGACTTCCCAAACGTTTCTGGTGCTGTTAATAAAATTGGTAGCTTTTAGGTGTGAGGCATGCCAAGACATAAACGGTTGGTTATTCAGATGCATTCCCACTCCACAGTAGGCTGCTGTGCTGTATTTCAGTCAGTCTATGCAGATACTCTGTGGTACTAAGGTCATACAGTAGGGTAAGCTCCAGTCTGCATCTTGGTGGAGGTCACTAGGCAGAGCCCTACACAAGCTCTTTGTGTACCTTCAATAACTTGGTGAGAAATAGACATACCAAATGTGGAACTCCATTTTTCCACATGTCTACAAAGCATTTGGCTTTGTATTTCTGCACAACAGTAATATCTTTACTATTTTTTTAATTTTAGCTTGGTGGACTTGGTTCTCTCCTACCATGAGTCCTGGCAATGGAAGGGTTGGTGGCAAGTGCTCTTACCTGCTGAGCCATGTTGCTTCCCCAGTTTCCTTTAATTAAATAAGAAATGCTTTGTGGGTCTAAGACTCTTGATCTAGCAGTTGAGCCTGCTTAGTTGTAAGGAAGCTGTAGCTGTCAGCAGACAATGCTGTGCGAATGACTGCAGCAGTCCAGCCTGGTAACAAAGTAAGTGTGTTTGCAGGACTGTGTAGTAGCTCCTACTTTCAGCAGCTTTTGCTCTGAAACATTTCCATTTTTCCACTGTGGGCCTGGAAATGGAACTTGACTTTATTTTAAAATATGAGGTCATGCAATTATAGGAATTTTTCTTCTGAAGAATATTAAAATAACCAGTTTTGAAGTAGGATTTAAACAGCCTGTGTGTATATGTATGTATACAAACACACACATTATGAAGTGAAATGAAATCAAGTCCAGACACTTAATTCTAAAAGTAAGTTTAAAAATAAATGAGATGGTTTTAAATAATATGTATTGCCATTGGAAGTCTGTGAACTTATGATAGGTAATCTATACTGTTAGTCCACTATAAATGTGTAGTAAAACATAATTAAATTCCAGTGAGATGAAATGTCTTCTCTTCTGTAGTAGTGGAGAGAAGGAACATTAAAAATGGCATCGACAGCAAATTATTAATGCAAAACTATTGTCTTTGCAATGAAATAATTTCATATGTGGATAAAAGCCATAAGTTTAAGTACAAGCAAAGGCACACTATTATGTCTTCCTGATTCAGATCATGATGAGAACTAAGCTCCACAGCAATGTTAAATGATGCTGATAGTTAAAAAAAAAAAGCAAGACATTAACTTTTGTTTTCTTTTTTAATATCTATATAAAAAATAACGAGCAATTTACAGGTCTTTCTCTAATCAGAACCTCAAGTGTATATATATATATATATATAAAGGTACTGTACATATATAAACATTTACAACCAATCCATATTTTGCTCAGCATTCCAAGGCCACATGGCTAAGTCATGTTTACAGACTGTATATAATCAGTACAGTGATAGGTTACTTAAGGAAGAGCCACATCAGACTGACAACATATGACATCAAAGTTATGTCACAGTTAACAATAAAAATAGGATTTGTATCACTTAATTGTGGACTATAGGGAAAATAAATCATTTCTGTGGTACTAAATGCTTAGCATTTATCAAGCCTTCTAATTTTGCTCTATTCAAGTAGTTATAATAGATGGGTTAAATATAATTCTGAGTGGGCATGTGTTACCTACAGGGGCCAGTACAGTTGGTCACATTAGAGTTTGTCAGACTCACAGAATAACAAGGAGTGTTCAAATACTCCCTAAGTAGACAGTTTTGGTCTGAGAATTATGTCTGTGTTTATAGATGCTTCTGAATGCTGTTTCAGGGAACCTAATTAACATCCTGATCTATTTTATGAGGTTAAAACTTGTCTCCAACTTTCAGCAAACATTTTTTTCCTTAGACTTCTGAAAGCTTTTCCTGTTTTTAAATAGTTAGCTAAAAATTAAAGTTCTAACACACACAGTGTATACCATATTAGTCCTGACTTGCTGGGGGAATCCAATGCAGGCACTGCTTCTAAATCCCTAAAACTTGTGCATCTGCCCAAGATAAACTTTTTCCTCTATGCCACAGGAGCTGTTGCTTTCTGTGGATTATTAAGTCCCTCACAGGAATCTATATATCAATTATGTATTAGAGACGAATAATCAAAATATCCAGATAATAGTTTTTCTTTAAAGAGAAACAGATGATACTTCCCATGCTCCTGTGCTTTCTCTCCCTTCAGTAGGTGATCTGAGACACCATAGCTACATTAGAGTTGGCTAACCTAGCAGGAGGCTGTTCACTCTGCTGGGTAGTAAGTACTTCCTCATTTTGACCATTCAATTGTAAGGAATATCTTTAACACCTTACTTAGCCATAAAAAAAAAATCTTTAATATTTGACTTTTCCTGTAATGCAGTGATGTTTAAGTTTCATTTTTAAACTAAGATGGTCAGAAGCTATGCAAATCGGCAAATGCCAACTTTAATGATGAGCTAACAATTTCTTCCTCTGAAAGGACTCAAGTATTTCTCTCTGTAAACATGCAACATGCTATTGAAAACATCTTCAAGCTAAACCGAACTGTTTCATGACTGGAAATAGAATGGGAATGATAAAACAGACATGATACAGTAGATAACTTGGCACGAATACGACGTGAGTTGTGACCACACTGCTAAGATCATATCGTTGCTGAGTAGGCAGCCTGAGCAGGGCATGGCAGATGAACCCGTGGCTGCAGCTCCTTCCTGAGTGTGAGGAAGGGCAGCCAGCCAAGCCTTCATGCAGCCTGGCTAACTTGATGCTTCACTTAGGTATTGAAGACTTTCTGGGGGGAAAAAAACCACATCTGCCCCCTTAAAAGAATGTTATGTTTTAGCGAAAGATTACAACTTATTTTCTTTGTATTATACAAAAGGTCACAGCTGCTTGTCAGCCATGCCAGCAGTGCCAGTGATTTTATTTGCACGTGGCACCCTCCAGGGCCCTGGAGTGATGGGAGCCTTTTTGACTGGAAAGCTGTTTTCAGGTATGCCCCCAGCACACTCCTTGCATTTGCCAGTTGCCTCTGGTTCTTTCCCTTTGTGATCTTCTGCTTTACCTAAAGTCATCTTCTCTTCAGGTTCCTGCTTGAGCTTCTTTCCTTTTTCCTTCTCAGACACCGCCCTACTAGCAGGGTTGCTAATCTTTTTGGATGGAAGAGATGTTTCATCAACTTTATTGCTCTTTTTCTCTGGAGACCTTGTTCTGATTTTTTCAAGTTGACTCTGCTTCAAATCTTTCTTGATGATGATGCCCGACTTTTCTTTCCCATCTGGGAGCTGTTCAGTACTGTCACTAGTATGGCCTGCTGCTCTTTGGCTCCCAATCTCTGGTAATCTGCTTTCAGTGTTTGACAGGTCAGTACCTACAATCTTATGCTGCTTCTTGGGACTAGAAGAACGTCCTCTGCCTTTTCTGCAGGGGTCTTGTCCAGACCCTGCCTTAGTGGTGATCTGACCTTTAGTCTCCCCTTTCCTAGGGCTGAGTGACCGATCTCTAGATTTTCCTTTGGGGTCACTTTTTAGGTGCCTGGGAATCTTTTCCAAATGTTCCTCTGAATGTCGATTAGCTGACTTTTTGGGACTAGCAGATCTGTCTCTTCGTGTGACACCATTTTCTCCTTTTAGTAGATTCTTTTCACCATGCCTTTGACCACTGGGTGGATCCTTCTTACTCACATTTTTCTGGAGAACAGTATGACGCTCCATTTCAGGCTGGCTGCCATTGAAAGTGCTTTTCTTTTCTGGTATAGTGTCCTTTACTTCTTCTGCCTTTTCACATATCTGAACTCTAATCACAGAGTCTTCGGTTACTGACAAGTGAGACTCTTCAAATATGGAAGCAGAATGTGAAGATGGGACAAGTGGTGGCTGTTCATCATAAATGACATTGGAGGATGAAGGACTATTAATATCCCAGTCACCTAAAAAGTGATTGAGTAGGACACAGTTACACTCAAGAATTATAAATAGGAACAGTGAGTTTTGAACTTTTGACAGCCATTTGAATATGTTACTGGTTGCATAGCCCACGGAGGAATGTTACATATCTTATATATGTCACTCTCTATGAAGGCAGATGCATACACACACACACACACACACACACACACAATCAGGTAACTGTAAGAGGTGATAAGCAATCTGTAAATTATTCATAAAGCCAAATAAGATACAAATAATAAAACTTGACCAAAGTACCTGGTCCAAGAAACTTACTAATTAAGCTATTATGTTTCACTTAGGAATATGCCAAAATCACTAGTAAAAAAAGACCAGACTGTGGTAACCCAAATGAGGTTTATGGGCACTGTAAATAATTTTCTTGTTAGGCTGTCAAATTTAATGTCAAAAGGAGACTGAAAAAGTGCAGAAGACAGAAGTAGATGTATTTAATAGCATCATTTTAATTAAAAAGAAAATGAAAGAAGTGATTTAAAAGACATGCAAATTTACCAAGTCTTTTTAAGGAAAGACCAAGAAAAGCCCTGAAAGCCTTAATGTTGCTCAGGCTTCACGTAGGAGCACAGACCGGAAGGAGCCAAACCTGAAGAAGGAAGAGAAAAAGCCTAGGACTATGTGAAAACAAATCAGCACAGTTAGCACAGATGTCATGGGAATGTGTGCTGTATGAGCAGATAATGAAAGGTAACACAGCCAGAGAATCACAGCTGGAAGGGACGCAGGAGGTGATGTCTACATTACCCTACAAAAGTTCTGAGGGGAGCTGTGCAGGGGATCATGCATTCTCAAAGTGATTTTTAAAACACTGTGACAGCTCAAAATACATAATAAAGCCAAGGGCATTTACCATCAGTGCAGGAGTACTGACATGACCTTAGATTTACCTCCCTGTCCCCAAGTAGTGGGGCTATAGCAACTTATTTTGATAAGTGACTAGAAAATAAGTCCTGGCATTCACTCATTAAGAGAGACCAACTTCTCTTACTTTAAGCAAATAATTATTGGCAGTGTGTAATTAGCCAAGGAGGGGATAAAGCTGGGATATTCTAAAGACTTCTGTTTATCTCTAATGTTCTCATTTCTTTCGGGCACTGTGAGAAGCACCATGTGCTTTCAGATGAAATAAAGATAAAACATACTCTACTGCAACAGTTATACTATTTGGAAACATCATTTGCATTATAGTAACTTTCTTCAGTGGTTCTGCTGTTCACTTCTGAATTAGACTTTAAAATGTTCACCCCCCTCCAAAGGGGTATTCCCTTTCCTTCTGCCATCCCCTCCCCAGAATGAGTGCCTAGCTGTTTTACTTACCATGGTCAGGTATCAAGCCAGTGCCTGGCCTCAACAGGAGGAGGACTTTATTTCCACCAGCCTGAATGAGCTCAATTGCTCGAGTATGTGTGATGCCTTGAGTGGGTTCCCCATTGATTTCCACAATCTGGTCACCAACCTGGACAAGGAACATATACAACTGCATGAAACAGCAGGATTTTTCATTTCCACATTGTCAACAGAGCCCTTCAACTCTGCTAACTCATTCTTGTAAAATCTTCAACCTGGACAGAGTGCTATCTTGGTGACAGCTAATGGGTGGACAGAACAGCAATAAGGAAAGACAATGTATAGTATTACTTACTTTATAAAGTCTACACGAGAAAGTTTTATATGACTACCAGTCACTATCTGAGCATTAATCAAGAATCAAATCCTTAGCCATCAAGGAAATGCAAATCAAAACATCTCTGAGATACCTTCTCATTCCTGTCAGAATGGCTAAAATCAGAAACACCAATGATAACTTAAGCTGGAGAGGATGTGGAGAAAGGGGAACACTCCTCCACTGCTGGCCACTGCTGGTGGGAGTGCAAACTTGTACAGCCATTTTGGAAATCAGTATGGCAGTTCCTCAGGAAAATGGGAATCAGTCTACCACAGGACCCGGCAATCCCACTCTTACGCATATACCCAAATGATCCCCATCCACGCAACAAAGACATCTGTTCAACTATGTTCATAGCAGCATTATTTGTAATAGCAAGAACCTGGAAGCCACCTAGATGCCCCTCAACTGAAAAATGGGTAATAGGTTTGAAGAGAAAACTGACTCTAGAGAAATGTTCAGAGACCTACAAGGATGACCCCAACTAACAATCTGAGCAACAGTGGAAAGGCAACCATAAATGCCCTTCCCTGATAATGAGATTGATGACTACCTTATATGCTATCATAGAGCCCTCCTCTAGTAGCTAATGGAAACAGAAGCAGACACCCTCAGCTAAACACTGAGCCGAACTACTGGAATCCAGTTGAAGGAGTGATAAGAAAAGGGGTCAAGACCAGGTTACAGAAACTCAGACAGCTGACCTGAACAAGGGGGAGCTCATGGACCCCCAGACTGATAGCTGGGAAACCAGCATTGGACCAACACAGAACATGGGTCTCAGAAGGCCTGGGCAGTCTAAGGGACCTCTGACAGTGGGTGTATCCCTGGTGCATGAAAGGACTTTGGTAGCACATTCCCCATGGAGGGATATTCCCCTTAGCCTAGAGGCAGGAGGGAGGGCCTAGGCCCTACTCCAAATGACAGATTTTTATGATCCTTTCTGGAAGGGATCACCCTCCCTATGGAGGGGAGGGGGGGTAAAACTGGGATTGATATGTAAAATAAAAATCATTAATACACACAAACACACACACACGAGCAATTAGGGATGTAATCCCAGATATTCATTACAAATGAGAAAAAGTATCATTATACTGGGAGCAATACAGCACATACTAGATTTCTTTATCAAGATATCAAAGAAATAAAAAAAAGACTCAAATTCTGGTTTCTAGTATTGCAAAATAAAGTAATTAAAAAACTAGTTCTCTACCAAAAGTTAAAATAGTAGAAAAGGTGACATTTCTATATTAACCTAAATAACAGCATAAGGCAGCAACCAAATGACTGTAAAGGGTGCTTTCAAAACAAGCTAATAATCTTGACTTGGTTTACTGAAGCTGGGGCAGATGATTGCTCATTACTGAAGCTTTCCCAAGAGACTGGCCATTCTTTGTATTGCCAGCATATCCTGTACTGGTATGAGGCTTTAAGATACATGGTATACTTGAAGATTCAATTTATAAAGCTTCAAGAATACATTAATATGAACACTTATTAAAAACCATTAGCAGGGTTGCATATAGTGACTTAAACATAAAGAAACAAACAGAATAAGATACCACAATGCTAGTGTCACCAGAAGTATATATTTTAAAAGAAAATGAAAAACTATGGGGAAATTTAACAGTAAGAACATGAGTAAAGATGTTGAAGTGGGTGACATTCAACTAAAGATATTAACTTTAAAATGAACAATGAGGTATTATAGAAAATAAAAAAAACAAGAATCCCAAATATTTGTAAGATCATAAACAATCCATAAGTAATGTGACAGAAGAGACTCAGTAAGTATTTGATGGGCTGGGGAGTGGCTCAGCAGTTTAGAGCACTGGCTGCTCTTCTAGAGGACCTGGGTTCAATTCCCAGCACCCACATGGCAGCTCACAACTTCCTTTAATCAGCTCCAGGGGATTTAATACCCTTTCTGGCCTCTGTGAGCCAGGCATACATGTGATACATACATACATACATGCGATAAAAACAAAACCCTGACCTGACAGGAAGATGGGGTCCAGGTATATGGTTCCTATCATACATGGCTTTATTTTTTTTTCTAGGTCAGTGGTCTCATTTTATTCGCCTGTTAAATTAAAACATCAGTCCTACCTCGTGGGCTTGTTCGAGAGTAAGTGCTATGAAACATTACACACCAACTATAAGTTTCAGTTTTCAAGTTACTGTAAAATGCATTGGTATAAAGATTTGACTATAAATTATACCCATTTCTACACAATAAAACAATAATCACATAAACTATGAAACAGAAATAAAAGTGTTCTGTTGCATATTTGGGAAGAGAAAAAGACATGCTTTATTCTTGAACAAATAGAGGTGGGAAGGGTATCAGAAACATGACCGGCTGGTGGATTTATCTGACATTGTGCTTTAAACATTGCCTAGAATTCACGTGTTGGAACCCTAACCTCTTAAGCCTTACGTTAGGGTGTAACACAAAAGACAGATATTGGGGTTCAAGCTGAAGCTTCAGATCAGAGAAGCAAGGCAGCCAAGCCAGTAGATCTTACCAATTCCCAGCTGAAATGGTAATTCTGTCTGCATGAATCCTCAGAGGCAAAGGGTTCTTAATTCCTGTCTCTTCCTCCTTATAAGGGATAAACAGCCCAGCAGCATTCTCTTGTTTTTATCTCCCTAGTGCTGGGCTTAAAGGCTTGTGATCCCAGGTGCTGAGATTACCTTTGTTTGAGCTGTTGCTTTTAGCACTGGATCAATTGTGTAGTCAGTGTGGCCTTTAACAGAGACCCATCTACCTCTTTAATCCTGAGTTGTGGGATTAAATGTGTGTGCCTAGCTTCTGTAGCTAACTGGTATGGCTGCTTTGCTGTTTTGATCTCTAGGATCTTGGGAAGCAATTAGATTATCAGTGGGGAGTGGTGTTAGGATATTTCGGTTTAATAAGGATCAGGACAGAGTGGCTTTGTTTCTCTGTCCCCCTGCCACATGCTTATTGTTTCAAAACTAAAGTCCCCATCAGTGAGGCTGTCTAACCGAGAGTTGACAGGCTCCAGAGATGTAAGGATTACATTTCTTCTCTCTATATTCCCCAGTTCCAGGTACTGAAGTTAGAGTAACACGGACTAAGGCAAATGCATGAAATTAACTCAAACAAGCGAGGTAAGACAATAAATATTACAGAATATAAAGTAGCAAGAAAGGCAATTAAAATCCTTATTTTTCAGAATAAGTGGAACAAAAGCCACTATCTAAGCCTCTTTGATAAGTGATGAAAGAATTATTTTCTCAAGGAAGTAAAGATAAAAGTAGCTCTGAATAAATAATTCTCACAATAAAGGAAAACCAGTGTGAGCACGATTAGTTCATTAGGTCACAGTTTCAGTCACATTTTGTCTTAAGCCACAAACCTGTACATTTTAATATAAATAAAATCTAAATAAAACTTGTCATTGAACAGACTTGCCACCTGGTGTCACTTTAACTTTGAAATAAAAATGGGAAGGAAAGAGAAAGTGTGGCATTAGGTTTCCATTAGTTAGGACAACAGGGTTGTGTATGAGGACTCTGTTTAAAAACAAAGGAGAAGACACTCCTCAGGAAGGATAGGTGAACATTTTTGCTGAGATTTTAAGTTACTACAAAGTGTCAATAAAATGATGAAACTACTTTTGAAGAGCTGAACATTCAACTTAAGTTTTGTATTACTGAAAAATCATGAGAGAGGTCAAGGGAAAGGAGAAAGAAATGAAAGGCAGACAGAAGTAGTAAAGAAAATACATGGTGGTCAATTGAAGCCAGCCCCAGCAAAACAAAACAGACCCCTCCAAACAAAAGTCAGGGAGAAGAAGAAAAGACAGAGGAAAGAATGTTTTGCAGTTGTGGCTGCAGAGAGGTTAAGAGCACTGGTCTCTAGCACACAACCACCTATAACTCCAGTCCCAAAGGATCTGACACCTATACAAGCGAAACACTCCCACATATAAAATATTAAATATTAAGAAAATCACTGTCTTTTAAAGCAGTGGATTATATTATCTTACAACCTGTTAAGAAATGATATGTCCTCTGAGGAAAGCCAACCCAGATAATCTCAGCGCTGAGCCTCAGATTTAAGTCTGTAAATGTAAATGTATTGCCACTTACCTACCCTCATAGACTAACAGCAGTGTAAGTGACAATACATGTTGCTTGGAAGACAGACCGAGAATCTGAATCTGACTGCCTTGCTTGCAGTGCCTGGGATGGAACCTAGGATTCAGGTATACTAGGCACATACTCAACTGTACTTTAGGACTTAAGGACCAGTTTCAGACCCAGGCAATTTCCAGATCCTCTGCTGACACACAATGCCTTCTGACCCGTGAGCTAATACTCCCTTGATTTCTGAATTACACTAGTACATTGTTACTGTACCACTAATCCTGTCTACCCAGCAATAACAAGCTGAGGACAAATTTAATTTTCTAAAAAATTCAACATTTAGGAGCTGATGAAGTACTTCGATGGATAAAAGTATTTGCTGCCAAGACTGACAGACAAGAGATCCACATGGTGGAAAGCTAGCACCAAAGTTCACAAGCTGTCCTCTGACGTGCACCTTGGCAATGCATACCCTCACACATGTACCCCTCCACATGTCCATACACTAAATAACTTTAAAGATCAGTTATCTAGATTTATCCATCCAGTCTACCCTCTTGTTATCTATAAACATCTATAAAGTATAATCTTAATTTAAAAACTGACCCAGAACATCCTTTTGGAAAACATTTATGAACTACCCACTGAATATTCAACGTACTGTATGAAGTGAAGATACTAGGATTAAACGGTACAGAGTACTAACTTGAATTGCTGATCTGAGACCAGTAAGGGAAGGGGAGACAGAGAGATGGGAGGCCCTCCCATGGTATCATGGAGAGTGTTAGTTGAGAAGACCTCTTTGAAAACTGACATTTTCTTACCAGAACAGATCTGAATTTAACAGTTAATAGTCTACTTGCTTTTGTTTTCAAAATCTTTTAAAATAAAAGTAGGTTCAGTCATGGGACTAAGTTTCTGATGTATTTTAGAACTACATATTACCAGTCTTGAGACCTGTTTAACTTTCATTTGTATGATGGAATTAGTAGATCTGAGGGTTCTATTTGAAACCAACATTTTAAGAAAAATGTGGTGCATGCTTTTTATCCCAGCACCTGGAAGGCAGAGACATGCAGATCTCTGAATCTGAGGCCAGCCTGGTCTACAAAGCAAGTTCCAGGACAGCCGTGTCTACACAGGGAAACCCTGTCTTGAAGAAACGGGAAACCCCTCAGCAGAGGAGAGGTAAAGAGAACTCTAAAGCAATGGATCTTAAACAGAGGCTCAAAAAGAAGCTGCTTAAGGCTACATGGCTACAGAATGGTAGAAAAAGGGTTTGATTTGCATCTTCCTCGATTCTCAGACTTGAGTCTCTTTTCACTGCATTGGACTATGTGAGAGAACAAGCAGGCTGGACCCAACAACTCTTGATCAGCTGCTCCCAATGATACTTAACCCTTCTCCTTATAAATCCTCTGGCTCGGGTATGTGGTTTGCATTTCTACCCTTTCTGCTTGCTTTCCTTTTTCTCATGCACTAATTGTAGGCCCCACTCAGAGCTCTGCCCATGGCCTGCTGCTCTCTAAATCTCTCTTGAGTGACTTAATCTACCACAAAACTTCACTCATCACTTCTGTCTGGGTCCTGCCACTATCTAAAGCCTGTGAAACACACACTAACTGATACCTGTACTTCAATTAAAGAAAAAAAAAATTACAGCAGCTAGCTGCCAAATTCTTTCTCACCTGAACCTATCTTTTTTTTTTTTGGTCATACAGGCAAGAGAACATCCTTTGTTTTTGTCCCTTTGTCCCTCATTCACTGATCAGATACTTATGACTTCCTTCACTGGAAGGTGACCTCTCTATTTTGCCTAGAACTCACAGAGATTTGCCTGCCTCTGCCTCCAGAGTGCTGGGACTAAAGGTGTGCGCCATCAATGCCTGGTGAATTGTACAGCTGTACTTATCTTAAAGCACCTTTGTCAGTCACTCTCTGACTGTGCATATATGCCTGGCCATTCTGCAGAAGGATTGCTATCCTCTCACCAGCTCATTTAACACCAGGCGTAAAGTCTTCATTAAGGCAAACACTCAGAACTGGTTTTGAAACAAATGGTGGATATGAAGCAATAATGTGGAAAATGCAAAGCTGCAATCACCCAGAAGCCATTTTTGTTTCTGAAACATGGTCTACTTATGTAGCCCATGCTGGCATTAAACTTGCTGTGGTAGCTGAGGATGCCCTTGAACTCATGACTCATGACCCTTCTGTCTAAATTACATCTGTACACCACCACTCAGTTTTTATGTGCTGCTAGGGATTGAACCCAAGGCTACATTAAACAAACACACTACCAACTGAGCTACTCTGATTATTAAGCCTAAGAATACTCTTGTCTTACTATTATTACTAACTTAAAAAGGTTCTTTTGCCCTGATGCCTGACTACAGATAGAGGAAACCCAAAGTTCTCTTGGGTAATGAGAGTATCTAGAACTTACAATTTTAGTGATAACTAGTGAATTAATTAGTTTTTAAAAGTTAAGGTCAAAAGTTGTTAAAATTCCTCTTTAACATCAAGAGGAGAAAAACAAAAAATGCAGGTCTATAAGCCATTCAGTGCCCTACACAATGCTGGCTTTGCAGGGTTGGGAAAGCCTATGGTAGAATATTACAGATGTGAATTCTGATTTCTCTAATAATTATAAAGTTTGGCAAGAATGGGATTTTCTGCCTCTACAGGGAACTAAGTGGAAAAAATTTCCTGGGCTTATTATGTCTTGGAAGAAATTGGAGAGTCTTTTTTGTCCTGCTGTCCTCAAGACTTTTAATAAGATGGAAGTATATTTGATTTATGAATCCATCTGCTCTGTATGCTGACTGTACAAGAACTAATTTTTCTTACAGACACACAAAGAAACCATCAAACTATGAAACCCTGGGTGGCTAGAAAAGCACAAGAGCAGCACGTGACTGCTTTCAGGAAAAACTCATTTCTTAGATGTAGGAGGTTTCTGCATTCTCTCTAAAGCAATTATTTTTAGAAGCTTCCAGTCTAGAGTCAGAAGCAAAGGTTGCAAACAGAAGCCAACTCACGTGAATTCTGCCGTCTTTGATGGCAGGGCCATCTTCAGCAAGGCGAAGGATAAATAGCCCCATATTGTACTCCTTCCCTCCTCGGAGGCTGAACCCAAAGCCTCGAGGGCCCCTCTCCAGCTCCACTGGGTAACAGCTGAGGCCCTGAAGGAGAGAAGTGTGAGAGAACATTGTTACGCACTGCTTTCACTACATCTTGAAGAGAATCTGCTTTTATGGCTAAGAGAAATAGTGTATACTAAGAGAAATAGTGTATACTCCTGGTATGCATTCTATGTTGTCAGGAAGGAATGCTACTTTGGGCTGCAACTTAATTGTTATAAATTCAAATTAAATTCATTTGAAGATTGTGTGGTCTTCTAGTTGGTCAATGTGCAATAAAACAGAGAACAAAATTTTTTAAATTATAATTTTTTTAAAAAAAATTTAAGGAGATTTTTATAAATTTCCCTGAAAAATAAGCAAACAAAAGCTCCTCCCTTTAATTAGCTACGATATTATACACTTGTACATATTTAGCCTAGGTTCAAATTTCCCCTTTATACTCTTTTGTATGGTGGAGTGAATTCCAACCATATGAGTAGCTCTGGAAAAATTAGTAATTTTGGAAGCAAATGTACCCAAACAGATTTGCAAAAAAAAAAAAACACACTAATGTGATACAGCAACCCAAACTATCAGCACCAGGGTGTCTGGATTTACCTGATTGTGCCGACTCCCCACAACTGAAATCACTGCAGTGTCAGGCTGTGCGAGGTGCTTATGGTCAGACCACGAATGTCTGTAGGAACTGCAGATGTCTTTTCCAATTTCACCTTCTAGGGCAATTCTGTGGGAGAAACCAAGTCATGCTCTGAAATGAAAAACAGTCTAAAAAGAAAAGCAGATTGACTTTCTTTTCTCAAAGCTGAGCTTTGATACCCTCCATCCTCACAAGATGCTGCAGACAGACTACTTAGAGCCAGAATTGCTAGAAAAAAAAAAAGACTGCTCATTCTCTCCAGAGTAGCTTGAAGCCTGTGAATATTGCCCCCACTTCCTTCAGTGGTGTCTTCCTGGAGTTGCTCTCAACGCTGCACTCAAAATAACTGAACCTGGAGCAGATATGGTGACCTTGTCACCATGGGAAATGGACCTCTTGAAGCCCTAAGGCCTGGGGAAATGCTGAATTTCTGGAAACCTAGTTTTTCTTTTATGACTAATATTTTTATTAACAGGAAAGAAATATATACAAATTACTGCCTACATGTCAGGCAGTGCAAGAAGACTGATTCAAGAGGGGCTAGGTCTTCCCTACTGAAGTGATTACCAAGAGAAGCAGAGTCAGTTGCTGGTGTCAGGCTGACTCACTCCCTGCTGTGCCTGGGATAAAGGCTGGAAAGAGGGTGAGCAGCACTACAAAGGACTGTGAAAGTGAAATACACTACAGTTTTCCTTCAGACTTGGCTTTCTGGCTTATGCAATACTTCCTGGGAGTGGGATAGTGAAGAGCAGGGAGATGAGAAAAAACCCAAAACCTGAGAATAGCCACACCTGTCCCCAGGTATGTGATTGGCCTGTGCCTGTCCCATGGGCCTGTGCTGCAGTGCTGGGCTTTGCCTGGCTGAGTTTGTTCCCGATGGTGGACCGTGATGCTCTGTTCAAATGAGAAAACAACAGAAATCAGAATCTGTACATGAAAGCATGGAGACAAAGTTGATCTTTAAGTAAACGATAATAATGGTTACAGTTCCCAGCTTCAGGGCTTTCACAGAACTGTACTGTTATGTCTTAGAATTGGAACATTAATGTCTTTCCCTGTCTGGGAAACGACAAGAGAGCAGGAGCCATTTCTTATTTCCTATTGTCACCCATTTGTCCCTCTTCCATTCCATGGGAATCAGAACAGCACACATTCAGTCATATCTATGTAGAAGACAGAGCTCCGATGGCTACTATTCAGCCCATTCTCTAAATTTCCAGAGCACAGGGTTTTTTCCTTCCTGACAGTGCTAAGTCTCAGGATGCTGGAGCACAGAGGCTGCTCTACAAACTATACACATCTTGGAACTTGCATTTTAACAGGAAATTATTCTGCCTGACACTGAGCATCAACGATCACAAAGTCACCTAGAGTTTTGAGAGAAATGTTTATAAAGATTTCCTGGCTTTTGTTTTTTAGAGCACAGGTGTGTGTGTGTGTGTGTGTGTGTGTGTGTGTGTATGTGTGTGTGTGTGAGTGAGAGAGAGGGGGGGGATATTCTGGGAGATGACAGTCAAAAGGGAATATTCATCATCATCATCATCATCAAAATGACGTCTCACCTAGAACTGCATTCTCTCCAGGTATATATTTAGAAACAATTACCATATTTTGTAAAAATGTTCAACATGAAGGTTATTTTAGATTAGATCAACATAAAGAAATTGATAAAGTTTAGGGAATAATGGAGATAAAGAAAGCCTGTTGTTAAAGATAAGGGATGGAAATGATAGGAAAATTTGTATGAAGGAGTAGAAACTTCGGGCTTTACAAATCACTATTCTTGGATTCTATTTCTATGACTTGGATTAAGTTGTTTCCCTTCAAAGCTGTATTTAAGAAAGTCTCATGCTGGGAAATGGTGGTTCTCACACCTTTAATCTGATCACTCAAGAAGCAGAGGCAGGGAGATCTCTGAGTTTGAGTACCCTGGTCTACAGAGTGAATTCCAGGACAGCCAGGGCTGCAGAGAAACCCTGTCTCAAAAAACAAAACAAAACAAGAATGTCTTGCAACTATAAAGCACAGGCAAGAAGATAAGTGAAGAACACAGAAAGGGAATATGGTGAAGCCTGGGGTGGAGCAATTTTGCTCCTGCTTTTCTGTGGGGCTTGTGCTGATACAAGCTCCACTAGATGTAGGATGAATGGGACCAGGTCTTGGACCAGACCTTGACTTTAAAGGCAAGTATCCCAGGAAAGAAAATGGAGTGGAATAGGCTATCAACCCTTTGTATTGGATGTGTTTCTTTTTTATAGTCTAGTAGTCACAAAATTTCCTAATGGGTTTAAGGGGTTAAATTGGACCTCCTAACTTTTCAAAATATGTAATAAAATTTATTTAGTTTTTGAGACAATATGTCATGTAGCACAGGCTCCCTGATCTTTGACTTCTACTGACCACCTTTTGAGATCCCATACCCAGTTTATGTGTTACTGGGTTTGAACCCAAGATTTATGCAAGCTAGGCAACTATTCTAGGAACTGAACTACATTCCCAGCATTTTTTATTCTTTTCTAAGTTTTAGTTTTTTTTTAACTTTTTGAGATTATAATTACATTTGTCCCTTCCCTTCAATATATATCTCCTTATTCTTTCAAATTCATGACCTTTTTCTTTCTTACTACATATGTATACATACATATGTTTATATACTATATGGCTTTCTAATTGGATGTAAGACCCATTCAACAAGAGAGAAACCATCTTATTGGAAACCTAGCTAACTACCATAACTAGTGAAGTTATGGTTATTGGAGGAAAATCTACATCTAATAATCTACTAAAAGAACATAATCCCTAACAATAATCAAAGCATTTGTCTTTAAACCCACATAAGGAGACTTCTTTGCCACAGATGGAGACCGCTATAGAAAACCATAATCAATCAAAACGCACAGCTATGGAGCCCAGTCCAGTGAAGGTATCTATAAAACACTCCTGCACCAAAGGCTCAGGGAACATTATAGAAAGGAGCCAGAAAGTTTGTAAGAGCGAGAGGATCAGAGTTTGCTGTGAGATCGTGTCTCCTAGGAATGTCATAAGTTACACCCATAATGTCTCACCAATGTGGCTGCCCAAATGTGAGCTGAATAAGGATGACACCAATGGACATGCCAAAGTGAACTGTAGAAAAATTCATGAGGCCTCAACCCTATACAAAGAACTATAGGCAACTGTGAAATTCTAGAAGAGGGAGAAATAGTCTTCCCCAGGGAAGAGTATACCCAGTGGTCATCCCTGAAAAACATACATACAAGTAACATTATACAAACTAAGCAAGTTATAGCTGTTGTCACCAGTTTGGACTTCCCTTGACTCCTGGGCCTCTAGTTTTAACATTACCAATGAAACAGGCCAACTATCTTGCTTTAGGTCTTAAGGTAAACTTTTTGTCATGTATGAGACACCAAGTTTGTCACCTGGACACAAGCCTTCATATTTCACTTGTTGCTCAAAATGTTACTTTCTCTGTGAAATCCTACTGTGTAAGAGGTGGACAAACACCTTTCCTGTTAGACTATGATCTCTTTGATCATAAAAATCATACTCCCTATCTTTGAATTCCTGTTCCTTCTGGAAATTTCTGTTAGTCCTTCTACTTTTACTTTACTGGGTATGCCACTTTCTACTTACCTGTCTCTAAACTTGAGAGCCCTTTATAGAGTTGAAATAAATCTCTCCTTGTCACTATAAATTCATAGTTACTATTTGGGGGATGAAAACTGATGGGGAAATTATATCTATCAGCAAGATGACAGGGAGATAGTTATATCTTTTAAGAGTCCAACACAGGTGTGAGAAATGTTTTTCTATTAAAGGTAGTTAATCAGACAAGGACCCTTATTTTCTGAAGCCCTCCCCTTGTGCTGATTAGACAATTATATCAGATTGGAAAGTCAAGCTCCCACAAATAGGATGAGACAGTTACCACCTACATCAGGGTAAAAGGCCATTTTGGCTAGTGTGCTTGCTAGGATAGTTTGGGTTCTGGAGGGTGCTTTCTGCAAAAAGAAGTTACCTTGCTGAATTATTTTCGCTTTGTATGTCTCTTTTGTGAGAAAATGAGAATATATCATCTCACAATGTATTGGATACATTTTATCTTCCCTAACTTCATTAGAGTGGTGATTATATAACATCAGAATGGGACAGTCAATTTAAAAAGCTGACCATTTTCAATTTTTCTTCCTGAGATAGGGTGTCTCTATCATCCTGACTGTCTCTTTAGACTGGGCTGGCCTTAATCTTAGAGAGATCCGCCTGCCTCTGCCTCCTGAGTACTTGAATTAAAGGTGTGCATCACCACTACCCAGCTCCTCTTAATATGAGATATTATGTGTTATCAAAATGCACCCTTAAGTTGGTGTTTCTTTTTAAATGTGCTGCTGGGGTTAAATCTAGGATTTCATGTATGTTAGGCATATCCTCTATCACTGCAGTCCTGTTGCTCACATTTTAATTTACATTTGTTATTGTTTTCATCAAAGTTAAGTAAAATTTTCTACTACAGATAATCTTCTACCCACACATGCTATATGACTTCTCAATGTTTTATTGTGAATTAGAAGCTATTCTATGTCTCAACCTTAAATGTTCATTCCATGATGTCAAACAGGCCTGTGTCCTCTTTGAATTTTATCTGAAAATTTCCCAAATAGTAAATCAGTGGATTAAGTATATCTTTCTTCTAATGAGTATTAAGACTTTTGCTAGAGTTTCTACATGTAAGCACCAAAGAAAAACTATACTGTCAGACATTAAGCAGAAAATTCACAAATTAAACTATAGTAGCCAATATTACCATAGGTTGAGAGAATGTTCTCATCAAATGTTCTATAGAAATGTAAAAGATAATCTGAAAAATTGAAGAGCTCTTCCATTCTGTTAGGTGCAATAACAGTATTTAATCATCTAAATTATCTCAAAGCTAGTTATGTATATTTTAAAATATATTTTAATAAAAGTGATTTTTTTGAGAATCTTAATTATTTGCTCAATATTTTTATATAGGAATGTCCTTTGGATATTGTGGTGGTTTGAATAAGTATGACTCCTGTGGTAGTATGAAATATTTGATTCCCTTAAGCTCCTAGGAAGTAGCACTATCAGGAGGTGTAGCTTTGTTGGAGGAGGATGGATGACACACACCTTTACTCCAGACCTTGAAGTTGGAAGGCACACTAGTCTGGGTTACACCTTCTGTTGGAGTGTGTCACTGTGCAAATAATTTTTTTTTTATGTTATGGCTTGGACTTTTGAGGTTTGTTTTGTTTCATGTTATTTTAAAACAGTTCTCTTATGTAGCATAGGGCTAGCCTTAATAAATGGTCTTCTTACCTTTGCCTCCCAAGTTCTTAAGTTACAAGCATATGCCACATACCTACTTGCTCTTTGGGTTTTGAGACACATCATCCTTTTATTTCACATTGAGATTATATTTTTACATTGTTTTCTACTAAGTATTCTATTGCACTGAGATCTTTAATCCACCTGGGTGATAGAGAAAGGAACTAGGCAAACAAGTCATTTGCTGTGGGATAACCCTTTTGTAAGCTGTGAATATGTTTTATTCACATTGGTTAATAAAATAGTTGATTTGTCCTATAGCAAGATAGCATAGAGCCAGGCAGGAAATCCAAGAAGAGATAAAGGGAGAAGAAAGGAAGATGCCAACAAGCCACCAGAGCAACACGGTGTGCTAGAGAACAGGTAATGCCATGAAGCCACATGGAAAAATACAGATTAATAGAAATGGGTTTATTTAAGTTGTAAGAGCTAGTTAGTAATAGGCCTGAACTACAAGCCAAACAGTTTGTAATTAATATTAAGCCTCTGAGTGATTATTTTAAAAGTGGCTGTAGGTCTGGGTGGGATAGAAAAGCCTCCATCTATAGTAACGATTCCACTTAAATGAAATGTCTGGCAAACAGTAGATGTGTAGTTGCTGAAGGATGGGAAATATTTATAATAATTATGGAGTTTCTTTTGGGGGCTGGATAAATGTGAAATTAGTGGTGATGGTTAGACATCCTTGTGGATAAATTTAAAAGTGAAAAAGAAACACTTCCCCACACCCAAAGTATCCTTCCAGAACAGCACTGAATTGAACATGTTGTGATGAGTTTTATAACATGGATTTAGCCCAGTTAAAAGAAAAAAGAAGATATGACAATTAAAGGGTATAAGGAATTCTAGAGTCTTTGACTGGATACTAGAAAACAAACAACAATCCCTTGGTTCTGAGAACAGGCCTCAGTACAGCAATCTATAGCATAGTAGCATCTATCTATGCAACTGAACCACTAATGACAATATACACACAGCACAGTGTACTTTAAAAGACACACAAATGAATATGAACACATGAAGCATACTAGAAGGGAAATGAGAGTGGAATGTGGAGAAATGGGAATAATCAGAGAACTAAATGGAGAAAAAGACCCAAATGATGTCCATATCATTTCAGTATACATTCTTGGTAGCAGTGGTAATTTATGTCCACTCTTAAAGAGGGCTTGACACAACATTAGGAATCAATTGGGGGTGGGGGAGGGGGTGTTTGCTGGAGGCTGGAGGCAATGGAAGGGATGGACAAAGGTCCAAGTCATGACTATAGTTTGAGTTTTTATATGCCACATGGCACTTGGCTTGTCATTTCTTTGGCAAAGTAGGCTCAGATATTAATAACACCTTGCAAAGGAAAGATGAAAGGATGGAGGAAACACAATGTTCTTTAAGGTAACAACCCTTTCCTATTCAAAGCAAAGGGTTTGGGGTAAGCAGGAGCCAGGCTATCACATAAGAGGCCGTGTAGCCTGGAGGAATGATATGAACAGTTTCTGAAAACAGCTTTCAAGAGTTATATTAATTGCAAGGCAGCTGGTAAGTTTCATACTGAATTCAGTGAGACATTGGAAGACAATCCATAAATGAAAATTTTAAGACAAAAGGGGGACTTTCTGTTATTTCCTAAGTAAAACAAAGAATCCTGAATATTTTTCCATAGTTTAAAAACATCTAGAGTACAATGGAATGACAAGTAATCACTGAATAAGTTTTCTTCCATTTTTTAATTTCTTCTTAGTGGTGACTGACATCATTATGTAGGCTACCTTAAGCATCTGTCCATAAATACTTGAGCTGAAATGTCAAAGGTAGCTTTTACTCTAAGAAAGACAAGTAATTCAGGATAACCTTTTAGAAAAATTTGCCAGCCTGACAAGTGGTGGTGCACGCCTTTAATCCCAGCACTCAGGAGGCAGAGGCAGGTGGATTTCTGTCAGTTCAAGGCCAGCCTGGTCTATAGAGCAAGTTCCAGGACAGCCAGAGCTGTTACACAGAGAAAACCTGTCTCAAAACAAACAAATGAGAACATTGTCAGTGATAACTTTGAAAAAACAATATAGTAAGAGAAAGAAAAGGCTGTTCTATCAAACTATCCCAAGAACACTCAAAGTATGGTCTGTGATCAGTAGCAGTAGCACATTTAGGGACAGTGAGAGTAAGTAGTCAAAAAAATATCATCTTACCATTTGATAGAATCTTTGTGTTTTGACTTGTGCTGTATTTTATACACACACCAGCCTGAGAGACTGGGAAAACTGTTTGCTAGTTTTGAACTTGCAGTCCTCAGCACTTGGTACCACTGCATGCACATACAACTCTGCAATGTCATTCTGGTGGCACTGACTTTTGCTTTACAATTTGAGTCACAAAATAAATGTTAAGAAAAGAAGGTGAGAGAGAGAGAGAGAGAACACATAAAAGAGGGAGCCATTATTGGTTTGAAGAGAATACTGAACCTAAAGAAAGGTCTAGAGACCTACAAGACTGACAATTTGAGCAACCGTGGGAAGGCTACCATAAATGCCCTTCCCGGATAGTGAGATCAACAACTAACTTATCCACCATCATGGAGCCCTCATCTAATACCTGTTGGAAACAGAAGCAAATACCCATAACTAAACACTGAGTCGAACTAGAATCCAGATGCAGAGGGAGAGAACAAGACCAGGTTGCAGAAACACATAGAGACATCTGACCTGAACAAGGAGGAGCTAACGGCCCCCCAGACTGATAGCTGGGAATCCAGCATGGGACTGACTCAGACTCCCTGAATATGGGTCTCAGCCAGAAGGACTGAGCAGTCTCAGACAGTGGAGCCAGGATGTATTCCTGGTGCACAAAAGGACCTTGTGGACACATCCCCCATGGAGGGATACTCCCTTAACCTAGAGACAGGAGAGAAGTCCTAGTCCCTACTTCAAATGACTGACAGATCTACATGACCCCACCTGGATAGCATTGCCCTACATGTGGGATTGGGGTGGGGGATGGGAGGGGAGGGTGGTCAGGGTGCATGTGATGGGGCAGAGAGGGTAAGAGGGAGGGAGAGAGAGGGAATTGGGATCGACATGTAAAATAATAAAATAAATTAAAAAAATAAAGTTATCCTGAATTCACCAAAATATAAAACTAAAAAGTAATTGATATTTCAAAAAAAAAAAAGATTCATGAATAAATACCCACCACAATATCTTGGACAGAAAGATTTATATAATACCTTAAAAGTAAAAACATGAGAGTAGTTCACTAGGAACAAAAAAGAAAGGCAAACATGAGAAATGCACCTTGGAGTGTTGGCGTGACTAAAGTTCTAGTTCTGGGAAACTGAGTTGGGAGGGTCACTGGAGGTCAGGAGTCTGAGACCAGACTTGACAACACTGCAAGATGCTATAGGGGTGGAGTACAAACACCTGGAAACTGACCTGAGGGTAACAGGGGAAAACTGGAACATAAAAGTATGGGGACCCCTACTTGCTATCTCTCTTCTTTTGGCAGTACTGGGGATCCAACTCAGGGTCTTGTGCATATTAGGCAAGCGTTCACCACTGGGCCACATTCCCAAGGTATGAGGAAATTTTACATGAAAGATGGACCTTTATAACTCTGCTCTTTTCTTCCCCTCTTTATCACACAAAATCAGGACAAGTGAGATGAGTGTTACATAGTAGTTACTTAGTAACTCATAAACAAAGAACACAGACTGGTTCAAAATGTTTCCTAACGAGAAATTCCTAATGACTGAAAGACAGCTTCCAAAACCCCACACCAGGCCCACTCTGCCTGCAAGTATGCATCAGGTGTAAGCCCTCAGCTTATGGCTCCACCGCCTGCCCGCCTGCCCGCCTGCCACTGTGCTTCCCTTTAACACATTCCTAAGCAAGCCCTCAATTAAATGCACTTTTCTAAATTGCCTTGGTCATGACATCTTTCACAGCAACAGAACAGTAACTGAGAATCAGCTTGGGGAAGGCAGGGTGGCTACTTCCTCACCTTCTTCAGCAATGACTGTCAGTGTGACAGTCACTCCGGCATCTTTGATCAGCTGAACAATATTATCATGAGATAGGTCAACAATGGACTGCCCATTCACCGCAGAGATGTGATCTCCCACTTTAAGTTTTCCACAACGATCAGCTGGACTTCCCTCTATGACTCGGCCAATTTTATGAGGAATAACTGTGGAAAGAACCCCAAGTTTTCCAGTTATTTAAAATACTTGCTAGTGGTGGACTTGTTATGATTATTTAAATAGCATTACCCTGTCCAAATCAGCCCCCACTGACCACATCCGATTACTAGAAACCATTTTTTTTTTTTTTTTGTTTTTGTTTTTTTTTTTTTGTTGCTGTTTTTGAAAGCAACTGACTTTATTGACCTAAAAAGCTTTACTAGGGCAGTGACTGTTCTGGAAAGAGAAAAGGGAGAGGTGGAAAGAGGGGGAGAGAGAAAGACAGAGTGAGAGAGAACTCCTGGTCTCCCTGGAGTTTAGAAGAGGGTGTCAGATCCCCTGGAACTAGAATTACAGATGACTATGTGGTGCCATGTAGGTGTTGGGAACTGAACCAGGATCCTCTGCAAGAGCAACAAGTGCTTTTAACCTCTGAGCCATCTTCACAGCTCCTCTTTCACCAGATATTGCATAGGACTTGCTAATGTTTCTTTCTTCCCGCTTGCCCCGGGAATCATCAATTTTCCACCAAACTCCTGACGGTTTCCCCTCCTTGTGTTCTTTTGGGAGGTCTGTATCTTGTCAGACTTAATCTGGAGCTCTCACTCCTGTATGAGCTCTTCCTGTTCCCACCCACACCTGAATCCCATGTCTTTATCCTCTTTTTATATCAGAATCCTCATTTTCCTAACTAAAGGCCACTGTTGGCTATCAGGACTATATCATTTTTTTTTTTAAAGCTATTTTAGAAATAGATCCTCTGGCTTTGCTGGAAAGGCAGTGACTCCCAAGAGGAATCTTTTCACAAATGTGTGTCAAATTATAAAATTTGACTTGGTAATTGATTAGGAAACCAGGTACAATGAAATAAATGACTTATCTCTAAAATGAATCATATTTTTACACAAAAACTAATTTGTGTGCTGGGAAGAAGGCTCAGTTAGAAGTGCACTTGCCTTGCAAAAATGAGGACTGCAGTTCAATTCCCAGAATCTATATAAAAATGGGTATAGGGTACATGATTATAATCCCAGTCTTCAGGTAGGATCCCTAGGGCCAGCTGGCCAGCCAACCTAGTCTAACTGGTAATCTCCAGGCCAGTGAGGGACCCTGTTTGAAAAGAAGTGAACTGGTTTCCTGATGATGACACCACAAGCTGTCCTCTAGCTTCCACATACACATACACACATCCTACCAACACACATACACATACACACATCCTACCAACACATATACACATTGGTATAAAAATTGTGTCTTGAGATCATTTTGAAATCCAGACGTTATAATAGGAGATTAGAGGCTGTTAAAACTATTTGGCTCTCATTACATAAAGCTGTGACAACCACACAGGCAGACAAGCAGTGCAGCTCTATTACAGCTCTGCTTAGCATATAAGGTTGCCTTCCAGATGGACAAGGGGTGGGCCAGTATGTTGTCATAGCTTATGACAAGTCCCCAGGCATTCAGGGCATCTTGTCAAAAAAAAAAAAAAGAGTATCATCCATTGTGCAATAAATAGCATTTGTACTAGGAAACATTTCTCCATTCTCTGAGAGTTTTCTAGCCTAGGTCAATAATGTTACCAAACATGTAGGCTCTTCATGACTACTAACTGATATGAATAGTGATAGTATTTTTAGATGGTACTGTGAATTAGGTTTAATTTCTGGAGTAAAACACTCCTTACTAGTATTTCTGAATCATAGCTGCGAGTGTTCTGTAGCTATTCAATAGACTTCCATTTTGACCGGGAAAGTTATTCTTCGTCATGATTTATGTCCTTGACTCTGCTAGAATTATGCAACAGTAGATTTTATTTTTAAATGGGGACAGTTAATGTTGGAAACAAGTGCCTTTTAGCACTGAATGAAATCAAGTACTTAGGAGTTCATTTTCCTTATGAATAGAATAACTGGAAAAAATGTCAGTGGAGTATGGACCACGTTCTCCACCAGGTATTCTGAACTAGTTCACTAAACAGTACAACAGGTGGCACATCAGAAACGTGGCCCTGTTGTGATCTCCTAAAGCAATACCTTAGTTGCATTTCTCAGAAAAGATTTACTCATACATAGTGTTCATTCTAAAACCTCTGAGAAGAAATAACTCAGCTCTTTGGCACACTGGAAGTTTTGGTCAAACTTGGGAAAGCATCAAATGGAATTAACTCTGAAACCCCAGTATTCCCTGTCTTACAGTGCGAGCAGAGCAACAGAACAGTGGCATGCAGCTCCCACAGAGCTTGTCTGGGTGATGTAGGGTGGAAGTGGTGGACTCTTAATGTCCGGGCACTTAGAGTGGAACCACCAAAGCCCAAAGCAACTAGAACCAACAGGCCACCTAAACGTTCCCACCTAAAAGGGACATTCTGATGGGCTGGGAAGTTTGGCATGCTATTTCCTCAGAGTGCACACAGCTGCAAGTCTTGCCTTATTTTTGTTGGTATATAGTTTATGGACATCTGCCATAAAGCCTCCTTTTCCACATCTATCTACATTCATCTCTGTCTCACAGTCTAGCATATCCAGCTGCTTAGGTCAGGTTAGCACTCTTAAACATTTATCTTCTGTAAAAGAAAACACAGCAACTGGAAATGTCCTTTTCACAAATAAACCTTTGCAAGCAGAACTGAATAGCAATGACAAGAGTAACTGTAACACCTGTGAAGTACTGGCAATGCAAAAGGAGCGTTTCCCTGCAGCTACAATGGGGCCTTTGCTAAGCACATGTTCATTCAGCACTGAGGCTCACTGTGAGGGTGCTGACCAGGACCTCTTGATCCCAGATGAAGTCATCAGCAGGGAATTCTACAACTTCAAAACTGACACCAGACATGTTACTAGAACTCCTTTTTTGAGACATGTGTCACTAGTAGACACATTTACTAGAAGAAAAATGTTACTGACTGCATTACTACTCTGCCTCTGTGAATGAAAGCTCTTTATTTATACTTACCCCAGGATTCTTCTCTCTGAATGAGACAAATGGTGTTCTAGGAGGAATGCTCCAGGACCCAGTATTTGTGAGATTATTATCTAGCAGTTAAGTGAAATTACCAATTCTGATTTTGTATCTTGACTAAAAGCCTTGAGTACTTATGAAAAACATACCAACCACCTGGGTCTAATTTATGTTCACACTGATAATTAATGAGCTGCAAACATCCTTTCCTACCACATGTTAGTTTTGCCTCTATCTTATATTTCAATTGTGTTTTCATATCTTATTATTAAGTATTGATAAAAACTTTAAAAAGAAGGTTTTTGGGTACTTGTATATTCTGCAAAGTCCCAGGGAATCTAAGGCTGATTATGCTCAGAAGCTCAGGAATAGCCTAGGCAATATTAAAACATACTGTCTCAAAACCCAAACAACTTCCCCTCCCTTCAAACAACAGGTCAGAGCCTGTAGCAATCGATATTTCAGGTAAGATGATAACAATAGCAGTACTAACCCCATTAGCCACTGCAGCTACCATGGGCTCTACAAGGCATCTACATGCTTTTTTATTATTGCTGTTTTATCAGACACGGTTTCTCTGTGTAGCTATGGTTGTCCTGAAACTCGCTCCATAGTTAAGGCTGACCCTTATCTTACTCAGCGGTCCACCTGCTTAGAATGCTGGTATCAAAGTCGTGGAACACCATCGCCAGGCAACATGCAATCCTCAAACTCGATAAATGATACAAGTATGTTAGCACCATCCTCAGTTTACAGAGGAAACCATAGCCCTTGTAGGATAAGTAACCTGCCCTAAGATAAGTCCCTCTGCTACTAAAGACAGAATAGGCTTGAATCTGTCTGTCTGATTATGAAGCCTAAGAAGTTAATGATACCATCTTATTCAGAGGTCAAATACAACTTCTTATTGAATTCACCTATATTGTTTTGTTTTACAGTGAACACTAGATTCTCATTTTCTGCAGGGTTAGGAAGAGAGTATCTTTAATATAAAATGGTTTGGGCTTATCACATAGTCTAAAATCTTTTCCTACTTTTATTAGCCTGAATGTCTGGGATTAGATAAAATAACCAATGTTTATTTTTAATGGTTATTTGTTTTTAACAGTTTGATTTCCAATAATACAACATCAAAATAATCTCTTCTTTCATATTTCTGACATGGGCCACATAATCATCTTCACAGCATCAGTGACAGTTCTAGTTCCAGGTGTTACCATAGCAACTGCTTTTGGAAAATGGAACTAGTATCAGTGAGCAGTGCCCTGACACCACAGTGATAACTCACCCTATCACAATAGCTGAAACCTTTAAATGTATATATTAATAGAGCAAGATTTTTGCAAGTTAGTTTCCTGAAAATTTTTTCTTTTACTTTTTTTAAAACTAAGGACTTAGTCACCATTTAGTTTAATAGGATCTCCCACCCAAGATATAATCAAATGCACTAGCAAAGGATAGAATATTCTTATGTAGTCATGGACTTTTATTGATCTGACTTAGAAAAAAATTATTAGATAAACATAACACAGAAATATCAGTTGTTCTGGTTCTCATCTAATATTCAATTGGATTTCATAATCATAGGATTCTTATTTTTTAGAACATAAAGACAAGGCAAACATCTAATGTGCTTAATCATAACAGTCTTATGCTTACTAGATTACCTCCTTCATATATATATATATACATATATACATATATATACATATATACATATATATACACACATATACATACATACATACATACATACATACATTCATCCATCTCAGATGCAAAATTCTGTTAACACTGGCTCAGGATATTAATTTTGAAATGTTATAACAAAATTTTACCTTTCAGTAAAATACATATAAAAGGCAGGGATGCCTCTTTTCGTTCAACAAGAATACTTTCTAGTTGGAATACAAGTGTTACTAAGCAACATAAAATAACTAAGGCATAATTAGGTCAAGAGTTTCTATTTCTCAGTTTTACTTTTTCTCAACTGTTCCCACAATTTAATTAATTTCTACTTTTACCATTTCTAATTTGGAAAATATGTGCCTGTCAAACTTAAAAATTATTATTTAAAAAAAATGTAAGTTGTATCATTCTCTAAAGTCATAAAGTTAGGTCCTGGGCAATTTCCATATTTCCTTAGTATAATGTTGGTGAAAACTGAGACTTATTTTATGGCACTTGAGATGCCTGAAAAATCTAAAGGCTGGAAGGTTTGGTTTAGATGAACTAATTTTGAAGGTAAGGATTCACACACACACACACACACACACAGAGGATTCACTACATTAAAAAGATATATCTCTAAGAAAATTTGTATATGGGTCTTAATTCATTTCATAAATTCAGGGAAACTGGACATTCAGGGAGAGACAACAAGATACAGTAGCCCTTACCTCCTGGGGGTGGCTTGCTTTTAGAGGTGAGGATGACAAAACCAAACCCTTCATTTTCTTTTCTCTGTAATATAACATCATAGGCCTCTTGGGCAGGCCTGGCTGGGAGCTCTGCCCGATTCAGTCGGGGGGATCCATTCTGTGCAAAGGCTTGAGGGCTGTCCTCACCTTGTTTCTCTGTAATAAACATCAGCAGTTTTAATATTTACAGAAAATAGTTTTTGCTAGGTAAGTATTTTAGTGCTGAACTAATAAAAGAAAATTTAATTTCTAATAACATAAAGAACCGAAATGTTCCTCTCTGGGAATCTTGGGCATAGTTAAAGTACAAGTGTAGGAACTAGGGATATATTTGACTTCCTAAATACTTAAAATATACAACAGATAAAATACATATGACCTAATGTTATTTCACTTTTGAGAAACTTCTTTAAAATTTCTATGAGATTATATAGTTAAAAAGAATTGTTGAGCCAGCCAGTTAGCTCAGTGGGTAAAGGTACATCATCAACATGCATACAATAAATAGTAACACAAACAAACAAACAAAAAAAAAGTAAAAACAAACCCAAAAATCGAATTCTTGGAATTGCTTTAGTTCCATGAAGATTATAAAGTTTAAACAAAGGTAGATGATAAAAGAGATACAGTAAACTTCCTTTTAAAATTAACTAATTTTAAATGCTCGGTGATTGATATTCACAGATGTCTCTAGGTGAAAGCTTCCAGAATGCTGCCGCAAACTGCCTGCTATCTGCACAGTATGTTTCTTATATAGATAGGCGTTTTAGAACTGAAGTTTTCTGATTGATGAGATCAGCAGAGTTCATCATAGTACCCCGTAGATAACAAGCTGTGCCTGTGAATGGCAGCCTCTCCTGCTTATAAAGTGATAGGGAATCCGCAGCAAGGGTAGTTAGCCTATGTCCTTTTGTTGCTATTCAAGGATAAACAAGAACTAGAGAGTGAAATGGGAGCTTTAATTGACTTTAAGGAGAAAACAAACAAACCCAGAAGGCTTATTTGTGTGCTAATTTGGTTAGTCACCACTAATGTCCCCAATATTCTACATTTGTTTAAGACATAGTTATAAGGCCTCTTTAAGCTCTAAATTTGCTCGATGTTAAGAATGTTTTTGCTTCTGAGAACACAGCTAGTTAGTAAAGTGCCTGGGCCATACTGGAGAGGCAGAGACAGGCAGATTCTTGGGGCTTACCCACCTAATTTATATACAGAAAGTTCCAGGCCAATGAAATAGCCTGTCTCAAAGAAAACAAAACAAATGACCAACAACGTTGTACTCTCTGTGCATATGCCTCCCCTTCCCCTACAGACATGGGCACACAGATATACTTTTAAATGAGTATATTTTAAAAGCTCAACATAAAATACCAACACCCAGTCATTACTGAGAAAGCAGAAATGGAGTTCTTTTCCCATTGGAATGTGTTAGCCAATCTCTAACAACACCAAATTACTATAAAACTCCATGGCTTTCCTTGGAATACTTCTCAGTTTTCATTATATGCAGGTATGCTCTGACTCCAGCACAACCAAAGTGAACCAACATTGCATGAAAATATGTATGAATCTCCAGTGTGCTGTTATTTACAAAGAAAGGCAATTCTTTTGTTGTACTGCTGAAAAAAAAGTCATATTCAATACTCACAAAGGCATTGGTAAGAAATTATATGAGCTGTTCATATTCTATTGTTATGGTTTGGACTCTAGGCTCTGCATTTAATCCTAGACCCATTATTTACTATCTGTGAACCTCTCTGTGGGTGACTGTATATCACAATAATTACATCTTAGATGTAATAGGGTGATGCATCTGATACGTAGTAAGCACCAGTAAGTCTTAAATTGTATTACACCAAAACCTTCTTTTTTACTGTATATGTGTGTGTGTGTGTGTGGGGGGTGTAACATGAAAAATATTTAAATGACCCAGTGATTGATATTGGGGTTCAAACTTTAAGCTGAATATCAGTAAAGCAAAGCTAGCTTCTACCTCAGCCCTCTACCTCAGGCTGAATGGGCTGATCCTGTCTTCATGAGCTCTCACCAAGTCTCAGACTGGAACATCTCCTCAGCTGAATGCCTCTACTAAATCTTGAAGACCCCTCTATCTTTTATACACCTCTAATGCTGGGATTAAAGGTGTGTGATCTGTTACTCTTTTGACTGACTCAATCTCATGTATCCCTGGGTGGCCTTGAACTCAGAGAGATCCATCTATCCCTTCCTGAGTCCTAGGACTAAATAAAGGTGTGTACCACCATCTCCTTGCTTCTGGCTGCTGGGATTGACGGTGTGTGCCTGGCTTCTATGGCTTGTGGCTGACTTTGCTTTCTGAATCCTCAGTCAAACTTTAATAAATCATAAATAATATATCACTACAGGTGTGTGGGTGTGTGTGTGAGTGTGTGTTTGTGCGTGCACACACTTTCACAAATAGAGGCTGGAGAACAACATTGTATGTAATCATCAATTAGGCTAGACTGGGTCACCAGCAAACACAGAGGATCTTCCTGTCTCTGCCTCCCCAGCAACAGGATTATAAATCATGTTGCCATGCTTGCTTTTTTACAGGGCTGTTATTTTAAGTACATGCCAACTTGTCTGGCTTTTTATGGGGCTCTGGGGGTCAAATAAACTCAGGTCTTCATGCTTCTAAGGACAAGAACTTTACTGAGTTTTGTTTTTTGTTTTTCGGCCCTAGACCAAAACTTTCTAAAAGAAGCATTCTGCTTAGGAATATTTTGGATTTTACCATGATCAAGCCTTTTGACATATTCAGGTAGGGACTATCTTGGTATGATGAAGACATATTTATTAAAAAATTCAAACTGATACTCCTATTTACAGTAATATATTGGTAAAATGGACTAATATGATAATATAACAATGTAGCAACCCAAAATTTATTTTTACTTTGGTAAAATATTTTTGGATCCTTTACACTTCAAAGCTTTCTGTTGAGCTCTGAGTTATCCCAAATGGGTTGGCATTCACACTGCAGAATATTGTAAAACACCCTATAAAACCAAAGCAAGTGGATCTTAATTTTTTAGTACTGAAAGAGTTTTACACACCTCCATAGAAGATCTTTCTCCTGACAGTTAGTAACACATGGCCATTTCGAGCAGCAGTGGTCATTAAGTCCAAGACTTGCTTGTGTGATTTTCCTTTAACAGGAATCCCATCAATACACATCAATTCATCAGCAGCACGAAGCCGACCATCCTTTTCAGCCGCTCCCAGGGGAATAATGGCTCCAATATATATCTGTAAGAGAGCAATGTATAGGTTCATCTTTGCAGTCCACTAAGATCAGTTTAAGACTTCATCTAGAAAAAGTCATTCAGAAAAGTGGTATTTTAGAATGCATATATTCTCCAAAGTGGTACTTCAAATACCCACACTGTATTATTTAATTCTATATCTTCAGGGTTGAACACAAGGAAGAAAATATAAAGCTGCTTAAGAACTTAAAAAGCATCTCCAAGTTCTCCACCATTACAATGTGACAAAATGCTAATAAATAAATAAAATAAAACAAATCAAAACAAAACTCAAAAACAAAACAAAACAAAAAAACAAAGAGAAAGATGTTCTACAATTGTTGACAATGACCATGGTCATGCTATGATTCTCCCACATTACTATGGTCAACAATACAAGTTTAAGGTTTATAGCCAAGAAACAGTTCTTGTTCCTAAAATGTCTGAGAGAACAGGGAGGATGAGGGTCATCTGCAGCTTGTAGAAAGACCCAGGTCATTTTGCTCTCCAGCAGTTAGAGCCTTCAGCCATGGCACCCTTCATGAAAGTTACAGAACCTTTGGAGCTCTGCAAGAGGAAGAGCATCACTGGGAGCAGGTTCTGAGAATTTATGCCCACGCCCCACTTCCAGCTCACACTCTACTTCCTGCATGTAGATGGAGATGCGATCTTTTAGCTTCCCACTTTGGCCACCTGGTCCACACCTTCCTGTCATTACAGACTCTCCTTTGGAATCATATGCCAGACAAATTTTCCCTTGATCATGGTACTTTATCACAGTAACAAAAGTAACTACTACTACCTAAATTCTACCAAATCTCCACTTAAGAATATTAACTAGAGCAGCAAGCTGGGTGTGATGGTCACACCTTTAATCCCAGAAAGAGAGGCAGTTGCAGGCTGATTTCTGTGACTCTCAGGCCAGCTTGGTTTACCTAGGGAGTTCCAGGTCAGACAGGCTACATAGTGTGACACCCTCTCAAAAACCCCAAACTCAAAACAAAAACCAAACAAAACCAGGAGCATCAATATCCCAAAGTTTACACTTACAGACTGGTCAGGTCCATCTCCTCCCAGCACCCTGAAGCCAAACCCTGATTCTTGTTTCCGAAGAAAAACATCCAGATCTTTGGTGTTTGGTGCTAAGGAAAGTAAGAATATGTAACTATAATTTATTCTAAATAGATTAAGGTAAAACTCAATATTTAATAGATAAATACTATAGAGCATTCAAAAATCTATAATCGCAGAACTGATATATGAAAATTTATGTGAGAGTTTAAGGAAAGTTAAAACTGTGTCAAGACCAATTAGGTTACTTACCATACTCCCATACTCTCATTATTTCACTGATAATAACTTCTAATGTTGTCCAGTCAATATTAAACATAAAGTTCAGACATATCCAACTGATAGCACAAATAATAAATTAACATTTGAGCAATGTTCTTTAAATCCTTGGAAAAGAGAGCCCCCAAATGACTTATTTCTACTCTTAGGGGAATAACTTGGCCTAAGAAAAGTATTTATCAGGAATTATTTACTTATCCTATCTGTGCAAAATACTAGTATTTTTAAAGAAAAAGATAAAGAGGCATGTAATACTTCTTAATGATCCGGGCCTGAATAACTCTCACCTGATATCTTCCAGTGACTGGTAGAGCCAAGATTTAAACCCAGTTTCACTTCCCACATGCCAGGCGTACCCCCCCCCCCACAATCCTGTCCCCAAGGAGCGGTTGTAGTAATGAGAATATGAAATCAGGGAAATCTATTTCATGTCTAAGACTTTGCCTCTGGGAAAATGTTAGTTTTACTTATAAGTAATATGCATTTACTAAAAAGAAAAAAATAGGGAAACTGCCGGGAAACTACATAAAAAGCAAGTGAAATATGGTATAGAGTAATTTCCTAGCAATTCTTTGGAAACAACTTCTTTTGATAAATACTTCCCACCAGAGTCACAGGGACTTTTGGAGTAGCGATGTGTGTGTAAGTGGTGGAAAGTGTGCTCAGCAGGAGCGAGGAGCAAGGTCCTAGGTCCAATTGTCAACAGCAACAACCACACAACACCAAAAACCCCACCAAATAAAAATTGGAATTAGATGAGTTGGGCTGGCAAGATGGCTTAGTGGGTCACTTGCTGTGGAGCACAGAGAAGTGGGCCCCTGAAAGAAGAGAGCCACCTCCACAAAGTTGTCCTCTGACCTCCACACCCACATGTATCTGTGGCATGTATGTACTCATACACATATACACACATACACACACAGGAATGATAAACTAAACTTAAAGAAGAAAAGAGGAATCATGAGTCAAACACACTTGTTTCATATTAGAGTCCAATGACAACGTAGTGTTTTCTACCAGTGTTAAGAATGTATCAGACTATGAATATATAGACTGAAGAAAGGGGTACTACACATAACTATTAATTAAATTATTGCTTTGTTATGTTTATACCGGTCTGATTCTCACCTTTCTGAACATGGCCAACAAACGTTAAGATAAAGATGCATAGCTAGTTATACAAACATGAAGTCAGTTACATGTACTATTTCCATTTGTGTACAGCACAGATACAGTACTATTTCTTAAAAACAAGTAATATTTCAAAAATCAAATCTAAATAAACCTGAAATTTTACTTCAGAAAATATTTATCACCAGTAATTAAATTAGTGTTAAAGGATATTTCTTTCTTCCATTTTCATTTTTGTTTTCTGGCTGTCCTGGAACTCACTCTGTAAATCAGGCTGGCCTCAAACTCACAGAGCTCTTACTTGCCTCTGCCTTCTGAGTGCTGGGGTTAAAGGCATGCACCACCACCACCAGGCGATACTTTCTCTTCTCCTTTTAGTTGGCTCTTTTAACAAGTCCACTGTGGTTTCCTCCTCTTATTTTGCACACCACCTGATCAGCCTCCATCCTTTAGTCAGAAAAAATCTTTCTAACACACAAACCCAGCACCATTTTCCCTACAGTATTCTGTGATTCTCTTTTATGTACCCATACTTCCTCATGTGCTCTTCACAATCTGTGTTGTTCTCTTCCTCTGGTTTTCCTTGCCAATCACAGCCACACTGCATTGCAGAACACAGGCCAAGGAAGCCAATATACAAATGCTCCTCCATTTGTCTTCTTCATAACATCTCATCCTTGAAGCTTAGGTTTGCTTCCTATATGAAGCATTACCTGATATTTCCTACTATACATGCTGATGAATTGATTATTTCCTACTCTGCATCCCAATTTATCCAGTTTATTTTTCTATCACTGTCCCTGCTAGGCTACATGGACTAATTTTATCCCCCAACAGTGGGTTATGAGTTTGGCAAACTGCCACTGTACCACTACACTATATGTACTTATCTGGTCACATTCATCTGCTCCATTTAGATTTTACAGGATTTCTGGGTACAGGTACCTATTTATTTATTTATTGTGTTGCAATTTGCCTAACATGGTATCTGGTAGACAGCTTGTACTTAATTCATGGTTTTGAAAAAAAGGAATTAATATTGAATGTACGAGAAAAAAAAAAAAGCTCATAATCACATTAAAATGGGAATGAAGGAATGAAGGAATAGTTTTTCAATATGTAAAGGATGAGAGAGTTCCCATTTTAAAATAATTCAAATTGATCTTGTTACATACTCCCCTGAAATATTTCCAATTACTTACGTTTATCTTCATATAAAGTCTTAGATTTCAGGTAGACCTCAGAAGGATCCAATTTCGGGGATCCTGACCTGATAATGCTGGGTGGAAAAGGCATAGGCTGGGGAATTGGCTCATTTATGGCCTCCAAACTTCCTGAAATTTCCTTTGTATCAGTTTTCTAAAGTGGAAAAAAAGGACCTTACTTAGTATTTTAAAAATAAGATGGTTGGTTATTTCATAAAACTGTGCTGTGAACTGGAGATGTTAACTAGGTAGAGTTGTATAGGTGGCAAAAGTCGCAGAAGACTGGTTGTATGTCCACAAATTCACTTACACAGCCATGTCTATCTGGTTAAACTGTATCTAATTTATATTATTTAAGGAGTCATTTATACAATGATTTATATAATATATAATCATTTGTGTAATGATTCAACTAAAGGGATTTAGTCTTTTGTTTAAGCATTCCTTTTTGTTTTTTTTTTCCAGACAGGTTTTCTCTGTGTAGCCTTAGCTCTCCTAAAACTCACTCTGAGTAGATCAGGCTAGCCTTGAACTCACAGAGATCCACCTGCCTCTGCCTCCAGAGAGCTGGGATTAAAGTTGTGCACCACCAATGCCATATTCTTACCCTTTCCTTCACCACCAAGACACAAATTGACTTGGAGATGAAGATAAATAAATAGATGGCAACAATACTTGTAAAGAGATAAAGAGAAAAAAGGTCTGTCTCTCACTCACTAAATTAAATTTGCAGTGGAGACATTTAAGACAACACTCTTTCTAAGAATCCTCCTGTCCCAGATGTATGGCAAACCCTCGGCTGGGCAATCACAATTCATCCAAGAAAGCACCCATGCTGGGTAATCAGACAGAAAAGGGAAAACAAAATACAAACATAACTTTCCTAGTCTAGTCAGACAAAATTATTTACTTATTTTACTTATTATTATTACTACTACCATATGACATCTATGTGAGTGGGGGTGTGCAGACAGAGGTCAGAAGATAACTTTCGGGAGTCAGCTCTCTTCTTCCTCTGGAGATTCTGGGACCTAACTCAGGTTGTCAGGCTGACAAAGCAAGAACCTTTAACCACTGAGCTATCTCACTAGCTCCAAAGTGATTTCTTTAACAACAATTTTAAATGAAGAGTTTGAGATCAGCTTTGTTATCCTGAATTTTTGTTAAGAGGAAGATTCACAGGCATATCCATATAATAATTATCATTGCCTAGGATGCAGGAGCAGCAGTACTACAAGGTGAATCAGTTGTAAGTGTTGTGCCACAGAGGACCTCTCACTGACCTAGACGCAGTGAGATAGCAGGAAGGTGACAGATCCAACTCCCCTTCCCCTACATCCTCTAGGATTCTGTCAGCATTGCTATAGGTCAGCAGAGCCTTCCACCATCAACATAGCATTAGGACCACATGGTTGCAAGGAAATCCATATAGAACTAAAAATGACTACTAGAGGAAGGGAAGAAATGTAAAAATAAATACAGTGAGATCTTAACAAATTGGACAAAAAGAACTTCATTCACCTGGGAAGCAGATTGAAAATGATCCCCTCCATCCCATGCCCTTATCTATTCAACAGTATTTTTGTACACTTGTGTGTTGGAAGCAATTAATCTTTCATACCATATGGCCTTTCCTTTAGAAACCTATGACTTTTTGTAGAAACCACTTTTCTATTCCAAATTGGCCAAGCCATTACTTAAACTGACATCTTTAAATAGAATTGTCTTTATATCCATGTAAGTATCCACAAATGTATCCTATGGTCTGGTACAGTTTCTTTCACAATAACAGCACTTAACACCACCATTTTGATGCCTATTTTCTCCATATAGATCTTTAAATAGCTTTCTCAGTTATACAAAGGAATTAGACACTGTTTCAGATCTGATAGTTTTATCATCTGATATAAGATTTAGCTCAGAAGGCAACAATTTGAAAAGTTTTGCTTAGTCTTAAATGTGAGATCATTTAAAATTGGGTAGTTACAGTCCCCATGAAATTATGACCAGCTACTATGTCTTCTCCTTGGGCACCAGCAAGAAGATGTACTAATAGCTTGCTATCGTTCTCAACATTTAGCTACTTCTTACCTAGCTCCTCTGGAAAGAACTAAAAGGATGCTTACACAGGTTCTTCAGTGGCCCACTTACAACTCTGAGTAGGACTGCTGGTAATCTGGGCTTCTAGTGTTCTCCAGCAGCAAGCCTTAACCAACCTAGCACAGCCCTTATGGGAGTTTTCAACCAACTCCTTGGAGTTTCTAATCTAAGCCTAGAGCAATATGCCTTTGATTTCTCACAGCCGTCCCACAGCAAGAAGCTGTTCTTCCTGAGGGGAACAAGGCACCTCTTTCAGGGTATGGGGGAAGTAGTGGAGGACCATAGTACTTACCATTTTGGCAGTTTTACTTGGTGAACGAGGACCTAAAATTTAAAAAGAACCAAAATTTAAAAACAGGAGATACTCCTAGACCATAAATAATAATGCCTATAATAAAACTTCAATTTTCAGTAGGCTAATAATAAACTATTTATTATCACTTATGTGTCAGGCATTAAAAATCTATTGTCTTCAACGCTGCAACATTCCTGAGGTATAAATGCTAGTATCATTTAATAGTTAAGGTTCCTTAAATCACAAAAACAATAAGCAGAGTGGCAGTAAACTGATATCAACCCACCAAATATCAAACCCTGGTCTCTGTTATATTTATTAGAAAATGCATTCACAAGACATTTCTTTTAAAGATATATTTGCATTTGTGTGTGTGTGTGTGTGTGTGTGTGTGTGTGTACACTAGCTTGCTATCTGTTTTAATATTTAGCTACTTCTTACCTGGCTCCTCTGAAACAAACTAAAAGAATGTTTGCAAAGGTTTTTCAATTGTCTACTTTATGACACAGAAGACAAGACTGTTAGTGAAATGCACATGTGGTAGCCAGAAGAAGGCATTGGTGTCCTCCTCTACCTATACCTCCTATTCACTCCACCCGTTACTCTGAGGCAGATGCAGGGCTTTCTTAGGTAAGCTGGAAGTCTCCAGCCACTTCTGAGCTAAGGTGACAGGCACACAAGGGCTGCCCAGGATGTCTGTTCTCTTTGCCAGCCCCATCACTAAGATTGTTTTTTATATGACTCACTCTGAGTATAATATATTATATCACCTGGAAAAGATAGCAATATGGATAAAGGAAATGAAAAACACTCCAAAGAAGCAAATGTGTCTCAAACATAAAGAGTCAGGGAAATAAGGAAGAAAGGTTAAACACTAGTCATTCATTGGTATGGGCTTAAGAATGCCTATTGAAATTCAGCTTTGTAGTTCGTCCTTAGAATTCAATTTATAATGTCAAGGAATGGTTCATGTCAGTTAATGACCTTGAAAAATGAAATTTCCATTGTTTTCATACAAGCACTGTGAGATTTAATCAACATTTACAGGCAGATTATTATAGAGCTTAAGACAAAGGACAGGTTAACACTTCCCTGTTTTACTCATACATGGAAATGTTAGCATTTCAAATCTCTGGTGTGATGCCAAGTTCACAAAGAAGCACCACTGGATAAAAAAATAAGTCAATTTCTATTATTGTTATCAACCGAGAAAATGAAATTAAGAGAAGTATTTTATTTGATGTAGCAAAGTACTATGACTTTCTTTAATCATTAAAATCATAAATTGTATTTTAAGAAGACTATTGTGGGAAAGAAATTATATTCATAAGCGACATGAATGAAACCACTAATAACCAACACAGAGTTAAAAAAAGATGCTGCTAGCCAGGCAGTGGCACATGACTTTAATCCCAGCACTCAGGAGGCAGAGGCAGGCAAATCTCTGTGAGTTCAAGTCCAGCCTGATCTACAGAGGGAGTTCCAGAACAGATTCCAAAGCTATACAGAGAAACCCTGTCTAGAACCACCCCCCCCCCAAAAAAAAAGATGCTGCTGCTGAAACACACAGACAGAGCCACAAGAAAAGTGCACACTAATTGCCAAGGAAATGTACGAATAAAAGACACCTGCCCTGGAAGGGAGGGCAATGATCAAATATAAATGCTTGAAATGAGGAGTTACCCTTGTACGGTTACTCACCTCCTCTTAAGATAAGCAACGGCACATCTGCCCCTACTGGGAACTGCTTTAGTACTTCTACCACTTGGAGATGTGTTAAATTCTGCACATTTTGGTGGTAAATTTCTTTGATGACATCTCCTTTTTGAAGGCCTTGACACCACTGGCTATCCAATATCATTTTCACTTTCTGTCCAGTTGGGCTGTCCGCAATTGCAAACCCAAAGCCTTTGGGGCCTTTAATCAGAGGGATAGTCACTAGTTCAGGCTGGGAGCTGCCTGATGATGCCAGGGATGTTCTCTGTTCACTTGCATCTGATGGACCATTGAGACGGTCACTGGTCAAGATCTGGCCTGGTTTTCCATTTTGATCCAAAGCCATTGCTCCTGGTTTAAAATCCTGAGTATTCATGCATGTCTCTCCCTTTGTTAATGATTGTCCATTGATGACAGGGGTAGCAGCAACAATGTCCACAACAGGATCTTCACTGTCATCAGGAAGTGGATAACCACGGCATAAAGTAAGGTTGACATACTGGTTGACAGGTACCAACTGAAACATCTGGACAACATCTGCATGGGTGTGACCAAGGACACAGTTGCCATTGATGTCTACAATTACATCACCTGATAAAATATAATCATGTTAAAATATTAAAACCACCAAATAAGTTAATCGTTTTACTGGGGGGGGGGAAGGCAAAACAAAACCAGAAACTAAATTTGAATTCTGAAACTCCCTAATTGTTTATAAGTGTTGAAAGAGATTTCTAATACATCTATTTGTTGTTATCACTTTGCTATAAAAATATATATATATACAAATTTTTAATATTTTCATTTATTTGTCTCTGTCATGCATGTACAGGGACCAACAGAAGACAGGGTTCCCTGGAGCTGGGAACACTAGTAGCCATAAGCTACTGGAAACTGAACAAACAATCTGGCTTCTCTGAAAAAGCAGCAATTGCTTTTTTTTTTAACCACTGAGATATCTCCTAAATGCCAAATTATTAATTATCTTAACATCAAAGGGTTATACCTCAAATTCAAGTCTATCATGCAAAAACCCTCCAAGTTTTATTGCAGTTATTATGTACTTTCTGAGCCATTACTAAGTGACTATTCAAAACTCAGTTCAGTGTGGTAGGTGTTTAGTGCATACAAAGGAAAATAACTCCATTGGCTACTTGTACAAACAAGCTTTTCATAAATGTCTCTTAAATCCATCCTAAGGGATCTTTTCTGTAGAGTTCTGTATTTATTATGAGTCTGGTTTCAAATAGAGAAAGCAGCAGCAACAACAAAATCAAGATAATCAATGAGTGTATTTTTAAGACACTGAAAGGTGAGATGAATTAATTCCTGTAAGATTTAATTTTGTCTTTCTCTTGAATAATATTATTTTCACTTTGCAGAAATTATTCTACATAATTTCAACAGTTGGCAATATTTTACAACAAAATAAAAAAATCATTATTTCAACTATTTACTTTCATTTCATTTAATTATTTAAAAGGTTAATGACAAATAAAGCTACTTTAATTTGTTGCACCAAGACTTCAAAAACCAGGATGCATGGTGTTGAAAATGTTATTTTGTAGGGGCTGGAAAGGTGACTCATCCCCTTAAATGCACTGGCTGCTCTTCCAGAGGACCCACGTTCAACCTTTAGAAAATCCACTCTCAGGGCCTCTTCTGGGTTCCACATGCACCAGGCTCTCATAACATACACAGACACACATGTAGGCAAAATATCCATATACATAAACTAGTTTTTTTAATGTTACTTTGTAGAAATTTGTTTCTAATCTAAGAGAATACAGAAATAGATTAACGAAGCTTTAACCTTTTACCTCCAAGTGGGAGTTCCTAAAAAGTCCCTAAAGTCTTACAGAAGTATTGAGTCTTTTTGCAAATTCGCTAACAGTTGTAGGTAAATGAGAAACTGATTATGAAACCATAGATATCTGTCTATGCTATGTGATGTGTTTCATGAACAAATGTTGAAAAGATTAAAATTGAAAATTAAAAAGGAAACTTTTATTAACATTAAGATCTTTAGAGTTCATTAATTTTAAAACGTTAAATATAACTTTAAATTTTTAGGCTTTCTTTTTTAAAGCTTCTATCAATTCATTGAAAGGTATATGAGGTATTCTATAACTCAATTAAAAGTACCTTGATATTTGTCATGAGAAAGTACAGTAACAATTGACTCATCCAAGTGTAGGCTCACATTACAACAGCATGTGAAATAATAGATGTTTTGAAAAACATAGAAAACTCTTCAATAAGGAACCCCAGTGGAACACTAAACTCTTTGGGAAACAGTGTGCAATTCACCACAATATCCAGGAATTTGTCTTGAACCTCTTCCAAGGTCTTCAGAAACAAACTATGTCAGCCATATTAAAATATTTAACAATTACCAATGAAAGACTAGGAAAATTAAAAGTGGGTCAACCCAACTTTATAAAAATAGTGATGTTTGTATCTATAATATTTAACATAGTACTGAAATTTTACTAACTACAATAAGGCCAAGGAAGGGGGGAAAGTGGGTTAAAACTTTTTGTTACCACCAAAAACATTTCAATGGACTATTTTTCAAAACAGATGTTAGGGAGCTGGAGAGATGGCTCAGCGGTTAAGAGTACTGGCTGCTCTTCCAGAGGACCCAGGTTTGCTTCCCAGTACCCACACATCTGTAACTTCACTCACAGGGCATCTAATGCCTTCTTCTGGCCTTCTTGGGCACCAGGCACATACATAATACACATACATACATGCAGGCAAAACATCCATGTACCTATGAAAAATTTTTAAAGTACTCTATTATCAAATAATCAATTATTTTCTGAGATGACTATCAAATATTAAGTTTCATACAAAGTATTATCTAAAATTATACAAAACCAAACATTAATAAAAATATTATTTATCAGTTTCTTATTATTAGAACAGCCAACCTTCAAACTAGCAGTGTATTTAATTAGGGGATAAACTATTTTAATACAAGAATCTCAAGCTTCAATTACACAGTCTATCCTACACACACACACACACACACACACACACACACACACACACACACACACCCATCTGCTATAACTCTTCCAGTAATTCTGAAAACCATATTACCTGGTGCAATTTTCCCGTCCTGAGCTGCAGGCCCATCTTTTAGCACATTTTTCACTTGTAGGAATTCATCAGGCCTATCTCCACCAATAATGGTAAAACCAAATCCCATTGTACTCTTTTTCAGTGATGCTCGAACAAGAACACCTTTAAGTTGGGATGGATCCCGAGTAAAGTGAGATCTTTCCACATCTGGGTCAAAGTAAGAATCCGATTTGAAAACAAAAATAATTATATTGAATAAACTGTTTACAGTAAGTCAGTCAATCTTCAATATTTGTATTACTTAAATAAAAAAGCAAACAACAAAAAAAAAAAAAAAAAAAAAAAAAAAAAAAAAAAAGAAAACCTTTAAAACCAAACCCTTGAAGAATAGAAAATCATGGAAAGTGTGAAGGTATAGAACAGTTAGAATTTAAGTAAAAAAACGAAATATGATTTCCTGACATCTTCAGAAAAGTAAAACAACCACTTCCTCTCAACTTCACTGCCTTCTCTGTAGGTTTTTTTTTTCCCTTACCCATACTCCACTATAGTAGCCTCCCTCCATTCAGTTTTGCTTTTTGTAGTTTTAGTCATTTACAGTCAGATGAATTCTAAAAATATTAAATGGAAATAAATTATAAATTTTAAATTGCATACTGTTCTGAGAAGTGTGGTGAAACCTTGTGCCACATTGGCACTTATCTGGTACACAAATCATCCTTTCATTCAGGTATCTGTATGTACTACCACTTACAGCTGTGTGTACTACCACTTACAGCTGTGTGTACTACCACTTACAGCTGTGTAGTAGCTATTTGATTTTCAGATCAACACTTTGTGTTTTCCCACTACCTATATCCAAGTAATTCTTGTATTACTTAAAAAAAAAAAAAAATAGCCCCAAGGCTCAAGAGTAGTGATGCTAATGATTTGAACATACCGAAGAGAAATTGGGAAGAGTTTCCATAAAGCTAAAAGTTTAGAGATATGGCTCAATATTTAAGAGAACTTAATGCTCTTGGAAAGGACCCAGGTTTGGTTCCTAGTACCCACATGGTGGCTCACAATGTCTGTAACTCCAGTTCTGAAGGACCCAAAAACCCTCTTCTGACCTCTGTGTGCACAGACAAACATGCAGGCAAAACATCCACACACATAAAATAAAAAATAAATATTTTTAAAAGGTTAAATTTATCAAAGGTATGTGTATACAGGAAAAAGCTTATGTAAGGTTTAATGTTATACACTACTTTAGGCATCTACTAGTGGTTTTAGAATGTAATCTCATCAGATAAAAGGTGATTCCATACCATTTATAATGATTAAAACATTTATAACAAATATCATTTATTGATTACCATACAGCAACTACTACTATAAGCACATGTCTTAAGAAACCTTCAAGGGGAAGGTATCTCCAGAGGATGGCATTATTATTACTTCATAGATGAGAAAACGGGCATAAAGATTTTAGGGAACTTAATCAAAGTTATATGATGAGATTTAAGCCTTTTAGACAGCAATTTATCCATTATTTTAAATGACACTTCTCACTATATATTATGACTATTACCTACAAGACTATGAATTACAAACAGACATATGAAGAGTGCTCAAAAAGTATCTGTTAAACTGAAAGTTTGCTAAACTACATGCAAAGCTTAAGGAACAAACCTATGTTTTGGAAGAGTAGCTAGAGAAAGAACTATTTTTCTCACAGATAACAGAAGTATGTCAGACTGTATTTTGCAATATAATCAGAGACATATGGAAGAAAGGAAGGAGACAGGAGCATAACAACCAAGAACTTCCTGAAGAGCTTTAAAAAAAAAAAAAGTATGACTAGGTGCATAAAAACTTCATGTAACTTAAAATGTCTTCTGAGTGAGTCTATATGAGCAACACCTACTATCTACACAATCCATGGTATAGGGATATAATTTGGGAAATTTACTTAATACTGATTAAGAATAGTGGAGAACCTTGAAGATTAAATCTATATATTTGACTTATGTAGTTAACTCAGAAGCAATAATGAACTAAACAGCTAATACTGAGCCAGGCTTCAAAAATAAACAACCTAATCTTTAAAACCCAACCTCAAATTTGTACAATATCATATTTTTATTTACTCATGACAAACAACTCAGAAGTCTTACAATGTTTACATGATTTTGTAATTAATACATACATACATATAAAATCTTTTATAGAGGCAAAACTTCTGTTGAGTTTCAAAGATTAAGTAATAAAAAGTTCAAATTCACTTTCATTAGCTCGCCATACACATTTTATTAGAATGGCCAAATAAGTTCTACCTGAGCCGGGGGGTGGGGGTGGTGGTGGTGGTGCACACCTTTAATCCTAGCACTTGGGAGGCAGAGGCAGGTGGAGCTCTGTGAGTTAGAGACCAGCCTGGTCTACAAGAGCTAGTTCCAGGACAGCCTCCAAAGCCACAGAGAAGTAACCCTGTCTCGGGGGGGCGGGGGGGGGGGGGGGGAAGTTCTACCTGGTTTTGCAGAATGAATTTCAGCCTGTCCTATCTGCTTTTTCCTTTTGGCTTCCTCCACTGGATTCTCAAATTGAGTCTTCTGGTTCAAGTGACTGTAAAATAAAGAGAAATGTGCAGCTCAAGTTTAGATGAAAGAGTTCTACTTATTTTCTTCAATAAAACATCATGCTATTCCATCACAAAGGTTAAGGAGTATGTATCTTTAGGAAACGGAGCACAGGAAGGCTGAAAGAGATAGTGGGAAGCCCAGAGGATAACTAGAGGTCAAAGGTGCGGAAGCTTATGCTAGTACTTCTCCACAAGCCCGCCAATGAGACCAACAACAGTTTACAAAACTACAGTGGAATTTCTCTTCCTGCAGCGATCAAAAGAACTGGTAACTGGTCAGCTAGTTTTGTTTGTTTGCTTTTTTAAGGCAATTAACAGCAGAAGAATCTAAGTTTCTTTAAAATAAATCAAGCTACTCTTAAAAAATATCAGAGTGTAAAGCCACTAGAACAGTGGTTGTCAACCTTCCTAATGCCATGACCCTTCAATATAGTTCAATACAACTCATGTTGTAGTGACCCCCCAACCATACAATTATTTTCTTTGCTACTTCATACCTGTAATTTTGGCACTGTTGTGAATTGTGATATGAACATCTGGGATATAGGACATCTGGTATGCCACCCCTGTGGAAAGTGCTGTTTGACTTCCAAGTAGAGAACCACTACTCTAGAACATCATCCCAACAGAGTGGCCAACTCATAAGGCTGCTTCCAGACCTTGGTAGTTGCAGGGTTGGTCAGCCAGACAGCTCTCCCTTGTTCTTGCCACCAGGGTGAGCTCTCTAGAATTGCCCTGGCAAGCAATGAGCAAGGTGCAGGGCCAGTTCTGCTTTCATGCCCTTGGGGATGACTCTCCCAGCCCTGGACCATCAAGGCCAGCTCAACTATGTTGCCCAGAGGAAGTGTAGGGACAACTCTCCTGTGTGCTGCAGCTGGTGAGGGGCAAGGACAGCTCTTCCTCTCTTATGACCTCAGGCCCTGCTCTCCTAACTGCCACAGATGGTGATGGGTATCTATCTCTCTCCTGCCCAAACTATCACATAGAAGTTGCGGGACGGGACCAGCTCTCCCTCATGTTCTTGGGGCCAGTTCACCTGTAACCCTTTTAACAGGGTCAGCTCTGCTGTGCTGCCAAGGTGAGATGTAAGGTCCACTTTCCCAGGTGCTGGAACTGGTAAGGGGGAGGGGTGGGGGAGAGCATCTTTCCCTCACTCCTTCTACCACTCCTTAGACAAGGGAGGTGGTACTAGCTATACTCCTCTCACACCCTCAGGGCCGGCTCACCCTCACCCCTATCTACAGGGTCAACGCTACTACTGTGCTGCTCAGGTGAGGCACAGGGCCTGTTCTCCTGAGTGCTGTAGCTGGTGAAGGGTTGTTCACTTTGTCATTTATAAGCACGTATTAAGATGAATAGATTTATCTATCTAAACATGGAGTAAGAACACCCTCTAAGCAAAGAACTTCATAAGTATGAGAGGAGACTATTACAGATTGACAGAAAAGTTCAGAAAGGTGGCTAGATAATCATGATTAAATGTCATCTATGTTATAATTTTGCTTAATACCTAGATTTAGAAAATGCATCTCAACAAATTCATGAAGAATATAAGATAGGAAACAGATACACCTTTTGATTGTTGCCTAAGTGTATTACAAGTCTTAATGCAATACAACTAGAACAATATGAAAGTATTTCTTGGCTACTGAGATGGCTCAGTTGGTAAAGATACTTGCATTGATCCCTAGGACTGGCATCACGGAAACAAAAAAAGCTCTCCTGTGAGCTGTCTGCTAACCTTTCAAGCATGTTGTGGCATGCCTCTCCTCCCATTTTAAAAATTAAGTAATTTTATAGAGGGCCTGCCATTAAATTTTAGAACAAATTTTTAAAAGATTCATTTCAAAATCTCATTTTTAAAAATAAACATAACAACAAAAAGCCCTGAAAAACTGCCACTGCCATTAGTGTTACTATTGCAAGATTCCTGCCAAAAGTAATCACAGTGCCATCTAGTCTGACAAACTAGGAGAGCCAAAGACTAGCCATTCAAGCAATAGCTCTTCATCTCACCAGTAAACTCACTGCAGACTATCACAGCTGAAACTCAGACCCAGTTAATCCGGGACTCAAGCCATATTCTGTAATATGCATCTTGAGTACAGTCTGTTTTTCTTAATCTAATAAATTATCTCCTGTAAACAAGCTTGCTCTGAGACGATCGAATACAATTGTGGTGCTGCTGTTACTTCTAACCACACATCTCTTTGACAACTTCGAGTGGCCATGTTAGGACTTGCCCTAAAGCTGCTTCAGTATCATATCCTTGCTTCAGAGAAACCAGATCATTCTGCAAAAGATTTTATAACAGGCAAATGAGTTTCACCTCTTGATCATGTATTGAAATTCACTTGAAATGGGTAATAATGAAAATCATTATCTTGGAAATGTTCATTGGTGTCATTGCCAAATAATATTTGATTCAAGCCTAATTTAAACAGGCTAAAGTACAAGGGAAAGAAAAAAGGAATCGCACAAACCCCTTTCAGTTGGCCTCCAAATCTACCTTTGACTTGAAAAATAACAAAAACACATTGTTTCTTCCTTCAACTACTCATCCCTTAGGGAAAATAAAAATATCAAAAGACCTGATGAGTACTTTGCATATTACACCATTATGAGCAATATATTAAATAACACAATAGAAATAAAATTAGCAAAGCTTTTCAAAGGAAGTAAAACACTGGAAATGGCAAATTATACAACTACATATGCCTCTAAGTTGCTTCCTTTGGATACACACTTGCTTTTAATAAGTCACTTCAAGCATCTCTCTAACCACAGAGATGTAGTAACAAGCTACATATTAAAGACCACAGTGGGTAGTGGGGGGTCAAAGATACTTATCTTAGGAATAATTTCCAGGAAATGACATTGATTTATAGCAACTAGTATTGAAAATTAATCATAAAATTAGAAGATTTTACTTTTTTATTTATTTTTGAGACAGGGTTTCTATGTGTAGCCCTGGCTGTGTTGGAACTTGGTTTGTAGACCAAGCTGGCCTCAAACTCACAGAGATGTAATGGGATTAAAAGTGTGTGCCACCACCACTCAGCAAAATTAGAATATTCTCTAACTTCCTATTTTTCCTGGTAATAATATCATTTTGCTTTTGCAAATAAGACAGTTAATGACAGCTTTTATTCTTTTGTCCTAATTACCCGCTGAGGAGGTACACTTGGCCAATGAAAAAGCCACTCAAACTTAAACTCTGTTCTCTGAAAAATGAGTTCTCAGCTTTCTAATTCTTAAGCATTGTTTAGTTTAATAAGTTCACTCACTGATTAATTCTTTTCCTTATTTATAGAGCTCCCTTATGGCTGGGAGAAAACAGAGGATGCTCACTCCTCTAAATTTCCAGATAACATTGTGGTTTCTGACATAAAATTTCCCATTATCAACACCTTAGGTTAAAATCCCCTCTGCAATATCCAGAAATAAAGTAATTCTAGTGGTCCGAACAATGCGGCAATCTGATAAAGGGAAAGAAAGCTCAGAAGAGAAGGTGGCAACTAACAGCACCTGTGTGCTGTTTCCATCTGTTATATACCGTTCCTATCTGTTTATACAACTGCATCAGAAGCAACCTTCCACTCCTTGAACAAATCCTATACCTTATAGACCTCTTTAAAAGAGAACACACCTTTAATTATATACTTCTAAATTTTGGATTATTATATTACAATGACCTTAAGACGTTTTGGAAGTATACACTGGTAGTGATGGAAGAGACCACAGGCATTCAGTCACCCAGGGTTCATGTACTGCCTTCCTCTTTAAAGAATGTAGTAGCAAGGATAGCCTCTCTAGCCATTAGTCTTTCACATTCTTTTCCTACTTCCTTTACTATCTTCCCCTTCTTACTCTTCCTTGTTCGATCTTCCTTTCTCTTCTTTACTTGAGATGGCGTTTTCTATATTGCTAGGTTCATCTTGAACCCCTGAACTCAAATAATCTCCGTCCTCACTCTCTGAAGCCCTGTGAATACAGGCATATGCCACCACTCTGGCCTCCCCTCTTTGAGAAACCCAAAGTTAACTTCTAGAAACCTCAAAGTCAGTGCAGAAAATGCTCCTTCCTCTAGTTAAAATAAACAGAAAAATCAGGCCACTCAAACATAAGGTGTCAAATTTAGTATTCCCTAGCGCTGTACACAAAAAGAAAATATCTGGGAGGGAGATTATTAACTCAAATAACAAACTTACTCAACATAGTAGGTTCCATACTGAGGGTCCTCTATTTTCTCCCAGCCATAAGGAAGCTCTGTAAAGAAAAAGGAAAAAAAAAAAAAAAAAAAAAAAAAAAAAAAGAATTAGTGAGTGAATTTACCTTATTAAATTAATGCTTGAGAGTTAGAAAGCTGAGGGTTTATTTCTTGGAGAACAAAATAGTTTTTGTTTGAGTGGCTTCTTCATTAGCCAAGTGTATCCTAGCAAGTAATTAGAATACTAGAAAAAAGCTGATCTCTGCTGTGTGTGGTGGTGCAAGCCTTTAATTCTAGCATTCAGGAGGCAGAGTCAGGTGGATTTCTGTAAGTTTGAGCCCAGCCTGGTCTACATAGTGAATTCTAGACTAGCTGAGGTTAACTATTAGAACCCTGTCCTAAAACACACACACACACACACACACACACACACACACACACGAGAAAGAGAGGCAGAGAGAGAGAGCACCCAATTGAACAAAAGCCAACTTACAAAAAACTAACATTAAAGTACAAAAATGTAATCTGCATACAAGACACAAAATTAATAGCTATTAGGGGGCTGGAGAGATGGGTGAGAGGAAGTATACTGCTCTTGTAGAGGACCTGAATTCCATTCTCAGCACCCACATCAGGCTCACCACTGACTGTAACTCTGGTTCTAGAGAATCCAATGCCTCTGGTCCCCTTGAGCATTTGTACTCATGTGAATACACCTATACACATACATACAAATACAGAAAATAAAAACACAAGCTAGTGTAATAAAATACTGGTTATACTTCTTTTACGATGCATGATAAAGCTGATGTGAAACGCATGGTCCCATAAGTCCAATCCAAGCAGCAGCAGCTTATTTATTATATTTTCTACTTTTACGCATCATCATTTACTATATTCTGACTTACTTCTTACAGAAGAGCCCAGTATTGCGGTAAATAAGGATCAGGATAAACAAATAGGCCGAATAGATGTTTATTCAGGGAGAAATAACTTACAACCTAGACAGATGAACACCAGGAAATTGAACCCGATCCTCTCCTGTCCGAGTCACGCCAGAAAGAGAGCGCCTTCCTGGCCCCCTCCGACCTCCTTCCTCAGGTCACCTCCGCCCATCGCTCCACCCCCCAATGGGCGTGGTCAGTGCTACAGAAGGACTACCTCACTACAGCCCAGTCTTGGACTTCTGCCATTTCAAGTTTGTTAAAAACCTAAGGAAGGACCTACTTTTCCTTATATTGATTTCAGCCGAGCATATGAAAGAACCAACCTAATTACCAATGCCCTGTGTAATCTTTGTCTTTGTAATCTGCTTTGGTAACAAATAATGTACACAGTGTTGGCATGTATTATTAATTCCAACTGTCTAGTTAATAAAATGTGAGAAAAACTGAAGTCACATTAAAATTTCTGATAGTTTGGAAAAAACCAAACCAAACCTGACCTTTCCAACATGCACTGCCTCTGTCAAAATCTTCTTCTTTCCCATTTTGTATTCCTGAGTGTTCAGTTTCTTGAAGAACCATTTTAATAGGTATGTATGGATTGAACTGGAAAGGATGTTGTAGTGCTTTCAATTATGTATAGGAACTGAGCAAGAAGAAACTTTGTTTTTCATGTTTTGAGACAGGGTCTCATTATGTAACCAGGCTGGTCTTGAACTCTGAGGTTCCACCTGATTTTGCTACCAAGCCCAGACAAGATATAGTAAAAAACAAAACAAAACAAAACAAAAAAGCCCAAAATCTACAGATGTGCATTATGATATCCTATCCTTTTATTTTTTTTTAAAGTTCTACTATGTATATGGGTGTTCTTTTTTTGTTTTGTTGTCTTGTTTTGTTTTTCCCTGTATGTATGCTTGGTACTTGTGAAGACCAGAAGAAATTGTCATCAGATCCCCATGAAGTTGAGTTACTGATAGTTATGAGTCACCATGAGTGCTGGGAATTGAAGTTAGGTCCTCTGAAAGTGCAGCCAGTGCTCTCTATTTATCCATTTTATATGAATTTGTGTTTTGCTTGCATGTATATTTGTGTGAGGGTGTCAGATCTCCTGGAAATGGAGTGACAAACAGTTGTGATCTGCCATGAGGTTGCTGGGAACTGAACCCTGGTTCTCTGGAAGAGCAGCCAGAGCACTTAACCAGTGAGCCATCTCTCCAGCCCCAAGTTTCCTTATTTTTAATTCTTTTGGAGTGCATTGAGTAGAAAATAGGCTTAGAATATGTGAAAAGGTTTTATGCCACTGATATTTAATTATGAAATGTTAACTTCATAAACAAAATTCCACGGTAATAAACTGATAAACTATTTTACTATAATCTCAGCACTTGGGAAGCAGAGGCAGGCAGATCTCTATGAATTCAAGGTTAGCCTGGTCAAGAAAGTAAGTTCCAGGACAACCAAGGCTACATAGAGAAACCCCATCTTGAAAAACAAAGACAAACAAAAATTATAATTAAAGTTCAGAATAAAGAGAACAGGTTATTAGCCTCTTGAAAAACTCTTTAATTACCCCATTTCTTTTCTCTTTTAAAAATATCTTTATTAATATTGAGAATTTCATACATGTACAGAATTATTTTGATCATATTCACCCCCACTCCTCCCAAATTTGCACTCACAAACCTCTTTTTTTTTAATTCTATACATAACTAACTGGTTAGTGGTCTCCTAGTCTGGTGAATTTTTATGACTTTCCTTTGAAGAACATGTCGAGGTGGAAAAGATAAAAAGTAGAGTGTGATGGTTAATCTTGTCAACTGACATGATCTGGAATCACTTAAGAGGCATACTTCTTTGGGTAGGTAAGTGAGGGCAAGTTCAGGAGAGACTAAGGGGAGAAGAGGTCCCCTCATCTCCTACAGTGGGCAGTACTTTCCTGTGATACAAATAGATCCAAGGGGGAAAAAAAATCTGTGCTGCTCACCAGCCAGCCTTCCCTTCTGATTGGTGAGTATCTATCTCCACTACTGCTGCCCTTCTTTACCAACAGGAAGACAGCTTCTTGGCCTTCCAAAATATGGACTGAAGAGCAGTGGTTTGCCATGGGTCTTCTAGGCTTGTAGCACCACTTAAGGACAGTTGAGATGTGCAGCTTTGTAGATTACAAATAACCACCACGTTCTCAGCCTCTCCAGCATGTAGTCAGTCTTTGTTGGACTACCTGGTCCCTATGAGTTATAGCCCATCTGAGCTAATCTCCTTTATAATATATATTGATGTTTCTTTATAGAACCCTAATTTTAAAATGAAATATGTAGAAACTTCAGAAAAATTATGAAATAATGAGATACACTATGGTTCTCTTTGATCCTGTGTAGCTATAAAGCAAAGAACAACCAGTTTAATAGTAATAAGGTTTTATCACCAAGTAACTGTTAAATGGGTAGGATATTTTTGGATTATATTTTTAAATATACACAGTATCACCAAAGTATAATATTATCAAGACAAGGTTTCATTCTTGACTACAAACTGTCTTGGGAGAGCAAGGACACCAAGCACTGCTGAGTAGGGAGGACTTCTACAATTGTAGCTTGATTTATGTTCTGTCTTTGGAGAGGGCTGGAGAAATGAAGCAAAATCATTATACTCTTTATAAAGGGTGCATTAATACTTAAGAAGGATAAGAGATAAACATAATGTATTATAGTATGAACTTGGAAGTTGACTTTCTATTTTAGCACTTAAAGCAATTAGCCTTCCTTAGAAGAGTATATGTGGCAATCTGTCTTCTGAGTTACTCGCCATAATTTTAAGTCATTACCCCTTATAGCACTAACAGTCTCTGTATGATAGATTAATACAGATAAAGAAGTGGTTTGTTATTTCCCCTTTAAAATGAAGGTGGTAATAGATTAAAATGCCTAGTGACTGTACACACTTCCTAGTATATCATCCCGCCTATTTACTTCTCTTTTCTTCCTTTCTTCTGCCTCCTTTTAATTAAAAATATTAAGAACACAATGCAGTTCTTGATTAGACAGGAAAATAGAAGATAAATGACAAGATGAAAATAGGGTTTAGAGGATGTAAAGAGAAATACCATCAACTCTGAGCATACCTACTAGAAAAGCTAACATGTAGAGATGTTTCAGTGGTCAAAAAGACCAGAGACAACTAAGTCATTCTAGAAAGATCAAAGAATACTGAGGTATTAAGAATGCCTTTTCTAAGTCATTCTAGAAAGATCAAAGAATACTGAGGTATTAAGAATGCCTTTTGATATTCCAAGCTTCACAACTGTCTCCCACATATGGAGGGACTAGTTCAGTCCCTTGGAGTCTCCACAGTTGTAGGTCCAGAGTTCATGAGTTTCCATGGGCTTGGTTCAGCCGTTTCTGTAGATTTCTCCATCATGATCTTGATCTCCCTTTTCCCTCTTTTCTCCTGAGTTCCGAGCTCAACCTGGTTCTTGATTTTGGAACTTTGTATCTGGTTCCATTAATTACTGGATGAGGGCTCTATGATGATAGTTTGGGTATTCATCTGATTACAGAGGTGCCAGTTCAGGCATCCTCTATATTATCACTAGAAGTCTTAGTCGGGGTCCTCCTTGTGGAGTTACCCTAGCACCAGGTTTCTCCCTAAGCCTACAGTGGCTCTCTCTATTAACATATCTCTTTCATTGCTCTTCCACTGCATCCCTCCTCACCTAGGCCATCTCATTCTCTCCTGTTCTCATGCCCTCTCCCCTCCCACTTACCACCCCACCCAGATCCATTTTGCTCTGTAGATATCATCTAATTTCTCTTCCCAGGGTGATTATTCCTCTTAGCTTCTCTGGAGCTGTAGACTTTAGACTGGTTATCCTTTGCTTTACATCTAATATCCACTTACGCAAGAGTAGATACCATGTTTGTCTTTCTCAGTCTGTGTACCTCACTCAGGATGGTTTTATCTAGTTCTATCCATTTGCCTGAAAATTTCATGAGGTCATCTTTTTTTTTTTTTTTTTTTTTAAACTGCTGAGTAGTACTCCACTGTGTAAATGTACCACATTTTCCTTATCCATTCTTTGGTTGAGAGACATCTAGGTTGTTTCCAGGTTCTGGCTATTATGAATAATGATGGGGCCCCTGGCAGTAGGACCACAATACAAACCTGGTACATGAGCTAGCTTATTGGAGCCCATTCCCTATGGTGAGATACCATGCTCAGTCTTAATGCATGGGACAGGAGCCCCTGTCCCAACCTATTGTACCAGACTATATTGACTCCTCATGGGAGCTCGTACCCATGAGGAGGACTGGCCTGGGGGTGGGCAAGGAGAGAGGTGAGAAGGTTGGGAGGAGAGGTGGGAGGGAGAACTGTGGTTGGAATGCAAATGAAATTTTAAAAAATGGAAAAAAAAGAAGATGCCTTGCCAGTCCCATTGTGGAAGACAACATCTATGCAACTCAATTGAACATGGAGACATTGAACTGGTCCCTACATAAATCCTTAACCCCTACATTCTGGAGTCTCTTGTACAGAAAGGTACTCAGCATGCTACCAAAAGAGAAATGTAAACACCAAGTCAGCCACAAACCCAGGGTAAAAAAGACTGCTGGTCTAAAAAAAAAACAAAAACTAAAATGACTTCTAAAGATATACTGTGCTCATAGATCAACGTCTTATTCAGCCTTCATCAGAGAAGCTTCCTCCTGCAGCAGATGGGAACAAATACAGAAACCTACAGCCAAACATTATGCAGAGAATAAGAGACCTTGGAAAGCTCAGCTCTACACAGGATGTCTCAATCAAATCTCTTACCTCAGGGCTCAGAGAACCCTGTAGAAGGGGAGGTGAAAAAGTATAAGAGCCAAAGAGGATGAAGGACACCAAGGAAACAAGGCCTCTAAACCAACATGACCAAAGCTCCCATGAACTCAGAGAGACTGAAGCAGCATGCATGGGGTCTGCAGGCATCTGCACCAGGTCAGGCATATATACATGTATATATCCATGTATATCTATATTTCCAGTTTAGTGTTTTTATGCGATTCCTGATTGTGTGAACAAGTGGGTCTTTGAATCTTGTGCCTTCTCTTGACTCTTATCCCTCTGTTGGTCTGACTTGTCCAACTATGATGTGATAGTTTTTGTTTTATTGTATTTTGTTAATTTAAAAATTGAATGAAAAACGAGACATTAGGATAAAGATTAACAACTGAACTATTATTATACCTGCTGGGAGAAGAAAAATGAGTTTTCTTCAATGGAATGACACTAGGTGTATCAACCACTCCAGGGAAGGACCCATGTTCAGAAGTACTTAATTGATAAATATATAATGGACTGTATATATACTTGTTTGGAGGGAAAGAACTTATAGTTTTATGGGTATGGAGGAGGGGAGAACCTGTGACCAGGGAGAGGAGAATATGATAAAAATATCCTTACATTTCAAAATTGTTTTAAATAATAATAAAATATATCTATGCTTAAAATATTATAAGCATATGAAAAGGAAAATAAATAAATACAAGATGTATCTTAGACCTAACTGACCTGTCTTTATGGAACATTTTTACTTAATATTTCCTTTGCTAAATAAAATAAAATAAAATGTAAAATAAAATAAAATGATTTCCCTTTTCAGTAATTACAGATAATTTAGTAGAATGGAGGAAACATTGTGTACAAAGATTGATGAGTTTCATAAGTGCCAATTACGACAATCTTAGATTGCCATATGAAGGAATTTGATTTTTCCTTTTGTGTGGTACGTGTGATGTATGTGCATGGGACATATGAGTGTGGAAAGCAAAGGAGGACATTAGGTGTCTTCCTCTAGAGTCCTCCACCTTATTTTTTAATTGCATTTATTTGTGTGTGTGTGCACATGCGTGCTCACGTCATGTGTACACATGCCAAGGAATATGTATGATGATCAAAGGACAACTTGCAGAAATGGGTTCTAACCTTCCACCGTGTGGGCTGCAAGGATTGAACTCAGGTGATCAGGCTTGGTGGCTTTTACCTCCTAAGCCATCTCTTTGGCCTTCTACCTTAATTTTTGAGACAAAGTCTCTCATTGAATACAAAGCTCACCATTTCAGGTAGGCTGGTTAGCCAGTGAGCACCCAGGAAGCCACCTATCTCTTACCTACAAGACTGGGTGATAGGATATGTGGCCTGTCTTTTATATGGATGTTGGAAATTTACACTCAGGTCCTCTTTATTTCATAGCAAGCATTCCTAACCACTTAGTCATCACCTCAGCCTCGTGATTTTTATTTTCATAAGAGTGATTAAGCAGGACTGTGACATGATTTTATATTTGTATTTATAAATATATATTTGTAAAAGATCATGAACTATCAGTAACAGGAAAAAAACAGAATGGAACGACATAACAGCACACAAATATGATAACTGCTAATAGACTAAGTAATAGATTATGAAAGTTGGAACTATGGCATTGGTTGTAGGAGTGAGGAGAATGGGCAGGTTACAGAGATAAGGAACTCAAAATGATAGGATCAATGACTACAGTAGAGATTAGGGAAGAAAAGAGTGGGAAAGGAGACCAAGGTGATTCCTCAGTTTCGAGTTCTGGTATAAAAATGATAAATGTATAATAACTTTACTTGTTGCTATGACAAAAGCAATCACCAGAAGGAAGAATTAGTTTTGGCTCACAATTTAGGGGTAGAGGCCATCATGATGGGGAAGGCACGGCAGCAGGAATGTGAAGCAGCTGGTCAAGTTGCTTCCAAAGTCAAGAATCGGTGAGTTCAGCTCACTTTCTCCTTTTTATTCAGTCTGGGATTTCTACCCAATTGATGATGCTACTTTTATTCTGGGTGATCTTCCCTGTCCAGCTAAACTTTTCTTGAAACATCCTCACAGAAGTACTCAAGTCAAATCCATCCAATTTGTGATAATCTTGGCCACAAAGATTAACTACTACAACATATTATCAAGTACTTGTTGACAATTAATATGCAAAAATGGTTGTAGGAACTAAAAGTATAAAAATAAGATTTAGGTAACCCAGTCACAAAAAGAGGAACATGGTATGTACTCACTCATATATGGATTTTAGACATAGAGCAAAGGATCACCAGCCTATAATACATACCACCAGAGGAGTTAGGATACAAGGAGGATTCTAAGAGATTCATATAAGGTCCCTCACAGAAAGGACAAGATCTCCAGAACACATGGGGTGGGGGCAGCGAGTAGAGAGGGAACTAGGAGAAAGAGAAGGGGAGGAGAGGAAAGCACGTGCGACTAGGAAGATTGAGTCAGGGGAGGAATAGAAGAGAGGAGCAGAGAAAGAGGGAAGGAGGTAGAGAAGAGAGAGAGGGAGAGAAAGAGAGAGAGGGACCATAAAAGAGGGAGCCATTATAGGATTCAAGAGAAAACTGAACCTAGAGAATGTCCAGAGACTTATAAGACTGACCCCAACTAACAATTTGAGCAACAGTGGAAAGGCTACCATAAATGCCCTTCCCTGATAATGAGATCAATGACTAACTTATCCACCATCATGGAGCCCTCATTTAGTAGCTGATGGAAACAGAAGCAAACACCCACAACTAAACACTGAGCCGAACTGGAATCCAGATGTAGAGAGGGAGGACAAGACCAGGCTACAGAAACACAGCTGACCAGAACGAGGAGGAGCTAATGGACCCCCAGACTGATAGCAGGAAATCCAGCATGGGACTGACTCAGACCCCTAAACATGGGTCTCAGCTAGAAGACTGAGCAGTCTAAGGGACCTCAGACAGTAGAACCAGGATGTATTCCTGGTGCACAAAAGGACTTTGGGGGCACAACCCCCATGAAAGATACTCCCTTAACCTAGAGACAGGAGAGAAGTCCTAGTCCCTACTTCAAATGACTTGACAGATTTAGATGACCCCTCCTAGAGGGCATCACCCTTCATGGGTGGGAGGGTGGGTGGAGGGGAGGGGAGGAAATGAGGGTGGGAGAGAAGGAAAGGAGGAGGGAGGAAGGGCGGGAGAGGGAACTGGGATTGATATATATATGCGTGTGTGCGTGCGTGCGTGCGTGCGTGCGTGCGTGCGTGCGTGCGTGTGTGTGTGTGTGTGTGTGAGAGAGAGAGATTTAGAGAAACTTAGAAGCAGCATTTAAAATGTCTTACTATTGTGTCCAGCACAAGCAGACATTTAAGAAAGGTTAAGTTTTTAAAAGCTAGAACTTAGTACTTAACTTCAACAAAAAGGAAACAATGAAGGAAAAGCTTGGAATAACCAGTTTTTGATGTAAACAACAGGATTATCATTTGTTAAAGGCAAGAAGGATAGGTATTCATTTATGTGGTCTGAAAACATCCTGATAGAGGGAGGTATCTACAAAGATTCTAGCACATAAACCTAGATTCAGCAGATAAATACAGGAGGAAAATCATTTGGCAGTCACCATGGGAACAACTATGGTGGTGGATAAACTGTAAGCAGAGAATGTAAAAAATGAACCGAAGCTTAGAAATAGACAATAGACAATATAGTCTCTGGGAAGAGGTCTAAGACAAAAGCCATGGCCTACACTAACAAAGTTGTGTAAAGCTATGAGGAAGAACTATCAAGAATCTATCACACTAGACCATCAGTCTATTAGTAATTTTACGAAAAGCAGTTCTAGGCTGGGCATGGTGGCATATGGCATTAATTGAAGCACTCAGGAGGTAGACATAAGTAAATCTTTGTTAGCTTGAAACCAACCTGGTCTACACAGAGAGTTAGTTCCAGGCCAGCCAGGGCTACACAGTGAGATCCTGCCTCAAAAAAAAAAAGGAAAAAAGAGCAAGGTAAGTGGTGGGACACGCCTTTAATCCCAGCACTTGGGAAGTAGAAGCAGGCAGATCTTTGAGTTTGAGGCCAGCCTGATCTACAAAACAAGTTCCATGACAGCCACGGGTAACAGAGGAAAGAGGAACCCTGTCTTGGTGGAGCAGGGGTGGGGGTTGGGAGACAATGATTGGATAAGAGATAACCTCAAAAACAAACAAACAAACAAAAACAACTTGTGAAAAAAGAGAGTTTAAGAACTATGTAAAGGGTCTCCGGTCCCCTTTGAGAGCACCCTTGGAGCTCTGATACACCCCCACCCATCCCAACCTCCAGCCTACCCCCCCCACCCTGTGCCCTACCCCACCTACGGTCCTGCCGCTCTGGTTGAGCACTGGGACAGAGGGTGGAGCCAACAGTCCACCCTATTGGAGACCTCTCGGAGCAACTCCGAACAAAGGAGACCTGACTATCCACGTGGGACCACCTGTAATTTCCACTGGCTTGGTCCCTGACCCCGCCTCCAGTCCTCTGCTGGAGTCCCAGGCCCCTCCCAGAGATCCGCCTATCTCTGCGGGTCCACTTGGAGTTCCTGCAGGCAAGATCCTTGACCCCCAAATCCGGGCCCCTGCAAAAGAACGAGGTCTCAGCTGGAGAGCGCCAGTTTCCAGTGAGATCCCACTACCCTGCAAAACCTTCTCAAGTTCCAGCCCAGCCCTCGTCCTCTTCTGCCGGCTATTGGCCAGAGGTGAGTCTGGGCCCAATCGGGGCTGCCTGTCCCCTTCAACCTCTTTCCCCCCTCCCCGCCTGAACTCCCTGGATTGGCCCCTGATCCTACTGCTCCTGTCTCCGGTCCCCTTTGAGAGCACCCTTGGAGCTCTGATACACCCCCACCCATCCCAACCTCCAGCCTACCCCCCCCTACCCTGTGCCCTACCCCACCTACGGTCCTGCTGCTCTGGTTGAGCACTGGGACAGAGGGTGGAGCCAACAGTCCACCCTACTTCGGAGACCTCTCGGAGCAACTCCGAACAAAGGAGACCTGACTATCCACGTGGGACCACCTGTAATTTCCACTGGCTTGGTCCCTGACCCCGCCTCCAGTCCTCTGCTGGAGTCCCAGGCCCCTCCCAGAGATCCGCCTATCTCTGCGGGTCCACTTGGAGTTCCTGCAGGCAAGATCCTTGACCCCCAAATCCGGGCCCTGCCAAAGAACGAGGTCTCAGCTGGAGAGCGCCAGTTTCCAGTGAGATCCCACTACCCTGCAAAAACTTCTCAAGTTCCAGTCCAGCCCTCGTCCTCTTCTCCCGGCTATTGGCCAGAGAGAAGCCTCCTAGAGAGCTTGGACCACACAGAGATACAGACATTGAATCTTTGATCCACATAAGCCCATCTGGGAAGGACCATAGAGAGAGGGAAGAGACACCACCAACACCTACAGGAAGAAGCTATGGGAAGAAGGCAATACAAGAGAACACCTAACAACAGAAAGACAAACATGACACCACCAGAATCTAGGGAATCTACACCAACTAGAATGGAACACAACAACAAAGCAGAGGAAACAGAAGGGTATGACTTAAAAATCACCATCATAAAAATGATAGAGGCCCTCAAAGAAGATATGAGAAAATCCCTTAAAGAAATAGAGGAAAAAACAAACAAAAAAGTGGAAGAAATGAACAAATTCCTTAAGGAAAGTACAGAAAGCCAAGAAAAAACAATTAACCAGGTGAAGGAAACGGTTCAAGATTTGAAAACCGAAATTGAGAAAATAAAGGCAACACAAATGGAAGGAAAGCTGGAAATTGAAAAGCTGGGCAAAAAATCGGAAACCACGGACACAAGCATAACCAATAGAATTCAAGAGATGGAAGAGAGAATCTCAGGCGCAGAAGATAAACTAGAAGAAATAGATTCATCGACCAAAGAAAACCATAAATCCAACAAATCCTTAACACACAATATCCAGGAAATGTGGGACACCATGAAAAGGCCAAACCTAAGAATAATAGGCATAGAGGAAGGTGAGGAAGCCCAGCTCAAAGGTGCTGAAAACATATTCAACAAAATCATCGAGGAAAACTTTCCAAATCTGAAGAAGGACATGCCCATGAAAGTACAAGAAGCATACCGAACCCCAAATAGGCTGGACCAAAGAAAAAAGACCCCTCGACATATAATAATCAAAACACCTAGCATACAGAATAAAGAAAAAAATATTAAGAGCAGCGAAGGAAAAAGGACAGGTAACATATAAAGGCAGACCTATCAAAATTACACCTGACTTCTCCATGGAAACCCTCAAGGCCAGAAGGTCCTGGATAGATGTTCTAAAAGTATTAAGAGAACACGGATGCCAGCCTAGGCTACTATATCCAGCAAAACTCTCAGTCAATATAGATGGAGAGAACAAGATATTCAATGACAAAACCAGATTTTCCCAATATGTATGTACAAATCCAGCCCTACAGAAAGTATTGGAAGGAAAATTCCAACCCAAGGAAGGTAACTACGCCCACAAAAATGTAGGCAACAGATAATCCAACTACACCAGAAACCTAGGGTGAAGCAGAACAAATATATTCACAATACCACTGCCAACAACAAACCTAAATCAAACAACCATCAACAATCAATGGTCCTTACTCACCCTCAACATTAATGGTCTTAACTCACCTATAAAAAGACACAGATTAACAGAATGGATACGAAGACAGAATCCATCCTTCTGCTGCATACAAGAAACACATCTTAGCTCCAAAGATAGACATTACCTCAGGGTAAAGGGTTGGGAAAAGATTTTCCAATCAAATGGAAATAAGAAGCAAGCAGGCGTAGCTATCCTAATATCTAACAAACTAGACTTCAAACCAAAACTAGTCAAAAGAGATGAAGATGGTCATTTCATATTCATCTCAGGAGAAATCCATCAACACAAAGTCTCAATTCTGAACATCTATGCCCCTAATACAAAGCCACCCACATTCGTAAAAGAAACACTACTAAAACTCAAAGCTCATATAAAACCTCACACACTTATAGTGGGAGACTTCAATACACCACTCTCAACACTAGACAGGACCACAAATCAGAAACTCAACAAAGAAACAAAAGAATTAATAGAAGTTATGTCTCAACTGGGGCTAACAGACATCTATAGAACATTCCATCCAAAGACAAAAGAATATACCTTCTTCTCTGCTCCACATGGAACCTTCTCTAAAATCGACCACATACTAGGAGACATAACAAACCTCAACAGATACAAGAGAATAGAAATAGTCCCCTGTATCTTATCGGACCACCATGCTTTAAAATTGGAATTCAACAACAATACAAATAGCAGAAAACCTGCAAACTCATGGAAACTTAACAATGTGCAATTGCACCACTCCTGGGTCAAAGAAGAAATAAAGAAAGAAATTAAAGACTTTCTAATATTCAACGAGAATGAGGATACAACATACCCGAACTTATGGGACACCTTGAAAGCAGTGCTACGAGGGAAGTTCATTGCACTAAGTGCCCATATGAAGAAAACAGAGGATAGTCACATAAATGAATTAACAGCGCAACTGAAAACCTTAGAACAGAGAGAACCGAATTCACCCCGCAGGAGCAGACGCCAGGAAATAATCAACTTGAGGGCTGAAATCAACAAAATAGAAACCAGGAAAACAATACAAAAAATCAATGCAACAAAGAGTTGGTTTTTTTGAGAAAATCAACAAGATTGATAAACCTTTATCCAAATTAACGAAAAAGCAGAGACAGAACATGCAAATTAACAAAATCAGAAATGAAATGGGGAACATAACAACAGACACAGAGGAAATCCAGACAATTTTCAGGTCATACTTCGAAAATCTGTATTCCACAAAAATTGAAAATTCAAAGGAAATGGACAAGTTTCTGGATAACTATCACTTACCAAAATTAAATCAAGAACAGACAAACAACTTAAATAGACCTATAACCCGAAATGAAATAGAAGCAGTCATCGAAAGCCTTCCAACGAAAAAAAGTCCAGGGCCAGATGGATTCAGTGCAGAATTCTACCAGACATTCAAGGAAGAACTAATACCACTACTCCTCAAACTGTTCCACAAGATAGAAACAGAAGGTTTATTGCCAATCTCTTTTTATGAGGCCACAATAACTTTGGTACCCAAACCTCACAAAGACACAACTAAGAAAGAAAACTACAGACCAATATCCCTGATGAACATCGATGCAAAAATACTCAATAAAATAATGGCAAACCGAATTCAAAAATACATCAGAGAAATCATCCACCATGATCAAGTAGGCTTCATACCTGGATTGCAGGGATGGTTTAACATACGAAAATCTATCAATGTGATCCACCATATAAACAAACTGAAAAAGAAAAACCATATGATTATCTCCCTAGATGCAGAAAAAGCCTTCGATAAAATTCAACACCCTTTCATGATAAAGGTATTAGAGAGGTCAGGGATAACAGGAACATATCTAAACATAATAAGAGCAATATACAGCAAACCAACTGCCAACATCAAACTGAATGGAGAGAAACTTAAGCCAATTCCTCTAAAATCAGGAACAAGACAAGGCTGTCCTCTCTCTCCATATCTCTTCAATATCGTACTAGAAGTTCTAGCTAATGCTATAAGACAACAAAAGGAGATCAAGGGCATCCAAATTGGAAAGGAAGAAGTCAAACTGTCTCTATTCGCAGATGATATGATAGTTTACATAAGCGACCCAATAAACTCTACCAGGGAACTCCTACAGCTGATAAACACCTTCAGCAAACTAGCAGGATACAAGATAAACTCAAAAAAATCAGTAGCCCTATTTTTTTCAGACGACAAAGAGGCAGAGAAAGAAATCAGAGAAACATCACCCTTTACAATAGCCACAAGCAACATAAAGTATCTTGGTGTAACGCTTACCAAACAAGTAAAAGATCTATATAATAAGAACTTTGTGACTCTAAAGAAAGAAATTAAAGAAGATACCAGAAAATGGAAAGACCTCCCATGCTCTTGGATAGGTAGGATAAACATAGTAAAAATGGCAATCTTACCAAAAGCAATCTACAGATTCAATGCAATCCCCATTAAAATCCCACCACAATTCTTCACCGACCTTGAAAGGATAATAATTAACTTTATATGGAAAAACAAAAGACCCAGGATAGCCAAAACAACCCTATACAATAAAAGAACATCAGGAGGCATCACCATTCCTGACTTTAAGCTCTACTACAGAGCTATAGTTCTGAAAACAGCCTGGTATTGGCATAAAAATAGACAGGTAGACCAATGGAATCGAATTGAAAATCCTGATATTAATCCATGCACCTATGAACACCTGATTTTCGACAAAACAGCTAAAATGATACAATGGGGCAAAGACAGCATCTTCAACAAATGGTGCTGGCACAATTGGATGAGGGTGTGTAGAAGACTGCAGATAGACCCATGTCTGTCGCCATGCACAAAACTCAAGTCCAAATGGATCAAAGACCTCAACATCAATCCAGCCACATTGAACCTCTTAGAAGAGAAAGTAGGAGGTACCCTTGAACAAATTGGTATAGGAGACCGCTTCTTGAACATAACTCCAGGGGCACAGACACTGAAAGAAACAATTAATAAATGGGACCTCTTCAAACTTAGAAGCTTCTGTAAGGCAAAGGACACAGTTGACAAGACCAAACGGCAGCCCACTGACTGGGAAAAGATTTTCACTAATCCTATATCCGACAAAGGGCTGATCTCCAAAATATACAAAGAACTCAAGAAACTAGTCAACAAAACACCAAATAACCCTATTAAAAAATGGGGTACAGAACTGAAGAAAGAATTCTCAATGGAGGAAATCAAAAAGGCTGAAAGACACTTAAGAAAATGCTCCACATCCTTAGCTATCAGGGAAATGCAAATCAAAACAACTTTGAGATACCATCTTACCCCTGCCAGAATGGCTAAAATTAGAAACACCAGTGATGACTTATGTTGGAGAGGATGTGGAGAAAGTGGAACACTCCTCCACTGCTGGTGGGAGTGCAAACTCATACAGCCATTTTGGAGATCAGTATGGCGGTTCCTCAGGAAAATGGGAATTAGTTTACCACAGGACCCGGCAATCCCCCTCTTAGGCATATACCCAAAGGATTCACATCAATGCAACAAAGACATCTGTTCAACTATGTTCATAGCAGCACTATTTGTAATAGCAAGAACCTGGAAGCAACCTAGATGCCCTTCAATTGAAGAATGGTTAATGAAGATGTGGCACATCTACACAATGGAATACTACTCTGCAGAAAAAAATAATGGTATCTTGAAATTCGCAGGCAAGTGGATGGCACTTGAAGAAACCATCCTGAATGAGGTAACCCAGTCACAAAAAGAGGAACACAGTATGTACTCACTCATATATGGATTTTAGACCTAGATCAAATGATCACCAGCCTATAATTCACATCACCAGAGGAACTAGGATACAAGTTGTATTCTAAGAGATTCATATAAAGTCCCTCACAGAACTGGGAAGGGACAAGTCCACCAGACCTCAGGTATAGTGGGGGAGGACAGCTAATGGAGAGAGAAGTAGGAGAAAATGAGAGGGAGGAGAGGAAGGCATGTGCGACTAGGAGGATTGAGCCTGGTTAGGAATGGAAAATAGGAAAGAGAGAGAGAGACAGAGACAGAGAGAGAGAACATAAAAGAGGGAGCCAATATTGGTTTGAAGATAAAGTTGAACACAAAGAAAGGTCAAAGGAACTACAAGACTGCTCCCAACTAACAATCTCAGCTTCCGTGGAAAGGCTATCATAAATGCCCTTCCCGGAGAGTGAGATCAACAACTAACTTCTCCATGGAGTCCTCAACTAATGCCTGTTGAAAACAGGAGCAAACACCCATACATAAACACTGAGTCAAACTAGAACCCAGAAGCAGATGGAGAGGACAAGACCATGCGGTAGAAGTACATAGAGACAGCTTACCTGAACAAGGAGGAGCTAAGGGCCACTAGACTGATAGCTGGGAAGCCAACAGGGGTCTGACTCGGACTCCCCTGAATATGGGTCTCAGCCAGAAGGTCTGAGCAGTCTAAGAGACCTCAGACAGTGGAGCCAGGATGTATCCCTGGTGCACAAAAGGACTTTGCAAACATATCCCCCATGGAGGGATAACTGCCTTATTCTAGAGATAGGAGAGAAGCCCTAGTCCCTACTTCACAGGACCTGTCAGATCTACATGACCCCAACTGGATGGCATTCCCCTACATATTGTATTGTGGTGGGGGGTTGGGAGGGGGAGGGTGTTTAGAGTGCATGGGAGAGGGTAGAGAGGGTAAAAGGGAGGGAAGGAGGGAGGGAGGGCTTGGGGGGAGGGAGGGAGGGAGAGGGAACTGGGATCGACATGTAAAATAATAATAATAAAAAAAAAAAAAAACGCTTTGACTCCAAAATTTAAGTTGGAGAACAAGTTACTGGGGAAAAGTATTTCTATTTTTGTTTCCACAGAAAATGAAAAGATGTGGATTCCTTCCAGACTAATGTGGTTTGATCACACCAGACCGCCTGAAACAGAGTACAAGCTGATCCTACATTCCAAACAGCTGGACAAAACAGCCCTACAGACTACAGCTAGGATATCTGAATCTTCTTCGAATCCCCCAAGACAGCGCCCCTTACCAGCAGGAAGTAGTTTGGAAAGAACGACGCCCAAATTCCCAAATATTGTGTATAAATGTTTGTTTTCATTTAATTGGACTTTGTTATATAAAATTAAATAAAAAATACTCTATAAAAAAAAAAAAAAAAAAAAAAAAAAAAAGAACTATGTAAAGGATGTAGGATCAAGGCCAAGGGAAATTCCTTTATTTGGGGAATAGGAAATGAATGCATTTTCCCTAAACAACAACAACCAAAAAAACCCCTATTTTTGGCATATTAAGTAGATGGATGGTTCTAATGCCCATGAATTTATCCTTCTCCTTTTTCTTTTTCAAAATGAGATTTTTCTTATTTAAATGTATGAATTACAACTGCTTTCTCAGAGTCAAGATATATTCAGCTGGTAATTTTCTATTATTGTTCTCTAAGCTCCAAAATGAATTCAACATTCAATATATTTATAAGATGCCTTTGGTAAAAATTCAATCTTAATCGTCCTTTCATTTTACAAGAAATGGGTGGGATGAGAGCAGAATAGAATTCTAATGTTGTACGTTTAAGATAATTACTTAAGCCAAAACACTAATTGTTTTATTTGAATAGAAGATAAATATGTTCATCTGTTAAATCATCAGATAGTGTGGGTTCAAATTTCAGAAGACTGAGTTAGAAAAAACAAGTTTTAGATTTGGTGAAGTTTTCCTAGACAATCTTAAATGATCAGTGGATGGCAAACAGTATCTTACACTGTACAGTCCTACATTCAAAATATTATTTTCTTTTCAACATCTACTCTATATAAAGCATACCAATGTATTGGTGTTGCCACATGCCTTTAATCCCAGCACTCTGGAGGCAGAGGCAGGGGGATCTCTGTAAGTTCAAGGCCAGCCTGGTCTACAGAGCTAGTTCCAGGACAGCCTCCAAAGCAATACAGAGAAACCCTGTCTCAAAACACCAAAAAAAAAAAAAAAAAAAAAAAAAAAACCATTGAGAGTCAGATACCAAATTATATGTATATGCAGGCAATATTAGAACATATATCTAGTTGTATCCCTTCTACTGAAGATATTTATATATTCTTAGAATAAATGCAGAAAAACCATTTGCTAAACTGTTCTTATTTGCTTGTTGTGTGTGTGTGTGTGTGTGTGTGTGTGTGTGTGTCTATGTGTAAACACATACCACAGTGCACATGATAGAGAACAACTTTCAGTGGTCGACTCTTCTTGTACCATGTGGGTTGGGGAAATGTAAGTGGTAGTCAGGTTTGGAGGCAAGCCATCTTTACCAGCTGAGTCATTTGGGTCCTAGAGCTGAAAGGAGTAGTGGACACATGGCCCATCCCTAACTCAGTAGCAATTTCCAATTGATAACCATTTGCAAATAAAAGATTATTTTCTTCCAAGGGAATGTCACTAGAGAAACAAACTATTCTCAAAGGTAGGCTGCATGCCCAGCAGTAGATGGCCAACAGAGAATGAATTCAACATCATCTTTGGAGGTTCATTATCTTTTAATGTGTGAGGGCTTTCTCTTTTACTCCTTTATTTATTTTCTCTTATTTTTATTGTATTTATGTATTTTTTATTCTCTCTCTTTTTTTTAACCTTACAGGTCCTTTGCATAGCTTCCAGTTTTGTGTTTTATGGATTCTTAGGTGTATAAACAAGTGGTTCTGTTTTTTGTGTTTTCTCTTGGGCGCCTTTCCTTCTGTTTGTTTGTTTTGTCCAATTCTGATGTAAGTTTTATCTTATTTTATTATATTATATTTTATTATGTTTTAATTTATTTTGTTATTATTTTTAGGAGCCTGCTTTTTGTTTTTCTGATGAGAAACAAAAAGGGGGATGGATCTGGATGTGTGGTGATATATTATTTATGATTTATTAAAGCTTGCCTGAAGATTCAGAAAGCAAAGCTAGCCCCAAGCTATGGAGATCAGGCAGTGGTGATTCACACCTTTAATTCCAGCAGCCACAGAGCTAGGCAGTGATGGTATACACCTTTAATCCCAGGACTCAAGATTAGGAGGTAGACAGATCTCTGTTAGCTCAAGGCCACAATGACCACACCAAATTGATCCAGTCCTAAAAGAAACAGCTCACACAAAGGTGATCTCAACACCTGGGATCACAAGCCTTTAATCCCAGCACTAGAGAGGTGGAGACAGGAGGATATGGCTGGGCTGGGCAGAGTATGGAATATAAGGAGGAGGAGACAGGACCCGAGAGCCTTATCCTCTGAGGATTTGTGGAGACAGGATTGCCATTTCACCTGGATAGAGGTAAGATCTACCAACTTGATTGCTTTGCTTCTCTGATCTTTAGTTTGATGCTTGAACCTCAATATCAGTCTCTGGGTCTTTTATCTTTCATGTTATATGGATGGGAAAGGATGTGGGGAAGAACTGGTAGGAATAAAGGGAGGGGAAACTGTAATCAGGATATATTATGCGTGAAAAAAATTTAATTTTCAACAAAAGGGAAAAAACTACAAGAAACACAAAGGCATTAACACTCAAAAGCAAAATTCATAAAAACATAAAATCAGAAACCATAATATATAAGCAAAAAACCAGTATGACCCCCCCCCCCAAAAAAAGTACCCAAACAAGCAATGTTAAGACAATATCTACACAAATACCATTGGATTTGTTTTGTATTGGCCATTTCCTGCTGGGAATAGGGCCTACCCTTAATATGCCACATTAGATTCCACTAGACAAAACTAATTTTTCCTTTGAAAGCAGATGTCAACTGGAGGTGTATTATAATGATCTTTTTCATAACTTACTCATTTTATAGTCACTAACTCAACTCACGGAGTTCTGTCACTCTTTGGAAATTCATAAATAGTCTCTATTTATCCTCTTCTGAAGGCAACCCCAATCTTTTCTGTTTCCTTAGATTTTGTTACTCTCTTACATAGAGAATAGTGCTGTCTGGTCTTTTGTGTCTTACCTGTTTTGTCTTTGAACAATGTAATTACAGTTCACATATACATTATTTTTATTGTTGAGTATTAGTCCACTGTAGGGTTATATTACATTTTACATATTCATTATGTGAATGGTTGTTTCCACTTTGGGTGTATTTACTATAAATACTTGCCTATAAGTTTTTACAAAGACATACACACACACACACACACACACACACACACACACACACACACACACACACGCATACTTTTCATTCCTCTTGGAAAGTGCCAAACCATATGGTGGACAAATTTATATTTAACTTTTAAAAACTGACAAAATGGTTTTTCAAAATGACTGTACCATTTTACATTCTATACATCAATGTGGGAAAGCTACTGTTTCTCTAATTATTATATTTTTTGTTCCTGGAGTCATTCTAGTGGGTTATAATAGCAAACCACTCTAATAAATGGCGTTCAGTAACTTTTTCATGTGTATTTTGGCTATATGTGTACCTTTGGTAAAATGTTTATTTAAATATGACGTCAATTTTTAAGTGGTTTGTTTGACTTCTCAATGAGTTATAAATCAATTCTTTATAGGGAATGGAGCAGTGGCTTGGCTGGTGAGAGCACTTGCTGCTTTTGCAAAGGACCCTGGGGTCAGTTCCCAGAACCCACATGGTAGCTCACAACCTTCTATAGCTCTAGTTCCAGGTATATCTAGTTCTGGCCTCTGTAGGCAATGAATGAGGGTGATATACAAGACATACATGCAAGCAACTCTCTCTCTCTCTCACACACACATTTTTAAATCCTCAAACAGTTCTTTAAAGATCCTTACTATGATTCCTCTGTTAGATACTTCAAAATCTAGGACTTAGTCTTTTAATTTCCTCATCTCCTTTAACCAGGGTTCCAGAAGTGCTCTACCACTGACCTGTAACACTAGCCCCTTTATATATATTTTCAAAGTTTTAGCCAGGGTCTCACTAAGTTGCCCAGGTTGTTTTTAAACTGGCAATCCCTTCTGCTCCAGCTTCATAAATAGCTAGAATTATAGGACTGTGATAACCAGGCTTGGCTTGATTTAATAATTTTCTTAGTGATGTCTTTTAAAGAACATTAAAAAGTTTAAAAATTAAGTACAAAAAAATCAATTTTTCTTCTAGTGTAACTTTTTCTAGCTTGTATAGAAACTGTCAATCCCCATTTTATGAGTACTTTTCCTGTGGGTTTTTTTCTACAAGTTTTAAGTTTTAGCTATATGGTTAGCTTTTGGATTTATCTGAAATTAATTTTTGCATAGAAAATGAGGTATAGGTGAGGCTTGCTTGTCCAGCGTGCTCTGTCTGTTTTATTTATATATTTTGCAGCACTAGCAATGGAAACCTGGGCCTTATGCAAAGAATGTCAACTTGCTCCAGCACCATTGTTGAAGATGCTTTCTCCTCAGTGAACTGATTCTTGGCAAATTAACTGCAAACCAAGTGACTAAATGCTTATCAAACTATTTGTATCAAACTATTCTATTTTGTATCAAACTATTTTGTTACACTGATTTATTTGTACTTTTGTAAATAGCTTTAGGGTGGCCTAAGCTCTGCATAAAGCTATAACTAATTTATTGAATATAATTTTAAAAGTTCTACTTTAGGACACACATTTAAAAAAAACAGCACAGATATTTTTCTCTTTTTAGAGGAGGAAAAAATTCTTGTAAAATTATATATAATAACATGATTACTATCATCAGCTAATTATGACTACAATCTGATGCTTATATGCTTATGAATATTAATATTTGCTTAGGGTTTTGGAAAACTCATTATCTAAGCAAAAAGAGTAAGGAAGGATTAAAAGAATAACCCTCATATGAAAGGCTTCTGAATCTCTACCTCCATCTTCACAGTCTTCAGGGGCTTTGGCTTTCTTGCAGAGACGAGGATCCAACCAGGTGGTTGTCTTGGTATTATGACTGTGGAATAAAGATCACAATTAGAAAAAAGTAAAGAGGGAGAAAAGTATCGCAAAAGGAAATGCTCAAAGTAACTAAAAATCATAAGGCATTAGGACATTTATATACTACAGGCTCCATTTGTATACCATAGACTCAATAATCCTATTGTTTTCAATCCATTGCTTGAAATTGCCATAAAGGAAAGGTAATGCTGGAGGCACAAATTTGACAATGGGGAATGCCAAGTACAGAATGATAAACTTATTTATGTAGTCAAAACCATTTCAAAGGGTGGGTACATAGCCACATGACTGTATATTACTAGCTTGAAAAGCTGAATTAAAAATCATGTTTGCTTTCTGCAGCAATTTCTTTTGTTAAAAAGTACTGCAATATTTTGTTTTGTTTTGTAGTATCTGATTTGTATGAACAGTGCTGGGGGCTGAAAACAAAAAAAGCAAACAGAGCTTCTGTCTTTACAGAGGCTCTTTAAGATATAACTAAAATCAAAAAATTTACAAGTTTTAAAGTGGCTGTTTTGAAACATATAAGTGAAAAATAATGGCTCTGGTTAAACACAATTCTATAAAACTGTATTTTCATTAACATGGATCACCTGAAACAAATATAAAAAAGAATAAAACAGAAAAGATTGTTCATTTCTATGAAGTAGGCCAAAAATGTGTTTAATTTCATTATAGAACACAGTCAGCTTCAGGCCAAGTCACCAATTAAGGCAATAATGCTAAAACTATTAAACTACAGAGAAAACAACCAGTGTTCAAAGTCCCTGAAATAGGGCTAAGGAAATAGCAGAGTCAGTGTTTGCTTTGCCAACATGAGGACCCAAGTTCAATCTTCAGAATTACTGAAAAAATGCCAGGTGTGGTGCCACATACTTGTAACCCCAGCACTGCAGAGGAGAGACAGATGGGTTTGGGTTTGGGGGCTCACTGGCTGGTTAGCCTAGCCTAATTGGCAAGCACCATGTTCCAGTGAGAGACCTGCCTCAAGATTTGGATAGTGTTGCTAAGGATTATACCTAAAATTGTTCTCAGTCTTCCACTTGTGCAACACACATGTCCAGTACACCTGCACCTACACACATGTATCTGGACACACAGGCACGCGCGCGCGCACGCACACACACACACACACACACACACACACACACACACACACACACACACACACACACAGTCTCTGCAATAAAGGGATATCAGAAAAGAAAATATTTTGGAAAAAAGTAGGAAGGCAAAATAATGTCAATTATTCTTAAGTCCTATGAACATAATGATACAAACAAGTTCTCTTCCACTTTAGAAAAGAATTGTTACAAAGCAGAAGCCATCTCCTGTGTCCTTTCTAATTCCTCTCCAGCCCCTGCAGAGCTCTACAACTACTCTCAGGTATGATGCTAGTTGGCAGACCATTGTAAAGACATTTTTTTTGAGTGTATACTAAATACTATGTATAGGAAAGCATGAGAGTATTTTAGAACATCTGTGTCATACATCCTGACATGGAGATATTCCTAAATTTAAACCAGTGGAACCAAATTTAGTAAAATGAAAGAGAACACAACTCACAGAAACCTAGGAGAACATAAATGGTTAGAAAAAACAAAAAATAAAAAAGCTATAAAAATATCTTCCTAAGCCAAACTCAAAATTCCTACTTGAGAAAGGCCTGACTTTGAGTATACCAATGCCAATGTTACTGCTAAATTAAAAAACACAGGTAATCTGCTAAGATTTTACTCAATGTTCCCCAGGCTGTAAAGCAGTCATAGAAGACATAAAGTGTGGGAGATAAGACTCCAGGGCAAAATATTGTCTGATGGATGTTTATTCAGGGAGAAATCACTTACACCAGAAACAGATGACCGCAGGTTCCAGTTCCAAGGATGCCTCCAGATGCTCTCTGTCTCTGACCAGGAAATAAGAGAGCGAGCTGGGGTCCTGGACCCTAGACCTAGTTCCCACAGGTCAGGCACACCCCAGTGGTCAGTGCAACAGGTCTCACTACAGGGACATTCCTAAACTGTAAAAGCTAACTAAGCCTTCTGGACTTACATTAATAGTCTTTTCTCATAGTTACACATTTTAACACAAGCAGTTAACACAAATCTGCCACCTTAGCTACAGGAACAAAACTGTTACCCTATCAGTAAATATTCACCTGTATTTTGGATTCGCAAACTTTTTATTCAATACATAGTTGCAAAACTTTTCTCCTATTATATAGTTTGTCTTTTTAATCACTGACTGCTTCATGGGGAAGTTTTTAAGTTTATAGCCTCCTTTGTTTTTGTTGCTTTATATCAGGAAGTCTTTGTTAAATCTATTGTCATAGAATTTCTCCCTATATTTTCATTTAGTAGTTTAGTTTCAATTCTTTTTGAAAAATGTGTTTGTTTTTATTGTATGTGTAAAATGTGTACCTGTGTAAGTCTACATTCACCATATTCCTGCCTAGTGCCCAAGGAGGACAGAGGGCATCAGACTCCCAGGAACTAGAATACAAGTGGTTGCAAGCTGCCTGACAAGGGTACTGGGAATTGAACCTGGGTCCTCTTGCAGTACAGTAAGCAAATTTTTGGAGGTGTTACTATATATTTTCACTTTCTTAATGTAGACACAAAATTATGTATAAGTTGGTATATTACGAAGGATATAAATGTAGAGGCAGTGGTAAAGAGAAAGACTGTTTTGCATATTATTCATTTTCTACATAATACATAAAAGTTTCACACATGCCATATTTACTAGTTAACTTTATGACTGCTATATCTAAACAGAAGAAGAATGAATGTAAAGGGGAGAGCTTTATTTTGGTGCACAGTTCGGGGATATAGTCTGTCATTGTGGGGAAGTGATGTCAGTGGGAGAGATGGGAGAAGGCTGCACTTTTAAGTAAGCTCTCACCAGTATCCTGTAAGGAATGCCAACCAATTTATTGATGCACTAAATTGGTATCATACCTTTGGTCTGTTGTTGACTTCCTACCTGGTATAAATAGACACTTGTTTATGTCTCTGTTATATACAACACTTGACAAAATGGATTTTCTCATGCAGAAGAATCAAAGATTATATCAACCTACATAGAAATCTGTGCTGATTAAACACATTAATAATCTCAAAATATCCAAAATTCATTAGTGTCTCATTAAAGAAAAGAAACTAAAAGCACATTCTCTCGGAATTATTTTATCAAGAGCAAGCACAGATCTGAATTTTCTAATTCTCTCTTCCTGTATCTTATGTTCTCTCTTGTCTGTAATCTGTATGAGACTGAAAGCTGTGTTGTGAATCTATGTGTCCTTGTGTGTTGGGGAGAGGGGCCTCCCTAAGAAATGGCTTTTGCTGTGCAATTATTGAGTAGCAAAGAAAGTGTAACATGAGGGATGAATACGGGGTACTTTAAAAGAAATCATGAACAGAGTTTTACAAAGGATTAAAGTTTTACTGACTCTAACCAGATAACAAATGACAAAATGCTATCAAGCAATATCTGTATGCTGTTTCCAGCACTTAAGGTGGATCCTTGTTTCATAAGATTGCTTTTCAACCTATTTTTGCTTTCAACAGATGACTACCATATCAAGCACACACACACAAACACACACACACAACACACACACACAACACACACACACACACAGAGCTCTAGGTCAGGGACATGGGAGAGTATATAATTTAAGACTCCAGCTATGCATTAATTTAAGTTTTAAAAGTTGATTACATGGAAAATTCAAAGCAACTCAGGTTGGTTGTTACTTGTTCACTTAAAGATTAAAAGCACAGGCTGAGATATACCAGGACAAGCAAGGGAAGTAGGGCTGGCTCAGTGGTTAAGAGATATAATAGGACAGCAATCTTAACTTTTAAGTAACCTCAAGGTATATTATTAAGTCTGGCTCTGAGGTCCAGCAAAAGCTCTAGACTGTTAAACATAAGGGGTATTTCCATAATAATGTTTCACCACAAAAAATCAATTAAATATGAATAAAAGACAGATCTCAAACTGAAACCTCTAGAGAAAAATATGAGAGAAAAAATATGAGACAGAGGCATAAGCAAGGATTTTTTTTAAACAAGGTTCCATTGTGCTGGGAATAATCTCAAGAACAGACAATTTGAATTACATAAGATTAAGATCTTTTACACAGCAAAGAAACAATCACCATAGAGAAAATACATCATATATACATGAAACAGCAGACTAGTATCCAGGATATAAAAAAAACCATGCAATGCAGTAAGCACTCTTAGCCACCAAGCCATCATCTCTCTAGTCCCTTAGTTTAAATTCTTACAGTTTAGGTCTTTAATATATTTAACCATAAAGACATTCTTTTATAAATTCCCCTTATATTTTAGAGTCTAGTTGTAAACTGTACTTGAAACCCCCTTCAATTGTCCATACAGGAGTATATGTATTTGTACTGTTTTGTGAACACATTGACACTAATATTTACACAAATGTATAAATGGGAATGTACTATATGTGGTAAAAAAGATCATGTCTTCAAAGTCTGTTTTTTAAGCATTAGACTCTGACTTAGTAAAACAAAATGCTCATTTCATGAGATTGTCTAAGGAAGAAGACTAAAGTCCCTACCCTTTAATTAATGATAAAGGATTTGGGAGGGAGAGATAGGAGAAGGGAGAGAGATACACACAGAAGACAGACAGAGACAGAGAGACAAAGAAAGAAATTTTTTGGGTGTAGTACCAAGACCTCAATATTTTCACTGTTGTTTAATTATTAAATTCTGTAACTTCACTACATTGATATTCTATTCCTAAACAAACTGCTTTGAAGATTAGACTTACAGGTGTATAGAAATATAAAAATTCTTCATAATGATTTGCATAACATTCTCTGGAGCAAAACAACATTCAATTTTAGGCTGATCTAATTATATGGTAATCAGTACCTCTATGAATATTATATTAATACTTTTCCACTAAAAGTTTCCCATTTGTACTTCTATTATACCAGTGACTTTAAAGATCAGTGATATTTCCTACTGTATTGCTTAAATATATTATCTCAATACATCAACTCCAAACTTTAGGACTGAAAACGCCCAGTTCAGATAATGGTAGCTCCTCCCCAAGATGATCATTTTGTTTGTTGGTTGGCTTGAGACAGGGTTTCACTATGCAGCCCAGGTCAGCCTGGAACTTGCCATGTGGACCAAGATTGTCCTTTGACTCACAAAAATCCTCTAGTCTCTGTCTCCCAAGTACTGGAATTAGAGTTGTATACCACCTCACCTAGCTCATTAAATTGGGCAATCTACTTAAAAGTAAAGTTTTTCCTTTTTCTTTTCTTTTTTCTTTTTTTTTAAGTGAAGCAACACATTCTTTATTGCTTTGATTTCCCATCACCTATTCTCAAACCTTCTATACTGTAAAAACAGAGACCAGGGATGGGGACACAACTCAGCAGGTAAAGTAAGGACATGAGTTCGATCTCCAGACGCTACATAGAAAAGCCAGGTACAGTGGGGTGCATTTGTCCTCTCAGCACTGGGACAGTGGTCAGCCAAAATAGCCTAACCGGTGATATCCAGGCTAATGAGAAACCCTGTCTCAAAACAAAGTGGACAGAACCAGAAGAATTACACCTGAGATTGACCTGTGGCCTAGACACATACACACTCCAGAGGCCAAATATACTATATTACTTAATATAAGTTGAAGGAGGGGAGAGGGAGATGTCATTCAGGGAAATAACTACATTAAGGCTCAACTGGAAAATATTTTTAAATAAAAACAAGCAAAACTTTTACGATATTGGAATGGGTAATCAAACTAAGGTTTAAAAAAAAATTCCAGTTTATCCTCATAGTGACAAGCATGCTGGAAGAAATGCAGACATTTCCTTACTCAATGAAATAGATCATTCCTGTGTCAGTGTAGGCCATTTCCCAGTTTTGAGGCAGTGGTTCCAGATTCTCATCTCTCATCATATAATTTCTAAAGTCCATGGAGCTATTTGTTTGGTTATAACTTGGAACAGTCTTCATCCAGCAGTCAGATGACTCAGAATGCATCTCTCTGGCTTCTGTAGTTGTTGGAAACAAAACATCATAAAGGGTAAAGTTATTTTTTTTAACAAAATGCCAAGTGCATATATATATATATGTATGTATGTATGTATATATGTATATATATAAAACAATGCAATTATACATTATAAATTCTCATATCTATTCTGTGTATATTCCTTTATTAATTTTGAAAGAAGTAAACATACTCAGGTTTTTTTTTTTTTTCTTTCATTTTCTGATTAAAATAAACTCTACTCCTCTGATGCTAGTCTGGGAAAACAGCAAAAACCAACACCAGAATCAATCAGTAAGAATCTTAATAGCAGCATGCTGTACCTATATAGACCTTTTATATGGCAAGCTCTACTTTAAGTGCTTAACATATATTAACTCATAGTCTTCATAGTGACCCTATTATTATTATCATATTTTTACAGATTGAGGAAACCAAGCCACAAAGAAGTTAAGTTAGTCAGGTCACACAGCCATTAAACAGCATAGCCAGGATTTGAATCTAAGCAGATTCATAGACTTTTAACACAGATATTTAAAGAATACTTTATTTTCAAAAGTTAAATATAACACTGGTAATATTAAAATCCTTTTGGAGTCCCAAACTCTATGATGTAGGCAGACTTAGTTATTGTCTAGGGAGTCTACAAGCAATGCATTTAAAACACACACCTAGAACTTATGTTACATTATATCATTTTTACATTTTTTATAAGCAGTATCTTTAATCTAGATAATGTGAGGAAAAGCTTCTGATATCATGAGGTATCATCCCATATATTACTTCAGCTCTAGTCACTCTTTGGATAAATCTGGCCACCAATATATTAATCTTGCTTCTTACAGATTAACAGCAATAACTAAAATACAACAGTTATAATAACAATATCCTGTTCTAGAAGTTATGCAAATATACTCTCTCTTGCTCTCCCAAAATACTTTACTATATCTAGTAGTATTTTCAGACCACTTTTGCGTTGTGGATAATAGAAAGTGGAGAAAATGAAGTTATAGATTATGGAGGACCTACTTTTTTTTTTCTTATTCTGTACCTTATGATGTCCTCATTGCTTATTTCATGGAGAAAACAAAAGCAAGTACAAGCACAAGAAAACTATATAAAGTCCCATCATTCAACAGACACAGCCCATTTATGCACCACTGATTACTTACTACTGAAGAATGTTTATGTTCCTCCTCTAAGGCTAACCCTCCAACTATAAACAATACCTGACTCTTTCCTGCCTTTAGCCACTCTCTGTTCTACACCACCAATCTTCCCAAACTATTAGACCCTATATACCTATATGTCACTTCTCCATTCTTTAAAAATAGACAGTTTTCCTTCCCCTGTGACAAGGCCCTCGAGCTTTCCACTCTATGCCAAACCACCTTCGCACAGTTTAGATCCGCTGCCACTACTCCCACTCTTCCATTTCTTTATGGGCCACCCCACCCTATCAAGACCTTGAACTGACATTAATGGAACTATACTTACCAAGGTCATCAATGACCTACACAAATCCAGTGACCAATTCTCAGTCCATGTCTTATTTGAATCATAAATAGCATCTGATATAACTGGTTACTTTCATCCTTCTATATACTTCCTGATTGCTGTTCCTATTCATGCCCATTCCTTCCTACTGCCTATTTTCAATACAGAAGCCTGGAAGAGCCCATTAAAGCCTGTTGCCTATTCCTCTTCTTCTCAAAATACCAACTGTGACTTTACATCTCAAAATAAAACCCCAAATCCTTTCAATGGCCTCTAGAACTATGTAACATGTACTATCCCTTCCCTGTCATTACTGACTGACCTCTAAAATAGTGACCAGTCACTACTGTATTCTATTACCTTATATCACTCTGCTCCAAACTTATACAACACCTTGGCCACACCATGGCCAAACACACTGGCTTCTTTACTGCCATTGCAGATATTTGAATTTACAGAAATGCTCTTCTCTCAGATACTTGGGAGTTTACTCATTTGTTTCAAGTCTTCTCTGTCACATTATCTAAAATTGCAAGTTGACTACCTCTATTTTCTTTCTACCTCCTTGAATGTCTTGTTTGACATCATCAGACACAGTTTTTATATATATATATATATATATATATATATATATATATATATATATACACATAAAATTTATCCAGTTATGACTCATCAGAAAGTCAAGTTCATTAACAGGAGCTTTGGTCTGTTTGTTCAACAACTCCTGGCAATTAGAACAAATGGCTACCAATTAGTAGGCCACCAAATGTTCAGTAACTATTTGCTGAATGAACATATGAATGAAATTCCTGGAATAATTTCCTTGCAGAATATGTAATAAATATTTAAAGGTACCCAATGTAGAAATCAATCTGAAAGTGAGTTACATTTGGGTAAAATAAGTATGACAGACAAAAGCAACAACAACTAAACGATCTATAGTACTCTTTCAATGCAATTCAGCAACTAAACCTTTTAAAACACAATTTCAGTCTTGACATACAAATAAATGTACTGGCAAACTCATTAAACATAAATATTGAGAAGTTAGAACAATACACAGAACTCACCACTTGGAGAGGGAAATAAACAATGATCATATAAGGCAAAAACAATATACAAGAAAATTTTAATAGGTGATAAAAGAAAGATGAATATGCTTCAGGATCATATAGAGATGGGTTGCAAATCTAGGGATATGATCAGCATTTATTTCCTTCTTATGTAGTGAATACAGAATTGAAAAAATACCAGAAAAAATTCCAGCCTCCATAAAGTTTACACACTAGTTTCAAACAGAATAATTACAATGATTAACACTAACATAAGTTCTTTGAGAGCGTCTGGCTTCCTAGTTCTGTCCACAGTTGAACCTCCTGGGCAATTAAAAAATTATTCTGGGACACTCAGGGCAGATTCTTTACCCCTTACCTTTTATTTTCATTGAGTAAGAAATATGAAAGGCAAGCAAAAGATACAAAAGAAAATATGAATCTTATTTGTAAATTATCTTTGAGTGGCTCTAGAATTTAAATTTAAAATATTGCTATAGAACTGTTCAGGTAATTTCTTCTGGCAAACCTCCAAAGTCTATGTCCTTTGGGTTGAAAGCTGTTATTATAAAACCAATTTTATTTTAATCCTAAGAAATAGGAATTATGCCAGTAAGATTCTCATATTCCAGCATCAGACAACAAGGTAATGATATATCATTAATGATATCTTACTATTAATTTGTCAAAGTTAAGAAAACTCAATAAGAAATACATTGTTCTATACACAGCTTTTGAGAAAATTAGAATTCTATCACCTGCTGTATATATATTTCAAAAAAACTTTTACTATTTCAATTACAGGATTAAAGCCAATCTGGCCAGGCGTTGGTGGTACACGCCTTTAATCCCAGCACTTGGGAGGCAGAGGCAGATGGATCTCTGTGAGTTCAAGGCCAGCCTGGTCTACAGAGCTAGTTCCAGGACAAGACTACAAAGCAATACAGAGAAACCTCAGGAAAGAAAAAAAGAAAAAAAGCCAATCTAAAAGAAATCAAGTTGTTAATCTGTTTACAAACCTGCGCTTCCATTGCCATTAACAGCTTCTTTGTCTTCATCATCCTCTTCTTCAGGGAGAGAGCTGTCCATCCTTTCCATCTTGCTGACGGATGTAGTTCGTTTTCTTTGGGATTCTGTGTCAAACTCATTGTCAAAGAGGACCTGATCAACCGGATCTGGCTGGAAAGGACTAGGCTCTGCTGGAGGCTTGGGAGTGCCATAGAAATTTCCTGTGGTGTACAAAATGACAGCAGCTGAAAGCAGGAATGCTGACTGAGTTACATGAATACAGCTTAGAGTATCTCTCTGTTGTTTCCTACACTGAAGTTGTGTAAGTACCTACCATTTACTGAAAGGAGGCCAAAGCACTCCCTGAGAAAGGAAGCAATATGGGAGTATGGGATAATTTCTCATATAGCTTTGACATATTAGCTAACATATTTTATTAGTTAGCCATAAAGTTGATGATATCAATTATTCCTCTTAGACTTGTTTTATATGGATTCTGAACTAGGGCCAAATTTGGAAATATAAAACAATCATTGTCTTATGCAAGAAAGAAAGGTACAAAAGATAAAGAACAAAATTAACTCAAATAATGAATTATTTTACTAAAATGAGGGTATATACCAAAGCTAAGAATTATTTCATACATAAATATAAGCTGTTTGCAATCAAGTTCTATACTGGTGTATATACTCAAAAAAGCAAGAGGTAGGTGAGTGTTTTACTGAGGATCCATGATTTTTATATTAGCAGTAACTAGTCCAGATAAGAATGAAAACAAATGAGATAACTTTCAGTTTGTCATGCAATTTCCATTGGGCAGGCAGGCACAATGTGAGAACACTCAGCAAGTTTAGCTGTCTCTACAGTTATTGCACCCACTCCTTTTGACTTTACATCAATCATTATGTTAATGTTATAAAAAGATAAATAATGGTTAAGAAGTAAAACACTTGTCTTTTATTATTGTGCTTATAAAATATCACACTTTTAGTCAAACTGTTCAGCTCAAAATGAGGTAATTAAGATACTCATTGACATAATGGAAATTGAAGAGAATAGGTATTTTCCCCTAGATTGAAAAAAATCATGTTAGACTACATAACACTAAGACAAATATAGAATCAACATAGTATACCTTAATCTGCATGTTAGGGGGAGGAAACATTATAGTGAATTCTGTTGAAGTTTGACTATAGTTGCAATTACCAATATTCAGGAAGTCAAACTAAAAGACTTCTCAACTCAATTATTTGTTTCCAAACCCACATTTGAAGTGGGTTATGCCACAGATATGGGTACAAATATTTGTATTAAAACAGACTAGATTTTCCATAAATTAAAAAGCCTTAATACTTCAAAAGTAGAGTTTAGTCGTGGGGGGGGATCAATTTCTCCATTTTATCTTACTGGTTGTGAGCCTAACCTTTAACGGCTGAACCATCTCTCCAGCCCTTTATCTAATTTTATAGACAGGACTTCACTGTGTGGCCCTGGCTGTTCTGAAACTCACTATGTATACCACACTGTTCTCAAAACCACAGAGATCCACCTGCCTGTGCCACTGCACTATGCCCTGCTATTTTTCCTTTCTAAAGCTCAACAATCATACTATCAGGGATATTGGATGAACCAAAATAGAAATAAAAGTGCATGTTTTCTAGGGAACAATAGTGTCAACAGACAAACATTTTACTGTAAATTCTTAGTTAACTGTGTAAAACTTAACATGCTTGTAAAAGAAAAAAATAGGAAAAAAAATGAAGAGTACAAATTGCTACCAGTCACTAAACAGATTTGGGGGAGTCATAATAATTTTTTGCAGTTTCCTTCTTTAAGAAAGGGCTTTCCAGGGATAGGGAGATGGCTCAGCAGTTAAAAGCAGTTGCTTCTCTTGCACAAGATCCAGGTTTCTAGCACAAGATCACATATAGTAGCTTAAAACCATCCATAACTGCAGCTCCAGGAGACCCAGCGCTCTCTTCTGACCTCCATAGGCACCAGGCACGAATGTAGTATACATACACATACATCCAGGCAAAACACTCATAGATTTCTTTTAATCTAAAAAGTTTTATTTAATTAAAAAAAGAAAAGGCTTTTCATTTATAGAGCTATTAAATATTTCAAACATGATATTATAGTTAACAATATCTGGCTCATATTAGAGTCATCTATGTCATACACACATTTACTTATACCCATATAAATAAATATAAGTATATTTAGATACCCTTTGGGTATTAGATTTAATTTTTAAAAATTGTATTTAGCAGAATCCCTGCCCCTCACCAACCATCTCTCACTTTAAGACAGGGTTTTACTATGTGGCCCCAGCTATCCTAGAACTTGCTATGTAGACCAGGTTGGCCTCTAACTTTCAGAGATCCATCTGTCTCTTCCTCTGTTCCCTTCTCCCTCTCCTCCCCTGTGCCTGCTTCTCAAGTACTGGGTCCAATATTAAAAGGTGTACACTATCATGCTGGAATTTCTTCCTTTTAAGAACAGGATCTTATCCAAGGCTGGCCTTGAACTCCTGATTTTCCTGCCTCTATCTCCCAAGTGCTGGGATTATAGGCACAAGTCAGCTATGCTTGACTATAATTATACTTACTTTTTCCCCACTCCTTGAAACAGGATCTACCTTCTAGAACCACAATGTTTGTGAAATTATCAAACAAGAACCCTTGTACACTGCTGTGAAACTATTCAAAACTACCCCATCAGACACAGTAAATATACAAGTCAAAAAATTTTGGTCTAGCATCAGGAGAATGAAGAAATAAAATGCAATACTCAAATGATAGCATACTATGAGAAATTAAATCAATGAATTCATATAAATGTAGGATGATAACATGGAGGAATCTAAAAACTACAGTAATATGTAAAAACAAGAATGGAATGAGACAACACAGATCATATGTAAATAATAAATATGCACATAAGATACAATACACATTTTCTAAGAGCATATATAAAAAACATGAGTATTAAACAAATAAGAATGGTTAAACGTAAAAGGTAAGCTCTTTTAATAAAAGTGAAAACAAATTAGCTTGTCCATTTCCCTGACATGACTATCATTTTTCTTTAAATTTCATGTTGTTTCTTCATAGCACCTCAGTTTATACTTAATTTAGTTTTGACTACCTTCCCTACTAAGATAAAGTATTCATTAAGGCAGTAACATTTTGATTTTGTTCACCACAGTATGCTTACAAGACTTGGAACATAGTACATACTTGACAAGTGGTTGCTGAATAAATGAAACATGATCAAACAGATTTTTAAAATCAATGAATTACTCATGGGAATTAAACCTAGAAAATGTAGGTAGATCTATGTTTATAGGCAGGAAGTAAATGACTCAGAGTTCTGAATAAGAAAGGGATTATGACCAGAATGATCAAAGCTAAACTTGAGGAAGCCCAGCATTGTAGCAGGATGGAATGAACAGAGGCAAGAAACTGGGGGTGGAGGAGAGATCAACTGCAATAGGGTAATTAACTCATCGAAAGCGCCTAAAGGAAGCAGTGAAGAAAAACAAAACAAAACATGAAAGTGGCTATGAAGAAGAAATGACTAGATGTGGCAACAAATAAAATATGTTTTCTGAACAAAAATGTGCATACATATGCACATACATACATATGAATGAGATGCATTCAAGGTTATTTATCGAACATCATCTCTAGACCCTGAAGACAGCATCAAGCAAGAAAGGACTTATCACGACTACACAGAATTTGGGAAAGAGGCAATCATGGAAGCAGAACAAAGCAATGTTGAAAAAGTATAAGGTGCTATGGGAGTCAATAAGCTTGCCAAGTACAAAGTGTGCGAGATAAGAAAAAATAAGTATATAATATGGAATCATTTAACAGTGTAGAGGAAACAGATGGGAAAATTAATTATTGGCTCTATCCTCCAATCTGTACTTCTTTTTTTTGTAAGATGTTTAAAGTACATATAAATTTCTCAAAGTACACAAACTTTATATTTTGTCCATGAACAGAAAACCATCAACAAGTACTCGTTGGGTTTAGATGATGACAATGAATTGCTATGAAATATGTAAACTTCCCAGTTTGGCTAATTTCTTGTTTATTGTTCACAGTGAACTTTTTAATGTGATGTAATGCTTCTGGTTATTGTCTAATACCACCTAATTGGTAAATTAAGACTCTTCTAATGAAAAGGACAATTTTCTAATAACTTAAGATTTATTTTTACTTTATGTGTACAGTTGTTTGCCTCAGGTATATCTATGTGTGCAGTGCCTACAGAGGCCCAAAGAAGGCATCGGGTCCCCTGAAACTGCAGTTTCAGACAGTTGCTAGCTGTCATTTAGGTGCTGGAAATTAAAAGCAAACCTTCTGGAGAAGTAGCCAGTGCTTTCAACCATTGATCCATGTCCATAGTCCTCCCAAATTTAAAAAAAAAAAAAAAAAAAAAAAAAAAAAATCAAATTTACTGATGAAATTCCCTCAGAAATAATTGTAGTCATCTGGACAGTTTTGAGATAGTTTTAACATCTGGAGACATACCATCATACGTTCCACTTTCTAACAATGCTCCGCTTTCTTCCAGTGCTTTGAACTGTTCAACAGAAATGAAATTATAGTCCACCCCTGGGACTTCCCCATCCCTGGGAGCCCTTGTAGTGCCTAAGGAGAAAAGAAAAATATAATTGTAAAGTACTTTTAAAAAAAAACAAATTATTCAGAGTACTATAAAGTTCAGTCTAAGAAGACACAACTTATTTATTTAATACATTGTTTCTGATAAAGGTCTGAAATTTTAGGCAACTTAATATCAAAGCAGCACAATAAATATAGGAGGAAATAAGATAACCATGAAATTCAAACCTATAAAAACCCTAAAGTTTAGTGCTACAGAGAATTTCCTGGCACACAATTATTTAATTTTTTTTAAACTTTTAATTGCGCATGCACGAGTGTGTGTGTGTGTGTGTGTGTGTATGAGTGCAGATGCCCAAAGGAGATTCCCTGGAGCTGGAGTTACAGGTGGCTGTGAGCTGCCTGATGTGGGTGCTAGGAATCAAACCTGGGTATTCTGCAAGGGCAGTACCTGCTCTAACCGCTGAGCCATCTTTCCAGCACTATTTAAAACTCCTGAACTGAAAGACGGAAGGATAAATTCACCAGGAATAAATTCATCACCCCTTACAACTTTATGAAGGCATAGATAACAAAGATTGTATATATTTTTGGTATATACATTTTGAGGTGGGGAAAGATGGTGTTTCACTCTATATCTCTGGCTGGCTATGTAGACCAGGCTATCTTCAAACTTACCTCTTTTTATAATATCTAAAATGTGAAAAAGATCCACAAAGTAGATGATGATTATGATGATGGTAAAAATAATAGATTGAGAAAAATAATGACTATGGAAACATTCTATACAGTGATTATACTGAATTTCCTTCATCATTTAAAACCTGTCTTTCTAAAAGAACATAGCAATTTTGTTTTAGATTCTAGAGGATACAAAAGTTATACAATATAGCTTCTTCTTTTAGTATAATATTTACTTTTATTATCAAAAATTTTATTTCTCATATAATAAAATACATTGTAAGATTCTTTCAATCAGCCAGGTGGTGGTGGTGCATACCTTTAATCCCAGCACTTGGGAGGCAGAGGCAGGTAGATCTCTATGAATTTGAGGCCAGCCTGGTCTACAGAGGGATTTCCAGGGCAGCCAGAGGTGTTACTTTGAGAAATCTTGTCTCAAAAAAATCAACAGCTTTTTGCTTTATAATATGTAGAAAGTTGCTAGGAAGTTGAATGGTTAAAATTTAAAACTCAGAATTAGCTATGAAATATGGGAGAATCCATGGCTACAATAACTGCACTTCTTTCCACTAAGAGGTGGAGCTTCTCCCTTCAGTCTAAAAATTTTTTAAATTTACTACTTTAATGTTGAACATGCCATGCAAGTTTAGGAGTCTATATTTCTATCTCCCAACTTCCTGGAATGTTCCCATTACCATGCAAGAAACACAGGCTAGACCCTTGAGTAATTAGAACTCCAGCTAACAAACAGTAAGAGGCCCCTAGTCATAAAGGCAGAGCCATCCCAGCTTCTCAAGTCCCAGCTAAAGCTGTCAATGATTTTGCCACAGGAATGATGCCAGCTAAACCCGGGAAACTCATGAAAGTCATGGCAAATTGACACATGACAGCCATTTTAAGCCACAATTTTCAAGGCACTTTGCTATGTAGCAAAGGCTAACAGAACAGGAAAATGAATTTTGCTACACAATATAACAGCTATATAAAACTCCAATTCATAAGCAAACCAAATTATAAATAATACCATAAAAATAGCACCAACCCAAGAGGCAGGAAGAACTACCTTTTATTCTGGAATTATTAATTAATGGTATGATTTAGAACAAGAATTTAACCTTTCTGGGATTCATTATCTTTCTGCTGGACAAGAAGGGTATTTTCTACAAACAGGCATGACTTTAGTGCTAATTCTCATCACAAATTACTAATATGAACTCTGACTTCTTCCCATACATATTGAAAAATCTATCCTTTTTAAAATAATTTTTATTTAAATTAGAAATAAGCTTGTTTTACATTCAGTCACAGTTCCTGCAGCCTCTCATCCTCCCCTGTTCCCCCCCACCAATCCCCATCCAATCCCTTTCTGCTCCCCAGGAAGGGTGAGGCTTTCCCTGGGGAGTCTTCAAAGTCTGTCATATCATTTGGAGCAGGGCCCAGGCTCTCCTCCATGTGTCTAGGCTGAGAGAGAATCCCTCTATGTGGAATGGGTCCATGTGTATACTAGGGATAAATACTGATCCCCTACCAGAGGCTCCATAGACTGTCCAAGTCCTCCCACCTAACACCACATTCAGGGAATCTGAGTTGGTCCTACTATGCTTGTTTCCCAGCTATCAGACTGGAGTCCATAAGCTCCCTCTTATTCAGGTCAGCAGTTTCTATGGGTTTCTCCAGCCTACCCTTTTGCCTTTAGTATCTCAAAAATTGTCTTTAGTTTCTTGTTACTCTCTACATACTTTATGTGTACAAGTTACTTAGCACATTTTTCCTTTTTACAAAGAAAGGGGTTCCACTTACTCAGTTTCTACCTTCTCCCCTCATTTTCTCTTCAGCACATTACAATCATATGTTTGCTTCATCACTCAATAAGACAAGTTAATCTCTATTTGTTTAACTCAATGATTATATCTCACCCATCATGTACCTAAGGACATGTGATATAACATATCACTCCAATGGTTTGTTTGTTTATTTATTTATTTTTAGTTTGAGGTACACAAAAAGGTAACCAAAATATGCCTTTTAACAATTGAAATTGATGTAAATAAATCCAGATAAAAATAAAAGTATTTCTAGCTTACTGTGGTGGCACATAACTTAGATCTCAGCCTTTGGGCAGCAGAGGCAGGTAGTTCTCTGTGAGATTAAGGCAAGACAGGTCTACATACCAAGTCTCATGACAGCCACAGTTACACTGAGACCCTGTCTCAAAAAGTAAACCAACCAAACAAACAAAAAAATGTCTAAAACTACAAAAGGTTCTTCATGTGCTTCAATAAGTCTTTCATTCTTTCCATCCCCAAAGTAACCACCATTTATATATTTGTGAGGTTGGCTTCCTATTTTTCTGGCTATACCAACTAAATAATACATTTCTAAGAAACTGTGCTTTGCCTGGTTGGTAGCTTCATTTGATAAGAATTATCTATTATCAATTCTCCTTATGTTCACACAGGACACTTGTTAACGTATTTTAAAACCTTTGCCAGTAAACTGAGTATTTCAAGGCACTTCACAACATATTTAATGCATTACTTACTGCATTAGGAGGTTAAACATTCTTTTAATATGCTGATTGGTTACTATAATTTGCAGATGATTTATCTCATCTCAACTCAAGTTAAGGGTTGGTCCCCAACGTAATAGAGTTGAGAGGTGATGGGATCATTAAACACAAATCACAGTCAACTATGAATCCTAAGAGATACAATAATGACTGGCTTGGCAAGACACGCTCACTGGTGTAGGAGTGGCATGGACAATATAAGAGTAACCAACTATTTTCTGATTACATTTAAGTCTTGCTCCACAAAAGAAAACCCATATCTGGCACCATTATCACGCCAAGAATCTATAGCTAGATAGGTCATAGACTCTAAGGGAGCATCTACAACTATTATTTCACTGGATGGATAAAGTACTAAACTGAATCCTAATATCTTATTCTTATACCCTTAGATCAATAAATACATCTCTCAACCTTCATCTGAGAAGTTTCTATTTGTAGAAGATGGTGACAAATCCAGAGACCCATATCAAGCCAAGGTTCAAAAAATAGGTGACTGCAGAATACTTACACCTAAATGGAACACACACACACACACACACACACACACACACACACACACACACACACACACACCATACCTCTACTCCCAAGGGTCAGGGATCACTGCCAAAGAGGGGTGGAACACAGTGTAAAAGCCGAAGCAGTAGATGAACACAAAGAAACAGTGTCTTCTGGGCAAAAAAGGGCAACAGCTCATACAAACTCACAATGGTTACAACAGTATACACAGAATTTGAGCATGAAGATGGGAGCTGGGCATGAAGGGGCACCTCTTGCCGTGGAGCTATTGGTAACTGTTTGAAGGTGTAACCCTAGTAAGCTGACAGTGCTCCAGGGAAGATCACATACCCAAGAATTTTGGGGCAGCACATATTGGGTCTTGATAGAAGGGGAGAAAGACACAAAATTGGGTGAGTAGAGAAAGGAGATGAGAGCAAATCTGATTAAGAGCGAGGAAGGGGGAATATGTTGCTTAAAACTTTCAAAGGGGAAAAAAGTGATTTAGGTCAAGTGAGATGGCTCCACGCAAGCATGCTGACTTGATTTGATCCCCAAATTCCAAGGTGGCAGGAGAGAACCACCTCCCAAAAGTTGTTCTTTGATCTCCACACATATATTTATAATAATAATAATAATAATAATAATAATAATAATAATAATAATAATAATAATAATAAACAAATCCAGGGAATTTAGTCATGGGCTCCAAACTCATGAAGGGACTAATACAATTCCTGTAGAATTGAATTAGTTGGGCTGGAGAGATGGCTCAGAGGTTAAGTGCATTGGCTGCTCTTTCAGAGGTCCTGAGTTCAATTCCCAGTAACCACATTGTGGCTCACAACCATCTGCAATGAGATCTGGTGCCTCTTCTGGTGTGTATGCATGCATGCAGATAGAACACTATATATAAACAGACAGACAGACAGGTAGATAAGAATTGAATTAGTTGTCATGTGCCAAGCATGGTGTTTCCTGCCTGTAATCTGGAGACAGAGGAGGTAGAGACAACAGATATTAAGAGCCCAGGGCCAACCTGGCCACATAAATGAGACTCTATATTAGAAAACAACTCTATATTAGAAAACAAAGAGTAGATTAGTTACTGTTAAAGCTAAAGTTAATATAAAATATGAAGCCCAACTAATCTTCTCACTTTTTGGAACTTGTGTGTATTTTGCTCACATATCCACTTTCCCTTCAGGATGAAGCTCTTACAAGAGCCAAGCAAATGCTAGCATACTGCTCTTGAACTTCTAAAATAATGAGTCAGAAATCCAAAAAGCCAGCCCCTCCCCAATGAAACCTTTTTCTTTATAAACAACCCAGTCTCAATAATTTGCTATAGCAACAGAAAATGAACTAAACCACTAGCCATCTATATTTCCTATTATAAAGTACCTCTTCAAGTCTTCATTCTTCGCTACTGAACTGTCTTTTTTAAAATTTATATTCTTTATGTTCTTGATAGTACAATAAATTATCAAATCTAATCAGCTAAGAGTCTGTACAATATACCATCATTTCATCTCTAAGAATGACTTAAAAATTCATCTATTGTAAGATGTGCTCAGTTGTAAATATTGTAGAAAAAACATGAAATAACTGTTTTAATCCCTTTTCTAGATATGTATTACGTACCTATGAAATACATCCATAGATATATTTCTATGAAATATGATTTTCTGAAAGCATTTTCTTCTGTACATATGTCCAATAGACATTACAGAGAAAACTGAGGCAGAGATAACCTTTCAAAAACTATCGCAATCCTTCAAACAAAATGCAAAATAGTTCTAATTGAAAATATTACTACAGTTGAAAAGAAATGCTAAATTGCTAAAAAAAAGTACTAGAATAAGAAAGATATTTTCTTTTCAAAATGATGGAACAAATTGTGTGATATAAATTCTGCAACTATTATGATCAAACAGAAAACAGAGACCACACTGAAGTAAATGGGCACCATAGACTCTACTATATTCCCCTCAGGTACAGCATTCAGTTGTGTTTACTTATTTGCTACTTTTTGACAATAAGATATTAAGCATACTGGAAAAAATGGCATAAGAACTAATACAACGTGTGACGCTGCTATCATTCACCCACTTACCAACCATCTCTGAAATAATTTGCATTAGAGAAACAAACAGCAAGAAAGGCAGTATCTCCACTTACTCTTTCGTTTTAAAAATAGACCATTTGTTAATTTTTAACTTGGAGGGCAATCATATGTATGATGCACATGTATGGATGGACATGTGTGGACATATATGTGCAAGTGCAATGCCTGTTTTTAGATGCAAAGTCCAAATGAGAAGATAATGTATCCTTTATCATTCTCTGCCTGTTCTTCAGAGGCAGGGTCTCTCCCTGAACCTGGCTTGAGTTTCCTTAGCTAGGCTGGAAGCCATCAAGCCTGGTGACCATCCTTCTTCTCACTCCTATCTGTTCTGGAGTTAGATATTCCCGGATGCCTGGCTTATTACATGGGTGCTTGGATTCAAGCTCCAGTCCTCATGGTTGTGCAGCATGTACTTTTAGTAGATAAGTCATCTAAAGCCTCTGATTTTTCTTTTCACAACAAAACAAAACAAAACCAGACCTAATGTATTTTGTACCCAGTTAAGAAATCCTTCCCATACAGATAGACAATATGCTTTTTAGAAAGTACTGCAGTGAAGGCAGACTCATATCTAGTTCCTCAGTAAAGGGAAACAGATTTGTAGTGTGGAGAGGAAAAGATTATGAAAGGAAGGAGCAGTCTTATTTCCTATTTATTACAAAGACACCCAACAGGATTTTCTAAAAAAGTCCATTATCCCCCTTCTGATCAGTCATAGCACGTGTGTAAAGATGAGTATTTGCCACCAGGCGTTCTGTTATGTTCTATTATTATAATGCTATAATTATTCTATTTTCATGATAAACTGATATGCAGCATGCCAAATATATCTGTTATTTTCTAGTCATAGCTTTTCCCTACTAGTTCTAGAATAAGCTTCACAAAAGGAAGGCATAATTCAAAATTCAACAACCACAAATTTCTATTGGACTGGCAAAATGACTCAGCAGGTAAAAGTGCCTTCAACCTGAGATTTGAGTTAATGACCTACATGATAGAGAGAACTGACTCCCTCATGTTGTCCTCTGACCTATACGCTCTCCCTCACAAGTAAATGAATAAATGTAATTTTGAAAAATTTAAAGGGAATTTCCATCAATTTGTTTAGATTTCTTTTTTATTCTTACCATATAGAGAAATCTTATACTTGATTAGGGTAATTCTAGGAATTTTATTCTTTTTTCTTTTGAGACAAGATTCCACAGTATATCCCTGGCTGTTCTCAAACTTGGGGTGAGCTGCTTCATCTTCCCAATTTCTAGGATTGAAGCCAGTGCTACCATGCTACTCTGGGGAGCAGGTGGCGGTCTTACCCAAGCCTTCAGACAAGCACTCGACCACTGAGCTATATATGCCCAATCAAATATTGTGTAAACTTTTCTTTTCAAACTATTGATGGTATAAAATAATACAATAATGGAGGTTTGTGAAATGTACTAATTCTAATAGTATAATATAATGATTGTGCTTTAGCAACCATCAGCCCCAAGTTTTCCTAAGTCCTTTTGCTTTTAATAGAATCTCCTATGCATAGAATATATGTTAACTTGACCTGGCCTTTTTAGTTTGGCATGATGGTTAAGATTCACCCATGTTCAATTTCTTCTTATGTTTGACATGTCAGTTATGAAAAAAGTCATCTTAATTCTTTTTCAAGCAGAATGACCTGTACTTCTTTTTCTTGTTTGAGTTCTTTGGCTAGAATTCTAAGTACTAAGTTGAATAGTTTAGCAGCAAGTAAACATCCCTGGCATATTGCCTCATACTATAGAAAAAGTTAGCCGGGCAGTGGTGGCACATGTCTTTAATCCAGTACTGGAGAGGCAGAAGCAGATGAATCTCTGTGAGTTTGAGGCTAGTCTGGTCTACCAAGTGATACCAAGATAGCCAGAGCTCTCACACAGAAAACCCTGTCTTGAGGGAAAAGGAGGGAGGGAGGGAGGGACGGAGGGGAGGGGAGTGAGGGAGGGGAGGGAGGGAGGGACTAGAGAGAGAAGGAGGGAGAGAGGGAGGGAAAAGAAAGTGCTGCAGTTTCACTCTATTGATTTGATGTTAATTGTAGACTTTTCAAATATAATCTTTTATTACAATGAGGTAGTTACCTTTCTTTATATTCCTACTGTGGTGAGTAAGTACTGTTTCTGTATAAACTGAGATGTTTATGATTCATAGGTTAAACTATATTTATACCGCAGGCATAAATCCCACCTATTCATTACATACTATCATTTTAACTGAATTAAGTTTTAAGAATGGGGGATCAATATTTATAAAGGATTTAAGCTTCTTAGTGTTGAAGGGCTTTTGGCTACAGCTTCAATTTCCCCAATATCTAAAGGTTTCTTCATTTTTTTTTTAAGATTTATTTACTGTGCATATGGTGTTCTGCCTGCACACCAGGAGAGGGCGCCAGATCTCATTATAGATGGCTGTGGTATCTCTACGGCCCGGGTTCCTTTTTTTTCCCCCCCCACTTTATGACTCAGTCCTGATAGGGTTTGGTTTCTAGCTACTTACCTATTTCTTCTAGGTAACTAATTGCCAGCACTGTCACAACTCTCACATCAGCAGTCACTCCTCTATTAGTGTCTTCGTTATCTTCAGATATGTTCTCAATTCCACTGTTATTTCTATTTTTACCCACTGTGTTAAAAGTGCACTATTTTAATTTCCAGATTTTTAGTTTTTTTTTTTTTTTTTTTTTTTTGCTTTTCTTCTGTTATTACTTTCATTTCACTATGGTCAGAAGAGATACCACATATATTTAAATTTTTAAATTTGTTACTGATTGTATGTGTGGCTTGCAAATGTTTGAGGATGTATATTTTGTGTAGAGAATTCTGTATATAAATGTTAGGTCCATTTGGTCTATTGGGTTATTAAAGTTCTGTTTTAGGCTGAGTGTGGTGGTACATACCTTTAATCTCAGCATGTGGGAGACAGGGGCAGGCAGGTCTCTTTCTGAGTTTGAGGCCAACCTGGTCTACACAAAAGAGTTCCAGGACAGCCAAGGCTAAGAGGTTTTGAAAACGAAGTCCTTAAATTGGCAGTTTCAATACAGGACTTGATGTAATGCTATTAACCTTGCTAGGAGATCTGAAGATTATTTATTTGAATACCACTCAGTAATATCCCCTGGCATGTTCCACTATGAATATTTTCATCTCTGTTCAATCTTTCATTGATACTGTGGCAAAAGAAATACAAAGAGAAGCAGTAAATATTACGGAACACAACTATATAATATTAAAAACTGATAATTTGAAGTAAAAACACAAGAAATTTCAAGGTAAAACCAAACTCAAACACACAAAATATTTTCATAATTAAAAATATTATGATACAACCTATAATCTAATGTACAACATGAAGACTTTGAACAATCTTTTAACTAACTGAGAATGTCACTATAAAATAAAAAAAAATTTTCTGTATCTGGAATACTTGTCACTTAAAATCAAAGATCATTGTACTAGCTAGTTTTGTGTTAACTGGATACAAGCTAGAGTCAGCAGAGAGGAAGAAGTCTCAGTTGAGGAAATGCTTCCAAGAGATCCAGCTGTAAAGTGATTCACAGGGAGGGCCTAGCCCATCATGGGTGGTGCCATCTCTCAGCTGAGTGGTCCTGGGTTATTTAAGAAGGCAGGCTGAGCAAGCCAGGGGAAGCAAGTCAGTAAGCCTCACCCCTCCATGGCTGCTTGATCAACTTCTGCATCGGTGCTGTTTCCGGGCTCCTGTCCTGACTTCCTTCAGTGATGAACAGCAATGTGGAAGTGTAAGCCAAATAAACCCTGTCTTCCTTAACTTGCTTTTTAGTCATGGTGTTTCATTGCTGCAATAGGAACCCTAACTAAGACAAACATCAAACAATATAATGGATGCTTAATATGTTTTACGCTTTCATTTTGGGAGTGAAAAATTCATAGTTTATGTCACTATCTTCACAAATTTTACAAAATGTTTTCCAGAACTTGTTGCCATCCTCTTGCTTTAGCCTCCCAAGTGCTGGGATTACAGACATTAGCCACCACATGTGCTTTAAATTATTTACTTGTCACTTGTACTTTCATTCCATTTTAAAACAAATTTTCTATATTAAGTATTGATACTGGGTAGAGATCATTTAAAAGTTAGCAAAATATTCTTAGTTCATAATAATAAAACATTAGACCAAAGCATACTACTTTCTCTCTGTAGCACAGGATTCCCTATGCAACACTCCAGCTCATATCACATTGTAACTATTTGTAGCTATTATTACTGTTACACCAACCAAGTGCAGCAGCCCTTTGGGCTCCCAAGGCACTAGATTCGTTTGGCATTTTGTCAGTCTTCTACAGGAAATACCATGATTAAACTGCGATGCCTCAGACTGTCATGAGCTACAAGTCTCCTACTTCCCTACTGCAAAGAACTCAGCACTGGTTCCAGACCAAAAATACAACCGAAACAGCTCTCAAGGTTCCTTCATGGAGAGCCTGTCTCCTGGGATCATTATCAGTACCAATTCTTTGTCAGTAGGGACCCAGAAAAAGGAAAAAGAAATCACGTGTAATTTGAAAAAGGAAGGTTTAAAGAAATATTAACGGTATTTACAAAGAATTAACTGAGATTTAAAAATAATTTTAAAAGTAAAGAGTCTTGCTGGATTGCTTGGATACAGTGCTGGTTCAGTGGGTCAAGGCTGACAAGTAAAGAACTGACTGTCTGGGATACTGATGTGATTCACCAGCGAGCTGCCTATGCAATGGTGGTGCTTTAGTAAAGCATGTTTTGAAGTTAATAGAAAACCAACTAGAACACTGGCTGGACTTATCAGAAACCTTTTGTAGATGCTATGCATCAATCTAGGAGGGTGGCTGGGTCCACAGAAACCACCACAATACTGGTAGGACACAGAAAGCTACTATGAGGGTATTGTTTATGCTGAGAAGCCCAACATTGGTATCACTAAATTCCAGGAAGCTGATTGCTAGGGCATTGCTGAACTTAACTGGGCATCTTTTCTGCGAGAGGAGCAAAAGGACAAAAACTAGACTGAAGCCAAGAAAAGAAACCTCTATTTTTCTAGAATCCTTCCTGTGCCCTCTAGTGACAAAGCTGAGCAATGTAACAGAGGGTGGGAGAGCAATTTTCCAGCACCACAGGCGGGTAAGAAATAATAGATGGGCACAAACAGGCATTGAGCAATAAACTGGTTTTCTGAGAAAGTCTAACATTAGTGGATTTAAATTTTAGTATAAGAAGTTCTAAATACATTAAGATGCCATTTTTCTTCTCTATTCTGTCATAACATAAATTTTCAAATTATACACTAAGCTTACATTTCTGGAACAAGCCCTAATTACTTATAATACATTATCCTTTTACATACAGTTATATATTGATTTGTAGATATTATTAAATATTTTGGATCAAATTTCATGAAAATTTGGAGTCTACTATTGTTTTTGTTTAATGTTTCTCTGTTTTTGTTCAATTATAATAATGTTCAAATAACAGAATGAGTTTGGAAATGCTCCTTATTTTTATTAATTGCTTTACTAATTAATTTTATATTATGAGTGCTTTGCCTGCAGTATATCTATACACCACATCCATGCCTACTGCTGACAAAGGTCAGAAAAGGCCATTGGAACTGTAGTTACAGTTTTGAGCTACTACATGAGTACTGGGACTCAAACCTGGATCTTCTGTAAGAACAAGTATTCTTAGCCATTAAACACTGTACAAGCACACACACACACACACACACACACACACACACACACACACACACCCTTCTATTTTTCAGAAAATGTTGTACAGAATTGTTTTCTTCTTTTCCTACATTTTTTTTTGGGGGGGAAACAGAAATTTACCTACTACCTGGTACTGAGATTTTTTTTTTTAATAATGAAATTACAAACTACAAATTATTTTAAAAAGAAAGATTTGGACCATTTATATCTTTTAGAGTAAATATTAATAGTTTTGTCTTTTGAAGAATTTGTTCAATTTTAGTATAAAATTGCTCAGAATGAAACCGGGTGTGGTGGCTTATACCTTTAATCCCAGCACTAGGGAGGCAGAGATAGGTGGATTTCTGTGAGTTCGAGACCAGCCTGATCTACAAAGTGAGTTTCAGGACAGCCAGGGCTGTTACACAGAAAACCCTGTCTCGGGTGTGGGGGGTGGGGGGAGAGAGAGGTGGGGGGTAGTTTGCTGAGAATGTTCTTCAACGTTCACCTTAAATACAGAGGGTTCTTACTGATACATCACTTCATCCTTAACGTTTATTACTCTTTCTCTTTTTCTTGAGTAGTTTGGCTACAAAGCCATCAATCATACTGATGTGAGAAAAAAAAAATCAGTGTTGACTCTGATTTTATTTTCTATTCCACTAATTTTTTTGTTTTTACCTCTATTAATTTCCTTCCTGGCTTGGTTTGCTTTACCCTGCTCTTTTTCTTTCTTCTTCCCATTCTTTTCTTTCTTTCTTCTTCTTCTTTTTTTTTTTTTTTTTTTTTTTTTTTTTTTAAGATTTACTATGTATATGGTGCTCTATCTACACACAGAGGCTGCATGCCAGAAGAGAGCATAAGATCTCATTATAGATGGTTGTTAGCCCCCATGTGGTTGCTGGGAATTGAACTCAAGATCTCTAGTGAAGAGCTGTCAATGTTCTTAACCACTGAAACATCTCTCCAACCCCCTTTCTTCTCATTCTTAAGACAAATGTTTGTGTCATTTGACAGTTTTGTAATTTACTAATAGAAATATTTAGTATTATGTTTCCATCTAAATGGTGCTCTAGTTATCCTAAAAGTTTGATTCAATGTAGATAAGTTTCTGCTATGTTGCCATGTATGCTTTTTTTTTATTTCTCTGGTGATTTTTTTATATGCAGGTTATTTATATTACTTACTTTCCAAATACCTGGAGATTTTCTAGATTGCACTCTGTTAATAATTTACATAATGTAAACATTCTTATAATCACGGAATCTCTTTTTGTGGTTTTAAACAGCATTCCATGCCCACTAGATACGAGTATGTACTTCACTGTGTTGGGTGGCATGTTCTAATAAATAGTAATTAGTCGTGATAATGGAGTACTGTCCTTGGTTTTTCTATTTATTATATTGATTTTTTAAATTTTAATTTAAAAATTGCTAAAAGAGGATATGAAATCCTAAACTATGATTGCTATTATTTCACTTCTACTTGCAGAATTTCTTTTACTATATCTTAGAATAATTCTGTTGCTGAAAAATTCTTTCACTTTTTTCTTTGCCTGAAGAAAACAAAACAACTTTTAAAAGGTATTTCTGTTATACAGAGAAATATAAGTTGACATTTTTCTTTTTAGCATATTAAAGATTTCAATTATTAGACTTTGGCTTCTGCTATTCCAGCTGACAAATATGTAGCAATTCTTTGCTCCCTTACAAGCAATGGATCTTCTTTTTTTCTGTCTGTCATTTATATTTTCTCTTGGTTTCTGGTTTTGAGCTATTAGATTATGATATGCCTTGGTGTGATTTCTATTAAGTTTCTTCTGCTTGGAGTCTGTGAGCTTCTTATATTTACCAATTTAGTTTTCACAGAATTTAGCAAAAGTTTAGCTAATTTTTAAAGTGTTTTTCCTGCTTTCCCCATTATGGCTTGTTAGTTTTACAGCTAAATATGAATAGAGCATAGTTCTGTCTACATTTCAATGTCCACCATATGTTACTTATATCTTATCCAACCTCACTGTTTGTGACAAAGGTAATCTGTCTGGCAGCCAGTCAACAAGGGCAGAACCCCTGGCTCTGAAGCTTCTTTCTTCTCTATATTTCAGTTTTACTAGTTTATATCACTGTGTTTACACTCATTGATCTTAACTTCTGCACTCTGGAATCTGCTTTCACATCTGTCCACTGAGTTTTATTTTAAGTTTTTCTTCTTTGTGTGTTAAATTTTTTTCTTCACTGTGCTCAATTAATGGTTTAATTTTTGAACGTGTTTTAAAAGCACTAAAATTCCTTGTGTGGTAATATCATTTCTATACTTTTCTATCAGCTCACCTTTATTTTGAGAAGTCATCTTGGTCATATTTTCCTATTGTTTTCATGTCAGTGATTTTTATTTATTTTAATATTTGGTGTCTCTATTTGGTTGTCACATAAACAATCTCCCTCTCTTTCTGGCAGATAAGTTACAAGCACATTCATTTGATCCTTTGAGGGCTTGCTTAATTTAACTTTATTCAAGTTGGGTCTCTCTGCTAAGGCTGGTTAGAATTCAAATGTCTCCAAGCCCAGAGTAAGCACTGGGAATGGTTAACCCTATAGTTTCCACAGAGTTCTCCAGACACTTTAGACATTCTGAATCTAGATTTCTGTTGTCTCTGCTCAAGGCCTGCAATGTTTTGCCCTGTTCTCCTTGATGCTATGATGCAGAATATGCTTTTAGACAGAAAGTTAAGGTAATGATATCACAGGGCTCCTTACTGCACAATTCTTCATCTCTTAGGAACCATGATCCTAACCATGTATTGTATAGTCTAGAATCTCCCACAGGAATACCTGTCTGCTAACAAAACATGCAACCTTCCCAACCCCTCTCTTCTAATGATCTCAAATTTTAGTCAATAAACTCCTCTTTTTTATGTCTTCTGTATAATTCTGGTATGCCTGTATACAGTTTTAGACTCATTTATACTTTTATTGTCTCTGACCTATTATCAGAATTCTTACACATTTCAATTTGTGAGTAAGCTAAGAAGTCCTATTAAGCTCTGAAAGGCTGCAACTTAGACCCAATAAACCAAAACTACTTAGATTGTAGCTTCTTTATAGTACAAAATATCACATCAAGGAGAAATGTGTATCTGAGATTATATAGCAAACTAAAAGGCAACAAATGAAAGAGGCAGAGGACACTAAAGGAGACAGTCTCAGAAGACCCATCTTTATTTTTCTATAGTGCATTTGAACGAGGGAAAAGGAGAACTCTAAAGCTATGAAACTTAAAAACATCATCCTGAAAAAAAAAAATCCACGACAAAATTAGAAATAGAAAACATAATTAGCTTTTTATAACAGATATCCCGTACTGCATTCAGTCCTTCCTCATCCCCTAATATTTAGCCTTTCTTGTTCTCTTGTGGTTTAGGTGGTGGTTAAGTGCATGAAAACATATTCAATAGTGAGAGTGTAAAACCAATATGAAGCTACACAACTTCCATCCCAATGACTATTCAAACTGTATAGAAGTTTACTGAGATATACTGACTTTGAGTCTGATGAATTTTTGTGAGTTATTTGCAAGTTTTTTATAATGATTTTTAAATTAGAAAGAATAAGAAAAGTTAGTAATAGATGGTGAGGAAAGAAGGAAGGTAAGCAAAAGGACATATGAACCCTAGCAGAGGATGTTAAGCCAATTGTTTTTCTAGTTTCAATTCTGCTGTGTTTTGTCCTGTTTGTGGAGGATCGTTGGATGAAACTGTAATTGAGAGTGAAAAGGGTAAAATCCTAAGCAAAGCTCCATGACTATAAGATGACCACACTAATTGCATACAAGGTATTGAAACATATCAAGTTAGGGACAGGGCAAGTGTTTGAGCGGCCACCTTAATCTAGCTGTGTAATGTTTTTATTTATGAGTTTGTTTCAATAAAGTGAGGTTATAAACTAAAATACTATCCTGAAATGTTCAACAAACATAACACTAAGTTACTTAAGAGAGGATGAAAATCAGATTGCTAGCAAACCTTTTAAAGCAAGGCTTTATACCAACAACTAGATAACTTCCTGCTATACTTAACATAGTCAAGGAAAAATAAGACCCCAAATTTAATATCTATCCAAATGAACATCAAAGTATAAAAAGCCACAAAATGCTAAGAACTTTTCTTGGGAAATCTAGCATAGAACTAGCTTTGGAAAATTACTGAAAAAAAAAAAAACAAACAAACAAACATGGGGATTGGTAGTAAGATTAAATATGTAGTTACCCAATGTGGTTTGATCACGCCAGACCGCCTGAAACAGAGTACAAGCTGATCCTACATTCCAAACAGCTGGACAAAACAGCCCTGCAGACTACAGCTAGGATATCTGAATCTTCTTCGAATCCCCCAAGACAGCGCCCCTAACCAGCAGGAAGTAGTTTGGAAAGAACGACGCCCAAATTCCCAAATATTGTGTATAAATGTTTGTTTTCATTTAATTGGACTTTGTTATATAAAATTAAATAAAAATAAATAAAAAAATATGTAGTTACCCAAGGAATATGAATAAATGATGACTATAAAGGGAGAGTATAATTGCCTTGAAAATACAAGCACAACTCAAGTATCAAAAAGCAGTGTAATGGGCTGGTGATGTAGCTTAGTTGGTAGAATGCTTGCCTAGTATGTACCAGCCCTGACTTTAATTTCCAGCATTACATTAAAAAAAAAGTATTTTAATACACGCCTTTAATCCCAGCACTCAGCAGATGGAGACAGGAGGAGGAGAAGTTCAAGATCACCTTGGCAATGTGGTGAGCTCCAGGATTGGGGATGGAGATCAGAGTAAGAATGAAGAAAATAGGCAAAATAAGTCTTCTGACTTGCTGAATATCTCTTTATTTAAAAAAAAAAAAAAACAAAAAAACAGGCACACTACTAATAATAGGGACAAAAACATATTAAATGGGGAATAAAAAGAGTATCATAGAAAAATATAAAGCTGATCATTAGAATAGACATACAAACCTTTCTAAACAGAAAAACCAAATAAACTGAAAAGCAAAACAACTTATATAGAAGGTATACAATAAAAAAGGCAGAGAGGCTAAAGATAATAACCATATCAATAATTTCACACTGGCTATTGAGTAAATTGAGAATTATCTGCAAAACAAATTCAGAAACTTTAAGAATAAAAGCATTGAAAATAACACATCATGTAAACACAAATTAAGAGTGGTAATTCTAGATCCTGGTAAAGAAGATTTATAAAATAAAAGAACATTCTGTATCACATTAAGGAGCCTGAACTTCATCCTACAGTCTGGAAGACTTAGGAGGACAAATAGTCAAGAGTTGGGTGTGGACTTCAAATATAGAAGAGACTCAAACAACCACCACAAAAGCTGGGTTAGATTGAAGTGAGAAGACAAGCAAGTGATCCCAGACTGGAGGAGGAGGCAGCTATGGCTTGAGTGTCTATTCTAGGTCAAGTGCTTATACACATGTTTTCAGTGAAATCACGGGTCTTTAAACAAAAGAAAAAAGCAACCAACAACTTGAAAATGAAAGCTAGTATCCACAAAAATCTACAAATATATTGAAAAGGAAAACTGATAATTTGAATAAGAATGACACCCATAGGTTCATATATTTCAATGCTTGGTCACCAACTGGTGGAACTTTTGGGAAGAATTAGAAGGTGTGTTACAGGGGGGTGGGTTTGAGGTTTCAAAAGCCCAGGCCATTCAGATAGCTTGCTTCTCTCCCTCTCTCTCAGATAAAAGTGTAAGCTTTCAGCTACTGCTCCAGTGTCATGCCTGCCTGCTAGCTGCCATGCTCTCTCTATGTACTGGCATAGACTAACTCTCTGAAACAGTAAACAAGCCCCCAATTAAAAGTTTTCTTTCATAAGCTGCCCTTGTCATAATGTCTCTTCACAGCAAAAGAAATGTAACTAAGACCAAAGAGAGAGAGATGCTTTTTATGTGCATTTTTATTTTTTTAATTTAATTTTTTAAATTTATTGTTTTACATGTCGATCCCTCCCCCCCTTCCTCCCTCTCTGCCCTCTCACATGCACCCTGACCACCCTCCCCTCCCATCCCCCCCGCCCCAATTCCACATGTAGGGCAATGCCATCCAGGTGGAGTCATGTAGGTCATGACAGGTCATTTGAAGTAGGGACTAGGACTTCTCTCCTGTCTCTAGGTTAAGGGAGTATCCCTCCATGGGGGATGTGTTTGCAAGGTCCTTTTGTGCACCAGGAATACATCCTGGCTCCACTGTCTGAGGTCCCTTAGACTACTCAGTCCTTCTGGCTGAGACCCATATTGGCTGAGACCCATATTCAGGGCAGCCTGAGTCAGTCCCATGCTGGCTTCCCAGCTATCAGTCTGGGGGCCCGTTAGCTCTTCAGGTCAGCTTTCTCTATGTGTTTCTGCAACCCGGTCTTGTCCTCTCCCTCTGCATCTGGATTCTAGTTCCGACTCAGTGTTTAGGTATGGGTGTTTGCTTCTGTTTCCAACAGGTACTAGATGAGGGCTCCATGGATAAGTTAGTTGTTGATCTCACTATCCGGGAAGGGCATTTATGGTAGCCTTCCCACGGTTGCTCAAATTGTTAGTTGGCGGCAGTCTTGTAGGTCTCTAGACCTTTCTTTAGGTTCAGTTTTCTCTTCAAACCAATAATGGCTCCCTCTTTATGTTCTCGTTCTCTCTCTCTCTCTCTCTCTCTCTCTCTCTCTCTCTCTCTCTCTCTCTCTCTCCTTTCCCTCTCTCTCCCTCTCCTGTCTTCTATTCCTACCCTAACTCAATCTCCTAGTCACATGTGTTTTCCTCTCCTCCCCCTCTCTTTCTCCTACTTCTCTCTCCATTCACTGCCCCCCACTTCCCCTGTGCTCTGGAGAACTTGCCCCTTCCCCCTTCTGTGAGGGACTTTATGTGAATCTCTTAGAATACACCTTGAATCCTAGTTCCTCTGGTGGTGTGAATTATAGGCTGGTGATGCTTTTACATGCCTTTTATTTATTATTTTTTTATTCTTCACCAGACCCATACTTACTAAAGCTAAAACTTAGTATGTATGAATTCTCATTATATATTAAAAACAAAACAATCAGTACAACAATATCCAGATTCTATAGTAAGACCAATAGCTAGATAAAAATTCAAAATAAATAACACACAGAGGCAATGTATGCTTCCTTCCCTCACTGGGGAATGAGTAGATTTTTATAGGTAGTAATGTTTTAATAAAATACTTGTTTTTAGTGTACAAGGCATTGGTTTTCAAAAATAAAATTTTTAGGAATAAAATCTACTTAAGAACAGGTAAATAGGAGCTGCAGTAAAGACTCAGCAGTTAAGAGCTTTGGCTGTCCTCCTAGAGAACCAGGGTTTGATCCTTAGCACACACATACTATCCCCAATAGATCTGGTGCCCTCTTCTGGCTTTAGATGGTACTGCATGGATGTGGCACACACAAATACGCATACAAAACATTTAATTTTTTTAAAGAACATGTAAGTACATATTTTTATACTGTGGTCATCACTTTGTCAGAAATCACAATATGGAATCTTCAATTTTTATCTACTTAAACTGAAGAAAAACAGTCTTCAGGAAAATTTTCTCATTCAACTTTTGTTTCACTCTTTGTCTCCAACTTAGTTTTCGCAATTTATACAAAATACACTTTTTATATTGTGTGTGTGTGTGTGTGTGTGTGTGTGTGTGTGTGTGGTGTGTGTGTGTGTGGTGTGTGTCTGGGGTGTGTGTGTGTGTGTGTGTGTGGTGTGTGTGTGGTGTGTATGTGTCTGGGGTGTGGGTGTGTGGTGTGGGTGTGGTGTGTGTGTGTCTGGGGTGTGTGTGTGTGGTGTGTATGTATGTGGTGTGTGTGTGTGTGTGTGTGTGACACACTTGTGAGAGTTGGTTCTCTTCTCCCACCATGTGGGTTTGGGAAATCATACTCAGACTTGGCAGCAAGTCCTTTGCTCAAATAATTTTTTTACATAAGTCACTAAATTATTTCTAGAATATTTAAGTAAAGGTATTTCTGTCTCATTTCTCTCATGCCATAATGTACTTACATGGGATGGTTCTTAAGTAGAGATTATCTCTGATGACTTGCTGAAGTTTGTGATCAATTGATCCTTTCTGAAATTGAAGACTCAGGTAGTGTCGCAAATCTTTATTTATGACTTTGCCTTAAGAAAAAAACAAAATATAAGTATTAGGTATTCATTTAAGTATATAAAATACTGATATCAAATATCTTTAAATCATTTAGCTAATAACAGGACAGTAAGTATGTTATAGGTACTCTAATTAAAATAAATGACTGCAATATAATGTGGGTCTAGTTTTCTGAGACAGGAGAACATACAGTGCAGAGAATATGATGAACATTGAGTCTCATGGCTTTAAATACCACCACATCCTAAAAGCTCCAAATTCAGATATGCTCATCCTTAAGTTATCTCTACTCAACTCCCACCTCACTCATATACATTGCAGATGACATATCTGGAAATTTTGGATAAGCACCTCAAATTTCAAACAGAACAAACAAGACTCTCCCATCATCTCCCCCAGTTTCCTCTCTTAGGAAACAGCAGCAGCACAAGCTGGAAGAACAATCCCCAAATGTAAAAGCCTTTTCACCTCTGTCTTCCATGTCTATCAGCAATCATATATGCCACTGCTCTCCATTTCCATCAGTGCCAATCTAATCTAATCTACCGCCACCATTTCCCATCTGGAATTCTACCAACATCCATTTGTTCCTTTACTCCCTGCTCCTCACACAATCACCACAGTGAGATGTAAAACAGATGAGGTCAGTGTTAGAGTCCCCAACCTCATGACGTTCTGTTGCACTGGAAAACGAAATCCAAACTTTTGCTCAGGATTCAGTAGGTTCCACACGTTCCAGCCTTGGCAATCTCTAACCCTAGCTGATTCGCTGTGTACTCCAGTTCTTTGAAAGAAAAACAACTGGGGCCTAACCCTGGACTTTCCACTTGTCACTAGGCAGAACAGCCAGTCTACTTGTTGATTCCTAAATACAGAGTGAATAAATAAGACGGTCAAATGTTTCCTATTATTTATGGGGAAATGGGGAACAGGAACACTAAACAGAAGATTGTAGAAATCTCAAAGCTATAAATTTGTAACAAAGACTGATTTAAATGAAAAGGCAGTGCAAACATTGTTTATTAGACAATTAGAAAAGATAAATGCTCAGACAAAACATTATCTCACTGCATAAGAAATGACTAGCTGACTACATTGTGTTTTATCTATAACAACATATATCCAACAAGGTTTCATAACAAAAGCTTACTACAGATCAGTTTATCCTTTTATCCACTATTCCATAACACTGAATCTCTAATCATTCTTGTTCCTTTCTACTACATATAAATACATAGAACCTATACAGGAAGAGGTAATATAACCAGGGAATCAGTGTGTTTAGAAATAACCTGGGTCCCAATAATAAACACAAACCAAAACAACTCCATTCTTTGTCCTAACAAAAATAGACACTAAGGAAGGGGGAAGGGAGACCAGTGTGATTAAAACAAATAACTCTAAAGATGTTTATAGTGATGAATACAAAACAACCCTATCTTAAAGGATGTTTTCCCTAGGCATTTAGGGTCCCAACCCAATTCAAACAAAATCATACTGTCTTATTTTTTATGTATACTCCAGCACGTCTTCATTGTTGAGTAGATGATAAACCTAATATATAATATATAATCAATACTGCACAATACTCATTTTTCAAAAATCAACCTGATAATAAATTCATTAAGTACTTTTACAATTTGGTAAATGGTATCTCAAGTTCTTTGTAAATATTAGACAAAAGCTTTGGTGGATTGCAACTACATGGTCGAAAGTGTTTGAGATATTTGGATAGGTTTTTTTTGAATGAAGAGAGAATGTATCTATTTCTTTTTTAATTTAAAAGAATAACATAGGTTCCAATATCCAAAACTTGGTTCTCCAACATCTTCAGGAAAGATTTAGTTCTGATAAAAGGTAATACAGGTATAACTAAAAAAGTCAACACTTTATAACTCATAATTTTCCTTTTTTCAATTTTCTTTTTTATTTATACTTTGGGTCTTTCACATTATGCCTTCCAATGCCACCCATTCCTCCCCCCCCCAAAAAAAAAAAAAGCAAGAAAGGGAAAAAATCTTGTCATGGGAGCTGCAGTGGGATTCAGTGAGACACACATTAAACTCCTTTATCCATACATTTTTACATTAGATGTCCATCACAAAGAATCATTAGTCTGGTTCAAAGCCCCTGGTCAAACTCTACTGTCCCAAGTGCTGTAGCTGATAAGAGGCAGGGACACAGGGACGCCTCTCTCTGGCTCTTACAACCTCAGGGCCAGCTCTTGCACCTGCCTCCAGTGCTGATAGGGGAAGGGAAGGTGCTGAGTAATGGCAACAAATCTCCTATGCTTACAACATAATTTTCTTTTCTTAACTTTTAGAATATGACATAACTTAGAGATAACTATAAAATGCTTAAAGCCTAGAAAAGTTATAAAAGTAATGGCTTTTAGCTTAGAGATCATTAAAAGATAAAGCCACAATAAAGTCCTAAATTACAAATTATCTAGCATGAGGAATTTCTTAAGGGGAAAAGGCATTAATCCAAATCTTATTTTAAGGGCTTTTGAAATATAAAAGCCAGGTAGTACAGAAAAGGCTAAGTTTAAATAGTAATGCCAACAATTATCAGAACTGGAATCATACTCTGTTTTTACCATTAACGTCTAACTGGGATGAACAGTACAAAGAAAACAATGAGAGACAATTCTATTTAAAAATGGCATTTTATTTAAAATGTGCAACTAGAGGTTGAAGGTACAATTCTTGCTTAGCACCACTAAAACTGAAAATAAAATCTGTAACTATTTTTAGAAACTCATAATGTTAGTTTTTATCTTATGTGTATTTTGTTTGTGTGTATGTATGTGTACTAGTGTCCTGGTGCTGGAAGAGGCAAGAAAAGGATCTCAGATCTCCTGGGACTGGAGTTATGGATGGTTGTGAACCACCACGTGGGTGCTGGGAACCAGCTAGAGTCCTCCGCATGAGCAGTAGATGCTTTTAAGTGTTGAGCCATCTCTCCAGCAACTCCATCATTGTTTTTGTTGTTGCTATTTTTTGTTTTTGACAATGAACACAAAATACTGTAACCATCAGGAATTTATACATAATGAAACTTTAATAAAATGGGTTATCTACAGAACATTGACATTTCAAGAATCATTACTCTTTGAAACCATTCTTTGATTTGATTTTATGAATAATAAAACTAAGTGTATGAAACTTAAAAATATATACATCAGACAAATAGTTTGGCTAGATAAATGTCTGTAACTGAAATTTCAATTATATGAAAAAAAAAAAAATCCATGCACTCAAGTTTCAAAGTGCTTGTTCCCAGGTAGCACTATCTTAGGAGACTATGGAACCTGAAAAAAAAAAAAAGGATCTGTCTAAAAGAAGTACACCACTAGGGGAAGAGTCTGTGGAGGTCATAGTTCTGGTTGCTCTGTTTCCTAGTTTTCCACAATCTGAGGTGCCTCTATCTCATTCATTGCTATGAATTTTGATATATCTCCCCTGGCATATAGACTTAAAATCCTTTGGAACCATGAATCAAACCTCCCATGGTTCTGTCAAACATTCTAGTCGCAGTGACACAAAAGATTAGTCCCAAAAATGGGGTCATTGCTACAATCAACCTGACCATTTGGTTCACAGGCCTTTGGAACTGGTTTGGGAGAAGAACAGGAAAGACTCTGGAGTTGAGGGTCAGGGAAGTTCTAAAATGCTGTGGGAGAAGCGTAAAGAACAATTCTGCTGAGAGTCCTGAAGAGCAGAGTACAGATTAAAAATGCCAACAAGGAAGACCAGGCTTATGAGGTTTCAGATGGGAATAAGAATTCTACTGAGTACTACACACCACTCTTGCTATATTTTGGCAAAGAATCTGTCCACATTATGCCCACATCCTTAAAGCTTGAATGAAGCTGAATTCAAAACTAAACAAACTAATTTATTTGGTAGAAGAAATTTGAAAACAGAATAACATTCTGATGGAGCATGAGTATTGGGGTTGGTTTTGGCCAGGTTTACAGCAAAGAGTAGAGTAGAAATGTATAAAATTGAAGTATGACCAGAAAAAGAGCATGAATGCCTTTAAAGGGTTTTTGTTGTTTGTTTTCCAAAAAAAAAAAAAAAAAAAAAAAAAAAAAAAGGTAATGATAGTGCACACCTTTAATCCCAGCATTCCAAAGGGAGAGGCAGATGGATCTCTGTGAGTTGAGGCCAGCCTGACCTACAATGAGTTCCAGAACAGCCAGGGCTGCACATAGAAACTCTGTCTTGAAAAACAAACAAATGGATAAATAAATAAATATTTTAAGAAGGCAAGTACAGACAAGGCAGCATAGTGGTTAATTTTTTTTTTTTCAATCTCACATTTAGTGATTGGACAGTAGGAAAGAAAAAGGAGATTCCACCCATTGCAGGTTCCAGGATACAAAGCTGAAAACCCACTTGAAAAGTCTTTCATTTGAAAAGAGCTGGAAAGAGCTATCTAGGGGATGTTTTCCCAGGTTCAGTCACCTCAACAGAGGCTCGGGCAGATTTGGTCTAAGGGACCAAGTTACTTCTTGAGTTGACAGCAGAACTTGTCACTGTCCATATGATTTTGGGTTTTCTAGGCATGTAGAATATGACAGCTAGAAAATCAAGGACACTTACACAAATGAAATTGTTCCAGCCTAAAAGAGAAACAGACCTCACACAAAAGTGATCTCAGCACTTGGGATCCCACGCCTTTAATCTCAGCACTAGAGAGAAATGTAAGGCGGGAGGAAACTCATTGCAGTCTGAGTGAGTCTGAGGAGCAATGCAGTCAGGAGCAGTCTTAGATTCAGACTGAGCATTGGTAGAGGTAAGAATTTTCTAGTGGCTGGCTTTTTTGTTTCTCTGATCTTCAGCTTTAACCCCAGTATCTGTCTCTGAGTTTTTATTATTAAGACCAACTAGAATTCGTTCTACAGCTGGTATGTATATAGCTAAGTAGGCCTCCCTCACTATAGGCAAGCAGGAATATAATGAACTTTTAAAATAATTAATTAAATTCTTGCCGTGTCCCATGTGTGAAAAGTATTAAATACTCTGAAATCTCTTGAGCCATTTCAGTTTTCAACACATTGGTTTTTAGTACTATTCCAATGAACAGTTTCAGACAAAAGAAACCAAGAAACCAACCAAACAAGCACAAGCTGAAGCAATGGTGCCATCTTCTGCACAATACCAGGTCACATTCTTCATTTATGATACACATCACAGCAACAGTAAATGTTAAAATTGGAGTATCCACTCTCTGTGAATCTTAGAAGCAGCCAACATTCGCATATCAGCTCTATTTCACCTATTTCTGCATCACCAAAATTTAAAGTCGAATCTGCCACTGTATATCTTGAGTATTTCTAGACATGTTCTTTTGTCTCCCTTTCTTTCCCATCCCAGGTACACGTGTACATGTGTGTGTGCATTACATATAATCTCAGATGTTTGTTAGTCCTCAGGAGCTATCCACTTTGTTTTTTCACCCAAGGTCTCTTACTGGCTTTAAACTTAACCTAGTAAACTAGACTGGCTGGTCACTAAACCTCACAGATCTCTCTATCACCAGGATTATAAGCACGCACATGTGTGCTGGGGATTGAACTTCGTTCTTCATAGTTGTATGACTGTACTTTACCAATTAAACTATCTCCTCAGCCCTTGCTTGTTGTAATAAATTTGTAGAATAAAGCTGGAGAAGACTTTGGTTTAAGCAGCATCAGAAAAATAACCCAAACTCTAACAAAGTGAAAATATTTATTCTTAGAAGTCTGACACTGCTAATTACTTGTACAATTCCATATTAATGAAGCATTGAAATTCCTTCATTTTAAATAACGTATAAATGAAAGCCATCATTATACTATATACCTTTTCAGTTTTATTTGCTGACATATTTACAAATAATAGTATTTCTCTGAAAAAAATTTCACACATGGCCAGGTTGAGTTCTAGAGAAAAAGAGGTGCCTCAGAAAACAATGTTGCTAAACTTTATGAACATTCTCATTTCTGAGGAAAGCACATCAGGCCTGTTAACACTCTGAAGTCCACAGCCAACAACTTTTCTTAGTGGTTTGTTCTGTATCTATTCTGACACTTTACAGTGTTGTGTGCACAAAAATATGGTTAGAGCAAAAACCCTGCACACTGACCACTGGTCTACTCTTTGAAACCAAGACCCACTGGAGTCCACAATAAGAGTCTGGTTTTCATCCTTCTTTGTGTGCTAGTCACAGAACACTGGAGCATATCTGCCTCCTTTACTAGAGCTTAAGCATGTTAAGTCAGGAACTGTTGATCGTGAATGTGGGCAGCAACATCCCATGGGCTAGGGTCCTAGTCTGACTAAAAAGAGGGACAGAAAAAGCAAGCTGAGGATCAGCATCTCCCCCTCTTTCCCTCCATCTCTTCTCCCTTCCTTTTCTGGTCCTGCCTGAGAATCCAGCAAAACCAGTGCTTCAAGCTATTATTGCCAAGTCTTCCCTGCCATGTTGAACTGTAACTCTCAAACTATGATTCAAAGTAAACCTTTCCTTATTAAGTTGCTTTGTTAGGTATTCCCTTAATTAATCCCACCACTGGGGAGGAACAGACAAGGAATCTCTGTAAGTCTAAGGCCAGCCTGGTCTATACAGCAAATTTCAGGATGGCTAGGAATACATAGCTGGAAGAGAACATTAAAACTGAACTGAAACATTTAATAATATGTCAAAAACATATTACAGGACAATTGTTATTTAGAATTTTTTTTTTTTTTTTTTTAAAAAAAGCCCCTTTCTTCCTTCTATTTTTGAGACAAGGTCAGCTTTGGGACCTTTCTATATACTCCACAATGCCTCAAACTCACAACAATCCTCCTGTCTCAACCTCCAGAATTCTGGGATTAAGTGTATGAGCCACTACATCTTGTTTAAAAGAAGAAAGGAAAAAACAACTTTACTTTAAAAACTGTTCTTTACATCTTTCGTATTTTCTCTCTTTTAAAACGAGATTTATTTTATGTGTATGAGTGCATATATGTGCACCATGTCTGGTGCACTGAAGAGATCAGAAGAAGGTATCAGATTTCCTGGAACTAGAGGTACAGACCAGATGCAAGCCACTCTGGACCTGAGCTGCCGGGAACCAAACCAGGGTCAGTTGCAAGAGTAGTAAGTATTCTTAGCCACTGAGGCATCTCTCCTACCCCTACTTGTACATTTTCAATAGTGAAAAATGTAATAACAAGAAAAAACCTTTACAAACTGTAATACATGCTTTCTATTTTTAAAGAACTTTTTAAAACTGCCATTCAAAGATCCTTAATATAAAAAGAAGCCTGAACTAGTGGACCACTGTCACAAAAACCTACAGACATTTGTGGGAAGTTAAGGACTAGCTGTATAAGTTTCCCTTTGGTTACTCATTTCCAAAATATTTTCGGCATTCCTAAGTTAAACAACAACCATTTTTCTTTTATCTGAAACTTCAGTTTATTGATAAGTTATCAAAATAAAATCTCTACTTATAAAATTAAAATCATCACAATTTTTGCTTCAAAAGTTGTATTTCAGAAATACTGAAGGAAAATAAAAACTTTTCACTAGAACACAGCAGTAAGAAAGTAATAATTGAAACTGGCTCTCTTTTAAACTTCTGATGGGATTACATAGATTTAATTATCTTTTTTTATTAGCATTTTAAAATTGCTATCCTGAGGCTTCTTACAATTTTTTTCTTTGACACATTGGGAACCATTAACAAACCTGTCATAATGCCAGATAACTGATGCCTGGTTGGCACATCAAAAACTGAGTCATAGTATTAATGCTTCATCCTTTAGATAGGAGAGTACAAAGCCATCTATTGTGCCCTGTCATTCCCATGAAAATAGAATAACTGTTTCAGCTATCTTTGCAAATCAAAGTTACCTGCTTCAACAAAATGTCAAAGACATGAAGTAAAAGATCTATTACTGATATATCATTACCACAGTGGATCAAGAGGTAGAATACAGATGCATTCGAAGTCATAACCCAAAAAGATGAAAACTGAAAAAGTAAACTGTAAACAATGTCAATTTTTAGGTTCAAGCAGTAGCAAGCTGCTGTTAATTAACCACTACCATGGGAAAAATTCAACAAGATCTTTCCCTCTGACACCTTTTAAAAACAGCAACTAATGCTAATCCTTATAAATTTTCTGAAGTGAGTAGCTAGAGGTTATAAAATTGTATACAAGCTGGGTATGATGACACACACCTCTAATCCTAATACTCCTGAAGCAGAGTCAAGTAGATCCCAGACTTCAAGGCTAGCCTGATCTACAGAGCAAGTTCCAGGACATCCAGGGCTACACACAAAAAAATCCTTGTCTCAAAAATCCAATAACAACAACAATAATAGTAATACATTTTTTAAAATTACAGATCAAAAGTAATCTGACTCCATGAAGAATCAACTTGTTCAATAAATAAAATGATGTTAAGTATCTCCTATTTCTATATATATAACCTCTATTTTTAACACATATAAAGGTTTCTAAATAATACTTAAAATATAATTATGTAAAATCTTGAGTTAGAGAGTTAGAAGAGAGTCTTCTAGGCAGCATGATAATATATACAACTCTGACCAATAAAAACCTCTTCAGCATGAGGGAAAATAATGAAAAACAGATTTTTAGAAAGCTAATTGGGAAAAAAAAAAACCCAAAAAAACAAAAACAAAAAACTGGCATCTATGCAAATACCAGATCTCCAAAAAGTAAAAAATAATTTACATCACCTTGAGACAACATTAGAGGTCATATACAACTCTCTAGTCTATAAACCCAGCACATTTTTCTGAATCTAAGTAAAAAACAGAAGACTCCACTGATATCCACAAGTTTTCTATGACTTATAGGGGGAGGGAAAGACCAAGGAGGAAGACAATGGCCAAGTCTTCTTATTTTTCTTTGGCCTAAGGTTCTTAACTGGGAAGTGTGATTTGTGTTGGCAAAGCTACTTCAAAAGTGCAGATCAAAGCAACTGAAAGGAATAGTACATGTTGGTCTAAAAATCTAAAGCGGTATATTACTGTTACAAGATAACCTGAATTTTCCATTAACTCATCCTACTGAAGAGGGAACCAAATGTATATCCACCATCACTCCCATTCCCCACAACAGAAGGACAGAAAAATTCAGGGAAACTCCTATCTTAAAATATATCTATCTGCCCTTGACTCTAGCTCCCACTCTATCCCACATATATATGACTAGGTAAAAAAAAAGGGGCTACATTTCATCTTTATCAAGCTGGAGAATCCATCTTTTAATGGTAAACAACTAGTAAAGAGAGAAGTAATTAAAAATAGCATTGATAAGCCTTAATCAAAGAAATACCAAGATCAGTCCTGTACATTCAAAGGGTAGCTATTGGAGAAGATAGAGGGAGCAAGCCACAAACATCTACAGGGCACACAACAATTAAGAACAAACACTTGCTGCTCTCCACCCCTGAGTTCAATTACCAACACCCTGGTCAGGCCTCTTCAAGCGTCTTCAAACAAGTGTCACATTCTCACATAGACATACACATACAAATAAAAGTAAATCCTGAAAAACTATGAGGTCATCTTATAGTTGAAGCTTATAAAACCTCAGATTACAGAATGACTTATAAATACTTTATTTTGAAAAACTACAACATATTACACAGACTAGCCATGCTAGCCTGAACACACACCAAGTGTTTAAAGATTAGATGGCTCATGTAATTGCTGGGGAAGGGAGCAGAAAAGTGAGAAGATGCCTGTGTTAGCTGCTGCTGTTACAACTGTTTAATAAGCACTTGAAAATTATTTTTTTTTAATATTCAATATTGATATTTACAGAGATAAGTAAAACTATTTCAAAATCTTCCCACTGGGATATTGTTAATTTAATTTTGCAACCAAAAATGTAAATACCTCAAATTGGGGGGGGGGTGAACTAAGAACTCTTAAGTGATTTTTTTTGCAAGAAAACATGAGGAAAGTAGTATTTCTAAATTGTTTTAAACACACATAATTAAATTAAATACTAGATACATAAATCTCATTATGTTCCTAAACATTTAAATTCATATTATGTAACAAAAAGGTTTTTTGTTGTTGTTTTTTAATGTCTTCTGGAATCTATGATATAGCTGAAAATGTAGTTCTTATTTGGATAAAAATGGCATTATGTATATAACCCAATAATTTAGAAATATATTTGTTGAGAAGATGGGGGGAGGATAAGAAACAAAAACAAAAAAACCAAAAACCTCCCCAAACCAAAAATAAAATAAAATAATCCATCCAGACCCCTAATTTGAATAATTATGAGAATTTTAAGTTCCATTTAAGAAGAAGGATGTTTGGAAAGCAGTAAGATGCCAGGTGATAACTTGGGGATGTTCTTTTAAAATACTGGTTGAATACGAACCATGTGCAAATATCAAACCAGTGGTTAGATACAGTAACAAATTCAGAGAAGAGATATAAAACAAGAGTTGTACACTAGAAATCTCTAGATCACAAAGGGTAAACTGACAAAAATCTAGTAGGAGGTTTTAAACAAGGTAATCAAGCAAAAATATTTGTACACAGCTAGAATCATCCTTTAGTAGTGAAAAATAAGACAAAATGACTTAAAATTGCTACTTCAAGAACCGTGCAAGGAAACTGGAGAACGGTATTAACAATACAAAGAAATGTAAGGAAATGGGCTTTACATTGAAAAATGAACAAAAATTTGAAAAGAGACCAAAAAGCTAGTAAGACACCAGTCTTACTAGCAGAAACTTGAACAGGAGATTTATTTGAGTGCCAAACTGGCAGATCAAAGAGCATTGATGCTCATCACTAATCAATCATTTTCTGGATATTATATATTTAAAACTTTAAACTTTTTTAAAAAAGGTATATTAAAAACTTTAATTTTCTAAAGTAAAATTTAAGTCAATATTTTTGCAATACAATATTTTATTACTTAGTTCATTTAATTTATATTTTAGTTAGTTACTGCTGAAAATAACTGTTATATAAAAGAATAATGTATTGAATTGTCTGCTGCAGACCTGACATATATAGGCATGCTGGCACAAAGTGCCAAATAATAAGACCAGTATAGAAAATATGGACAGTTATAGTTACTGCTGGAGACTAAATGTTAGCATCTGCCATCTCCTACCTCTGAATTTATAAGCTACAATGTAAGTCCCAGTGTAACAGTGTTAAGAGATGATGTGCCCCCCATAAATGAGATTAGCACCCTTATGCAAGACCTAAAAAAGCTCCTTGGCCTTCCACCTGTAAGGACAAAGAACCACCATCCCCATACCTCCCCACCCCTCAACACCCGCCAAAACCAAAACAAAACAAAACAAAAAAGAAAACTCTCTAGCACTTGACCTTGGACTTCTCAGCCACTAGAAATGTAAGCACTGAATGTGGCAGGATCTATTCTGCTTATTTATTTAAGTAATATCCTTAGTTACCTAAAATAATTAGATAATAACAAACAGAAACATTGAGAGTTTAAACAATAACTTAATAAAAAAATAGTTATCAAGGATGGAGATCATATAAGAGTGAGGCAGAGGCTAAAAACAGAAAACAGAGGCAAAGAATCTATAACCACATAACAAATGTTTTATATTTTAAAGAAAATAAAACTACATATAATGGCTTAGTAGGTAAAGTGCTTGCTGTGAAAATCTGAGAATTTTAGTTCAACCTCAAAACCCAAGAAGGTAGAAGAGGAAATCCAACTCCACAAAGTTGTCCTCTGACCTTTACATGAACACACATCATACACATGCAATATGGAAAGAAGGACAGAATTAGCATTCTCCAAAGAAATAATCCAAAGCCATAAAGAGATGACCTGGAAATACAGCTCAGTGGTAAAGCACTTGCAAAGTCCTTCATTCAAACCTCAGCACCACAAACAAATTGTTCAAGTTGGTAGCACATACATATAATCCAACAGAGAGAGAAAGCAACAAAGAAATTTCTAGGTTATATAGAATTCTAGGCTATCATGGGCTTCAAAGTGGCTCTGTATCAAAATAAAACACCATCCTTGTATCAAATTATTCCCCAGAGATTACATCTTAAACTCAACAGGGAAAGATATGCACTATATTTTACTAAGGATTAAACACGATAAAGCTTACATTGGGACAACCAGACAGACTCTTGATCTGATACAATATTAAGTTTACAATATTACCATGGTGTATTATTTTTTAAAGTTACTTTACTTCATGCGTATGGATGTTTTCCTGCTAGAGGCCAGAAGAGGGTGTTAGATCTCCTAGAATTGGAGTTACTGAGAGTTTTGAGCCACCATGTAAAATGGAACTCAAGTTCTCTGGAGGAGCAGCCAGTGCTCTTAACCACTAAGCTATCACTCCAGCCCCCATGATGTATTCTTAACAAAAATGTCTAATCTGAATATAGCACTGAGCCTTTAAATACATGTTGCAGAGTACATAAATTATAAAGGATAAAGAAACAAGATAAATGCTACTAAGGAAAGCCAACCAAACAGAATTTAGGAAATGGCTGTCCAAAATCAGTAATTCCCTCAAAGAAAAAAAAGGATGTGTTTTCTGTGTGTGAAGATGTTCTTGAATAGGAGAATAAAGAGGTGGTTGTTGCAGAGTATTTAACTATGCAAAGATGTGTTACATTTCTTTAACTATGTAAAGATGTATTTGTTTATGTTGTGGAATGTTTAACTATGTAAAGATGTGTTGTATTTATTTAATTATGTAAATATGTGTCGCTTGCCTAACTAAGGCACCTGACTGATCTAAGAAAAAGCTGAATGGTCAATATTGAAGGAGGAGGTACAGGTGGAACTTCTGGGCAGGAAGAATAAATAGGAAGAGGAATTTAGGTTCGAGGAAAAAGGAAAAAGAGATGCCAGGAAGACATTATGGACCAAACAGACACAGAGGAAGAAAAAAAAAAAAAAAAAAAAAAGTAGGGCATACAGAATGAACAAAAGGTAAAAAGCCCCAAGGCAAAAATGAATAGAAACAGGCTAAATTAAATTTGCAATTTACTTTGAAATTACTTGGGGAAATACATTCATGTAAATATAGAATCTAGGTGGGCATATTTGAATTTTTAGAAGAAGAAATTAAAGACATAGAAATCCTTAGTTAATGGTAAATTCTAGCAATACATACCTAACAGGTTACATATTATATAGAAAGACTTCAAACTCTATACTGTTAAGTCTTTGTCATTCTTCCAATTAGGAATCAATTTTTTACATTTTTATTTATTTCAGTCAGACACATAAAAAAGGAAAGTAGTGAGCAATGTTTCTTTATGCTAATAAAGTATCTTCTCTACAGTTCTCTCAATAGGCCAAATATTATCTTCCATGAGACTGCCTATTTAACCTTAACCCAGACTAATGTAAATGAATTTGTACTCAAGAATGAATATCAGGTTGACTAAACTTTCCACTTCACACTAAGTTTTATGTCTTCACTGTTTCTTTTATTCATTTCTATTTTTAACCAATTTATAGTAATTATACATATTTATGGGCACTATGTAATGCTCTCATTAATGGATACTGTATAAAGGTCAAGTCAGATTAATCAGTACATCCATGACCTTAAATATTAAGCATTCCTTTGTGGTGAGAATATTTAAAAAAATCTATTCTTCCAGCTATTTGAAAATATATAATGTACTGCTAACTGTTATTTTACTGCACAGTAAGAATATCGAAACTTGACTCCTTGGGTTTAAGTTTAAAACTGTATCCACAAGCCAACTTCTTCCCATCCCCATTATTTCTCATAGCCTCTAGAAACTACTGTTATATTTTCAAATTCTTTAAATTTTTATTAGATTTATCTACACAATACAACATATGTGTATACCTGTGTGCATGTGTGTGTGCAAATGCATGTACCACAGCTTTTATCTGGAGATAGGAAACAGCTTGCAGAAATTAGTTCTTTCCTTCTACCATGTAGGTCCTCAAGATGAAACTTAAGACATCAGGGCTGTCAGAAAGCACTTTTACCTACTGAGCCATCTTATTGGCCCTGATTTTCAGGTTTTTACATCAACTTTATTCTTAAAGTGGGTCATATGGCATTTGTCTTTTTACCTTGGATTTAAACCTATATAATGTGTTCTTAAAGACAATACAAGCTGAATATGTTCTTTGAGTGATCTTATCTACTCTTACACCTTACCACTTATGTCCTAATAATCCTCAAAATAATGTACCTCTTTTCCCTACTGAATATTTCTATGTGGGAAAATCCCTCAAAGACACAAATCCAAATGTGAAGTCATATTTCCCACCCACCCCCCTCAAAAAAACTGACTTTTTTCTTCTCCTCACTGACATATCAAACTAGTAACAGCAAAACTAGCCAATTATAATTTAATTATTTTAGTAACCAATACCATTGGTATTATTATGTACTGGGCACTGTTCCATGTGCTGTTCATGTATTAATTTACTCTGCATTAAAATCCTAAAATAAGTATTATTTTTCTTCTCACTTTATGGATAAAGAGAATAAGGCGTAGATGCCATTGAGCTTTCAACTGTTAGAACAAATAGATAGTCAAGTTATAAAGAAGCAAAGTTTATTTTGGCTCAGTTTTAGAGGAGTTAGTCCTACTTTGGGCATGTAGAAGCTAATCATGAGGGAAGCAAGCAGTAGACAAAGGAAAACTGTTTATATCATTGCTAGGAAGCAAAAGAGAGGAAAATGAAGACACTAGAGAAGACTTTTCACTGGGCTAAGGCTTCTCCCAGCATCCCCTAATGGTCTAATCTGGGGCTAAGTCTTCTACACATGGGCCTTTGCCGAACCATTTCAGATTTTTAGTTGTTTACCAAAATTTATAATGCTACTAAGTGGCATTTAGGCTCTGAACCCAGTGTCTGGCTATCTCCAGTCTACATCCCAGCTTCTTAACTGGTGGGTCACAAAATGAATATAAGTGTTTTTAAAAATACATAAAAAGTACATAGCAGAAACAAACAAAATCAGGGGTTTTCCTGGCAGCCTTGGTTTTGAGCACATAAAATGCTTACTTTGCACGGTGCATGTCACATCATACAACACCTACAAATACTTCCTAAAATACATCAGCTCAGATTTGAAATTACTGTATGTTGTAAATTGTAGTGTTTTTATTGTAGATACAAAATTTTCTGGTCTTAAAGAAATATGATGACATTTAATGTTGGGAATGTTTTACGTTAAAATATTTGACTTTTGAAACTGTTTGACTTGACTTAAGTTTCATTTTTTAAAAAAAAAATCACAAAATGAATTTTGGTTTAGGATTATGAACTAAGTAGGACAGTTTCTGTACTGGCACTCAGCATACTTCTGCCACTTTGTACTGCATATGCAAAACACTCTCAGCATTAGCCATTCATTGGCACAATTGTTATAACTTAAAAGTCTCACACAATGTCTGGAGCCCTTAATGTCCTACAAATAAAGGAGGATGTCCTCAAATTTCTTGTGGTAGGAGCCCACTTAGGTGTCACCAACTTTGACTTCTAGATGAAACAGTATATTTACAAAAGGAAATGTCACAGTTTCTACATCATAAAGCTGAAGAGGACCAGGGAGAAGCTGCTGTTAGTAGCTTGAGCCATTGTTATCACTAAGAACCCTGCTGATGTCATCACCATCCTCCAGGAATACTGGCCACCAGGTATACTTAAGCTTGCTGCCACTGGAACAACTCCAACTGCTGACTGCTTCATTCCCAAGACCCTTACTAACCAGAACCAAGCAGCCTTCAGGGAGCCACATCTGGTGATAACTGACCCTGGTGCTACCAACAGCCCTTAATCAACCTGCCTACCATCACTCTGTATAACAGATTCTCCTCTGTGCTATGTGGACACTGTGATCCCAGGCAACATGGGAGTTCACTCAAAGGTTCTGATGTGGTGGATACTGGCCCAGGGAGTTAACTCCCATGATCATGTATGGGAAGTCAGGCTTGAGCTCTACTTCTACAGAGACTCTGAAAAGACTGAGAACAGCAATAGGCTGCTGAAGAGACTGTGACGAAATAGGAACTCCAGGACAAATGGAGTTTATTAGTTCCTGAGTTCACTGTTGCTCAGCGATGTGGCCAACTTGTCTAAGGATGTGCAGGTGCCCTCTTGCCTGTTCTCTACTGAAGGCTGGAGCGCCCAGCCAGCCACTGAAAACTGGTTCTAATCTCTACATGCAGCTTTCAAAAGAACATTTTATAAAGCAATTGTCCTAGACTTTAAAAGTCAATGTCATAAAAAGACACACACATACCCCAAAAGGAGGACGCAGGAAGACTAACAGACAGAGAAGTTAAGACATCTAAAGTAAAAGTGACTCTTCAATGAATTTTGGACTTGTAAAGACAGGTAGGAAAAAAAAAAAGAAAAGAAAAGAAAAACTTTATAAAGGACATTTTTTGCAACAACTGGAAAAATCTGAATACGACCAAAAAACTTACATTTTTTGATGTTGTGTTTATGTAGGTGAAGGTCCTTTCTCTCGGGAGCTAAGTATTGTAGTATGTGTGATTTATTTTCAATTTTTTTTTTAAATTAGAGAGAGAGGAGGAAGAGAGAGAGAAGATAAAAGGAATTTGTGATACACTAAAATAACTCTATTGAGTCAACTAGCTAGGGCTCATAGGAGCTCACAGAGTCTGAAGCAACAATCAGGGAGCCTGTATGGGTCTGACCTTGGTCCTCGGAAAATATGTTTTATAACTTGGTGTTCTTGTGGGACTCCTAACAATGGGAGCAGAGTCTCTGACTCTTTTACCTGCGTTTGGAACCTTTTCCTCCTACGTCTTGTAGTCTTGTATAGCCTTGATTTGTGGGTTTGTGCCTAGTCTTACTGCAACTTGTTATGCTGGCCTATACCCCTGGGAGGCCTGCTCTTTTCTGAAGGGAAACAATGGAGGAGTGGATCTGGGGAAAAGGGGAGCAGGGTCAGGATGTAAGACCCAAGTGAAGAATAATTAAAAAGGAAAAGAAAAACATACAGTCAAGTTGACAGCATTAAAACTTGTTTTGTTTGCTTAGTTTCTAAAGAAGAGTTTCTCTGTGTAACAGTCCTGCCTGTCCTGGATCTCACTTTGTAGACCACGCTGGCCTCAAACTCACAGAGATCCTCCTGCCTCTGCCTCCTGAGTACTGGGATTAAGGTCATGCACCACCATCACCTAGCATAAATTGTTTTTATAATAAATATAGGTCAGTGTAATCACAAAAGAACAGAAGTAGAGTTCCTAACAAACAACTAAATCAGACACAATTGCAATAACAACATAATTTAATATTGTTCCAATAAATAAAACTGAAATGTTATTTTAATTACTATTTATACACACACACACACACACACGCGCGCGCACGCGCGCGCACGCACACACACACACACACACACACACGAGATCTTAGAATTGTAGCAAAAAGAAAAATAATTTTTCTTTTTTGTTTCTATAATATAAAAATATAAATAACTCTAAATCCAGGGTAAATAATTCATTTGTCCTTCTTTTTCAAACCATTTTTTCATGTTGGAACTTTTAAAATGTGTGAAAGTATAGGTATTGTTTAATGAGTGAATATGATTTGCTGAGTAGCATTCTAAGATATTCATATGTGATAAATCCACTTCATCCTCAGAAGACCCCTTTTAGATAAACATTATTGTTGGTGCTACATACATCTATTAATCAGAGGAAATGAAATATCACCTAATTTGCCCAAAATCACACATAGCTAGTTGTATAGCTGAGGGAAACAAATGTAATCTCTACAAAGGAAACAAAGGGACAAGATAATTTCACAAATAACTATGAATAAATATTTAATTAGGCAAAGGATTCTACATGCCAATGCAGGATTGTGGGATAAAGGTTAAGACAAAAGAGTAGGCACAGTTTCAGTCAGGTGCCCTGTTCCAGTAGTTTGCTATGGGGCTGTGAACATGATCAAAAGATCTGGAATTGGGCTGAGAGACTAAAACAACCATCTTCAAAAGCAATGGAGACTAAAAGATTATTCAAAACTAAGTTATGCTAAATAAATCACATAAAATGAGAAATAAACATATGAAAGAAGACAAAATTGGTAAGTAGCAGTGATTTCAGAAATAATGGTTAAATAAAAAAGGCAACCCACAGCTGAAATACTAATAAGTTTCTTTTCATGTTAAATTTTGTATAAAAGCATCAAAATAAGAGTACAACTCAAGGTATTCAGATTAGAACTAAGGGCAATGTTTTTCTTAAAGCCAATTTCTAGTATGTTTCTAGTAGTAGGTAGTAGGATCATAACAGTGTTTATCATATGCTAAAATTAATTATGTATATTTTTCCTTCTCCACCACAGAACTACACAAATCTGAAAACAGGAAAAACAGAAATCTGTCCCAAGAAAATACTCAGACACATACACCATCACATAAGGAAACATTTTTAAACTGCTTATAAAACACAAGTTGATAAACAAAATGTGTCCTTTATTAACTTATTTACATTTTTATCATCTTTGCTTGAACAGGGACTTCTTCATGTCAAGAATCATGCTTGGTTCATTTCTATATCTTAAGTATATGAAACAAAGATAAGTATAAGTTGGGGGCAGAACCAAGTCCCTTCCCATGCATTAAGGCTAAGCATGGTATCCCATCATAGGGAATGGGCTCCAACAAGGTAGCTCATGTAACAGGGTCCCCTCCAATAATCCAAGCTTCACAACTGTCTCCCAGATATGGAGGTCCTAGTTTAGTCCCATGGAGGATCCAAAGCTGTAAGTCTAGAGTTCATGAGTTTCCATGAGCTGGTGCAGCTGTCTCTGTAGATTTCTCCATTATGATCTTGCTCCCTTGCTCATATAGTCCCTCTTCCCTCTCTTTGACTGGATTACCAGAGATTGGCCTGGTGCTTGGTTGTGGATCTCTGCATCTGGTTCCATCAATTACTGGATGAAGGCTCTATAATGATAGTTGGGATATTTCACCAATCTGATTACAGGTGTATGCAAGTTAGGGCGTGTAGTAGATATTCACTTTGTCTGCACCTGTGGCACTGACCATGCCCACTGGGGGTGGGGACAAGGGCAGAAGTTACCTGGGGGAACTAGGTCTGCGGAGGGGGCCAGAGCTTGCTCTTGCTTGCAGCATGGGGACAGAGGAGCATCCGGAGGCATCCTTGGGACCAGGAACCTGCAGGTGTTCATCTGTCTCTGTTGTAAGTTATTTCTCCCTGAATAAACATCTATCAGCCTATCTGTTTTTCCTGATCCTTATATCTAGTATTAGAAGTGGGATATAGACTTCACTATAAGTGGATATTAGATGTAAAGCAATGGATAACAAGACTACAATCAGCAGCTCCAGAGAAGCTAGGTAACAAGGAAGACCCTAAGACCCTAAGACCCTTCCCTGGGAAGGAAAATTAGATAAGATCTCCTGGGTAAACTGGGGGTAGGGAAAGTGGTAAAGAGGAGAGGAGGGGATGAGAACATGAGGGAACTGAATGGTCAAAGAGCAATGAAAGAGATACCTTAATAGAGAGAGCCACTATGGGGTTAAAGAGAAACCTGGTGCTAGGGTAACTTCCAAGAATCCAGAAGGATGACCCCAGATAAGACTGCTTTTTAAATTTCTATTAGAAATAAAAAATAGTATCAGTTCTAAAGGTTAACAAGATAAGTGTTAAAAATCCGAGTTGATCATGGGTCTATTCATTTATAATGTGTCATCATAAAATAAGCATGGATGTATTGACATGTTCCAAAGTTATCATCATTATTATATAAAAAACTTTATCTGTAAACATCCAAGTTATACTACATATGCACAGAAAGCCTTAACACAGAAGACCTGGATGGTTATGCTTAGAAAAACCTGCTTGCAAATTGGATGTTGGCTTACCTCTGGGAACTTGGATTACAGGACAGTTTTCACTATTTCCTGATTTTGAAAATTCTCACTATACCTGAACTGTGCAAACTACATGGTCTGTTTGTTATACCTGTGGGAGGCTGAAATTCTGTGAGGTTTAGGATACATATGTAATCAGCCTCCATAAAAACCCCAGCCACTTGGTCTCTATGAACTTTCCTGGTATATATTTCACACATTCTGCCACAATTCCATGCTGGAGGAGTTGAGGGTATCCTATGTGATTACAGAGTGAGCATAGCCTGGTGTCTTCACATTTTACATCATGTTCCTTTCCTTTTATTATAGTAAATCAGAGCTCTGAGAGGGACTAAACTGAATTGTCTGGGAGTTGTCTCAACAAAGTACTACCCTTGGAAGTGGTTTTGGGAGACCTCTGAACACAGTGTGCTACATAAAACAATAGACTCAATGCTAGGATAATTAAAATTTTGTTTGGTTTGGTTTGGTTTTTGAGACAGAGTTTCTCTATATTGCTTTGGAGATAGTCCTGGAACTCACTCTGTAGGCCAGGCTGGCCCCAAACTCACAGAGATCCACCTGCCTCTGCCTCCTGAGTGCTGAAATTAAAGGCATGAGCCACCAATGCCCAGCTAAAATTATTTTTAAATTATCTTTTTTCATAAAAAGTGAAAGGGAAACTTAATAGGCATCATTAAGGTTTGTGGGAGAAGGGGTTGCTTGTTTTGTTTCTTTTACATTGGACTATTTTGCTATAATCACAACCCAATGAATAGTTAATGTAAACCTTCACAAAACAAAGAAGTAAAAGGATTCAATAATACCTTAAGCTATGAACTAGGTCTAGACCCCAAAATGAATAGAATTATCTTAATAAATTACATTTGAAACACACACACACACACACACACACACACACACACACACCCCTATTCATACAAACCCCAAGAGACATGCCTCTAAAACGGGAATTCAAAGATTACATTGTAAAAGCCAAAATTCCTGAGGTTTTTGTTTCTGTTTGCACAGACAGAGTGAGGGTAATTTTAGAAAGCACTGTTGCCCATCTCCCCATTACTGGGAAAAGACATACAGCTCACAGTTATGAGGGAAACAACTCTCACATATCACTCTAAAGAGATAGAACTTAGAGATAGTAATATTCCCAAACTACTTAGCTGCTTCCTGAGTTTTACATTCCTGTTTATAAGTAAGTTTTTAGACAATGTCTCACAGTATGTTTTATCTAAAACATTAATAACATTTAGCTTAATTATTTTTTTAAGTTAAGCTAGTTAAAGCTGAAGTCCCTTTAGAAATACAGCATCCAATACCTACTTTATCTATTATAGGAAAATATATTTGAACCAACTTCACAACAATAAATCTGTGAGCTCAGAAAAAATAGAACTGTTTTTCTAACCTTGATTAATATGCTTTTCTATCCAATCAGACTGTCATCATGTCTTGGATTTAAATGGTTGTCCATGTCTGGACATGTAACAAAAGCAGTAGTTTCTTTCTGATATCATTTTAATTACATTGTCTTTCCCAACTAGTAATGAGTATGAGGTTAATAGCAATGCTGTAAGGAAAGCAATTGCTTACATAAAGGCAAAACATTTAGCTACTATTACTGAATTTAGAAAACAATATTCTAAGAAATGTAAAAACAGAATTAAGTTAAGCATAATGAATAAAATCTATAGCCACAAATATATTTCACCCACTCATTTAGTCAACATAAATAGATCGTAGCTAGGGACACAGAGATATGGTCTTTGCACTCCACGAGTTCATAGTAGTACAGAGGGCAAGATTGGTCAATAATACAAGTAGTATACTATGGGTGTTATTATAGAAGACCACCAGATAAATTTAGGAGCAAAGAGATGGACATGACCAATTTTAGAGTTGAAAGATGTGACAGAGAAAAGTTATTGGTACAGGCAAAGAAGGAAAAGGTTACTAAATGTTTCAATGACAAAAGACATTAAGATCAATTTCCTGGTTTTGATCCAGTACTTGAAACAAAATGGAAGAGACACTGAAAGATAGGGGGAGATGAGTGTAAGGGAAAAGGGCCAACCAAAGAAACACACCCTGAGCTGAGCCAAAGGAACACACTTTGGTCCTGTAACCAGAACCAAAGAAATGTACCCTGGCCCTGAAACCAGTGCCAAAGAAACACACTTTGCCCCTGGAATCAGAGCCAGGGAAAGAAATACACCTGGTCCTAAAATTAGAGCCAAAAGGCTAAAAAGAACCAGTGAAAAAAACTGGCCTGAAACCAGAGCAAAATCTGACCCTAAAGCTGTGCAGAAAACCAACCAATCCCTGGGCACAAGATCTAGCCAGTCTGAGCTCAGGGATTGAAATTTGATCAATCCCCACCTTGGAAATCCCCGCTGGAAAAATTCTGCCCCCAAGAATCCCTATATATACCCTGTGTCTGTTCAGCTTGTGGCTATTTGGGCTGCCCAGGCTGTCCTCTGCCACCCTGGCACTGGGCAGCCTCTTTCCTGGATTCTTCCCTCCCAATAAATCTCTTGATTGAGGTTTGGATAAGACCTTTCACGGAGTAGAGACAAACCTGAGGTGAACTAAGCAGGGCTGTAACACTTTTCACCAGGGAAACCTTCCCTTGGCAAAGTGAAGTTGTTACACTCCACTCTCCGGGGAACTGCAGCGGAACTGTAACAACTTAACAACTTCGCTGGGGAAACCCTCTGTTGCCAAAGCAAAACAGGTTTGTAAGCTGCTATGCTTACTGTAACCTGTGGTATTCTTTGGCCAGAATACCTTTCCATCTGAGCTGTAACACTCAGTATTCTTTGGCTCCTGAATGCCAGAATCCCTGTCCATCCCATCTGAGCCGTCAAAATGCTTACAATGAGTCCAGACATTATGGTAGAGGTTATCTAGAAAGACACACAAGTCTAGCAGGAACTATGGGGGGGAGGGAGCAAAAAATTCAGGGAAGATAAGATTTTGCAAGAAAAATGCTCATTCTACTGACGTATAAGTCTCATACTTACAATATCCTAAAGGCTTTGAGTTGGTAGTACCAATATTTAAGTGGTCAGAGAAGCCATAGACATGAATGAAGTAATATAAAGCAGCTACTATACATACATACATACATACATACATACATACATACATACATACAAGTTTATACTCAACTATGTGTCCTTGTCATTTCCATTTATGTTATCCACACTACACAAACACACACATTTTCTCCTCTGTGGATTGTCTAAATATTCACTCACTTGAAGAAAACTATACTCCCCAAGAAATATCTGGTGATGTTTGAGGACTGTGGAATTTGTTGTTGTTGAGTGTGTGTTTGTCTGTTTTTGTTTTTGTGTTTAATACTTGAAACAGGATCTCTCTCTGTAGCCCCTCCTGCTCATTTTCCCAGATCCTGGGATTACAAATATGAATGGCTATGCCTGCTAAGACTATTTTTTTTGAAATAAGTTTATTTTAAGGCAGTTTCAAACTGTAAAGGTAATACAAAAAGAAAAAAGAAAAAAAAATCCCATTCTGCGTACCAGTTCTCTCATATTACTCACACAGAGTATCTGTCACAATTGAAACAATAATGATATATCATTGTGAAGTCCATGTTTTACTCAGCTCTGTGTTTCTACCTAAAGTTCTCTTTTCTGTTCCAGGAGCCTATTTATGATATTCCTTCCATTTAGTTGTTAAGTCTGCTTAAGCAAGCATCTTAGACTTAAGCTTTCTGACAATTTCTTGGGGCTTCTTTGTTTTTGATGATCCTGAAATTGTTTAGGAGTCATCAGGTACTATACAGAATACAATGCCCTCAACTGTGATTTGTCTGGTGCTTTTTTCATGATGAGACTGGGAGTGTGTTTGGGGACTAAGACTGCTAAAGCAAAATCATCACTTCCTATAAAGGATCTACTAGCAGTATGATTCATCACTGTTGGTGCTTTCAGATGTCTGTAAAAGCATGCTGTATTTCTTCACTGTAAAGCTACAGAGTGGAGAGACTGTAAGTCTTTGCTGGCTTCATACGAGTTGAGAGTAAGTTTCACCCCTTGAGGATGAGGAATCTAAAATTCTTTTCGATGGGAAATTTGCTGATACCATTAATATCACTTATTAATATATTTGACTCATATCATCAGTATGAATGCATGGGTATTTATTGTATGTAGTGGATTATAACACATTACTACTATGCTTATTTTTGTTACTCAAATTCTATCTTTGACCACTGGAATCCTTCAGTTACCTACTCTATCATTTTGGCTAACACAGATAATTGTAAACTCTTAAGCTCTGGAGGGCAGGAAGGTCTTTTTTGTGCTATACCAATTAGAATTCGTGGTGTGTGTGTGTGTGTGTGTGTGTGTGTGTGTGTGTGTGTGTGTATTAACCCATGTAGATACACATGTTGACAAATTTCCATCTGTAACTCTACATACATATTAAGCTAACTATCAGTGTATTTTGATGTAGTAGGAGTAGCCAGGGATGTTGCCAAACACACTGATACACAGCCCAGACCTCCCCAAGAAAATAGAATTACCCAGTCTAAAATAGAATCTAGGTTTAAGTTTCTTGCTTATAAAAGCACAACTCAACTTGTGAATAATGTTAGTCAGTACCATACAAGGCAGCATTATCATACAATTACTACATAAATTGCCTTTTAATTTAAAAGGAGACAGAACTCAAACCTTACATGACTCCCTGACACAAGAAATAATTTGTTCTTATGGAAGTGGCTAAGAACACAGACTTCAAAATCAGGCAAAATCTGATTTGGGTTCTGCTTCTGTCATTTATTTACTAGCTAGGTGGTCTTCAGTAATTACTTTATCTCTCTGTACCTCATTTCCCACATCTGTAAATGAAAACAGACCTACTTATGAGCTAGGTAAGAATTACATGACTACACGAAATATTGGCACATTCATTAGCATGGTCTGTATACTCTGGTAGCAGTAAGTAGATCGCCTTTGGTTGTCATATTTAAAAGACCAAGTTGAACTTGGTTAAAGAATTTAACTCATTCTTTAAATGTATTGGGATTCTTGACTAATTTTAGACAATTAAAAACAGATAGTAGCTGGCAGTATAAGGTTTTACTCAGGAGGCAGAGGCAGGCAGATTCTCTGACTTCAAGGTTAGGTTAGCCTGGTCTACATAACAAGTTCCAGGATAGCCAATGCTACAGAGAAACACTGTCTCAAAAAAAAAAAAAAAACTTGTCCTCATTCTCTTAATCAAATTCTACATCAAGCCATGTCATTACTGCTTTATAGAGCAGACTCCAATATAGTACATGTCATATTACAAAACCCAAATCATCTAAAGCATTATTCAGATTAATGAAATATCATAACAGATAGCAAACACTGGTAGCTTTGGGGAATTTGCTGTAATTAATGACTGTTGGGAACCAGCAGCCTGCTGACTCCACCCCCGATGATGGGCGAGACATTCATGGCTTTACCTGGCTGCCAGAGGACTCCATTAAGGATGGGCAAGTTTCCCTTTTAAAGCGGGCCTCTCTCTTGCTCTTTCTCTCTTGCCCTCTCTCTTGCTCTTTTTTCTCTCTGGCCTTCTCTCTCTCCTCTCTCTTTCTGTCTTTCTCTTTCTTCTCTCTCTCTCTCCCCTGCTTTCGGCTGGCCACCAGCTACCCCCCTTTCTCTCCCTTCCCTCAATAAACTCCATGTGGGCCCTGAGTCTTGTGTTTGTGTTTCATAGGCAATAGTTGCATCAAAAGAACAACAATGATTTTTCTGGTTTTTAATCTAAGTGGTAGGATTTGCTTGTTTGTTTTTTCTGCCCCATACCTTCATTTTTACCACTGTGAAGTACAACAGAGGAGAAGCTTTTATTCAGAGACCCAAGTCAACATCTTCTTTAAATCCATATTTAATCCACATCAGAATTTTTATGCTTAAATACATCAACTACAAGCTGATAATTAGTACACTCAGAATTACTAGATGTCTGAAGTTATTAAAGAAGAAATTTTCCTTTGTTCTTTAGACTTTGCACTTGAGTGTTATGAGTCCCATCTCTCATATCCTGGGGGCACATTTCCTGTTTAGAATTTGGGTTTGAAGTTAAAGAAAGTTAAGAGAGCAGGCATGCTTCACATTACTGTTAGAATAAAAACAAGCTTTTAAAATCTTAAGAATCATGTCATCCACCAAGTAGACTTTTATTTCCCTTCTAAAACTCAACACTAAAAATATAGCCATTCCTTCTAGTGTCTTTAGTCCTACAAACATATGTACATGATGTTTAGCTATTTTGTCTTGGCCTAAGAATAATTGTTCTTTTATTTTAAATGTAAGATGAAGGGCATTAAATAATTCCAAATTAGAGTTATTGAGATTTCCCCTTAAGGAATTAAAAAAAAAAAAAGTATCATTCATGTAAAACAAGGCCAGGAAATATGACTCAAGAAGTCTAGCTTCTCCAACATTTATGTGAGAGGCTTGTCAGAGAGATGTAAAAAATAATAACAATGATGCTAATAAGTGTAAAAGTCATAAATTCCCACCTCTCCGGTACATTAATAATTGATTCATTGCAGGTGTAACAAAGTAGTTAAACTTCACTACATTTGTGCTACTCTTAATTCTAACTTGCTGCTGAGGACAATGTTCTGAAAGTTAACTTTTTGCTCAATTCAAGTCTAAACTACTGAAATATTCACCCATTGTCAGCCTCAATGTGCTTTCTCCCTCCCTCCCTCCCTTCCTCCCTCCCTCCCTCTCTCCCTCCCTCCCTTCCTGTTTGGTTTATCAAGACAGAATTTCTCTGTAGTTTTGGAGCCTGCCGTGAACTTGCTCTGTAAACCAGGCTAGCCTCGAACTCACAGAGGTCCCCTTGTCTCTGCCTTCCAAGTGCTGGGATTAAAGGCCTGTGTTACCAATGCCCAGCTCTATGCTTTCTTAAAAGGTAGTTTTTATGAGCTGGAGAGATGGCTCAGAGATTAAGAGCACTGGCTGCTCTTTAGAGGACCTGGGTTTAGTTCTCACCACACACATGGTGGTTCAGAATGCTCAGTAACTACAATTACAGATATCTGCTACCCAATTCTGGCCTCTTCAAGCACAGTATGCACACAGTGTAAATACCCATAATCATAAATCAACTTTAAAAGTTAAATTTTATAAAACTAATATCTATTTATAACTAGCTAAAGAGAATTCTTTCAGATTATGTGTAACGAGTAAGGTTTTTCCTCCCGCCGCTGGTCTTGTCCCACCGCCAGCCCCAATTAACACACAGAGACTCTGTATTTGATATAATATGTTGGCCAGTTACTTGTTTCGTATCAGCTAGCTCTGCCTTAATTATTAACCCATTTCTATGTATTTCCACATGGTCTCCTTACCGGGGAGTGCGGCAGGCGTCTGGTCTCCCCGATCTCTCCATCTTGACCCTCCTTCCTACTTCCTATTTCCTCCTTGTCTCCTAGTCCCTCCTATCTTCCTTTCCTATTGGCCAACAGTGCTTTATTCATTAACCAGTATGAGAAACATACAGAATGACATCTCCCATCAATTATGTGATCTCCTTTAATAGTACAAAGAAATTGGGACAGATAAAGGACTCATTCAGTGTTGCCTAGAATGTTAATGCAGAGCTGTATAAATGATGTACATGCATTCTATATGCTTAGCATACAAAATTTTCTCATAAACTTATTTTTACTTTATCTGCAATCTATAATCAATTATAATTATTTATCCTGTGTGTTAGAGGCCTAAAACTGATCTAAAATATTTGGAGGACAAATAATAAAGCTAACCTAGTTTGGCTTTGTTAGGAATAAAGAATAATGGGTTGGGACTGCAGGTGGCAGGTCCCTGGGCCCTGGTGCTGAGACAGCAAGGATAGAGGTCCCTGAGCAGGTGATTGACAGCAGGCAGATGGGGAACAGTGACCTGTAGATGTGACTCATTTAAAGTTTTATTGAGGGGAAGTAAGAAAATGATGTAAAGAGACACAGCGACAGAGAGAGGATGGAAGAGTAGAGGGAGACAGGAAAAAGTCCTATCTGCCCCAGGGGAACAGTGGGGAAGAGAGAGCTAAGTGGGCAGTGGTCTTTCTTTTAAAGAGGTCCTTTGCACTTGCATGCAGATTACTCACAGAACCTTGAGCTGACCAGAGAACTGCCTGAGTGCATTCTGCCACGTGACAGGGGCAGGGCAGCATAATGCCTGAATCTTACAGGTTTTATTTATTATTTTCTTAGAGAAAAGTTTTTTTTGAACGGAGCTAGATTTACCTTAAACTGGCATACAGCCCAGATAGAGCTTTGAACTCACAGCTCTCCTACTTGACCCTCCCAAATGCTATGATTGTAGGTATGTGTCAACCACATTCAGCTACTAGTTTTCTTTGGGTGTTAGAAAAATCTGCCTCATGAATACATTTTTTTTTTAGTACAATGATATGATAAATGTTCATGCAATGATTGGCAACTTCTTATGCATATGGTAGAAAGAAAAAAATATATAACCAACCTGTGATTATTTTGTGGAGGCAAAGAAGACATCTGCCAGTTCATATATCAAAATCTTCTTTTAAAAAAAATCACTTAGGAACATAAAAGTGAAAGGTATATACCTATGACACATAGTGAACAGAACACTGGAATTCATTCATATTAAATACTTATATAGAAATGTGAAAATGTATATATTTAGTTGATGACTAAAAATGAAACAGCAAACCATATGTTCTCAGGTTAAAGCTAGTAATTTTTATTTGTTCTAAGTACAGAAAGTCATTCAACTACTTTAAATGACAAGCTTCGAAGCAATCAACAAATTAGTAAAATGACCACTATCTTCTATTCAAGCAAAAGCAAAACATACCAATAATTCAAACAAGCACAGATTTTACAGCACAATTTTAAAAATGACTATTTGGCAACAGTGTGTAAGAAAAACAAAGTATAGATATGGAAAAACGTTAGGGAGTCGACTCAAAAGCTCATTTTTAGTTATGATGAAATGTGAACTTATTAGCAAAAGGAAAAGATTTAAGAATATTGAAAAGATCAAACAAAACACCAAACATATATCAACCATATGTGCTACATTTACCCAAGTAAATCCATTTGAATATCATGAGGGCAATATTTCAAATGTAAAAGAAAACAAGGTGGTCAGGTCTAAGTTTAAATTTACAATAATCTCTTTTAGGAAACCATTGTTAAGTTTAATAGAAGGTAGCTAAGTAGGTGAAAAGGTATATAAACAGGGGCACCTCATCAACATAAAGTTCTAACAATTTACAGATTATAGTTTATGGATCTGTGTGGTATATGTGTGTATATAATTCTGGAGGCCAGGGTATCTGATCCTATTGCTCACCGTTCTGTTTCAAGACAAAGTTCCTCACAGCACCTGGAACTCACTAATTCAGCTAGACTGGCTGAGCAGCAAGCTCTGGTATGCTACCTATTTCCACTCTACCAGGACCAGAGTTATAGACATGCCACTACTCTTATCTTTTTATGTGGGTGCTGGGGATCCTCACTTGGACCCCATTGCTTTTGCAGCAAGCACTTTACCCATGGAGCTACCCATAAGCCCTAAAATGCTTGGTTAAAAAACAGAAAAACAAAAAACTGCATTTTACAGATATTGAGAAAAAAGAGACTATAGCTTGTTTCAAGTATGGAAAGTAGTTTTATTGTATATAAGGGAGAAATCAGGCAGAGGAAAGAGTTCTGGCTGCCCATGGCTAGCTAGCAGACTAAACCCGACCATGAGTGGAGAGAGGAGGAGGGAGAGCAAGAGGAGTCACCGACCAAGAGACCGACTATAGTTCTAATAAGATTTAGTAACAGAAAACATGACAACTTCTAAAAATTAATTTTATGACAGAATACTCATTCTGATGCCACAGAAACAGTATGAGTAAAATTATACTACACTATTGAAAATAGTACTCACTGGTAATGAGAAATGAAAACTTAATCCTAATTTCAGTAAAATGAATTTATAACAAGATGAAAACTATGAAATTACTTATTTTAGAGTTCTAGTGAATATTCTTAAATAGTTTTAAATTTGTATGTGATTTTGATGTTTTGGGATTAGAAAGAATTTAGACCTCAAAATAGTAATTTGAGAATAAAAACCCTTTTTGTCAGAAAATTTTAGTAAATATGCAAACAATATAATTTAAAAACTCCTCCTCACACTGACTCCCTTGCTTAATCTTAGGGTTGCCTATGTGAAAATGGAATAATTTCTAAATAATACCATCATTTACTCATTTTGTATAATTTCTTACCACTCATTCTTAGGAGGGGAAAAAAAATCAAGAAAGAATATTTTTCCCATGTAACTTAAGCATAACTGTTTTGCTGTTTTGAAATAGCAGTGACAATATCCAACAAAGGACCCTGAGGGGTGTTATCTCAAAGAAAAAAATCATTTTCTCAGCAGGAAGGAGCAATGTAGGAGGACAAGCACAGATCAATACAGCTTAGTTATTTCCTTTTGGTCTAGTTCTAGTTCTGACTCCATTCTTCCACTAAAGAATGTACTTTCTCCATACAGTAAAGTGTGACACATGTCCATTTAAGGAAATACAGAAGCACTACCAGTTTATCCATGATGAAGGGAGTAAGGGTTATCAGCACTCTGCTGCTCTCATTTCTGACTTTCTGAATGGTTGTAGAGCTAATTCTATTTTTCTCACACCTCCCCAGGTTATCAGAAATAAGTGTGGCTGACTAGGAACTATAACAACCCTCTCAAGTTCAGGTAAAGAGGTGAGCTGTCATAGTTTCAGGATATATTTACTTATCGATGGACTTTGGAGCCTGTGGGGGAAAAAAACCAGCCAGGCTTGCCAAACAAGGATTGCAACCTTTTGACCAACGGGATTAAGACACTGATGTGGAAACTTTTGATCTTCTTTTCTTTAACAAAAAAATATTACAATGTACACTGTCCACACTTATATGCCATATTCATTTTCTTTTTGATTTATATATTTTCACAAATGTGATAGAGTTAAGAGAGAGAGCTGATATTAGCAATATGGCTCAGCCAGTAAATGGACTTGCTGCCAAGTCTGATGACTGAGTTTGATCCTTGGAACCCACAAAGGAGGAGAATACAGGCTCCCACAAGTTGTCCCCTGACCTACATAAAAAAACATACACGTGTGCATGAGCACAGACACACACTCACACACACACACACACACAAACACAATCTTAATTTTTTTTAAAGACAGAACTTTTTGAAGCTTAAATATTAACTAATATTTTATGCATACAATTTAAGGTACCCAAGCTCTCTCTATAGCCATTTAAGGGAAAATGTGACTAGGAGTTGGCCAGTCAAAATATCTCATTTTGGACAGAATTATTGGTCCCAAGGAAGGTCCATAATTTCAAAGGCACAGATTTCTTTAATAAAGTTGACATGTGAATACTGAGAGATAGCCTTTTCCTTATTCACTGTGATGTCTTTCTTAACTGGGACACTTAGTCATATATTCTTTCTCATAGAGTAAACCAGCCCTTCTTATTAGGTTAAAAAATAAGAACTTGTTACAGAGAAAAGTAGGTTCCTTCACTCATTCACCACTCACTCAGTAAATATTTAACATCTGCTATGTGTTAAGTGCTATTTGGTTACTTTGTATACAAAGGCAGTCTTGTGAAGAAAAAAAAATCAAGACTGTCCAAAGACAATTTTTAGTTCTATCTAGATGTGAAACATCATTTGAGAGAACTGTTTATATTCAGAATTTATCATTTTCAGGTTATTTTTGTGGTCTGAGAAAAGAAAATCAAGATAACATTTAAAGTAGAAAGTACAAAGAAAGGATGTATCATAATCACAATGCATCATCCTAGTCCCTCAAATCTTCCTTTAGCATATTTTTAACAGTGTAAAACAAAACCAAAAAAATAAGGGAGGAAGCTATTTCCTCAAAAGTAAGGGAGAGAACAACATAATATACTATACTGGGATAGAAGACTAGGTTCTTTATATATCTGAAGTTACATAGGTGCTAGTAGTCTCCTTATGTGCAAAACTGAAAAAGTAGTCGTTGCCAACTTACAGGTTTGTTTGAAGATGAGATGTTTAACATATTAAAATACTTAAAACAATTAACTTATACATAGCTACGAAATATTTTTTTTGTGTGTGAGAACCAAAGTAAGCACTAAAAAAAATACAAAAGCCCAAACATTTGTGGTAACAAACAATTATTTGAAGCGGAGGGAAAAGAGGTTTCATAAAGTTTAAAAGGGTCTTAGGATTGTATATAAGAAAGAAAAGTCTTAATCACTAACATTCCTTTTAAATTTTCTGCTCTTTTTAAGTGTCCTAAATTAAAGAGTTCTGTAGAATGAAGATACTAAAACATATTCAAATTACAAAATATTTGTTTTCTGTGACTCTAAATTGGGCCTAATTTAAATATATTCATTCTTTCTCTCATGACTTTTAAGTTCCACATCTACTTTTGAAATATATCTGACATCTGACACCTCTCTTGTCAATTCCCTTGTTTATTCTAATAAACTATTTCATAGCTTGTCTATATTAGAGTGAGATAGTCCTCCTTGTTTTTCCATATCCTCTAAAGTCAATTTTCCAAACAGCAAATTAGTATAGTTTTCAGGGAATACAACATTTCCCTGTTCCTAATGCTTCAGGGGCTTCTCATGAAAGCCAAAATAAAGTTAATCCAACCAAGACCCTACAAGGTGGGGCCACATCTACCTCTTCAAATTCAACTATTCATAATTTTCATCCCTATACCTTAGCACTCCGGTCTTCCTCAAGTTTCTAGAACAAACCAATGCTCACAGATTTTTAACATGTTCTATAGGATCATACTTGTTCCCCATAGGTTCTGAGTCTTCATTTCCTTCAGCTCTCTAGTCAAATTCACCTCCTAATAGGAAAATCTTCATGTCCTACCCTATCACAATCACATCTTCTCTTGTTCCTATTTCTGTACTTTTTGACTTCATTAAAATGCTCTATTTTATTCATAGAATGTATATGATCAACACAATACTTGGGTTCATTAAAGCAGAGAACTTTTATACATCTTATTTGTTATTATAAGGTCTATAGTAATACAATAAACATGTGGTACTGAACAAATAAAAAGCTTTAATATTCAAAGATTAATATGTCCTACAATAGTGAAATAAAAAGTATAAACCCTACTGCCAAATTCTTGTTGATATACAGCAAAATAATAATAATAATAACAATAATAATTAATAATAATAATAATAATAATAATGGCTTATTAATTAAGTCTCGTGCCTGGATACTTGAATTACCTCTGTAGGTGATATCCTGAGACCTGATGGCCTCCTTAAGTTCTAGTCTAGTGTTTTTCTGTAGTGACATCTTATCTCATGTTAACCACTCTTTACCTATCTTCAGTGTTGTTACATACTACTAGTATTCTATGATCATGCAAATGTGTAGGAACATACATAAATCCACACAGATTTTTTGGTCATTTTTCTGCAGAAGACTGGCAAATACACTGATACATTCTGTGTGATGTCTCTCCTTATTCAAACTCCTCCAAACTCGCTTCAATATTGTACACATGTATGAACATACAACTACAACAGATATAAAGTTGCTTGTATAGTTAAAATGCTATTCATGATCTGTTTTAAAAAAATGTGGCACATATATTAGATAATAATAGCAATACTTTGAAATTATAGAAGTTAAAAAAGTTGAATACTGAAAGACATTTACAGAAGTTGAAGACTGAAAGACACATTTACCGCTGGGCATTCAGCTGCACATGACTTTAATCCCAGCACTGAAGAAGTTGAGGCAGAAGGACCTCTATATGAGTTTGAGAACAGTCTGGTTTACACAGCAAGCTCCAGGCCAGGCAAGGCTACACACAATGAAACCCTGTCTCAAAGGAACAAATAACAACAAAGACATATTTACAGAATTTAGACAATACAAAAATGTGCAATATTTTCCTATATCTGATTCAATTAAGCTCTAATTATAAAGCTTTATCTAGAAAATATAATATTTAATCCCAATGTTTGGGATCCAGAGGCAGGCAAATCTCTGACTACAGAGTGAGTTCCAGAACATCCAGGGTTACACACAGAAACCCTGTCTCGAAAAACCTGAAGAAAAAAAATGGTTCTTATACTAAAATGGTACTTGCTCCAGTAAGGACTAGATTTTTTTTTTTTTAATGGTATTCAGTGCTTTCCCAAAATTGAGCAAAATTAAGAAAACCATAAACATCATTAATCATTTTTACAACTTAACCAATTGGAAATTGGCTCAATGTAAAAAAATAAATAATAAAAATTCTGAATACAATCATGGTTATATTAATAAATTATTAGGTAAATTCACAGTTAAACAGAACACTAGAAAAGTGAGAAACTCATTAATTATCAATGATTCTTCCATCAAAACAGGTTTACTTCTTCAATAAAATTCTAAGACTTTGCAAATCCTTGGTGTTGGTGAACTTGCATACTAATTAATTAACACTTGATAATCTTATTTAACAAATGCATGTTGAACCTCACAGATTGTTTACTAATGAAACATTGATCAATCTATTTGTTGGTATACTCAATTCTTCTTTTTAAAGATTTATTTCATTTTTATCACATGTATGAGTGTGTGTCTATAGAGTATATGCTGCATGTGTAGGTGCCCATGGAAGCCAGAGATGTGGAACCCTAGAGCTGGAGTTATAGGTGGTCATGAGCTAGCTGACATGGGTGCTGGGAATCAAATTCTGGTCTTATATAAGAGCAATATGCACTCTTAGCTGCTGGGCCATTTCTCCAATACATTATACTCAAATCTAAATTGAAAACTCAAACTCACAGAGCATAAAGCTAGTGATTTTTTTTCCTGGGACAAAAGACACAGATGTAAATATCACTTATATTGACTAGAAACTTATCCTTGGCAAGACAGATTTCAGCAAAATTTAAATTTAAGTAGTTGTCAACATAGAATAGTTGCCTTATTTTTAAAAAATTTTAACCTGAGAATATTTGGAAGTAAAAAAAATGCATTATGAAAAAGTAACAAAGCATAATTCCTCTTTTAGACTACTAAGCTAAAATGTTTACAGAAAGTCATCAACCACTAAATGCTTCAAAACCATTAGTTGTATTTATTTACCATGTTAAAGAAAAACCTAAGAATTCTATGCATAACATAGGCAATTACCAAAGGCAAATACTACCATGAATCAGAGAAGGTCTAATGATGTCAGCTATTTAGATCTGTGAAATTATTACATAGATTAATTTTAACATGGAAGACCTAGCCAAACTTCACATCTCCTACATTTTCTTTAATGTTTTCTTATAGAGTTTGCTATAAATATTTATTTACATCTCCTTCTCTCTTATTAGTTTGTAAACTCCTGGAGATTACTGACTTTATATCCCTAATAACAACTGCATACTTTAGTCCTGAATGCATTATTCAGCTTATTTGTTAAATCAATGATGTTATATAAACAAGGCAATTTTAATCAGATTAAGTTGTTGTTTTTGTAACTTACATTCATAAACTTAATGAAGTTCAAATATGCATCATAAACTGGTATTAAAAATAACGGCACAAGCCAGACACAGTATATTATTTAAATGCCTGTATTTCCAGCACTTGAAAGACAAAGACAGAAGGATGGCCATAGGTTCTTGACCAGTCTTGGGCTACAAAGCTAATGTGTCTCAAAAAGCCAAAAAATGTTGGAGGATAAAAGAGGGTAACAGATGAAGATGATGAAAATACAAAGCACTACATTCTTTGGAAATCTGCAAGCTAAATATCATCTTGAATTCTATACCACATGGACTTCTACTAAGTGTTATATTAGATCCTGCCAAATTAAATGTGGTTTTCTTAGTCCACAAATTTTCCATTGTTTCTAATTACCTGCCCCAACTGTTGCACATCTCTTAAAGTAAATGGAAATAGTATAGTATATGAGGTACTTTTCTTTCTTCCTTTCTTTCTTTTGTTTGGGGTGAGGGGAGTTGAGACAGGGTTTCTCTGTGTTGTTTTTGGAGCCTGTCCTAAAACTAGCTTTGCAGATCAGGCTGGCCTTGAACTCACAGATATTTGCCTGCCTCTGCCTCCTGAGTGCTGGGATCAAAAGTGTGTGCTACCAACTCCCAGCTATGAGGTAATTTTCTAGCAATAATTCCTACAAAAACAAAAAAGTTAGAGCAATAGCAAAAATCTGAAGATTCTTTCCAATATATCCATTTTGATGCTTTCTGATTGTTTTTTAATGTACAGTCATTTTAATGATACATTTAAGCTGTAATAGGAGATACGCGGAACCAGTGATTTTAAAAATAATTGGAGTTGATTAGTTACTTTTTTTTTTTTTTTTTTGAAGAGGATATGACATTGGGGTAGACAGGTAAAAGTGGATCTGGAAAAAAATGGGGATTGATTATGATCAAAGTACACTGTATGAAATTTTCAAAGAATTAATGATATTTTTAAACATACTGAAAGTAAACAAAACCTAGCTAATTTAAAGTATTATTACAAAAAACTCATTAATTAGTTTGAATAAAGCACATAAAGATACAGTTTTTTTCATTTAGGGCCCGGGTAATCAAAATTCAAAGGAAAGAAGCTCCTAATTAAACTTGTAAATGGATATGCTGAGATGTTGTGACCCTTGAATAACATGGAAACAGAACTTACAAAAGTATAAAAGTAGTTTTTTTTTCTCTCTCTCTCTCTCTACATATATATATATATATTTACACATATATATACTTACATATATACATACATATATACATACATACATACATACATACATACATACATATCACACACACAATTTTTTATTGTAAGTTGCCATGTGGGTGCTAGGAATTGAACACAGGCCCTCTGGAAAAGCAGCCAGTGCTCTTAACCAATGAGCCATTTCTCCAGCCCCTCAATTTTATATTTTAAAGATAGTTATACATATCATTTAGCATGTAGATACTAATTCATTTAAAATTGTGATTTTTAATAACCATATTGACCTTAAATCATAAAATTCTGTATCAATAGTCAAACTACTAATTCCATGACATCTTGTTGTGTTCTTGCCACTACTTAATCCAAAATTAATCATGAGGAAAGAGATAAATATAAATTGAGGGCCATCCTGCAAAACAACTTGTCTAGGACTCAAAAATACCAACATGCAAGATTTTCCACCTCTCTAAGAAAAGACTCAGCTTTTTTTAATTTAAAAGAGGCCAAAATAGCATGATGACTAAGTGTAATGTGTGATTTTTTTTTGTTTTGTTTTGTTTTTTTGACACAGGGTTTCTCTGTATTGTTTTGGAGCCTGTTATGGAACTCACTCTGTAGACCAGGCTGGCCTTGAACTCACAGAGAAGCCCCTGCCTCTGCCTCCCAAGTGCATGATTCCTAATTACAGGTAGATAAGCAACAAAGAATTTTATCAAAACATTTATAAAATTTTGAATATGTGTTTAAAATTACAAAATTATCTAATGTGATTATTATTACTTATGTAGTATAGGTCCTTGTTTGATCCCCAGCACCAGAAAAACAAAACCAATTTGCAAGATATAAAATCACTTAAATCAGTCATAATCCTATATGCTAACAAAGTATCTCAGAAATCAAAAATAATCTTACAATAATATTTTTAAAATATTAATACTTTGGAATGAATTAATAAAGTGAAAAAAGATCAATATACTAAAAACTGAAGAAATAGAAAATGACACAGATACACGCAACAAAAATCTCACTTTCATGGTTTGAAATAATTAATGTTGCTATAATGATCATGTTACCACTAGAAGCTATTTGCATGTTTAAGGCAATCTCTTTCAAATTCCTAGTAATTTTTTTTTTTTTAACAGAAATAGAAAAGAATTCTAGCCAGTTGCAATGGTGCTCTGTAATTCCATTTTTAGGGTGGCTAATGCTGGATAACTAGAAATTTAGGCTAACCTGAAATGGTGCTGTCTCAAAAGGGGAGGCAGCCATCCATCCAAGGCTCAGAAAACATTGTGGAAGAGTGAACAGAAAGTTAAGGGCTGATGGGTGAGGAGAGTTATGATTCAGATTTGAGCTGTTGCACCTATCTACTCCTAGTTTCTGTGATTACCTACATACAACCAGTCAAAATTCCAAAGTGAATGGTGAAGGGGCCAACACCCTTGGTAGAAGAGATATTACCTGTTAACAGCTGCTGAGGGAGGAACAGTCACTCTCCTTTGGGAATGTAGCTGCTGGTAGGATGCTCTTTCCCAGGTGGATGTACAGACATCCATGAGGATATGAGCAGCACTAATTGAACTCAGTAGTGGAGAGCAGGGAGGGCATATTAAATAATGACAGCAAAACAGAAAGACATAAATCTGAGAGTGTGATGGGATTAGAGGTACTTGGGAGAGCTTGAGGGAAGTAGCCGTGATTGGGTATGATCAAAACATTGTATAAATGTATGAAATTTTTGAAGAATAGATTTTAAATTTTATTTTTAAAAAGAGGGAAGGAAGACTGGAAATGCTCAGTGATATATGTGATGATAAATATAAAAACACTTGCCTGAAGATCAGAATACAGAGGTCAAGCAGCGGTGATACACACCTTTAATCCCAGGAGCCACACTAGCAGCCATAGGAACTGGGTGGTGGTTGTTGCATGCCTTTAATCCCAGGACTAGAGAGGGACTCAGTCTGTATTTGATATTCAGACTTCAGTCATGCTGAGGATACCCAGCCTTGGTAAAGAAAGGTGAGAACTCTTTAATGGCTTGGCTGCTTTGCTTTTTGATCTTTAGCTTGAACCCCAATATCTGTCTCTGGTTTTTTATTATTCATGTTATAGTGGTAGGTTACTTTTCTAGCATGTACAAGACTAAGGGTTCAAACAATTTTAACAACTCAAAAAAGCCTCTAAAGATAAAGAAACCTATATAGCGGGCTTGATTCGCATGAAGCATTAACTATATCCCAGACAACTGGGAACAAAAATGGCACACTTTCACATTTTCATCATAAAATCACAAACAGACCACTATTTAGTGTTTACGTTTCTGATGAGCAAAAGACAAAACTCTTAGCAGAATTCAACATGAGAAAACAAGGGGGAGTGGAAGGGAGAGAAAGAGAGAGAATGCTCAAGCACATCAGCACAACTCAGTAATGGAATCCCAGGTGGGAGGTGTTAGCTGGAGGTGCTACATTCCAGACCAATTTGGGTAGTAACTGATAGCCTAGCTCAAAACAAAGGAGAAAAGAGGGGCTGGGGGAGACAAAATCTTCAGATGACAATATTATAGATGAATCTTCTCAAAGTTAAGAAACGATATACTATACACATTTTTAAGACAAAATGATAATAGGGGACCAGCAGGATGGTTCCACAGACAGAAACCTGTTGCCACTGAGCATTCCCCTGAGTTTGATTCCTGGAATCCACATGGTGAAAGGGGAGAACAAGCTCCCTTGAGCTGTCTTCTCCACAAGCACGCACGCACGCACACACACACACACTAAAGTTTTTGAAAGAAAATATGGTACTTCTAGCCAGTTAGCCATTCAACTAAAACTTTACCATATAATTGTTATAAAAATTCAGATCCAATATACACTTATGAGTATATACCATGTTTTTCTGTGTCTGAGTTACCTCACTTAGGATGGTTTCTTCTGCCTGCAAATTTCAAGATTTCATACCCCCCCCCCCCACTGAGTAGTACTCCATTCAGTAAATGTACCACATTTTCTTTATTCATTCTTTGGTTGAGGGACATTTAGGTTTTTTCCAGGTTCTGGCTCTTACAAATAATGCTGCTATGAACATAGTTGAACAGATGTCCTTGTGTGCATGTGCATCCTTTGAGTATATGCCTAAGTTTGGAATTGCTGAATCTTGAGGTAGACTGATTCTTATTTTCCCAGAAATCACCATACCGATTTCCAAAGTGGCTGTACAAATTTGCATTCCCACCGGCAATGGAGGAGTGTTTCCCATTTTTCCATATCCTCTCCAGCACAAACTGTAATTGGTGTTTTTGATTTTAGCCATTCTGACAGGTTTAAGACGGTATCTCATGGTTGTTTTGCATTTGCATTTGATTTGATAGTTAAGGATATTGAGCAATTTCTTAAGTGCCTGAGCAAAGGATAACCAGCCTATAATCCACAACCCCAGAGAAGCTAGGGAACAAGGAGAACCATAAGAGAGACACACATGGACCCCGCTCCCCAGAAGGGAAAAGGGACAAGATCTCCTGAGTAAATTGGGAGCACTAGGGGAGGGGGAAGGAGGAAGGGAAGTAGGAGAAAGAGGAGAGGGAGGAGAACATGAGGGATCAGGAAGGTCAAGCTGGGGGGGGGGGGAGGAAAGCAAGGAAAGAGATACCTTAATAGAGGGAGCCGTTATGGGCTTAAGGAGAAATCTGGCACTAGGGAAATCTCCAGGGATCCACAAGGATGACCCCAACTAATAATCTACGCATTAGTGGAGAGGCTACCTTAAATGTCCTTCCCCTATAATAAGGTTGATGAGTACCTTAAATGTCATTATAGGCCTTCATCTAGTAGCTGATGGAAGCAGAAGCAGAGATTTACAGTTAAGCACTAAGCCAAACTCCTGGAATCCAGTTACTGAGAGAGAGGAGTGATGAGCAAAGGGGTCAAGACCATGCTAGGGAAACACCTAAGCAAGTGGGAGCTCACAGACCCCAGCCTGACTTATGCTGGGGAACCAGCATAAGACCAAAACAGGCCTCTTAAATGTGGGTGTCAGTAGGGGGGCCTGGGCATTCCATGGGGCCTCTGTCAGTGGATCCAGTATTTATCCTTAGTGCATGAATGGGCTTTGGGAGCTCATTCCCTATGGAGGGATACTCTCTCAGCCAGATACACAGGTAAGGAGGGCCTAGGTCCTGCCCCAAATGATGTGACAGACTTTGATGATCCCCCATGGGAGGTCTCATGCTACCTGAGGAGTGGATGGGGGGGCTAGGATAGGGGTTTGGTGGGGGGAATGGCAGGACAAGGAGGTAGAGGGAACTAGGATTGGTATATAAGATTTTTTTTAATTTAAATAAAATTAATTTTAAAAATTCAGATCATGCCATTCAGCAATATGGTTATATTTGTGTCATTCTCTCATCTTTTTATGAGGCTTATAAATCAAAATTCATTCAATAAAGTTCCTTTGAGGGTAAATGTGGAAGACAAATTGTCTATACAAAAGTAGACAAAAGAGAACAGTGATGGTAAAATGAACTAGTGGAATGATTTGATTATTCTACTTGACGTTCATAAATCAAAAAGGTGCTTCTCTAAGTAGTCACCTTTTCTTCAACAAAATTACACACCAAAATTTTCAAAAGCACCTTCCTTTGACAATGAAAATGCAAAAATCACAGGTAATAGTAAGGTAGAACCTATTATAAATATAGTTTTAATATCAGGAAACTATTTATACAATGTATATGTTCCAGGATTATAGTTAGTGGGTGAACAATTAATTATAGTCAATGGACTTTTTAAAAAGTATATGTATTGTCTTCAAAACCAAGACAATACAGAATTAAAATTAAGGCTTACTACGATTTTAAAATAAATTATTTTATTTCTATATGCACATGTATTATCTGAGTGCATGTTGTGTGCCATGTGTGCAGTGCTAATAGAGGCCAAAAGAAGGCATCAGGTTCTCTGAAACTGTAGTTACAAGCAGTTGTGAGCCACCATGTGGATGCTGAAAACAGAACCCAGGTCTTCTAAGTACTTTTAACCTCTGAGCCATCTCTTCCTGACCTGTTTATATTATAACCTAGATACGAAGTATCCCCAAAACTCAAGTGATGAAGGCCTTGTTCTTAATGCAATATTAAGATGTGGGACTTTTGGCGAAGCAGATGAATTATGAAGGCTCTGAATTAATAATTTCATGGCATTACCAGGAGCTGGTAGAAGCTAAGAGGTAAGCAAGGCAGATACTATACATGCACACTACTCTTCAAACACACCTGGCAACCTTGAACCCACACCTGCATCTGACTACACATATAACATACACCCTGTTCTAAATAACACAAGTTTTTGTCCCCCCAACAACAACCAAACTAACAGTTTCTCTTCAAGTATATTCCAATGTATTCAGGTAGGAGACCCAAAAAGGTCAAATTTATCTTGAACTGATTGGGGGGGATTTGCAGTAAAGGAAAATGTGTCCTCACAGAGAAATTTCGGAGGTAATTCCCTATTCACCATTTTATGCCTAGTCATAATTGAGTATCCATGTGCTTAAAATTAGATGGATTGTGGAAAGGAACATATGATTATATTATTTCATCCATAAATCAAAAAGAAAAGCACCCAAAGTATGCCTTTTAGCAATGTAGAAAATATTAATGCCCTTCTTCCTTTAGACCTCATAAAAGGAATGTTGGCATTAACCTGAGCTCACTGAGTAGGTAACCTTACTCCTAGGGCATGCTGTCAATATTGACAATATAACCCTCTCCAATCTGTATTATTGCTTCACTTCACTACTCTTGTAGACCCATGTGAGCTCTACTTGCAATTCTCTGAATAAGAGACCAAGAGCCTCGCCTAGACTGTACTATCAGTAACATTTGGAGCTAGTTGGAGGAAGTAGGTCAATGAAGGCATACCTATCAAAGGGTATACCTTATTCCCAGGCCTTCCTAGTGTCTTGCTTCCTGAATCTCATAAGCAGGTTCATCTACCATACCTTTCCGTCATTACAGTTTGCTATCAGCATGTATTCAATGGAGTCAGCAGACTACTGACTGAAACCTCTGAAACAGTGAAACAAAATAATTCCTAATCTCAGGTAAATAGCTATATTGAAATTACTGAAATTTTAAATAAAGTTTTAAAATTATTCTTACAGCAAATAAAATCACTATGTACTTTATTACATATGCAAATAATTTAAGGTCACTTTTGACTATTTCACACTCTTCCAAGTTATACTGCTTTACTACCAAACTACAGCCTAAGTTTCACCTGTCACCATCTGGACCCAAGTCAATATATAGCAAGCAAAAGGGCCACACTTAGTGTCTCTAATTTCATTTTTGCCTTATTTTTGTCAATTTTCTACATAGTTTACTATCAGAGCCCTTTGAAAGATAATTACCATCACCACCCTAAGTCTGAACCTAATTAAGCCTCACATGTGCTAGGTACACATTAAGATTTATCACTAGCTATTTCAATTTCAAAGTTGACCTTTAATTTTCAATCTTACTTCCTCAATTCCCAAATAAGTGGGATAACAGATCTGTACAACAGGTCAGGCTACAATGTAATAGTAAAACAGAAAATATCTCATTCAACACTATTATTTCTACAACTGAGAACTAAGATTTGAAATAAATGGGTGCTCAATATTTGCTATTTAATTGACACAGGGTAATCCATAAAAATTACCATATATTCCTTACTAAGGATAAAGCCAAAACTGTTACTTATAGCAAGTGATCTTCTACTCCCACAGTTAACTCAGTGCTGTTAGCTAAATAAGAGATGTCTGCATGTGAGTTAACTATCATATAATCTCAGATTTAAATGTCAGTATTGCTGTTTAATTTATAAAGACTGAATAGGAAATTGATAATGTTTTAAAAAGAGAGAATGATGTCTTTACTCTCCTTTCTTTCCCAAAAGAAAAGCCTGTTTATAAATAGCAAGTAAATGAAAAATCTGCCAATTTTTGATCTCTTTCAATATCAATGTTGGTTTAGTTCCAACAGAAAAATGAAATAAAGTTCAAATAATGTAGAAAAAAATTGATCAGACTCTTTCTCTTCCCTTGATCTATGACTACGTAACAGCCAGCCAATTCAGCAAACACACGCAACAAAAGCAGGTAAGTCTAGAAAACCTTCAGTATCATAACACAGACACAGACACACACACACACACACACACACACACACAGAGAGAGAGAGAGAGAGAGAGAGAGAGACAGACAGACAGACAGAAACACATCCTATAGTTGTGTCTACCAATTGTGAATCACTGTTGCCGACATTATTATTTTTTAAATTATCAGTAGGTTACCTATTACAAACATCTAGGTATTTTATCTAAATAGTAATGGTGCACTGAAAATACCTTAGACATTTCTTCTTTTAAATCTTTGATTAAAAAAAGAAACATATAAAAGTAATTTTATAAAGCAAGTTTATAAAACATGCTTCATTAAGCAAACCTACTAACAGCAGCACTTATATTTCTAATACTAGAAAACAAGAATTTACAGCACAAAAAAAAAAAAAACATACAAAGCTAGCATTAAAGAATAGGTGAAATTTAAATCTAATCCAACTTAAAGCCAACTAACCTAACACACAAAACCCTGCATTTCAGATGAAAATGGTAAGCTTTTTTGATTCCTTGCTTTTCATCAAGAGCCCCCTTTAGAAGACAAGAGCTGTGTCATGTCACCTACATTTTCAAATGTCATTAAAAATTTTAAACCTGCCCATTTACAGAGCAAACACATTTCCACCTTTAAAATGCAGTTTGTCACTTTCTACTTTCTCTCCTGGCTTATGTTCATAATCTGAAACAATTTCTGGGCTATAACTTCCATGAAATGCCATCAAAAGGATGTGACATTCTAGCCATTCTTGGTCATTTCAAACTGTTAATTCTATCCCAACACAACTGCTGTAATAAATTCAGGTCTGTGAATTACCACCATTTTTTTTCCCCTCCTGGTCAACCTCTGAGTCCCAAAGGCATAGGAATTCTTTAAGGAATAAAGACTAAAGGAACTAACATTTTCACTCAAAGAAATAACTGTAAAGTCTCTTAGCATCTTACAATCACAAAGGGTTCAAGTTCAAGGGTATTCCAAAGTTAAAAAAACAAAAACAAACTTTTAAGTATCATTGTACCCACTTCTTTTTCAAACAAGGAAACAGAACACAATACCTATGTGATGGGAGATGTCATTCTGTATATGTTTCTCATACTGGTTAATAAATAAAGCACTGTTGGCCAATAGGAAAGGAAGATAGGAGGGACTAGGAGACAAGGAGGAAATAGGAAGTAGTAAGGAGGAGTCAACATGGAGAGTCTGGAGAGAGCAGTATGTGGCAGCCGGCTCCGAGTAAGAAGACCACATGGAAATACATAGATTAACACAAATGGGTTAATACTTAAGACAGAGCTAGCCAATAAGAAAGTAGTAACTGGCCAACAGTAAAATATCAAATACAGAGTCTCAAATACAGTGTGTTATGTGGGGCTTGCTCGGCGGCAGAACAAGACCAGGCGGCAGGCGGGAAAACCATACTCGTTACACGTATGAAATTGATTCTCCATTTTATCACCTCCTTAAAACACTACATTTTGGATGAAGATTATACACTCACAATGCAGAAAGTGGAAGTTTTATAATTACTTGTTTCAAAAGGTTATCTCTTTAGTAAGTTTGATTTTTTAGCTTTGTATATAAAGTACAAATCAATGTGTTTCACTCATCATGTAAATACATATAAATATGTATTGGACAACTGTTCACCAGTGCTATAAAACAGCTTCCTGCAAGATGGAAACATTCTACTTTATAGGAAGCTCCTTAAATAGGAAGGTAAATAACTCAAAATAGCTTCAGAAAGTCCATGAAACAACCAGATTCTCTAGGTCCCCTCACTGCCAGAGTAAGCAAGAAAAGCTAAAGTCCCTCTAAAACCCAGGGAAACTGCAAATTAGACTTTGAGATCAGACATCTACCTGGAAGCAGCAGAAACCAGGCAAGCTGCCTAGAAGAGGTTTGGACCAAGTGAGTCACTTGGAAGGGACATTCTCCAACCTGTTGAGCTGCCTGCAGGGTACACAATGTACTCCAGGTTCCCAGCTTTTATTAGCGGTCACCTCAGCTAATAGGGTGGGCTTTGGTGATGTAGCTGTCTTTGAGTCATTTCTGCTCCTGTAAGTAATTCCTCAGCCATATATCTATAAGTAACCCCAATAAAATTCATTGATTCACCAAGGGACTTTGGTGATATACGTACTTTGGCCTATCATAGGCCCCCTATCTCATGTGGATAACATGTAGTATCTCCTCAGAAAAATTTTTGCCACAAAACAACCAGATACTATGAAATAGGTTGTGAGAAAGTACAAAATTTCTTGCCTTCACGGCACTTATATACCAGGGAGTGGAAGAGACAACAAACAAGTAAGCACTAAGTAAAACACAGTAGGTTGTCTGGTGGCACCCAAAAGGTGGGAAACAGAATAGAGCAGAACCTTCTGAGAAGGTAATAAGTAAGTAAATATGTGAAGAGGTAATAGAACAAGCAGGCCATGTAGACATCTACAGAAAAAAAGGAATAATGCTAATCATCCTGAAAAAGGACTATCTTGCATATTCAAGGGAAGGCAAGGAAAGCAATGCAGCTGCAGTGCATTATGGGATGTAAACCAGGGGTAAACTGGGATCAGAGGGCATAACTAGATAGATCTTGTAAATACAGCCCATACATTTTAAGGGCTATTTTATTTTAAGTTGGACATCAAATAAGTTGAGCTACAGACTGTACTGATTAACTGATGGCACACAAAGCAGCATCACAAGACCAAATCCAAGTTCAGACACTTATCCAAACAAAAGACAATGGTGAGTTAGACAATGGGATGTCAGTGGAAATTAGAAATCACTGAGTTCTGGATACATTCTCAAAGTACAGCTCACAGGACATGTGACACATGGTAGTAAGACAGACAGCTAACACAAATCAAAATTATATAGCCATCACTCTAAGATTGACCGATGTATGAAACTACTGTTACAACATTTATTTCACTCTAGAAAATTGTTCTCATGATCTTTTTCATGTCCTATGGTAAGCCTGATATGCTATCTATCATCATTACCAACTAGTCTAATGTTTTTAAAATTTTATAAACATAGAAACTCAACAGTAAGAAGTTTATAGTTCTTGATATCTTTCATTTGATATAATGATGAGATGTTTTTACACTATTCACGTATCAGTGAAGTGTACCCTTTAATACTAAATAATGGCATATGCTATAAATAAACTTTAAGTTTAATCGCTGTTTCATTAGCAATGTTTCATGTTATTTTCAAATTAAAATATATATTTATCTTCACTTATCATCTGTATGCTAGCTTAGACTATGTAACTTAGGTAATTTAGTAAGTAATTAAATACTATGAAATGTGAGTTCAAAAAAGGGTGTTTCTTTTTGATTTTTGAACTGAAAAACAATCTTATTTTACATGTCAATCCAAATTCCCTCTCCCTCCCCTCCTCCCCTGCCCCCCCATTGACCCCCTATCCCATCCCTTTTCTGCTCCCCAGGGAGCATAAGGCATTCCATGGGGAAACTTGGAGCAGGGCCTAGTGCTGCCCCCCACCCCCCGCCCCCTGCCAAGAGTCTAGGCTGAAAGAGTATCCCTCTATGTGGAATGGGCTCCAAGAAAGAGTGTTTCTATAAAAACCAAGATACATGTTTTGAGAAAGCATTGAAAGCTCTGGAAAGGTAAATCTAGCATTTAAAAAGAAAATTATTTTTTAAAAAAATCTGAAAATCAAGTAGGATTTCATCCTTAGTTTACTTTGAAAATGTCAAAGTTCTTTATAGAAAATGGAATTGAAAGCAATTAAATACACTTGTAGATTGTTTAGGGAAAAATAGTGATGATAATTTATAGTGTATGTATGTGATTTAAATTAAAAATTTAATATTTATGGTATGTATTCTAGTTTCCTTTCTCTTGCTATAATATAACACTAAGAGCAGCTTAGGGGAGGAAAGGGTTTATTTGGCTTACAGTTCCAGGTTATATAGTCCATCACTAACAGAAATCAAAGTCAGACCTGCTTGGGAATCCACACAGCATTGCATCCAACCAAGAAACTCACTTCACAGCCAAGGAAGTATAGCAGGGTGGAAGATGCCAGTTACTGACTCACACAGGTTCATGCTTAGCTAACTTTCTTATACAAACCAGGACCACCTGTCCATAGAATGGTACTGCCCATAGCAGTCTGAGCTCTCCTACATGAATTAGCAATCAAGATAATTCCCCCACAAACATGCCAAAAACTAATTTGACCTAGGCAATTCCTCAAGTGAAGCACTTCTCTCAGATGATTCTAGGTTGTTGGCAGTTAACTACAACAGAATGTATACAACTTCCTTACTTACTTCAATTAACTAATTAATTATTGATTCTACTTATTTATTATGCATATGTAAGAGATAACTGAAGATGTTGTTGATGGCTAGGTTGGTCTATCTCCCCTTAAAACTTTTATTTTTATATATGCTTAGGGTTTTATTTGTTTTGTTTTGTGGTATAGCAGAGAACAGCTTACTTACAATAACCTAACTTTTGCATGATGTAGAATGTATCAATTTGCTGGTGCTGATTCCATTTTTATTAGATGGATGATGAAGTCAGAATACCTACCATAATTGCTTTGGGTATAGGGACATGAAAAATATGTAGAACTGAAAGCCTTTTCATTTCCTTGAGTAAATGTCTTCACTGAATCTTTCTAATCTTGGGGTTTCCTCTACTGTATTTTACTTGTTTCTCTTTAACATATTTAAACCTTCTTACTCTTTTGTCTATGCTATTCCATTGAATAGGCAGATCATCTCAGAGTTTATTTAATACTACGTGAGTTAACATGGGGAAAAATACACAAAACAACCACTGTTTTTACTTTTGGTTTTTCACTGCAAGATGAACCTGTGTTCTTAGGAACTGTCCTACAAGGCACTGCAAAAAGCTCTTAAGAATAAAAAAGGAAAGGGAACAAAAAAAAAAAGAGTATTTTAAATTTTTCTTAACAGCATATGTCAAAAAGTCAAGTAATAAAAAAAACTTTCCCAGGATTTCTGCATCTTCTTAGAATCCCCCATGACAGCGCCCCTTATCAGCAGGAAGTAGTTTGGAAAGAATGATGCCCAAATTCCCAAATATTGTCTATAAATGTTTGTTTTCATTTAAATGGACTTGGTTATATAAAATAAAAAAATAAAAATTAAAAAAAAAAAAACCTTTCAGTTTCTGACCTAAAACAATTAACATACATAAATAACTTCTAGTGGAGTAGTTACAAAGAGATCCTATTGAAAAGTCAATTTTCACAACAGATTTCAGATTTAAATTATTAAGGAGACAGGCAGGTACCTTATAGCTTCAAAAATGAATCTATGCCAAAGACATCACTACACTTTATTCACAAATAGAATGTTCCATGTTTACATACCTTGATTTCATAAAAACCACAGTAGGTCTCCAGAATAAGATCATCACTCTTAGTGCTACCTCTACCTCATTTATCTTCCTGTTTTTCCCATTCCTTCTTTGCACAAAGGGAAAGAAATAAGGAAACCGTATCCACTTTTTGCAGAAAAAGAAGAGGAATCAACCATTTTACACTTCAACTGCTCGGGAAAGAATTCTGTGACCTTGGTGGTTAGCAGTGTTCCCACTTTCTCTCTCTTTTCTCCCACTCTCCCCCACTTTGTTCTCTCACTCCCTCCTTTTCCTTTCTTCTCTCTGCCCCTCCCTCTGCCCTTTATAAAGCAAAACTGGTTCTGTCAGTATGTCTGTGACTTGCACCTGTAATGAACAGTTTAGAATCTCTAGTGAGGTCTATAGAAGCAACAAAAGGGAATTATTTACCCGTCCAGCCTCATTTATTTAAGCACTTAGGGCATTTCCAATGGGAGGTAGGTGGACACAGAGGAAAGTGTGCATACATATTGCCATGGCAATAAGGATCACATTTATTTCTATTGCTTATTTTTTCAGTGAAGTCAACTACAAACACAGAGGAGAAAAACGCTGAAGAATAAAAACTACATGTAATCAACAGCATACCTGAGATTACCCCCCCTTCTTCATGCTTTATTCCCCAAAGTTAAAGACCTATGAGACTATACTGTCCACTTATACCAAAAACAAACAAACAAAAAAAAAAAAATCTGAAGTATACCATTGCTCTAGCAATGAACTTCACTGACATTTTTCAGAAGTTATCTTTACAGGGCATCATAAATGAGAAAAGTGATGTAATTGCATATGGAAGATTTTTTTTAAACATATAAACTGTAATTTTAATTTAAACACTTTAAAATCATAAAAACTTACCTATGTTCTTTAATAAAAATATGAAATACCAAAATTAACCTGAGAAAAGAATATATGAAGAAACCTAAAGCTATATGTCCCCTGAAGCATTTCTTTGAAGTCTAGAGAAAGATATTTTCAGAGGCTAAAAGTTAAAACATTTAATCCATATAGAAAATAATTCAATTGATTCTACAAGCTAACATAATACTGACAATAAGGTTGAGTAAAGATAGGTCTCTTTAATACAAAGAAAATGACAATTCAACCTACTTTTTGGTTTTTAAAAGTACTGGCAGACTAGAGAGTTGGCTCGGCGGTTAAGAGAACTGGGTGTTTGCTCTCTAGAGGACTTGGGTTCAATTCCCAACACTCACATGGTAGCTCACAGCTGTCTGTAACTCAAGTTCCAGTGGCTCTTATACCATCAAATGGACATACATGTAGGCAAGACAGCAATGCACATAAATAAAAAAGAAATTTAATCTAAACAAAAAGTACTGGCATAATGAACACTGATAATGAACTCAAATTTTCATTTTCAAATAATTAGGAAGTTCTAGGACCTGATGTGTTCTAGATAAATACCCTTTCCAATGGTTTAGAAATTTAAACTACATAATGATACAATAATGGAAAAATATAGAGCAAATTCCCAAGTGTTTTCTTAACATAAGTTAAATACTGAAACACCTTATCCAACACGCATACACACACCAAAATACACTGAAGCACAAAAGATTTGTTTCCTGGTGAATGAGGGAATTTACAACTGATGCATTATCTACTATAGTACAGTGATGTCCACTCAGTACCCCCATTATGATCATCTTCTCAACCCTATTGCTCAGACTGGACATCTATCTTTTACAATCTAGTATATCATATTACTAACACCTGACATGCTGTCTTATTATTCATACAATTAATGCAGGATTTCTAAAACTAAATTTTGATTGCATTATAAATAAGATATTAGGGTTACATGAGCAAAGAAACACATTACTTTGATTTCCTAAGCTATCATATCACAGCAGAACCATGATGCTAGTTTACAGAAAAATCACTCCTGCTAATAAAGTTGTTTTTATACACATATGTATACACATATTGCCACATATAAATTGTCAATTACAACCTTTCCTACCAAGTATTTTTATTTTTAGTGTGTAGGTGCTTATGTGTGTTCCTGCATGTGTGTGTGTGTGTGAGAGAGAAAGAGAGAGAGAGAGAGACAGAGGCAGAGAGAGAGAGAGAGATATGTGGGTGAGTTCATGCCATTACTCACAAGAGTAAGCTCTTTCCTTCTACCACGTGGATACCAAAAATCAAAGTCAGATCACCAGACTTGACAGCAAGTGGCTTTACCTGCTAAGCCACTTTCCTGGCCTCCTGCCCCATATTTAAAAGATTATCTGACAATTTTTCTCTAACAAGTTAACAAAAACTAGTGATGATAAGGTTAAAGGGGAAGAGTGTATTAAGACTTCCCAATTACTCGATTCCCAAGCACTAATTTAAAGGAATTATTTTACAAGAGTAACCCTAGTACACTACTTAAAAGGGAAGGTCCTACCCTAATAGTGAAAATTACTTCTCATATGTTAAAGGTCCATATGTTAGAGGCTTGGGCCCCAGAGTCCAAGACACTACTGGGAGATGGTTGAGCCTTTAGGAGGTTCCTAGTGAGAAGTGCTCACATCTACAGGGAAGTGCTCTCACAGAGAGCAGAGATTTTGGTGTACCTTTCTCTCTTTCACTCCTCAGCCATAAAGGTGAGTGGTCTCATTCTACTGCATGATTCCCACCAGAATGTACTGCTTTGCCACAAAGCCTATGCCATAGGGCCAACAAACCATGGACTGAAATCTCTAAAGCACACAAAGGTTTAATCGTGGTTCTTCATTTTCATTTTCTAACAAATTATATTGACTCTTGTCTCTATAAAGTTTTAAGGCATTTCCTTTGGTCTCTAAGAAAACCCCATGCTGGGAAAAGTATTTCTATTTTTGTTTCCACAGAAAATGAAAAGATGTGGATTCCTTCCAGACTAATGTGGTTTGATCACACCAGACCGCCTGAAACAGAGTACAAGCTGATCCTACATTCCAAACAGCTGGACAAAACAGCCCTACAGACTACAGCTAGGATATCTGAATCTTCTTCGAATCCCCCAAGACAGCGCCCCTTACCAGCAGGAAGAAGTTTGGAAAGAACGACGCCCAAATTCCCAAATATTGTGTATAAATGTTTGTTTTCATTTAATTGGACTTTGTTATATAAAATTAAATAAAAAATAATAAAAAAAAAAAAGAAAACCCCATGCTGCAGTTTGCAACATTTATAAATAATCAAGGAAAACCTCTGTTCTAAACAAAACATCTGCAAAGAGCTAATATAGAACCAATTTATGTATAGAAATATTTATATTTTGGTTCCTAATTTTTAAAAATATAATGGAAGATTGTTTCAAATACTAAAAATTGAACTTTTAGCCTACTTAGAACATCCCTAAATTTACCATGCATCCAAACAAGGAAGACCTTTACTATAAAAAGACTGTTCCTTCTGACAGAAGACCATGACAATAATATACTTTACAGTGAAATGGTCATTCATCTAAGTCAAACAAAGAAGCATTTCAATAGAAAAAAAAATGTTAAATAGATTTGATCTGAAAGAATTCACACAAGGCTTGAGTAAAGCAAAATTATTCTAAAGACTACCAAAAACCTGGTATACAATTTTTATACTACACAAGTAGAATTAATTTTGCTGAAATAGTTTTACTAAGTCAAAGTTGTGGAGACTATATTTAACACTAACATTCCAGAACTAACGTTCCAGAATGAAGATTAATAGGTTACCTAATTTGTCTTTTTTTTTTTTTTTACATGACTTTGGTATGACTTACTCATTATAAAACCAATTTTCCAATAGCACAGATGGTAGACTAGACATTGCCCATGTTTTAGTTTACAAAATATTTTTAATTTTTATATCCCCATGCTGTGTTCACTGCTTTTACATAAGTCTCTGACTGCCAAAGAACTGTTAACTAATGGCATGAGATTTGTTTTGTTAGTACACAGCTGGGTATTTTAGTCAAACAACATCTACTTCTTAGTATATCTTCTTCCTTTTCTTCATCTGTCTCAAAACAAAAAAGTTGTAACAATAAAAGCATATATATATATATATATATATATGTGTATATATATATATATATATATCACACACACACACACACACACACCTATACATACATACATACATATACTTCTCAATATTTGGGAGCTGAATTTGATTACAAACATGTCTATTATTACTGCATAAATTATCAGTGGTTTATGAATGACTAAAAGCCATCCAATATATCTAAGGATCTAAAAAATCTGGCATTAACAGCAATTTGCATAACCATTTGGTTGACAAAGTATGAAATACACCAAGAGTCATGAAATAATCAGATGTTATTCCCTACATATGTACCTTTAAGCTCTAAGTAAAGACATAATGGGAAAATAACTGAAATCTCCAAATGTTAATGTTAAAAAAAAAAATGAAGTATCCACAGAAAAGAATATATTTCATTCTATAGCCAAGACACTGAATTTTTTGGTGTCCTTAACTTTTAGTTATACAAGGATAAATTAATCAACAGATTAGCCATGTCCTTCACTATTGAATTGTCCGTGTTCTTGCTACCTCACTTTTCTGCTTTGTATGACTGGTATTCGTCTAGAATCCTATCAAAACACAGAAAGGTGAAATCTAAAGATAGGTCATTCACTGAACAATGTATTCTATTCCAAATGTTTGTTTTCAGATTGTTAGGAAGTCATAAAGTACTTCCCTTTAGGGGAAAATATATATGAAGGTAGTTAGATTTGGGTAGTTAGATTCAAAGCGAATATGTAATTCACCTATAAGAGTAATAATAGCACACAAACCAAACATCTTTTATAACACCATTTCTGCATTAAAATTCATTCCAGAATTACTTTTTTTTTTTTTTTTTTTTTTTAAGCATTTGAGTAACATAGCCTCCCAACCATTTGGTAAAGCAGCAAGAACCCCACAGTTTAATTTAATAAAATTCTCTCTCGAATTAGCCAAAAGTCAACAGGGTGAGAAGGGTATAATTGTGGGAGATGCTAATAACAGAAATCTGAGTAGCAGGAGGAAGAGTTACAGAAGATCCTCTTTTATTGTGTCTGAAAACAGTATGGAGGGAAGTTGCAAATAAGAGCTATTTGAAGAGAAGTAGCATTAATACCATGAGGTCTGTGAGATGGCTCAGCAGGTAAATAAAGGTGCTTATCACCAAACTAACAATCTAGAGTCAACTCTAGTTATATTCGGAAGTTCTGTTACCTTGTGTCTGGTGATAGTTGGAATCTAGTTGGTTTTGTTGTTATGCGAGGGGGAAGAAACAGCACAAATAATATTTTAAGCATATTTACTGCCAATGACATAGGAAAATACTTAAAAATCTATTGCAAAAATGTTTGCACCTAAATATTATATAAAAACACAGTGGATTTAGCTTTTCCTTGATATGGATTAAAATAATGTGTAATGCCCTCTTAGTGCTTCAGATTATGAATAAATATACTGTATAACAGTTAGGGCTGTTTCATCACAAATGACCACCACCATCGTAACTGAGGAAGACAATTTCCTTAACTTTAGAAGATGGAACTATGAGCTCTCCTCCAGAAGAGAGCACATTCTCCACTTCCTTGGTATTTTTCATGAAAGCTTAGATAATCAGGAGAATAGTTAAATTACTACAATGCTCCACACAACCAATTTCAGCAGTGAGATATGAGGTGAACTTCTCAAAAAGATTTTCTTTTCCCTTCTAGTAAGAGATATAGACATAGCCAATACCTACTATTTCTTCCTCCTCAATCACTCCAGCAGTGGGCTAACACAACTTCACAGATATCCAACAACAATGTGAAAGAGAGGTTTCGCTCTCTCTCTCTCTCTCTCTCTCTCTCTCTCTCTCTCTCTCTCTCAGAAATGTAAACCACTGAAGACCACCTCAAAACTTATCACTACATATTATTTTCCTAAAGTTAATGCTAGTCGAGTCTATTGTTGATAAATATCCTTACCTGATACAACTCACTCATATATGTTATGTACCCAACTCAGCATAAGAGCATAAGATCTTCCTCATACATTCCTTCATTTAATTCTGACAGCAATCATATGAATCCTATCAATACTTAAAGGGAAAACCTGATTTATGGAGATTAAGATCCTGAAAATTGCTAAATGGGAAGCTAGAATTTAAATCCACATCTGTACAATGTCTGTATTCATGGTCTGTAACTACTATACTTTACATATATAAATTTATATAGTTAAGAAACCAATGTGATAAAAAAATGAAATAACTAAAAATTATGAAGTCAAAATTTGTCTTTATTCATGCCCCAGCTCTAACACTTAATTACTAGACAAACAACTTAACTTCAGACTTCTGACTATAAGATTGCTAATATACAATAATATATGATAAGATCATATGTTTCAGAAAGTTAATGGGACAACTTAACATATTCAATTGTGTCTAGAAAACTACACTTAACTCCTCTGGCACGTGAAAGACAACTTCAGTTTCCTTTTCTCTTCCCAGTCTAATATTGAATGTTCTGTCCAAAGCAGAGAAAGAGAGTGATGTAGGATCACTTGCATTCTCACAGAGCTACAGTCATATAAGGTAACAAACAGTCCAGCACTATAATTTTAGAGGCAACAATGGGAAACTAGGAACACAAGAAAAGAAAAGGTATCACAAAGTGACCCCTGTCAATAACCTCCAAACAGCTTTCAGAAAGCTGTCAGGTGACAAGGAAAAAAGACAACAGTAGAATAACGGCCCAAAGTAGAATACACGCAAAGGCACAGAAGAGAAAAGTGGGTGTGTTTACAGAACTACAATTATGCAGAGCTGGCACTAGCAATGGGGAGTAACAAGGGACCAGAAAGTTGGACAAGTAACAGATTATGAAAGTTCTTATTTCAAAAAGAATGACTGCCGTTATGTTAACGAGAATAAGCCAGATTTAAAAAAAAAAAAAAAAAACAAAAACAAAAAAACTACCCTATTTTCTTTCAAAGAAATTAGATTTGAGATTTTGGGAGAGAGTGTGAGTGTCACTGTGGGGCAGGCTTTGAGGTCTCATATGCTTACACTTTGCTCAGTGTCACAATCCACTTCCTGCTGCCTTCTGATCAAGATGTAGCCAGCACCATGCCTGCCGGTACATCACACGCTCTCCACCATGATGATAGCGGACTGAATCTCTGAATTATAAGTGAGCCATCCCAAATAAATGTTTTCCTTTATAAGAGTTTCCCTGATCACGGTGTGTGTGTGGGTAGGTGGGGATGGAGGTTCAAACTAGAAAGGAAATCTTAAAAATGGAGGAAAGGATCTTAAGGGAGGGGATAATGGAATAATGTGACATGAAAACAGGAGGGAGGACCATTAGCCCAGGAAGAAAGAAACCAGCGAGGACGAAAGACAAGAAGTACAAGGAAGAGTGTAGAGGAGAGCCCTAAATTAAAGTACGTACAACAACATCTAAGTATAAAATTACCATAATGAAACTGTTTTTTTTTTTAATTAAATTACTGCTAGTGAATGCTGAAGGTTATACTGGATAAGAATTGTGAAGTCTTTTCTAGCTTCTGAACCATTAACAATGGTGTCTAACATACAAGTAGGGGAAAAAGTAATTTTATATTCTTGTGAACTACAAGAGCAATTACAATATTTAAATTTTAATATGTTATTCAATATATAAAAGGGTCTATTTTTGCCACTGGCAAACAGTCAAATAGAAATTGAATGAAAAATCATTAAATAGTCCTTTTTATGTTCTACCATCTTTCCCTCTTGATTATCTAAAAAGAAAAAGACAAATCAATCACAAGCTAATGTGACAAACAAGAAAAAATGGAAAACAAAGGTACAGAAAAATAAGATGTTTAATTAGTTAAGATTGAAGTATCAGTCATCAGCTTAAAAGTAACATAATTCACCTTACTTCCAATTTTATTATTATTATTAAATATTTAATTTAAATATTAATGGGTAAGTTTAGCTCCATAGGGAAAGGTGAAAAGAAAAAACTGGAAAAGCATGTTAAAATGTAAATAGCAGTGTGTAAAAACTAGGTTAAGCATGAGCGTAGAGACAAGAAAAAATAAGAGAGAAAGTATATACATATCTATTCAGAGGCTAGGGAGATGGCTCAGTGGGTTTAAAGCGCTTGCTGTATTTATTTATTTGTTTGCATTTATTTCTTTATCTATTTTTGGTTTATCGAGACAGTTTCTGTGCACCCTGGCTATTCTGGAACTAGCTCTATAGATTAAGCTGGCCTCAGACTCAGAGAGATTGGGCTGTTGCCACCTCCCAAGTGCTAGGATTAAAGGTGTGAGCCACCACCACCCAGTTTAAAGCACCCAGTATAATCATGAGGATCTGAGTTCAAACTCCAGCACCCGCATGAATGCCAAGCCAAGCCGGGATAGTTGATGGTTGCCTGCCTATAATCCCAGTACTCAGGAGCAGAGATGGGCTCTTCCCTGTAAGCTATCAAGATTAACAGAATCAACAAACCCTGGTTTCAATTTTTAAAACTTTCCTTAACACATAAAGTGGAAAACAATCAAGAAAGATCACTAATGTCAACCACTAACCACACTGACACACACACTCAAAGCAATAAAAATAATAACAACATCTGCTTCTAAGATTATCACCACTAATTACTTCATTTTAAAACACTCTTAAAATGTTTGCAAAAATATTGATTTTATTCTAATATGAGACCTTCTTTATTACTGTCATATTCAGACATAACTAATTGTATAGATGGATACGTAGATATTTAAAGCTGGACTATTTTAGGGAAGAAAGAAAACAGGTCTTGTGCACATTCAGGTCTCCATATCTATAGTATAGATACACAGACACATGTATTAAGAGTAAAGATGGCTTAGAACAAGAATCTAATTAGTCTAGTCAAAATAAACAAAGTAATACATAACTATTGTCTTTTCAAAGGATCTTTTGAGTATAGGCACACTTGTGGTATAAAATGGAAAGGAACCTTTTAAATAACTTTCTTTAAACTGCTTTAAAAAGACTTTTAAAATGCTTGAAGACTTTCAAAATTTTAAAAACAACCTTATTATAAGTTGTGCAGCTACAATTGTATTTCCCAAAGTGTTTCACCCATACTCCCCACAAAAGTCTACTTATTAAAAAGGCATAAAATAACAAGAGAAAAAGCAGCATTTAGCATCTCCCATTAACTACTAACCTAGCTTGTTATTTGATACATTTATACTTTAAGTAAATAAAGAAATTAGATCCAAAAATGTCCTATCTTTTGATTTTTGAATACTTTAAAACTGCTTACTGATCTATAGGTTAACTATTAGTTTCGTTTAAGTCAAAACACTGAACAAAGATCATTTAGGTTTATAAATATATGAGCTGCTTCATCATTTTTACAAACTATTTGCCATTAGAGAAATCTTTTGTTTTTACGTCTCTAATGTCTTCATATTTTAATTTGGCCTTCTGTATTATACCAGAAGTATATTATACCAGAAGTATAATATAGAAGGCAAGAATATACTTCTTACATAACATAGTGGAATATGAAGAGATTAATAAGAAAATGATTAATATTCATCTCTTCCCTATTATTTATTACACTCTAACTTTCCTAAATCTATAATCAAAATAATTTATCCTATAAGAAATTTATCATTAGAGTTTATATAGTTCACTAATATAATGTTGACATTATATTTACATGAATGTTTTTCAGTAACTATTATTTCCAAACAACCAATTTAGTTCTCATAAACTCACAGCTACAAATAAGTCTTAAATATTTAGAATAATAACTACATGTTATTAGTGTCTCAAAAATCTTTATTCATTAAAAATCTAAATTCTTATGTTTTCAACCTCAAATACTCAACTCTCAGTTGCTACATTTTACAGAATGACTAAAAAGGAGAGTAGATAAGGTCAAAAATCAGAGCAATTATCCTTTGTTCAATTTTTCTCCACTTGACAAGTGTCAATAATCAAACTTCTACATTTTTCAAATCTTAAAGATTCAAGTATAAAATAAAGAAATACCTTAACATACCAGCTATATTTAGTTCCCTTTTGTAATACTAGCTCCTTTCACATACAGTAAACAACTCAAAAAATTTGTCAATGAGTTGCTGAGTAAAGAACTAATGAAAAAATAAATGATATTAATAAGTTTTTAAAGTTAGTAACTTACTTTTCTAAATTGCCCTCAGCTTCATTTATAAAATTTATAAATTAAGACATTTATTTAAAATTTTCAAAATGAAATTCTGGCATAGAGACTTTAAATTTGCTTATTAACATTTTAAGAATAAGACAGGGAGGAGCCAGAGCTGGTATTGCTGTGTTCATAATGGAAATAAAAGTTACGCTTATTATTCTGAAGGCCAAGAGCTAATTTAGCCATTAGAAAGTCAATCAAGAATAATCATTTTGGGTGAAATTCAATGGAACAAAAAGCTAAAGGGGCTATTCTATGAACACATGCTTATTAAATACTCACTACATATTTAGCACTATACTAAATACTAAAATCTGATTTTCCTTGAGGGAAAAGATTTAGAACTTCAACTTAGAATTTTAAAATATAGAAGACATACTTTAAAGACAGACTACCAGGGGGAAGTGATAACCTAGAGTAAACTACTGAGCAAAACATGATGTGAATTTCATCATGAAGACTTAATATATAGGCCTGGCAAAACATGAACCATATAACAACTAAAACTGTAACTATATAAGTATATGTAATATACAAATATATAAATCAAAACTATTGCATTGAAGATAAAAGATTTACAATAACCAAAACTACAGTTATGAACAATCAAACCGGAGACAACAAATTTATCCAGTGGTGTAACTGATAGATGATGAGTATAAAAAGAAGGGAGTCAAGTATTTTGACACTGAGAAAGTGAGCCACAAAGAAACAGATCAATCAGAGGAAGTAGCTCTGAAAGAGAATAGTAAAGAGAGACAATCAATAGCATAAAGTTCCACATGATGAAGCATGAGGAGGGAATGTGAGTAGGTTTGGTTTAGTGCCTCATTAATTCAACAGTTCTTTTTTGAGCCTGTACTATATGTTAGGTACATTGGCTATTATTCTAGGTTAGATGTAGGGGTCACTGTAGAGCTCTTAAAATAAGAATGGCATGATTTGATTTAAAAATCTTTAAAAAAAAAAAAAAAAGAGTCTCTCTAGATGCTATTATGACAGATTAAAAACACAAGAATTTCTGCAGTAAACTGACCAAGAAATGATGGTGCCAGGACAACAGGGCTGAATGGTCAGATTCTAAGTTTAATTGCAAAGGTAGAGCCAACAGGATTTCCTGACAGAATGTTAGTGAGCCTTGAAATAAACAGGTCATGGATTACAGTAAAGTCTGTGGCCTGGAAAACCACAACTGCCATCAAACAAAATGAGGATAGCAGTAAATGGAAGAAGAAACACAGCAAGTTTCTTTATCATTTATGAACCGATAATGACTGAGTGAAGATGGCTAATGAGTATCTGGATAGAAGAATATGGCATTTAGGAGGAAGCTAAGAAAAGGGAGCATAAAGAATGAAGACAATAATGAAAAAACCTCCAAAACTGTCCAGGTAGGATTTTTGTTTTGGTTGATTTATTTTTGCCAACTTGAAACAAGCTTAGAGTTATCTGAGAAAAGGGAATCACAAGTGAGAAGATTGACCTGTTGGCAATCCTGTGGTGCATTTTCTAGGTTGGTGTGGAAGGGCCCAGACCCCTGTGAGCAGTGACATCCTCAGAAAGTTGGTCATAGATGGTACAAGAAAGCAGGATGAGAAAACTATAGGAAGCAAGTCAGAAAGCAGCACTTACTTCCCCTTGTCCTTTGCTTTAGTTCTGGCTTCCAGATCCCTGCCCTGACTTCATGATAATAGGCTGTGGTGTAGAAATGGAATTGAAATAAACTCTGCTTCCCAACTTGCTTCTCATCATGGTGTTTTATCACAGCAATAGAAACCCTAACTAAAACAAAACAAAAAATAAAACAAGAACAAAAGCAAGAGAAAGAAATGTCATCAGAAGTGAAGATGTGTTCTATTTCTTGAGGAGCATTGGACAATGCCTGGAGACATTTTTATTCATTACTACTGGAGAAAGTAGGGTGCCAGAGGAATTTACAAGGACCCCTGAAGTAAGCTACAAGACTCAGGAATAATAAGCTTCACTGCCTCTCTTTAACCCTTTGCTAACTGAGATACTTAACTGGGAGGGGGAAGGTGGTGGGACAGAACATAGAAGAAAAGCCCCTTCCATCCTGGACCACCCTCTACTGATAAAGCTTAACATTGTGCCAGCTGGCAAAGGATATTTACCCAGAATAACAAACCAATGCTTTTAGAACTGAAAGGCAATAAACTTAACAGACACATGCTCCAATTTTGTATCTTTAAAAGATTTAATGTGGTCACAACTTAAAAAAAAAAAAAACTATGCTCTGGAGAACTAGACAGAATAAGAAGCTACAGGCATTATTGTTAGACTACAATTTTTGGCTACTACAATTTTAATGTGATTAATTGTCTATTTAATTTTTAGCCTAAGTTAAAATTCATTTTAGAGTTCAGACTTACACAAAGATTAAAACAGCAAAATAATAACTACAAATATTATTTGAATTTTACTAAAAGTTTATCATCATCTAAATGTTCATATTTTTTCAAGTTTTCTTATATATGAATTATTTTACTTTTAAGATTAGGGATATCTTTTTATTAAATTTTGATGTATACCCGGGTACTAAATATCAACGCACGGAATTAATGCTGTATAGCCTCTTATGTAACAGGGTTTTTAAATTCCTTTCAAATAGCATACATCAGAAGGAAATTATTTCTGCAAAGTAAATCCCTAAGTTTAAGGTTATTTCCTAATAGCTATGGATTTAGAGAGAATAAACCAAATGTTAATCCTTTCAAATATTATGAACTGTAGCAGCAGATTCATAGTGTTCTATCTAATGATTCAGGAGTACAGCTCTATATGAAAATGAACATTATTTTTAATCTCTTTGAAAGAAAAGACCAGCAAGAGCAGCAGATTAGATCATCTGACACTCTCTCCTAGTCTCCCTAAGCAATAGGCTTGCATGTGGTACAAAGCATACATGTATACAAAACACACACATAAAATAATATTATATTATCAATATACATTCAGATTTACTCACATACTTAATCATTATGCCCCTTCTTACTTCAAGATCAGAAGTAAATCTCTCTAAGAAATTTGAGGAAGAATGGCCTTGTGGTAGTAAAGGTACTTTTTTTACTGTACAATATCTTTATTCTACTATCATGTTCAAAAGTTTTTTTACTAGAGAAAAATTTTAAGTCGGCCATTCTTTGGCCATTTTGACTATTCCACTATCTTCAGGTTTCTATTTTAAGACCTCTGTCTGCTATGCCACAGTTCATAAAAATAAGACCATGCTTTGAGGAGTAGATTTCCTCATACTTATTTGTTGGGCTTCTAAAATGTAAAGATTCTACTTTTTTTTATTTTAAACCATTTATCATTTCAAATATTGTTCCCCACATCACTTTCTGAAATGTATCTCCAATGTTTTATCCTTTCCACAATTATCTAGGCCTTTGCTTTTGGGCTGCTGTCTTTCTAACAAATTCAGAATCACATTCCAGTAAGTTTTCTTTTCAGTGTAACTACCTGCTATTAAACATTGGTGCTGAGTTTAAAGGTAGTTTTTGTTTGGTTAGTTGGTTTTTTTTTTTTTTTTTTTTTTTTTTTTTGCATTTCTACAGTTTCTATTTGGTTCATTTTCAAAGCTACCTGACCAATCCAACAGCCACATGGCTGTTGAAACAGGTTTCCAATTTTGTCATTTATTCCTTTAATAAAGTTAAAATGCCTATCTCATAATCTGCATTTTTGTTCCAATAAATGTCTTTTGGATTTGGTTCCATGTTACAAAGTTCCCATTCTCAATGTGGTCTGTCTTGACATCATTGTGTGTTCTTATCCTACATAACAATTCCATATGAAGACCTTTTCTTATCGGTAGCAACTAAGTTTGGTTTGCTAGGTACCTATTATGGATAATCTTGGTTATCACCCTGACTACATCAGGAATCAACTAAAATCCAAGCAGCTGGACTGTGAGGGATTTTCTTGATTAGATCATTTGAGGTAGCAGTCCATATAAATGGACATGAAAGAAGGAAGCTTTTGATTTTTGCCTGATCGCCCTCACTCTTTCTGGCAAGTGCCCTCACTCTTTCTGGCAAGTCTGTCCGTCCGTCCGTCTAATCGTCTATCCATCCATCCATCCATCCATCCATCCATCCATCCATCCATCCCTGCTGAGGTATTCTTTCATTGGTGTTAGAACATATTTCCTACTTCCTCAAGATTCCAACAGACTGAAGACTAGAAGCTCTCTAGGATCCTCTGGGATCCTAGCACTAGAGTGGACTGCTGAGACGTCCAGTCTCATAGTTGGACTACCAGACCACAGCCTGTTAGCCTCTCTAATTTATTCATTCTATAAACTCTGTGTCTTTAGAGAATGCTGACTAATACAGTATCAGAAGCATTTAGGAACCAAATGGCTTAGACTTTTATGTATCATGTAAACAGTGACTATTCAAACACCAAATGAACATACACATGGCCCTAAATTATGAATTTTTAAATTTTTATTCAAACCCAAGGCTAGAAAGAGCAATCTTTGACTCCTTCTATAGGGTATGTGTTTTTCAGACCTTTAAAATGAGCTAGCCCTTTCCCCTATATAATTCCAATCTAACCCCTAACCTATACAATCTGTAGAAATGTGTATCTTTCTAGCAGCTCTGTTTCTTACAAGCCTAGAACTCACCAAGTAGGCTAGGATGGCTGGCCAGGGAGCCCAACAAATCTATTCTGCCTGCCTCCCCAGCGCTGGAATTACAAGAAAATGCTACCACACTAAGTAATTTTATGTTGGTTACAGGCAATGAACTCTGGCACTCATTCTTTTATAGCAAGTACTTAACCAACTGAGCTTTTCTCCCAACCAAACCCCTATTAATGCTTATACTCTTTCATTCATTTGCAATTAGTTTCTCTTATCATACACGTTTTAAAAATCAAGCATATTTTAAATATTTTATAACGTAAAGGTTCAATCGGCCATACTGACAGAAAAACATTAGTGTTTTCTTGACTGTTCACTATATACCATAAACTCATAGTAAGTTTATTTCTGTTTTTGTTTACAATTTTCTAGCTTTAAAAACTGTTGTAGACATTCTATTCCAATGGGGAAAATTCCAGAACAAAATGTAACGTCATTTCACTTAGGTGGTAATAAAATCAAAGACAATAAATGTAAAATGTTTATGTTAATGTGAACAGTTAACCAGCTAACTGGTCTAGCAAACAGTCAACCAGCTAACTAATCTAGTGTGAATACAATTTGAGAATTACTTAAAAACCATGAGGTGATGTGCTTTACTAGTGCATTATTTAAATCTGGGTGATTCACCTTAAAGTTATATCTCATGAATTAAACCAATATACTCAGCAATACTGCTGTAATTATGTCTCCAAACATCTCTTTTCACATTCTAAAGGGATAAATCTAAATTCTAAGCATTACTTCATAAAATATTTCTCAGTCACTTCTACCAAGTCTCAGTTTATAGTAAAAGACGGCCTGTAAACTATAAGTGGCTCCATTTCTAATCAAAGAGTTCTGCTAAGTACAATGACACCATTTACTTATTCAAATATCTGAACACGTACTGTGTGTCAGGCTCTGCATTAAACAGTATAGGCAGTATATAGAATGTTATCTCTAAAATCAGAGGCTGTTACAACCTCCTCTCTGGTTCTATACCCTTTTTATGCTTCTATTCTGTGATGAATTAAAAGAAATAATGAAACACATTTATTTACTTTTTCCTTACCATTTGTATTAGTTACTTTCCTACTGTTTCATCTTACAAAAAGAAAGTATTTGATTGGGCTTAGGATTCCAGATGGTTAGAGTCCATGGGTGGTAGCAGGAGCAAAACTCACAGCTTCAATCACAGGCAGAAGGCAGACAGAGCACACTGGGAAACCTAAAAGCCTGCCCCCTAGTGACACATCTCCCTGGCAGGGCTACACCTCCTAATACTTTCCAAACAGCTCCATCCACTGGGGACCAAAACTTTATTCAAACATATGAGACAATGGAGGCCATTCTCATTCAAACCACCACATTACCACATTATATTGTTTAAATTGTGTGACTTGCATTTTTATCTTAAATAACTGATATTTTGAAATGGCCAGGAAAGACTATGCCAACTCATACTTCATAATTCCATAAAGGGTGAAAATAAAGAACTCAAGAAAAATGAGGCTAGTATTTCAGAGTCAGCTAAGATATAAGTTAACTAATTAGATATCATCAATATTTCAATTTTGCTTTGCTTTTCTTATCAAACATGCAGCTAACAGTACAAGCAATAGTAAACTCTAGGGAAAGCTGCTAATAGACACTGACAAGGTTATTCTAAACTTTATATGAAAACAAAGAATTAATAGAAAACATGATAGCCAAGAATAATTATAGAAGGTTTATACTACCAGAAATATTAGCATTTATTATGAAGCTGCAATAATTAATATATGCTGGCAAAGGTAGGGGAAACAATAGAACAGAAGAAAGCTGACCAGCCCAATGCTATCACCACACATATTACACGTAGAGTGTCTGAAATGAAACTAAGTAAATTTAAAATCTGAATCATTCTAACTTTTAACATTCTACTTAGTGGGGCTGGAGAGATGACTCAGCAGTTAATAGCAATTCCTGTTCTTTCAGAGGACCTGAGTTCAAATCCCAGCGCCCACATCAGGCAGTTTATAACTACCTATACCAGCTCCAGGAGGAGCCAACTTCTCTATCTTCTACAAGTACCTGCACATACATACATATGTGTATAAAGATGAATCAAAATTGAAAAAAAAAAGTTAAGGAACTAGAGAGATAATTCAGCAGTTAAGAGCACTTGCTGCTCTTCTAGAGAACCAGCATTCAATTTCCAGCACCCACATGGCAGATCACAACTGTCTATAACTAAGTTCTTGGAGATCTGACACCATTTCTGGCTTCTATGGACAATGTGCACACATGGTGCACCAACATACAAGTAAGCAAAAACACCCATAAACATAAAATAATTTTCAAACCCTACCTAAGTTCAAGAGTTAATCACTGACTTAAGTTACTAAAAGAGTTTGAGCCAATATAAGTGTATGAATCTACTTTTTCAACTGTGAATTTTTGAACTCTAAATACAAATTTGATAAAAATTTTGAGTCATAATGGAGACATGTTACAAAGATAAAACACAGTCCCAATTTAAAAGACCAGTACCCAAAAAAAAAAAAGAATGCAAGCTATCTTGGTTATGGTGTCTCTTCACAATAATATAACAGTAACTAAGACACAGATTTACTCATAATAGTCATAAAGTAGAGCCAATTCATGTCTCTCAACAGGTAAATGGCTAAGCAAAAATACTACTATTCATCAATGAAAAGAAATGAATGATCCAACCCATGCAACCACTCAGCAGGATCCTAAATTACGCTGAATTAAAAAAAAAAAAAAAAAAACAAGCCTATAAATGGATAATAATATATCCACCCAATTGCCATCTAAATAATTATGTTTACACCCATATATTACTGCTTCTGTCCCCTGTGATCAGAGAAGTTCCTTTTTGCTGTGGTCAGTAAGTAGTTACTACAAAGATTTGTAACTGGTTTAAGTGCTAAGAAAAAGGGATGCTTAAAATAAGGGAATGCTAGCCACAAATGAGACATATATTGTCCCCTTCATAGCTTGAAGACCACTGTAGAAGACAAAAGAGAGTGAAGTAGGTAAAACAGTGTCGCTAGAACATGACACTTTTGATATCATGGCAGTTGAGATACCTGTACAAGACCTATGCAAGATGGGGCCTGCCAAAATCCTTTCATAGCAAGGCCCATGAGGCCTCATCCATCTCCAGAACTTATAGGCAGATGATGTTAGCTCGAAGGCTTTATCAGCCCCTCTCTTCCCTTAGTATCTATAATCAGTTAATGCTACTTGGAGAAGGAGAGATATGTTCATTTCTTCAGTGGTGTAGCCACTAGCAAAAAGCAATGCTACTATAAATCTTCCCTCATATAGGACTGTGATATTTTGTTTATGATCTAACAAATAAAGCTTGCCTGAAGATTAGAGTGCAAAGCTAGCAACACTAGCTAGCCATAGAGGTCAGGCAGTGGTGGCACACACCTTTAAACAAAGACAGATCTGTTAGCTCAAGGCCACCCTGAGCTACACAAAATTGATCCAGTCTAAAAGAGAAACAGAGCTCACACAAAGGTGATCTTAGCACTTGGGATCTCACACCTTTAATTCCAGCACTAGAGAGGAATATAGGGTGGGAGGAAACAGGAGCTCATGACAGCCTGAGGAGCAATGCAGTCTGGAGCAGTCTGAGGACAGGATCGCCCCTTTGGTCTTAGCATTGGTAGAGGTAAGAACTCTTTAGTGGCAGGCCATTTTGTTTCTCTGATCTGCAGCTTCAACCCTAATATCTGTCTTTGAGATTTTATTATTCATGCTATACAGGTTTTAATTTTTTAAAACCTACAAAAGTAGAAGAGAGCCTGTGTCAGAAGAGGAAGAAAGCTGGAAGGGAACAGAAAATAAATATGATTTTAAAAATTACATCCATATATAAAAATAAACCCCAAAAGACTGCATACTGCAGGGGCTAGAGAGATGGCTCAGAGGTTAAGAGCACTGGCTGCTCTTCCAAAGGTCCTGAGTTCAATTCCTAGCAACCACATGGTGGCTCACAACCATCTATAATGAGATCTGGCACCCCCTTTTGGACTGCAGGCATATATACAGACAGAACACTATATACATAATTATAAATCTTTAAAAAAAAAAGATTGAATATTACATAACATTGTTTAAATTACAAAATACTAAAAATGGAAAGAAATCAAGCTGGTAGTCAATGATAGTAGGAAAGACATGAGATGAAAAGGGTTATGTGGCTATAAAAGACTAACAGGAAGAACTTTTTGTGGTAGTAATGGAATTGAACCATACTTTGACAAACCTAAAGAAAACTAAAAACACACACATACAAGCAAAACTATGAATGTTTTATAATACTGGTTACTGTACCAAGGTCAGTATTCTGTAATACTACAATATAGTTTTATAAGAAGTTACCACTGTTGAAAACTACAAAAAAAAAAAAAAAAAAAAAAAAAAGGAAGAAAGAAAGAAAAGAAAAGAAAAAAAGTAAAGTACATGGGATCTTTATTATTTCTTCTATCTACATGTGAATATAGCTGTATCAGTAAGCATTTCAACTAGGGCTGGTAAGATGGCTCACAGAGTAAGGATATTTCCGTCACACCTGACTTCAATACACAGGTGAAAGGACAGAACTGACATAAATAGATAATAAAAACATCATTAAAATTTTCAATTAAACACAAAAGCAATAATTACTACCTTCTTTGCAAACAATAAAAGGGCAGAGAGATTCAGTCTGGTTATGTTTATCCACAGCATTAGAGTCAATTACACTAATGATAGAAGGGAAAACTACAAAACAAACATGTAATCTAAGGAGGAAGTCAGTCTTGGATCCAAGTTGCCAAATCATATACAAAAAGTCAAATCTAAATACACACAAATTTTCTTTAAGGAAAGAGTATAAACAGGAGAACAAAAATGTTCTAGAAATACTTCTTAGAGCAAATAACGAATTACAAGGCCATAATTTCAAATAGTTGATTTACTATGTATAGATAGTGCCCACTTCTGAGATCCTCCCTAAATTTTTGAGAATGTTATGTGGATCTATTTAATTACAGTAGTAATAACTATCATCCATTCTCCAAGCTCCAGATAAAACAAAAAGTCAAATATGTAAGACTTACACACTAGAGACTAACAAGAGCTCAGTTGTAAGCACAGGAACCTGGGTTCAATCCCTAGAATTTACATAAAAATGTCTGGGACAGTGATGCACTCATATAATCAATCCCAACACTGGGGATTGGGGGGAATGCAGGACATGCCTAGGGATTGGTAGCAAACAAGTTTAGCCTAACTGCTGAGATCCAGGAAAATGCAAAACCCTCAAAAAAGGCGGGGTGGGGGTGGGGTTTAACCACTTGATGTTGACCTCTAATGCACACATATCCAAGTGCAAACACATACACATGGGAACATAAACACACACAAAGAATTGTAAATTGAGAAAGTTGGTCATAGTGCTTATGACAAACTTGATACAAAATATTTTAAATGATAATACATGAAAGAGGATAAAAGTTTATGGACCCCCATCTCAGAAAAGGCACAATCACTAAACTTCTATATGCAGCTTCAAAGGTTTAAGTCTCTATTGCCTAAATTTTAGGAAACATTAGAGCCTAGACTTTCTGAAGATTCTATTATACCAAATTAGACCATTTGCCTCTTTAAAACCAGGAGCTGTGTAAAACAACTTCTTAGTGCCCTAAAACTATCACAGTCAAGCAGGCAGATACGACTTTATAGGGTTAATTGTTGACACTTAAGACAGATCTAGCCCATAAGAAACAAGTAACAGGCCAACAGAATTATATCTAATACAGTGTCTCTGTGTGTTAATTGGGGCTGGTGTGGCAGTGGGACCAGACCAGTGGAAAAACCTTACTCCTAACATATGATGCGGCAGTGGGCTCGTTACAAATTATAATTTTGATGTAGTGGGGAGAGGATTCAGGGGGGAAATACAAGGAGGAAAGCCAGATAAATAATGGAAGTTTTTGTGTACTGATACCAAAGTCAAATAAGAGTGAAAAGCACGATAAATAATTGTTTATGGATTTGTGTTGTTTGCTGCTGCTGCTGTTGGGGGAGAGGGGGTAAATAAATGTTATGATGCTATACTATGCCAAGCTGGCCAGAAAGAATGCTCAGTTTAGCTCTGTTTCAAAAAAGAAAAGAAAAGAAAAAAAAAAAAAACACTTCTCCAAGAAAACAATATTAGTCCTCTCAAAAGTTTTAATCTTCAGAGTTATTCAAAATGTAAGAAAAGAAATATACACTACGGCCATCTAAAAAACATACAAGTTTTTTCAGAAGCAATGATGTCTTCATTGAATCCCAGGAATCTAAAAGTCCCTCCAACAATATGCAGACTTTTGACTTGTATTCCTGAGATTCGGTATTGATCTTACAGTACTACAATAAACAACTATTAAGGATGAAATTTCCCAATTGAACCTTTGAGATGGGCTGGAATTGGTTGCTTATAAAATGCAAAATAGTATTTTACATAGATAAATAAATTCATTTATAGTTATTACAACAGATATTGAATTCCAAAAATTATCTTCTCTCTAGAAAACAGTAAAATTAAATTTTCAAACTCCTTCCCATGAGGAGGCATTGACAATAGTGGCTGCAAGTGGTGAGTCAGTTTTCTTTAGGGGTGTGGTCCCTGGTAAGTCAGCCATGATCCAGTGGATGGCCCCATACCCATGCATATATGAGCAATAGTGACTGGACTCAGCAGATTATCTTAAAAATGAGAGAGAGAGAGAGGGAGGGAGAGAGACAGAGAGACAGAAACAGAGAGGGGGGAGAATGAGACAGAGAGACAGGGACAGACAGAGAGACAGAGAGGGAGAGAGAAATAGAGAGAGACATAAGTTTGGAAAAGGGATATGGAAGGGGATCCCAGAGGAACTGGAGGAAGACTGTGGGAGGTAAATATGATCAAAATATATTGTGTGCATGTACAAATCCTCAAAAAAATAATTAAACTCCCTTCCAGATATTTTTTTAGGAATTGCATCCATTTTGTTTTTTGAGTCTTCTTTTTTTTTCACCTCATGTTTAAAGTAAACAAGGAATGATCTCCTATGCCTGTAACCCTACTACTCAGGAGGCAGATAGGAAGGTATAAATTTCAGGCCACCCTGGGCTATGGAGCTACGTAAGGAGGGGAGAAGAAGGAAGGAAAGAAAGAATGGAGTGGGGAGGAGAGAGGGGAGAAGAAAAATATCCAGGTATGGTAAGAACACATAATCCCAGTACCTGAGAGGGAGGAAAAACAAAATGAAACAAAACAAAAAGACTGAACCTACAAGAACTTTATCAAATAAATAAATAAATAAATAAATAAATAAATAAATAAATAAATAAATAAGAACATTATCAAATAAAAGTGAGTCTTAGCAGTAAGTTCCTAAATCTATTTATCTTTTTTAGATCTCTCTCTCTGAGCCTTGTTTGTTGACGTGGGGAATGGGCAACAATAGACAACCAATAAAGTCAAAGTTGAATTCCTTTCTGGAAAGGCTATGCTTTATGTCCAAATACTAACAACACTGGGATGTGTAGAGAGAAGCATTTGAACTCAGGACAGGCAAGGGTGTAAGGTTCACTTAGTCCTATCTAGTTAGTCTTAAGTTCATTACATCCCATCTGTGACAACCATAAGAGGTCTTTCATTCCCTGTTCAACACTGCCAGTGTCTAGGACATGCTGCCGTGTTCTAAGACTGCCCACTCCATCCTCACAGCTCTGTTACAAAGTTCTCTTAAAGTGAGTACAAATCTGTCTCTCTATAATTTCCACCCACTGGTTCTAATTCTATCCCTCAGACCACACAGAAAAAGTATAGTACTTCTTCCATCTTCCATATGTCAGCCCTTCCTTCAAATATTTGAAGCCAATTGTCAAGTCTCTCATGATTGTTGGGGCAGGCTAGAAAATATTGCCCTACAAATGTCCATGTTATAATCTCAAGAATCTGGCAGCTTGGTAGATGTGTGAGATGATATATTGTTAATGATCTAATAAGGCTTGCCTGAAAATCAGTGAAGCAAAGCTAGCCACACTAGTTAGCCATAGAGGCCAGGCAGTGGTGGTGCATGCCTTTAATCCCAGCACTAGACGTATATAAGACAGGAGGAGTTCATGAGCTCAGTCAGTACTGGGTATTCTTCAGTTTCAATTATGCTGAGGACAGCATCGTGCCCAGCCTTGGTAGAGGTAAGAACTCTCTAGTGCTTGGCTGCTTTGCTTATCTGATCTTCAAGCAAGTTTTATTAGACCATAAACAAAATATAACCACATAGATGTGACTAAGTTAAGGAACTGGAGGTGGAGAGCTTACCTTATAGGCTCCATATAATGAGAGTCCTTGAAGGTCAGAAAAAATGAAGAAAGCAAAGTCTAGAACAGTAGTTTTCAATCTTCCTAATGTTGTGATTCTTTAATACAGTTCCTCATATTGTGTTGACCCCCAACCACAAAATTATTTTCATTGCTACTTCAGAACTGTAATTTTGCTATTATGAATTATAATGTAAATATCTGTGTTTTCAGATGGTCTTAGGCAACCACTGTGAAATAGTCATTAAACTCCCAAAGGGTTCATGACCCACAGGTTGAGAACAACTAGATTAGAGTGATGTAATTTAAGTGGATGAAGAAGTCACAAACCAAGAAATGCAGGGGACCTTGGAGGCTTGAGGACAGGGGTGAAAACAAGACACCAGAGTCTTCCCTAGAGCCTCCCAAACGGATACAACCAGTTCACATTCATTTAAACTACTTTGTTTCATTTTTTTGAAGCAGTCTCATATAGTACAGGTTGGCTTCAAACTTACTAGGTAGCTAAGATTGGCTTAAACAGCAAATTGCCCTGCATCTGTTTTCCAAATGCTGGCATTCTAGGTATGTGATGCCACGCCAGTCTATACATACAGATTTCTTTCCTCTAAAGCAGTAAAATAATAACTTGAATTTTTCATGTAAACAAATTTGTGATATTATTATAGCAGCAACAGGAAACTAATACAACTATTATATTACTAAACTAATACTCCTCCATCATTCTTCAATGATAGTTACTAATCTTGCTCTTAGGATATTCCCAAAATTTTTTTTTTTTTGTCTTGTCTAAAATCCCATCTTTCCTCTTCCTCAGTTCACAACCTACTCAAGTCCAAAATAATCTGAGACTTTCACTCCTTCATAGACATCAGGAATCCTATCCATATAGTCTACTTGCACTTACCAAGAACATTATCAGAGTAATAACTCAATAAATATTTAGTTGAAATGAAATAATTGCTTAAAACTCTGAATATTTCTGGTATTCTAAAAAGAAGTGGTTTATTTTTCCAACCCTCCAAAACTAGGTTCATCCCATCTACAAGGATGAAAAACTATCAAATGTAGGGCTAGAAAAACAGTTCAGCAGTTAAAAGCATGGATTGTTGTTGCAAGGATTTCCCAGCACCCACTGCAGACTACGACTCCAAAGTACTGCACTCACATGTACAAATCCACACTCAGACATGTGTCCACGTACACTTTTATAAATTATTTTATGTATAGGTGTTTTGCCTACTGCATATATGTGCACTATGTACATGCCTGGTTCCCATGGGGCCCAGAAGAGGGTGTTGGATCCCCCAGGAGCCAGATTTAGAGATGATTATAAACTACCCTGTGAGTGCTGGGAAGCAAACTCCCAGGTCTTCTGTGTGGTGATATTTTGTTCATGATACAACAAATAAAGCTTGCCTAAAGATCAGAGCGCAAAGTTAGCCACACTAGTTAACCACAGAGTCAGAGAGTGGAGGCACACACCTTTAATCCCAGCACTTGGGAGACAGAGGCAAATGAATCTCTGTTAATCCAAGGCTATCCTGGGCTACATGAAACTGATCCAGTCTGAAAGAGAAAAAGAACTCACACAAAGGTGATCCTAGAATTTGGAGTGATACACCTTTAATCCCAACACTGAGGAGATGGAGACAGGAGTGATATGGCTGGGCAGAGACAGAAATATAAAACAGGGCGAGACAAGAGAGTGCATTCTGAGGAGCAGTGCAGTCTAAGTAGTCTTAGGATGCAGTCTGAGGACAGAATCTCCCTTTTGGTCTGAGCACTGGTAGCTGTAAAAACTCTCTAGTGACTGACGGCTTTGCTTTTCTCATCTTCAGCACTAACTCCAAAATCTAACTCCAAGTTTTTAATTATTAAGAACAATTAGAATTCGTGCTACATTTCTGGAAGAACAGCCAGTGCTCTAAACTGCCGTGCTACCTTTCCAGCACAACATATACATAATTTTTTAATTAAATTATTTTTAAAAATAGTGAGTGGAGATTAGATAACTTAATTCAGACTTATAATCATATAACTATGCATTAATAAAATCACTGTGAAAAGTAAAGATAAACATTACTTATATTATGCATATGATTTAAGTATGCTAAAAACAGGCTTCTTAAATTCTATATTACTTTGTATGTGTGTGGTGGTATACTTGTGTGTACATGTATGTATGCATGTGGAAGCCAGAGAACAATTTCAGGTATCATTCTTGTATATAAACACACAGACACACATATACATGTATATATATATATATATATATATTTTTTTTTTTTTTTTTTTTAAAGATGGTGCCTCTCGTTGACCTAGAAATCCATCAGTCAGGCTAAGCTTACTGTCCAGCAAGCCCCAGGAATTCATCCTGTTCTACTTCCCCAACACTGAAGTTACAAAAGCACACCACCACACCTGGAATTTTTTTAACAAAGATTCTGGAAGGTCAAATTTAAGTCCTCATGTTTTCCTTACCAACTGAGCTATCTCCCATGACCTACATTTAACTATGAGTTAGAGTTTATTGCAAAAATAAATAAATAAATTAACCAAAGCACATTAGTTAGGCCAAACGTTTTTACAAAATATTTCAACAGTTACATAATAGCTATATCAGCCAATATTAATTTCCCCCAATTAATAACGATGCAACTTTGACAAATACCAGAAATACACATTGTTCCTATGGTATAATTCACCTTAAAACTTTGGGAACACTTCCTTTAAAATACTAACATTTAATGTATTGATCATTATTCTTCAGAATTTCATTAGCTACTAAATGATTCGCTATAATACTCTGTGTAAGAGTAACTAGGTCTCTCTACATATTCTAATCAAGTACTTACTTTGTATAACCAAGCACAAGCACTATACTAAGACAATAGGAAGCTAGGTGTGGATGGTGGTTCATACCGGTAATCCCAGCTATTGGGAGGCATAAGCAGGAACATCAAGAGTTCCAAGCAACCTGTGATATACAGTGTAACCCTGTCTGGGTCAAGGATGGAGGGTGGTGGAAGACATTGAATAATTCTAGTGTGTGTTGACAATAGTTCCTGAACCAATTTGCATTTTATCTTCTACAAGAGATGTCAATACATTTAAGTGGGAAAAAAAGGAATAATATAAGGCAATATAACAAATGATCAGCTGATCTTGGTTTGGGGCTGTACTGCACATAAGGCAGGAAGATGGCAGCCACAAAGAAAAATTTTGTCTCTGGAGTCACTCAACTCTAGGCTCCAACTTGTTATGAAAAGTGGAAAGTACTTGGTATGTAAAATAAGATTGTTTTTTAATTTAACTAAAAATTTATTTAAAAATAATGCAATTAAAAATAGACATATTCATAGAAAAATAAAATCTTATTTTCTAACAAACAAACAAAAAAAAAAAACATGGAAAGTACATACTGATACACAAACAGACTCTGAAGATGATCAGAAAGGTCAAAGCCAAATTGGTTATCCTCACCAACAACTGCCCAGCTTTGAGGAAATCTGAAATAGAAATTATGCCATGTTGGCTAAAACTGGTGTCCATCGCTAAAATGGCAATAATATTGCTTGGGCACAACATGTGACAAAACAGTATATGGACACTGGCCATCATTGACCCAGGTGATTCTGATGTTATTAGAAACATGTCAGAACAGACTGTACCAGAGCTCCTTTATGTATGTATGTATGTGTGTGTGTGTATGTGTGTGTGTGTGTGTGTGTGTGTGTGTGTGTGTAGGTATATAAACTGAATAGCAGAACAATAGAAAGAGAAATTGAAAAACGGTTGAAACCAAGGAACCTTAGGTTTGAGGTGAGAAGAGTTCAGAAAAGAAAGTAGATGGGGGGGGGGGGAATGTTATCAAGAAAGAAAGCATTGACAAAATATTCTTCTTTTTTTAAGAGCATAGATTTAAGAGCCTGGTACTAATCTCCAAGTATTTGAGACTAAGTGAATGGGAAAACATATTCAGAAAAAATTTAAAATACTAAAAGTTTTACAGCTTAAACAGAAGTATAAGGCCTATTCTGGAGTTAAGAACAAACCAGTTTCACTGGTACAGAGAATTATTCTGAGTTTGAAGTATAGAATGTAGTGGCAGAAAGACAAAATCTAAGACAAAGGCACAGGGAGACCACAGCCACCACAAGTAATCTATGAGTAAAATGGTAGGAAACAAAGAGAAATCCTCTCAGTGGATTCAAACCTCTTGCAATAACCAATCAGACATGCCCTATCAGGAGCAGGTGCTTAGTGGGTAGGCATAGAAGATGCCCATGAATACATCTGTTCATTTTAACCGATCTGGAAAATAATAACATAGATGGCTAAAAAAAATATCTAAAATACCTGTAAATTTTAATAAATATCAGAAAAACTGAATTACACTCACTTTGGTTATTAGCATTACTAATGTTGCCAAAAGGAATACAGGTAAAACATTTAGAATAAAGCTATTAAAAATATTATATGGAGTTAGTTTTCCCTATGATCTAGAACAATAAAATTTGTAATAATGCAATCTCATAAAGAAAACCATATACCAAATTTCATGAAATAATTGGAATATGGAAGAGACAATATGCTCTTAACTCTAACGTGTATAGAAGTGACATAAACAAGCATCACATGTTTAAATCTGTTTTAATAAAGTATGTTAACTTTGGTTTATAATGTATACGATTGGTTTATTAGTATTACTAAAGGGTAGCTACAGCTATTTTGTTCTTAAGCAGATCTAAGTAAGTCTTTAAAAATCAGTTTCTGGCCAGGAAGATTGAGCCTGGTTAGGAGTAGAAGATAGGAAAGAGAGAGAGAGAGAGACAGAGAGAGAGAACATAAAAGAGGGAGCCAATATTGGTTTGAAGATAAAATTGAACACAAAGAAAGGTCTAGAGAACTACAAGACTGCTCCCAACTAACAATTTGAGCTTCTGTGGAAAGGCTATCATAAATGTCCTTCCCAGAGAGTAAGATCAACAACTAACTTCTCCATGGAGCCCTCAACTAATGCCTGTTGAAAACAGGATCAAACACCCATACATAAACACTGAGTCGAACTAGAACCCAGATGCAGATGGAGAGGACAAGACCATGCGGCAGAAACACATAGAGACAGCTTACCTGAACAAGGAGGAGCTAATGGCCACTAGACTGATAGCTGGGAAGCCAGCATGGGACTGACTCAGGCCCCCCTGAATATGGGTCTCCGCCAGAAGGACTGAGCAGTCTAAAGGACCTCAGACAGTGGAACCAGGATGTATTAGAAAGTGCAAGGAAAGTATGTATGGTTCCTATCCCTGTCTTTTATCATCACACTTTTTAAATCAGTTCTACTTTATTGCTTGACTATTACCTTTCTCCATATATGTACCTGTCTTCTTTTTGTTCTAGAAGTCATCTATTATTTTGGATTATTTGCTAAATTGTTAACTATATAGGAAACAGAGCTTTTTCTTTATGCAAGAATTGTCATATTGATAGATAACCATGATATTCCAGGTTTTAGCCCAGTCTAAGTAATTAAATGGCCTAATAAAGATGCCTAGTACCTATTGTAGACTGACTGTAGGCTGTTGTAGACTAGAATATTTAGCTGTGAATAAGTGCTTTGAACATCCTAGAATAGAATCCTTTCATTCTGAGTGTAAGCATCTCCAGTTTGGGTCTCCAATTTAACTCTCCTAGCTTCTATGTTCCTTTCTGTTTTGATTTGTTTTGTTTTTCGAGACAGGGTTTCCCTGTGGCTTTGGAGGCTGTCCTGGAATTAGCTCTTGTAGACCAGGCTGGTCTCAAACTCAGAGATCTGCCTCTGCCTCCCGACTGCTGGGATTAAAGGCATGTACCACCACCACCCAGAAAAGGTAAGTTTTTGAAAGGAAAGATTTATGAAACAAGTCTAGTCTGATCTACTAAAATAAAGAGTACCAAATAAAAGCAAAATACTGCCTTGAAATTTCGCTTCCAGAAATTTTCTAATACAAAAATAAAATATAAATGTGTATTTATGTATGCATATCTCAGCTAGGACCAATATAACAAAGACAATGCCTGAACCTGAGGTTTCTACCTGGCCCCAGAGACTGACAATTCACAATGGTAAGGTGCACTTACTTCAACAGACTAGTGAGAGCTATACAAAGTTGTTTTTCTTTTCCTCTGGAAAGCAGAGAAGCGTGGGAGAAACAATCTGAGTAAAGAGAAAACAAAGCTGGAGAGATGAGCAGGGAGAACAGGCAGCGGATCAAAAACAGCAGAGAGGCTCAGTCTGTGAACTGCAGAGAGTCAAATCTGTGGTCTGAACTGTAAGAATTCCTAAAGGCACAGGCTGGAGGTACAACAGTGTTCTACAACACCCAGTACCCTCCAACTCTCCAAGCTGTGAAGCTTACGGTATGTGTACAGAAAGAAAAAGGAACTCTATGTACAAAGAGCTATAATCACTTTGTGATGCTTATGATCATAAAACTTAAAAAAATATATGTAGTATTTCTTAAGAGCTTGATTTCATGCTAATTTAAATGTATTAGTTCTATACCATATTACCCTGAAGGTAACCTGATCTAATGTGATCTCCAAAAGTACAAGGACTTGAACTGTGGACCAAATACTAATACTTAAAAGCCGTAAATGCTTCTCTCTGGAAATTATTTACAGGATCAGATTTCTCCCTTACTTCTTCAGCATCTTCAACTTTATCCTTACCACCCCCCAAAAAAAAATTTGAAGCCAAATTTATACAGCATCTTCATAAGAAAGCACATAACCATAAAGAAACAAAATAAAATTCCAAACTTTTTCATGAAAGCTGGTACAGAAAGTCAAATAGAGTTGAATCTCTAGAAGAACTTTAGGATGACTCTAGAATGATTCTGACCTTGAGAAAAGGAGTGTGTGACAGGTCCTTCTCCCCAGTGTTCTGCTATTAACAATACTCAGCTCTGCATATAAATACCCAGTCACAGGCATCAAGAAGTCACCGCAATGTGACTAGATGTTCCACTCCAAGTAGTGAAGGTGACAGCAGTAGTGGCTGTGTGATCTCCTTGACCATAGTTAGAGTGGTATTTTCTTGCCACCATTTTCACAGGCAACTTCTCATTGGCTATTTACCTGACGGGCAGAAGTGGCAGCTCTCGTGGTGGGTTGCAAGGCGCCCTGGAAATCAATTATCAGAGGCTCAGCTTCAAGTTCAGCCCTCTGTCCTTTCAGCAAGGCTAAATTCCTATATTGTATCTTTCTGTTTCCTGTACTGGTCCCTGGCATGCACTACAAAGGAGTATGTAACTGTTAGCTGTAGTTAAGATTTTCTTTCACATACAAACCACCATTCAAGGTCTCACCATTCCCATTGATAATACCTGATGAATATTCTTCCCAGAACTGCCACTTCAACCCCCTACCTTCAGCTTTGCCTCACACAGGTAAATTCTGATCTCATATACAGCCAGCTCTCCATGGTCTGAGCTATGTGCCAGTCCTGCACCCACGAGGAGCACAATCTTTCCTTTCAGTTATATCACTATCCATTATAGACAAGTAAGCTTAAGCCAAAAGTACCCTGATGGTTCACCTCTCACTCTCCCCTGAAAATTCCCAGCCAGAAAACTTACTTTTCCTTACCATATGCCCTGTTTACTCAGAAGCAAAAAGTACAAGTGTGGCCAAGTGGATAACAAATAACATTAAGAGTCTACACACAGTAGTAACTGGAAGGAATTTGACTAAAAGCATTATGAACAATTTCTTTGATAAAAGAAATTTTCTCAATGCTGAAACAACTTTAAAAAAACTACTTGGATACTCAACTGTTATGTCACTACAGCAGTATGTCAGGCTAAAAATGCCCTGAAAACTTATGACACACAATAAATTATTTCATGTGCTCCAACTTCTGGGTTACCACTGCATCTAGCCACACTAATGAATACAGATAGCCTCAACAAAATGGTCTAGCACAAAACACTTAGTTCTAAAATAATACAGATTCCTTAAGGAATCTCAAGTTTTCATCAAATTTGTATGTGAATTCTTATACCAGAAACCAAAATAATAACAGGAATGAGATGATCTGGGTTCTAGTACACTGTCACTGCTAAGATTCAACTCCTTTATCTTTAGACCCAGGGTACTGATTGGATTGATGTAGTTCCTTCCAGGTGATGATGACCTTTAAGCCCAAACAAAAAACTTAACAGCACAAAGAACAGGGCGCAATGACACCACAGGCTGCTTTGAACTGCCTCTTCAAAGGGTTCATCTTAATGCAGAGTGAGTACTTTCAGCCTGCAGGAGAGGTCTGCTCAAATACATTAACTAATTCTTCTATCTAGACTGGATACGTTTTATTAAGCAAAATATACTTTGAAAAGAGTCTGCATACTTATTAAAGACTATTAATTTCAAAACTTATTCAATCCTATGTTCATTCTAACATTTTCTAGATTATCAGTCTCAGGATAACCTACATAATAAATTTTATAGCATGAGGACTGGAAATATGGAAAAGTACTAATTCCAGTATCAAATATACAACTGTCTCAAGTAGGTTCTCTAAAAGTATCCAGGTTTTCAATGTAACTGCTTAAACCATTCACTTCTAAATGTAACAATAATTTAACCTAATTTCCTATTTGATTAATAATCCTTATGAATAACTCTTCAGTTTAGCTAAACAAATTAAACTGTACTATCACAAACTTTCTTTAGAAACAGAATCAAACAATGAATCTTTTACTTTAGTATTTGCACAATGTTTTACTATATTTAACACCCACTCAATTCAAAACTGTAGGGAAAAGCAGCTTTATTCAGACATAATAAACTAATACTCTAGCCAGTAAATAAAAATGGAAGGTGTAACAATGCTCCTGTTCATAGTCCTCCCTATGAGAACTTTAATCTCTCTGAACCTCAGTTTCCTTGTGTATAAAGGGATGCAATTCCTATTTCCTTTACAGGAAGATATGAATGCCACCATTTATGTATTTATAAACCCTATCAGATAGCAGTTAGTATGCCATGACAAGGTCTAAGGGCAGAAGAAAACAACGCTGCAATACTGTAATTAGAATATAAAACAGTATTAAAGACCGTATATAATTAAAATAATTTTTAAAAACCGTGTAAAGTGAGCACCCATTCCTTCCTCTCTTAGGCTCTCCACTCTTTCTTGAAGTTATCTCCATTTCCCAGTAGAAGCAGAGGAAAAGTAAATTGGACAAGAGATCGCATTTTATTCTGCAATGTCACAAATTGCTATTTGGTTATTAAAAGGTACCACTTTACATATTAATTTAAGTAGTGTTTCTAAGTTAGGAGTTAGGTTCACCTATGTATAACTTCTATGAGATCATACTTTAAAAAGTAAAATCAGGAAACTATCTTACAGTTGCTACTGCAACCATGATGAAACACCATGACCAGAAGCAACTTGGGAAGCAAAGGTTTTTTGGACTTACATTTCCACATCACCATTCATCACTGACGGAAGTCAGGACAGGAACTCAAACAGAGCAGGAACCTAGAAGCAGGAGCTAATGCAGAAGCCATAGAGGATTGCTGCTTACTGGCTTGCTCCCCATGGCTTTCTCAGGCTGCTTTCTTAAAACCCAGGACCACCAGTCCAGGAATGATCTCACAGAGAATGGGCTAGGTCCTCCCCATCAATCACTAATTAGGAAAATGTCCTACTGCTAGGCCTTAGAAAGGCATTTTCTCAATTGAAGTTTCCGTCTTTCAGATAACTGTAGTTTGTGTCCAGTTGGCATAAAATTAGCCAGTACAGGAACCTTTAGAAATAATTCAATAATGATACTATCTCAATTTGTGTCTAAAAAGACCATGGCTTTAAAAGCAAAACATCAAGAAATTTAGAATTTAATTTTCAAAATGAATAACAATATAAACCTTTAAAACTTCACTTTTGAACTAGATTTACAATCATTTTCTCATTACCAAAGTTATTAAATGATCCTCAAAAGTATTCCATCTACTTTAGAACAAGAAGCACTGCTATTATTTTTGTTTTTAAGTGAGAACACTTATAAGCAGTATGTCTCAATTGAATATATCCAAACATCAGCACCTCAATTTTCTAAGCAACTAAATGTTTAATTTTTTTTTTAATTGCAGGAAACCAGGTGCAGTTAGAGGCTAACCTAGTCTACATAGTGAGTTCCTGGCCAGCCAGGGCTAAATGATGAGGTACTGTTTCAAAAGGGGGCCAGAGATCTGGAGAGAGTACTAAGTGGTTAAGAACACTGATAACCAAATTCAGTTCCCAGCACCCACATAGCAGCTCATAACTTTCTATAATTTCAGTCCTAGGGGAAATCTGACACCCTCTTCTGGTCTCTTTAACACCAGGCATGCAGCATGGTGCACAGAAAAACATACAGACAAAACACTAATCCACATAAAAATAACTTTTATAATTTATTTCTATTTTATATGCATTGGTGTTTTGCCTTCATGTATGTCTGTGTGAGGGTGCTGTACCCCTGGAACTGGAGTCACAAACATTTGAAAGCTGCCATGTGGGTGCTATGAATCAATCACAAGTCCTCTGGATGAGCAGTCAGTTCTCTTAACAATTGAACCTTCCCTCCACTCCCAAAATAATGTTTCTTTAATTACTTTGTGTGTGTGTGTGTGTGTGTGTGTGTGTGTGTGTGTGTGTGTGTGTGTGTACACAAAGCCAACTACATGTGTGTAGCTGTCAGAGGACAATTTAAGGGGGAGCTGGCTCTTTCTACCATTTAGGTCCCAGGGATCAAATTCACAGGCTTGTTGGTAATCGATTATACCAGCTGAGCCATCTCACCAGCCAAACATCTAAATTTTTATATAAAAGCAGTTTTCAGATGTAAAAACATCGAATGCAATAACATTTGAGTAAAATATTTGATAAAAATCAGTCTCAGCTTTGTTCTACAGCATATATGTGGTTTTCGTTTGTTTTTTAAATTTGTTTTATATCAACTAGGTCCAGCTGTTGGGCTTCAAAGTAGAAGATATTAAGTGTTTTAAAAGAGGCTACATCCTATGTTGTCTGCTTAGCATTCCTTCCTTTGAGACACTCACTTCTCTCCCATTCTTGGTTTCTGCTTTAGTGATATTGTCCCTGTCCCTGTCCAATCACTGCACTCCACTGCCCTCTCTTTATAGCAATGGCTCAAAGAGAGGAGCACAGAGTATATCAAAGTCCCTCCATGTTTTGTGATTTGACACCATAAGAAAAGATGAGAAGCTTTAATGACTCTTATTTTCCAGTCTGTCTTGTTGCTATGTGAATTAAGTTTTATTTTTTGTTATGTTGTTCTTGGGTTTTTTTTTTCTGTTTTGTTTTTGTTTTTTGTCTTCTGCTGAGATCTTAGCCATTTATCACAAGTTTCCTGTGCATAATTAGTTTGGATAATGAGTTTGGATGATTAGGTCCAAACAGCAGTATTTCTCTGGAACTACTCTATCTATTCAAGCACAGTTTTAAAAGTTATTTTATCCAAAGGAAAAAAAATCAAAGCTATTCTATTTAAGTTTAGAAAATAAAGTACCAAAGCTATTCTATTTAAGTTTAGAAAATAAAGTATTTGCTAATAAAAACTTGTTTTCTTCCCTTAATGAATTTTCTAATCATAAAGCTAGTTTAATAAATATCATGTCCAGTAAAATCCAATTTTTATAGGCATAGGTATAGCCAGCCCCAAGTTTTATGAAAAGAAAATAATTATATGTTTAAAACTCTCTGCAAAAACAAAACAACAACAACAACAAAAAAAAGAAAACAGTAATAACAAAGAGGGTAAAACACCAGAATTGTTTAGTAGATAAGTTACTATTCATACTGCAAATCCAAGACATTAAGAAGGTGTCTTAGTTAGGGTTTCTGCTGCTATGATAAAACCCCAAACAACTTCAGAAGGGAAGGGGTTATTTCAGTTTACAGTTCTATAGCACAATTCACCACTGAGGGGAAGTCAGGACAGGAACCTGGAGTAGGAACTGATGCAGAAGTGATAAGGGAGTGCTGCTTACTGGTCTGCTCATCCCTGATAGCTCAGTTTGCTTTCCTACACTGCCCAGGATCAGCAGTCTGGAGGTGGCACTGACCTCAGTGAGCTGGGCCCTCCCACATCAATCTCCAATCAAGAAAATGTACCACAGGCTTTCCCACTGGCCAATCTGATGAGGCATTTTTTTCAACTGAGATTACCTCTGCCCAAGTGACTCCAACTTTTGTCAAATTGGCATAAAACCCTAACTAAGGTCTCTCTCTCTTTCTCTCTCTCCTCCTCTCCTTGTTTAATCCCAACACTTTAATCCCAACACTTGGGAGACAGAGGAAGTCAGATCTCTGAGTTTGAGGCCAACCTGGCCTATAGAGTGAATTCCAGGGTAGCCAGGGCTACACAGAGAAACACTGTCTCAAAAAAAAAAAAAAAAAAAAAAAAAAAGAAAAGAAAAAATTAATAAAAAAGAAAGAAAAAGTGAAGTTATGGCACACAGGCACACATTTTTACTCTCAGGAGTTAGGGCAGGAGAACTTCCCACAATTTCAAGGCCAGCCAGGGATACACAGCAAGAAAAAGCCTGTCAAGAGAAGGAAGAGAATGGAAGAGGAAGAAGGAAAGGAGGATGAGGATGGGAAGAAACTATTCTCCTAAACAGTCTTAAACCACAAAATACTGAGAACCCACAAAATTTTCAAATGGACTTGGGAAGATTACAGACTAAAGACACTATATGGCATTATTCACCTAAAGATTAGGCACTAACCTTATAAATCAGATAAACAAATTTTGATGTTTACCACGAATTTACATAAATTAGAGAATAAACTTCTAAAAACAACTAAAATATCATAGCAAGTAGTTTTATAAAGTATCCCCCACAGAGGAAAAATAACACGTATTTCCAGAAATACAATGAAATTCAGTTTTAGCAATGATCTGAAACAAAACAAAGTGATCTGAAAATTAAAGGGTCAAATATTAAATGTGTGTTTGTAACAAAACAGCAAGAAATTAAAGAATTTCTAAAAAAAAAAAAAATCACCTAGGAAAGACTGTCTAAAGGGGAATGTGTTGACTAGATTTATGTCCACTTGGCACAAGCTACAGTCAATTGAGGAACTCTCAACTGAGAAAACAGCTGCATAAAAATCAGGCTGTAGGCAAGCCTGTAGGGCATTTTCTTAATTGGTGATTGACTGGGGAGGCCCCAGCCCATGGAGGGTGGTACAATCCCTGAGATGTCCATCTTGGATTCTGTAAGAAAGCAGGCTGAGCAAGCCATGAAGATCAAGCCAGTAAGCAGCACTCATCCATGGTCTCTGCATCAGCTGTCTCCAGGTTCCTGCCTTGTTTGAGTTCCAGACCAGATTTCCTTAGGTAATAAATCAGGTGATTTGGAAGTGTAAGCCAAATAAACCCTACCCTTCCCAAGTTGCTTTAGCCATGGTGTTTCATCAGGGCAATGGTAACTCTAAGATAGGGTTACTGTCTCCAACAAAAAGATTGCCTCACCTAATCTCTAGTTCCGAAGTCTGTCTGTCTCTCTGTCTCTGTCTCTCTCTCTTTCTCTCTCTCCTCTCTCTCCTTGTTTGAATATTAAGCCACTTAAGCAAAATTCAATGATATCCCAACTTACCCACTAACTAAAAACTAACAAAAAGATCCAAGAGTTGAGAAGTAAAGCAGAGTTCTTATTATTTGCATTATCATACACATTCCTTATTTTACAGCATCCAGTGAAGCTTCTTCACTTTAGTGAATTTATTTCTAGGGGTGAGTCATTTTAACAAAATTAATCCCTGAGTAGTGGTGACCATTTTTACCTGAATTTAATTAACATGCTACAAACTGATTCAAATTAGTTGTTAAACACACAGTTAACTGCATTAAACACAATGTTTCCTGTGATTTGCATCTCTAGATACTGTAGTAAAGGTAGTCCAATGTACTGTGTGCATAATAAAGCAGCACACAATGATTTCACGTACTTACAGTCTATAATGCAATACTTAATCTTTACCTAGAATAAAATTTGTGAAATTTACAACTGATGAAATATTTACAGGTGTCTAAGAAGCAAATACTTATTGTGTTCTAAAACACTACACATTCACAGTTAAGGGAATTTTAGAACAATATTAACTAATTATCATAGTAACCCAAATAAAAATTGTTTAAGAATATAACCTAACGTAAAATCACAGTCATTTGTGTTAGAAACAGGACTATACCATAAAAAGTTTCACCAATGGTCCAAAGTTCAGAAGTTCAAATTCAAATGACAACTTTTCTCTTGAAAAAAAAAAACAGTAACAAAACAAAAACAAAAACCATCAATCATAATTAAGAAACTGGTGACTAATTGGGCCAAGCAATACATGGGACTAAAGATTTACCTATAAATGTTAAAGTATTGATTGCTAAGTACTATATTAACACTGAAACACTAACCCTAATTCAGAGAAGGATACAAATTTTAAAGAGCTCTTTTCAATTAACCACTAAAAACTATAACAAATGAAAATAAACAACACTAAATCAAAAGTGAAGAGAATCTGAAAGAAGTTATCCCTGTATTAACAGCATTGGCAGGGAGGGCTCCCCTGAGCATCTCCAGAATGGGGGGAAAAATGCTGGAGTAAGGAAGTAGGGCTGCTGCAGCCATGTCTACAGCCCAGCTCATCCTAGAAGACAGTATGAGATCATTCCTCATCAGCATGACATCTTACAGAAATGACATTTTCCACATTTTACTTTGTCACTGTCTTAGCTTCTGGATGACTATCAAGAACGCAGTTTTATGAACAGTTACCAGTCAAAGGTGCTATATCTACTGTATAATGCTTTAAATTAAAAATCCATCTCTTTCACAGACTTTAGATAAAATGGGAGTGGGGGCAGGGCAACTTTCTCTTTAGAACACCTTACACTGTATTTTCATGCTTTTCTAAACAAATCACAACCATACAGTATCCAGGATCTTCTGGAGATAAACTTGTGCTGTTTTTAACCAAATACAAAGTTCTGCAAATAATCTCTTCAGGTTCTTAATTTCTAGTGCTTAAAGCTTGTGTTTAACCTACAAAATCCTTGGTGTTTTATTACAAATGCTGCTTTTAAGCAAAGCCATTTAAGAAAGTCGTTTAATATACTACCTAACAAATATTTTTCATTATAATTTTATATAATTGCTTAGAACAGTTTCAAATCTAAAATGACACAGAAATAGTAGTATCCACTACAAATTAACAATGCTGAGCACATTTTTTAAAGCAAGCATAACATTCAGAACTGTTAGTAATAAGATGTGTTGCAGCCATTGATACCTGTTATTTCCTTTATTTTGGCTAAATATTTAAATTAGGACAAGGTCTTTGGTTGCCAAGAAAGCAAAATTTTACTAGTACAAAAATGCTGACTATATTATGGGGCACAGAAGATCTGATCAATAGTTAACTAACACTAGTGTATAACAACTCTCTAAATCCTTAAGTATTTTCTCCCAATTTAGTGTGAAAGTTGAAATGTGTACAACATGTAAATCAGATTAGTATTTATTAAGGAGCCACCTCTCTTAGTCTTTTTAAAGAGCCACAATGATCTGGAATATACCAGCTTCCTCAACAACCTATCAACTTTATGGCTGCTTTTTAAACAGTTATTGTCTCAGTAATGCCCGAAGTGACCAAAACAAAACAGAGCAATGATGCACATGTTCTTATCATTTGCTGGCTCATGGGGATTATTTATCTAAGTCTGTGGTTCTCAACCTTCCTAATGCTGTGACCCTTTAAATACAGCTCATGTTGTGGCGACCCCCAGCCATAAAATTATTTCATTGCTACTTCATAACTGTAATCTTGCTATTATAAATCATAATGTAAATACCTGACATGCAGTATAGCTTATATTCATACAACCCCCAGGGGTCAAGACCTACAGGTTGAGAACCAGTGATCTAAGTGGCTAGTAAATGTTTCCTGTATAATCTTTTTAGTATTACAAACAGTAACCAACAGGCCAAAATACAGCTCCAAAAGTCTTCCCTCAACCCTTTACATGTGGTTGTAGAAGAGTTAAGAATCTTACAATCCTCAAAACCATAAAAAGGTTGTTTGTAGTCTGACAAAGTTCTAAAAATGAACAGAAAAAAAAACTCACAAAAACACAAATCATAAAATGGATATGATAGAATAGGAAAGAGCCTTCGTTTAAGTCAGTAAGACTTAAGCACACAATACACATATATTGCCTCAAACCATCAGTTGCAATTAGCTCAAGGACTACTAAAGAGATAGTCCTAAAGTGAGCTAAAGAAGAGGAAGAAAAGAGAGAACATATTAAATTTTCTAGAAATGTCTAGCATTTTGTAGTGAAAGGGAAAGACCAAAATCTAGCCCACACCCCATGTTCAGTAGAAACAATTTGATTTCTTATAACAATAATTAATCACAATTCTCTTGTCTACAACTATCTCAGAAGCCAGAACCACATTTTACCAACACTGAAAGGGCCAACAATGTTCTCACTTACACATTTGTAAGAAAACTTACTACATACGACCAGACCAGACTGAACGCAGTCTGATCAATGCTTTCCAACTAGTGAGTATGCCATAAGCGTAACGTGCTTTGCACCACATTTTACGAGCATCAAAGATACCAGAGCAACACGGATTCTTTTTTTTACCCAAAGCTTCAAGAAATTCTGGAGATCTGAAAGCTTTACAAAAGCATTTCCTAGGTTGGAGCACCTAGGTCTTCCTTCCAAACCCTGACTACACAACAGCTTTGCTACCACATACCACACGTTGTACCTCATTGGTACTCAGACACCTGAGCCACCTAGACCCACAGAGTTGGATTGTCAGCTCCCAGACGTCTGCGGTTGTGCACGACGCACCGGGCCAGCTGAGCTGTCCCTGGAGCTTTCGGTGATAACCTCGGCACTCGATTCAGCGACAAGTCTCCATAGTTAAGCCCTTTCTCCCCGTTAGAAGACACAGAACCGTTCCAAAAAGGACTACCATTCTAGGACCTTCCCCACAAAGGGGGGGGGGGCAGAAAAGGGATGGCCTTCTCTAGGCAAAAAATAAAATAAATAAATAAATAAAAAGATACAAATGCCAATAGAAACTCTGCGGTGGGAGACCGAGCTGGATTAAGGAAGCCAGCTTCTAGTTGCAATTCCCTGACAGCCTACACAGCTGTCCAACCGAGCTCAGTTTTACCAGCCACAAAATGGGAAACCCGGGCACCGCCTCCTCCCCCTCCCCTCGGAGTCGGGACCAAGGGGACGCGGGTCCCCAAGGCGACAGCGCACCTGGCTTCACGGTCTTCAGACGGATGGGCTCGCGGAAGTGGCGGATGACAGCCAGGGTGTCCCGGTTGGTGAGCCCACTGACCGGCGTCCCGTTCACCTCCAGCAGCACATCGCCCGGACTGGGCGCCTTGCCCGAGACCACGCAGCAGGTGCCTCCGCCGCCACCAGGCTCGTCGCGGAGCCGCCCCAGGTAGGGAAACTCGCCGCGCTCGGCGCCGCCGCGGATCTCCGCGCCCAAGTCGCCCGGGGGCCCGGCCCAGGACACCGCACACTCCTGCACCTTGCTGAGCCAGTGCTTCTTCTTCTTCAACGTCTTCGACATCCCGACCTCCGCTGCACCATGGGGAGCCCCCGCGCGGGCGGCCGCGGTGCCGCTCCGGGCCCCGCGCACAGCCCAGCCAGAGGGGCCACGCCGCTGACCCCCCGCCTCAGCCCGCCGGCCGCGCGCCGCCGCGGGCCGCCCCTCACGCGGGCAGCCGAGGAGAGCCGGAGGGAGCGCGCGCCCCGCGGGCGGCGCCGGCGGGGTCTCCGGGCGGGGTCAGAGCCGACGGCCGGGGCTCGGCGCCCGCGCGGCGGGAAAGGCTGAGGCGAAGGGGCGGGAGCCGAGGGAGCAGCTGGAACGCGGAGCTCCGTCCGGGACGCGCGCACGGAGCTCGGTCGCCCGCTCGCTCGAGCGCGGCCGCTGCGGAGCGGGAGCGACGAGACCAACGCCTGCCCCGGCTGCCAGGAAACTGGCGCTTTCAAACCCGCCGCAACCTCCTCCCCGCTTGGCCCCTCCCCCGCCCTCGCCGGCCCGGCCCCGCCCCCTCCCGCAGCGCAGCGCCCGGCGCGCTGTCGTCACCAGCCCAGCTCTGAGGACGCGCCCAGCTCTCGACTCCGCACGGGGGATTGGGTTTCTGTAGGCCGGGGGCGTGCCCTCAGCTGATTCTAATTGGCTGCGCTGAGGAGAGGAGGCGGGCACTAGGATGACTGAAGTTTGGAGAGGGAGGGGAAAAAGAAGTTTGGAGTGTGAGGGAGGGAGAAGGGGAGGGGAAGGGAGAGGGCTGGTCTGGGAGCGGGCACAGGTCGCCTGGCCGGGAGAGGCCCTCCGCCCAGGGCCTGGAGCCAAGGGAAACTCAAGCGGATGGAAGGACCCAAGTCCCCAGGGTGGGGGCGTGCCCAGCTGGGCAGGGGGCGTGGCCTCGGAGCCTGGAGCAGAACGACGAGCCTGGGAGCCCAGACCCGAGCTATCCAAGCTGCCGGGCCTAGAGGCGGGGGATTCGACCGTTTTGGGTTCGTTCGTTCGTTCGTTCGTTCGTTCAACAAATGTTCCGGAACGATCCATTATGGCAAGGGAGTCGGAGTCCGGCTATGGAGGGTAAAATACAGCCCGTCACTTGACTGCTGTGTGATCTCAGGCAAGTTAGACAGCCTGTCTGAAACAAGCATCCCCAGCTGAGAGTGAAGATCATTAATTACACTAGCCACCAGGCTCCAAGAATGAAGAAAACAGTGATCCTGCTCTCGAGGAGATTGCAGCTTAACAGAAGAGCCTGCCAAGCAGATCCCTTGTGGAAAGCAGGGAGGAGGTGAATTCAAAACGAGCCTGGTGCCTGCAGAGCTAAGTCCTGACCCTGGTGGCTTGACCTTGGCCGGATCTCCGCTTCACGTGTCAGTAAAGAAGGTGGAAGGAGAAGTGACTGTGAACAAAGGAGACCTCAGATCCCTCCCAATTCCAATTTTTCAGAACACTTCTTAAACTCTTCTCCTCCTTTATTGGCTGTTGGAATGCCCTCCGTTCTTAAAAAACCCACCTCATCCAAGTAGTCTTCCTGGATTTCTAGGAAAGTGTTTTCTCTGAACTGGGACACTTTGTCTCAATAGTCCTTATTTAAATTCTGAGGAACTTCACAGGCTGAACCAAGATTAAAACAGCTGCAGTGATTTCCCTCACACAATTGAATTGGGGAAATAAAAAGCACAAAATGTGGGCGGGGCTCAAGAAACCACGAGGAAAGGGGAGACCTGGAACTTCAGGCAGGGGACCTGCCAGGCAGAGAAGGGACCTTTATCTAGACCCAGACCAAAGGCTTTCAGACAGGGAACTGTAACCTTCAGTCCTAGACTGCAGTCTGCTGAGCAGTCAGTCACCCAAGAAAGAAACTAGGTGATTTCTATTGTGCAGCCCTTCATCCTGCTGAGGCTCCCTCTGACCAAGTGATTGGAAGTCATATGGCTTTTGAATCCCTACACACTCAGCATCTGGAAGCCAATGGGGAAAATATTTATCGCAGGCAACATGTGAATTACTCAGATTAACCCCCATCTGAGATAAAATTCAATTTGTTTCATGAGCAACTATTTAATGCTAATAAATTCCTGGGTAAAAACACGATCACCTTAACATCTATTTCTGCTGAGACTCTAAAACACAATTCTCTGACTAAACTGTATCTGTTTGGGGTGGCTTAGGCAGCAAGAAAGCAAACATCTGGCAAATTGTAGCTTAGAGTGTGAGGTCATTTATCACATCTTTAGCATGAAGTTTTAAGTATTGGTAGTTTCAGGACTAGTTAGACAGGAAGATCTCTGTTATCAAGGACTGAAGATCTTTTTTGTGTTTACTCTTTGCCATCATATCCACATGAACTTTAGTCTCCAAGTCTGTCACCTCTTAATTACAAAGTGGTTGCCACAGCTCCAGACATCACATCCTCAGGGGTCATTATATGAAGCAAGAGAGGAGGGTAAGGAAATGTTACTCCAAATGTTATGAAGGAGAAAAATCCTACCTAGTCTGTGGCCACCATGGTTGCCTAGAAAAATGGTCACATGGCCACCTTAAACCAGTCACTAGCAAAAGGAAATGCCATTAACGTGACCATGAGTCACCTTCAAACAAAGTAGAGGTCACTTTTGAGGGTGGAGGAGATAGTTAAGTAATCACCCAACAATGTTTGCCTGCTACATGTCTTTTTTTCTTTTTCCTTTGTTTTAAGTAGTCACTTAACATCTGCTGAGTGTCTTAACCATAAATTGATTCTCAGGCAGAAAACTGAAGAGACTAGGGACCTGAGCTTCAGAGTCAAGCTCACCTCCCAGCTTTCCTTATTCCTAGGAAGCTCCTTACTGTCACCTAACCTCTATTTCCCCATGTGCAAAATAGGCATGACAACAATGCTTAGCTGAGTTGTGGAGAGACATGTCCACAGCTGAGTCAAGCACTCCACATAGATGACAATGCAAACACTCTACAAAATGTTATTTTGTCTTGTGCCATATCATAATATTTGTGATAAGGCTAAATGCATCATTGGGTACCTTTCCAATTCTGCAAATGCCATCCATCTTAGGTGGGTTGATTGTCCCCTGTTCTATGAATAGTCTGCCTACTCCATGAGCTACTGATGGTAGGACACTTCTGGAAATTACTACATAGTCACAGATGTCACATAGGTTTTCTCTCTAAAATGGCCCCTTGTTATCATTTTTTCCCAAACCTAATTGTTGGATTAAGAGTTATGGTTTTTCATGAGGGAATATTACTAAGTCAAACAATATGAAGCCAGGCCCAACAAAAGCAAATAAAACAATTGAACTTAATACTTTCCAGAGTTTCTCTGGATTATCTCTAATTTATAGACTGAAAAGCATGTTAGGTTCCCAGATGGCTATCAGATCCAAATCACATCCTCAAGCAACAATGTCCTAAGAAGGAAAGATGTTTCATTATCTGCTTTCGCAAATGTTCTTCCCAACAGGACTTCTTCTCTACCTTACTGGTCACAAGGACCAAATGTCTTTAATAAGCCAATCTCTGCTGAAGGTAATTAAATTACATATCCAGCATTCCCTCTGGAACTCAGAAGGTACAGCTGAGCAAAGCTGAAGAGGCTCAGTGAGGATGAAGAAGAGGGATGTCTCATTAGCTAAGAGTGCATACTACTCTGGCAGACTACCCTACTTCAGTTCCCAGCACCCAAGGCAGACAGCTCAAAAGTACCTGTAACTCCAGTTCAGGGAATCTGATGCCCTCTTCTGGACTCCATGGGCACTTGCATTCATGAATGCCTATACCTACACACACACACACACACACACACACACACACACACACACACATATATGTATATATATATATATATATTTTTTTTTTTTAAATTAAAAAGCCAGGTGGTGTGGCACACACCTTTAATCCCAACACTTGGAAGGCAAAGGGAGGCAGATCTCTGTAAATTTAAGGCAGCCTGGTTTGCAGAGCAAGTTCCAGTACAGCCAGGACTACACAGAGAAGCCCTTGTCTCAAAATAAAATAAAATAAAATAAAAATAATAAATAAATAAAATGGATGAGATTAGTATTTAGGGAAGAAAACCATAGTATCCTCCACAAATATAGTATATTGATTTGTTTCTGTCTTTTTGTTTAGGGGGGAGTATTTTGTTTTAGCAAAAAGTGAAAAAGTTTATTCATGTGTTTATGCTGTTTCTAATGAGAGTTAAATACCCATTTAGTAGAAAACTTCAGAACAAAGTATAAATCCAATGTTACTCCTTTTTCATATCCGGGGCCCTCTCAGTCTATGCAAATTGTGTCCCCAGCTATAATGGCTCAGCAACAAAGCAAGGCAAGTGTAGAAAGAATTCTGGGTTCACTTGTGGTTTCAGTCTCACTAATTCCTTTGAGGGAACCCTGAATCCTTGTGATGGTAAAGCAAGCCTTCATCAGTTATATGAAATATTACATCTGGAGCAGACAGGTATTATAAACATCTGCCTTCTGTACAAAATAAGCTAAGCTTCGGCTTTCTGCCACAAATTATAATAAAATATTCTTCAAAGTCAACTGTGTAGCTCTCAACTCTAAATCCCAGTATTTGGGAGGCTGGGGTAGGAAGATCAGAGTTACATAGTGAATTACAGGCCAGGCTGAGCTACACTGTCAAGAAAACAAAAGTATGGAGATGAGAAGGTAAAACAGCATATGGTAGAATGAATAGCTTCTGTGCAAAATACATGAGAAAACTGTGGTCATCTCTTGCCAATTATTATAAGCATCTTGTTTGTTCAAATTCTGAACTATAAAATCTTTAGTAAACAGGCCTGTAGGATATTCTTCTTATACATGGTATGAAGATGTGTCTGTTTAACCTCACCTACCTAAGGCACCTTCTAATTTGTTTAATAAGGAGTTGAACAGCCAATAGTTAGGCAGGAGTGGATAGGTGGGACTTCTGGGCAGAGATAGGAACTCTGGGAAGAATTGAGTTAGGCAGGATTTGCCAGGGAGAAGATGAGGAAATCAGTCATACAGTACTGAGGACAGGTAAGGAGCCATGTGGCAGAACAAAGATTAATATAAACAGGTTAATTTAAATTTTAAGAGCTAGGTGAGAACAAGCCTAAATTAAGGTCAAACTTTCATAATAAGTCTTCATGGGAATGTAGCTCAGTAGTAGAGACTTACCAAGCATGAATGAGGTCTTAGGTTCAATCTTCAGTACAGAGAGGGAGAGAGAGAGAGAGGAGAAAACAGAGAAGGAAGAAAAATAAGGAAGGAAGAGAAAGAAGAAGGGCCAGGGAAATTATTTCATTGGGTAAGAACTTGAGCAACTGAATTCTGATCTCCAATACCCTCATAAAAGCTGTGCATAGCCATGCTTGTAACTCTAGCAGTGTGGGTCAGAGGCAGGAGGATCACTGGGGCTTGCTGGCCAGTCAGGCTTAGCCCAAAACCCACAAGCTCCAGGTTCAGCATGAGACCTTGTTTCAAGGGAATGAAGTAGAGCATGATAGAGCAGGACACCTAATATCCTCCTCTGGCCTTTGTGGGCATCCTGTTCATACCAGCATGGTGTAAGAGGACCATTACTACCTTAGAAATGTTCATATAGGAGCAGTAGAGAGGAACCATTGGTAAAGTGATTGAGGATCTATACTCAGTCCAAGCACCAACTAGAAAACAAAAGTCAGGCATCACATGTTCATAAGCCCAGGCTTTGAGAGACTGAGACCAACATCTAATCTTGACAAATCATTGAGCTCCAGATCAGTGAAAATATAGTGGAAAGCAATAGAAGAAGATACCAAACAGCCTCCATACTTACGTATGGGTGTGCATGCATGTGTGTGTGTGCACCACTATGTTGCATGATATGCAACATAATCCACCATCACTAGCCTAACCTAGTGTTAATGTTGCATCTTCATGTTTGATTAGCAATTTTATTTGTCATCTATATGATATAATGCTCAAATGTGTTCAGAGACTAATAGAATAATATGGACATTTTTATTTCAGTTAATTTATTGTCTAAAATCAGTATTATGCTCCCCACATAAGCACATAGATACACTTAACTGCAAATGATCACACGAATACAAGCCAAATTCACAGGCATGTTAAAGGTCAATAGCAACTCATGCTTTCAACAGGGAAGGCCGTCAAGCAGTCAGACAACAAGCTTGTCTAACAAAGCAGAACACAAAGAACACTGAATGGAATAGAAGATACTAACAGGCCTTTAGTTGTTATTCCCCTTCTACCCTGCTTACTTTGTAAGACAGGGTCTCACCATATGTGCTCAACCTCCCAAGTGCTGGGACTACAGGTATATGCCAGCATGCCTCGCCTATCTTTTGACTTTTAGCTTAACTACAATGTTTTGTTTTGGTTTTGGTTTTCAAGACAGGGTAATAGTCCTAGCTGTCCTGGAACTCACTTTGTAGACCAGACTGTCCTTGATCTCACAGAGATCCGCCTGTCTCTGTCTCCTGAGTGCTGGAATTAAAGGTGTGTACCACTACAATGGCAGGGTTCCTGCTTTTTAAAAGAAAGAAGGGCAGTAAGCCTGAGACAGGTAAATAATCCAGATAAATTCAAGGCATGATAAATGCTATCCACAAAGCAGAAGAGAGAAGATGCAGTAATAGGTGGATATGGTTGGATCCACCTAAGGGCTGAGAAAGCATGACTTAGAGAGCAGAGGTCAAATGACAAGGAAGACAACCACACAGATCCAGACATTCTGCAGATCCTACAGTCCCACATGTGACAGGAGGGATGGAGTCAATGTGCACGCAGCATGGTTCCAAAGCAGACAGAATTGGGAAATGAGGTCAGGAAGGCCAGAGATTGCAGATGCATTCAAGTATACAAGGAAGAACGTGGGTTTTACTCAGAGCTGTGAGGAGAGGAGTGTTGTGATCTGGTCTGGATTGTTTCCAATTGTTCTGCCTCTGGTTGCCATGCTGAGAAGGGAGCTGGGTGAGACTTAAAGCCAGGAAGCCAGACAACTGTGACAGAATGATATCCTCCTTAGTTCCTGGTTCATGACTCCTTCCCCAGGGCAGACAATAGAAATGAAATGTCCCATTGGGGAGGCAGGCCAGAAAAACTGACTTTTCCTTCTCTAAAGGGAGCAGAAAAATCATAGTTTTTGTTCCCAGGATAAATCCTGGAAACTCTTTATGGATGTGTCCAAATTTTGACTGGCAACACCATGTTGTCATCTACAAAATTAACACTCAACAATCATATTTTCAAGTTAAAAAAAAGTAAACAGCAGAAAAAAAAAAACTCTTACATTTACATTTTGTTTTGGGCCTCATTCATAACTGTTTTTGGCCATTTGCTCTAATTTCCCCTTCCTTTCCATCTTGGAGCTGGCTATAAAGTTCTCTAGTTCTCTGACTCTCCTTGTCTAATACAAGGTCATAAAATCCCCAGTCTTGCCCACACCCAGCAAGAAGGAATGCTGCACAGAAAAGGCCAAGGGGAATCTGGACAGACAGCTTTGCTAGGCTTTCCCACTCCTGTAAGCCTCTGCCAATCACCTTCCTAGACTGGGTGTCCCTATGTCAGTCACATGTGTGCAGTGAAACCTCCATAAAACTGTACAGGACAAGGTTCAGAGAACTGGAACAAGGGGAAGTTCCTAGAGGGGGGCACACCCAGACAGGGTCCCTTCCCTCAACCCTTGACGAGTGTATTGCTCCCACTGTGGCCTCTGGAAAGCCTTAATACCAATAAGCATGTCCCCCTGGACTCTGTAAGAAGGAAGCTGAGGGAACTCCAGCTACCTGCTGATCAGTCAGAAGTGTGGGTGAAACCTGTGGTTATCTTCAGCTTACAAATAACAGGTGGAGGAGAGCAGAGTCCTCAGCCTGAAAGGACTCAGACTAAGACAGTGTCAAGGTTGAATGGAATTAAGGGAACACGTGGCTGGAATCCATGCAGAACTGATTACTTGGCTGGTGTGTGGGGACTCCTCTCTCATACAGCTGGTGTCATAAGGGATCCGTGCTGTGACTACAGGAAAGACTCTGGATCCAAGTTCAAGTCAGTTGTTTCTATGTTTCCAGAAAAATCTAGAACAAAGACCCATTAATAAGTGATGGTGATGTGGATCAGGGTAGAAAGGATAGATATGGAAATTTGTTGGATGCTGTAAATATCAGAAGTTATAGCTTTAGCTGGGCATTGGTAGTACATACCTTTAATCCCAGCACTTGGGAGGTAAAGGCGGGTGGATCCTCTGTTCCAGGATAGAGAAACAGCAATACAGAGAAACCCTGTCTCAAAAAAAAAAAAAAAAAAGTTATAGCTTTAATTTCATTTTAATTTCATACACTGGTATGTAAGTTACAATTGTGCTTTGTAAGAATCTCTGTAGAGTATAATTGCTTTGTTGATAAGTCCCTCCCCAGTAAGGAGAAGGTTAGAAGTAAAAACTGAGGGAGAGTTCGTAACTAAGTTTAAATGTATTCAGGTGCCTCTCATCTGTTTACCCAGGAGCCCTTACAGAGGCACAATAGCAATTTCAAGGTTCTGAGTCACTGTCTTAAGAGAGCAGCACAGGGTGATCCTAAAGTTGGCAAAAACATTGCATTGTTCTTCTAATCTGGAGAGTATATAGTTATAAGTAGTAGAATGTGCTTCTTAAATAATAAAGGGATCTGGGAACTTTGTTTTATAAAGGGCTTCACTGCTATGTGAAATCTTGTAGGTTCTTTGGCTAATTAGAATATGGCAGACCCTTGAGCCTTGTTTTTTTCAGTACAGACTAGATATAAGCAGTGCCTCTAGCAGATTGTACTACAAAGCTCCACATGAGACTCCTTTCTTCAACAGAGCAGAATGTCTTACTTACCCAACTAAGCTTAAGGGAAGTGCCCCCAAACATGTGCTCCCAGATTTCACAGTAAGACTGACTGGAAATATAACACAGGAGCTGAAAAATACTATTCCCATTCAAACACAGGGTCCCAAGGCATATCTGATGCTTACAAAGACATCAAAGTGAAGTGGATATTTGGCTCCATTCAAAACTGGAGAGGGATCCAAACAAAAGCATACACACAACCAATTGATAAATTGAAAAAAATTGCTCAGCATCACTGTCTTTAGGAACATGCAAATGAAGACTGCAAGCTCTCCCTTACACCTGTCAAGATGGTTATCATCAGCAAGATGAAAGGTGTAAGTGTGGGCCAAGATGTGAAGCAAAGAGAACCCTGCACACTGCTGGTAGAGACATAAATTAGTCCCGTCATTATGACCAAAGCCAAAGATACCTGCACACCCATTTTTATTAAAGTACTACTACTAAGAGTCAAGATATGGAGTCAGCCTACATGTCCACAGTGGAGGAAAGAAACCAACAAACAGAGTATGTATATGCAGTGTGAATCTATTCAGTTTTAGTGAAAGACTGAAATCCTATCACCTGGTGTGCTGCATAGTTTTATGTCAACTTGACACAGGCTAGAGTCATCTGAGAGGGGGGCTCAATTGAGAAAATACTTCCATGGAATGGGGCTGTGGGTAAGCCTGTAGGGCATTTTCTTGATTAGTGATTGATGGGGGAGAGTCTAGCCGTGGTGGGTGAGGCTACACCTGGGCTGGTGATTGAAGCTTCTGTAAGAAATCAGGCTGAGCATGTCATGGGGAGCAAGTCAATAAACAGCATCCTTCCATGCCTGTGCATCAGCTCCTGCCTCCAGGTTCCTGCCTTATTTGACTTCCTATTCTGGCTTCCTTCAGTGGTTAGACTACAATGTGGAAGTGTAAGCTACATAAAATAAACTCCTCCCCAACTTGCTTTGGAGTGTGAGCCAAATAAACTCTCTCCTCCCTAACTTGCTTTTTGGTCATGGTGTTTCATTGCTGCAATTGTAACCCCGATAAGGACACTTGGGAGGGAGGGAGAGAGGAAGGGGGGAAGGAAAGAGTGAGGGGAAGAAGGGAGGGAAGAAGGAAAGAAAGAAGGGTTAAGTGAAATCTTGGATCTCAGACTTCCAGCTTTTAAAACAGAAAGAAAATTTTCTGTTGAGTAAGCTACCCAGTATGATGACCTTGATCTTTGATCCTCCTTCCTCTGCTTCCCAAGTGCTGACATGCCTACCACACAGGTTTCTGCGAAGCTGGTGATTGAACCCATGTGCTCAGCCCCTTGAACCTTAGTTTTTACCAGCCTCACCTCCCATCCCTGCAATCGACTCTACTGTTGCTATACTGACTTGCTTCCAGTTCTTGCAACTTTCCAGACAGCCCTTCTACAGCCTGGTGAGCTCTGCTTCCAGGTGTCTTCCCAGTGTACTTTTTACCTCTAAGTCTGCTCAAAAACCTGGTCTCGGTGGATTCCATTTTGACCTTCTTACTTCAAAGTGAAGACTCCCCAACTCTGTACCCTTAATTCTGTTACTGTCATGGGCATTTGAATTTTATGGCACACTTTACAGTTTGTTTACTACATCTCCTATGTCCTGTTTGTCTCTACTTGTTTTATTTAGGGTCACTATTACTGTGATGAAACACCAAAAGCAACTTGGGGAGGAAAAAGTTTATTTGTCTTACGCTTCCACAGCACTCTTCATCATTGAAGGAAATTGAGACAGGAACTTAAACAGGGCAGGAATCTGGAGGCAGGGGCTGATGCAGAGACAACAAAGGAGTGCTGCTTACTGTTTTGCTCCTCATGGCTTGCTCAGCCTGCTTTCTTATCGAACTAAGGACCACCAGCCCATCCATAATGGACTCAGCCTTCCCACACGAATCACAGGGGGTGTCTCTGAGCCTTTTGCCTGCTCTTGGGACCCTTTTCCTCCTACTGGGTTGCCATTCAGCTTTGATATAAGGATTTGTGCCTTGTCTATTGTAACTTGTTATGCTATGTTGGGTTGGACTGTTCTTTTCTGAAGAAGAGGTGTGGAAGAAGAGGAAGGAGGGAAAATTGCAATTAGGTTGTAATGTATGTGAGAATAATAAATACAAAAAAAGGGGGGAGGGAGAAAAGAAAAGAAAGAAAATTCCCTACATTCCCTACAGGCTTGCCTGCAGCATTGTGGCAGCATTTTCTCAATTGACGTTCCCTTTTCTTAGATGACTATAGCTTATGCCAAGTTAACATAAAACTAGAAAAATTCCAGCAGGGACAGGAATCTTTGTTTTAGCCACTGAGTTACCTTGGAGGCCTAGAAAACTGCCCTGCTTAGATTAGTTCCATAAATGCTTATTTGCTCAAATGTTTCCCATTCAAAGTTCTTTCAGAGATGTTTACTAGAGTATATCATTTCATTTTCATATGTTGGAAGTTGCTGTTATCATTGTCCTCTTGGTAGCAGATTAGAAGGGTCACTTAATTACTTAAAACTTACAACAATGGTGTCAGACAAAACTAGAACTATCTTTGCTCCATATCCAGTCTCCTTCCTTATGTCATTATCACAAGAAAAAAAAATCAAAACACTATTAAACAGCAGTCTATCAACAACTGCATCAGAACAGTTAAAATGTAAAGGACCAACCTGATTTAGGTGTTAACAAGAACAGTATGGAGGCATGTGGGAGTTTCCAAACACTGCCTGTGAGAAGGGAAATTGGTTTGGCCACTTCAGTAAACTAACAATTTCTACTAAAGTTAGTCTCTGTATAGTCTATCATTCATTAATTCTTCTCCTGGGTATATGCACAATAGAATATGTACTCATGTTATCTCAAAGATCAACATAAGAATTATTCATACTAGCCTGTAACTGAAAACAACTCAAATACTTATTAAAATTAGAATTATTGGGCTGGTTGGCTTAGCAGGTAAAGATGCTTGTCCTAAAAACCTAATAACCTGAGTTTGATCCGCAGAATTCATGTAAAGATAAAAGGAGAGAATTGATGGCTATAAAAGTTCTATAAGTATATGTCCTATATTAAAAAATAAAAATAATTCATTCAAAACAGAGAAGGAAGTAGAGTAAAAGGAAGGAGGGGAATAGGGAAAGGCAGTGGCAGAGGAAATGACATCAAGGTTTTTGGTTTGTGCAAACCCTGACTACCTTGGCCAAGGTTTTGTACATAGCAAATGGCAAAAATAAAACTCTCAAGTCCATTCTACCAGTCCTGAATTTCACTTACGTATTATATTAGTTCTAAATTTCAACTCAAATCAACCTCTAAATTTCAGTGTATGTAATGTTCAAGCTAAAGAATATTCTAGTTCTTGGAGGTAGTTTATATCCACAAGAAATTAAACTTCATTTGCTGCTTATATACATTACACAGGATCAAACTCATGAAAGGGAAAGAAAGAGAAAAGCTCCCTTATAGAAAGGCACCATGCCACCATCTGAGCTATAGAGGGATGAGTTCCAATTACTGAGACAAGACCTACTACTAAAGGTGAAAACATCAGTGCATATCTTGTAATTCCAGAATTTGGGAAGTTGAGGCAAGAAGACCATGCATTCAATCTACACAGCAATTTTCAGGACAGCATGGGATGTACAGCTAGATCCATCAAATACTAAAATAAAACAAAGGCCCATTATGATGAGTTAACTACTACAGGTTCTTCAGCAAAAACTCCTTCAGCATGAATCTGAGATTTCCTGGGTTTCTAGGATTGATGTGGTTTGCACAGTAGGTCCTAGCCCATGCTTATTTTGATCTAAGGGGTTTGTCTGTACCAAAGGAAATTGTTTTAAAGTTTTGCAGAATCTAATGGATCAATACCCAAGATGCAGGCAGGGAGGCTTGGGAAATCACAAGAATTCAGTTTTGCATTATGAGTGTCTAACTGGCTTAGTTTTAGATTTTTAGGAAAAATAAACACCAGAGGGAAATGCTCATCAATTGTGATTAAGCATCTTTCCAACTGTAAGACTGTCTAATTACCAACCTGGTAGACTTACAGGGTTGCTCAAGTTTAGAAACAATGAGGTACACTTTCTATAACCAAGATTTCAGCTTTTCCCAGACATGGAAGCAAGTGCAGTGAAACAAGAGGCTGGACCCCGCCCCCCCCGCCCCCCCCGCCCGATTCTGCAGGGTTGCAAAGCCCAAACTTTGCTAGCGTTCCTGGGCTGGACTGAAGGAGAAGCATGCCATTGGTGCTTCTGTTGGCCAGAGTTCTTGTGGCCTGTGGTGGCAGACTCCCCCCACTGTCTTTTAGTTTCCAAGTCATCCCTCACAGGCTGAAATGTGTTCTCTTAATTTCTTTTCACTGACCTTGGCAAATGCTTATATAACAGCTTGGCCTTTTCACAAAAATTAGGTCCTGTGCTGGGACAAGTTGCTGATTGTATCAAGAATTCTAAGCTTTGAAATCCCCAAATATATTATTTAAAGGTCTTGGTTCATTTGGGTTATAAATTACAACATTTCTGTAAGAACCAGTCTGGATTGAATCTGAGGATATCCAGGGTGGCTACAGCAGAAGAGTCCATGGAGACAGACGGTAGTAGATAGAATTATGAAAAGAATGTTGGAAGGAGCCCAGTCTTGGTTTGCTAATTATGAAAGCCTAGGAGATTATAGAACAGTGTGTCAGTGTAACTAAAATGGTCTTTTCAGGCAAGGCAGATATGAGATATTAAAGAATAAAGTTATTTTTTTAATGTTATTTGATGGGTAATGTCCTTCTATATATATGTTTCTCTTATTGGTTGATGAATAAAACACTGTTTGGCCACTAGCCAGTAGAGGCAGGAAGATAGGTGGGGCTAGGAGACGAGGAGAATTCTGGGCAAGGTAGGCAGAGGGAGACTGGAAAGAGATACCATGTAGCCAGCAAAGGAGTAGTAGGTCTGGACCCTTCTCCAGGAATCCAAGACCACGTGGAAATACATAGATTTATAGAAATTGGTAAATAATTAAGACAGAGCTAGCCAATAGGAAGCTCTAACCATCAGCCAACAGTTTAATAACGAATATAGCATCTAGGTGCTTATTTGGGGCTGAAGGGTGGTGGGACCTGGCGGGACAAGAAAACCAGCAACAATTATTTATTTTTATTTTATGTGTGTAGATGGAAGTTTCTGTTCCACCTGGTCCCACCACTCTTCAGGCCCAAATAAATACAAAGAGACTTATATTATTTATAAACTGTTTGGCCAATGATTTAGGCTTCTTACTTATTCTTAATTATTAACACATTTCTATTAAACTATGTATTTCCATGAGGCTGTGGCTTACTCATAATCTGGCTTGTTACTTCTTTGGCAGCTGCATGGCATCTTCCCAGCAGCCTCTCTCTGTCTCCCTCTTCCCAAAATTCTCCTAGTCTGGTAGTCCCACCTATTCTTCCCGCCTGGCTACTGGCCAATCAGTGTTTTATTCATCAACCAATAAGAGAAATGTATATACAGAAAGGACATCCCCCATCGTGTGTGTATGAGTGTTTTGCCTGCATATATGTCTATGCATCATGTATATGCAGCACTCAAGCTGTTAATAGTAGCTGATTATCACTGTGATGTAGAATTGTCCATTATTTGTATTTTACTTATGCAGTCTCATGTCATCAAGGATTTATGAATTTATATTGCTTTACATTAAATATTGCTTACATCATATACATTTTTTATTTGGTAATAAAAATTCAAACAAATATAAAAGAAAATAGTAAGAATAATAAAAGGAACTTTGTGCACCTGTCACTTCTTGTAGTAGAAGATTATCAAGATGCTGCTGTACTCCATTTTTTTTCTTTTTTCTTTTTTCTTTTTCCTTGCTTCCCTGATTTTCGTCTCTGTATCTGTGTGTCTTGCCAGTGCTGTTTCCCATGTCTTTCTGACATGACTTATTCATCCCAGAGACTTTCCTTGCTCTCCAGCATAGAAAGATATACCCAGCTCTCTTCATTTCCTGCTACAGGCCTGGAATCAACCCATCTCTCAAGGTACATAGTTGCTTTTCAGTGATCATTAAACTTGTATTTTAAAGGTATAAACAAAAGGATGTGTTATACAGGAATGAGATCCAGATGGTTGTGTCCATTAACATCCTGGGGAAAAAATAATTTTAAAATGGTATAAAATAAATAAGACTATATAGGCACATTAAAATGAATCTATTTTTAAAATAAAGTACATTTGTCAGCATGTAAACTTGCCTCTAGGTAATTCTTCTCTGGGGTTGCTTTCTCACATCTAGGAAATGTTCAGCTTCTCTGGGATTGTTTAACCAGAATTTCATGCCAGCTCTTACTGGGGAGTTTTAGCAATTTTTATACTAGTAACCTCATTTTGCTTTCATAAATTCTAAGGAAATGCTAAGTGACATCCAGCACCTTCTCTTTTCTCTTTAGAAAAGTTTTATCTCCTACCTTGCCCTTAACAAATGAAGAACCATTTCTCCATCCCATTCTGTAAGAACAAAGACTTTTTTTTCATTTTATTATTATTTTTCTTATTTTACATATCGATCCCAGTTCCCTCTTTCACCCTCCCTCCAATGCCCCCGATCCCCCCTCCCATCCCATTCCCTACCCACTCCCCAGGGAGGGTGAGGCCTTCTTGGAGGGATCATCAAATTCTGTCCCACCAGTTTCTAGGCTAAGAGAGTATCCCTCCATGGGGAATGTGCTCCCAAAGTCCTTTCATGTACCAGGGATACATCCCTGGTTCCACTGTCAGAGTTTCCTTAGACTGCCCAGGCCTTCTAATTGAGACCCATGTTCAGGGGGTCTGAGTTGGTTCAATGCTGATTTCCCAGCTATCAGTCTGAGGGGCCATGAGCTCCCCTTTGTTCAGGTCAGATGTCTCTGCAGGTCTTGACTCCTTTTCTTATCACTCCTCCTTCTCTGCAACTGGATTTCAGGAGTTCGGCTTAGTGTTTAGCTGTGGGTGTCTGCTTCTGTTTCCAACAGCTATTACATGAAGGTTATAGCATGACATATAAGTTAGTTATCAATCTCATTATCAGGGAAGGGCATTTAAGGCAGCCTCTCCACTGTTGCTTATATCATTAGCAAACTTGTACAGCCATTTTGGAGATCAATATGGTGGTTCCTCAGGAAAATGGGAATCAGTCTACCACAGGACTCAGCAATTCCACTCTTAGGCACATGCCCAAATGATCCACATCCATGAAACAAAGACATCTGTTCAACTATGTTCATAGCAGCATTATTTGTAATAGCAAGAACTTGGAAGCAACCTAGATGCCCCTCAACTGAAGAATGGATAAAGAAGATGTGGTACATTTGCACAATGGAATACTACTCAGTGGAGAAAAACAATGGAATCTTGAAATTCACAGGCAAATGGATAGAACTGAGTGAGATAACCCAGTCACAAAAAGAGGAACATGGTATGTACTCACTCATATATGGATTTTAGACATAAAGCAAAGAAACACCAGCCTATAATTCACACTGCCAGAGAAACTAGGATACAAGGAGGAACCCAAGAGATTCATACAAGGTCCCTCACAGAAGGGGAAAGGAACAAGATCTCCTGAGCATATTGGGAGCGGGGGGGGGGGGTGTTTGGGGGGGTGCAGTGAGTGGAGATGGAGTTAGGAGAAAGACAAGGGGAAGAAAGGAGAACATGTGGGACCAGAAAGATTGAGTTAGGGGAAGAATAGATGAGAGCAAAAAAAAAAAAGAGATACCCTAATAGAGGGAGCCATTATAGTTTGAAGAGAAAACTGACTCTAGAGAAATGTCCAGAGAACAAGGACTTTTTAACCAGTAAGGTGATAATGTTTTTCCCCCTCCTTGTCACAGCCTCAGTGATTTTCAACTGTAGTGATGACCAGAGTGTGGAGAGAAAAGGCTGTGTGTTGTTTTAGGGATGTGCTCTCCAGTGGGTTCGACTTTGAGGTTGTGGTAAGGAAGGCAGGGCTTCTCGTGGAGAAGCACATGCGCAAAGCAGCTTTGTGATGGTTGGTGATAACCGTCAACCCAACAGAATCTGGAATCACCTTGGAGGCAGGCCTCTTGGGCATGCCTGTAAGAGGTTGTCTTGATTTTGTGCACTGAAGTGGGAACACTGCCTCATTGTGAATTCTTTGACATTCCCTGGATGGGATACTAGACTTTGTAAGTGGAGAAAAGGAGCCGAGAACAAGCATCCCTGCGTTCATCTTTTTCTGTTTTCTGACTGTGGGTTTAGTATGACCAGCTGTTTCAAAGCACAGCTGGCTTGACTTCCCCACAATGATAGACTCGATCTTGAAACATGAGCTTACACATGTTTCCCTTAATCTGCTTTCGTCGGGATAATGCACAAAACAGCAACAGAAAAGTAGACAGGTGGGAACTGAACATATGAGATTGCCATTCATTCCTCAGTGAGAATGGGAGGCAATTAGCTCAAGAGGGCAGAACCCTCATAAATAAGATTTGTAGCCTTAAAAGGAAATCCCAAAGTTCACTTGTTCCTCCCACCATGTGAGGGCACTGTGATGGATGGATGCCAGGAAGAGAAAGCTCAGAAAAATCAGGCCCTATTTAGCATCTTGATCTTTGCTTTGCTGTCTCCAAAACTGATATGTTGTCATTGTAGCCTAAGCTGGTATACTACAATGTGAATGCATGTTTATATAATAATAAGTAAAGCATGAGCATTCCCCATATGTCCAGCATCATCCTTAAATTCCTTATGTGTGTTTAACTCTTACTCTTAGCAAGAAACCTTATGAAGCAAGCATTGATTGCTTTAGTTTTTATAGGAAGGACTCTGAGGAATAAAGGATGAATAGATAGGAGCTGGAGATCACTCAGCTATGACAGGAGAAGCCAGAATTTTAATCAGGGCAATCTGGCATTAAACTCACTAAGGGCTTCTTCTCTTCTTAAGAAAAATAGAAAATCTTCTGAATCTAAAAACCACATCTGAGAGAAATCACTCTGTTTAAGGGTGAAATACCAGAGCCCTTCATTTGAAAAAGCAGGAATAGGAAGTGTCCAGTGTCATCATTATACTATTCTGGCTAACTCAGAGCATGTTCAGTTGACAATTGCACTGTCATTGCTCAAGCAACAACTAAAACACATCTTTACTGTTTAGAAAGCACTTGCTAAATTAGTATTATGTAAGATAATTGGTGGCAGGAACAACAAAATATTTATTAAGATTTTTGAGGGACTCATGTCACTCAAAGTTACTAGGTATCTGAGAATGATCTTGAACTCCTGATTCTCCTGCCTCCGTCTTCCAAGTGTTGATGTTACAAGTATATATTGGCACGCCCAGCCTGTCAAGCTTCCTCTCTACAACAATCATTTCTAGCACATAGGAAGTAAACAGTTATGTAAAGAAAATAAATGGTATTTGTATAAAGTTGATGAAGTGCTCTCTCTCTCTCTCTCTCTGTGTGTGTGTGTGTGTGTGTGTGTGTGTGTGTGTGTGTGTGTGTGCTCATGCACTGACTAGGTAGAGTTACTTTTGAATATGAAAAGTTCTAGTTTTAACTATAGGACAACAGATCTTCTGTATGTGAGTTCTGTTACATCAACCACAAGTGAACAGAGCAACTGAGTTCTCAGAGCAAGGTAATTTACAAAGAATTTACCAGACCATATTTTAGAAAATCAAATGTTGTATTCCAAGACCTGCCAGACTATTATACCCTAGATAACATGTCTGCAGCTATCTGCCTCAATATTTAGTCTTTGTTCTTAGCTGAAGCTTTAAGGTAAACTAACAAATACTATACAATATTTTCTTCTCCTCCTCCCCCCCCCTTCTTCTTTGTTTGTTTTTTGAGATGGGTTTTCACTGTGAAGTTTGGTTGTCCTGCAACTCTCTGTAGACAGCCAGGCTGAACTTGAATTCACAGGTCCTCCTGCCTCTGCCTCTTGAGTGCTGGGATTAAAGGCACGCATTACCACTGCCCAGCAATATGCAATATTTTCAATAGTCAAATTTTAGGAGTACTTGGTTATACAATTTTAAGTTTTGGATCATATACATATATGGAATGACAAAGCTTTATAGGCAAGCCAGAGAAGTTGTTATTCTTTCCAGTTGAAAAAGAGTTTTAACGTTTCAAATCTTTGTTCCTCTGAGCAAAAAGATCAGTATTTTGGTTTCTACGAACTTGTTTTGTGTTTTGGCATTTGGGGTATAGCAGCGGTGGTAAAAAATCTAGTTGTTTACATCCTTATAAATGATTTAGTTTTCCTGTTTTGTCAACTCAGCCCTTTAAGTCTCCTGTGAGCCAGAGTAAGGATATAATACCACTTGCAGCATTGTTTGGGAACATAAAAGGAGATGGCTGTGTGCAGCTCACAGATCCCACTTCCATTCTACTGTAGACAAGGAAGTAGGAAACATAAGCATAGTAGTTATAGATTTAAATGGTTTGCCTGTAGTTTCATAAAGCACTTGTTTCATTTACTCCTCCAAGTCTGTGCAGTTCAGCTCAGTTACTGTGAAGCAGAAAATATTATCAATTAGAGGCGCAGTGTGCTGGTCCTCAATCACAGGCTTCGGTACCCTGGTGTGTTATGATACCCAGAGTGTTTCCCTGCTCCCCGCCCCAGCATACACACATCACAGCAGGATGAGACTTGCTGAGAGTCTGGTTATGCACTGAAAACGAATAGAAGGAAAACCAAAACAGACAAAAGATGAAGAAAGAAAAATTCTCCACAAGCTCTGCTAAGCTGCCGTAGTAGGAGCACAGTGCAGATCTATGACCTTTACCATTGTGCCTCTTGGTCTCTAGGTCTGGATCTCTGTCCTAGTTTAGTCTGCTTTCTGTTGCTGTGATAAACAGCATGACCAAAAGCAACTTAGGAAGGGTTTGTTTGGCTTATACTTCCTGATCACAGGTCATCGTGTAGGGAAGCTGGGCAGGAACTTAAGCAGGGACCTGAAGGAGGCAGGATCTGAAACAGAGGTCATAGGGAAATGCTTACTGCATTGTTCTCCATGACTTGCTTGGCTTGCTTCTTTTTTCTTTGTTTTGCTTTTCTTTCTTTTTCTGTGGGGGGAGTGCAGGGGATTGTTTTGTTTTTCATTCAACTCAGGACCACTTGCCCAGGAGTGGTACCACCCACAGTGGGCTAGGTGGTCAATATCAACCATTAATCAAAAAAATGCCCCACAGGCCAATCTGAGGGAGTCAATCCTCCGTTGAGATTTCATCTTCCCAAGTGACTCTGTTTGTGTCATGTTGACGAACACTAGTCAGCACAATCTCTAAACTGGCTGAATTGAGTGACTAGCACATCAATTAGGCCTTCATATCAAACTCAATATATCTACATTTGAGACTATTTTTTCTCCTTTTCTGTCCTACCTAACTCCAATTCCTTGGTCAACAGTAAGACCATCTGTCAACTAGAGACTGAAGGCATTTTAAGTGAAATCCAGCCCTGTCATCTCCATGGCAATTAGTCTCAGTGCTGTGGGTGACTTTTGCATAGAAGTATTCATATCCAATGTTAATCCTCACTTTTACTGCCTCCTTCTAGTCTGTGCCATCTATATACTTCTTGGCACAATTCTCCATTTCCAGTCTGATCCATACATTTTTTTTTAAAGTGGCAAACTAATCCCCCCTCAGCACTGTTCTCATTTCTTGAATTTCAAGGTCATCTATCACTGGGGTCCCTCTGTTCTCCTCAGCCTTATCTCATTATGTCTGAATGCCTGATTTTGCCAAGGTCTTCTCTACAAGTTCACAAACAAGTTGTAATCCTCCAATTGTTCCTTGGCGTAGTCACCTGGCATGGCATCTTTTCTCATTCCATTCATTAAAATTCCACAGTTCAAGCCCAAGCTTTACTCTTCTGAATCACAGAGGCCCTCTGTATTTGTGCATTAGTCACCCATTGATTCAACCCAGTAAATTGCATCTATACTGAATAAATACATTTACAAATTGCATCTAGACTGTACTTTTTTTTCTTGTCTTTATTCCCTAAGAAATACAAGGTAACAACTGTTACAGCACTTACATTGTATTAGGTTTTATTTAATTAGGAAGATATGTGAATATAGCTACCATTTTATATAAGTGACTTTAAGATCCTGGAACCAATTCTCAAGGATGTTGAAGGAAGTCTGTTTACTGTTTACTGCATGGCCATCACTTGACTTGTTTTTTTTTTTTTTTTTTTTTTTTTTTTTCATTAATCAGAATGCTGTGCTATCACAGAAGGTAGTTTTTTTTTTTTTTTTTTTTTTTTTTTTTTTGAGACAGGATTTCTCTGTATAACAGCCTCCTTGGCTATCTTAGAACTTGCTCTGTAGAACTTGCTCTGTAGATCAGGCTGGCCTCCAACTCACAGAGATCCACCTGCTTCTGCTCAGTTCATTCAACTTTAAACATGTGTGTGTGTGTGTGTGTGTGAGAGAGAGAGAGAGAGAGAGAGAGAGAGAGAGAGAGAGAGCTCTCATGTCAGAGACATTGGGTTGTTAGACTCCTCTTAGACTTTGTAACATGGGTATCTAACAGTGTTTACTTCATAGTGTGAGACAATCTACATGAAATGGTCCATTCAGTGCTTGATAGACAGGTGCTTAATAAATGTTACCTGGTATTTCTGGTGAGACTCTTGCTGAGTTGGGGTTCCTGGGCCCTGTCACCAGGAGCACAAAGTCTCCACATGTGAATATGCAAGTGTGCATAAGCAAGACAGAATGAGTAGAGTTGCTGATCACCCAGAAGGGTGGTGAAATTAGTAACCAAGGTAACTAAGGACTCCAGGAGGAAGATCAGGCTAATGAATAATGTAGGAAGATGGTGTGTTTTGGTTTGCAAAGTTGAGCTTGAGCTACTCACAGGACACAGTGTCATGTATTTTTGTCTTGCCCTGAAGCCCCACCTTACATCCTTTCCTCTCTGCCTCAACTCAAGAGTACAGATCTGAGAGGCCGCACCCATACCTTTCCTGACTTCTGGTTTCTTTTTTGAGAGTTTTTGTTGTTTGGGTTTTGTTGTTGTTGTTGTTGTTTGAGACGGGTTTCACTGTGTAGCCTGGCTATCCTGGAACTTGCTCTATAGACCAGATTGGCCTCAAACTCTCAGAATTCAGCATATGCCACCACCACCAGCTTGAGTTGATTCATAGAGGATCAATAGCAGAGGGGGGAGAGAAGAAAGCAAGGACCAAGTACTTACTTCTCTGGTTTCTTCCCAGTGAGGCCTTACTCTACATAATACTCCCTCCTAGGTCCTGGGGGGCTCTGCCTGTTTTCATTCCTCACATTTAGGGCTGGTGAAAGACAGGCTCTCAATTCCCTCCTGTGGTACTCTATCCCCACATCCTTGTAAGTCATCCTTTGTAAATGTACCTTTGAATGAGCCCAATTTGAATTTGCCATGTTTCCTGTTGAGACCATGACTGACTACACCATGACATCGATGTTGGAGGGGGAGGCAAAGATAAGGATTGCAGCTCTAGATTATAAAGGGCAATTCTCATAAAGGGAGTGAACATCAGGGTGGAATGAAGTAGGAAGGAAAACACAGCAAAGGCAGGGACCTCTCATTCACTTCAGCACTAAAGAGCACACCAGCTAAGAAATGATCATAAATCTTTTCCTGTGACCCAGAAACTCCTAACAGCATCCTTTCAGAAAGATGTAGAAGTGCAGTCATCTTATTGACAGGGTGACAGGACAGTTAACAATATCATCACAGTGCCTTACAACTTGGCCTTGGCTGGGAAACAGATTCCAAGTTCATTATTTATACACTATTTCACCTGCTAACATTTTGTTCTCAAGTTGAAAACTGAACCCAGGTCCTCACACATGCTAGGTAAGCACTCTACCAATCAAACTGCCACCCACTCTAATTTTAAAAAACTTATCGCTGTTATTTATATATGTTGTGTATATGTATGGGGGGGGTAATGTGGCAGCACAGGATACTTACACTCCTGACTTGGAGCCCATCCTTTCACCACTAGCTGGGACCCCACATCTTCTCAGCCTCTTCAGGACCCAATACTCCCATGATCCTCATAGCTCTGCTGTGTATTGAACTCTGGTGTGAAGGATCATGTAGAAGTGCAGCCACCTCCCTGGACTCTACTGTCGATTGGCAGTCTCTGAGGGCCCTTCCCCTTTTTTTCAGAGTCACACTTCAGAGAATTGCCTGTAATGAAAGATCTGATTGACCTGTGTGTACCTCACTCCTTAATCCACATCAGCCCTGTCCTCCATCACATTAGCTTCCAATGCCTTGAGGTCATCTGGCAAGTGCACAGTCCAGTCTTAGTTTTAGTTGACTTCTCTGTGTTGTTTACACTCTAATTCTCTTTCTTTTGGAAAGTCTTAGATGGCCCTGTACTCTCCTGGATCTCCTCTTATCTCTTGCTACTTCTCCAGAGAGTGGGGATGATGTTTAGTCCACCAAGAGGCATTTTAAGGAATAAAACCAGGATCACTGAACCTGATCAATGGGCAAAGGCACTTGCAATCAAGCCTACCAATCTTACTTCAGTCCCCAGAACCCATAAGAGAAAACTCACTCTCACTATCCTCGGACCTCCACACACACATACTGGGGCATGTGTGTCACACAGAATAAATAAATAAATGTAATAAAATAGTAATAATAATAAGAAAGAAAGCCAGGATGAGATGAGTGACACAATTGCCTCATATAAAATTAAGGGGTTGCCCCCCCCAAAAATGAAATTAACAATGCACAGGTAAGATGGCTCAGTGAGTAGAGGCACTTGTCATAACTGATGACCTGAGTCTGATCTCCAGGACCATGTCACAATGCAAGTTGTCCTCTGGCCTCTATTTGCATATGGTAGCATGTGTGCACTCACTCACTTATTAACCTAACATACACACATATAATACAATAAACATATGTGATTATCAAAATGCAATAAACATGATAATTAATTTGAATAAAATATTCCAAATATCTAATTAATGAAAATGAGCATGTTAAGCAAAATATCAGAAACTTAAATGAAAACCAGTACTGTACTATGCTGATTAAGATTGGAGCCTGAGGCAAAAGAAAAATATACCATTAGATCCAGTTTTAATGCATTTTTAAATGGTTAATTTGTTTTCTGAACATTAATAGAGCTGAAAAACTATTGAAATGGAAAAGTAGAAGTATTAAACTGTTGTTTAAAGTTTAAATGTAATTTATTTATGCCAAAAAGGGAATTTATTATGATTTAACTACATGTTAATTAAAAATCATTTATATCATCATTCAGTTAAGAGAATATTTCTTTTCTAGACAGAGTTTTTCTATGTAGCTTTGTAAACAAGGCTGGCCTCAAACTCACAGAGATCTGCCTGCCTCTGCCTCCTGAGTGCTGGGACTAAAGGCAAGCACCACCACTGCATGAAGAGAATATTTTTAATTGATTTATTTTATGCATATATATGTGTGCCTAACTGTAGGTATGTGTACCAATTGATGCAGAAGCCTGTGGAAGTCAAGAGAGGGTATTAGATCCCCTGGAACTAAGTTACAGACAGTGGTGACCTATCATGTGAGTGCTAGAAACCAAACCTGGATCTTCTAGAGGCAAGAACAGTCAGTGCTCTTCCTGCTGAGTTATCTCTACAGCCCCCAGTCAAAGGAAATTATAAAACAAGATGAGTCTATAATCTCAACTCAAAACAAGGCAATCAAAGAAGTGGGTTAGAGGATGGTATTGATGGGTTTGTTTTCATTAAAGTCAGAGCACATTTTTCTCTTAGCTTCAGAAACCAAACTGGCACACCTATAAAACAACAACAAAAACATATTACCTTTTTGTTTTATCCAGTGTTGAGACATTTTTGCTATTGTCCCACCAGCCTGATGAGAAATACAACCTATTATTGTTAATCATCCCATTTTAGGACAGAGCAAAATCTAGAACACACACCAGAAGACATACAAAGTAATCTTTGATATTCACCTCTGTAGTTCCAAACCTTTAAAGGCTCTCTTCCCTGACTGTGGAGATTCTCTTTGTTATCTGGACCTTTACTCAAAACTCTGAAAGTCTTAACTGAAGGATCCTTGTATATTAGGTTCTGTCAATCTCCTTGAAGCTAGAAATAATGAAACCAGGCTACTATCTTAAACTAAGAGGAAAGGGAGAAAACTAAAGCGGGGGGGGGGGGGGTTATTTCTACAGATGATCTGGCCTGTCAGCCTCGTCTGCATGCTCACCCCCTGTCTCCCAGCCATCTAGAGTGAGGTCCCAAGACAGTTTCCCTGGCAGTAGTTGCTGTCTACAAGCCTGTTACTAGCTGGTTTGTTTTTATGGCCCAGATCTCTTCACTGTATCCCAGAGCAACCTGTCCTGCCCTGTAGTCCCATTTGGCCTTCTCAGTGGCACAGAGCTAAACATGCCCAGTGCCACTGTGCTCACTCCACTCTCCAGCCAGCCAGGTCCCTTGCAGACAGTGAAGGGCTTTCATTCAGGATTGTCTGAATCCCCTGTCCTCCCATCTTCCATTTCAATTATTCCTTGAATCCTGTCCACTTCCTTTCTTGCACAACTAAGCAGCTCCATTTCCTCTGCTCTGTGCTAGTCTTAACTGCTATAGGTTCTTGCCAAGACCTTCATAAAACCTTCTAACTGGTCTTTCCAGTATTCCAGCTTGCCTCTTGGAATCTCATCTTCACAGAGCAGTCAGAAACAGCCAGGGTAAATCCCTCCCACTTCCCCATGCTATATTTGACTTTGTTCCATCTTCTCTCTTTCCTTCCTGAGTCCCAGCCCATCTGGCCTTCGGCGCCCATTGCTCACCTTGGTCATTATGCACTACTCATGTGTGTGATGCTGTGGCTGATGTTTGCCTCTCCCTCTAGGATATGTGCTCCATGACAACAGGAACTGTGTGTCTCAAAGCCTCAATACTGTAAGCAAATATTTGTAAGAGAAGTAATGTGTTTATTATTGGAAAGTTTAGCTTCTCTGGAGCTCAGAAGTGTACTTGCGAGTCTCTTTAAGTAATCTCTCAGCAATTCTAAGTGTTCTAGACACCTTTTAAAGTACTTTACATATATTAACTCAGTTAATCCTCACTGTTAGGAAGTAAACGTTACCATTATCCCCATTTTAAAGATGTGGAAACAGAGGCACAGGGAGGTCAAATAACTTCAGTGCTCATTGTATGGAGTAATAAGCAGTGATTGGAGAATTCTGATTTTAAAGTTACAGAGGGCAATGCCAAGCATGTGACAGGAAGATGAAGATACTTTCAGAAGAGAAAAGCACAAGAAAGAAAGGAGATGAATGTCGAAGTATAACATTTGTGGCCAATCTTATTGGATCCTGTCAAAGTGGAATTTGACTATGTATTATTAAGAGCCTTTACAGACAAGGATGATGAGACTGACATAATGGACATCACACAGGCAGTGTACAGAATAGTTGGAGTTTAGAGGCAGGGAAACAAGACTGAGGCCTGAGCGTGTTCCCTTATATGAAGCTAACTCCAGAGAAGTCTGTCTGAGATCTACCTCTTTAATTCTCTCTCCTTCCCTCCTCCCCTCCTCCCCTCCCATCCTTCACCTACACACACACACACACACGCACACGCACACGCACACGCACACGCACACGCACACGCACACACGCACGCACGCACGCACGCACGCACGCACCAGAGTGGCTTTGAAATCATGGCGATCCCCCTGTCAACAACTCCCAGAGTGCTGGGATTACAGGTGTGCACCATTACACCCAGTCTATTCCTTTACATCACAAAGTGACCAATTGAACTATTGCTTTAGTGAACTAAGAATCACTTGGAAATCTTGTGGGGAAAGAAGTTCTTGAGTTGGGTGTAGGCAGACCATTCAACCTGCACTGGAAACAAACTTCCCAGGTGGTTCTGCAGCTGCCAGCGCTTTAATCCAGTGGTTCCAACCTTTTCACTTTCATCTGAGGGGCAGATAAGCAGCATCCTGTTGGGCTCCACTGCCTAGGATTTCTGATTGAGAGAGAAGGTCTGGGGCTGCTGGCATTTCATTTCAGACACATCCCTGCGTGGAGCAGGGAAGCTTGAGATCTGTCTTAGCACAAAGCTCTGGGAGATGCTTATCTGGCTCCTTATCTTTCCTTGGTTCTCACATTTGAAGCAATTTTGAAAACACACATGCCTCTACTCTGCCACCTCTCCATATGCCCCTCTCTGAGAGCAGATTGGGGGACCTGGCGAGCATGATCCTGAGGCAAAATCCTTCTGCAGCTTGTGGCAGACATTCCTGCCTTCACAACGATGGGATGCTCATGTTCAGTGGCAGAATATGGATGCCTCTGAGCAGATCTGTCCTAGCTGAGGCCAAGCAAGAGCAGTGCTTTGGGTTCCCCGCCCCCTTTTCTTTCTTTGAGAGAAAAAGGCAAGAGCTGGGCGTGGTGGCTCAAGAGGATCTCTGTGAGTCTGAGTCCAGGCTGGTTTCCATGGCGAGTTCCAGGTCAGCCAGGGATTCATAATGAGACCCTGACTCACAACAACAAAAGCAAAAGCAGGAAAAGTGTGTCTCTCTCCTCTCTTTCTCTCTCTCTCTCTCTGTCTCTCTCTCTCTAACACACTCAGATGTGTATGGGGGTGTACACACACACACACATACACACACACATATATATAATGTATGTATGTGTATATACACACACATATATGGACACACACATATATTTACTGGTATATTTAGGGATACATTTAATAAAATATAATTTGTACTTAAAAAAGTTATTTAGCTTTTGAGAAATAAGAGGACAAAAGTATCAGACAACTTAATAGGTGAGGGTTTTTAAATTGAAATAAAAATCTGATTTAAAATTTTTAATCATACACTATTCCTCTAGAAAGATCATTTTGTCTTAAAGTCCCTAATGAGTACATGCACAGAAGTTCCAGTGTGCGCACACATGCATGCATGTGCCCCCCCCCACAGGCACACATGTTAGCATGTATGCAAGCATGTCAGGCTTGCTTGATTTCTCTGTCAAACCCAGTGCAGTGTATGCAGTAAGCAAGCAGGGTGCACATGTGATGTGACAATGACTCAGGGCTCACTCACTTGATGGATCTTTGTCATATGTCAGACCATCTCTTCAGAGCACATGATCTGTGACGATATTCTCTATAAAGGTATTTGACAAGTGAGTTTTTGATGAAATGTATTTCCAGACTTCAGTGTCTTCAGAAATAATTCAGTCCTTTCAGAGTTTGAAATTAAATAAAAGATTTATGCTTCTTATAGGCATCCATGAGGAGAGCTATCAACGTTTTATCTTGACAAGCCTTACAAACAGTGGTGTCTCTGCAGAGCTTTTCCTTTTCTGGTCCTTCACTTCCTCATTCCAGTTGTCCCTGTGCCTGAATTCCATTTGACTGTTGCAATAAGCAAATACCTGAGTTACCTGTTAAGTGTGCATACGCACACCTCTGTGTGTGTGTGTGTGTGCGTGCGTGTGCGTATGTGTGTGTGTGTGTGTGTGTGTGTGCGCGCACGCACACGCTTGCTCAATCATGTGTTGGCCAGAAGCCAATCCAGACATCATTCTTCAGTTGTTGTTCACCTTGTTTTGAGGTAGGGTCTCTCACTGAACCTGGAGCTCACTGCTAGCTGGCCAGAGAGCCCCAGATGTCTACTTTGTAATATGAGTTCTGGGAATTGAACTCAGGTCCTCATGCTTGCATGGCAAGAACTCTACCAGCAGAGACTTCTCCCCAGCCCCTCTACTTCTTGTATTCTTTTTGTTTTGTTCTTGCACACACACAAAAAAAATCTACCCAATTTTTTTACTACTTTCAGCTTAAATACAAATAAATAGCTCTTTTTTTTCCTCTGGAAAGTGAATATTTTTTAAATTAGCAAACCAAATGTCTTAGTGGGTAGGGAATTATGTTTCTACAGAATTTTGATGATTTAGGCCTCTGAAAATGCCGATAGGCTACTAAGTTTTTGTTTTCTCTACTGAAGTAACCCTAACTTCAGGCAAATTAGAGATATATGGCAGGGCTCTATTCTTCCAAGTCTAAACCCCATGTGGAGGAAATGAGGATACAGCTACCAAGCACATGGACTTAGAGACTAGACTTGATGAGTTTGAGGCTGGTTCCCATACTCACAGTGTAGCCTTGTGCAAGTGTCCCATCTTTCAGATGGGATTGTCACAGGTTATTCTCAGGGTTATATGTAACTGATACAACACAGCAACTTAAACACAGTTAATGCTGGGGATGGAGAGATGGCTCAGAGGTTAGGAGCACTGACTGTTCTTCCAGAGGACACAGTTCCATTCCCAGCACCCACATGGCAGCTCACAATCGTCTGTGATTCCAATTCCAGGGCATCTGGTGCCCTCTTCTGCCCTCGGTGGGCACAGTGCACACATGCTGCACTGACATACATGCAGACAAAATATCCATATACATAAAAACAATTTTAAAAACATAATAGAAGGGGTTGGAGAGATGGCTCAGAGGTTAAGAGCACTGCCTGTTCTTCCAGAGGTCCTGAGTTCTATTCCCAGCAACCACATGGTGGCTCACAACCATCATCTGTAGCACTGTATACATAATAAATAAATCTTTTAAAAACACATAATAGATAATCAGTAAGTGTTTGTTGTGGTTGTGCCATTATAATTATTACTAAAATTTTCATATATTGCTAACACAGATACGAGGGGCAATTTTGAGACTAAAGGAGCAAGCATTAGCAGAGTTTTTTTTTTGTTTTTTGTTTACTGAATAATGTCACTAATGTTTATTTAAGGAAAACCAGAACAGTTATTAGTTTACCCAATTATAAACAAAAATGAGAAAGTTGCTTTCTGTAAAACTCTAAGATCTATTATGGATATTGTAAAATATAAAGCAAATACACGATAGCTCAGAAACATCCCTTCAGAAAGCCCAAACCAAGATCTTAGCAGTGAACAGAAGCCAGCCCCTTACTACCTTGAGACATTTGCTGAGAGGGAGGCACAATTATATAATCAAGCATAATGAATGCAGATTCATTTATTTATACTGAAACTTATTCCAGAATGGGATAGAGGCTGCTATGATGAGTGAATCACAGGGAAGCCTCAAGATGGATAAATGTGGCAGTAGGCTAGCTCTCAGCACATACAGAATACACTATAAAAGAGGCTGCAAAGGAATGTAAATGAAGAATAAAAACCACACAGTTGTGCTTCTCGAGCACCGCCTTGTTAAAAACAGCAAAACTTTATTTGCATCTTTCCTATCCCTTGCTCTTCATGTTTAGTCAATAGCCATACCTACTGGCTTCATTTTCATAGTTGGGTTTTTTGTTTGTTTTGTTTTTGTTTTTGGAGAGAGGATATCTCTGTGTAGCCCTGGCTGGCCTGGAACTCACTCTGGAGACCAAACTGGCCCCTTTCTCACAGAGATCCACCTGCCTCTACCTCCCGAGTGCTGGATTTAAAGGCATGGGCCACCACTGCCTGACTTTTTCATAGTTGCTTTATTTTTTTTATTACATCTTCTCTGTTTCTATTTCTCATCATATTGCTGCTTCACAACCTGCTACACATTTCTCTGCCCCTCATCTCTCTTCTTTCCACCCATCCTTCCTTCTCATCTGATACAATTATCTATCCAATGCAGTGCTTGTGAGTTAATGTTTCTAACTTATGTCTCTGGCCTTGTCATTGCATGTGCAAGACCTTTACCTTCTTACTGCTTTCTATTTCTGTTGTGTCTTATTTGTACTGACTTTATGTTGGTAGTTTATGCCTCATACAGTAATACTTTTGACATTCCTTGGAGCTTCTCTCCTGGAAATCTCTTGCACTGTTTCCCCACAGCACCTAGCTCATTGCTGTAAGGTATCAATGAATGTTGAAAAAACAGAAATCAGTACATAAAATGAAAGAAGAATATGTCATTATGTTGATAGGCATTTCTAACTAGCACAACTGTGTCTTTGTGATGCTATAATTTGATCAGGACAAAGAGAGATAGATATAAATTACCAATTTAGGAAAATGTAGCTAATTCAAGACCTTAATTATAGATTTGTGAGATAGTCACATAATTCCTTTAAACTGAAGAAAATGCATTTTCCTCATGTCACTTACCATACAAACTGTGACAATTAAAATATTAATCAAAGGTTAAGGAAAGCTAGCAGAGTAAGGAGAAAATAGAAATTGAGAATGACATTTTTAAAGACACCATGACAGTAGAGGTTCTAATGAAAATCATAACCTGAACTACTCTTACATGTAAAAGGGTAAAGTATGTGTAAAATAGAGGTCAGCTGTCTTTAAGATATATAAATATCTTAAAGCATTCTACTGGCTGGTTTTTATTATCAGCTTGATTCAAAATAGGGTCATCTGGGAAGAAGGATCCTCAATTGAGGAATTATTTCTATCATATTGGCCTGTGGGCATGTCTGTGGGGGCATTTCCTTGGTCAGTAGCTGATACAGGAGGGCTGAGCTCGTGGGGCTGGGTTGTACAAGAAAGTTGTTGGAGCATGGAGGGGGATGCAAGCCAGTATGAAGTGGTCCTCCATGGTGTCTGCTTCAAACTTCTGCCTTGAGTTCCTACAATGACTTCCCTTACTGATGGATCATGGCCTGGAAAAGTACAATGAAATAAACCCTTTCTTCCCCAAATTGTTTTCGGTCATGGTAGTTGTAACAGCAACAGAAAAGCAAAGTAGGACATTCATAATCTCTGAGAGAGAGTAATTTGCTAGGAGTGGTGGCATACTACTGTGGTCCTAGCTATTCAGCAAACTGAGGTGGAAAGATGGCAAGTTCAAGGTTGACCTGGGAAACTTAGCAAGACCCTGCCTTCAAATAAAAACTTTAAAAAAAATGAGAAGGCTGTGGTTAAAGGTCAGTGTAGCATGCTTCCTCACATACACAAGTCCCTGGGTTCAATCCCCAGTACTGGAGAGATAGAAAGAGGGAAGAAGGGCAGGGGGGATTTATTTGTGTGTCTATGACTCTTAAGATGAGCAGTGTTCTTGGTGATGTGCATTTAACTGTTATGTGACCCTTGCATATGATACAGGAAGATGAATCTTTAGCTTATGTGTGATTTGTAATATAACATGTTTAGTCTCGGAAGAAAAATTCACCCAGAGATTGCATCAGCTGTTACAAAATGCTTTAAAATAAACAATCGTTTTAATAACAACTCAAGTAAGGTAGCAATAACCCATCTCCTAGTATCTGTAATCATTGCAAAGATTAAGGTTTGTGTCTTTCCATATGATGGTAATACCTACTGCTATATCCAGAGATTACAACTGTTGCTGCATAAATCTCCAAAATATCTCTTTATGGCACCCTAAAAGCACGTTGAACTAAATTTGAATGAAAGATGAGAACTTTATTATATATTCAAAATTGTGCATGTACGTCGTTTTAAAGGTAAACTACCCCATCTACTCTCCCTTAAGTGTAGCTTGGATTATAAAACTCACTTGCAATGAATAGAGAGTCTAGAAAGAAAAAAACTGGTGACTTTATGGTGAAGAAGAATAGCAAACACCAAACTGAAGGGCACTCCACAAAATGCCAGTGCCTGAGGAAACAAGGGAAGGATGAGAATTAGCCATGGCCAGAGATTTAGGGTAAACGACAACTCAGTGCAAAGTGCTACTTTAGACTGAATCCTGTATCAGGACAGTGGCGGAATTACTGAAGAAAGCTAAAAAAGGACTAGAGGTTATTAAGTAATGTGCCAGCATCATTTTCATAGTTTACATAAGCATACCATTGTGAGGCTGTGGAGATGGCTCTGTCATTAAAGTGCCAAATGTCTGAGCATGAGGACCTCAGCACCATGAAAACCCAGGCATTTACCTGTAATCTCAAAGCTGGTAGGGCAGAGACAGGCAGATCCCTGATGCTCAGTGGACAGCCTGTTATTTGAATGGATGCGCTCCAAGTTCAGTGAGAGAGCCTGTCTCAGAAAACAAAGGTGGAGAGTAATTGAGGAAAAGATAGCCAGAGCTGACTCTTGGCATCCACAGGTATGTGTATGTGCACATACACGCAGAAGATGATGATCATGAAGACGATGATGGTCACCATCATGATCGTGACAAACCTACCACAGTCAATAAAGAGTTAGCAAGAGAAGTAATGGACTAAGAGCATGAGAGCCCCGTGTATCACCTTCACAAACTTTTCTGTAAATCTAAACTTCTCACCAAAGTTCCCTTACAAGAAAGCCTTGTTTTTGTTTTTCTGACATAGAGCAGACCCAAATCTACTGTGGATCTCTACCATCTAAAGTTATATTGGCATTCCAGTCACCCTTGGTTGACAATGTTACTGAACAAAATGGACAAGAAAAATGTATAGGAGAAAGCAATTTCAAAAAGGAAGGCTTAAAGGAAACTTAAAAATTTGAAAACAGGGTACCATATTAAAATGTTTTTAAAGAATACATCTTCCTTTTTACAGATACCCACAAAAGAGCCAAGGCAATAAAAATCCACTTGCACTGCATTGCGATTCCATTAAAATACAAGTAATGTCTCTGCGTATGCTTTTCTCAGGAAAAGCTCTGTCCTTCTGTTACTGCAATATAGAGCTCTAAGCTGTTATTACCCTCTAGGGAGAGCTATGTTTTGTTGGATTGTGTGTAATGAGGTTGAAGCCTACATGAACCTAGGAGAGAATAGCTGAGCATCCCAAGTTCTTTTAAAAAAGTAAAATAAAAACTCGGCCTGCTGACCTTCAAATGTGAGTGGGAAGAACCATTTTAGAACTTGATATATTGTTACCCTAAAAGTAAAGAGAAGAAGTGTACCATGCCATAATGTCCCCCACCCACCTTTGATTTCTGTGTTCAGTTGTCCCTACTGTGTTTCATGATGACCATGCCTATCTGTTCTTCAGTATTTATAATATTATTATTAATTTGGGAAGGTTAATTCATATCTCACTAAAATTTCTTCATTAATCTTACTAAGCCTATAAGCAATTTTTGCTCATTATCACCCCTTTAACTTTAACTGTGCCACTTAGATTTTAACCCTTGTGATGATTTTGCAAACACCCATGTCATTAGTTCACCTATGTGTTCCTTCCAAAGGGGAAATTCTAACACCATGCATTCTAACACCTACATGACATTCTTCGTATCAAATCTATTTATTGGAAGACTCGTTCATCTTGGAGCTGGAGTAATTACAGGTATCGCCTGTAATTTGGAAACTGTAATTCTCCTAGAGTTTTCCATTAGGTGAAGTGTTCCACATAAAACTTTGTTTTGCTTTAGATTCCAGAATCAAATGTTGTGTGCCTTTCAGTGTAACCATGCTGTGAAAAAACCGGAAGAGCAGTAACAATGAGATCAGACAGCAGGATGTCTTGGTGGTGATGTCAGGATTTGATGGAGCCTGATCTCCTCCTGTCCAGTGAGGGGGGAGGGGCAGGGAGAGAAAGGCTGTGGCTGTTTGTTGTCCCTCCTGTAGCCTTAAGATTGAGGACATGGTAAGAGAAGCCACTTCTGAAAAGCAGGATTGGGGAAAGAGACACACTATGTTTCCATCCTTCCTTCATACCCTCCCCACCATCCCATCCATCTTCTGGGTGGGCTCTGAGAATCGCAATATTTGCATAGCTGTAGTGTATACAGAGAACTTTCTATATTTTAATATTCCAGTTATACAAATACCAAATAGCTGCTGTTTTCAACAAGATGTGGATGAGTTTCCTTATATTAAACAAAGAAAAAACAAAAAGCTTGTTTCTGGGACTGAAGTGATGTCTCAGGGGTTTAGAGTACTTTTTGCTCTCACAGAGCACCCTAGTTCAATTCCCAGCACCTACATGATAGCTCATACCATCCATAATTCCAGTTTCTGGGGATCCAACACCCTCTTCTGGCCTCTGTAGGCATCAGACATATATGTAGCCTACATATATACATGCTAGCAACACACACATACATTATTAATCCCAAAGATATGAGAAGAAAGGCCACTAACCCAAATCATCATGGCCAAATTAATTTTTAAAAAACAATTAATTAAAACAAGCTTTTTTAAAAATTTTGTGTACACAGGCTGCCTCCTTCCAAGGCAGGGTTCCAGAAGTCAGCATTGGATATGTGCAAGGTAAGAGTTTTCATAGCTCAGGGGTAGAGGGTTTTCAAATGGAGAATTTAACAGGCAGGAGCAGCAAAACAAGGTGGTCATAACAGGGTAGTCCTAACAACCTTTTGAAACAAAGGTTGGTTGCAAGATGGTCATAACAACAATTTGAAACAAAGACATGATTGCTATTTCGTAGAACAGGCAGTACAAACCATTTATAGTTGAGGTTACAGATGGGACATAGCTTAATCCTTGAGAAACAGATTTAATAATGAACAGAAATGAACCTGGTTTGTCTTTACTCTAAGACTCATGACTAAGATGGAGGCAGGTTAGTTCAAAACAAAAACAAAACAAAACAAAAACCAAGCAACACTTGTGTTGGTTTGAGAAGATTACACAGTGGATAAAGCAATTGCCATACAACTATTAGGACCAGAGTTCAAGTGCCCAGAACCCACATAAATGCCAGGGTATGGTAACCACTCTAGTACACACAAAAGGCAGAGAACAGGGAATCTTGGGAGCAAGCTGGCTAGCCAGATTAGCCAAAACAGTGAGCTCTTGGTTCAGTTGAGAGATGTGAGATCCTGCCTCAAAGACCAAGATGGAGAAAGATCCTGATGACAGCCTTGGGCCTTCACACTTACGCTTGCTCGTGTGCACTTGTACATACATAAACTCCTACACATGTGAACATGCATACATGCAAAACACACACACACATTTGAATCACTTTTAACGTACATTTCTATGTAATCTTCCTTACATTTAAAACATTTCTGGGCTTGGAAGATAACTCAGTTAGCTAAGAGTTTACCTGGCATGTGCAAGGTCTCGGGTCAATCCTAAAAAGAAAATTACTTTTTTTCTTCTTTCTTTTTAAAAAATTTAAATTAGAAACAAGCTCGTTTTACATGCCAATCCCAGGTCCCTCTCCTTCCCCTCCTCCCCTGCTCCCCATTGACATCCTATCCTTTCCTCTTTCTGCTATCCAGGGAGGGTGAGGCCTTCCATGGGGGATCATCAAAGTCTGTCAGATCATTTGCAACAGGGCCTAGGTCCTCCCCCATGTGTCTAGGCTGAGAGAGTATCCCTTTATATGGAATGGGCTCCCAACGTCCATTTGAATAGGGATAAATACTGAATCCCTACCAGAGGACCCATAGACTGCCCAGGCCTCCTAACTGACACCCACGTTCAGTGGGTCTGGGTCGGTTCTCTGCTGGTTTCCCAGCTATCAGACTGCAGTCCATGAGCTCTCCCTTGTTCAGGTCAGCTGTTTCTGTGGGTTTTTCCAGCATTTGACCTCTTTGCTCATCACTCCTCCCTTTCTGCAACTGGATTCCAGGAGTTCAGCTCAGTGTTTAGCTGTGGGTGTCTGCTTCTGCTTCCATCAGCTACTGGATGAGGGCTCTAGATGGCATATAAGGTAGTCATCAATCTCATTGTCATAGAAGGGCATTTAAGGTAGCTTCTCCACTATTGCTTAGATTCTTATTTGGGGTAATCCTTGTAGATCTCTGGACATTTCCCTAGGGCCAGATTTCTCTTTAAACCTATAATGGCTCCTTCTCCTGTCCTCTTCTCTTAACTCCTCTTCCCCTCTCCCCATGCTCCCAATTTGCTCAAGAGATCTTGTCCCTTTCCCCTTCTCCAGGGGACCATGTATGTCTCTCTTAGGGTCCTTGTTTCCTACCTTTTCTGGCAGTGTGGATTGTAGACTGGTAACCTTTTGCTCTATGTTTAAAATCCATATATGAGTGAGTACATAGCGTGTTTGCCTTTTTGTGACTGTGTTATCTCATTCAGGATAGTTTCTTCTAGTTCCATCCATTTTCCTATGAATTTCAAGATTCCATTGTTGGGTTTTTGTTTTTTTGTTTTGTTTTTTTTGTTTTTTTTTTTTTTCACTGAGTAGTACTCCATTGTGTAAATGTACCACATTTTCTCCATCCATTCTTCAGTTGAGGGACATCTCGGTTGCTTCCAGGCTCTGGCTATTACAAATAATGCTGCTATGAACATAGCTGAACAGATGTCCTTGTTGTATGAAAGTGCATCTTCTGGGTATATGCCTAAGAGTGGAATTGCTGGATCTTTTGGTAGACTGATTCCCATTTTCCTGAGGAACGGACATACTGATTTCCAAAGTGGTTGTATGAGTTTGCATTCCTACCAGCAGTGGAGGAGTGTTCCCCTTTCTCCACATCCTCTGCATCATAAACTTGCGTTGGTGTCTTTAATTAAGAAAATTACTTTTAAGAGAGAAATTTACTTCACTATGAAGCTAGCATCCTTTGCTCTATATTTGACTGAAGGCCTAGATCTTCATAGGCTCCATGTTCCTTTTATCTTTGAGACAGGATCTTGTGTCTCAGGTTGGCCTCCAACTTGCTATAAAGTTGAGGCTGGAATCTCAACATACGGGTCAGTTTATGATATACTGGGACTAGAACTCTTGGCTTCATACATGCTAGGCCAACACCCTACCACCCAGCCCCACATTCCATAGTCTTTCTTACAAGGAACTTTACACTTTTCTGCCTGAGCAGTTGCCAAGGAAGCCTACCAGAGTGACACTGTTGAGGATGGAAAACATTCTACATATAGAACCCTCATCATTTTTGTTATTTAAAATGTACTAAAATCACTTTCTTTTTCCCCTTGTTTATTTCTACTGATGTGTGTCACTACAATGTGCACACAGAATGCAAGGTTGAACACTTTGTCTCTGGTGTATAGTGTCAAGGGCACTGCATCATTAATATGTCCTGGCAAATTGTTAGCCAACTCACAAAGTATTGTTTTCTGTTGGCCACACATGGGTTCTCACAAATGACCTGATTCTACACCAAATATCAATTACCTCTTGGTGTCTGTTATCCACTGACCTGCTTTTCCTGGGGGTATGCTTTTTCTAACTTCTCGTGTTGTTGAGGTGTTTAGTTGCCTCTATTTCTGACCTCATTTGTGAGAGAAGTAGAACAACTTAAAACTCTGCAGCAATCTTGGAGAGCGAAAGGTATTATAACAATGAATACAGTCTTGGAGCTAGTGAAGAGAGTCAGCAAAGATATCACCCATAAGGTCATATACCACTCATCTCTAGGAAGAATTTTGTAAACACAGAGAAGCTGGTTAGACTCTTAACATCTTACAAACTTCTTTAGTAACCGAAGTCAACCATGGTAACCTTGCCTCTGTCTGAAGCCTAAGAGGTTTTCCAGGAGCCTTCTCAGCTTTAATGTTCTTGCTTCACAGCACAGAATTAAACAAGCCACTCCTGAAAAAGTGTCCATTGCCCAGGTCTGCACTGTTGGCCTCCTCCCTCAACCTTCAATGCCCTTTGCTACAACTGTCTTACTTTGTGTGGAAAACTCTCCTCAGTCTCAGGGGTCGTGTGGTCTCCTCTAAAACTTCTCACAGATAGGCATGGCTCTTTCTTTAACCCCTGCTGTCTTGGCTATTAGCCTACACAGCTCTATCTCCTTTTCTGTCCTTTTAATACATTGTCTACCATTTCATGCTTATCTGACCTAAAAAAGCCAATTGAAAAGAAAGAAGAGACGAAAGGAGGGGGGGGGGGAAGGAAGGAGGAAAGGAGAGAGAGGGAAGGAAAGAGGGAATTCTTAAAACTAAAGTTCCAGTTCTTAGTCTGTCATCTATAGGTCCCTATAATCTGGCCCAACACTTAACTCCAGGCTTCCCCCTCACAATACTCTTCAACCAGCTTATACCCTATGTTCTTCCCAGATGGGATTTTCTAAAACTTGTAAGTATAGCAATAGCTGTAATTTCTCAGTTTCTCAATCCCATGCATTGTATTGTATCAACCTAAAAACAGTGTCAGGTAGGAACTATTATCCTGCTTTCACAGATGAAGAAATCTGTTACATGAATTTCCTAAGTCACACGACTAGGAAATAGCAGACCTAGATTTGAACCCCATCCATCTCTGAAGTCCATGATCCTTCATTTGAAATGTGCTTCTCATCACTCATTAGATATTTGCATCTCCCAAAACTATCTCAAATACAACTTTCTCCACACAACTATTTTTTCATCCCTTTGATTGAATTTGGAATCTCTTCTCTTCTTTGTCTTCATAATACTATGGATGTGCTGTTTTCTCTGTTCTTGCAGCCCTACTAGAGCTTACATACTGAAAAATTTCTGCACTCCCACAAGCCTTTCCACCAAGGAAACAATCTAAATTAGACCAAATCAAACTGAATTAGAAAAAGACCACATTAAATGGAAACAATGCTCCTGGATGATTTTCCAGTTCCCCCCCCCCCCCGAGGAGACAGGAAAGAGAGACAGGAAACTATGCGGCTGTTTTCTGGGGGACAGTTTAAATACCCTGTGGGAGTGGTCTTGAGCATCCCTGGGGGAGGGTCATCATTTGGTGAGAGCTTTGTGAGATGCAGCAGGGTTTGGAGAGAGATGGGGAGGGGCCAGAACATCCCAGACTCTTTGGGTGTATGGATGCCAGAGGCTTCCATCAGAACACATTCTGGGGGTTCCTTGTTGCCTGCCATATTCCCCACTGGTATCTATGCATCTGCATTAGTTATTTTTCTGTTGCTGTCCACCATGGGCAAGGCAGTTTATAGAAGGAGAAGTGTATTTGCCTTTGGATAGAGAGGAGACAGACATGACCCGTGGGCAAATGACAGTTTATGAAGGGAAAAGGGGAAAGCCTGTGTTAAAATGAGTTGGTTAATTTTGATTGGGCATGTTAATTAGAGTAACAAAAAGAGAGCTTTTGATTGCTGGACCTTGGTAGTCAGCCTTAGGAGGACATGACCAAATAAGGGACTGGCCTTGGTGTCTAGGCTTAGGAATGCAATCTAATGGTTTAGCAAGGTAGGGAGAATGTGGGGGTGGGATGGGGTAAAGGCAAAGCCTATCAGTGACATGTTTGCCATGCTTGGGCCTGCTAGAGCCTTTCAGCAGGCATGACAGAAGGTGCAGGAAGATGGGAGCTCACATTTTTAATCTCAAGCATGAATCAAAGAGAACAGGCTTCTCAAAGTCTGCCCTCGTGACATACTTCCCCCAACAAGGCCACATAGCCTAAAACTCCCCAAACAGTGGATCCAGTGTTCAAACACATGAATCTGTGGGTAACTTTTCTCATTCAAGCCACTGTAACATCATACATACATACATACATACATACATACATACATCATATGTTATCTATTTCTACCAGCTCCTTTCATTGTCCTTGTATAGAACAATCTAACAGAATGTTTTTCTAGACCATCTTCCTCAGAAACAGCCACCATGGCATCTAAATCTCACTTTTATGGTTGTCATTTGGGTGAAAACAAAACCAGACCAAACCAAAAACAACAGCAAAAAACAAACAAAAACAAACCAAAAAAAAAAAAGTTCATGTTTTCTACTTGAGACATTTTGTTGTTGTTATTCAACTAAAATAAGGAACTGCTTATTTATCTCTCTAAATAATCAAAGGATCCCTGTCATCAGCTGCTTTTTTTAAGCCCCACTGCTTGTAGAATGTGATGTGACGACAGCTTGTTTCTCACTCAGTGGCACTGGGGGAAACCAGGCGTGAGGAATGAGAGGCAAAAGCGGCAGTAAGTGCCGGAATCTGGATTTAAATTTAGGTGTATTTGAAGCAAATGCCATGTTTCTTTACCAAAACATTGCACTGGACTACAAAGCAACTGGCTAACCATTTTGTTATCTAAAATGCAGTCGCACTACTCTGACAATACATTCTGGTCACTGGGATTAGAAGTTGTGTTTTCCCACAACAATTTAGTTATTTATTGGTAATTTAGGATAAAGATTCTTTGTTCTATTTGTCTTTGGCATAGACACACACCCAGCCATTTGTCCAAGGGAACTCTTTTAATGGTGTTTTGGGTCCTATCCTTATTAAGATTTAACACCAACAGTTGGCATTATCGTCATTTTTCCTGTTTCATTTCAAGGGCAGTTTCAAACTTGGTTACAGTACCAAGCTTCAAGAGCTGCTGTCATCACTCTCCTTCCTGTATCTATTTGTAGAGAATTGACGTGCAACCCAAACGATGGAGAATAATATGTAACTGCCTTACTCTTCCTATGCACTGCGTCTCCTTCCTTCCTCTCTGTTCTTTTTTGTTTTTCTTATAAATCCCAGGCTTGTTTTGAGTTTAAATTATCCTACCTCAGCCTCCAGAGTGCTTGGATTACAAGCATGCACCAGCACACCTGGCTGCATTTTCTAAGCACACACAATCTGACATGCAGTATACTAATAAGGCATATGGAAAGGAAGAAAGCAAATATAATATATTTTCTCCTAAGAAATCATTTCAATGATCCTAAGTAGATTTGCATTGCTCTTAGAATAGCATGCAAATCAGAAGATGAACATTGTTCTTCAAGAGAGTTTTTCCCTGCTACTTTCTCTTCTCTCTTCTATTTCAAACATGCTAGGCACCTTCCCAAAACTTGCTTTTTCTCCCTCCTGGAACTCTGACCATGATTTTCAATTTCTTACCTCACCTTTAGGGTGAACTCATCCTATACATCTAGGCCTCTTTAAGTCCCCCAACATCAAGACCCCTTTTAACGTCTAACCTGCCCATTTTTTGTCATACTGCTTTTTAATTGCCCGTTAACTTGTTTGTCTCCCAGGCTGGCTTGGAGACTCCCTGAAGTCAGGGACTATAGCTTATCCAATGTTGATTGGAACATAGTAGGTGCCTGCTCCATCCTTTATTGGATGAATGAAAAAGAATGCATTAAAATTTTAACTTCTCTAAGATGAGATGGTTATTTCTAGAGACAGTCAGCTTTGTATCTTTCAGGACTGAGTATTACTCCCCTTGATCCTATTACTTCCTAAGAGATTTGTAAGCCTGAATAACAGAATGTTGGTGGCACCCAAGTTATTAAAACATTTGGGCAACTGCCAGGCTTCTTCTTTATCACGTGCATACTTTTGCATCTGAATATTTTACTTGCATGGAGATTTTTCTTCTGGGAAATAATATAGGCATCCCTGGTGAGCACACCATCAAAAGAGATGGATCAGCCTAAATTAATCCAAGAAACTAAATATAGCTGAGTGGAGGGGCAATAATGCTCTCTGTTATTAAGAGGAAAAGCACACACTATGATGTTATTTTTTTCTGTAATCAATTGCAAATCTACATTTGATAACTCTGGTTGTTGTTTAATCAAAAATGATTATCTTCCTTGATTAGGAGTTTTTTTTTTTTTTTTTTTTTTTTTTTTTGAGGAAAAGGAATTGCTAATTAGTTTGCTGTCACTCTGTTGAAGGTGTTTGCAATTAAATCGAGGAGGTAAAGAAAGCTGCAAATGATCCAAATGCAGAGTGCAGTCACCAAATACTTGAGGCGTTCTTTCTTCAAACTGTGTGATGTTCTGAACTTCTCTAAAGATTTCTTTAAAACCTTTCATATAGTGGCTGGGGAGATGGCTCAGTTGGTACAGTGCTTGCTGTGAAAGCATGAGGACCTGAGTTTAGGCCCTGTGCTCCCATAAAAAGCCAGGTAAGGTGGTGCACATCTCTGATCCCAGTGTTAGGGAGGCAGAGGAAAAGTGATCTTTGGAGATCATTGATTAAAACATCTAGCCAATCAGTGAGCTCCGGGTTTATGGAAAGACCTTGTCTGAGAATGTTAGGTGAAGAGTGTTGAAAGAAGATCCCCAGCTCTGACCTCATTTGTGAAAGAAGTAGAACAACTTTAAACTGCAGCAGTCTTGGAGAGTGAAAGGTATTATAACAATGGACACAGTCATGGATCTAGTGAAGACACACATACACATGAACATGTACGCATACATACAGCATGCACACACAATCTTTAAATAAGAAGCAGGAGAAAGGAGAGACAGCCTAGCCATTAGGAGCACACATTGTTCTTATAGAGGATCCAAGTTCAGTTCCCAGTACTCACATTGGGTTAGTTACAATTGCCTGTAACTCCAACTCCAGGGGACCTAGCACCCTCTTTGAGATTCCAAGGGCACCTGCCACTCACATGTGCATATACGTAATTTTAAAAATGAAGAATAAAATTCATTATAGAAAAGAATCTGTGAAATCTTGGGCTGTGGCTAAAGAGACTAATTTTTCAATATTTTATGAGTATATTTTTTAAAAAGCAAACTGCTATTGTTCAAATAGACAAAAATTAAACGAAGTCATGACATTAAACCATTTTAAAGTTGTTTATTTGCTATCTTAATCAGGTGCTAACTCTGTACAATAGGTACTTCTGATTAGATCTCTTCAGATTTGTACATTAGTTTCCCCAAGCTTTGAGGACTTTTCCATCATTCTAGAGACAATAGTGAGAGAACAATCAATACCAACATTTAAAGATGTTTGTTTCTTGGGAAAAATAAAATTATCTAAGATTAAAAATTCCATCTTAACTATTCTTCAGTGCACAGTTCAGGTGGGGTCAACCATATGCACATTGTCACAGCACCATCTCTAGAATGTTTTTGAATTGCAAAAACTAGAACTCTGTATCCATTGAACAACTCAATACTACTGTACCCACCCTCAGTATCCAGCAACTACCTCTCTACTTTCTATTTCTGAATTCTGCCTCTTTACATTCTACATGTAAATGGAATCATACAGTGCCATCTTTTTGTGACTTGTTTCACTTAGGAGGATGTCCTTATACTTCATCTGTGCTGCAACATTTAACAGAATGTTTTCCAGTGTGTGACTAAACGTTGTCCTTATGTTTTGAGGCTGAATAAGATTCTGTCACACCATATCTTCATTGTGCATTCACCCATCACTGGATACTCAGGTTGCTTTCATCTCTTGATTGTCATGAAAAATGTTGCCATAAACATGAGTGTGCCAACATCTCTTGATTCTGCTTTCAGCCTCACTCAAAAATGTGATTATAAAATCTTATGGTAATTTTTTAATTTGTTGGAAAATGGCCGATTGCATAATGGCTCCATCATTTTGCATCAATAGTATACCAAGTTTCCAATTTCTCCACACACTCACCAACACTAATTTTTTTCTGTCATTTTCTTGTAATGGTGGCTCTCATGTGAGTTCAAGGTGATGGTTCATTGTGGCTTTGATTTACATTCCCTTAACAAGCAGAGATGTTGAACACTTATTTGCATGCCTGTGACCACACACACACACACACACACACACACACACACACACACACACACACATATATATATATATATATATATATATATATATATGCATGCTTAACTTCTTTGGAGAAATGTCAAGTTGTAAAGTTCTCTGCCCATTTATGGGTTATTTTGTCTTTTGTTGTTGGGTTGCACCAATTCTTTGTACAGCCTGGATCAACCTCTTTGGATTTCTGGTTTGAAAATATTTTCTCACTGTATGTAGATTGCCTTGTGCCACTGATAATTACCATGCACATACTGAAGTTTCTAAATTTGTTGTGGTCAGTCCATATATCATTTTTAATTCATTGCCTGTGCCTTGGAGGTCACATAAAAAAATATTGTGAAATCCAGCATCATGAAGCTTTGTCCCTATATGTCCCTCTGCATTTTTGTAGCTTTAAGTCTTACAGCTCAGATCCTAAGTCCATTTTGAGTGACTTTTTTGTATATAGTGTATGAGTCCAAAGTCATTTTTTGTGTGGATATGAATTTCCCAGCACTATTTTATTTTTTTAAAAAAATTGCTATCTCCCATAGCATGGCATCAAAGTCCATATGTAAAGTTTACATTCCATTCTTTAAATACACATACAATGCTGTTTTGATTGCCATATCTTCCTAACATGTTCTGCAATTTGAAATATGGCTTTTGCTGCAACAGTGCTTTTAAGAATATTCATTTTCCATATATCTCATTTTCAATGTAGATGATATAAAGGGCTGTATGGTGTTCAAAAACTATGAAATGATGAATATTGACTTTTGACTTCCCCATACCACATGTATCACAGCCCCTGAATTGAATTCTGTAGCTACATTTTGTCAGAAACATTGTGTCTATGGAGAGTAACCAGAACAATGAAGATCTTTTGAGCATTTGAGAGAATGTAAACTATTTAAGCTATAAAAATGAATTTTTAAGGAAACCAGAATAGCTATCTTTGGTTATTAACTTGTTCAAAATACCCATCACAATGTAATTATAGTATAATCTCAAAAATAAAAGAAAAGGTATGGCTGCTGCTTTCCTACTGTGCTCCAGTGTACTTTCCTTACCAGTTGCATCCCACTGTCAGCCTGTGGAGAGCACCGATCCTCTTGTGGTAGGAAAGGAAGCTAACTCATCTTCACTCCAGGTTCAGTGCTTACGAATGAATCTTGTTGCCAGAGGTGGGGGGAACACTATAATTTCTCTGAAGATTCAACACACTCCACATAAAATACCTAGTGGGCTTTGATAATAAAAGGACAAGCAATAGACTAAGTAAAGAATTTGAAAAACTCTTGATAAGTGATTTATACTCCAGATGTGTGTGTGTGTGTGTGTGTGTGTGTGTGTTTACAACTCAATGAGTCAGACAGCCCATCAAAAAATGGACAAATCAGAGAACATTATAGAAGAAGGGATAGAAAGGACGTACGGGGCAAACAGAGGGCCTGGAACGCTTCCTCGTGGGCATGGTATAGCCATGACACTCTAACTCACAGTGACTGTGTTTCTCTGAAGATGGTCTGCACAAATTAAGTCCCAAAATATTGTGATAGGTGGAGAATTCATTAGTGAAATGCAAATTAAAACCACAAGGACATACTGTTTCATATCAACTAGAATGTCTGTAATAAAAAGTACAGGTAACAAATAATGTTGGAAAGGACAGAAATCCACATATATTATTGATGGGATATGAAATGGTGAAGCCATTTTGGGAAATAGTTTGGCAACTTCTTTTTAAAAAATCATGTTTATTACATTACCCATAATTCAACTCTTAGATACCTTGTCCAAGAGAAATGAAAGTATATAAAGACTCAGACTTGGACATGATTGCTTGTAGTGTCAGTATTAACTATAGCCCCAACCTGGAAACACATTGTGGTCACATAATTGGTGGACGGACATACATATAAATGAAAAATAACAAACTATGGATATATGTTTCCGTGTGGGTAAGCCTCAAAATCTGTTATCTACAATTCCTGGCAGCTATAAGAGAAAAGTTAATATGTTATGTAGTTCTATTTACATGAACGACTCAGAAAAGGCAAAAGTAGAGGTAGAAAGTAATTGAGAGTCAGGGGAAATTGGTTAAGTTTAAATTTGCTTGAGGGATCTTATTGGTATATTAAAAGCATCCTAAAACTGATTTATGATAATGATTGTACTGTTTGATGAATTAACTGTAAGAATCGTTGAGTTGGATATTTAGAAATTTAAAGTGATACACAAAATATGCCTCAATAATGTTATTAAAGTATATTTAGACAAAAAGAAATTTCTACTCTGTTTTTTCCAAAATACCAACCACTTGACTCCAAAGCTTATATGGCAATGTTAAGACAAACAGCAGAGGGCTGTCGAGAAAGCTCAGTGCCTCTTCCAGGGCAATGGAGCTCAGCTCTCAGCATTCACATCACGTGGCTCACAAATGCTTATGACTCCAAGTCCAGAAGGCACCCTCTTCTGAACTCCATGGGCACCCACACACACTCAAGTGTACATACATACATATAGTCACAGAAACATCCCCCCCACACACACACCAGACAGGGGCTGGTACCATAATGACACAGAAAGCACACTCCTAGGTATCTACCAAGGAGAAGTGAAGACAAATGTCCTCACATAGACTTGTGAGTAAAGGTTCAGAGCATCAGTATTCTCTATAGCAAAAACAAACAAACAAACAAACAAAAAATGGAAATGGAGCAGGTGGCCTTCCATGGTTAGTGAATTAAGGAGCAGAATGCCAGAATACACCGATGAAAGGAAATTAAAGTATGATACACAATTCAACAATGATAACTCTTACAGTGTTACCAAATCTCAAATACATCATGTTCAATGAAAGAATCTGAACACATATGGATACTACTTTGCATGAATGTCCAAATTTATTGAGCTAGAAAGCAGACCAGTTGTTGACTGGGGATGGAGGTAATAGAGGCAAGTGATTGTGAGTGGACACAAGTTTTGGGAACAGTAGAAATGTTTTAAAATCACAATGTGATGATGGATGCACAGTTTTGTTAGAATACTTATTATGGATGCATTTCTATGTATACTATGCATCAATAAAGCTACTAAGAATACTTTTTAAAAGATTTAGTTTTATTATTTGTGTCTATCTGCCTGTCTATACACATGTTGGTGCCACAGAAGCCAGAAGAGATAATAAGATTCCCGGAGCTGGTGTATAGGGAGTTGGGAGCTGCTCAATGTGGATGCTGAGAACTGAACTCAGGTCCTCTGAAAGAGTAGCAAGTGCTCTTAACTGTGGATCCATCTTTCCCACACCAATTTTCAAAACCCATTTTAGAAATAGAAAGGACTTAGATATATCACCCAGTGTGCTGACTAGATATTACGTCAACCTGACATAAGTTAGCCTTATCTGAGAACAGGCCTGTGGTGCATTTTCTTCATTAGTGATTGATATTGGAGAGCACAGCCCATTATAGATGGTACCATCCCTGGACAGCTGATCCTGAGGTGTATAAGAGTAAACCTTAGGGAACAAGCAAGTAAATAGGACTCCTCCATGACCTCAGCTTTAGTTCCTGCCTCCAGGGTCTTGCCCTGACTTCCCTGAATGATGCAAGATGAAATAAGCCCTTTCCATCCTAAGCAACTCTTTTGATCATGGTGTTTAACCACAGCAATAGAAACCTAAGACATCCAGTTTGAATCCTTCATTCTAGAGGTGAAGAAATGAAGTTCAGACAGGTGGAGTTATGTACCTAAGATCCTAAATGGAGCTGCTGAGTATAACCTGGGCATTTGGCCTGTCTACCAAGTAATCTTTTTCAAATGCCTTCCTTGATCTCTCAAACTAGAAGGATTTCAACACAGTGTGCACTTCCTTTGGGGATCTTTTTCTATAGCAGGATTCGGAGAGGGGCACCTTTTTCCAGTTTTGCTTACCATTGCATCCAAGTGCTTAATACAGTGTGCAGGGGTAACATGCTTCTCATTCAACATTTACTGAATGGATGAATGATTGATTGAACAGACAACTAGGCCTAATGCCTAAATGTTCCTAGTGGTCGCAGTAAAGAAATCCCTGCTGTGCATTCTTCCCTTGCAAAGAAGGGAGACACCATACAACCAAGTCTTCAGAGATGAGCATCACACACTTGGTCAAGGTGAGGTGGAACATTTGAGGGGGAGGGGTTTTAATGAAAACAGGAAGCATTGGAAGAGTGGCTGTCACAGGAGACAAGGTCCACTTGTCTTTCACTAACTGAAAAGGACACAATATCTGATAAGGCCCTCCTTGAAGCAAACAAAATCTTATATATAAAAAAACAATACACCAGTTGACAACTCATGTTTTAAGAAACTCAAGTCGAAGACTTTTTATATCTACTGCCATATAGTTTCTTCCTATGGGCATCATCTCTTCATTCCAAGTCTAAGATGACTTAATATCTTGATGTCATTGGCTTATCCCACCAGGTTTATACTCCCTAGAGCATTTATTGAGTATACTACATTCATCTCTGTCCAAGTCATTGAGACAGGCCTGAGCCAAGGTGAAGACCCACAAAGCTTCCTCATCAAGGACTTTCTTTGTACTTCTGTTTTTAATCAGTTTCTCAAGCAACTCAAACATTTGTTTATCACATTTTGTTACTTACCATGTACTGAGAACACTGCTCAATGCAAACAGCATGGGCATGAACACATATGTGCGAGTGTGCACAAACATGCACATACACATACACAAACACACACACACTCAAACGCTTTGGTCTCTTCCTTTAAGAAGTATTTATACAGTTTATTGCCAAACATATCGTAAAAGATTATAAGTTGCTTTGCTGAAAGCCAGAAACTGATCCATTATGTTGAAGACTTAACAAAAGCCACTGTAGAGCAGGGTATATCTATTCACACCTCAAACAGAGGTTGACTGGTTCCTCTTAATTAGGACTTGTATACAAAAGTCCCCGTGGACATCTGTGTAGCCTGGCTGGCCCTATATAATTTTTCAAATCCTAACCAGTCGTTAAACAATTTTTATGCTGAACTTAAAGATTCAGTAAAGATTCAGTTTGAATTTGTATGATTCATTAAGCCCATGGTTTTCATTACAGTAATATTTAGAGAACTAATTATCTCTGAGTAATCACAGAGTACGAAGCAATTTAAATGTCATTCCCAGAACAGGTTAGAAGCAAATTTACTTATTAAATTACGAATGTTTTACTTTATACTGGCCATAGGATAATTAAAAAATGAACATGACACTTAATTTCAAATTCACTTAAAAAGATGTGATCACAGTGGCTCTATCTTAACTCACAACTGTCTTCACGAACTGAGTTCCTTTTAATAAAAAATGGAAAACTTCCCTTCATCTTTGATCAATTACTTTAGAGTCCCAGCTTCTAAACTTGGTTTTCAAGTAATTGATTTCTGATAATTTCCAAAAAGACTTAGACTGTTGGGAAATGTTTTAGAATAGAAGTTACAGGAACTGGAGGTCAGCTCAGAGTGCTTGCTCACCTTGCTTGGGTTCTAGCACAACAACAACAAAAAATTCTGTGAAGAATAGGCATTAGCTAAGAGCAGCCTCTCCACAGCTAAAAATAAATAAGAGAAAGACTAGGCATTAGCAATTTTATTTCTCAACAGATCCATTTCCTAAGGTAGACAATGAGAGGGCACTATTAGGTTGAACCATATATTACTATTTTGGTAAAGAGGTTGAAAATTGGCAATTTTATAAGTTCAAACTAATAAATACATTACACATGACAGTTCTTTAATGATACAAATTAATTTTGAAAGATTATACGTAGAGTTTAAAACATTGTATAAGATTTAGAGAGTAGAGACTGGAGACATGGCTCAGTGGTTAAGAGCACTGGCTGTTCTACCAGAGGACCTGAGTTCAATTCCCAGCACCTGCATGGTGGTTCACAACCAGATCCAACACCTTGTCCTGGGCTCTGTAGCACTGTATACATTTGGTACACATAAATATATGGAGGCAAAATACTCATACACATAAAATAAAATTTAAGAAAAAAGAAAACTCTATACTTACCATACAAATGTAAATTCCATAACATTTCTGTGTAGTCTCTCCTTTCTCTTGCACAACTTTTACCAGATTGTAGTCATAGCATAAATAAATATTGACATATATAAAAATTAAGAATTTTTATCCTTGATGAGTGTGATGGCACAGGCCCTTAATCCCAGAACTTGGGAGGCAGAAGCAGATGGATCTCTGTGAGTTTGAAGCCAGCTTAGTCTACAGAACAAGTTCCAGAACTACCAGAGCTGCTATACAGAGAAACCGTGTCTTAAAAAGAAAAAAAAAAAAGGAAATTTTCATCCTTTATATTTTTAATTTATGACATATTTTTACCTATCCTTTTAGATAAGTATTTAACTCACCAACTGAATCTACTATAATTTATGCATTCCCATACTCACATTGCTTCTAGTTTTTAATATTTTTATTTTATTGCATTATTTTTTATTTATAATTGTCTTGCCTTCATGTATTTGCATGTGCTGTGTGGATGCTGAGGATTGAAGCTGAGTCCTCTGGAAGAGCAGTAGTGATTTTAATGACTGAGCTATGACTCCCACTTTTAGTTTTTTTCATATTTCAAATGATATCATGATGAGCATGATTGGAATTGCTAAGAACAATCTAGCCAGTGTTAATATGTCATTTTTAAAAACCTATGTCTCTTTATAAATTTCCACCATTCAGGTTTATTAACCAAGTAAATTATGAGGGATACTCTTGACTATCAGGAGACAGCAGTTCTGTAAGTTTTCTATGTAATTCACCATTTCTATTACAAACTGATTTCCTTTACAGTCATTAATTCATAATGACAACATAATAATGTTCAAGCTCACAGTCTACTCCAAAACTTTCCACTGAACTTGTAATTAAAGTGTCAGGTTTCATTCCTGTCCGCACAAACATTTTTTTTGTGTGTGTTTTCGATTAAAAACTCTACTTTATAGATCTTACTTCTCATATCTCACTTCAGTAGCAAAATAAATCTATAAGTGAAGAAAAAGTACATGTTTACAACTTAATATCTGTTCTTACTAGCTTGGCAGAGACCATAAGGGTTACTTTCATGTTTTTTTTTTCACTCTTAAAACATGAATAAATAATTTGAACAGTTATGCAACTGAGAGTTTTAAACCTTTCTCCTGGATTATCAATGTTATAGTTCATAAATTTTAAAGAGTTTTATTTTTGTGTAATTGAGATTATACATTCTTTGTTCAGTTTGTTTCTTTCCCCCCAGACAGTCTCACATTGCAGGCTGGCTGCCAACTCATTATGTAGCTGAGGATGATCTTGAACTTTTTTATTTAATTAAAATATATAATTTTCTTCTTCCCTCTCATCCTCCTTCCAACCTCTTCTATATTGCCCTCATGGTTACCTTTCAAATTCATGGCCTCTTATTCTTTAACTATTGTTACACACACACACGTGTGTGTGTGTGTACGTGTGTGTGTGTGTGTGTGTGTGAATAAACATATATATGCAAACTGCTGAATCCATTTGGTGTTGTCTGGATGTGTATATTTCAGGTTTAACAGCTTGGGATTGGATAACTAGAGGGTTCATCTCTGGGGGAAGCTAATTCTCTTTTTCTCTCTCTGTCTCAGCATTCTTTAATTGTCTTATCTCTTCATCTAGGGAGTGGGGTCCTGTGTAATTTCCCCATCCATCTTGGCATATCAACTGGTTTTGTCATTGTTCAGGTCTTGTTTAAGCTACCATACTGTTGTGAATTCATGGGCGCAGCTTACATGTCATATCCAGACGATTCAGTCCTACAGCAAACTTCCTGGTCCTCTGGCTCTTACACTCTCCCTACTCCATCCTTTGCTATGTGTCTCATGCCTTGAGTGTAGGGTTATATCATAGATATATTAATTGGGGCTGGGCACCCCACAGTCAGTTGTTCTCTGTAGTCTGACTAATTATGGCTTTGTATAATGGTCTCCATCTGCAGTGACAAGAAGCTTCTTTGATGTGGGGTGCAAGCTACTCTTACATGTGGCTGTAAGCATAAGTAGTTAGAATGCAGTTAAGAATGATATTGTTTTAGAAAAGTGGCATCAAGAAGTTCTCCTCTGCGATCTATGGCTTACTACCAGCGATGGTTAACTAGGTTTATAGTAACAGGCACGGTTTCCCTCCTGTTGAACAAGCCTAAAGACCATTTAGAGAACTGTTGGTTACTGCCAAGGCATACGTTCTACTGTTGCCCTTTCAGGGGTATCTTGCTGTGCTGATCAGTGTTGTGGTTCATAGTCACCACAGCTGGGAAGGACTAATGAATGCTTTCTTCCCTTGATGACTTGCATAGCACCTCAGGGAGGAGGCTTTCAGGTCAGACCCAGCTCTATTCTCCAGAGTCCTGTGTCTGAAACACATGGTGTCTTCAGCAATAGGGATTTATCTTCAACTTCTGGGAGACAACCAAGGGCAACAGCAATAACCTATATTGTTTTCAGAGTCTCTTAGACTCCCTTAACCAACAACTTGAGACCTTGAGCTTCCGATCCTCTTTTCTCTACCTCCTGGGTGTTGGGATTATAGTCATGCACTACTCATACCTGCTTTATTCGGTAGGACTCATGCTTTGTGTATGCTAGACCAGTTCTTTACCAACTGAGTAGCCCTTAGTTCATTTGTAAGTCAGACTCATTTGACATGTTGACCCTAGCCTAGATGTTACATTCTCATTTATGCCAATGGAAAAGATAACTAAGCACAGTGTAAACTTCAGGTATTCGCCAGTGCAAACTGCTTTACTTCCTTGTAAGCCTATAGTCAACAAATTAACTGGAGTTTTAGTATTTCTGATTAATTTGAGAAACAATTCTACTTCTGAAGAACATTAACAAATATTAGGAAGTTGTAACATACCAGCCTGTATATTTAATTCAGAACAGATAGGTATAGGGATATACACGACATCATCTCTCATTCATCCCCTTTAATCTTAAGGCTGATAGCTGGGCAAGCTTGATTAATAGTTGGCAATACCGCCATAGTTCATAAGGACATCTAGCCAGAACTACTCTCACTGAGAATGGGCCAATTGACTTTCTGCCCTCCATTTCACATTATATGAGAAGGGGGCATTGAGTTGGACATGCACTTGAATGCTATCTCTGTGTAGGGCAGATGTATACCAAGAAAAGCTGTGCCCTTGGGTTTTACATTTTTCCTAGTTTAGTGAAGGGCTAACACCCCCTCCCCCAACACATCCTAGGGCTGAAAATGTTTTTGTAAGCAGTTATGCAACCTTATGAAAAAGCATGGTTTTCTCCAAATTGGATATACTATAAATTGAAGACATTAGTCATAGCTGGTGCCCCCCCAGTCCACTTGAGACATATGCTTTAATACTTTTTATTTTCAGATCAGATTTTAAATGGTATGTTGAAATATTGGAGAAGAAATACTGTATGTATAAAAACAAAACAGGTTGGACAGATAATATTTTTAAAGGCAAACTGCATCAGAGAGAGGAGCAATGGCAGTATAATTTTCTCACATTTCAACCCCCCCAGGTGTACAAGTATAATTCAACAAAATGCAATATGATGCAGCCTTCATTCATACACGCTGCCTGTAATTATGGAACACTTGTCACTGGTGTCATGCAGCAATCATCTCAGTGGGAGGTGCAGAGGAGAAGAAGGCCTCATCTTTGCCCCCTAAGAAGCTTATAACACCTTTGGGGAGATAAGACAAGCATGAAAAGTTTAATAACAGCATGGTCTATTAAAGCCGTGACATGAGACAATAAGTGCTTCAGGGATACAGGAGGGAACGGTTTTGGGAAGGCCATGCAGAAGCAGCAGGCCTTCAGCTGGGGATCCAAGGACGACTACAACTTTGTCATGGGGGCGAGGGGTGAGGGGCAGGGAGGATACTCTCGCCTGAGGAGAACATTTAAGACTGCAGGAATATGTGACTGTGTCTGTAGGCAACAAGATAGCTTGGCTAAAGTCAAGGGTTCGAGGAATAGAAAATTAGATTGGTTTGGTGGTAAAGTGGGACTGCTCCACACTCATTACATGCTGAGCCTTTTATTTACTTTATTGAGTATTTCCAACAAACCCACTACTTCCTAGGTTTATGGGTAAGAAAAGTGAGACACAGACGGACCACGGGATTTGAACACAGGAAGTAAGACTAGTTGTTCAATGCACTGCTAGCCACCAAGTAAGGCATCTTCAGGGATGGTTCCTGGGTCACTATACCACAAAGCAGCCTTTGTTTCATTTTCAGCTAAAACTTTCTGGTGCAAGCTGAGCATGTCCATAAGCATTCCTGTCCATCATTTTTATCTCGGTGACCTTAAGCTGCGCATGTGTAAGAATGGGCCCACTCCATGTGAGTGTGGATGGGTTCTCTGAATGAAAGCCCCATGCTTCCTTTGTTGGAGGCGAGTGTTGGTTTGGAAAAGACTCCCTTGGCCTCCTTGCCTGCTGCAGGTAATAAATCTTTACCCACTTTTTTATGTCTTGGCTGTGCTTATTTTGTCTCACTCGGCATTCACCAAGATGCAAGCCCCTTGCGCCCAGTTACAGCCACATTCAAATCCCTGTCTTTAGGACATCCTCACTCTTTCCTCTGTACCAGTTCCTTTAAGTGCCTTGCAGGGGAAGTTGAATGTAATTCTGTGCAAAATAGAGAATAGCTAAAAATACTTTATGCCAAAGAGACTTTAAATAAATTATTTTCATAGTGTGTCAGCAAGCAGAATGTATTAGAAGAACCTAGGGCTGAAGATTGTTCTAGAAACTATTTATTTTATTATTACTATGGGTATGTGAGGTAGAAGGCAGGAGGAGGGGGCACTAATCTTGTGTGGAGGTCAGAGGACAACTTTTCGGAGCCAATTCTCTTCTTCCACCCAAAGTTCCAAAAACCAAACCGAGGTCATCAGGCTTATGTGGTAACTGCTTTTACCCTGCCAGTCCTTTGAAACTATTATTTTATTTAAAAAATTTCAGTTGCATCCATTTATTTATTTGTACAGCACTACATTGAAGTTCTTCTTTTGGATGCTTAGAGGAACTTGCATAGAGGCAGAAATGAGGATGTCCTGAAGACAGATTTGAACCTGGCTGTAACTAAACACAATGGGCTTACATGTGCCACAGCACACACGTGGACATCAGAGGACAACTTGTGAGAGTTCTGTCCTTCTACCAATGGGTATCAGGGGTCAAACTCAGATTCTCAGGCTTGGTGGCAAGGGTTTTTACAATTCTTCACACCCCCTTGTCTTTCAGCACAATGTCTTACATGTAGCTATGACTCAGCTGTTATGGTCTGAACATGAAATGTTTCCCACTAGCTCACATGGTTGAACACTTGATTCCCAGTTAGCTGTGCTATCTTGGTTGGTTGTGGTTTAGGGGAGGGGGGAGCACCTGGAGGAAGTATGTCACTGGGAGTTAGATATTGAGCTTACAGCCCATCCCCACCACCAAACTCTTTTGTGGTCACTGGGATGTATATTTCCATCACATCCATCAAGCCTTCCCCTCCAGAGTGGACCGTGCCCCTCTCAAACCATGAGTACAAATCAGTCCTTCTTTAGGTTGTTGCTGCTGGGGATTGTCAAAGTGACGAGGAAGTAAATAATGTGTAGATAAAACTTGTTTAGATAGAAGACACCATAGAACCGCACCCAGAAGCTGTGTTCTTTGATCTTGGCTGGGCATCACCTAGTTTTGTGAACATGAACAAATGGGGTGACAGCTGTGTGACCTTGAACATGTTACGTTACCTCTTGGAGGCTCAGTTTTCTTATCTATTAGTATGAGGCTCACAGATTTACATGGCACCTACATGGAGGAAATCCATGATTCATCTTAATTAATTCATAATGCCTAACGAACATTTATGGAAAAGCAAGGCTGCACTTAGTGAATGGGTTTGGGGAGATAAATGCTGCTAAGGCAGCAGTGTTGAAGGAAGGAGAAGAGATATCAAGAGCTCTTGAGTAATAGGAACACACTGGCATGAAGTGTTCCTGGTGGCCCCCAACGCAAAGGCCATGTGATAGCGGAGCTGAAGGGAGATAAGCCAGGCTGTGGCTTGCCCTATCCATGCCTTGATCTCTAGTAGTCGAGATCTTAAAGAAGCATGAAGCAAGGACTGTACTAAATCACCCCACTTCACTCAAGTCCCACCAATTGTGAAAGTGGAAATGTCACATCGGAGTTCAGGGTGCTTGGGCTGTGACAGTTAAGTCATCTTACATGCCACTTTAGTGTTATAGAAAACAGTCCTAGTTTAATCTTGTTCTGAAAGAGTTTCAGGTCTTTTGTGGATCTGTACTGCCTAAACTTTATGCCAATAAATATTCCAGAGGAGGATGAATAATGAATTTTTTTTTTGTCTGATAATCATATTTACTGAAGGATCATCATCTACTCTTATTAGCTGAAGGTTGGTATTTTGAAACCATGAAACAACATAGCTTCATTTTTTCCTAATTAAAAAAGAAAAGAAAAAAGGCTGACTCTCCACAGTAACGAGGCAGTGGGAGCCTCCTTGTCTCCACCCCCCACCCCCCACCCCATCTTCGTTGTACATTATAACAGCTGCATCACTCTGCACATTAAAAAGGCATCAGCTGTGATTAAATATTCATGGCCACTTGCTATTCGATGCACATTTTTATTATTTTTTTTAGCAAATAACAGAGTGTCTAATGATTCATTTAACCCAGTTTATGGACTTCTAGTATCTGATGTTTATCTGTTACCAACAGATTTCTATCCTTACTTAAAAAGAGCATCTAAGTCTTGCTGTTGGGTGGCCTCCCAGCCTCTTGCAAAAGCCAACTGGAGGTCCCCAAGGCTTGGGCTTTCTGATCTCCAGTGTGAGAGCTGGGAAAGTGATGCTGCTGAAGGCTCTTCACTGAGGGAGAGCTCTGCTCTCGGGGCCTGGTCCCTCTGCAGTCCACACTGGGGTTAGCAGGCATAGAAAGACCAGAGAACAGGTCTGCTCTTTTTCTGGGTTTGGGGGTTTTGTTTTTGTTTTTTGCTTTTGTTGTTGTTCTTATTTTTTTTTTTTTTTTTTTTTTTTTTTTGCTTTGAAAAAAATTGTGATTTTCAGAGTTTATTTCCTTAGCAATGCCAGGGGAAAAGAAGCCAAAGAACGGGAGAGGAGGATGTGTTACCTTTTGCTGGCAGGCCTGGCTTTAAAGGTATGTGACCTGGCCTCAAAAGCATCTCAGGAAGGTCTATGCTCAGCTGCCTCTGTCTAAACATTGCTGGCGACTTCTGAACTAAAGACCTTGCATTTTCATTTTGCACAAATGATGTAGCTGATCCTGTGGCTTAGTGAAGTATGTGATGGAAGAGATGCATTTTTCCCCCTCAAAGCAAAAGACTTATTAAATAAAGCTGACTGAAGAGAAAAGAAGCAACAAAAGAACCAAAGCAGACAGAGAAAGGAACAGAGAACACTCGGTAGCAATTCTTTCATGACAGAAGAGATGTGGATGGAAAGAAAAATCATATGTATGCTTTTTATCACACTAAAAAGGTTGTTTTTATTTTTCTATAGGGATGGGCCATGTGGCAGCTTGACAACAACTTGTGGGACACAGTCCTCTCCTGTTATGTGAATTCTGGGGATTGAACTCAGGTCATTAGTCCTGTCTGCAGTCACCCTTCCCCACTTGCCAGCCTAAGACATTATATATTTGATACCACTGCCCACTAGCTATTTTTTAAGTGACAATGTTATTCTCATTTATGAACTATGGTATGCCATATGACTGTATTATGTAACTTCTACATCTTTTTCTGTACCCACCATGCACCTACTTTACTCTGTGTGAATAGTCTGTGGGCAAAGTCTGTAGTTTTGTTTATATACTCCACAATGGCTACTATTTTACAAAAGTATTTTATGTTGATATTTGAAAACCAAGAGTCTTGTCATTATTTTCATTACAATAAAACAAATGAGAAAAGCAAAGCCCATTTGTTCTGAGCTTGCCATAATTTGAGAGTCAGACTCTGGCAGATGGGAAGGATGATCTTAGGATTTCTAGCTGGAGACTGATAGCCAGGGGAGGAAAGTAGAAGTGGAGGTATTGCTCAGTGCTGGAGTACTTACCTGGCATGTGCTAGACCCTGTATCAGAGTTAAGACCTCATACAATGACTTTGTGGGGGTGGGGGCTCACGGGCAGAATCTCATATATCCTAGATTAGCCTTGAACTCACTGTGTAGTTTAGGATGACTTTGAACTTCTGATTTTCATGTCTCTATCCCCCACCCCTAACCTTCAAGAAGGAGAGTAGGCATGACTATCTCTAAAATATGTTTTTGGCCACCAACTTTTATTTATTTATTTATTTTGGAAACAATCTTACTTTACATATCAATCCCAGTTCCCTTTCCCTCCCATCTTCCCATGCCCCACACTGACACCCCCCCCCATTCCAGCCACCATCCATTCCCTAGGGAGGGTGAGGCCTTACTTGGGGGATCATTAAACTCTGTCACATCATTTGTGGGAGGGCCTAGGCTCTCCTCTGTGAATCTGGGCTGAGAGAGTATCCCTCCACAGGGAATGGGCTCCCAAAGTCCATTGGTGCACTAGGGATAAATACTGGATTCACTGTCAGAGGTCGCATAGACTGCCCAGGCACCCATGCTCAAATGGCTTAGTTTGGTCCAATGCTGGTTTCCCAGCTTTACCACTGGGGTCCATGTGCTCTCACTTGTTCAGGTCAGCTGTTTCTGTGGGTTTCTCCAGCATGGTCTTGACTCCTTTGCTCATCACTTCTCCCTCCCTCCAACTGGATTCCAGGAGTATGGCTCAGTGCTTAACTGTGGGTGTCTGCTTCTGCTTCCACCAGCTACTAGATGAAGGCTCTAAGATGGCATATGAGGTAGTCATCAATCTCATTATCAGGGAAAGACATTTAAGGGCTTCTTCACTATTATTTAGATTGTTAGTTGGGGTCATTCTTGTAGATCTCTGGACATTTCCCTAGTGCCAGATTTCTCTTTAAACCTATAATGGCTCCCTCTATTATGGTATCTTTTCTTGCTCTCCTCTATCTTCCCCAGACTCAGTCTTCCTGATCCCTCATGTTCCCCTCTCCCCTCCTCTTCTCACTTCTCTTTCTAACTCCACCCCCATCTCTTCTCCCAATTTGCTCAGGAGATCTTGTCCCTTTCCCCTTCTCCAGGGGATCATGTATGTTTCTCTTAGGGTCCTCCTTGTTTCCTAGCTTCTCTGGAGGTGTGGGTTGTAAGCTGGTAGTCCTTTGCTCTATGTCTAATATCCATATATGAATGAGTACATACCATGCTTGTCTTAACAAATATCTAAGCATCATTTCTGCCTTGTTTGGACCTTGTAGATTAAAGAGTGTTATATTCAACAGAGTTTTTGTTATACCTTGGTTCTTCTTGGCAGACAAGGATTTACAGCTGACAGTTGTTGTAACAGCAGTTGACAAGTTTTAAAGTACCAACTGAATTAGTAATGATATCCCTTCTCCAGCAAGGTTAGAAAATATCCATCATTTATATTATATTAATTTCATCAGTAACATGGATTAAAAGTTCAAAGCCTTAGTAGACATCAGTGTCATGATTAAGAGCTAGTGACTAACACTTTAAAGATAGTAAAATTATATGATGAAGTATTTCAGTCATGTGAGCTGACTGGTCTGTCTCCTTCTTTCTTCTCTCTCTTTCCTGCCTTTCTGTTAAGACAGCAGGGTCCTCACACTATCCACATCCAGGCTGTGATGGCAGCTCTGTCTGTACCTGAATCTTGGGCCTTCTACAGAGCTGCCACAAAGGGTCTCCATAATATTTCTGGTCATTACATCCTTCAAGATCTCAGTACCCAGGCCAGGAATGGTGGCAAACACCAGCACATGGGAGGCAGAGGCAGGCCTGGTCTAAGAGCAAGTTCCAGAATAGCCAGAGCTACATAGAGAGACTCTGTCTCAAAAAAGAAAACAAATCAAAACAAAAAACCAAAACCAAAACAAACGAACAAAAACCTTCAGCATCTTGGTAGCACAATAAGCAAACTTAATGTATAAGGCCATTTGTTGTATATAAGTCGATAACATAACTATAAAACATGCTGTAATTGATCATTATTTTATTTATTTATTTATTGTGTGTGTGTGTGTGTGTGTGTGTGTGTGTGTGTGTGTGTGTGTGTGTACATTCTATGGTGTATGTGAAGATATTAGAAGACAACTTGCTAGACTCAAGTTTCTCTGTCCACCATGTGGTTCCCAGGGAGCTATTCTGGTTAATTCTAGCAGCAAAGCCTTGCCTGCTGATCCATCTCTCCTGAGCCATCTCTGGCCTGTTTGATCATTTTGAGATGTTGAAACTATCTTTGAGAAACAAAGTTAAGCAACTAGCTCAAGATAGCTAATAGAAAGTGTTGCCCAATGACTTTATGACCTCCGGGCCCTCCTTCTGTCTTAGCCATTAGGCTTTTCTGAATGTAGAAAGGGCACAGGTTTCAGTATCCAACTAGCTTGGCCTGGGGCTATCACTTACAGGATGGGTAGGTAGTCTTGGGCAACTTGATTGTGTGATAAAAATAACTAACATAGTTGAAAAAGAAAAACAAACAAACAAACAAACAAACAAAAAAACAAAAAAACAAAAAAAAAAAAACCACACCATCTTAGGCTGAGTATGAACCATGCATGAAGGAAATGCCTTTTTCAGCTTTGTATTACAGAAAGAGAAACTGTAGCAAGCCCAAATCCAGACATTGAGTAGTAGATCTGGGATTCAAACTAGGCAGATCTGGCTGTTTTAATTGCTAGGTAAGGCAATTTACAGTGTCTAGCATGGAATCTGAAACAGAGTGAGAATTCAATAAATGGTATTTACATAGGCTAAAAAATCTTTCAGGCTAGTTCTCACAACCCTCTGTCAGCTAGATTCCCTTCCTTCCCATCAGCTCATCAGTGATCCCAGTTTAACCCGTGTGTGTGTGTGTGTGTGTGTGTGTGTGTGTGTGTGTGTCTGTGTGTGTGTCTGTGTGCACATGCACATATGTATGTGGTATTGTATCATGTAGCAGTTTCCTTCTAGATTAAGTGAGGCTCATTTTAGTCATAAAATGGGGATGCTGTGTTTCCTTCCTGTTTGACAGGCTATCTTGAGGATTAAAGTTATCACTACATATGCAAACACCTTGAAAACTATCAAGTGGTATTGGTTTATTTGCTTCAGGAAAGTGATTTTGAAACTGTATCTAAGTGTGTATCATGAGAGGAAAGAACTATTTTAAAGGGGGGAAGATTTATCTTGCCCTGTAGTTTTCAAGGCTTCAGCTCTTTGATCCATTGCTATGGGCCTGTAGTGAGGCAGAATAGCCTGGCAGATGAGTGTGCAGTGTTGCGAAGCATCGTACGCCATTAGAGCCAGGAATCTGAGACAGGAAGGGAGCAGGTACAAGCTCTGTATGCCCAGGGCACTCCCAACACCTCCCAGTGATGCCATCACGTTATGAATCAATCAAAGGATTAATTCACCGATGAAGTCAGAACCCTCAAACTCCCTCAGAGCCTCAGGTCTAAACCCAGTTGCACTGGGAACCAAAAACTCAGTGCACAAGCCTTTTAAGAGTATAGCTTATATCCAAACCATAACAATGGAAAACCTGGGCAGGCTCTCCTGCGAGAGCTGATTAAGGAAGGTGGAAAAGAACCCAGTGAAGAAAGTTCCATAAGAAGTAATGGTGTATGGGTGTGGTGTGGCAGGAGAGCCCAGGGAAGTGGGAAAGTCGGTATGTTTTTAGGACCGGAAGTGAGGTGGGGTCAGGTGAGAAGTTCACATTGTCTGATCGCAGCCAACAGAGTAACAGAGTGATTTAGGCAAATTAAAAATGCAGATGGGCATTGTAAATCCCATGGGACAGAGTGTAAGATGGAACGCGAGGGACGCATGGGGCTGAGCGTGTGGGCAGTGGGGATGGAAAGAAGGGTAATGTAGATCATTACTTAGAAGGCAAGATTGACATCACTTGATGATGAGTAATTAACGCCTTTGGATAATAAAAATTGACAAGTTTGATGACTGATTCCTGGTGAAATGCTATAGCCAATTTTTAGAAATGATAAGTGAGTGTTTAATTTAGAAATTGAAGTGGTAGATTAACTTAGCACCTGAGTAAGTGCCTATGAACAAGTCATACCAAATGTATTTCATTTCCTTCTTCAGAGAATACCTTTCCACTAAAAATAATAAACATTTATTTTATAGACGTTGAAAAATGTGAGAAGTGAGGGTAGGTAGAAAAAGTCTGCTACCCACTGATGACATTTTGTCATTGGTATTTTTTTCTACGGATTTTCTAGCACAGTTGTGATTATTCTTTCCTCTGTGATACTTTCTCCTATTAATATTATGATGTTATTTATGACAAAATATGTGTGACCATCACTTGAAATGACAATTGTATTAGGGTTCTCTGGTGAGACAGAATCAACACAATTAATATATATTACAAAAGCAGGTTTATCAGATTGGCCTGGCAGCCCAGCAATGGCTGTCTGTACACTGGAGAAGATAAGAGCCAAGAAACAGATCAGCCCGTGAGGCTGGATGCCTAAGTAGTCCAGTATGCACTGAAAACCTGGAGAATTCCTGGGAACGGCTGACCTTCAGTTCATGTTGAAAGGCCCCAGAAGCTGGGTTCTGATGTGAACAGCACTTCCATTCTGGAGATGTACTCGTGACCTGCCCATGTGTCTCAGCTGATTCTACATCCAATTAAGTGGATAATCAAGATTAACCACCACAGGCTGGCAGGATTGCTCAGCGGGTAAAGCATCTGCTGCCAAGCCTGATGACCTGGATTTGATCCCCAAGGCCACGCGGCAGAGGGAGAACTTATAGGGGTTATTCTCTGACTGTCAAATGGAGGGCACCCCCCAATAAATAAATGAATAAATAAATAAATGCAAATGTGACTTGAAAAAAAAGCCACGCCTGGCTTCCTAAGCCTATAACTCCAGCACTGTGTGGAGTGGAGGTAGGAAGAGAGGAAGAAGATGGCTGAGACTTCCTGGCTGCCAGGCCAGCTCCAGGTTCAGCGAGAGATCCTGACTCAAGGGAACAAGGAAGACAGCAGTAGAGGAAGATACCTATGTCCTCCTATGGCCTCTGGGTGTGTGCAGCCTCCCATGCAAGTGTGCATACACCACACACAGCCTCCGCCTCTCTTTCTCTCCATTTCTCTCTCATACACTGAAAAAATAATTTTATAGTATCAAAATAAATTAATATGAATATACTTTGTCACATACTATCAAATCTCTTTCCAAAAAGATTCTGACAATTGATAAAGCCACGGAGTAATATGGGCTTATCTATTTTGAAATATATTTCTTGTAATATATTATTATCCAAAACAACTAAACAAAACAAAAACACTTCATTAATAAAAATGCCTAATTTTATTTATTTTTGTTGAAAAAATATAGCTTTGCATATGAGGAAAAGGCAAATAGTAGAGAAAGACATGACTAAAAACAAACAGCCAGGCGTTGGTGGCGCACGCCTTTAGTTTCAGCACTCAGGAGGCAGCGGCAGGCAAATCTCTGTGAGTTCAAGGCCAGCCTGGTCTACAGAGCTAGTTCCAGGACAGGCTCCAAAGTAATATAGAGAAATATTGTCTAGAAAAACCAAAACAAACAAACAAAAATGCAATCTCCCCTCTCCCAACTACAAATACTTCCCCCTCCCCTAGAGCAATCACCGTGGAAACTTTCTTGAATATATCTTTCTGAAAAAAAAAAAAAAATCTCATGAATCTGTGAACTAGCACTAGGTACTATTTATATCTGGCTATTCTGGGTCTCAGACACCTCTCCATGTCAATGCATATTATCCCTAGTTCATAAAAAATCAAAATACATTTAACTAGTTCTCTATAGATTCTATAGATTGACATTTAATTCCCTTTTGATAATAATCTGCTATTATAAACAATACTGCAAAGAACATATTAGAATTAGTGTACTTGTGTGGGATGAATTCCCACATGTTAAAGTATATCGAATTTCAGATTTAAAAAGGTTTGCAGCAATTGCTTCTCAGCCTTTTAGTTGAGCTCAGATGTAAAAATGTTTGCAACAATTCACAATCTTATCAGTGTAGTGTAACCTTTTACTTCCCCACAACTTTACTGGTTAAAACCTTGAGTTTTCAGCAAGCTGATGTAGACAAAAAGATTGTCTCTACCAAACCTAAGTGCCATTTAGATAACAGTAACAGTCACTTTGTCCAGTTAACCCAGTTCTTACCTTCTTGGGGCACTTGGTAGCCATCATTATCCACTTTATATTTGGGTCTCGACTATTTCAATTCTATGGTAAATGAAGGTCCTAAAATATTTCCAGCCCATTCCCAACTTTGGAGACTCCTGCTCTGCCCTAGTCTTCCCTGAAAACAGCTAGGGATTCTCCTCTCCATGATGGTCCACATGTCCAACAGCAGCTGGAATCAGTTGTGGAAATACATTTCTACCCCTCTTCAATTCCCTAAGATTAAGGGAATCTCTGAGGGGAAAGTTGAAGTAGGCAAGATAGGCAAAGAAAAAGAGGATAGGGAAAACAGCCAGCAACTGTGAAGGAAGATAACACAGTATTCCAGAGGCCATCCTGAGACCACACAAACAGTAAAGACATGAGACCACCCCAAACTGCCTGAGACCAACACTGCCAACTAGGCCTACTGCTGAGACCAACAAAGTCAATACTTCTAACTATTCTTTGTTTCATTATAGTAGCATCTCTGCATCATTAGCCTTGAAAAATTGTCTGTTCCTACTACGCATCTGACTCTATTACACATCCAAAAATCTATTACACAGGATGAGAAAAGAAGCAAACCCTATTCTAGAAAACTTTCAATCAATTCCTATGAGTCCACCTCCCCATATCCTTAGCTCATAAACAATTCTCCCCTATATTAAAGTGTGCGCCCATAGGCTCATATCCAGAATCCTGGGGAATGCATCTTGCATACTCACCCTGAGCATGTGTGTTCACTCTGAAATCATACTTCCTCCTGATTCCTTAAAACAAAAATCATCTGTGTGCATTCAACTCAGAAATATTTATTGATCTCCTACTATGTGCTGTGCAGTGCTTGTGACATTAAATAACCCAAGTAGAGTTTTCTGCTCTGTAAGAACTAACATTCTAGCACACACAATCAACTTAATAAAAAAAAAAAAAAAGTCCTCTGATAAGAGTGAGGTAGTAAAGGTTGAGGATTCTAGAACCTCTGCCTTACAGCCTCTTGGACAGAAAGACAATGCTGCCTGTGCTAGTTAGAGTTTGCTTTGTTTTATTGTTTTTTAAATATTTATTTATATGTTTTTGAGTGTTAACATAAGTGAGGGTCATCTGGGAAGAGGGAACCTCAACTGAGACAATGCCCCCATTAGATTGGCCAGTAGGCAAGCCTACTGGACACTTTCTTGGTTAATACTTGACATTAGAGGGTGGTGCTGCCCTGGGCAGGTGATCCTGGCTTGTATAAGAAAGCAGGCTGCACAAGCTATGAGGAGAAAGCCAGTCAGTAGGTTCCTCTAGGCTCTCTGCTTCAATACCTGCCTCCAGGTCCCTGTCTTGAGGTCCTGCCCTGACTTTCCTTCACGATGAACTGTAAGCTATAAGATAAAGTAAGCCCCTTCTTCCTACACAAGTTGCCTTTGGAAGTGGTGGTTTATCCTAGCAATAGAGAAGCTAAGACACTCTTTGCTGCTGCATGGGGCAGTGGCTGCTTCTTAGCCACAGTGGTTTCTGTTGTAGTGTTTAGTCAGAGCATCTAGTTGATGGTGCCCAGAGCACACGCCAGCACTCTTGCTGCACAGATGGCTGGGAAAGGGCACATAGGAAGAGTTCAGATTCTGTGCTGAATGCAGAGCTCCTTCTCACAACGTCGGGATTCCTCAATCACAAAGAGGGACTCAGATGCTGAGCAGCTAAAATGAATAGTAACTATCCATACGTGTGATATTTTATTTATTTTTACTAGGGCTGGGGAAAACCCCAGAAAATAAAGATCCCTAAAGAGAAACAGAGTGGCCACAGCAGGTGTAATATGATGGACAGGTGGAGGTAAAATAAAAGCTTAAGGGGCACAGGACCTATGGAAACAATTTGAAATGGCATGCGTATGAATGTGACATGCCCCTGCATACTGCGAAATTTGGGAAGAAAGCAGAGCTTGCCCATGCGAATAGAAGGGTTGTCACACAGAAGACTGAGTGTATTTGTAGAAGCTGCAAAGAACAATCACATTCATCATGTGTCCAACAAATATTGAGTACCTGATATACACAAGCTGCTGCCCTAGGCATAGGAACTACAAATGAACAAGGCACATAAATTCTTATGCTGTAAAACTGGCAGTTTTGGAAGCAAATGATAAAAAGAATTACACACATATATTTATAACGATAGCACTGGATGATATGAAATAAAATAAATCAGAATATATATATATATACATATATATATATTATATATATAAAACAAGGCATGGAGTGTGGCATGTAAAGCAGTTGGAGGAGGCCTCCCTGAAATGGTGACAGCCAAACAGAAATCTGAATGAGGGACACAGCAAGTCTTACAGATGCCTGGGAGCAGAAGTGAAATCCAGTGCAAAGGCCCTGAGGTGGGAACACACATCACTTGTTTGGAAAACACTGAGAAGTTTGTGTGGCCAAAGAGTAGCAGGAAACAAGGTTTAAAACAATAAGGACAGGGTTTAGTGTCATAAAGATCAAGGTAAACATTTTGGTTTATTCTGAACACTAGCCAAACTTGGAACTAGAGAATGATATGATTGAGTTTATACTTTATAAGAATGACTCAAGGGTGAGGGTAGGCTGCCACATGGTAGAAAGGGCAAGGCAGAACCAGAGAGACAAGCTAGGATACTTCAGCCATGGTCTAGGTTAGAGATGGTGGTGGTGGCAAGGTAAGAATTTCAAGGAAACACAGTGTAGAACATACAAGAAAAGCTGTCCAGATAAAGGATGGTCTGAATCCTTCTGAAGGGGGCTCTGTATTGGAAAGAGTTTGGTCTAAACGCTAGAACAGTGGTTCTTGACCTCTTAGGGGTGTTCACTGACCCTTTCACAGGGGTCATCTAAGACCATCAGAAAACACAGATTTACATTATGACTCATAATGGTAGTGTAGTTACAATTATGGAGTAACATTGAAAATAATTTTATGGCTAGGGGTCACCACAACATGAGGAACTGTTTTAAAGGGTTGAGAACCAATACTCTGGTTCTACCTTGCCCTTGGTTCCACGCAGCAGATGTGGAATTCCTAAAGTGTTCCAAAATGTGTGACCCAGAGGGGACAGGGCAAGAACCCCAGGGTCTCCTAGGTCAGAGTTTAGTGAAACTGTTGTGTAATGAGTCCAAGAGTAAATATTTTAGTGCTCACAGAACACTATGTATGGACTTTGTTGCAATGATTAGACTCTATCAAAGTGGTAGTGGCAAAGTAGCCACAAGAAAGTGTGATTGTATTTCAGTAAAACTTTACCGATACAAAACTAGCAGCGTGCCAGGTTTGGCTGCTTTGGCTCACATTCTTGTTTCAGAGTACCGGTTCTCAACAGTTTTACTAAACTGAAGGAATTCCACATCTGCATATCCCATTACATTTCTCTTAGTGAACAAGAAGAATGTTTGTACAAGATACAAACCATTCTTAATTATCTAACAAAAAGCAGTCTGGGCTTCCTTCTACCATGCAAACCACTGGAATTTGCAATGCAAATTCTTGGGTTTTTCTTCCATAAAGGCTGAAGCAAACTGGGGCTGACAAAAAGCTGAAATTCTTCAGAGACTTAAGGGTGCTTCCTTGGCAATGGGTTCAGGACTCCCCAAGAAATGAAGGCGGACAGACAGAAGTGGAAAAGGAAAAACAGCACAAATCACACTATTCTTGGTGAGCCCATGCCAATCAGCAATCAGGACACTTCCTAGACGCTGGTCTTTCCCTGATGCTTCTACCAACAGAAGCATCAATTGGACTATTGTTTTGGAGAAAAAACAAAACAAAACAAAACAAAACACATGGTATCAACAGGACCAATGATGAGGAATCTTTTTTTTTTTTTTTGTTTTTTTTTTTGTTTTTTGTTTTTTTTGTTTTTTTTTGAGGCAGAGCTTGACTATGTAGCCCAGGCTGTCTTGGAACTCTTAATCCCCTGGCCTCAGCCTTCAGAGTGCTAAGATTACAGATGTGTATCACCTTGGCCCAGATGTTAGATATCTTTTTTATTGCAATTCTTTAAATTGTTGGCATCTGTGCATATATCTTATTTTTGAAAAAGGTAGTTCAGAAACAATGGCTCAGATAATTCAAAGACTAAAAAGAAAAATCCTCCAAATGTATTCCTCATGTGGAATTTGCTCCCACAATGATCTGTGTGGTTGCCCGCTGAGCAGTCTCGGCCCTCTGTATTTTGTACTCTTTTTTTACTTTAACGATTATGTAGAAATCCTAAAGCAGTTTACTGTTTGCTTTTTTAGGAGCTGCCTGGACCCAGCATTTGGGCAGCACCAGTAGTTAAAAAGAATCATTACTTTCCTCTGGATTTTTAGTGATACAATGTAGTGTTCTCATCAATTTTAAATAGTTTTTTAGAATATTAATAAGACTGTTGCATAAACTCATACTTCTGGAGCTTAGCTTTTAAAATTCTTCCTAGAGCACCCTTCTTCAAATATATGTAGGACTGGAAGCTGTTTGGTATGTGACTGTTCATTTGTTATACACACCCATGTTTACTTAGTGCTTCTGAATCACTTAAGACCGATTAATCTATGTAACCATTCTGGGCTAGGCTGCACAGCAAGCCATAATACAAACATCACCGTGTTCTTTTTAAACTAGGAGGAATAGGATGCTGGTGAAGGAGTTTTAACTTTCCCAAGCAATGCAACCTTGGATACCTCTGAACTCCTGGGTTTTCCCATCTATAAAATGCAAGTCTCCTCCATCTCCTGATATCAGATCCCCTGGAGCTGGTGTTACAGACAGTTGGTTCTGGGAATTGAATCTGGGTCCTCTGGAAGAGCAACCAGTGCTCTTAACCACTGAGCCATCTCTCCAGGCCCAACACCAAATTATCATAAGATCATTACTGGGGATGAGTTGACTACAAACTAGCACAAAGAAGGTGATTACCAATCTAAAACATCTTGCCTTGGAACAATTCTATATCCAAGGAAAAAAATGTGGTCGTGCCTTAATAATGGTCTCGGCAAGAAAATCTTGGCAATCAGGGTATGAATACCAAGATGCTACTACTACCTAGCACACTTATGATATAGTTTTGTCAACTTGATACAATTGATACAATCTAGGTTCTCCCAGGAAGAGAGTCTCAATGAGCAATTGTCTATACTGTGTTGGCTTGTGGGATGCTTGTGGGAAGGCCCAGCCTGCTGTGGGTAGCACCACTCCCTAGGCATAGGCTTCTGAACTGTGAAAGAGTGGAGAAGTTGAGCTGAGCATAAGCAAGCAGCTAAGCATGTAAACATTTATTTTTCCTGGGATTGTAAACCAAATAAACCTTTTCTCCCCCAAGTTGCCTTTTGTTATATTTTAGCATAGCAACAGAAATGAAACTAGAATAATAACCCACAGCAGGTTACAGCTATATTTTTTTATAGTAGTTCATGTCCTCCAAACCCCTCTTAAAATGTAAGGTTCTGATGGCTACAGTGTTTTTCTCTTTGAGACTATAAAACAATTACATTTCTCCCTTCCTCTTCTCCAAATCCTCCCATATATGCTTCCACTGTCTTCTTCAAATTCATGGCCTTTTAAAAAATTAATTGTTATTACATGTATATATGTATATGAATGTACATATGCATTCCTAAATATAACCTACTCTGTATAATGTTACTTGTGTATATGTTTTCAGAGCTGACCATTTTGTATTGGAGAACCAATTGCTATGCTCTTCCCTGGGGAAGCCCATCTCTTCTGCTGCCAGCTTTCCTCAGTTGCCTATGGTTCTTTGTGTAGGGTTCAGGCCTCATGGGCTTTTCCCCTTGGTATCCCTTGTCCATTGGTATCATCCTTGTCCAGCTTATGTTTAGGCAAGTCATGTTGGTGAGACTATGGATGTGCCTTCTGACATTACTGTAGGAGACACAATCTCACAGTAAACCATGATCTTCTGGCTCTTGCAATCTATCATCCATCTTCCTCCATGTTCCCTGAGCCTTATGGTTTGGAGATGCATCCCCTGGGACTGGGCTCCATCATTCTGTATTTTGTCTGGTTGTGGTTTTCTGTAGTAGTCTCTGTGTAGTGCAGAGAGAAGTTTTCTTGATGAAGAGCGAAGACCACACTTATCTGTGGGTATAAGGACAAATGTTTACGTATTGTTGTTAAGGATTGTGCTGAGTTAGTAAGTTAGTGGTTGTAGGCTCTCTTCCAGTAACCATCACGTCGCTGGCACTGAGTATTTAGCTAGGTTTTCAGGACCAGGCATGGTTTCCCTCTTTTTGAAGAGGTGATGAGTAAACTTTCTAAGTTCTCAATAGGAAACAGAGCTTGGCCTGAAACTTTTGTCCTCATCTTTCCATGAGATGAACTAGGGAAACCAAATCACTAAAATGTACAATGTTTCCTCCAACCCCATTCAGATAGAAACAGAGTATTTGAAGTCTAAAAATCCCAGAAAATCAAGACTTATGGACATGTTAAGTATGGCAGCCCCCAAGTGCCCAACTGGAAGAAGTAGGGTCCAGTTTCAAGTGCAGAAAATGATGTGTAACATGGTTATTACTGATGAAATTTTTAATCAAGCAAATGTGTTTTTTATCCCGTAAACTAAAAACAGAAAAGAAAACCCAAGAATAGAAAACCTGTATCAACAAGTGTATTGCTTTTCTTTCACAGGAGCCCTCTGAATCCCAAACCCACTGGAAACTTCCCTTCCTCTTCTCACCTGGGGGGGAGGGTGGAGATTGAGCAGGGCAGGAAATGTGAAGAAAACAAAAACAAAAACAACAAACAGACAAATGGTCTACACCACAAACTACACATGTGAACTTCAAGATAGACAGTGGGTAAATACTTAGTTATTCTTAATTTGCTCTAAACCTTGCAAATTTTGGTGAGTTTATCAGATACAGTCTAGGAAAAATAAGAAAGGACAAGAGGGAGAAATTTCTATGTAAGCAAAAACAAGGAGGGAAAAAAGTGGTAGCGTTTATACTCAAGCTTCCCAGTAACCAAGGTAAAAAGGGAAATGTGATGAGTTCCCTTATTTTTCATCTATTAGTAAGAAAAAAAAAAAAAAAAACAAAAAACAAAAAAAACAGGCCAGTTATTCAAGAAAGACAAATCTTTCCTGACACGGAGCTCTGAAAATAATTGTCACAAGGTTTTTGTAAAAAAGGACCTTGAGCAAGTTAATGGATGGTATTTTCTAGCTAAGAGATTTTTCATATGTATGAGAAGCTGAGTTGTTAGAAATGCTCTTTCACTCAGGATTGGAAAGATGGAATCTTTTTTTTTTTTCTCATGCACTCATGCTCCGGCCAATACTTACATCTTTGTCCACACATATATACCTTCAAAAGGTATGTGGTACAGAGGGACTGTGACCAGAGAGAAGACACAACAAGGATGTCATTCTCATGTCTTCTCAGAGATGCAAGAAGTGAACTCCCTTTGAAGCTAGCAGAGTGGAGCTCTCAGCCCAGCAGCCTCCACACCAAGTCCCAAACTTCATTGCTTCCTGTCTCTGCCGTTCTTTTTCTCAGGTTCAGGGCTACAGGCTGGCAGACCATGCCTACCACCAGCAGTGGATTTCCGTTTTCTGAGTCTCCATGAAGAAAGCAGCCTGCTTCCTACCCAGAGAGCTAAATCTATAAGAGATTCCCCAGGTGCCTGGATCCCAGAAAGAAGTCTTTTCCCCCAAGGAAGTTCACTGGCTCTGGCTGCCAGACTCCAGGACTTTGAGAGCTACTTTCGTCTATAAAGGGCACACCTCAACTACATATGCCCCTCTTCCTCATATCTCCTATGTCCCTCTTGAAATGTATGGACCCAGGGATTGATATGTAAAATAGGAAATAATAATTAAAACAAAACAAAACAAAAAACCAGAAATTCAGGGTCCCCTCCTGCTGCCACCCAGGAATCAGAGACAACCTGGCTTCAGACTTGCTCTGTGGACTTCTCACTAACTATGTGGCATAAAATCTCCCCCTTCACTTGAGACCTATAAAAAGGGACCCCCCCCACTCTGTCCGAGAGAGACCGACCTCTCTTCTGAGGCCCTGGCATGCTGTCTGCCTATCTGTCCATGGTATTCATAATTCTTCTGATAACCCTCTTACCCAATAAGGCAATCAGCCGTAGTGTCCCCATGAACCCAGACCTAGAATCTTTCACTTTCTCCTCTTGAGGAGGAAGATGAAGTCAAGAGAATCATAAGTAGGGGAGGCATACTCTTACACACCATCTCTGTGGCAAAGTTCCTTCCTGGCTTGAAGGAAATGACCAGGAATGAGATCCTAAGAGGTCCAACACATGAACTAGAGATGGTACATGCAGTCATGTATAGATGAAAGACTGGGTTTTTGGTGTCATAAAACATGGCAACTACACAGAGAAAAAGATGCAAACAACGACACAGAGAAATGTGCCTTTCAGAGTGCAACTGTGATGGGTGAGTGCTCATTAAAGACTTAATAAAAAAAACCTGAACGTGACATTAAGTGCTATTTACTGGATTAACCCTAGGCTGGGCCCTGAAAGTTCAAAGTTCCTTTGAAGTTAACATATTAAGAAATCTCTTTCCAAATCAGATCACCATCAGTTCTAGATTTTTCCTAATGGCTAAGTGGCAGAAAAGTTGACTAATTATAAGTTTTAACCAGGAAGGAAAAGGAAAATCATGTTCTTTATGATGAACACAATAGCAATAATATATCCCATGGCTGGGGTGAGGGTGGAGCTCAGTTTAGTAGAGTGCTTGCTTAGCATTCATGAGGTGCTAGGTTCAGTCCCCAGCACTGCATAAACCAGCCACAGTGGTGCACACTTGTAATCCCAGCACTATAATTCCACGTAGGGGGATCAGAAGTTCAAAGTCATCGTAGGCTACATATGAGGTTGGAGACCATCTATGTGAAGGCTTCTCATAAAAACTGATGCTCATGATAATGCCCACTAACCAATTAGAAAAGAGTATGGAAGCAAATGGTATTTGCCAAGGATGATTTTTTTTTTCCTTCTGAGTAGTTGATTTCTTTCACATGTTCATAGTAGTTCTATTCCTTAATGTAGCCCTACATCTTAATAACCTCGACGTGACGGTAATTTCTTTAAAATATTAAAGTTCGACTCGTCATTAAAGTAACCATTATCATCCTTGATGCCATTAATATCGCTTTATCGACCTTTCAGTCTAAGGAGTGTGGAGAAATTGGTCATTAGTATCTCTCAGGTTTGACTCAGGATCTAAGCTGTGTAAGACCTGGAGGTTGCAAAGGGGAAGGGGGCGGCATTCTGTCCTCAGGTATCAGATCTGATGCCTACCACAAGCCTGGAAGTCCCTGGCTTTCTAGGTTTCAAGAAAAGGCACACATATTCAGTGCATGGAGGAGTCTTCTTCGTGGCATCGTCACAGCTCTGAGCGGTTACAAAAACCCACAATAGAATAAAGACATAAAACACAGCACACTCATTAAGGAGTATGTAATAGAAACATGGCTATTTTAGGTAGCCGTAGCATTTGGATGTGAACCTCGAGACTCTCCTGTGACCACATCTGTGTATATTTATAAACTTAGCATAGAAACATGCGTCACAACTGATCTCTTGAAGTAGCAGTTTTCTGTGTGGGGGACGACTGTGGAATGTGACTGTGAGATTTGAAAGGGCAGTGGGGTGGATGGAGAAAGTAATTGTTCCGGCTGAGCGACTCTCCACAATGCATTTTTGATGCAGTGACTAATTATTGCAATTATTTTCATCAGCAAGGACGCCGGTAGAGCTAAACATATTTATTTTCTTTTATTCCTCCCTAAAAAGTGTAATATTTCAAGCTTTAGAGGAATTCCATATGTCCCCTCCCTATAGTTAGGAAGTACGCTCTCACATGTTGCCACAAATGGTGAGCTACCTCGCTTCCGCTATTCCTTCTGTGACATATTTCTCTCTTCTAGTATCAGCTTGATAAAGCCAATCCAATCTTAATGAAAACATCCAGCCCCTGACTTGCTAATATCCTCAGCTGACATTTTTGGCTCCCTGTCATATACCTGTGTAGAGTTGGTTGTCAAAATGCTAAGAATTTAATCTAATGAGCAGTCATAGTATTTCCATAGGGGATAAAAAGTAGTAAGTATAGCAAGTGTAAGTCTTTGAAATTAGAGTTTTGCTCCTTGTAAAATTAATGACTATAGTTTTAGAGGTTTATATCAAGTGTGGACTCTCTATTGACTACTATCCAAAAAGTTACAGAAGAAAGCCAGAGCCCTGTTTCCACAGTTAGAAAGACGAAAGATGAATATGTTAGATCCATTACATCAAGCAGCGATTCAATTTCTACACTTTGTATACACACACACACACACACACTTTATACAACTGAGAAGAATACATTGATTGGATCTGAAAGGAAAAGAGCTAGGAAGCATATTCCTCAAGATGTAACCCATGAGGAGCAGTGTGGTTAAGAGCCGTCTACACAGCTACAGAAACAGGCACTAACAGAAGCCAAGCCAGTCTGTCTCCTTCTGGTTCCCAAATTGTTATCAAGAGACAAGTGCCTGAATCTATGCATTTGAATTTGTGTTATTATTAAATGCACCTCCATTAAAAAAAATTCACCCCATAATTGTCTGTTATTTGGCCAGACAATTATGTGGTTAATTTGATTTTTCAGTCTTTGAACAAAATCTTTGGTAATTTAAAATGCCTAATGAGTGGAAAACATTGGGACTACCCTTCTTTCCACATGAATGAAGTACATCCAAGAATGATCATGCGTGAAAATCAAACTATATTTCAATTTTCTAGCATTGACAAGTAAATCTAACTACTATAAATTCATTTAACAACATTAAAATTCAGAAGCCTGGAATTTTATAACATTGGCGCAGTACAAAAAAAAAATCAGTAACTGCAGGACATTCATTTTTAAAATTTGGTGCAGGGGTATAATGTGTTGGTGTGGGGGGCACATGCCATGACACAATGTGTGGGGAGGTCAGAGTAGGGGGGATAATGTGTTGGTGTGGAGGTTGGAGCACAGGGGTGCATAGTGTGTTGGTGTAGGGGGGCACATGCCATGACACATGTGTGGAGGTCAGAGCACAGCTTTGTGGAGTTGGTTCTCTGCTTCTACCTTCATGTAGGTTTTGGGAACTGAACTCAAGTCATTGGGCTTGAGCAGTAAACACCTTTATCCACCCAGCCGTTTCTCGTTTTAGGGGGAAGGGGCTGACAGTAAAAACCTGTGAAACTAAATGGAAAATTTGTAGGTACAAATTTCAGAAAGTTTGTTTTAAAGTGGCAGTGAGACCTGCTAATATCTCAGAGAAGACCATAAATGTCTGCATACTTCATGCTTTCTTCATTCATAATGGCTTCCCTTAAACGCAGATTATGGCTATTTATTACTTAACAAATTACAGTTTTAAAATGCCTTCTGTCTTACCTAGAGGCCTAATGAGGATCTACCATTATGAGATTTTCTTTCAGGCATTTTTGGAAAAAATCCAAAAATAGACTTTTCATTTATGACTGCAGAGAACGGCTTGATGAAATAGTAATTGTGGGACTTACTCATATTTATTGTATTTTTCTTAAAGATGGCCTGAATAGATTTCACATTTCATTACTGTGTCATACTGCAGCAGAATAAACTTAAGACATAAGCCACTTTTTGCTCCAGCACAATCACTAAATAGCCCTATAAATGCAGAACCCTCTATATGTGACACTTTCTGATCTAATGTTTCATACTTCTCCAGATATTACAATTCAGAACTCCATTCTTTTCAATTTTAACAGTAATTGGCTTTTCATAAAATTTCAAAGTTGGGAGGTATATTAGTTAGGATTGCATCCAGCTGCCAGGCTCAGACAACCCACAACATCTTAAACAGGAAGATGCCAGACTCAGACAACCTAAAACATCTTAAACAGGAAGAGGCCTTGGAGTCTGAAAACTGCTCATTCTCCTTGGCAAATGGCTTTTGTTCCCTAGATCATAATGCGCCTTCTCTGCTTCCTGTCCTCCAGTCTGCATTCCAGGATGGAGAGAGGTCATAGTGAGGGGCAATAGACTAGAGGCCTTATCCCATGCCCATTGAGTCTCTCTGGTTTTTTGTTTGTTTGTTTTGTTTTGTTTTTAGGTAACCCATACACCATCACAATCCACTCATTAAACATACATATTCCAATGGTTTTCAGTGAGTCATGAACATTATGTAATTCTATTACCCTCAAATAAAAATCTACCTATTAGCTGTCAGTAACCATCACCTCCATCATCCACAAACTCTGGCACTGTCTGTATTTTGTTTCTATGGAGTTACTACCTATTTTGGTAATTCTGGCATTGTTGATAAGTTGAATTAGATAAATAATATGTGGGCTCTGTCTCTGGCTTCATCTAGCACAATATTGTCACCATTCATTGTATGGCTATAACCCATTTGTGTATGGACATTTGGGCTATTTCCACTCTTTGGCTATTAAGAATAATGCTCTGTATTTATGTTTGAGCTTTTTTATAGAAATATGTTTTTCAGTTACTTGGATATAGCTAGGAATTTCCCAGCCACATGTTTTTTGTTGCTGTTGTTTTGTTTTTGTTTGTTTGTTTTTGAGGAACTGCCAAACTTGTCAAAAAAAATGGTAAGATGGCTCTGTAGGCAAAGGTGCTTGCCAGGAACACTGATAACTTGAGTTTGATCCCCAGATTTCACATGGTGAAAAGAGAGAGCTGATTATAAGCTGTTCTCTGACCTACACACACACACACACACACTCACACATACACACGATGGATGATGGATGGGTGGGTGGGAAGGTAGGTAGATAGGTAGATAGATAATTAAAAATAAGTATGAGGGGTGGGAAGTATGTAAGATAGATTGAAGTGCTATGTGCAATATCATTCCCTAGACTCATAAAACTACTATAATTAACTCACATCAACTGTAGTGACCAGCTCTGGGTTAACACAAGACCAACCATTCAGAGAAATGAAAGGGGCTCATGGAGTTTACCTCTAAACTATCATCTATCAGTAGATTCTGGGAGAGGGGGTATATCCCCATCTTTAGTTGTATGCTTGCTGCTGAATCCACCAATCTCAACAGATAGTCACACAGATGGCCCAAGGTAATCTTGGTGGGTCACAAAACGAAATAGACATTTAAGGGGAGGGTGGGATACAGGAGTAGTAGGGACATGGGAGGTGACAGTGAACAGTGTGCAAAGGGTGCACACGTGAAACTGGAAAGAAGTAATAAAAATTAAATTCATAAATGCAATTTTAAACAGAAAAGAAAAGAAGCTACATCACTTTTCAATCCCACCAGCAGTGCACAAGACTTCCAGTGAGCTTATCTATTTCTTCAAACAACCTTTTCTCAAAACGTTGCCCAGTCTTCCACAGAGCTTTCTCTCATCTCATTGGCCGGAGCTGGGTCACATGGCCACCCTTACGCTAACTCTAAGGGAGCTTAGGAAAATGAGTACTCCAACCTTTACATTTCTAGTGTAGAAGGAAAAAGAGGGTTGGATTTTGTCTCCTGAGAGGATGTTATGTTTTCTCATGGAAAACTCAAATCCCCACTGCATGTAGTGGTAGATACACTGTAGCCCAAACTTCTCAGGAAGCTGAAACTGGACAGATGGCTAGAGAGTGCATCCTGGGCAGCATAGTGAGAGACCTTATCTGAAACATAAACTCAAAAACAAAATAAACAATAATAAAAAAAAAAAAACCTAATGGGCATGTGATCTGGTTTATCACCATGGAAATTAGCATGTCAGTTCCTCAAAGAACTAAAAATAGAGTTACCATATGACTCAGACATACCGCTGCTAGGCATGCTCGTGAAGCACTGAGTCAGCATGCCACAGAGATAGAGCCATGTTCGTGTTTGTTGCTGCATTAGTCATAATAGCCAAGCTAGGGAACCAGGTTAGATGCTCAACAAACGAACGGACGAAGAAAAGTGATACACACACATTGGAATTTTATTCAGCTGTGACGAGGAATGAAATTATGACACTTGCTGGAAAGCAAGCAAATGGAACTGGGCCTGATCGTAGGTGGAAAGACACATGTTTTCCTTCACACGGAGAACCTGAATTTAAATTTATATGTACATGCATGAGTGTGTGTGGACATGTAAATGTGTGTATGTATAAATGCACACATAAATGAAGGGCATGAGAGTAGAAAGGAGAAGATTGTGACTTGAAAGCCGAAGGGAGAATCATTTGGCAGAGAGAAAAGGAACCAGCAAGGGAGAGGGAGGAGGAATGGTATCTGATAAATATGCATAATGTTACAATGAAAGCCATTACTCCGTGTGCTAAAAACCAATCACAGATCTTTATTACTGTTTTTTGGGGGGTGGGGCATGGAGACAGTTTCTCTGTGTAGCCCTGACTGTCCTGGAACTTGCTTTGTAGACCAGGCTGGCCACGAACTCACAGAGATCTGCCTGCCTCTGTCTCCCGAGTGCTGGGATTAAAGGCGTGCACCCATACCATCTGACCCTATCTTGGATCTTTAAATACAAAGTAAGATAAACTTTAAAATCCACTTAGTAACAGAAATGTCTCTGTTTCTGTGTCTCTCTGGTAGGGGGAGCACCACATCCTGCTGGAACACTCCCATTATAAGGGTTCTGTCTCTGAAAGGACCATTGTGCCATGTTTATGCAGGTCTTATTGCTAATGTTTCCTAGAGACTAAATAGTAAATCTAATATTCTCCCTTCAGAAGTAATAAAACAAAGGGAATGTGGGGATGGAAATGTAGCGGAGTCATTAATAATGGAAATGTGATGTTTCAGCCATTATTGCCTGGCTCTCAGGAGGGCTCAGTAATTGTCTTCCTCTCTTCTACCTCTACCCCCCACTCTGGTTTTCCCTTCTCTTTCTATCATGGGATGGCACAGAGGATGCACTTTGCTATTGTTTATGGTTAAATTATACATTTCTAGAACACCAAGGATGATGCTGTCTAATTGACGTTGGTCCACACCTGCTACAAGGGAGGTGCATGTGTGAACATTAAGGAATGGTTTTCCTATAGAAGGGAGAAAAAATGGGCGATGGGAGAAACCATTCACAGGCCTCAGCCCTGGGTTATCAGCATGCAGGGTGCCTAATGAGTTGCTGAATAATGTAACACTTCTTTAGTTCTTTGGATGCTTCATGATTAAATGTTATAAATATTTATGATTTATTACTGATGCTTTGGATGGGATAGGCATTTGGGAGGCTCATGGATCATAGTGATTGGAAAGGAAAATAAGAAAATAAAACTACACAAAGCTGTTTATTTATCACACCGCTCTAAAGAACCATGTGGTTTGTCAGAAGTAAAAGTGCCCATAGGCAACACCGTCACAGCCCTTTCTTTTCTCATTGATTATTTCTCATAAGCATATATCGACAGGATACAGGAGTTCACACAATCACTTTCTAGTAATGGCCCACTTGCCTTTGAAGGGCTCTGTTAAGCTGCAAAATCAAAGAGTTCAGCATTGTATGCCCAGCAACAGCCATCATGTTGGGTTATACAGGGCACCATCACTAGGAGCTTTTTTCTTTAAAGCCAAAACCAGGGCTGAGAGTTAGCTGTCCCAGCTGTAGCTGCATCTTGGCCTGGTTGCAAACTTTTTTCTCCCATCTTCTTTGGTTCTACTGGTTAGTAGCTTAAACACTGACAGTAGAGATGATTGCTAGAGGCAGCTGGAGTCACAGAAGCAACCATGGCTTGAATTAACTATCTCAGAAAGCTGAGTTTGATTCCTACCTCTATGAGCTGTGTGGTCTTGAGCAATTTGCCCCCTCTGAGCTGCATTCCTTGATGGAATAACTACAAGAGTCGGAAAAACTGACACACATGACTCTCTGGCCAACAGTAGCAGGCATTTCCTCTACTTAAAGAAACCATTAGCAAACCTTTGACTTCCACTGCATCTTAGAATAGAATTACCATATATTAGTGGTCAGATAAGTGTATTACTGAGACGTGAGGAAAAGTTAGCACATATAGAAAAGAGAAAAACGTTTTTATCTCAGTGTACACACCAGTACTAGAAGCAGAGGTAGGCAGATCTCTGTGAATTCAAGGCCAGTCTGGCAAACAAAGGTACACAGAGAAATCTGTCCTGAAAAACAAAACAAAACAAAAAGGATTTTCTTCTTTGACTGATCCTATCCTATAGATACTGAGAACAAAGTCATTGAATGAGGATTTTTCACCTGTGTTATCTCACTAGATTTTTCTGCATCCACTCTTTGAGTTCATTATTAGTTTTTTCACCTTTACTGATGAGAAAAATCAAGACCCTGAGAGGTGAAATGCTTTCTTTGCCCAAGTACATGAGCTGTAACGGAGTCCGGATTTGTATCCAGGTCAACCACCCCACATGTACACAAGGCAATGGCAGGAGCACGTTTGGGTTTTGCTCTCTTGATGAAGAAAAGGAAAGGCAGGACTGGCATCGGCACATGCCTTGGTGCACACCTTTAGTCTCAGCATCCAGGTGGTAAAGGGACCAAACCCTCATCTAGCCCCCTGCTTTGGCAGCCATCAAGGGGGAGGCCTCTGACTGGGCAACAAGTGCTGAGCTTCTGACCTTGCCCCAGTCACCAGAGGAAGCCAGATATCCTCCATGTGGCAAGGGTTAGCTGGCCGGCTCTGGAATGCAGACTATAGCAATCACCCTGGGGAAGTCTATAGACCATAGCAACCTGGCTGCAGCTACAGTTGACCAATCAACACAGAAGTGCACCAATCCTGAGACTGTTGCTGACCCCAAACACTCCCCTTGCTCTACCCCAATAAGTTCCCTGCCACACGGTACCCCCCCCCCCCATCCCGGGCCTTCTTACTCCACCTGCTGTGTCAGATGGACAGAGGACCCGAGTTAATACAGTTAACTTATTAACTAATTAAAGACTCTGCTTTCACATCTGATTAGGTCTCTTGGTGATTTGGGGGTTCAGAATTTGGGCACAACAGTGGCAGAGGCAGGTAGCTTTCTGTGAGTTTGAGACCAGGCTGATCTATAAACTGTAGACCAGACAGGGCTACAAAGAAAAACTTTTTTATTATTATTTTTATTATTATTATTTAATGGAGGGTGGGAGACAGGGAGAGAGGACAGCAGGGAAGAAAGGGGCATCGAGGAAGAAGGACTCTTCCCCTTTAAGGACAATTTCTTTAAAGAGTCAACTCAGTCCTCTTGTCCACTTGCCATACAGATATCTGTCCTATGGCTTCAAAACAGCTCTTTTTTCTGAGGCTCCCAATCTACTCTACTCTGAAATATAAAATCTCACTGATTCTCTGCGTAACAAAGAAAGGTCACTTGGATAGAAATTAGTTTCTTTTAGCTTGTCCTGACCTGAGTCTAAGAAAGCTTTACAGTGTAGATGCGAATGATGTACTGCTCACTCATGGCATCCAAGGGGCAGATAAAAACCTCACACTTCCCAGGGTGTTCCTGCAGATGGAGAAAGCAACAATTGCTACATGTGTGTGACTGACAGCTCAGTGTCCTCGGCCAGATAAGGAAATCTCTCCTGAGGTCAAATATTCATGTCACTAAAGGAATTTCATGTCTCTTTAGTTGAAAAGGCATTTTTAATAACTCATCATTGCCATATTCCCCTATTTTTTTTTTTATTCAGACTCCTCCTCCCCCCCCCAAAAAAAAATCAAATAATCCTATCACGCAGCAAGAGGAGAGTATTTAAAATACCCAAGAGAGTTAAACATCTTTTCAGGACTAGATAGAAGGTCATTCAGTCTCCCCACACCAGAGAGTCCTGAGTGAAAGAAACAAAGCAGCTAGCAAAACCAGCCTGGTAGCCTTGCATGCTGCAAGAGCCTCAAGTGAGGGTCCTAATGGCACCAATACGCGAAGTCTGTGTAACACGGAGGAAGGGAATGGCACTTAACCAGGCATGCTAGCAAATAATGTATCTGACTAGCTCCAGCACATAGGAAATACTACCTTCAAATTAGAACCATGGAATCGGAGGTTTAGAGAAAAGATGGGACTAACTCCCCAGCCCCACAGATGCTAAGTGACACAGCAGGAACTAAAATCTAGGCCCTCTCTCTTTCCTCCTCCATCTCTCCCTCCCCCCATCCTCCCCCCCCCTCCCACCCCACTTGCTTGCTAAGGATTGAGCCTTGGGCTTTGTATATGCTAGGCAAGCACTCGACAGCTAAGGTGCATCTCCGGCCCAAACAGGACTTGGTATTTGGCCAGGTTGATCCCAAACTCTAGGTGCCCCTTGCCTCCGCTTCATGAGCATTGGCCTTGTGAACATGGATCACTACACTCAACTGTTCAGCTCTCTGTAACTTCTTTCTTTCTTTGAGCTCTGGCCCCACTTGTGTCAGAGCATGTTACTTACCTGCTGCTCCCTAACACGACACCAAAAAGGCGGTAGCTTAAACAACACAAGTATCTATGAGTGAGGAATTCAGGCACAATTTAGTTGGGTGTTCTGCTCTGGTTCCTTCCCAAGACTGCCAGGATCGGAATCTCAGCAGAGGTCTACCTCCAAGTTCTTTGCAAGCTCTTAGCTTCTCCCCATGAGTCACAGGCTGCCCTGAGCTCTCTGCTGTGTCCAATTAGAAGCTTATTTCATCAAGGATATCAAGGGAGAGTTTGCTGTCAAGATGGAAGTTAGTCTGGTGCCCCTTGCTCCCCACTCATGCAGTAGTCACAGATCTGCCCACATTTTTTTTTTTTTTTTTTTTTGTTTTTGTTTTTTGAGACAGGGTTTCTTTATGTTGCTTTGGAGCCTGTCCTGGAACTAGCACTGTAGATCAGGCTGGCCTTGAACTCACAGAGATCCACCTGCCTCTGCCTCCTGAGTGCTGGGACTAAAGGCATGCACCACCAGTGCCCGGCACAAACAGGTCTGCCCACATTTAAAGGAATATGGACATGGAAGTTAGGGCATCTCAGAATTATGCCAAATGTTCCATATTTCCCTGTATATTTCTACCAACTCATACACTTGTCATGAAGTCCCTTATGCAGAGCAACAATGACATCAAAAAGTTTATAATTACTTTCAAAGCTCCTTAAAGAGGATAAAGATGTAGGTTAATTGGCACAAAGCCCTGGATTGGAGCTCCACAAACAAGGCGTGGTGGTGTACACCTGCAATGGCAACATTTGGGAGGCAGAGGTAAGAGGATCAAAAACTCAGGTCATCGTTGGCTACTAGTATTAAATTCAAGACAAGTATAGGATATATGAGTACTTATCTTAAAAACCAATGGACCAACAAAAAAATTCCAAACACTTAAAAATCCCAGCTGGGATTTTAAAAATAATTATTACCTTTGATTGTGTAGTGTTCATTGTTGTTATTGCTGTTTTCAAGACAAGGTTTCTCTGTGTAGCCCTGGCTGTCCTGGAACTTATTCTGTGGACCAAACTGGCCTTGAACCCGAGTGCTTGCATTAATTAAAGGCGTGAGCCACCACCGCCAGGCACCTTGGGCTTTAATATTAGCTGTATTGGTGCCCTAAGTCTGGAAATAAGCTTGTTGCATGTAGAACACCAGGAAAGTGAGCAGTTACCAGGCCAGTGGGCTCATGAGATGAATTTATGGACTGGTTCCAGAGGCTGCACATGCTCTCTGGAGGACTTCCAGCCAGGACTGTCTCCTGGGTCAAGCTGAGGTCCCCCTGAGGGAATGAAGTCTGAGAAGCCCCACAGAGAAACTCCAAGGCTTCTGGAGACACAAGCCTGCAGGAAACAGAACAATGCAATGAAAGAAGCTGGTTCGGAGATGATCCTTTTCATTGCTTTTGAGTGCCTGAAGCCCTACTCATTCCACCAGCAGAATGCAGTCTGCCTGAATTATAGAATTATAGCAGCTTCAAAAAAAAAAAAAAAACAAAAAAACAAAAAACCTCTTCGCTATCACCACATATATATGTCTCTCTGTGTGTATATATATGTATGCATGACACCCAAAATTTAGCACATGAATTCTCACTGCTGCTGCAAAAATTGTGTTCCTGCCCAACCATCTTGCCGTACATCACACCCAAAAGAAGCTTTGGGAATCTCCCAGAGCCTGATGACACTGTAGGAAGGGAGGTGGAGGTCAGGATGGGGACCAAACCCACCCATCTCCTGGCTCCATGTAATTTCTTCAATAACTTCAGCATAGTGTGACACTGGTTTGTGACACTGGTTTACCAAGGAAAAGCTAACAGATTTTTGTCTATAAATAACTGCCTGGCAGTGCTGTGGTGACAATTTATATAATAGAACTCATGCTTAAATAATAAGGTAACAGCTTTGGACTGTGAATTTTAAATTGTTTTATTGAAATGTAGACTGATTAACAGGCAAGACTCTTCTAATTACTTTAATGATAGGCTCTTAATGACAAGAAGCCATAGAAATAAAAACACGTTAAAATGACATTTTTAATGAAGTGGCACCTGGAAGCCTGGACTTTTCCAAGCAAGTCGGGTGACCCATTGTTACCTGGAAACAATGTGCGTGCACACAGGGGTGGGAGAGTGCTCCTTGGGAGAATTATTTATGACCAAATTTCACTGGTAATGCACTCCGGATAAAGATGGGTAGCATTGTAAAATGAATACTGGACTCTGAATCAAAGGCTGGTCTCTAATTGTGACATTGTTCAGCTGTTTGGCCCACGTGTCCACCTCACCTTTCTTGAACTCCATATTTCATATGTAAAACACAGAGAATGGAGCTAATGGCTCTAAATTCCTCTTTCAACTTTAGAACTCCATGATTTCATTATTCTATTATAAAGAATGATAAACCTTTTGGGAAAAGAGATTGAGTACATCTGTTATTGATTCATAAGTACACGTAATAATGGCAGCTTTAAGGACACAGGCAGGACTCTTCATGGAATTTAACAACATTAAATGGGAAGTGCTCAGTTGGTAAAGGTGCTTACCACCAAGCCTGGCTGTTACCTGTGTTAAAGACCCACATGGTCGATGGAGAGAACCAACTCCTCCTGAAAGCTGTCCTCCAGCCTCCACACACATGCCATCACACACACACACACACACACACACACACACACACTTTATGATTTTTAAATGGACTGTACCTATGTGCCCAACACTATAATAAGTGCCAGGTTTGAATGGGTGAGTAAGGCTGTGAGTACAAGAAAGGACAATGGGTGTCTATCCACCATTCAGTCATTCATTTCCTAAGCAAATTTTTATTGCTTTTAATGAAGAAGGTTTCACTGAGAAGGTAACATATGAAATCTAAGAACAGCCAAATAGATTACCTTGTGGAAAACGTGAAAGAATTCTCCTGAAAAGGAACTGCATCCACAGAGACTGATTGGCTGTTAGAAAGTCAGTACTGTGAAAGGTTAGAATGTTGCAGGCCCAGAGGCTAATTGCCTTATCTTGGGCTTGCTCTAGCCCTCCAGAACAGCCATTCCTCACCTAGCTCTGTGTTGGAGCTAACATCTTGTGACTAATAGACAGGAACTTTTTAGAATCTATTAACTTAGCAGACTACTAGTCTCCATCGATCCAAAAGCTAAAAAGATATCAGATAGGATTTGGGGCATATAGCAAAGCTTCCCCCATCTCTCTGTACCCCACCTCTCAGATGTACACACCAATGTATTTTAAATTTCCCATGATTTATGGTTTTCTTTGTTCTGTACAACTATAAAAACCTCATGAAACTGTGTCCTTGTGGGGACATGGAATTTGAGGCAAACTAACCCTGTGTTCCTGGGCCATGATCACTCATATATGCTCCAGAATAGACTATCTCCCCTTCCCTTTAAGATGGGAGGTGTTGTGTTTGCAGAACAAAAGGCATTCCCAACAGGAAGTGTAAATTGAATGCTTCTGAGTAGGAGTGGTTTGTATTGTCCTGGGATTAGTGGAGAGGCCAGCAGGGCCAAAGCAAAGTCCAGGGTAAAAAAAATGGAAGGGAAGGAAGTTCCAGAGACTCACAGCTGAGTCATAAAAGTGTAAAACTGCATCCATCTTCTGTACAACTTGTGCACTTCTGTCTTGAAAGTCCAGAACATTCTCAGCCACCATCTCTGAGCAAACAAACATCTTATCTGTTGCTCTCTGCCCTCCTTTTCAGGAATTCCTGCTCCAGCTAGAGTTGCTCAACCTCTCTTCCTTGCTGACAGATTTTAGCTTTAATCTCTCTATTATTCTGGGCAGCATTCTCTGACTTTCTCAGTGTGTTTTCCAAGTCTTTGGCCATCTGTTAAATGTGTCCAGTCTGGAGTTTGTCTTATCAGTATTTACTTCAGCGATTGCACAGTCCTTCTTCCCTGGGTTTCCCAACCCTCACTTCATACCCACCTGCTCTCATTTCATCTGATGCTCAGGGTTCACATTCTCATTTTTTTTTTTAATGAGTGCTAGCCTCCCCCCCCCCTTTTTTTTATTTCTTTGGGTTGTCTTAATGTATTTTAAGGACTTTAAAAATATTAATCTATTATTTTCATTTCACTTTGAGTAAATGCATCTCCGAGTTATTTCTACCGTTTTTCATTTCTCCACGTATTTTGGAGAGTTGGAGGCCCACTGTGAATAGGCTTTACTGTATTCTGTCTCCCTTTCTAGACTCAACGATTTTACGGCTGCTTTGTTCTGGCCCTCAGGTCCCAGTGTGCAGACGGCAACCTTTTCACCCACAGTTCTGAAGCTTCATCCAACTGCAATTGAAAAAGATCCCATCACTGACCCAGTCCTTACTTTAGGTAAGGCTTGCTACTTCCCACCTTTTAAGTTACTCAGTTGCATACTCTCTGGACTCCAGGGAGGGGTCCTTTGGAACATTTCTCATCTTCCTCTAGAGCTGGGGGAGTCCGTGAAAGTTCATGCGTCAGTCAGTGCCCTGCCCTGAATGCACAGCGCACATTAGTCCCTGTCACCACACCAGATGTCTGCAGTTCACAGTCTGTGCTCACAGGCATGTCAGGAAGGCTTCGGTATTGGAGTTTTGAGTACAGCATTTGAGTTTTGGTGTCTTTTTAAATGCTTTAATCTGCCATCCTTATGTTTTGAGCCCAGGAATAGCGTGTAGACATAAAGTGTAAATTCACATGCTACCTTCACTAGACGTCTCTTCAGGAGAGATCTGAGAGACCTGGAATAGTTCTTAAAGAATTGGTGGGCTCAGAGTAGGCTGGGGAAAGTCCATTTCCAGAGCCTAAATCAGGAACACATCTGACACACGCAAGAAAACAGAGGCAAGCAAGTAAGGTCTTTGGGAGCTAGCAGATCCCTAACCAGGGACACATGCCCCAGTGATGGACTACACTGCCACACTACCCTTACTGTGTAATTGCTCAGAGGCTCAGCCCTGCAACCCCTGCTCACATCTGTATCCCTCTGCCTTGTACAGGGCCTGGCACAGAGAAAGCACCCAAGACGTACATGTGGAATCAACAAGTAGACAGTAGACAGCATGAAGAAAATGTCTTGGCTCCCAAATGCCGGGATTGAAGGCCTCTGTGCTACCACACTGGGTTTGTTTCACTATTTTTAATCTGTTTTAAATCCTAAACCTGTCTGCCACATGCCTCATCGTTGGCTTCGGCTTGTATCATGCTGTCTTGTACTGGGAGATTTGTAACAGCTACTAGGCTAGACAGCTGAAGCCATACATACAAGAGCAAGCCTTTGGTAAAGATCCTGAGAGGGGGTAATGGAAGGAGAGCTGTATCTTAGGAAACCAGATCTGATACAAGTGACAGGGCAAACAGAATAAGGGCCAGGGAGGAGGCAGGGGAAAGCCTCAGAGACACTGGCGCTCCCTGTCTGCCCAGGCTTGTCAGTCCCCTGAGGCAGTTCCTAGTCTGCAGGTCTCTTTAGCGCTCAGCTAGGCTGCCTGGGACAAGGTCCCTTTTGACTAGTTCCATTCCCTGCCTGTTGCCCGGGACTTGTGTACAATTTTCCTAGGAATTTTTGCTGTACACATCCCTACGTTGTCTTCCCCAATTTCCTATGACTTCTGATGTGAGCCCAGAGACACTGATTGGGTCACCCAGCTTCCCTCCACACCCGCATCCCTGCCTCTTTCTGTCCTAGCCCCTTTCTTGGGCTATTGCCCAATTCTTCCTCCCCTTGTCACTGTGACTAAGGACCATAAGACCTAGCACAAAGTGCCTGTTTGTGGCTGGGACAAAATGGATGACTGGGGTCTTGTTAGGGCCCAGTCCTAGAGAAGTTATAGTAGACAAACTATCTAAACTAGGTCTTAGGTATACAGGGTTTCCAAGGTAGAAACCCACTAGCAATCTTGTAGTACAAGGAGATGATGGGTGTTTAATGATACAGAAAGCTAGTTATCCAACTAGGAACACAGAACAGGGCTGGACTCATAGTGAGGTGACCTGATGCATTGTTCCAGAGGCCTTGGTCACGGGTCCAGAAATCCTTACTGTCTGCTGCCCAGACAGGTCAGCTTACAGGTACAGATCCAAATGGCCTCGCTATTTGGATAAAAATTAACAGTAGAATTAGACACAGACAACTGAGTGCCTTACATAGTTCAGTGTGTGTGTGTGTGTGTGTGTGTATACGCTATATATAATAGAGCAATGTAATGTATAGAAATGACTTATTTTATATATCAAACTATTTTAAAGGTATAAAAATTCTGACTCAGCATCTAGAGAGACCCCTCTTTCCCTGAGTCATCCTCATTCTAAAATTGTCCCTCAGCACTATGTCCTTTTTCCAGCTACCTGAATCTCTTGAGAATAGTTTTCCCAGGCTGGGGATATACAGAACACTGTTTAAGGCAATAGTCAACATGTGAGTCACATCAAAAGATGGATTTTCTTTCTATATTCCATCAAAGGGGCAGCCCAATTGGCTACACTTGATTTTTTTTGTTGTTTGTTTGTTTTGTTTTTTGTTTGTTTGTTTGTTTGTTTTCAAGACAGGGTTTCTCTGTGTTGGCCTGGCTGTCCTGGAACTAGCTCTGTAGACCAGGCTGGCTTCCAACTCAGAGATCTGCCTGCCTCTGCCTCCCCAGTGCTGGGATTAAAGGTGTGAGCCACCACTGTCACCAGCCTCAGCTGACACCACACTGCTACCATCACTACCACGGCTGCCACCACCCAAGGCTTCTTTGTTTGAGTTTTAATTAGCTCCATTTCTTCTTTCTAAGCCCTATTATTTAAATGATCCCTTTCCCTCCTCCCAGCTCTTCCTAGCATCTCATTTTCTGGTTTTCCAAGAACAGTAGGATACCTTCCCTGGCTGGAACTCCTGAACTGTGCCTGGGAGACCTTCAGCAGGAAGCCCCCTCAGCCTGCTCTCTGGTTGCTGCTGCTTCCCAGGGCATTAGTGGAGCTTAGGTGTGTTAGACCACTGAGGCCAAATCCCCATGTGTCTCTGAGTCAATGACAAAAGTGATTTAAAAAGTAGCAGCCTCTGTCTCAAGAAACTGACAGGGACTTCATGATTTTAGACTTACCTCATCATGGATGCTAAGTCAAAACCCACCGGAGTTCTTCCTGGGTGTGGGTCTGACCTGTTTCCTTTGCTTTGTTCTGGTTAAGTTGGTTGTCTCATATATTCACATGGGAAATTTCCCCCTTGAAACTGGCTCATCCAACACAAAAGAAACGAACATTGCTCCTCTTCTCCCTACTCTCTCTCCCTCCCTCCCTGTGCCCCCCTCCTCCCTTGTCTCTCTTCTTCTCTCCCTCTCTCCCTCCATCCTTCTCCACTCTCTGCCCCTCATTACTAGCTAGTTCAGTTTCCTATAGACATGCAGGCTATTTTGGGAACTGCTATTCTTTCAAATCAGAATGGTTTGGTGGCCTTAGAAAGGACGAAAGAGCTAAAGAAAGGAAAAGATTCATTGACTCCCTTGAGCCGTTCTCTCCTACGTGTGTGCCAGCTCGGTTGTTTATAAACATCCAAGAGTCCATCCACTCCCCCATGCCTGTGGAACTACAGTACTGACTTTTCCCCTGTGGTACTCAGCAGCCATTCACTGAAACTGTAATTAATTAACAGCGGCCACGGCAGAGGCTTTATTGGAAACCCAGTAACCGGGACAAATCTTACATGGAAAAAAAAAATCCCACAGTAGCACCTGTGAATGCAGTTCAAAGCAGAGACCCATGTGAGCACCCCACAGAGTGTACTTCCACACGACTAAATGGTTCCTCTGGTCTCTCAAAAGCTGCCATTACTCCCCTGCTCACTCTGTCCTACGGCATAATCTGAGAGAAATGTTCCTCCGACCAGCTGGGCCCTTTGCACACCCATCTCTGCATCAGACACCTGGAGCTTGGCTCTTGTCCTCTCTCTCTCTTCTCCCAGTCTGTAAACAGCAAGCTTCTCCATAGCTCTGAGGTTTAGTATCTTCCACAATTCTCTTAACTCAATTACTCTGTGTGCCCCTTTATCCGTCTCCCAAGTTGGAGCACACAAAACCACTAGAAGAGGCTGTGGAGTGGCTTCTGGTTGTGTGCTCTCCGGCCATTCATTGTTAAGAGGCTGCTGGGACTGCTGAAGAGGCCAGCAGGACTTCATGGTGGTCACTTTGCCACTGGAACCTCCTCTCCCTCATCTGTGTCCTTGGGTCATTGTCCTTTACTCAAAAGTGACCCCCCCCATCTCATCCCTACAGGCCACTTGTACCTCCCAAACATACAAAGGGACAATTTCAACTCCAGTTGGATGTCAGCCCTGTTGATGCCAGGCTGCACGTTAGGTGCTGGCCATATGAAGCTAAACTTAGTCTTTTGTCCCTCACCACCTCCAGACTTTGGGTATAAAATACACACATGGATTAAACACCTTTTTTCTAATCTTTACTGTTATTTATATGGCTATTCTCTGCCCACATGAACACCACCTAGAGGCCGGAAGAGGGTGTCGATCCCTTAGAACTAGAGTTACAGATGATTGTGAGCCTCCAGGTAGGTGCTGGGAATCAAATATAAGTACTCTGGAAGATCAACTAGTACTTTGTTTTTCAAGACAGGGTTTCTTTGTGTATTCCTGGCTGTTCCGGAATTTGCTTTGTAGACCAGGCTGGCCTGGAACTCATAGAGATCCACCTGCTTCTGTCTCCCAAGTGCTGGGATTAAGAGAATGTGCTATTACACCAAGCTATGAGACTCATACTCTTGAGGACTGAGCCATCTTTCCAAATCCCAGCTCTTTTGTCCAGATCTGGCCTCTATCATTTTGTCATTGGTATGAGCTATGACCACCGAATGCATGGAACTGTGGGAGCGCACAAGAATGCTTGTGAGTCTCCAGTAGAAACATGGAAAAAGGAGCCTTATAAACAGTGCTCCTAAGGTTTGATTTTGATTAGGTTTTGAGGTGGATGTGAGAAGAGAATTAGGTAAAAAGGGAGAAGGCACAGGATGGTCAATATTGGAAACGACTTGAAGATCTAATAATGGAGGCTGCATAAACAACCTCATAAACAACATTTTTTCCCCCATGAGTAAACAAATGCAGTCATTAGTAGAAGAAAAACCAAACTTCAGAGACACAGAGGCATGAGAGAGTTCCACTGTTCAGGGAAGCTGCTGCTTTGGAGTGCCTTGGCCTGTCCAGACGTGGGTGATAAGGCAGGTGAGAATGGGCAGGCCCTGAGTAAGAGCTGCCTGGATGGGAGCTTGAAGGAGAGACATGTGAGGTCCGGTGGATATGGGTGGTATTTACTTGGAGTTGGAAATGTGGTGTGAAAGCAGTGTTTCCAAAAGGTTTTGACTACAGCCCACAGAAAAGGATGCTCTGTAAACTAGTACATTGCATATTTACTCTTACTATGCACAACCCACAAGGATATTTGCTATTGTATTCTCCCATTTTGTTTGTTTGTTTGTTTGTTTGGGCTTATTTCTTCTGAGACAGGGTCTCATTATAAAGCCTAGGCTGTCCTCAAACCTGCTATCCCCCTGCTTCAGCCTCCCTGTGTGTTGGGATTGCAGACAGGTGCCTCCCTGCCTGGCACTATTTCATCTTTTAAAAATGCTAGTCATTCTGCACAAGCTGGATTTCAAACCCATCACAGTAAAAAACTCAAGCCAACCCCCCCCAAAAAAATGCTAGTTATGTATACTTAAGCTTATCGTGTGGCCCAATGAGTCATGACTCAGAGTTTCGATCTGGTCTAAACAGTGAATGTAAGTTTAAGGGAAGTCGCTTTCATGTGAGGGGTAATCACCATAGAGGAAACCAGGAACTGACCAGAAAAAAGAAAAAGGCAGACACAAAACTCAGGATCCAGTTGGTCAAGCAGACCAGGCTATGGGAAACTTGTTTTACAATGACGGGCAATGGAATGAGCTCAAAGGCACAGAGCTCAGAAAGATAACAAGCCTTGCACCTTGTTAAGGAGAGCTGGGATTCTTTGGTTCTGTTTTGTTTGCAGAGGTAGTTACAGGCACTGAATAACAAACCACTCCAAAAGAGAGAGGCTGAACAACCTTGGCTTGTTTCTCACAAATCTGCTGGTTGGTGAAGCTGGGGCTGCTCCCTGGGTTGGACTCATTCTGTGTTTGAAGTCAGCCAGAGGGTTGCCTGGGCCCGGGTAACTCAGCTTTCCTCAACACGTCTCCTACAGCCCTCCTACAAGCTGGTGTGGGCACTGAGTTCTAGAGAAGAAACACACAAATGTGTTCTCAGGCTCGTGTGTGCTTTGAGGCTCTGCCGTATCGCTGTTTGTTCCTATCCCCTTGGCCAAAGCCAATCTTGAGGGTGAGATGATAGGAAGTGTGGAGAGGTGCTACTGGGGGGGGGGGGGTTGGCCTGGGTACAGACAGACACTTGTGAAAGAGTGAGACATTAGTGTAGTCTTTCTTCACATGTGAGAAGAAAGGAGGGCAGATTGGTGCTATTTAGGAAGGTCACACTGGCTTAGAGGGAGGTGAAGCTGGTCTGGGAGGTCAGGGCACAGGATGTTAGTGATCTAGATAAGAGATGATGAGGGTTCAAACAGAGTCTGTAACTGAGTAGAAAAGGATTGCTGGATTTCTAAGGACTCCATAAATCATGCCTTCTTCCCTCCTGGGGTCCTAACCAATGGTGATCTGAACATCTGGGCTAAGAAGAGATGGCTGCTCAGATAAAGTGGCTTTACAGCTGTAGCCAGAAGAGCTTTCTCATCCACTCTGGACACTTTAATCACCTGTCCTCCATCCAGGCCTTGCTCAGCCCTGCAGAGAAGGTCCTGCCCCTGGGATCTATTTCCCATTGTTCTATGTCCAAAAAAAAAAAAAAAAAGGAAAAGTTATGTCCTCGATCTGTGACAAGTTGTGGCCACCATTCAAGGAAGCCTCTGTCAAGAGAGAGGAACCAGGGCAGAGGGGGTCCAGGAATGATGCACCTGTGCAGCAGTCTCCAGTGTTTCCTGGGATGGCCCAGATAATGTACATTTTGTGGGCCACAGGGTCTTTCTGGTGACTGCAAGGTTTTCCACTGCAGTGCAAAAGCAGCTGCAGGCAATCATGTGACCATGTCCCAGTACACAGTTACTTATGAACAGTGAAATCTGTGTTCTCAGGCACCACAGCAAATTCTTCTTCTCATTCATTTGCATGACTATTTAAAACTAAAAAACTGAGGCTGGACAGGGTGGGTCATAACAACCACCATACTGTGGAGGTAGAGGAAGCTCTTGAGTTTGAAGCCAACCTCAGCTACACAGTGAGTTCTAGAACATTCTGGTGTATATGAGACCCTATCTCAATGAACAACTACAACAATAAAAAATTAAAACTATTCCTAGTCTGTGGTTTCTTTTGAATTTGTAGAAACCTGACTTAGTAAAAAGCCCTTCTACAAGGAAATGTGAAGTTAGGAGAAAGTAGCCCTTCCACTGTTATCCTAATGAGAGTAATTTTAAATGTTGTTGCTGTATCATAGGAAAAAACATCTTTGATGAGATGAAAAAGAAGAGAGGCTATTAACATTTGTTAGTGTCTTTTCTGCATAGTACACTATGCATATGGCATTAATCTTTTCCCAAATCAAATAAGGTTGGTTCTTTTATGACCCCCAATTTGCTAACATGGATGCAGAATTTCAGAGAGGTTAATTAACTAACCTTGCCCATGGCCACACAGCAAGCAGGGACCGAGCTGAGTTTAAATCTAACATCCTACCCCGTTCCCAGTACTTTGTTCAAACAAGCCTTCTATGGTTCCAACTTGTAACAAGTATACAAATACCTTCCTAATGAACATAGTCTTCACAGGACTTCTTTATTCTGTTTTGCTTCTATTTTTACTTTCAAGACAGGGTTGTGTTTTGTAGCTATAGGCTGGCCTCAAACTCAACATCCTCTTGCCTTGACTCAGAGTGTTGGGGTTATGGACTGCACCACCATACTCAGCTCTTACAGGACTCTTGTCCTGACTCAGACAACAACAAAGCTACAGAATAACAAATGTCCACAAGACAAAAAGAGCTAAGATTCTTGAACACTTTGATCTGGTCCTTCCCTTGCAGCTTCTTCCCGACAGACAGGGTTCTTTCTTTCTCCTTTTATGTCTTTGCACTTTTTTTCCCCAGTATTGAAGTAAAACTTACATATTCAAACCCATTTCAAAGTACACATGCTATTTGTTGGAATTCAAAACATTCACCCTGCTGCAAAGCCATCATCTCTACCAATTGCCAAAGCACATGCTATCTCATTTAGGAAGATACTTATCTGCCAGGCTGGACAGTTTCTTGGTGCCAACATGGGCATCCATTTCATCTTCACGCTCTTATAAACATTCCTAAGATGTTCAGTGAATCTGACTTGGAAGGAATTCCACATACCTTCTTCCCTGTTTCTTTTCTGAGACATACTTGAAAGGCTCAGTCTGGGATCAGCATCTAAGCTCCTTCCTGCTGGGTACCTCATCATGGACTCAGAGCAACAAGCTTCACACTGGAACAGACCTCTGTCCTATTTTCTTTGAAGGCATTCTTTTCTTCCTTTTTCATCTGGCTGCACACTGCCCATGTGGATATTAATTTGCACTGAACTCTGGCTAAATTTTAAATGTGCCTCCAGATTTATATTTGAGGTGAACAGCCACAAATCTGAATAATGAAACTCATTAAATAATTAATTTTTTTCTAGGATTTCTTCCACTTGGAGAACAGCAAATTTCCTAAGTACGTAAATGTGAGCAGAGAGCTTAGAAATTAAGGCAGATGATGTGTATACTACCTTAGTGCAGAACTAGGAGAAATCAGTGTATTAGTCTTTAAATTACAATTTATTAGTCAAGGGGTTTACGAAAAAATACATTCTATAATCTAATTTCTCTTTGTACTAGTTGTCAGATAGGAACTAAATCTTCCAGTTATTGCTTTAGAATGTTTCAGTACCCAGAAATAGCTATAAATTAGACCCATTCACCATTGGAAAGCTCAGTTTTCTGCATTACAATTCTATGCAATTTACACACTATGCAAATTTTGTCTCACCAAATGCCATCTAATGCATTTATTCTTCTTCAAAATTAGCTAAACACCATTTTTTTTCTGCTGGATTCATCTCTCTACAAAGACGGGTGTAGGACAATTGTCTAGCATGTGCTATGGATTATTATGTCCTCTTTGCCAAAAAGTGTGTGGCTGGACAATGGTTTAAAAACTATATTGGGGGGGTGATATCTAGGAATGTAACTCATTTAGTAGAGTGCTTGCCTAGCACACACAAAGCTCTTAGTTTAGCCCTCAACACAAGATGGGCATGGAGGAGCATACTTGTAATCCCAGCACATGGAAGGTGGAAACAGGAAGGTCATCTGTGGCTATGTACTGAGTTTAAAGCCACTTGAGGGAGGGAAAGAGAGTGAGTAAAAGAAAACAAAAAACCTCTAATCAGTAGGGCTTCGTTTCACAAAAACTAAATTTAAGATGTGGATGATGCTCAGGGTGTGTGGAGGGAAGAATAAAGAAGGAAGGCTGGGTCACCGCCTGCCAGGCCCAGGTAGGAGGAAGAAAAGAAAGCCTTTTCCCCACGGTGAAGAAGAGCTGAAGGCCTTGGGGGTGAGAGTAAAGTGAGGCTACCTCTGAAATTGGACATGGTAGCTCATGCCAACACAATGACGGCTGAGGCAGGAGGACTGCCATGAACAGGAACTAGCCGGAATTCCACAGTGAGTTTCAGACTAGCCCGAGCTACAAAAAGGATGGATGGGATGGGTGTCAAAGGTCAAGTGTCCTGAAAGGCATGGTAGGACATTGGGAAGACCACACAGAAGTACAAGAGCTCAACTGACTTACAGTGTCATGACACTTAGCATTCAGGAGACACATTCTGTTACCACCAGTTCCTATTGTTATCTGGGGACGAGCTCCATTATAAAGCATGTAAGAAAGCCGTCAGTCTTTCTGAAGCTCTGATCTCCAAATACACTGTTTGATGGGTGGCTGGGAAGGATTGTATACATCATTAAGCTCAGATAGGCTGAGTTCAGCTGCTGCTTCACTGAGAAACATAAGGGACACCGCCTTAATGCTGGGTAAAGACAGAAAGAAGTGACTTTTCTCATGCAACAGTGGCAGCAACGTGTATGCAAGGGCTTTGCCAGAGTAACTCCTGGGAAAGGGTCCCAGAGCTCACTGGAGAAGTAATGACCCTCATTGCCAGTTCTCATGCTGTCACGGCAATGTAAGCGCCTCTCCAGGACCCCGTGTTAACTCTCAAGTCCAGGAGAAAATACTTCTGAGAGAACTGGTGTTCCACAGAACTGCATGTGTAGAATGCTTGGCCAGGCTGACAACATCACAGCTCAGGTGCCCCAGATGATTGAAAACAACAAAACCAGCTCAGTAGGGAGACACTTGTTGAGGCTCCGCAGGCAGTTCAAGAATCATTCCTCTGCTTTACCTGTGCAAGCACCAGCCAGTCAAACATTCTAAACCTCAATTCCCATTCTCTCTCCGCTTCAGGGCTGGGATGACCAATGAAACTGACCTAAGCCTTCAAAAGTCTCACTTCCTCCAAACCCTAAGTCCTTCAGAAGAGCTCCAATTACAGGTGTGTATCAAATATCTAGGTAGGGACTATGGCTTCCATTTTTTTAGTGTATATGCATTTTAACCGACACATAAAAACTTCACTTATGCATATTTATTTATGGACATATTCAGGACACTTGATCAAACATCTTGAAGCATGTCTAAATTGTGTGATGTTTAAATGACAGTCAACACTTCTATCTCTTCTCTTACCATTCATGGTGAGAACATTCAACATCTTCTCTTGCAGCACTTTGAAATACACAGTGCATCACAGTTATCTACAGTCGCCCTAGTGTGCGCACCAAAGAAGCATGCTCCTGTCTGACTGTAGGCTCCCATTTTTGCAGTGGGTTTGATTTTATAATTGGGGTAATACCTCAACACATAGACAGTGTTCTTTCGGTACTAATAAGTCTATAAAAAGGTTACGTTTCTGCTCTGTGTCTACAAAGCTCTGACAGATATTCTTCCTGGTAATGGGTTTGCCCTTAAATCTTCCCAGGCAAATCTTCCCTCTCAGAAAAGAAATGATGTTGCTGTTTAATTAATATGCGTGAAAGTGTCTTACAGTAATGGTCCCAAATGATCTTACCTCCCACTCCCCACAAATCTGGGCAATTCCCTCACACATTAACTCTGGACTTGGCCACTTGAGTTGGTTGATGGAATCATTATCAAATTTGACAGAAGCAGAGGCTGGAAGCAGACTTGCCAATTGAGTTTGACTCACTCTTGTTGCTAAGAACTTTCTGGCATTTAGTAAAGAAACACAAGCCAGCTTGCTGGAGATGATGACCTAGACACCATCCAGCACCATCTCCACCCCCAGTCCATGCAAGCAAAGCCATTGTGAGCTTCCGGCCCCATTGGAGTAGGCAGATGCTTGCAGTCACATGAATGGGCACTAATGAAACTGGGCCCAAAATGCCCAGCTGAGTCCAGCCCTCACCGCTGACCTACAGAATAATGAACGGATAAAACTGCTATTGTTTTTAGCTATCAAGTGCTTGGAGGGTTTGTCAAAGCAGATAACTGATAAATTTAAAATTTACAGATATAGGGGTAGTTATTTTTGTTCTCTTGTCTATGTTTCTAGAAGAGGCTTTTGTTGCATGATAAAACATGGAGATTCATTTGTGGAAAGTCCAGAGAGCACATTTTTTTTTTTCATTAAGTTGATTTTGTATAATCCAGAATAGAAGCACTACCTGTGAAATTTTTTGAAAAGTGTAGTAGAACCATTAGCTAACAAAGTGAGACTCTCTGAATGTCAGGAGAAAGATTAGCTGGCAGCAAGGACATGCCATGCTCCTGGGAATAACTTCCTGACACCATTCTGCATATCACAGCACCAATCCCTTGTCTTGACACATAGCATACAAAATCACACAGGCATGTTCAGTATTTTTGAAGAATGCAGTTTTTTTTACCTGGCAAATGGATGTAGCTAAGTGGCTAAGTAAATTCTAGAGACACAGTTAAGGAAGGTGGCTGCTAACTTATACTTATCACAAGGAAGAGGTGGGGAATTAACTTTGAAAGACTGAAGAACTTAAAAATAATAAGAAACAAGAGGAATAGACACATTCAAGGCAGAGAGACTCCAACTTCTCAGGGGTTCTGGCCCAACAGCTAGGCAACAAGTAACTATGAATAGTTAACTTCTCCAAAGTAACAAACAATGCAAGATGCTGGGGGTCAAGTTCACAAATTAAGGACACCAAAATTACCAGTATAATACATGAGAGACATAGACTGAAATGTTCAGTATTCAGTGAGGAAGCCCACATTCCAATTAGCATTCATCACAGAGATTTGGAAGAAGTATTTGTTAAACATTTTGTTCTGGAGGAGAGACTCTGCAAAGATTTGGACCTGTGCTGGTAAAGCAAATAAAGGAAAGAAGAAGGGGAGACACAAATGGCTTCATTCTGCCTCCTCAAACAATCATAAACTAATTTTCTCCCCTACTGGGAACTCCTGGGATAGAAGAAAACTCCCATCAAGAATACGGTTATTTAAAACCTTAATTTAAGCATCACTAGGTAGCAAGGCCACTATGGGTTTTCAAGATTTATTCTGCATTCTTATGCAACAACCCTCCTCTCTCCACACCCTGTTGCTTGGATAGAAACTGGATCCTGTGGTCAGCATGTGACCATCATTAAGCCACCTGAAGCCACTGGCACCCACTGAGGAGGGTCACATGACTCTACTAGAGCCAATGGAATGCTGTAAAACTTTTGGGACTGAAGGAGACACTTCTGCTCTATCAGAAGCCAGCTCTGGCACCATCATGTTGTGCTCTGTGCACTTAAGATTCTGGGATGGAAGCCAAGACAGTGGTGGAAGACAGCCATGTTTGGTGGAATTTGAGCTCTGCATCCAGCCTCATCTGAAACCATACTTACCTCTTGGATATTTTGTTTCCATAGACCAACAAATTCCCTTTTTGCTTAAGTCAATTGCTTTCTGTCACTTACTATCAAGAGAGCACTGGGGGTATTCCCTTAATGGATTCTCCATCTGTAAAAATGGGGAGATTCTTCTAGAAGAGTACAGCTATCTGCAGCCTGCAATTCTGAATTTAAGAGGGGAAACGGAGGGGTGCTTTACAATATTCTACCAGACAAGTTACCCCTCCTGATCATTGTCACTATGGAAGCATGTAATTTCCTCTGCTTTCCGCACGATCATAGGAGGCAAATGTATACAATTTCATCGTATGTCATTTACATCACATGTAGATCCTTGAGTGGGTTATCACTACAGAGACTGGAGTCTAGAAGCAGAAAAAACAAGTACAATGAGAAAAGAGCATTATCATCTTTGAAGCGTTGGACCTGTGTAAACATAGTCCATACCTTTTCTAAATACTGCCCAACACTGCTTTTAACTAGAGTTATGCAGGCATAAAATATCCTTGGCTTGCAAATTTTCTATTAACTTGAACATACTGGGAACACTTAACAGCAATGCAGTACTGAAAATGCCAAAGAAATTAATGGCTTTGTACCGAACTACTGAAACATGTCCACTAATGTTTAAATTCCATATCCCAGGACATCACTCATTTATGCTGAGAGAAACTGAAAGAGTGAGAATCTGCTGGGTGAATCATCATTTCCTTAAGTCTCCTGTTGAGCTCTTTTCCTTCCATCTCTTTCTTCCCCTGTCTGTACCCTTTCCTCCTGGGATTAATTGAAAAGCTGTTTATAAGAGGTTAGAAAAGGATTACACACTCCAGGTTATGACATATCATATAGGTAAAAAGAAACCTAAATGGATAAAATAGCCATACCTCATTAAAACTACTCATGTGGCGTCAACACTTACAAAGCCTTGAAATCCATTGTCTTCAGCGTCTTTGGGAGAAACCCAGGGAGCATGTGCACAGTTTATGCAGCCATACATCAATGTCACATCAGGGCTCAGTCTTAAGCTCCCTATTTATTCATCCTGCTCCTGATAAGAGCATCTGCCAGCCATAGCTAGCACCAACCTACCTGACAGACCCCAGTGTGTCTTGTACAGTCTCATGTCACCAGAAGTCCTGGCATATACTGTATTCACTACAAAAAGTGAGAAATTGCTTTATTTAAGACTCTAAGTAATTAATGTATTATTTGCAGACTTAGCCAGAACGATCATCTTCTTCCTTCATAAACATTTGCTAAGTACCCACCATGTACCAGGCACCTAGATAGGCCCAAGAGAAATATTTACTTGCTTTACAACATCTCTTTATCAGTGTTTGTGAGTCATCACCTCTGTGGCTAATCTCATTCCTCACTCCACTCAAAAGGAATGACAACAGCAGCAGTAATGGCCTTTCACCACTGTGTTCTCTACCTTCGTGAAGAGGGGTTCTCTTAAAGCAGTCTCCCAACTAGTCCTAAGGATTGGGCATGGCTCACTGGTGGTCCATCTGCAAAGCATGCCTTGGGCTCCATCCCAGAACTGCAAATAACAGTAACAATAATGAAACTGATCTTTTGTCCTCATCCTCACTCGCCATATCTAGCTGTGTGCCACATCTAAGTATTTATTCTCCTTAACATACCAGAGACAACCGCCCTCTCTATTCCCATTATCTTTTTGTTTTTGTTTTTTGTTTTTTGTTTTTGATACATGGCTTCTCTGTGTAGTCCTGGCTGTCCAGGAACTCCCTCTATAGACCAGCTAGGCCTCAAATTCACAGAGATCTACCTGCCACTACTTCCCTGAGTGCTGGGATTAAAGGAGTGTGCCATCAATACCTGGCTTGTTTTCATTATCTCAACTTTTGTCCACACCCTTAAAATCTCTTGGTATCTCTCCCTCAAGGGTCTCCAAACACTATTTGTTTACATGATACTGTCAGATCAGAGTTAGCATCTCCTCCTCCCCCTCTTCCTCCTCTTTTTCTTCTTTTATTTTTTGTGTTTACGTGTCTCTCTCTCTGTGTATGCACACAATCATGCAGGTGTCCACAGAGGCCAGAAGATCCTCTGGACCTAGAATTACAGGCAGTTGTAGACCACCTGACTTGTGTGCTGGAATCTGAACTGCAGTAATCTGTAAGGACAGCAAGCTCTCTCAATTACCAAGTCATCTCTCCAGCCCCCAATGTTAAATTTCTAAAATCAAAACGCAGACCATGTCACTGCCTGTTTGCAACTCCCCTTCCCACCACCACACTTGTGCGTTCCTAGCTGCCTTGTAGGATCTATTTTGCATGCCTAGGGTCTTTGGAACCTTATTCTTCCTATCTATCCGACCTATTCTGGTTTTGGCCACATGTGTTGCTTCCCCAACTCTGGACTCACATATGGCCCTTGTGCCTTTGAGCATGGTGTTCTTTGTTCCCCAAATCCTTCTCCACCTTCTCTGCCCAGAGAGCAATTTTCAATGTGTCTTCTAGGAATCAGTTCAAGGCACACTTTATGAGGTCTTCCCTGTTCTAGGTCCTTACTCTGCACTCCCAGAATCCTCCAGGCATAGCTCAGCCAGCTTGTTTCTTATCCAGTTGGGATGATTTGTTTGTATAGTGACCTATACTATTAGTCTATGAGCTCATTAACATACCTTGGTTATCTCACTGTTCCCAGAATGCAGCACAGTGCTTGGCTTCATAGTAGATATGAAGCATTGTAGTGGAGAGAAAGAAATATAAGACCCATTTCCTATCCACCCCTCCTACCAGAAAGGTAAGATGAGATAATGTATTATTGTGATGAATTAACAAGTGGAGTAATAAGCAGAGAGTGCTGGATGTTCCAGTCTTACAGATTTAAGAGGACAGATCTACTGTTTTAGAAAATCAAGGCAGAAGGAACTGGCTTGTATCTTGGAGAGTTTTTATTCACTAAATAGAGGAATAGAGGAAGGACATGAAGGAAAAAAGAGACTTACTACACAAGCTAACGTCCAAAGGCAGAAAGCATAGGACACGTATAGGGCTAAGTCAGTACAGGATGGTAGGGTGGAGCCAAGAATAAGAACATGGGTTTTGCCCCATAAATAACTGAACATTTTTGGCAGAGGAAATAACTTGCTGAAATGGTATTTCAGGATCTATAAGCATAGTCAAATTGATCAAAGGTACAAAAACAAATTAGGAAGCTATTGAACAATTCATGCTTGAGGAGATGAAGTCTCATCCACAGTATTGACAAAAGAGTTAGAATGGAAAAGGAGAAAAGCCCAAGGATGGCACTGGACAGCCAGAGGAAATCTTTAGTCAGAAAGGAAAAGAAATAGATGACATAGACATTTCAATCCAGGGAGAAAAATGGCAATTTGAGAAATGGGAAAGTTAATGGAAAGATGGTACCGTTAGAGGAGAGAATGGATTTTACTTGAGAGTTATAGCAGTTGGAGGGACTACAGGAAAGCAAAACAGACATGTCCAGTGGGCAATTGGAGATTAAAGAGAACACTGTAGTGTAGGACTTGACTTCCCCAGCATCTCAGGACTGTCTAGAATAACCACACTGATAAACTTGGAATTCATGATTCCAGAAAAAAAAGATATTTATTATCATTAACATTTAGAGGTCATTTAAATGACAAAGTACTATACTGCAAAATACCTGTGCAATTTTAAAACAATAAAGATTTGAAAGTGAAAAAAAAAGACAATATAGTGTGGCTGAATCAGCTATATAATGGATGATTTTAGACCTCAGTTTCATTATTTGGAAGAGGGACATAATTGCCTTTATAGGGTTGTTGGGGTGACAAATGAGAGTATGTGCATAAAAGCATCCTCACATAGAGTCTGGCATATGATAAGGACACCATAAATATTGGCCATTACCATTAATAACCAAGATTGGTTAAAATAAATAATTTTCTAGGGTGCAGAAAATACTTTTTTATTTCCCCAACAATTACATAAGGTAATTGTTGAGGAAATAACTATATTTCCAACTGAGGAAGCATAGCTCAGCAAGGTTAATTGGTCAGATAAACAGAAGTAACTCAAATTGAAGTTTTCTAGGCCAAATCTCCTATGCTACTGAACCTGCTGTCTCTGGTTTGGATTTGGGGTCAAGGGAGTGTCACTTATGCAACCTCTGAGCACCACCAAATCTCAAGGATAGGCTTTGACATCAGGTCTTTATTTGTCTCAATGATAATCCTACCTTCAAATACACCGAAGCTATCAAGCTCATCAAAGAATAATACATTCTTAGAGAAGGAGGTCTTTAAAGATGATGTTGTTTCTCCCCTAGTGTTTATAGTGCTGGCACTCTGGTACCCCACCCTGTCTCCACCATCCTTTAAGACTCCAGGATACATTTCAAGATATGGCTTCTCCTTTAATTTAGAACAGAGGCTGCTAATAACAGTTTGATATCTGTCAGCAGGAATCTCACCCGGCTGGGACAGCTGCCCATAAATCATACATTCCAAGTGATTTCTCCAGCATTCAAAACGATTGGGAAATCGTGTTGGAGACAACACTAGCGGTGAGTTTTTTGCCTGGTAGCTATGAAAATGATTGTTGCTGACCCCTCTCTATATTTGAATTACTGCTTAACTCTCTGTCTGGACATATGGAAAGGAGAAATCTTTGGGGATGTTGCCAGATAAATCTGGCTTACCTTGGATTCCTGAACGGACAGTTTGTCTAAGAATAGACTCCAAGGGGAGTTGCAAGGGAGTTAAGTGGAAACGTGAGATCTAGGTATTTTGTTCACTCTTCCCAGTAACTCTTGATTTCTGAGATGAATAAAGTTATGTCACAAGGACATACAGAATGAATAGTGAAGAGCATGGGAAAGGTGACAGGTACTTCTGAGACAGGTCTATCGATATAAGGAACAAGACAGTCCAATCATGTCCATCAAAGCAGGAGACTGATTGTGCTTTATGAGAGGTGGCAACAGGAACTTTCCGGCTCCAGTCCTATCTTGGAATGCTGATTCTATCATGGCCAAGGGCATTTCTTCCATGCCTCTTTCCCACATCTATAAAAAGGAGTTAATCAAAGGTGTTGCTGAGGTTTAATTAGTTAATACTGCAAAGTGCTTTGAAGATGCAAAGAAGATTATAAATATCCTGAGTTAAAAGTCCTCTTAAGAATTATAGGTTAAAGTTAAGATTTAGCAAATCATATTGTCCCCAAAATAGCATAGGGCAAATGAAGGTGATTTAGCTTTGACAGGGAACATTCCCTGATGCTGCTCGGGTACTGCCGGTGATATCCTTGTAGCTCTTTTTGAGAGTTTTCAATTGTTGTTGAGAGGAATCAAAAGGAAATGTGCACATTTGTGTGTTCAGAGTACCCCTTACCCAAGCTAGGATCATCTGGCTAAGATGAAGGAGAGAGAGGAAAGGACACAGAGGATAAACATGGGAACCCTCTCCCAGATCTCACAGTTGTGTGTGGTAGTGCTGCTCAGTGTGGGAGAATGGTGGGAAGAGACAACAGTGGCTAGAACTGGTCCATGAATCCCATTTCTATTCAAGTCCTATAACCTCTTAGGACCTTTGTTTCTTCCTCTGAATGAAAATCACTCCCACCTCACAGGCCTGTGAGGAGATGCTGTGAAATAACTTCTTAGTAATATATTCCATCCCATTTCTCCTCTTCTTTAATCCAGGCTTTGTTTCACACAAACGTTTGACATATCAATACACTGAGTTACTGTTTTCAGTTCAGAACTATTGGGATCATCTTATCGAGTCTGTATTTTCCTTGAAAATCAAAAGTGCTGATTTCCACTGTGAGGCAGTGTTCCAGGGAAGGTTTTTTTTTTTTTTTTTTTTAGCCAAGTTTACCTCATGGGGAGACTCAGTTTCTTTTTTAAAGGGCCTTAGACTATGGTTTTAAAAATCTAATTATTTTTATTTTACATGTGTGTGATGATGGAGTTTCTGTTCCACCTGATACCACAGCTGTTTAGCCCCAAATAAATACACAGAGGCTTATATTAATTATAAACTGTTTGGCCAATGGCTTTGGCTTCTCACTGGCTAGCTCTCTCTTAATTATTAACCCATTTCTACTAATCTATATATTTCTACATGGCCTCATCTTACCTGCGAATGCCCGGTATCTTCCCCGTAGCTACATAGCATCTCCCTGGGGGCTCTTGTCTGCCTTCCTCCTCCTAGAATTGTCCTAGCCTATACTTACTGCCTGGGAAGTAATAAATAAGCATTTATTTATCATCCAATAGGAGAAACATATATTCATAGCACACAGGACATCCCCTATCATGTGTGAGTGTTTGCCTTTCATATATCTCTCCTTTGATATGGAGGAACCTAAACCGGCATTCCTAAGGCCTTTTTTTGAGGGAGTGGTCTCTTCCCTAACATTCTATTAGAAAGTCTTTATCGGGCCTCACAGGCTTCTGGGATAGTTGGCTCTTGATGCGGAGATGAGAGGGTAACAGGTGATCCCATGACCTCTATTTCGCTGGCAGAAACAAGGAGTACAGACTCCCTACAGATGTATGTACAGAATAGGTCAGCATCACCTGGTAGGTGGTAAATACCACTCAGCTTGTGATCCAATCATGGGCCAATCTAGTACTGTGTGACCATAGCTATGAAAAACAAACCACAAGGATTTGAAATTACCCAGATGTCTGGAAAATGAATAAAAAAAACTTTAAATGAATAAAATTTCAAAGTGGGACCAATGACTGGTGTGCATCCTGAAGTCATTGTTAAAGATGGCTGAAGCACATATGGCAGGGCTGTGGCTTCTAGTCCCTGCCTTATGTGGAATGCTCCTGTTAGTTCTTCATTTACATCCCAAATCTTGCCATCACCAGCACTTACGAGTGGAGAGGACAAATACATAAAAAGTACTGAAACAAGTGCCGTGTGTATCTTATATTCCACACATACCCTGGCTGTATGGCCAGGCAAGTTTGGGTTGGTTTTGTTGATGTCATTTGTTTGACTTTGGGTTTTATTTGTTGTTGTTTTCATTAACTGTGAACTTGCTATGACTTGATTGATAAAGGAATTTGGATTAGAAGGATGAGGAACACTGATGCCTTTGGTCACAAGTCACCTGGATGCAGGAAGGAGGACACGGGCAGACAGAGGACATTCTGCAGTGCCTCGCTCTTCAGATGTCCTGCTTTTCTCCAGAAAGTGTAAGCACAGAAGGAGGATTGAGGCAGCTTAGCTCTGAGTTCTCAGCTGTTACCAGAGAAAGCACCTGTTTGCCACCCATTGCTTCTGTGAAGATCCGATCTGCCACCCAGGGTTCTCAGCCTCGGCTAACAGCAGGCATATGCCAAAAGCAGGACTGTTAGAAACCCATGGTTACAGTCTACTCCTCCACACCTCCCAGCTGCTAGTCTATCCCCAGTCCCTTATATGAAGGTGGTGTTCACCAGTGCTGCAAAACAAAACAACACGACTCCCCCATAAATTGCTCAAATAACATCATGAATGTACCAAAAAGAAACCCCAGAAAACACTAACAATTAAGGAAGAACTAAAAATAGCTAACAAATCTTAAGAATGTTTCAATTTTACTCGTCAAAAAGATGCAAATTTAAGAGGGTTTTCCTCAGTCAACTTGGCCAATATAAAAGCATAAAATGAGTACAGATATAATAGTTCTAAAAATACCTTGTATTTGTTTTCTATAGGCAACAAAAGCCCTAAAGTGCCTTGACCTAGCAATGTTCTATAACAGATGATGAACAAATAATACAAGAAAAGAAAAATTAAACTGTATGATAATTCAAATAGTATTTATCTTATAAAAAATTAAAAATAACATAAATGCCCAAAAGAAGAATAATCTAAAGTTTTGCTCTATATGATGGGACACCGTATAGGTTTGTGTGTGTGTGTGTGTGTGTGTGTGTGTGTGTGTGTGTGTGAATGATGTTTTATTTTATTTTTAATTTTTCTCTATTCTTGAGAATATCATACAGGTATACAATGAAATATGACTATGCACGTGCACACACACACACACACACACACACACACACACACACAGATTATTTTTCTCAAGATAAAGTTTCTCTATGTAACTCTGGCTATCCAGGAACTTGCTCTGTAGACTAGGCTAGCCTTGAACTCACAGAGATCCTCTTGCCTCTGCCTCCCAAGTGCTGAAATTAAAGGCATGCACCACTAGTGCCTAGATCCACATACAGAGAATTTTTTAAATATGTTTCAGGGCTAGAGATACAGCCCAATGGTAAAGCACTCCTTTAGCATTCAGAGGTTCTAGTTTAGTTCCCATTACCCAGAACAAATTAAAACATGTTTTCAAGTAATTTTTCCTAGGACAATTTCTGTGTAACATTATTAAAAAGTATGTGATATAAAATTATACCTCTATTTTTATAAAATATAGACAGATATACCTAAAGAAAAAATACCAAAGGATATATTAAGATACCAACACATTAGCTGTGTCTTGCTTTCCACAATCAGCTTTCATACTAGAACAAAAATGGCCTGTGTTTACAGTTTTAAAATGTTAAAGAATTATAATGAGATATTACTCCACACCCATCAAAGTTGCTAAAGTTTAAAAAAAATGACACCAAACTTTGGTGAGGCTTCAGAAAAATGGAAAAAAAATGTATTCCTACATTCTTGACAGGAATATGAATGGTATACCCACTCAGAAAACAAATGGCAACTTCTCACTAACCCCATGCCTATTAAATGACCCAGCAGCTGCACTCTTGAATGCATACCTCAGAAACATAATTACTTAGTCTACTCAAAATCAAATCTATCCATGACTCTTCACAGGTTTTTATTTGTATAGTCAAAGCTAGAAACAATGCATATCTCCTTCAGCCTATGGATGCACAAACTGGCATGTCCTTTCCATGGGACAGTATTCAGTGACAGAAAGAAAGAATCTACTAGCACACACTCACACAACTTACATAAACCCTGAGAGAAATATGATGAGAGAAACAGGCCAACCCCAAAGCAATCACTATTGTAAGACTGAATATATGATATTTCTGAAGTGACAAAATTATAAAGATTAGCTGTATCTTGTAGTGCAGCATACACACTCTGCATTTTATCCCTAGCTTTGCAACAAGTTAAGAGAGGGAGAATGGAAGGGGAAATTGTAGGTAGATAGGATTAAGATACACTCTGTGTGTGTGTGTGTGTGTGTGTGTGTGTGTGTGTGTGAAATTGTCAAAGAATAAATAAACACATATGACAGAGAGATGGAGACCATAAAAATGTGTTAGGGAGATATGCTTATTAATGGTAGTACAAGGAGTTTGTGTTGTAACCAACCTGTATCTTGACAGTGGTGTGTCACATAAATCTGCACAGCTGACTACAATGCATGGATGTCTCACACACACACACACACACACACACACACACACACACACACCACACACCAGTGTGCAGAACTGTTGAGATCTGAGTAAGGTTGACAGATTGCATTGTATCAAGGTCACTTTCCTCGTGCTATTGTTCTGTAGTTGTGTATGATACTAACATTGAGAGAGAGAGACTAGGCAAAGAGCTTAGGGGCTTCTTGGCAAAATGTTTGCAACTGCATGTGGCTTTACAGTTTTCTCAAGAGAAATAGTTAGAAGACGCGAGAACTCAGGAGGCAGAAGCAGGTGGGCCATAAGCTTGAAGTCAGCTTGGGTTACACAGTGAGTGCAGAACAAGTATGTACATAATGAGGCTGCATAGCTGCATAGCAAGACCTTTTCTTCATTGACCAAGACTTTGGGATGCCAGGGCCTTGGATTTTTAAAAGTTAAAAAACAAAACAAATTGGCAGGAATCTATAATTTGAGACTATATATATGAGATCAGAGGACCTAGCAGGGAACAACTAGTGTTGTTTTGCTACATGACATGTTGTCAAACCACCTTCTAAACATTTATGTTTATACTCATAGATCAGTGCTGTTCTCAACCTCTGCCTCAGAAGCTTCTTTTTTACAGTGGACAGCAGTCAATGAAAAGACTCGGTAACCGGCCAAAGTAATGAAAATAAGTGACTGCTGAGTCACAACCCTAAATGTTGCATCTACATCAATACCCACCAGGCTCAGGTGGCTTCTGAAAGAGGAATGGAAATACTGTAAACGCCAGAGTGGGAGGGGTCCTGTGAGATGCTGCTTTCTGGGCCTGATATGCACTGCACTCATTAACTCATAGTAGCCGCGCTACCTGCACAAGATTAAGCCAGTGAACAGATGAGCACGGATGAGGGAGGCTCACAAGGTTCCACCATGATTGAGGAGCTATTGACAATTGATGGCTGCTAGAGGAGAGAAGCTTGTGTATCTTCAGAAGTGTGGTCACTGGTAGCTTGTCCACATTTCAATGGGTGGCCCCACACCCACGTGCATGCAGACAGCATTATTTGGATTCAGTAGGCTAAACTGAAAAAGAAGGGGGCTGGAGAGATGACTCAGTTGTTAAGAGCACTTACTGTTCTTATAGAGGAGCTAAGTTCAGTTCCCAGCGCCCACATAGGGTGGCTCACAACTAACTGTAACTCCAGCTTCAAAGGGTCCATATTCTCTTCTAAACTCTACAGGTATTTATACTCGTGCACATACCCACACATGCACGTTTACATGTAATATTTTAAAGTATTAATTAAAAAGGGGAGGCAGCACATGCCTTTAATCCCAGCAGATTGAAAGGTAAAGGCAGACAGATCTCTGTGAGTTTGAGGCCAGCCTGGTCTATAAATCGACAGGACAACAAGTGCCACACAGAGAAACCCTGTCTGGAAAAACAAACAAATAAATAAATAGAAGACACGAAGGTAGAAGAGGACATGTTGGGGACTGGAAAGTGGTAGTTAGAGGTGGATATGGTCAAGACACATTGCATACATGCATGAAATTATCTAATAAATCTTCAAAAAATGTTTAAGAGCATGTAACATTTGCAATACTATGAAGTTGAGCATTGGCTCCATAGTCTGACAAGGTGGTTCAGTGGGTAAAACATTTGCCACCAAGTTTGATGATATGAGTTTGATTCCTGAAACCCACATAGTAAAAGGAGAAAATTGACTCACACAAGCTGTCCTCTGACCTTACACACACACACACACACACACACACACACACACACACACCACTCTATACACACAGTGGTAAGAAAAAAATTATAATTACTTTTGATTCTATATGCTATTTTGGCTGGAAAAAAAACCCAAGTCTTTAAACTGTAGAGATTCAAACTTCAAACCAAAATGTTTAGAGATAAAGTCGTCTGATGACTGTGTATGCTTTAAAACAGAGTAGGATAAAGGGTGAGGTATGATGGGCTATACCTTGCTATGAGTAGATGGATAAGTTGGTATATATCACATCTATTTTTGTATATTTTCAAATTTTTCCATAATAAAAAGTTAGACTTATTTTAATGAGGGAAAAATTAAGGAAGAAGGCTGAATCCCCAAGGAAACTCTGCCAAAATATTCATCTGCTCATCAATAAAGCATGCAACTTCTATCTGAATTTTCTGTGTGCCCAGCACTGCACTGGGCCTTACAGACAGGACTATGAGAGGCTTAGTACTACCCAGAGATCAAAGGCTGGCAGGAGCAGAGAAATTGTAAAAATGAGTAAGTGCGGCTGAAGTTGGAAAGTGCTAGAAGAATTGAATAGGCATGGAGGAACTGACTGTGCTCCGAACCCACAGAATGGTGCCCTGAGGAGTCATAAAGGATATTCTACAGTCTGAGTCTGGGGGGAGGGGCCCTTAAACCTGAACTAGAGTCCCAAACAGGGCTGAATGTCACCTCTTTTCACATCAGTACATTTCATTTAGGATCCTGTTCTAACCCAAACTGTATTATGGTCTTGTAAGCTGGCTCTGCTGTCACCTTCAGGAACACAGGGCTAATGATCTGTACTGAAGTCTTCCAGTTCATGAGACAGGATGATATGAGCTCTGATGCAATGTCCCTATCACCAACTGCCACCCCTTCCAAGGTCCTGAAGCCTTTTAGCTCTGCCTCCATAGTTCAGATACTGAGTCAGAGGGAAATTGTTAAATGAGCCCTTTAGAAAAAAGCAAAGTTGCTTATGTGTCTTCAATGAAGAGCTCAATCACATTTGATGAGACTACTACCAAAAGGGGAACAAGATATTCCATCCATACATATGCATGTGGATACACATATTCCTTCTATAAATGTACATATAAACTTGCTTTATGGTTACTGCCTAATCAGATGTAATAATACAAAGGACACCACATGGTTAACAGTATTAAGGCCATAAATTATATCTTGCAGAATGTGGTTTTTCCACAAGCCACTTGACAAGACCTGCTTGATTAATGTCACACTAGGGAGGCATGACAGAGGTGAGATTGGTAAGGATAATGTCATAGAGGACACAGGGGTAACAGTGACAGCAACATCCATAGCAGTTAGCCTCAGAGAAAAGGACGCCTTTATGACTACTGAATACTGCTTGCTTAAAAAAAGCAAAAACAAGAGGCCACCCAAGCTTTGAGGATGCATTAGCCTCTATTCTGAATATTGCTGTTGACATGCATTATTTATTAGTGCTGCGTTCCATTATTGCTAAATAGAGAATCGATAGATTAAAGCACAAAAGACCTGCAGAAATAACAGTCTCCAAATGAAGGAGACGGCCTGCTAAGACTTAACTGTGATGATGCCTGGCCAGTGGAGCAGAGCATTCGTTTCTGGCTTCACCATTTGTCTATATTGATTCTGCCCATGAGAAAAGGAAGAGCTCCTTTGCCTTGGCGGAGACTGATTTATCCTGTCTCCTGATACAATTTGCAGCTCGGACCTCATTTGAATCCTCACCCCCAGAGTCTTTGGCCTGCTAGGAGAAACTACTAAGGAATTAGGTTTTGGTCTCGGAAGCCTGACTATAATTACTTTTAGTATCAAGTGGCTCCAAAAGTCAGAACATAATGATTTTAAGGGATATTTTAAGATGACAGGCTTGTATGGTATACGATTGGCTATGCCTGGAAATAAAGGAGGGTCTATGATGGGACAAATAGAGGCGGCAGAAGCCCCTTGAGCCTTGTCTGTGTTCCAGTTGCTCATTTGTTACATCTGAATGTCTTCCAGTTATGAAAGACCCATGTTTGGGAAATGGCTTAATTATTCAAGCTGTCTTTTATTTTGATAACAAGGAAAAACAACTCATTCTAACCAAGTCATAATTGTTGAGATTAAAAAAAAAATATTTTCCCAATATAATTCAACAAATGCCTGATGAACTTCTGTGGAATACCATTACTAAGCATTAGGGATGTGTGATCACCCATCAAATAGTTCCTGAGTGCCTGTGGGAAGTGGGCTAGGTACTCACAGCCAAGACTCCCCTTTCCTCCCAGAGCAAACAGCCTGGTAAGGGAAACAGTTGTTCAACAAATAACCACACCAGGAAGGAATTCACCAAAACTGTGGAACCTGGCGGGTGCTGTGAACAAGATGATGAGCATCAGGTCTGAGCACAGGAGGAAGACTTCTCCGAGGAAATGATGTTAGCAGAGGAGCTGGCTTAAGAGAGGAAGGGGTGCACAGGCTGTGACACATAACCGTCATCTACTTTTCCAAAAGCTTCTAAGGTGGCTGGGAGCTGGAACCAAGAATGAGCTGTTCTGAACTCTGAGAGATGGCCACATGCTCCAGCAGGGAAGAAGCGAGCTGTGGGATTGTAAGTGGATTCCAGCAGGATGAGCCATTCTGAGCTGACCTGAACCCCTGCCTGCAGGGCAGCGAGAGCAAAGCCTGATAGGCTAGGTTGGAGAGAGAGTGGGTCTCCTTAATGCCCAATAACACAACATAGTTTGACTATCTTTGCTATGTTTCCCTCTCTTGCATAAGTACTTTAGGTTTTAATCTCTCTTTTGAAAACTGAAAATGAGGACTTGGCAAAGATGCAAAAGAGACCTGAAGCTGAAAAAAAAAAAACCCTCTTTTTAGCTCAAATATAGCAAATGATGAACATTACAAAAAACATAAACCACTATGGTTTTATGAAATGTAACCAGGCCAACCAGGTGACTGGATTCTTCTCGTGCAATCTTTCAACAGCTGTTGACTGGGCATCTGTAGTGCAGGCTTGACATATAACTACATGCGAGGCATCAAGGTGCTTGTCCTCAGGGAGCTTGCAGTTCAGCTGGGGAGAGAAACCAGTGCAGCTTCAGGCAGTGGGAAGAGCAGGAAAATAGATTCAGCTAGTGGAGAAATGCAGGGATGAGAAGTTAGTAGAATACAGAGGCCAAGAAAACCCCCAGATACATGCATCATCATTTTCAGAAGGTGACCCTGCTTTGCTGTTACCATCTTAAAATGGCTCAAGTGCTAGGAGCATAGCTATGCACCACCACGCCCAGTTCATGTGGTGCTGAGCATCAAACCAATGGCCCCCTGGGTAACAGGCTAGCACTCTACCAACTGAGCCGCATCCCCAGACGTCCGACAACGGAGCAAGTATGAAGCTTAGAGCCGCAGGTGACATGAGTCTCACTCCTTCGGATTCTTTTCTTTTCCTGTTACATTGTTTATTTTGTGCATTGAATGTGTGTGATCACACGTGCCATATGTGTAGTGGTTAGAGGGTAAATATGCAAGATTCAGTCCTTTCCTTTCATCGTGTGAATCCCTGTGTTAGAACTCAGGTCATCAGGCTTGGTGGCAGGTATTTTTACCCACTGAGCCATCTTGTCAGCCTCTTTCTGATTCTTCACCGTCAACTCTCATATCTCTGAAGCAATATTGCCTGGGTCTAGGCATGGGCAGTGGCCCAGGAGGGTTAAGGTGGGGTGACTCTGGAGGCTCACACTGGACCCAGGAGAACCCCTGTACCCAAAGGAACATGGTGTGAAATGGCAAATAAAGCACGCCATAACTAAGACAAGAGGAGCAACAGAGAAAAGAAAAGCTTTCCTCCTGCTTGTTGGACAGAAGACCTGCCTTGCACTTGGCACTGCGGATAATGTAGCTGTCCCTGCCCATCTGAGGACGGGACAAGACAGTAGGCCTGTGTGGAGAAAGATACGAGAACATTGGAGAGATATTGAATATTATGAAAAACAATTATGGCATCCTCTGCAGAGGAGAGGCAAGTACTCAGGTCTGCAGGCTGTAACAAGCTTGACAGGTCTCAGGGAAAAACAGGACCGCTGGCTCTGCTGGAGAGCTGCCAGCCAGTGGTGGGTGGCAGGAGCGAAACTGGAGCCTCTGGGAGCAGCTCAGGTGGCTGTAGCTAGAAGGATGCTAGCTTCCAGGCTACATGGAGGCTGTGGGAGGGCTCTCTAGGCAAGGAAATGATTTCATCTGATTGATGTTTGTAAGGCTGTTTCAGAGAGGGTGAGATGCAGCTCTAGCTTATTGGTGTATTAACGGATTCATTTTGCATCTTATTGTGTGATCCCGGGTGAAAGCAGTGACTGGCACGGGCCCAAGTGCCTTGAGAAGGGAAGAAGCAGGAAAGATGCAAACCTAAGTGGAGGGGAGAGGCCTTGTCCACTAGCTCTGGGATGAGGGAGGCAGAAGCAGTGAGCCAAGGCCTTCCTCCTCCCCAGTGGAGGGAGACGCAAAGAATGAGGTGTGGCTAAGGAGAGATTTGGAACAACTTCTGAAAGCCCTGAGGATACACTGCTGGCCTGGGGTGGGGGTAGGGGGAAGACCATACACTAGACTGCAGATCCCACTCTTACCCTTTCCCGAGGGATTTCCCATCCTGAACCCACTCTCCTTCCTGCTGATCTTACAAATCTCGGCCCTTCCCACCACCCCACCCCTAGTCAGGGACAGAACCTAGGACCTTACACATATTAAGCAAGCACTCTGCTACTGAGCTACTCCCCCAGCCCGGATCTCCAAATTTAAACCCCAAATGCCCCGTTATGCAGCTCTTCCAGCCATTTGCAGATGTCTCTTCTCCTGTATATATCTCTGAATGATTGGCACGTTCTTCATCTGCTCATCATTATTCTTGTCACTCGTTTCCTCCCTAATCTCTTGCTATATGGGTTTTATTATGTTAGTGCAATTCCCTTAAAGGTCATCCATTATTTCTGCCCCATCCTTGTAGTCATAGACACTCTGTGTGTGTGTGTGTGTGTGTGTGTGTGTGTGTGTGTGTGTGTGTGTGTAAAGGTTTCTTTCTTGCTTTTCCCTCACCTCTCATTTAAAGTTCTTATTCTGAATTTGCTGGATATAGGCTCTCCTGGCATTTTCTTCCCTTTTCTCTGATCATTGTACCCCTTGTCTCTCTGCACAGCTCTTTCTCCTTCCCTTAGTTACCTGTCATTTACACTGCCTGAAACTCAGCTCCTGCTCATTGCTTGACCCAGTCCTCCGTGAACTTTTTTTGGCCACCAGATACCGCCAACTGAACATTGCTTATCAGCCTACTGGCTAGCGGTTGGCTTATGGCTTCTAAGTCACACACTTTTTTTTTTTTTTTTTTTTTATAGCCAAAACTCCTGTCTCTAGACTCTTTTCATACTTGCAGCCTGTCATGTCCAAAATTAAATGAAGTACTTCCCTGCAAAAACCCTTCTCCATCAGTGTCACAACTTTTAAGTCAAGCATATGTCTAACTGTGGAGCTAAATTTTTGCTGTCTCATGATGCCCTTATCTACCACACATCATTCCATCATCTTTGCCCTCTATGGACATGTTAGATAGAGTCCTTCATTCTGAGTAAGTCATCCACCCAGGACACAGGCTTTGAGTGATCCACCTCCTATGACTGGAATTCTCTCTCTAATATTCTCAGTCAGCATCTTCCAACCACTCATTCCTTCAAGAAATATTTACCAAGGACTTATTGTATATACTGGAGATAGGGTATTGGATGAGGATGGCAAAGCTCTCAAACAGATAGCCAATATGTACATAAATCACTCTGAATAGTGGGTAGACATGACACATGGTGACATGTGGAAAGTGATGGTGGAGGAGGCACAGAGATGCTCTCCATCCTATCAATGCTCAGAGCAGGCCTCTCTGAGAAACTGGTGTTTGAGTCTAGGACAGATGAACAGAAAAGAACAATCATGCACATCTCTAGGGGGGACCCCAAGGACATCCAGTATGAAGGTCGTCATGAGAGAATAAACCTGGCTCTGTTTGATAAGCAAAAAAGGCTGATGCAACATGAACACAGTGAGCTGAGGGGACCATGGAAAATGAGTGTGGCCAAACCACATGGGCTTCTCAAGCAAGGCTGGGTGGAGCTTTATCCTAAGTTCAAGCAGAAGCCCTAGGAGGGGTTGAAGAAGGCAGTGATATGGTCTGCTTTGCACTTTCATGAGATCACCCACACTACTTAATGTGTGAGAGTGGATTGTGTGGCTCCTGAGGGGACAGAGGGAGAGCAATCAGGAGTCCTGCTGAGAGCTAATGGTGGCCTGGAATGCATGAGGGCAGGCTAGATGGAGACAAGTGTATGTTCAATTATCTACGATGTGTTTGTTGATGGTTGGGATATGGGGGATAAAGGAAAATGGAGGAGTCAAGAATGACTCATAGGTTTTGGCTCAAGTAGTGTTAGCCAGTGATGTAATCTCCTGAGATGGGGAAGCCTGGAGTGGGAGAGGGTGGTGGCCAGAGAGTTCTTACCACACACCCTTAATGATGGGGGCCCTCACTCTAAGGATAATCTCAGTCTACTGACTTTAGAAAGGTCTTACATGGAGTCCTAATCTGTTTTTATGAAAATTTACCCACCTACTCCAATTCCTATCTTTGAAAAAAAAAAAAAAAAGAAAAAAGAAAAAGAAAACAAAACCATGTCTTCTTTCCTATCCAACGGTCCTCGTCTTTCCCTTGCAAAGGACACGTATGCTCGCCTGAGTTTCCTTTCCTATGACTAATTTACTCATTTTTTTCTTATTTCTGGACCATGGCAGATTTAAACTGGTTTCCCTTCCACCTCATACCAGCCTATCATTACAAACAGCTAAATCTATTTTCCTAATGCTCTTGTCATTAATCGTGGAGGGCCAGGCAATGTGCTCTATCCTGAAATAAAGACTCTTTGGTTTCAGTTTTCTAAGGCAAAAGAACAACAGGAGATACTTTTGAAAGCACCACTACTAAGTATTTTCAGTGGCCAAGACTATTCTTAGACTTCCAAGAGGACCCCATACATGTAACATTAGGGAGATAATGTATTTGATAAAGTACTTGCCTTGCAAACATGAGAATCTGAGTTTGATACCTAAAACCCATGTAAAAGTTCCACATATGGTGGCTTGTAATCCCAGTGCTGGGGAGGCAGGTCCAGAAGATCCCTGGGGCTCACAGGGACCCTAACTTGGCCACCTTCAGGCTAAGGAGGGTCCCTGTCCCAAAGAAGATGAACGTTGCTTCTGAGGATGACACCTGAGGTTGTCCTGTGCTATCTAAGAACTTACACACACAGACACACACACACACACACACACACACACACACACACACACACACACACAGTGCATATTTCGAGGCCACCTTGGTCTACAAAGCAAGTTTCAAGACAGGCAGAGCTGTTATACAGAGAAACCCTGTCTCAACAAAACAACTGGGAATGGAGATTTAAAAAATTGTTGCAAGCACAGTGTGTGACCCAGCTGTGAATGTCATTCCCAAGGGTAGGGTAGAGGTACCTACCCTCTCACCTCAAGTCATAAGACCCTTCTTGGGTATCGCATGAGGAACTTCCCTCAAAGGATCAGGTGTTGTATGCTTGGGAGGTGGTGAGACTGTTAAGAAGTAGAATCTGGAAGGAGGTAGGTAGGTTGTTGGGAAAGGAATCAATACAGCTCTGCCTGGTAGGACCCCATTAGTTCCCATGAGATCAGGTTTTTGTAGAAAGACTAAACTCAATCCCTGAGTCTCTTTGGTTTGGCCTCTGGTGAGGAGGAACTCATGATGGATGACATCAACCTCCAAAACTATAAGCTAAATTAACTTGTTTTCTTTATAAAGTACCTAGCCTGAGGTACTTGGTTATAGCAATAGAAAATGGACTGTCGTAGAAGTATCACAGACTGCTGTCTCACTTCTGCCTGGGGGAACCTAAAGATAAAGAGCCAGCCGGATACTCTGATGGCCAGGATAAAGGAGCTGGCAGGATAAAAGCACTGGGCAGCCTGTGCATGCTATTGTAGGGTTAAAAACTATTTCTCATACAGCTGAGCTAGACTGTGTAGGGACAAGGGTGTCCTGGAGCCCTTTTGAGGTCTGCCAGGAGGTCTTTGTAGAAAGGGATTTTAGAAACTAGGGATGGGGAGGGGTCATGCAGAGGAAACTATGTCAACTACACTATATACAGTGTTATTAGCTGGGTGGGGTAGCACACACCTTGAAACCCAGTGAACAGAGTCAGGCAGGTCTCTGTGAGTTTGAAACCAGCCTGGTCTACATAGCAAGTTCCAGCCAGTCATACTTACATAGTGAGACCCTGTCTCAAAAATAAATAAATGGAAATAGAAAACAAGATGCTATTGAACATCACTCTTGGCAGCTCTAAAAACTAGCAAAAGAGCCCAGGTCTAAGCAAGCTTTAAAATAGGCCCCCAACTTGTGATACTTTATTAGAATAGGTTCCTTTAGCTGCCATCCTGGTCCCCTTTAGTTATTTAAAGGCCAGAAACCAGAGAAAAGAAGAGAGGAAATGGGCAGTAGTAAGAAGCCATAAGCCCCTTCTCCCTGCCACCTCCAAGAACGCACTAGGAAGGATGAGACTGGGCTCTGGAATTCTGATTCTTCCATTGGCACAATATTAATTGTTGAATTAAAACACAGAGCAGTGGGAGAATTTGCCTGTTTTTAAAGGGTGGTAAAAATTTAAACTAAATCTCTTCTTGACACCATTTCCGGGATCCCCTTGTTCAGCACCCTGGTGGTACACAGTTCAAAGAAGCCCCCCTCAATTGGGTTGCCTCCGGCTTTAAATGCTTTCCTCCTAGCTTCTGTCACGACCGTTAGATTGTCCAGACCCCAAAGATGGAGCTTGCTGTTATCTCTTACCCAAGCTCATCTTTATTTATATCAGAATCTCTCACAATTCCAGCGAATGTACGATGGCCCCTGTACCTTGTAATAATAGCAAATATTCAATGAGCATTATTCAGTCATCCCTCTGTATTCATGAGTTCCACATCTGTGACTTCAACCAACTGAGAATTGGAAACATGAAAAATATCTCACCTGCACTGAACACGTACAGACTCTTTCATTCTCATTATTCCCTAAACAAGAGAGTCCAGCAGCTATTTGCATAGCCTTTGCCTTGCATTGGGTAGCATAAGTAATCTAGGGAAGGTTTAAAGTGATGGGAGGAAGGCATGGGTGCACAAATGGCAACTACACTGCCATTCCAGCCCAGGGACTTCTGCATTGGCAGAAATGGCATCTCGGGGGCTGGAGTCCTGGGGTCAAACCACCACAGAAACAGGAGAGCCACACTGTTCAATCCTCACAACAACCTCCTAAGACAGCTATTATTACCTTCCTGGATGTACGGCTGAAACCAGCTGACCAAGGAGGCTGTGGTGGAGACTAGGAAGCCTAACACTGAGGTACTTACTTCCTATCCCTGCACCTTAACACACTTTGTTCTCAGCTACTCCATGCACATTTTCCCTTTCTCCTTCTGATTATGCTACCCCAGATATCTTACAAATCCCAACTCAAGTCCCCCCCTCCATGGAGCTTTCCCTAATTACTTTACAGTTGTCTTTATTCTCTGGACTCCCCAAACATTTCATTTGTCCCAGAACTTTAAAATTTGAATGTGTGCTGCTTATTTTCCTAATGTCTTCTGCAGGCTCCATTGTTCCTTCTAGAATGAGACCCGTGTCCATACTTTCTTGCATGGCAGTGACTCTCAAACTGTACAGTTTACAGAGTAAAAGACACATAAATGACATTTAAATAGATGAAAAGGTGTTAGACCTCATTATAACAGGAGATATGTGAAGGGCTATGCGTGTAGCTCAGTGATAGAATATTTTCCCAGCATGTGTGAGGCCCTGGATTAATCTCTAGTATGATAAAAGACAGACAGACAGACAGACAGACAGATGAGAGATAGACAGATACATGCATATGTGAGTTGATGATGGATAATAGTTGATAGATGGATGGATGTATAGATGATGGATAGACGACAGATGATAGAGGATAGATAGATGATAGGCGATAGATAGATAGATAGATAGATAGATAGATAGATAGATAGATTCTCCTTGTGTTACTTTTCGTTACCTGTGAGATAAGGTAACACATCCAAACACAGGCCACATTTGGAGAAAGCTTTAGGGGAAGGAACCTCTCACATGCTGTTGATGGGAATGTAAGATGATGCGGCCCTTACAGAGAAAAATTTGGCAGCATCTAACTATATTACACATACATTCTTTTCAGCCTAGTAATCTCACTTTTGGAAATCCATCCTGAAGATGCACTGGCAAAGATCCCAAATGCTACATGTTCAAAGCTATTCTCACTGTGCTATTTATAAAAGCAAGAGTCTGGAGAAACCCAATGTCAATCAATAGAGGCCTGGTTAGATCACCACACAAGAGTCATATCAAAGGGGCCTGGGCAGGAGTGAGGGAGGATCACTCCTGGCTGTTCTGGATGCTCTCCAGGATCTGCTGCTGAGTGGACAAAGCAAAGTGAAGAAAAATATACATAGCAGACACCATTTGTGCAAGAAAGCAGTGAATGTAATTATATGTTTGTTTATATTTTCTAAAGGGAATAATAGAAGAATAAAATGCAAAATAATGAAATATATTGTGTGCCAAGCAAAGAAATCAAGGGGGGAGGAGTGGTGAGATCTGCCCCCAAACATCTTACTTTATAGCTCTGACTATGTAATCAACTATTTTATACAACTCAAACAAAAGTATGGGACCAGTAAGATGGCTGGGTGTATAAGAGCACTTGCCACCAAGCTTGACTACCTGAGTTCAATCCCCAGGACCTACATGATGGACAAAGGGAACCAACAGTCACCAATAGTCCTCTGTTCTCCAAATGTGTGCTGTGGTGTGTATATACCATCTATATGCACACACAGAACAAATAAATGCAGGGACTGGAGAGATGGCTCAGTGGTTAAGAACACTAGTTGGTCTTCCAGAGGTCCTGAGTTCAATTCCTAGCAACCACATTCACAACCATCTGTAATGAAATCTGGTGCCCTCTTAGGGCCTGCAGGGATACACACAAACAGAACACTGTATACATAATAAATCTTAAGAAAATAAAATAAAATAAATGTAACTTTTAAAACACACACACACACACACACACAAACCTAGAAATGGTAATGTGTGTACTGGAATTGAACAATTATGTAAGTGGAGAGGAGTCACCCCACTGTTAGAGTTGGAGGAAGCCAGACGTATACATGTGGTGACAGCCTGGAGCTAGAGATGCTCTTGTGAACTCATGCTTAGCCTTATATAGACAGGGATGCACAGAAATATCTATCGCTGTGTCTGTCCACACGGGTTGCTGCACAGACATCTATTTCATTGTTGTGTCAGCTAAGGAGGCCCCATAGCAACAAGCAACACACCATTCAGATCACAGTGTCTAATACCATTCTCCAATCAAAGGAACCAGGTCTTCTCAGAGAAATGACTGGTTCTAATGGGACAAGAAATGGAGAAGACAGTCCCAGAACATCTGGTAATGATAGAGAGTAAGGAAGTCTGTTTTAAAAAGACAAATTATGGAGACATGTCTGAAGGACATAGAAACAAACTGAAAAATTCCCAGTGGTCAAACTTGGACCACTGTGGACAATTGGATCATAACCCCAAGCTTAAACTGAGTCTATACTGAAGAAGAAAAAACAATTGCAAATGTTTTTACAATATTTGGGGTGTGTGTTTCTGTGTATGCGTATGAGCACATGCATGAGCCATGAGCATGTGCTGAGATCAGAGAACAATTTGCAAGAGCTGCTTTTCTCTCCCACATAGATTCCTGGGACCAAACTCAGGTCGTCATGCTTGCCAAAAACCACTCTTACCCACTGAGCAACCCTGCCACCCAGAAGTACAGTTTTTAATACATGAATGAATGTGAAGGGAAGGGTCTCTAATGTGGAATTCTAAGCAACGTATATGGGTCTCCAGCCTCAAAGAGATGAGCCCCTTAGCTATGGGCTGTACATAGTAACTTTATTTTCCCATGAATGCAGTGTGTAAGGGGACAAGAGTTGCTTTACAACAGAGAAGCCTGACAAGCACTACCCAGTTGGTATTAACATCAAAGAAAAGATGGTGTGAGGGGATGTGAAAGGGAAAGGAGAGGAACCAACTAGGGAAAGGGGCACTAGTTCAACCCCCAACACCCACATGATAATTTACAACTAGTGGACAGGGGCTGAGGTATGTGGGAACTCAGTGATATCATCACCATTTTTCTGTATGTGTAAGATGGGATAAAAAATGGAAATTAATTTTTTTAAGTTGAAATCTAACTGGTTTGTTCATCAAGAAGAGAAATCTTAAATGCATTTGATACACTGTATCCCCAAAACAAACACACACAAAGAAATCTTAAATGCGTTTGATACACTGTATGCTGAAAACACACACAAAAGAAACCTTAGACCGTCTTCAATACTATTAGTGCTGGTCACAGTATTTTGAGACTATTTGCTGGTGTGGGGAGGGAGACAAACACAGTTAATAGTATTAGGAGCTAAGCTTTTCAGCTCAAGAGAAACAGGATACAAAATAAAATCAAAATGTACAAAAACATAGGCTGGCAAGGTGGCTCAGTAGTGGGGTCTGTTGCCATCAATCCTGACAACCTCAGTTCTGTGGTTTGCTCTTCACAAGCAAGTGTGCACCCCACAAACAAATAAAATGTATTTTTTTAACTTAAAGTCTTTATTTAAATTCGGTGCTAGAGAGATGTCTCAGTAGTTTATACACCTAACACTCTTGCAGAAGACCTAGGTTCATTTCTCAGCACTCACTACTGTCTTAACTTGGCTTCCACTGAACCCAGTGCCCCCTTCTGATCTCCATGGGCCCCAGGCATGCATTGGTACACAAACATGCATGCAGGCAAAACACCCACACACATAAAATAAAAATAAATAAATCTTAAAAAAAAAAACTTTACTTAGGTAAGTTAATAGCTCTCTTTCTCTGTCTCTAAATAATGTACATTTCCTAGTTCTGTCCACTGAAAATGCACAGGATATATGAACAATTAGAGACTCAAGAGCCTAGATTGTAACATCTACAGTTTTCCATTAAAAAGAATCAGGTCTTCTTGGAGACATGGCTAATTGTAAATATGAGGTTGATGAGCCTAGGAGGTCCTGTCACCTCTGAAGTAAAGGAACTTAGCTCATATCGACAAAACACAGCACAGCACAGAAGAACCAATGGACTTCCATGGGCCATAGAAGACAGAGTGCTGAGCATGAGAAAAAGTAACTTGACTAGATTAAACCACACTAAATATATAAAAACCTATGAGCCCGCATTGGGGGGGAGAACCCTTCATTTTCTATTTTTTTGGGGAAATTCAAAGCATCAATCATTCGAATAAAAATGAAAATTAAACCAGGTGTGGTTTAATTCCAGCACTTGGGAGGAGGAGGCAGAAAGATCTCTGATGAGTTTGGGGCTAGCCTGGTCTACATAGTGAATTCTAGGCCAGCCAGAGCTATGATGTGAGACTCTGACAGGAAAAAGAGAGAGAAGAGAGGGGGGGGGGAGGAAAGGAAAGAAAAAGTGGTGTGGGTAAAAGAGAGGTGACTCATGGGTTAAGAACCCTGGCTCTTCCAGGGGACCCAGGTAAAATTCACAGTACCCACATGATAGCTCACAAGTGTAACTCCAATCCCAGTATATCCAGTGCCTGATTCTGGCCTCCTTGGACACCAAGCATGCGTGTGGGATATAGACATGCATGCAAATAAAACACCCATATACATAAGATAAACTTTTTTAAAGTGAAAAAGGAAATAATGAAGTCCTTACCGTACCTTCTTCTAGACAGAGTGCATTCTCAGTAACCATGTATTCTCTGTGAAATCTCAATAAGCTCATGGGGAAAGAAAACTAGGAAATCACATGACTCAGAGCCAGTCAATGATCAAGTTCCCTGCTCAGCCATTAGATAAAATGTTGGGGTTGGGGGAGTTTGATGTGGTGGATCAGGCTGACAACACTTGAACCCACTGATAAATTTCACTAAAATTTCGTATGGACATATGGAAGATAATTGCCAAAAAAAAATATTGAATGTAATCAAGCTTCTAACTTCAGCTTATAGTAAGTACAGTTAAACACTGCACCACAAGGACACCAAGAGTCAAAGCCAGATGTGGAAAATTCTGTAGCAGAAATGATAGAGTTTATTGAATAAATGATGGTCCTAAAACAATAAAGGAAACTATTATTAATAAAGAGAGACATACCAAATGTGATGGTTAGTGTTGACTGTAATGGTTAGTGTTGACTGCCAACTTGACAAGACCTTGAATCACCCAGGAGACAAGGTTTTGGGTGTATCTGGAAGGGTATTTCCAGGAAGCTTAGCAGAAGTGGGAAGATCCACCCTGAACACAGGCAGTACCATTCCTTGAAATGGGGTTCATCTCTCTTTGCTTCCTGGCTATTGCCACAATGTTACTGTAATTGTCTCCTCTCCTGCCTCCCCCACCATGATAGACTGACTATATCCTCAACTCATGAACCAAAGCAAACCCTTCCTTCCTAAGTTGCTTCTGCTGGGTATCTCATCACAGCAGTAAGAAAAGTAACTAGTATATCAACCAAACACGGTGTGGATCCTTCCAGACATTCCAATTTGAATGAGCCAAATACAAAAAGGCATTACAGAAACACTGTGGACATCAGTGGATTGGGGATTTGATTCTATTAAATTGTAGAGCCAGCTGTGGAGGCACATCTCTGTCATCTCAGGAGTTATGAGGTGGAAGCTGGGGGATCTGAAGTTCAAGGTCATCATCTGCCACATAGAGAGTGCAGAACCAGTCTGGGTTACACAAAACCCAGCTTCAAAAAATATAATAAGATAAGATAGAGGAATTATAGCTAATGTTGGAGTGATGGTGGCATTGTACTTATGTCAAAACAAGTCATGGTCTGGAAACAGGACATAGGGAAGAAGAGATGGCTGAAGGGCTATATGATGCTTTTGGGTCACTGTAAAGTATTCTAACTCTCCCCCCCCCCAGTGGTATAACCGGACAGAATGGAAGTGAGAGAGGAGAATGCTATCAGTTACTGAAGCTTACTAATGGGTGCATGAGGTCTTCTTCTAAGATCATATTTGTTTAAACAGGTCTGAAATAAGCATATATTTTAAACATTTTTCAACAATTGGCCCAGGTTTGTGGGTGCTAAGGAGATTTTGATTCCAAATTGTCTTTCTTTTAAGACAAGTAGGTGATGCTGATTCAGATGACCCAGGCCCAGCTGAGGGACAGTGTAATCGCTTGGAAGGGCTGGAGACAGCAGTGGTTCACAACCTTCCTAACACTTCAATACAGTTCCTCACGTTCTGGTGACCCCAACCATAACATTATTTCATTGCTACTTCATAACGGTAATTTTGCTACTGTTACCAATTGTAATGTAAGCATCTGATATGTGACACCCAGGTTCGTGTCCCACATGTTGAGAACCACTACCTTATAGGTATTTGTTGATTGAAGATGAAGGTTCTGTTCTGATCAGGAAAGTTGGAAAATTCTTTGCATCCAGAAAACGAGGAAGATAAAATGGGAGGGAACTGGCAGAGAGAAGGCATTCTTGCCTGGATACCCAACTCCTAGGATTGCATAACAATATCTTTCTGTCAGAGTCCAGAGCAAGGCATTCTAGATTCTCCAAGCCCACTAGCTGGAGGAAAGGCTGGATTCTCAGAGACTTGTTAAATATGGGCATGTCTGTAATGCACCTTCCCCCGCTGCCACTGGCTGTGGGTACAGCTAGTTTCTTTAGTCTGTCCTTTAGTCTATTAATGTATTACAACACCCAGCAGCCTCCCTCACCCTTGTGCACAAACTCCAAAGAAGGTGTAATTTGGGGGCTTATGACCCTCCATCCTTTCAATTTGCCTACATGCATATTTTAGCTCAGTTGTCAGCAGCAATAAAGAAGGAAATCAGTGGAGCGCTTACTGCTGTGAGCTGTCCCCTAAGATGTCTGAGAAAGCAGATATGTTTAGGTAAACCAGAAGTAAGAATCCTCCAGGGGCGGCTCAGCTACCGAGTTTAATTGGGCTGCAGCTGCTTTCCCTCCTCCTTCCCTCACTCCTGGTTCGGCTGGCAGACAACAGGGATTTACCAGTTAATTGGCTGTTCCCACGATTGTCATTCGCTTAGGCCCTCTTCCTAGTCTTTGTAACTACAAAATGCTTCTCTTAAAACAATTTGCTCATGTGTGGCTCCCCAAGATTCAAGTGGGACCTGCATCTTTAGGATTTGTCAAAGAGGGGTTGCTTGTGTTGTAGGACTTGGAGTGCTGCTGTGAAAATCAGGGCAACTGGGGACCAGTGTCCTACGTTGTTATATAAAGGTGTTGGACCTGGTTCAAGTCTCAGAACCAGTCAGACAGGTTAAGGGAGTTTCTTTTAATTTCTTACCACCCAACTGAACAGAGGGAACTTTCAGAGAATGGTTTACTTGGAAGTGGTGAGAAAGGTCAGCGAGCTGGGGTTTAGATTTCACAGCTCTATCTATCATCTTTTCAATAGACACTAGACCCCCTCCCCCCCCCAAAAAAAAACAGATGCAAGGCCACAGAATTAAGCCACAGAATTAAGCAAGCGGCCTACTGGGCCCACCGGGCGGCTTTCAATTCATCTTTAGAACTTAGCTGCCAGTGGCTTTTTAAGTTGGCAGGCTTCTGACATTAAACATGGTGGGGACTATTGCCAACATCAATACATCATATGTGTTTGCATGCTTGCCTGCCTCGAATTGCATTATGGTACACTGGGTTTTGCTGGGTTTTGGTGGTCACTCCATCTTCTCTCTTGACTGCTCAATGTCAAACTTCTGTCCCCCAGCTTTCTGTCAAACTATCCTAGAGCCTCCTGCCCTGCCCTGTCCAGTGGAAAGTTCCAGGGTAATTCGGAGAGTGTGCCTCTTTGGAGTGTTTTGTCTTTTTTTTTTTTTTTTTTTTTTTTTTTTTTTTTTTTTTGTGGAATTTTGCCATTCAGGAATTCTAATTGGTTCCTAGGAGATGAGATGATTCTTTTGGCTCCAACAACCTCTACAACATTTCAGCAAGGCCATTCTCTGTTTACCAAATGAATACACTGGCCCAGGAGCCAAGGAGAAATCAGTTCCAGGCCTCTCCAATAAAAAAGAAAAGAATGCCATAAGTTATAAATCCAAAGGGAAGTTTGGGGCTGAGTTTCAATAAGTCTCTTTAACTGGAGGATCTGTGCTGATGGCAGGTGAGGTCAAGTGGATTGGAGTATCTTGTTAATATGTTGTGTGTGCCTTGCATCTCACTTGCCTCCCGCCTTCCCTCTTCTGCTTCTCAGTGTGGGGGAAAGAAAGGTTTCAAAATCCCGATGTCAGTACTTAAGAGGTGACTCAGTGGTTAAGAGTGCTTGCAATGGACCTGAATTCAGTTCTCAGCATCTACATGGGGCAGCTCACAACCACCTGTGACTCCAGCTCCAGGGGATCCAATCCTCTCCTGACTTTCATAGGCACCTGCACACACCTGCATACTTACACATAGACACAAAATGCATAATTAAAGTAAAATAAATCTTTGTTATTTTTTTGTTGTTTGAGACAAGGACTTGCTATATAGCCTTGGCTGGCCTTGAATTCACTATGTAGAGTAGGTTGACCACAAATTCACAGAGATCCACCTACCTCTGCCTCCTGGGTGCTGGAATTAAAGGTGTAAGCCATCACACCACCATACCTGGCTAAATATAAATCTGCACACACACACACACACACACACACACACACACACACACACGTAAATGAATCCCTGTGTGGGACAGGAGAGATGGTTCAGCAAGTAAAGGCACTTGCCACCAAGCCCGATGACCTAAATTCTATGCCCTGGATCTACATGGTAGGAGAGAGCCAATTCCTGCACATTGTCCTCTGATCTCATATGACATAGCATGTACACACCCAAACACATGTATGCACATACACACAAATAAATAAATGTGAGTAAGAAAAATATCCCAGTGTCTAGGCAGATCCCCACACCAATGACATCACTCTTGCTGAGGTGCAGGGGGCACTTTGTTGCTTCAATTCCTCAGTTCATTCTAACATAATGTGTATGTCAACAGCCATCCGACTCTGCAGTGCAAAGAACACATACATTAGCATTCCCAATCCCACTTTCCACTCATGAATTTGTTAGTTTGCAAAGTCAGGGGCAGAGCTATGCTTAGATGATTGGAACTCAAAATTCTACAATTCTCTTTCAACTGTCTCCACTGGAAGCAAGGTGCATCCTGTAGCCAGCCGGCTCCTTTCCCATCACACCTAGATCGTCTTGAAAGCCGGATGCCACCTAAGAAGATCTATCTAATCGGGTCAGCGTGTTGGTGAGTTCAGATTGCCTTACCCAGCTTAAGTAAATAAGAAGTGTTGGTTTACAGAGGAAAAATACAAGTTCCCTGGTGTGTCTGATATGTGTGGGTCTACTAACTAGTTTCGAGTGTGCAGTGGAATTTTTTTCTTAATGCATATTTAAGTCCCCTGGTGTGCAGTTTCCAGTTTCTCTGATGTTCAGTTAATTGGAAATGCACCTTAAGAAAACCTTAAAATAAAAATGTATCCCCCTCCTTACCCCACTGATGGAAACTTAAATACTTACAAAGCTAAGGAGGCTGTTAACCAAAATGGATATTTGGGGTCTGGCCTATAACCAGATATTGTTGGAGTTGTCTAAATGGAGAGAGAGAGAGAGAGAGAGAGAGAGAGAGAGAGAGAGAGAGAGAAGCTTTAACTCCTAAACTAAGTGTAATTAGTCGGGCATAAAGGAAGTTTAAAGGGGTGCTAATTGCTTTTAAAAAGATAAATTGAATTGAACCAGAGAAGCAGAAAATTACCTTTGTTGAGAATCATCTTGGTTGTTTAAGAAGGGGAGGGCTTGTTGAAATTGGAACAACCCACTGCACACAGCTGAGAGGACCTTACCCCTTTCTCCACCAACCATAAATCCCCAAGTTTGCAATGTCGCCTAGTTAAAGCCGGGTGGGATTCCCCAGGCCCTGGTAAAGCCGCTCACACGCCTTACATCTGTGCCAGCTTTTGTCTTCATGTCTCTTGGCTAGGACTCTCAATGTCATTTGTAAATGTTATCTCCAAGGGTGTGTGGAGAAACTGTCTAAGCGAAGGTAATTGAAATTCAGTTTTAGTTTTAAATAGGCCTTCGGGCAGGGGTGAAGGACTGCTCTCTTCTGTGAACTCCACAGACCGTGAGGGTGTGCGTGTTACTCATAAAATGAGTCCAGTGTGTGTGGAAGAGATAGTGTTTATAGCTTTGGGAGTCCTGCTAAGGAGTGTCATAGCATGAAGCATTCCGACCATGGGCTGTTGTCCCCATGCATTTGAGCAGAATATCATGGAGACAGGAGTGTGCCAAAGAATGGGCTCTTTCCTTTATGGTGGACAGGAAGCACAGAGAAAGGAAAAGGCCAGAGGCTAGGTCTAGAGATGCTTGCCCAAGGAGGAGGCTTGTAAGAAAGTTGCCCTTCCCTCCTCCAGAGAATCTTATAGATGAAGATACAGTTGACTTACTCAATACAGTGTGTCGATGGTTCTTGGTTTTCCTCTCGATTATCTGTGCACACAAGTGACAAAAATTTGGGAATGCTTACTTAGTAAATTCCAGTGGTAGCTGCTGAGCTTCTCCTCCCTCATCTCCCTGTGTTCATCAGTGGCTATCACACCATTATGCTTCTGTCTTCTCCATCTCCTTCTCTCCCTTGGCGTTCACACAGATGGCCATGGCTTCCAATGCCCTCATCTGAGTCAACAGGTCAGAGCAGTCCTTGAGCTTCTCACTCAAACCTCCAGCTCTCTGGTTGGTGCCTGTCCTTGGACATCTGACCCCTAACTTGTCTGAAAGACAGCCTTGACTCTGTCTTTGCACGAGTCCTCTGTGTTTGGCCCTGGTCTCTGGGCCTCATGCACTTTCTGACAGACTCTCACAGTGACCAGGGCACAGGAACAGGGAGAGGGGAAGGGACCAGGGACCACATAATCTTTCCAAAGTACACACCCCCATCTCACCCCCACCCAGTGACTTCTTCCTGCAAGGCCCTGCAATCTAAAGTTTACAGAAACTCTTAAAATGCTGCTACCAGCTAAGACCACCAGCCTGTGGGAGAACAACCAATATTCAAACAGTGCATTCTCCATGAAATAAAATAGGGTCATTTAGTTGGTCCTATCACACAATTCACCCTCTTGCCTCTAATCCATCAATGAGTTCTGTCAGTTTTATCTCCAAAATATCTTTCTTCTGTCTAAATCTCTCTCACTTATCTCCAATTCCACTTTCAACTCTGTCCCTGGGAGGGCTATCACAGCCTCAGGCTAATCTCCCTCCTCTCACCCTTGCTCTCTACATTGGATTCTCCGCACAGTGGCCATCGGGAATTTTACAGAATGTAAATCAGCTCATATAAATCACCCGATTAAAACCCTGCCATGTTAGACTAGGAACGCACTGGCCTCTTCCTACAGAACACCACAGTAGTGGGTTGATGGAGGAAAACTGAGTGCTACACAAGCTTTCCAGCAGTAAACTCAAACCTTGTTCATGGCCAGATGCAGAAACAGGAGAGAATGCATTTTTTTTTTTTCATTTATTGTTTTAAGTGTATGTGCCTGAGTTAGGCATATGTACCATGAGTGTATGGGTGCCCTCAGAGGCCAGAAGAGGGTGTCAGAACCTTTGGACCCTGAGTTATAGGAGGCTGTAATGTGGGTGCTAGGAATGGACCTGATCCTCTGGAAGTGCTCTTAACTACTAAGCCATCGTTCTGACACCCTAAATGCATGGAGGGAGGGGTAAAGGAGATCAATCCCACCACTCATGAAGCTAAGGCAAGAGGGAGGCAACTTTGAGGCTAGCACAGCTACATGGTGAAACACGGAGTCAATAAAATGAAGGACTGAGAAATAAGGGAAGAGGCTCGGGGTAGGGAATAAGTCAGACAGGATATTTCAAGTTTTGTTTTTATGCTTAGCTCTAGGTTCCTTGCATTACCTGCTGGGGATTAGGTTGCCTGAAGTATCTCGTCATAACCTGTTTGTATCTTTCATTGAGTATTAGAAGGGTTGGGAGATGTTGCCATCATGGCCAATATGAGGACACTGAGCCTGGCCAGCAACAGCAAGATTGGAGAAAACATGTGGAAGCCATGAAGGGCTCTTTGGCTGACTAAGGTGGGACATGAGAAAGGAGGGGGAAGACACCTTGGGTGACTCACCCTGCACTGCATGAGTGACTGGTGACCACAATATAAGCAGGAGATGGGAAACGAGCAGAGTCTGGAGTGGGGGCTGGGGACCCTGTTTCAGGGCACAGAAAAGAAAGAGAAAGGAAGGCCCTGAGGAGATGGCTCAGTGGGTTAGAGCACTTGGTATGCCAATATGAGGATCCAAGTTCAAATCCCTAGAACTAATATAAAAGCCAGGCATGACCTCTCATGCCTGTAATATAAGTATGCAGATGGAGATAGGTGGATCATGGGGACTCACTGGCCACCCAGACTAACTGAAGTTTCAGATTCAAGCAAAAAATCTCTACTCTGTCTCCAGAGAATAAGGTAGAGAGTGATAGAGCAGGACACCTGACGACCTCTTCTGACCTCTGTTCACAGGCACATGAACACATGTACCCACACATATAGCTCACACATGATCACACACACACACACACACACACACACACACACACCATAGATATACATGAGTATTGGTTAAAGAGGGAAGAAATGAGATGTGTATGGCATCTATTGTAATCCATAACACTCAGACTTGGCTCTTGAAGACTACCCCTTTTCTGATCAGACATCAGGGGCTGAACCCCAAGATGAAGACAAAACCACATTCTGCAGCATCTTGGTGCTTAGAGCTGCCCATGTTCCTGGACTCCACACTAGGATCCCTAGAACTGCTGTTCCTTAAGAAGATCCCCACTCTGGCCAACTGCACAGACGGCTCTGGGATTGTCAATAGAACGTGGCCTACAGATCTGCTGGTCAGCAACACATCTCTCCTGAACAACCTAGATTTTCAAACTAACCTGGATTTACACAGGAATTTGAGACAGTGTGAAGCTCTCCTACTCCAACCCAGCCCAGATGAATGCTGGTCAGGTATTTTGTAGAACATTCCTCGGCTGGGATTTGTTTGATATCTTCTCCCTTCTATTTTTAAGTAGTAGAGACTGGCTCCCTTGCCCCAGTCACTAGAATAGCCCTCAGTGAGTCTGAGGCAATGCAAGAAGAGCCTGCAGGCATCTCGGTGGAGTGTTGTTGAGCCCAAGAAGCCCATTGCAGAACAATCCTTCATTGATAGATCAGGAAGCCACTCTGGGCCTCCACGCCCCTTTTTCTGGGGGAGATCTTCTGCATTGCACACCAGTGCCAGGTGCAGCAACTCCTTCCCACGTGGATTTCCTGCTCTGCAGGGTCCTCATGCAGACAGTCTTTCCTATTGTTCTGCTCTCCCCCACCCTCTGCAGCCACAGATAGCTGAACAAATGCAGAGTCTTAGGGAGCCCTGTGAGGAAGCCCTGACTCAAGGCAGTGTAGAATGCACATGCTCTACCCCACAAAGATTCATAGATGATTGTTCTCTTATACCTTTCCTTGAATGGGTGGGGGGGAGTGTTGTTTAACTAAGTAAAGATGTGTTACATTTGTTTGTGTTACAGAATACATGTTTAACTATGTAAAGATGTGTTGCTGTTTGCCTTGCCTGACTAAGGCACCTGATTTGTTTAATAAAAAGCTGAATGGCCAATAGCTAGACAGAGGAGAAATAGGAAGCACTGGAGGGCAGAGAGAAAAGGGGAGCATTTTCTTGATTGATGATTGATGTGAGGAGGTTCAACTCTCTATGGATGGTGCCATCCTGGCCTCATGGTTCTGGGTTCTATAATAAAGCAGGCTGAGCAAGCCATGAGGTAGCAAGCCAGTAAGCAGGACTCCTCTATGGCCTCTGATTTAGCTCCTGCCTCCAGGCTCCTGCCCTGTCTGTGTTCCTGCCCTGACTTCCTTTGATGATGAGTGGTGATATGTAAGTATAAACCAAATTAAGCCTTTCCTCTCCCAAGGTGTTTTTTCGGTCATTGTGTTCATTCATTACAATAGAAACCCTGACACAGTCTCCTTGGTTAGTCCTTGGTGCCTCCCTTTTACACTCTGTAAGATGGGTTACTCCTGAACTTCGAGACCGTAGAGAGGCTTTGGTGAGGCTAAGACAGACAGCAGGGTTAGTGTTTATTACTAATCCTGTAGTGTTGCTGTCACCATCAGGTATGGGCACAGCCCGTTTCCCTTTTCATGTGCCATGACACGGGTCTTTAACCCAGAATAGGAAGACACCCAGGATCCATATTATCTGAAGCACTGGCCACAAAGGATCATTTGTAGGCCAACTGAGGCACAGGAAGTGGTTGAAACTCTAAATAACCTGTAGCATGAGGTGGTCCCTTGGCCTGTCTGGATGGCCTGGACCAGAGAGCGGAGCCCTTCAGGTTGTCAGAGAAGTCCCTGCACCCTTGTGGTGAGCAGCATTTCATACTACAGGTAGCCCAGAGTAGACACTGAAATCAGTGTAATGTGACAAAGGGGAAGAGAAGCTGTTTGGCTACGTATGTGCCTGTAACCTCAACACTGGGCCTTGCTAGCCCAACCAACAAGCTCTAGGTTCATTCAGAGACTGTGCCTTTGCCCCCACCTATGGGTTAGCAGTTAAGGAAGTAAATATGAAAATGTTAGGCATGGTGTCATATAGTTAAAATCCTAGCACTAAGAAAGCAGAGAAGTGCTTAATGTCTGAGGCCAGCCTGGTATATACAGAGGGTTCTGAGCAAGACAGAGCCTCATAGCAAGACCCTGTCACAAAAATAAAACAAAAACAGGAGGATTGAGAGATAACCTGTTCAGTGGCAAAGTATTTGGCCATTCGAGCAGGAGTGTGACTCCCAGCGATGACAGAGAACACTGGGAACATGCCCTGCATTTCTAATCCCAGTGCTGGGGAGATGAAGTCAAGTAGACTCTCTGGTGCCCACTGAGCAGCTAAGCTCCTCTAACTGTAGAGCTCCAGGCCATTGTGAGACCCTGTCTCAACAAACAAGGTACATGGCTCCCGAGAAACATCCCCATGGGGTTGTTGTCCTCTGGCTGCCACACAGGGACACCCACATGCACACACACCTGTACAACACATGTACCCACATAGGAATACATACATGCACTCGTATGAACACACCTGCATTCACATATATAACCAAACAAATTCAGCAGTCCCTGAAACCATACAGCAGGAGATATCGGGGAGACATGACTCAGGGTCAGATCTGAGGAAGCAGGTCAAGGGGTGCGGGGCTTGGGGTGGTGTATGAACTCTGCCTGGGACAAGGTGTAAAGGTTCTGTCTGATGGTCCATGGAAGTATGTGTCACCACTAAGGTTCTGTAAGGCCCAAAGGGCCCGAGCAGGAGGCGGCAGCAAGGGGCTACTTAGAGCTGAAGCCATTTGGTCTCCTCCTGAATGGTCTCTTAACCTCGGGTCAGAGTTGGGGGGGGGGGGTCCTTGACCCAACCCCAATGCCCTTCACACCCTGACCCTCTGAAGCTCTCCAAGCTCACCACCACCTTAGGGACTCGGATCTATTTGCCATCACAAGTCTCTTTTGTTCCATCCCCACCAAGTCATGCATTCCTTTTCCTTCTTGAAGGATCACTTCCAGTCCCAGCTCTCCCAGCAGTCACTGGGGTAAGGTGAGGGGTAAGGGAGTTGGGGAGGGAGGCATGTCTGTCTGTCTGTCTGTCTGTCTCTCTCTCTGTGTGTGTGTGTGTGTGTGTGTGTTTCTCTCTCTCTACACACACCCTTCAACTCCCCCTCCCCCCACCCCCAATCCCACCCCCACGCTGGACATGAAGGCAGAGCCTTGCACAAGCCTTGCCAAGCACTTTCACACTCTCAGGTCCCGGTTGTTGTTGCTATTATTTCATTGAACAAATAGGTAGAAAGAACGAACATTCTCCACAAAATTTTGAGGAGGTGTGAGCTGCGAAGTGTCCAGGGAGGAAGGTGAAGAAGGCCAAACCAAGGCAGAACCAAACCACGTCAGAAGCCTGAGCTGCTGCCTAGAGTGGCAGACGAGTGGGCGGGGCTGCCTCCGTGCTGCGGAACAGGTTGTGGCTGCTCCCTCAACTTTTATTGCCCTGGCTGTGCCTGGGCTGTGGGAGCCAGGCTCCTGTCCCCAGGGCACCTTAAAGGAACTTCAGTACCTCGCCTCCAAGTTCAAAGGTGGGAATGCACAAGGTGTGTCTGAGGTGTGGGAAAAAGGGCAGAGTCAGGGAAGGAGGGGGAAGATTGTTGCCCGGAGCCAGGTAGGAAGGAATAGAAGCTAGGGACCTAGTGTATCACCAGAAGGAGGGTGGGCTACAGCCCCTTACCCTTATAACCAAATGCAAATTTACAAAGAAGACCATAGCTTCCATCAGTCTCAAAAACACCATGGCCACGTGCAGCAAGTAGACAGACACAGTGCTATCGAACAGCTTGTGAGCAGGTTTCGGGGAACACTGCGCTGGCAACGGTGTGCATTCTAGAATGGAGTCTCACTAATTTTGCTGGTGGAAAACATGTTCCATGGCAAGATAATGTGTAAATATTTGAAATCTGACATGTGGGTGTTTAATAAGATTGTCTGCCTTTCTGTAGAAGAGTTAGAAACGTTTACTTCTAATAGAAATGGGCTCCGAGTTAACACAGAAGCCTGAGAGTTCATAGGAAGGTCCCCACTAGCTGCATGGCTTCCATTGCTGACCGCCCCACAGCTGGCTGTGATGCTGCCTGAGGCTCTCGTTCCTGCTTCTCTCTCATTCCAGGTTGGCTGGGTGTTGGGTCATCAATTTATTCCTTCCACAAACATTTTCGTGGATGCTGACTACCGTGCCAGGGTGTGAGTCAAGCCTAGCCTTGACCTCAGATAAACCTCATGCAGCAAGGACAGAGATAGGGAGTCAGGCCATGGCAGCATGTGGTTCAGAGCATCAGCATGGGGGCGGGAGGGTGGCACATAGGCCTAGGACTTTTGGACCAACCCTCTGCTCCAGGAGAGAGGAAGCAACCAAAGCGAGTCCATGTATTTCCAACGTCAGACACCTCCTGGCTCTTTGAGTCTGACTCTTCCCAGTCGTGGAGATGAACCTCACATCAGGCCTCTGCAGGGTTGAGGACCAGCCACCATCAGCTTAGGTCTTTTCCCTTTTCATGCTAGTCTCTAGGACATAGCAGAGGGAAGGAGCTAGCCTAAAGGGACAGTATAGTTGAGTCTGCTTTTGAAGATGGAGGAGATGGAGAGATGGCTCTGTGGTTAAGAGCACTCGTTGCTCTTTGAGAGGACCCAGGTTTGGATCCCAGCACCCACATGGTAGCTCACAACCATCTGTAAATCCGGTCCCAGGGGATCCAACACCCTCTTCTGACCTCTGAGGCACCAGGCTCACATGTGATGCACTGACATACATGCAGGCAGACACTTACATACATGAAATAAATTTCAAAAAAAAAATTAAAAACAAAAAGAATGACATCTGACCCCTTTGCCAGGGATGTTCCCCTGAATCAGGCACCTGGCAGACACCTCTTCTGGTCTCATTTTAGTTAACATTTGTGCCTAGATCTCTAGGGAAGAACTCCTGGAGAGGAGCACTCCCCATTGCTGGCACAATGGCAATGCAAGCCTGGGTGCCCAGTCCTTCCTGCCTGAACTCAAAGCCCCACCCTCACACCTTGGCTGCTGCAAGGGTGCACAGGTCAGAGCTGTGCTGATAGTTAGGGAAGTAAGGGGAATGGGCATCAGAGAGAAACTGGGTATAGTGGCTCACACCTAAGCAAGATGACACCTATCCCAGGCCTTGCCTCTTCCATCATTTCCAGAAACCAGGAATGAGAGTGTGTCCTCTCCTCCCCACATGTCCCCACCTAAAGGAGTGGCCACTCCTTTCTTTCCTCTTGCTTCTTGCTCTAGGTTTTAAGTGGATTTAGTAGAGCATGGTACTGAAGTTTGATCTGGGAGCCTTCCTCTCCTGTGACCTCTGGGGTGGCTTGCCTGCTAGCATACTTGATGGTACCATTTACAAGACAATTTGCCACACTCTATTGCTCAAAGGCCTGGCATTGGCTTCCCGGTGACACTCTTCTATGTCTTAGATATTGCCGTCTTACTGTCTGCAGGTCTTGGATAATGGAGCCACGAAACTTAAATTGACACAATGTATGCTGGGCCTATAAATACCAGTGTGTTGGGGGAGGTCAGAAGTGAAAGATGCTGTGGCGTTACCTCTGTTCTGGGTGGTGAGTTACCAGGAAGCACAAGAGCACGAGGCAGAGGCTCTGCCATCCAGCAGGAGTCCATCGATCCTTCTCCATCCTGCTTTCTCCTGTGGGAGCCCAACCTCAGCCCATCACCCAGGTCCACCAAGGTTGGAGACGGAGCCTTTGCTCTCCTGATGTCTGCAGGGTGGGTAGTAGAGGGGAGTGGTACATTTAGGACCCTTAAAAACAGGAACTCAGGGCTGGAGAGCAGCTCAGCTGTTGGGAGAATTCCTTGTTTCAGGGAACCTGAGGTCAGTTGCCAGCACCCACATTAGAGGCTCACCACTGCCTGCAACTCCCACTCCAGGAGACCTGAAACCTTCTTTTGTGGCCTCCACAAGCATACACACGGCGAGACATGCAAACATACATGATTAAAATCAAGACAAAATCAGGAGCTTTTTTAAAAAATTCCCCATCACCTACATTCTGTGTGGAGCACTGTAGATATTAGCTGACTGGAAGAGTTGGGGAGCACTTACTTAGAGGCTCCATGAAAGATTATTTCAGCCCCTGATTGCAAATACGAGCATAGCTCCCTAGAAACTGTTATACATAGAGACAAAACTGTCAATGCTGCTACCGTGTACATAAAGAGTTACATTGGCTTTTTCAATCGATCCAGCAGAATTGCTGGCATATATAACTATTTTCCTTTGGGAATGTGTTACTGATCTTAAAAAATAAAATCTACTTCTTTATAAACTGAGAACCTGTTGTGCGTGCCATTCCCATGGTCACCTGACTCCTGGTCTGGTACTGATGAGGAGTGACGGGAAAGGGTTCTGCTCCCTCCATCCACCCACGGTGCATACCATCTCTCCTGCAGCATGCTCCGAGAATGTGATGACACCCCAGGGCGGAAACTGTTCTTGTTTTCACACTCCTCAATGTACACTCTCAGCCCCCAATTAATTGTGAATGCAAGAGATGGAGCGATCATCTCACTGCTTCTTGGAGACACATTTTCCAGCTCACATTTCATTCCTAGGGTGTGGGAGATCCTGTTATGAAGGCAGTGATAGAGAAGCATGTGTGTAGCCATGTTCACAGCCACTCCAACACATACACACCCTTAAGTGGGCCAGCCAAGAGCAGCTTTCTTCCTCCTGTTATCCTGCCTAACATTCCCCTGGTCTCATCCGGAGAGAGAGAGGCTCCTGCCCTTCAGAGTGAGTGCTGTCGATGATGCCCATACAAGACACTCAGTTAATTAGAGTGCGGCCATGAATAAACATGCAAAATGTTAACTGCTGGGGTTCCAATAGCAACGGGTTCTCGTTTTCCCTTTTAATCCATTATGCAAACCTTTTTAAAGAGTAGCCTAGGAAACAAATTCTGGAGACTATTTTTCAGCCTTGCACATTAGAGTCAGATCAGTAATTTTCAGGCTAGGGACAATTTGGGTTTTCATGACTGGAAGGGAGGGGTATAGACTGGAGTTGATGCTAAACCGCCTATGACACAAAGAGCCCCTACAACAAACAATTACAGTGCTGAGGGTAAAATTCTCTAAATTAAGTGGATATTTGGTCTGTCGCTATTATGCTATCGTCTGGGGAAGCAAACATTCAGCAACTGTTAGCAAGCATCATGTGTGCAGACTAAAATATCTGCCAGGGCAAAGCGCTTTTCTGATGGTTTTCATACCATGATTTCAGAATTTTTGACTTTTCCCTGAAGTGTGATCTCTCACTGTTAACTATTTTTTTTTATTCACAAATGAATCAGGTTTTTATTACTCTAGGCAAGTAATTAGTGAGGGAGCAGAAAACGCTACAGAGTATGTTAGATGAAGTGGTTGGCTCACTTGCCAACTGATTGCAGCAGATTGTGTTTTCTGCAAATGGCTCCATCCGTATCTCCCACCCTAGCTAATGTTCTGAAGATGTCAGTCTGGCATTGCTTCCCTGCAGAAGCAGGCACTCTTTTCCTTACAGTGGAATCTAGGAATGTTTATGACTAACATTATGCCATAAGACTTCAGCTACGTCATAAAAGGAATGTAGCTTCCTCTGGTTCTCTTGGATCCTAGTCAGTAGGGAGGATGCACAGACAATCACATGTGTACGCTCTGGCCCGCAGCCCCAGCAAAGGTGTTATACAGCCAGCATTAATCAGCAGACATGTGAGGGAACAGGTCAGGCAGCTTCTTTCCTCTACCACTGAGTTACTCATCCTCTCTAAGCCTTTGCGGGCCTTGCAGAGAGCTAGGCTTTCCAAGGGCCTACACAATGTACTCATGGACTAGTAATTCTCCCTCAAAAATACATAAAATGTATTCTATGATAAAACTTCTAAATCACTTTATATTGTGGACTTTCAGAAAAACTGCTAAGTAGCCTAAAACACAAATTCTACATTTTTCAATGTCTTAGATCGACCAAAAGGGTACATAAATAGCAAATGTACTATTAGACTTCTATCTTATACCAAAAGCAAAGAACACTAATTGATCCCAGAACCCTTTTTTGGAGAAACAGAGATTTGGCCTTTAAAATGATTCTCAAGAAAGCGCTCAACAATCAACAACCAAGTGATTGGGGCCAGCAAATCTCTCTGCCACACCCAGAATTCTCTGTGAACACTGAGGCTGGCTTCTGCAGGTTTCTCCCTAGACAGAAGGAGTTAACTCTTATTTAATCAGCTGCACACACCGGATGTATGCTTCACTGTTTGCAAAACTTGTTATATTAGTTTAGCAGAAGATTGGTGGGGCCCTCTTATCATGACCATACAGTAATTGCCAAGAGCCACTTTTATTAAAAACCACTACTAAGCAAAGAAAATCTCAAATCCCTGGTATCTCTTTAAATCTTTAACCCCTTTAAAATTTTGGAAAAGTCTCCAAAACAACTGGGCATATTCATACAATGAGACAGGACCTCAAGTCCAGCCAATGACTGGACTGGTGGTTTGTCAGTGCTGTGGCATAGTCCCAGAAACACAATCTTTGGTTTTACCTTGATGAGGGCACGCGTGTGGGGAAAGGGGTCGTGATCTCGTGGGTGATTTTGCTGTTTGTGTGTTCAAATTACTACAAGCCCGACAAAGCACAGAGTGAATATGCCCTCTCTTTTTCAATTTTCTGTTTGTGAATTTGATGTCTTCAACCTCGAACTGACAGCTAAATGTGTGTGTCTCTCTCTCTCCACTCTACTAGGGATGCTGGGAGGCCTGGAGTTGTTTATTTTGAAAAGCAATGTAATAATGGTTATTTGAAGAAAATGGCTGAGGTGATTGAATTCCTGGGCAGGCAGGAAGGCAGGCCCCATGACTTGATGGGGGTAACTATTTAACCCACGATTTCAAAAATTCTGGTGACAACTCCATTCCCTTGCTCTTTTCACTGTAGCTTCTTTTGAACTTTGAATCAAGTCACCTGCAGAAGGGAGATGAGGCAGAGAGGGACAGCCACATCCTGAAATTCTCAAACTGGCCTTAGGAAAATTTCCTTTTAAGACATTATTTAATCAAAGCAATAAATAACCCTGAGAACACTTTTAAATAAAAGTTGTCTTCTGCACCTCTCTGCCTGCCCTCCTGTGCCTCCTTCTCTTTGGCAAATTTCCTTCCCCAGCCATCAGACCTTTCCCTGACAAACCAACAAACCTCATCTTAGGTTTACAAACCAGGGTGTCCTTTTCCTCCACAGACCCTTCCAGGCTGCTCTATTCTTCCAGAAAAACCGCATGACTCCTTCCTTAGCTGATAAACTAATTCAAGATCTTTCCCCGCTAACAGTTAATGCCCCAAAGGAGGAAAGATAATACCTGAGAATCAAATAAGCCATAAGAGAACATACTTGCAGGGCTGGAGAGTTAGAAGCATGTGCTGCTCTTGCAGAGGACCAACCTCAGTTCCTAGCATCCACATGGCAGCCAAAAGTGGTCCATGGCTCTAGTTCTAGGGAATCTAGCATCCATTCCTGGCCTTCAAGGACATCAGGCATACACATAGTGCACATACATAAATTCAGGCAAAACACTCATATGCACGTAATAAAAGTAAGGAAATCTTTTAAAAATCTAGGTGTTTTATTCATTAAAAATATAATATAAAAAATTTAAATTCCAGGGGCTAGAAAGATAACTCAGTTGGCAAAAGGTGTATCTATCAAGAATGAGGCTCTCCAGTACCTGTATAAGAAGCACTGACTACCACGCCTCTTGGTTGCTGGTGTCTATCTTGACCTCATGAGAGTTATGATGATCTTTCTGGGCAGCCATGGAGAACAAGGGCATTTTGCCACCTTGTTCCTGGTAGTTAGCATGACATACAGAACACACATATGGGAGGGTAGCTATTCCTGAGTCCTTAGCAAGCAACTAAGTGTTACTCAGTGACACACTCATTTCTTAATGTGCATGGAAATTTTTCTTAGGTGTATTATATAATTTCTTGCCTCCTTAAGCTGGAAGTTCTAAACATAATTTAGCCTTTAGCCTTTCCTTATATACTCAAGGCTCACCAATATGAACATTAGCTACAGTTAACGAGCCTGTAAGACAGCAATGCCCTAGAGGGCTGTTGATGTACAGAGGGCTGTTTTTAACCTACATTGCAAGTGGTCCCAGGCTACTGTGCTATTTGAGTTCATGTGTCTGCTTTTCATAGATTTTTCTGCCACGCTGTCAGCCTCTTGGTTACTGACTCGACATTATTAGTATCTGTCTGCATTAGTCTTTTTTTCCTCAAATTAGAAGGTATGAAGGTGCACCTAATATGTAGATGATTTTGTCAGAACAATAAGTAAATAAATATTCATTTTATGGCTGGGGTGGTTCTTAGAAGTAGGGAACATAAATTCTACTAAACAGAATTTATAATATTTCTCTTAACTTCTGATTCTCTGGTCCAATGATTGATGAAGCTGTTCACTAGTTAATGTTCGGGAAACATTCCTCCAAGGGAAATTATCTGGGTAATACACCCTTTGCTTCTTGGATGGGTATGTTTTGCTGGGTTGAACCGTCACACAGGCTACATGTGATTGGCTGATTGAAGCCCTTCGTGCAAGGCCAACCATACCACAGACTGGCCAATCATCCTGATAGAAAGATAAACTAGACTAGACTAGAGGATGTGAATCCAGAAAGAAGGCAAAGTGACTAATATGGCATTTAAAATTGCACATTAGGGGTAAAATGGTGTCCCCCAAAGTCAAATAAGTCAGAGCCATATGAAGTTATGAAGCTGCAAAAACTAAACAGCCAATGGAGGAAGGTATGAGCAATGGAAACAAGAGCAGCAGAGCGGAGGCAGGGATGGTGTGTGATGCTGTGTGCATGTGTTTATGGCCAACACCATTGTTCTGGAGGCCACAGAAGTCTTCATCCATCTGAAACAAAACAGCTATAAAAACTAACCTAGTATTTCCTGGATCCTGTGTAAGCAAAAAGGCACACTGTAACAAGAGAGTTCTAACTGGAAGACACTTCAAATCAGCATTAGCACAAAAGACCACAGCTCATAGCTGTGCCTGACACTGGCCAGCACCCTATTATAGCTGGAATAATCAATCCATCAACACAGAAGCAAAGATTAAGAATCTACATGATGAATGCTGGGTGTTGGTGGTGTATGCCTTTAATCCCAGCACTGGGGAGGCAGAGGCAGGCCGATCTCTGTGAGTTTAAGGCCAGCCTGGTCCACAGAGCAAGTTCCAGGATAGCCAGAGCTGTTTCACAGAAAAACCAAACCCTTTCTCAGAAAAAACAAACAAACAAACAACAACAACAAAGAATCTACATGATGAAAATGTAAAAACAATCAGAAGAAAGCCCTTGAGTCCTATGAAGGTTCTTTTTTAACTAAGCAATTACAATTTGTATATAACACCCTACCTCTCTCCGTGTCTTTTGTCTTTTGTCTCTGTCTGTCTGTCTGTCTGTCTGTCTGTCTCTCTCTCTCTCTTCTGTGTGTGTGTGTGTGTGTGTGTGTGTGTGTGTGTGTGTGTGTGTGTGTACACGTGAATAGGGGAGGGGAGGGATATGACCATTCCCCTGAGGTCCTATAGCAGCCTGTGTAGAGACTCAGCTAGACAGTTGCTCCCATGGGAGCCAAACAGGGGAGAAAGCAGATCCAAGGAAAACAGTTACAAAAATGACCAAACAAAAGGCCGAGACTCATTCCTTAGCCACAGTTGTGTGGAGGAAGTGGCTCAGTGGCTGCTTTTCCCCTTCCCAGAGACTCGGGAAACCCACTGGAGGTCTTTAGAACATGGTCTCACACTATCAGAAAGCCTGCCTAAGCCAGGGACTGATGTGCCACATTGCTGAAAGCCTTTGACCTCTAGGGACTTGGAAGCAGTTGTCCTAGTCACCCACACCAGGCTGGGGACAGGCAGGCGGGGAAGCCCTTCAAACAGGTGGATACTGCTGGGACAAAGGCTGAGGCAGGGCTAAAAGGAACACAGGGTTGTCACTGGCAAAGTAAGAGAATGGACGGCTGGGCACGATGATGAACAACAACTGTAGCAAGGCTGACACCTAGGAATGGTGAGAACAACACCTGAAAGCCCTCCAGGGCTGCAGGGCAAAAGGGCTGGGCTCTTCTGGAGGATGTCCTCACTGCTCACCTAAAGGACAAGGTCAGGCTGGGCCGAAAGCTGGTTCTGTCCAGGCAATATAGCAAATAGCTTTATCTTACACCTTTAATAAATAGCTAAAAGAAAGAAAAGAAAAGGGATGGAGGGGGTCAGAGAGAGGGCTCAGCAGGTAAAGTGCTTGTTGCCAAGTCTGATGACCTGAGTTCCATCCCTGGGACCCACGTGGTAGAAGGAGAGCACTAACTCCCACAGCCATACATACACAAACACACAAATCAACCAATCAATCAACAGCAATTTTAAAAGGGAAGGAGAAACAAAGATAAACAAAGAGCAGTGGGGATGGAGAGAGACCATTTAAAAGAGTGCAATTGAGATTGTAATAGTGGTTCCATTAATTAAGGTCTTCCCCAGAAAACTTCCTTCCTTCCTTCCTTCCTTCCTTCCTTCCTTCCTTCCTTCCTTCCTTCCTTCTGTTCTTTCTTTCCCCCCCCCACCCCCATGGAGTGGATATTTAAAGATAGGATTTCACTATGCAACCCTGGCTGGCCTCAAATGCAGCAGCCCTCCTGCCTCAGTCTCTCAAGGTCTGGGATTAAAGGCATACACTAACATAATTGACTTATTCTTCCCTCTTATAACAAAACAGAAATCACTAACAAAATCAAAACAGAGAGAGAGAAAAAAAGTCGAGGTAACCCATATGAAGCAAACGAGGTTTCACGAGATGAAAATTAACAAGCCAGCAATTCTTCATGTAGATGCTAGAATCTGCTTTGCATTGCCCACTGTAGGTTCGATAACCCCACCCCACCCTGGGGCAGCAGAATTTGAAACTGGACAAAGAACGTGTGGAAACAGAGTGGAGAGGAAGGCAACGTGTCATAGGAACTCTGAGAGGTCTGCTTTCAGGGGAATGGCTAAAGGTTCTAGGGTAGGACAGGGATGAGGCCAAGAAGCAAAGGGACTCAGGAACCCCTGGCACGGTCCTGGCTGGCAGGCAACACGTGCTGAAAAGAGATGGAGTAGAAGTGGGCCCTTCCCCAGAAACACATGGCACTATCCTCAATACTGGGCTCTTTGACCCATCAGCAGCACCCAGGCCTGCTGGCTGAGCCACCACCTGAAGCCCGAACAGTACACTTTCCTGTGGACTTCCCATATTTTATGAAAAGTCATGACTGTTAACCCTGAGAACCCTGAGACTGACTGATTGATTGATTGAGATGAGGGCATCTTACTATGTTACCCAGACTACTAGTCTCATACTCCAGAGCTTAAATTATCCTCCTGCCTCAGCCACCCAAGTGCCAGTAGAACAGGCATATACCATCACATCTAGCCTGTCTTCTCCTCCCCCTCCTTCTCCTCCTTCTCCTCCTTCTCCTCCCCCTCCTTCTCCTCCTTCTCCTCCTTCTCCTCCTTCTCCTTCTTCTTTTCCTTCTCCTTCTCCTTCTTCCTTTCCTTCTCCCTCCTCTTCCTCCTCTTCCTACCTGCCCTCCTCCTCCTTGAATATCTCTTAAAGAGAAAGCAAGCTGGAAAGATAGTTCAGTAAGTAATAGCACTTGATGTGCAGGCTTAAGAGCCTGAGTTCAAATCCACAATACCTACATTAAAAAGCCAGGCTTGTGGTACATTTCTGTAACCCGAGCACTATGGGGCAGAGAGGTGGATCCTGGGAGCTCACTGGTCAGCCAGCCTTCTGATTCAGTGAGAGTCTGTCTCAAGGCAAAAAGACAAGAGTAGAAGAAGACGTCCAAAGTCCTCTGACTTTGCATGCATGTGTTTGGGCACATGTACCCACACACTCATGTGCATGGATTACACACACGAGTAAGATCCCTTAAGTCTGTCGTATTTCAACAATGCTCAATTTATGTCCCATCTCCTTTGCCTTGGGCCCCTCCAAACTTTCCTGACCTCATGGGCAGTGTGGATCTCCAAAGACTCTTTTTGCAAAATTATGACCTTGATCATGTCGGTCACTGCTCAGGAAACCACTCAGGCACCTCAGACACCTCACCACCATCCACATTCCCCACATGCCTGGGAAAAAGTGTTTCCAAAATTCCTTCCCTGAAGGACATATGAACAACATGTACTCCTTCCTCCTAAGGGCATAGCATGGTTCCACCCTCAGACTTCCTGGAGAGCCAATGGGTCTATTTACAGGAGTATGGCTGACCCCAAAGCAGTGGCACCTGAAAGCCTTCACCTAGATGGCTGACAGCTTCCTCAGTGCTGGTCGGTAGAGTTAACCTCCTATAGCCCTTCCTAGAGACTTCCAAGGGCAGGACTTAGGTTGGAACTTCACGCAAATGGGTTGAGTGGCTGGACACCGGGTGAGGGGCAATGGCCCTCCCCACACTCTCCCTGTAAGAGAAAATGCCAGCAGTTCACAGGCTGGATGTTGATAGACTCTCAAAGGTAGGCACAACCCCTGCAATGAGGATGGTGGCAGTTTGGCTGTGAGGATAACATACTACGTGAGAAAAGGGTTATTGGTTTAACTTTAGCCAACAAATTCACATTGCTATTGCTTAACATCTCTTTCTGTCATCTTTTCACTTAAATATCCCTCTTTCAAATCTTTCTTCTTTTCCATGATTTTTTTTCTGTATAAGAAACTAGATTGCCCTATGAAATCCCCAGTCTGGACAATGCTTATATCTAAGCTCATTTCACCATGTTACCTGTCCGTTGTACTCCCTGTTCATGGTAATAAGATCTGGAGCCTCCATCAGGTCCCAGGAAATAAGGGCTACTTTTGATGGTGGGGTTGGAAGTACCTAAGGCTGAGTCTTCCATATGTTAGAAGCTACTGATTCTGGTTGCCTGGTGATTCCTTAATAGGAGCTGCAAAGCATGGTGTCTTCATCTCATTCTTCACCCGTGCATTAGCTATACAGCTTCTCCAAAGAGGACCTTCTTTCATGAGCTATTTGGTGACACTGAAGTCCTGTTCATAAAGAAAATCAACTTGCCCAGCTTGTCCAGTGCCACTCCTGCTGGGTGAGGCTCAGGGAAACTCATCTGAGCTCCTTCCCCATGTCCCATTTCCCACAGTGGCACTGAAAAGGTTAACGGAGATCCTACACAGCAAGGGCCAGGCATGCAAGCATTCCATGGACTGAATGGCTGTTCTTATTTCCACTTATTTCCTAAAGGGCATCCAGTGAGCATACCACAAGGATCTCGAACAAGGCTTGGCTGTTTATCACTTGTCATGACTACAGACAGGCTCGCTGCAGCTATTGGTGGAGCTGTTTCCAAGGAGCTCTTCTTCACGCTTTTCACAGTTACCCACAATCTGCTCAACACGGAAGATTCATGGAAATCCAAACAAGGCAACACTGTGGTCATGTGTAACCATGACAGTTCCCAGAGGACACAAAGAAGGGGTTAAGAAATCCCCTTCAAATGCACGTGCAGTCCCAAATGCCCTTTCTCAGACATTCATGGTGGTGCATACTTACAATCCCCACAGTCAGAAGACTGAGGCAAGAGGACTAGCCTGGGCTACACAATGAGTCCAAGGCCAGCCTGAATTACTCCCTAAAACACACAAAATAGGATATGGGTATAGCTCAGCAGCAGAGCACTTGTCTAGAGGGTACAGGCTCTGGGCTTGATTACCAGCACCATGAATACACACATATGCAGTCAGGCAGACAGACACACGCACACACACACACACACACACACACACACACACTAACCACAGACAAATGTCCTTTTTCTTCTAGGAGTTCTTACTAAAAATCTGTTGCTTTACCCATTCTTAGGTTTTGGTGAGCCTGTAAATTAATTTAACCCTATTGTCAGAATACCCAGTTGTTCATTTATAGCCATAAGAATTATAGAAGACTTTTTTAAAAACCACTTGCAGATTTAGGGCCTGGAGGCATCTCAAAATTGGCTCTGAGTTTGACTTCTGGGTTTCTGTGCATATTAAAGCTTTATATTGTCATTTACATACTTGTAATGGCCTCTGCTTTGCAGAGGATCCGGGAAGCTTCGGTGGAAGTTGTAAAAGTAAGGGACCATTTGTAAGTCAGTGTGGATCTTCGCAGAGGTGAATCTTACTTTAGTGGCTCCACACCGGAAACTGGGTTTCTGCAGTTGTCAGGAGTCTGTGTTGGTGAACACTGGTGTGACCTGTAGGGAGGAGGCAGCACTCATGAGGGCCACAGCCAGGACTTCTTTCCTTGTGAGGTACGGGGATGAAATGGGGCACCACCACCTCAGTGCACTAAGACCAAATGCTCAAATTGTGGGCTAAAGGGACTCACGTGACTGCACAGCCCTGACAAAGCCACTTCGCCTGGGAGCCTCCATCCATTTCCTTGCCTGAAGATCAAAGTTATAAGCAGACTTGGTGGCCCATGACTCAGAGCCTCAGACAAGAGGGCCTTGAATTTAAGGCCAACTTGCACTATGTAGTGAGACCCTGTCTCAGAAACAAACAAACAAGCAAGCAAACAAACAAAAGGGCCACTTAGATAGCTCAGTGGTAAAGGTGTTTGCAGCTAAACCTGAGTTCAATCCAGGGCCCACTTGGTAGAAGAAGAGAACCAGCTCCGCCAAGACCCCTGACCTCTACAAGACCATCATGTGGCATGGGCACTCCCACACATTAATTTATTTTAACAAAGTATTAAAACAAAGTATTAAAACAAACAAGCAAACTGTAACGAGTATGGTTTTTCCTCCCGTCACTGGTCTTGTCCCGCCGCCGCCGCACCAGCCCCAATAACACACCGAGATTCTGTATTTGATATAATGCTGTTGGCCAGGTAGTAGTTTCTTATTGGCTAGCTCTGTCTTAATTATTAACCCATTTGTGTTAATCTATGTATTTCCACGTGGTTTCACCTTACCAGGGAGTGGGGCAGGCGTCTGGTACCCCGGTCTCTCCATGCTGACTCCTCCTTACTACTTCCTCTTTCCTCCTTGTCTCCTACTTCTGCCTATCTTGCTTTCTTATTGGCCAACAGTGTTTTATTCATTAACCAGTATGAGAAACATATACAGAATGGCATCTCCCATCAGCAAACAAGTAGCTGTTGGACCAAATGAGATGGGCTAGGGAAAACACCTAGCACCATATATGATACACTTTAAGGACTCATTCGTTGCTAGCCAATACTATTACTGTAGCTATTAACACAATTCTGGTCACAGCCACCACAACTTTTGTTTGAAGCAATATTCCTCTGGAATATTACCTGACAATAAAAAGGAACAAGCATTAAACAGATGGAACTGAATGGCAGTAGATTTGAGTGAAGATGGTCAGTCTCCAAGGACCTCAGTCACGTCTCACCATTTTAGTTAAGATGAAGTGTCAGAGCAAAGGGCCAGCGCATAGTTAAATTCATTTATGTAACATTCTTAAAATGACAAAATTAGAGATGGAGCCCAGATTAGTAGTTGCCAGGGTAACATTAGGGATGATGGGAAGGGAATGTATGGCTTTAGATGGTAGCAGAGAGGACAACCTGTCAGGAAATAACTCAGGAACTTCCTTGCTGTGGTGGGCATGTGACCCTGCACACGCCCTAAGGGAGAAAAACTTCATTTATGTATTGATGCCAGTCTCCTAATCTATGCTGCATTGGCACTGTGTAAGACAGCCATTGGGAGAGGGTCAGGAGGCATAGAACCATTGCAATTCCTATGTTCTCTTTACAATTTCCTATGAATCTACATGCATTTCAAAATAAATAGTAAAAAAAATTATTTATGAAACCAAAGTATAGCTGAGTCAAACACTATGCTAGGATAGCACTTCCATCTTTCCAATTTACCTAGTGTGAATTCCTCCCAAACAGTATCCGAACTCTAAACTCCCTTTGATGTGGGTAAACACATTAGAAAACATGTCCAGTCTGCTTTTTAATTAGTGGCATCTTTCTTGGAACTGCCCTCTAGCACTAATCTGGACTTGAAGCTCTCTAGGTTCATTTTGGAAGCATCCATGTTGACAAGACTCTGGTAACCAATTACAGACAGCAAAATCTTGCTGTTGCTGCTGTTTTTAAACAGGGTGCTGAGATTTTAACATATGTAATCTTTCTTTTTTGTTTGCCTGTGCCTTCGGATTTTGCTGAAGCAACTCATGCTATGCCATTTCTACAGTCCTTGCCATGAGAAGAGGGAAGTTGGCATATAGGCCCAACTCTTATCTCCAGCTGGCACTGTCTTCTGGAGGTACTTTCCAGAGATCCAGCAGTAACCCTTTACCCTAAGTGTGTAAGAAAGTAGGGGCCTGTATGGATGTGGGTATGTTTTGCTAGGAATCTAACCCAAAGCATTGCAGGTCTTATGCTAGCACTCTGCCACCAAGCTCTGTTCTCAGCCTCTGCATTTTATTTAATATTGACCAGGCCTTTTGCACTAAGGCAGGGACCTTGTCTGGATTCTCAGTAGGGAAGGGTAGTAGGGAATGTCTGAGCCCAAAGCTGAGAGAAGGCACACTAGAGACCATAGCAGCGGTCAGGTCCCAGAACGATTATTTAATGGCCAAGCCACTGTCTCATCACTAAATTTAACCTCATCCAGAATCTCTCACATCTCATTAGATAAAGGAGTCTCTTTCACAGTCAGGGGTTACTTTCCAGATAGTGACCTCTTCCCAGACACTAGAGAAAGGGAAGGGAAGGAAGGCTAAAGAGATGATTGTGAGTAGAAGGAAAGGAGTGGGTTGAATCTTCTAAAGGGCAGACTCCACCATGTGCCAGTCTCTCTCAGCAGGAAACACAGTTCCCCATGAATCCCCTTTGGAGTCAGAGGAGTGAGGCACCCCCTGTCCACAACGGCACAGCAGGATTCTCCTTGCAGAGTACAGGGGGCTCTGTGGACTCTCAGAAGCCTGGGTCTTTGCAATAAATACTAAAGAAGCTTTGAATTCAGCATATCAGGTTGAAATGATGCTCTTTGCCTCAGAAGTCCTAAGATAAAATCCACCAAACTGATCATGGAGCAATTGGTGATTTTTCTGTTGCAGGTGTGGTGTGTGTGTGTGTGTGTGTGTGTGTGTGTGTGTGTGTGTGTGTGTGTTTTTTTGCTCCTTCTGGTAAAAACAAAAATGCACTAAACAGCTCCCTACTCCACTGCCAGTTCCCCTGGCTGGTTTTGCTTTATGTCCAAGACCAAGTTATTAATGACATTTCCTGTAGATCATTTTCTATCTCCTGCAATCTTTCAAGGTTCTTGAGTATATTAAAACACTTCCCAAGAACATTATAAGAAAAATGATCTTCTATGGTACAGCTCACCATATAATGGGGTCTCCCCCCCCTTCTATCCTGTAGTCACTCCCTCTTAACAAAATGTCACGGTTTAAGTGCAGACATCTCACAGAATCTTGTAGCAAACTAAAGTGCTTTGAATTTGTTCGTTTGATTTAAAGAGACAGGCAGAAAAGACATAGCAATCCTTCCTCCAGTGTGGGGTGTGTTTCCCTAAGTGCACGAGTGACCTCAGCAATGCTTAATCATTTTTTTCCACCTAGGGGTTAGAGCAATGACTCAGCAAGAGGGCATGTTGCTCTAGGAAAGGTCCTGAGTTCAATCCCCAACACCCAATCAGCAGCTCACAACTGGCTATTAAGTCCAGCTCCAGGGGATCTGAAACCCTCTCTGGACTCTGAGGGCAATACAGTCACATGCACTGACACGAGCAGGAACATTTTTTTTTTTTTAAAGCAAATCTATGTGTTTGCATAAGACAAGGAGGGCATGGGTCTGCTGTGAAGGCAGAACAAGGCTATGCACACTCCCCAGACCCAGTTACTTCAAACAGAGGCCTGGAAACCCCTTCCCCGCCCTCCCCCTCTTTTTCCTCCCACTCTGTATAGATAAATCCTTAATTTTTATTTAAATGCCCAAAAAGTCGGAGCCTACTGGGCATGTGGTGACTCACAGGGACAAAGGGAACTGTCCACACTTCTTCATTTCTAGTTCTGGTGCCCAAAGTCCTTTCTCTGATGATGGGACAACATTACTAAATTAAGAGATCTTAGGACACCTTGTGTTAGTCCATGTTTTTCAAAATAACACAAAAGTCATCTTCTCTCTCCTCTTCCTCCACAGCTTTCTCCTCCTGCATTCCTCAGAGGCTCTTGGGCTAAGAAAATTCATCTCTGTTCCTTTTCTGAAATTCACAAAACAATGTTTTTTTCTTTGTTTATTTGTTTGTTGTGTTTTGTTGGCATTTACTTCACTTTTCCCCGTATTTTTCTTTTTATTTTTTAAGTCATTTTCTCTGTAAGGACATACAAGGCAACTCTAAACTGGGGTTACCTCCATGGAGATAGGGATGGGCAGGACAGGACATTTCATTTCACTCCCCTTGGTATATTAAAAGTGTGCAAAGTTCTCTATATAATTTAAAAATAATTTTTAATTTCAACGAGTATATATTTACTGTGGATAATTTGTTAAAATATGGAAAGGAAAACCATGAAAAGCTAAATGTCATTCTCAGTCTTTAAGAATGTGCCTGCATGTCAAGTTCCTCTAGTTAGGAACCCTGTAGGCTCCTGGATGGTGACAGGGAAGAAGGAATGTACCGTGAGTAGGGGAACATGGTATCTTGGGGTCAGGATGCTTCTGACATCTCAAGTAATTCCCATCCCCCAGGTACCCAACAGCTATCTTTTTGCATGTGTTTTCATGTTAATGCTTGTTTACTTTAAGCTACTAAAATATTTTTGTTTTGTTTTTCAATACTGAGTCTCAGGTAGTCCAGGCTGGTTTTGAATCCCTGATACCCCTGCCCATCTCCTGAGTGCCTGTGATCAAATCCTGGGCCTGTCACATACTAGACAAGCTCGCTATAGCCTGGGCCCCAACTTCTAAACTTTGGATGTTGTCTTCTCTCCTGTGGATTTGCCTGTTTTGATTCCTGCTCATACTCTTACAGGATTTTCCAAATGGGTAAAGGTTTCTCTGTTCAACTTAGCATCTTTAGTTAGGAGCTGCCCATATTTAAGTCTTTTAATGACTACATAATCATTGTTGCATGTAAGTGGGCTATGGTGTGTTTAATCTCATCTTATAGATCTGTTTCTGTCTATAATATTTATATATTGTTAAGATAAAATACTAAAAACAGACTGTATCTAAAAATACGGACAATTTAAAGGCTTTCGGCAGGTACATCTGCATACTGGAAGGGTGTCCATTTCTGCGTGCCTGGGTTAGGAAGTGTCCTTCCCCGCTCCCTGCGAGTCTGCCTGTCTCTCCGCTCCACATTCTGAGATTGCTCCTCCTTGAGAAATGGGCCTCCATTCTGCTCCACTTCTCTTCTCTTTGGCTTTTGTTCTCCAAACAGCTCCTCTGGGCCCCGGGGCTCTGCTCAGCCTGCACTCACTTAACCAGACACACCCTTCAGGGATCTCTTCCATTTTGCCTGAATTTCCAATTTGGATCTTCCCGTTAGGAGCCTTCAGCAGAATGCTGGACTTTTTATTGTTTTGTTTTGAATATTTTAAATTCTATTTTTTACATATAGGTGTTTTGTCTGCAATGCATGCCCGGGTACCCTGTACATGTAGCACCCACAGAGGCCAGAAGACGGTGTTGGATTCCCTGAAACCGGAGTCACAGATGGTTTGTGACCCATCATGTGGATGCTGGGAATTGAACCTGGATTCCCCTGAAGCGTAATCAGTGCTCTTAGCCATGAAGCCATCTAGCCCAGGATACTCCACTCTTCACTCTTCAGCCTAGTTAACACTAATATCCTAAGCTACACTATTTCCTCTGTTCAGCTGAATGAAAATTTGTGCCTTAGCCTTATTAAGTCTGCATTTTAGAACTTCTGAGGCCCCTGTTCTGAGGTGGCTGTAATTTTATTGGTCTGAGTAGGGAGAGAGCTTGACAAATTAAAAAACTAGACAAGTGTTGGGTATTTTTGCAGGTAAAATGCTCTTGTGTGTGAAGAGACTGACTTTTCACTGTCTAAATGTATTTGCTTGAGTCTTGGGGACAGAGGAGAGGTCCTGAGGCAGAACATGGTTCTGTTTGACTGTCTTCTCATAGGTCCGGGGAAGAAACCCTATTGACTGTCCACCATATTCCTAATCACTAATCAAAACTAAAGGCCTAAGAGTTTCCCACGGGGTTCAGAGTCCCTTTGATTCCTATGTTCACTTATTTTTCTGTGGAAGATAATTACTCTTCATTGTCACCTTGACTGGTTTAAAATCACCCAGGAAACACACCTTTGGGGCCACCTGGGAGGCCAATTCTAGAGAGATAATTAAGGAGAAAAGACTCATCCCAGCTATGGGTGGTTCATCCCACAGACAGGCTGAATGAGAGTGAGCTGAGTACCAGCATTTGTCTTAGGAAGCGGTGTGACCAAGCTACCTCACAGCTCCTGTTGCCACGCCTTCCCTGCCGTGATGGACTACATCACCCCTTAAACCATGACTCAAAATGAACCCTTCCTGTTGTGGAGTATTTGTTTACACTGTGAAGATGTGCCACTGTGATTGGTTTAATAAAGAGCTAAGTGGCCAATAGCTAGACAGGAAGAGAGTAGGTGAGATTTCTAGGGAGAGAGAGAACTCTGGGAAGAAGAAAGATGAGATTAGCCAGTGAGCTGGAGAAGAAACAGGAAGTATGGGATGGAAGGATATAACACCATGTGGCAAACCGTAGATTAATATAAATGGGTTGATTTAAGTTATAAAAGCTAGTTGAGAATTAGCCTAAACTAAGGCTGTTTTCATAATTAATAATAAGTCTCCATGTCATTATTCAAGGGTTGGAGTTTCCTCCCCTCCCCTTATCTCTCCTTCCCTTCCCAAGTGGCTCTGTCAAATGTTTGATACAGCAACGAGCAGAGTGATGAACACACTCTTCTAATAAAGAAGCATCCCCAGTGCTGCTTGTCAGTGCCCGAGACTATCAAATGCTGCAGTAGTTTTAGCTTTTCGTGACATTACCAACGGCAGAGGATGGGGTGACAGTCTCTCTGGGCTTTGCTCTATTCCCTGTTCTTGCTGTATCTTTACTACATCATCATTCCACATTTTACCTTTGGCCATGTGTCAGCTTGTCCGTTTCTATTATTTGCTCTTTGCATCTCCTTCCTTCTCTTCATTTTAATTCCTCTCATTGGTCTTTCCAACCTCTTTCCCTCTTCAACAGCTGAGATGTCAAATTTCTCCCACATGTTGGACAGCTGTTAGTTGCTGCTTGGTTCGATGTGTTCAACTGTTTTCTGTTCCCAATTTTAGAGATAACTAGGTGTTTTTGTTTTTAATGTGATTTTTTTTCTTTAAAGTAAAATTTACTTTTATATTATTTGTTTCATGGCTCAACCTTTGTCCTCTGTGGTCAGTAACATCTGGTGGTAAAGTTTCTTCATGAACAGAAGCCCTTGTGGCCAACTCTTCCAAAATACTATCAAGATTCTGATGTTTTTTTTTCTACCTATTTCGTTCTTATTTTTATGTGTATGAATGTTTTCCCTGGATATAAGTCAATGCACCATCAGAAGAGGCTGTTGGGTCTCCTGGAACTGGAGTTAGACAGTTGTGAGCCACCATGTGGGTGCTGGGAATTGAACCTGAGTCCTCTAGAAGAGTGACCAGTGCTCTTAACTGCTAAGCCATCTCTCTAGCCCTGTTTTATACTCATTCTAACTCATCCATATACTTTTCTTCTTGGTCATTTAAAGAGTGTTATTAGTATTAGAAATAAGATGGATATCAAATATGATAATGAAAGTGCCAGTCAGGCTTCCTCTCAGAACTTGCCAGCATTCACCTGGTTCTCTGGTTTTTGTTATCTGTGAGGAATGGTCTCACTGGTTAGGCCAAGCTAACTTCAAGCTGGAGGTAACTCCTTCCTTGGAGTGCTGGGATTTGCAGGCATGTACCACACCACACCACACCCCCCCACCCCTATACCCTACACCCCACACTCCCCATCCATCCCCACATCGCCACACCCCCATGGCCCCACACCCAACCCCCCACATCCTCACACCCCACACTCTATCTCTCATCCTTGGTCCTCAACCTCTTTGAGAGAAACAAAGCTCTTCACTTAAAAAACAAGCCAAGACTAAGTTACCAAATGAGGCAGTTTGTTTTATGACTTTGTGAAGTGAGGCATCAGCCCAGGACAGGGAGGCTGACTGAATGCTGAACATAGTTTTTATAACCCTAACATAACAAGCCCAGACCTTGGTTGATAGGGTACAATCCTACACACCATCTAGAAGTTTCCCTCCTCTACTTACAATGTTCTAACAAAAATCATGTGCATTCATCTCAACATTTTACATCCTGTTCATTTTAAAGCTTAACTTGACCTTGTAATGGCTAAAGGTCACTGTTAGAAATTTCTCCTCTAAACTTCGAGCTTGCTGGGGAGTAGGGTAGCTTAGCAGACTCCCAGTGTTATCTGTTCCTCTGCAACGGAACCTATGGAGACTCACAACACTTCCATTTTGTAAGTGAGCCCTCAGATTTTATCTCTTATCCTTCTCTAACAGACCATATTTTTCATTACATAGTTTAAGGTTGCTCTCTCTCCATGCATGCTGACCATTGTTCTCAGAGCAGTGCCTGGAAACTGCAATTAGTCCTCAATGGGCAGTCATTGAGTGAGCAAGTCAAGCCATTCAATCTCCTCCATGTCTTCTACTATCACCCCCATTTTAAAGACCAGAAAATAGAGGTGCGGGACAGTTGCACACTTCTGACAGCTATGTAATTTGTAGGTGAAAGGGCAAACATCGTAACCCCAGTGTTCTTGTCCCACAGTCCTTGCTTGTCATTAATAAGAGTGCCCAGGTTTCTGCTACTCATTTATTTTCTAAGCAAAATAGAGTTTTATTTAAAAAAAAAAAAAAAAAGCCATATGAATGCCCGCCCCGGCCCGGGCCCCCGCCCCAGCCCCGGCCCCGGCCCCGGCCCCGGCCCCGGCCCCCCTTTCTTTAGCCTTTCCCATTTCTGTTCTCTGCAGCTTTCCTTGCAGATATTGCCTGTCCTGAAGCTGGTGTGTGTCCCCTTCCGACCTTTGCCTATCTGGTTTGCTGCATGGCACTGTCTTCCTGTGGCTGCTGAGCCAGTGTGGGGCCTTAGCCTGCACAATTGAAACTCCCAGATCTGCCCAAGGCGAGGCAAGTAGCCGCTGTCATTTCTTTCACTTCCCTGGTGTTGGAGTGATTTTTTTCCCCTCTCTTTTCTACTCACAGACACTCATTTTTCTAGCTGAAAATAGAAAGCCTTATCAGATTGGAATAACAGTCCTTTTTGCTGTAGGTTTTTTCCCCCAAAGACTGGATGAATTTGGGCGTCTTCAGAAAGCCATCTGCTGTGTACGCACAGACCTATTCCGAGCCAGAAAAAGAAAACGAGGGAGGAGAAAACCCTGGCTTCTCATTTTAATGCAAAGAGCTGTAGCCTGTCAATTCCAACTCCTCAAAAGGAAGCTGACCACTGCCAGTGTGTATGACTGGGGACCTAGAATCCAGGAGTTCTCATTGAGCGCAGTGACCTTGCCACCAATGATGAAAAGACTGACTGAAGGAGGGTGGGATTCCAAGCCAGTTTTCCACAGACGCATATAGTTTATGGCTGGCTGCCTATTTCATCCAGACTAACCCCTTTTCTGGTTGTTATGGTTGAAGTTCCCAAGCCCTCTCCCCTATCTCTCCAAACCTTGCTGCATCTCAGAAAGCCCACCAAATGATAACCCCTCCCCCCAGAGATGCTCAAGACCACTCCCACAGAGTATTTAATCTGCCTTCTAGAAAATAGACTCATGGTTTTCCGGTCTCTCTTTCCCATCTCCTCTCTGGGGGGGGGGGGGTCTGGAAGGCCATCCAGGAGCTTTGTGTCCATTAAATGCGGGCTTTTTCTAGTTTGGTTTGATTTGGTCTGATCTGGATTACTGCATTGGCGGAGAGGCTTATCAGGGTATAAAAACTTCTCACTGGTCATAATTGATTGCTTGTCATTCCTGCTATGTTAGACCTCGTCAGTCTCAGGCCAAGACAATCTCAGAAAGGCTATCACTGAGTACCCTTGCCACCAAGGGAGCACTCCCATTTGCTGGTACGAAAAGGCAGAGCAGCCCTCACATTCACTGTTGTCAAGGGAATGGGCACATTTGCTGCTGTAGATGAACAGATGGAGCACTTACATTTGTTCCTATGGACAAGCAAAGGCTGAGAGGGAGCACTCATTTATTGCTGTAGATGAACAGGTCCTCCACTAAGAACAGACTCTTGGGGTCCTGAAGAAAACTCTATCTCTACCTTTCTCAGTGCACCAAGGCAAAATCAAAGTCAAGTGGTCCGATAGTCTTAAGAATGCTTAATATTTGGGGCTGGAGAGATGGCCCAACAGTTAAGAGCATCAGTACCCATGTGGCAGTTAAACCTGTCAGTAACTCCAGTTCCAGGAATCCAGTGTCTTTTTCTGGCCTCCACAGACACTAGGTAAGCATGTGGTACACAGACATATATGCAGGCAAAGCACACACACACACAGACACACACACACACACACACACACACACACACATTTTTAATTAAAAAGATATTCAAGGCTGGGTGGTGGTGGCGGCAAACCCCTTTAATCCCAGCACTTAAGAGGCAGAGGCAGGTGGATACCTGTGAGTTCAAGGCTAGACTGGTCTACAAAGCAAGTTCCAGAATAGCCAGGATTATTACACAGAGAAACCTTGTCTTAAAAAAAAAAAAAGTAAATAAAATAAAAAGATACTTAATACTTTCAATTTAGTTTTAAAGGGTAATTTGCTTACTTATTTTATTTTATTTGCATTGGTGTTTTTCTGCCTGTATGTCCATGTAAGGGTGTCAAATCTTGGAGTTACACTGTGAGCTGCCATGTAGGTGCTGGGAATTGACATCAGTGCTCTTAACCGCTGAGCCAGTTCTCCAGCCCTCAATCTAATCTTTAAGCTCTGCATTTTCATAAGTACAAAAGTAATGTAACCTGGTTATAAAACATTTAAATAATGCATTGTACCTTTGAAAGTTAAAGACCTTTGTTACCTGGCTGCAGGGGTAGTGTTATGCCTTTCCCCATTCGCATACTTGGGACTTAGGTAAATCTGTGCACTTAGTTGCACCATCCTTTCCAAAGCATGACCCTCCCCTCTCATGTCTGGTTACTACTTAGTATCTGTCTTTCCTTCTTGACTGCCATGTCTACAAGAAATTAGACCCCAGTCTTTTGAGAGCAAATGGGGAACTCTGTCATCTAAACATATCCTCTTCTTAGAAACTGGGGAAATCATGACCTTGTTCCCAACCAGAGTACCCCGTAGAGGAGTCTCCCCATTCCACCGTGAGAGAAGTCACATTCCATTTGACATTTTTAGTAAATGACTTACAGAGCAAAGATTATCATTCATTATTTTGGAGCACAGAGCAGTGTTCAGGGACTGACTTGTGAGGTCTTTGGTTGAGTAAACGATTCAATCATGAAGGGTGGTTCTACTTGGCCACCATGCTGACAGAGTGTGGGCCTCTCAGCTCTTGGCTGTCTCCCACTGCTCTGGGCTCAGAGCCCTACAGTTTGTTTAGCTCTAGGGACTGCAGCAGACCAGAGGTTCCATAGCTTTCCCCGGAAATGAAGAGGCTGTGGTCAAGCCTTGCTATGGAGTAGCAAGTCTCCTCCTGGCTAGCTGTGTACGGAACATGTCCATCCACACAATCAAGGCTGGGCAAGGATCCACACAATTCCCATCCATCCAGAGACTCTCAGGGGCACAACTGCCAGGGATGACCTGCCTCTCAGATGGCTCTGTTATGGTGTGATCTTTTTATGTATCCATTATCCATTCTTACATATACTTGGCTCCTTCGTTTCAGAGGAGACAATTTTCTTCAGAGAGAAATTGTGCCAATTCTTCAACAATATATCTCCACTTAAAGTGCACTAGTCTTATTCCCTTCAGTGTTGATTTTCTTTTAAGCTAGTTTCAGAATGTAATTCTGATATGAAATAGTGTAATTTGGTCATTTGAATGCTCATTGCTTTAATCATAAAGAGGGAAATATTCTTTCTCTCCATGGTTTTTTCTTCCCTCCTCCTCTCCCTTCCTCTCTTCCCTCCATGCACCCGCTGGACTTCCTTCTCTTCTTGCTTTGCTTTCTCTTTCTCATACTTCTTTTTCTCCTTCCTTCTTAGGTACATCTGGTTCTTGTTTTGTGTGGCATGGTTATGCACGCAGTGATGCAATCCCCTTGCCTCTGCCTCCCGGCTGCTGGAATTTCGGGCCTGTACCACTGTACCTAGCCAGCATTTGACTTCTTTTTAATATTTATATTTTTTATTTTATGTGTATGAGTGTTTTGCTCAACATATGTATGTGTAGTGCATGCATGCCTGTTGCCTGCAGAGGCAAGAGAACAGATAGGAGCCCCTAGAACTGTAGTTACAGGTGGTGGTGAGCCGCCATCTGGGTACTGGGAACCAAACTCATGCCCTCTGCAAGAGCAAAAGTGCTCTTAACCACGGAGCCACCTCCCTAGCCCCTGGCATTTGACTTTTAAATATGGTTTAAAACTCTAGTAATAAAAGTTGTTAATTCTACTTCCCTCTAAGAATTACTATACAAAACTAACTTACTAAATATTAAAATCTTCCAATATCCCAGTCACCAAATCTACAACAGTACACACACAGAGCATAGGCACAACTATAAAAGCATACATAGGACTAGGTACATAGGGGAGTATATGGGACTTTCAAAGTAACATTTCAGATCAATAAAGAGATGGATTATCCAAGAAATGTTGGTGGTGACAATACTGGATGGCCATTTGAGAAACTGGATCCAAACCTTAATTTTGTAGCAGACTAAAACCCAGCAATATCGACAAAGGTCACATATAAAATGTAATCATAAAAATAATAAAAATAAGTTAAGTTTTTAATAATTTTGAGACAGAGAGACCTTTAAAAGTAAAAACATAAAAAATCCAAACAGAAAGTTATAGTAGCTTTTGCTGCATAAAAGTAAAAAAATATACCATTTAACATTTTGAATGGCAGAACAAATCCTTAATTTACTTAAACACATACACACTTCTATACAATAAACTTAGTATCAATATACAGAAAGCTTTCACAAATCAAAAATATCAGCTATCATGGGAAATGGAATCCTTCACTTCTTTCTCTTCATAATTTGATTTTCTTACAGTAAGGTTTGTTTGGGAGTGGGCAAACCTTAATGTGCCTTGCCCATGCAAATTAAGTATTTTTAATGTTAAACCTATTGTTAATTAAAAAATTTATCCATAGATGGACATTTTTAGTGGTTAAATCTGAAGCCCAAAATGCATCTCCAGAATCACCTTATGATTCTAGTCTCTACTATGAATCATTAATAGCCTCTAATAATCCCTGTTATAAGCTAACACTAACCCAGACAGACAAGATGCTTGAGAAATAGTGGGGGAAATCATGAGACACATATATGGAATGGTAGCCTCTAAATGGAGAATTTGTTCTACAAAACCTGATTTCAATATATATCTTTGGATTAAATATGTCTTTAAAAAAAAAAAAAAAAAGAACCCTCCAAGGATAACAGTCCATTTAGCAAAAGTTCTTTCACCCCAAGACATGCATTTTTAACGCCAAGGTCTTTTTGTCTTAATGCAGGTGTCGTCTTGCCACCTCTCTCCTTCCTCCTGACATCTAAGTTGTTACATTAAATAAAAATGTATGATTTAAATTTCAATTTTACTGAAGCTGCAGGTAGAATTAAAGGGATCATTCAGATGAATGATTTCATTGAATGTCGTTTCACATAAATTTACATAAAGGTTCAAAAAGAAACTGCACAGCCTCTAAAAATTCTTCTAAAGGAGAAAGGAGGAAAATGTATATTTATTGAGCATCTAAGGTTGTCAAGCACTAAACTGGATTTCTTTAGGTCATCTCATCTAATCCTTGTGGCCAGCAGGTGACATCAGCTTTCTCACACTCCCTTTCTAAGGGACAGAAGATGGGGTGATCAGCAGAGAGTCACACCCAGCTGACTGCAGCACACGCTCTTGGCTTTCCCTCACCCCCTCTTAAAGGGGGATTTACATTGCAGCAAGCATCCATGGGTCCTCTGCTAGTATCTCAAGCCTCAGATCTCAATCCTCAGCATCGCAAACCTCTCCACTGCTGGGAAGTATCTGTGTCGTCCCCTGCCCAAGTTCAGGTGAATGGTGGGGACCACACCATTACTGTTCCCAAGGCTTGGAGTCCAGGCTGGTTATCTTTTGCCTTAGCCAAGTCCTGATGTGTTCTCCCTCTCCACCCCCTTGCTAGATGCTGCTGGTGTCGAGAACACTGGCCGTTCATGTTCCCACACTCATGTCTGCACAAGTGACTTGACCTCCCAGTGTTCAACTCCTTCTCTGGAAGTTGAAGTCCACATTTGACAGATCTGTGGATTTAATGTTCAAAACCACGACAGTGTTTAGCATGGTGCCCTGTGTGACAAGTACACCATTGCTTGCGCCACTGTGGCCACAGCCTCGTCTCTGAGGCCCACTCGTTAGCAGACCTCAGATTCACCCTTCCTAGATTTTCAGGTCATTGTGTCTCCACCAAACTGGTGTGCTGGACTCTTTCTTTCTTGGGACACATTTTCCCACACCTCCACAGTGAGACCATGCCCCATTTCCATTCTGGGTTTACCTGGATTCTAGGATGGCTCCAAGTTAGGCACAAGCTTAATCTGGGGATAGAGCCAAGTCTTCCCTAGGATAACTACAACCCCAGCTGCCGTGCGAACGGAATCAACGTTAAACTAAAATTTCCCTGCTGACTGCCCATCTGTGGACTTCCGAGGGGAAACTGGACTGTCAGGCACGGTGGTGGTAAGAGCATGCCTGGAATAAGGTGATCCCTAAAGATTCCTCTTAGTATTAACTTTCCCTGCTGACAGTCCTGCCAGAGACTTGTTCCAACAGAATAGCGGGTGGCTGGCAAATGAAGGGGCATTTTCCCAAGGAGGTGCAAGCTGCCGGATGGGAGCTTTTTCCTCTGTGCTGAAATCAACACACTGTCCTTGAACAACATGAGGTTACTCGGGGCACCCTCGTCCTGGGGTCTCTCTTGCCTCCTTTCTTCCTATCCATTTTCTTGACCTTCCTTAAAATTGTTACTGACTGGATTCCTATTGTCATCCTATGGCCATGATCCCTCTTCAGGAAATCCTTTGAGGGCTGGAGAGATAGTTCAGCAGTTAAGAGCAACTGTTGCTCTTGCAGAGGACCTAGGTTCAATCCCCACATGGTGGCTCACAACCATCTGTAACTTTAGTTCTAGGGGATCTGATGCCTTCTTCTGAACTCTGAGGGCTCCTGACATTGTATACATATATACATGAATGCAAAACACCCATACATGTAACAGTAAGTAAATCTAAAAGAAAAAAAAAGGAAGAAATGACTTTCCCCACCTGTGTTTGGGGGGTGGGACATAGGATTCCTTAATGTTCCATTTCCAGATACCTTATCACCATTTATGACTTGCCCAAATCTCTGTTAGTATGTGCTCTCTCTCTCTCTCTCTCTCTTTCTCTCTCTCTCTCTCTCTCTCTCTCTGTGTGTGTGTGTGTGTGTGTGTGTGTGTGTGTGTGTATATAAGAGAGAGCATTCCCACATACTTCCACTTACGAGCTGTGTTTGTATTGTTTCATTTTGTATATATGAAAACAGTATTCTGAAACAATGTCTATGCCCCTGCCTCTAACCCTTCTCTAGTTAATTTAGGTGAACTGGTCAAACGATTGTCCTTACAGCCAGTGCAGCAATGAATCCTCAAGTAACATGCCTTGCTCAGGAGGATGCAATGTCCTATGTGAAGACCCAGGGTCATTCTGATGTTATACACACTGCTTTGCTGACCAGGCCCTGAATTGGCTTTGGGGCTCCTGGGCTGCTGACCCAGCTGTCACTACACCAGGCTGGTCTAGCCGCCAGCTTGTCTATGGCTTCTCAAGGTCAAGGGAAGGCTCCATCTCTCAAGTCTGAAACACAGTCTCAGCAGAATTTGCTTTTGGCTAATTTGTCTTTTTTAGCATCCAAGGAGGGAAATCAGACTCATTGTTCTGCTCTTAATAAAATGAAGCGCAGTCTTCAGAAGCGCAAAGCTGGCGGTGTCGCTTGGCCAAGCAGGCCAGCTTTCTCTAAAATTGATTGATGGCTACACATAAAATGATGTAATTTTTATGTCTCTAGAAATCTCTCATTACACATTTTACCTCTCCTTGAAGGGCCTCAGTAGTGAATGATTCTGGGAATTGTTTTTATAGGAAAACCACCCCAAGGTGACAGGACCAAGCAGGGAGCTGTGGGGAGGTCAACACAACCGTCCAAGCATTTACCGTGTCCCAGAGCATGCCACAGAGTTGGTCACCTACTGTCGCTGCAACCCTCTGGGTAAAGGAGAAGGATCTACACTTCACAGATGGGGAAGCTAAGAGAAAGAGATGGTGGGGAGCTCACCCCAACTAGGAGCATCTGAGCCACAAATCTTTCTCTTTCCCATGCAGGGATCTGAAATAAAATGCATTTGGTCCTCTAACCCAGATCTGTCCTTGCGTCCCTGATCCCTGGTGCTTCCTGGCCTCACCAGAGTCCCTGGAAGTATGAAATATCTCACCACTGTATTCATAGTGAGCAAGCCAGCCGGCCAGGAAGTGTTATGGTGCTCTAGGTCAGGGTTCCAGAACCTCAGCCAGACTTATAAAGGACATCAAAGTTTCTAAAATCCCCCAGTTCTTGGTTGCCCTTGTTCCTTGGTGCTGAGGTTCCCTTCCAGTCACCATCTCTGAACATCTTCAGAGGTTTCTCTTTGTCTTTTCTTAGAGGAGCCTGCTTCAGCCCAAAGCCTGATGTGAGAATGTTCTTGGACTCTGGAGAGTCCGGAGCATCTGCTCAGCAACACTTGGATTTGTTCTGATACCTAAGGAGTGAATTTGTGCTCAGGGAGCTCTTCGAGTAACTGGCAATTCAAAGGAAGATGGAAAACCGAGCACGGATGGACCATCTTCCTATAGAGTCCTGAAATTCCATCTGGCACTCAGTTGCCAACAGCAAAGTCTGTTCTTTAAAAGGCAGCATCTGGTTCTGTGGTGGAGAGCATCTGTTCTTGCAGAAGACTCCCGTTCAATTCCCAGCACCCACACGGCAGCTCACAACCATTGTCTTGGTTACTTTTCTATCACTGTAATGAAACACTATGACCAAAACAGCATGGGGAAAAAAGGGTTTATTTCACTCACTGTCTTAGAGTTTTTACTGTTGTGAAGAGATACCAATATCATGACAACTCTTATAAAGCAAACATTTGATTGGGTGGGTGGCTTGTTTGGCTCTCTTATAGTTTCAGAGGTTCAGTCCATTATCATCATGATAGGGAGCATGGTGGCATTCAGACAGATGTGGTGCCAGAGTAGTAGCTGAGAGTCCTACATCTTGCAGGCAACAGGAAATGGTCTTAAAGTCACACTGAGGGTAGCTTGAGCAAAAGAGACTTCAAAGCCCGCCCCCACAGTGACACACTTCCTCCAACAAGCCACACACACTTCAACAAGGCCATACCTCCTAATAGTGCCGTTCCCCATGGGGGCTATTTTTTTTTTTTCAAATCATCACACTCATAGTTCCATTTAACAGTTCATCATTAAAAGCAGTGAGAGCAGGAACTCAAGCAGGGCAGGAACCTAGAGGCAGGAGCTGATCAGAGGCCATGGAGTAGCTCTGCTCACTGGCTTGTTCCCCATGGCTTGCTCAGCCTGCTTTTTTATAGGACCCAGGACAAATTATTCATTAATTAATTAAAGGCAGCATCTAGGTGGAGATGCTAGGCTTGGCTCAGTGACCTTTGGAGCACTCACCTGCTCCAGACCTGTCCTTGTATCCCTTTAAATACCTTGGAGGGCTTCTCACTTTGCCTCGAGCTTTCTGCATGATACTTGCTCCTTAGGTGCCTATTTGGCTGTTGTCTGGATATGTCAGGGCACCAGGATATAAGAGAGTGTCTGTGAGCCAGATATTATCCTAGGGGTGATGAGCTGAGTCAGTGTGATGGTTATTCTAAGTTGTCAACTTGTCTATGTCTGGAGTTAACTAAAACTCAAGTAACTGGGCACACTTGCAAGGGATTTTTTTTCCTTAATAAATCATCAGAAATGGGAAGACCACATTCTAATCCAGATCTAAAGTGTTAATTCAGATCTTTTGAGGAGGGAAGAGCCACCTTTAATCTGGACCATGCCTTCTACTGGCAGCCTATATAAAGGACATAGAAGAAGGAATCTTATTTTCTCTTTGCCTGCTTGTTCGCCTCCCTCTTGCTACCAAGTTCATTCCTTCACTGGCACAAGAATGTACTTCTTCATGATTCTGGCATATACTGAAGACCAGCTGAGACATCCAGTATCATAAACTAGACAACTATTGGATTCTTGGATCTTCTATAGGTAAATAGTCATTTTTAGACTGGCTGGACCACAACCTGTAAGCTATTCTAATAAGTCACCCCATATAGTGTGTGTGTGAGAGAGAGAAAGAGAGAGATTTATTCTATAATTCTATAAGTTCTGTTCCTCTAGAGAAGTGACTAATACAGTTGGGCTAGAACCTCCAGGGATTGAAACCCCTCTGTCCCCAAGGAGCTTTGTCTGATAGGGACATAGGATGGCCTCACCATATGCCCCCTATTTTTGCTGCCTACAAGCGGGGTTCTACAAATGGCACAAAAACCCTAACCTATGTGAATAGCTTTGGAAGTAGGTCTGTTGAGTGGACAGATGTGCACTGTTTAAAAGTGATGTATTTACGTGCAAGTTGGCAAAGAATGTATTTGTGATAATTAATCTTATTGTCAGTTCAACTGGATTTAGACTGTCCTAGAAGGCATGCCTCTGGCCAAGTGTATCTGTGTAAGTCTTTCCAGAGAAAATTACCAGATTGGAGGTAAGACCTCCCATGAGGTTCAGTCCCCAGCACTGCAGAAGATGGATGTGAGAGAGTGTGCAAGGCCCAAGATACTTCCACATCTGAATTTCACAAACACACCACAGACTTTCTCACGTCTGTTGGATGCCCTTGCAGGTCCGGATACAGAGCTGGGAAGTCAACCTTCCAGGAGTAGATCTGTTAATTACTGTTTTAATTCTGTTACTGTGATAACATGCCATAAGCAAAGGCAACTTAGGAAATAGAAAGTTCATTTGGCTTACAGTTTCAGAGAGATAAGAGCCCACCATGGAGTGCATGGAGTGGGGTGAGGGGCATGTCGAAAGACGAAGGAAGCTGAGAGATTGCATCCTCAACCACAAGCATGGAGTAGAAAGGGTGAACTAGGGGCAAGGAGAGGCTATATAATCTCAAAGCCTGCCCCTAGTGATGACCTTCTCCTGGCAAGGCTCTACCACCTTATACTTCCCCACTCAATGCCACCAGCTGAGAACCAACTGATTCCCTAATCAAACCACTGCTGTGACCTCATCTCTGCCCAGACGCAGCTCCTCTACACTGCACTCATTCTCCATCTTCCAAGCTTGCTCCTTGTCTGTTCTCCTCTCCGTGTGTCTCAGCATTGTTCCGTCTTAGCAAAGGGCAACCTCTCTCCATGTTTAAACAGAATATGGTGCTGTGCTTCTCAAAGCTGACTCTGTGCAGTCCACGCTATCCCCAGAGCACTGGATGTGGGGAGTGGAGCTTTCCAAGTCCATGTTACCTACCAGCCTAGGTGTTCATCTTCTCCATCATAGTGCCTGGCATCCAGAAATGTTTGCTGAGTGGAGGGAGGGATGCACTGTAACAAAGTGAACACAGGAAAAATTTGAATCCTCCAGACCTTGGAGGATACTGTCAATAGCTTCTCATCTCTCTCCTCCCTTCCCCCTCTTCTCCCCCCCTCTTTCCTCTCTTCCTCCTCCTCCCTTCACTAAAACACTATCTATAGTTAGTTAATAATAGCTATTATATCATTTTAGCTATAATCTAACAACACAAATCATATTACTATTCCTGTTCCCAAGTCATTGCATCCAGACTCCTGAAAATCCATTCTGAACTCTGACCCAAGCCTGAATTCCCTCTGTCCATGTGGTCTACCCTGCTCAGAACTCTACCCACCTAAAGCCACCTCCCCCTACATAGCACCTACTCCCAACAAGGTCTGTCAGCTCGATTGTCAGCTTGATGGGACTTGGAGTCACCATGGAAAATAGTCTGGGAATGTTGGGGGATTATCTAGATTAGATTGAATAAATGGGAAGGCCTATCCCTAAATGTGGGCAGTGGAGTTCTGGAATGAATAAAATGGAACAAGTGAGCTGAACACATGTGTTGCTCTCTCCCTACTTGGCTTGGCTGTGGACCCAGTGTGACCAGGTGCCTCACGATTCTCCCACCACGGTTTTCCTACCATGATGGAATATACCCTCATACTGAACTAAAACACAGTCCTTCCTCTTAAAGTTACCTTCATCAGATATTTTGTCATATCAATAAGAAAAATAACTAATTTGGAATGTTGGTACTAAGAGACAGAGAGTTGTTGTAATAAACGTGACCATGTGTTTCTTAGGCCTTTGACAACGGCTTATGGCAGGAATGTAGAAGAGCTTGGGCCCTGGACTGTAAAATCCCTGAAATTCTGTAAGCAGAGCACGAGAATTCTGAGAGAAGCACAGACAACGGACTGGCTCATGGGGTTTCAGAAGAGAACAGAACTCCGCCAAGAGCTGGGCTAGAGGCCATTCCTGTGATGTTCTGACAGGAACCTGGCTGCGTTCTCTCCAAGTCCCAAGAGTCTGAATGAGGTTGAATTTAAAGGTAGTGGATTAATTTATTTGGTAGATGAATTTTCAAAAACCAGATGGCATGCAGGCTGTGCCATACAACTACACTTACCCAGGTCTACAGAGAATAAAAAGAGGATGAGGAGAGGTGTGTGAGCAGCTCTACAGCTTCAGACAGGAAGAGTGAAGATGACAAAGCATCTCTAACCATGAAAGTGATTAGTGTCACGAAAGAGAACCCTGTCCTCTGCAGTGACCAGAGGGGCAGGATCCCATCTATCAAAGGCGCTATCTTCTGAAAATGCAAATTCATTTGAAAGGAGAAGCCTAAACTGCTCAAAATTAACTGGATAAACTGTGCGTTGGTGGCACACAGCTTTAATCGAAGCCAGCCTGGTCTACAGAGTGAGTTCCAGGACAGCCAGAGCTATACAGAGAAACCCTGTCTCAAAAAATAATTAAAATAACTGGCTAGGATTGCCTTGCCCCAGGGTTAGCACACAGACTCATGCAGCTGTGGTCCAAAACCAGCCAGGCTAGCTGCAGAACTTGGCAGCATTGTCCGTGTGGTGTTGGTATTATAGGAATGAAAGGTGAAGACTGATGAGGTCACAGGCTTGTACCATGATTCCAGAAGGCTGTTGAAGCTAGGCATGGAGGCCCTGAGAGGCTACTACATGAAGCTGTGAACGTCAAGCTAAACTGCAATGGAGACTCCAGGATGCTGGTGATGCCAAGACCATGGGGCACCTGCTAGAGAGAGCCACGGGCATGAGGCAGGGTTGGCACGAAAGAGCAGCTATGTTCACTGCAGTTAGCAGAGCTGGAGGAATGGACAACACAAGTCCTTTGGAGCCCAAACAGTTCTGTCCATGCTCCCAAATGCCAGACACGGAGCTACATGGTTGCTGTTTGCCCTGTTGGGTTTCCATCTGACTTTGCTCTGATCACTTCTGTCTAGTTGCCTGTCTTTCCCTCTTGGAATGGGAATATTTATTCTGCACCACTGTAAACTGGAATAATACAGTGTATCTTATTTTGTAAGAGCTCACAGTCAAGAGAGGGCCTAAGTTTGAGATGAGGCTTGGGTTTTGGATTAAACAGTGTTGAACTTGTTAAGACTATGGGGACTTTTGAAGTTGGACTGAATGCATTTTACAGTACTAGATGGCCCTGAGCCTCAGGGCGGAAGGGTGGAAGATATGCTTAGGTGTCCAATTCACAGGGGTTAGAGTAGTTCATCTTCATTATCAACTTGATGGAGTTTAGAAACAACGTGGCAATGAATCTCCAGGCATGTCTGGGAGGGCTTATCTAGATTAGGATAAATGAGACAGTGGCTGGGGTCCCAGACTGATGAGAAAGGAGACAGCGAGCACAGGCATTCATCTCTCTCTGCTTCCTGACTATGAATGTAATGTCCTCTACCCTATGAAACCCTTCTGTTAGATGGCATACGTCAAGCACTTCAAGTACCAGCCACATTAAGATGCTCAACAAATGATAATCTTTGTTAATCTCAGGAGAAGCAAGAGGCTAGGCACAGGGATCACAGATTAGGCCCTTCCTTTCTCTGACATTCCTTTTTGGAGTAGCCAGAATGTCAGAACTGGGACAGAGGAGGGCTTCTCCTCACTATGTGACACACACTGCCCTCAGGCTACAGCCTGTGTGCAGAACACATGCAATGAAGAATACTTCGTATTCACATCATTGCAGAGCAAGAGGCTGAACACAGCCTGGAAAGGTTCCCAGCTCCTGACCTGGATAAGCAGGTGACTGGTAGACACTGGAATAGGATAGCTTCATCAATAATAAATAAAGGGTGTTTCACACAGGTAGGCCACAAGACACACAGCCTTTTTTTTTTTTTTTTTTTTTTTTTTTTTTTTTTTTCTCCAATTTGCTCTTGAGAGAAGACAGGAATGAACCTTTCAGAAGATGATATTTGACAGAAACACAAACAAAAACATTAAGGGAAGCATAATAGTCAGGCACCTGTCCAAAGCCCCACACTGTGCCACAGCAGGAGAGAAACACAAGCTGCCAGGCTTGCAGAGCACAGGAGAGCCACGCCAAATACCTCATGCTAGTGGAAGCCAGGGATGTTGCAGATCAAATATTCAGGGGTGGCTCTGTCATTACCTCTGAAAATTAAGTTAGAAAAGCTTCATTAAGACCTTGGAATCAGAACAGGCTCAGTGGATATGGAATCCCAGGCCCAAACCAAGCCCAGTGTGAACTGCTGTCCCCGGTAGAGGAAGGGGTGTGCTGCACCAGGTCCCCTCATATCTAGGCAGTATTTGGGGAAAGGGGCCGGCACATTTCTGAGACTGGAGTGGCATGCAAATGACATGGACTGTGTACCGTAGCACAGTGCAGAAATGGGACTAGATTGACAATGACGAGTCAACAGTTACAAAAGCAAGTCACACAGCCCCGGGCCAAAGTGTCTCATTCTTCTTGTCACCACCCACCCTTGTATCTGTCTGCTTTACTTCATAGTAAAGTGACAAACACTTGAGATAATCAGTTTTATTTTTACAGGTTTTTATGTTATGTGTATGAGTGTTAACCCTGCATGTATATCTGTGCGCTATGAGTATGCTTGATGCTCGGGAGGCCAGAGGCATTTGACCCCTAGAGCTGGAGTTACCAACAGTAGTGAGTTGTCATGTGGGTGCCGGAAACTGAAGCTGGGCCCTCTGAAAGAGCAAAAAAGGCTCTTACCCTCTGAGTCATCGTTGCAGCCTCAATTAACTGACTTATTAAAACAACAACAATAACCACAGGCCTGGGCTGGGGAGATGGTCTAGTGACTAAAGCACTTGCCATGGTAAGTGTGAACACTGGAGTTCAGATACCCAAACTCATGTAAGTGCCAGGTCAGTGTGGCAGCTGCCAGTAATCCAGCCACAGGAGATGGAGACAAGCGACCCTCGGAACAAGCTAGCTGGCTCTTGGGACTAGCCCTGTCCCGAGTTCTGAATTTGTTAGAGAAGAGCTATTGAGAATGATCCAGATAGTAACCCCAGGCCTCTACATGCACATACACCCACAAGTGCCCACACACACACACACACACACACACACACACACACACACACACACACACACCACGGGAAAAAAAGAGCGGGCAAAGGTTTGTTTTGCTGACAGCTTTGGAGTTTCAGTCCAGAATTACTGGCCCAGAACTAGGGAGTGAAAAACAGGGAAAGGAAAGGACTGGTCAGACCTTCCCCTTTGGGACCACACTCTCAATGAGCTGAAGACATGCTTTGAGGTCCCATCTCATAAAAATGTCACCTCTCCAAAAAGTGCCCATATTGGGGGATGCTGAAGTGCCAAATCATAGCAATCCCTTTGAGCATAGTGTAGGATGCTTCTGCAGCCCAGGGAGTCCCAGGACCCCACAGAATGCTTGGTAAAAGCCTGTAGGGCAGAAACTAGTGCCTGTGTTTGGTTAGCACCTGGCATGCTTGAGGCTCAGAGGGTTGCTTTTAACCATTGAGAACACTCATGGCCCTTTCAGAAAGCCCTGATTTGGTTCCCAGCACCCACATGGCAACTTGCAACCATTGTAGCACAAGTTCTAGGGGATCCCATGCTCTCTCTGGCCTCCATGGGCACCAGGCATACATATGGTGTACATACACACATGCAGGCAAAATATCCATACAAATAAAATTTACTTGATAAAATGAAACACATACTCAGAAAGTAAAGAGTAAAAAGCAATGTGTAAAGCTCCAAGGCATAGATGGAAGGATTCAGGTGCTCAATGACTCCATTGTCTACAGTTTGCTTCCAAAGGGAGGGGTTTGGGGCAGTAATTTGTTCATGAAACTGAGGGCCTTTACTCCTCATACTGTCCTTAGTCAGTTTTCTAAGAACAGACCAGGATTCTGGCCAAGAATAAATGCAATAGGCTAGGTATGAGAAAAGGCTATCTTTGAAAGACTTGAAAACCACATTTGGGGTCTCCCAGTCCAAATGGCAGAAATCTGGGTCTCAGCGCTCTCTCGCTCTCTCTCTCTTTCTCTCCCTCCCTCCCTCCCTCCCTCCCTCCCTCCCTCTAAACAGGGTCTTCCTGATTATTCTACTAATTCCAGGCTGGTCTAAAACTCACAATTCTCCCACCTTAGCCCTCTGTGAGAGTTCAAGCATACCCCACCTCATGCCACCCTTTGAGCTCTGTCTTTAGTGAGAATCGTCCCCCACAGACTCCTGGCTGGTGGTGCTGCTTAGGGCAGTGGTGGTACTCACTGGAGGAAGTACCTCATTGGAGGCAGATTTGAGAGTAAATGACCCTGCTTCCAGTTAGTGCTCTCTCTCTCTCTCTCTCTCTCTCTCTCTTTCTCTCTCTCTCTCACTCACTCACTCTCTCTGCTTCATACTCAAATCTGAAGATGTAAGCTCTCAGCTGCTTCCCTGCCATGACAAACTTTTATCCCTCTGGAACAATAAACCAAAATGAACTCCTGTAAGTTGTTTTTGGTCATGGTGTTTTATCACAGCCACAGAAAAGTAATTAATACAAACTGCCTCTAGTTTCCATTTCTCAGTTGTTCATCCTCACACTGACTTTATTTTCTTTGGACCACTGTTCCTTCCCCTGAGCCTCTGGACTTGCGATGGTTAGCTCTAATTGTCAACTTGACAAAACCTAGAATCACCAGGGGAAAGAATCACAATGAAGGATTTCCTTCATTAGTTAATTGATGTACAAAGGCTCAGTGGTGCCCACTGTGGGAGGCATCATTCCCTAGGCAGGCAAGCAAGCAAAAAGCTTGTACAAATTTGTCTCTCTCTGCTTTTGACTGTGGGTGGGACGTGACTTGGCTCAAATTTCTGCTTTGAGTTCCCTCAGTGATTAATTGTAACCTGACACTATAAGCAGAATAAACCCTTTCTCTCCTAAATTGCTTTTTGTCAGGGCATTTTCTTGCAACAACAGAAATGAAACTAGGACTGCACTACTGAAGATTACTGTAAGTAGTTTAGCCATCCCAGGAGAGCTGCTTTCCAAGAGGAAGGAGAGCGGCTCTTTCCAGGTGGCTATACTAGCACCTGAAGCTGTTTCCATATCCTGTTTTCATATCACGTGCCCAACTCTGCCAATCACTGTGGTAGAGGCTAATCATTCTGATTGGGCAGATGAAGGACAAGTACCTCCCCTGTGGTGGAGGGAGGTCAGCCCTATCTGAACCACCTGGAATGGGTTCTCCGAGGAAAAGTAGAGTTATTGCCAGAAGCAGGACAGCAAGCGTGGCAAGAAAACAGCAAATTTGCTTCCTTTGTGGGTAAGAGAACCCCACTCTGGAAGTAGGTAAACTTATGCTTGTTGGTAACATAAATTGTAGATAATCAGAAAGAGGATAGATTTATTTATTGACGGTATGTTGAAATCCGGTTTTCAGGAAGCAGGCTGAGCCCTTCATGACCACATTGAAAGCACTGGGAACAGAGTGCTGGCCACACAGCCAAAACAGCTTAACCAAGTAACCCCGACTCAATGAGAAGATTCCGCTCTGCTCTGGACCACAAGTGCTGGCAAGAGGGCTCTCCCAGAGGGCTCTCCCAGCCCTGGACCCCTTAGCTCCCTCTCTAGCTTATAGGTTCAATGTCTGTGTTTACTTAACAGACTCGGTGAAGCAAAAACAGTCCTTCAGTCCCAGCATGCCCCCAGACACCCATGAGGGCCTTGACAAATGTTCACAGAGGTGAAAGTAAATACCCCAGGAAGAATTTGAAGCAAATGCAACCTGGCCTCCCTATCATCCATCCATCCTTTAGTTTAGGAGAGTGCAGTTAAAAACAAACAAACAAACAAAAAACACCTTGATGGGCATTCCAGAAAACACAGATGTACTCAAAGACCCACCCCCACGGCCATGCACAACTGTTTCCATCCAGTTAGTAACTGCTGAGTACTTGACAACCGCTTTCCAAAAAACCCAAAAGGTGTTCCAAGCCAATGGGCAGACGGCTCATTTATCTGCCGAACAAGGCTGGAGGCAGCACTTGGAAGGGCTCAGCCTCACAGCGGCAGGGAGGAGCTCAGAGTTTTATCAGACATCCCCTCCTGTTTCTTGTCTGCCAGGCCAAGTGAATTGGGCGGCTAGGATGTGCCCCACTGGGTCCTAAATGCCCGTCACTGCAGCCCTGGGCAAATCAGGAAAACTAGTTTTATCGCTCTGTTGTCAGTTCAATTGTGTAGCAAATCCTAAACCCCCACCACTCCAACCACATTTTTACTTGAGGTTCTAAACCCCAGGACTTCAGAATGTGAGTATATTTGCAAGTGGGGCCTTTAAAGAGGCAAAATAAGGTCATTAGGGTGACCAAGTCGTCCAAGGTAACGAGTTTCCTCATAAACGACAATTAGGAGACAGGTGTTCACAGAAGGAAGACCATGTACAGAGAGAAGGTGGTCATCCGCAAGCCAAGGAAGAGGTTTTGGAGAAAACCCACCTTCCAAGGCAGTAAATGCCAGCTGTTTAAACCACCCAGCTATGGGATTTTGTTACCTTAGGAAACTGATATACAGGCTTTAAATCTGCAAAGCTTTTTTCTCATAACCTCAATTTTTATGACATCACTCTGCTCATAAGAGCCTTGAACCCTCAGTTGCTGGTCCGGAATCCTGATGAAAGCATCTGGTTCCTACTTGCAAAGGAAGTGCTTGGCCCCATTGTGTCCTAGTGCTCCTGCCCATTGGTCAGTGAGAGGGGCGTTAACATTGGATCGTGTAATCTGGAGAGATGCTGCTGCAATCAGGCTTACCCAGTGGGCTGGTTGCATTCCTCAACTTCCTCTCTGTAATAAAATGCCTGAGGAAACAAACTTAAAAAGGAGGAAAGGTTGGGGCTAGGGAGATAGCTCTATCAATAACACATTTGTCCTTCGAGCATGATGACCTACGTTCAGATAGATCCCCAGCACCCATCTAAAAATCCAGGCATGCATGTGTAACCCCAGCACTAGGGAGGCAGACACAGGCAGATCCCTGGAACTTGCCGGCCAGCCAGTTTAACTGAATCGGTGATCCCCCTCTAGGATCAGTGGGAGACCTAATTTAAAAAAAAAAAAAAAAAAAAGTGACCAGCCAGCACTTGGGAGGGAGAGGCAGGCAGATCTCTGTTGATTTCAAGGCCAGTCTGATCCACAGAATGAAGTTCCAAACCATCCAGGAATTCATACATACATGCAGGACTATAACATACATACATACATACATACATACATACATACATACATACATGTGGATAGCAACTGAGGAAGACACCTGACACTGACCTCTGGCCTCTACACACACACACACACACACACACACACACACACACACACACACACACACTGACATAGGCATGAACACAGGCACATAGATAGACATGGGAGTGGGTTATTTTGAGTCATTGTTTCAGATCGGCTCTGTTATAGGGCATGGGGATGGGGGTGGGTGGCCAGGAAGAAAAGGAGAGAGAGGAAGGAGCTGAGGACCCAATGTCTCATTTACAGAAAAATCCCAGTGATCCACCTTCCTTCTAGTAGGTTCCACCTGTCAACAGCACCAAGTTTGGGAGCTAAGTCTTCAACCCATGGCCCTTTGGGGGATATTTAAACTCCAAGCCACATCAGTACTCAAGTGGCTCGGGATCATTGTGAAAGGTGGACCCCTTGTTTCTCCCATTCATGCTTCCAAAACCAACCAATGAAGAAGTAGTGAGCTACTTTGCGGCTACCAGGCCCACCTCTGTGGTCTACTCCTAGAGTACAAAGCTCCCAAGACCGCTTGTCTGCCTTTATCCTCACTGCAGGAACACCAAGGAACTTGGGCCCTGAGTCACCATACACTTGGAGGAAAACCACTAGAGAAACAGGTTCACCTGAGGTTTGCTTTTAGAACTATTGAGGTTTAAAATGGATCAGGAGAAACAGATAGGCCGAATAGATGTTTATTCAGGGAGAAATAACTTACAACATAGACAGATGAACACTAGCAGGTTCCTGGTCCCAAGGATGCCTCTGGATACTCTCCTGTCCCCATGCTGCAAGCAAGAGAGCTCCCAGAGCCCCTCCTCAGACTTAGATCCCCCAGGTAATATCTGCCCCTGTCCCCACCCCCAGTGGGTTTGGTCTGTGTCCCAGGTGTGGACAAAGTGAATATCTCACTACAATTCCCCTTTTAGTCTAAAGAAAAGATTTAGGCTTGATACAAAACTATATACAAAACAGTGAATAACAAGTGTGCTCTAAGAAAAGGAAAATCAAGAACATACAAACTTAAGACCTACAATAGAGTTGTCCTAGGCTGGAAAACTTAAGTCTAGTACCTAATATATTTAACCTAATATAATAGTTGTGATAGTTTAATCTTCAACCTCATCAAAGACCTGAGAAGGAAAATAACAATACTGGGGTAGACAGGAAGTGTGGATGGGCAACTTCCAAAAGGTGCAGCGAGGACAGAAACAGCAGGCTACCTGGACAGTCACCCAAGGTCTCACAGCAACATTGGTACACCCAGTTTTGACTAAGGCCTAGAGTGCCTGACAGACCACAACAACAGCAGGGAGGTAGAAAGGCTGTCTTACCCTGACTTGGCAGGGTTCAGACGTCTTCTAAGTTTGTCTCCTGCAAGCACATAGGACCACATGTCCAAATCAGTGGTCGAGGTGTGGGCAGTTCTTTGCTCAAGAGCCCATTAGCCAAAGCAAGGATGGATTCCAGAAGGAACGACAACAGTGTCCAACATATTTTCGGGAAAGTGCACAGTGCTGTCAGGAGCAACAGTGTCTCATGTCAACAGAGTGCTAATATTAAAACATTTAAATGCCATGTTCTGCAGGTCTATGAAATGTTTGAAGATTAAGCATCTATGTCTGACTAATCTAATAGGTACAGGAAACATGGGTGAAGATAATCTGTAATAAGCAGGAACTTCCATGAATAAAGCAGGGACAAATACCTAAGCAATGTAACTATGTACGTATATATACATGTAAACCCCTAAAACAGAAGTAGAGTAGAAATGTCTAGACCAGAGGTAGAACTATAAAGTATAGCATGATAAACATACCCTAAATTGTATCAAAATACAAAATGTCTTGAACATAGGTAAAAGTATACTTACATAAAATATGGTAAGGATAATGTTCATAAAACATCATAAATGGAATAATTTTACACATTATTACAAAATATAATATACAATTCTATTGGGAATGGAATATAAACTTAATTTACATAGGTTATCATATAAGAATCTATAACAATGATAACAATGTAAGCTATATAATACTAATATCTCACTATTACTAAAATAATTCACAAAAAGATAGGCTAACCTATCTATATCCCATCTAAAACCATACCTTTCCCAATTATATTCTATCCCTGTCTAAAAGAGATACCTGAGTATAAGCATCACCTTCCATACCCAACCCTAAATAACTAAAACCAACCCTAAGAAGATAAAAATTATCCTTTAAATGCCAGGAGTAGGGAAAGGATTACTTCCTGTTGACACGGGATGATGATTGCTCCATGGGATCCTGTAGGAAGAAAATTTTTAGCAACAAATTTCTTGACAGGACTAGCTATGACATATGTAGCTAACCTCTGTGTGGCAGAACATTACAGAAGAACTTCGGGTGACTGACCAGGCAGTGAGTTGTCTCTGTCATTTCTAGAGTTTATATATTATCCTTCCGTGGTCTTTGATGGAGTTGAAGACAGATAGTTATGGTGATAGTTTTCCTTAGTTAAGATTAAAGATAAGTTGCATATAAGACTTTAGACTCACAAAGATAGGATAGATGATAGAATATTTTCTTTAAATCTTACTAAATGTTAATGGACTAAATATTGTTAACTGTGATTCTTATTTGATAACTGTTGTATGATATATTTTGCTATGCTAAGCTTAAAACCCTTCTTTTTTATTTTAGACAGAAAAGAGGAGATAATGGGAGATGTCATTCTGTAAATATGTTTCTCTTACTGGTTAATGAATAAAGCACTGTTGGCCAATAGGAAAGCAAGATATGTGGGACTAGGAGACAAGGAAGATTCTGGAAGTAGGAGGGAAGAGATTCAGGATGTAGAACAGAAAGAGAGCAGAATGCCGGCCCTCTCTCCAGTAAGATGAGACCATGTGGAAATACTTAGATTGATAGAAATGGGTTAATATTTAAGACAGAGCTAGCTAATAAGAAATGCTAGTAACAGGCCAACAGTGTCTCCGTGTGTTATTGGGGGCTGGCACGGCTCAGGGACAAGACGGGCAAAGAAAAACTACTCATAACACATATCTTTTCCTATGAATATTGAAAAGTTGATAGCACACCAAGGAGTCAGATGGACAGAAAATTCCAGTGGTTCAGCTTCTTTTTCCCCTTCCATATGTAGGGGTGGGCAGGGAGGGGCTGAAAGGGGGCAGGGTGAAAGTACAAGATAGTGAGGAGATTTTAAAGTATTTTTCTATATTTATTTATTTTTATTATATGTGCATGTAGGGGAGGGTATGAGCATGTGAGTGCAGGTGCCCACAGAATCCAGAAGGGGGTGTTGCATACTCTGAAGCTGAGGTTACAGGCTATTGTGAGCCACCCAAAATGGGTACTGGGACCCAGTCCTCTTGAAAAGCAGCAAGTGCTCTTAACCTCTGAACCATCTCTCTAGGCCCCTTAATTTTTTTTTTTTTAATTTAGATATCAGAATATATCAAGAAAGGAGAAATCACACCCATGATCATACCATCCTATTTCCTTAAAATCAATAAGTCCTTTCTGTTCTTCTCTAGATATACATATAATTTTTACAGCTATATCCATGGCAAAAAAAAAATGAGATTTGATATTTAACATCCTACTAGAGAATTTTTCCAAGTCACTACATAATCATCATGGTTATATTTTTAATCGCAGCATAATATAACCCAGAGCAATGGAAGCAATGTATGAGTAGCCATTCTCCTTACCTAATTCATTTAGGTTTTGTCCAATTTTTCACGTTAAGTGAAAGCATCTCCCTGAACACTGCAAGAAAGCAACATATGCCTGATGTCCCCTGGAGTTATTGGCATTGAACAGTAGCTCCATGTAGATATGGTTTGCCCAGGACTCACCTGTCAGCCTGGTAGAAAGGCTGTTTAAGAAGGGTGTCCTGGAAGCCACAGGGTGAGGCCAGCCACCATCAGCCATTTCTTCAGTCCCTCCGGTGCCCTTGTCAGTAGTGCAACTGGTGTCAAGGTAAGGGGCACTTAAGGTGAATGGCCAAGGGTCTCGATTTAGCTCCTGCAAAGATAAAGTTGGGAGAGGGGACAGCTACCTCCTCTAAATTGTGCCACTTTCTTGAGCTTGAATAGTCAGGATGTTCTGGGGGTAATCTAGCATCATCCCTCATGCTGACAGTGCCAACTGGAACTCCTGGCCTGAAGCCTCTCTCCTGGCTCATTTGGGGAAAGTACCCTGGTAATGAGAACTGCTGACAGCTTTGGGAGGTGACAATTGGGAAGGCACAGGATGTCTGTTGCTTTTAAGGTCAGCTCTATTTGGAGAAAATTCAAAATGCAGGCATATTAATGCAGTCACCATGGTCGAGTTAATTTATTACCTCCAGCTTACAGCTGCCCTGCCCCTTAGAATGATTTGAATTTTGAGGTTTAAAGGTGGGGCAGAACCTGGTGCAAAGTCTGCCATCATCTACAGTCAATGTCAAGGGCACTCGGGGCTTGCTCTCATTAGTAACAGAAGCAGCCAACAGTATTTACCGTTTAATATTATGCTAAACAGTACCTGTGTTCTACACAAGATCTCAAACAATTCTCCCAGCAACTCTGAAAGAAAGGGCTGTGCCTAGTCCTGCTCAGTAGATGAGCAGATCTCAAGGGCAGAAAAGCTGAGTAACTGACCCAAGTCAGCCTGGCGAGGAGCACTACTAGCTAAGATGTAGGTCAGGTTGGGTCTGGTAGCACAGGCCTGTAATCCGTCAAAGGCTGAGGCAGAAGGATCATAAGTTCAAGACCTTCTTGGGCTATAAAGTGAGTTTAGGGACAGCCTAGTGAGGGGCTATCTTAAAACTAAGAAGAGGTACTAATAAGATTGGCTCAGCTAGTAAAGGTGCTTATCACTAAGCCTGAACACATGAGTTCAATCCCTGGGACCCATATGATAGAAGTTTTCTTCTCACCTCCACATAAATACATGGCACATGCACACACACAGGGATCAGTCACACACACACACACACACACACACACACACTCAGATTCAGGCAGGCTCACTTGTGCCCATAAGCTCCCTTCAGGGGCACACCTGCCAGCCTTGCACAGGCTCTCTGTCAGTAGCCTTGCCACAACCATGGTAGAATAATAATGCCCGAGCCCTTGGGGAATGCCAGACATCATACTAAGAGGTTTGCTTGCATTCCTCTGGCTCCTGAATGAGGAAATTGAGAATTAAAGAGGTTATGTAAGAACTGTGGCTAGTGTGCCTGCAGAGTCATTTCCTCCCCAGTCTGATTCCTCCTTCTTACAGAATAACAGACCCCACTTTTAGCTAAAATATGGCTTTCTAGAGTTAAGGCTGCACTCCCAAACGCTAGACGATCCAGATGTACTCATGTGACTGATTATCAGACAATGAATGTAAGCAAAGATAGCCCCCCCCCCAGGCACAACCAGACTTCTTTTCCCCTCCCAGAAGGTGGGACACAGCCATGACAGTAGAGCTGAGCCCAGGGATCAGCAGAGCCCCAGGGCAGCAAGAACCTAGATCTCCAGGGAATCCATGAAGTAGAGATGCGATGACCACCTCTAGATTTTTCCATCAAAAGGAAAAAAACATCTACTTTGCTAAAGTCATTATTGTGTTAAGATGTGTGACATTTTCAGCTCAGCCCAATCATTGTTGGCATACTGGTGGAGCCAAATGTCAAAGTCAACTGACCACCAATATTTGTTGGAGTAAACTCTCCTAGTCAAGAAAATAGAATCCCTGGCCTACATGGAGACCTCATATCCCATTTGGGCCTGGGCTGTTCACTTGGCCAAGGACTCACCCCTAGAAAGATAAACTCATCTTAAGACATGCTAAAAGATGGGAAAAATAATTGGTTGTTCAATGAGATGCTGAATTATTCAGAAAAGCAGATCTTCTCCTTTCTATCTCTTTTGTAACTGTACTTTGGGCTTTTCCCCCAACATCCTAGGCTTCCTTACTCTGCCTCTAACGCAGCAGTTCTCAACCTGTGAGTCAGGGATCACCTAAGACCATTGGAAACCCTGGATATTTACATTACAATTTGTAACAGCAGCAAAATTACAATTATAAAGTAGCAATGAAAATAATTTTATGGTTGGGGGTTATCACAACATGAGGAGGTGTATTAAAGGCTCGAAGCACTAGGAATGTTGAGAACCATTGCTCCAATGCCTACTCCCTGATATGTGCTGCTCATGGCCATATGTCTGATCTACATGCCAGGTCAAATGGCATGGCTTTCTCTTCTCTATTCCATGTTCCTTCTCTGGATAGCTCCTGGTCTTCATGGGGTTTTTATTTTAAACTTTAATAAAATTGTCCTTGAGCTTCTGTTTGAGTCCATTCTTAAATTATTGTACTAATGAGACTCAGCACCACAAAGGGGACCCTGGCTTCCCCTGTATCAATGTTATTTCTACTACAAAACTGTGCCTAGCTCAGTGTCTTGCCTGGTTATGATCAATGCTTTCCCATTCTTCTTTTGGTCAGTCAGTTGACAGTCATCAGGGCAAGCTCTGTGGTGGGGAATGTATTAATTACTCCATGTACCACTGTGACAAAATACCTGATGAGAAGCAACTTAAGGAAAGAAGGGTTTGTTTCAGCTCTGTTACAAGTAGTTTTCCCACCAGCCTGGTCCCAGAGCCCTAATAGCACATAGAGATGCTGTATTAGATATAAAGCTGTTGGCCTGTTACTAATTTTTGTTATTGGCTAGCTCTGTCTTAAATATTAACCCATTTCTATCAATCTAAGTATTTCCACATGGTCTTGGCTTACCAGAGAGAGGGTCTGGAGTTCTGCTCTCTTGGCCCTACATTTTGAATCTCCTCCTATCTCTATCTGAATCCTCCTTGTCTCCTAGTCCCGCCTATCTTTATTTCCTATTGGTCAACAGGGCTTTATTCATTAACCAATAAGAGAAACATATTTACAGAATGACTTCTCCCATCATAGCTCAGTTTGAAGTTACAGTCCATCATGGCGGGGAAGGCATGGCAGCAGGAGCAGAAGGCAGCTGGTCACAAGAAAAAGCAATGGATGAACACTGGCACTCAGCTCACTTTCTTCTCCTTTGTGTTCAGTCCAAGAGTTAGGATGAGTCTTCCTACACCACTTAACCTAAACTAGGAAATCCATCGTGGATATGCCCTGAGGTCTGTTTTCAAGGTGACTCTAGACAGTGCCAGGTTGTCAATGGACATAAACCAAAGTTAGAATATGAATATGATTTGATTGATACTCTAGAAGAGCCAACAGTCCATCTTGGAAGACAGGTGGCTAAGCACATAAATAAAAGGCCATGACTTGAGTCTTGTGACAGGGATGTGAGCTCACTGCTGTGGGAACATGAGGGGTTGGGATGACTTATTAGATGCTAATCAAGACCCTTAAATCAAAGCATTGTCAGGGATCTGGGAGTGCCATATTGCGAGGAGCAAGTGTGACATGCCTGGTTCTCAGTACTCACCACCTTGCTACCTCAGCCCCTGGGTGCCAGGATAGTAAGTGTGTACACTACCAGTTCATTCAGACCACTATTCTCCAAGCCTCCATTTGGCCCAGAAATGCAGCACACTTTTCTTTGCCTGGCATTTTAAATCCTAATCTCTCAATACTGGAGACCCCCCCCAGAGCCATACCCTTGGCAATCTAGAACTTTCTGTGAAATAGATGCAATATAATGAAGAAAAATATATGTGGGGTATCCAAGGCTAACCTCCTGACAAGGAAGTGGGCTAGAGAAACATTTCCAGCATTGCTGTAGAAGATCTGTGTGTAATAACTCTGCACTTGGAAATGGTGTTTCCATTTCCATTCCAATGTGACCTTTCTACCTGCTCATCCAACAGTGGAGCTACTGTCGCTGTTAATAAAAGCCAGACATGGCTCTCCCTGACTGCAGCCAATTAGAATTACCTTGAGAAGGCAACAAGGGTAACTTGGCTGCTAATGAGGGCAGCTGACATCTTGGCATTGGCCTACTTGCCTGATCATGAAGGAACAGAAAAACTTATCCTACCAAAAGGTCTCCTTCCCTCACCCAGCACCTCTAATAACCGAACTATTCCATGAGGGCCGGCTTTGACCAAGGCAATGAGATTCACAGGGCAAAGGGGCCTCCTCCAGGTAGTGATACCCAGAAGCTCTGCCCTCATCAGCAAATACTCCTTCTCATGGTTTAACCTTCATTATCAAAACAACTGGATTTGGAATCACCTAGGGAGCACACCTCTTGGTGTGTTTGTGAGAGTGTTTCCAGAGGCTGACCTGAGAAGACAACAATGAATGCAAGCAGCACCATCCCACGGGCTGAGAGCCTGGACTGAATAAAACAGGGAAAGGGAGAAAATGCCTGAGCAGCGGCGTCATGACTCTAGGCCTTCCGGCTGTGGACATGATGTGACCAGCTGTCCCACATCCCACTGCGATGCCTTCCTGCCATGACAGACTATTTCCCCCTAAACTGCCAAGTGAATAAACCTTTACTTCCTTCCGTCACTTTTGTCAAGTATTCTTTCACGGCACTGAAGAAGTGACTAATACACTCACTAAGAAACAACCATAAGCCAGGAGTGACATAACGATATAAGTAGACGCAATGAAGGTACTGCAGTTTAAACTTGGGGACTAGAGACTGGGGCGGGGGTGTGGCTCCATATGAATCACTAACCTAACATGAGCAAGGCCCTGAGTTTGAGCCACAGCACTAAGAAAGAACACTCTGGGTCTACCATTCATACGGTCATGTGATTTGTAAAGTAAAAAAGCCTACCAGCTGGTCTTACTACTCAGTCAAAACTGCTATCTATTAGCATTCAGTCCTACATTTTGTCATGCTGACTGGTTCTGAGGAGGTCGCAGCCATTTTAGGGGCCTCACTAAGTCAGATATAAATTAGGCTTTGGGATCCTGTGGGCCATGGTTGAGCTCTCTGCTGTCACTTCTGAGTATATATAGTCTGTCTTCATTGGCTGATCCAGTGTGGAAATGGCCTCAAGAATAACGCTGTTCACAGTGTCAGCCTATCGTGGCATAGCCTTTCTGAGGTGCAAGGCCAAGGCTCAGAGAGGAGCGTGCCCTTTGGAACCTTACACCAGATGTGTGGGTAGAAGCACACCTTGAACAAAATAGCCTGTGGGGCAATGTGTCCTGTCACCCACGATGTGAAATATAAGGACAGGACCAAGTTCTCACTAGCACTAGTCATGCACACTAGGACTTAGCTGAGTAACACAGTGAGACAATTATATGCTATTCATTTGTTTTTTTTTTTTTTGATAGAAATGATGCCCAGTAGGATTTTTTAGAATTCCTGTTTGTAGGATACAAACTGCAGCAGTCCTAGGAATAGCAAGCGTACACGGCTATGAAGTCACGTGTGTTATGAACTCCATCCGTCAACATAAATATCCCTTTTATTATGCTGGAGGGAAGATTAATTATCTTTCCTTTCCCTCTACAGAAAACATCACATAATCATTGAATATGAAGAGGTGATGAGTGTTCAGCCAAACATGTGGAGAAAGTATCATAGTGGTGTACTTGGCAGTTAATTAATACACAATTCTATTATTTCTCTTTACTTTGTGTTATTTGTTACATTTTTTCCACACTAAATAAAGGTTTGTTTTCAATCCTAATCTTATGTTAGTAATTTTTTATTTTATTTTATTTTTTAGAAGCCCTCTCCATGGTATAAGCTTTAAGTCCCACAAAACCCGAGTTCATCCCTGGATCATTCTGCCTTTATTTATTGCTTGTCATGTTTAATGAGAAAGCTTGCTGCTTCATCTCCCTCCACATACATGATGTATACTCAACACATGCCAGGCTCTAAATCAGCAGTGGAAGTACACTGAGAATGGAGCAGGCCTCTTTTCCTGTGAGGAGACTAAGAGATAGAGAGGATGTTACAAGAGGAACCTTCCAGAGGACAGAGGAAATACTTCATCTGAGAACCCCAGAAGATGTAAGATTTATCTGGATGAAGAATTAGAAGTGTAGGGTTCTGAGTTGGGACAGCTTGATACACTACACTCAGTAAACACTGAATTCAAATAAGAAAATAAATATGTGGCTTGGGTCAGGGTTGAGATGCTACAGGAGACAGATTGAGCATAGTAGACCCTTTCTATGCAGCTAGCGATAAAGGAATGAAGAATAAAAAAGAGTAAGGGTGGACAAGACAGAATTCCTGATGTCCAAGTGGTGGATCAGCATGTGCAAAGGCCCTGGGGTGAGGGACAGGTCAGAGAGTAGTTCTGTGTGGTTGAACCACAGTGGCCAGTTTTGTAAAGGAGAAGTTTCTGAAGGAAAATTGCAAATTTAAAAGGTGGCTAATTGTGATAAATCTGGCAAGAATGGGGCTGGAAATAGCCATACCTTGAAAGCCTAGTAAGTTAGGGGGTTCTGGGTTGGATGCTATGGTGAGGTGTTTTCAGGGAGTGAAATGACATGCTCAAATCATCAAGTTAAAATGACTGGGCTTCTGTGGCTGACAGAGCCTGGATGATGGAGAAGGAAGACTGAGAACAGCTCAGCTCCCCTCCCTGGTGAGAAATGCCCATCAGAGAGGGTGTGTCACCACAAGAAGGGATAAGCCTGAGGGATTTTGTGTGCCTGTTACAGAGATGTGTAAGAGGTCACAGGACGGCAGGTGTCAGGCTGGGGCGTGACACTTCCTTCCTAAAGCCAGTCACTCTCACAGAAGACCCATGGTTTGCAGTGGAGGGTTATTTCTTTCTATACGGAGATTGCTGTGTCCCAGGATGGTGTACCTATATGTTTCCCATTTGCTTGTTCCCTCCTTGATTTCTGTCCATTGACTTCTCATTGGAATTTGCCAATGGGAACCCACCAAAAACTGAACAGCAGGGGAGTAGGATCAAATCCTCATTGACTCCCCATGAGGAGGCCCCAGGCTGGTCACAGCCCAATTCTCCAAGACAAGCCATTCACTCTATCTTCTCCACTTAACCTTTCTCCTTCTCAGTTCAACATCTGCTTCCCTTCTTCTTCAACTAAGATCTGAGTGGCTATCACTCCCCTGACCAGCATTGTGGTAAAGAATCCATCCATGCCCAGCCTTAATCCTGCACCACCAGCCAGCCAGCACCACCCTGCACCTCTTCTCTGCTTCTGGCCCTGGAGTTGAGTTCAGCTTGAATCTAAACCTGGTAGTGTTCCTGCCATTTGTCCCATCCAGGATGTTCCTATTGGGACAAGGATAGAGTTGGGAAACCTTAAGGTCCATTTTCTTGAACACTGGTGAGACTATTTCCTCTACTACAGGCTTCAGAGGGTTTTGAGGCTACTTTCCCCATGCCTCATTAGCATCTGTTTATAGGGACTAATCATATGAATTTACCTTTTGATTTAACATTAACCCTGATTTATATTTAAAAAGCCACCTGTAATCTCAGTAGCACAAGGCTGGGGAAAGAAGACTACCATGAATCCCAGGTCACACTGGACTGCGGAGTGAGACACTGTCTGTCTCGAAAGAGAGTCCCAGGTCACACTGGACTGCAGAGTGAGACACTGTCTTTCTCGAAAGAAAAGAAAAATTGCTTCCCAGATTTCCTAGTGTAAAACTGAGTGAGTTCCTCTTCCTCTTTCTAAGGCAAGTGATTGCCCTATGAGAGTAACTCCTTGCATTATATATGAACTTCACTCATCATTTTTCTACAAGCCAAGGTGGAGCTCTTAAAGACATGAGATGACCCATGACCCCACCATTAATGGTTTTTCCCACCTAGACTGCTGAAAATGTACTATTCTTTTTTATTTCCAGGCTCTAAATGCCATGAACAGCCTCCCTCTTAGATAATTAACAAAGAGCTGACCTTTCCAAATCTCTCTAGGGGAGCTATTGCACCTCAGGCTAAGGAATTTCACAACCCAAATGATTAAAGGTCACTTAGAAGAATATTCCCTGAAACATCTGGCCTTACCCTATGCTGTCCTTTCCCAGTGCTGCGCTGATCTACTCTACAAGCTCCCTGGCAACCAAGTCCAATGTAGCCTGAGGCTTCTTCCTACTCTGAGTGATGCCTTGTTAGTACCACTCACGGTACGGCGTGACTTCGCTGTATCATCACCTTCCATATTAACTTCCTCTTGGGGTTTGTCACAGAACATTTCAAAATCTGAACGTGTGTGTCTCTCTGACTAAATTATGAGCTCCCAGAGGGCAGACACCCTGTTTTAGATTCTATTGGCTTGGGTAGAAGTTGATTTTAGGTGATTCAGTGACTCAGGCAGAGGCCTCTAGAGAGCAAATTGGTGTGTGTGTGCACACACACGTGCAGGGTATGAGAAAAAACTAGGGTTTCAAAAGGAAAGGGCAGAATGATGACAAACATGCAGCTGAATCCCAAAAGCTGCCAGGTGGACAGGTCACCAGGACAGAGAAGGCCGTTGTGTCTGCCAGCTGGGAAGATGATGGTGGTCTTTGGAACCCTCATAAGTACAGTGTCACCAAAGAACAAAGCTACAAAGAGTGATGGAGTGAGGAAATCAAGCAGAGGCAGCATGTTCAAGAAATCCAGGTGTGAAGGGTGGTCTGCCCCATAGGAGGTATTTCTGAGCATAGCTTATCATATAAATGTGAAATGGGTGGGTGTTTTAATAAACCGCTTCAGAGTCATAAAAGAGAAGCCAAGTCTATGGGACAGGGTGGGAGGAGCCTCTGGGGGGTACCGTGAGTTTGTGTGCTCCCTTCCTGTAATACTGAGGCTTGAACTCTGAACCTTGTGCATGCTAGGTAGACACTGTAGCACTGAGCTACAGCCCAGGCCTGGAAGGAGCCTTTGCAAGGGAGCATTTGAAGAGGGAGGTAAGCCAGGTCTGGGTGGGAAAAGATGGGCTCCTCAGTCCAGACAGAGACCACAGACGGAGGAAGCAGAAAGGCGCTTCCTGTGAGACACAAATGATGGAAGGAAAGAAAGGCAAAGACAATAATAGATAGTTGAGGTGATGGCTTCCCTGGCAGTTTTGCCAAGTACTCAAAGTGACCCTGGCCCCTCCCTCTTCTGGTGGCTTCTAACCCTCTTACAGAATGAAGAAACTCTCACCATTGCATCAAAGATGTCTTCTCGTCCTTTAGTGTGTTACAGTGCTAGCCTGGCCAAGACATTTGAGGGCAGGCTCAGAAAGAAGCATCACCGAGGGCCCAAAAAAAGCAAAACACCCCCATCAAAAGCAGAGAGGTCAGTAATAATAGTTGTTTTGTTGTTGTTGTTTGGGGGTTTGGTTTGGTTTAGAAAGGGTTTTCACCAGTTAATCCACACCCTGAATACAAAGGTGGGATGAACGAAAACCGGGGAAAGCAACTCTAAACTATATGACCTGCACTCTTCCTTTTTATAACCCTGGGAAACGCTCGAAAGAGGCAAATCCCATTTACAAGGACAGCAGACGCTCCATCTACTCCCTGACCTCTCCATGCATCATAAATATTCCCATGGTCATAAATATTCCTGATGAGAAAGCAGAAGGCTCTTAATTGACTCCAAGTGATCTCATGGTGGAGGGTGTTGGGGGAGGTACACAGAATGAGAAAAGGACAGGGTCAGGGACCTCCCAGGAGAAAATTGAAGTCTAATCTTCTATCTTTAATGGTGCGGTATCTATGTGTTGATTTAAACTATGAAAATAAAAACTAGCTCGTGATCCATTGGGAAGACCATGTCCTTTCTATGTCACAGGTCAATTCCCTTCTGGTTAAATCTTATGACAGTGGATGTTCTTTATGATGTATTCATCATTAGAGGATGAGTCATCGTTGGCGTTTATTAAAAAGAAATGTTAGGCCGGGTGGTGGTGCACGCCTTTAATCCCAGCATTTTTGAGGCAGGGGCAAGCAGATCTCTGTGAGTTTGAGGCCAGCCTGGCCTACAGAGTGAGTTCGAGGACAGGCTCTGAAGCTACAGAGAAACCCTGTCTTGAAAAAAGAGAAAGAGAAAGATGCAAGAATAATGGCTAAACAAATGGCGGTGCCTCCATGCAGCAGAATACTATGTATCAATAAAAAACAATGGACTGATGATCATAGAACACGGATGAGTTTCAGAGACGTTCTGCAAAGCTGGGTATTGTGGGCCAGGTTTATAATCCCGCACTTGGGAGGCTAAGGCAGACACATCTTGAGTTTAAAGCTAGCTTGAGCTATATAGCAAAGGCCCTCACTAGCCTGAGTTTTATAATGAAGTCATTTCAGAAACAAAATGAAAATCATAAAACGTGAAGGTAGTGCATAAACAAAGCAGCATGAGTATGCAGTGGTTTGTAAACACGCCTGAGTCTGGTGAAATGTTATGTCTATACACACAGTTAAAGAGCATAGGCTTATTGCTATAGATAAGCAGACAGGAACATTGAAAGCCGAGGAGTCATTGTGAGCCAACCCAACCCCTGAGGTTCAGGAGTGGATGGAATTTCACCTGTGCCAACTCTATTACCAAAAGACCCTAAAAAAGGAACCCACCCTGGGCTCCTAGGGACCCTAGGGAATTTGGCTTGCTGAGCTAAAATATGTTGAAGGAATTCTTGTTTAGAAGCAGGGCTGAAACAGTTCAGGCTGTTCTAGTGAGGTTCTTCCTACTCAAAATGTTGCATTCTGTGGTTATAAGTGAGAAAAGGGAGGGGGAACTGGTCGCTCTAAGGTCACCTAGCAAACTGTATTGCACAGGATTTCCTTTATAGAATGTTCTATTTTTATTAGTCCTGTAACAAAATGCCTACCAAAAGCAGTTTAATGAAGGCAAGTTTATTATGTCTCATGGTTTGTGGGAATACTATCTCAAAGATAGGAGATTGGGAAGCAAGAGCATGAGGTGGCTGGTCACATTGTAGCTGTACTTAGGAAACGGGAGTGTCCATGTGCATGCTGTATTGGTAGACATGCGTCTCCTCTATTCCTTTTTATTCAGTTGAGGTTCTTATCCCATGGGCTGGTGTGACCCACAGTCAGTGTATGCTTTCCATACTCAAACACCTCTAGAATCACCCTCATAAATATGCTTAGAGGTGTCTCCTGGGTGATTTTAGATCCAGCCAACTAGACAGTGAAGATTAACCATCACAAATCTACCGCCTTGTTAACTCGGCACCCAAACACATCACTTTAATTCCTAACATTCCACTCCTGGCTACATAAAGGGCTCATAGCCATCTCATAATGCAAAATGTATTAATTTCATCTCTAAGAGCGCCCCTCCCACAAGTCTTAACAGTTCTAAATTGTTCAGAGTCTCTTCTGATACTCAAAGCAATCTCCTAACTGTGAGCCCTGAAAAGTTAAAAATAAAACATTTCAAGGGCTGGAGAGATGTCTCAGCAGTGAGGAGTACACACAGAGGACCCAAGTTCAGTTCCCAGCACCCATGTCAAGTGTTTCACACTGCATGAAATTCCAGCTATAGGGGACTCTGGGTTCTCTTGACTCTGTGGGTGATATACATATGTATCAGAATAAACATTTTCATTCCAGCGGGAGGAATGGGATTATAGCGAGGAAAGACTGAGCCAAAGCAAGACAGAAACCCAGCAGAGCAAGCACCATATCTGTCAGCTCCAGATGAAGCATGTTGTCCTCATGATACAATTGATGCAATCGATGCAATTGTCTGGGCTCCAGCAGACTCAGACAGCCTGGCTCCTCCAGTACTGCTGCCTTTCACGCACACAGCCTCTCTTTGGGGCTGGGTCCACTTTATACCTTTTGCTTTCCTCAGAAGCCATGGCATGGCATCTCAGACATTCTGGGATCATCATTGCAACTGATGTTTCTCTTCAAGACTTCACTCACTGGCCTCTTAGAGCATGTCCAACCTCTCGACATATGGTCTCACCTCACCTCAGTGGCTTGCAGGACCTGATGAAAGCCTCCATTAGCCACCCCCACCCCACCCCCACAAAGCTAGAATTTTTACATGCTTGTAAAATCAACACAACATGGATAATGCTGTTATTCTACCAGCTCTGGTCCCCTTCTACCACAGCTATAATGGACTCTGTGTGCCTTGACTCCCAAACCTGGAGAAATAAAATTCCCTTGGGCAGTTGTTTTTGAGTAGAGAACTCCTTTGCTACATTCTCAGTTCGGTGTCTCTTCTTTCAAATGAATTTGCATTTTCATAAGGTAGAGAGCTTTTGATGTGTAGGGTCTTGGCCTCAAGGCATATGTTCTATTCCTAGTGCAAAGTGAAAGATTTCTCCTTAATTGTGCTAATCTCTTTAACAAGTACAGCTGCTTCCTCTACACCTTCATCTGCAACTTTAAACACACACATGATATTATCCTCACCAAACTAATCATCTTCCTAGATTTCTCCTCCATTTGCTGCTCTTTCTCTTTGCAAACCTGGATAAGAGCAGGGAGCAGTAATCACAGTACAGCCTGATACTATCTTGAAATGTCCTGTTTCAAAACAATTATCTTTTGAATTCTGTCTCTCTCAAATTTCTCATAACATGGAAAGAATATGGGCAGAGATCCTGTGCCAGAACAGAACATCAATGACCTCTAAGCAAGTTCCTGATAGAGTTCCTATTCCCCTCTAAAACCTCATGAACAAAGTCTATATTTTTCTCCATTCTGATCCTACCAACTCCCACCAGAATGGTCCATACATCTCCACTTATAGCATCCTTGGGCTTCTCTAGTCCAAACTTCAAATTCTTCTCATTCCTGCCATAAATCATTTCCAAAGACCTATGAACTACAGTCAGGTTTGTCATAGCAACAACCCTACTTCTAGTACCAGTTTTCTATATGAGTTACTGTTCATGTTGCTATGGCAAAATATCTGGCAGCACTGACTTAGGAAAGGAAGGATGTGCTTTGGCTAATGGTTTGAGGGAACACAGCCCATCATAGAAAACAGGTATGGCATCAGCAGTATGAGACAGCTGGTCACATCGCATCTGTAGCCAGGAAGTAGAAACAGATAAATGCGTGTGCAAGCGGCTTCCTTCTTCTTCCTTGTTCTATCTCAGTCAATGGGATGGTGCTGCCCACCTTCACGTAGGTCTTCCCTTCAGTCAAACCTCTCTGGAAATGCCCTAAAAGAGCCTAAAAGGTGTGTTCCTAAGTGGTTCTAAATCTAATTAACAATGACCAGCCATCAGTAATCCACATAGGAGGAGAAAGAATGAATGATGGTTGGGAAACAGCCTTAGCGTGGGGTAAGGGAGGACCTGAGAAACAGCAGGCGTGAACTTCCTGGTGGAAACGCTCCATAGATCTTCATGGGATTTTGATTTGCATAGGTGTTTACAGATGTTAAGACTCGGAAAATGTGTAGTTAAGATTCTCATTCAGGGAATCTTAGTGTTCTATTGCTGTGAAGAGACACCATGATCAAGCAACTCTTATAAAGGAAAGTGTTTAATTGGGGTGGTACAGTTTTAGAGGCTTAATTCTTTATTATCATGGTGGGAGCATAATGGCAATCAAGCAAGCATGCTTCTGGAGAAGTAGCAGAAAGCTTGACATCCTGTCCTCAGGCAGTAGGCAGAGAGGGAGAGACAATGGGGGCTTGGCTTTTGAAACCTCAAAGCCCACCCCCAGGGCACAGCTCCTCTAACATGGACACACCTACTCACACAAAGACATACCTCCTAATCCTTCTCAAACAGTTCACCAACTGCGAGTAAGCATGCAAATATATGAGGCTATTTGGGGCCATTCTCACTCAAACCACCACAACACAGTAGTTGATTCTAAATTTGCAGACAGAATAATAAATGAAAATTCAAGTATAACCATCCACTTGCTGAACGGGAAAGTACACTAACATCTGCAATTTGCTTTGAAATGCATCACTAAACTAAGATAGAAGGATGAGTAAATGGACAAGCAAGAAAAACAGTTTAATAAAATGTTAATGTCAGGGTCTGGGTGGCTCATAAACACCTCTTCACCAGTTTTTTTTTTTTTTTTCTTTACTGAATCTTTCAAGGTTTTCACAATAAAATTAAAATGTGATGTAATTTTTAGATAGCAATGATTTACTAGGTACCTATGTATGGGAAATGCTTTGTAAACATTTTCCTAATCTTGATTTTTCAGGTCATAAAGTTGAATTCAGAGGCTAAGTGGCTTGCTCAGAGACACAGGGTTATAGTCACTGGAGCGGGACCTGCTTCGTTCTCCCGCATGCTGACCCTTAGAAGCCCACAGACTTCCTGCATTCAGGGGAAGGAACACTTGTTTTCGCCCTTTTCTGCACATGCTCCTCTGAGGTAGGACTGGAGAAGAAGACTGCAAAACCGTTTCTTCCTTGCTAGTCCCTCTCAACCTTCCTTCTTAGCACTGACCTTAGACCGACCTGAAAGGGATGAGGGATGCATTTCTGATCCTCAGCGGTGATCCATCAACAGCCCGGTGAATATTAACTGAACACTATGTTTAGGGACTTTGAAGAAATTTAAGACAGGGTCTACCTTTAAGAGACTAGTAGAAAGGCTAACCCAGCCTGGAGAACTAGACTCTTAAACTAGGTGTGATGGTACCTGCCTAGAATCACAGAATTCAGTGGGGTGAGGCAAGATATACGACAGCCTGGATACACAGTGATTTCTGGTCAGCCTGGGCTGCATTAAAACGGGGGGGGGGGGGGGCAGAACAAAATCTAGACTCTGACCTTGACTTTGGCATGGATTGTGTGACCTTGAGCAGGCTAGTTCAACCCCCTCATCTATATTGTGAGAATTTACCGCACAAGTCTCCCCAACCCTCTGGGACTTCGACCCATGAGTGCGGACAACATATGCTAATGGATACTGATGAGCAAAAATGCCTTGGGTGGAAAGTTGTCTCCTCAGAAGTGGAGTGTAAGAAAGGCCTCAAAGAATGTGCGTGGAAAGGAACAAATGACATTTTAAATAGAGAAAGGGAAGCCTCAGGGTCTGGAGTAGGAACAGACTATGCGGTATAACATGGGTACATGTGAACAAATGTTGACAATGGACCAAAGAAATTATTTTACACAAGCCTAGCTTGGTGAAGCAGTGAATTTATCAGTTACTTTTGGGAGCATGGGTGACTCAAGGCTGCATCACTGAAAAGCCCATCCAGCATGGGTGATGGCTCAGCAAAGCTACATCCCTGCAGCTCCTCATACAACTGATCACAGCATCTCTTCTTCCCAGCAACTGTTTGCTGACCATATAACCTTGGAGATGGTCCTTGGGGAATCTTGTTAACTTCAGGAACATCCTGAGCCTTTTAAGTTTCATTTACTTCCTGGTCCTGTATGTTTTACTTCCTGAATCTCATAAGCCTCCTTTTTTCCTTTCAAAGGGAAATGATTCCATTTTGGAGGAAATAGCTGTACAACAAAATACAAATAGATAGGGCTGGGGCAGGGGGGGGAGGGGGAGGGGGGAATCATGCAAGGACCAGGCTGAGATACAAGTTTTGACCTTAACTTCTGAGAAGGAGGATCCATCCCAGGGTACTGAAGCACAGTGATGTGTGGGGAGATGGTTCTGAGAAAGATTAATCTGGTTATTTATAGCATGGGAAAGGAAAATCACTGGCATTATCACCCCACTGGCACTTTATCATCAAGCTGTATAGCAGGCTCTCTGACCCTCTGGCTCCTTGGTCCTCAGCATGCTGGTGCCTCTGTGATGCCCCTCAGGACAGAAGGAGGCTGGGCACAGCATAACTGCAACAGCAAACTCACTTGGGAGTTCTAGATAAAACTTATTCTAAAAGCACTCAATAGACCTCAGCAGAATGGCATCAGTGAATGACAGAAATAAGTAGCCAACACAAGAGAGATGTCTCAGTCAGTGAAGGATTGTGACACCAAGCCTGACAACCTCAGTTTGTTTCCCAGAACCTACATGTTAGAAGGAGAGAACCACCTTCCATAAGTGTCCTCTGACCTCCACACACATGTCATGGCACGCGTGTGCACACACACACACACACACACACAACAAATGGAAAGATACAGAAATGAGTCCCAGACAAACATAAGGAGAGGAGGTTACTGGAGGTTGATGCCAAGCTACACCTCCCAAGACCAACTGAGGTGACATTACATTTTACCTGAGATGGAGCTCTGCCCAGAACTGAGGGCCTCAAAGAATTGGAATAGCCACTGTGTCTGGAGCTGGAAATCACTGGGCTAGTCTGACTCCCTCCATCTACCTTTCAACTATTAACCCCCAGCCCACCTCAGGCCCAGTGGGACCCTCTGCACAGCTTGATTCCTTCCACAAGAGCCTGCTCCTTTCCTCCCTTCTGTAGCTGCCCCAGAGTGGCGTTGGAGGGTCTCCCCCAGCACTTCACCCCCTTTTTCCCTCACCTAAACACACATTTAAGAGGTTTTCACTCTGTAAAATCAGCCCAGGGCCACAAAAACAAACTTGGGGAATTACACAGGATCTAAATCTTTGAGAACATTATCTTGAATCTCTCAACTTGTCTTCTTCACAGGGGACAATAGATGATGTTTGTCTGCCAATAGTCCCATTATTCAGATCTGTTAAGGGTCCTCAAGGACAAGCTTTAGTCATCCTGTGATCTTAGGTGTTTCCTTCCTCTGTCCTTCATGGGAAAAGTTCCTTTTAATAAGGACTTCCTCACAGCTGTGTTCCACTATACTTATGAGTGACCTCACGGTGTGTGTTCCAACTGTGTTGTATAAGAAATCGCCTAAAAGCTACAAGTTCCAGTCAATCATTTACCACCGTTAGTAAGTCTGTTAGGAACTCAAGGGTCTCTCATTCCGTCACGATCAAGCGTCATCTGGGTCCATCTTCATCAGAAGGGTAAGAAGCCCCCAATTCTAAATTGGCTCATTCGCTTGACTGGCAAGTTGGTGGCTGCCCTCTGTCTAGGCCTCTCTGTGCGGCCATTGCGCGTGACATTTACAGCCTAGCCGCAAACATCACACCCTGGCATGTCTACCTCGTTTTATGGATCACAAAGGTCCCGCCCCTTCTGCCTGAAAAGAAGAATGCAAACGGCCAGCCACTGGGTGACTGCAGGCCAGCTTGAAGCCTGGCTCCACAGACTGTAGGATCAGAATCCAAGAAAAGACAAGGAAGTCCTCACAAAAACCCAGGAAGCAAACTAGCATGGGGTGAGGAAGTCTCTGTCCTCCTGCCGCTCCCGAGCTGGTGTGAAGAGCTTCACAGGAGCGATCGCTCTTGGGATAAACCCCAATCTCCCTGGCTCTGCGCCACTTACTTTTCTACTCACTGAACTCCAACCTCACTGGTCTTTTCTGTAACCCTTTCACAGATCAAGCCTACCTTCCTCGGGGCTGGGTATTGGCTGTTCCCTGGAAATCCCTCCGCAGGCGTCCTGCCATCCAGGTCACTTGCCACAGGACCCTTTCTTGAGTGCTCCTTATCTGCCTCCTGCTACCATGGCATAAACTGGAGGGTAACACGGATTAGTCTTCCATGTTGCTTCATCCCTTGTCCCAGAGCAGTGGGAGGCAAGTCAGGAAGGAAGATAGTACCTCCTTTCTAACCAAGTTGTGTACCAATTCTTCCCTCTAGGATTCTGTGACCTCAAGCCCCAGCCACACGGCTTAGCCAGCTTGCCTTCCAAAAGTGGGTAAATTGCAAACCCAGTTTCCAACTTAACTTTTACTGCCTGCCGGCTGAGCAAGCAGCAGCCTCTGCCTTGTGTTCTTCCAGCAACTCCTCAACCAGCCCAGGCCGGATTCGGGGACAGGCCTTCACTTTGGGTTCCCTTGGCTTGATTTTCAACATCTACCTTCCTCCAGGGGAGTTCCATACTAGCCTCATTTTGCTGAGCATATGTTTCTGGCCTTCCTGGGCTGAAATATGGAAAACAGTCCCTCATTAACACTCCAGCTTTCCTGCTAGTCAGACGAAACAACATGATGCACCAGGACCCCCGCACATATTTATTTTTAAAATATGTTTTTTAATTTGAAAGCACATGACCACTGGGGTCTGCAGGCCACCTCACCTGCTGCTGTGTGTGATTAGCCAGGCCTTGTCTCACTGGGTGGCATGGCCAGCTAATGGACTCAAGCTCCCCATGTATGTTTATCTTCAGTTAATTAAAATTTTCCCAAATCTTTCTCACAGCCCTTGCTCACAGCAAGGCCAAGCCTTGGCTTGTGGCCCTGATCTGGGCTAGCAGGCTGGATGGGGTCGGTCATCCTATTAAATATTAATCTAAGAAGGCAATCAGGCCTACGGGCTTCCACCCCCGAAACTCTCCCGCTGGGAAGTCCCAGATCCTTGCCAGAGCTCAGTGTCTATAGCGACTCTTCCTGTCAGGCCTTAGCATCAGACACAGTTTTCAGAACTGTTTGGTGACAAATCTGAGCAGAATTCTGAGTGCTCTCTCTCTCTTAAAAATCGGGGTGAATTACACCACATGTCTGCCTTGGAACGGGATGTTAATCGAGGTGTGAAAGTGCACCCTATAAATGATGAATGGACCAATTGGACAGCGTTTATTTGGAAGTGCTGGGTTAGGTAAAGACTCACAAGTACCTCACACATCAGATGCCAGTTTTGAAACTGTCTCAGGGGGATGGCAGAGAAGGGCAGAGCTGTGGAAGTTGCCCTCTCTCAGGCTTACCTTCCCTCCATTCATCTGCTGTCAGCTCTACCCCAGCTCCCTGGTCATCCCGAGGACACCTTGTGCTGGCAAATTTTGCAGACAGAAGAAACATTCTACTGTGGGTTTTATCTCTCAGAAGGATCTATCTGCCGCTGTCCAGTACCTGTGTCTGTGACTGTATTTGGAAAGAGGATCTTTGCAAATATAATTAGGTAAGAAGGATGGGCCCCGATCCAATGACTAGAGTCTTTAAAAGCATACATAACAAACACAGAGGCTTGCACATTGCCAGTGAGGAGGGAAGCAGAGCCTGGAATGACATATCTAAATGTCAAGCATCTCTGAGGAATGTCAACAGATACCTGCAGCCAGAACAAGGCAGAGACAGATCCTCACAGACCCCTGCTAACACCTGGACCCTTTAGCCTCAAGAACAAGGAAGAATAAACATCTGCTGTCTTAGGGCATCAGTTTGTAATGTTTACTGTGGCAACCCTAGACATCAACAGTCCTGTGTCATCCTGGTACTTCCTCCTCAGCAGACATCCTGTCACCCTGAACCCTTCTCTTTCTGGGATGTCAAGGACAAGGAAATCCCAACTTCACTTTAAGACATGGAGTTAAAGCTAAGGAGGCGACCTCACCACATCTCAGCTCTTACCAGCGATTCTGGAAGCCTCACCATCCATGTTCTTACTCAAGCAGAGGTCAGTGGATATGAAAGAATCACTCTTGCTAATGGGGGATGTTGTTCCATCTCAGGGGAGTGAATCTAATTCAAGTCTCATAGGTTGTCATCATAGGCAGAGGGGACAAGACACTAGCATGAACTGGTACTGGCCCAAGCCAAAATGTGAGTTTGCATATTTTGGATTAATTCCTCTTTCTTGTAAAAGATGAATGCTGGGAGGAAAGTATAACTCAATGGTAGATTAATTGATTGAGTGTGGTTGAAGCACTAGGTTTTATCTCAGCATGAAAAGAAGGAAGAGAGAGCCGGAAGGAGGGAGGGAAGAAGTAAGGAATGAAGGAAGGAAAACAGTTGGGCTTAATCCACTTAGCCCTCCTTCTAGAGTTGGGGGACAGCTGAGGAGAGAAAGAGACAGACAGGGATAGAAACAGACTCAAGAGCACCATCAGTCAACTAGGTCCTCGGACAACTTCAACCGACTACTTCACTAATCAACCAAGAGCAGCAGAAGCCACACTCCTCTCACAAGCCCTGAAGAAGCCGTGGGAAGGTCTGTCCTTTGCAGTGAGATAGCAATCTTTAACACGCTTAAAAGAATAGAAATTGTATGCCCTGTGCTCTTGGGCTACAAGGAACAGAAACTAGAAATCAGGACAGCTAGAAAACACCAACACGGCTGTACAATGAACAGTATATTTACAACAACCTATGGGTCAGAGATAAAGTAGTGGAAGGAATGTCCAAGTGTCTGAAATAAAGCAAAAATGTAACATCAAAATGTGCAGGGTGCAGCAAAAGTACTATGGAGAGAAAAAAAATACATCCATGGTGCTGGATGTGCGTGTAGGCAACAAAGGAACAGCAAAATCAGTCATCTAAGCTGAGTTTAAGGTCAACAGGAGAAGCTGGGCATGGGGCCATGCCTTTAATTCTAACACTGGGAAGCAGAGGCCTCATCTACATAGTGAGTTCCAGGCCAGTCAGGGCCACATAGGAAGACCCTATTTCAAAATAAATATATAAACAAACAATAATGTCTGCAGAAGAAAAGAAATAATGTGGGCTCAGCGGTGCATGCCTGTGGCCCTAGTTACACAGTGAATGAAAATGAGGGCAGTGACTGTTCCTGGAAGAAGGACTTTATAGCAGATATGAGGGGAAAAACAGCCAGAGGCATCTGGAAAAGTCCAGACTGAACATGACCAGCAGAATGGACTGGGCCATGAGAGGAAGGTGGGGAAGAGCTAGACAGGAAGAGAAGAGAGAGGGAGGCAAAAAGACGATCAAGAAGGCAAAAAGAACTAAGAGAGCCCAAGGCCACAATAACTGGGTTATGTAGGAAAGAGAAGCTAGGGGAAGGGAAGAGAATCTGGGGAGGGGCAGGTGTTGAGAGGATGCTGGGAGAGCCTGGCAGCCAGTGTCTGCTCTGATATGTTAATTGGCATCTCAGTTAAGGGAATGTCCTGGGTTCTTTGGGATCTAACACTTAGGCAGAGGCTAGATGACCACTTGAACTCAGGAGTTTGAGGTCAGCCTAGGGTATCACAACAAGACACCTGTATCTTAAAAAACAAAAATCAATCAAAGAAACGATGAACAGAGAGAGTCAATGAAGATAGGAAGTAAGATGAGTAAAACAGACTACAAGAAAGAGGAGATATAGATTACTGGTAGCAGAGATGAAAGGGAGGTCATTACTACAGCTTTTACGGACATTAAAAGCATAACAGAGAAATAGCACAAACCACTCTATGTCTATAAATTTGACAAGCGAAATGAAGTGGGTCGATTCCTTGGGAGAGAGAATCTGCCAAAACTGGAGCCAGAAAAAACTGACGAATGTGAACAAGCTTTTGTGTATGAATGAAGTAGAATCAATAATAAACTGATTGAATGGATTAGTTGGTGGATTTCATCAAATGTTTAAGAAACCATTGACACCAATTCTTTATCGTCTATTCCAGAAGACAGGAATGTTCCTTTACCCACCCTATGAAGCCAACATGACCATATTACCAAAACCAGCAACTATAAGAAAAAAAAATGTTTACCCAATAGTCCCTGTAAACATAGACACAAAACTTCTCAACAAGGGGCCAGACAGATGGCTCAGCCAATAAGAATACTAGTTGCACTTGCAGAGGACCTGGGTCTGATTTTCAGTACCCACACTGTAGTTCACAGCTTTCTGTAACTCCAACTCCAAGGCATCCAATGCCTTCTTTTGGCCTCTGTGAACACTGCATACATATGGTGCCAGATGTACAGCATTAAAAAAAACTTAAAATAAAAAATCAGCTGGGTGGTTTGTATGTGTGTATGCCACAGCATATGAGTGGAAGTCAGAAGACAATATTCAGAAGTTGATTCTTCTCTTCTAGATGGGTCCCGGGGGTGTCGAACTCAAGACATTAGTTCTTGGTAGCAAGAATCTTTGCCTTATGAGCCATTCTGTTGGCCCACGATAAGATATGTGGGCAGAGAGAACTATGACAGTATTATTAATTCCTTTTATCTCTTATCAAGTCTAATTTATAAATTATATTTTATCATTAGTATGTGGAATCAAGAATAATATCATACATAGGTTTCAGGTATCCACTTAGATTCACTTAGATAAGGGTTTCATATATCCCTTAGAATATATCCCTTGAGGATGGCAGGACTACTCTTTTTTTTCATTTTCACATGTATGTGGTATGTGTGTGTACGTGGAGACATGATGTCAGGAATCATCTTCAGTAACTCTTCCACCTTGTCAACTGAGGCAGGATCTCTCAATCAAATCTAGAGCTCACTGATCTGAGTAGTCTTCCTAGTCACCATCTTTGAGGATTCCATTTTCTACTCTGAGGCTGGAATTAATTACAGGTGGGCCGACATGCCCACCCAGCATTTACATAGATTCTAGGGATCTGAAGTCGGAGCCTCATGATTGTGCAGCAAGCTCTTTACCACCAAGCCATCTCCCCAGCCCCTGACAGCCTTTCTTGAGAACCATGTTGGCCATGGGGGAAGGAGGCATCTCTATTGAGGCATCTCACCCAAGAAATTTTTATGTGATTCTGAGTATATTTGTACATAAAATAGGTAAATTAATCAATTACTGATAGCAAATCATACATTTATTTTAAACAATTATTTGATAGTCATATTGATGGGAGATGTCATTCTGTAAATACGTTTCTCTTATTGGTTAATGAATAAAGCACTGTTGGCCAATAGGAAAGCAAAATAGAAGGTCAATTTTTCTCCTCTTATTTAGGTATTGTGTTTATATAGCTCACTTAGAAATGTAATGTATAATTTAATACAGATTTTAGATAGTTACCTATTAATAGTCAAAACTTAGTTAGGATTTCTAGATATACAGAAATGTGTTTGAGATGAATAGGCATTCTTCAAACCTTCCAAAGACCTACAGAATATGGCACTAAAAAATGGTTTATGGATTTTCTTGACAGTGAGACATAATTGCTCCTGGCAACACCACCTACATCAGAAAAGAAGATGGACATTGAAGAAACGCGTTATGTAGTTTACTTCCAATATGGCAAGACTAGCCATTTGGGCAAGATACTGCTCTTGTCTGGACTGTTTGCCTTTATGCTGTATATACTAGGCATGCAGGACCCATAGAAAAGTGACTACTGATAAAAAATGGATATTGCTACAGGGTTCCTGCTTCATGGAAGAGTCTGCCAGACAGTCTTTAATGGAGTTGAAGACAGATAGTTATGGTTATAATTTTCCTTAGTTATGATTAAAGATAAGTTACATATAGGAGAGTCAACATGTAAGACCAGAAGAACAGAGGTCCAGGACCTCTCTCCGGTAAGATGAGACCACATGGAAATACTTAGATTAATAGAAATGGGTTAATATTTAAGACAGAGCTAGCTGATAAGAAACTAGTAACTGGCTAACAGCATTATATCTAATACAAAGTCTCTGTGTGTTATTTGGGGCTGGCGTGGCACTGGGACCAGGCCAGCAGGAAAACTACTCCTAACAGTCATATACTTTTATAATTTACATTAAAGACTAAATCAAATTTGCATACCAATCAGAGGATATGCATATATGTTTTTACAGAAAGGATTAAATCTTGATCCAAATATTTGTTACTGCATAAGAGAGAACATGAAGGTTCTTCAGAGTTCATGGATATTTTGATTTTATAATCAATGCTGAGAATGTCACTTTGCATAAATATCATGCATACTGCTAAATGCCATAAAACAAAAATTTCAGAAATTGCTGGAAAGTCTTTCCTAATCCTAAGTTCAAGACAACAGCTCAAACAGCAGTTTTTCCACTGAAACTTCTACAGTCGGATCCAAAGATACACTACTTTGATGCTTAATATGCTGAGCAATGGTGGCAGAGACAGTTTGGACTCTTTGTTTTCTGTAATTAAACCAAAATTTTCTTTAAGAGCAGAAAACTTCCCACTGCAATTCACAACACAGTCTTGAGTCTGAGCAGAGCTGTCTGGGACAGCACTTGGTGTCTCCTGGCCAGATAGCATGCACAGGGCACATACTGTTTTCCCAAACCAAGGATACAGAGAAGCCACGTGATGCAGCCAGGTTTGTCCTCCCAGAAACACCTGATTCACCGCGAGTTGGATTTCTGAGTGAATTTTTGCTTATTATACATTCAGAAAGCTTTCACTTTGGCCAAATTTTCTGGTACCCTTACACTCAGTTATGCGCCCCCCCACACCCCTTGGGATATGACTCAGTTTAAGAAGCTCAACTCTGTATGACATTCTGAAGAAGACTAAACTACGAAAGAACATGACACAACAATGTTGGATGTGTTGTGTCTGTTAGATTCCAGGATGTGAGCTCTGGGCTCTGGACTCTTAACAGTGATGTAGCAAGGTAGATCCATCCAGTTCAACAAATGAGTCACAGGTAAGTTGTCCATATTTGGGGACTGGGTTGGGTGTAACTACCCTATCACCAAGTCACACCCCATCCCTTTTCTACTCAGTTTTACTGTGACCCAAAACCTCTAAAAGATTGTGTTTGTGGAGACTGGAGTGATGGCTCAGCAGGTAAAGGCATTTGCCCTGCAAGCCTGGCAACCTAAGTGTGGTCTCTGGAACACTCATAAAAGAAGGAATACTCACACACATCGTATACACACGTTTCATTCTTGTGTATAAAATCGAGTCTTTCTTCCCTTCCACCAACTGACTCAGCACCTTGTTACCTGCAACTTGCCTGGCATAATCAATTTCTTGAGAGTTCTTCACAAATATGGTGAGACGGCTCAAGTCTGATGACCTGAGTCCAATCCCCCTGAACCCACATGGTAGAAGTACAGATTCCCATGGGTTGTCCTCCAGTCTCTACATTGTGTCATGGTATGAGAACCCATGGTTCCTCCTTCTCTGTCCCATGAATATATATGCACACTGTGTGTGTGTGTGTGTGTGTGTGTGTGTGTGTGTGTGTGTGATCTGCAGTGTGTCCAATAGGACAAACGGACTTTTTATGTCATAGCTCTCTTCTCTAGACATGTCTGGAGTGAACCTACAGAAACTTATGCCTTCCCTCAACCCTCTTTAAGCTGTCTGAACTTCAGGTGCTCAAATGCCAAACGGCCATGTTTGTATGTTTTTCCTAAAAGCTGACAAGGCGTCCTGAACAAGCCTGGTCCCTGGGGTCTGATGGGAAAAGTAAAGATCCAACAGTAGGTGGAGGACTTCACCCTCAGCTAAAAACAGAACAGAGCCATCTCCCTCACCTCCAAGGGACTGCTGGGAGCAGAAACCTTGTGCAGGGGAAACATCTGGCATGTCTGGCCTCTCCCCCTCCCTCCTCCAGTTTCTCCAATGCTTCTTCCAGAAGACAGGGAAAGGAAAGGCAGATCCCCACCATCCACACTGTTTAAGCACCGGCTTTGACCTAATTCTACTTCAAAGTACTCCCCTCTCCCTCCTACCTCCCACGGACGCCCACCCGGCTGCCGAGTGGAGAACACTGCGGAATCTTAGGCCAAATGGGAAGCTGGGATGGCAAAGCCCTTGAGAAAACAGCTGTTTGTTTGTTCGTTTATTATCATGTTTCTGCTCCTGTCTTTGATTACAAGAGCCTGTTGGGGAAAATAATGATCCTTTGCACTTTAGAGGCGTCTGTGCTGGGCTCTTCCAACCTTCATTCCACTTCAAAGCAGCTCGGGGGGAAGGGGGTGGAAATAGCATGCTGTAGCTACAAGGCCCCTGTCACAGTCCTCTCCCTGCCTCCCTCACTGTGACCTTTATATGCAATCCCGGGAGGAGGCCTGTGGTTGCAAGGGACAGAGAACTCCTGGGCTCTTGCAGCTGGAGACACAGAGTCCGACTCCAGGTGCACGTCTACAGTGGCTCTGCCTGCCCCTCACCCCCACCGTGGCTCCTCCTCAGCAGACCCTGCAGAAGCAAATGTCGTTCAGGCTGCCCAGCATTACTCCAACCTCCACCTTCAGGTCATTTCCCTTCTGAGGAAACTGCCCAGTGTGTAACACTTCCCTTCTGTGGTGACCGGAAGTACTCAGATTGTTTCTCTTCCTGACTGGGCGGGAAGGGGGGAGGAGGCGGGAAGTGGGAGGCTGGAAGTAGACACCTAAGACTTGCCCAAGTGACACTCCCTCCCAGACTCTGGATTGTTCCAGAAGGCCAGCTGCCGGCAGTGAGCAATTGGTGTTTCTCCCAGGATCATTGCTTGGGTCGCCACCGGGACTCAGACCCCTTCTGGTGGAGTTTTGTCCTGATTTTCTCCTGCCCTCTTGCCTCTTCTTCATTTTCTTCCAAGGAAGCCATGGAAAATAGAACCCATTCTCCCTAAAGCCAGACCGAAAATATGTCTCTATTCCCTGCTTTTTCATGTAAAAGTTGACTACAGGCCCTGGAGAGATGGCTCAGTGGCTGAGTTTGGGCTGTCCTTGAAAGGGACCTGGATTTGCTTCCCAGCACCCACATGGTGGCTCACAGTCACCTGTAACTACAGTTCCAAGGGACCTGCTGCCCTCTTTTGACCTCTAAGGAAGCCAGACACACATGTACTACACATACATACAGGCAGGCAAAATATCCATAAAAATAAGTCTAAAAAAATAAAAATAATTCTGACAGCAAATGTTGGTGAGAATGTGGGGAAAGAGGAACTTTTATTTGCTGCTGATGGGAGTGCAAATTAAAACAGCCATTGTGGAAATCAGTTCAGAGTCTCAAAAACAAACAAACAAACAAAAAAACCATAAAAATAGAATTACCATAAAACCCACCTGTACCATTTCTAGGCCTTTGCCCAAAGAACTCTACAGCCTACCTTAGAGATGTTTGCACACCGTGCGTTTATTGGTACTGTATTCCCTACTGCAAGGAAACAGAATCAGCCTAGCCGTCCATCAACAGATGAATGGATAGTGGAAATGTGGTATATGCCATAAAGAAGATGAAATTTGCAGGAAATGAATGGATCCGCAACGCATAATAGTAAGTAGGTATGATAATAAACTCTGGAAGACAAAAACAGCCATATTCTCCCTCATATATGAATTGCAGCTTATATACATGCATATATGTAAATGGGTGTTAAGTATGGGTACAGGCTAAAATTTAGAAAATGGGGTGATATTAGGTGATGAGAAGGTCACAATGTAGGTGAAGGACACATGAGTCATAAGAGAGGGCATAAACTCATTATTTTTTCCCTCAACTCTGTCATAGTTCTGTGCGTTCTTATGTGTATGTGCGATAGATATGTGAATTCCCCACGCCTCCTGGACGTTTAGCTGCCATCCATCCACTGAGTCCTGTTAAATCAGGTTTGAAAGCCACTGACCAGAAATGCTCCAAGGCCTCCTTCAGTATTCAGATTCCTAAGAAAGTTAATAATGTTCTCATCTAGCAGAGAACCGTTTTGAGTGGCCTGCCTTGTGGTCCAGGGAGGATTGCTACTTGCTGGTGAAGGGCCCGCTGGCGTCCTGGGTAGCTCTTCTAAGCTTAATCATCCCCAGCATGGGAAGAAGCTGCTCTCACCATCCCATCAAACATCTCAGCTCAGCAATTTGCCTCCCCCTCTGACGCTTTTGTGCTGAAGGCTGTGGGGAAAGCTGGCCTCAGAGCTCTTGAAGACACTGGCAAGTATCTCTTGACTGTGAGCCTTTTCTATTCATATTGTATCTCCCCTCAGTGATGCTGTTAATACCTCTTATGTTTATTTATTTACTTTGACATTTTTAAAGTGTTTCCAGTAACTTAGACTGGCCCCAAACTCCCTATGTAGCCAAGATGACCCTGAATTTCTGATCCTCCTGCCTCTACCTCCCAAGTGCTGAGATTATAAGCGTGTGTCACCATGCATGGGCTTAAGCATTGCTAGGGGTGAACCTAGCTAGGACTTCACACATGCTAGGAAGCATCCTACCCACTAAGCTACATCTCCAGCCCTGTTAACACCTCCTATTCAGACCATACAACAGTTTCTTACTCCTTGTGGTGGTTTGAAAGAAAATGGCCTCCAAACGGAGTGGCACTACTAGGAGGTGGGTGTGGTTACGTTGGAGTAGGTGTGGTCCTGTTGGAGGATCTGTGTCATTATGGAGGTAGGCTTTGAGGTCTCGTATATGCTCAAACTATGCCCAGCGTCTCAGATCACTTCCTGTTGCCTGCAAGCCAAGATTTAGGACTCTCAGTCACTTCTCCAGCATCATCTTTGTCTGACACCACCATGTCACACCATGGTGATAATGGGCTAAACTGAAAATGTAAGCTGCCCCAATTCAATGCTTTCCTTTTATAAGAGTTGCTGTGCACACTCTAACTAACACACTTCTCTCTGACCTGCAGTTTCTCCTCCTTCACAGCCCCACAGTGATTTTCCTAGGCCAGCCTTCATTTCATCCCCTCTGCCCAAGTCCTCTATCTCCCGATCAAAACCAGATTCCGCCCATCATTCAAGGCCTTTGAGGTCCTCAAGCCATGACTCTTCTACCCCTCCTTCAGGCCGGGCATCACTTGGAGGTGGTATAAGTAATGGATATTGTATAGTATGAAAATGTAACCGTGACTTTTATTGTACCGTTAATAGCTTCAAATAAATAATAAATGATCCACTTTGGGCTCAGGAAGCTTTGTTGAATTCTTTTCACAGGATTCCCTGGGATGATGGAGCACACACCTCACCCCCACCCCCACCCCTACTGCCTGATTTTCATGGCAAAACGTTTATGGAAATGTCAGAGGTGCTACAAAATGTCAGGGGTACTGAGCGATGCACAGAGCTCAGGCAGGGAAACTCTCCCTGCCCCTCTATCTGCTTACCAATGGCTTCTCCTTCTCTTCTAGGGTCTGCCCAGGTCTCAACCCCCAGCCCAGAGCAAGCATCCCACCTTGCCATGTCTTCCTGAGTATTTTCAATATGGACAAGTCTACAGGGACCCGGAACATGAATGTTCCTTTACCTTGCCAGCTTCCTCCGTAGCCTAACTTCCTGTGCTGCTGCTCAGTACCCATTGTGAGCTAATTAAATGAGCATACTTGACCAGCCAACCATCTTTATTTTCCCAACTTCCAAATAAACAGCTTCCTCTCCTCTTTAAAAAGCAGAGCCACCATTCCTGGGGCCATTCCCCATTCTGTGACAGACGTGGTTGTCAGCGCATTTGAGTGTCAGGTGTCAGGCACACTCAGAATCCTCCTCAACACAGTTTCCCAGGAAGGTTATATCCATCAGTCAGAGTGCACAGGTGCCTAAGACATTCCTTCCTGCTTACCATCAGTGGTCCCAGCTGGTTAATAGCTAATGTGTTTACCAGGCAAGCTCCAAAAGCTTTAATTTCATCTCCCTATGGGACCCTAAACTAGAGTAGCATCCAGTTACATTCTGTCTACCCTGAGCCTTTCTGGATGGACAATCTGGGCTATGGGTGGGCTCTGTAGAAGTCTTATTTGGTATGAAAATTGGAATAAGACAGTTACAGTCAGAAAAGTTTTGGTGGTGCATGCATTTAATCCCAGCACTCAAGAGTCAGAGGCAGGTGGATCTCTGTTAGTTCAAGTCCAGCTTGGTTTACAGAGTGAATTCCAGGACAGCAAGAGCTATGCAGAGAAACCCTGTCTCAAGAAACAAAAAAAAAAAAAAAAAAACAACTACCCTGGATGGAGGGCTGGAAAATGTGGCTCAGCTGACTGAGTGCTTGCCTACCATGCACAAAATCCTGAGTTTGATCCTCAGCGCCACATAAACCAAGTGTGGTGGCATTCACCTGGAATCCCAGCACTGGGAGGTGACCAAAGATCAGTTCAAGGTCATCCTCAGCTATAGTACAAGTTCCCCACTAGCCTGAGCTACGTAAGACCCTGGGGAGGAGGGGTTAACATTCTGAAGACTGTTCAACCCAGCTCTGCTTTTCTCCAACTCAGGCCTGAGCAATTGCCCAATGAGCTGGCTGGTCATAAGCCATAAAGAAAGGTATCTAAGAGGCTAGGAACGAATGACAAACTCCCTCACAGAACATGATTCCTGGGCTGGCAACTGCAGGCACCTTCAGTGCCCCAGAGCCCTGGCAAGGTTTTCAACCTGGCCTGAGAGATGAAGCCCTGTGCAATGGAAACACGATGCAGCTGGCAGATAGCAGGCAGCTATGGTTTCTTCTGCTCTGCCCACTCCTCTTTCTATTGCAAGCTGATCACAATCCCTCGGTGACTCCCATGCTTAGTCAGGAGACTGAAGGGACTGCTTGCCTCCTACAGGATCTTATCCACATAAACTATCCTGGACTCGTTAGTGTTGCCATCTGTAAGGTCCCCTCCTTCCTGGCGGTCAGGAGTATATACTAAACACCTGCCTTGCACTATATGGTGAGCTCAAGTGTAGAAACGAGAGCTTTGGAACTCTGACTGGAGCCCCCTGGAAAGGTGAAGATGTCAGGTCCTCTATCAGAAAACAACACAAAACCAGTGCATTTCAAGCTGTTTCCTCTCCTCTTTAGAGCACAAGAAAGTTATAACTGGGCCAGGTGGATCTCCATGTGTTCAAGGCCAGCCTGGTCTAGGACAAATTCCAAGACAGATGGGGTACACAGAGAAACTCTGTCTCAAAAAAAGAAGAAAAATAAAAAGGAAAGAAGGAGGAAGGGAAGGAAGGAAAAGAGAGAGGGAGGAAGGGAGAGAGGGAAGAAAGGAAGGAAGAAAGGAAAGAAGGAAGGGAGGAAGGGAGGAAGGGAAGAAAGAAGGGAGGGAGGAAGGAAGGGAGGGAGGGAGGAAGGGAGGAAGGGAGGGAGGGAGGGAGGAAGGGAGGGAGGGAGGAAGGCTATAGAATAGAAGAGAGGCGAGAGCCTGGCAGCTGATCTGAGGAAATCCTACACAAGTTTGACGAGACCCACTCCCATCCCACCCCAGGGTGAACCAAACCAGTTCTCAAGTACAGGATAACTACAGAGAGACAGCTGAGGCATGGAGAGGGGACTTCAGTGGTAATGCACTTCCACTCTTAAGCAGACACATGTGTGTACCCATGAGCAGGCGCACACACACACACACACACACACACACACACACACACTTTTCTGTGTATTAGATCCTGAAATGTTTGTGCCACTTTTAGTTAATACTCTTATTGTCATATTAGCACTCAAAAACATAAGAAGCAGGTAAGAAGAGGTTAAATGACCCTCAAGACTAGACAGCCAGCATGTAGGAGGTAGGGCTGGAACCTTGTTTCCCTTATGTCCCAAACTGCCTGAAACATGCACATTCAAACAAAAACCAAAGAGCTGGTCCCTGATCCAACAGGGTAGGGTAGATAACAGCTACAGGGGCACGTGACCTCCAGGGCACCCTCAATGAGGACAGAGGGCTTTCGATAAGTAGAGTGCCTGTTCACCCCATGCTTTAAACAAGGCCTCAAAAATACCATTCATTCAGTCTCCTCTATATTGTCACATGTCCCCTTAGAGACAGCTGCCCCAGGACCTAACCTGGAGACGTTTCGTGGTGTCTATCAGGCGCTGAGACAAATCTGCACGGGTTCCTTTGTGTTTCTACATACTGTACATACTGCAAAACCATGGGTTGTAATTAGTGCCTATCGGACCCTTATTACTGGTCCTAGGTGTCTGAAGCCCTGACTTCTGGAACGCAGTCCACCAACAGAGCAATTCTCCTCCATCCAGTGTTTCATCTGTAAATATTTCTTCAAGCTGTAAATAGTTTCGTGCACTCCTCGGTGCCAAGCTCCAAAACCACCAAGTTGACTTCAATATTTGCCCACGCACCTCAGTGTTTGCTAGTGGTGACAAGCATGGAAAGAGACCTTCTCCAGACAGAGTGCAGGGACTGAGAGATGGCCCCAATCTGTCCCTCTACCCTGGCAGTGGAAGCTGCAAATGAGATCACACCAGGAAATCGATTTGTAAATAGCATAAGGTGAGAATAGGGTGTGGAAAGATGGCGAGGGGAGGAGGGAGGAGAAGAGGTAGGGAGGCGGCTTTGCCTCAAGGCCTCTGCTGGCCTGGCCAAGCTGAGAGCTCAGCCATGGGCTGGGAGCCATGGCCTCGGCCTCGGAGGACAAAGCCTGGCAGCGGCCTAGAACTTTCGGAGCTCTGCACGGCCCCGGACAGATTTTAGAGTCGCAGTCAGAACTATGACAAAGGCCAGGCCTTTCCTCCATTGTGCAACCCGAGCAGGCGGATTTCCCGTTGAATCCCCTTACGTAAGGACATCCCTGAGCAATGGTGGCCTGGGTAGCGACATCAGCCGCCATTCTCTGTGCTGAAGCGCCACCTGGAGGACAGTTCTCGCCCAAACCGTTGTGTAGTAGAACTGTAAAATCAGCCTCCACACAGGGAAATAAGAAACAAAAGGTGCCTTGGGGAAAAAGGCAAAATATGGCACTTTTTGAAAGGACTGCAACAATTTGTTTACCTGCCGTCCTGCTATTTTATGATGGGATATTCACGGCTTGAAGGGCGTGGCTTCTCAATGGAACAGAATTTCTCTATGGCTTGGAACCACAGCGATCTTGTCACCTCCTCTCATGAATTCTAAAATCTGGATCTGAAGAGCATGAGTGCAGAGTTTGCCCCGCATCTCAGATCCCAGCCACTTTGTCACCTGCTGCAAAATTCAGGCTTGACTAACTTAGGGAGAGAGCCTGAGGTGCTTCGTGGGAAGAGAGCCTGGGGGGGTGCTTCGGAGCTTTCTCAGTCAGCTGCCTGGTGCTAGGCATCAACACACACCCTGGAATGTTTGTTGACAAGTAGCTGGATGGGCCTACAAAGGCACCAAGGATTAAGGTGTTTAAAATGAGCTCCAAGTTATTTTGGCCTGAAGAATTTCTCAGCTAGATGAACCCAGGGAACAGGGAGTATCAAATACATACATACATACATACATACATACATACATACATACATACATACATACATACGCAAGCAGAACAGGCTTCCAAACTGAGAAAGAGGGTTTTGCTTTTAAGACAAGCAAACAAACAATTGAAAAGGGGAGAGGAAGGGAGGGAGGAAAGAGGAGAGGGAGGGAGGGAGGGAGGGAGGGAGGGAGGGAGGGAGGGAGAGAGGAAGGGAGGGAGGGAGGGAGGAAGGGTGGAAGGTTTCTTCTTCAGATTTTTCTACTTATTCCTTTGGCAAGTCAGCAGTTTAGCTTCCTGCAAGGTCAGAAGACCCTGAGTATCTGCAGCAAATCCTTATCAGAAAGAGGAAAATGCTGGCAGTATCAGAACTCTCCAGTCTCTAGTCATATTACAGAGTCGTAGTAACAAAAACAGCATGGTACTGACTCAAAAACAGGCCTGTTAACCAAGGGGATCGAATAAAGGACAGAGAAAGAAATAAAGCTACGAAGCTGTAGTGGCTAACTTTTTGACAAAGGTGTCAAAAACATACACCATAGGAAAGATAGCCTGTCTATCAGCCAGTGCTGAGAAAATGGTTTCCACAAATGGAGGAATGACTGAACCCCTGTCTCTAGCCCTGCACAAAAATCAACCCAAAGTGGATCAAAGACTTTAATGTCCAGCCTGAAACTTTGAAAGTGCTAGGGGAAAGCACTCCAAGATGCAGGCTTAGGCAAGAACTTCTTGAACAGAGCTCCCACTGTACAGCAAATAGTGTCCATGATTAACAAGTGGAATTATAGGAAATGAAGATGCTTCTGTTTGGCCAAGGTAACAAGCACCAGAGCCCTGAGAATGGCAATAAAATCTGGCTGCACATCTGATGGGCCTTTGTATGTACAGAATAGCACAAATTAAACACCAGGAAAAAAAATCATCTGGCCAAAACCAAGCTAATGAACTGAAGAGATGGTTCTCAAAGAAGGCAATGCGAATAGCCTGTACATACTCAAATACGTGTTCAGCACCATTACCTTGGGGGAATGCAAGCCAGAATGGCTACCATCATAAAAAACAAATGAAATCCTGGCAGGAATGTGGAGAAAGAGGGATCCATGTACACTTCTAGGAAAACTGCCACTATGGACATTAGTATGGAGGTTCCTACAAAAACTGGCTCAGCAAGTAAGGGCACTCACTGCTCTTGCAGAAGATGTGGGTTCTGTTCCCAGCACCTACATGATGGCTCACAAACATCTATTAACTTCAATTTCAGGGGCTGCATCACCCTCTCTGATCTCCATAGACATTAGGCATGGATGTGGTACATACATACAGACAGGTAACACCTGTACATAGTAAAATAATTTTTAATTAAAAAACCAAAATTAGAACTATACTTGACTCAACTATACCACTCAAGTAGGTATACCAGAAGGACTCTAAGTCAACAACACATTACAGGGATAACTTGCCCATCCATGTTTACTGCTATACTATTCATAGCATCCAAGAAATAAAACTAAGCTAGATGTCCATCAATAGATTAATAAACAAAGAAAATGTAGTCATAGTCAGTCTTATTCCCCAAAAGAAAGAAAGAAAGGAAGGAAGGAAGGAAGGAAGAAAGAAAGAAATGAAGGAAGGAAGGAAGATGTGTCCACTGGGGTAATAGTAGTATAACTAATATGAGGTAACTGACCACTGATAGACTGAATTTGGACCTGTTCTACAAGAGGGAATTTAAACCTAGTCAAAAGCCCACAGCTGAGGAGGCCACAGAGGAAAGCCACTTAAATATACATGTTATGTCCTTGGATTTCTTTCTAACAATTTATACTTTCTTATTATTGCATTTAGTTATTTGTGTGTAGAGGTTCACACATGCTACAACATGCACATTAGAGGCAGAGAACAATTTGTGGGATTAAGTTCTCTCCTACAATGTGGGACCTGGAGACTGAACTCAAGTTACCAAGGTTGGCAGCAAGCATCTTTACCTGCTAAGCCAACCTATTAGCCCAATATTTATGTTTGTATTCATGTAGCGTTAGTGTTAGCCTTGGCCAGAGAAGCCTCATTTTGTTGTGGACAATGGTTACTGCAGAGGTGCATAACCCGTGAAAGTGCTGTCGAGAGCTTAGCTCTAAATGAGACTCAGGGAACATCCCAGAAGAGGAGACACAAAGCGCATAAGAGCTAGAAGAAGATGGGGAGGATGTCATGGAAAGCTTCCTTCCAGCTGTGACCTAGCTGCTCTTCTCACTCACACATTCACAGCTGGGTTACCCGCTTAACACCAGCACAGAATTGGACACTGTCCACATCGAGTCACAGGTTAGGGAGGGGCTCCTGAGGCCCCACTCCTCCCGAGGAGCTATTGGTAGTTAATGGTTGCTGGAGAATAGAGAGACCTTGTCCTTAGTGGTGTTGTCACTAGGAAGTTGCCCGTGCCCCAGCAAGCACTCCCACCCATGCTTATACAAGCAACCTCAATTAAACTCAATGGGCCACGAACGTCCACACAAAAAGTCATGATAGTAAAGGTGGTTTAGTTGGGAAGGGGTCCAGCAGGAAGAGGAGAAGAGAAGGTAATAGGGAGTAATGGAATAATCAAAATTCATTAATATTCATCATTTATATGCACAAATTGTCAAAATTTACATTTAAAAACACATACAAATGCCAAATGGAATCTTAGGCAGGTACAAAGAAATATGAAATCATAAATGACAGTTACAAGAAAATGGATGGAACTAGGCAAACTAGCAAAAAAAAAAAGCCAGTTTCAGGAGGAAGAGATCTTAAGGGAACCGGGAACTAGAGAGTGCCATAGGATATATACAATAGAAAATCAGAAGTGGGGCTGATGGGAGTAGAAAGGGACTGGGGGGGGGGGGAGAGAACAATTGAAGACAAAATATAATGTCTGAAGATGCCACAATGAAACCCAATACTTTGTATGCTGACCTATATTGACCTAAATTTTTTTAATTTTTTAATTAAAGATAAACTTGGCTTTCTGCTACTTAGCTTGCTGGATTCTCAAGCACAATTAGAAAATAATATGTGAACTAGATAAACTCTGGTTGTCAGAGCATCAGTGTGCAGTGCCCTAGGTGACCACATCTTCATATGTGGCAGCTACTGTCCAACATCTTCAGACCAACAATTCTAAGAGGCACTCCCTTAAAGGCCTTGGGAAAATGAGTCATGTTTGAACTTATTCAAAGATACAGATGTTCCCCCAGAAAAAAACATGCAGCCCACTGGTTGGCCAAAGAACACAAAGAAAGGAATGTTTTCATTTATTCGTGCTTCTGAATAAATTAGACTTACAAAAGCTGAGCTAGGTATGGTGACTTATGACTGTAAGCCCAGCTGAGACAGGAAAATTGTGAGTCCAAGGCCAGTCTGGACTGCATAACGAGTCTGCAGACAGCCTGATTGTCTAGTGAGATCCTGTCTCAAGAATAAATAAATAAGATGCCAACATTTGCTTCTCTCTAATAGAAATTACTTCTCATGGTCCTCAAAGTGACCTTGTAGAATGAGGATCATCATTACTGTCCTGCAGAGAAGAAAACAGAAGTTAAAAGAAATCTAGTCATTTGCCTGTAATACAAGTAGCCATAATGTGAACGCAAGCATTCTGGCTCCAGAATATTTGTGATCTTCCAAGATGCCACCTCCCATTCTGGCATGAAGCCAGAATGCTAAGTACTGAGGATAATATTCTGAGAAGCAATTTGGTTTGCCACAGAGCACTGTGGGAGTTCATATGCAATGATGGGGACTGCATTACATGGGGGAATGTCTGGGCCAAAGAGGATCCCCAGTCAGGAATGAAGCCCACTAACGGTCTCAACACACATTACACTTTGTAGAGGGCTCAGAATGTCTCCATCCTTTGTTTCCCTCATCCACACGTAAAGCAGCTGAACACCCTGTCCTCTTTAAAATTCTATGCATGCACTTGTAATTATTGTTCTTTAATAGAGTCTTCCCTGGGAGTTAAGAACTACTGGAAAACAACGGGACACACACACACACACACACACACACAACTCCATTGGAAGCAGTGTGCCGAATAGCTCCCAGTGCTAGCAAAGGTCTATAGGACTCCAGAGCTGAAAGGGCTTCCAACGGCATCTCAGGATGCACACGAGTCATCAGCATCAAGGGTGCCATCCAGATTCCACCATCAACAGCTTACCGAGATCAACTACTATGGGTATGTGTGCAGAGCCAGTCCACATCTCAGTCCCACTGACTCTTGGTCAATGCACTTTCATTTCTTTAAAGTTTCTTGCCTCCAGGAACCCAAATCTCCAGGGCTAGCCTTAGAAAACTAACCTTCTCCCATTCTCCCCCCAGAACCATTTCAGACAGGGGAGGAAGAAAGATGGTGCACTCCATTTTGAAAGCCCATAATGTATGGATTGCTATGCTGAGTGTCATGCTTTATTTGTTATCCTCAACAGCTGATCTAGTCCACTCTAATGGAAATAAGGCATGCTTATACTTGCATTCTGCAAATCGGAAGGTTGGGATCCACAAAACTAAGGGACTTGCTTAAGCTTCTGCGACTAGTAATAGGTGGTAGTAGGACTGGAGCCTGCCACTTACTTTTAAAAGTCATGTGGTAAATGCAGGGCCCAGCTGACCAGGAGGGAACTCTGTATACTAGCCACTGTCTCTTCAGGAGTGGGCAGAATCTGTCTAGCCATGGGACTACCACCATGGATGGCAAATTGGGGGCTTCAGAATTTATTTTTTGTACTTTTTCCCAAATGTCTTTACTGGGGTCCAGGGGATGGGCAAAGGGGGCATATGGGCACACTGGGGATTTGTAAAGAAAGAAAACAAGTCTGTTTGGGGGGGTCAGTTGCTTGGTTTTTTTTTTAAGACAGTGTTTCTTTGTGTAACCCTGGCTGTCCTAGAACTCGCTCTGTAGATCAAGCCAGCCTCTGACTCACAGAGATTCACCTGCCTCTGCCTTCCAAGTCTGGGATTAAAGACATGAGTCACCATCACCTGGCAAGCCTGTGTTCTTAACCTTGCATTCAGGAGCTCCGAAAATCTATGCTGATCTTAAATTCTTCTACCACTCTTATGAGTCATTTCACTAACAAGTCGTGCATTATGTACAATTCAAATACAAGAGAGGACTGTGAAGAAAGTGACAAACCAATCATAACTCTTTCCTGGACTGAGAAAAGCAATGAGCAGAGGCAGCTGAGAGGCTCCCTAAATTAAGGTTGCCCAAGTATAGAAACCTGGAAACATTCACAGCTAAAGGCATGGGGTCCTTTGCAAACTTCCCCTGACCTCCCTGGGTACTGACGTCTCTTGTGCTCCAGGTAATGGGTCATGTCAGAAAAAAAATAAACTTTGCAGATGAGACAGGTGACTAAGGGCTAGAAGTGTGTGAGAAGGATGGTACTGATGGCACAGGCCCAAGAGGCAGTATGCTTGCCAACATGATTCATGGCTTTCCCAACAGACACTCAATTTATTATGATTTTGTGTTTCCCCAAAAGTCAAAAGTTCTCAACATCACATGCTTGAATTTTCACCTTGAAAGTCCCATTTTTAGTAAGAGCAGCTTGTGTAGTTCCTGAGCCACCCTCTCCCCCAAGTGACATGTACAAAAAACAAGGTCACCTGGGTGGCAGCAATTTCTGTTGGAAGAGAAATGTATTTCTTCTCTGACCTGCTGTTTCTGGCATGGGATACATACTCTCATGCTTGTCTCTGAAGCTTGTTCCAAAGAATAATTCAGGAAACTGTCCCCACTGCCAACACCAGTCATGTGCCCATTGTTTTCAGGACCAAGAGATTCTCTGGTTTTGATGGAGCATTTAGAAAAGAAACAAATTTAAATTACTCAGGTCTTGGAGCTGGGATGATGGTTTGGTGGGTCAGAGCTCTTGCTCTTGCAGAGGACCTGAGTTTAGTTCCCAGAACCTGTGGCTCATGACTGTTGTCACTACAGCTCCAGAGGGATCTGGTGTCTTTGACCTCTCTGTTCTCACATGTGCATATGCTGACCCACACATACACACAACTAAAAATAATAAAAATAAATCTTTAAACAACCCAGTCTTGCAAATGCCTCAAGAGATGCCCTGTTGTTATTCTGTGTGTTGGAGTCTATTGAATCTGATCTCTCCTTGCAAAAGAATAAAACAGGAGCTTGGAAGTACTCTCTGAGCTGGGCATGGTGGAGCACACCTATAATCTCAGCAATCAGGGAGGCAGAGTTGGGCAGATCTGAGTTCTAGGCCAGCCTGGACTACCATAGCAAGTTCCAGGCCAACCAGGGCTACATGATACATAGATGGGTGGGAGGATGGATAGATAGAAAGAAAATACACACTAACTCTTGAATGCTCCAAGTACCTCTTCTTTGCTTTTGCTCCTAGACACACTCGTTTATGTGGAACAGTAATCTGTTGCTTTCTGTCAAGCTGCATCTCTGTGACCCCTGGGGTGGGTCAGACCACCACACTGGCCAATGTGCTCATCTGCCTGATCTTCAGTTTCTCCTCAGGAAATCTAAAAATGTTTAAGTCTCTATGCTGCATTTCAACATACAAAGAACTGGAGAGGGCTGGGAGAGATCGCTCAGCTGGCAAAAGCACTTGCTGGTCAACTGTGAGGACTGCGTTTGACTCCCCAGAACCCATTCAAACTGGATGCAGAGCCTCTGTGTCCTGGTACTCCTATAGGGAGATGGGAAGTGGAGACAGAACTCCCAGCTCAGCCTGTATAACAGAAACCAAGACACCCCACCTCAAACAAGGGGGAAGGTGAGGAATGACACCCAAGGGTGTCCTCTGACTGCCACATGTGCACCACAACACATACCCACATTCATTCTCTCTACTTCCCTCTCTTCTACAAATACACAAGGTGGGGATAAATTAAAAACAAACAAAAAACTGACAGCTGGTTGTGGTGGTGCATGCTTTTAGTCTCAGCACTCGGGAGGCAGAGGCAGGTGGATTTCTGTGAATTCAATGTCAGCCTGGTCGATATAGTGATTCCAGGGCAGCTAGGGATACATAAAAGAGACCCTGAAAACAAAACAAAACTGTGCCTACTCTGGAGGTGGAGTAGGATGATCACATACTCTGTGTTGAGTAGTAGGTTTGAAGCTAACCTAGACTACATGAGATCCCATCAAAAATCAAAGACAACAAACAAAATAACAAAATAACCCTCTGACAGGTCAGAGCACAGTCTCTTTCAATAGAAAGCCTTTATTTTTTTTTTTTTTTTTTTTTTTTTTTTTAGAGCACGTGACCTTAGGCAAATCACATAATCTGGGCTGAACTCTTTACTTGCAAAAGAGAAATTTGACCAGCCTGGCTGAGCTGTTGGAAGAGTATCTGCTGCAGCTGCTGTACTGTTCTATATATTGGGTAAAGAATCAATGTACAGCAAGCTGGAGAGGTGGCTCAGGTTAAAAGCAGATAGTGTTATTCCAGAGGGCCCAAGTTCAATTCCCAGCACCCATATCAGGTGGCCCATTGCCAAGAAACCCAACATCCTATTTTGACCTGTGTGGGCACCTTTGTGCACACAAAAATAAAAGGGAGGGAGGGAAAGGGAGAGGGAGAGGGAGAGAGAAATTGGTTGTTTTACAGTTGAGGAGCCGAAAAGTGGGGAGGCCTGTTTTCTAAAGGCTTTGGCTTGCACAGGGCCTTCTCATCTAGTTCATACATGGACTACTGTCTGGGCTCCTGTGTCTGATTTTTTTCTTCTTTCTTAGCACTCCCATCAAATCAGGTTAGGTCCTTCTCTTAAAAGATATCATTTTACCTTAATCATATCCTTCAAGGGTTATCTTGAAATGTGTCATCTGAGGTCCTGGGGAATATGACATCAGCATTTCTATTCATCAGGGACACAATTGAGTCAATGAAGACCAAAAGACACAACAAAGGCTTCTGAAAGGCTCACAGTTCCCCTTCGACAGAAGAGCTTGCTCTTTGAGATCCAGATTTCAGCTCCTGGCTCTCCTGCTGGCTTGATATGTGATTTGGGCAAGTACTTGACCTGTTCCATCATCTATATTGTTCTATTTCTTTGAGACAAGAGTCTGTGGAGCCCTGGCTGGCTTCAAATTCAACAGAACTCTGGCATGTGGGCTGGGATTACAGGTGTGTGACCTTAAGCTCTATCATCTGTAAGATGAATTTCTCCCTCAAAAAAAAAAAAAAGTATGAAATATGCTAAGTGTGGGGAGTGCTTAACTGTATCTGAAAGGGGTAAGAACATGTTTGCTATTGGTTTTAAAAACTTCCTGCCAGGTGGTGGCCTTTAATCCTAGCACTTAGGAGGCAAAGGTGGTGGATCTCTGTAAATTTGAGGCAAGCCTGAGTACAAAGAGAATCCCAGGATAGCCAGGGATGTTACACGGAGAACTCTATCTCAAAAAGCAAAGAAAAACAAACAAAAAAACAAACCAAACAAAAAAACTTCTTCCCAGCAGTAATTGTAATTCTTCATGTTTGCCTTGACAGACTGACAGTCTGGGAACTAAATGGACACTGAAAAAGAAATCTTAAATTTTTGCCTGCATGTATGTCTGCCCACCAGAAGAAGGCATCGGATCCCATGAGATTAGTTACAGACAGTTGTGAGCTGCAATGTGGATGCTGGGAATTGAACTCAGGACTTCTGGAAGAGCATCAGCTAGTGCTCTTAACCACTGAGCCATCATCTCTCCAAAGCCTGGCATTTCTTTTTTTAAGGGTTTGTTTATTTGGGCTGGAGAGATGGCTCAGCAGTTAAGAATACTTGTTGATCTTTCAGAGAGTGCTAGTTCAAAACCCTGCTCCCATGTCGGGAAACTCACAGCTTTGGGGGATCCAATGGCCTCTTTCGGTCCCTGCTGACACTGGCACACACGTTAATGCACACCATATGCATGCAGGTACTGACAGACATCAGATTCGCTGCAACTGGAGTTGCAAGCTATCTCAAGTTGCCAGATGAGGGTGCTGGGAACACCAAGTGCTCCTAACCATTTGGTCATAACCTCTCCAGCTCCAAATCTGAGATGTCAAGAAACTCAGGCTGAAAAATGCAACAGAGGTAGCAAATTCAACAGCTCCAATAGTCTCATTTCAGTCACTACCCCAAGCCATGTGACACCCACATTGTCAATCCATCTCCTTTGCAGGTAGACCCATGTATTTTTTTCCTTTAAGCTACCTTATGATAGTTTCCCTGGCAACAAGTCACGGCTTCCCATTCCAGAGAACATTGGCTAGAAACACGGCAAGCCTGCAAAGCAATCTGCACTCAGCAGATGAGGAGCTGGCACATGGAGGAGGCTGCTTGGCAAAGTCCTGACAATGGCTGCTTCACCAAGGCAGTTTCCTTAACTACACAATGCAGATCAAAGCTGCCTGTCTCATCTGTACCCCAGACTGTTGTTGTGGCAGATGTACACAATGAGACTGATGTGACAATCAGTCTTCAAAGAGCTGACCTGGCCCAAAGTGACCAAGCCTGAGGTGGTGGAACAACGAAGTCACAGAATACGGTCATTCCTCAAATACCATGTTAACCAAAGCCTTTACCAAACTAGAAAATATTACTCTCAAATTCTCTCTTGCAGAGAACTCTTTCATGACTTCTGAACCCATCTGTCTCCCAGCACTCAGTATCAGAGGACCTCTAGAGGGACAAGCAGAAGAGTATACAGTGCCTGTCCTGAAGAGTTCAGTTCCAGGGTGCTGACAGCATCAGGCACAGAAAGTAGGCCTTGGTGAGAGCAAAAGAAAAACCATCTCCTCATTTTATCTTGTTTAACTATTCAAAAACTCCCCTCTAAAGGGCCCAAACAAAACACACTACCCAATCCTATACTTTAGACAAGAGAATTGTGTTTTAGCTTTATTGACATCACAGTAGACAGGACGAACACATGCTCTATAAAATATACATTCTTATGTGAGAAAATATAATCGTTACCATGAAACACCCACACTGAACAGCATGGTGCATATCTCTTTAGAGGTGCCTTACACCAGGGCTGCTCAGCCCCACATCCTCTAATGGGAAAAGAGCAGAGGACAGCAGGGAGTAGAAGTCACTCGGTGGATGAAGAAGTCATCTCCAGCAACCAGGATATACTTCAAGGACACTTGGCCACCTGAAGTTCAGCTTCTCTCTGAAAACAGTTACAGATGCTACAAGATCACTTCACATTCAACAATAGGCAGTCAAGCTGTTCACTCATCACCTTCATTCCACTGCTCGATAATTACCACAACTGCAAAGAAACAACATCCACAGGGGGGGAGTGGATCCGAATCATTAACTCAAAGCATACTGGCTGCGACAGTGCTTGCCTGGGTTTGATTCCTAGGACACCAGACATCAACTGTCCTTCCCCTCCCACCATCTCACAAAGGTGGCTTTTGGGTTTTTAGATGTTCCAAGTGCAGTTCCTAATACATCCCTAATTCAGAAACTTGGTATTCCTGTCAATGAACTCATGTCCAAAAAAGAATGAAAGAAAAAGAAAATCTAGGCTAAGTCTGTACATTTAGATCATGTTCCAAGTTAAAAGCAGAAAGGGAGTTGGCAGCATACCTCCATACTGGACTGGCCAAGAACACCTCTAACAGAAAAACTCAGCCCAGCCATCTATGGTCCCATCCCTTCTTGTAACCACCCATTAGTCTGCAGCAAGACATCAATGTTTCAGCTGAGGTTGCAGATTCAAGGTAGAGCACTTGCCTGGTATGCAGGAGGCTATAGGTTCTTTTTCCCAAGGAAAAAGAAGGCCCAAACATAGAATATGTCCCACATAAAAAGAGAACAAACATGGGGTCTGAGTCAGTGGGACATTCAGAGAGATGTAGGTTCAATGCAGCCACACTTACCTGTTACTCCTTACCCTTGCAGTGCATCAGTGGATATCCAATAATGAGTGAGAAAAGGCCATCCTCACACACTTGGGTAAAACATTATAAAACTAGACACTACAATACCAACTCCACTCCAACTGGGCTCCATAGGCAAGAGTAAATACTAATCAAGTCAGACATACCTATAGTCCCCACATTTGGGAGAATGAGGCAGATTGAGAGCTCAAGGCTAGTGGGAGCTAAAAAAATAAAAATTAATAATAATAATATGTTCTAAAACTCAGAGTAAAGAGTTATAATACAACACAGGCTTAAACTTTTTTTGTTTGAGTAATGGCACTTATGTCAGAAGTGTAAGGTTTTTTTTTTTTTTCAGAAAAACAATGCTACTATTTCATGTTTTTAGCTGTGAACACAAACCAGATTCCTTTGTTAACCAAAGTCCCAAATGACTTAGTTTTAGAAAAAGAATTCTCAAGTGCACTAAATCAAACACAAAGATCAAAGGACAAACTCTCAAGCTAATGCTAGCATTGCAGATGTTATAGTAACCTTGCCCAAGTTCTACTCCATCTAAGAACTCTCTTCAGCATGGCTAGCAATTAGTGTCTGCACATACCTTCCCCCAAAAGCAGACCGTTTTCATTACCAGAGAAATATGATTATTAGACTACTCCTCTACACCTCCCTGGAGATAGCATCTGTTATTTCCTACAAGATGTAAATAAAGACTTCTGTCATTGTCCCTCTTTTCACAGGCTAGCTAACTGAAACTGCTTGATGCAGACTGATGGCCCTTATAAGCCCTCCGTGAGCACTGTACAGCCAACTAAGAGTTCAAGGCTACTTCCTATAGGTAGTTGTAAAATCAGCCCAAGAGGACCACGAACAGACTCAGAGAGCTTATGTAGTCGCAGTGAAATGAAGTGGGAACTGGCTGGGGGGGATGGACTACTCTCAGCATTTCAGTCTGCCTTGCTCTGCAATGTCCCTAACTAACTTAGTCCTAGATGGACCCTGTCCAGCCTGGAGAAGTGCCATGAGACACCAATTCTATCACTACTGGACAGCAGAGACTGCCTGGTCAAACATGTTCAAATTTTTCCACAAATTCCTTTCTCTAAGAATCTGCTGTTATTTTAAGGCCAGGGGCAGGCTCTTCTCATATGTAAATGGGTTCCTAATCAGTATTTAAGCAAGCTAGGGATATGTGGGAGGGCAGATACAACACTTCACCAACCTCCAGGAGACCAGACTGACACCCCCAGGAAAAAGAGCACTGCTGGAGCTTGGAGAGATGTCCTGGATAAAGGATTTCTAGAGGTTGAGTCAGGCCTGCTTCCCACCCTGACAGCTGACAGCGAGAGAGAGCAGTGCAGCCTGACCAGGAAGGGCATGGCCAGCACAAAGGAGCCGAAGCACACCTCCATTCTATGCCGGGCTGCAGCTCTGCTACTCCAGAGGACAATCAGACAGGAGTCTTTGCTTACTAACATTGTTTAAAGCAGAGCGTTTCCCCCTCCCCTGAGCATTTCTTAGGCCATTAGTCCTGTACTGAGAAAATAAATACAGCTCAGTCAGAGCAAGCAGCATCACTCTTATCTAGCACGATCCTCTTTGGTCCCTGGAGGAAGTGGAGAGTGGCCTAGGGCAGCTAGTAAACAGCCTCTTTCCATCAGTAAGTGTCAGATACACAGCTAGCTAGCAAGAGTAGTGCCAGGAAGAGGGACGGCCAGCTCTTCATTCCTTGTCAGACCACTGTAAAACTGGAACACGGCCCAAAAGGAAGACAGCATATTGTCCAAAGGGATGAGAATACTACAATATTTTAAAGGTTCAATGTGGAAATGAAAACATGACAATTTAAATAGAAAGCTAACAGTGCTGCTATCTGAGGAAGAAAAATTTAGGATTAAAACAAACATGGAAAAACGTCAGAAACTCATCTTAAATTTCTGACAAAAAGCTAAGAAACCAAGTTTGGAATTCTAGAAATATACAGTTACTTATGAACAGACACCTTTAAAAGTTGAGAGCCACCTAGCAGGAAGCTGGTATTACACTCAAAGACAGACTGAAAGCACATGACATTTCATTAATGTTAACATTCTTTGTTTACATAAAGCGTTCAGAAATTCAAGAAAGCTTTTTGGCTTAAATAATAACTGGTATAAAGGACCACTCTAAATCTACAGAGTACAGGAACTTCCGTGGGACCTACTCCCAAGAGCATACTTCCCTTCTTCATTGCTACATTCATGAAGGAGATTAAAAACAAAGTAAACATAAAATAAGAACAATCTTTGGTTTCCTTGTCATCAAAGTACTTTGCTGAAGGAAGACAGTCCCCAGATAAGTCGCCTTCTATGCTCACAGGGCTGTGACAAGGCTGCTGGGCTCTAGAAGAACAAGACATTTATGCTAGATCAAGATTATCACCTGACACTTACCTATAAACAGATGGCAAGTGATTGGATGCATGGAACTTCAGGCATGAAGCAAGCAGTTAATTACACCAAGCTTGAGTTTGTGAGCACACAATCACCAAGTGCCTTGCCTTTCTACATTGGCTTCATAACAAATAGTCTTAGAACTTAAAACAGAGTTCATAGACCTCACTAAACTAAGTTATGCAAAATCTGTGATCTTGAGAAGCTGCTGCCCATACAGTTACCAGACAGACATTACACATACTTTGGGCATATCAAAAATATTTACATTGTAGCCAACACACAAGGTCAATGAGTAGAAAAATTATTTATAAATGCACATATATTTACAATTAACACCCCTGGTTAAAGGGCCAAACAAATATACAACACATACACACAAAACCCGCAAGAATACAAAAGGCTTTGTCTGGTACCAGTCAGCAAAACTTGGATTCTAGCTGAAGACCTTGAATATCAAAGCTCAGCCTCCACTCTGTACTCAACACCACAGGAATCCCAGTCAGACTTAGAAGAGCTTGGGCAATACCTCTGCTCCTTGCCTTCTAAGGCAAAGTAGAATATCAAAATAGTGATGCTTTCTTATGAGCATTCTGAGGACTGGAGCAAGCCAGTCATCTAAGCAGCAATGACACTCTTCATGACAGGCAGTGCACATGTGGGCACATCCCTGTAGGGCCATCTGCAAGAACATTTGACTGTATCATCTTTTGCCAGGCTGTGTACTCTCAACATGGTACACATTTCTGTGGTACATTTCTGTCAGCCACTACCTTTTCTTCGTCAGGTGTTAAGCCCAAACAAACATCAGGGCTACTTTGGTGTTGTTAAGATATTAATTCGAAGCAAAGAGTAATGCAAATGCTGACTTTGGGGGTTCTTCTCAGCTCTGAGGTAGCAAAGTAACTAACTTGAGTCTCTGTTGAGATTTCTTCCCTGGAGCACCTTCATGTGCCCTCACTACCGTCTTGAATGTTCCGAGTCCTACTGAAATCGAAAGTGTGGTCATGTAACCTGTGGCAGGACACAGGTGAAGAGCAGTTTGGATCTCTCTCTGCCAGGCCCTCGTGTTGCTGAAGCTGTGGTGTCTCAAGGACAGGCTGCTGGGAAAAGGGAGGTAGGCCTACTTCTCTGTTCATGTTCCACAGAGGCCGCTGAAATATTTCTGGGAATGAATGAGAGACAAGAAATATCATTAATGACAATGGGAATTACAACATTAATGTCCTAAAGCCTGATATCCTATTTCTTTTTTTTTTTTTTTTTTTTTTTTTTAATATGTATGGGTGCATCACATGTGTGTCTGGTGCCCAAAGAGGCCAGAAAAGGGACTTAGATCTCCTAGAACTGAAGTTACAGATGGTTGTGAGCTGTCATGCTGGTATTGGGAATGAAACCCAAGTTCTCTGTAAGAGCAACACATGCTCTTTATCTCTAAGCCATCTCTCCAACCTGATATCCTTTTAACCCAATCACCAAAAGAAGTAAAGATGCCCAGCATTCTTGATAAAGACACTGAGATCACAATGCCAACATAAAAAACAAGATAAAAACTGGAACTATGAACTACCAATCCTTTATATTCAACAGAACTAACAAGCTAGTTTTTGAAATCATGCTGCTGCTTTTCACCTGTTATTGTAGTAGCTTTTCTGCTTTGAAAATTATGTTGGCTAGTTTCATGTCAACTTGACACAGGCTCAGGCTGAAATCACTGGAGAGAATCTCAATTAAGAAAATACTCTGCCAGGTGGTGGTGGTGGTGCATACCTTTAATCCTAGAACTCTGGAAGCAGAGGCAGACAGATCTTTGTGAGTTCAATGCCAGCCTGGTCCAGTTCCAGGACAGCCAGAGCTACACATAGAGAAATCCTTTCTTGCAAAGCCAAAAAGAAAAAAGAAAATACCATAAGATGGGATTGTAGGCAAGTCTGTAAGGCATTTTCTTAATTAGTGATGGGGAAGGCCCAGCCCATTTTAGGTGGTGCCATCCCTTAAGTGATGGTTCTGGGTTTTATTTAAAAAAATGAAAGGAAAAAAAAAAAAAAAAAAAAAAAAAAAAAAAGGCAGGCTATGGGGCTGTGGAGATGGCTCAGTGGTTAAGAATATTGCCTGCTTTTTAGAGGACCCAGGTTTCAATTCCCAGCACCCACATGGCAGTTCACAATTGTCTAACTCCAGTTCCAAGGGACCTGACACCTTCACATCAATGTACATAAAATAAAGTTAAATTATATTTTAAAAAAGGCAAGCTAAGGCTAATGTGGGATATTTTAATCACACTCTGACATTCCCAAGATTGCCCAATAAAGATATACCTTGAATCAAGGGGCAGAGCCAGTGACTAGCTAACTGGAATTGGCCACAGAGAATACAGCAATTTGGATAGAGAAGACGCACGGGAAAAAAGGATGGGAACTAGAGTCTGAATTCTCTTGGTTCTGGGATAAGGGAAGAGACGTGTCTTTTGTGGTGTCGCTATCAAAAGCAAGGTTGGCTAGGTGATCTTCAGCATCTCTGAGCTAGCAGGTTTTTACCCCAGCCTTTGACTTCTGAGTCTTATTGATAAATAGAATGATAGAGACTTAACCATAGCCACAAGACCAGAAGCCCCACCAGGCCACAGCCTGAGTGTCCATGAGGTACCGACTGAGGGACTATGGGGCAGCAAACAATAATTAAAATATCAGTAGATTCACGTGCACCTGATAAACCAGCAGAAAAACATGAGGCTGTACAAGCCACGAGGAACAAGCCAGTAAGCAGCACCCCTCCATGGCCTGCGCATCAGCTCCTGTCTCCAGGTTCCTGCCCTGCTTGAGTTCTTGCCCTCATTGCTTTTGATGATGAGCTGTTATATGTAATCATAAGCAAAACAAACTCTTTCCTCGACAAGTTGCTTTGGTCATGGTATTTTATCACAGCAATAGAAACCCTAACCAAGACAAAAATATAGTACAAAAGTCTAGACACAAGGAAAGGAATATTGTAATGACAGTTTCATGATACACAGACAATAATCGCAGGTTCAGTGGAGGTGTCACTTCTTTAAATACATTTAAATTTTTTATTTTATATGTATGGCTGTTTTCCAGTATGTCTGTGTACCACATGTACCTGGTGTCTGAGGAGGTCAGATGAGGGCATCAATCTCCTGGAACTAGAGTTACAGGCAGTTGTGAGCCACCTTATGGGTGCTGGGAACTGAACCTGGGTCCTCTGGAAGAGTGGCCAATGCTATTAACCAGTGAGCCATCTCTCAAGCCCAATGGTTCTCAACCTGTGAGTCCCACCCACCTCTTCATCTATCTGATATCCTGAATATCAGATATTTACGTTAAGATTCATAACAGTAGTAAAAGTACAGTTATGAAGTAGCCACAAAATAATTTTATGGTTGAGTCACCCCAACATGAGGAACTATATTAAAGGGTCACAGCATTAGGAAGGTTGAGAACTACTGCTATAGTCCCTCTTTAAAAATGTTTTAAAAGCTGAGTGTGGGGCCTAAGGTATGGCTCGGTTGTTAAAGCAGCTTGCCACACAAGCTAGGGACTTGAGTTCAAACCCCAGAACACACATAAAGGCAAAAGGAGAGAACTGACTCCACAAATTTGTCTTCTGACCTTGTTATGCACTCTGCGGCACATTCCCCAACACATACAATGACAATACATAAAGTTAAAAGCCAGGTATGGTAGTACACACCTACAATCCCAGCACTCAAGAGGCAGAGGCAAAACTGCTACAAACTCGAGACTAGCCCGGTCTGCCTTGCGTATTTTTAGCCAGCCAAGGCAAAAAACTTTACAAAATACTGTCTCAAAAAGCCAAAGATAAACAAGTTTTAAAAATAACCATTCTCTCACAACTTCTAGTATATAAAAATCAAACAATAAGAAACAAATAGTAAGCCAAAGTAACTACAATAAATCAGATTATCTGTACTAGTGTCTCAAAAATGTGCATTTCCCAGCCAGGTGTGATGATGCACACCTGTAGCCAAAGCACTGAAAAACTGGAGGTAGGCTCTCTCTCTCTCTCTCTCTTACACACACACACACACACACACACACACACACACACACACACACACACACACACACACCCCTAACATTCTGGAAACAAATACCCACAAATGAAAGCAAAATTCACCTAGAATGTAAGCCAGGGCAGAAAATCTCCAGGAATGGCTCACTGGGTAAGAGGATTTGTTGTGAAAGCAAGAAGACATGAGTTCAAATTCCTAGCACTCATAAAAAGCCAGGCAAGGAATTCATGTATGACTGTAACTCCAACATTGAGGAGCGTGACAAGAGGATCCTGAGACCTTGCTGACTAGTCAGCCTAGCTTGAACAGCAATCTTCAGGTTAACAAAGTGATCCTGTCTCAAAAAATAAAAGCAACGGATGATGACTCTAGACATTTTCCTTTAGTCTCCTCATGCATGTGTCTGTACATGAATGCATACAGATCTCACACACAAACACAAACAAAATTTAATACAAGCCATATGAGGTGGCTCATGCCCATAATAATTCCAGCATTTGGCTGTTATCTCAGTCCTTAGAAGTCTAGGCAGGAGAATTAGTGTTGGATATGAGCATGGCACCATCACACACACACAAACACACACACACACACACACACACACACACACAGAAAGCATAGAAATCTAACAAGTTCTAAGATAATGATAATGGATCCCAGCACATACTGTAAAATTAATTAGGATACTCTAGGCAAAGAATGAACAATCTAAGGCAGTCTCTCATTTGCTCATCTCTATACTTAAACTCAGATTCAAGTAAAGATTTCCCACAGGTTATAAGAGGTATTGTACTTTAGTTCTTTCAAGACACTGAATGTAAAGCTAAAAGACTACTTTAAATAACAGTGCTCTTTTCTGACCTATACCTCTTGGGGATCTTTAGAACTGGTCTCTTACAGAGCACATCTTCAATCTCATGTTAGATCATTTATTGCTGCCAGAAAAGACCCTGGAAGCAACACTTACCTTATTCTGTGACCTTGCAATTTTTGTTCTGTGCCCCATTCCCCGTGTTCTTCCTCTAAGAGGAAATGACAGCTAATTGGTTCAGAAGGAGCTTTGTTTTGTGGATATGGGTAATGTGATGCCGAGATTGCTTACCCGACAGAAGAGCAACCAAGCAAAACATTTTAGGCTTCTCCTGCCGTATGTTCAGCACTTCAAATCTCCATTATTTAAATGAAGATAAGACCTCTAGTTGACACTAGTTAACAATGGCAATTATTCCAGTATACTAATTTGTTTGTTTCTTGTGAAATGCGTGTGCTACCAATTCAACAGAAGGGCAGATCAGGTGAAAGTGAAATCAAAAGCTCAGAGAGAAACAAAAACTCCCATTACCATTGCTCCTCTGTGAGAAGGGAAGCTTCTCATTCATCCTTTCATGGTTTGTGGGAAAGGCAGGCAGTTCTCTCTCTGTTGATGGTATCAGACTCTCCAGAGCAGCAGCATCTTGGGGAGGATGTGACAAAAATGTCTCTTTGGGCATCTGAACCATGAGGCTGGACAGGGTCTGGTCTAAAACATCCTCCTCAGCAATATAGGTGTATGGACAGTATTCTCGGGTCCTTGAGTAGATGTTGGCATTGTCATAACAATCTGAACAGATCACCCGGGAACCAGTGCCACCTAATAACAACATGGGAAAGAACCCAAATGCTTTTCTGTTAAGGCATAGTTTTGTCATAATCAACTTTCTTTTAACAGTTGTAGCATTTACTGCATACTTACTTTATAAACCATGTGAAATTTCAAGGTCTTTATGCAAATTATCTCAGTTTTTCCTCACAACATCCCTACGGAGCACATACAATTCTCATCTCCATTTTAAAGAGTTATGATAGAAGGAAGAGCTAAAAATGCAAACTTAAGCACTCTGGCTGAGCCCATGCTCTTGAATTCTAATGTTAAATCTCTATCTAGCCTGGAGAGTCTAAACTCCAACCACAGGGTCCAGGCCTGTCTTGGACACAGCTTGGCTTGAGCAAACTAAAACAAATAAGGTGTTACCATAACATTAGAGCCCATGTTACTTTTATGAGTCAAGAAGTTAAACAACAGTATCTGCTCACACTATCCCTAGTAAATTCACCCTCCTGTGTCTTGTCTCTTTCTACAGAAGTGAGGGTGTGAGGAGGGAAGGCAAAAAGAAGTTCTAGTCACTTTACTAGGGATGGTTTTATAGCCCTCTGAAGCTCTCCATTATAGGCTGAAAGTCATTTTTCCCTTTAAAATGTACTAAGTATCTACTTGTCAGCAGGACAACCAAATGTCCTTTGGATGTTATCTGAAGGAAATTCATCTCTAACAGGTAAGAAACACTTGAAAAGAGTTTCTAGAAATCCTCTTCAGGAGCCTCAGCTGTGTCCTTCAATCCCTGTTTAAGGGTAATGTGTTTCTTTTGTAAGATGGCCTTCTTCTCTGGTTAAGGCTTTATAGTCAATTTTCATTCCATTTTGCATGAAGTTAAATGTTCTAAGTATTTTTCTTAAAATACTGCTTCAGGTTCATGGAAAAACTATACAATGAGCAATAAACCCACTAGAACAGTCTGAAATTGTAACTATGAACAGCAAAGTGCCTACCGTCGGTGCCTTTGTGTATGTATCCATTGGCAGGAGGCATAAGTTGCTGATGACTGCCTGCCTCAGAGTTGCTGTAGCCTTCCTGTGGTTCAGACAGTGTTCCTTGGGAAGACAAATAGCTGGGAATGTCTGCAGGCAAATTAAGTTCCTCTGTAAAGAGACATCTGTAACTCTCAAACTCAGGCAGTTAAAATCAACACTCAGAAGGCAACTTTATAAATGTTCCACTTTTACACTGGCCTGGAAAATGGTATGGACTTGGGACCTTAACAGCTCTTCATCCTTCCCTAACATTCTTCTTGGAGTCTCATTTTATATTTTTGGTTGTGAGCCTAGCCTTTAATGGCTGAACCACCCTCCAGTCCTAGAGTCTCATTTTAGAAGTGTGACTTGGTTTGCAAGTGCAGTACTGCGGTAAAGTGCTTGCTAAACATGTACAGGCTACTGGGAGAGGGCTGGGGTGAGGGGTTACCAAAAGAGAAACACTAAAGATTAAAATCTTGTCTAAAGCTACACTTTCATGAGCTCTCCATCTGGATCCCCTCCCTTGCAGATCCTGGGGTGATTGGGGTAAAAGACCTACTCACTCAGAAGGTTCAACTTTCCCCTAAAACAAATTATGGTGGAAAGGAACCTTAGGCTCTAAAGAAAGAACCAGCAAAAACAAAACAAAATGTAACTCTGCTAGGCATGCTTCACCACACCTGTAATCCCAGCACACTGGAGGTGGAGGCAAAGGATCACTGCAAACTCCAGGCCAGTTTGTGAGTTCCAGGTCAGCTAGGGCCATACACTGAGACACTCTCAAAAGAACAGAACAAACTGGGTTTGATGGCGCATGCCTTCAATATCAGCACGCTGGAGGCAGACGCTGGCAGATCTCAGAGGTTAAGGCCAGCCTGGTCTAGAGAACAAGTGCTGATAGCCAGGGATACACAAAGATCCAAACAAACAAGAAAATACACCTGTAATATAATTCTGAGAGCTAAATTTAGGGGGAAGTATATATAGTATATAAGAATTTTAAAAACTATTTCCCCAAATAGGTTGTTATCTCAAGGAAGCTGGGTATTTTATCAGAAAAACTTCCTTATATCTCTTATCAAGTAATCAATCACAGTACTCCAGCTTTTTTATTTTTTACTAAATCCTACATTCCTAAGAATATGCCATGTGTCGTCTGGGTACACTTACCTGTATTTGTGATACTGTAGTCTTCATTCTTCCTTCTCATGTGGTAAATAACAATAACCCAGATCAAAGAAGTGCCCACGACACAGCAGACCACAACAATGATGACAATGCCAACTGTGGTCCAACCATCATCCTCATGTCCAATGCTATTCTGAGAAGAGTCACAATTGGGGGATGAAATGACATTTAAGTAAATATGTCCCCGTTCTGTCCCAAGAGTATTAGACATAATGCAGGTATATTTTCCAGCATCTTCTAGCCCAGCATCTACAATGATGAGAAGCTGATTGGCTGCAGCAAAGAAGTGTCGTTCTGTTACTAAGAGCGGTCCATCATCTTTGGTCCAATTGAGGCGAGGAGCAGGACTCCCTCCAGCTATGCACTGCAATACTGCCGTTTCACCTCGGGTGACGGTCTTGTCCTCAAGAGGTCTAATGAATGAGGGTGTCTCTAATAGGAGGTTAAAAATACTAAGTTAAGAAAATGATACCCTAAATCCTATAGAACTAAGATTATTAAGAGTATGATGAAATGCGGAGTTTCATGAAAATTTAACAGTTAATGTTTCAGAAACACAAAAGCCTCAAAAAAGAAAAAAATCTAAATATGAAGCGGTGGTGGTGCCTAGCTATAAATATACCTACTCTACTCAGGAGGTCAGAGCAAAAAGATCACAAGTCTACATCCATCTCAGCAACTTAACAAGATCTATCTCAAAAAGAAATTGAAGTAGAGCTGAGATACTAGCTCAGTACAGCACTGGCCTGACACACACAAGCCAGAGCTATTAGTACTGGGATTTCTGCTGTTTCTGAGGCAGGTTCTCAACTATATAAGCTGACCTAGAACTCTTGATCCTTCTGCCTCAGCCTCCAAGTTAACACACTTCTTTTAAAGATTTTTGACCATCAGGTCAGAGTGGCTCACCTGTAACACATAGTGAGTTCTCTAGGGTTTTAGAGGGAAGAGAAGACGACCCCATAAAACTCTGGTATCTAAGAAAACAGAGGCCTCAACTGAACAATTTGCCTTGGATTAGAATGACATAAATAACATGTTTTAGCCAGGTGGTAGTAGCACACACCATTAATCCCAGCACTTAGGAGGTAGAAGAAGGCAGATCTCTGTGAGTTCTGGACCAGCCTGGTCTATAGAGTATGTTCCAGGTCAGCCTAAGAAACTCTGTCTCAAAAAACAAACAAGCAAAAAAGTTATTATTAAAAAAAGAAAAGGAAAGAAAAATCACACCAAAACCTCCAAATTGTTCTTCTTGCTTTTCAAGGTCATGCGTAGCTCTCAGAGGCTCCAGAAGGGCCTCAAAGCAAACATACCTAACACAGTGAGTGAGGCATTTGCTGAGAGGCCTCCTGCTATATTCTGTGCCATGCAGCTGTAGATTCCCATGTCTTCTATCTTCACATTGGCAATGAAGAAGACATCATCCTCAGGCATGACATGCATTCGTCTTTCTCGAGCTGCAGGAAAGTCAGTGCCACCATCTTTCTGCCAGGAAATCTGAGGTGCAGGGTGCCCCTCTGCAGCACATTCTAATCTGGCCATGGCACCAGTGCGAATAGTTAGATCCATTGGAGTCTTCAGAAAAGACGGCATCTCTATTCAAAAACATTACAGAAAAAGTAGACAAAAGGAAAACATGCAGAGGCACACAAATCTAATAACCTAACAGACAAAATTCTGATGTACAATAATGCTCCATTTCTTTGAGAAAACATATTCTCTGGATTGACAATGACACCAGCTTTTGAAAGCACATTTCCCCAGCACCTCAGCTTGTAGAGCACAGTAGCAAAGTACTTCTAGAGTACATGCCATGACTATCTGACCATGCTATATGGGAAGAATGAAATCAGAAAGCCAAAATCTTTCCTGCAAGCCAGTTTAGAACTTGAAAGTTAAATGAGTTTCCCTAATCTAACATCAACAGGTGTCAAGGGAACCACAGGGATTTTTTTGTTCATTTGAATTATGCTTTTATAAACCTAATTTATGAAACAAAGGAGTGGGGTATGGAGCTGCAGAGTTGGCTCAGTAGTTAAGAGCACTTACTGCTCTTGCAGGACTCAGGTTCAATTCCCAGACCTACATGCTAGCTCATAACTGTCTGTTACTTCAGTCTCAGGAGATCCAATGCTCTCTTCAGGCCTGCATGGCCACCAGGCATGCATGTGGTACATGAAGGCAAAGCATTCATACACATAAAATCATAAAAATCTTTTAAAAAGCTGGAATTTTAAAAAGAAATAGAAGCACAAGTATATCTTTTGGTTACTCATAGCCTAAAATACTATAGTTATTCAATCTCATAGACAATAAACCAAACTGCTTTGGAAAACTTTTTAATAACCACTAAAAGAGTATTTGTTTTAAAATGATTGTGGCTATATTCAGAGAACTACAGAAGCCACTGGACCTGGAGATGTTCTAAACACAGTGAACTTATTGCAAAAAAAAAAAAAAAAATCCATACTTTTTAGAAAATTGTGGTTTTGAAAAGACCATCAAAAGAATGTCGTCAGGAGAAACAGAAATGGAAGTAAGTATCTCCTAGGGCAAAGAATGTAGGTCAGTATAACAGAGATAGATATGGGGGTTCACCATCAAGCTGAAGATCAGAAAAGCAAAGCAACTGACCACTAGCTGTTAAGCTCTACCTCAGACTGAAGGGGCAACTATGTCCCTCTGACTGCTTCTCCAAACTGCGCTGCTCTCCACCAAGCCTCAGACTGCAATCCTAGACTGCTATGCTCTCCTCAATGTACCTGAAGATTAACTTCTCATCAGACCCTTTGCTTCTTCCTTTTACACATCTCAAATCTTGGGATTAAAAGCATGGGATCCCAAGTGCTGAGATCTCCTTTGTGTGAACTATTTCTCTTTAGGACTAGATCAATTTTGTGTAGCTCAGTGTGGCCTTGAACTAAGAGATCCATCTGTCTGTCTTCTGAGTCCTGGGATTAAAGGTGTATGCCACCACCAGCTAGATGGCTAGCTAGTATGGCTGCTGGGATTAAAAGTGTTTATCACCACTGTCTGAACGCTATAGCTTGTTGATAGCTTTGCATTCTGAACATTCAGGTAAGCTTTATTAAATCATAAATAATGTATCACCACAGGACAGTAAGTAAGCGGGTAATCCATATGCCACAATCAAGAGAAAATAATACTAAGAGCTCTCTCCAAGAATGGGGCATGACCTAATTTTCTTGGTTAAGTGACTAAGTTTTTCAAAGTACTTTTGCCCATCAGAATGGCCAGATAGGAATGGCATATATTCTAGAAATATATAAATAAGTAAAAAAGTAAGTATTTCACTTTATCTTAGGTTAGCTTTAGCCTTCTGGAACAGCCATTCCTTGCCCTACTCTATATATACTAACACCTCATTGGAATAAATAAAAGCATCTTAGAAGCCATTAATTTAGTACAACATTAGCTTCTACCAATTCAAAAGCTAAGAAAGTCATCAGATAGCATCTTGGGCCTATAGAATAGCTCCTCCCATCTCACTGTACCTGCCTCTCTGGTGTAGTGAGGTAGTCCTTCTATAGCACTGACCACGCCCATTGGGGGGTGGAGCGATGGGCGGAGAGGACCTGAGGAAGGAGGTCGGAGGGGGCCAGGAAGGCGCTCTCTCTTGCTGGCGTGACTCGGACAGGAGAGGATCGGGTTGAATTTCCTGGTGTTCATCTGTCTAGGTTGTAAGTTATTTCTCCCTGAATAAACATCTATTCGGCCTATTTGTTTATCCTGATCCTTATTTACCGCAATACCCACTAATGTATTTTAAACTTTCCTTGATTTATGATTTTCTTTGTCCTATAAAATTAATAAGTAAATAAACCCCTAAACGATAGATAGATAGATAGATAGATAGATAGATAGATAGATAGATAGATAGATAAAGCTGGGAAACTATTTCCACATTGGATGATGGAATATGCCATAATCTACATCTGTGTTCCTGGGCCACAGTCACTCAAAACAGCTCCAGAATGAACTAACTCTTAGTCCCTTTAAGATGAGAACTGTGTCAGTCTGTGATAGACTTTGATGGTCCTCCATAGAAGGCCTTACCCTCCCTGGGAAGCAGAAAGGGGATGAGAGGAAGAGAGTGGATGGGGGGAACTAGGATTCATATGTAAAATAAGATTGTTTCTAATTTAAACAAAAAAGAAATAAAAAAAAAAAAAAGTAAGTATTTCAAAGGCCAAGTAGCACAATTCCTTACCATTCACAGTCAGTCTGGCTTTCTGTGAATAATTAGAGCCAAAGTGATTAGTAACAATACACTGGTATTTCCCTTCATCTGTGAAGTTCACACTGAAGAGGTGCAATACACTGGTATATTCCAAAGCTTCTCCATCCTGCTGACGATAACGAACAAAGTTCTCAACATCCACATCATACAGGATCTCACTGTCCTTGCGCCACACAGTGGACATGGGTGAATCACTGCTGCTCACTGCAGTGCATGTCAGAGTCACGTTGACACCCCTTAAAGCAACTGTGCTTTCGGGATGTGTCCTTATCTGAGGCTTCAGAAAATCATCTAAAATGAATAAATCCAATAGTGGCCAAGTCAATTATTTACTTTTACTTCAGACTCAATTTTCAATTTTTCTTAGTGGTTATTTTATATCTACTAAAAGTCTCCACATAAAAAAAGAAAAAAACTTGATACACAAGTCTTACTGTATCCTAAAGTTAATAATTCCCCTCAAATTAAAGCCAACTTTCACACTACCACTTAAAGCCAATGAGAAGGCAGCATTGAGAAGGCAACATTGAGAAGGTCCTTGAGTTAATACAAATAAGAACAATATGGAAAACAACTGTTTATGAAACACTAAGTCAAAGAACACAAAATGTAGCCTGTATTTGCAAAAGTAATCAATGTGACATGGTTTAGAAAACAGCACCATAAGGTCATAAGATGAGCTGTCAAAAGCCATTTGGGGTGGGTTTTTGTTTGTTTGTTTGGTTGGTTGGTTGGTTCATCCTCTGTATTTTGTTAACAAAAGTTGAAAATTTTTAAAACAGAAATACAAACCACAGACAAAATCTTTCAGGTCCACATTCAGGATGCTTTGTCCTGCTAACCATTCAGGATGTGCACAGCTCACATTCACAGAGTGATGAAAGTTGTTATCCACCAGCCACTGAAGTAGCCACTTCAAATGACAATCACAGAGCAAACTGCTTGTGTTCAGAACACTGCAAAAAGAAAGGAAGAGAACCCTTCATTTTAGCTTTACTCTAGTTTCTTCAGTATAAATTTACTACACATTTATGCATTTGCTTGTTCAAAAAGTCCATCTATTTATAAGAAAACAAATTCAGACAGCCTTAATAATATGAGTGTTATGAAAAACATCAAAAAAGACTGAAGGACAAGAGAACCATTTTAAAGACAAGAGCCACTGCAGTGGAATGAAATGCATATGTGCATGTGTGTTTGTTTGTTCTGAGACAGTTACTATACTACCCAGGCTGGCCTCAAATTTACAATCTCAGATATATGTCATGACTTCTAAACAGGGAGGGATGTGTGTGTGTGCGTGTGTGCGTGCGTGTTTTGCTTGCTTGTTTGAGACAGAGACTCATATATTCCAGGTTAGCTTTTAGCTCACTGTACAATCAAGGATGACCTTGAACTTCTTTTTGCTTCCAACTCCCAAATGCTGGGATTACTGGTGAGTGTGCAACACCACATCTGGTTTAACACAGTACTGGGGACTAAACTCAAGAATTTCTCAGGCATGCTAGGGAAGCACTTTATTTCTGATATGGGGAAAATTTGAAGATGAGCAATCTACTAGATACTTTAATTTTGTAAATGATGGGAGATGTCATTCTATAAATATGTTTCTCTTATTGGTTAATGAATAAAACACTATTGGCAAACAGGAAGGCAAGATAGGGGAGACTAGGAAAAGGAGGATTCAGGGAGATGTAGGAGAAGAGAGTCAAGATGTAGGGGCTTGAGAGGAAGAGGTCCAGACCCTCTCTCCAGTAAGACATGTTAATAGTTAGATTGATAGAATTGGGTTAATATTTAAGACACAGCTAGCCAATGAGAAATGCTAATAGCAGGCCAACAACTTTATTATCAAATAAGGCGTTTCTGTATTATTTGAGGTTAACACAGCTGTGGGACCAGGCTGGCAGGAAAACTGCTCTTACAAAATAGCACCTACAACGTGGGTACTAAAAACTTCCACTGAAAACATGACAAAAGCTTAAAAAGGGATTTTAGAAACAAAAGAACAGAGACTAGCAAAGCTTCTTAGTAGCAGCATTGTTCTCAGTTGGGCTCTGTTTTGCTAGAGACAAGCAGAGACTCACAAGACTCCTTTAATGGGAGGTTTCCTGACTCAGCATAAGCAGCAAACCCTGCTAACAACTTAATGGTGTGTAAGAGAGCTGGCAATGGCAGTGACCACATTTCCAAGCAGACAGCATGCTGCTTGATGGCATCATAAATCAAGGTGGTGAGCACAGCTCTCAGTGCTGGTGCTAAACGTATCCCTGCCATCTTGAAAAGCAAAGTTGTTTAGCAGATAAAAGACTTGTGGCCAGAAAAAGACAAAGATTTACAGTAAAGACAGATTCACATTAAGAAAAACCTCTAAAGGTTTACAGTGTATTTTAAAATATGCGTAGGCCTAGCAGAGAAAAAGAAACAGGATAAAGTGGTTTAAAAAAGAGAGTAGGTAGGTGTGGTGGCACATCCCTTTAATTCCAGCACTTGGAAGGCAGAGGCAAGCACATCTCTGTGATTTCTAAGCGAACCTGGTATACAGAGTTAATTCCAGGACAGGCAAAAGTTACACAGAGAAATCCCATCTCAAAAAATGAAAAAAAAGAGAAGTAGAAGAAATAGAGTAATAAAAAAAAGCCACGTTAAGATGGAAAGCACACAAAGTGTCTGGATACTGTATGCTATTGTGTTGTCTTTGTATTGTTTGCCAGCTGAGGAAATAGCAACAACTGTTAAAATAAATGCTGCTGGAGTAATCCAATTTACATATTTTAAAAATGCTTTGACTTCAAAATTTAAGTCTAAAGACAGGTTACTGGGGAAAAGAATTTCTATTTTTGTTTCCACAGAAAATAAAAGCTATGGATTCTTTCCAGATTAACATGGTTTGATCAAGCAAGACCCCCTGAAGCAGTGTCCCAGGTGATCCAACATTCAAAAGAACTGGGACAAGGCAGACCACTACAGCCAGGACTTTTTCGTCTTCTTAGGATCCCCCCAAGACAGTGCCCCCTACCAGCAGGAAGCAGTTTGGAAAGAACGACACCCAAATTCCCAAATATTGTCTATAAATGTTTATTTTCATTTAAATGGGGTTGGTTATAAATGGTTAATGATCACAACCCATCTCTTTTTAAAGGTAAAAAGGGGATTATGGCATAGAAATGAATACTTTGTTTTGGAATAGATTTTCATTTATTGATACAAATTTAAGTTCAATTTTGTGATAGGTATATTTCTCCTTGTTTAGGTATTGTGTTTATATAGTTCATTTAAAAATGTAATGCATAATTTAGTACAGATTATAAATAGTTACCTATAATAGTAATATATTTCAAATGGCTAGACATTCTTCAAACCTTTCAAAGACCTACAGAATGTGGCATTTAAAATGGTTTAGGATTTTTCTCAACAGTGAGGCACAACTGCTCCTGGCAACACCAACTGCATCAGAGAGGAAGATGGACATTGAAGAAACTCAAAAGAGAAAAGAAAAAAAAAAAAAATGCCAAATTTTTAGGAAATACATGGCCAGCTATTCAGGAGTAAAGTATCATGGCTGTATTTTTTATTTTAATGTGTATGTATATGTACCATGCCATGTGGGCCTAGTGCCTGAGGAGGTTTGATGGAGGTATCAGATCCCCTGAAACTGGAGAAACAGGTAGTTGTGAGCTATCATGTGGGTGCTCAGAACCAAATCTGGGTTCTCTATAAAACCAACAAGTGCTCATAACCACTGAACCAACTCTCCAGCCCCTCGATATCTTTCTACAACTTTTAAATGGTCTGAAAACAATAAAAGTCTTTTATGTGTACAATATATACACAAAAACTCTGTATGTGTAGTGAGTGCAACGGTGACAGTGAGAAAAGAAAGGAGAATGGGGTAAGTTTGTCAGAAGGTTAATAATTGGCACATCCGGGTTGAAAGGTATGTGGATAGCCATGTGCCATCATTATATTCCTGAGGCTTAAAATCTTGAATCATGGGCAAAAGCTAATCACAGATTTTTAAGCACTGAAGAGCTTTATTGTGGGAAGTACTTTGTTATTTTCAAATTATTTTATCAAGACTGAAAGCACTTCAACCCTCTGGCAATGTATACTTTGACTTTGAATAAGAGCCACTTTAAAAAAAAAAAAAATGTGGTCTATAAAACAAATCCCTTTGAAGAATCAGAGTTTTTCTCTCCGTGATCTCTTGGCAGAGAAAACAAACAATTTGGAGAACACTGCACCTTATTCTTTGTGTATGACTGAAATATTCTATTCTTAACTTGGTAGGAAGGGGGGGGGGGTGTCATGCCACAATGCGTATGTGGAGGTTCTCTCCTTCCACTAATCTGGGAATCCAACTCAGGTCATCTGCCTGGGAGCCTAGAAAGAGCTTAAACCACCTACCCAGCCCTTAAAATATTTTTAAGTCTGCACTTACTAAAATTTCTATGCTTTTTGGTATTCCTCCTCATGCTTTACATAAATATTTTGAGGCTCATTACACATAAATTAAAAGATTTTTTATTAATATTTTATTATGTAATATTCATACATTTTGGGAAAATTTTGTGTGTGTGTGTGTGTGTGTGTGTGTGTGTGTGTGTATACTGTTAGGCTCTCTTGTAGGCAGAGTTGCTGTGTGAGAGGTAGAGAGCAAAAGAAAGAGCAATCATGGTGGTCCACGCCTTTAATCCCAGCACTCAGGAGGCGGAGGCAGGTGGATCTCTATGAGTTCAAGTCCAGGATGGTCTACAAATCGAGTTCCAGGGCAGGGTCCAAAGCTACAGAAAAACCCTATCTTAAAAAACAACAACAAAACAAACAAAAAGAAACCACTGGGTTAAATATTGTATGTGGGCAGTGCTAAATGCTACTGAAATGTTATGAATTTAATACTCAGCAGCTCAAGATGGCCTTAAAATGAGGTACTCCATTTGCCTTAGCCTCTCAGTTGCTAAGATTATAGGCCTAAGTCACCACCCTTGCCTACCAGAGTTTCCTTTTCTTTTTTTTAAAGGAAGGGAGAGGTAATATAACCATTATAATCTCAAAAAATTACACACATACATACATTTGAGGTAAGCACTGTCTGTCCCATTTTTGTAGAAACAGAAACCAAGACTTGAAGACATAGAGAGCTGTGCTTAATGTAGGTAGCAGATTAGGATCTGAAGATGTAGTTATCCCAACTTTGTATAGATAATGTTAACCAGCCCCCAGCCCTATCACAACTCTCCTTAGTACTGAGTAGTGTGAAAATCCACTGCCCATGTCCTCGATGTCATTAACCAGACTTAAAAAGAAAAACCTCAGGAAATTCTGTGAAGGCAAGAAGTATAAGCCTCTGGACCTGTGACCCAACACTAGAGCCATGTGCCATCAAGCACAAAAAGAAGCTGAAGACCAAGAAACAGCAGCAGCAGGAGCTGCACAAGTATGCAGTCAAGGCCTGAGGCAGCCAAGGCAATACAGTGCAAGATTAGCAAAAAAACAAACAAACACTAGGTGGTGTGAGCACTTAATATATTTAATGGGGGGGGGGACATTTTTATGAAAATAAAAACAAGGTTTAGTGGATAATACAAACTTTAAACTCAAGTTTCTAAATCCAGAAAAGATAAGCATGATAGCCATGCCTTTAATCCCAGCACATAGGAGGCTAAAGCAGGAGGATCTCTTTGAGTTCAAGACCAGTCTAGTCTATAGAGTGAGTTCCAGGACAACCAGGGCTACACAGAGAATCCCTGTCTCAAAAAAACCAAAACAAAAGGTACAAAGATTCTTAGACACTGATCTCAAAGCATTCAGAGTTAGGATGAATCTTGGCAACTGTCAGATTTTCCCAGTTTTCCACCCAGCAACATGCAGGAAGATAGGCTATCCCAGATTGATTATGATTACGGCAAATCACCAGCTACAACTAAAAACTTTGACAAAGGGCTGTTTTATTATGTGCCAAGTCATGATGGTGGAGATTAAATGGAAACACCATCTCAGAAAGCTGGAGAGAGGTATGAGAGCAAAGTAGCGGACTCAGAACTCAGTAAAGACCAAATAAATGTGTACTACAGAAACCACAAAGGGCACACTGTAACTTTCCATGAAACTATTCTCTCTACAACCACTCCTTCCCTTTACCCTTGTTTAAAAATTAAGTTGGGTCTCATTAGCTTTGGCTCATTATTTACAGTACAATGAGAATAGTGCTTGCCACAGAGGCCTTTTTGAAATTGCTGGAACTTTTCAAAGCCTCTCGGCAGGCTAGGAAGCCAAGCCAGGAACTGGCCACCAAATACAACCGCTAGTTTTTACCTTCAGGGAATCCTTCTGTCCTAAAGGCTCCCAAAATACTCAGAAGTCTGTGGGACAGCCAGAACATGCTTACTTATAAGGAAAAACTTACAAGTTTCTTTAGGAGCTTTATAAACATCAGTGCCTTAAGGTCAACCTGAGTTCCTTAAAACTCTCTGGTCATACCTGACTTTATATGGCATTCAAATATGACATTCCAGTCAACCCCTCCAACCATATACTGTTAAAGGGGAATATATTCCAATTCACTTTACATAAGAACTATACTGTCAAGAAAATAATGATGCCCACTAAGTTTCTGAATTCTGGAGAGCTCAGACAGAGAAAAAACAATCATATCCACACTCCATACCCACACTCCACAACCACCCCCTACCCCTTCATTCCCCCTCCCCATCCTCCCACAAAGATAGTTTGCCAACTTGTTCCAAGTCATAGGAAAGCTTAAGAAAAAATAGAAATGAGTTCCTTTAATCTGGAAAAAGAACAATAAAGAACCAGAAACTTTATTGGTTCAGTTATCATCATCGTTGTAGACATCATCATCATCACTATTACTGAGGCATGGTAGCCCTCACCTGCCTAGAATTCACTCTGTATCAGGCTGGCGTGAAAATCACAGAGATCTAACTGCCTCTGCCTACTGAGTGCTGGGATTAAAGACATGTACTACTAAATTCAAGCTCCATAATTAATTCCTTTTTTTTTTTTAAGTGTTTTATTTTTATGTGTTTGGGTATTTTTTCTACCTATATGCCTATGTACCAAATGCATGCCTGGTACCCTCAGACATCAAAAAAGAGCATGCAATCCCCTAGGAGATTAGACAAGTACAAGTGTCTGATAATTAATGATAACCACACTGGTAATCATACTGCTGTTTTCAGAAATTATAGAATTCTGATGAAGGAAAATGTAAGAATTAATTATGGGAGGGGGGCTGGAAAGATGGCTCAAAGGTTAAAAGCATTGGCTGATCTTCCAGAGGACCCTCCTTCAATTTCTAGCACCTATATGGCAGTCCACACCTGTCTGTAACTCTAGTCCTAGAGGATTGCAGCACACAGGTGGAAACACACACTCCTGACTCTTCAGAGCTGGGTATCTCTGAATGACACTGCCACTGAAACAACTCAGTATTAACACTTCTGTCTCTTGCTTACATCACTGGCTTCTGAAAACATCTGCGTCACCTTCTTTTCTTTACAGATAATGAGGGACTGGAGAGATGATGGCTCAGTGATTAAGAACACTGCAGTGGTGATGTACCCCTTTAATCCCAGCACTTGGGTGGCAGAGGAAAGTGGATCTTTGTGATTTTGAGATCAGCCTGGTATACCAGCTAGTTCCAGGACAGACAGGGACACACAGAGAAACTCTGTCTCAAAAACCTAAACAGAGAGAAAAAAAAAAAAAAAAAAACACTGTCTGCTCTTCCCAAAGACCCAGGTTCAATTCCCAGGACCCAAATGGCGGTTCACAATCATCTGTAACCCTAATTCCAGAGGACGTGATGACCTCCCCTGCCCCTCTATCTGCATCAGGCACACAAATGGTGTACTTTACATATAATAAGCACTAACAATTAAAAGAGAAAAAAATTACTTACAGTTCCTTTAAGTGAGTCTGAGAAAAAGCATTTTCTTGGATAGACATTATAGCATTGTTGTTCAAATCTCTGAAATCAAGAGAAATGCAACCTCAGTAACCATTTCTACAGTGAAGCTAAAATGTTTAAATGTCCATAAACATCTCCTGTTGACAACAAAGGTTGTTTTGTGAGGCAGTCTCAGTATTCAACCCTGTCTGGCTTTAAACTTGTTATAGAGACCAGGCTGGCAAACTCGCAAAGATTTTCCTGTCTCTGCCTCCTAAGAACTGGGATTAAAGACAGGCACCACCACACCACACCCTATGAGTAACTATATGAAATACTTACAAATACTCAAGGGATTCAAGACCAATGAATGCTTTCTGTGTAATTGACTTAATCTGGTTTCCTTGCAAGATTCTGAAATAAAATTAAATAAAATTAAATTCATTAAATATTTATGTATAGAAGGTATACTTAAGTAAAATTTAGAGTATAATACTATTAACACATTTTTAAATTACTATTTTTTTTAATTGTATATGTGTGTGTGTACATAATAATCACAGTGGTGCATGAAGGGGACAACTTGCAGGAATACATTCTGCCCTTCCATCATGTGGGTCTTGAGGATAGGTCATCTCACTCAATGGCAAACACCTTTCACTGTTGGACCACCCTCCTCCATCACCCCTTCTTCCTTTCCCTACTCTTTTTTTCCCCCCAAGATTTATTTATTACGTATACAACATTCTGCCTGCATGCCAGAAGAAGGCTCTAGATCTCATTATAAATTGCTGTGAGACACTATGTGGTTGCTGAGAATTGAACTCAGAACCTCTGGAAAAGTAGCCACTCATCTCTCCAGCCCTTAAATTATTTTTAATTATGTGTCTGTGTGTAGCGGGTAGGGGAGAGGTATGTTCTTGTGAGTGCTGTGCCTGTGAAAGCCAGAAGAGGACATGAAACCCCCTGAAGTGAAGTTACAGGTGGTTATAAGCCACCTACTATGGGTGCTGAGAACCAAACTCAGATTCTCTGAAATAACAGAAGCACTCTTACTTAACCCCTGAGCCATCTCTTTAGCCCTTTTAATGGCTGAGAGAGAAAAAAAATATACACAACTGAGAGAAAAAATATACACACCGAATTGTAGATTAATGAAAGCAAACACTTAAGAAAATTATGAATTTACTAATTAAGGCAAAGTACAACACGAAAGCTTCTGTTGAGGTTTCAGAGGCTCCTCTAAATGCCTCTAAACAGTCATCCTTACCACTAAAATACTGGTAATTTGCCAGTGCTACATGAGGTTAGATTCCCCATTTCTCTCCTTAATAAAAGATGTTCAGATTAAAGATATTCAGACAACTATAAATCTTTGGAGAAATCCTTCTCTTAGGAGACATAAAATGTTTCATGTGAGAATATTTTCTCCTATTACTAGACATATTCCCCATATATCTCACACGATTAAACATACCATCAGATCAACTGTATTTTCTCAAAACATTTCTCTTACTTGAATAGAAAACTCTATTCTGGGGCTGGAGAGGCGGCTCAGAGGTTAAGAGCATTGACTGCTCTTCCAGAGGTCCTGAGTTCAATTCCCAGCAACCACATGGTAGCTCTCAACCACCTCTAATGAGATTTGATGCCCTCTTTTGGAGCGCAGGCAGAACACTGTATACATAATAAATAAATAAATCTTTAAAAAAAAAAAAAAAAAAAAAAAAAACTCTATTCTGTAATTTAAATCCTATGGGATTGAGAACATAAATTTGTAGTCACTATGGAAATCACTATGGGGGTTCCTCCAGAAACTCAAAATAGAGCCACCATATGGCCCAGCTAAACTACTGTAAGCTACTGGTAAATATATACCTGAAAGACTCTAAGTCAATATGCCACAGCCTAGGTAGCTAATAAAATATGGATAGATAAAGAAAAGGTAGCACATACATACAACAGAATTGTATGTAGCCATAAATAAAAATGAAGTTATGAAATTTGTAGGAAAATGGATACCACCAAACATTTTCTCTCATATGCAGAACTTAGATTTAGAATTACATACTTGTGTATGATATATGTGCTAGTAGGTTATGAAACTACAAAAGGGATCATGAGAGGAAGAGATCTTAAGGGATGTGGAAAATAAAGAATGGTGCATAAGTCATAAGAAAGCAGAAGGAACGACCTGGATATAAGAAAGGGACCAACCCAAGCAGGGAGGAGGTGGGAAGAGGACAGTAAGAGAGAGGAATGAATGATAACAAACAATAATGAAACATGTATGATCATGCAGTGATGAAACCTATCTCTCACAATGCTTACCTAAAACTAATTTTTAAAAAAATTTTCATAGGAATATTTTATAAATAAAAAGTGCCTAAACAACACAGTATTTGACAAACAAAGCTCCCTCCTTTAGGAGATGGTAGGAAAGCTCTGAATTTCTGGCCATATAAAATAAACATTACCCAATAACATTTACAACTGTTTCTTGAAAAGACATCTATTAGATAAACACAAACATCACAGATACATACAATTTAGTGAGACTTTTGAGTCCAGCAAAAGCTTCACTAGCATCTTCAATGGCCCATGAAATTTCATTATTTCTCAAATCTCTGAAAGTGTCAGGAAGAAAAAGTTGTTAGCCAATATGACTACTATACCACTAGGCAGCAACCTGGTATGGCAGCATAAAAGGATACATGCTAATTTTAACCATTATTTATGGTGAAGACTCAGTCCTGCTTTTTAAAGGAATATTTGTGATACACAGAAAAATAAATAAATTAAAGCAGGCATGGTGGCACATGTCTTTAGTCCTAGCACTCAGGAAGCAAAGCCAGGAGGATCTCTGTGAGTTCCAAGCAGCCTGTTTTATATTGTGAGCTCCAGAACAGCCAAAACTTCATAGAGAAACCCTGTCTCAAAAATAAATAATAAGAACAAATGAATGAATAAATAAATAAGCCAAGCAACCTGCTAGTTAATCACATGTAATTGTACTAGTCTATTAAAAATTGTAGATGGGCTCCTACAAAAAAGGAGGATTTCAAAATAAAGAAGATTTATAAAGCTTACAAATATCCTTTTAGACTCATGGGATTTCTGGGTGTTCCAAGCCTTCCTCTGGGCCCTTAAACTTAAAATAGCTCAAAGAGTAATACCAACACAGAATTTTACAGCTCAAGAGCAAGCTAACATTCCCTTTGGGAAGCAAATATGGTATCCCCCACATGCCAGAATGGTCACTGTGTTTTCTTGAAAAGTATGTCCTTTTAAAACCCACTATTCCATTCTCATAGGAAGTACAATTATATACATCATGTGTGGATAAAGTATCAGTTATATTAAAAATATTTCATCATTTTTGTTTTCTAAAGCTATCTTATATTAAATAAAGCAAATACTTTCTGATTTATAAGACTATATATATAGTATGAATGCCAAGAGAGGTTTCTTGTTTTACCTTCTTCAAGTAAAATGCTAACATAACTCATTTTATTTTATTATCAATTCTTCAGGACATTCCCCCTCCTCCACAGCAGAAAATAATAGGAATTATTCATCCAGAGAGGCATTGTGGTTCATGCCTATAACCCTAGGACTCAGGAAACTAAGACAGAAAGATGGAAAATTCAAAACACAGCAGGATCTTGTCTCAAGAGACCAAAAAAAGAAGAGAGAAAGAGAAAGAGGAAGAGGACAGGGGAGGAGAGGGGAGGGGAAGGGAGGGGAGGGGAGGGGAGGGGAAGGAAGGGGAGGGGAAGAAAAAGGTAAATGGGCTGGGGAGATAGCTCACTGGGATAAGAACAATAGCTGTTCTTTCTTAGAGGTCCTGAGTTCAATTCCCAGCAACCATGATGTGGTGGATCAACCATCTATAGTGGGATCTGATGAATAAAATAATTTTTAGGGGGAAGGGATAGAACCCATGAGATACAAACAAAGTACAGGGAAAACAAAACAAAAAAAAAAAAAAAACAGAAAAGTTTACAGGGAAAAGAAAGCAGGGGAGTAGGAGAAGAGGAGGAAAGAAGGAAAAGGAAAGGGTGGAAAAGAATCAATTAAAGCTATGAACATGGAAAAACCTCTACCCCTAAGAAAACCTGATATTTGATAAACTAATTTAAAAACTAAAATTTAAGAAGATCACAGAGTTTTAATGGCGGTACCATGTATGAGAGAATAAAGATGCTACCATAAGTCATATGCTGTTAAATGAGAACCCCAGGACCAGGGTGGGCTACCTCCCACAAGTTATTAGACAGAAAGGCCCCAAAGGTCCTCAAAACAATGCAAGCAATCGCTACTGTTGTTGGTTGCCCACCAGAACTAGATGGCAAGACACGACTGCTGCAGGTACCACATGTTTTGGTCTCAGAACAGAGAAATAAAACTAGATGAAGCTGAAAGCTTCCTTCCTGTGGGCTAACCTCATAGTGCTGGGGAAACACTGTTATCAACAATCTTACTCAGCTGTGGGCCCTGTATGCAACACTACTTGCAAGGCTTGCAAGACATGATATACCAACTGGTATTAATATCAACAAGTCTGTTATCCAACCACTTTGTGATTGGATTTGAGGCCTGCTCCATAAACATGGTCAAAAGTTCATGGCTAGGGAAGGCGTGGGCCCTAGTGGAGAAGCAACTGCTGTTATTTTCCTAATGAACATGATGTGCCCAACATCTGACTTCTACATGATTGATTATGACTATAGATTAGTGATGCTGAATATTTTTGATCAGAGAAGCTTCTTTGTAGAGTGGGCCAGCAATTAATGACAAAAATCATTACTGGTCAAAGTAAAGAAAACAAGAGTATTTAATACTCAGCCATAGTGGCTGAAGAAATGCCTCAGAGGTTAAGAGCACTGGCTGCTCTTCCTGAGGTCCTGAGTTCAAATTCCCAGCAACCACATGGTGGCTCACAACCATCTAGAATGAGATCTGATGCCCTCTTCTGTCATACAGGCATACATGCAGGCAAAACACTATACCTAATAAATAAATCTTTGTTTTGTTTTTTGAGACAGGGTTTCTCTGTATGGTTTTGGAGCCTCTCCTGGAACTAGCTCTGTAGACCAGGCTGGCCTCGACCTCACAGAGATCCACCTACCTCTGCCTCCTAAGTGCTGGGATTAAAGGAATATGCCACCAACACCTGGCTTCTAATAAACAAATCTTTAAAAATGGAAAAATACTCAGCTGTAAATGGGAGAACACACACACACACACCAAGGTTGAGGGAATATCATGGAAGAGGGAGTGGGAAAAATACAAGGGCAGAAAGAAGGGGTAGAATGTTGTGGAGCACTGTCCTCCAGGCATGACATAACATAACAATCTTAAACTCCCAGAAGCTGTGATTACCTATATAAGATGAGCCCATTTCCTGATAGGAAACCATTTGTCAGAAGGGTTATTGCTGTCCCATACTTCACCCCACCCCACCCCACCCAACTCTTGGCCTCCTGAGCAGGTCCTGGCTTTTCCTTACCCTCTTCTACAGTGCCTGGTAGACAAGTGTTATGTTGAAGAACACAAACCTCTTGTCTTGTACTTTGGTATTACAGATGTGCTACTAGTGCAATAAAGTAAAGGCTTTCTGCCCATAAGAAAGTAAATTTTATAAAGAAAAAAATATATAAGGCCCATCAACATACTGGAATAGAGGGAGAAGGGACTCACAAGGCTCCACACCTCACTGAGAATTTACACATAGTTAATGGTTGATGGGGAAGGAAGAGACACTTCCTTCAGTCTCATGGCCACTAGTACCTGAACCAGACTCCTAAAAGCAACCTTAATGAAATTCATCAGTGGTGCTGCTATTGATTACTGGCCTTATGTGTGCTAGGACAGTGCTCCACTGAACAAGGTCAATAATCAATAACAGCAGCAGCACCACATGTACAACCACTTTATACACACACACAATTTAGCCAGACATGATAATACATGCCTATAATCCCTGCACCTGGAAAGCAGAACTCAGAGTTCAAATCCAACCTAAGTTACACATTTAGATCTTGTCTCCAAAAACCAAACAGATGAAAAAGGTTAGTTTCTTTGGGGCAAAGCATGAAGATGTAGCTCAGTGGTAAAGTAATGGCCTAGTGTGCTCAAGTTTTAATCTATGGATTACTGCCCCCAAAGACCCACAAATCACAAACTACTACTAGAGAACAGACTGCTATGCTATACATGTGACAAAGCCAGAAGTTCTGGTACTCTATCCATCAGGGAAACAAGACAATGAATGCATTCTAACACTGCCAACTGGCATGGAGAGGCTTTGCTGTTATAAGATTAACTCAGATTAAAGTATAAGCTGTTATAAGATTTATTTATGGGATACAGAACAAAAAAAAAAAAAAGCACAAAATACTAGCATATATCCATTTTCATATTGATTACTTATTTTCATTCATTTGCTTAGTTTCATTCTAAAACAGATTTTTAAAAAACAAAGAAAAAAGAAACTTACAATGTCTGAAGATTGGAAAGAAACCTAAATACACCATCAGCAATATGAGTGACTCTATTGTCCCCTAAATTCAATTTCTCCAGTAAACTCAAACCCACAAAGGCAGATTCATCAAGGCGGGTCAGCTGGTTATAGGACAAATCCCTAAAAAAGCAAGAAACATTGAAAGTCAAAAATTATTGTATTTAGCCCAATACAAACTTTACTTCACTGACATGCTAAGTTTGGTGTTCTAACAAAGCCTGAGGAAACAGGAACACTAGATCTCATGACTACCATGAGCATAATTTACTCCACTCTGCTCTAGTCTCATACCTTCCCATGAAACACCACTCAATACTTACAGTTCAGATAGTCTCTGGCAGAACTCCCATGCATCAGGGCTGATTCTTTCAATAGCATTCTGGCTCATATACAGTTGCTGTAACATTCGCAAGCCATACAGCCACCCCTTATTCACTCCTGTAAGGTTGTTATGTTCCAGTTCTCTGTACAATCAGAGAGAAGCGAGTAACTCAAAACAAGGCATTCAGCACCAATATTTTAAATCTCCATTAAATGTTTTGACAGACAGACACTTTTGCTTAACTCTAGTGACCCAAGAAACTCAAGATCTAGCCCTAAAAGGACTAAGAATCTATAAAACCAACACACCAAGTGGTACAGGATTCCTGGTTCAGATAAATTCTGGTAATTTTGGTCAAAACAACATAATTTATTTTTATATTGAAAAGCTTAAGAATGATAACAAAAATATCAGTTAACAAAGAAAAAAGAAAACCAAAACCTTAAGAGTCTGTATGAAAGCAAGGGGCGTAGTATGTGTCAGGCCCTGGGTTCAATCTTGGATGGGAGGAGAAAGGGAGAAGAAAGTGGATGTTGTTTCCATTTTACCACACATCAGAAAGACCAAGTACCTCTGTTATTTAAGCAACCACTCTAGTTATTTGGCATTAAAAGCCCAGAACGATTCCTCCCAACTCTCCCCATCCTGGTACTTACAATTCTTCCATATTATTCAACCCAAAAAATGCTCCATCTTTGAGTTTGCTAATTCCATTTCGTTGCATTTTCAATGAGCGTAAGGAATCAAGTCCTTGGAATGTAAGACCTTCTATGATTTTAATCCTGTTTCTTTTTAGTTCCCTTTAACCAAAAAAAAAAAAAAATTACAGTTAGAAAATTGGCTGAGTTACTCTTACAATAATTTAAAAAAGAAAAACTTGTGTAAAGGAAAACTTGTCTCTTATAATCCATCAATTTTGTTACTCACAAGAATTGGAGATGAGGCAGCTTGAAGACTTTAGGTGGAATCATGCTAATTCGGTTCCGGTTTAATTTTACCACCAATAAAGAACCTGATAAGTTGTCAAAGCAACCGGCCTCCAATGTAGTTATCCTATTATTACTTAAATTCCTAAAATGACAAGGTAGCAGCAAAAGAAAAGAAACAGTGATAACTAACAAGGTCTGCAACTCTGATTCCAATCCCATCACTTAACTATACACATTTTGACATATCATTAATCCAAATCAGGCTACTTTTTTTTTCATGTCAGACAAAAGTCATAAGCCAAGGTTGCAACAAGGTCATGAGAGGCACATATCATGCAAAGGCATGAATACCCAATCATCATGCTTATGAATCCAAAAAGAATCTTAACTGATATTGTGTGTGTGTGTGTGTGTGTGTGTGTGTGTGTGTGTGTGTGCATGTCTATGTGTTATCCAGGTGGTATGCACAGTGTGTCTATGTGGGTGTAGAAGCCAGAGCAGAATGGGGGAAGAGAACAACCTCTATTATTCTCTGACTTATTACCTCAAGACAGGGTCTCTCATGGAACCATCATTTTGGCTAGGCTGGCTGGCCATTGAACTCTTGGGATCTGCCTCTCACTATCCTCAATGCTGGGATTACAGGCACACACAGCCATGCCCCTATTTTCATACAGGTGTTTGGGATTTAAACTCAGGTCCTTGTGCTTGCAGAAGCAAGCTCTTGTACCCACTGAGCAATCTTCTCAACTCCTTAACTGCTATTTTAGTTCATAAATCATTTAATTACTTTCTCCCTTCATCTACAAAATTTAGCTCAGTGATGGAATGCATATGGCAAGGTCCTGGGGGTTTGAATCTAGCACTGAAAAATAAGGAGAAGATGGGACGTGGTGGTGCACACCCTTAATCCCAGCACTTGTAAGACAGAGGCAGATAGGTCTATGAGTTTGAGGCCATCCTGGTCTACATGGTAAGTTCCAGGCCACCCAGGAATACATAGTGAAACCCTATCTCAAAACAAAGGGGGGAGGACTGTGGGGGTGACAGTACTGGTTCTACTTCATTTAGGATGTTACGAAGTAGGGTGCATGAATATGTTTTAGAAACTGGCATGCATGCTATTACCATCATTATACAGGGCAAGCTACTGTTTAACAAATAGTAACAAATCATTCCTATTTACTTTTTTACAAATATGCTGGTTAGGACTGGAGGTGTGGCTCATAGGACAGCAACTGCCAAGCACCAAGATTCCCAGTACCAAAATAAAAACTCTCAAACTAAATCTCGGGTTGATAGGATGGCCTAGGGAACACCTGCCAAACAAGCATAAAACCTGAAATCCATCCCTGGAACACACTGAGCACTAGTGATACATGTCTTTAATCCCAGCACTAGGGAAGCAGAGGAGGGAAGATCTCTGAGTTCAAGGCCAGCCTGGTTCACAGAGTGAGTTCCAGAACAGCAAGGACTACCCAGAGAAACCCTGTCTCCAAAAAAAAAAAAAAAAAATGAGAGACAGACAGACAGACAGATATGGAAGAAAAAAACAATTCCACAAAGTTGTCCTCTGACCTCCACAATGTCACTGTAGGATATGTGTATTACATCAATCTATGCACAATAACAAACAACTCGGACTTCACTCTCAACGTCTAGCAATTTTTTTTTCCTGGCAAGAAAGTACTTTCTTTTCGGGTGAAGTAGAAGAATAAATAACTCCAAAAGCCCCAAACTAAGCTTGTTTTACACATGGATATCAAAATTAAATAAACAACAGACATCTGAGGGAATGTGGTTAACCAATAAATGACAGAAATGCACTTTAAAGTAAATCCAGAAAGCAGGCAGTATACCAGTTACTGCTCCCTTGCAGTTCACTCAATAAACTATTCTTCCAATTAATTCAGTAAATCTGGGTCTCTATTTTACTTACAGGTATTTCAGCGACATCTGAGGAAATGAAGATGTCTTGATTTCTGATATTATATTCGAACTGAGGTCTAAACTCTCGAGAGCAGAGTAAAGCTGCAATGCTTCTGCATTTATTTCTGGTATTAAATTATGGACTCTACAAAACAAGGATTATACTCAGGTTATTGCCACAAGGATCTAACTAATTAGGATAAACATTATAGGTACTTGAAAAAAATGCAACAGAATTGTTATATTACAGTGAAAGCAGAGTGACAGCAGCTATTGGTTCTCCAAAACAGAGATTTCTAGACACACACACACACGCACGCACGCACGCACGCGCACGCACGCACGCACGCGCACACACACACACACACACACACACACACACACACACACACACACACGAGATTCATAATTAAATACAAGATCTGAAATCTTAACTTACAATGAAAGCAGAGTAATATTAAGTGTTGGTTCTCCAAAATATGGGATCTCTGTTAGCTCATTGTAATTCATTTTCCTAAACAGAAGAGAAAACAGTTTTGAAAGTTTAATGGTGGAAATTACCTCCTAAATTCTGGTTTTTGGCTCATATCCTAGTGTGCCAAAATTTGAAAAGCCCTATAATACAGAATAAATTAGACTAATAAAACTGTGGTTTTTAAGAAATTAGAATTTTCTCTTTTGTAAGAGTATTATTTCTAATTATGTGAGAAGAGGAGGGTTATACACATTAAGTGCAGTGCCTTTGGTCCCCTGAAGCTTGAGTTACAGGCAAGCCATCCAAATATGAATGATGGGAACCAAACTCAGGTCCTCTACAATAGCAATATGTGTGCTTAACAGCTGAGCCATCTCACCAGCTCTGAGAAATCAGGAGTTTTAATGTGTTTCTTCATAGTATCTACCATTAGCATCAGTATTAAATGCTAGATGTGGTTTTAGCACACCTTAATTCTATTACTTGAGAGGAACAGGAAGAAGTTCAAAACCAGCCTGGACTATAATGGAAAGACCCTTTCTCAAAAAGCAATAGCAACAAAAGTCAGTATTATAAAGGCTTGTGCCAGATATGATGATACATGCCAGCAACCTCAGACTGTAGGAGACAGATGTGGGAGGATGCACAACTCCAAGGCCAGCCTACACAGAACATTCTAGACCAGTCTAAGCTACACAGAAAAATTCCATCTTTTTAGAAAGGGTTGAGGGGCTGAAGAGATGGTTCCATTGTTCATAGCACTGGGTGCTCTTCCAAGATCCAGGTTTGATTCCCAACACCCATACAGCAACTCACAACTGTCTCGATCTCCAGTTCCAGGGTATCTGACTTCCTATTCTGGCCTCTGTGGACCCTGCATGCATGTAGTACACAAACACACATGCAGGCAAAATCCCATACACATAAAATAATGAAAACTCTTTTTTAAAGGGGATTAAGAAGTAATGCAATTACATTTTAATTTTCAAAATGTTTAAAAAGGAGAGTGGGATGTAGCTCAGTGGTAGGACAGTAGGGTAGCTAGCTATGAACTATCTCACATGGTTGTTGGGAATGGAACTCAAGTCCTCTAGAAGAGCAGCAGGTGCTCTTAAACACTGAGCCATCTCTCCAGCCCTTCAATTCTTCTCATAGCATCTCTAGAGTAAATATTCCCAAATTCAGTTTGAAGAAATGGTCCAGGCAGTAAAGTGTTTGCTAAGCAAACATGATCAAGTTTAGATCCCTAGCACCAAAGTAAAGCTAAATAGAGTAGTACATATCTGTACACCTACTACTGAGATAGGAAAAGTAGAACTAGGCAGATCCCTAGTAGTGAATGACCAGCCAATCTAGCTGAATCAGTGAGGGCCAGGTTGAAAGATGCTGCCTCAAAAACTAAGGTAGAATGAGACCAAGAACCTGAGGCTAGATGGTCATAGGCCCTAGGGGGAAATCTACTAATATTATTCTGCTAAATGAATTAAGCAACTCTTAAGGTTGCTTAAGATCAATGTATCTCTGAACCCTTATCAGAGAAGCTTCTCTGTGAAGTAGAGAGTAATTAATTGAGCAATGCTCAACCCTAAACAGGATATCTGTATCATATCACCCCCATCAAGGTTCAGGGATGTATGAGAAAGAGGGGATAGAAAGATCCTAAGAGCCAGAGGTAAGGAACAACTTCAAGGACAGCTCCTTAGACACAACAGGGCAAATGTACACATGAACTCACAGAGAATGCAATGGTATGTGCAAGACCTGCACAAGCTCAGCCAGACAAAACCCCAAGGGGAAGTGAACACAAAATCCAACTCCAAGACAAAAAGTCATTTACAATTGGTAACTGCTGGGAGAGGGAATCGGTTTTCTTCAATGAAGTCATACTGAGGATATCAACCACAAGCAGGGAAGGCTACATGTTCAGGAATAGCTTGCCAACACAAATTAGACTCCATGTTTGTTTAGGGATTTTACTTGTTTGTTTAGGTTTTTTTTTTTTTTTTTTTTTTTTTTTTTTTTTAAGAGAGAGAAAAAGCTTGGTGGCAGAGGCAAGTAGATTTTATGAGTTCAAGGTCTGATCTACAAAGTGAGTTCCAGGCTAGCCAGTGCTACCGTGAGGCACTGTTTCAAAAACATAAAAACAAAAACAAAAAACTCCAGGCAACACTTAGGAGGCAGAGGCAGATCGCTGAGTTCAATGCCAGCCTGGGCTAGGCTACAGAGTGGATTCCAGAACAGCCAGGGCTATACAGAGAAGCCCTGTCTCAAAAGAAAAACAAAATCAAAAACAAGATAAATATATAGATAGACTATGAAGATGTGTGAGGATCTGGGAAAATCTAGGAGGATCTGGGGGAAGAGAAAAGAATATGGTCAAAATATACAAACTTCAGGCTGGAGAGATGGCTCAGAGGTTAAGACCACTGTTTGCTCTTCCAGAGGTCCTGAGTTCCATTCCCAGAAACCACATGATGGCTCACAGCCATCTATAATGAAATCTGGTGCTCTCTTCTGGTGTGCAGATATATATGGAGGCAGAATATTGTATACATAATAAAATCTTTAAAAAAAAATACGAACTTCTCAAAGGATAAATAAAAACATTATTTTAAATAAATAAGGTAGACAAACAATTCAGGATGACAATGTTCATCTCTGGACTCCACAAGTAAATACAACAGACAAGTATGTACATATGTACGTACATACATACATACACACACACCCCAAAAATACTCAAATTCATAATTATTTCAAAGACTTTAATACTGAATAAATAAAAGTAACTTACACTTCTTGTAATGTTTGTGATTCCAAGCTGATGTTCCAGATAGACAACCGATTATGACTCAAATCCCTGAAAGAAGGCAAACAGCTTAGTGGTAGAAACTGGACCTCATACAAAAATAAAACAAAACAGGGGCTACGTAGATACATCAATGGTAGAGGAACCAAGACCTAGGTGCCCAAGGAAGGGAGGAAGTACAAAACTAAAATGGGAATACTGGGGGCTGGACAGATGGCTCAGACGTTAAAGGCCAGGCTCACAAACAAAAATAAAATGGGAACACTGGAAGTCCTACTATAGGTAAAATTTTTAAAGATTTATTTTAGGCAGGTGTGGTAGCACATGCTCTTAACCCCAGTACTCAGGAGACAAAGGAGGAAGACCACTCAGGCAAAGGCAGAAGATTTAGAACAGTCTGGTCTACCTATTAAAAGTTCCAGGCCAACCGGAGCTATATAGTAAGACCCTGTCGATAGGTAGGTAAGTAGATAGTAAACAAAACCAAAGAAACAAAAGATTTCTTTTTGTTTTCAGTTATGTTCACATGTGGGTATGTGCATGGGAGGGTGCCCATGGAAGCCAAAGGCGTCAGATTCCCCTGAAGATAGGGTTATAGGCACTCTGCAAGATCCCCTCTTCAAAAGTAGTGTGTTCTTAACTTCTGAACTCCCTAAATGTGAATTTAGGGCATGGTGCTGAGTTGTCTGTAATCTCAGCACTAAGAAGGGAGAGGCATGAGGATCATCCAATTTGAGGTTTGCCTGGTGTCAAGTAAACTCTAGGGCAGCTAGGATTACATAACAAGACCATGTCTGGCCCACCCCCAAAAGTCAACTGAATTTTACTATTACCAAAAGAAACGCTTAATGAAGAAGTCTGTCCAAATTTCAAAACAGATCTAATACTTTCCCACTTTTAACTTTTTTTAGTAATTTAGAATGTATTAATATGATTCAACCATAAAAAAGCAAAACACAACTATGGTGGTCCATACCTATAATCCCAGCTCTTGGAAGGCTGAGATAGGGGGAACATAAGCTACAGTCCAAACTGGACTATATAGCAAAATTCTGCCTCAAAAACAAACAGGTTGGAGAAGTAGACAGATCTGTTACTTAGTGAGAAACTGAGACCCTCCCAAACAAACAAACAAAATCAAACTATAAAAGGACAGAAAGTCTTCCATCCCTGTCTCCAGCTTCCTAACAATTTGTCTTTTTCCTATAGCAACAAATGAAACTACTGTGTGATTGCAGTCCTCCAAATGTTTTATGCATTCACCTACCAATTCTTACATAAATGATAATGCACACATTTTGTTCCTTGCTTTCTTCACTTAACTACAAGTTTATCTCTTGTAGTGATTATATAGTACCAGATCAGCTGTAAACAAATCTGAAGGTAGATGTCAAGTCAAAATGAGAGTTTCTATACTAAAACTGGAATTAAGCTGTGTATGCAGTGGTGATACACAAAGGCTAACTCTGGAGTGCAAGGCTAACCTGGCTTCAAGAGTAGTGTGTTCTTAACTTCTGAATTCCCTAAATGTGAATTTAGGGCATGGTGCTGAGTTGTCTGTAATCTCAGCAAAACCCAGTCTCAAAAAAAAAAAAAAAAAAAAAAAAAAAACTGATCACATCCTTCAGTGAATCTGTTCTTCCTAAAAGGTGCTTCTGGAGAAGGTAATAAATCTCATTCAAATTATGTTGACAATGGTGACAGTTCTGGCTTAATATTTATTAAGTGGCAGACAGTCTTCTTCATACTACTAGTTAAATTAGCACATAGCTACAAGGCAAACATATTTACAATCCTCACTTTGCTGATATATAAAACAAGCATACAAACTAATAGATTATCAATCCAAAAGTCACACAACTAAAAGTAGAGAAGCTATTAATTCAAATTTCATCCCATCTCTAGCAAGTAGTTTATTAGTGTAGAAATTTCACTGAAGTTCACCATGAGTTTAAACTTTTAAACAGCTTTTTACAAATTTACCTGGATGGTTCCTATAGTCTTTACAATGTTAAAGTGGAATCTAGCCCACACAAGCTGTTTGACCAAGAAACCTACTTATGTTACATTAGGGCTAGTAAGAGGGACACACTGGAGAAATACTACAGATCAGTTTATCTCACTGTGCTGCCACGGGCAGCTGGCAGGTGCATGCAGGTTTGAATGATGCCTCTATCACAACACAACAATTGGTTCTCAGATTCATGCCTGTTCATCTGTAATTTTGGCCACTTTCATTTAAGAGTTTAATTTACACTGTGACAAAACTAAGCATTGTCATTGTTTTTTAATTAATGGTACTGACATAGATCTTTTTTTTTAATGATTTATTTTCATTTTGTATGCACTGGTGTTTTGTCTGCACATATGTCTGTGTGATGGTGTCTGATTCCCTATAACTGGAGTTAGAAAGTTACGAGCTGCCATGTGGGTGCTGGGAATTGAACACAAGTCCTCTGGAAAAACAGCCAGTGCTCTTAACCACTGAGCCATCTCTCCAGCCCCATAGAACGATCTTTTAAAATATTTTATTTAATAGAAATTATTTGGGCTGGACAGTGGTGGCACACACCTTTAAACTAAGCACTTGGGAAAGAAAAACAGGCAGATCTGAGTTCAAGGCCAACCTGGTTTACAGAAAAAATTCTAAGATAGCCAGGGCTACACAGGGAAACACTGTCTCCAAAAACCAGAAGAAAAAAAATTTATTTGATCAAGGACTGTCTGTATTAATGCTAAGTGACACCCATGGATAAAGACCAGGTTTAAATCCCCTATACCCATACAAATACCATGTGGACCTGGAAGCCCACCTATAATTCCAGCACTTAGAAGGCAAAAACAGGATCCCAAGAACAACCTGGCTAGATAGACTAATAGGTTCAATGAGCTCTAGGTTTAGTTGAGGGACCCCTGCTCAAAGAAACACTCCCAACACCAACCTTGAGCCTCCTCACTCATGTGCACACATGTGCACCCCATACCTGCACAGATACATATGCCCACACATACGCAAACATGACATGAATACATTACATACACATAATGATAAATTAACTACCAGGAAGATTTAGAGTTCGGTAAGACATCACCAGCACTGCTGTGATTAAAATGAAAGTCCCAACTAGTCCCTTCAACTATCTCCAAAATGTACTTAGCAATCAGTAACTTTCCTGTATTTTCTAACACTACAATATGAGTATTAATAGATAACTGATCTCAATGAAGGCTTTATCACTCCAAGTTATAGATTCCCCTCCCACTTATGCTACAGGGAAACAGATGCAATAAGCAATGAATTATTAAAGTGCTTAATATCACCCAGAGTCTGAGGTGCCATTACTGTGGTTGTGCAGTGCTCTGAGGGTATAAATTATTTACAGAATGCTCACACAAGTAACAAATTCTGCAAGTCAACTACAAAAAAATTCCCTGCAGCCACAAAGATACAGGAATTTTCTTCTGCTCAGTCAGGTATATCCACTTATGTGTCAATGATCTTTTTTGTTTTCAAGAATCAACAGCATTAGTCAGGCAGTAATATTGCACACCTTTAATCCCAGAGGCAGAGGCAGGCAGACTTCTGTGAGTTCCAGGCCAGCCTGGTTCCAGGACAGTCAGGGCTACACAGATAAAACAGCACTAGGGAAGCAGAGGCAGGTAGACCTCTGTGAGTTTGAGGCCAGCCCAGCCTACAGAGTAATTTCCAGGACATCCAGGGCTACACAAAGATACCCTATCTCGAAAACAAACAAAAGAGAAGTGGAGCTACTGATGCAATATGCTGATCATCTTGTTTTGTGGGTCTTAGAACTGGTTTGCAAGAGGAAAGAAGAATAATTTTGAGCTATGGGTTAGAGAAGCTCTAGAATGTTAAGAGGCAGAAGTTAGTGAGCCACACACTGATACCAAAATGCTGATAAGCGCATAAACAGTAGAGGTTATGTTCTTGAGACTTCAGAAAACAAGGACTCCATAGGGAATTAGACTAGAGGCCATTCACATTACACTCTGACAAAGAACATGGCTGTATTCTATGTTTTGAAATTTTTGGTAAGGTTCAATTCAAAATAATTGACTATGTTTGATGGAAGGAATTTCAAGAAAACATACATTCAGACTGTGGCAGGGTTACTATTCAGTATGCTTAATAAAGTTTATAGTAAGATTCCAAATCAGAAAGTGGAAAAGATATGAGAAATGAACAGTTGAGTTGGGAAAAGAACATGAACCTGCTTAAAGTAGTGAGTATGGACAAATCAGCTACATTTTGTTGAGACTGGCACCATTAAGGAAAAACTGCACACTTCCCACAGAGACAAGAAAGATGTCTTGAGTAGAAGACACCATACATCAAAGGCTCCAACTTGTAAAAATATAAATTCATTTGAAAAGAGAATACCTGAACTTAGAATACAGCCACACAAATAGCCTCACAGGGAAATAAATGTTTTCAGCTAGGCAAGCACTCAATAGCCCCCATAGCTGTGGTCCAATAAGATTAGGTAGCTGGGCATCTCCAACATAGTATTTATTGTCTACATGGCACTAGTTTTGCAAGCACACAGAATGCAAGAGTGGGAAATCTTGGAGGCTTGAGCCAAGATTCCAGAAAGCCAAGCCAGGAAAACTATAGCAGTATCAAATGCCCTAAATAGGCTGTACATGCATCTGTGGAGAGGATACCAAAGGTACAATAGAGAACCTAGGATACTGGCAATGCCAGAAATGTGTTAAGTTCAACAAGGAAAACTGAAGGCACCAAGTGAAGTAGGCCCAATAGAAAAACCACATATCACTACTGCAAAATATCTGGAAAGATGGTGCTGCCCAAACCCATTGGAGAACTGAAGGTGCTATCAGAGCCCTAGACACCAGACACAGAGCTGCAGGATCTGGCGTCTGCTCTGCCAAGTTTCAGTTTTCTTTTGGTCTGAACTTTTTTGTTATGAATCCATTTACTCTTTAGAAATAATGTTTATACCATTATACATTAGAAGTAGGAACCTGTCACATGAAAAATAAATGACCTGGAGACTGATACTGAGGTTCAAACTTCAAGCTGAATATCAGAAAAGCAAAGCAGCTGGCTACTAGCTTCTTGCCTTTACCTCAGGCTGAATGGGTTGATCCTGTATCCACAAGTTCTCTCTAAACTTCAGACTGTAACCTCTCTTCAGCATGGCTGGAGAATGAATGCCTCATACTGACTACTTGATCCTGTCTCTTATACCCACCCCTCTAGTGCTGGTTTTAAAGGTGTGAGCTATAATTTTCTTTTAGAGTAATTCAATCTTGTGTAGATCTGAGTGGCCTTGGACTTAGAGAGATCCATCTACTTCTTAATTCTGAGTCCTAGGATTAAAGATGTGTACCACCATCTTCTAGCTTCTGGCTGCTAGAATTAAAGGTATGTATCATACCTAATCTCTATAGCTAGAGGTTGACTTTGCTTTTCTGAATCTTCAGTAAAGCTTTAATAAATCACAAATAATGTACCACTATAAGAACTTTGCTTTCTGATTTTACAAGAGGCTCCCAATTAAGACTTCCTTGGTCTTAGATGAGACTTCGAGCTTTTGTTTGTTATGATTTTTTTTTTTTTTTGCTTTTGGTTTTTTTGTTTGCTTTTCAAAACAGGATTTCTCTATATTGCTTTGGAGCCTGTCCTGGAACTCACTCTCTAGACCAGGTTGGCTTCAAACTCACAGAGATCTGCCTGCCTCTGCCTCCTGCATACTGGGAAAAGGTGTGCACCACCAATGCCCAGCTGTGTTTTTGTTTTCCAAGACAGGGTTTCTCTGTGTCACCCTGGCTGTCCTAGAACTCAATCTATAGACCAGGCTGGCCTTGAACTTAGAGATCTACCAGCTTCTGCACCCTTAGTGCTGGGATTAAAAACATGTGCAACTACTGCCCAGTTGAGACTTTGGACTTCTGAACAGTGTTGAAACTCTTACAAGTTTATAGAGACTAGGGAAGACTTAACTAGAATATTCAGCACAAGCTAATGGTCTCCATGTAGTAAAGAATTAACCTGTTCACAACTATTCCAAAGGAACAAGTGGAAACAACTTAGTTATTGAATGAAAACAGAATGAGGGACCAGTAAGATAACTCAGCAGGTAAAAGTGCCTGCTGCCAAATCTGGCACCCTGAATTCAATACCTCGGACCCATATGGAAGAAGAAAAGAACTGTCTTCCATAGCTTGTCTCTGACCTCCACATATGTACCACAGCATGTGCCCACCCTTTACACTAAATAAATAAATGTAATTAAACAAACAAACAACCCTTACAACCCCCTCCAGGTGTAATGACTTGTCACTTGGGAGGCAGATACAGGCGGGTCTTTTTGAGTTCAAGGCCAATTTGGTCTATGGAGAGAGTTCCAGGCCAGCAGGCAGACAAAGAAAGGGATTAGGAACAATGCCAGTTCTCAACATGTAAGCCTGTGGGAGATATTTCATATTCAAACCACAACACCAACTATACAGAATTCTGAAAAAGGAGCACCACATCAACCTGTTGTGGTAGTCCACACAAGTAGGATAGGCTGAAGTGGCGAAGAAGAGGTAGAAGGACTACAAACAAGTTCAAGGCTAGCCTGGGCTATACTTTTATGTTGGTAAAATGGCTCAGAACAGCGGTTCTCAATCTGTAAGTCGAACCATTTTGGGGGTGCTGAACACCCTTTGTCAAGGTTCACGTAAGAACATCAGAAAACATGGATATTTACATTACGATTCACAACAGTAACAAAATTATGAAGTAGCAATGAAAATAATGTTATGGTTGGGGTCACCACAACATGAGGAACTGTATTAAAGGGTCACAGCATTAGGAAGGGTAAGAACCACTGGCTCAGAAGATGAAAGTATTTGCCACCAAGCTTGAGGGTAAAAGTCTGATCAGCTGGGACACATATGGTAGAAAGAGAGAACCAACTTCCACGAGTTATCCTCTGACCTCCACACATGGTCATATATACAAACAATAAATAAAATGCAATAAAATATTTTTTTAAAAAGTTACAATTTCACCTGGTCCTCTAATCTATGTATTGGGTGTGTGCTTAATTAAATGAAACACAATACCAAGTTCTGTGCCCAGAGAATCCAATTTTGCAAAACCAAATATTTTAGAGAATTTCTAAGACAGAGAATCATAAACCATACCTAACAAATTTGAAAACAAAACACTGTGCTTGAGGTATTGCTATATAATACAGCAGTTGCCTAACATGACTAAGAACCTAGATTTATTTATCCATATTTTATGTACATTGGTGTTTGCCTGCATGTATGTCTATGTGAGTGTGTCAGATCCCCTGGAACAGAAGTTGTGTGCTGCTGGAGTTTTCTTGTCCTGCCAGGTCCTGTCACCCTTCTCAGCCCCAAATAAACACACAGATGCTATATTAATTATAAAACTGTAGGCCGATGGCTAGGGCTTCTTATTGGCTAGCTCAATCTTAATTATTAACCCATAACTACTAATCTATGTATTTCTACATGGCCTTATCTTACCAGAGGACACCTGGCACATCCTGTCTTCCCAGTGTCTATATGGTATCCTCTGCCTACCATTCACAGAATTTTCACCTCCTAGTCCCACCTATCTTCCTGCCTCTATTGGCCAGTGTTTTATTCATCAACCAATAAGAGAAACATATATACAGAAGGACATCCCCCATCAGTTGTGAGCTGCCATGTGGGTGCTGGGAATTGAACCCAGGTCCTCTGGAAGAGCAACCAGTGCTCTTAACCACTGAGACATCTCTCCAGCCCCCCCCCAATTACATTTAATAAGAGAACCATTCTCCAAAACATTTCACTCCAACTGAAAATGTCAATTTTATTACAGGATATTTGAATTTTCTGAACGCATACTGGGAATGGTGCTACAGCGCTAAGTAAACTAAGGCAGGAGAATAGACAGTTGAAGGTCATCCTGGCCTATCTGGCAATACCTCCCCTCAAAACACAAGAAAACAAACAAAAAACCTAAACAAGCATGCTCAGCAAGTCTCAATGAAGGATCTCTAAAAGTAGGCCATATTTACTTCAATTACAGTTACATTGAATCATACTGTGTTTAAATCTATGTCAGATTCAGTCTATCATAATCAAGTAGCAGTCCCAACAGCTTCTTTGTATGAGGTAGATGCTATGCTAGGTTTAATTCAGATAATAAGAATCTTAAGTTTTGAGTCAATAAAAGCAGAATTCACTACAGCTGTCACCTCCATAAAATGACAGAAGCTATGTTACTATATTCCAGTTCTATATTAACTGTAGCAGTTGCTAATTTTCTCAATGAATATACGAATTAGCTTCTTTCCTGTGTATGCTAACCCATAAATGCGTACTGCAAATATATACTAACCTCTACAATACAGATGTTCCATCTGTATTCTATCTCCAATGAGAACCCAACCATTCTTCACATTTTAATTACACCCCAAAGTATTTTCAGTGATAACTCTTTTTCAGAGATAATTCTAGAAGACAATTAATAAGCATGTCGCTCAGTTAGTGGCAGAAACATAACTGTATGTTGGTGGCTAGGAAGCCCCATAATTACAGTATTTAATACCTACTATTGTATTTAATACCTACTGACTCAGACCAATGAGCTCTCCAGGTGCCACTAGCTAATACAAGTTTGTCAGGATTTGAAGTCAGAGCTAGACACTCCTGAATCCATTCAACCACTGTATTAGAGTCTCATACATAAACAAAGAGAGCTAATGTGAAGGAATGTTCTTTGCCTCAAAGTAATGTAGCGAAAACAAAGTATGATTTGGGAAGAAAAAAAAATATTTCCCTTTTTTAAGTTGACTGCTAAAGAATACGGCTCTTACAAAAATATTCAGGATCAGCAATGACCTTCCTTATGACAAAAGTATTCGGGGTCAGCAATGACCTTCCTTATGCACGATAAAGTTTTCCCACCCTGTCAAGTATTCAAACTAAAACATACAATGATGGGGAAAATGGGGACAAAAGAGAGCTCCTGTGTTTTTTGGGAGAGCGTGCTTGCATCACGTGCCCAAGGACCAGTCAAACTGGAACACAAAAATGATGCAGCCCAAAGAAGGCTTCGCACTTGGACCGGGCCCACAGACATCCACAGAACCCGCTGTGCTCAGGAGCCTGAGTCCAAAGTTAAACATCAAAGACTCCCACGAGCCCGGGGAAACCTAACACTCAAAGTTCACAATCTCTGCAGGGCAGTTCCCTTCTCCACTCGGGCTGGCGACCGCGCCCTCGGGCCCTCTACTCACAGGCTGGAGGTGTCGGGGGGCAGCGGGCCTGCCAGTGCCCTCCAGCTGGGCGCGGGCAGCTTCCTGCGACTGCAGTCCAGCAGAGGAAGGCGGCAGGCACAGGGCGCGGGGCACGGGCCGGCCCAGGCGGCGGGCAGCAGCAGCAGCGCCTGCGCAAGGACGAGCAGCCGCGCCAAGGGTCTCGCCCCACAGCCCAGGCGCCGCTGCTCCCAGACGCCGCGGGGCGCGGCCGCCATCTTCCCGCGGCCGGGACCCGCTCGAGGACAGCGGCTGGCTCGGAGAAGCGGCTGGGGAGAGATGCCAGGAGGCTGAGCCGCCACCCGGAGCCCCGGCCGTCACCTGTCCCCTCTCAAGGCCAGCGAGAGGTGGCCACGACGCGACCACGGGGGAGGGGGCGGCGGTCGGGGGCGTAGAGCTGAAGCCCTGACAGACACCGCTCATCTGCCCCGCCCCGCGACGCAACGTCCTCACGCTCAGAAACCAGCCAATCGGAGCCGCGGGATGCGATTGCGGCGGAAATGGAGTCCAGAAGGGGCGGGGCATGAGATAGCCCCGCCCCCTCAGATGGTGTGCCGTAAAGCGGCCCTTCCTCCCTTTCCCAGCTTCCTCTGCAGTTCCGCCGCTATTCCTCCGCTTGGGGACGCACTGGATCCTTAAAATAGAACGGCGTTCGCTCTACCTACGAGGCCTCTCACTGCGGCTGATCTGCTGTAGTGGTTGGAAAAGGACCTGTTCTGAAGGCTACAGAAGAAAGGAATGGCAGAAGGGCTGAACCAAGCCTAGCTTCGACTACAGCGGCCTCTGCGGCGGAGCACAGCACGCTCGCTGTCTCTGTAGTCGTCTGGATACCTCCAGATTCTATTGTAGCCTGGAGTTCAGTAAATGTCTCTATGGAAAATGCTTTCCCCGGTTTGGGAGAATGTTCATCTTCAGAAGAACAAGTGGGGCAAATAGATAAAGGATTGGGTTTTTTGTTTTGTTTTTGGGTTTGAGTTCGTGGTTTTTGAGCAATCAACAAAGTGAAGGCTAGAAGGAAATTATTCTGAAGCAAAAGCTGTGAAGACTGGTTGGGAACAGCGGAGTCTAGCTACCTTGTGCTCTGTCAGCCATGTGTTAGCTACAAAGTGGATAAGACTGAAAATATTAGCAACGGTGGTGTGTTTATACTTTTTCAAAGACTGCTTGCAAGCCAAGTGTGCCCCAACATGCCTGCAAACCCAGCACTTGAAGTTGAAACAGGGGCAGCCCAAGTCCCAGTTCAACTTCACATGCAGTTACACTTTGTATAGATGAGAAGAAGAAAAGAAAAACAGGGTGGATGAGAGGGTTTGACGGCTCAGCAATAACAGCCTTGCCATCAAGCATATCCACCTCTGTTGCATTGCCAGAGCCCACATGGCAAAAGGAGACTCCTGCAAGTCACTGTCCTCTGACCTTCATATGCAAGCTGTGGTGCTTGAGCGCATGCACGCACACACACAGCACTTCCATGTCCTCCCTTTGAGTTGAAATTTCCTGGCTGTCCTCATAGCTTGTCTATTGAATTTGACTTATAGCAGGCTGTCTCCTTCAGTTTCTTCTCCCTTCTTTTTCCCAGTAAAGCCAAGAATGAACATGAAAGCTAACAACTACTACTATTTATAATCACTGAAGCAAAATGTGAAGCCAGGAAAATGATACAGATGTTGGACTTCATCAAAATAGAAACTTTGGGAGAGATGGCTTGGTGGTTAAAAGTACACACTGCGTTTGCAGAGGAGCAAGGGGCAGTTCCCAGCACAGACACTGGACTGCTTGAAACTCAGGTCCGGGGACTCCAGTGCACTCTTCTGGCCTTCGAGGGTCTTCTAGAAAAGGAAGAAGAACTGATTTTTTTGCTTTTGTTTTCGTTTTTCAGTGTGTATGAGTGTTTTGCCAGCATGTGTCTTGTGTACCACTTGCACGAAGTGCCTGAGAAGGAGGGAAGAGGGCATGGAATCCCCTGAGACTAGAGTCACAGAAGGTCGTGAGCTGAAGAGTGGATACTGTAGATCAAACCCGGGTCTTCTGCAAGAGCGGCTAGTGCTCTTAATTACTGAGCTATCCATACCCTCAACCATCCAGCCTCAGTCTCCAGAGTGCTTGGGTTACAGGCATACACCATCATGCCTGGCAAATTTATTTTAATATAGTCAAATTTCTTATTCTTTTATGGTTATTTATTTATTTATTGGTTTTTCAAGACAGGGTTTCTCTGTATTGCTTTGGAGCCTGTCCTGGAACTAGCTATGTAGACCAGGCTGGCCTCAAACCTAACAGAGATCCACCTGCCTCTGCCTCCAGAGTGCTGGGACTAAAGGCATGCTCCACCAACATCTGGCATGGTTAATGGATCTTTATATATATAAAATCATCTATTTCTACTCCAAAGTGAAAAAAATATTCTCTGATAATTCTCTTCCAAAATATTTATAGTTGAGCACATGAATTTTTGGTCTGGAATTTATTTAAATTTTAAATTTTACTTAGGAGGCAGAGGCAGGCAGATCTCTGTGAGTTCCAGGCCAGCCTAGTCTTCAGAGCTAGTTCTAGGATAGCCAGGATTGTGTGTGTGTGTGCACGCACACACACACACACACACACACAGAGAGAGAGAGAGAGAGAGAGAGAGAGAGAGAGAGAGAGAACCTGTCAGGAAAACCAAAAAATTTCTCTAATTTATACATTTTTATGTATATGGATGCTTTGCAGCATGTATGTCAGTGAACCATATGCAGGCAGTGCCCACAGAGGACAGAAGAGGGCATCAAATCATCAAGATTGGAGTCCGAGACCATTCATTCATTGTAAGCCACCTTGTGGGTGCTGGCAATTGAACCCAGATCCTCTGGAAGGAGCACTTGGTGCTCTTAACCAACCATTAATTATTATATGTAAGTGTACATGCAGTCAGAGGACATCCTTGTGGGATGGGTTTTCTTCCTTCACCTTTATATGGATACTAGGGACTGAATTTGGGTCATGAGCTTTGAGTAACAAGTGCCTTTATCTCATGAACCATCTCCCTGCCCTTTATATTGATTTTTGCACATGATTAAAAAAAGATCCAGGTATCACATGTCTGATCCCAGCACTCAGGAGGGAGAGGCAGGCAGGTCCCTCTGAGTTTATGGCCAGCCTGGTCTACATAGTGAGTTCCAAGCCTGACAAAACTACATAGAAAGAAACAGTTGGACAGTGGCAGAAAACTCTTTTAATCTCAGCACTTTCGAGGCAGAAGCAGGCAGCTCTCTGAGTTCTAGGCCAGCCTGATCTACATAGTGAGTAGCTCCAAGACAACCAGGACCACACAGAGAAACTGTCTCACCACTGACCCCTACACACACACACACACACACACACACACACACACACACACACACACACACACACAAATAAAATAACTAAAACAAAAAGAAAAAGTATCCAACTTCTTTTTTTCTCTTATGTGACAATCCAGCCAACTCAGCTTCATCCAGTGAAAAATCTGTCCTTTCAAAGTGCTCTGAAGTTCTCTGTTATAAATCAAATATCTAATTAAACATCTGATAGGCATCAAAAGTCAATTTAGCTTTCCCTGGGGCAGCACTATATTTTTAAATTACAGTAGCCTTCAAATATATCTTGATAGCTGGTCCAGCAAGTTCGTTTACATTTTTTTTCCACAACTGTTTTCTTTGCTATTATTTTTACCTGCAATGCCATTCATATTGAGGTTTTATTAGGATTGCACCAAATCTATAAATCAACCTGTAGAACCTGATGTCTTTATAGAAATGAACCTTTCAGTCTAAGAACATAATACAGCTCTCCCTGTCCAGCTATTTTTTAATTTTTTATTTCATATATTAACTGGATGGTGGTGGCAAACACCTTTGAGCTTGGAACTCAGGAGGCAGAGGCAGGTGGTTCTCTGAGTTCAATGCCAGCCTGGTCTATACAGTAAATTCCAGCCTGGACTACACAAAGAAACACTGTTTCGAAAAATCAAAGAAACAAACCATTTCTTGTATGTTTCAGAAGTATGCAGGAGGAAATCAGGGGGCTGTTTTCAGGAGCCAGGGATTGATTCCATCACCTAAATACTGGTGTTTTCAGAGCGAATTCCAGGGCAATCAGGGCTGCATAATTAGACCCTGCCTAAAAAATAAATAAATAATAAAAATAAAACAGGTGAGCATGGTAATATACACCTATAACCCCAGCATTTGGGAGGTAGAAGCAGGAGTATTAGAAATTCAAGGCCAGCCTTGACCACATAGCCTGTTTGAGGTCAATCTGCGCTTGAGAGCCTGGATCAAAAAAAAAAAGAAAGAAAGAAAGGAAGAAAGAAAGAAAGAAAGAAAGAAAGAAAGAAAGAAAGGTTAGGCTCAATGGCTCAATGCAGGCACTCTAATCCCTGTACTCAGGAAGCTTCAGCAGTAGGATTGCTGCAGCTTAGAGGCTAGCCTTGGCCAGACAGTAAGTTCCAGTCAGGATTGAGACAGGAGAATCACAAGTTCAAGGCCAACATGGACAACAGAGTAAGTTTAAGGCCAACCTGAGCAACTTCATGAGATCCTGTCTCAAAAGTAAAAAGGGGCTGGAAACATAACTCAGTGCTAAGGAACTTGCCTATTGTGTCAGACACCAGTACTGTAAAAGAAAAAAAACCAAAGGACTTACTATCAAGACTCACAAGTCTTAGTGGGAAAATGAGGATGAAGTATGTGCACAGGCAAATAATCAAACACAGCAGAATTAAAGTCCCACACACAGGAAATGTATGGCCAAAGGTCACACAAAGCAACTGATCAGCCATCAAACTTGTTGGAGGCTGATGTGTATGTATGCACTTGCATGTACACATTAGAGCTGCTTGTTAGTTGTTTTTAAAAAGTAACTTAGAACAAAATTAGACTCCACTCACACTGAAAACAAAAATCTGGTAAAAATCTAAATGAAAAAAAAAAAAAACAACTTTTAGAAGAAAATTTTAAAGAATTTCCTTGTGTGTAGGTAGAGAAGGTGTGACAGAGACTACTTCCTGTTCTTAATAGCCACTCTCCATTTTTCCACAATAAGTAGATGGGCACGTTTCCCAATCTCCTCTGGTTCTGGGATTTGGGTTCTGTTTTGGTTTTGGTTATGGTTTTTGATTTTGGTTTCTTGAGACACAGTTTTTCCATGTAACCCTGGCTGTCCTGGAGCTCACTACTTATACCAGACTGGCCTTGAACTCAGAGACCCATCTCTCTCTGCGGCCCCAGTATTGAATTAAAGGCATGTACCACCATGCCTGTCTGTCTGGTTTTAAAGCCTTAAAATTAAAAAAAATATATATATATTTAAATGGCACACACCTCTAATCCCGATAGCCGGGTCTATATAAAAAAAAAAAAAAAAAAAACTTGTCTCAAAAACAAATAAAAATTTAAAAAGAAAAAAGTGATTAGAACAATGGAGTACAATATTCCTGTTTCTTGGGCTAGGGATGGGGCTCAGATGGTAGAATACTTGCCTAGTATACAAAAACTCCTGTGCTTGATGCCCAACACAGCATAAAACCTGGAGTGGCTGTATAGGTATAATTCCAATATAGAAGAGGTGGAGTAATGAGGGCCAAAAGTTCAAGGTAATTCTCAGATACACAGTGAGTTGGAACCCAGTCTCCTGAGCTACATGAGACCCTATCTCAAACAAACAAACAAAAGAGAGTTCCTGATGTTCATTGCCCATATTTGGAATTGCCAAACTTTGATAATTTGTCAGATTTTGCCAGTGAAGTCCTTTATTGTATTTTTTTTTCTGGTTTGTTTTGTTTTGTTTTGTTTGTGGGGGTGTTTTTTGAGCCAAGGTTCCTTTTTGTAGCCTTGGCTGTCCTCTGTGGACCTGGCTGTCCTCAAAGTCACAAAAATGCACCCACCTCTGACTCCCCAATGTTGCCATTAAAGGTGCGCCCAGCAAGATTTTTTTAAATGTGTGTGTGCCTGCTTGTCTGTGTATGTGCCATATGCATGCAGGTGCTCCAGTGGACAGAAGAGGGAGCCAGATTCCCTGGATCTGGAGTTACTGATGTGAGCCACAGGGTGTAGGTGCTGAGAATTGAACCTGAGTCGACTGTAGGAGCAGTAAGAGCATCAAATCCAACAGAAGTTCTTCCCCACAAAGCTACCTCTCCAGCCCTGAGTTTGCTGGGTTGTAATTTGCATTTCTCTAATTGTCTTCAAAGCCAGGCATTTGTCTTATGTTTATCTCATTATTCAAAGTGTTAGTCAAAGCTGGGAGTGAAACTCAGTGTAAGAGTCCATAGCATGGACAAGGCCTGGGTGTTTTCATATCTTGTAACATTATTTCTTTAATTAATTTCTTTTAAAGACAAGGACTCAAGGAGCCCAGGCTGGCATTAAATCCACCATGTAGCCGAGGTGGCTTCAAAGTTCTGATCATCTTTCCTCCATCTCTCTGGTGTTGGGACTATAAATATGTGCCACCATCCCTGGTGGTAATGATATTTTTATCTGTCTGTCTGTCTATCTATCTATCTATCTATCTATCTATCTATCTACCAACCTACCTACCTATAATCTCAAACTGTAGTCCAACTATCTATATTTATTGTCTGTCTGTCGGTCTCTGAATGACACTGTAGCCCAGAGTGCCTATATATCTGAGACAAGGTCTCACTCTAGAGCTTATGGCCTTGAACTCACTATGTGGGCTAAACTGGCTATAAATTCATGCCAATGCACTTGCCTCAGACTCGTGCATGCTGAGATTACAGGTGTGAGCTGACACACCCAGATATTTTTCACTTTAATGTAGTCAGATGTTATCAAGCAAAAACACCCCCTAGAGTGTTAGTCAGCTTTTCATTGTTATAAAAAAGGGTTTATGTTGTCTTCTAGTTCTCTACTGTGGCATTGGCACAGTAGAGAGGTGCTTATCTCATGGCCAGGAAGCAAAAGAAAAAATAAGGAAGAAGTTCCTGGGGTTCCCTGTCCCCTTCTATGCTGTGACCCTAAGGAACTGAGGACCTCCCATCTGGCCCCTCTAGACAGCTTCCACTACCTCCCAATAGAGCCTAGTTAGACAGCATACTTTTCCAACTGAACCGATGAAGGAGCTTGTGGTTCCCACACCATTCAAGGGCCCACCTAGATATTCTATTGTTTGTTTGAGTTATCTTTTCTCCATTGATTTGGGAACATTAAAAGTTTGATGGTTGCTGGGCAATGGTGGAGCATGCCTTTAATCCCAGCACTCTGCCCATATCTCTGAGAGTTTGAGGCCAGCCTGGTCTACAGATCGAGTACCAGGACAGTCAGGGCTATACAACCCTGTCTCCGAGTGGGTCTGGGGGGTGGGGGTGTCAAGTTTGTTTATTTGTTTAGACAGGGTATCACTATATGCCCCCAGCAACATAATCACTATGGGGAGTCCCTTCAAAAGATCTAGAAAAGCTGATGGTGCACACTACCAATGATCCAGCAGCATTATTCCTATTTATAAATCCTAGAGAAAGACTTGTACATTGGTAGAAAGGGCAGTACACATTGAGTGTTAACTGAAGCATGACTTTCCATAGTAAAAACTTAGCAGCCACCCTGTGTCCACCAACTAGAAAAGAGAGAGGTGCAGTAGCACAAGGGTAGATCTACACACCCAATAGAGACTGGGAAAAGCAAACTGCCAACAATAAGCACAGTATAGCCAAAACAACAAAGTTCAAAATATGCAAAACGAAAGTAGTAACAGTAGTGAAAGCAGAAACAAAATGGCCAACACCAGGTAAGATGTCTAGGGTGCTGGAGGTAGGAAATGTTTGCCTATGGTTCGGGAAGCCCTGGGCTCCATCTCCAGCAGTTCATAACCCAGGCGTGGTGGATTCCTGCCTATGATCTCTGCATCTGGGAGGCAAAGGCAGCAGGATCTGGCATCCAAGGTTATCTTTGACCACATAACAAGTCTGAGGCTAGGATGGACTGAATGAGAAAGATCCTGTCTCAACAACACAAAAACAGGGAAGGGGATAGAAGAGATGAGAGAGATGGACTGTGCAGGGGTGGGAGTGCATCACAAATGTTTCCAAGTTATCCTTAAACACAAAGTAAATAGGTGCTGGGCAGTGGTGGTGCACACCTTAAGTCCCAGCACTTGGGAAGCAGAGACAGGTGGATCTCAGTGAGTTCAAGGCCAGCCTGGTCTACAAAGCTACACAGAGAAACCATGTCTAAAAAAAAAAAACAAAAACAAAAACAAAAAAAAAAACCAAAACAGATAGCTTCATGCCTATAATCCCAGCACTTGGAAGATGAGGGGGGCACAATGTAGGAGAAGTTCATCCTTAGCTACATAGTCTGGGAGAATATATATATATATATATATATATATGTATATGTATATGTATATGTATATGTATATATGTATGTATGTGTGTATGTATATTATCAAATATATATATATATTATCAAATATATATATATATATATTATCAAACTGACCTCAGAGTTTCTGATTCAGTACATCCAGAATGTGGCTTGAGAATGTGTGTTTCTAAGTTCCTAGGTATTGCTGAAGTGGAACCAAATTTTGCAGAAGGCAGAGTGACACATCCTTGCAATCCCAGCATTCTTGAGACTGAGACAGGAGGATCTGCTCATAGGCAAGCCTTGGCTACATTGAAAGATCTCGTCTAAAAAGAAAAGAAAATGCAAGCCAGGGGTGGTGACACATGCCTTTAATTCCAGCACTCAGGAGGCAGAGGCTGGCAGGTCAGCCTGATCTACAGAGCAAATTCCAAGACAGCTTGGTCTATATGCAGAGAAACCCTGTCTCAAAAACTAAAATTTAAAAAAAGAAAGGAAGGAAGGAAAGGAAAGGAAAAATTAAAAAAGAGAGGAAGGCAAGACTGCCCTTTGAGATCTGCAAGTCCCATAAGCACCACGTGTGTTTTGTAGCTGAGAAGAAGAGGCCAAACATGGAGGAAAACACTGGCATTCTTCCTCCATTCTTCTTGGGCTGGGGCCAGCAGCTCATAACTCTAGGTGGTGAATAAGATTGTTGACATCGTAGCAAGGGGAACCAGAGATCATGATATAGCTGGAGGGAAGATAACCAAGCCATGTCCCCTGATTCCCCTAGTCCTTGGCATAAACTCTGATTGCATGCTTTGAAAGATAGGAGGAAGAGGGTTGAAGATGCTGATTTCCATCCTGTACCTATCAAGTCAGCCAGACCCTGGGCTGCTTGAGCCTCAGAGTACATTTTAGGGTTTTCAGCTTAGTGGTCCACTCTTCAGACCTGCTCCTTTACTCTTTTCAAGGTGGGGAGAGAACCAAGCTTCCTGGAAGTGATGGTGGTTAATGGACTCTTGGGAACCTCAGAGTTTGGTTCTTCTCAGCAATCAGCGGGTGCACTCATGCGTTCCTGGGCTCTCCAAGCTTCACCAGCCTTCTAGGCTGGAAATATACTCACAACCCTTAGCTGACAGAACACTGAGGGAACTTGTGTGCGTGACTGCATGAATGTGTGTGTGAATGCCCAGGGGAAGCTCAAAACCAGAACATGGAAAAAAGCCAGAAGCCTAAGGCTGGTCATTAGCTCCAAGCCAGAGCCTTCCTGTCCCTGAGTGGGCCCCAGTGTTCTGCCAAATTGACAGGCATTCGCTGTATAATAAAGTCCTCGATGATTATCCCGATGGTGTCCCCAAAGATCTGGGCGCTGGGAGGTTCAGCTACTGCCAAACCTGCTTCCTCGGGTCCACTCCCTATGGAAATGAGAATGTCCCTGTGACTCCCCCAACCATTTCACTTCCCCAGCATAATGCCTATCCCCAAGGGACCCCAATCCTGGGGCCTGCTATGACAGCAATGATTCGTTAATTGGACTAATGAGAGGCTTGGCAGGAGGAGGAAGAGAAGCTGGCAGGCTGAGAAGGAGGGCTATGAAGCTGGGAAGATCTCAGCACACAAAACTAAGGAGATTTCAGCAAGCAACCAATGGCTCACGTTCTAGTATTTGGGGGAGGGGGTAGAGGGGGACTTAGAAGACAGTTTAGCAAACTCATATTTGTTTTTTTTTTTTTTTTTTTGCTTTTAAATTGTATTTATAATTATTTATATGCATGATGGAGAGGGCATGGTATCTTTGTGGAGGTCAGAGGACAACTGTATGAAGTCAGTTTTTCTTCCACTTTTAGGTTGGTCCTGGGAACTGAACCCAGGTAGTCAAGGTTGAGCAGCAAATGCTTGACCCATGAGTTATCTATATCCCTGGTCTTTTTAAAAAACAAAGTCGTAGGTAGCCCCGTTTGGCTTTGAAATCCATATATAGTCAAGAGTGACCTTGGCATCCTAATCCTCCTGCCTTCACTGCCAAGTACTGAGATTGTAGGCTACCATGCCTGACCAAACCTCACATTCTTTATCAGAAGCCTGCTCCCTGCACCACAGTAACAAATCAGCTCCACCCTCTAACTGCTGAGATTCCAGGCTCTATACTGTTTTATATTATTTTAGGTAATCTTTGCAAGATTCACACAATACTCATCATAACAAGAAAACTGAGAAGCACAAAGTCAAAGGATAGTATAAATATCAGAGACCTGGGTTGCACAGTCTGACTCTGCGGTCCAGACTTGCTGTTTTGTTTTGCTTTGTTTGAGATGGGTCTCATAACGTAGTCCAGGCTGCCCTCAAACCGGCTTAGTAGCTGAGGATAATGGAGCAGATCCTCCTCGTGTCTCTGCCTCCCAAGTGCTGGGATTGAAGAGACATGACTGCTTGTCCCATCTTTTAGGAGTCCAAATTCATGGCCATTGTGAGACATGACAGGAAATGAGGATGAACACACAAACAAGAGCATTTACTGAGCATGTCTCTGCTCTATAGGCTAGGTTGGCCTGGGGAACTCGGAGCTTCACCTGCCTGCTGAGTGCTGGGATTAAAGGTGTGAGCAGCAGCTACCTGATAGTACTGAGCCTTCATACGTAGAATCTCTAAGCTTATAAGGCAAAGATCTTTACCCTCCTCCCCCTTTTACGGATGAAGAAACTTGCAGGTGATGTCATTTAGCTAAAGCCACCCCACCATTAAGCAGAGACTGGCTAGCTGTTTATCACCCATTGCAGTTCTGGCCTTATTCCATTGCCTTTTTACAGGAATCCACCTTTGTCCTGAGTTTCTACACCACAGAATTCACAGGTTTCTTCCACAGGGGAATGGTGAGGCTTTCTATTGGTCCACAGAAAGCTCCAGAGTGACATGAGGATCCAAGATCATCAGAATTTAGCTGACATATCTGGAACCTGAACCAAGTAAGAGGCAAGTTGCCAGGATGCAGCCTGTAACAAGCACAGACAAGGGTCCTTCAGAGCCTCCTGAGTGCAGCTTCCTGACAGACCCAGGAACAGGCCTAGGGGTGTTGATAGCATGACAGTTTCTTCAAAATTTTGAAGTTTTATTTTTTTCTTTTCTTTTCTTTTCTTTTCTTTTTTTTTTTTTTTTTTTTTTTTTTTTTTTTTGGTCAGTGGGGCCAGTGAGGCCAGTGAGGTACTGTGAGTCCTTCCTGTTTATCTGAAGCAGCAGTTCCAGCTGACCAGCCACTGGGAACCTGCTGCTTAGGCAGCTGATATGGACTGCAGAACGGCATGTGGAAAGTAGGACAGATGGTCAGCATGCTCCTGGGACTGAGAGTGGCCTTGCGGAGAGGAGCCAAGGGTTAAGGACGAAGACACAGGAGAAGAATTCATGCATGCCTACCTAGTTATTCCCTGACCTGGGCATATTTCACTTTAAAAGAGAGAGACTTTGTTTGCTTACTTATTTCTCTCTCTCTCTCTGTGTGTGTGTATGTGTGTGTGTGTGTGTGTGTGTGTGTGTGGATGTAACACATGTGTGCAGTGCCTGCCAAGGACAAAAGAGAGTGTTGGGTCCCTGGAACTGGAATTACAGGTGGTCATGAGCTACCATGTGGGAGCTGGGAACTAAGCCTGGCTTCTCTGTAAGAGCAATAAGTGCTCTTAACCACAGAGCCAACTCTCCAGCTCTTCATATTTCACTTTTGAAAGTAATAGTAATATAGGACTGCAGACACTTTTAAACCATACAGGAAAATATAAACAATGAAGCCTTCAGGGATGGAAACGTGGCTAGGTAGGGTGTCTAATATGAACAAAGCCCTTGGTTCAAGGCCCAGAATCACATAAACAGGGTAGGTGTGGGAGCACACGCTTAACAACCCTAAACCTGGTGGTGGTGGCCATGGCGGTGGCAGTGGCGCATGTCTTTAACCCCAGCATTTGGGAGACAAAGGCAAGGAGATCTTTGTGAGTTCAAGGACAGGCTGGTGAGTTCCAGAATAGCCAGAGCTACACAGAGAAACTCTGTCATGAAAATAAAAATAAAAATCTAGTACTTGAGAGGTAAGGTGGAGACAAGAGGATCAAAAGTTCAAGGTTCATAATCGTCATCAGAGAGGCTTCATCCAGCAACTGATAGGAATAGGTACAGAGACCCACAGCTGAACCTTAGACAGAGTTTGGGGAGCCTCTCAGAAGAGGAGGGGGATGGATTGCAGGAGCCACAGGGGTCAAGGGCACCACAAGAAAACCCATAGAATCAACAAAGCAGGACTCACAGAGACTGACAAGACAATCAGGGAGCCTGCATAGATCTGAGCTAAGTTCTCGGCATACATGTTATGGTTGTGTAGTTTGATGTTCTGATGGAACTCTTAACAGTGGGAGTGGAGGGTGTCTTTGACTTTTTCTCCTGTTCTGGGGACCCTTTTCCTTCTACTGGATTGCCTCGACCAGCCCTGATATGAGGAGAGGTGCCTAGCCTTGTAACTTGTTATGCCTTGTTCCATTGATATCCCTGGGAGGCCCGCTCTCTTCCGAAGGGAAACAGAGGCATGGACCTGGGGAAGAGTGGGGGGAGTGGAGGGAGGGAAAACTGGTGTCAGGATGTAATATATGAGAGAATAATAATAATAGTAATATTTAAATTTCAAGGTCATTCTCTACTACACAGTGAGTGGAGGTCAACCTGAGCTATCTTGTCTCCAGAAAAAGAAGAAAGGTAAATGAGGCAGAGACTTGCCTAGGATAGCTTCTGGCAGCCATCATTGTCTTCCAGATCTAGTTCCTGTCCAAATATCGTATACATAAGGGTGCCTTTATTGTTTAATACAAAATGGATATGTTGATCTCCAACTTCATAGGTAGTAATTCATTCAGCTTTTTTTGTTTTGGTTTGGTTTGGTTTTGGTCAGCTCACACAGTGTATATAAATTGTCTTTTGTGGAGCTACAGATAGTGTTCAATGGCAGTACACTTCCCTAGCAGATGTGAAGCTCTAGGTCTCACCCTCAGCGCACATTTGCTATTTTCTTGCATTTTAGTCAACAGTATATTTTGTAGTTTACAAGAAAATACATGCTCCTTTCCATTTTCTTCTGCCCTTTGCCCTTTCTCCTGATTCTTATTCAACTTAATCTCTGACCCATGTGCTTTACACGGGGTTCAGAAGTATATGAGCAGATGAGAAGCAGGGGAGAGGAGTTTAGGGCTCATCAACAGGGATATACAGAGACGGGGCATTACATCATGCAGATTTATGGCAGTTCATATGGACAGCTCATTAGCTGAAAAAGACAGATGCACCAGCAAGACTAGCTGGGTGTGGGAGCTCATCAGACCCTCAGATAGTCCTGCAGTTAGACAGCATCCATTGTGTCCTCACCTGCAGATGATTGAAAGATTGAACAAACATGGAAGTTTACGCTGCTGGTCCAAAGTTAAGCGCAGGGCTAGAGACACAACAGGTGTCTAGACATTGCCTAGCCTGCACAAGGCTCTATATTCAACTCTCAGTACTTCAAAAAAAAAAAAAAAAAAAAGTCAAGCTCAAATTCAGATATGTACAACTTTTATGGGTTTATAAAACAAAAGTATATATGTACTAGTATAAACTCTAAGTGCATAGTTTATAATTTGTTAACACATATGTGGGTCACTCCCCATTTTATACGAAGAGATAATAGTCTAAGTATAATGTGAGTATGTGCAATACCATGTATATAAAATGTGAAGGTGGTACATAAAGCACTAGCAGGTGGCTTAAAAATAAAACCCCACCTAAATGTGGCTTGGCAGGCCCTGACAAATACAGAGGTGTGTCAGTGACTAAACATGGTTGGGCGGGGTTAAATTATAAATGAAATCAGTATCATCATGGTTCAGGGAAGATGTTTAACAAGGACACATTCAGGAATCTTTGGAGTAGGATATATGTAGATTTAGGTTCTCTCTCTCTCTCCCTATGACTCAGCAATTGAACTTTCAAGCAATATAAAAGTACATATTTGCACACTAGAATCCCTAGTAACATTTTTCATAAAAATCAAAACAGGGCCTCTCCCAACAACTGATGTACCATTTGGCTGCACATTTAACCTTGCAGAAGCATCGCCTGCATAACCAAGACCAGTCCTGCCTTTCCCAGTTACTTTACTCTTCATTTGAAGACTTGCAGTCATAGGGAAACTAATTTTGAGGGACATCCGGAAGGACTACCCTACTCTCTTAAACTGATTCCATCCTCATATGCCACCGACTGCTGTGTTCTTTCTTCGTGCTATTTGCTTTCCCTCAAATCTGACGGCCTTTCAGGGTTCGTTCCCCTGTGCCGATTGGGCATGTAATACCTTGCTGCCACTTCCTGCCCATGAAGCAGATCTCATCTAGGTACAGCTCGATAACACTTTCTCCACTTGGCATTTCTGTAGTGCACACCTTCACTGTAGTGCTTGTCACATCATAAGCCATGCGTCTCTGCCAGTGTGCCTCCCTGATGAGACCTGGAGAATACGGCCTGTCTTTTCATTCCAGAACACCAGAGAGTTGTTCCATAGTGATTAAACTGCTTCAGGAAGAGCTTACTTTAACATCTTGGCTCTAGAATAAGAGATGTAGCTTAGTTGTAGATTGTTTACCTAGTATGTTCAAAGACTTGGGTTTGATCCTCAACATTGAAAAACAAAAGAGAGAGAGAGAGAACCAGGCAGTAGTGGCACACACCTTTAATCCCCGCACTTGAGAGGCAGAGGCAGGCGGATCTCTGTGAATCTGAGGCCAGCCTGATTGAGTTCCATTCCTGGGACCCAGACTGTAGGAGTAGAGAGCAGACTCCCAAAAGTTGTTCTATGCTCCCTCCCTCCACACACTATAAATAACTAAATAACTGGATAAATGAATGAATAAATTAAATAAGAAATAAAACCCAGGGGAGGTGGCTCCATGGGTAAGAACCCTTACTCTGCAAGTAAGAGATCTGAATTTGAATTCCACTCATCTGTGTAAAGAGCCAAATAAACAACAGCCATATTTTTAAAAAGATGACTTATTTATTTATGTTTATGCTTATGGGTGTTTCCCCTGCATGCATATCTATGCACCACAGGTATGCTGGCACATACAGAGACCAGATTCCCTGGGACTGGAATTATAGATGTTTGTGAGCAGCCATATGGGTGCTGGGAATCAAAACCAAGAGCCTCCGTGAAAGCAGCTAAGTGCTCTTAACCTCAGAGCCATCTATCAAGCTATGTGACCAGATTTCTTAATGTAATGACGTCTATTTTAATTCCAGAAAGACAGAATGCTACTCTGAGAGTATTACTGGGTTCCAAAAAGACTTTGACCCCAGGGCAATAGGAAAATAAGGGGACCTTTGAAGTTTGCAGCTCAGTCCCTGCAGCTCTCAGTAATTAGGACACCTATGAACATTCCATTCTACAACAGCCTTTTCTGTTCTCCACATAACCCTCTTGGGAAGTTTTTCCAAACCCATAGATGCTTAAGCTCAAAGCACAATGATAACTTTTCTTGCCTTTGTGAATAGGGTTATGGCTTTTTTCAATATTTTCATTTTGTCATTAAAAAAAAAAAAAGTTAAGCCAACGCTCAGTTAATACTAGCACTTAAAGGCTGAGCCAGGAAGAACAAAAGTTCAGGTTATCCTAGGCCACACAGCAAGACCCTGTCTCTAAATAAATAAGGACTGAGAAATGGTATAGCAGTTAAGAGTACTTGCTTTTGTTTCTGTTTTTGTTTTTTGTTCAAAATGGTTTCTCTGTATCTGACTGTCTTGGAACTCACTCTGTAGACCAGGTTGACCTCAAACTCACAAAGATCCACCTGCCTCTGCCTCTCACGGGCTGGGATTGCTTGCTGCTTTTTCAGAGGATCTAAGTTTAGGTCCTAGCACCCATGTCTGGTGGCTAACAACTACCTATAGCTATAGAATATCCTGACCCTCTTCTGGGCTCCTTGGGCACCCACATTCGTGTGCACATGTATGTACAGTCTGTTTTTGTTTTTGCTGTTTTTAATTGAGTGATTTTGTTTTTTAAGATTTATTTAAGTATATGTATAGGTGTGTGTGTGTGTGTGTGTGTGTGTGTGTGTGTAGTACTCACAACTGCCAGAAGAGGGCATTAGAGTCCCTTGAAACTGGAGTTTACAGATACTTGAAAACCTGTTCAGTGCTGAGAACTGAACCCTGGACCTCTGGAAGAGCAGCAAATGCTCTTAAGTGCTGAGCCATCCCTTCATCCCATTATCTTCCTTGTTTCTGAAGATAGGATCTCTCACTGAGAGCTGGGGGGGTTGAGAGTTTGGCCAAATGGCTGATTAGGAAGCTCCAGGGATTATCTGACTTCAGCACCCACCACCAGGATTACAAGCTTTACACCAGTGCAAGGAACACTATACTGACTGAACCATATCCTCAGCCTCCATCCCATCTCAGGGGTGATCAGACACCTTTATTTATGCAGAGAAGACAAAGACAACTTTGCCCTAATCATGTTCTTAAGACATTCTCTGCAAGAAACTTTAAAAATATTTGGAAATAGCCACAGCACTTCTATGTCTCTAATTAAACAGACCCAAGGCCTTAACAATTAAGGTGCAGTTTAATTTATGACTTCATTAACCATGTCTTACTTATTTCTTCTGAAAGCCCATGTACACAGTGACTCAGTCTATGGGTGGAAAAGTCATGCCAACTTGTGTTTAAATTCTGATATAGATTAAAGACTTAATTGTACTATGCCTATTTTCTTAGTTTGTGAAACAATAATGGCACCATTAAAACATGTTCCAGGAGCAAAATCAGAAAATGCATGACAAAGCCTCCTGCCCAGTGTTACTGTCCTTGATTGTTCCCCAGTTTTAAAGGGATTCCCCTAACATGCAGCACATCCAATTATATGAAGGCCCGGATGCGGCCTAAGAAAGGGAGGGCTCTTTGGTTGTTTTTGTTTGTTGTTGGTTAGTTGGTTGGATCTAATGATACAACCCAGGACCTCACACTAGGCAAGCACTCTACCATTAAGTCCCTCTTTATTTTTATTTTGAGAGAGAGTGTAACGAGTAGTTTTCCCGCCACCAGTCCCACCACAGCGCCAGCCCCAAATAACGCACAGAGACGCTGTATTTGATATAATGCTGTTGGCCAGGTACTAGTTTCTTATCGGCTAGCTCTGTCTTAATTATTAACCCATTTCTGTTAATCTAAGTATTTCCACGTGGTTTCATCTTACCGGGGAATGGGGCCAGTGTCTGTTCTCCCCAGTCTCTCCATGCTGACCCCTCCTTACTACTTCCTCTTTCCTCCTTGTCTCCTAGTCCCACCTGTCTTGCTTTCCTATTGGCCAACAGTGCTTTATTCATTAACCAGGATGAGAAACATATTTACAGAATGACATCTCCCATCAAGAGAGCTTCACTAAGTGCTTAGACTGGAAGAGCTTTTAACTACTGAATGTCTCTCAAGCCCCTATTTAAAATTTTGTTTGTTTGTTTTTCCAGACAGGGTCTCTCTGTGTAGCTTTGGAGCCTGTCCTGGAACTAGCTCATAGACCAGGCTGGCCTCCAACTCACAGAGATCTGCCTGCCTCTGCCTTCCAAGTGCTGGAATTAAAGAGGTGTGCCACCAACACCCAGCTCCCTATTTAAATTTTTAAAATTAGTATATGCATTGCTCTTTTCCCTGCGTGTATGTCTGAGTGAGGGTGTCAGGTCACCTAGAACTGAAGTTACAGACAGTTGTTAGCTGCCATGTTCTCATAACCACTGAGCATTCTCTCCAGTCCCCTAAATTTTTGTTTTTAAAGTTTGTGTATGTATAGGCAAGTGTAGAGGGAACTCACATGCTGTGACCCAGCCTCTGTATTTAGGTCAGAGGACAATTTGTGGGAGCTGATTCTGTCCTTCTACCCTGTGGAGCCTAAGGACTGAACTCAGGTCACAGCTATGCAACAAGAACTTCGCAACTCTCTCACTGGCCCTATTTTTATTTTATTTATTTATTTTTATGTGTAGAAGTTTTTGTGTGTGTATGTGTAAGCACAATGTGCTTGTGATATCCTTGGAGGCTGGAAGAGGGCATTAGACCCCCCAAGGCTGGAGTTGTAGCAGGTAATGATCCACTCACTAGGTGGATGCTGGGAACAGAAATCTCAGCTCCTCTGGAAGAGCATCGAGTGAGGGCTCGTACTTGCTGAGTCATTTCTATAGCCCCTTATTCTTATTTTTTTAAATGAGCCTTTTTTTTTTAAGTTAATTAGGGTCAAGCCATAGCTCAATAGTAGAGTACTTACCTAAAACAATTTACGAGAAGACTTCTATCTGAACTGAGCATTGTTTCCCTACATTTACCATCATCTCTGCTCATGAATCTCTTCCCATCTTGCAACATACTTGTGATAATTTTTGGCTTTATATGCTTCTTTGGTTCAGAAAGAAAACCCAGAAAACAAAGAATAAAACAAAGATGAGTCCTAGGCAAGCACCCCTCCTGGTATGACTCTCATTTATCCTCTTTATCTTTTCCTTTTCTTGTTATACCGGGCAACAAATCCAAGACCTTGCACAAGTTGGGCAAATACTACAACACTGAGCCACATGTGCAGCCTCCTGTTAAATTTTAAACTTGATAATGAAAGAGTTGCCAGTTGCTGGCAGAGGCAGACAGATCTCTGTGAGTTCTAGGCCACCCTGGTCTACATAATGAGCTCTAGGTCAGCCAGGGCTGCAGAGTGTGAACAAAGACTCCCAGAACGGAGCTGAAGCTGGCTATCAGACTGGATGGTAAGAATCTTAATGCTATGGAGAGATGGGAATGGTGCAGGTCCGAAGGCTTATTATTGTCTTGGGCTTGTTCTAGCCATTCCTTCCCCTTCTCTGTGCCAGAACTAACATTTAGTGATGAAAAGATAAAAACCTTTTGGCACCTACTAACTTAGCAGATCATTTGCTTCTACCAACACAAAAGCTCATAGAGGATCTAGGGTCTGTTAAAAAAAAAAAAAAAAAACTTCCCTCATTTCTCTGTACCTGCCTTCCTGGTGTACCCACCAAAGTATCTTAAACTTGCTTGATGTATAGCTTTATTTGTTCTGTGAAACTATAAACATGTCATGAAACTGCTTCCACGTTGGAACATGGAATTTGGGATAACCTAAATCTGTGTTCCTGGGCTATGCTCACTCAAAAAGGCTCTAGAATGAATTATCTTATTTGATTTAAGATGAGAGCTGTAGTCAGATGTGGTGGCTCATGCCTTAAATCCCAGCACTCAGGAGGCAGAGGCAGGTGGATCTCTGTGGGTTTGAGGCCAGCCTGGTCTAGAGTGAGTTCCAGGACAGCCAGGGCTACACAGAGAATCCCTGCCTTGAAAAACAAAACAACAACAAAAGATGAGAGTTGTGGTTTTTACATCAACAATAGCAAGTCAAAAAAGAAAGAAGGAAGGAGAGAGAAAGGTTTCAGGTATTTCCTAATCTGTGATTTTTGAAAAACCAGGCATTATGCCACAAGCCTTTAAATCCCAGCACTCAGGAGGCTGAGGCAGACAGGTCTCTGTGAGTCCTGGTCTGCATAACGAATTCCAGGGCAGCCAGAGCTATGTAGAGAGATCTTGTCTCAGAGAGAGAGAGAGAATAATAGTATTTAGGGAAGCTGGACTAAAGAGATGGTTTGGCAGTTAAGAGTACTTCCTGCTCTTGCAGAAGAACCAGGTTTGGTTCTCAGCACCCATATGATAGCTTAAAACCATCTGTAATTCCAGGTCCAGGTGATCCAACCCCCTCTTCTAACCTCTGTGCACACATGTACTAGGCATACATGTAATGCACATATATACATGCAGGCAAAACAATCATACATGTAAAATAAAATATCTTTATGGAGACGTTAGAGACAGAAATCTTCCTATGTAGCTTTGGCTAGCCTGGAATTCACTATGTAGACCAGGCTGGCCTCAGACTCATAAGAAATCTATCTGCCTGCCTCTGCCTCTTGAGTGATGGAATTAAAGTCAGGAGCCACCACACCCTATTAAAATAAAATAGTTTTCTAATTTTAAAAAAAATGTGCATATATGCATACATGTGCAGACCCATATATATTAGAGCTTCACAGTGACATAGCACTTGCTTCACAAGTATAACAGGGAGTTAGAGCTCCACCTCCTCAGAAAATAAAGAGATGTCTCAATCAGCAAGCTGCCTGCTGGAAAGCGTGATGACCTGAGTTCAGTTCTTAGACCCCCATGGAAAAGAAAATATGATGACTCACAGCTGTCATTCCAGTGCTTTGGAAACAGAGACAGGCAGATCCATGGTGTTCCCTACCCAGCCAGCCTAGTCATAGTAGCGATCTCAGGCCAGAATCTGTCTCAAAACAAAACAAACCACACAAAACAAGGATTGGGGAGAGGCAGCTTAGGGGCTAAGAGCATTCATTGCTATTGCTGAGGTCACAAATTCAGTTCCCAGCATCTACATGCTGGCTCACAACCATCCTTAACTCTATTCCCAGGGGATCTGATGCCTTCTTCTGACATTTGCAGGCACCAGGCATGCACATGGTATACATGCACACACACATACACACAGGCAAACTACTCATACACATAAAATAAAATAAATGTAAAAGAAAAACAAAAAACACAAAGGTGAACCATGCCGATGAAACAGCACCTGAGGTCCACTCCGGCAGTGAGAGAGCCACCCCGCCCACCTGTGGCACTGATCACGCCTGTTTGGGCCTGGTCACAGGTGCATAGGTGAGTGTGTGGTATTTGGTCTGGGGTCCAGGACATGCTCGCTCTCTCTTGGTTTCGGTTGGGCCACAGAGAGCACCCTCGGTGTGGATCCTTGGAGCAGGAACTTGCAGGTCATTGGTTTCTCGTGTGAGTGACTTCTCCCAGAATACAATACATAACCTGTATTTATTCCCATCCCATATATCTTAATCTATACACACTCCTGCTTCCATGTATTAGCACACATGTACACCAATACAAACATGCACACATATATACATATACACACACAAATAAGAGAGTTTGGCACAGGGGCCCAGGCCTGTAATTCCCTGCACTCATGAGGATCAGGAGTTCAAGGCCAGCCTTGGCTACATAATGAGTTAGAGGCCAGTCTGAGCTACATGAGATCCTATCTCACAAAAACAAACAATAAAATGTGTATATATATAAAGTACTTAGAAACACTGTAAAACTCGCAAGCATAGAAGTGTTTGTTTTCTTCGTTGCTTACCTAAGGTGTTAGTGTACACAGCAGACCCTGGGAGACAGAAGGAATTTACATTCTGGAAACACAGGGTCATTACTCAGAGGGGGCTTTCCCATTTTTCTTTCTTACAACCTCCAGGTTTATCAAGTTCTCCCGTGCTTATTCCTTTGTCCTCTCTAGAAACTCCCTTCCTCTGCCTCTATATGCAAAACAACTGACCTCTGTACCCTGACTCAAATCAGGATCTGGCTTCCCTGTAGAACCAGCCTTGCAACTGTCCACTGCTAGCCAGCCGGCACTTTCCCTCCACCCAACCCCTGGGAGACTTTCTCTTTCCCTTTCATCTTCCCCAATAACCTTTTCCTTTTTTAATGATTTATTTATTGTATTTTATGTGCATTGGTATTTTGTCTATATGTGTGCTTGTGTGAAGACATTAGATCCCCTAGAACTGGAATTATAGACAGCTGTGAGCTGCCATGTGGGTGCTGGGAATTGAACCCAAGTCCTCTAGAAGACTAGCCAGTGCTCTTAACCACTGAGCCATCTCTTCCAACCCACCCCACCCCCAATAACCTTTGTATGCAGCAGGAACCAAGATGACTTCCCCACCAATTTGCATGATGTCACCTCCCTTAGAAAAAAGAAGCAGCAGCTGGGTGTTGGTGGCGCACACCTTTAACCCCAGCACTAGGGAGGCAGCACTGTGAGTTCAAGGCCAGCCTAGTCTACAGAGCTTGTTCCAAGACAGGCTCCAAAGCAATATATATAGATATATGGAAAAGTACACTCATACTCACAAATATAGGATATGGCAAATCCAGTTGCGGAAAACTGAGAAACAATCACACTCTGCTCCATTTTGCCAGACCCTGTCTTCTTCACCATCCAAGAAAACACACACACACACCCTTCCCTTCCCTCCTTCCTTTTTAAAGGTCATATCAGCAGGCAAGAAGCACTGGATGTATCAGGCCAGACAGCCCAACGTCATGGGTGGAGTGATTACCCACTACACTTCCCCTTTTTTATCTAAATAAGAAGGTTCTAGCCTAATACAAAACTATATACAATAAGAATGGCTATCTGTAAGGTGTATGGTTTTTCTGCCCACCGCCTGGTCTAGTCCCGCCACTGCGCCAGCCCCAATTAACACACAGAGACTCTGTATTTGATACAATGCTATTGGCCAGGTACTTGTTTCTTATCGGCTAGCTCTGTCTTAAGTATTAACCCATTTCTGCTGATCTATGTATTTCTCTTACCGGGGAGCCAGCCAGAATACTGCTTTCTCCAGACTCTCCATCTTGACTCCTCCTTACTACTTCCTCTTTCCTCCTTGTCTCCTAGTCCCTCCTATCTAGTTGGCCAACAGTGCTTTATTCATTAACCAGTATGAGAAACAAATACAGAATGACATCTCCCATCAGTTATCAAGTATTGTCCAGGAGAAAGAAAGGGTAATAACATCAACAAAAATGGAACTACTACCAACAAGAACAATGTGAAGTAAGAAACACATACTAAATGTCCAGATCATAGGTAAATGGCAAATTATAGATATTACTCCAATAGCTATCTTATCCTGAAGAATCTGAATCTAGTACCTAATATGCTCTTAGTTAAGATATAAGAGGATAGTAACTGTGACTAATCTTCAGCCCCATCAAAGACCTGAGAAGGAAAATAATATTACCTGAGTAAGCAGGAAGTGCAAACAAACAACTTCCAAAAGATGCAAGAAATGACGGGAGCATCTGGCTACCTGGATAGCCACTGAAAGTCTCTCTGCAATGTTGGGGCAACCAACTTTGGTTACAGGCCTAGATCACTTTTACAAGCAGGAGTATTCGAAAGACTGTCTTATCCTGTCTTGGCAAGGTTCAGCAGTCGTTTTTCCCTGTAACCTGCTTGACCAGCTTGGACAGCATGCTGACTGTCAGCAGTCAAGGCAAAGGGCATTTCTTTGCTAAATAAGCCAGTTTTGCCAATAAGAAAACAAGCTACATATGGAGTGTCTTCAGTGCCTATCATTCTCTTGGGAATAGATCTGTGCTGCCAGGAGCAGTGTGTCTCATGTCAAGAGAATTCTAAGTTATTAAAACATTTAAAAGCCATATTCCATAGGTCTTTGAAGTGTTTGAAGATTACTTATAAAGGAGTACCTCTCTGTGCATCTAGAGAACCTAACTAACATAACTACAAGTATGACAAACTTGGGTAAGTATTAACCTATAATTCTTAAAAACCTATATAGCTTAAAGACTAAAGTTTCACATTATAATAATTAACAATCTTTAAACAGATGTGAGCACGAGATCAATGACCTCACAATCACAGGTAGAAATATATAGTGCAATATGACAAAAATATCATTAATTTGTATCAATATATAAAATATCTTACACAGAAGTACATACATACAGTATAACAAAAATAATTTTACATTTGTGCACAAAAACATTGTAAACAGAAATAGGAACATACATAGTATGACAAATATAATTTTGAATTTGTATCAATATACAAATTATGTTGGAGAGCAATACAAAAATAATTTGACATATGTATCAATATACAAGAATCTCTATCAATGTAAATTCTCTAAAACTAATAGTTGCTAAATTAGTTTACAAGTAGATACACTAATCCGTCTTATCCCATCTATTCCCCCTTTTTTTTTTTATTTTCCAAAAGAGATTCCTGAGTTTAAACTTCATTGTTCCACCCCCAATTATATTACAACTTATAACCAACACCTAACAGATGACAACTATCCATAACCCTAAAGACACAACATCTGTTGGGAGAGAGGACATCCTTTTCTTAGAATTGTTTCCTGCTGTCTGGGGGCAACAGTATCTCTATAGGAGCCTGTTTAAAAAAAAAAAAAATTAAAACAATGGTTACTTCTTAATAGGACTAGCTGTAACATTTGTAGCCAGTTTCTGAGTTGTGAGTAAGGCTTATCTAAAGTTCTAGCTAGAGTGTTATAAGAAAGTGGACCATCTCAGCTAGCCAATTTGGAATTGTTTTGAGCAGTTGGTGGTCCAAAGCCAATCTTTGAATGGTGTTTATTAGCTTGATGGCAGCATTACAAACGAGGTAAAATCATAGTTGTGGGGCCCCATCTTCCTTCTGGAGACTTCAGAGATTGCTGTTAGGAAAACATATTGTTCACTGTGGAAAACTTATTATTAATATCAAAATGAAAAGTTTAAATTTTTTTGATTTTATGTATACACACACACACACACACACACATATATATATATATATTAATTACATATCAATCCCAGTTCTCTCTCCCTCCCATGCCCCCCAACACCCCCTCCTGTCCCACCCACCCCCACTCCACAGGGAGGGTGATGCCTTCCAGGAGGGATCATCAAAATCTGTCAAGTCATTTGGAGTAGAGTCTAGGCCCTCCCTCCTATCTCTAAGCTAAGGAGGTATCCCTCCATGGGGAATGTGCTCCCAAATGTGCTCCTTTCATGCACCAGGAATACATTCTGGTTCCACTGTCAGAGGTCCCTTAGACTGCCCAGGCCTTCTAACTGAGACCCATGTTCAGGGGGTCTGAGTTGGTTCAATGCTGGTTTCCCAGCTATCAGTCTGGGGGTCCATGAGCTCCCCTTTGTTCAGGTCAGCTGTCTCTGTGGGTTTCTGTAGCCTGGTCTTGACCCCTTTTCTTATCACTCCTCCCTCTCTGCAACTGGATTCCAGAAGTTCTGCTCAGTGTTTATCTGTGGGTGTCTGCTTCTGTTTCCATCAACTACTAGATGAGGGCTCTATGATGACATATAAGTTAGTTATCAATCTCATTATCAGGGAAGGACATTTAAGGTAGCCTCTCCACTGTTGCTCAGATTGTTAGTTGGGGTCATCCTTGTAGGTCTCTGGACATCTCTCTAGAGTCAGTTTTCTCTTCAGGCCTGTAATGGCTCTCTCTATTATGGTATCTCTTTTCTTGCTCTCATCTATTCTCCCCCTGACTCAATTTTCCTGGTCCCACATGTTCTCCTCTCCTCTGTTTCTCTTTCTCCTAACTCCCTCTCCACCCACTGCCCCCCCCACTCCCAATATGCTCAGTAGATCTTGTTCCTTTCCCTTTCTGTGAGGGACCTTGTCTGAATCTCTTAGGTTCCTCCTTGTATCCTAGTTACTCTGGTGGTGTGAATTATAGATTGGTGATCCTTTGATCTATGTCTAAAATCCATATATGAGTGAGTACATACCATGTTCCTCTTTTTGTGACTGGGTTACCTCACTCAGGGTGGCTTCTTCAAGTTCCATCCATTTGCCTGCAAATTTCAAGATCCCATTGTTTTGTTTTGTGTCAGTCTGTCCCCGTCCCCCCCACCCCATGCTGAATAGTATTCCATTGTGTAAATGTACCACATCTTCTTTATCTTCAGTTGAAGGGCATCTAGGTTGCTTCCAGGTTCTTGCTATTACAAATAATGCTGCTACGAACATAGTTGAACAACATGTCTTTGTTGCATGGATGTGGTTCATTTGGGAAAGTTTAAATTTTAAGATAGATATTTATTCAAAGAAAGGGAGCAAATACCCACTATAGATGTCTGTGAAAAGTGAGGGTTTAAAGTCCAGTGGGTACGGTGGTGCATGCTGATTTCTGGTGGTTCTGGGCCAGCCTGGTCTACATAGCAAGTTCCATGCCAACCAGGGCTAAATAGTGAGACCTTGTCTTAAAAGAAAAAAAGAAAGAAAGAAAGAAAAGAAAGGAAGAAAGAAAAGAAAAGAAAAGGAGGGAGAGAGGGAGAGAAGGAGTAAGCTCTGCCTGCTTCTCCCCCCACCCCACCCCACCCCCAACCACACAGATTCGCCGAGTCTAGAGGTTGTTAGGGGCCAGAGCCTGGGTGTTTCCTGACATCAGAACGTTCTGCAGAATTTGGCTGGCACTCTTGCCTCCTCCCTAGCTGAACTCTCACCTTCACGGGGTTCACCTCCCACACTCCTGTCCTATTTTACCCTGAACTTTTTGCAACAGTTTAAATCATTTCCCAGACCAGACCCAGCTCCCCCGAGAACTGTGGGGGTCCACTACAGTCAGAGCTGGAGGGGGCAAAAGCAAGAGGCAGGAGGAAATGGGTCACTGCCCATGGCTGGCAGGAGCAACTGCTAGCCTGAGCTTTTACTCTGGGAAGAAATCTTTGCTCTTTCCTCTAGTGACCTACATGAACCCTCATTCCCAACAGCAATAAAGTGGGGCAATAAACTTGGAAAGAAGGGCTGACTCCACAGCTGTGGGGCAAGAGTTCCCTAGCAGAAGAAACACTGAAAGATGAGGTGCTTTCTGAGGCACAGAAGAAACAAAGAGGCCGAGAAAGATTTGGGGGAGGAAATCGGAGTCTCTACTAATTGCTTATAAATGATTGCACCTCCAAAATTTTCATCACTTTTCTCCTGTCTCCCTCTTCCCATTTTATTAAACACCCTGCCTGTTGAAGATGAGGTGAGGGTGAGCTAAAGGGGAAAGCGGCTGCAGAGCCAAATCAAGCTTGGAATCATGGGTACAGTGGGGCTCTTGGCAGAATTTTGCTGTTTGCAGGATGTGTCCTGGAAATACCCACTGCATTGGCTAAGTCTGCTTCCAACAAATAAGATTTTAACATGGTTTTGTTACAGCCTGAGGGGCGACCTGATGACCTCTTCTTTCTCACTGGTGTTCCAACTCCCTCCTTTTCTTGAGTGTCTTAGGGTGTCATTTACTGGTGGGCAGCAGAGGGCGATCTGGGCCTGAAGAATGACCGGGTCAAACTCCCGGGCTGACGACTTCCATCAACATTACACGACAAAGGGACATTGTCACGAAGCTTTTGACTTTCCATTCCAGAAAGCGCTACTGCCTTGGCTGACCCTTTTCCCCCTCCCTCCTACTTACTTTGCTGCTCTCTATCCTTTCTCAACACAGAGCAGCAGGAAATGAACGGGGTTCACAGGGGAGAAAAACAAATCCCAGGGCCTGCTGAGGAAACCCATAGGAAAATGACCCAGGGGCGTTAGCAGCTGCAGGGGTTTCTTTCCCTCTCTCTCCCTCTCTCTGTCTCATCTTTCTCTTCCTCCCTCCCTCCCCCTTCTCTCTCTTACACACACACACACACACACACACACACACACACACACACACCCCAAACCTAACCCCTGCAGAACTTGTTAAAACACAGCTTCCTGGGCCTCACCCTGGAATTCCGATTTAGCAGTCTGGAGAAGCCCAGGCATTTGCATTCTTAACTCTTCCCAGGTACTCTGAGGGAGCACAGGATGGAATCCGGAGCAGTGCTTATGAATTCAAATGCAGAAACTAGGAATAGACTGTTGCAATTTGGGTCAGGGGCTCGCTGGGATAAACTTTCTGATAAGATGACCTCCCCCAGATCCTCGGGACTGAGCTGCAAGACTTCATAGATCAGCCAACTGTTGTTCCCTCCCCCTTGGAAAAGGAGCAGAGAATGTGTCAACAAAAGCATTGTTTGGAGGGGGCTGAGGCCAGATAATAGGCTGCTTCTCCATTGACTGTTCCTTTCATCCACTGGCTGGAGAATCAGAGTCAGCCTCTCCTTCACCCCTGCGCAGGGATGGCTTCCCCTTCATATTAAAATGAATAATTATGCCTGAGCCAGCTGTCTTCTGTCCATTGTTTAGCACTCTGCAGATCCAAGACCTCTAGGGTGGCAGGGGCTGTGTGGAATGAGCCCTTGTCCTCAAGACACCTATAAGCCCTTTCACTCATTTGAAGAGAATTCCTTCTGTTTATTACCGGAAGATAAAACACAGACAAGTATTGTGGGCTACATATTTCCCCCATGCAATACTGTTAGAAGTAGTACCTCCCAAGAATGGTACACCACATCAACACCCCAGCACCTCCAGCTCAGCACCAGGATGCTAGGCTAGTCAGGGGACCATAGCTAGACCCTGTCTCAAAAAGAAAACAGGGGCAGGGTGCTGTTTATTGTTTTGGCTGGCTGTTTTTATGGTGCTGGGGATCAGATCTAGGACCTCACGAGTCTAACTACAGCACTATTCTAAGGTGGGGGCTGATGGGAGGTGATTGGGTCATGAGGAAAGGTCCTTAATGAATGAGGTTTCAGGGAGGCTGTTTGTCCTTCCTGTGAGAACACATAAAAACCATTGTCTAAACTGGGCAAGGAGGCACACACTTGTTAACTCAGCATTTGGAGGTGGAGGCAGGAAGATTAAGAGTTCATAGGTCAGGGCCTGCAGAAGGTTCAGCCTGTAACTAAGCTCTTAACACCCAGGCCTGAAGACTAAAGTTCAACATTCAAAACCCACCAAAGAAGTAAAGGATCGACTCCTTCATACTGGCCTCTGACCTCCACACATATGCCAAGGCATACACTTACCTGATTGTGTGCAAGTGCATGCATACCTCTCTCTCTCTCTTTCTCTCTCAAATAGTAAAATTCAATTACAGTTGCAATTTTCTTTGCGCTGCCAATTAGCTTCCAAATAAAGACATGGAGAGTTATTATTAATTATGAATGCTGGGCCTTAGCTTAGGCTTGTCCCATTAACTCTTTTAACTTAATTTAACCTGTTTCTATTCATCTACATTTTGCCTCAGGGCTTTTTACCTTTCTTTCATTCTGTATGTTTTACTTTTCCTTCTTCCTCCATGTCTCTCTGGCTGGCCCCTCTCATCTACTTTTTTTTTTTTTTTTTTTTTTTTTAGCCTAAATCCCTCTTCCTACTTACTCTTCCTGCCTGGAACTTCTGCCTATATCTTCTCCCTCAGTATGGCCATTCTGTTTTTTATTAGAACAGTCAGGTGTCTTAGGCAGGCAAGGTAAAACATCAACACATCTTTATATAATTAAATAAATGCAACACCTCTTTGCATAGTTAAACAAGACATTCAATTTTTTTTTTTAAGTAAAAGGATTCAGTGTTAGCTTTGTCTAAATAGGAATTTGAGGGCAGCTTAGGCTACATGAAATTCTGCGTCCAAATAATAATAATAAAATACCACCCCTTCTAAGGAACTGGCTCTCATTGAATACCAAATCTGCTGTCACCTTGATTCTCAATTTTCTAGTCTCCATAACTACAAATGGTAATTTCTATAGCTTTTTGAATTACCTGATTTAAAGCTAGACATGAAGATAGCTTCAAAACTCAGAAGTAGGAGAAGGAGCTTCAATTTAAGGCTATCCTGGGATACAACTGAGATCCTATTCTCCAAGAAACCAAGAGCAATGTTTCAGCCAGTGAGATAGCTCAGTAGGTAAAGACGCTTACCACTAAGTCTTATGACCTGAATTTAATCCCAGGGTCCCATCTAATGAAAGGATAGAATGGACTCCAAGTTGTCCTCTGATTTTCACACAAGCACCATGGTGCCATCAACCACAACAAAACAGAACAGTAACAACAAAATTACCAATCTGTCTTCTGTTACTACATCCTGCTCTAACACAAAGGATGCTTCTTGTCCCCATTTATTACATATGCCAAAATCAGCATAATTACCCTTAAAACAAGACCTCAAATTTCTTCAAAAGGCATGAATTTCAAGGCAATGAAATCCCCTTGAGCCCTTTATCCAGTCCTGTGTTAAATAGTAGGGGATTTGTTCTCCACTAAAGTCCTGTACTGAGCCCCAACTGACTAGGTTAAAACTCAAAAGGGAGTTGCTTGTAGTTTTCTATCACCAATGCAAAACCAAGCTAGTTTTTTTTGACTTTCCAAGAACCCAGATCAGGCAAATTCCTGAACAGGACAATTTCAGTAGGGCTGGTAATCTGTTCATTCTGCGTCAGCTCTTACACAGAAAAGCAATGTGAAAGAAACCAGTGTCAGTCAGTCAGTCCTGTTTGTCCTACCCACTGCAAGAGAAGTAACCTCCAAGCGACCAGTTTGGTTCTTGAGTCCTTTTGTTGTCATTTTGGCTTCTGCTCTTTTCATCCGTTCTCATTAGAAACTGGTTTGGCTCTTCTTAACCCAGTGGAACATTTACTTTGTCTTGTAGAGTGAAGTATCACACAGTTTTTGAATCAAAAGAAGGCTGTTAAGACAATCAAACTGTAATTTTGCCAGGCCTGGTGAAAGAGGTCTTTAATCCCAGCACTCAAGAAGCAGAGGCATGCAGACCTCTGAGTTCCAATCCAGCCTGGTCTACGTAGCAAGTTCGGAACAGCCAGGGTTACCTAGAGAGATCTTGTGTTCAAAAAAAAAATTTTATATATATATATATATATGGAGGCTAGAAAGATGACTCAGTGGTTAAGAGCTCTTACTATTTTCCAGAGGACCTGAGTTTAACTCCCAACACCTTTGCCTGGCTTCCCCTGGCACCTGCATATGCCTACATGCAGACATGCACACAGCTAAAAAGGCACATAAATAAATAAAGTAAATATTGCTACATTTCTCCCTTTTGCAGAATGAATTGACTCAGGAAACTTAGCCCTAAAAGAAAAGGGGTAATTTTTTTTCTCTGTCCACTAGATTTTATTTATTCATTAATTTATTTATAGCTTTTCAAGACAGGGTTTCCCTCGTGTATCCCTGGCTTTCATGAAATTCACTGTGTAGATAAGACTGACTTCAAACTCAGAGATTCACCTGCTTCTGGGATCAAAAGCATGGTGCCACCACCACCTGGCACATCCTCTGGTTCTTAAACTGAAATGCCTTGCTTAATAAATGAATAAGAAATGAGAAAAACAGATTTATTAATGTATGTGTGTTTTCATATGCTCGGTGTAAATGTCTAGAAGTGTCTCAAAGAAAGGATGGGGGGAAGGGTAGATAATTAAATATGTGTGCAGAAGACACAGCCAGGAAAAGCACCTCAATACAAGTTAGCTGGGTTACATGGATTAAAGTACGATAGAAGTGTACCATACAGAGATTAGCATTGTCCCTGCTCAAGAATGACGTGCAATTTGTGAAACCCGTGAATATTTTCCCTCAATAAGGAAGAAGAGATGGACTGTGACACTGATATTTACAGTCAAGGGGTCCTTGGAACACACACACACACACACACACACACAAACACACACGCCCCTACCTGCCCTTCCTCTTGACCTTCCACCCTGGCCCCCAGCCACTGAGCTGGGACACTGGGCCCAATGCAGGGGGAAATCTTGATCCAGAATGGATATGTTGGGGTCCTGTGCATCCTGACTAGAACTGGAGGTGACATCTAGGCTCCCCACATTTTCTCAGAACCATTCCCAGTGTCTGCCTCCCAGACTTCAAAGACTTTAATAACCCTTTATGGGGCAGGCTACATGCCCTTTCTGTTGTTAAAAAGTATCTAGTCACTAGTCCTTCTCTTTCTGTTTCAAAGAAGAAAGACCTCTAAAATGAACGTTTCCTTTTTAGGCATAAATTTCTCTTACTCATTGTCTATAGTTTCACAAGATAACTAAAATAATAAACATATCAGAAAGACATGCTTTGGGAAGGCAGATTTAGGTCTTCTACAACCCTATTTGAGGGTGGTCTATTGAATCTCCATACATTAAAAAAATCCTATTTAATAGCAAAGAAAGACTGAGAAGCAAACCAGACATGGTGAACCATTAATACTAGCACTATAAGGCTAAGGCAATCAGATCATGAGTTCCAACTAGTCTATATAGTGAGACCTGGTCTTTAATTGTTTTTTTAATTTCACTTTTTAATTTGTATGTGTATGCAATTTGCATGTATGTAGCACATGCACACCTTCGCTTACACATGCACAAACACATAACATACACAATAATAAAATACAATTTAAAAGCAAAGTTGTGGTCTTTTCTTTATAATTCATTAGTGTTGCTGTCAAACTTAAAGAGTTACTGCTTTAAAGGAAAGAAGAAAATGGTTATTCCAAGCCACTGAGCAACTATGGCCCAAGAACATGACTCCAATTGCCCTGAATGACACAACCCACTATGGAAAAGGTGAACTTTTATACTCACGGAACAAAAGAAAGCTATATACCAATTTCCTAATTACATGGGTGGAAGCATCGGGTAAGCAGGCTCCAAAGCCAGGAAATCTTTTCTAGAGACTCATAGATGTTATCTCATGGTGCTTTTTAGTTTTAGGCTCAGTGGAGACTCCAGGATGCTAGGCTTAGTGACACATTCCAATAAGTTTACCTATTAGCCAGGGAAACGTTGGGCCAGCTACAAAAGTTAAGGTAAGCAGCTGTTAAAGGGAGCCAAGATAGCCCAAGATAACGTTGGCTCTGGACTGACCACATTCCACCTGTCCACAGTTCCAATTTTCTATCAGACAGGCCCACACTATCTGCAGGATCTTCAATATAGATACAGATTCTTCAGAGGACTACAGCCCACAGTGCTGAGAAGGAACCCCTTCAGCAGTGACAAGCGTTCCATTCAAGGGTCATATCCCATAATTTTGTGCTTCAATTTCTGCGTGACTCAACAGTTGAGCATGTTTCAGTCCTGCTGACCTCACCAGCTCTGCTTCTGTTTCTTCCTTATCTTGTCTCCCTCTGAAGACGTCTCCACAGGTTCTTCCAATCCTCTTATTAATTAACACTTCTCTGCGGCCTTTGGTATGCTGGTCCACTTCCTCGTGAAGCACGTTAGCATTTGCTCTTCCACTAACTTGTCTTAGCATGAGAATGATTACTCTGGCTTTTCCACCATCTCCAGTAAGCCTTTAAAGCCGATCGTGACTTCATACATTCTTCTAGCGGCTTTTATGGTTTCAGGTTTTAATCTGTCTATTGCAGCTTTGATGAAATGAATGTTGTCCCATAAGCAATAGTGAATGACTTCCAGCCCCATATTGTGCCTATGCATCAATTGCTGACCAAATATGATCAAATGCCAAGTAGGTAGATATGGCTTTTGACAAACCAAAAAAATTGCCAGGCCAAAGAGCTCAGATTATAAATTTGTGTTTGGAGGTAGGAATGTAGCCTCTATGTTTTCATTTTCATAGCACATTATGGACAGCCAGGTGAACTGCCTTTTTTTTTTTTTTTTTTTTTTTTTTTTGATTGTTATTGTTTTGTTGAGACCTTTCTTACCACATAGCTTTGGCTGTCCTGGAACTCACTATGCAGACTTCCAAATGCTAGGAATAAAAGCACTACCATATCTGTCTGAATTATCTATTATTAATGTGGCTTTTTTTAGACTTACTTTTTTATTTTATGCCTATGTGTGTGATTCTATATGACTAGTTGCCATGTTGAGGGAGGGGTGCCTAAAAGAAAGTGCCTGCATCTCTTGGAGCTGGAGTTGCAAGCAGTTGTGAGATGCTTGATAGTGTGTTGGGAACCAAACTTGGGTCCTCTGAAAAAGTAGCAAGAGCTCTTAACTGATGAGCCATCTCTCCAACCCCTATTCATGGAGCTTTAGATTCCAACTCTTTTATTTCCTAGGTTCTTTTTGTTGTTGTTGTTTGTTTGTTTTACTTCTGAGATGAAATATTGCTGGAACTAGCCCATAAACAAGACATCTGTCAGCCATGTTTTCTGATATTATTGCAGAACATGAGAAGATTGCTTTTTGTTCTTGCTTCCTGGAGTGTGTGGTGGGTTTTTTCCTCCATATACTAGGAGATATATGTATGTATGTACATATATGTATATGTATGTATACATACACAAACATATATACATACATATATCCCCCAAACCTATCCATGAGTCTAGGCATCTACTCCTTAGTGTCATTCATTTCCAGGGATGCTGGCTGAATAAAGTCCTCCTAAAGGCTCAGTGCTTTCAGATACACATCATTGCTGTTGGAATATATTTTCTGGTCACACTTTCCCCCCACTCATTCGGTGCTTTGCCCATCCTAACTATGTACCACATGGTATAGTTATACCTTTTATAGTCGAGGTTGTAATACAAAATGAGCACAAGTGATAGCACAAGACAGTGGTGGTGTCAAACGCCTTTATCCCAGCACTTGGGAGGCAGAGGCATGTGAATCTCTGTGAGTTCGAGGCCAGACTTGTCCACAAAGCAAGTTCCAGGACAGGCTCCAAAGCAATACAGAGAAACCCTGTCTCGAAAACCAAACCAAACCAAACCAAAACCAAAAAGTGGTAGCACATGCTTACAGCTCTAGGCAGGAGAATAAAAGGTGTAAGGCCACCTGGACTACATAATTATATCCTGGAGAGAGAGAGAGAGACAGAGAGAGAGAGAGAGAGAGAGAGAGAGAGAGAGAGAGAGAGAGAGGAGACCAATTAATTAACCTTGAAAACTAAGACTATGGGTAAGGGGACCACTGTGTTCACTGTAGTAGAGGAGGGGCTAGCAAGTCTGTTGTTAAAAGTTAAAAAGAACAAATAAAATGAGACAAAATCATGGTCACAATTTTTAGGGTATAAGCATGGGTCCTAGAGATCCTAAAAAAAATAAAAACAAAAACAAAACTAGGATCCCCCTCAATATACCAAATAGAGACAAGCAAGAATGAAAAGCAGGGAGATCTGTTCAGTGTGGCCAGAACAGAAAGAAGAACAAATCAATAGGCTCTGTGACCTCCAAGTCTACCTTCCAGGCATAGCATGAAGTTTAGGCTTTAAGAAGGGCAAGAATTGTGCAGAAGTAAGTTGTTCTGGTCTTGGCTCCAGTCTGTCTGGCAAGGTAGTTTGTCTGATAAATGGTCAGCACCTTGTGAGATCTCTTCCTGGGAGACAGGACCCCCCTAACCAGGGCCACTTCCTTTAGCCTTTTCCCTTCTCCCAGCATGAGATCACTGGAGGAATTCCAAAGTCCTCGGGGACCATTGTCTCAATAATCCCTAACCGGAGAGAGGAGCACAGTGCCCTCTATTTGTTTTTAGATCTCAATCTTGAGGGATTTGGGCTGATAGGCTGCAGTTGTTGTGAGAATTGCTGAACTATGCTGGTGCCTGGAACAAACACCGGGATGGTATTTGCCTAGTGTCAAGTAACCGTGCCTCTGGAGCATCTCCTGGAAACTTCTAGGCTTTTCTTACCTTTGGAAGCACATTCCATTTCTGTTCTGACAACTCTCTACTCCATCTCTGAATAATTTTCTCTGAAGACATTGTGATGAACTATCTGGTGATGTGATGTTGACTGTCCCTAGCCACCAAGGTGAGACCTGTCTCAGTCTGATATGTTTCCACATTATGAGAGTTGGCAAAAGATATCAAAGAGCTAATGCCAGTAAAACCCTTTAGGGCCAAATTCAAGCTACTAAGAGGTATGGAAGAAATGACTCTCAGGTCAGGCCTGGAATCCATCAGGAATTTAATTCTGTCTGTCCTGTGAATGATGCCTCTCAAGAATAATACTGCTCCTGGTCTTCCTTTTATTAAAAGCTGTTTTTCCACGGATGTCCATGGAAAACCTTTGCAAAGTTTAACAAGGAGACTACAAAACAATCACCAGTAGCAAACACTGGGCCAGTGAGAAGGTTCAGCAGGAAAAGCACTTGCCTTGCAATTCTGGCAGCCTGAGTTCATTCTCCGGAACACACAACTTCAGGAGGGGATCACTGTGTTACATGCTTCTACACTCACAAAAGCACTCCATATACACATAGGCACACAGTGATCATGGCCATGATGATGATGATGATAAAATACCTTTTATTAAAAAAAAAAAGAGCAAATAGTTAAAGAAAGCTAATTTGAAAATGAAGTACTTCTTTACGTATGGACTTCTCTGGGAACCAATACCTAACACCTTTAAATTCTTAGGAGGCACTGCTCAGAGTGACAGTGTTAGGACATGCCTAACTATCTTTGCTCACAAAAGAACAGGAATGATATAATTATCAGTGCACAAACCCAGCACTGAGAGGTTAACACACTCACAGATCCTCAATCTCCCTTTTGGTTTTTCCTTGAAACTGATATTGATTATGGGCTCCCACATCGTTTTCTTAATAACCCTTACACTCATAGAAATAAGCCTGCCTCTGCCTCCTAAATGTTGGGACTAAAGGCCCCACCACACCAGCTTTTTCCCACAATTCTTATCTTCCCTTTTTACGTCTCCATTTTTTCTTTCTTTTTCTTTTTTAAATTTATGTTTTTGCTGCGGCAATTGTTGCTTTTTGTTGTTTGAGACAACTCACTAGGCAGTCCTGGCTGCTCTGGCACTGTCTATGTAGACCCGACTAGCCTCGAAGTTACAACAGTCCTTCTGCCTCTGCCTCCTGAGGGCTGGGATTACAAGTTTGCCATCATGCCAGTCTCAGTTATTTTCATCAAGGAACCATAAGCACCACCCTACTTTCCCCATACCTTTATGAGACAAATTACCAATAAAATCTCAGGACTTAAGTGAATTATGGGGCTGTCAAGATGGCTCAGCAGGTAAAAGTGCTTGTCATGAAAACATGATGGCCTGAGTTCAATACTCAGAACCCAATAAAGGTGGAGAGAGGGCCAACTCCACAAAGTTGCCCTCCCATCTCCGCAAGTATGATCCTCAAATGCACACACACACACACACACACACACACACACACACACACACACACACAAAGTTTTTAAACACTTTTTTTTTTTAAAGAAGAGGGGCTAGGTATAGTGGCACACCCCTTTAGTCCTAGAACTTAGGAGGCAGAGGTAGGCAGAGGTGTGAGTTTGAGGCCAGCCTGGTCTACATAGTGAGTTCTAGGACAGACGTGCACATACATATGTGCAGGCAACTCTCATGCATATAAAGTAAATATAATTTAAAAAAAAAAAACTTTGTTGCCAGGCATTTGTGGTGAATGCCTTTAATCCCAGCACTCAGGAGGCAGAAGCATGCAGATCTCTGTGAGTTCAAGGCCAGCCAGGTCTGCAGAATTATTTCCAGGACAGGCTCCAAAGCAATACAGAGAAATCCTGCCTCCACAGAAAAGAAAAAAGAAAACAAAATTATTATTTTTTTAAGTTTTAAGTTAGCCTCAGCTACACAGGAAGTTTGACACCAGCCTGTCTTAAAAACAGGCACAACAAAAAAAATGAATTATTAGCCCAGACTCGTAAAAGAGGCCTGGGATCCCAGTTACTTGGGAAGCTAAGCTATAAGGAACTAGGAGCTTGTGTTCAAGGCTTACTTGGGTTACCGAATGAGTTCAAGGCCAGCCTGAGCAAGTTATCAAGACCCAGTTTTGAGGGCTAGAGGCCAAAGTTGGTGGAAGAAACTTGCCTAGTCCTTGTATGTCCTTATAACCACTCCCAGCATCTCTCTCCTTCCATGTCCCCCAAATGGGAATTAGTAATATGGAAAATGAAGGTGTCTGTTGTTTTGATAAATACTGCTTACAACAGGTTTTTATGTTACTTTGTATTGGGCTTTTGTTGTTGTTTTGACAAATTACAGTTTTCTCTCTGGAATTTTGTGTGTAATTCCAGGGATCAAACCTCTGGCCTAACACAACACAGAAACTTAAATGATTTGGTTTTTCTTGGCCTGACTTGGTTCTTTGAGACCCAGTTTCAATATGTAGCTCTCCCTGGCTTTGAAATCTCAATCCTTCTGCTTCAGCCTCCAGGGTGCCCAGATTACAGGGGAGCATTCCCATGCCTGGCTTAAAGAGCCGCCTCGAAGTGAACAAGGGTGGCCAGACATGCTAACACAGGCCTGTCCTACCAGCTCTAGGGAGGCTGAGGGAGGAAGACTGCCTAGAGTTGAAGGCTTTCTTGAGTCAGAGTGAGTTATGGGCCAGCTTGAGCTACAATAAAACCTCATCAGAGAGAAAGAGAGAGGGAGGGACAGAGAGATAAGAGAGAATATGAATAAGGAAGTACATATTTTTTCAAACCTTTTGCTGTTTTCAATTTTTTAATAATGCATTTTATTTATTTATTGGGGGGTGCAGTGATATGGCATACATGTGGAAGTCAGAAGACAACTGTTAAAGGTTGGTTCCCTTCTCTACCAAATGGGTCATGGGGTTGATTCAGCTGTCAGGCTTGGCAGCAAATGTCTTTACCATCTCAGCAGCCCCTTGTTCCATTGGGGTGAGAAATGGGCTGTTTTGTTTCTATCAAAGGTAGCTTGCCCAACATAGCATAAACTCTGACTCCCTATCCCCCAACTCCCATTCCCATTTTTACTCTCTCTTGAAAATCTTTTAAGCAAATCTTTACACACACACACACACACACACACACACACACACACACACACACACACGTAAAACTTGGGTTTACACCAAGCTTCCCTACTGTGCTTCCCTTCCAGAACCTGGTGGCCTCCTCCCCCATCCTTCATTTCTTTTGTGCAGATTCTTTTAAAATTAGCCAATTTCAAAAGACTGTGGGGGTGGGCGGGACTCCAGCAGTTGGGGAAGACACCTGCATTAAAATGAAAACCAGGTGAACTCCTGGCTAGTTTGGTTTGGTTTGCGGTACCCTTTGTGCAAAAAGCAATCTGCCTGCTGAGTTACATTTGCTTTATTTGTGTGTTCCTTTGTGGGACACCAAGATTGTTCATTTTTTTCTAACATGTACCTCAAACTTACCACATAACCAAAGCTGTCCATGTCTATGTTCTTGTTCCTCCTGCCTCCCACTTCTCAAGAGTGAAAATTCCTGAAGACTGAGACTGTAGGCCAAAACTACTTCGAGGAACCAGAATGCCCAAGACTTGCCTTTCCCCTTATCCATAACTGGGCCAAAAAGTCCACACAGCTTCCTCTTTAGTCTCTTCCTCCCACACCCCAGCTAGCAGCACAGGTTACTCACGTTGGAATCAAAGAGCCTCAGGTGTGTCCAAACATGAGCTGAACCCCAGGCCCGCTTAGGTAAGGGACTAAACTTCTCTGTGCCTTTCTTCCTAATTGATAAAATGGGAATTATAGACACTGCCCCCCATTACCATATTTTTGAAATAGGATCTCATCAGTGGCCTGAATTTCATTATGTAGCTAGCTTGGAACTCAAAAGAATTCTCCTGCCTCAGCCTCTAGAGTGTGGGTATCATATGTGTCAGCTGCCATGCCGGGGCACTATACCATTTGTCTGAGCTTCACTCCTTTTCAGCACCTCCCACCCTACTCCTATTCCAGACATACACAAGCTCCAAGAGTGTTTCCTTTTGCTTGTTTGTTTTAGTAATTTTAACATAGGGTTCTCTGTGTAGCCCTGGTTGTCCTGGAACTCACTCTGTAGACCAGGCTGGCCTCAAACTCAGAGGTCTGCCCACCTGCCCTCCTCTGTCTCCTGAGTGCTGGAATCAAATGTGTGCACCACCACCACCACCTGGCAAGCTCCAAGAGTCAGTCTTTCACTGCAGATCACCATGGAGGGATAGAAATAGGCCCGAATCATACCAGCCTGCTTACATGGACACTCAGATAGAGATGGGTCAGGGAGAAGTCAGTGGGGCAGATGAGCACACAGCAGGTAACCCGAGGCAGAGAAAGGAGGCATGGTGCTGAAGAAATGAAGGCAAAGGATTAGCCAGAGACTAAATAAAGGACAGGCAGGGCAGGCCAGAGGCCTGGTTCTTTCCTCTTAGGTCCTCCTGTCCTACAATTTGCCTCCTATTTTGAACTATTCTAATTTACCTCCTTAGAGCCAGTCTTTCCTTCCCCATCACAGTCCTGCCAGATTCGAGGGTTTAGAATGAGAGGGGTCTCACATTCCTTTAGTCTGAAGTCTTGACATTTAGTTTTGTTGATTTACTTACTAATTTGCTCTCTAAAGCCAGGTGAAATGTAAGAAATACATTTGATACCATGACTCAAGTCCTATATCATCAATTATAGCCAAACCAGGTTCCTGCCTGAAGCATTCCTAACCCTACCACAAGCCATATAGAAATTTCAACATTAAAACACCAGTTGTAACCTGCTAAATTGATGATGCAACCCTAGGACTCATTTTTGTAGCTTTTTCTGTAACTGGGCTCAGAGAAAGGGGTTATGATTGGAACTGCAAATATTAGGGTGGTGAAGTGACAGAATCTTGTTATATGACCCAGGCTGGCTTCAAACCAACAGAATCCTCCTGCCTCAAGCCTCCAGAATGCTAGGAACATGGGCTATTTCCACCTGGAAATGTTCTCAGATGTAGTATTACATTACAAAAACAACTGGTCTGCATTTATAAATACTGTATCATTCCTTCATTCCTTTTTTTTTTTTTTTTTTTTTTTTTTTTTTTTTTTTTTTTTTTTCCCCTCAAAACAGGAGCATGAAGGCAAACCTCTATAATCCCAGCACTTGGAAGGTGGAGTTAGGACAATCAGGAGTTCAGGACCAGCCTCAGCTATATTAGCAAGCATCAGGCCAGTCTGGACTGCATGAGATCCTGTTGAGAAAGAAAGAAAGGAGAGAGAGAGAGAGAGAGAGAGAGAGAGAGAGAGAGAGAGAGAGAGAGAGGGAGGGAGGGAGAGGGAGAGGGAGGGAAGGAGGAAGGAAGGAAGGAAAAAGAAAGAAAGAAAGAAAGAAAGAAAGAAAGAAAGAAAGAAAGGAGGAAAAAATATGTAATAAATTCTACTGGTGGTCCCAGTCTGGCAATGGAGGCAGGCCTGCCTTCCCTCACTAGTGTGTTAGGGGAGAAGGGGCAGGTGAGGAAAAAGACTTATAATGGGAGCATGCAAGGAGCTGCTGGTGCTTGGAGCTACAGGGATGGAGTCTGTGGACAAGGAGGAATGAAGCCTGTAGACTCAATGGCTGAGTGATTCAACCAACACCATTTGTTAGAAAGAACAAGCTCCTTAAGGGAAAGGGTCTAAGAGAGGACACCTGCCAAGCAGCAAGATCTTTTAAAAGGTTACAGAACAAAGAAAACAATAGCAGGCGAGAGATAAACCGGTGCCTTGTCTTCTAGTACACAAATGATGGAGCAAAGGTACTTTGAACCACAGAGCGTCTGGGGTTAGCATAGGCAGAATTTGTCCAAATGGTTGGAGCCAGTCCTTGACTGGTCTATCTCTCCCATTTCCTGTTTTTTTTTTTTTTTTTCCTTTTATGGTGGGTGGGATAGGTTAGGCTTTCTCTGTGTCACAGTCCTGGCCGTCCTGGAACTCACTCTGTAGACCAGGCAGGTCTCAAACTCACAGAGATCTGCCTTCTGCCTCCTGAATGCTGGGATTTTTATTTATTTACATTTATTTTATGTACATTGGTGTTTTGCCTGCATGTATGTCTGTGTGAAGGTGTCAGATCCCCTGGAACTGGAGTTACAGACAGTTGTGAACTGCCTTGTGGGTGCAGGTGATTGAACCTGGGTCCTCTAGAATAGCAGCCATTCTTTTTTTGTTTGTTTGTTTTTCAAGACAGGGTTTCTTTGTATTGTTTTGGAGTCTGTCCTGGAACTAGCTCTGTAGACCAGGCTGGCCTGGAACTCACAAAGATCTGTCTGCCTCTCAGCCAGTGTTCTTAACCCCTGCGTCTTCTCTACAGTCTCTGAATGCTGAGATTAAAGGAGTGTGCCACCACTTCGTGGCTCCTGTTTCCTGTTTTAGAAGTTATGGGTTTTCCTCCCCTTTGTCATCTAACTCTCCATCTCCTTCCTTCACTCTCTTCCTCTCCCTTTCTCCCTTCCCTCTTTCCATCCTTCCTTCCTTCCTTCCTTTCTACCTTTCCTAGATCCAGCAGCAATCAGGTGTTAACTCTTTATCATATCCCAGATCTTATGCTAATTTCTACAAATGAAATCCAAAAATAAATCTCTTGAGAAACCTCTACTATGGTGAATAGTAGAAGTCAAATGATCAGATGGCTGCACAGAGTTTTAGTCTGTGTGAAATGTGAAATGAGACGATAAGCTAATACCCAACTGCATCTCTGTGGGGAGAGATGATGGGAAGGCTCCCAGTCAGCTGTGATATTAGCCAAAGGAGGAACTGGGAAGATGCCTCCACCATGCCTCAGCCTGGAGATGGCCTTGTTTCATTGCTTACGGTTCATACAAAGAACTCTTGATCAATTCTAGGGAACCAATTGCCAAATGCTCACTGATGTTCAGCTTAGGGCAACGAGAATGGTCCACAGTTATTAGTTCATTCACGTAATTTAAAAATTTTTTTACAGCTGGGCGTTAGTGGCACACACCTTTAACCCCAGCACTAGGGAGGCAGAGGCAGGTGGATCTCTGTGAGTTGGAGACCAGCTTGATCTACAAGACCTAGTTCCAGGACAGGCACCAAAGCCACAGAGAGACCCTGTCTCAAAAAAAAAAAAAAAAAAAAAAAAAAAAAAAAAAAAAATCATTACAATGGCATAATGGAGGTAGGTGATTTTGTTTTCTTTGACTCTTGTTGAAATTAAGGAACTCAATAAAGCTGCTGCTCAATATCTATTAAATGATATTGTCACTACCAATAGAATCTGTCTTAAAAAAGAACTATATTTTATCTTCATTAGTTTGTTGCCTAGACTTGATACTTTATGTCTGATGTCTTGGAAAAGTGAAGCTCTGTGGTCAGGTGTGGTGGTGCGTGCCTTTAATCCCAGCACTGGGGAGGCAGAGGCTGGAGGATCTTTCTGAGTCTGAGGGCATACTGCTCAGAGCTCCAAGAGAGCCAGTCTCTAGCAACAACAAGAAACAAACATTCCCCACCACCCCAATAAAGAGAAAAAGGAAGAAAGAAGCCATGAAAAATATACTGCCCTGCTAAGGGATAGCTCGGGAGAGGTAAAGGACCAGGATTAAGAGCCCAGGTTGCTGCGGAAAGCTGCTGCACATGCTCAGCCCCTGGGTTCAGTCCACGGAGCAAAACACAACGAGAAAACCTGGCAGAGTTTGAAGCTCAAATTGGGCCCCTGAAATATCAGGCCTCCCACCTATCTTGGAACCAGAACTCTAAAAATTGTGTCTCGGAATCGAACTTGAAGCAAAGCCACTTGGTATGTTCTTGGTGAGCGTCCTGTTGAAAACAACCCCACCCCACCCCAACCCCGCCAGCCACAGACAAATTAGGATGGCATTAGAAAGCCAATGGCAAGCTGTGGCCTGGTGGCAGCTTTGTCCACCCTCTTCCCCCCCGCCCCCGGGGGACAGCAGATTTCATCCAGGTCACAATGCTGTTTTGGCTCACACTTTATCTCAACTAAAAATACCCGAGGTCTTTCTAGTTTATTTCAACCTGACTCGAATTTCATAACAAAATGTGTATTGTCGCCAAGTGTGGTATTACAAACACATCTGTACTTTTAGCATGTGACAGCAATTCAGAGGGGTCGTGAGTTCCAGGAGAGCCTGAAATACACAAGGCCCCTGTTTCACACGCAAACAAAGCCAACTGGTAGTACTCAAACTTTTAATCGATGCTAATTAATACCATCGTTTGACAGCAATCTGTGTGTGTGTGTGTGTGTGTGTGTGTGTGTGTGCGCGCGCGCGCGCGCGTGCACGACTACTGAGCTATACATCCTAAGCCTAGGATTTCCTATCATGTACATAGAATAATTACAAGAATTGTTTTATCCCACAAGATTCAGAAAATAAAGCAGAAATTGACATCTAAATTAGCCTCTCTCCAGAATCCTAACCTGTTCATCCTAACACAACACTGTGTTCTCAGCTGATTGGCTGACAGCTCCAAGCGGCATCCTTAAGGTGGAAGAATACCCAGCAGGTAACTCCTGACAGCTCTTCCTCCCCCCCCCCCCACATCCCTTTTCCGCACTCATTACTCAGTATCTTCTCCTCACCCTTTAACACTCCAACAAATGAAGCCTTCTATGTAATGAGAAAGGTGGGAATGGAACTTCTATGTCCTCCCCCCGCCCAGTGCCCCTTCCTCCATGGAGGTGTTAATAGAGATGTAAGAACAGTTCCGTCCATTTCAAAAGAGCCCAGTAGAAACTGTGAATTCCTTAATTCATTTGTTTTTGTGTAGGACCCCATCAATTGTTGTGGTTGCTCAGGTTATCTTAAGGGAAAAGGAATGAATGATTTAATGATAAGCATTGAGATCCAAAGAGAGTTACTTAGTAGTGAAGACATTAGGGAATTGTAATTAACTCTCAGAGATTGTTTAGAGGGCTGAGGGTGCAACCCAACAGTACAGTATTGGCCTAGCATGTGTGTGTGTGGGGGGGGGGGGGGGACAGGAAACATTCAGGCCACTGCTCAAGGCTTCATTGAAGGTGCCAATCCAAAGAATGAGGGTTTTCTGTCCCTTGAGTAGCATTTATACAGAGACTCGTTTTGTATTACAAGAAAGGTTAGCTGGGCTTTGGTATCTAGGTCTTTAACGTAGGATAGGTACTTTCTAGTAGTTATACTAATAGCCTTGACTCACCATGAGAACCTGAAGACTGAGGATGTAAGAAACTAAAATGCAAAAGAATTTTGGAGCCAGGTGTGGTAGCATTCACCTATTATCCAAACACTTTGGAGGCTGAGGCAGGAGATCTGCTTTAAGCACAAATTTTCAGGTTGGCCTGGGATACACAGTGAAACAAACCCCTGCTCCTTGAAGCAAAACAAAACACATAATGGGACTTTGAAGGCAAAGACACACAGTTCAAATCTTGACTCAAGTTTTGTGCTATTTGCTGTGAGGCACCAAGCAAACGGTTAACCTTCTCTGTACATGAGCTTTCTCATCTACAAAGCAATCACACCTACCTCAGAGGAATGCCAATCCCTTTAAAGGACAAGGTGGGGGGGGGCTGTAACCTGAGAGCAGAGCGCTTGCTGACTACCCACCACAACATATAAGTTGCAAGATGCTTGGCATATGCAATGTATTCGACAGATGTCATAAAACAAACTTTAAAGGGTCAGGACCCAATTTACCTTTCATTTATATAGAAGCACACTTTATCCCTCACCTCACCTGCTTCTCTCCACCCCCACCCCCCTTTTTGCTTTTGTTTTTTTGAGACAGAGGTTTTCTCTGTGGCTTTGGAGCCTGTCCTGGAACTAGCTCTGTAGACCAGACTGACTTCGAACTCACAGAGATCTGCCTGCCTCTGCCTTCTGAGTGCTGGGATTAAAGGCGTGTGCAACCAATGCCCGGCTTCCCTCTCCTCCTCTTAATAGGATGCTTTCAATGGCCTTAAGTATAGAGGCATGGTGGCACACACTTGTAATCCCAGCACTCAGGAGGATGGAGAGGACAAGATGGGCCAACAAAAGCCAAGGAAGAAAGAATGGAAAGGAATGGAGGGCGGAACGAAGAAGGCTCTGGAACAAAAGGAGTAATGTTTGCAGGTTTGCAGTGTGTCTGTTGACTCAATGAGGCCTATGGCAGAGGAGGGTATTTGGACCTCTGCCCCAGAGGGAAGCAAGAGATAAAGAAGAAAGGGTCCATTCTCAGGAAGCTCATTACCCTTTAGTGGGGAGCCAGGAGTCTTTGTTCTGTCTGGAATGTCCTCATGTCTCTCACCTTACCATTATTCCCTTGGGGGGGGGGGAAGGACACATACCTAAAACATGTTTGGCTAATTAAAGAAGTTGTTCCATGAATTGGATACAAAGACTCATTTTGGATGCCCACCCTGAGGAAGACTTAGGGATTTCTGTCCTCTTGAAGCATCTCTCCCCACCACTTCTGCAACTGTCATGTGAAAGGATCTAAAGCGCCATCCTAATCATGTACCACCTCATCTACACCATAGGGCCAGCAAGATGGCTCAGCTAGTAAAGGTGCTGGCTGCCAAGCCTAATGACCTGAGTTGGGTCCCACTTCCACACATGCCCTTGTGTGTATACACACATTTTTAAAAATGTAATAAATCTTTTGTAAAATACCCATAACATTCCATTGTCCATGACATTAAGCTCAGCCTCCTTAGTCTCCTAAATTGGCTCTCAGCTTGTGTCCCCTGGCTCCCAATGAGGGTCAGACTGTTGTTCCACCAGCACATTCTGAACCCTGGCTCCTCCACAAATGTCTCCTAATTCCCCCAGAATTCTTCTTCAGGAAGCTTGGGGTTATAGATCTTTGCAAATTTATCTTAAACCCGTTAAGAGTGTAATCAGCTGCAGGAATGGTGGGACAGGCCTCCTATTCCTGCATTCAGGTGGGTGAGGTAGGGGACCTGCTGTCAGTCAGAGGCTAGACTGGGTTACAAAGTGAGTTCCAGGCCAGTATGGACTACAGAGCGAAAACCTGTCTTTAAGAAAAGAAAGGAAGAAAGAGAGGGAGGGGGAGGGAGGGAGGGGAGGAGGGAAGGAAGGAATAAAAAAGTAAGCCAGGTGGTAGTGGCACACACCTTTAACATCAGCACTTGAGAGGCAGAGGCAGGCAGAGCTCTATGAGTTCAAGGTCAGCCTGGTCTACAGAGTGAGTTCCAGGACGATCAAGGCAGCACAAAGAAACCCTGTCTGGGGTGGTGGGGAGGAAAGAACAGGTATGATGATGCCACACTTAGAAAATGGTGCTGGTGCAGTAGCCTGTGACCAAGGCCACAGTGCTGGCAAGATTGAAGTAAGAGGATTACTTGAGTTCAGTAGTTGGAGGCCAGCCTGGGCAGCATCATAAGAGAGTAAGATCCATTCAAGAAAAAGGGTTAGTAGGCATGGTGGTGAACACCTTTAATCCTCAGCACTTGGGAATAGCCAGGACTATATAACAGAGAGATCTTGTTTCAAAAATAGAAAGGAAGGAAGGAAGGAAGGAAGGAAGGAAGGAGGATTAATCAGAGTTGAAGTATTGCCTTCTACAACCTTTTCCACTTTGGTTTTTCTGTTTATTTCTTTTCTTTTTCTTTTTCTCTTCTTTTTTTTTTTTTTTTTTTTTTTTTTAAGTTGTTGTTGTTGTTTGAGACAGGGTTTCACTGAGTAGCTCTGGCTGTCCTGAAACTCACTTTGTAGTCCAGGCTGGCCTTGAACTTACAGAGATCTGCCTGCCTCTGCCTCTGCCTCCTAAGTACTGAGGTTAAATGTGTGCACCAATACCACCTGACTCCATTTCGTTTTTGAGACTAGGTCTCCCCTAGTAGCCCAGGCTGGCCTCCAACTCCTGATCAACTACAACGCCACCTCTCCAGGTTTTGTGGACTGATTCACTTTGTGGCATTAATTGCCCTCATGATAAATACCCCTCCTGGTGAAAGAGAATTGGTCCTCTCCATTTTACTCAGGAGCAGAAGACTGAGGCTTGGAGAATAAAAAAACTGAACTATATGAGTTTGGAAGGAACAGGGCATGGGATCTTTAGACTGGAACATTCCAACAAAGACTTTGCAATTCTCCTAGTTATTTAGTCTTTTCAGGGGTTGTGTGACAGCCTAGAGCCTAAATAGCCACTGCAGGTCACTGGGCCTAGGTGGAAGTTATGCATTTCTTCAATTTTTATTTATCTTTTTTGGGTGTTGTAGATGAAGCATGGTTTTGCACCTGCACCCTTTAACAGTTAGAGTCTAACTGAACTACCCACTCCAGCTCCCTCATTGAGGATTTAGAAAATGGCCAGGAAACTTAGCACCTACAGAAACTGTACTGCAAAACAAAAGCATACACAGCTTTAAAATTCAATGTTTTTGTCTTCTGGAAGATATCTGGGGACAGTTTGTCATGGCTGTTTTTCATCACACAAATTGCTCTGCTTGAAAGGCAAGTGGGGCTTAAATATAGCAACAGCGTCTCTGATGTAACATTCTCTGGCTGGACCAGGACAAGCCTTTGACATTAACCTTTAGGAAGGAGAGAGAAGGAAAGTGTCCCCACCCACCAGTGCCTGAAGGAGAAACTCTTCTTCCTGGCCATTTTCAGGGCAAGGGAAGGGATGAGTATAAAGAGGGAAACGAAAGAATTGAAGGATGCTAGCCATCTGCCAGGTTTCTGGGCTTGGCAGTCTCCGGCAGGCCAGTCACAGCCAAAGCCCGGTAATCAGCAGTTCGCCGAGGTGAAGGTAGCCAGATGCCCTGCCCTGGAACCACACAATGCCGGGCTTCCAGTTCTGCCCATTGCATTTTGAAAAGTGATCTGCCTAAACTGACCTGTAGATTGAGGAGACCCGCTCTCCCCTTGCTCTTTCCAAGACCTCCCTCTCCCCCAACCCTGCCTTAAGTGATAGCAGTAATGAAACTTTAATTGGAAAATGGGCTGAAATACACACCAAGGTGGCCATCATGACCAGGGTGTGGAGAGTGGCTACTTGCTGCTCACTGTCACAGTGAGACTGGCTTAGTGGACCATGTGTAAGAAGGGACAGAAGGAAAGCGTATGGAGGCACTGCCCCACCTGTGATGTACACAGGAGATCGATTTAAACATGTATGGACGATTCCCCTGCCCAGTAACAGTCCTGTTCAGGTAGGCTAGCTGTAATTACCTCATTTCCAGTGTTTAGTATGTCTCAACTCGTATAGTTCTTTTGTCGTAGTCATTTTGTGGTTTTGTGTTCTGTGTGTTTTGAAAGAGTCTCAGCCCAAGCTGGCCTGGAATTTACTATCTGGCTCATGATGTACCTCCTGCCTCTGTGCCCCAAGTGCTGGGATTTGAAGGGGTGCTGCCACCGTGCCGAGCTTGTTGTTGGTATTGCTGTTGGCAAAGACTGTAGGCATCCATTTAATTACTTAAAATTTTTCTTCGCTAATTCAAATTTTAAAAAAGTTATGTGCCATACCTATAAATAAAATAGAAATACAAAACATCCAGGCAGATAGGAAATAACATAAAAGCCTTTAACAAATCAAAACACTGGATTAAAGTCAAGTGTGCACCACATTCTCTTTCTCTTTTTTTTTTTTTTTTTTTTTTTTTTTTTTGATTTTTTGAGGCAGGGTTTCTTTATGGTTTTGGAGCCTGTCCTGGAACTAGCCCTTGTAGACCAGGATGGCCTCGAACTCACAGAGATCTGCCTGCCTCTGCCTCCTGAGTGCTGGGATTAAAGGCGTGTGCCACCACTGCCCAGCTCCACATGGCTATACTCTTAACACTCAGAAGAAGAGGCAGTAGAATTGCTTAGGAGTTAGAGGCCAGCCTGGGCTACATAGAGAGACCCTGGCTCTAACAGACAGCCAAGCAAAAAATACTGAGCTGAAGTTGACCTTCAACTTTCTGTTAACCACTCCCCAGAGAAGCATATACACAGCAAGTATGGTTCTTTATTATAATAATCATTATTTTAATTATTTATATTGAAATGCTCTGTTACCTAGGCTGGCCCTGAACTCCTGGGCTCTGTTGACCCTTCTGCCTCAGCCTCTGAGGTTGTTGGGACTGTAGTCATGTACTCCTACAGACTTTAACAGCAGCATCTCCATTAGGGACTGTGTGTGTTTTGTATTGCTTTCCTTTTTTTTTTTTTTTTTTTTTGACAGGGTCTCATTATGTTGCTGAGGCTGGATTCAAACTCACTGTCCTTCTGTGTTCATTTCCTTAGTGTTGGGATTACCAGTGTGCCCCACTAGGCATGTGCCTGGATGTGTTTCAGAGTGCCAAAGCAGTTTTTCTCCCTCTTGAAGGAGAGTCAGCAGCCAGGTGTCTGTTCAGAGCAATCTCCATCCCCAGGTCCCCTTGCAGAATAGAAGCTCTCGGCGGCCTTCAGGCCTCGGCTCTGGGCCTTCACCCTGCTGCCTGGGGCGAGCTCCAAGAAAGGCTTGCCTAATTCCAAACTAGAAAAACAGAGCTCTTCTCTGGAATTCAAGCGCAGTTTGGAGGTCAGAGAAATTCACAGCCCTGTGCAGGAAGAACTGAATATTCTGTTTTCTTTTACAGTTTACAAAGTGCTGTGGGGGCAGGATTCCACACAATCCAGAAGTCTTACTTAAGCTCACTGTATAAATTAACTTAATAATTAAAAATCAAAACAAACCCACTTGGCCTTGGGCTCTTCATTGTCCTGCCTTCCTGATACTGGGATTGCAGGCCAGAGTCACTGTGCCTGAAATAAGCAGGGTTTACAAAGTAAACCTGCTATTTTACAAAGTAAAAATAAATTAATAAAACTCACCCAGAGGGTAGGGAAAGACAGAGAAAAAGGTAAAGGAAAAAAAAAAAGACACCCATTGCCAGAGGCCTGATGACTCTGCTCAAACCATTTTCACTTGTCCTCTCAGCTGGGAAAGGAAGGATTACCCAGGATTACTGAAGCTCAGCCAAGCAGTATGTCAAAGGTCACAGGCACAGAGTGGGCCAGCTCGGAGCTGAAGCACTTCCTCCGACCTCTGACCACGTGGCTGCATTCACCTTCCAGGGCCCTAAGGAAGGAAGAGGAATTCCCTTGACTGCAGGCGCCAGGTCACATAGCCAATGACCACAAGACCTGCCATGTGACTGTAATTCTCGTCTGAAGCCCAAGGTAGGTTGCCTGTTTCAACGAGAAACCCTGTGTGGAAGACAAACCAAAATTAAATCTGAAGCAGAGTTGGGACCAATGAAAAGATTTTAATGTAGACTTATTTACTTTTTGTTTGGTTGTTCTGTATTTTGATAAGCACCTTGCTGTGTGTCCTGAGCTGGTCCCAAACTCTCAATCCTCTTGTCTCAGCTTTCTAAGTGTTAGGACTTGACAGGTGTGTGCTGTCATGCCCTGTCCAGAATTTCTTTTATTATTAGTAGTAATGCTTTAAGTTAGCACATGAAATAATGGCATAATGGCAGATTTTTACTCTTTATTTAGTTTTGAGATCTGGCTCTAATATGTAGCCTGAGCTGGTCTTGAGGTCGTGTTCCTCCAGCTTCAGCCTCTACCATGCTGGGATCTCAGGTTTGCGACACAATGCCAGGCAAAATCTGATATTACATATGGGATGGAACCATACTGTAATATGTAAATATATGACTCTAGAAAAGATATTCAAAATAATTTGCCTAGTGTAGAGGACTTGAGTAATAGAATGCTAAACTGTACCTTTTTGTTCTGTCCACACTCTTCATTGAGAAGCTGCAGTTAGCCAGTGGTGGTGGTTCAGACTTTTAATCCTCGCACTTGAGAGGTAGAAATAGGCATATCTCGAAGTTCCAGGCCAGCCTGGTCTACAGAGTAAGTTCCAGGACAGCCAGGCCTACCTACACAAAGAAACCCTGTCTCAACCCCTGAAACACACACATAGACAAGAAAAGAAAAAGAAATATTTTGTTGTTGTTATTTCATTTTGAGATAGTCTTAAGTCTTGCTATGCAGCTTTGACTGACTTAGAATCTACTGTGTAGACCAGCCTGCCTTGAACTGGTCTTGAAATTTCACACCCTCTAGTCTCACCTCTTGAGTGTTGGGATTACAGGTGTGTGTGTCACGCCCAGTTCTGTGTATTGAGTCTGATACCCAGGTCTTTGTACCTGTGAGGAAAGTACTCTAGCAACAGAGCTACCTCTAGTCCTTTTTTTTGTTTTGTTTGGGGCTAGCCTGACACTGTGTAGCCAAGGTTGGCTTTGAACTCTGCCCAATGTTGCCTCTCAACCTCCTAAATCCTGGTATTTAGCAGTGTGTGCCATCCTGCTTAGTTTTATCCACCTTCACTTTCTTTTTGTGCCAATCTCCTTATATAGCTTTCATATATATTCTACAAGCTGTTCTTGAACTTAGGATCCTCCTGCCTCTGTCTTTTCTATGCTAGGATTATAAGTATGTGCCACCATGTGCTGTCTTTGTTAAAGTTGTTAATGGGCAAATTGAAAAGGGACTTCTTTTTAAGGAAGAGAGCCAACTTGGTAGTTCTCATCTTTAACCCCAGCACTCAAGAGCCTGAAGAGAAGGATTAGGAATTTGAGGTCAGTCAGAGTAACATACTGAGATTCTGTCTCAAAAAACAAAAATTAGGAGGCTGGAAAGATGGCTCAGTGATTGAGAGCACTGGCATTCTTCCAAAGGATCCAGGTTCAATTCCCGGAACCCACATGACCACTCACAATTGTCTGTAATTCCAGTTCCAGGGGATTTGACACCCTCACACAGACATACATGCAGGCAAAACACCAAAGTATATAAATTAAAAAGAAAATTTTTTAAATGAGTAAATAAATAAATTAAATAATAATCAAAATGAAGAGAGAGAATTGACCAAAATTGTTTGAAGTAATTATATGTCTGGAAAATATAATTGTAATAGAACAGAGTTTTAAAAATATTTTAAATGTTTGGTACTATTATTATTATTATTATTATTATTTTGGTTTTGGTTTTTCCAGATGGGGTTTTTCTGTGCAACAGCCCTGGCTGTCCTGGAACTTGCTTTGTATACCAGGCTGGTCTCCAACTCAGAGATCCTCCTACCTTTGCTTCCTGAGTGCTGGGATCAAAGTTAGGAGCCATCACCTCTCAGATTAGTTTTTTTTTTAATTATTAAGTTTATTTATTTAGTATGTATTTATGTGTGTATATGTTGCTGGGGATCAAACCCAGGACTGTGTGCATGCTAGGCAGGTCCTCTACTGTTGAACCATAACCCCAGACAATATTTGGTACTGTTTTTTAAATTATACTTATATAACATGGGAATTAAGTTTAAAACAAAACCTATATTTTCCATGTAGAAAAAGTGAGATCCTGAAAACTGTGGTTTTGCAGTTTTCAATGAGCCAGATACATGCTGGTAATCTCAGCTACTTAGAAAGCTGATGCAGGAAGATTACAGGGTCAAGGCTAGTCTGTTGTCTGTCTCATACGAACAACAATAAAACCTATTAAGGTCAGTCTGGGCATTGGACAATTTGCTGTGATCCTGTGTCAAAAACAAGTTTGGAAGAGTGCTTGCCTGGCTTGCCTGGCACGTAAGAAGACCTAGGTTCAATCCTTGGTACCATAAAACAAAACAAACCCTCCGGTGATCCCTGGAAAGATTTTGGCATCAAATACCCAAGCATGTTTTATGAGCACTTAAAGTAATTGCCCCTAACTGCCAACGTGGATCCCCTAAGGTTAAGTTCAACCACTTAACAAATATTTATTATGTACCTTCTAGGTTCCAATCACTGTATGAAGAAACAAGAATGAGGCAGAAACAAAACAAGCCAGTTCCCGTCCGTTGGCCAGAAGGCAATCTGCAATAGTCATAGCACTATTGCAAATGCTGTGAAAGAAACCCAGAGTTGTCTGTGACCTCATGATCAGCAGAATTAGCTGAGGGGGTGTGGGGTGTGTGTGTCAGGGTTAGGGCCACCTTCTGTGAGGAAGCCATATTCACCTTGGGCCCTAAAGGATGAGCAGAGCTTAGGTGGAACCCTAAAAAGTACTGCAGACAAAACCTGAAAATCTGATGTGAAAGAAGGGACTAGGCGGCAGCAAGCTGGCTACAGCAAGGATGGAGGGAAACTGCAGGTCTTAGAACAGTCCACAGCAGAGAAGGCAAGAATGAGCCCATCTAGGCCAGGCAAGGGGAGCCACCTTAGGAGACAGAGTGAGGAAGTTCCAGGTGGGCTACTTAGAGGAGATGCTGTGGAAAGAAAGGGAAACAAGAGAATGCGAGGGAAGGGAGATAGGAAGGAAGGGAGAGAGGAAGACCACAAGGAGGGAGGGACTGAGGGAGGGAAGGACCACAAACAACAGCAACAAAAAGCAGAACTCTCTTCTGTGGCAGCAAACCCTAAAAGGGTGTCAGCTCAAGGCTGTTTGCTGACCACGCTCTTAATGTTTGGGTGTCAATTCTCACTTAAAGGCAGACTTGGAGGTGCATCACCTTGTCTAGCTCACCAATGTTTTTTGTTGTTTTCTGAGACAGCCATGCCTGTTCTGGAACTCACTCTGTAGACCAGGCTGGCCTCAAGCTCCCAAGTTCTGGGTGGAATTAAAGACCTGTGCTATCACCACCAGGCAGCTCAACCACCAATGTGTTGGTGAGTAAAGCATGTCAAGATCCTAAATGTGGATCCGTCCAGCTGTGGCCTCCCTTTCTCCTACTCACTGGGAATGCGTTAGCCTTCCTCTGGGTCCAGTGCATTGGAGCGCTGTCTGTAATGTATCTTCCTGTCTTCTGTGGCTAACTCCTAAAATCATCCATTCTCATTAGTTCCTAGAGTGTTTCCTCCTTTGATCTCCTCATGCATTTAAGTAAAAGTGCCTCTTAATAACAGAAGTCCAAATGACTTGATTTGTGTTTATACTTATCAAATCATCTAAGATGTACATACTATGAGATGTGAATCTAGGTTGTTTTGTTAATAATTCTAAACCCAGGCATGCGTCATCACACCTAATCTGTACCTGAATTAAATGAGTTGCAGAAGTAAATACACATTGGATGATGCACTAGACAGCTATGGCTTAACCTCTTTAAACAATGTTGCCCAAATAATGTTAGTTGATATATTGATGTTTAACTGGACAGAGATCTCATGACTCTTGCTGATTGATACACGTCTGAGTGGTTCTGTGAAACAGCTAAAAGTCAATAATTGGTGTAAACAGAAAATGTTGTAATTGTCTGAATTCTGGATGGCACAAAGCAAGGGCATGGTGGCAGGCTTCTGATTGCAAAGGACCGCAGGATCCATGAACCACAGACTGGAGAGTAACTTGGGGAGTAGTTCAACAAACCATTTCATAGTAACACATGTGAATGAACTACCCCTGTGTGAGTTGAGGAAAGGACAAAGATTATATTGAGGAGAATATAGTAGACAGAAACGATAGAAAAGGCTCTATGATTCTACCAATATAGACATTTCAAAACCAGGTGAAACTGTGCTGGGTGTGGGATGTCAGAACAGTGGTTCCCTTTTGGAAGGAGACAAGGGGCAGTGTATGAGACCAGGAAGAGAGGCAATGTTCAAGGGACTGATAACTTCTATTTCTTGATGTGGGTGGTGACAATGTGGATGAATCCTGATCTGTGCACTTATGACATGTGCATTTTATATGTATATTATATATCAACTTAAAGTTTATCATAAAATAGACTGGGGAGATATATTGAATAAAAGGAACAATTATATTTTGCCAACTAATATGATAGGTGTTGTATATAATCTAATATTACAGATGCATGCATTTAATCCCAGCACTATCAAGGCAGAGGCAAGTGCATTTCATCAAGGCAGAGGCAAGTGGATTTCTATGAGTTCAAGACCAGCCTGATCTACATAGTGAGTTTCATGCCAGCCAGGGCTACACAGTAAAAGTCTGTCTCAAAAAAGAAAAATCTTTTTTTTTTCTTTCTTGTTTTGGTTTTTCAAGGCAGGTTTTCTCTGTGTTGCCCTGGCTGTCCTGGCACTCCCTCTGTAGACAAGGTAGGCTTTGAGATCTGCCTGCCTCTGCCTCCTGAGTGCACTGCCACCACCTACGAAATTGAGACTTTTTGTTTTCTTTCTGTTTTTTGAGACAGGGTTTCTCTGTAGCTTTGGGGCCTGTCCTGGAGCTCACTCTGTAGACAAGGCTAGCCTTGAACTCACAGAGATCTGCCTGCCTCTGCCTCCAGGGTGCTGGAATTAAAAGTGTGTGACACCAATGCCCATTGAAACTTTTAAGACAGTGTTTTCCTGTGTAACTTTACCTTTGATCTGTACCGAAAAGACAGGAGATAAGCATTCACAGTGATAGAAGGTACCTGTCAGGGAGGGAGCAGGAATGCACATTCAAGGACCACACTGGCTTTCCCAGCCTTTCTCCCCTCCCTTTTGCAGGCCTCCCTTTCTAACCTGTGTCTGTGGGTCATCATGACCCAAACAACTACACTCTTCTCTTCAGGACTGGGCCATGATTCACCTTTAAAGCCTCCTCATTTCCCTAAGGTTTGCTGGGAGAAAGGAAACACTTCAGGAGAACAGATAAAGCCAACATATTGGCATCATTCACATGTCTGTTTGAAGGTTGTAGGTTTTTTGTTTTTTTTAAAAATCTATTTAGTCCAAAGTTCACCTATTTGAAATTGACCACTGAGAGTTGGCCTCCTGTCTAAAGGTTTAACTGTAAGCAAACAATCTAAGGGAAAAAAATTATTTTAAGATCTTGTTTTTGATCAGACTGTTCAAAGAAGGTCTTAAGTAGGTGAAAGTTCAGTAGGCTGAAACAATAGAAACATTTGGGAGTAGAACATGGTCTCCACTCTTAAGGCAATGCCTTAGTTCATCTTTGCTTGTCTCCTTCACGGGACAATATGGACAGAGTCGCCTCTCAGAGTAATTCTCTTGATCCTTAATATTAGGAGAGCCAATTAGAAGATAATATGTCTAACACTTGGGTTGGTCTTCACCAGGAAAATATCTCAAATCATTTTCTGTGACTAAAAAACAAAAGGGAGGGACTAGAGAGATGGTTTAGAGGTTAACAGTGACAGCTGCTTCTGCAGAGGATCGAGGTTCAGCTCCCAGAATCCACATGGTGACTCACAACTGCCTGTAACTCCCAGTCCAGAGCACCTGACAACTTCTTCTGGCCTCCATGGACACCAGGCACAAATGTGATACACATACATACACACATGCAAAAAGTATTCATACACATAAAAAGAAGCCAGGCAGTGGTGGTACATGCCTCTAATCCCAGCACTTGGGAAGCAGATCTCTGTGAGTTCAAGGCTAGCCTGGTCTACAGAGTGAGTTCCAGGACATCTAGGACTAAACAAAGAAACCCTGTCTTGAAAAACCCAAGGGGGAAAAAAGAAAGAAAAAAAGAGAAACCCCAGTAAATAAATAAATAACCAATAAATAAATACATATAATTTTAAGGGGATCTGGTATGGTGTCATGGTCCTATAATCCCAGATGTTTGGGAGGCTGAGGCAGGAGGACAACAAGTTTGAGACCAGCTTATACTACATATGAGACTCTGTCTCAAAATAAAAAATCCTAGCACAGGTGAAAATTTTCCCAGTCCCCAATACTCTATCCATCCCATTTTAGATTACTACCAAAACTCTTCAGTGCCTCTGATTGGTTAGAATTTTGAGACAGGGTCTACTATGTAGCTCACGCAGGCCTGTAACTTACCATCCCTGACTTCAGTCTCCCTGGTGTAGATGTGGTGTGGGCTACAACACCTAGTCTATGCCAACTTAAACCTTACCTTTCAACCTTTGCTCTAAAAGATAGAGAAAACGAATCCTTCATTAATGAGCTTCTAAATTAGGAGAAACTCAAATTAATGATTGCTACAAGCATGTGAAGGCAGTTACATGCCTGTGAGGTTGCTGATGAGATTCAGCTGGGCCAATCATTGTCCTGAGCTATCTGGAAAGGTCCAGCTTTTGCTGCTCTTGAAGTTCAGAAGTTTCTCATTTTGGAAAATAATATTTTTGCTACAGCCTCTGTGCCACTTACTTATTTCCTTAGTGAATTTTCCACAGTTGTGACAGAACACCATGGCCAAGGGATTTTAACCAAAGAAGCATTTAATTGGGTTTACAGTTCCAAAGGGTTTGTGTCCGTGATGGCAGTGTGATGCCATGTTAGGAACAGCTGAGAGCTCACATCTTAATATGCAAGGAAGAGACAGACAGATACAGAGAGAGAGAAAGAGAGGGAGAGAGGGAGAGAGGGAGAGAGAGCACACTGAGAATAGTAAGTCTTTTAATCCTCAAAGCTTGTCCCCAGTGACACACTCTTTCCAAACATTTCCACCTACTAGGAAACAAATATTCAAGCATATGTGTTATAAGAAGCCACAAGAGTCTGTTAAAGGGTCTCCAGAATTTATTTAGGTATAGGATGGGGACAAACGCTCACTGATACAGAACCAATTAGATGTTGCCACTGATCCAGCTGCCTTTGTCTAGTTATTCTGCCCAGGGGTGAAGAGCTCCAACAGCAACTGCTGCTCTGCTCTAAACGCCCAAGAGAGTTCAAGAGTAAGAGAGAGGGAGACCCTCTCCCTCAGCTTTTAAGTTGTCATGTAGGCAGACAAGTCCATGCCCTGGGGCTTATTGCCCCAAAAGTCATTGGCTAAATGGATAGAAATCCCATAACACTTCCCCATCTTTCTAAATAAGAAAGTGCTAATCCTAACATAAAACTATTTATAATAAGAACAACTACCAAATACTGTGCAGAAGAAAGAAAAGGTAATAGCGTAAAAATGAAACAACCAACAAGAACAACATCAAGTAGGAAACACTAAATGATCAGACCATATGAAATTGGCAAATTACAGAGATTATTCCAATAGCTGTCCTATCCTGGAAAGTCTGTCTTATACCTAATATGCCCTGTTTGTCCCTATTCTATACCTAAATAAATTCTGGAGAGCCTTTAACAAACTTTCATGGCTTCTTGTAACATATATGAGACTATGGGAGCCATTCTCATCCAGACATTACACTTCCTGATCCCCATAGGCTCACGGTCACAACATAATGCAAAATGTATTTATTCAACTCCAAAAGTCTTCCAGCTCAACACTATTTAAAAAAAAAAAAATCAAAAGTCAAAGTCTTATGAGACTACAACAGCCTTTTACTGTAACAGTCTTTAATATAAAAAAGCAAATTACATATTCCCAACATACAATGGCACAGAACATACATTACCATTCCAAAAGGGAAGAGTAGGACATGATAAGGAAATATTGGATCAAAACAAGACAGGAACTCGCAAGGCAAACTCCAGATGCTATAGCTCCATGCCTGACATCAGAGGGCTTAAATGGCTCTACCCTTCCAACTTTGCTGACTGCAGCACACTTCTCTTTCTTGGGCTTGTTGCATGCCTTATGTGTACCTCCCCTTGGCAAGACCTCTCACGGCTCTGTCATCTCCAACATCTTGGAGTCTCCAACACAATCTAGACTTCATTTTAACAGCTCCATGTGATAGTCTCCGGACCTCCATACAGGGACTACCCACCACGGTCCTGGTCTCAGCAGCTCCCTAACTCTGAAAATCCCACAACACATTTACTAGTGTATCCTGCATGGCCCTAAAGCCAGCACCATAGGGATGACACTGCCATGTTTGGCTACCAACTTGGGACGAATTCTGACATTCTTGGGTCACATTTGTAGAATATTTTGTTATTGCTTTTTGGGAACATGACATTCCTCAGGCTTTTCCTTCCACATGTTGGAAGCTTAGCTGGGTAGGCTCTTGACCTGAGAGCACCCCTCCCTTTACTCTATTGCAGATCAGGCCTCTTCTCAGTCCCCATTTCTTTCCAGCATTACATTTCCCAGTGCTCTTTTTCCCTGCAAACCATGTATCATTTTGCATTTATTTTTGCCTTACTTGATGCTTGTCATTATAGACCTGCATAAGAGTGATTACTAATAACCACACAACAGAATCATTAGTCTATCTTGAAATTTCTTCCATTGAAGAAATTGGCCCATTACTTTTAATTTAGCCTCAAGAAAGTTTTTGTTGTTGTTATTGTGGGGTTTTTTGTTTTGTTTTGTTTTTTTGAGGCAGGGTTTCTCTGTGTAGTCCAGGATCATCGTGGTGGGGAGCAAGCATGGCAGCAGGCAGGCAGCACTGGACCTGGAGCTCAGAGTTTATCTACTGATCCACAGGCACAGGCAGAGGGAGCCGGCTTTTGAGCTCTCATAGCCAACTCCCAGTGACCTTTACCCCAGATTACCTCTTTCAACAAGGCCACTCCCCCTAATCCTTCCTAAACTGCTTCCGCAACTGGATCCAAGTGTGCAAACATATGAGCCTGCAGGGACCATTCTCATTCAAGCCACCACTTGCATCTTGTTGTAAATCAAAATGTCCAACAAAAGCCAGCAAAGGAAGGAAGGATTTATTCTGGGTCACAGCCTTTGAATTTTTATTTTATGTGTATTTTGTCTGCAAGTATGTCAATGTACCACCATGTGTACAGTGGCCAGTAGAGGCTGTCAGAGCCTCTGGAGTTAATGAGTTGCCATGTGGATGCTGGGAATTGAACTCAGGTCCTCTGGAAGGGTAGCCAGTGTTTTTAATCATTGGGCCATCTCTCCAGCCTCTTGTTTCACAGTTGGGGGGCTCAGCCCATCATGGCAGAGAAGGCATGTTGATAGGAGAATGAGGAAGCTGCTTATTGTGTCCACCTTCAGTAAACAGAGCAAGCTGAATACTGGTGTCCAGCTTTCTCCTTTTTATTCAGTCCAGAGCAGCAGCCCATGGAATGGTGCCACCCACATTTACAGAAGGTCTTTCCTCTTCAGCTAAACATTTCTAGAAATATGTTTATAGACATACCCAGAGGTACATTTCCTGGTGATTCTAAATCCAGTCATGTTGACGCTAATTAGCTAGTATAGCCTTGTTGGCTGTGCCAGCAGTAATGATATACAACATTCTCAGGCAAGGCTATTGGAACAAATAGCTGGGCTGGGGAGATGGTTCATTGGTCACTGAGGACTGGGCTTTGGCTCCCCAGAAACCACTGGATGTAGTAGTATACCTGCAACCACAGTACTCCTGCAGTGAGATGGGAAGTGAAGACAAGGACTCCCCAGAAGCTCATTGATGTCCTTAGCCTCAAATACACTTTAGTGAACAGGAAACTCTGCCTCAAAACAAGGAAGAAAGCAAGGACTGACAATGAGGTTTTCCTCTGACCTCCACACATGTACTGAGCCTGGAATATGCCTTCACTCATGCACACACTCACAGATATATACATACTAAACACACATACATCATACATCATACATACACGTGAATTTTTAAAGGGGGTGGCTGGGGAGATGGCTCAGTGGAGAAGTCATACAAGTTTGAGGGCTGGTGTTTGAGACCTCAGAATCCATGTAAAACCCAGGTGGGTGTGGCAATAACTTGTAATGACAGCACTTTGGAGGCACAGACAGGACATCCCCAGGAACAAGCTAGCAAACCAGGCTAGATGGAATTCTTGAGCTCTAGGTTCAGTGAAATGTTTTGCCTCAATAAATAAAATGGAACACAGTCAAAGAAGATAGCTAACATCCGCTTCAGTTCTCTACACTCACATTCCACAGTGCATGGGCCCTCCCAACCTCCCACCCACCTCATGCCTCACCCCATCCCCCTCACCCCCTACCCCTGCCACCACACACACAACAAAATCACAGTCAACTTTCAGACTTTAAGGAAGTTTTCTAACATGGTAACAGAGTGTATCTTTTGTCAGATTTATGTTATTATTTTGGTTTTTCAAGACAAGATTTCTCTGTGAAGCTCTGGTTGTTGTGGAGTTTGCTCTGTAGTCCAGGTTGGCCTTGAACTTGGAGATCTGCCTGCCTGTGCCTGTGTTGGGATTAAAGGAATGCACTACCATTGCTCAGTTTACAAGATTTTAATGGGGAGGGGTATTGGGTTATACCACCCATTCTGAGTTATCCTCTACTGGTTGGAAATTATCTGTTCTTTCCAGACCACCTCTCCATCACATGCTCACCAGGCATCGGCTCCAGAGTAAATGTGAAGCAAGACACGGGTCCCTTTATAGATTCATCCTCTTCTCCATATATTCACTGCATAAGACAGTGTAGATCTGCTAGACGCAGTAAATAGTGTGTAGCTTTATTTATTTATTTGTTTAATGTGTGTGTGTGTGTGTGTACCACAGAACTCACATGGAGGTCAGAAGACAACAACTTTATGGAGTTGGTTTTCTCTTTCTAGCTTTATACAGCTTCTAGGAGTCAAGTTCAGGTTATCAGGTGTCCATAGCAAGCACTTTACACACTAACTAATCTCACTGCCCTTTAGTGTCTTTAGAAGGTGCAGGTGGGCTGGATGCCTTTAATTCCAGCACTCAGGAGGCAGAGGCAGGCGGATCTCTGTGAGTTCCAGGCCAGCCTGGTCTACAAGAGCTACTTCCAGGACAGCTTCCAAACAGAGGAACCCTGTCTCGGAAAATCAAAAGAAAAGAAAGTGCAGGTGTATGCTGTTGCTGGCATGTTCAGACTCCACTCTCCTGCTGCATTTTCTCTAACTGCTTCACCTAGTTATGAATGCATTTGAGTTTGAGACCCCTGAACCCAAACCCTTCTAATTGCCCTGAAACACATTAAAATACCTTCTCATTCTCCCTTTAAAATGTGCACCTTGGAATGTCAAGTCTCAGGCCACTCCTTTAGCTACTCCCAAAACACATGGAAAATTTAAGTGTCTATTTAAGGATCTAGGTCAGTTCTTAGAAAGGCTTATCGACTTAGGGAGCCTTTGAACTACTGAAGATGGAGGGGGAGGGAGGGGAAGGACTCCTTGGGCAGTAATCATTTTGTGAGTGGCTCTTCAGCAATCCTCTTCTCTACTTCTCTTTGCCAATAATTCCTTCAGGGTTTAGTTTAGTAGTTTTTAATTTTCTTGTATTATGCCCTAAACTGTTTTCATTTGTTCAGCAAATAGTTATTAAATTTTTACTGTCAGGCATATGCCCTGGATATTAGAAATAGAGAAATAACACAAAGTGAAGTCTTTCACGAAGCGTAAGTAGAATCCAGTAAAGGGAACTTTCTTTATTTTTAAGACAGGCTCTCAAGTAACGCAGGTTGGCCTGAGACTTAACTGTGCAGCCAAGGATGACCCTGAACTCCTGAATCTCTTGCCTCTACCTCTCAAGTGCTGGTTTATTGAGTGCTGGAGATCAACCCCAAGGCTTCAAGCAAGCTAGACAAACGCTAGCCAGGAAACAATTTCAGGAGCCACAATAGACAGCCTAGTATTCATATCTTAATGCTGAATACTTAATGTGTTCTGGCCCTAATTCATAATTATCTGTCTTCCATGTAATCTTATGCATATATCTTTAATGTAATCAGGAGATGTGTATCTCAACCCAAGTAATTAAGTAATGTTAAGTAGATACATAATAATAAGATGTTCACATGTTAACTAGTCTGTGGGTAATTGGCTCAATAGCTGGGGAGGAATGTTAATGGTATCAAGGTTAACAAGTGCTGGCCTTCTTCCATGCACGAATAAGCTAATACCTCTGAGTCTCATAGCCACAGACTACTTGGCTCACCCCAGTCAGTTCTCCTTCAGATGCACTCACTTGGAAACGAGAGAAGGGTGAAAATGATATATTAGGCATAGATTAGCATTGTTGATAAAAGAAAATAACATTTATATCTTGCTGATGGCCTTTAATGAGTCAGAATGACCAATGGTGTCATTGCAATTGCTTGTGGCTCAGGGATCTCCGGACCCTTCTCTCCATCAGTCAGCAGGATCATCAGAGCCTTTCTTTTTTTCCCATGTTCCTTTTCTTTCCTTCCATCCCTTCTTTTCCTCTACTGCTTCCCTGCCTCCCTCCCTTTCTCCTCTATCTCCCTCCTTTCAATCTTCCTGCCCTCTCTGTCTTTCTTCCTTTTGGGGAGGGGGGAGGTCTGTATAGCCAAACTAGCCTTGAACACAGGTCCTCCTGCCCCCACCTCCTGGGTGCTAGGATTTCAGGCATGTTTGCCACCTCACCTAACAAAGGAATTCTTTACTTTGGATCAGATCTTTAGGCTAAAAAAGGATTCTTTTCCTTGGATCAAACCTTTGGAAGGGGATTGCTGCCTCTGTGGTACAGTCTTCTGTCTTCCAGATGACTTCCAAATTTACTATTGATGCATATAATTCCAGAGAATAGCGAAAGTGATGGCAGTGTTTAGAGAGATTAAGCTAATCTACTCTGGCAGCTCATACAATGGAGGGAGGAGAAGTTCACCCTATGGGAAGAAAAGGCTGCTAGATAGGGCTGCAAGAGAGAAGGCATTTTGGACCAGGACAAGATTCCTATTTGAATAAAGATTATAAAAGTCAACAAGGACAAGCAAGCTGAGTATGGTGACACAAACCTACAACCACAGCACTTGGAAGATGAAAGCAGAAGGAGCAGGGTTCAAAGTCATCTTCAGATGCAAAGAAGTAGCTTGTACTGTGTGAGACCTGCCTGAGAGAGAGAGAGAGAGAGAGAGAGAGAGAGAGAGAGAGAGAGAGAGAGAGTCCTGTGAAGCAATAGGATTCTAAGCATCTCTTTCAGATTTGTTGTGCCTCCGTGTAGAACAAAGTTGGGGCAAAGGGCAATTTTGACAGTGTGAATGTCTTTGAAAGACATCACAGGCTGAAGCAGCCAACATCATGGTTCCAAAGAAGCAGGGCAGCATTGGATCTGGAGACCATTGGCTATATATAACTGGAATCAGGTGCTTGTGGCCTAGAATCAGTGTGTGTATAAACTGGCTTCAAAATGTCAGAGTGCCATTTTGGGATCTTGGTATGGACTCCCCTTGCCTCCCTGGTCCTTGTGATCTATGTTAAAAGACCTCAGAAGAGAGACACAGAGGCACAAAAGAGACAGAGTTTATTGCAGAGCACACTCTCAAGCCCGGAGAGCAAATCTACATTTGGATATACTTCATAGTGTTTTCTAAGAGATCTCTAGTATGAGCAGAATTTCTGGAAGGACTTTGATTTGCCCAAGTGATAGACAGACCAGTTTGGATAGAGGGAGCTCTGATGTGTTTTTTTTGTTCTGTATCACAAGGAACCAAACTGAAGTGAACCAGGAAGAAGATACTTGCACTGGGTGCAAGAGCTGTTGGGTAAAGCAGTTACGATCCTAGTTCCACTCCTCACTGTCAGCAGGTGTAGTTCCAGAGAGAAAATGAACGCATGCCTGTAAGCCCAGCACCTGAGGGGTAGGGTCGTCACTGGAAGCTAAACCCAGTGGATTCAAGCTTGATGAGAGGCAGGCTCTTTACATAGACTCAAATTACCTCCCAACAAAATATCAACCAACTATAAAAGGGAAAACCCTGGGTGCTAGTGGTGCTGCATACCTTTAGTACCAGCACGCCAGAGGCAGAGGCAAGCAGATCTCCATAAACTTGAGGCCAGCTTGGTATACAGATAGTTTCAGGATAGCCAGGGCTACACAGAGAAATCCTGTCTTGAAAAACAAAATAACAACAAACCAAAAGGGGGTGGGGGGGGGGGAGGAAAACCACTTCTCTTGAAATAAAGAAACTTGGAAAACAACCACTTTGGCCAAGTCCATGAGGAAACAACAACCTATGATAGGACATTCTACAAATGTCTTCAATGTGCCATGGTCCTAAGTGCAGAAAATCTATTCCGGATTAAAAGATACAAGTGAGAATGAGTGCTTGCCTAGCATGCTTAAGGCCCTGGGTACAACCCACTGTACCACCAAAGATACTGGACAGTTGGATATGATCTGTGACCTGGAATGTACTGTACTCCAATAATGCTATTGGGACAGTGGAAACATGTTTTAATGAGACATAGATTAGAAATTATTACTTGGTTGAAATTGACTTCTTAGTTTTCATATTTGTATTGTGGCTATGGAAGACAATTGTTTTTTTTTTTTTTTTCCTGTTGTTTGTTGTTTTTGATATTTTGAGACAAGGTTTCTCTGTGTAACCTTGGCTATGCCTTCTGAGTGCTGGGACTAAAGGTGTGTGCCACCACTGCAGGGCTAAGAATAGCTCTGCAAGGAATACATAATGAGGGACTTAAGGGAAAGAGACATTACTCCAATAACTAAATCTCAAACAGAAAAAAAGTTGAAACATACTGTACCTATATGCACCCATGAACAAAAATACATACATACAGGGGAGGGGTGTATCATTTGCCTAGGCAGATAAAAGAAATAATTGAAATTAGCAAATAATCCATGAACAATGACAGCAATTCTGAGAATGTGTTCTCAGCACCAGTTTGTTGTAAGATTTGAGAGCACACCCAGCAGGAGTCTCCAATCCCTGTGATCACTCTAGTTATGATACCTACAGCTTTTGTTTGAGACAGTTCTCATGATATAGCCCTGGTTGGCCTAGAACCTGTTATGTAAACCAGACTCAGACTCAGACAGCCACTTGTCTCTGCCTCTGCAGAGGTAGGATTAGCAAGTTCAGCAAATACAGAACCTCCTGAACACACAGTCACTTCAACTCATTTCAACTTCGGTCCCACAAGCCATCCAGCAACACTTTTTGCTTTCATCTCCAAACTGGGTGATTTTGGTCACGAATTCCACACGAATTCTCCTTCTCAAACAATAGAAGAATCCATTTTCTGGTAAACAGGTTGAAATCAAATAAATTCCAACACTTGTATAATACAAAGATAAAACATTCTGGACCCAAAGCTCAAAGCTGATTAAGAACCAGCGGGGACCAGAGATTGAACCATCTCCAACTGCCTCAGCAATACTCTTTGTTCGCGCTCTTAGCTGTTGTTCCTATATTGCTCGCCGCAGGAAGCTGCCATATTGAAGCCCAATTTTTAGTTGTTGCTCTTACGAAAAGAAAAACAAATAGGTGGTTTATTCTAAGAATGTACGGGAACTTATACTTTAAACGTCCATAAATACATATTTTATGAGCTCTTATCACCTCAGAACCCTACTACACCTTCTCTTTCATCTTTTTAAACATCCTGTTACATAAATTGCAGCTGCATCTATAGCAGGAAGAATAATAAGATAATAATTGGTCAAACATCAAAAGCTCTTGGGTGGGTGGACCTTCTACAGACTGCTCCTCTTTCTCCCACTGAAGCCCTGCGCTCAGGTTCCCCCACCTTATTAATGCATTCTTTGGCCTGCTTGCTTCTTCTCGTTCCTTTCTCCTGACTAATTACTATGAATTTTTGCCAGGTCAGGAATTTTCCTCACAAACAAACCTCAGATAATAAAAAAAAGCAGACAAACAACGTCTGAAGATCAGATGTAAGGCCTTTGCAGGCACACCCCACCCTTTGATTTCTTTTCCATACTGCCCGGCATTCATTGGTGGAATCGCACGTCCTCGATTTTGGACAAAGGAGAGGAGATTCTCCCACCTGAGCTATTCAAGGAATTTCCTATGAATTTCATTGCATGAATTTGGAGCTGTCCTTGCTGTACAGGATTTGAAGTAAGAACCACACAAATTGCCTCTGAGGGCTGGGCCTCTCGTACTCATAGATACTTCCAGCAAATAATGCACGATGCTAAAATGTTATGGGCAGGAAGAGCACTACAGGTCATTCAGCTTGACCTCTCTTTCATGTATAAATGTTTCCATAACTTTGCTGACAAGCGATTGTCCGCTAAAGCTCCGCAGTCATAACCAGACAGACATTGCTGGACAGCTCTTGATACAACCCTTATCTCTGGCTGGACTTCCTGAGGCTCTCTTGCAGGCTGCCTCTCTTGCAAAACCCACAATTTTGATACCTACCCATCTGTCCCTACTAAGTGATAACCAGGCCTCGTTCTGATTTTTCAGGTCACGTAGCATGAATGTGCATATGTAAAAGGAAATGGTAGGTCAGCCCTGGAAGTAAGATTATGGTTCTAAACCAGATGTCACAGACCAAGCCAGCAATCCCAGCACTGAGGAACCTGAAGCAGAACTGTCAAAAAAAATTGAGGCTAGCCTAAACTACCTTGTGAGACTAGGCTATATATACACCACACCTTATCTCAACTAATTAACTAAGTCAATTAAAAAAAAAAAAAAAGAATGGATTTGCAATTTCTGTGCGTGTATTTTGTTTGCTTATTTGTTTTGTGATGGGGATGTCCTGCATGCTGTGAATATATATATATATATATATGTTTCTCTTATTGGTTGATGAATAAAGCTGTTTTGGCCAAGGGACAGGCAGGATTTAGACAGGTGAGAAATCCATATAGGGACAGAGAAAAGTAGTAGGTGGAGTCAGAGGTACACCATGTAGCTGCTAAGGAAGCAAGAGACCTAGGTATCACCGGTAAGCCAAGACCACATGGAGATACACAAATTAACAGAATTGGTTAATAATTAAGAGAGCACTAGCCAATAAGAAGCCTGAGCCATTGGCCAAACAGTTTATAGTTAACATAAGCCTCTGTGTGTTTATTTGGGACTAAACTGCTGCAGGGATAGGCAGGACAGAAACTTCCATCTATACTTTTGGGATTTCTATTTGTTTGATACAAGGCCTTTTGTAGCCCAGGCTGGTCCAAACTTACTATGTAAAAGAAGTTAGCTTTGAACTCTTGATCTTTCTGTCTCCATTCTCACCAAAGTGCTGAGATAACTGGAATGCACCATCATGCCTGGCCCATACTTCTGTTTTTATTTCCTTGCTTACATGTAAACTCAGATTTACACAACAAATACTTAATAATAAAGAAAATATGAAGTTTTTTTTGTTTCTCCTGAATGCTAACAAGTGTGTGTGTGTGTGTGTGTGTGTGTGTGTGTGTGTGTGTGTGTGTGCCCAAATTCTGGTTATTTATTTATTTGCTTGTTTCTTTTGAGACAGGGTTTCTGTGTGTAATCCCGGCTGTTCTGGAACTTGCTTTGTAGACCAGGGTGGCCTCAAATTCCTCCTCTTCCCAAGTACAGGAATTAAAGGTGTGTGCCACCATACCTGGGTTTTTGTTGTGTTGTTGTTTGAGACAGTCTCTCTATGTAGCTCTGGCTGTTTTGAAACTCACTGTGTAGTGAAGAGTAGCCTCAAATTCAGAGATCTGCCTGCCTCAGCCTCTCAAATATGGGATTAAAGGAATGTGTCACCAGCTCAATATATTTTACTGTCTAAAACTATCAAGGTTGGATTGTAGATACTCCTCAGTTGACAGGAGTTCTTACATAAGATGCGCAAAACACAGGTTCAACCCCCAGAACCATGCGAGCCAAAAACAGAGGGAAGTAGAGTCAAGAGAATCTGAAATTCAAGGTCATCTTTTGCTATTTCATGATCTTGGGGTCAGCCTTGGCTACAGGGCCCATTCACAAAAACAAGCTACTTGCTTGTAATCTCAGCATTTGGGAGTATGAGGCAGGAGGATCAGGAATTCAAGATAATCCTTATCTACATTGTGAGGCCTGAAAACTTCAAAACAGGAGCCAGGAAGATGTCACAGGTAAAAGGTGCTGACCGACAGGCCTGATGACCTGAGGTCTATCCCCAGATCCCACATGACAGAAAGAATTGACTTCCATAAGTTGTTCTCTGACATCTGTACTTGTGTGACACATGCAGCCCTCCATAAACAAATAAAATACAAAGTAATTTAAAACAAAACAGACAAAAAGTAAAGCAGAAATGCTAGTGCATGTAGCTACAGTGCTGGGATTAAAGGCATGTGGTGGTGGCGGCGGCCACACAGAAGTGTGTTTTACTGACTCCTTAGATGTCTCTTACACTTAACATTCACTATTAGTGAGTCACTCTCCTGTGTAGTAGGCACAAATATCGACAACTTACAGTCCAGAATTGTTAGGTCTCAAACCGGGATACAAGGCTAACTGGGGTGCTTATTAACATTTCAAAGTGGGTGCTGGCCACCAGATTCTCCCAGTATCCCTCAGTCCCCCTGATACTAGGTCCTCCTGGCTGGTATTCCCCACCCCCTAACCTAAACTTCTCCAGCCCAGGAAAGGGCTGGGCTTCCCTTCCCCCAGCTTCTCTGATCCCTAAATAACACAACCATTTTGGCTATGTTGTCCTGTTTAGCTTTTTGGCCTTTTGCCCTCTTGGCCACTGCTCCTGGTTCCCCTCCTCATAAGGGCCAGTTCAGTGAGCTGGTCTTGTCCACTCTGGCCTTTCCCAGATGTCTCTGCCTCTGACTATGCTCTCCCTCATGTCTGCAATGAACATTTCCTCCACCACACTTAGGAGCAGCCATGTCCTCCTTTTACTTTTCTTTTCTTTTCCTTTTTCTTTTTCCATCCAAGAGTAAGTCACAGGTTAAGGAACTTGTCAAAGTCCACACATGTAACTAACAGGAGCAAGATGAAACTTAACTGTAGACTTCCAGACTTTATTCCTCATTATTCTGCCTTATTTCCTTATAATACAATCTTACTTACTTATTATTAAAAGGGCTAATTACATTCCATACTGTTTGATAAGCGGCATAAGGAACCATGTAACATGCTCTAGGACATGTTAAGTCCAGTACATAAGTGAATTTGTTGACATCTTAAGAGTTTGCTCAAGACAGGGTGTGGCCAGCCAGAGGTACAATGAGACCCTTCTTCTTTCTTTTTCTTCTTCTTCTTTCTTCTTCTTCTCTCCTCCACTTTTACCTCCTTCTCCTCCTCCTTCTCCTCCTTCTCCTCCTCCTCCTTGAGGTACAGTTTCTCTGTATAGCCCTGGCTGTCCTGGAACTCCTCTGTAGACCAGGCTGACCTCAGACTCAGATATTTGCCCACCTCTGCCTCCCTAACTCTAGAATTGAAGGCATGGGACATCACCCAGCATCCTCTGACTTCCTTGTTGTTTTGTTTCCTTTTTTTTGAAAGAGAGTCTCACTCTATAGCCCTTGCTTGCCTGAATCTTGCTATGTAGGTCAGTTTGGCCTCAAACTCAGAGTTCTACTTGCCTTTGCCTCTTGGTACTGAGATTAAAGGTCTGTGCTACCACGCCAGGCTGTCCTAGGACTTGTACTCATACCACCACCGATCCAAATAAATAAGTGTAATGTAGTGAGATATTCACTTTGTCTGAACCTATGGCACTGTCTGGGGTGGGGACAGGGGCGGAGTTAACCTGGGGAAATTAAGTCGGAGACCCCCCCCCCAAGCTCTCCTGTTTGCAGCACAGGGACAGGAGAGCATCCAGAGGCATCTTTGGGACCAGGAACCTGCTGGTGTTCATCTGTCTCTGTTGTAAGTTATTTCTCCCTGAATAAACATCTATTTGGCCTACTTGTTTCTCCTGATCCTTATTAAACCTCAATAGTGTAATAACACCAATTTAAGAAAAAAGTAAGGTTCAAGCTGGGTATGGTAGCCCAAAACTGTAAGGCTGAAGCAGGTGGATCCCTGCCAGTTTGAGGTCAGCCTAGGCTACATGGTGCCTTAAAGGCTAGCCTGGGCTCCATGATGAAATCTTGACATAAATGAATAACATATAGGCCGAGGGTAAAGCAGATAAAAAGGGTTACCGAGTAAGGCTGATAACTATTCCTAGAACCCATGTAAAAATCCAGATACAGCAGGGTGTGGTAGCGAATACTTTTAATCCTAGCAAGAGGAAACAGAGGCAGGCAGATCTCTGTGAGTTCCAGGCCTCCCCTCCTTTACATGGTAAGTGAAGTCCAGCCAGTAGTAGTTAATAGACCCTATGTTAAAAAAACAAAACAAAACAAACAAACAAAACAACTCAAGAGAGCTGGGGATGTAGCTCTGTTAGAATAGTGTTATCTACCATGCACACACACACAAAAAAAAAAAAAAAACAAAAACAACAACAACAACAAAAAACACAACACATCACAGATTTCATAGGTAAGTCTCCTGCAAAAGTTTCCAAATAGCCTTCCAAATCTATTCCTTTAAAGGCAACAACACTCTCTTGTGTGTTTATTAAACTGTCAGAGAGTTTAATTTGTTAATCAAACACATAAGTTTTGGCCTGATTACCTCTCAGTTCTGGTTCTATTTCTTGCCAAGAGTTCAACTTTGGTCAAGTTTATTAGTAGTTAGCACAATGATAGCATCTCATGGGAGCAAAATGGAGAAACAGCTGGGTGTGGTGGTTCCTGCTACTTGGGAGGCTGAGGCAGGAGGATCACTTGAGTTCAAGAGTTTGAGGTGTCTGTCTACGTCTATCTCTAAAATTAAATAAATGGTGCCCTTTAATCTCAGCCCTCTGGAGGCAGAGGCAAGAGGAGCTTTGTGAGTTTGAGGCCAGCCTGGCCTACTCAGTGAGTTCCAGGTCAGCCAGGACTGTGTAGAAAGACTCTGTCTCAAAAAGAAAATGGAATAACTAGTACATGCTAAGCATCCAGTGTGTCAGGTATCATATTATAGATGAGAAGACAGAGGCAGAGAAAGACTGGAAGATTTGCTTAAAAAGAAAAATGGAGGGAAGGAGGTACAGAAAGTCAGACCTCAGACCAGAATCCCAAACATAATCATATCCTGCTGGTTCTTGAACACTAAGGGCACCCTCACTATGCTATGCCTGGGGACTGTAGGAGTCAAACTAGCAATCATCCTGGCTACTGCCTAGTCAAAGACTTTCTGATTCCCCAACAGGTCCTGTGTGACATGCTTTCACCATGGTGAGGTTTTGATCTCAGTCATACATGCTTAGAAATCCAATCTTCCTTACTGGGTATGGCAGTTTATTCCTGTACTTGCAGCACTTGGGACAAGAATGCAGGGGGTTGCTATAAACTTGAGATCAGCCCGGGACTAGAGAATGAGCTCTGTTTCAGAAAATGACAAAATCCAATCTGTTAACACACAGGCAGCGAATTTATTTCCTAAAGCTGATTCAAAACGCCAGAGGCTGGTATTTAAGGTCACAATAGCAGTTTATTCATAAGAATTATGAATAGGTACAGAAAGAGACATATAGGCTGAGGACCAAAACGTTCATGTCCCACAAGCAGCACTCAGGAAGCCAAGGTCATCTGTTTGCAGAGCCGGGAGTCAGAAGCAAGGGAGTCTCTTTTCTCCTTTGCACCTAGGAAGTCTGTTTTACATTATGTATGTTGCAGGTCATGACAGAATCAGGCCTGCTAACCCCAAGGCATCAATTTACTTGCCTTAAGAACTGAACAAGTGAAGGTAAGCACACACAGTATTTTCTCGGAGACCCTCTCTGTTCCTAAGCCTCCAGGCTCACCAGCTCTGGTTCTGAATGCTATGTTCTTTCTTGAATTGAGGTCAATTATTATCCGTGTTACAGCATCATCTTGCTGGCCATGGGGCCATGCTTCCCCTTTACTAACGCTCTGAATACTACACGGATCTGTTCTGCACTGACTTTTCAGTTTTGAAAGGGCAAGTTAGTTCCAAGTTGTTGAGGCTCCAAATCCTGACAACAGTCTTAGGGACAGGACTGGCTGGTGGGTGCTGCTCCTTCATTTCTGAAAGTTTTGCTGGGTGGGCTCCCAGCCTTCAGAAACAGACTGTCGCCATCAGGTTTTTGCCTGTCTACTGAAAATCAAAGGATAACAAACACTGTTTCTGTAGCTACTGAAGAGGCAGACTGCTTGGAGAAAGATTTACACTGCTCTGCAGACTCCCTGCCTGTGCCAGCTCAGGGGGAGTCGCTGCACACAGCAAGAGGCGGCTCTGGCTCTTGGCTCTTGGCCACAGTTCCTGCAGCTACAGCAAGGGCAGTGGCAGTGGCTCCTGCTCTCATGCAGAGCTTCTAGCATGCTGGGAGTCTCCTGCTGACAACCAGTGAAAGACAAGGCTCCAAGTCCTACCAGCTAAGGCAGCCAGGATGTAGAAGCGAATGGCTGCTGCCAATTGCCTGGAACCAGATCATGTCAGAGTCGAAAACACAAGGAAAGGAAGACCCCCTGCCTGCGTATGTTATGTAACACTTGCACAGTGGGGAAATAGTATAGACAAACCCTTCACCTCTCTTGAACTTTCAGAGTACAGGGAAGGAGATGTAGATTCCGGGGGGAGCAGATTTGCTTTTAGTTTTATTTTTTATTCTTTGACAATTTCATATATGTGTACATAATGAATTTTCGTCAATTTCATATCCCATTACCCACTGTTTTAAAAATACTTATTTTTATAGATTAAACTAGTCTTATTTATTTATTTAATTTTGAAACAGGGCCTCACTATGTAGCCCTGGATCCACTGAAACTTACTGTGTAGACCAAACTGGTTCTGTCTTAGGGGTTATTCTGCTGTGATGAAACACCATGGCCAAAAGCAACATGTCACAGTCCATCATGGAAGGTTGAAGTTAGGGTAGAAACTCAGGCAGGAACCTGGAGGCAGGAACTGAAGCAGACACCGTGGAGGAGTGCTGCTTACTGGCTCGCTCCCTCTTGGCTTACTCAGCCTGCTTTCTTAGGACCAATAGCCCCAGGGGTGGCTCCACCCACAGAGAGCTGGTTCACCCGCCTGTGTCAATCAACAATTAAGAAAATTCCCCACAGGCCAATCTGTAGAGTCATTTTTCAATTAAGGACCTCTCTTCTAGCTTGTGTCAAGTAGACATAAAACTAACCAGCATAGTTCTCAAATGAACAGGAATTTACCAGCGTCTGCCTCTGGAATGCAGGGATTAAAGAAGTGTACCACCACACCTGGCTTTTTTCTTTTTTTTCTTTTTTTTTTTTTAATGTGTGTGTGTGTGTGTGTGTGTGTGTGTGTGTGTGTGTGTGCGCGCGCTCATGCCTGTGGTCACATACACGTGAGTACATGTCCTCTCAGAATCCAGAAGAGGGTATTGGAGTCCCTGGAGCTGGGGCTACAGGCTGTTGTGAGTTGCCTGGTGTGAGTGTTAGAAACCAAACTCAGGTTGTCTATGAACAACGACTCTTGCACTCTTAACTGCTGAGTCATCCAGCCTGCCTTTATTCCCCCCCCCCATATACATAGTCTCACTATGTAGTCTTGGGTGGTCCAGAACTCCCTATTTAGGTGAAATTGGCCTCAAACTCAGAGTAATCTGTTTGCCTCTGCCTCCCAAATGCTGGGAGTAAAGACATGCAACATCACACTACTTTCCTTTATTTTTCTCCCATTCCCTCCTATTTTTGAGAGAGAGAGAGAGAGAGAGAGAGAGAGAGAGAGAGAGAGAGAGAGAGAGTTTAGGTAGGGTTGCTTTTATGAGCACAGTTGGGTAGTTAACCTGAGCAATTTATCAGTGATTACACCACTGAAGAAAATGACTTCCTCCTCTAGCAACCATTAACTGCCCTCAGGGAGGGATAGGGCCTCATGGGCCCTGGGGGAAGTTTCCCCCCCCTACACTTTTAGGCTCCCACACAGGGCAGGGCAGTGGGAAGGAAGGCCTTGCTGTGGTGGTTCTGTTCTGCTGTTTTGTTTTGTGGAGGCATGATCTCACTATATAGCTCCAGGTGACCTCCAACTCAACCCTCCTGCTGCAGCCTGCAGGGTGCTGGGCTTATAGCCCTGTGGCACTGCTCCCCAGTCAAGACCCTGCCTTCTTCCCAACTCTTCTCTGCAGGGTGGAAAGACTCCTAGGTAGATACAGAGCTCCTAATCACAGAACACTGAATATTCCGTGATCCACAGTCTCACCTTGGAGAGATCTCTACATTTTACTGGGAGAACCATTCGAACTATCCTCTTCACTGAAGCCCAAGCAGGGGTCTAGACTGTCAAGCCCACTTACTCAAGATAGGGAGGCATTACCATTTCCTGACTCTGCCCAACATCCACACACAGCTATCAGTGCTCGAGGGTTAACTAAATGCAAAGACTTGGCCCCTTTGGGATCCTTCCAATAGGTTTGTTTTTTCTGAGCATTCCCTACAGTGCACTCCCCTGCATCTTAATGGGCCCTACCCATGGAGGTAGATTCCAGACTTTTCTCCTATATCTTTGGCTTGGCTCAAGCCTCTGACCCCTCCACAGCACAGTCTCAAAGCAGGGAGATGGCCAAAATAGGCAGTCAGAGAAGAGCACAGGCATTCCTATTACATCTGCTCAGCCTCTCAGCAGCCCTGTCAGGGAGCCTCTCAGGGTTACAGGCTTCTTCATTCACAGCGTGAGAACAGGGTGAGATACAGAGCAAAGTCCTTCAGAGGTTGTCTGCTGACTGCTGAAAAGTCAGGAGATACCGCTGCTGGATGGGACTGCTCTGCGCAGGCTCCTTTTGCTGGGTCAGTCTGAACTAGGCTCTGAGGGCTGCACTCCCCACACGATTCTTTACCCTTTCTCTGTTTGCCATTGGCTGTCAGCAGAGTTGTTAATGATTTATTACAAGAAACTACTGTTGTCACTTTTTTTTTCTTTTTTTGGGTGAAATGGAATAAAGCACATGCCACAGCACACGTGCAGAGGTGGAGGTCAGAGGACGACCTACTCTCCTCCATATCAGTTCTGGGATCAGACTCAGGTCGCCAGGCTCCATAGCAAGCACCCTCGAAGGCCCTTGTCATCACTTTTAACTCTTAATAGGCTGGCATATAGGAATGATATATTTTAATAAAGCCAGGCAATGCTAACAGACTTATTCTAAGGTTTGGTCAATTCATCAGTCGATTATAAATCTTTCGTTGAGCCCTAGCATGTGTACTGCAGAATTTGATATGAACAGGGAATGTAGATACATACAAAATTAATTCTTGACACTAACGCTAAGAGTTTGTTTTTTGTTTTTCCAGTGCTGAGGATCCTACCCAGCACCTCACATTTGCAAAGCAAGTGTTCCACCACGGAGCTACACCCCGTCCTCTAGAAGGCTGCCTTCTAACTAAGACACAGATACCCACACAAATCACTGTACTATAGAGGGAGGACAGAGGGCAGGTTAGTGAGTCACTCTACCTGGCAGAGGCCAGGGATAGCACTTTCACTTACCAAGCCACCAGACAGAGACTTGGGCATTTCTTGGGGTAGCCTGATCCTCTTTGTGCCTAGGAAGGCAGCACCAGGGTTAACAAAGGCAAGGGGCACAGGCAGTAGGCATTATAAAGTAAATACTTCAAAAGTTCTTGTGTGCACCTATCATGAGCTCAGCGTGCAAGCTCTTCCTTCTCACTTGGTAAAACAGGTTGACTGCCAATCATTTCCTTTTAATAGCTGGAGAAGCCGAAGTTGCATTTCTCTTCCCTGTTCCTCAGGGCAACTAGTACAAGAACAAACAGGGTTCAGTACCAGGAATAAAGTTGACTCATACTCTCAGGCTTTCTCTCCTTTTAGAACACACTGATTGAAGACCTGGAATGGGATGGCTTTCATTCCCATGGAGAAATGAATGAAGTGGCCGAAGGCAAGATGTCAGTAGGAAAGAGGAAAGCAGGAGGTGAAGAGGAGACTTTGGCTACTGCTCTTTTCTGTTTGATTGCTTTTGGCTTTTGTGCTTTTGAGACAAGGTCTCACTCTGCAACAAAACTCTTGATGCTCTTCTCTCTTCCTTCTGAATACTGGAACTAAAGGCATGCCCCACCATTCTCAGCTGTACTTACTGTACTGTTTTAGGCAAAGCCAAGCCTCTTCCACCTGAAGATAAGGTGGTCCTGGGAAGGCCACATTGTAGGCAGAAAGATAGGGATGTGCAGAAAAAATGTCCCTAACGTCCTGGGAGCAGAAAGTACGTTAATAACCCAGACAGCCTTTTTGTCTTCTGTGTCTTTTCAATCTCTTCTATTATTCCTAGTTGTCACTTAAGTCTGCACTTACGATATTCATATGCCTGTTTTTATATCAATCCTGTACCACTTGACATCTTATCCTCACTGGCCACTAGCTTGGTGACCACTCTTGTTAGGTCATTAGGAAATGTTGTTGGATTTGATATTATAGGAGAATTGGACTTCAAGGCTAAACAGCTGCAAGGTCTGGCAATCCATAGGTCTGGCCAAGAATTTCCACGAGGCAAACAACATTTGGCAATGACAGGAGCATTCCATTGAAGTAGAGGAGGGCTGGGTTATGCAACAGTTCTGCAAATAAAATGGATTTTCTGGAGTGGCTCAGTTCTTTGGAAAGCAATCTAGGATATCAGCTTTACAGATATCATGTGCTATGCATCTCTTCCAGGTTTAAATAGGAAGAGGCACAGTTAGTTTTCTTTTCTGTTATATGGCATTATGCTACATATTATGCACATAGAAGTTTTGTTTTGTTTTTACCACACTGAGGTGCTGGAGAGATGGTTCAGCTGGAGAAGGCTTGCTGTGTAAACATGAAAACTTGAGTTCAGATCTGCAGAACCCATGTGAAATCTTGTGTGGTCACACTATCTGTAACTCTATCGCCGGGTGATGGAAGAGTAGTGACAGATGGATCCCAAGAGTTCAGCAGCCAAGAGTAAAGCCAATTAGTGAGCACCACGTTCAGGCAGACTCTCTGTCAAAAGATAAGGTGAAGAGTGATAGTAAAAGATACTCAATGTCACCTTCTGGCCTCACAACACATCTGTGCACTGGCATGCACACATGTGCACATGTACATACATGTGTGAGCATGTGTACCCAACTATACAGATCTCAGTGGGGAGCAGGTATGTCTATAGATAAAAATAGCCAGAGAGTTGAAGTCAGTTACAAATTAAATATTACAACATTGTTATTGAAGATGTCTGGATATCCTAAAAGGCTCATGTGGTAAAGGTTTGCAACCCGGCTAGTGGCTCTAAGCACTGACAGGTATTTAGACCTTGAGGGCTCAGAGTAGTCCATGGATTATAATACTAACGGGTATCTAATTCAGTGGCATTATCCATGGTGGACATGTTAGTAGTGGGGCCTAGTTAGAGGAAGCAGGTTACTGGGGTTGTGTCTGAGAAAGGACTACCTTTCCCTGGGCCTCGTTCTGTCTCTTTCTGCCTTCTGGCTGCCATGAGGATGAGCACCTGTGCTCTGCCTCAGCCTCCCTTCCAGCATGCTGCATCTTTGTTGTCTTGGATCTGAAAGCTAGCTGACCACAGACTGGCACCACTGAGACTGTGAGCCAGGCTAAACCCTCCCTCCCTTTAACTGTTTCTCTTAGGTATCTGTCACAGAGATTAAATGTCTGACACGAGTGTCCTAAAGAAGATAGCTTTAAGATGAGTCTGTGGAGTCCTCAAATCCTGTGGAGTTTTGCTCCTTAACTCTATGGGCATCTGAAACATTAACAAAAAAATCTATTGTTTTCCCCTCCCCCACTTCACCCTCTATTAATTCAAGATAGCATTTATTTGCAGTATAACACAATGTACCTCTTAGTTTGGATCTATAACCCTAATTTTTTTCTTCTAGAAGAACATTGTGTGACACCATTTCTGGATCGACATAACAAACGTTCACTAACCCCACCCCAGATAGGGAATGGAGTACAGAACAAATTAAGGATAACTTCATCCATCGAGTTACTTCCTGAGCATTGAAAACTTCCTGTCTGATAGACTCTTAGGCCTCCCTTTTAACATCCTGCATCTTAATGAACATTCCGCCAACATGGAAGCTTTTATTTTATTTTATTTTGAGACAGGGTTTCTCTGTGTAGCCATAGATGACCTGAAACTAGCTCCATAGACCAGGCTACCTTGAACTCAGAGATCTGCCTGCCTCTGCCTCTGCCTCTGCAGTTCTCGGATTAAGGCATGCACCACTACCCAGGTTAAAATGGAAGGTTTTAATCACAGAGGAAACTGCCACACAACAAGAAACATGAGGAGACAGGTACTTGTTGCAGAAGGCCCATCTCAAAGGCGGTCGGGCACTTGTGTGAGGAGGGGAGCTCGGTTTTCACTTCTATTTACGGTACTAGATTATTTCCTGTCAATGAATGTCCCCATGAGTCGACTTTTCGTTCTTTTTAATATCCCTCCCTCCCTCCCCTCCTACTTTCTTCTCTCTCTCCCTTCCTTCCTTCCTTCCCTGCTCCCTTCCTGACTTGCTCTGTAGACGGTCTTGAGGCTGCCTCCTGCCTCTGCCTCCCAAGTGATGGGACCAAAGGCATGTGCCACACTATGCCTGGCTCTATGGCCATTATTCTCTAGTCACCAACGTTTTGTGTTCATGAACCTTTTTATAAATTGTCTAAAGGCCTTTTAGATCAGCATCCTGAATCACGGAGTAACTGCAGGTTTTTTTTTGTGGGGGGGGGAGGGGAGTTGTTTCATTTTTTCCCATAAGTATAACTTTTCTGGGCTAGAAATGCAGCTTAGTTGGTAGACTACCTGTCTTGTATGCACAAAGCCCTGTTTCACATAGTGAGACTCTGCCTCAAAAACAAAACAAAACAAAACAAATAAAACAACCTCAGGCCAGGTGGTAGTGGTGGACACCTCTAATCCTAGCACCCAAGAAAGAGGCAGATGCAGGTTGATCTCTGAGTTCAAGGCTAGCCTGGTCTACAGAATGAGTAGTTTCAGGATAGCCAGGACTACACAGAGAAACCATCCCAAAAAATAAACAAATAAAACAAATAAATGAACAAAAATAAGAAAACAAAAACAAAATAACAGCACAAACAAAAACAGTAGAGACCTGCCTGAGGAAGGCTGCATCCTGGCGGCATGGGTAGCACAGGGCTGAAATATAGGTATCAGTGATTCACAAGTCAGGGTGGCTAGAAAGACATTTTGAATGATCTCAACTGAGTTATTTCATTTATATCTTGCTTTTATTAATGCAGAAGCATGATATACGACAAAAACCAAAGCACATAGATAGGCCTGAGGATATTACTCCGACAGCGTGTGCTTAGCATGTTTAAGCTCCTGGGTTTAATCCTCAGTATCACAAAAAAATGAAAAGAACGATGACAGTGTATAAGTAAGTCTAAACAAGCCCTGTTAATAAAGACTGCGTGACTGGAAGCACGAAGTTACCCTTTAGCTTACAGTGCTTCTCAGTCTGAGTAGTGTGTGACATCACTTCACAAGCAGTAATGTCTTAGATTCAGGGTTTCAGTTTATGCAGTTAGCTCATTTAGATTACCATAATAAACTCGTGCTATTAGTAGCAAAATTTTATTTACAGGAAAAAAGGCAAATTAAATACTCCTTCTTAACACCATAGACTCAGGGCCTGAATGATTCATGGATTTCTTTCTTTTAGAATAAACCTCCAAATCTTTCTTTTTCTCTCTAAAATGTCACAGTTCGCATCAATCTTAGAACTGTTATTAAAAGAAAACAGAAAGACGTAGCTGGCAAGGGTGGATGTAACAGCTCATAATGAATAATGAATATGTCTCCTTTTGGCAAGAAACGTGACTTTTCACAGCTTTAACAACAACAAATCACTAGTACATATAGCTCAGCACTGTGCCTAGCGCATGAAAAGATACTATAACTAACGAACAGGGCAGAGGATGCTGGCCATCCCAGAGGCCACAGCCTGAATTCCCAGCATCTTCCACAATAGAAATGTGTACTTCACACATGTCATTCATCTACCCCAGGCTGGCAATCAGAGCTGGGCAAGTGCTGCTCGATTCCTGGAGCCATGTTTATGATTTGAGCATCTGTGTCATCAGAACTTAATCTGCAGCAAGATCTATAATAGTAAGAGGTAGGCGTAGTGGCACACACCTTTAATCTCAGCATTTGGGAGGCAGAGACAAGCAGATCTCTGTGAGTTTGAGGTCAGCCTGGTCTACAAGGCAAGTTCTAGGACAGCCAGGGCTACACTGGGCTGGTGGGGGTGGGGGAGGGAAGATGGAGGAGAAGGTGGGCTTGTAGGTGTTTATGTCATAAGGATGGAAGACTGTGCCTTTGTGGACAAGATTAATACTTTATTGGTTGTTGTTTTGTTTTTTCGAGACAGGGTTTCCCTGTATTGCTTTGGAGCCTGTCCTAGAACTAGTTTTGTAGACCAGGCTGGCCTTGAACTCAGAGATCCACCCACCTCTGCCTCCCAAATGCTGGGATTAAAGGCGTGTGCCACCAATGCCTGGCCGGGATTAATACTTTACAAAAGAGGCTAAACACAGCATTTCTTCATTTCCCAGTACGTCCTTCTTTGTGAGCACAAAGAACCATCTTGGAAGCAGAGACCAGGCTCTTGTCAGACACCAAACTTTTGGGCACCTTGTTCTTAAACTTCACAGCTGTGACTAGTCGTTTCCATTATTTACAAATGACTCAGACTTGACTGCTTTATTTACTTATTTGTCTGGTAGTTTTATGAAAATTGTGTGTATGATGTGTGTGCAAGTTGCAACACGTGTGGAGGTTAGAGTGTAATTCAGACTTGTGTGGGGCTAGCTCCTTTACCCACCAACACATCTATCTCAATGGCCCCTATTCTTTGATCTTCCCTCCAACCTCCCAACAGAGTTTCTCTGTGTAACAGCTCTGTCTGTCCTGGAATTCAGTATGTAGACAGGTTGGCCTCCAACTCATAGAGATTCACCTGCCTCTGCCTCAATCTAGGATCAAAGACATGTGCCACCACCCTCCTTTTGCCTTTTTGAAACAAGGTTTCACTATATAGGCCAAGCTGACCTTAAACTTCCAAGTTATTCTCTTGCCTCTGCCTCTGTCTTAATTAAGGTTTCTATTGTTGCAATAAAACATCATGACTAACAAAGCAAGTTGAGGAGGAAAGAATTTTCTATGCTTACGTTTCCATATCGCTGCTCATCTTTGATGGAAGTCAGAACAAGAACTCAAACAGGACAGGATCCTGGAGGCAGGAAATGATGCAGAGGCTGTAGAGGACAATGTGCTCCTTACTGGCTTGCTTTCCATGCAAGCTTTCCATGGCTTGCTCAGCTTTTTTATACAACCTAGAACCACCAGTCCAGGAGTGACAGCACCCACAACATGCTGGGCCTCCCCTAGCAATCATCAATTAAGAAAATGTTCTACAGCCTTGCCTGCAGCCTGATTTTATGTAGGCATTTTCTCAATTGAGGTTCCCTCCTCTTGGATGACTATTGTTTGTGTCAAGTTGACATAAATCTAGCCAGCACAGCCTTTTAAGGGTTGGGATTACACGTATGTACAAGAACTACACCTCAATTTTTTCTAAAGATTTATGTGTGTGTGTGTGTGCACACGCGCGTGTGCATGTGTGTATATGCATCATGAAGGTGACCATGAGCAGAAGGGGGTGTGAGAGCCCTGCAGCTGGAGTACAGGAGGTTGTGTGTCACTCACAGGGCTGAAACTGGACTTGTGTTCTCTGCAAGAGTCTTATACTCTTAATTAATGAGCCATTTCTCCAGCCCCACATCTAGCTTTGTATTTATTTATTTTTAAATAACAACCCAAGAGACTGAAGAGATGGCTCAGTGGCTAAGAGCACTTTTTGGTCTTGTATGTAACACAGGTTTAATTCCTAGCATCCACATAGTAGCTCACAATCACCTGCAACCCTAATTCCAGGGACTCCAACAAGCATTCATGTGGTACACATATGTACCCGCAGGCAAAACACTCATATAGTAAAATAAATAAAAAATAAAAATAAATAACAGCACAAATACATTTAGAGGTAAGTTGGTATTGAGAGTAGAATGCTTCTAATAAATATCTGAAAATGGGGTCCAGCTGCAGAAGTAGGTGATAGGCAGAGGCTGGAAGAGTTGGGAGGTACATTTTAGAAAAAGCCTAGGGCTGGAGAGATGGCTCAGCCGTTAAAGGCTAGGCTTACAACCAAAACTATAATAGAAAAAGCCTCTCTTGCTGTGGATGGAGTGCTAAAGGGCAATTCTGGTGATAGCCAGGAGGGCCAAAGGGAGAGCCTAAACCTTAGACATTGCTTAAGTGGTTGTAATCAGAATGCTGGTAGCAAAATTGGCAGGAAAAGGTATTTTGATGAGGTCTCAAATGGAAATGAAGAACAAAGTCCTGGAGACTGGAGCAAAGAGTATTTTGTTGTGAAGTGACAAAGAATTTGGCTGAGTTCTGCCTTTGCCCTCATGCTTCATGTAAGGTGGAATTTACAAGCAACCAACTAGACTTTTACACATGCATAGTGTGTGTGTGTGTGTGTGTGTGTGTGTGTGTGTGTGTGTGTGAAGACACATGTGCAGAGGTCAGAGAACTATGGAAGTCAGTCTCTCTTTCCACTATATGGAACCTAGGGGCTAAACTCAGGTTGTCAGGCTTGGTGGTAAGCCTCTTTACCCACAGAGCCATTTTGTCAGACTGAACTAGAATATTTGGTGGAAGAAACATCTAAGGAAAGTACTGAGGTTTACATGGCTTCTTTTTTGTTTTTGTTTTGTTTGCTTTTTTAAGACAGGGTCTCACTATGTAGATAGCCCCGGCTGTCCTATAACCAGGCTGGTCTCAATCTCAAGAGATCCACCTGCTGCCTCAGTCTCCTGAGTGTTGAGAGTGTTGAGATTAAAGGCCTGCACCACATTGCCAGGCTGCATGATGCCTTTTCACTGCTTGTGTGTAAAATGTGAGAAGACAAAAACAAATTAAAGATGGACTATATAAAAAGGGAACAGAACTTGACAAGGCCGTAAAAATCAGCTGGGAGGTTACCAGGGGTGTGGTCCAAGTAATCCTTTGATAAGGAGGGTTAGTGTGGCTAGAATAAGGCCAGAGGAAAACCAATGGTGAGGCGCTTCAGAAATCTTCCAGGTTGCTAGTCCTAGCACAGGCCCAGAGAGCCAGGGCCTTGAGGGCAGAAGAGTTAAGAGGGATTGTAGAACAATGAGACCTCAAGGACCACTGCCCAGTACTGCCTCATTTCTACTCACATTCCAATGCAGCAATCCTTGGCCACCCAGGCTAGGACTCAAATGGGCCCAGGAGTGGCTCATCTTGACCTCTTGGAAAGCACATAAACTTTGGCAGTGTTCTGTAGAGCCAGACCTTTAGGTTTGCACAGCAAGAGCTGTGGAGATGCTGCTTCACCCTGCTTCTCAAAAGCTGTCCCCAGAGAGCCTTAGGGCCCACGCAGAGAGCTCCCCTAAGCCTGAGAGCCACTCTACCGGGAAGTTAGGGCCACTCCAGACATGCTCTGTGTCTAGAGGCATGATAGAGGCTGGGAGAGACACAGGGGCTCAACTCCAAGCAGCTGCTCCCGAAGAAGCTGCGGAGGTGGGGTTGCCCAGGGCCTGACCTCTGCTCCAATGTGCCTGGAAAGTGGGACAGACAGTCAAGGATCATTTCCCAGCCTCAGCCTCAAGGTTTAAGGCTATTTTCTTCACTGGGTTTTAGAGCTACCTAAGAGCTGTGATCTAATCCTTCTGGCCTATTGCTATTGATTGGAATGGGATGTGTTTATTCTCTACTTATCTTTTGGAAGTATGCAATCACTCCATTTCTCAAGCTCACAGAGGCATTTGCCGTAAGATGAATTGTACCTTGAACGCCATCTGATTTAGGCTGCATCTGGATGAGACTTTGGACTTGACTTAAACTCGATCAGTACAAGTTCAGATGCTAGGGGCTGCTGTGGTAGGGTGAAGGTATCTCCTACATGAGAAGGTTACAGACTTTGGAGAATCAGGAATGGAATATTATAATTTGAATGTTATATTTTCTCCAAAGTTCATGTTTAAACTGAATTCCCATTACAACATTAAGAGGTGGGACCTTGAGGGGCTTAGGTTGTGATTTACCAATCATTAATGGATTAGGGCCTCATAAAAGGGCTTGAGAGAGCGAGTGCATCCCTTTGCTGCCTTTTTAAATGTGAGGTCACAGTCCTCACCCCCTCTGGAAGATGCAACCCTCACTGGATGCCAGCCCTCCCTTATCTTGAACTGACAGCTGTGAGCACTTAGAGAAATAAATTTATATTATTTGTAAGTTACCCAGGCTCATTTTCCATTTTTTCTGAACAGGTTCTTGGCTTTCAACTTGGAATCCTCCTTGAAGGTACTAAAATCACAGGAATATGCTATATCCAACTCCAGCAGCATGAGTGGACAGAGAGCATGAGGCTCAGACTCTATCTTTGAACACATGGGCACGGAGGATGCTGTGTTAGAGGGAAAGCACACAACTGACCCCTTCCTCTGCCTGAAAATTATAGCCAGCAACAGTCCCAAGATCCTAACCTAACTGCAAGAGAGGCTGTGGGAAGCAAGGAGACAGAATTCACTGTATAGTCCTGGCTAGCCTGGATCTTAAAATGTCTAGCCTGCTTCTGCTGGGGTGAAAGGCATGCTCCACCATGCTTGGTCTTACGGACATTTCCAAATACCTGGGGAAGCATTTGACTTGTGGTGCTCCTTAACAATTTTAAAGTCAATAGTCAATGAAGTTTTCCTTTATGAGTTTATTCTAAGAAACGTCTAGCTAGAATGAGCTGTTCAGTGTCTCATACCTACAATCTCAGCACTCAAGAAGTTGGGCCAGCAGGACTCCTGAGAACTCAAAGGCAGCTTGGATTACACATTGAGTCCAAGCTTATTGCAGCAACAACAAAACGAAAATGGAATGAGTTCAGGTTGATATTTCAGAAACACCTAGAGTTAGTAAGTTATTTTAGTAAAAGTTTGTTGAAGTCAGTGAACTCATTCTCAAATATGACTATAGATTATATGAAATATTTGCTTTAGTAACCCCACGGTTTCTTAGGGCTTTCCGGCACAGAGAATAAGCAGGAGGAGGAAGCTAGGCTGTAGAGAAGAGAGAGAAGAGAAAGAGAAGTGATGCCCAGGGCCAGCCACCCAGGCAGCTGCCGGCCAGACACAGAGTAAGACTTACAGAATGAAAGAAAGGTAAAAAGCCTCAAGGCAAACCATAGAGGAAGAGAACGGATTAAATTAAGTTACAAGAGCTAGTGGGACAAGCCTAAACTACAGCAGCACATTCATGACTGTAAGTCTCTCTGTCATGATCTGGGAGCTGCTTTGTGGCCCAAAAGAATGGTTGTTCCTGGTGACACTGTGCAGGTGGGGGTGCCCAGTGATTTCTGTTTTCATATAAAAGTAGACCACAGTCTTCTAACTAAGACATGGTTGCTATCGGAGAGTTAGGAACAGTTCCCATGACAGGAGAATTTAGATTGAATTGACACAGAAAGATAAGGAGTAGCCAAGGCAAGGAGAGCCACTCAACAAGCAGGATTCCTTCTGGCTCTTGTTCCATACCTGTTCTTAATTTTACCTGCATGATCAGTATGGCACAGAGAGTTCAGGAGTGGGTTTTGCAACAAAGGCATCTCAAAGTGATTATGAGATACAATTTGTCACTCATTTACTCGCCAAATTTGGTGACACATGGTACATAACGCTGGAGAGTCAAGGTGCAGAAAACAGGCACATTTCACCCCTCATGGAGCTCACAATCTGATAGGGAAGATACATATCAAACAATTCTTGAGAAATAAGCACAGCATTGGTGGTAAAAACCCAGACTTAGGTGCTACAGAGGTGCAGAGGGACCGTCCTCATTCTGAGCAGTGGGATCAGGACAGATCTCTTCAAGATACTTATATTTCTCAACATAAATTCAAAGAGGACTGACTGACAGAAATGCAAAGGGAAAAGAACTCAAGACCTACCCAGCATTGGTGGTGCATGCCTTTAATCCCAGCACTGGGGAGGCAGAGGCAGGAGGATCTCTGTGAGTTCAGGCCAGCCTGGTCTTCAGATCAAGTTCCAGGACAGGCTCCAAAGCAATATAGAGAAACCCTGTAAATCCAAAAAAAGAAAAAGAAAAAGAAAAAGAGAAGAGAACTCAAGATGGGAGAGAATAGCCTGTTCCCTAAGCCATTAATTCACACAAGGTTGCAGGCAGATGTTGTAGGAGAAAGCAACTTGTTCTGAATACACTGATGAACAGTTTAATGGGAACCACAGACTGCATTTTGAACTGTTCAGGGCACTGCAGGCAAGTCTCTTCTAGGGTAAATCTTCCCTCATGATTCAAACCAAAGCCCAGCCCCATCAGGCACATCAACCAACCATGAAGAGGCTGAAGTAACAGATATCAATTAACAGGCTGCTTCAAAGCATGAAGGATGAGAACAGCGAGCCCCAGATGACTCACTTGTAGGAAGAGGGTGGGGCATAGTGGCTGAGGGGGAGAGCCAAGCTCCAAAAGCAGCTGCACATGACATTTCCGTCAGCAGCCTTCCCTGCTCATTGTGTATGAGACACACATCAGATGTCCTGGTTTATGATTTCATTTTCAGAGTACATACCCTGTGAGATCCAAGCTCACGTATCTCTTCCACTGGCTGGTGCCTGCTCATTAACTAGGGCCTAAAGCTCCATCTAAAAGTGGCAATGATATTGAAACCCCTTTCTTTTGCCCTCAAGGGTAGGAAACCTGTGGATTGGTTGAGTTTCAGATGTCAAGTGCCCTGGCTCTGTAGCTGCTAAAAAGTAAGAAAGTATAAGATTAAAAAAAAAAAAAATCCCACACAGGTGCTAGAATCCTGTCAGAGTATGAGGTCACACACCACACACTGTCACTGTCTTCCCAGGTCAGAAGACAGTATTCCCATTCTTTTGGAAGACACATTAGAAGCTAACACTTGAAGGTTCCAAGTAGCGTTGCTTTATCTATTGGGGGGGACTAGGCTTAGAGAGGGCCAAACCTTTGCTTTTCAATGTCGTGTTTACTCTTCCAGACAAATTAAAGTATTAGAATTTATTGTTTCTTAGGGGACATAAACAGAGAAAAGTCCTTACAAGATTTTACTTCTTTGACCCAATTTCACTGCAGTGCAAATGAAATGGCATGGTTGAATAGCCACTGGTCTCCATATCTGTTAAAGCTCCCAATATTCTGGTCATCTGAAAATGTATTACTCGACAGGTGGTGGTTGTGCTCGCCTTTAATCCTAGCTCTCAGGAAGCAGAGACAGGCTGATTTCTGCGAGTTCCAGGCCAGCCTGGTCTACAGAGGGATTTCCAGGACAGCTAAGGCTGTTACACAGAGAAAAACAACAACAAAGGATTCTTCAGGCTGAAGAGACAGCTCAGCAGTTAAGGGTATTTTCTGTGCTGACACTGTGGCTCATAGCCATCTGTTTTTCTAGGAGATCCAACAACCTCTTCTGGCTTCAGAGCTCAACAGACACATACATGATGCACATACATTTATGCTGGTGAAACAGTCATACATATAAAATAATACTTCTTTAAAAAACTACACACACACACACACACACACACACACACACACCTGGACTGGAATAAAGCCCAATGGTAGAATGCTTGCCTAGCATGCATGAGACTCTAAGGTCAATTCACAGCACTGCAAAAATATACATATAATAAAGAAATAAGTATAACACAATATATACATACAATTTTAGAAATGTTTGTTAATTATTGGTGTTGGAATCTGGAACTTCCAAAATTACTCAGTTCTTTAATCTCTCTGATTATATCCCCAAATTATCTCATGCAAACTATGATAACTGTAGTAAATACCAAAGCATTTCCTTTTTAAAGAGCGAAACTGCAACCATGACGACAATCTGTTCACATCTAAATGACAGCAGCATCTGAACACCAAAGCTTTAATCATCAGTTGACCACATTCAAATGAATTTTGTGTCAGAAATCTTTTCATAGACACATTAGACCCAGTTCTATGTTATTTGGATTATAGATTGAATTGGAAGGAGCATACTAAGATTCAAAGTTACAGCATAGCTAGTTAGTTTACATTATTTCTCAACCTCCCAAAATGTATGTCTGAGGTGGTAACTACTTACTTCACAGCAAAGCAAGCTGTGGTAAAACTCACTTTGTCCACAAGTATTCAGAGAAAACCTACTTCATGCATTGTACCAATAAGACAATATTTGAGCCTTAGGAAGTACAACTGAGCAGAGAATCACACTCGGAGAGAGGGCACAGGGTCAGGTTTGTGACAGGAGCTCAATAAAGAAATATTGGTTGAATGATTAAATCTATCAAAAAATGCACATTACTGTTTTTTTCTTTTTAACATTTATTCTGTGTGTAATGTGCGTAGGCATGCATGTGCCATGGAGGCCAGAGAACAGCTTGTGAGAATTAGTTCTCTCCTTCCGCCTTGAAGGGCCCCAGGATGGAAATCAGGTTAGCAAGCACCTTTATGTACTGAGCTATCTCACTGGCTTTGAGAAGTAAATTTTTATTTCTTGTAGTCTCTGTACTTCAGGGATGTTAACAGTACTAGATGCACACAGGGGGAGATATTAGAGGAGGAGGATATTGAGACCAGAATCACCAGGGTTTGTTTTCAAATGGGCTAGCCTGCCTAGCACCATAAAGTATGGGGGTTTTTTCTTTCTCTTTTTCTAAATACCAATTCAAACCAGAGAGCTGTGTTACTATGTTACTTAAAATGTTGCTGTTTTTATCTTCAAGTTTTCTGCTCCTCTTTTCAGAGTCACAACTGCTGCCACCCACCGAATTATACATAAGTAGGAAGGGAAAAAGAATGAGCTAAAGATCAGTGGAATTAAACAATTTAATTGTTTGGGCTGGAAGCCCTGCCCTGTATGGCCTCGGATAAACTCAAAACTTTTCCATCTGTGCGGTAACAAGACTTGGTTACAGTGTTTCCAACTCATCCTCTAGTGTTCTGTGACTTCATCCCTGTTTTTGTGCATATATGTGAAACAATTATTCACTTCTAGTGTTTTACTTTATTCTCATGGTTTTTTGTTGTTGTTGTTTTGTTTTGTTTTTAACAAACTTTCACCATGAAGCCTTGCCTGGCCTTGAGTTTACAGAAGTCCCGATAGCTTTGCTTCCAGAGTGCTGAAATTATGGACATGCATCATCAGACACAGTACTTTTAAAAAGTCGTCTACCACAGATACTTAACATAAAATAGCCATTTCTACAGAATGTCTACCTTTTTTCCTTCTGGTAGTCATGGTACCACTTAAGAAAATTACATATAAACAAAAAGCTAACCAACCAATCAACCAACCAGATGGGCTCAGTGGTGTGCACGTCTAATCCCGGAATGTGGGAAGTAGAAGCAGAAAGGTTAGCAATTCAAAGTTATTCTGAGCTAATACTGTCAATCCAAGGCCAGTCTGTGCTACATGAGATCCTACTGGGGGCGGGGGCAACAAGTTACCAAAGAAACCCAAATAAAAGAAAGTAAACTTTGTCTACAGCCATAACACTAAGAAACACCTTCAAATTTTGTGTTAGAATGTCCTTGTGTGCCCAAACTTTAATGGATATCTTCTTTTTGATTTTTAAGATGAACTTTTAAAAATTATGTGTGGGTGCATTTGAAGGTATGTACACATGTGAGTGCCTGTATAGTTCAGAATAGGTGATCAGAGTTCCTGGCACTGGAATTACAAACAGTTGTCAATCTCCAGGTGTAGGGGCTGGGAACCAAACTCTAGTCTTTAGGGTTTCCCTATGTAGTTCTCTGGCTGTCCTGGAACTCACTGTGTAGATCAGGCTGGCCTCAAACTCATAGAGATCGCTACCCCTCTCCCACACACCATTGTGTGATACTATTCTTGGAGAGTTGTAAACAAATATATATTTACCCTAGATTGGGAACCTACACAAACCAAAGAATACTACCAAAGTCCAACTTGGTGAATTAAGGGGTTGTGAGCAAGGTTTTACTTACAGGAGTAACAATGATTCAAAGACAGCTGTACCACCAAAGCCTTCCCTAGCACAGGTGACAGCTCCTGAAATCTGGTAACTTAAGCTCACTGTACAATTTGCAGGCAGCTCAATGGGTTAGAGAATGTCTTCTAGATAGCTTAGTTGGTCTGATTCTCTTCTAGCCATCTTGACTAGTCTGATTCTCTCCTAGGCAATTCAACAATTGCCTGTCTCTCAATAATCCTCTCCTTGTTTCTATAAACTTGGAGAGGGATAGTAAATCTGATCAATTTCAGAGATTTCCTGAATCTACTGAATTGTTTATTTCCCGTTTGTTGTTGTTTTCGGTTTTTCATGACAAGGTTTCTCTGTGTAGTCTAGGCTTTCCTGGAACTCCCTTTGTTGACCAGGCTGATCTCAAACTCACAGAAATCCAACTCTGCCTCCTGGGTGCTGGGATTAAAGGCATGTGACACCAACAAAATCTAAAAAAAAAAAAAAAAAAAAAACAAAAACAAAAACAAAAAAACAAAAAACAAAAAACAAAAAAAAAACTTTATGTGTATTTTTAAACTCTATGTGTATTGATGTTTTGTCTGCATGTATATCTGTGTAGCACTGTATGCCTGGTACCCTTGGAAACAGATTTTTGGAGCTGGTGTTACAGATGTTTGTTAGCTCCTATGTGGGTGTTGGGAATTAAACCCAAGTCTTCTGGAAAAACAGTCAATGCTCTTAACTGCTTAGCTATTTCTCCAGCTAGTGCTCCCCAATTTATTTTTAAGGTGTGGTAGTGGTGGTGGTAAAGTCTGAATTGAGGAGGTTGGGGCAGGGGAGTCACTTTATTGGACTTTTGTTTCTTGAGACAGGGTTTCTGTGTGTACCTTAGTACTTGTTCTGTAGCATGTCCTGTAGACCAGGCTGGCCTCTGCCTCCTGAGTGCTGGGACTAGAGGTGTGTGCCCAAAGACTTCTGTTTTTTAAGATAAGACCTCATTCTGTAGCCTAGGATGGCCTGGAACCCACTATGTAGCCCTAGGCTGATGGCCTCCCCAGCACTGGAAGGAACTACATGAGCATAGGCAGTGACACAGGCTGAGGATTTTTTTCTTTCCTTTTTTTTTTTTTTTTTAAAGACAAGATCTCTTTAAGACAAAGTAGTGGTTGCACATACCTTTAATCCCAGCACTTGGGAGGCAGAGGCAGGATATCTGAGTTCGAGGCCAGCCTGGGTTACAGAGTGAGTTCCAGGACAGCCAGTGCTAACAGAGAGAAACCCTGTTGAAAAAAACAAACAAATAAAAAAGACAAGGTACCTCTAAGTAGCCCTGGCTGTCGTAGAACTCAATATTTAGACCAGGCTGGCTTGAACTCACAGAGATCTGTCCCAGTCCCCCTGTCCCCCACCCCAGGGCTGAAATTAAAGAGATTAAAAGCCTGTGTGTGCTACCATCCTGAGCCAGAATCAAGGCTTCTATGAATAATTTCTTTATATTTTCTTTTCTGCTTGTGTGTTACAAGCAAAGCCCCTGCCTGTTGTGTGTTTAGATCAAGCCTTGGAGCTGGCTGGCATGGTCAAGCCTTGGAGCTGGTTGGCATGGATGTACAAAGTTGCTATCACCTTAGTGTCAAAACAGTAAAAAGAAACACTAGAATTCCAGTTATTCTGGATGGAAAGGTGGAGATTAAATTGCAGGAATTATTGCTGCAGAGCCTATCAGGGGAAAAAAGACAAATAGATAAAAGTGCTTCCTCACTGAGCAGTTCTAGGTAAACTGCATCTAACAGTGCCTGGTACAGAGCATTGCTAAGTGTTAACTGCTGTGTGTCCTCTCTGCACTACGCTGAACCCAACACTTGGAAATAACCAGCAGTATTTAGTGACCACACACCTACATCTGTAGAAATCAATGAGATATGCTTTGAGAGAGAAAAGAACATTAAACTTTTAGGGAAAACAGTATTTACTTATTGAGACAATATCCTTCCTGAATCAAAGGTTGAGGCAAGTTCATAGCCCATCATCCAGTTGCCTAAAAGCCTCTCTTCCTGAGAATGTCCTTAGCCTTCATCCATACCTTTTCCATTTCTGAAAGTCTTTATTTCTTGGATGGTTTCCAGACTATAACCACAAAGGAAGGAGAAGGAAATGGAATCATACTACAGTTGTACTGGATAATCAAGAAGTAGAAACTCTCTCTCTCTCTCTCTCTCTCTCTCTCTCTCTCTCTCTCTCTCTCTCTGTGTGTGTGTGTGTGTGTGTGTGTGTGTGTGTGTGTGTGTGTGTGTCTGGGACAGTTTCTCTGTGTAACAGTACTGGCTCTTCTGGAATTCACTTTGTAGACCTGGCTGGCCTCAGACTCACAGAGATCTGCCTGACCATGCCTCCCGAGTGCTGGGATTAAAGGTGTGCACCATCATTGCCTGGGATGGAAAATGTTCTTTAGTGGGTTAAAACTATCCTGCAATCTTTTAGAAAAGGAGCAAAAGACTCTGGTAGAAAATAACCAATGTCTACTTGATGTTATTTTAGAAATTGGCAGGAAATCATACTTAACACTGACATAAAATTTAAATTTCCTGCTAAAATATAGTGATAGTGTTCCTGTATATGAGGCTTTTTATTTGTTTGTAAACAGGGTTTTACTCTGAATTCCAAGTTGCCTTCTGCCTTCCAAGTACCTGGGGTTATAGGCATGGGCCTTTACCACACAAAGACTTCCTACCACTCAGCACTTCCCTTTCTTTTTGTGGTATTACACTCAAACCCAGAGGCCCATGACTACTAGGCAGGTTCCCTACATTGCCAGCTCTCAAGTCATTAGCACACAACCACTTGTAACTCCTGGGGATCTGATACCTCAGGCCTCTAAAAGCAGTCTGTACGCATGTGCACTTCCCCACTAGATGCACATACACTATTTAAAAGATAATTTTTTAACAAAGGCTGGAGAGTTGGCTCAGTGGTTAAGAGCAATTCTTGCTTCCTACAGAAGACCCTGATTCAATCCCTAGCACCCACATGGTGGCTCACAACCATCTTTAACTCCAGCCAGGTAATTCGATGCTTTCTTCAGACCTTGGTGGGCAGCAAGCACATACATAGTGTACATACATATATGCAGGAAAAGACTCACGCACATAAAGTCATTTTTAAAACTTGTTTTTTTGAGACAGTTTTCCTCTGTGCTGTACTGGAATTCACTCTGTAGACCATGCTGGCCTTTAACTCAATGGAGATCTGTGTGCCTCTGGCTCTAGAGTGCTGGGATTAAAGGCATTCACCACCACCACCACCCAGCTTTTTTTTTTTTTTAATATTTTCAAAATGATAATTTTAAAAGTTCTTTTAACATAGAGTCTAGCTAAATTACACAGGTTAGCCTCAAACTTAACATCTTCCTACCTCAGTTTCTTGAGTGCTAGGATTATAAGTGTGTGCCACCATCTTGGACTTTTTATTTATTTACACTTCTATTTATTTATGGGGGAGGGCATGCGTGTGAAAGTCAGAGGACAACTTGCAGGAGTTGATTCTCTCCTTTTACCTTTATGTGGGTTATTCTGCTAATGATAGCATTTTTGCAGACTGGTAAAACTTTTGAATATGTAATACTAAAAAGTAAAATAAAAATAAAAACAGGCAGAGGACTGGAGAGATGGCTCAGAGGTTGGGAGCACTTGCTTCTCTTGCAGAGGTACAGCATTCGATTCCCAACTCCTGGGAGTCTTCTTCTGGTATTCATAGGCACTAGTACCCACACATGTGTACACAGACATACAAACAAACACGCAACTGAACAAAACAACTCCCGAAAAGCAAAATCAAAAACAAGTAGGCTTGGTGGTAAGGCCTATAAGCCCCCAGCATTGATGAGGCTAAGACAGTAACAGGGCACTGTTGAAACCCTTTAATCCCAGCACTCAGGGAGGCACAGTGAGTTCAAGGCCAGCCTGGTGTACAGAGTGAGTTCCAAGACAGCCAGAGATACACAGAGAATCCCAGTCTCAATAAAACAAAAACAAAACAAAGGAGGCTGAGACAAGAGATGTGGGAATTCAAGACCAGTCTGGGTTACACAGTAAGACTATCTCAAAAACAAACTAACAAGAAAGAAATATATGTCTTTTACAGGAGGAAGGACAGGATGGACTTTAATTTGCAACCTAACACTTTATCTAAAATAATTAGCCACTCCTGCTAAAGAAATAGGAAATGAAACATTAAAAATAGCTTTGATTTGGAGGTGGCCTTCCTAGGCTTTTTATTAGAGGATAAAAAAGCAATTATGTAGAAGAACCTCATTTGCAAATATAAAAACTATGAAATCCTATTAATTCACGATAATCAGTAAGAAAGCTAAATTGAAATGAGAGCTTTGAATTATGTCACAGAATCACTGAAGCACCCTTGATCATCTACCCATCTCTCTTCCATCTCTCATTTTCCCAGAGAGAAGGACCAGGAACCCCACCACTTTGCTCAGAACTGAACCCAGGACCCCACATAGACTGCGTAAGGGTTCCACCAAATCTTAGTTTCATTGTCTGTTACTGTAATAAAATAAAATACTCTGACAAAAACAATTTATGGGAGAAGAGGTTTATTTGCCTCCCAATTTCAGGTGACAGACTATCACTGTGGGAGGTAAGGTGGCAGGAACTGGAAACAGCTGGTCACATCACAGACGACAGTGAACAAGGCACACAAGGTAGTGCTCATTTCCCTTTTCTCACTCTTGAACATCCAGGATCCCTTGCCCGGTGCCACCCTCAGTGGGTAGGTATCTGGCTGCACTCCACTAACATAAGTAGATAACCCAGTACAAACCCGTGTGATCTGACAATCTCACACTAACCACCGAACACTGAGCAACACCTCCAATTTAGGATGAGCTCTCTGCAGAGAGATGGAACACACAGAGGCCAAAGGCTGAGGAATGGGACTAGGAAACATACCTGCATTTTCCTTCTTATTTTCCAAATCTCTATTCCTTCCTATGACAAAGAATTTGAACAAAACAAATGAATAAAAATAGCCAAACGTGATGATAGACACCTGTAGTCCCCGAACTGGGGAGGCTGACACAGGAGGAGACTGAACAACAAACAGCAATTTTCAGGCTAGCCTCAGTTACATAGCAATACCATTTGTTTATTTATTTATTATTATTATTATTTGTCTTTTTATTTTTTGAAGTCCTGACTCAGACTTGCTATGTAGACCAGGGTAGCCTCAAACTTACAAAATCCACCTGCTTCTGCCTCCCAAGTGCTGGAATTAAAGATGTATGCTACCACACCTAGCAATAGCATTGTTTTGTTTTGTTTTTCTGAGACAAGTTTCCTCTGTGTTGTCCTGGCTGTCCTGGAACTTCCTTTATATACTAGGCTGGCCTCCAACTCACAGAGATCCACCTGCCTCTGCCTTCTCAGTGCTGGGATTACAGGCGTGCACCACCATTGCCTGGCTAGCAACAGCATTTAAAAAAAAAAAAAAAGCTTACTGGTGGTACATAATTATAATACCACTCAGGAGGCTGGGGCAGGGAATAAGAGTTCAAAATCAGTTTGGGCTACAGGGCAAGGCTGCTTCAAAATAAAATAAAAGCCTAGTATAAACTGAGTCAAGCAGGCCTAGCATTTTAATGCAAAAAATTATTCCATTTATGATTAAGCATAAGACTACTTGGTGATACACTTATGACTTTTGGAGAACAGGCTAATCCTAGATTCTCTGGAGGTCTTTATTTAGCTTTATGGCTGCAGGGGCCGGGAGTCCCCTGAGTAACTCTTGTTATCCATACTTCCTTCCACTTTCAGTGTTTTCATTGAAAATAAAAATAAAAACCCATCATCTAACCTGTCTGAGCCTGAGGCAGCCTGAGGTGGTCATGTCTAGAGCTCTACTAGGTCACACAGATGCATTGCTTGTCTGCAATTCATGGTTTTGTACCTCTCATTGGCTGTTGGCACAGTATGCAATTTCTCCTGATTCTAGTACCTGCTGTGGCTAGTGTACTAAGGCAAAATAATGAGGTATGTGTGCATATGGTAGAATTCGGGAGTGGTGAAAAATAGTAACTCTAGCCAAAGTATTCTGAGCTTGGAGATGATACTTTAGGCTTATAATAGACAAGCTGTAGGTAGCATATAGAACAAAGAACTACTACAAGATATCCTATCTTTTTTCTGTTAGAGGTGGTTAAAAAAAAAAAGAAAGAAAGAAAAGAAACTGGATATAGTGGTGTGTGCCTATAATCCATTTATTTAGGAGATAGAGGCAGGGCAATTAGAAGTTCTAGGTCAATGGTTTTCAACCTTCCTAATGTTGTGACCCTGTAATACAGTTCCTCATGTTGTGGTGGCCCCCCAACCACAAAATTATTTTTGCTGCTACTTTGTAACTAATTTTGCTACTGTTAAGAATATGTAAATATCTGTGTTTTCCAGTTGTCTTAGGTGATTCCTGTGAAAGGGTCATTTGACTCCAAAGGGGTCGAGAGACCCACAAGTTGAGAATTGCTGTTCTAGATCCTGTCTGGCAACATAGTAGCTTGAGGCCAGCCTAGGATACATAAGAGCCTATCTTAGAAAGAGAGAGAGAGAGAGGTGGTAGACAATAGGAGGAATGGGTACTTCTATAGGACACTAAACAGCTCTCTTTAAACTTTCAGCCTAAGAACAAGTGTTCTAAGACACCAGAGAGGGGAAAAACTTAAAATGTCCCTTTGGCTATGGAGTCAGTAAGGGCCATTCCAGTGCAAATGATGAATCGTAGCCATGGTGACCAAAGGAAGCACGAGTCTTTTAAGGGCAGCACTGTGCATACCACTGTTAAAGAACTATTCTTATTTGAATCCTGATCTGCCAAAGGTGACAATGAAAAGCTCTCCATGTGGGGAGAGAAGGATTGCCAAGTCTTGTTACTATGATCCAAGGCTTCTCCTTGGAGACCTTTCAAGTCACCACAGGTACCAATGAAGGCATCTTGCAGAGGAAGCACCCTTTTTTTCTGCCATCTAAACACCAAATCAAAGACCTAGCTGGGGAAAAAAAAAAAAAAATCAGTCTAATGAAACACTGTTTGGCCCACTCTCCCAACTTGCTTGCTCATTTCTCATTCTACACCCGCCCCTCCATCATACACACAAACCAACATCCCACATTGTGTTTCTCCTTTATACCTATAAAAACAAGGGCCCAGGCATGATGCATGTCTTTAATCCCAGCACTCAGGAAGCAGAGACAAGCAGATCTCTGATCAAGGTCAGCCTGGTTTACAGAGCAAGTTCCAGGACAGCTAGGACTACATAGAGAAACCCTGTACCAAAAAAAGGAAAAAAAAAAATCCCAAATCTAAGTCTTTCAAGTTTTATTTTGAAAAACAAAGCCTTGTTAAATATTTATTTAGCATGCAGAAGTCATAAGACAATTTACAAGAGTCTGTTCTTTCCTTCCACTCTGTGGGTTCCTGAAAATTAAAATCAGGCTGTCAGGCTTGGCAGCAAGCACTTTTCCTGCTGGCCCATTTCACTGGCCTCCCCTTTTGAACGCTTGATCTCAGGCTCTACCGCTCAAGAGCTGTCTTTTAAATTTTTTTTTCAGTCATTAAATACGTCATGTGCTTCATGTAGTGCCTTTTAAACATTTGAATTTGGATGCCTAAAAGGTTTGGTGGGCTCTCCCTCCTCACATTGATCCTTCAGACTTTTCAGTTTGGACACTTAAACTTTAGGGATAAATACTGTAGTGACACATACCAAACATAAATGTTTATTCTCCAGGAGTAGGCAGTACTGTGGCAGAGACCCTTTTCTTGTCAGTGAGGCAGCCCTAAGATTCTGTGCGTAGTATAAATATATGTGTGTGTACATGTTAGTGCATGCTGAATAAAGCCAGAGGACAATATTGACTGTTTTTTCTGTGGCTCGCCATCTTATATTTTGAGAAAGGGTTAGAACCCAGAGCTCACTGATTGAGCAAGAGTAGATAGTCAATAAGCTCCAGAGATCATGCTGCCCCTGCCTCCCCAGTGCTGAGATTACAAGTGTGTCCAAAACACCCTGCTACATGGGTGATGGGTGCTTGAGATCCAACCTTAGGTCCTCATATGTGCACAGTAGCACTTTGCCAACTTGTCACCCCCCCCCCCAGATTTCTAAAACAAAAAAATGCATTGAGTGTATGTATAGTATTCGTGTGTGGGGGGGAGTTATGTCCCAGCATGAACATGTAAGCCAGAGGACAACTTTGTGGAGAGGATTTCCTTCAGTCACCTTAACAGTTTCTGAGGATTAAATTTGGGTGGTCAGACTTTCACAGAAGCAATTCACTCACTGAGCCTTTTGGCTAGACACTGCCCCCAGTTCACAGTTCCGTTAAATCAGCACAGTAAGTGCCACCTTCCGCGTCCCAAGCTGTTCCATGTGAAAACTGCTCACTGAATGACGAGAAAGCACCTAGCAGAATAGGGAAACCTTTACGTTTTTACCCAAAGTGGGATGCAGCACTGTAAGACCACAAAAAGGATCCCATATCAGAGCAAATAAAGGCACAACATCTGAAGCTATTTCTTTATAGACAGGGTCTCACTGTGTAGCCCAGGTGCTGTAATCTCCTGTGTCTACCTCCAAGACTGCTGGGATCACAGATGCATGTAGTACACGCTTGGCTATAATCCAGGACTTGTGCCAAATATAGAGACAGGGAAGGCTACACTGTAGGTTTGACAGCTTCTGAACCTCACCTAGATACAGCTATTATAGGTAATATGCTATGCCAGGTCTCATGGAAGATTTGGGGCTCTCCCATGTCACCACAAATACTTTTATTTATTGTGGTTCTGGGGATGGAACACAGGGCCTCATAAATGCTAGGCAAGTGTTCTACCACTGTGTCATACTCCAGCATTCAATAGGGAACCTTAAAATCAAGTTCAAAATCCATGTCCAACATCTCTGCCTCCAACTTGGCTGCCTAGACTCACACAACTCCTAATGGAGATGGGGAAGAGGCAGTAGTCAACAGTGACTTTCTTCTCTTAAAGGCAGGTTTCATGCTCAACAGTTCTCATAATGGTTGTTTGGCTCTACCAAGAGGCTTACTAAGATGGCCTCAAACACTGCATTTTCTCCTGTGGTATTATTAGCTACATATGGCATTTTTATAATTTGTAAATTATTTTTATGTGTATGAGTGTTTTGCCTGATAAAACAGTAGAAAACAGACACAATATGATTCTTTGGAAAATATACTAGTGTATGGGCATGCCCTCTTATCCCCCACCTACCCTCACAACCCCCACCGCACAAACAAAACATTTTTGCCCAGGCACACATACTAAAAATTGTTGTAACTGTTCACTACTTTGTCACATTTAAGAAATTTTTATTACAGGCGATTTGTTTTCTGTCAAACCATTTTAACTAAATTATCTCCTGTGGGCAGGGAGCTGGGGAAGTGGCAGATCAGGATGCTAAACTGGTGCAGGCTGGTGATAAAAAGTTCAAAATAGCAAAAGCTGAGGAGGAAGAGTTCAGAGAGGGCCTTGGGCACACCTTCTTGTTACTGCATTACCCTTCCAAAGACTTTAGAGACCCAGAGGAAGGCTCTGGGAAGCTGCAGGACCATAGCTGATTCATAGCAAGCAACTAGATGAGGATGCTTGGAATGAGTGCTCTCATCTCTAGTCTTTGGGATTAGCACTTTCAGGCTGTCTTCTTCCAGCACCCTTTCAGACATGGTTTAGCTCTATCCAGCTACAAGCTCTGCCCTTCCCAACTCTCCCTCTTCCATATTTTTACAAGGACAAATTACAATGTTTATTCACAAATACTTGTAGATGTTTCCAAGAATCATCAATCACTTTTACAAATATGGTTCACTGGGTTGTTATTTGGCGTAGTATTTGCAAACTTCATTTTCCATATCAATTCTAAATTGTGTGGGGTGTGTTCTTGGCTGAATAAACCTCTGTGTTTAAAAGTATCTTTTACTGTATTGTTATTGTTAGTAAAATGGGGATGATACAAACTTTCCTGTTTTTTGAATTGAAGGAATTTAAGTAGTTCCAAATTTCCAGAGGGAAATGCTGTGACTTTTTTCCCCTTTCCACATGAAGTATATTATATTGTCAGCGTTTTCAATTTCGCACTTCTTATGTTTTCACTAATTTATGAAGTTGTAACTCTTATCTCAAAATATTATTATTACTTTGTTCACTTTGACAAGTTTGCAAACAACAGTACAGATTCCCAAATCATTACTCAATTTACCAAACTTAAAGTAGATGTGGACTCTGGGAAACTTGCTATAAAGATAAAAGTTATACAGTGTATCACTCTTCCTCTTCTTCAATGTAAAGAATTTTTAAGACTCCATGAAAAATACTTTGATCTATTTTTGTTTTTCAAGACAGGGTTCCTCTGTGTAGCTTTGTAGACCAGGCTGGGATCTAGAACTCACAGAGATCCCGAGTGCTGGATTAAAGGCCTGACTTAATACTCTGATCTTAAAAGAGTATACTTGGTGAGTTTGAGGCCAGCCTGGTCTACAGAGGTAGTTCCAGGACAGCCAGAACTGTTACACAGAGAAAACCTGTCTTGCAACAAAAACAAAAACAAAAGGAAAGAAAGGAAAACAAGAAGGAAAAAAAAAAAAAAAAAAAAAGAGAGTGCACTTGATAAAATAAGAACCTGGAAAATAACCTTTTAGCTTCTCTGAACCCTGTTTTATTTTCTTTGTGGGACATGGTCTTGCTATGTAACCAGATCAGTTTTGCAGGTTTATCTTGAATTCATGGGATTTCCTACCTTGGCTTTCCCAGTGATGGAATCATAAAAGTGTGCCATGATTCACAGCTCCTTGATTTTCCCTTAGGTTAAATGTCTGTAGGGATGCGTTATCATTTTCCTCTTCTCAGCTTTTAAGCTTTTCTTTTCTTTGAGACGAGTTTTCTATGTGTTTAGTCCTGACTGTCCTGGAACTAGGCTGGCCTCAAACTCACAGAGATCCACCTGCCTCTGCCTCCAAGGTGTTGGGATTAAAGGTATGCACCACAATACCCAGCTCTTTTCTTTCTCTTGAGACAAGGGTTTATTACATAGTCCCAACTAGCCTAAAATTCCCAGATCCATTTACCTGTCTCCCAAGTGTTGGGATTAAAGATGTGAACTACCATGCCAGGCAACAGTTAAAAAAAAAAAAAAAGTAATACTGAAAACTATTAGGTTCTTATAATTTATTTAGCAATCTAATAAGTTCACAGTTATGAACAGTCCTGGTGCATTTGAGAATTCTGGAATCTTGGTGCTGTTAATATGGCAGACCTTTTAAGTAAAACTTTTAAGTAAAAAAAATACATGGGTACTTGAGATAGCATGTGTGAAGGGATCTCTCTAAAACTGACCTCATTGGTTTTATTCTCAACAACCCACCTAGCCCATTCAGCATGGCCTTTATTGGTCCTGATGTAAGAGTATGTTCCCTTTTTTACAATAGATATATGTATATGCAAGACCACCAGACAGTGTTAATTTGTCACATATGATGTTAGGGCCTTCACAGTCACCATGGGCTGTGTCCTCTCCATCTGTAACATTCTTATAAAATTCTTTGATCCCACAGGAACTTTAGTAGTTTCTTGGTAAGGTGAAGACTCCAGTTCTTTAGCTTTACATTTTTTAATCTATGTTTCTCAGTTTATTTCCTCAATATGTCATTGCTTAAATTAAAACAAGAACTTTAATTGATACTATCCCATTGGTTCCCATTGTTTTCTCCAAATCACCTTTCCGATTGTTTGCTTTCCCTGGATATCACACAAAAGTTCTTGTTCATGATACACAAGGGCTCTACCACTGAGCTACATGTCCAGCCTCCTGTAGTTCTTTTGACCTTTCCCTCCTATGCATCTTGTAAATAGCAATACTAATTCATGGGCCAGTAAGATGACTCAGTAGACAGAAGTTATTGCCAAGCCTGACAGTCTGAGGTCAATCCCTAACTCTCACATGGTGAAAGGAGAGAACTGATTCCCAAAAGTTGTTCCTTAACCTGCACACACACTAAACAAGTCTAATTACAAGTAAAAGTACTAGTTCATAAAACTTATGGAGGACTTCCAAAGAATTGCTGATCACTTATAAATACTGTCTCATTGATTATCACAACAGCTTAGGCTTCTCAATATTTATCTTTAACCTACTTTGGGAAGGGACTTGAAGCCAGAGTTCAATTAATTAATTGCCCAGATAGCAACTGTGGGGCTAGGTCCTTTGATTCCAAAGCCTATACTCTACTTACAACATTAAGTCCCTATCTGCCCAACCAGGTTTTATAAGCTCTCTCAAAAACCAAAATTATATAACAAGGGAGCAGGACCTTCGGGGTTTAGGATTAGTTTTATGGAAAAAGTATATTCTTTTATAAAGCCATTGATAATGTATTTTTGATTATAACCTCTCTCTCTCTTTCTCGTTTCTTTTGGCTTCTCGAGACAGGGTTTCTCTGTATTGTTTTGGAGCCTGTCCTGGCACATGCTCTGTAGACCAGGCTAGCATCAAACTCACAGAGATCCTCCTGCCTCTGCCTCCCTAGTGATGGGATTAAAGGTGTCAACCTCTCTTAGGCCCTCCTGCTGAATCCTTTCTTTGTAACAAGTCCCTCTCCTACTTTCCTGCCTTTATTTTGTTTTGGTGCCCAACTGCCTTTAATTATTAGTGTTGCTTCTGGTGGGAATGATTGGTAGAATTTTTTTTTTTTCTTTTTTTCTGAGACATGGTTTCTCTGTAGCTTTGGAGGCTGTCCTGGAACTCACATGTAGACCAGGCTGGCCTTGAACTCACAGAGGTTCACCTGCCTCTGCCTCAAGTACTGGGATTAAAGGTACCCGCCACCACCACAAGGCCACCTGAGGGATTTCTTTTTAAATGTATTATTTAGTTTTTCACTTGAGACAGAGTCTCACTATTTATCCTTGGCTGGCTTGGCAAGTTGGCCTCGAGTGCACACCTTTCCTGCACCAGCACAGCACACCTATCTTTCTTTCTTTCTTTTTTTTTTTTTGGTGCTGGAGATCTAACTCTGGGCCTCATGCACATTAATTAGACAAGCACTGAACTTCTCTTAGCTCCATCCGTGACCCTGAAAAACCAGATTGTTCTAATATTTTTTTTTAATGGAGAAAACAATAAGTGAAATAAGAAAAATGGGCTGGAAATTGAAGCACTTACCTCCAGCACTGGGGTAGAGGGTGAGGTCTGAGGTAAACACTGTCTAACTATGTCGTCATAGTAACCCTATGAGGGAGGTTATGAGGTGGGTATTAGCTTTCTTGTACAGACTGGGAAATGAGGCTTGACTTGCCCAAGGCCACACTACAATTAAGTTGTCAAGTGTCAAAGATAAAACTCAGGAGACCTGTCTCCCAGGTTTCTATTGAGAACGTATCACTCTGTTTCCCACCACATTCCATAGTGCATACCCTTATGAATTCTCATCGGACGCATACCTGCAATCCAAACGCCAGGAGGGAAAGACAAGCACAGGCATTAGAGCATACACAGCCACATAGGTAAGGTTTGAGGTCAGCACAGGGTGAATGAGACCCTGCCTCAAACAAAACAAAACAAACAAACAAAAAACCCTCCAGGTTCTAAACCAGATTCTTCCCATTTCTCTAGCTCACCTTTTCAAACTATCTCCCTGAACACTGTTATCAGCAGAATGTTTCAAGAACTTCCCCCACCCCACCCCCTTTCTTTTTTTTTTTTTTTTTTTTTTTTTTTTTTTGGTGCTGAATATAAAACCCGGGACCAGATTCCTGAAAACTAAAAATTGTATCACTGAATAGCCTAGCCTTACACTAATAATCCTAAAACATAGCTGTTTTAAGTTCCAACCACCCCAATGAGCTGAAGAGCTTTTCCCTTCTATTCTTTTATCGGATATAAAAGGCAAATTATTGCAGTACTTGTCGGTGGATTTTAAACTGGATCCCACTAACATGATTTTTAAACTGGATCCCACTAACATAATGAACTCTTACTGAAAGGAGGCAAAGGGTAGGTGACAGCAAACAGGGCCTTCTTTTCAATCTCTGTTCATACACAAAAGAGAAGCTATAGGGCCTAGTTCAGAGAGCTAGGAAACCTGAGTGTAGGTGAGCAGAGGCTGGAGGATAAATGAGGAGGGCAGGGTTCAGGTATGCAGTAAGAGTCTAGGAAGACTGCAGGCCGGCTCTTTAAAATTTTTTCTCACCGGGTGTGGTGGCACACACATTTAATGCCAGCACTCGGGAGGCAGAGGCAGGAGGCTCTCTTGAGTTCGAGGCCAGCCTGGTCCACAGAGAAACCCACCCCTCCCCCCTCAAAAAAATACTAATTTACCACTTCAACAGATTTTGGTGTCTGGGGTTAATTAAGAACTAAAAGTGGCTCTTGTGACACATCAGGTTATGTAATTTTTATTTTAAATGCTGGCCACTTCCTAGCTTGGCGACTTCTGCCAGTTAACCTAGTGAAGCCCAGGGTTCCTTATTTACAGAATTTTCTTAGTTAGAGCCTACCTCATCAGGTTTTGAGGATCATACAAGTGAATTCCGGTGCAGTGTTTAGTATGCACCGGTCCCAACTCCACTAGCTATAATTCCATCCCGTCCCCAAAATTCAAAGTGTTCATAAAAAGCCTGGCCTGAGAGCATTCTCACATCTACGTTTCCAACGTGCACACCCTCTGCCCCAAGGCGAGTCTCTTCTGACCAGGGGCCCTTAAACTCAGCGTTCATCAAATGCCACAAGTCAGGCTCTGTGACGAGACACTTGCGTAAAATTGCACATTAAACTTCCTAACGCCTCCACAGTTGCTGATTTAGCGCGAGGAAACAGGCCCGGAGCGTTCCAGCAACTTCCCCGGGTCTCCGAGCTCAGGTTCCAGGCCCACTTTGGAGTCCACCAGCGTCGGAGCTGCAGCCGTCCATTCAAACGCTGCCCAGTCCCTCGACTCCGCCTGTCCATCATCCTCCGCACCTCAGGGTCGGCCTCAGGGCAGCTTTTCCCTTTCCTCCGGCAGAGCCTGAGGGGTGAGGCCCGCGATGGCGTCCCGGGCACGCGCGACATGCAGCTACCCTTTGGAGCGCTGAAACGTGCCCGGGGCTGTGCGGCGGGGTCTCCCGGCCCCGGCGCCGGGTCACGTGGCGGGGAGGGGGGCGCCGGCGCGCGCGCGGGTGGGGGGAGCGGGCACGCGCAGCCGACAGCTTGTGGAGGCGCGAGATGCAGAGCAGGGTGTATGTATGGCAGGGAGGGGGCGGCGGCCGGGAAGGCCGGCTCCACCCCCTGTGCGCATGCTCCGGCCCCCGCGGGTTATAAGGCAGCCGCGCCTGCCCCGCCAGACAAAGTGGCGAGCTGCGACGTGACTGCTCGGCGGTGTGGCTGCTGCAGCCAACGAACCCGGCGGCGGCAAGGGACGCGAGCGGGACCCCGGGCTCCGAGGAACTGCGGCCCGCGCCGCCGCGTCACGCACACTCCGGGCGCCGCGAGACACACATAACGGTTAGTCAGGGCTGAGCGGGCAGCGCGCCGCGCGGAGTCTGCGGTGCCCTTGGTGCCTTGGTGGGGTCGCGGAGTTCGGCGGGCACGCGGAGACTTTGGTCCCCGGGCCAGGGGGCGACCCGGCAGAGGGCATCCTGGGCGCGCGGAGCCGCATGGCCCCGGAACGTGGCGTGCGTGGGTGAAGGGGACCTTAAGGCGCTGGGTACAGTGTCTTTCCCCGGCCGAACCGCGCGGGCCGGTGGTCAGGTGTGGCCGCCGGGCTGCGGGAGTCGGGTCATGGTGCCCGGTGACCTTGTGAGAGACGCTTCCAGTCCAGTCTGCAGTAGCCGCCTGGAGAGATGCTTAGGTCGGAAGAGGGGCGACCTGAGGCCGGTTCACGTGGTGCACTCCTGCCGCCTTCTGCTCGGAGGGAAGGGACTGGGGCGGGAGTCATTTAGGACTCGTGGCATGTCCGCCCAGCCTCCCCCGCCTGCCAATCGGTGTCCCACCTGGTGACTTGCTAGAGTGGTGTGAGGAGCTGCGTTGCCGACCGCCCTAACAAGACTGCCGGGTTCGAGTGAACTTTGAGGAAGGGGAGAGAGGTGGGATAAGGGGCTCTTTGTGGTCCAACCTGTGGCTTCCGTGCGTGTGCCGGCGGGCACGGGGGTCTCAAGGCATCCCCGAAGAGAAGACGGAAATAGCGTTACATTTGGTTGGATGCTCGCTTTCTGGGCCAAGTACATCCTTTTTCTGAGTGCATTTTAGCCATTCTTTATGGTGGCGTATTTGGTGCTGCGAAAATTAGTTTTTGATCGCTCAACCAGGAAACGCACGTGTTACTACTTCAGTCTTTTCCCGTTTTCTAGTAGCTCATTGTAAGCCGGGCGTCTCCTGATAGTAGTTACACAGTGGCAAGGTACTTTTTTTTAACTAGCCATAACTAATTTTTAAATCTTCAGGCATTACTCGACATAGACTGAAGGTGTGTAGCTCAGTGGTGTAGAGTACCTGCCTGGCCTACCATGCCTGAGGCCCCAAAGTTTGATCGCCAGCTTTGAAAGAAAAAAATATTCTGGTTTTGTAACAAAATGAGTACATGCTGACGTGTGAGATTAGTAATTGTCTGAGAGTTTGGACAAGGGTGGATAGGAACTAAATCAAGCAGGGTTGGTTTCTTCCTTTCTTTTCATTTCAGCTGCCAACTATTCAAGGTAAGAGAGAGACTATCTCATTTTTGCCTACTTATTTTAGTTGCTAAATGGTGCTCTTAAGTCCAAGTTTTTGGCGGTGTATGTGCAAGATAGGTCTAGGCCAACTTTTATCTTCCAGTTGCCATAAGAAATGACCAATACTCCAAGACATTCAGATTATTTATCTGCTTATTTTTGCTGTGTGGGGTAGGGGTGGGGTTAAAGACAGGGTTTCTCTGTGTCTCTGGCTTGTGCTGCCATGCCCAGGATTAATTTATTTTTAATTTGAATATCTCAGTAATTTCATTGTGGGTTTAAGTAGGTACTGTTGGTTTATCAAATTGTACTGACCTTGTTACATATGCAAGTTCTTAGTTTGAGGAGCATTTTGAGTGTTTTAAAGATTTAGCTGAAGATTTACATAATCCTAAACACTTTAAAAGGTGTGTGTGTGTGTGTATGTGTGTGGATACCCATAAACTTAGGCAAAAAAATAGTAGTAGATTAGTATCTTTCCAACTTCTTAAGCCCTTCATTCCCATTGCGATACAGTTTACTTCCTATTATGAATTTGTATTCCATTTAAGGTCCAGATCTCTGTATGTCTAATTGACTGTTGCCCGTGAAGACTGGGAATATAAACTTGAACACAAGGAAAACTGAAAATTGTCAATTGAGGAATTTAGGATTCAGCAGTGAATGGATTCTTACCCCTGGAGTTTGTAGTCTAGCTGGCAAGCAGGTATAGTTAAATACTCAGCTTGAGTTTTAGGGCAAGTTACCATGGGAACAAATACTGTATTGTGTGAGTGGGAGAAGATACTCAATTTAAGGGAACGATGGATATGTCTCTCTGAGGAAATACTATCTGAGGTTTGACCAAGGAGTGGGAGCTAGGTGTGCATAGGTGGTGATAGGTTGAAAGGGCATTTCAGACACTGCTGGGGGCAATGCAGAAACTGAAAGAATTTCACCAAAATCTATAGCCGAAAGAGGTCAGAGAGAATGGGAGGGAAAGAGGTGTCAGCTCAGGGAGGGCCTTCAGTCCTTTTAGGACGAAGGCTGAGCAAGCTGCAATCGTAATTTGAAGTTGTTTGAAAGCTTTTTAGGGATGTGACTAAGCAGATCTGTGTTTTGAGAGTATTATTCTGGGCATCCTGGAAAGAGGAGGGCTAGAGGGGGTTTCTTAGGGTGTTACCATATGGGAATGAATACCTAGTGTGAATCCTCAAAAGGGAAACAGATAGGTTTTGGGTAGGGGCTATGTGGTGGAGACAGATGCCAGAGTGGAGTTCAGGATGTGGCTCAGGTTGCTACTGGAGCAAATATAAGGTTTATTTTCACTTTAACCAATGGGAATGCTGAGGTAGTGTGACTACACCAGAACTGCCCAACTTTTAAAACTCATGGATAAAATTCAAAGCTACTTCTGCCCACTTGGTGAAGCTGAAACTTTTTTCCTCTGCCCTTCTCTACAGTTGAGTATGGAAATTTTAATTCACAAGTTGAACTACTAGTGCTTAATTGTTATTCCTACCTACTTTCCCCAGCTTCTGCTTGATTGTTGTGAAGCAAATCCTAGATGAAATTATTTCAGCTCTAAATATTTTGGTACATAGTTCTAAAAGAGAAGTTTATTTTATGTATTTGTCATTATTGGTTTTTCAGGACTGGCTTTCTCTATGTAGCCCTGGCTGTCTTAGAACTTGCTCTGTAGAGATCAGGCTGGCCTAGAACTCAAAACAAATCCTCCTGCCTCTGCCTCCAGAATGCTGGGATTAAAGGCATGTGCCACCACCACCTGGCATGAAAGATTTTTTTTTTAATTTATTAAATTATTAATTTGAGATCTAGGTTCTCATGTATCTCATGCTGGTCTGGAACTCAACAATATATCAAAGGTGACCTTGAACTCCTGATCCTTTTGCCTCTCTGGGATTATAGGTTTGCACTGCCACACCCAGTTTATGCAATGCTTTGGATCAACCCCAACTTATAGTCACAGCTATCTGGAAGATAGTCTTCAGAAATCCATAATCACATTATCCTACCTTTAAAAATTAACATTATCAAATACCCATCAACATTCATATTTTCCCAAGTTGAATAATTGGTTCCCTTGAATACAAGCAAGGTGTGTTATAGGTTCTGAAATCTATAGGTTCTTCATCTAGAGAACTTATTTGAAGGAAACAGGGTTTTTTTCTTCTAGTTTTCCCCATGTGGGATTTTGGTGAATTATATTCATGGCATAGTTTTAACATGTCCTAGTTTTGCATATCCTGCTGTCCTTCATATTTTCTCTATTTTGGAAGCTCATCTGAAGACTTGAACAGTCAGGGTTTTACTTCTGAGTAAAGGTTTGGGCAACTTCAGTAAATTTCACATTTGCTATTTCTATTTGGAGACTGATGGGGTTTTCCTCTTTCAGCTATATTCACAACCTATTCTATCATTTCACTATGGTTTGAAAAGGCAGTCATTGAATTGCACTTTGTTTTTACCATTCCTCCTTAATTTATTAACCAGAACACCTTTACTAAAGGTGTAGTCTGAAGGAAGGGGCATTAAAGCACAGTGAGGTAAGGTCCCACTGTGCAGCATATATGTGTGTTGGAGACCCCCTCTTAAAGCCTTTATCCCAGCACTCAGAAGATAGAGGCAGGCTGATCTGTGAGTTTGAAGTCAGCATGGTCTTCATAGTGAGAATCAGGACAGCCAGGGCTACACACAGAGACCCTATCTCCAAATTGGAAAACAAATTGGGGTGGGGCATACTTCCAATCTTAATGCTGGAGAGTTAGAAACTTAAGATCCTTTAGACTCTCTCTTCAAGCTTGCCTAACCTGAGCAAGCTCTAGGCATAGTGAGAGACCTTGTCTCAGAAACCATGCAGACCTGACTTCCACAGGTACAAGCACCTCCATGCATGTGTAAACACACACATTTTCATGGTTTCCCACTTCCTACCATATTAATTTGTCTGGATAGAATTAACCTTTCTGAGTCAGGGTTTACTCTGCAGCACAGTCTGGCATCTGGAACTCCACCTGCCTCTGTATTCTAAGGGCTGGATCAAAGGTGTACACGACCATGCTTGGCAAATTAAATCATCTTAAGCATATTGTTCTAACTAGCCTTTCAGGGTTCTGTATGCTCTTTATCTAACAAAGTGGCATTTTCATCCCTGTAATTTCATTCCCCCCCCCTTGGGGGGAATGGTGGAGGGTCATGGATCTTTCAGTAGATCTGTATTGTAGAGTGTGAGCCCTGGAATCATGCAAAGCTCAGTGTTCACATGGTCACAAAATGAGCTCACCTTCACCACAGTAACAAGGGCTTCAAAGGCTGAGCCTTTGAAGGGTAACACTGACCATAAATAGACATGCAGGATCGGTTCTGTTTATTTTACACTACCCTAATTAAAACCCATAATACTCTATTTGATTTGACAGATTTAGCATTTGCAGAGAAAAGAACTTAAAAATGTTCTGGTATTCTAAGTTGTATAACTGATGGTTGAAAAAATAAGTCTTTTCCATTGTTCTGTTTTACCTATATAAATCCTCTAGGGGTGCATTTTGTGTGGGTTTTGGATGCTGAGGGTGTATTGCTTACTTTGCTCATAGTTGTGACCAGATTTTGCTCATAGTTGTGACCAGATACCTGGCAAGAAGCAACTTAAGGGAAGATAGATTTTTCAGCTCAGGTTTTGTGTATTACATCATGGGTGGGGAAGGCATGGCAGCTAGGAACCGTGGCAGCAACTCACATCTGGGCCAATCAGGAAGGGTGTTACAGTCCTCTAGGCCTGCCCCCTAAAAACCCACTTCCTCCAGCTAGGTCTCACCTCCTAAAAGTCCCCCCTTAGCCTCTCAAAACAGTCCCACCAGCTGTTGACTAAGTGTTCACATACCTGAGCCTGTGGGGAAGGCTTTGCTTCCAAACCATAGCAGGATAGAACCCAGTACATATCTGAGTGAACAGAAACATGGGTCAGCTTGTGGAGGCAGTTCTTTGCAGGCCTGACTACTTGACTTAGATTCCTGGGTCCACAAGGTGGCAGGAGAGAACCCAACTCTGGACAGCTCCTCTGACCTCCATCGAGTGTGTCCACAGCTTCACATGCACATTCTTTCTCTACTCTTTAAATAAAAATTATAAAAGAAAACATGATACAGTTGTGTTTGTAAACTGTCTTGGAGAGTGAAGGTTTTTTAACTTAGTTACTAAGTTCAAGTTGGGTTTTCATTTTTCTTTTTTTTTTTTTTTTTTCCTTTTTGTTGTTTTTTGGTTTTTTTCAAGACAGGGTTTTTCTTTGTATCCCTGGCTGTCCTGGAACTTGTTCTGTAGACCAGGCTGGACTTGAACTCCAATCTGTCTGTGTCTGCCTCCCCAGTGCTGGGATTAAAGGTATGTGTCACCACCTCCCTGCTGGAAAGAAGTGTGTGTGTGTGTGTGTGTGTGTGTGTGTGTGTGTGTGTGTGTGTGTGTGTGTGTGTTGGGTGTTCCTATGGAAGACAGAGTACAACTTGCAAGAGTTGATTCTAACAATGTGGGGTCCTCAGCATCAAACTTACTTTGTCAGGCTCATTGGCTAGTGCCTTTATTTGCTGAGTCATCTTGTTGCCCAGTTACTGAGTTTTGAGAACCAAAGCAATGTTTTTACCTGATTTCTGTTTTCCTCTGGGGAGGTCCCCGTCCTTGTGGTCCCCCCCCCAATCCTGTCACTTAACGTATAGTCTACAGACTAATCTTCAAGATGTGTGGAATTCAGGTTTGTTAATTTATTGGAATTTCAACTATGGTCATAGACTCCGTGTGTTAGCAGCACCCATGACTTAGAAATACCAGAAAAGCTCATACCTCATCAGCTATTAGACAGGACTGAAATTGTCACTGTTTCCAAATTACTGTGGTTATTATTCTAGTACTTCATAATGTCCAAATAAAATATTTTGATAGTCTACTTTTGAATTTTATTTTGTCTTTATATATTTATACACTCATTTTTTGTTTTTTAATTTATTTTTATTTAATGCTCATTGGTGTTTTGCCATGAGTGTCAATTTCCCTGAAATGGAGTTACAGTCTCTTCAGCCCCCCTCCCCCCCCCTTTTTTTTTTTTTTTTTTTTTTTTGGATTGGTTCACTTTGTAACCTAGGCTGGTCTTCAACTCTCTATTCAGATTACATTGACCTCAAATTTATGGCTGTCATCCTGCTTCAGCCTCCAGAGACTGGGATTATAGATGTGCTCTGCCATACCTAGTTTTTTAAAGTGTATTCTGATGAATTCCACAGGTTTTACCAAACTGACACAGGAATTTGACACTCTTTATGGGAAAGATTCCTTCTGTTAATCCTGTTCCCCTGTGAGAGCAAGCTAGGCATAGACCATAATCCTACACAGATCTTGTCATTTGATTCTGTATATAATTATGATATTACAGATTAAGTAACTTCTTCAGCCACATAGTGATTTTCACAAATTCAGGCAGAATAGTTAGAAGGTGATGTGCCACCAATTGTGTATCTTAATTTGACTTGGATTTTCTGGCCCTGTTTTCCCAGTAGGTTCACATCAGGAAATGTACTTCAAGTTTATTCAGACCTGTCTGTCTGAAAAATCCTTGCAAATTGGAAACACTTCCTTCCTTCATCCTGTTGTGATTAGAATATTAGTACTTATTCTATAAGCACTCTGTTACCTAGAAATCTCAACTGAGTGGAAGGGAGACAAGTGGTTTAATAATTATTCTAATTTGAGGAAAATCAAGGACGCATTTGGATATTGTATATTCCAACAAAAAACTCAGTAATTATTTTAATGACAACATAGTATAAGGTTTATATCATCAGCAATTAGGAAGGTTATTTAAAGGCTGGGCATGTGGTTCAATGGTTGAGTGCTTGCCTAGGGTTCAATGCATTTAACAATAAGCCCTCTACAAAAAGCTACACACAAGATACAAGAGTATCATGCTTGAACTGACAAAACTACAGTATTTACTTTTCTGGGTTGGGTTTATTTTATTCAGCTAGTGTCCTCTGGGTCCATCTATAACCAGATTTTATTTATTTAGGCTTAGTAATACTCTACTGCATGTACCATTAACGGACCTTTAGATTGTTTTTATGTCTTGACTATCTTAATTTTTAAATTACTTGTGTGGATGTGTGCAGGCCTATGTGCCACAGCATTCATGTGGAAGGCAGAGGACAACTTACCCTTGAAGATTCCAGGGATCAAACTGAGATGGCCACACTTGCTTCAAAGTACTTTTACTCACTTAGCCATCTCACCAGCCCTTGTCTTGCCTATTTTTGACCAATACTGCAAAGCATGTGGAAGTAAAGATATATCTTTGACTCCCAGAATCCTGTTCTTAGAAGTGTACATCCAGAGGTATGATGGTTGGATCAAATGGTAAATGTAGTCTTGATTTTTATTAATCTACATATTGTTTTCCATAGTAGCTAAACCATTAATAATAGTCTCCTATTAATATCACCTGGGCTTGGTGGTATGTGCTTTTAATCCCTGTATTCAGAAGGCAGGGGCAAGTAGAAGTTTGTAGAGACACGTTACACTTTGTGGTGTTTATGTAGTATGAATATTGTACATTCTATATATTTCTGAAGGTTGTGTTAGTCAGGTCTACTTTTAGTCAGAATTTAATCTACTGTTAATCAGAATTCTACTTTTCATAGATGTACCCCCCCCCTTTCTTGGGGAGGTGGAAGAGAAGTAGTAACTAAACCCAGAGCCCTGTGCATGTTAAGTTATATATTCTGCTACTGAGATTCATTTCCAGACTAATTCTCTCTCTCTCTCTCTCTCTCTCTCTCTCTCTCTCTGTGTGTGTGTGTGTGTGTGTGTGTGTGTTCATAGTCAGTTGAATGGTGCAAAAGAAGACAAAAGAACAGATTTCCTAGTCCTTGAAACCAGGAGGTTAACTTGGGGCCACTTCTTCCTTATAAGCCAAGAAACTAGATCAAAACAATTAAAAACAGGAGGCTGCCATGATAGCAGCTTTGTGGCTCTGAGGGCCTGAGTTTGAAGCCTAAACCTTGTTTATGCATAGTAATGTACACTGAACTTTTTTTAAATTTATTTTTATTTTATATACATTGGTGTTTTGCCTGCATGCATGTCTGTATGAGGGTGTTTGGGTCCCCTAGAACAGGAGTTACAGACAGCTGTGAGCTGCCATGTGGTTGCTGAGAATTGAACCCAGCTCCTTTGAAAGCAGCCATGCTCTTAACCACTAAGCCATTTCTCCAGCCCTAGATACTTTGTCTTTTTACATTCACAAACTAGCTGTTGTCCCCTTAGGAAATGGGAGTTAGGTTTGTTGTACATGTTGGTATGGAGAGTACAGGGAAATTAATACCATTTCCTAGGGGTTTTTAAAATAAATTTTCTCAGAGAGTTCAGGGCACGGGAGCTGGAATATAACTTTGGCTTCTAGATTTGCTTACTAAAATGCATTCATTACCCCCCCCCCATGTCTATGTGAGTGTGGATGCACTCAGAGCTGGATGGTTTAGTGTTTATGAAACAACCATCCAATATGGGTGTTGGCAATTGAACTCAGGTTCTTTGCAAGAGCAGTATGTGTTAACAACTGAGCCATGTTTCCAGCATGCTAGTATAATTTTGTTGTTGTTTTTGGTTGGGTGGGGCAGGGTCTTACTATGTAGTCTGCCTCTGCCTTCCAAGTGCTGCGATTAACAGTGTGAAATTATGCCTGGACATTTCGGCAGGTGGATCTCTATGAGTTAAAGGCCAACATGGTCTATACAGTTAGTTCCAGGACAGCCAGACCTACTTAGTGAGACCATATCTTGGAAAAAAAAAAAAAAAAAACAACAATAAAAACGCCTTGTTTCTGCTGTCAATTGAAAGTAGTAATGTAGCGCTTATTTCCTAGTGTCTGTTACCTGTTCTCCCTTCTCCCTTTTGGGTTTTTATAGTCAGTCACTGACCCAAGCATCCACCTCCTGAGTGTGCTGGTGCTTCTGGCATGCCCCTTGTCCTTAGAAGGCACATCTTCTAGTCACTCCTTCATATGCTTTTTAATCCCCTGTTACTTTTAACACATAAGCTGATGGGGCTACTGTACACTGTAAGAATAAAATCTTAAAAACTTGTTCTGTTGTTTAGTCTCTATTTTTAATGTGAAGTATGTATGTGTTCCCTTTTCCTGAACTCCAGATCTAGTCCTGGGATTTCCTTGGGGATAGAAAGAGAACTGCTGTGTAAGACAGAGGATTTTTTTAATCAGAATTTTTGTGAGTTGTAACATAATGGTTGTGATAAAATTTGTGTAAATCTGTTTCAGAGTTTTTTATTTTATCCCCCCGAACTATTTTGGATTCTCATTTACTTGTAGATCTTCTTAAAGTTACTTAAGTTGAAAATACAGATACTGTAGAAAAGATATTATTAACTTGATGAGGCAAGTCTTCGTGACTAAAAATTAGAACTGCCTTTTAATTGACAGATCTTAGCTGGCAGCTAAGGACAAAGTTTTATCACGTCCAGCACGTATTGCTGTTCTAGTCAGGGCTTGATGCGTTAAACAGCACTGCTCTATGTGTGTAGGTGTTATTCTGTATATGTAAATACTCTTCCTTGAAATGAATTAATCTTTTATGGTTAGAAGAAGGAAAAAGAACTGATGCCTGGAGTACCCATACTTAGCAGATTTAAATTTGATAGCATACCTAGCAAGAATAATCCAAAGGCTTGTATTCAGGTAGGACTTTTAAGTAAAAACAGTATTTTCCAAGAACTGGTACCTGAGGTCTTTCTCAACCCACCCCTGTTACAGAAGTGTGTGTAGCTTACTCTTCCCATTGCTCACTGAAGTAAAAATCTCGGGGCCTAAACTTGTGAATGCATAGCCAGAACTCCTTGGGGAGAGAGAGAAGGGAAGAAAGCAAACCCTAATGTTTTTCTTTTAGCTGGATTCTTAACATACATGTATATATGCATTAAACATGGAAGCAGAATGGAGATCGATTCATCATTTTAGTAGTTATTTGGAAAAAAATTTATGCTTGGAAAGAAGGTGGCTGGCTGGCGGGAATGGGGGTACAACTATGAGCAAGTTGTGTGAGAATGTCAGTGAAGCTTACTGTGTACACTGCTAACAATTGACGTGTAGGAAAAACCCTGTAATTCCAGCATTTATAAGATAAACATAGAATCAGGAGTTTGAAGTCAGCCTGGGCTGAATGCTCAGTCCTCACTCAAGGCAACTGATTTTTTTAAAAAAGATACTGGAAGAGCCACTAACCTTATTTCACATGGACGGTTCAAAGTGTCTTTTCTGTTTTCCTAGTTAAGTTAGGGTGGTTGTCACACTGATGGGTGTCTGCACATTTACTCCAACTGAAATCTGTTTCACTTACTTGGTTGTAGGACTAGCCATTTTAGAGTATCTGGTGTTTGTTTTCCATAGAGTGGATTGGTTAAATGTTCACTGCCCAATGCTGCTAAAGAGCCATTAAAACACACACACACACACACTCACACACAGAGAGAGAGAGAGAGAGAGAGAGGAGAGAATAAAGTACAAAGAAACAAAAGGGTAGAAACTAAAAACAGAAGACTAAGAGTAGGTCCATTGGAATTGTGGGAGTGACATACAGGGGTCTCATTATGTACCCTTCCCTGGCCTGAAACAGCAAAACCCAACAAGATAGTTCCTTTGTCACTCAGATGATTAAAAGGCATTCAGTGTGGTTCTGTATCAAGAGCCAAGCAAATATGTCTGTTACTGCAGAAAAAGGATTTGTAGAGGCTGTTTTGTTGCTGACATTTTTTTTTCTCATTTTTATATCCTTCAGATACTAGATTTGCACTGCATTTTGGGATTCATCTACACTTAAAATGCCACCTGCAATTGGAGGACCAGTTGGATATACCCCCCCAGATGGAGGCTGGGGGTGGGCAGTGGTAGTTGGAGCTTTCATTTCTATTGGCTTCTCTTATGCATTTCCCAAATCCATCACTGTCTTCTTTAAAGAAATTGAAGGTATATTCAATGCTACTACCAGTGAAGTGTCATGGATATCATCCATCATGTTGGCTGTCATGTATGCTGGAGGTGAGTACCCACGATGATCTGCTCTTTAACTTGAATTAGGCAGCCAGAGTCTATTCTTTGGTTGTTTTCTTTTGTTTTTCAAGACAAGGTTTCTCTGTGTAGCCCTGAAAGCCTGGAACTCACTCTGTGGACCAGGCTGCCCTCAAACTCAAGAGTTCACCTGCCTCTGCCTCCTGAGTGCTGAGTCTGTGTTTAATGTCTTACTCGTGAGGTCGGTGCATTGAGGCTGTGCTTGCTGAAGCTATGTATTGAGGAGTGTGCTTTCCACCCCTGATAACGCTGGCAGCTCTTCCTTCCTTCCTCCCATTATGGCGTTTTGGAACAGAAATGAATGTGTGAGGAGCTTGAGTGTTAGCTATGTTTTGAAAGCTCTGGTAAAATGACATGTGTGAACCTTGTTCCTCTTGCTCTCTGGCGGACAATTGAAAAGTAAAGCATCTTAAATATTGAGTTGCAAGATTTTAAAAAGTTAGTCAAATGTCTGGAATAATACAGTTAGTTCAAAGTCTCAAAGTCTCGGGTAAAATCTATAATTTAAGGACTGGGCTTGTCCCATAGGCACAAAGAGGTAAAGACAACTGACACCCCTGTTGGCTGGCATGCACACATATAGGTGTTCACACACCAAAAAAACCCAAAGCTGAGTAAAATCCTCCCTTGTTCCTATGATATTGTGAGTTTTAAAAGCATTTCGGCTATATTTAAAATTGAATTTTATCATCCCTCCCCCTTTTGTTTGCTTTGGCATGGTGTGGAGACTATGTAGAAAGTAAATTGCTTATTTAAAACACTGTATATTTTACTGGAGACATCAAACCACAAATGTAAAAGTTAAACCTACCATAAAACTTGAGGTTGTTTAGTAGGAATTCTGGACAGTGTTTTTTTGTTTGTTTGTTTAACCTGGGAGACAGTGTTCCATGTTGTCTTGTTAGATATCTAACAAGATGGTTTTTAGTAACAATTTAGTGTCTTGGATTACATTTACATGGAGCTCTTTAATAGCCAATGCAAAGACTCTATTATACATTTTAACTATGAATAACTTAGTTGGTATCAGCTTCAGCAGTTCTTACTAAGTCTCTTGGGTACATTCAGCTCTGGCTCCATGTTGTGAATATAGAGAACACAACATCTGGTATTCTTTTTGATGTAATAAGCCCACGAAACAGCACTGTGTAGTTGAAGTCCTAATTTAGTTAAACATAATTAAGTTGGTTGATTTGAAGAGGAATAAATGGACAGGAGCAGAAGTCTGAAGACCTGAATTTTCCTCCTGTACTTTTTTTTTTTTTTTTCCCCTTTAACTTTATTTATTTAAATGTGTGTGTTTTCTCTGTGTTTGCTTGTGTATTGTGTGAATTCCTGGTAACCGTGGAGGCCAGAAGAGGGCTTCATATCCCCTTGGACTGGAGTTACAGTTGGGTCTGAGCTGCCATTAGTGCCCAGGTTCTCAGAGAAGCCAGTGTTCTCACCCAGCTGCGCTGTCTCTCTAACAATCCTCTTTCTTTCTTTCTTGGCTGGCCATTGTATGTATGTATGTATGTATGTATGTATGTATGTATGTATGTATGTATGTATTGGTGTTGCCTAGAATAACCTGACTGGCCTCAGATCCTCTTGTCTCTGCGTCCTGAATTAAAGACTTTTCACTCTTGTCTTTAACTTTGTTAGCACAGATCTGTTTGGGCTATTTTAATATGTTCTAAGAGAAATTTTCAGAGCTAAATTATATCACTTTAAGATTTTTTGTTTTTATTTGTGTGTCTGTGTCTCTGATTTCGTGCATGTGGGTGTAGTGGCCTCAGAGGCCAGAAGACAAAATTGTATCCCTTGAAGTTGGAGATGTGGATAATTGTTAAACTGCCTAATGTGGGTACTGGGAACTGAACTCAGGTCTTCTAAAAGAGCAGCAAGTGCTCTTAGCCACATAGCTATCCCTCTGGCCCCAGACATTAAGGTTTTCAAGGGATAGTAGTCTTTAAGGCTTGGATTCTAATCTTCCAGGATCAATATAAGCAGATTTTGATTATGGTAGCCAAAAGAAATTGGTATAAACATCCAGAGGCAAACCAGAATGCCATTCATATGTTGTTCTTAGCTGCCAGAGCTTGGGTGTTGCTTGCATTTCCTCAGTGATGTCAATTGCACTAATTGTACATGATGCCTTCCTGTGGGGATGGTGGTTTCTTTGTTCTCACCCAGTTACATTTCTCTAAGTTCATGTGACAGTGGGCCTATTAACTATTTCTTTCTATTTTTGATGATAGTTAATTAGGACCATTCTTTTCTGAAATCACTAAATGACAGATTGCTTGTCATGAACTTTGGCAGGGTTCTTATAAAATGGGTTATTCTGTTCGATTGGTTTGTAAATCACTTACCCCTAAGAATTTTCATCACTTTACAACTGTCAGTCCTTTAACCTGTGCAGTCTGGTTTTTGTCTGCTTGCTGAAGCAGCGTGTCTCTAGCTGTGTAGACCAGGCTGATCTTAAAGTCACAGACATCCTCCTGCATCCGCCTCCACCACACCTGGCCAAATAGAAAATATTTTAGTGCTTTTGTTGTTTTTACCTTCTTGATATTTCAGATATTATAAAATTGATAACTCTAATTTTTAAACTTCATAGAACAACAGTATGGCAATATTTATTATAGGGTTTCATATGAAAATATTATACAGATATTCTATCAGTGTCCAGTATTTCCACCCTATATAAACCGTAAACTTAAAGTTTTCAAATGACCTGTGACTTCATGAAATGGCTCTTTTCATCAGAGCTTCTGAGGTCCTGTTCTTTGTAGCCAGTGCCTTCCAGCTACCTCACGTGACAGAAGGGAAGATTTTTTCCCTCAGGCCTCTTTCATAAAGACACGTAGTAGATTCATGAGACTTTGAACTACTTGTTTCCTAAAGTCCCTGGCTGTCAATACTCTTGCTTTTGGGTTGAATTTTAACATGAATTTTCCCCCCTCTGTGTGAGGAACCCAAAGCCTTGCTTATTTGCTGGAAGCAGGCAGGTTAGTACCCTATAATCATTCTTTCCACAAGTTCTTATCTATTAAGTGTGAAACTCAAGTGTTTTTATAAATAAATGAAATTGAATACCATTCATTTTATAATCAGCAAAAATTACTAGCTTCTTGTTTGAAGGAACCATGCCTCACACAAAAACATAAAATGCAATTATCAGGCTTATGAACCGTGGGAAGATGTACATCATTAGTTTTATTAAGAATTGTGTTATAAGACTGGAGATGTGACTTGATGGAGTCCTTACTCATCATGTGTGATAGCTTACATTTCTCTAATACTTAAAAAAAAAAAGAAAAAAATGGCAGTTTTATTTAGCTGGGCATTGATGGCACACACCTTTAATCCCAGCACTCAGGAGGCAGAGGCAGGTGGATCTCTATGAGTTCGAGGCCAGCCTGGTCTACAGAGCAAGTTCCAAAACAATACAGAGAAACCCTGTCTGAAAAATATAAATAAATAAATAATACAGTTTTAAAATATCATTTAATCTGTTCACATAGTTAGCCTATCGTTTAATTCCTGTTATTTCTTTTAGTTTTTTTGATGCAGGAACTCAGCCTAATCTGGCCTCAAACTTCCTGTATAGATGAGAATGACTGATTCTCCTGTCTGTTTCCATACTTCTGTAATTACAGGAGTACTTCTTGCCATTGCAATTGCAGCTTTGTGCTACTTATACCCATCTTCCTGCAAGCATTTCTTCACATTGGTACCATACAGGGTTAGAACCAAGTCATTTTAATATATTCAAACAGCTAGATTTGCAGGGAAATTTTTTCTCCTAGTTTGTCTTTTCTTGTATGAGAATTTATACTACTGTATTGTTTATTTCCTCTTAGGTCCTATCAGCAGTATCCTGGTGAATAAATATGGCAGCCGTCCAGTAATGATCGCTGGTGGCTGCTTGTCTGGTTGTGGCTTGATTGCAGCTTCTTTCTGTAACACAGTGCAGGAACTTTATTTGTGCATTGGTGTCATTGGAGGTGAGCGGCTACTGCTTAATGTCATATTTATTGTCACTATTTGATAATATACTGTCATTTTAGAGACTGCTGGTTAACTGATGGCTCAGTGGGTAAAGGAAGATCTTGAATCTCCCTTGACCCACATGGTTGATGTGAAGAATGAACCAACTCCACAGGGGTGGCCTCCATTCTCAAACCATGGCATAAGAGCATGCACACACATACACACACACACTATTTATTTGGTTGGTTTTTTGAGACGGTTTCTCTAACTATCTCAGCTGTCCTGGACCTTGCTTTGTAGATCAATCTGGCTGTAAAGTTATTTTGTTTTTTAAGAGGAATAAACTATTGCCATACAATATGTAGTTATTATTAATTTTAATTTGTGAGATAATTGCATTCTTTTAAGACTAGACAATGGTAGCAGGGCCAGGTGGTATATACACCTTTAATCCAAGCACTACAAGATACAGGCAGGCAGATTTCTGTGTTTGGGATAGCCAAGCCTACACAGAAAAACCCTGTCTCAACAAGCAAGAAGAATAGACAGGGTGAGATTAATTTATACTGTGATTCATGGAAGGGTCGCCATTGGTTCTCTCTTTATTTCTTTTTCCCAAGAGGAGTAGAGTTTTTGTTTGTTTAGTTTTTCAAAACTGGGTTACTTTGTGTAGCCCTGGCTGTTCTGTAACTTGATCTATAGACCAGGCTAGTCTTGAACTCAGATCTACCTGTCTCTGCTTCCTGAGTGCTAGGATTAAAGGTGTGTCTCACCACGTCCAGATGGGGATAAACTTTTAACTGGAATAGTGTGCTATGCAGGTAAGATTTCTGAAGGTTAAGGGTATTCATTTCTCTCTCTCTCTCTCTCTCTCTCTCTCTCTCTCTCTCTCTCTGTCAGTTTGTTTGTTTGTTTGTTTTGGTTTGGGTTTTTTTTTTTTTTTTTTTTTTTTTTTTGAGACAGGGTTTCTCTGCATTGCTTTCAGGCCTGTCCTGGAACTCACTCTGTAGACCAGGTTGGCCTCGAACTCACAGAGAACAACCTGCCTCTGCCTTCTGAGTGCTGGGATTAAAGGCGTGTGGCACCACGCCTTTATTCTAGATAAACCTACATTCCAGGAAAGCCAGGGATACACAGGGAAACCCTGTCTTGAAGAACCAAAAGAGCAAAAGGAAATGAACATGTCGATGTTCAAATATATACTGTTTCTTCAGTACAAATCTAACCTTTTGGTTTGTTTAGACCAAAAAAGGATGAGGTTTTATTTTATCATCATTTTCTTTTGTTAATTGTGTATTATAAACAGCTTTTCATCTCATTCAATATTTGAAACAAAACAAAGTTTGCTATGTCCAGCCCAGCTTCAGGGATTGAGCTGATTGGGACAGTAAAGGAATGGAGAGGACAGACACATGAGAAGAAAGCTGAGGTCAGCAGTTCTGAGAAGCTCACCGTGGTTGTTGTTACATACAGTGGAACACGGAGGCTTGGGGTGGATTGTACACAGCTTAATCAAGGAGACAGGATTTATAGTGTGTAGCTGGATCAGCCATACAGGGTTAGCTAGGTCACATGCATCCAATTCCCTGGAGCTGGAGTCAGAGGTGATTGTGAGCTTCCCAGTATGGATGCTGGGAATCCAACCCATCCCTCTGCAAGAATAGTACATGCCCTTAGCCACTGAGCCATCTTTTCAGCCTCACTTACTCTTCTGTCTTGCTTGGTAAGTAATTTCAGAGATACTTCTGTTTATGACACTTATCTTTGTTCCTGTCCTAGGTCTTGGGCTTGCTTTCAACTTGAACCCAGCTCTGACCATGATTGGCAAATATTTCTACAAGAAGCGACCACTGGCCAATGGGCTGGCCATGGCAGGCAGCCCTGTGTTCCTCTCTACCCTGGCTCCACTTAATCAGGCTTTCTTTGGTATTTTTGGCTGGAGAGGAAGCTTCCTAATTCTTGGGGGCCTCCTACTAAACTGTTGTGTAGCTGGATCCCTGATGCGTCCAATAGGGCCTAAGCCAGGCAAGATAGAAAAACTAAAGTCCAAAGAATCTCTTCAGGAAGCTATAAAATCTGATGCCAACACAGATCTCATTGGAGGAAGCCCCAAAGGAGAAAAGCGATCAATCTTACAGACAGTTAATAAGTTCCTGGACCTGTCCCTGTTTACCCACAGAGGATTTTTGCTGTACCTGTCTGGAAATGTCGTCATGTTTTTTGGACTCTTTACCCCTTTGGTCTTTCTTAGTAATTATGGTAAGAGTCAGCATTACTCCAGTGAGAAGTCAGCCTTCCTCCTTTCCATTCTGGCTTTTGTCGATATGGTAGCCAGACCTTCCATGGGACTTGCAGCCAACACCAAGTGGATCAGACCTCGGATCCAGTACTTCTTTGCTGCTTCTGTGATTGCAAATGGAGTGTGTCATTTGCTAGCACCTTTGTCTACAAGCTACGTCGGGTTCTGTATCTATGCAGGAGTCTTTGGATTTGCCTTTGGTTGGCTCAGCTCCGTGTTATTTGAAACACTGATGGACCTCGTTGGTCCCCAGAGGTTCTCCAGTGCTGTGGGCTTGGTGACCATTGTGGAATGCTGTCCTGTCCTCCTGGGGCCACCACTTTTAGGTATAGTATATCTCCCTACATTTTTAGTTTTGTTCTGGTTATAAAAGCAGCTCTGCCTTTAAAGCACAAGTGAAGAATAATAGAGTACATTTTAGTACTAGGCAGAAGAGTAGCTCTTTCCTAAGATGAGAGTACATGGGCGACTGTCCTAACCACTGTGTGTATCTTGGATCTAGAATTATTTTAGTAGCAGTTTTATAAGTGAAGTCAAAAGCTTCAGGAGGTGGGATAATTTGGCTCACTTGCATTAGTTTATCAGTCATTGTATAATTTGAGAACTCAGGTTACCGAACTCCTTTGTTTTGTTTTTCATTTTTTTCAAAGAGAGGTTTCTCTATAGTACTGGCTGCCCTGGAACTCAACTCTGTAACCAGGCTAGTCCCAAACTCAGCTCTCCCTGCCTCTCCTTCTCAAGTGCTGGGATTAAAGGGTGATGGTACACACCTTTTATAAGGACTGCCTGGACCTCCTGTCCTGTCCTGTCCGTGTCCTCCCTCAAGTGCTGGGATCATAGGCTAGTGCCACCAAACTTATAGATGGCTTTTGATAGTGTCCCTTTCCAGTTCTCCCCAGTGAACTGCTAAATCATATCAGTTTTCATCTCCCACTCTTTCTAATCTGCCCCCTTCTCTGTCATGACTACCATCCTTCTACAAACATTGTCCAGTTCCCTAATGTGGCTTCCAAGGGTGCAGAGTTTAGCCCTGTCTCTCCAACCTTGTTTCCTACCCTTGGCCTCTTGCTCTCTGCTCTAGGACCCACCCTTGCTTTCCTGCCCACACCCCTGTGCCTTTGCACTGGCTGTTCTGCCTGGACCCTCTCCATCCTCTTGTTCTTGACAGATCTGTCTTCCTACTCTCTCAGCCCCCAGGTGATGCTTCAGAAGCAGCAGCACTCCTCACTCACTCACTAGTGTCTGCCACCCATGTTCTGGTTCAGAACTCTCTCTGTAGCACTTGCCAGTTTGTGCAATAGTTAGCCCTATTATAGAGTTCCATTCACATTGGTCAGATGGCTAGGTTTCGTTATCATCAGACATCACAAACTTTTGGGAGAGGATGTGATGCCATTTTCCAAATTGTTTGGAGTAGAGAGGCTTCCTGTAGCACAGAGGTGGCGGTGCAGGCCCCAACTCAGGCTCTGTGTTCCCTTACTAGCCTTGTGACCTTGAAGAAGTTACTTAATATCACTATGCTTGAATTTCTGTAACTGCTGGAAAATACATTGGGGATGTGGTGCTTGAGAGGGTGGTGTTAGCTACAGAGCAAGTGTTCTGCAGAAATGCTGATAGAGAGCGTTGGCCTTGGTGACTAACATTGCTCTTTTTTTGTGGCCTTGGACACTCAAACTTCCTTTGAATTGTTTTTTCATTGTGCATTAAGAGAATGGGTTATAATCCCCATCTTCTCATTCAGATTTGCCAAGAATTGATTGTTTCCAATTAGAAAATAGAAAATACATGGGCAGTCAAAATCAGACACTGTAATAAGAAACTTTAGCAATTCATTTTTGTGCTAATGTGTTGTTTATGGGTTCTTTGGAGGTTGGTTTGGCATCTTTCTGAGAGGACCTTTACACTTTGAGTGGGAGAGGTGTCCTTATTGGCTTTTACTCATGTAGTCTTGTCTTCTGCATCTTTAGGCCGCCTCAATGACATGTATGGAGACTATAAATACACATACTGGGCTTGTGGCGTGATCCTCATCATCGCAGGTATCTATCTCTTCATTGGCATGGGCATCAATTATCGACTTGTGGCCAAAGAACAGAAAGCAGAGGAGAAGCAGAAAAAGGAAGAAGGTAAAGAGGACGAGATCAGCACAGATGTTGACGAGAAGCCAAAGGAAGTAACAAAAGCAACACAGTCCCCGCAGCAGAATAGCTCTGGAGACCCCACAGAGGAGGAGAGTCCCGTCTGAACTGAAGCATGAATAGAGCAGTGTGTGACCCAAGACATCTGAAACCACTCTGCTGGCCTCTAGTCTACCAGTGGTGCTCAATGCAGACAGTGGACATTTGTGTGGAAAACCTACCAGGTGTTCATTGGTGGAATTTTGTTTTGTTTTGTTTTGTTTTTGTTTTTGTTCACTCCTTACCAATGCCGGAATTGAAATTTACTATGCTTTAGGTAGGGAGTGGTTGGGAAAGGATATGGGAAAGAAGTAGGGATTTGTTTTTGTTTTGTTTTAATCTTAGCTTTTAACAGTGTCATGAAGATTATAATATGTGCCTTAAGTTTTAGTTTTAGAACTCTTTAGAGAGCCTTAACTTTTAAAATCATTCTGCTGAATTCATCTATTTTAAATGTTTTAAAAGGAAAAATAACAACTAACTTGCTTGAGGTAACTCTAACCTTAATCTTGTTTTGTTGTTGTTTGTAATACTTTGTCAGAAATTGTTACTGGAACATTTATGGATAGAAATATTAGTTAAAAGTTGGAGGTTTATAAAATACTGACTAAAGTATTTTTCTAGCATCATAGTTGCCTGTGGCGTAGGTGCCTGCTAGGTATATATTTATGAAATTTAAAGCATGAAATTCTGGAAGCATCTTGGCTGTTGTAGCCATAGTCTGACACCTGCTGGGTACTTCTCAGATGCTTACTACAAGCCTAGTGCTAGAATGTTGTCACTAAATTACTACCTTTGCTCCTGTTCAGACTGAGACATTAAGTGGTTAGAGGTCATTGCCATTTTTGATATCTACTGCAAAAAAGTTAGTATTAAAATCTACAAAACATTATTCAACACAGTCTGATTTAATATAGACAGACAGGTATTTCAGGCATCTGCTGAATTCAGCTTAGTTTTCCAAGACCCTAGTCATGATATAAAACTCTTGTAATCTTGGAGTATGTGTGGGTTTTGGGAGGTTTGGTGGTTCTGACTGAGGATTGAACCCAGGGCCTCAAGCATGCAAAGCACATGCTGTACCACTGAGCCACATCCCACAAGCACCCTGGAGTCCTCCTTAACCCTGAGACCTTTGATTTTTGATAGTTCCATTTATATTCTAGTTTAGAGCCGTATGTGAGATAGTCAGTATGGACTAAATGTGTGTGCTATTTTTGTTTTTTACATTGTTTTTCAGTATTTGCAAAACCAAGAGGGCCAGAGTTTGGCCCCAGGGAAGCCAATAAAGATAAAATAGGGAGGGAGTTTGCTGAGTTCACTTGGTTTCAGTAAGTACCCACCTCCCTGCCACATACAGCAAGGCTTAAAGAGAAACTTGTATCATGCTTTGAATTATTGGACATAGCCTTACCTCTACAAACCTTAGCTTTCATGACCCTTTTCACTTATCTAAAATATAGAAAATGGGTTCAGTGTAAGGAAAGGAGGAAGAGTGGGCTGGATTGGAATTGTAGTATTTTTTTTTTTATCCAATGTCTTCTAAATAGAGGCAGAAAAGATATATGACACTGAATTGTATTCAATGCATTTAAAATACCATTGTAATTGAGAGGGTGAAAATATCCATTTAAAACCTTGTAAGAAGACGACTTTTTCCAAATAAAACATTTATTTTATTTTTAGAAAACAGTTCTCCCACATGTTTATTTGAGAGACATTGTGCCTTCATTTTTTTATTTTCATTTTGACCTTTGCTAATGCTGAATTGTCCGGTTTATATGCCTTGAGACTTGTGCATATGGTTTACTGTATGTTGTTTTCTCCTTTATTTACACAGGCAGGGAAGGATTTTAAGTCCACATGTCTTCGACTGCTGTCACCTAATGCAGTTAGCTTTAAGACAATGGAAAACTGCTTTGCAATATATGTTGTGACAGGGTTTTAGAGAGGAGACCTTGAGAGTTTTGGTAGACATTCCAGTTTAGACTCTGCTATCTTCTGTGAAGCCATATTGAAACTCAGTGAACCTTTTCCCCCCCTTTGATGGTGCACACCTTTAATCCCAGTCCTGGAGAGGCAAAGGCAGGCAGATCTGTATGAGTTCAAGGACAGCCTGGTCTACAGAGCGAGTTCTAGGACAGCCACACAGAGAAACCCTGTCTCAGAAAAAGAAGAAGGAAGGAAAGAAATTTAAAACAAAATGAGAGTTTCTGTCAATGGCAGAATTTGAAGAAGCCACATCTATTCTCAGATGCTGAAGCTGCATTTGCAGGATAGGTGTGCTGCCTGTGCTCAGGGTTGAAACCCAGGATTTATTTATGTTGCACGCTCACTGTCACTCTTCAGAAAGGGGTTCTGAGCTGATAGTCGAAAGCCAGAGCTGCTCTAAAACTGGAACTTGAAACTAAACATTTTTGGTAATGATTCAGTAGTAAAGCCTGTGTGACACTTAGCACTGCCCTTCTCTGCCCCTCCTCATTCATTCCCTGTGCATTTATTGGCTTAGCTGTTCTGTAAATGAATCCTGGGGGGCAGTAGGCTCTCTGATCCTTGCCCATTACTCCTTGATACTGACTTCATTTGGAGTTTTGTTTCTGTTCACATGGTTATATTGGCTGTTTGATAAGATGTGAGTATAAGCATGAACCATCACATACAATACAGTGGGAAAATTGAGAAGCAATTTCAAATCATTGTACTGTAGACCACACTGCATAGGGTCACATCCTAGGCAGGGCTTTCTCCAACCCCTCCCATGTATTTTCTTCCTTGTTCTCATTCAAATTCACGGCCTCTTCTTTATAATTGTTACATGTGTATATGCCTGAATACAAAATACAGACTGCTCAGTCCATATGATAGTACTTGTGTGTTTCTTAGGGATGACCATTTGGTATTGAATAACTAGTTTCTCTGCTCTTCCCACATTAGCATGCCTGTCGGTGTCCTTGTTCATGTATCTTAGAGTCTTACTCTATGGACCAGGCTAGCCTGGAACTCAGATCCTCCTTGCTCTGCCTCCCAAGTTCTGGCATTAGAGGTGTACACCATCATGTGTTGAATTTCAGAGTGAAAGACTAGGTATTGGTTGCATGTTTATCTGAAAACCTGAGTATCTTGAGTCTCACTCTCCCTAGCACACAGTTTACAATACAGCAAATCAAGTCAGGCACAGTGTCTGGAAGACATGAAGAAAGAAGTTAATGATAGACTTGGGTAACTGAATGAATGTGTGAGTGACTTGACGGGAAATAACAACCCAAGCTTGCCAGGCCTGAGGCCAAGTTGTATCTGGGCTAGAGATTGGTGGGGGAGGGTGTAGTACATTGCTATTTGCCACCCTTTCTTATGCAGCCCTGGCTGCCCTGAAACTCAGTTATATAGACCAGGCTGGCCTTAAACTCACAGAGATACCCCTGCCTTTGGGATTAAAGGCTTTGCCCTAGGCTTTTAGATTCAGTCACCATTTACTCCATTCTCTGGGCAAGGATGACATGAACTCAAATGACTCAAACGTGCAAAGGATAGCATGTGTGAATACAGAGTGTGGAGGTTGAGTTTGTTGTTTTTTTCCGTATGTATATGTGTGAAATCTGTAAATTTGGACTCAGGTACTCAAGCTTGCTCATCAAGCTCTCTTATAGTGAGCTGTCACCCCAACCCCGTAAAAGTGTCAAATATGAAGAACATTAGTTTACTTTGTACTGACTTTTAACCCTGTCTGGGTTCAAGTTGAGGTTCAAACAAGTTCCTTACCCTCCTTGAACATCAGTGTCCCACATCAAGTATTAATAGTTGGTGTCCACCCCCGGGGGTTATAGGAAACAAGTTCTTTGCAGTGGTCTGTGGCTCCTTGTTCATCTGTTCTAATATCACTTTACCTCTACGGGAAAGAAATGCCCTGCTCACAGCAAATATAAGAAATATAAGGAGTAACTGACTTTGGCTAAAATTCAAAGATGGAAACAATTTTTCCCTACCACCTCCATGATTTACTTGTTTTGCAGTACTGGAGGTAGAGTACAGAGCCTTGTACTCACAAGGCAAACATTCCACCACCAGTATATGAGAGGGGTTGGTTTGGTTTGATTTGTTTGGCTTGTTTTAATTGTAACCCACCACCATGCTGTTTTATTTACCATACAATTAATTTCCTTGCTATATGTTAGGAAATTGAACCCCAAAACACATACTAGGCACATGTTCTACCACTGAGCCCTAACCCTAGCCTTAGAAGAAAAATGTAATATGGCCTTGGCTTTCAAGAGGGGATTAAAAGAGAAATCCTCATGTGTTTGCTACAAAAAAACAGTTGTCTCTGAGCAAATGAAGCCAGAGTTAAGTGTGTGTTACAGGCAGAAAGATAAACAGTTTGAGCCAGTACACACCTATAATCCCAGCACTCAGAGGCAGGCAGATCTCTAAATTCAAGGCCAGCAAGTTCTAGGACAAGCTCCAAAGGTGCAGGGGAAAAGTTTGAGCCAGGGAAGCGAAAGGGATAGCTCAGGGCTAAAAAAGATTCTTGACCTTTGAGATTTCAGGTTTGATTTCACAACTCTTCCTCCAAGTCTAAGGGTTCCCACACCCTCTTCTGGCCCCTGAGGGTACTTGTACTTATATAATACATAATTAAAAATAAAAACCAAAAAGCTGGAGGTCAGTATTAGCTTTAATTCCAGCACAGAGGCAGACAGACAGGTCTCTTGAGTTAAAAGCCAGCCTTATCTGCAGAGCAAGTTCCAGGACAGCCTGGGCCATACAGAGAAACCGTGTAGTGGGGGGAGGGGGGGGGGCTAGAAGTCAGCCTGAGCTACAAGAAAACCCTACCTCAAAAAATTACAGTTTTGGGAGACAGGGTTTCCTCTGTAGCCTTGGCTGTCTTGGAACTGGCCTTACTCTGTAGGCTAGGCTGGCCTTGAACTCAGAAATCTTCCTGCCTCTGCTTCCCAAGTTGGTTGGTTGTTTAAACAGGCTGGAGTTGAAGTCCATATCCTGACCAGTCAGGTTATTGTTTTCCTTCTCCAATAATTGCAATCCGGGAAAATGGAGATGAGCATGACATGTAACTCAGGACTGGATGAAAGCTGTGGAGTAGAGTGCATTATCAACCTCCCAGGCTGACCCCAAGGCCTCCTTCCTGCAGGCAGATGTCTGCATTCCTCTGGTTCCCTTCTGAGCAGCCAGCCCAGGTGAATGATTAACTCAGGAGGCCAGAGGCCCACACTCACCCCCTCAGTGTTGAACATTACCATCCTGCGATCAGCATCAGAAATAAACACTAATGACACAGAAGGGTAGGGCTGAGAATAGCTCAGTGATAGAGTTGCATGCCTTGCATGCAGTAGGCGACAGGCCCAGTCCCTAGGACAAACAAAAATATCTTAACAGGTAACCTACAGCCAACTCTCCCCACCCCCGCCTTTTTCTTTCTTTCTTTCTTTATTTTTAATTATGAGGATCTTACATATTTTAGGCTGGTGACCTCAAACTCACTGTGCAGTTAAGGTTAACCTTGGAACTCACATCCTCCTCCCTCTAATCCATACTGGGATTCGAGGCATTTGCCATGTCTGGTGCTGGGTATTGAGCCCAGAATCCGATAGGTTCTGTTTTAGCACTATCAGCTGAGCTATATCTGCCCAAAGGTGCTTTTGAGCAAAGTCACTTGAACAGGATATTGCTTCGAGGAGTGAGAACATGCAGCATACTGTTGCGTGTAAGGTAGTTTTAAAAACCTAGGTGCTGGGCATGATGACTCATGCCTGCAAAACCAGCCTTTAGGTTTGGGGGGAAGGATTTTTGTCAGTTTGAGGCCTGGAGGCAGCAGAATAAAATAGTTGGTAAAGTGCTTGCCTCACAAATAAGACCAGAGTTTGAGCCCCAGAATACATTATTACTGGTCTGCTTGCAATCCCCAGTGCCTGGGAGGAAGAGACTGTAGCGCTGGGCTCACTGTCTAGCCAGTTGTAGCCTAATTGGTGAAAGCTAATGAGAGACCCTCTTGGAGGGAATGAGATGGTGCCCTGAGAATGCCGCGTGAGGCTGTACTGTGCATCCATGTTCAAGTGTGCTCACTCCCATACACAAAACAATGTTTTGTTTTTTTTTAAAGGAAGAGTCCTTGAATATTCTGTGGTGCCATGTGTCAAATCATCAGTCAAGAGCCCGAGAAACACTGAGTAAAGAGCAATTGGTAAGGACTTCCCAAATATATTCGCCCTCTGAAAGAGCTGAGTCTGCATCCTGCCTGGTCAAGCATCTCCCTTGTCAGAAGAGGCCAGAGCAAGAGCTGGAGATTGTGGCAGACAGAGGTTCTGGAAATAAACAGGAACAAAACAGGCCAAATCTTGGGGATCTCAGGGCCAAACTCAAGCATCCCACACAAAGTGAAGTGGCTTCTGTCCCCAGCGATGCATAGTCCAGTTTGTGATCCTTTCCCTTGGCTTTGAAATTCATAACATGATTGTTTTTTTTTTTTTATTTGTGGATTTCCTTTGCTAATATGCTTTACTGATTCCAGAACTAAAACTTAGCATTTCCTGATCTTATGCTGGCCAGATCCCAAGAGGAAATAGCTAGAAGCCATTAAGAGGGTCACGGAGGAACTGGGCTGGGATTAAAAGTCACCTGGCGTGGGGACAGTGTGTGTGTCACCTGGCGTGGGGACAGTCTGTGTGTCACAGTCTGTGTGTCACCTGGCGTGGGGACAGTCTGTGTGTCACCTGGCGTAGGGACAGTGTGTCACCTGGTGTGGGGACAGTCTGTGTGTCACCTGGCGTGGGAACAGTCTGTGTGTCACCTGGTGTGGGGACAGTCTGTGTGTCACCTGGTGTGGGGACAGTCTGTGTGTCACCTGGTGTGGGGACAGTCTGTGTGTCATCTGGTGTATGACTGTGTGTCACCTGGCGTGTGGACAGTGTGTGTGTCACCTGGCGTGGGAACAGTGTGTGTGTCACCTGGCGTGGGGACAGTCTGTGTGTCACCTGGCGTGGGGACAGTCTGTGTCATCTGGTGTGGGGACAGTCTTGTGTCAATACAAAGAAGCCTGTGATTGCTGTGGCTCTCCCCTCTCTCCATTCCTTTTCAAGGCCTGGGTGCTTTTGCCAGGCTGTTTGTGTGGGATGTTTAGAATGGGAGCTGTGTAGGTGGTAGATAACATTTTTCCTTTTAAATTCCAAGTACTGGGCCATGAGATAGCTCAGCTGCAGAAGGTGCTTGCCACCAAGCCTGAACAAACCCCAGAACACACATGGTAGGACATTGTCCTCTGACCTCCACACCTCTCTCTCACACACACACACATACACACACAATGTAAATTTACAAAACTAAATTCTCCTTAATCCCAGCACTCGGGAGGTCTCTGTGAGTTTAAGGCCAGCCTGGTTTATATAGTGAGTTCTAGGCCAGCCAGAATTACTACATGGTGAGTCCCTGTTTCAAAAAAACAAATAAACAACACAAACCAATGAATGAATAAATAAATAAATTCCAAGTGCTATTTTGTTTCTCCAATGTTATGGTTGAGTCCACAGGCCTGCTGCATTAGCGGCTTCCTAAAGCCAGGTCCTTATGTGTCCCTCCTTATCTCCCCATAACTCCCCATGCACCTGTCATCTTGCAGGCCTGACATTCCTTTGCTCCCTGCGCTCCCTGGAGTTGGCCTGGGTCCTAATAACCTCCAGACTCCTCCCCTCTAATTCTGTACTTTATCCCCCCATTCCAACAAGATAGCCAAAATGAAGTTTTAGAAAGGGCCAAATTTCGCATCATTGTTACTTTACATAAAAAAAAAAAACAACTTTTCAACGTTTATAACTTTGAACAAAAGCAATAAAGATAAAAATAATAAAAATCATGTCACCCCTCTACCTAAAGAAAACCCTACTGCTTCAGGATAAAGTCCAAACCCCTTGGGCTGGTCCACAGAGCCTCTCCCCGATAGCTCGTGTCTACTGGCCATCTTCCCAGCGCCTGTCCTCAGCCTGCTCTCCACCCCAACTGCCCCATTCCACAAGACCTGTTCCAGGACACCCCGCCCTCTGTCCTATGCCACCCCCGGTGTATCCTTTGCTAGTGCTGCCAGGTGAATTACCAGTGTGGTTTTCTGTGTCTACCTGACTAGCTTGAGCTGAGGAGTCAAGAACAAGAAGCAAGAGCTGCCTTTTGATATTAGAGTCTAAGGAGGGTTCTGCAGGAGCATGCGTGCTGAGAAGGCCGGGTGGCGCCACCCTAGGAGAAAAGCTTGCAGGGCAATCTGAGTGCAGACTGAGGGTGGAATCGATTGGCAGACCTGCCACTCAGACTATTTGGCAGATCCTGGGCTAGCCTGATCTCTGTTCCCAGCAACTTTCAGTCTGTTGGGAGTAATAGAAGGAAATGACTGCAACACTGCATAGTGAGGGCCATACATCCACAGGTGAAGCTCAGACAGGAGAGGGCAGTGGTCAGGTCAATGAGTCGACAGTGGGCTTGTGGGCTGCTACATAGGACAGACTATAGTTCTGTATGTGCATACTCAATATAAAATAACTGCAACCAAGTAGGGAGTTCCTTTTCCCCCATACCAGAGTCTTGTAAAGAACTTAACCCTGATACCTGCTACTGTATAGACCCATAGCTTGCGAGTCCGCTGCAAGTGGTAGGCTCCCAGGTTATCCCCAACTTCTCTGATTAACAAAAGAGAGACAGAAAGAGACAACAGTAAATGCTCCCAAGATGGACAATGGGACACTTAATTTGGTTGTAAGGAAGCGTCTAAAAAGATGTCAAGAAAGCCTATCTGAGACTTTTTCCAAAAGATAAATGAAAAGTTTATGCAACTAATTGGTGGGGAAAAGTTGAATATGCCCAGTTGACCTTCCCACCTAAATCTTAAAGATGCTAGGTATGGAGTTAAGGAGTCATAGCTCCAGCCTGAGCTATGGTTCCAACGGGGGGGGGGGGGAGGGAGGGAGTTGCAGTGGGAGGGGATGGTGCAGTGGGGGTCATTTGAGGTCAACCAGGGAGGGTAGGGAGGAAGTGTGAGGAAAAACAGAATAGGGAAGTAGGAACAGAGCCTGCTGGCTGGAGATGGAGTTTGGAAATGGGGTGCTCACCCTGAATGCCTAAGGTCCTGGGCTGAATCAAAAAAGCTAAGTAAGCCTGCTGGGTGGTAGTGCTGCACGCCTTTAATCCCAGCACTGGGGAGGCAGAGGCAGGCGGATCTTTGTGGAGTTCAAGGCCAGCCTGGTCTACAAGAGCTAGTGCTAGGACAGGCTCCAAAGCCACAGAGAAACCCTGTCTCAAAACAAAAACAAAAAAAGCTAAGTCCTGAGATCAACTACTTACGTTTGCTCTACTTTCTTACCCTAGGCCAAACTTTTTTTATTCCTCCCTTTCCTCTCCCTCTTCTCCATCCCTCTCAGCAGTTCTAGGATGGAGCCTAGTGGTTTTGTCACATCCCAGCCTCTATTCAGGGTCTTAAACTCACATTTGCCCTTGACATAGACAATGTTTTGACTGTCTGGGTATGTAGTACAGTACTGGACCAGCAGGCATAAGAGCTGGGTGATCCTCAGCCCTGCAAGTCAGGTACACTGCTATACCCCTGTAAGCCCAACACTGGGAGGGCAAGGGAGGATTGCCTACATAAGCAGCCCACCAATACGTGTTAAACGTAGTTTGCTTCCCTCGCCATCTCTATTTGCTGGGGTTTCCCAGGTTGCCACCACACCTAGTTCATGATGAGTGCTGGCTGGCCAAGCACTCTACCAAGCCTACATCCTCAGGCACACTTCTGCAGAGTTGATTGATGTGTCACCAAAACCAAAATAACTTCGGATGTTAGTGACATTCATTTAATGTCTCTCAAAATTTTCACGAGATATTCAAGCATATATGTCAAGAATATTAATAGCTGAGCAGTGGTGTTAATCCCAGCACAGACAGGCGATCTCTGTAAATTTGAAGCCAGCCTGGTCTACAGAGTAAATCCCAGGATGGCTAGGACTATAGAGTGAAACTCTGTCTTGAAAAACAATCCAAAAAAAAAAAAAAGAGCCAGGTGTGGTGAGTGGTTAAAGCCTTTAATCTTAGCCCTGGGGAGGTGGGGTGGGGGAGAGGTAGGAGGTGGAGTTTGAAGGGAGGAGGAAGCAGGTAGATTTTTGTGAGTTCAAGCTCAGCCTGGTTTACATATTGAGTTCCAGGACAGCTAGGACTACACAGTGAGACCCTGCCTCAAAAATAGCTAAATAAATAGGAATTCTAATTAATAAATAGTGTTTAAAACTACTCAAAACAGCAAAGAACTTAACATGTGAAATATACAGGAGAAATAATGTTTTGTTTTGTCCTTTTTTGTTTTGAGACAGGGTTTCTCTGTGTAGTTCTGGCTAGCCTGGAACTCTGTCTGTAGACCAGGCTGGCCTGGAACTGAGAGATTGACCTGCCTCTGCCTCCTGAGAGCTGGGATTAAAGGCGTGCACCACCACACTCTTTGAATGTTGACAGTTACAAGTTATGAAAGTATAGGATGCTGTTGATGGACCACTGAATGAAAAAGTCCTATTTTAGAATGAATACGAAGACAGAGCGAAGGCTGAATGATATAAAAAACTGGGGGAGGGAGAACCCAGGGTGGTCAGGTCAACTGAAACAATGATATTTTTTAAGTTTATGATTATTATGTACATATGTGATACATGATGTGTGTGCATATGAGAGAGTGTAGGCATGCCTGGAACACATGTGGAGGTCAGGGGACTTCGGGGCGCCTCTCTCTTTCTACCACATGTGTTCCAGGAATCTTACTTAAGTTCCCAGACTTCTGTAACCTTGCCTGATGAATCATCTCACCAGCACCAAAATAAAAAAATTAACATAATTGCTCCATCAGTTTCTTATAATTAAATAGTATCTCTCACGTAGTATTACTTCTATCCAGGCAAAATTTCAAAAAAGGGTATTGCCTCAGTTTTTTTTTCAAATAATGTCATAATGCAATAAACAATGGTAGAACTTAAAATATAACCTGTCTGCTTGTATAAACTGGTTATTATTGTTTAAAAAGGCAAAACTAAGGCTGGAGAGATGTTTCAGGGGCTAAGAGTGTTTGCTATTTTTATGAAGGACCTGAGTTCAATTCCCAACACCCACATTTGGGAGCTCACAACCACCCATAACTCCAGCTCCAGGGGAAATAAGGCTCCCTGACCTCCACAGATACCTGCACTCCCCTCCCCACAAATAAAGTAATAAAAATAAAATATTTTAAAGGGCAGAACCAACATTTGCTTTCTTCATAAAATGGACATTGTTTCCTGAAATTCTGACAGGCAAGCAGAAAACTGAGTGAGGAAGATTGTGATTTTGAGCCACACACACACACAGACTTTGTTTCCCTGTGGGAGAGTGAGTGGAACTTGATCTCGAAGCTATCATATCATTGTATTATAGACAAAGGTGACACATGGTTTCCCCTAGAGTATATCTGGGAAGATGACTCAGCTAAGTGCCTGCTGCCAGAGCATGAGGACAACCTGAGTTCTAGCCCAGCTCCCACATAAAAGCCCGGCTCTGTGGTGCATGCTTCAGATCCCAGCAATGGGGAGGTGAACACAGGAGGATCCCTTGGGCTTGCTCAGCCAATCTAGCAGAATTTAGAGAGCTCCAGGTTCAGTGTGAGAGACCCTGTCTCATAAAACAAAACGGGAGCAAAGGAGAAAGACTCTGACATCAACCTCTGTCTTCTACATATATGAATACCAGCACACATGCAGGATCGTTATTACAAAGTTTTTTTAAAAGAATGTATCTTACAGCTGGTTGGTGGTGGCACACACCTGTAATTCCAGCACTCAGGAGGCAGAGGCAGATGGATCTCTGAGTTTGAGTTTGAGGCCAAGCTGGTCTATAGAGCAGGTTCCAGGACAGCTAGAGCTGTTACTAAGAAAAACCTTGTCTCAAAAACAAACAAAAAGAATTTATCTTACATAGTTAAAATATTTTGCAATAGTCAATACATCTTGCTTCAAAAGCAAGTTAGCCCCTTACACTACCATTTCATTTAGGTTGTAAATTCATTTAGGTTGTAAATAGCATTGTACACGGATTGCATGTAACACATCCTGAAGTTAAAAACAAGTGTTGCTTGAAAAGAATTATTCCAGGTGGACACGTGGTTGTAGCAGCAGAGTGTGAGCCTCCAAGAGTGAAGTATCTGCCAAGAAGCGATCGTTAGGTGGTATCAGTGAGTCAGATTTTCGACATATTTCCTAGCAACTGTTTCCCAAGTGTTGGCAATCGTTCTTCTGCCAGCCAGAGCTAGATGATGACGCATTTCTGTGACCACACATGGACACCCCTCCCAGATCAGAACCCATGTCTACTTCCTTTCCCAATGCCCCTTCTGTACCTCTGGTCCTTTTCAGCTTTGGGTTGTTGTTTATTTTCTCTCCTTAATTTTTCTTTCTCAGAGACTGTGTGAATTCTATATATTCTGTATGAATTCTCCTGACTTCTCCTCTAGAATGATTTTATCTTTTTTGGTTTACTTCCAACACTTGGTTCTGTTGCCTAACTGGGGCTGAAGTGAAGATCCAGGTGTGTGTGGTTCGCTGAAGGTCAGGGATGCATTTCTCTGTGGAAGGCTGTTCTGAGCACAGGGCTCACACACATGCATTCTCAGCAGAGGCCCCGTGAGATGCCTTGGGTGGGTGGATTGCAAGTTTCTGTTCTGCTCTGCTAGACTTCCAGGTCACAGGCTAGCTGTGACCCAAGCTGGCCTGGATGTGGATGCAGAGAAGTAGGTTCCTGTGGCTGTCTGATCATCTGCTTACCCTGGGACAGCCTGGTTTTTTAAAAGAGAAGCCACAGACTTGTTGCTGTTATTTTTTGACAAGGTGTGGCTCTGGCTGGCCTGACCTGGAACTCTTTATGGAGATCAGGGTGGCCATGGATTTACAGAGAACCACCTGTCTCTGCCTCCCCGGTGTTGGACTAAAGGTGTCTGTCACTGTGTCCAGCTTCGTTTTTATAGTTCAGTTGGTAGAGAGTTTAACTAGTGTGCAGGAAAACCACACACATAACTGTGATGGCAGCACTCTAGAGGCAAAAGGACCAGGAATCCCAGGTCACCTTCAGCTGTACTGCAAGTTCAAGGTCAGTATCTGGTACTTGAAACCCTGCATTTAAAAAAATAATAATAAAGCATAAATTAGAGGTGCCAGAGAAATAGTTCAGTTGGTAAGGTACCATGCCTGGGTTTGATCCAAGTAAAAAGCAAGATTTGCTGGTACATGCCTGCAATCCTAGCACTAGGGAGGTAGAGACCAGAGGATTCCTACACTCGATAGTCAACTGGTCTCCATGAATCTGTCAACTCCAGGCTCAGACCCTAGTGCAAAGTATGGACAGATATTGAAGACATTTGACATTGTCTTCTGACCTCAGCACGTTGATGTGTTCATGTATCTGCGTATACATGCACACGGGTATTTTACACACACATAAACATAAGCATCACAATGAGAATCTGGTAACCTGTAGTTCCCTTGAAGTATTAATAAGAGACTTTTTGTTTGTTTTGTTGTTGTTGAGCCAGGGTTTCTCTGTGTAGCCCCTGGCTGTCCTGGAACTTGCTCTATAGACTGGGCTGGCCTAGAACTCACTGGGATCATCCTGCCTCTGCTGGGATTAAAGGAATGTGTCACCACTGCCTGATTGATAAGAGACCTATTGTTATGATAAAGCTAGAAGGGAACCTTGCATGAATTCCATGGCAGGCGAGGGTGATCTAGGAGGAGTAGAGAACAGCCAGCCAGGCAGGCAGAGCTTAAGTGAGAAGTTTCATTAGAAAGGGGAGCGAGGGGAAAAGAGAAATGAGGTAAAGGGACACAGAGAGGGGACAGAAGAGGGAGACAGGAAAAGTCCTGTCTGCCCCAGGGGAACCGCGGAGCAGGAAAGAGCAGAAAGAACAGAAAGTAAGTTGGGTGGGGCCTGTCTTTTAAAGGGGTCCTTTGCATCTGAGTGCAGACTAGTACTCATGGAACCCTGAGCTGACCAGAGTACTGCCTGAGTGCATTCTGCCAAATGACAGGGGCAGGCCAACATAATGCCTGTGGTCAATAGGTTTCTTAACCTTTTAAATCATCTGCCTAAAAGAAATAAAAACATGGTGGTGGTGGTGGTGGTGGTGGTGGTGTGTGTGTGAGTGTGTGTGTGTTTTAGTGCTAGGGATCAAATGTGCTCTCACCATGTATTTACACCCCACCCCCAATTCTGGTTCTCAGGAAGAACAGAATGTTTTGATGAAGTCTTTTTTCTTTTAACATTTTTGAGAAGGGGGTCCTGGCTGCTGTGGAGCTCACTCTGTAGACCAGGGTGGCCTCAAACTGACGGAGATCCATCTGCCTCTGCCTCCTGAGTGCTGGGATTAAAGATACCATATAGTTTTATTTTTTTAAATTATATTCATTTGGTTCATGTCTCCCTACCTCCTTCCCCTCCCCCAACTTCTTTCTCTGTCACTAAACCCTGAGCTCACAGATTTGGTCAGACTGCCTGGCCATTAGGTTCCAGGGACCCACTGTCTCTGCCCGGCACCAGGGTAACAGATGCAGAGCTTGCTGGCTCCTTACATGGTTCCCAGAGATCTGAACTCAGGTCCTCATACTTGCATGACTGACACTTTACCCCCAAGCATCACCCCAGCCCATAAATTCTCACTGGATTTGTTTTCCTCCCAGAGACTGAGTTTATTCTTTGTTCTAGCCACATCAACCTTCAATCTTCTGCTTCAGTTGCTTTAGCCTTTGAGGACTGTAGCTGAGGAACACACTCTCCATTGTTGGGTCCATCCTTCTGATATTTTTAGTTGTCTCCCTGAGTCTTTTCAAGGTCTAAACAGCGCGTTCAAGGCATTATGGTACACCGATTGGGTCACTGTAATTAGGCAACAACAATGAGATGAACAACAATGGGGATATTTCTCCCATGAGCTTGACGTCAGGACCAGTCAGCCTGGCTCTCCCAGGCACCCCACACATCTCATCTGGGTCAGGCCAGTCTAGAGACTGTCCCAGGATGCTGAGCTGACATGTTGCCCAGGAGGTGCCAGGCCCATTGGACACCTGCTTTGATGGGGTCAGCCCAGCCCTTCACATCGAGTACCACACAGCCCATAATACAGTGAGAAGATGGAATGGGCCCTGAAGTCAGGAAAATCTGGGACTATGCCTGGCCCTCACTGGCCACGTGGCCCTGTACCTGTAAAATGAGGGTAATAGAGTGACTCATGAGAGCTCAGTACACGGCAACCTGGAGGAATTGTGGTCAGAAGGAGCCTTGAGACAGGGCTGGAGGCAGAGGCAGGGCTGTCTGAGCAGGGAAGGAAGGCTGACCAGTGTCAGGTGTCCAAAGCTGCCACTGGCCCTGCTGAGGCTCAGGCTCCACCCACCAGGCTGTGTTCCAGAAGACACAGTGTCAACACAGCTGCCAACTGTCCTCTGGCTCCCAGGGCTGGTAACAGGGTACCAGACCCTGCTTCAGGAAAGAACTCACATCTGCCTTGCCCTGCTTGCCAGAGAACCAGCCACAGGAGCAGGAAGTTAGCCCCGCCCCTCCCCTACTTCCAGATCCCCTGTGAGTGAGGGTCCCTGTGTTGATCCTATTTGTGAGGACTTGCATGAGGCAAGGCCTGGGAAAGGCAGTCTTAAAAAGCCTCTGTCAGGAGAGACAGGAAACAGGTGGGGGTGGGCTGGGTTTGCTGGTCAGCCTGGTGTGGATAGTGTTGTGCCTGGAGGGCACCCTGAACAGCTCCTGGCACTCAGCCTCAAGTGCTGAGTAAATGTGGGCCCCTGTCCATATTCCTGCTGTTACTGCTCCATGCCTGCCATGTGTGAGCACTGTGCTGGACTCAAGGGGTTGGTTCAACAGCAAATAAGACAAAGCTGTACCTTGTAGCAGAATATAGACTAAAAGGGGGAGGCAGACTATAAAGTAAATTAGCAAGTGTAAAAGTAGTGTCATAAACGCCTGAAATACCGAATGTTAAAGATGACTTTCCAGCCTGTCTTAAATGGTACACTTAGGAGGTCAATGATGTCTTTCTAGGAGAAGGGACCTCTAATGGCCAATGTGACCATACTCATTTCCACCTTCAGGGTGCTGGAAGACTGAGGAGGCCTGGCATTTGTCAGGCTTGGACAGGTCAGTCTAAGGAGTGGGGGCCATGTGAGGTAAAGGAAAGGCAGGGAGACCATACGGGGCATATCAGGTCGTTCTGGAGAATCTGGGCTTTAGCTGATGGGCAACAGGGGTCCATGGCAGGCTTTTAAGCTGGGGGTGGGGGGGAGACACCATTGTTCTATTTTCAGCCATATCACTTTGATGTGTTTGTGCACCAGACTGGAAGAAGGCAGGACTGCGTACAAGATTTCATTTAAAATTGGGCCATCTGGTCTGGAAATAATGGCAGCCTAGAGGAGGGTGGGTCTGGGGTGGGGTGGGAGGCAGAGTGAGCCTAAGGAGGTTAAGAGGAGTCTGAAGAGCAGGGGTGAGGGGTGGGGGCTGGGAGGAACACAGGGTGCTTGCCAGTTTAGGCAGCAGGTGCTTACTGATAGGGTGGGTGCCCATCTACTCCTGACACTTGATCCCAGGGAGGTGTCCACTCTCTGTCCTGGACTGGGCTCACAGAAAGCCCCCACCCCACCCCAACCCCTGCTTCATGACCTGCACGCAATTCAATTCCACCAACCATTAGTAAGTACCCACTCCGTGCCAGGAGCCTGAGACGATTCACCTAGTGGAGTTCTGAGCAGAAACTAAAGCCAAGATGGGAGGGCGGGTGAGCAGGAGAAAACAGCTATGGGCTCCTGGCATGATGTCAGGCCCTCTTCCTTAAAAGACCCTAGACTGTTCACTCCAGTGATGAAAATACGAGGAGGGTCACCACAAGCCCCACTGTAACAAGCCCCCAGTCTCTTCCTAATGATCTATGTCCTCCCATATGACCTTTCACCTCCTGGACCCAACCTCTAGCCAATGAATCCACTCCTCCAGACCTCTGTGTTCACCAGAGACCTCTTGCTAACACAGAGAAAAGAACTTATCACTGCTAGGGGGACACAGCAACTGCTGTAACTTTTTTTTGGTTATTGTTTTTGTTTGTTTTTCTGAGACAGGGTTTCTCCATGTAACAGCCCTGGCTGTCCTAGAACTAGCTTCGAACTCACAGAGATCCACTTGCCTCTGCCTCCAGTGTGCTGGGCTTAAGTCGTGAGCTACCACTGCCCTGCAACTGGGATTGAATCCAGAGCCTTGCACATCTACCAGGAAGCTGCACTTCAAGCCAAGATATAGTAAACTGATAATTTATTCTGTTTTTTTTTTTTTCTGCAGTACTGGGAATTAAACCTAGGGCCTCACACATGCTAAGTGATGTCTTCCATAATGGAGACACATTTCCAGGCCTTTACATCTTTTTTATGTTTATTTTTGAGGCCCTGTAGTGGTGGTTAAGAGTACTTGCCTGATTGCTGTTCTTCCAGAAAACCCAAGTTCAGTTCCTAGCACCTATGTCCAGCTCACGATCACCTGTAACTCCAGCTCCAGGAGAGCACACGTCCTCTTTTGGCTTCCATGGTAACCCCCAACACAGACGTACACACAAATTAAACTAGAAAATATTTCATTTAAAATGTTTTGTTTTGGTTTTTGGAGACAGGGTTTCTCTGTAGCTTTGGAGCCTGTCTTGAAACTCGCTCTGTAGACCAGGCTGGCTTTGAACTCACAGGGATCCATCTGCCTCTGCTTCCTGAGTACTGGGATTTCTTCCTCTACCATATAGGTCTGGGGATCAATAACAGTTTGGGTTGGCACCAAGCGCATTTACCTATTGAGTCATTTTGCTGGCACTTGTTTGTTTGTTTGTTTTTGTTTCTATTGTTTTTTAAAGATTTATTTATTTATGTGTTTGGGTACCAGAATGGAGCATTGGAATTCTTGAAACTACAGTGTTAGACAGTTATGAGCCACCGTGTAGGTGCTAGGAATTGAACTCAAAACGTCTAGAAGAGCAGCCAGTGCTACTGCGCCATCTCTCCGGCCCCTTGTTTCTTGACACAGGATCTGACTGTGCAGCCAGACTTCTTTTTAGACATCCTCTTGCCTCAGTCTTGGACATGTTGGGATTACAGGCATATGACATCACACCTGGCTTGCGTTAATTTTTAACATTTTCTCCTCTTCCTCTTTTCTTCACAGTCTCAATATGTTGCCTAGATGGCCTTAAACTTCTGTGCTCTTGCTGCCACCTCCTGAGTGGCAGGGACTTTGGGTGTGCACCACCACACCCAGTTTAATATTTGACCTCTTATTATCACACTGTGCAGGCAAATTATAGGGGTACTTTCTGTGGAGACCAGGCCAACCTTCTAGAAAGAAGAGAAAGCCCAGCCACCCTAGGAGGTCTGGACACTTGAAAGACAATAACTAACACTTTTGTTCTCTTTTTTTTTTTTTTTTTTTTTTTTTTCTTTTGCCGTCTCACCTTAGCGCAGGCTAACCAGGAACTCAGGCTCAGGCTGGTTTCAAACCCTCATTGGCCCCCTACCTTACCCTCTCAAGTGCTGTGATTACAAGTGTGAGCCACCATGCCCAACCGCATGGCTTCCAGGCCAGCTGCTTTTGGCCTTCTAGTTCCTGAATCTTCAAACACCTGCAGCCTAGTTTACTGCTTTGCAGCTGGTGAGACTGAGGTTGAGTTGGGTTAAGTCATTCTTGTTTATCAAGATCACGTGACCCTTGTGGGTGTGCTGAGAGGAATTTTTTTTTTCAGAGTTAAGACTTGAACCCAGGGCCTCCTAAGCAAATGCTCTGTCACTGAACTACACCCCCCCCCCCCCCGTTCCCTGACCCCCTCGGGCCTGACACTAGTGCCGGCTTCCTGACGATGTCCCTGCTCCCTACAGATCCCCCCACCCCCCACCAGGCTGTTTTCCTCACACTGCTCAGTTCACTTGGTCAGGAATTGCAGCTGCCTGGGCCATGCTGATGAGTGAGGGGGCTGGGTGGGCGAGGTGGTCAAGGAACCAACTGTTGGTGTCTGGTCAGCGTGGGGGCGAGGGGCGGGGGCGGGGAGGAGTCCCAGGGCACTGCCGCCTCTTTTCCCCGTGTTTCAGCATCTGGGATCCCTGGGGCTTGCCGCCACTCAGTCCCCAGTACTTCCTTCCTTTTTCCCTGTTATGGGACACAGTCTAGGACCTAATGGCCTGCACCCCACATCCTGGGTTTAATTTCTACCAAATCTAATGCCTTCAAATCCCCGGCTGAGCCTCCAGACCAGGGTACGGCCTGCAGAGCTGATTCACGTGAAGCAGCTGTTGGGTGCCAAAGGTGGGGGTGGGCAGAAGCCTCCAGCTGCCCCTCCCATACTGCAGTCTGGGCTCCAGGCCACTGCCCCACGCAGCTTTCAGGGGAAAAAGTGCCGATCTAAACTAAGACCAGAGCTATTTCCTGGGTCACAAGATCTCCACTGTGCCCCTGGGCAAATCTTGGTGACACCAGGTCCTTGAGCCGCATGGCTGGACAGGTTCCAGAGCTTGATGCTGCTAGAGTCGCAGCTTCTGCTGGAGGCATTGCTAGTCATCCTTGCTGTTTCTGACCGAAGGGAAAGGCTGTCTGATTCAACCGGGGGGCTACATTCTGCTTCAAGTGCTGCTCCTCGAAGACACTAGTCCCAGCCGTCTGGCACTAGAAACCCCCACTCCCTCCCACCTACACCCTTGGAGAAACGCGCCCACCCTCACACCCCAGTGAGCCACAGTCATTTCCAACACACACATCCCAGTGAGCCGCAAACATCCTCCCTCCTACACACAGATGGACCTGATCTACAGAGGCATTAATTCCTCGGGACCAGAACGCCCGCTGTTTCCAGAGTCTAGGGAGACCTCATGCCGACCTCCAAGCCTTCAAGAAACGCGGAGAGCCCGGCCTGTCGCTGGGCATCCAGGATGGTCCCTTCCCACCCTCTTTCTCCTCAAGGTCTTTTCTCCGACACAGCTCCTTAGAGCCCCTTCAGGCCCCTACGTGGCAGTGTGGGGCGCCCTCGTGTGGCCCATAGCCACCCTGCAAGCTGGCTACCTGGACCTCAGCTCCACATTTAACCTCGATTCCCCTCATGTACCTGGGCATCTCCTCCCCCATCCTCTTCCCCAAGCTGTCCCCACCAGACATCCGGGTTCCACCCATTCCTCCTACTGTGGTCAGACTGGGATAACCTGCTGTTTCCATTGACGCGAGGCTTTGAGAAGTCTTGAGCAGGAATCCTGCTGCACTTAGCAGATGCTGAAGTGAATTCCCTCCTGCATCTGTCTCTCTGCCCACGCTGAAATCTTTCGTTTAGGAAGTGAAAGAAAGGAAAACAAAACAACATTATAAAACCAAAACAAGTTCCCAAGAAAACCAGAGTGGCTCATCATTAACTGAACTTTAAATAGTTGATCCCCAGGAGGGAACATGAACTGCTTTTCAAGCCTTAAAATTTATGGGAGGCTGCTAATTTGGCTCAATCATAGCTGTGTACTGGGCACACAGCTAAGCCAAAATGTAAGTCATTCATGCTGAGTTTCCATACTATGGAGCCAAAACCAAGCTGTTCCCTGACTAATAATAATAATGATGATGATGATGATACAGAGAGAGCCCGGCGGTGCTGCACACCTTTAATCTGAGTAGTCAGGAGGCAGAGGCAGGAGGATCTATTAGTTCAAGGCTAACCTGGTTTTCAGAGCATGGTCAAGACTACATAGAGAGACTCAGTCTCTTAAAAACAATTAAGTAAAAATAAGTAAATAGTAAAAAGGAAGGAGATATAGCTATAAACTATAATCCCAAATAGGACTAGGAAATCCTTTTTGGGTTAACCTGCACAAGTTAACTTATTTTTTCCGGATTTTGTTGTTGCCGTTTTTTTGTTTTTGTTTGTTTGTTTGAGATGGTCTTAGTATGTAGCCCTGGCTGGTGTTGAACTACCAGAGATCTACCTGCCTCTGCATCCAGAGTGCTGGGATTTAGTGTGTCACTATGTCTGGCTCAATTATTAACCTTTTGATTGATTGATTGATGCTGGGGCCACTTAGCTGCTGTTGCCTCTGAACTACACCCTCAGTCTCCTCAAGCAAATTTGCTCTTTATTCTGTTTCTGCGTCTGAAGACCCTTCTACTATGAGGTATCCTCCTTGGCTCAGCCCATCAGAAACTACTCCTTTTCACATCATGTGTTGGTGGGACTCATGAGTCACAAAGACTTATAAATAATGTATTGATTTGTTGATGATGATGTCTCTCTCTCTTAAGGCAGAGCCTTGTGTAGTTCAGCTGGCCTGGAACTTTTGGTCCTTCAGCCTCCACCTCTCTAAGGCTAGGATCACAATGATGTGACTCCATACCCAGCTTTTGTAATGTTCTTTAAGGAGTTTGGGGTTTCTCCATGTAGCCCTGGCTGTCCTGAAACTCACTCAGAAATCTGGGTGCCCCTGTCGCCTGAGTACTGGGACTAAAGGTATGCACTGCCATGCCTGACCTAATTTGTAATCATTTACTTAAATTATTTTTAGCTGGGTATGGTGGTAAATGCCTTGAATTCCAGCATTTGAGGGACAACGGCAGGCAGATCTCCGTGAGTTCAAGGCCAGTCTGGTCAACATAACAAATTCGAGGCCACACGGGGCTGCATAATGAATCCCTGCCTTGGATTTATTCATTTTATATGTGTGAGTGTTTTGTTTGCATGCATGTTTGTGAACCACATTCCTGCCTGGTGTCCAGGGATGTCAGAAGAGGGCATCTGCCCCCCCCCACCCGCACACCCCCACTAGAACTGGAGTTAGAGATGATTGTGAAGCAACAAGTGCTTTTAACCACTGAGCTATCTCTTCAGCTACATTGTTTGTTTGTTGGTTGGTTTTTAATGACTGGCTTCCTTTACTTAGTTTCCCTCTCCCCACTGGTGTATAGTACGTGATACTGAATTACGATGCTTTCATGCATATATTTAACATCCTGTCTTAGTCAGGGTTCCTATTGTTGTAAAGAGGCACCGTGACCACAGCAACTCTTCTAGAGGAAAACATTTAATTGGAGAGGCTCACTTACGGTTCAGAGGTTTAGTCCATTTTCATCATGATGAGACATGGCAGCGTGCAAGCAGACCTGATGCTGGAGAGTTCTACAGCTCACAGGCAACAGGAAATGGACTGGGACACTGGGCAGTATCCTGAGTTTAGGAAACCTCAAAGCCTGACCCCCACAGTAACACACTTTGCTCCAACAAAGCCACACCTCCTAATAGTATCTCTGTCTGTGAGATTACGGAGGCCAATTACATTCAAACTACCACATGTACTTTGAGCATATCCCTCCCATGTCCCTGTACCTTCCCCTTTTTTCTCTGAAAGAACCACAAATGAAAAATAGCTTCATCTTTGTTTCTCTGAGACTGACTTAATTTGCTTACTATAATTATGTCCAGTTTTGACCACTTTCCCGAAGATGATGTTAGTGTCATTCTGCATGTCTGGAAAAAAATTCCTGCATTTTCTTTGTCCATTCCTCTGTAGGCAGACACCAAGGTTGGTTCCATAACTTGGCAAGGGTGGCTTGCTGTAAACACTGATATGCATGTATCTCTGTGCTATGTTCACGTGTAATCTTCTGGGTTAATACCCAGGAGTGGAATAGCTGGTTTGAATGATAGGTCTATTTTTAGTTTTTTGAGGAACCTCCATACTGATTTCCATAGTGGCTAGACTTGTTCACATTCTCACCAGCACTATGTAAGGTTCCCTTCTGTCCACAGTCTTCTGTTGCTATTCATTTTCTTAATGACTGCTATTCTGACTGGGATGAAATGTAAAATCCCCTACCCCTTCCTTCTCTCTTTTTTTATATTATAAGTTATTTGAAAATCTGGGCATCGTAGTACACCCTTGGAAGCATAGCAATTTGGAAGCTAAGGCAGGAATCATAAGTTTAAGACTATCCTGAACTCTACAGTGAGATCCTTTTACAACCTCCCTCCATCCAAAAAGGAAGCTCTTATGCACATAATAAATCTTAGAGCATGATCTCCTACTGCTCTTTGGCCATACAAGGGTAAAAATTTTCTCTTTTGAAACAAACAGAAATTCAGAACAGGAAAAAGGGAAAATGAGTTTAATATTTGACTGAAATCCTAGTGTGGTGGGAAAGGGAAAAGGCTGTCATTATCTTAAAACATTCCATCGATAATAAAACAATCTTGTGCCCCAGGAAACCCCTCACTCACTGCTTTGCTACCCACCCCACTTTTGTCTGGAACCTTGATCTGAGGAGGTCATGGGGGAAGCCTATGCTCCCCATCAGTACTCTGATTGCTGCTCCTCTGCCAATGGCCAGCTGAGAAGACCTCAGGATACTATCACACGCCTTTAATCCCAGCAGCACTCAGGAGGCAGAGGCAGGCACATCTCTGTAAATCCAGCCTGGTCTTGAGAGTGAGTTCTAGGACAACTAGAGCTACATAGTGAGATGATACACACACACACACACACACACACACACACACACACACACACACACACACGTATATCAAGGTGCTTCTAGGGAGCAATTTTAGAAGCATAGACCTGCATCCCTCTTGTCTGAGATTCTATGCCGAGGTCCCACTAACAACTGTTAACAGCTCATGGGAAGAGATGCATGTTAAGTGAGTGACAGCTAATAGAAAGCATCTAGGCCAACTTCCCTCCCACAGGGCAGCCCCAGTTTAGCATCTGGCCCAGGGATGGGGCCTGGGCAGGGCTGACAGTAAGGATGCCATCCTTCCCCAGCACAGCCTTCCTGGTGCCCACACAGCTCTGACTGCTACAGGTTTTCTGTCACTCAGCTTCCTCAGACAGGACCTGTGCCGAGCTCTGCTGAGGAACTCCAGACAGACTGGATCCAGAGAGCAGGCCCAAGCTTCTGGCCACTTCAGCAGGCCTAGGGCATGCACTTTGCCCTGGGTCATGGGACATCTATGCCCAATCCAACCAACCGCCTAGAGACTTTGTCTCTATAAAGCAGCTGGTATGATGAGCTCATACTGCACATTTCTAGCCCAGCTGTTTCAAAGAAGCACACTCCCACCCCACCCCTCATCCCCCCACCCCGTCTGTCCAGTAGACCAAGCCACTAGGCCCCAGGCAGCAGTTCGAGGCCTGAGGAATGTTGCCACCCAGTGAGCAAGAGAGGCCACTAGATCTAGAACTCTCCTTGGTGGTTTTCAGGATTTAGGGTGCAGCGGTCAAGATTCAGGCCTTCCTCGGTGACATTTTCCTGCCTCTCCTGAATAAACATAAAATGTTAATTCACATGGTGCCACAGTCTGTATGTCTTGGTTTTCTGACAGGCAAGAGATGTTTTAGACTTGAAAAGCCCAACTCTTCAGACCCAAGGGATGTAAGCTACCTCCTCCACCTCAGGTGAGCCTGTGCAGGCTAGAGGAGCATTTGGCAGGAAAGCAGAGCCCAGGACCATCTCTCCTGCCCTGGTGGCTACACTGGGTTCCTGGATCCCAATCCCAAGGGCTCCAGCAAGGCCTCACACTTCATGGCTAGTGTGAGAACTGAGGTGAGTATGGAGACATGGGAAACAAAGCTTGCCTTGTCCTGGGATGGGGTGGTGGGCTGTGCTGGGAGGGAAAGGGTGTGGTCCCCAGGAGCCCAATTATGACACTATGCTGCAAGCTTGATCCAGGAGGAGGCTGCATTTGCTGGAAAGAAACTCCCTTCAATTCCATTTTGGGGAAAGGATGGAAAATTATGAAGACGGTCTCCTAATTAGTATCCAGTGAGAGTCAATTAGCAGAAACCACAACAAAGCAGATCAGTGAGGAAAGAAATGCATCTTCTTCACGATCCTCCCAGCTTTGGGCAGGAAAAAGGGTGGCAGGGAGAGAAATAGCATCCCTTAAGCCTAAGTACAGGTCATTTAGAAGCTTGATGTACGGTCTGGGGGTGTGGTGGGGACCAGAGGGGGAGATAATTCAGACAGCAAATGGAGAGGGGCTGTTCCTGGTGCTGCTGAGGTTCGTGCCTTGCCCCATTCAGTGCTGCTCCCTGGCTTCCTGGGAGCAAACAAAAGCGATGACTCAGGCAGACAAGGCGGGTATAAGCACAAAGCCTGCTTTGCTTCTCAAGGTATTTGTATTAGTTATCTCTTGCTGTGTAACAAGTAGCCCAACGCTTAGCTGCCTAGCAAGCAGGTGATTTCTTCTCACAGGGTCTGAAGGTCAGGAGCCTGGGAGTTAAGTGGTAGGGTTTTCTGGCTGAGAGTCTCCTGAGGTTTCAGATAAGCTGTCTTTTAGAGCTATAGACTTCTATCTTCATAGGGTTTTATTGCTATGCAGAGATACCATGACCAACAGAAAGTAAAACATTTAACTGGGGCTGGCTTACAATTCAGAGAGTTAGTCCATTGTCGTCATGGCAGGAAGCATGCCAGTACACAGGCAGACACGGTGCTGGAGAGGTAGTTGTGAGTTCTACATCCAATTCGGCAGGCAGCAGGACGAGAGTGACATTGGGCCTGGCTTGAGCATCTGAAACCTCCAAGTCCACCCCTGGTGACACACTTCCTCCGTCAAAGCCGAACCTCCTACTAGTGCCACTCCATATGAGCCTGTGGGGCATTTTCTATCAAACCACGACAGCCACCTGAAGACTTGACCGGGACTAAGGAGCCTGCTCCTAAGACTGACATGACATTATATCACAAGCCAAACAGCCGTGAACTTTCCCCAGAGTTTTAAGACAAAAGCAGCCCTAGTGGACTAGGGCTGGCCCCTATCCCAGTGCCAGCTAGAGAGGCAAACAGGGGCAAGAATCAGAGAAGGGAATTTTAACCTGTGTGCACCCTGGAAAGAGGAACAGGAAACAGGCCCGGTGAGCTGAAGTCCAGCTTCAGAGGGCTGGTGGGAGCTTTAGGTTTGAGCAGAGGGAAGAGACTTGTCAAATTGAGCAGTTCGAGCCAGGTCTCATCTGATTGGGTGTCCCCAGCATTTCCATGCCATTCAAAGAATTGAAAAAGCACACAAAGGGCAACGGGCCCAGAAGGTTCCTTTAAAAGAGACAGTACAGTATACAGTGCTGGGGAGCATCAGGTTACTTTTGGGGTCTCTCTCCCCCCTGAACTCACTCTATAGACCAGGCTGACCTCAAATTCACAGAGATTCACCTGCTTCTGCCTCCCAACTGCTGGGATTAAAGGCATATGCCACCATTATGTGGCCCTAAATCAAGTATTTTTATTTATTTTGTTGATTGCTTGGAGACAAGGTCTCTTTATGTAGCCTTGCTATCCTGAAACTTGAGATATGGACCAGGCTGGACTTGAACTCACAGACTCTGTCTCCTGAGTACTGGGATTGCAGGTGCTGTACCATCACACCTGGCTCAAACAAATATTTTTCTACTCAATTGCTTTGGAGTCCAGAGGACAGACAAATCAACTGCCAGTCATTAAGAGACTTCTTGCCCCTCACATCCCACATATTAGTTGTTTTTCTAAAGGCTGGGATGAAATATCCGACAAAGGAAGGCTAAAGAAAGGTTTGTTTCCACTCACAGTTTGTGTGTGGGGGGGGGCAGTCCCCCACTCCCTGTCAGAGGAGGTGTGGCTCTGGAAATGGAGACAGCATTGCATCTACAGTCAGATGAAGCCAGTGCTCAGCTGGGTTCCTCCCCTTTCTTCATCCAAGCCCTGCCCCCAATATCCCTGGTAGTGCTGCTCAAGTGAGGCTGGCTCTTCCCTGCCTCCTGAGCCCTGTCTGGAATTGCCTTTATAGACACACACAGAGCTGTATTCCCATGATGATTCTACATCCAGCCAAGCAACACGGAAGACTGGCCATCACGTCCTATCAACTAACACTGTACATCTGCTAATCACAGATTAGTGGATCTGACTGCTATCATGGGCCCCAAGCTACTGCTGACCTTTCTCTCTGACCCCAAGACACCACCTTGTGCTACTGAGGGACATCACTTGGCCATCTGAAGACCCACCCTGTCCCCCAGGAATCCCCCTGCCTCTCTGAATAAGGTCTCTGGCCTGGAGTCTTCCCTGGGCATAGTCCTCTGAGAAGCTAGTCTATTTAGTGTCCAGTCCACTGTGAGCTACTGCCACCTCCTGGTCGTGCCCTGAATTTACCTCACAGAGTTGGCTTTGGGGCTCAGTTTTTCCCAGGAGTTTCTGTGGCCATGATAGAGGATGCCATCTGGAACAAAGCACAGGAAAGGGTATAGTCTGTATAGTCTTTTTTCTCCCCCCTGTGTAACAGTCCTGGCTGTCCTGGAACTAGCTTTGTAGATAAGGCTGGCCTTGAACTCACTGGGGTCTGCTTGCCTCTAGTCTGTGTAGTCTAGTCACATACACAACTCCAATTAGAGTTTCTATGTGTTAGAAATGAGTCACTTAATCAGCCCATACTCAAAGAAGTGATTTAGGTTTTATCTCCTCAAAGAATATCGAATAATTTTTGTATGTGTGTGATGTCAGGAATTGAACCCAAGGCCTTTCACAGGCTAAGCATACTCACCACCACTGAGCCCTACTCCTACCCCGACAACTTCTTCTAATTTTTTGTTATTGTTTATTTTTGTTTTCTTTTCTTGAGACTGAGTCTCACTGTATAGCCCTTGCTGACCTGGAACTGTCTATGTAGACCATCTATATTTGAACTCGCAGGAATCTGCCTGCCTTTGCTTCTTCCGTGCTTGGATTAAAGGTGTGTATCACCACAGTTTGTAATCCCCTTTAAATATTTAATACCTATAACTTATTTATTTTGTATGGCTCACATGTGGTAGTCAGAGGGGTCTGTTCTCTCCTTCTGCCACGGAGGTCCCAGGGATTTTACTTAGGTGGCTAGGTTTGGCAACAGGCACTATTACCCACTGAGACATCTCACCACACCTCAACACATTTTCTCAAATTACTGTAGCGCTTCTACAAACTGCTCCTCTCATCTTACCCCTGGTCGCCTGGGCAGGGCAGGGGAGGAGACTCAGCTTAGCCATGTTCGCCTGTCTGGAGCATGGGGCCTGATAGGACCTCCTGACCAGCACAGCTGATGGGAAGCCTCACCGTGACACAGCACTGTGGGCTCATCTCTCCCATCAATGTCAGGGTAGGGACATCAGAGACACTTTGGGTTTTTTGTTTTGTTTTGTTTTTTCTTTTGTTTTGTTTTCTTCGTTTTTTGATACAGGGTTTCTCTGTGTAGCTTTGGAGCCTGTCCTGGAACTCCCTTTGTAGACCAGGCTGTCCTCAAACTCACAGAGATTTGCCTGTCCCTGCCTCCCGAGTGCTGCAATTAAAGGCCACCACTGCCTGGCTAAATTAAAGGTTTAATAATCATGGTTGATACAGATATAACATGTAAAGAACTTATCTCAGGTGGGAGGGTAGGGGAAGGGGAGGGAGGGGGAACTGGGGTTGGTATGTAAAATGAAAAATAAATTAAAAAAAAAAACTTACCTTGTTCACTAGTGAGGAATCCCTAAGATATTATTACCATCAATTTGAAAGCCGCACCCCCCCACACACACACACCGCCAAGTTTATTTTCAGGTAGGAATATCAAAACAAATTTACAAAAAGGATGCAAACTAGAAGAACTGGAGAGATGACTCGGGAGTTCAGAGCACTGCCTGCTCTTCCAGAGGACAAGGTTCAGTTCTCAACACACACATGGCAGCTCACAACTGTTTGTAATTCCAGTTCCAGGGGATTCAACACCCTCGTCTGGCTCCTGAGGGCACTGTATGTATGTGGTATACATACATAGGGACAGACATACATGTAAATACTTGTAAACATAAAATAATTCAAAATATGTTTTTAAAGTGTGGCTGCTGACCTCTGACCCGCTGCGACTGGAGCATTCCCTGATCCTAAGTCCCACAGAAATGAGGAGAAAACTGAGGCTCAGCTTACAGTGGTGACAAATTGGGTCCTGTCCTGCCTCTTCCCTTCCTGCAGCTCAACCTGAGAGCTAAAGAGGCAGCAGGGATCATTAAGACAACCGGCTGCTCTTGTAGGGGATCCTGGGTTCTATTCCCAGCACCTACGTGGTGGCTCACACCTGCAACTCCAGTTCCGGCGACTCAACTCCCTCTTCTGGCCTCTGTGGGCTCCAGGCATGCATATAATACATATACATACATGCAGGCCAAACATACATACACATAAAATAAAATAATGAGAGAGTACCTTCTGTCCTCTCGGGACACCAGACACCTTTTAAGGAATAAGGTCCTGGACTCCTTTCGTTGGGGCCAGAGGAACTCTTGTCTACAGTGACTGAAGGAGTTAATGAAGTACTGAGAACTAGCCTCATTACCACTTCCCTCCTGCTAATAAGGTCTTTCAGTGGGAACACACTCAGAATAAAAAGCGCAGAAAAGCTATTACCTTGAAATGCCTGAGCTCCTACCTGGGCCAAGCCCTGGGAAGTCATTATGGGTAATGACGGGCTATTAAATGTTCTGGCTTAGCTGCATAACCGACTACTAGCAGCCTAAAGGAGAGGACCTCTCCCCCACCCCCAAGCTGGGAAATTAAGGGCAGTTTTCTGTGTTCTATTTCCTGTCACTGGGCTTTGCTCTCTCTGATTACCCCCAACTTACAACTCAATGTTTAGGTTCCCCAAGATTCCTTCTATTGTGGGGGACTCCAGAAGACTCAGGGCCTGTCTGATTCTCCATTTGCCTGGGAGACAGCTTTACTCACAGGCAAAGCTGAGGTCCTGTGGGGATGAGGAGGGGATACAATGGGTCCCTGAACTGTGGAAGGGAGGAGGAGGAAACGCGACATAGGCAAGGTCATAAAGCGTGCTGGGTTTGTTCTGCAGGCACTGGGGGGAGGTGGGGTACTGGCAGGTGGGAGGCCATGAAGGCTTTTGTAGCTCTCTGGACACATAGCTTCACACACTCTCATATTTTCAGGGAATAAGAGATGAGAGGCTCAGTAAGGACTCCTGCCCAGTAAGGCATCCATCCACTCTGTACGCCACAGATTTAATATGGCTACAAAGTCCCTCCTATGCTTTTCCTTAGTGGTAGGATCTATTGCCTCAACCTTCCCATCCAACTGGCTCTCAGGACTTCTCAGAGCAGTGAAAGGTAGCAGAAGGGATACTGCGTGAGTCCCAGGTGATGGGTTTGGGGACACACCACCCCAGGACAGGGCATCTGATCTTACTGCTTTAAGCTGACTGAACCAGTAACAGGTTTCTAGAAGCTTCCTCTGTCCTTCTCCCCAGTAGCAGGTCATAAAACCTAAGCAGGGCTTTCCTTCCTCCCTTCCTTCCTTCCTTCCTTCCTCCCTTCCTTCCTTCCTTCCTTCTTTCCTTCCTCCCTTCCTTCCTTCCCTCCTTCCTTCTTTCCCTCCTTTCTTTCCTTCTTTCCTTTTTTGTATTGTGTTTTTGAGACAGGGTTTCACTGTGTAGCCCTGGCTGTCCTAGAACTCACTTTGTAGACTAGGCTGGTCTCAAACTCAAAGATCACCTGCCTCTGCCTCCCAAGTGCTGGGATTAAAGGTGTTTACCACCACCACTCGGCAGGCCTAGCCAGGCAGTGGTGGTATACTCAGGAGGCAAAGGCAGGCAGATCTCTGTGAATTTGAGGCTAGTCTGGTCTACAGTGCCAGTTCCAAAACAGTCAAGGCTACACAGAGAAACTTCTCAAAACAAAGACAAAACCACTCAGGCTGTTTTCCCTCTTTAAACAGCTATTTTCCATCCTTAAACAGATCCAATCCCTCAGACAGTCCCCACATTCACCACCCATCCCTCAGGATCACAGCTCCTAGACATGATATACAGCCATCCAAGTCAGCTCTACATTGACAGGCTAAGATCAGCCTCCAGCTTTCCAGGGTTTGCCATGGTGGCCCTATTGCTTCATAACTACAGCTCTGTCCAGCCAAAACCCCTTTATGCAGTCTCAGAAGACTGGGAACTTCTCTAATGTCACAAGGACTAGGGAAGACGGTGCCAGCTTTGAGTAGGGACTTAGAGACCTGAGTCCCTGAGAGAGGCCTCCGGCTGCTCTCTCATACTCCTGCATGACATAGCTCTTACCTTCTGTGAGGAGAACACCATTTTGTTCTTTTTCCTGGAACAATTGCTTCGTGCTGTCTATCTGACCTGTGTAAAAATAGGATGAAATCTGAGCTCACCGCTAAATTGGACTAAAGCCCTGGTGGCGATTTAGACCGAAGCCTTTATAGCTCTGAATATTTCATGATAGTTGCGTTTAGAGTAGAATAACCCAGCATTATTTATTAATAGCTGGTGGGTCATCCATCACAGGTATTAATATATTTAGCTGCACAGTATCAGCCAAGGGGCATTAGCTTCAAGGGTCAAATCTAACCTGGCAATATGTAGTGATCTCACTCACTCAGGCTTATGACGAAACTTCCAGAGACTCATCGTGAACCTTCTGCTCACCATTAGGTAAGAGAGGGAAAGCATGGCCCTGGTCCAGGCCCAATAAGATGCAGTAGCTCTCTCCGGTTGTCATTCTGACAAGGTGAGATGCCTGAGGTACTTAACATAGAAGAAGAAGGTTGTTATTTGGTTGGTTTTCCAGCTCCTGGTTTTGAAGATTTCAGCCCATGATCAATTGGCACCATTGCTTTGACCTGTGATGACACAGCAAGGTGTGGTTTGCAGGAGCAAAACCAGTCACATGACAAAGCCAGGAAGCAGGAAGAGGAAGGCTCCCTTCAAGGGCATGCCTCCCCGTGACCCAAGCCTGACCGTTGCTCAGTGCTCAGTATCACTACCCTCAAGGCAAGATTGAACACAGGAAACTTTTCAGGACACTTACTCAAACCTTAGCGCCACCCTTATCCATGACTCTGCCGCATTTTCACCTACATGTGGCCAAGTGTGATCTTAACTGTGAGCCGCATCATCATAAGAAGGGTGAGTACTGTACAATATGATTAGAGGAGGGCTAGAGAGAGGGCTCCATCATTAAAAGCTTTTGCAGCTCTTGCAGAGGACTTGGGTTTGGTTCCCAGCACTGACAACCACTTGTTACTCCAGTTTCAGGGGATCTGGTGTTCTTCAAGCCTCTACACATATAAAAAAAAGCAAGCACAAATACACATTCATAAAGATAAAATTTTAAATATTTTAAAGATATGGAGAGAAAACTCATCTAACCTCTATTATAGCATATTGCTTTAATTGTTCTATTTTTATTTTTTTATTTTATTGTGTATGTACAAGAGTGGGCAAGTGTGTCATTGTGCACAGGTAGAGATCATAGGACAACTGTGGAAATGGGTTCTCTCCTCCGGCCATGGGGAACCTGGTCTTGATGACAAGTACCTTTTCCTGCTGAGCCATTTTGATGTCCCACTTGTTCTATTTTGTTATTAGCCACTGTTGATCACCTAACTGAGCCTAAATTATAACTTAAATTGTACAGCTATAGAAAACAAAACAAAACAAAAAACCCCCAAACAAACAAAAAAACCCACCTAAGTGTGCAGTGACAGGCTTTTGTTGGGAATCTTGGACTACATGCCCTTCAGGCAAGAGAGACACAGGTCTGTCTAAGTTTGGCTTGGAACCCTGGGTGAAGTGCTTCAACAATGGATGGGAAAGAAGTAAATAGGCTTAGTTGTACTAGAAGGGATTTACAGTGACCTGAGAGAAACTCGCTGGCCTAAGCAGCTCTCCTGGGTCTTGCTGGAATGCTATTTTCATCCCCTTGAGTCCCTTACCCTTGTCAGACCATTCAGCAAGCAGGACTGTGTGCAAGGACTCAAACTCAGAGGAACTCTGGCTATTCTGAGCAGAAAGGGGTCCACAGAGGAAATTCAAAACTACTGGAAGGACCCAAAAAATGAGCTACCTCTGCGGACCCCGTTCAACTGCCCAGCCTCTGAGGCTACCAGTACAATTATCAGTCCAAACTTGACTTTTCTATCGTTGGTTATCATACTAATGTGTTAGGCAACTGCTGGAAATCTATTCAGAGGAGGTGGGAGTGTTGATCCATTAGCACTAGGGAAGCTGAGGGGGATCTGGAGTCAAGGCCAGCATGAGCTACCTGAGACCTGAGATCCTGCTTTAACACCCCTCCTCCTAAAACAATCCATTCAGAGAATAACATAATATGGAGCCTAGTTTATTTTGCACTCATTTTTTTCAATCCTATTGGGTATTAATTTGAGCTATTATGTTTACATGAACGTGACCATTCTACCATGACTCCATCAAATTTGTTGTCTTTTTTTTTTTTTTTTTTCCATTAAGTGCTTTTAAAAAATTGAGGCATTGTTGTTGCTGTTGTTTGGATTTGCTTGTTTGTTGGACACAGGGTCTCATGTAGCTCAGGCTGACTCTGAACTTCTTTCTGCCTTAGCCTCCTTCGTGCTGAGATTATGTTTGTATGCTGCCACAGGTACCTAGCTGTTTTATCAGGAATTTTGAGACATGGTCTTGCTATGTAGCCCAAGTTGGCTCCCAACTTACCAACTTACTGCCCTAGCCTCCCTGGCTCAACCATGCCCTGCTCCTATTCATTCTTGAAGACATTTTTTGCTAGAGGTAAAATTTGTGTGGGGGGCAGGGGAGTTCCTTTCTTTCAGCACCTGAAACTTTTTGGTGAGAGCTGCTGTTGTTCTCTGATAGAGCCTGCTGTTTCTCTCCTGCTGTGTTTAAGACTTGCTCTTTGTTTTGGTATAGACTGGAGAGGGGTTGTCACGTAGGGGGGTTACTTGGTTTCTTAAAGCTTTAGGTTTATGTCTATTGCCATATTTAGAATAATATTGGCCAGTATTTCTTTATTTATTTCTATTTATTTAGTTTTGGTTTTTCAAGACAGGGTTTCTCTATATAACATCTAGCTGTTCTGGAACTCATTCAATAGACCAGGCTGGCCTGGAACTCACAGAGATCCATGTGTCTCTGCCTTCCAAATGCTAGAATTAAAGGTGTATGCCACCACAGTCCAACCTGATCACTGCTTCTTTAAATCCTTTTCCAGCTGTGCTTTCTTTCCTGATCCATCTAGAAGTCTGTTTCTCTTGGCCTTTCCTTGGTCCCTATGTCCGGCTGTTGAATTCACTGACTGAAATTGTGTGTGTGTGTGTGAATGAATATGTGTGTTTGTGTAATGTGAATATGTGTGTGTATATGTTTGTGTGATGTGTATGTGTGTGTACATGTGTGTGTATGTGGTGCGTGTGTATATGTGTGTGCGTGTGTGTGGTGTGTGTGTGTATGCTCTAAAAGTTTTCCATCTGGCTCTTTGTTTTACCCATGCTTCTGATTGCTCACTGAAACCCTAAAACGATGGCTGCAAATGAATGAATGCATTGCTTGCATGCATCAAGTTCCATTTCCAACCATGCAAAACCCAAAATAGAAGCCAATCTTTTGCCACAGCTTCTAGCATCTATGTCATCTCTATTTAAGTTTTGGCAATCATCTTGTCATCAGCATCAAGAAGATGAAACCAGCAACACCACCACCCACCCTACACTTTAGGGATCCCCACCAGTAAAGCCCAGCTCAGAGTTAAACATTCCCTGGGAATCTTATGCTGGGAGAGGGAAAAGCCCTGGGGGCCACAGGGGGAACTTGCTCCCAGGAAGCCATTTTCACACAATTCGGACAACTCAAGACCACTTTGCAGGAGAAACTGGAGCAAAGACAAGGGTGGACAATGGTGGGCATGCGCACCCTGGCCCAGGACTACTTAGTTATGCGTAGCTCTTGCCCCTGTTTAAAACTAAACCTCAAGGAAGCACCATTGTTGACTCCCCTCCCCGCATGGCCACCCTGAATAAAACTCCACTTCTCCTTTAGCTGGTACATTGAGCCCACCCGCCAAGCCTAGCTTGTGGCTGCCAGCACCCAGGCCCGTACCCTAGAAACTGGAAACAGTCTCATCCTATGGCTTTCTAAGTCACATTGTTCAATAGATTTAATTTACAACAAGATTTAAAGATTAAGCAAAGGTTAGATTTGAAGTAGCACATGAGTCAGTTGGCTTATCTTTAAGGAAGCTCCTTCTGCAAATGAGGTAAGGGTGGTTTTATGAGGTGCATTGTTTAGGTTTTAGGGATGAAAGAGAGTGGACTCTGCTCAAGTTCCAACTCAAACATTGTGGCCAAATAAGCTTAGATTGCTTGTCTTAACTTTCTTGTTTACCATGACTTTGGGCATACTATCTCTGGATGTAATTTCCATTGTATCAGCTGTGTTGAAGTTGTTGACTCTAAGACAACAGGAAACTAGATCCCAGGGTTAGGGGCCTCTTTCCTGTCCCAAATCCTCCCTCTTTTACTTATCTTGTCCCAGACTTTTCTCAATCATGTTGAGGCTTTCCTAGATCTTGGTACAAGTAATTTTTTTTTTTCAAGCCAAACCTTATCCAGCTTTATTAAAGATACTTTCCATAAACAATCATGGTATTTCAGGCAGGACATGGGCACACAATCATTAACAGTTTACAAGAACTTCCAAACTCCCTTCTTGTATGGACTACCAAAATCAGAAAGCCACTATAAAAACCAGTGAAGTCTTCATTCAATGCTTTGAAAAGGGGAAGAACTTAGCGTGAGGGTTGACATTTCACAATAAGGATTTGTTTAACAACTTTTCACAAGCTGACCCTGACTTGTGAATGAAATGAAAGCGGCAGAATTATCATTCTGAAGATCCACAATCTTGTCTTTAAAAGGAACCGATGCTCCTTTGAGGATAATCATCACTGCAAAGTCCAGAATGCCCAATAGACCAGCAAAACCAATTTTAGGAGGTCAGGTTTCAACAGGTCTCTGATTTTAAGGGAGTTAAGTCATGTTGATGGTGGTGGGGGGAGAGAATATAAAAATGAATTTAGAGTTTTCCCACACAAGGCATTCTGTGCCATGGTGGCCACATATGTCAACACCAAGACATCTCTCCTGAGCTAAGAGGAGACCTTTAAATTGTCAAGGAGAGTGTTTTCCATCAACCATCATCAATCCAGCTTAGGAGACATTTTGCTAGTGACACATGTTCCTTCTCCCCCCCCCCCAAAAAACAATGACGTGTTCTGTGTGCTAACAACATAGCTTTAAAAAAAAGTAAAACAAGATTCCCCATTTTTATAAAACTTGATACAAATTAGTATTTACAGTTATCAAAATGCACAAATCTCCCTTGGCATCTCCAGCACCTTCAGCTTTCTGTGCCTGGTCTGTTTTGGCGGCTCCATTTTCTGCAGGATTTATTTGCATCCTTGCCAGCATCTACTTTCCCCTTCTTCTCCCTTCTCTGCAGGGGCCTTTTTTAGGCTTGCCCTCTGGCTTTGGAGGAGCAGGTTTAGCAGACAACCTCGAGGATCTTCTCTGTGGCTCGTCCTTCACCTTGGCTTTATCTCTTTTAGTATCCCCTTCAGCCTTTATGGCGGCAGCGGCGGGGGGGGGGGGCGGCGGCGGCGGCGGCGGCGCTGAACCCGGGGATGCAGGTACAAGTGATTTTTTAAAATGTTTATTTTAAAGTTTGTCCATGGTGAGCTACTTAAAGTTTATTTATTCAGGATTATACATGTTTAGTGCCCACACTGAGTGAGTGTTTACACTGAGTGCCCACACTGAGACGCTTGACTTTAAATCCTGTGCCCAGTGAGGTCATGGCAATGTACATTAAACTGATAAATTGTTATTTAAGTGCACTGAAAATCAGGCTCTGGAAATTATTCCCCATTTCAGACTCAAGCCCGTTCGTCTCAAAATGTTTTCCAAGGACAGGGAAAGAGAACAGCAATACAGCCCGAGAGTAAAAGTGTCACATCCTTAAAATCAGAAGGCAAACCAGTGCCAACAGAGGTCACTATTCTATATTGAGGATATGAAAGTGCCTAGAGTGGAAAGAGCAGCCAGAGCTCAGCCATGGAGAGAGTCAGCTGGGAACTCCAGCTGACTCCCTGTTGGCTTCCCTGAGCACCCGAGTCAATGGCGTCACGCTGTGTATCACCTATCCCTTACTATTTATATTCTGCTTTGGATCGCTACAGACTTAATAAAGTTACTCATTCAAAAGCAAAAACATAAATCGTGTAGATCATTCTCTGCACTATGTAGAACAGTCACACTGAACAAGATCTCGGTTTTTCTTTTAGATAAATAGAGATTCTAGAACAATGGACTCTGAAGAATTATAGCTCTTTGCTACTGCCTTATAAATAGAGATTCTAGAACAATGGACTCTGAAGAATTATAGCTCCTCTGGGAGTCCCAGGCAGGAAGAGCAAAGAGCTCCAAGCCTTGGCTCAAGGGGTGGAGCTTTCTTCTCAGGAAGAGATTTCACAGTTCATAGTCAACGCAGTGGTTTCTGGGCTTTGAGTTCATCTTTTGCTAAAGCAAACCAGGAAAGGCAGAGAGAAACCAGGGGTCACTCTCATTTTCTTTAAGTGCAGATGGAGAGAAGCTCACCTTCCTTTAGCAGTTCCTGTTTCCTAATTCCGTTGGAAGATGGGAAACTGAGGCAGGTTTATGAATTTGAGTGCTCAGCGACAATGTAAGTGGTTTTTGATGGACACATGGACTTTGGGGCACAAGGCTCTTTAACTGTCCTGTTGCAGCATGCCTCTTGTGACACTGCCGTGGAGGGGGTAGGGAATTGCCACTGTGATATTGCCCAAGGCCAGCTTCCCTAGTCTCCACTGACACAGCTGGGAAGAAAGGATTCAGGGTCCTTCCTAGGCATAGGCACCTGCTGGATTTTATCTGCCTGGCTGCTGGCTGGTGGGGAAGTTCTAACTCTCCATTCAGTGTCCATGGCCTCTATCATTAGCAAGAAGTGGCTGCTCTCTCCTGGTAGGGTGAATGGAAGTCCAGCTTTTCCAGGTGGGAATATGTCAAGTAGGAAAGTGAGTTCAGCACTGCCCAGGAGGGTGAGTCTCATCCATCCTCTTGGCACTTCTCTGAGAGCGCCCTCAAAGGCAGGTTAGGCTGCCTTCTCATGCCCCAGCAGAGCTGCAAGTCCAGGCCTTCTGCCATTGGTGGCAGAAGTGGATGAAGCTGGGCTGGCAAGATGGTTTACGACCAAGCCTGGTGACCTGAATTCTATCCCTGGAAAACTCATAGTGGAAAGAGAGAAGAGAACTGACTCTTGCAAGTTGTAAAATACAAACAAATACATTTTTTCTTTTCTTTTTGTTTTTTTGATGGACACATCAAAACTACATATCTGTGTAGTTCTGGCTGTCCTGGAATTCACTTTGTAGATCAGACTGGCCTCAAACTCAGAGATCTGCCAGTCTCTGTCTTCTGAGTACTGGGATTATAGGTTTGCACCACCATGCCCAGCTAAAAATAAATCTTAAAAAAAAATAGTGTTATGAAATATATTTTTTAAAAAAGATTTATTTATCATATGTACAATGCTCTGTCTGCATGTATGCCTTCAGGCCAGCAGGCCAAAAAAAGAGTGCCAGATCTCATTACATGGTTGTGAGCCACCATGTGGGTGTAAGGAGTTGCAATCAGGACTCTGGAAGAGCAGCCAGTGCTTTTAACCACTGAGACGTCTCCCTGACCCAGGTTGTAGAATATTACTTTAACTATGAAAAGGTGCGTTACATTTGTTTATGCTGCATTTGTTTAACTATGTAAGATGCGTTGCTGTTTCACCTTGTCTGCTTAAGGCACCTGATTAGTCCAATAAAAAGCTGACCCACCAATATCTAGGCAGTAGAGGGGTAAGGAGGAGGAATCTGGGCTCAGGAGAAGAGAGAGGAAAGGATGAGGGAGAAAGGGAAGAAGATGTCAGACAGATAGACAGGCAGAGTAGGAATACAGAATGAAAGAAAGGTAAAAAGCCCTGAGGCAAAATGTAGATGAAGGGAAACGGGTTAAATGAAGTTTTAAGGGCTGGAGAGGTGGCTCAGAGGTTAAGAACACTGTCTGCTGCCCTTCCAGAGATTCTGAGTTCAATTCCCAGCGACCACACAGAGACTTATAGTCATCTATAATGAGATCTAGTGCCCTCTTCTGGCATACAGGCAGAACACTGAATACCTAGTAAACAATTTTTTTTTTCTTTTTTTCTTTTTCTTTTTCCGAGACAGGGTTTCTCTTCTCTCTATTGCTTTGGAGCCTGTCCTGGAACTAACTCTGTAGATGGGGCTGGTCTGGAACTCACAGAGATCCACCTGCCTCCTCTGCCTCCAGAACGAGGGGATCAAAGGCGTGCACCACCACTGCCCGGCATAAATCTTTTTTTTTTTTTTTTTAAAGTATTTTTATTTTATGTACGTTGTTGTTTTGCTTGCATGTGTGTCTATGTGAGGGTGCCAGACAATTGTGAGCGGCCATTTGGTTGCTGGGAATTGAACCCAGGGTCCTCTGCAAGAGAACTCAGTGCTTTTAACTGCTGAGTCATTTCTCCAGCCCCCAGTAAATAAATCTGTAGATGTAGTTTCTGTTCTACCTGGTCCCATAGCCATTTAGCCCTAAATAAATACACAAAGGCTTATATTAATTATAAACTGTTTGGCTGATGGCTCGGGCTTCTTATAGGCTAGCTCTCTCTTAATTATTAACCCATTCCTATTAAACTAACTATTTCCAAGTGGTCTTCCTTGGCTTACCAGACATTCAGAGAATGTCTGAAACTGTTACTCCTTCAGCAGCTACATGGTGTCTCCCTGGGGGCTCGCTCTCCTCCTCATCTGTATCCTGCCTGTACTTCCTGCCTGGCTACTGGCCAGTCAGTGTTCTACTCATCAACCAGTAAGAGAAAGGAGCATATACACGGAAGGACACTTCCCATCGTAAGTCTTTTTTAAGTTATAAGAGCTAGTGGGACAAGCATAGGATAAGGCTGAGTATTTCTAATTAGTAAGTCTCCATGTCATGATTTGGGAGCTGGTTGATGGCTCAAAAGAAAGCCTGTTACAAATTAGCCTGGCACTGGCTACACAGAGAAACCAAAAGAAAAAAAAAGTTTATGGAATTGTTGGATTACATAGTAATTCTGTAATTCTTTTTTTTCCTTCTAAGAGTCACTGTATAATTTTACACAGCAACTGTAGCACTTTACTTTTCACCAGCAATATTCAAGAGTCCCAGTTTCTCTACAATCAACACTTATTTTCTGTTTTGTTTTGTTTCAGACCCAGAGCCATGAGCCTGGCTAGCTCTCTACCACTGCCAAGTACACCCCACCCTGGTACCAGCTAATCTAATGGGTGTGAATCAGTTTTGGTTTGCATTTGTTTGATGATTGTTGATTGGAGCAGCACTCTATGTGCATGCAGACCCTATGTTTGTTTATCTTCTATAGAGAAATACCTACCCTTAATTTAATTTTAAATATATTTGGCAGTATACTAGAATTGGAATGACAAAGAGAAGATTAACATCCTGTCATGAGGGGGTTGGAGAGATGGCTCAGAGGTTAAGAGTACTGACTGTTCTTCCAAAGGTCCTGAGTTCAATTCCCAGCAACCACATGGTGGCTCACAACCATCTAAAATGAGATCTAGTGCCCTCTTCTGGCCTGCAGGGAATACATACAGGCAGAATGTTGTATGTGTAATAAATAAATTTAAAAAAAAAATCCTGTCATGAAAGACAAGAAAGGGTGACACAAATATTTGTGAAGCATTCCATACTTTTTTTTTTTGAAAAAGGGTGGAAGGTTGGAGAGATGGTTCAGAGGTTAACTCTGACTGCTTTTCCAGAGGCCCTGAGTTCAATTCCCAGCATCCACATGGTAGCTCACAACCATCTATAATGGGATCTTTCCTGTCATGCAGGCAGAACACTGTACACATAATAAACAACTTAATTTTAAAAATGTACAGAGACCAAAGTCAGTGGACCCTCGCAAACTCAAACATAGTGTAACCTGAGGTCATACTGGCAACTGAAAGTGATTCTGTGATAGACTTAGACTTGAGAACACCTGTGTATCCAGATCGTGCCTGTCTTCAGTTATAAGTAGAAACGAATTAAAAACCCATCCTCTTCACTAATAGCTGGTTCATTCTCTATACGTCATGAAAAGTGTTCTTTTGCCAGGTGTGTAATACAGCCTGGGTGACATTGTAAATCCTGTCTCAAAGGAAAAAAGGTCTTTTCTATAGAGAGAAACGTCTTTCAATTTCTATTTTTAAGGCTAGAGCTGTTTGCTTTGCAGTGTTGCAGCTGCTTTCAAAACAGGTGATTCTAAACTCTTCAGAGAGTTCTAGAACCTCTAATGGGCCTTATTGCCTGCAGCCATGTCTGCATGGGGACAGTTTTATCTTTTTATAATTTGACAATAAAATATTTATTGCAGTTTCTATCTCTCTGAGTGACAAGGAAAGGCTGTTTTAATTGTTGGTGTTATAAAGACTGAGCTGCTAATAGATACATACTAGTGATCTTTCCAGCTAGATCCTCCAATAATTAGTCTAATTAAATGAGCATTAAAAATGTTTGCAATTGTGAAGGTTAGTCCTTAAGAAGATGAGAAGGAATAACCCAGCAGAGGAGGCTGTGGGATTGGGATGGAGTGGATGTTTGGTTTGCACAGATGGGCCACGACTCCGATTGAAGTCCAGGGAGGGGGGAGCAGGGACGCTTTTGCACTGAGTGAGGATATTTGTCCCAGGACACTGTCCACAGAGACTGCATTCGCTCCCGGGGATTCTTCCCTCCTGCTTTTCCCCGGAGCAGGAGGGGCAATCGCCCGGTCCTCTCACAATGAGGTGAAAGGAAGGTCCCCACCAGCACTCCTTGGCTTCCACAGCACAGGATACTCAATGGGTTCTGTGCTGTGCTCCCAACCTCGGGGCGTGTGGACAGCTTGTGACTCTGGACATGCAGCGACCCCTGGCGGCTGGACCCACCTGGTGCTGCGACCTTCAGCCCTGCGGGGGAACACTCAACCTGGGCCACTTCTGAACTCTCCACTCTGAGTCTAGAGTCTCTTGATGGGGAACTGTTGTATAGATCAAGCTGGTCTCGAACTCATAGGGATTGGAGGCAGGTGTGACCATACCCAACCACTCTCGTTTTTATTGCACCAGTATTTACATTAGTTGAGATATGTAGAGGTAGGGGTTGGAATACATCTTGTAGGATAAAAAGTACTAACAAATTTAACTGTTTTACAAAGTACATACATTGAATTTGGTTAAAATTTAAGATTCAAGGGCTGAGGGGACGGTGGTTCTGTGATTAAGATCACTTGCTGCCCTTGCTGTGGGCTGGAGTTCAGCTCCTAGCATCCACTTAGGCACTGTATCCACTAACAGCTCAGTCTCTAAGACATCAACACTTTCTTGGTGGCTGGTGCCTTTAATCCCTTCACTAGGGAAGCAGAGGCAAGCGATCTCTGGATTTAGGGTTCCAGGGTTTCACTATGCAGCAAGTTCTAGGCCACCCAGAGCTACACAGTGAGATTCTGTTAGAAAACAAAAGAGAAGGAAAAATTGCTGGGGTTTGGGGGGGGGGGGAGCTGGACTGGAGAGTTGTCTCCTCCATAAAGACATCTTCTAAACCAGGAATGGTTGGCGCATGCCTTTAATCCCATCATTTGGAGGCAGAGACAGGCAGATCTCGGTGAGTTTGAGCCCAGCCTGGTCTCCAGAGTGAGTTCCAGGACAGAAAAGGAAAGGCATCCTCTAGAAGACCCAGGTTCAGTTCCCAAAACTCGCATGGCGGCTCACAACTGGTTGTAATTCCATTTCTAGGAAATCCTATTTGCCTTTTTCTGACTTCCTCAGGTACCAGGCATGCATGAGCACACAGATATACACACAGGCAAAGGAGGCACATATATAAAATAAAATTTAAATTAAATAAGTTAATTGGCTGAATATTGTGGTCACGTCTTTAATCCCAGTGTTTGGGTGGCAGGGACAGGCTGCTGTCTGTGAGTGACAGGAACTGCAAGGGCTCCTGTGGGGAACAGGTGTGGGACAGAGACTAGGGTAGTGATGCTCCTGGCTTTCCCAGGCAGGCCTGTTTTCTGCTTTTCCCAGAACTGCACTTCAGTGAAGTAACCTGGGACTAGGAACACGGTGGACTCCAGCCCAGGGCCTCCTTCCATGGGCAACCAGCTGCCTTCCAGGCACTGTCTGAGACACAAGTTCCAGCTGTCTTGGAGCCAGCATTGCTGTGGTTATCCTCTGAGTATCAGCCAACAGGTGAATGTTTAACTCTGGAAGCCCCAGCAAAGCACTCGATGGTCTCTGTGGTGGGGCTGGTGTGGGAGTATTACTACCCTGAGATCAGCACAGAAAACCGGAATACAGGTGTAGCAGTTGTAACAAAGGGTCATGTAGCTGGATGGAGGAGATGGCCTTTCTAACAATTGTGTAAAATGTTGCTGAACTGTGCAGCTCCAAGTGCCATCCTAGGCATTTGCTCTTAGAGTTCCACTAGAGCAAAACATAATCATCTTCCTGCCACAAACTTAGGGGAACACAGTTCATGAACCGTGCTTTTGAGTCGACTCAGCACAAGCTAGAGTCACTGGAGTGGAGGGATCCTCAATTGAGAAAATGTCTCAATAAGATCCAGCTGGGGTCCTGGAGCAGGGGTCCTAGGTCCTATGTAGACACCCTGTCTCAAAAAACAGAACAACAATAAAAAGCATAAGACTTCCATATTCCATTTTCACAACTATAGCATGCTTATTTTATTTATTTATTTTTGGGTTTTCAAGACAGGGTTTTTCTGTAGCTTTGGAGCCTGTCCTGGAACGCACTCTGGAACTCACCAGGCTGGCCTTGGACTCAAGGAGATCTGCCTGCCTCTGCCTCCTAAGTGCTGGCATTAAAGGTGTTCTCCACCACGTCTAGCTTCAAGTAGTTCTGATGACATTTTACTCTACTTCTACCAGGGCTTGTGAGGCAGGAATAAAGGAAATGAGAGAGTCTTGGGCAGTCAGCTGTTTTTCAGGCACTGTCTGAGATACAAATAGTAACTCAGCAATAACAGCTTCCTGTGAGACAGACAGCAACTTTCACAAATGATTTGGTCAGTGGTTAATAGTACCTTTTCGATGTGGCCATCAGGCACTTAACTTGCTCAGACAAGTCCAGAGACCTTCCAAGACAGGAGAAAATCCTGTGTGGGTTTTCTATGTATGTGTTTGTTTTTATATTTTATCACTATGTGCATGTACACTGTGTGCATGATATGTGTGGGGCCTGAGCCTCCCCTTCTACCACAGGATCTAAGGGTTGAATTCAGGTTGTCAGGCCTATGCAGCAAGCTCTTTTACCCTTGGATTTACCAAAGAAAATCCTGCTTTACAACTTTAAATAGACCATTCTGAAGCCACTATACATTTGAAGGTATTTTCTAAGACACTGTCTCTCTATGTGTAGCTTTGGTTGTCCTGGAACACTCTATGTAGATCAAGCTGGCCTTGAACTCATAGAGACCCCTCCTGCTTCTGCCTCCTGAGTGCTAAGATTAAAGGTGTGTGCCACTATGCCTGGTGAGATATATTCTTTTAAAAACTACTTTTCTGTGTATGTCTGTGTGTGAGTGTATGTGTGAATATATGGTGTCATGTTTCAGGAGGATCCCATGAAGTCCTGAAGATGGTGTGGGTTCGAACTCATAGAGATCCGCCTGCCTCTGCTCCCAAGTGCTGGGATTAAAAAGTATGCCACCACTGTCTGGGTGAGTCTTGTTCTTAAACACATAGTTGCCCTTCCTCTCTGCAGTTGCTCACAGACTCTGAGCTAAGCCCACTTTCTGAGTTCTGCCTGCTTTCCAAGTTCTAGGTTGAAACCTGGAGGCAGGACCTGCTGCAGAGATGAAGGAACTCTATTGGATTGGCTCTCTCAACCTGCTTTCTTGTGTGAGCCAAGACCACCTGCTAGAAGCGGCCCCGCCCACAGTGGGTGGGGCCTTCCCACGGCAATCTTTAATCATGAAATCAGACTGCCTCACAGATTTGCTTACAGACTCATCTGATGGAGGCATTTTCTCAATTGAGGTTCCTTGTTTCCTGATCGCTATACCTTGAATCAAGTTGATGAAAAACTAACCAACACTCCTTCCTCAGAAATCTCCACTGGAGCCTTTACCAGCATTTGGAACACAAATGAAGGCAGATTTCCCTTATCAAGGCCAGCCTGGTTTACATGCAGAGATGGCTCAGTAGTTAACAGTACATGTTGATCTTGAAGAAGATCCAGGTTGAGTTCCCAGCATCCACGGTGATTCATACTCATCCATAAATCCAGTTCTGGAGGATCAGGGATTGATGGCCTCTTCTAACCTCTGAAGGCACCAAGCATGTACAAGGTATACATACATACATGCAGACAAAACATACAGCAAAAGTTATTAATTAAAAATTATTTTGCATATGTATGTGTACATGCTATATTTCATGATCAGAGGTCAAAGGACAGCTTTTAGGAGAAGTTGGTTCTCTCCTTCTACCATGTGGGCCTGGGAGCTGAACTCAAGTTGTCATATTTGGTGGCCGTGTCTTTACCTGCTTAGTGATCTTGCTGGTCCTTCCCCCCCCCCCTTTTTTTTTTTCAAGATGGGCTTTCTCTGTGTAGCCCTGACAATCCTGGAACTTTGTAGACCAGGCTGACCTCGAACTCACAGAGACCCATCTGCTTCTGTGACCATTGCCACCAGTTGAACCTTCCTTTTTTTTTTTAATTAACAATGTTGTGACCATTTTATACATTTTTGTGATATATTTTGATCATATCCCCCCTTACCTTCGTGTCCCCTCCATCATGTTCTAATTTCTGTAATCAATCCCTTTATTCCATTTTAAAAGGTGTATTATCTTTATATGTGTGCCTGTGTGTGGGAATGTGCACATGTGAATGCAAATGCTCTGGGTCTCCTGGAGCTGGAGATACAGGTGTAAGATTCAGGCATTATGCTGGCCTGCCCCTGTCACCTGGCAGAACGCACTCCGCACTCAGGCAGCAGTCTGGTCAGGCCAGGGTTCTATGGTTGAATAGTCTGCATGCAGGTGCAAAGGACCGCTCTAAAAGAAAGATCCCTGCCCACTTACGCTGTCTTCCCTGCTGTCCCCCTGGGCAGACAGGGCTTTTCCTGTCTCCCTCTTCTGTCCTCTCTCTGTGTTCCTTTACCTCATTTCTCTTTCCTTCCCCCACTCCCCTTTCTAATAAAACTTCTCACTAAGCTCTGTCTGCTTGGCATGTTTGTCTTTCCGCCTAGGTCATCCTTGCCTGTCATGGACTCCTCTAAGGTTCACCACACGTTTTATCATAACAGGCACTGTGATCCTTATGTGGGTGATGGAGCCAAACTTGGGTCTTCTACAAGAGCAGTACCTATTCAATGCTATTCTTAATGGTTCGTTTGTTTGTTGTTGTTTTGGGGCTGTACAAACATTGATAAATACCCTGGATTTTAATAGTACCTTTTTCTTCCTTCTTTCCATCTTTCTTCCTCCCTCCTTCCCTCCCGTCTTCCCTCTTCCTTCCCTCCCTCTCTCCTTCCTTTCCTTTTTTCCTTGAATCCACCCTGGAATCTTATCCTGGCAAGTGTACTTTTAACAGTGAGCTAGAGTCCCAGTCCTGATAACCAAATAGGTGCTTCTGGGAACACATCTAAAGAAATTGTGGAAAGAAACAAAAGAAAGTAATGGAACTTACCTGCCTGAGTCAATTGCTGAAAGGAAAAGCAGTCAATAAGGAAAGAGAAAAATGCTTTCCACCTCAGGCTTCGGCTTAGAATGTCTGAACATTCCATTTCTGGCTAGCCGCCAAGGGCGAGGTATGTGGTGATGCTTAAATATTTGTTGAATGTGTAAGACAATGAATGCATAAGTGGAGATTCCAGAGATGGAGTTGGGCCAGGTTGGAACAGACTGGCCCATCTGGCTGCCTTATCCCAGCACTTTGGAATTCTCAGGTCAAGGCTGGTATCATTTGAACAACCTAAGCATCAACCAGCAACTTTGATTTGATTTACTGTCTTGAGGACACAGTGTCCCAGCCTCCTCCATCAACTGGAAGAAACATTCCAGCCCAGGCAGCTGATGGACTCGTCTACACTTGTTGCCCTTGCTTAGCCTCAGGTGGAGACTGGAGATGGGATGTGTCAGTTGGGATTGTGGGTGCCATTCAACCCTGAGATCTAATGAAACCAAGATGGTGCCACCTAGCTGACCTCCCAAGCCATGAGCTTGCTGACACTCCTCCTTAGCGTTGATCTTTTTCAATTTTAAAATGACCTCTGAAGTGTTTCTGCAAACACTACCAAACTGGGTTGGCAAACACTAGTTCCGTCATGCTGGCTCTTCCAGGTCACTATGGTTAGGAAAACCCAGAGTCAAGGCTGGCTTTGTCACTCACTGGCCTTGAGGCCCCACCCTGTAAAATGAGGGCAATAGTTGAGTCAAGGGAGCTCAGAACAGGCAGCCTGGAGGAATTGTGGACAGAAGGAGCCTTGAGACAGGGCTGGAGGCAGAGGCAGGGCTGTCTGAGCAGGGAAGGAAGGCTGACCAGTGTCAGGTGTCCAAAGCTGCCACTGGCCCTGCTGAGACTCAGGCTCCACCCACCAGGCTGTGTTCCAGAAGACACAGTGTCAACACAGCTGCCAACTGTCCTCTGGCTCCCAGGGCTGGTAACAGGGTACCAGACCCTGCTTCAGGAAAGAACTCACATCTGCCTTGCTCTGCTTGCCACAGGAGCAGGAAGTTAGCCCCGCCCCTCCCCTACTTCCAGATCCCCTGTGAGTGAGGGTCCCTGTGTTGATCCTATCTGTGAGGACTTGCATGAGGCAAGGCCTGGGAAAGGCAGTCTTAAAAAGCCTCTGTCAGGAGAGACAGGAAACAGGTGGGGGTGTGTAACGTGTACGGTTTTTCTGCCCGCCGACGCCCGGTCTTGTCCTGCCCCTGCGCCAGCCCCAAATAACACACAGAGACTCTGTATTTGATACAATACTGTTGGCCCGGTTACTTGTTTCTTATCTGCTAGCTCTGCCTTAATTATTAACCCATTTCTGCTGATCTATGTATTTCTCTTACCGGGGAGCCGGCGGCATACTGCTTTCTCCAGACTCTCCATCTTGGCTCCTCCTTACTACTTCCTATTTCCTCCTTGTCTCCTAGTCCCTCCTATCTTCCTTTCCTATTGGCCAACAGTGCTTTATTATTAACCAGTATGAGAAACATATACAGAATGACATCTCCCATCAGGGGTGGGCTGGGTTTGCTGGTCAGCCTGGTGTGGATAGTGTTGTGCCTGGAGGGCACCCTGAACAGCTCCTGGCACTCAGCCTCAAGTGCTGAGTAAATGTGGGCCCCTGTCCATATTCCTGCTGTTACTGCTCCATGCCTGCCATGTGTGAGCACTGTGCTGGACTCAAGGGGTTGGTTCAACAGCAAATAAGACAGTCACCTTCTACAGAGTTCATCAAAAGCCCTGCTTCTTTGGGGGCAGGAAGGTGGCAAACCTTCAGTATCCTAAGACTCCCAGTTGGCGTGTGAGCACATGTACACGCACACACACAGGCGTGTCGATGCCTAAGGAGCCCAGAGTGGTTGGGTCCCCCTAGGGCTGGAGTTACAGGCTGTTATGAGATGTTTAATGTGGATGCAGGAAACTAAACTCAGGTCCTTTGCAAAATCATTATGTGCTCTTAACCGCTGAGCCAGCTCTCCAGCCTTGAGACTCTCTGTTGTCATGTAACAGATTGTGGGGGGGCCTCATGCCGTATCTGTGAAGATTTTTCAGCTCCTTGTATAATCTTTGCTCCTCTCCTGGACAGGTAGGATCCCTCTAGAAGAGGTCTTCTGGGGAGCAGGGAGAGGGAGGAGCGACCTTTTAATTTTGGGTTCTTTTGGGTGAGAAAGGTTCTATTTCGACGAAAGACTTGAGAGAAGGAGAAACAAAAGACAAAGAGAACAGGGAAAGGCGGGGCAAACCAGCTGAGCCTTGCCAGTGCCTCCACGTTAAAGTATTAGCATCCCAAATGACACTTCAGGGTTGTGGGTCTCAGCACATCAGCCTAAGGCTTTCTAGCATTTTAGTTCCTTAACAAGTAAGCACCTACCGTGTACCAGAAGCCAGAGGTTTCTACCCATCGTATCTAGAAAGCTGTCTGTAGCCGAGGAGTTGAGGCTGGAAGTTTCTTTACCCACACACTCTCATTACCTAAGCGGGAGGTCAGCAGTCACAGGGGAGCCCCCATTAAGCATGACTGACAGAGACTTTCCAAGTACCTAGCTCCCCATGGCTCCTTCAGCAGGAATCCCACAACATAACCAACCTAATGCCAACTACCGTCAGGGTACAAAGCCTGGCTACAGCTGCATGAATTCCCCAGGGCCTGAAAGTCAGGAGTTTCGAGGGACCCCACAGAAGAAACCTAGATAAGAGTGTTGGGCGTGTGGTGGCTAATGTCCTTGATCCCAACCCTTGGGAGGCAGAGGCAGGCAGATCTTTGCGAGTTTGAGGCCAGCCTGGTCTACAGAGAGAGTTCCAGGCCAGCCAGAGCTATATAGAGACTTCGTATCAAAAGAAAAGGAAAGAAACCTGGAGCGAAGGGCCGGTCTGGTTTATAGGCATATGAACAGCCCCTTCCAGTCCTCCTTTCTCTAGCTTTAGCCCAGATGTGGTAGAGTAGGGTGCCCCCTTGTGGGCAAGATCCACCCTGCAGCCTGGCTACCAGGATCTCCGGTCCCTTTCTTTCCCTCTGCTGTCTCTTCCCTCCGGAGCTGTCTCCAGCAGAGTCAGGGGTCCTTCATTGCCGACTGGCTTCCCTCAATCCAGACTCTTCCTCCTAATACCTTGAAACATCTTCTCACCAACATTTTAAAATTCAGCATTTAGGCCAGGCAGTGGTGGAGCACACCTTTAATCCTACCACTACAGAATAAGTTCCAGGGAAGCCAGGGATGCACAGAGAAACCCTGTTTCACTGCCTCCTGCATCACACATAAAAATCCAACATTTTAAGCATTTCCAAGATTATGTATTAAGGTCCAGCCCTTTGTTTGCCCTCACAGAATCTCCCTATAACAAAACCTCAAGGAACCGGCCTGAGTGCTTCTCCAGGGCCTCTGCACCAAGAGGAAGGGAGGAAGAGAACCCAAAACAGAAGCGATGGTGTCCTCTGTCTCAGCTGGGGTTTCTATTGCTGTGAAGAGACACCATGACCATGACAACCCTTACAAAGGGAGGCATCTAACTGGGGTGACTCACAGTTTTAGAGGTTTAGACCATTATCATCATGGCAGCACATGGCAGTGTGCAGGCAGACATGGTACTGGCTATCTTGATCCAAAGACAACAGGAAGTAAACTGAGACACTGGGCATGCCTTGAGCATATGAGAGACCTTAAAGCCCACCCTCATAGTGACATACTTCCTTCAACAAGGCCTACCTACTCCAACAAAGCCATACCTCCACTCCCTGTGAGCTTATGGGGGCCAGTTACATTCAAACCACCACATATTACCAGGTATTTGATTACACTGTGTAAAGATATGTCAGGGATTCGGTTAATAAAAAGCTGAACAGCCAATAGCTAGGCAGGATTTTCAGGGCAGAGAGAACATTGGGAAGAAGGGTGGAGTTTCCGGGAGATGCTGACATACAGTAGGAGAGGTCACAGCCACAAGCCAAGTAGAAGCACACAGATTAATGGGTAAATTTAAAATATAAGAACTAGTTAGTAACTAGCCTAAGCTATAGGCTGAGCTTTCATAATAATTAATAAGTCAACATTTGGAAGCTTGCTGGCATGACAGAGAAAGACTCATTACAACACATCCTCCAAAGCCGACCCTTGGAGGTGACAGTTCTTATGTTATATGCTGTGTGGATTTTAGCAGCCAATGTTGATCAGCAGTGGTTAGTGTAAGGGAATATGAATTTCAGGGACCAGGGTTTCAGGCCTTCTAAGAAGCAAACTACCAAGCTATTTTTCCTTTCTATTCTTGTTTTATTTTAAGATACAGTCTCATATAGTCCAGGATGCCTTGATTGGTCGAGCAGAGGATGAAAAGATGGCCTTGAAGTGTTTATCATCCTGCTTCTGGAATGCTGGGATTTCAGGTTTGAGCCGCCATCTCTGGCTTTGCAATGACTGGGAATTATACCTAGGGCCTAGGGCATGATAGGTACCAGCTATTTTAAAGTGTTAGTTACAGCTGAGGTCTTTATCATATTTGTAATCCCAACATATTGGAAGATGAGGCAGGGGGACTGCTTCAAATTTGAGTCCAGCCTGTATTATATAGTGAGCTCTAACCTAGCACTGGCTAAAGTGAGACCCTGCCACAAAACATTTATTTATTTATTTAATGTACATAAATGCTTTATCTGCATGTACATCTTTATGTATGAGTGCTCTATCTGCACGTACACCTTTATGCCAGAAGAGGGCATCAGATCTCATTCCAGTTGGTTGTGAGCCACCATGTGTTTGCTGGGAATTGAATAACCAGTGCCCTTAACTGCTAAGCCATCTCTCCAGCTCCCTGCCATTTGTATTTCTGGGTCATCTTAACTTCTTTACTCATCTATTCTTGTTCATAGATGTGTGGGTCATTTCCACTCCTTTGTCCACCTCTGCTGGTGCACACACACACATTTCTGTCTTACCTGTAAGGAGATTGGATCCCATGGTGAGTAAAACATTCCAGTTTCAAAGGTAACATCAACTTGTTTTCCAAAGTTGACTTGTTTTCCAAATTGGTTGCACTGATTCACACTCTCACATGCATCTTGCATATAATCCTGTTGATGGACACCCTCTCCTGAGACCAGTGGTGGTGGTGGTTGGGGGCAAGGACTCAGGGACCTGGGAGGAAGGGAAGGTGAAGGATGCAGGGGCTGGTAGTGGGAGGTTCCCACTCAGCTTGGCTTGTGCCTGGAGAAGTAGGTGGCTGGCCCTCTGATGGAAGACCCACTTAAAGAGCTATATTTTTGTATCCAGTGGCACTTATGGGTCCAGAAAAACCATCTGTCTTGCTGAGGTGTATCCTTCACATTGCAAGGATGTGAAGACAATCCCAGCATCTTAGACATTCTTCCTTCCTCCCTTCTTCCCTCCCTTCTTCCCTCCCTCCCTCCCTCCCTCCCTCCTTGGTCTAGCCTCTCTTTCTAAAATTTAGTGTGTGTGTTTCAAGGCACATATGTGTGTGTGCACATTCCATGGCACATATTGCAAAAATCAGAGGAATTTAGAGAACCAGGTTCTCTGCTTCTATGCCCTCAGAGTCCAGAAGAGGAGGTTGTGAGTTGCCCAGCATGGGTGCTGGGAAGAGAACACTGCCCCTCTGTAAGAGTGACAAGAGCTTTTGACCTCTCTCTTTTTTTTTTAAAACAAATTATAATTTCTTTTAAATAAGACACCCAGGATGCTTCCAAATTTATAGAACAAAATGCACTTGAGAACTTGGTAGAAAAGGATTTGCAGTCGTTCCTTCCCGGAGCCGGCTTCCATGGGCTGGGTCAGTTTACCTCCAGTGCCTCTATCTCTGTAGTTTGGTCTTGTGATTGTCAAAGAGCTTCACCAGGGTCTCCATGTACATGGCGTGGTACAGGTGGATGTCCTTCTGGGTCGGGTGCTCCAGCCTGAGGATGGTGATGGGCTCACCCACAACAGTGGTGATAGATAAGCTTGGAGTAGGGCACCAGTCCCCAGGTGTCAGAGAAGAAGAGGCCTCAGTCATGGAAGATGCATGGGACCCAACCAGTATATATCTGGAACTTCTGGACCCATCAAGGAGCCTTCCTCTAAGATCACCTGCTTGTATTCTCTTCAAAGGAACAGGTGGGAACCAGATCAGCCCATGGCACAGGGACAGTTCTACAAAGCCTTTTTGGTTCCACAGGGTGTCTGGGTTCTTGCCAGGCATGGGTCTCAGGGACTCAGCTGCACCTCCCACCATGATGATGATAGCATTGCTGCTCCCACTCTTCGAAAGCAAGTAGTCTATGGTGTCTCAGTTGGCAGGGCAGATGCCTCCAGATGTCAAGTACTCCCGAAGCACAGACACCCGGAAGTTACCAGCCAGTGTAGTCAAATAGGGCCTTATGCCAGGGAACTTCTTGCTAACTTTGTAGCCTCTGTACTCAAGTTACAGAAGGCTCCCAGGCCCATGATGCCACGGTGACGGTATCCGAGGATACAGTTCCTGGTGGCCAGCAGGTTGTGTGTCTTCACCAGCTGGATGGAAAAGCAGTCTCAAAGGTAGCGCCACACAGCCCAGTTCTACACCCTGCTACCTCTCTTGGGCGTGTTCCAGTCAAATGCCATCCAGCTGAAGCAGAGCACAGCCATCAACCAGCAGTCGGCGCAGAGGGCAACATGAGGATGACAGTGCTGCTCACAAGGAACTTCTCTGCTTCAGCCTTCAAAGTTCTCGCTTGAATATTTGCTACTGCCACAGAGATCTGCGCCTGAGGCGGTTCCACCCTGCCTGAGGCCGTTCCACCCTGCCTGAGGCCTAGGCTTCAAGGCTCACCACAGCGGCCCTCCTACTGAGGGCCGTGGGCTGAGCCATGGGCTGCAGCTGCTCCTGTCCCATTCCAACCGCCAGCGAAGGCCCGGTATGGGCCTGACTCTCCAGTGTCATCCGTTTTCAGGGCAGGTGAGTTGTTACACACTCCTTAGTGGATTCTGACTTCCATGGCCACTGTCCTGCTTCAACAAGAGCTCTATACTGGCTGAGTAAACTCTGCAGCCCCATGATGGATAATTTTATGCCAACTTGACACAAGCTAACATCATCAGAGAGGAGGGAGCCTCAGTGGAGGAAATGCCTCCATAAGATTGACTTCAGGCAAACCTGTAGGGCATTTTCTTAATTAGTGATTGATGGGGGAGGGCACAACCCACTGTGGGTAAGGCTTTCCCTGGGCTGGTACTTCTGGGTTTTGTAAGAAAGCATGGCAAGCCGGTAAGCAGCATTCCTCATTCACCTGACTGCACCAGCTCCTGCCTCCAGGTTCCTGGCCTGTTTGAGTTCCTACCCTGACTTCCTTCAGTGATGAACAGTGATGTGGAAGTGTGAGTCAAATAAATCCTTTCTGTTGGGAAATTTAAGTACTTGTCCCTTACAGCTCTCTTCTTCCCCTCCCAGCTGTAGAACTCCTGTGCTCTCAAGGTTGAACAAACAAGGTTGTTCTCATAACTTTCCAGTGTGCAGTGCCGGTACCTTGATCCCAGGTGTGGGTGGTGCATGATTTCCTCCTATGCTTAGCCCATCCCCCGGCTTGGATATATAAGCCCATTACTCTCTGTAATAAAAGGCAGCAGCTTCTTCTTCACTTCTCGTGGTGGCCTGTTAAGTGTTTCAATCCCGACACCCTCCGCCAGCTCAGTACTCTGGCTGCGCAGGCGCAGCACTTTCCCCTCCAAGTCGCTTTTGGTTATGGTGTTTCATCATGGCAATAGAGACCCCAACAAGAACAAGCCCCATCCTTGTTTTCTTTTCACATTCCTACTCCCCTTCCTTTTGAAAAGTAGAAAGAAACAAACAACACGTTTCCAAGTTCTGATCTCCATCGTAATTAACAGAGCATTAATTACTTACCCACAGAAATGAAAAGCTAATTGCTTAGTGTAGAAAGAAGAAAGGAAACATGAGTATGAATTTTAATCTGGGCTGCTGTGACTGGAATAGGAATGAACTGCTTGTGCTTGGATCTGATAATGGGTGATGAGAGGGAGAACATCTCCTATTCACAGGTCATCTCTTAGAGAAGACTGGGAGGAGGAAGGGACAGAGTGGGCTTTGACCATCTCCTCTTAGGCAGGTTCAGGGATTAAGAAACGTGTAACATGGACTGGAGAGGTAGCCCGGTGGTTAAGAGCACTGACTGCTCTTACAGAGTGCCTGGGTTCAGTTCCCAGCACCTACATGGCAAATCACAACTGCCTGTGGTTCCCGTTCCAGTGGATCTACTGCCCTCTTCTGGCTTCCATTGGTTTCTGCAAACAGATGGGGCACATACATTCATGCATATACACATGTATACAATAAATAAGTAAAACAAAGAAACATCCCCTGGAACAGAGACCCTTGACAAATGACTTTTGTACTTGGCTCACCACTATTAAAGTGTCACATTGGAATCATGATTCTGACTGTGATGCTTTGCAGCTCAGGCCCCTCCAGGAATGCAGGATGAGTGCTGCCAGCCCTTCCCAGGACAGCCTGCACATAGTGACTGATCAACAGGTCACTGCAAAGTCACCTGGGGCTGGGGTCTAGATTACAGTGCAACCCAGCTTCTTCCTCTGTCCAGGAGTGCCCATTTGGTGATATTTAGTGATCATTCCTAACCAGTGCCCTCAATGCTTAGCCCTATCTTAGAGCTTCCTTCTTGGGGAGTCCCAGCAGGGAGGGTAGATTTGAACCTTAGGAGCAAAGTTAAGATGCAAGGAAGCGAAATACACTAATGAATTCATATTTCATAGTCACTGAACTAGACATTTCTCAAAAGACACCCAGGTCAGCCTGTCTCCCCAACAGTGGCTTCAGTTCAGCACTTGGCCCAGTGCTAGGGCCTGGGTGGTGGCCTCTGATGGTTAACTAATTGTTAACCTAGCATCACCTGAGAAGGAAGTCTCCATGAGGCATTGTCTACACTGGGTTGATCTATGAAGGATTGTCTCAAAATTAATTCATGTGGAAAAACTCAGCTGACTGTAGGTGTCACTATTCCCTAGGCAGGTGCTGCCTCTCTTCCCCCAAGGGTTTCTCTGTATAATAGCCATGGCTGCCTTGGAACTTGCTTTGTAGACCAGGCTGGCTTCAAACTCCAAGAGATCTGCTTCCTGAGTACTGCAATTAGAGGTGTACCTGACTTGCTCTGCTCTTTTAAAAATTGTTAAATTATTATTTATGTGCATGCACATTTTGCCTACATGAATATCTGTGCACAGAGGCCAGCAGAGAATAGCAGATCCCCTAGAACTTGATTCACAGATGGCTGTAAGCTCTCATGTGGGTTCTGGGAATTGAACCCAGGTCCTCTGGAAGAGCAGGCAGAGCTCTTAACTGCTGAGACATCTCTCTAGTCCCCCTTTCTGCTCTGAACTTACGGGTGTGACATGACTAGCAGTTTGAAGTTCCTGCCTTGACTTCTCTGTAAACTCCAAAGATGTAAACACTAACCTGGAATTGTAAATGGGAATACATCCCTTTCTCCTCTAAGCTGCATTTTGTTAAGAGTGTTTATTGCAGCAACAGAAATGAATCTATGTTGTGGCCCATCCTCCTCCAGCACAGCCCTCTTGGAACCCACACTTTTCTGTCCCCATAGAAGTTCTTCTATTGTTTTGTAGACTAGGACTGTAGGCAGAAGCAACAAAGTTCTATGTGGCTGCCCTCAGGACAGACTAGGTCTAGAGTAAGGTGGGAGCAGTCTCTGGCTTCCAGATGCCTTCACTGTCCTTGGTCACATTACAAGTTTTCCACTGAGACCTGGAGAGACAGGCCAATAAGTAAAATGCTTACATCTCCAGGATCTAAGTGAATAAGCTTGGTGTGGAGATGCAGTTGTTATCCCGGAGCTGGGAAGGCAGGGACAAGTGAATCCTGGGGTCTTGCTTGAGAATTCTAGCCAGTGAGAGAAATCCTAAAAAAAAAAAAAAAAAAAAAAAAAAAAAAAAAAAAAAGAAACAAACAAGGTGGATATCTGTTAGGAGTAGTTTTTTTGGTCCCATCACCACTCCAGCCCCAAATAACACATACAGACACTGTATTTGATATAAATCTGTTTGGCCAGTTACTAGTTTCTTATTGGCTAGCTCTTATCTTAAATATTAACCCATTTCTATTAATCTAAGTATTTCCACATGGTCTTATCTTGCCAGAGAGAGGGCCCAGACCTCTGTTCCCTCCAACCTCTCCATGTTGACTCCTTCCTACCACTTCCTCTAATCCTCTTTGTCTCCTAGTCCTGCCTAGCTTGCTTTCCTATTGGCCAACAGTGCTTTATTCATTAACCAATAAGAGAAACATATTTACAGAAAAATATCTCCCATCACTTGCCAACCAACCAAACTACTTGAGAATTCTAGCCAGTGAGAGAGATCCTATTAAAAACAAAACAAGATGGATATCACCTGAGGAATGACACCTAAGATTGTCCTCTGGTCTCCACACCTATGTGCACATACATGCATGTGCACCTGCACACACATGTGCAAACCTGCGTGCACGTGCGCCCATGCGCGCACACACACATTCATGCACCCTCACACACATACAAACGGAACTGCATGGAATCCTATATGATGGAGCCATGGGCTCACAGTAGAGTGACTACCCAGCACCTACACACTGTTTATATAAGCTGCCTGGTTATTGGTGGACTCTCTAGCTGGGGATCCTTTAAGAGCATACTCAGTTTGACTGCCTTGGTCTCTGAGTTGGGGACCAACTCTCTGAGATCCCTGTGTATCAAGAAAGTCCATGCTCTGCAAAGGAATTAGATATGTACAGGGACTCTCAGGATGATGCCTCTGGCTAAGCTGGCAGGCTCCTGCCATTGCTCTAACTCTAGTCACAGGTAGGTGGCACTATTCTACCACACCAGATACCTGCCCTTGCCTGTTGGCCAGGTTCACCAGGACCTCAGCTCTTTGTCTACATGGAAGGAGAGGACCACACAGGGTTCCAGGATGCCAGTTATGGACTGTCACTGCCCATTTGAAGATCCTTGTCAGGGAGATGCATGAGGGAATATCCAGCTCTCTGTGCTACTAACCCTTGGTGAGAAACCAGGTTTTGGGGTCCCTGCCCTGTTATAACCTGTGTGTCTTCTGACAGGCAAGAGTTGTTTTGGACTCTAAAAGCCCAATTTCTGCTGCCCTAAGAGATGGCGCCATCTCTACCCCCAGGCGAGCCTGTGCATGCCAGCAGGGGTATCTGGCAGGAAAGCAGAGCCCAGGACCCAGGGGCTTCATTAACTTTGTGGTTAATGTGAGAACTGAGAGCTGAATGGAGCACTCAGGCTGTGGGAGACAACACACCTTGCCCTGGAATGGGCTGGGTCTCCTTCTTGATGGGGTGGTAGGCTGAGCTGGGAGGGAGAGGCTCTGGGTCCTGGGGCACCAGCAGGACACAGCCCAGTGACCTTGGGCAAATAATTTATTATTTCTGAGTCTCAGAGGAAAGCAAGGGAGTCATGTTCTAGCGAGACACTCTTCCAACACCATGCTGTGAAGGAAATGGGAAGGATGCAGATCCAAGCTGCAGCAGGAGAGAGTCAAGCTAGCTACATGTAGAAGCATCCAGGCTGAGCATGGTAGTAGTGAATTGGGACAGAGCCTGCTGACCTCATAGCGTCATCTGTGATGCTTTGTCATACAGGCTGGAGGACTAGAGAAAAAAAAAAAACAAAACAAAAAAAAAAAAACAGGCCATGGCAGTCAGCAGCAGCACTGGGCATGCTGAGTGACACCAGTGAGGTGGCCATTACTGAGTAGGATGAGGGTGTCGTGAGAAATGAGTACCTTGAGGGACTGTTTGGATATGGTGCCTCCCTTCACTAGCATTTAAGTATTGGAAGTTTAATCTTCAGAGTGGCGATGTTAATAGGGGACCAGGTATAAAGACATTGGACCATTTGGGATGCTGTCCTGAGAAGGATTAAAGCAACTCTTATGGGTTCCTGAGAGTGTTGTTATTAAAAAGCAAACCTGGCCCCCCTCTAGCCACCCCCACTCTGTTTTGCCATGTGAGTTCCTCTCACTTTTGTTCTCTCTCCTTCCTCTTGTAATGCTGTCTACCATGCTAGGAAATAGCTAGGAAGGCTCTCATCAGGGACCAAGTAGATGGAGTTACCAATTTCTGGACTTTAAGTCTCCAAAACTTGTGAACTGAAAAATCCCATTTTCTTTACAAAACCTCCAGGCTTGTGTATTTCGTTGTAGTAACAGAAATAAGCAAGCTGGGAGATCCCCAGAAGAGCCAAGTGAGTGAGCATGCTGAAGGGGTAGAAAAGGCAGTGTTCTCATCTGGGTCTGAGGCTAGAAGGTAGTGTTTTTGCTCCTGGTCTCAGAGGCCAGGCAGAGAGCAGGGAGAAGGATAGGGCAGTTGACTTGTCCTGGCTGCAATCGACCACGCACCAGAAAGAGTGGCTGTTAGGGTTTCCAACCTCATTCGAACTCTTCTGAACCTTGTACAGCAGAACATGTCACCCTCTGGACCTTGGAGGCTCTCCCTAAACCATAGCTCCACCCTGATTCTAAAATAGTCCCCATCCTACCCCGTGTTCCTAGGTACCTATAGTAACCAGCTGTTTCTGGGTAGTTCACAAAAAGCTTCTCCAGGTCTTTGGGGGAAACCATAACTCTTCCCTGGGCAGAAGGGGTGAGGGCAGGGCTGAGTCGCTGCGTAGTTAAGGTGGATGCTGGGTTAGCATCCAGCCTCTGGGCAGGAGAAGGAACAAAACGACTTCCCTGAGAGCCTGCTGGTCTTACAACTACCATCAGCTAGCTGAATAAAGGTTTGAAATATTCAGCAAGCATCTGCAGAGATGGGTAGAAAAGCCCCAGGCAGGACTGGGCTGTGAGCCGGGCGTCTGCCTCACTCTGGTTGCAGCTGTTCCCTAGGATCAGGCAGAGCCGATGACCATGACCTCAAGACCCGGCTGAGGGGAAATCAATGTGTGCGGAGAAGTCTTCTCCAGAGACTGACAGGAGAGATGGTGAGACATAGTGGCCCAAACCAACACCCAGACCTATTTAAAGCTTTAATATTATAAAAGGTCTAGGGGTGCAATGGGCAAAGGAGGGATAAATAATTCAGAAAGAGAATGGAGACATTGCCAGTACTGACCGAGTTCATGCTGGCTGAACTGGCAGCTGCCCCCAGCCTCCTGGGACAAAGCGCAAGCAGCGACATGAGCAGAAGGCTTTGCACAGCTTGGCGGCTTTGCTTCTCAAAGTGCTTCTTCAAGCCTCACCTCCCTCCTCCCCAGGGCCCTGTGAGGTGAGGTGCTTCAGCCTGGACATGCTAACCTGCTTAGTGGACGAAGACTGCGGCCCAGGACCCCCAGACTACCAGCCAGGCGGGGACCCTTGTCTCTGTAGCCTGTTCACTCCTCTCTCATCTCTTTCCTCTCCCCTCTGCCCTGTGTGATCCCGTGAGGGGCACACAACATTGTGTAATCAAAACAAGACTTTGGGGTTTTGTTTTTTAATATGTATGATGTATGTGTGAGTGAATGAGAGAGAGAGAGAACAGATGCCAGCACTTATGGAGGTCAGAAGACAATATCCAGCACCTGTCTTTGTCTTCCACCTTGTTTGAAAGAGGGTGTATGCCGCCCCTCACTGGGTTAGCCAGCTTTGCTCTCTCAGTAGCTTCTGAGGATTCATCTGTCTCCTTTCATCCTGCCATAGGAGCACCGAGATTTCAGGCTCACACTACTGTGTCCAGTTCTTGTTTTTGTTTTTAATATGGGTTCTGGGGATTTGAACTCAGGTCATCATGCTTGTACAGCAAGTATATTACCCACTGAATCAAGACCTGTTTTGTGTGTGTGTGGGGGGGGGTAGCTTTATACACATGTGTGGTCCTGGGAAAGTTCTATTTTTTCTCTGGTCCCTCAAAGGCTTCACCCTTCTTTAGAATAAAGCTGTGAGCATCAGTCGCTGGACTGAGCCAGGTGCAGCCATAATGCCAGTTCGTGGGAGGTAGAGGCAGGAGGATCAGGTGTTTAAGGTTATCCTTGGCTACATAGTAAGTCCAAGTCCAACCTGGGCTGTACAAAACTACCTCTCTCCTCTCTCTCTCTCTCTCTCTCTCTCTCTCTCTCTCTCTCTCTCTCTCTCTCTTTCTCTGGATTTTTGAGACAGGATTTCTCTGTGTAGCCCTGGCTGACCTTTGAATTCACTCTGTAGACCAGGCTAGCCTTGAACTCAGAGATACATTTGCCTCTGCCTCTCAAGTGCTGAGATTAAAGGTGTGCGCCACCACTGTCTGACATCCTGTCTCTTATATACACACAAAATAATAAAAAATGAAAAAGAATTAAACTTACCAAGCCTGATACTCTGTTTCTAGGCTCTTTGCCTTGTGAAGGATTTGAGTGGAGGAAGGCTACTTCCATGTGATCCATGAGGATTTGTCTTCTGCTTCCTGCCTCCTCCTCTCAACTCAACCCAGGGAGCATGAGAGGGAAGTTACCCCTTGTCCTCTCTGCATCTTAGAAACTCATTTGGAAAAGAATCCATTTTTCTAGCTCTTTCTCTTGTCTGGCTGGACCCAGAAGCCAGGCGCTTATGCTTATCAACGTTTAATGAATCTGGGACCTAATTACTGAACATACTCACGTTAAAAAGGGCCTTTCAAGTCATGCAGAGAGCTTACATAGTCTGAATAAAAAAGAAAGAAAAGCTGTTATCTTGGAATGTCCAGGCTTCTACCTGAGCTGAGCCCGGTGAAATCGTTGTGGGTGATTAGAGGCTGTCTTCCAGTGTGGTACACAGTCTCAATCCTGTATAGGTAGTGATGGGAGGGTGTGTCCCTTCCAAGGCCAACTTTTAACTTAATGCATTTAGATCTCTTCTATCCTACTTTTTGTGAACATCCCTGGTTGCCCCCCCTCCACACCCCCACCAGATGCGGTTGCCTTAGCTTCCCTTTTGTTTAGCAAGAAAAGCCATTGTGGTCTGTGTATGCAACTGATTATTCTAGAAGCCTTACTTAAAGACTTCCAACTCACATAAAGCTGATGGCTGCTTCTCTAGGATAAAACTGAGAAGATGGTGGAATGTCAGATTAGAGTTGCTCAGGGTTGGGTGGGGAAGGGGGTAATGAGGAGGCCTAAGAATCTAGGATGATCTAGGGGTTTTTAGCTGAGCAGCTGGGTGGATAATGGTAACAGTTAAGATAAAGAAGATAGGTGGGCATGTTGGTGGCTCATACCTGTGATCTCTACACTTGGGAGTCAGAGGCAGGGGGATTGTTGTAAGAGAAAACCAGCTGGGATAACATAGAAAGACCATGCCTCAAAAAGAAGAGGGCTGGAGAGATGGCTCCGAAGTTAAGGGTACTGGCTGCTCTTTCAGAGGGCCCAGGTTCAATTCCCAGCACCTACTGAAAGACTTGAACTAGCAAAGAAATGAAATGAAGCCCAAATAATTGGAATGCTGGGCGGAATTTGCTAACCACCAGCCCTGAGATAGCAGGATACCAAGAATTCACACTGCCCCTCCTTGCTGTGAGTCAGCAGGAGGTAAATAGGGTCCTTAAGAAACAAAGAGTTAGCTGCAACTCCTTTTTGCCCAGACAAGATTAATTAGCACACCCCGAGGCAAAAGATCTGCTGACCCTAACAGCTAACATCGAGACCATCGGCCTCAAAGGGTCACATACTCAATGGACAGAGGGTCACACCCCCTCCCTAAGCTTGTGGGTTTTGCCTTTAAAAAACACCTGTGCCCGGGATTGGGGCTTCTCTCTGGCCTGTGCATTGAGGGAGCCCATTTGTGCAAACAATTCCTGTTCATTAAAGCCTCTTTCGTGTTGCAGCAACTGGACTGGACATTGAGTTCTTGGGGGTACCGACCGAAACTGGGAGACTCCTCATTGTGAGGGTCTTACACTACATGGTGGCTCACAACCATCTGTACTTCTAGTTACAAGGGATCTGACCTCCTCTTCTGGCCTTCTACAGTATGCAGCACACAGACATCCATGTAAAACACCTATACACAGAAAATAGAAATAAATACATCTGAGGGAGGAGGGAGGGAAGAGAAGGGGACAAAAGTCAATTTCGAAGAAGAAAGAATATTTAGAAAATTACATTTGTCCTGCAAAATAACATTGCAGACCCAAATATCTAACACTTCACATCGGGAACTCAGGGATGGGTGAGCTCTAGCGGTGTGTAATACACAACTGACTGTAGCCCTTCCAGAGACTGTATAGATGGGCCTGCAGATCTCAGCCCTGGTTCAGGGCTATCCACCAGTTGCTGGGCTGACCTGCTGTGCCTGGGAAGAAGCAGTGGGTGAGGATCTTCCGGAAGCCAGAAGCAAAGAGGAAACAGCCTCTCCAGCCTTCAGGTCTCCCTGTATTGGTAGACTCTAACAGGCTGCCAGCTGGCGACACAGAAATGTATCTGTGAAAGTCACCTCCCAGCCTCACCAGAGAAGGATGGGCTTGAAGTTGAGAGACATTAATCAAGCAATAGGCACATATACTGAGGTATCTGCATCGTGTCTGAGGCCAGTCTGAGTGCTGAGGCTTCCTCCCATATTCCTCCTAGGCATTGGATCGCTTAAGGGCTTCACACGGCAAATCTCACAGGACTCAGCCATCAGCAGAGAGAGAGCTGCCATGGTGGGAAGCACACCAACCCAGCAGGTCTGAAACCGAAATGGAGCTGGTACTAACTGCTTGGGAAAGAAGTGCCCAGGCAGGGCAGACGCTGAGTAATCTCAGTGGAGTGAAGGGTGATGAGAGGGAGCGAGGTCAGCACTCCCCACGAGGTGAGGGGGAGGGAGGAGCTGGGACTCTGCAGGGCTCCAAGGGCTACTTCTCTTTCAAGCTTCTTGTTTTCAGTCTCTGGCTGAATAAAGGGGGAGACAGGGAGGTCTTAGTGGAATTAAATAACCCTGCTCTTGCTTTCCAGCCTCCTCAGGTTAGATCTTAGCGGACCCCATCTGGGGCAAGGGAGGTTGGGAGACAAGATCAAAGAAGGTGAGGGCAGGGACTAGGGCAAGGACTAGGGAAGCAAGGCAGGTCTGCAAAGGTCCCTTGTTATTGCAATACCCTAAACATGGTCAGAGCATCATGAGAGCAGTGGAAAGCAGTTCTCCCCCACGGGACGTACCTACTTTTTTCTACCAGCTCGCCCTTCATACTCTGTCCACCCTCACCGCCTGCCAATCAAGACCACAGCCCCCAAACATGACTTACAGACTGTCAGTTATTTCTCTATCTGAGCTTAGCCTTCCCTAACAGAAGATTCTGGCAGAGTCACACTTGCTTAGTCATTTGAACATTAATTTGAGTCTCTATGGTCTAGACCCTTTTGCATGGCTCCAAATACTTCAAAGGCTTACAATTAGGGAAGGACTGTGAAAGACACCCTATTATACCCCCCCTCCCGTGTGTGTGTGTGTGTGTGTGTGTGTGTGTGTGTGTGTGTGTGAAAAGATGAGCACCGAGTCCTTCAGGGTAGTAAGTATACTGGGAACGGGACCTAGGGATCCTTGACTCCAAGCCAGGATCAGGCTGTAAGCTCATCATTTATCCCCACATAGCATAACTCCCCACCTGTAGGGAGCCAATTGCCGGGTCATCTTCCTGGAACTGTACTTCTGATATATACAGAGAAATGGAGATAACAGAACCAGTGTTCACCACAGATTTGAACAAAAGCTGTGATGACAGCTTAAGGCAAAATGCATTAACGTCTCTGAATATTTCATGCCAGGTACATTAGAGCAGGGACATGATTTATTCAAGGCTGATCACCCACCATGGGTATTCAGTCAGTGGGAAATTGGCTTCAAGGGGGCAATGTGGGAAGTTTTTGGCTCCCTAGGTACTTTTCCCTAGGAATTATAAATAAATCTTGTGTGGATGGAAGGTGTGGCCTGATGCTATCATCCTATCTTGCTCCGACCTCTTCAAAACTTTTTAGACATTTATCTATTTTGTGTACAAGTCGCATGGGTGGGGGAGGGGAGACCCATTCACCTTGAGTGTGTAGAAGCCAGAAGACAACTTAGAGCAGCCAGCTCTCTCCTTGAACTGGGTGAGTGCTGGGCTTGAACTCAGGCAAGTGTTCTTACTAGCTAAATCATCTTGCTGGCCTGTACTTTGACATCTAACAAAACTTCTAGATGGTTCATCAGGAGGGCCTGTGCATCACCGTCCAATTCTCAGAGTCCCACTGCCACATCTGGCGGTCTTCTCCAGCAGTTGGTAGTCCTCCAGCTTCTGCAGAGGAGTGAAAGAGTGAGTTGCTTTCCTGGACAAGGAGAGGGCTTGATTGATAGGAAAGAGAAATTCACAGCGGTGGGCAGTCCCATGCCTCTTGCTAGCCTGGTATGCTCATCACTGAGAATCTGACATTGGTCAGGGCTCTCAAACCCATTTATCAGACACTGTCTGTTCAGGAAACAGATGCCCCTACACGGGGACCTGGGGGACGGCTCAGCAACATGCAAGGACCTTGGCTCAATTGTAGCATAAAAACCCCAAATGAAAGCCCCAGAGAGCATACATCTGGTAAAGGTGCTTGCTGTCAGGCCTGGTGGCCTCATTTTGATTCTAGGGACCCACATGATGGAAAGGGAAAACTGACTCCCACAAACTGTCCTTTGATTCCACACATATGGTGTGGGTTATATCATCCACCTGTTAAAGGACAGAAAGAAAGAGGGGGGGAGAGGGAGGGAGGTGGGAGGAAGGAAGAAAGGAAGGGAGGAAGGGAGGGAGGGAGGGAGAAACATCTTGGAACACCTAAACAAGAAAACCAATCAAACAAAGACAAAATCCACAAGAGAACTGAGCCCCTAAAAGTGATTTGGCAGAGTTGAAGGAGTCAGTTCTAGGTAATTTGTGGAACTGATTCTGCAAAGCTATAGCTCTATTTTTTAATTTATGGCATTGTTCTGGTTAATTTACTATGAAGGATATTAGGAGTTGACATGAGGAGGAAGGCAAGACAGTTCAGTGGATAAAGGCAATTGCCATCAAGCCCAATGACCTGAGTCACAGAACTCAGGGAAGCCATGGAATCCACATGTTGAGAAATAAAGAAATGGCTCTGGCTCCCACACACTCATGGAATGTGCCCCCACCTTGCTTTGACCTCTACGCACACACACCATGATATCCACATGCTCACACTCATACAGTAAGTAAATTAAACAAAAAACAAAACCAAACTCTACATAGAAATCAGCCATGGAGTTAGGATTATGGCTCAGCTGGTAGAGTGCTTGCCTTCCAAGTCTGCATCTTTGGCTCAATCCTGAGGACCAAATAAACCAGGTATAACACACACGCTTGTAATTATAGCTCTGCAGAGGTGAGGCAAGAGGATCAAAAGTTCAAGGTTATCCTCTGCTAGCACTCTTGAGTTTGAGGCTGCCTGGGATGTATGAGATCCTGTGAAATAAAGACCAGTCTCTTCCCTTGCTCTCCATAGGGGATTAGTTGGTTCCATGATCCACAGGCAAAAGTCTGTGCATGCTCAGTTCTTAGAAGACACCTCTCTGTACTTCCTCTGTCATATTTGTTTGGCTCACATCATCCAAAGAATGTTATTCATTTGTAGAGGAACATGTCTGACATCGTATCTAGTCTACACTGGGAAAGTTGCTGGGTTCTTTATCATTCTATTTCATAGTACAAATTACGTGTAGGGTCCTTTTGATTTGTCTGTGTGCATATATGTCCAGTGCCCATGGAGTTCAGGAGTGGGTGTTGGATTCCCTGGAACTGGATGGTTGTGAGCTGCCATATGAATGCTGGGAATTGAATCTGGGTCCTCTAGAAAGAGCAGCCAGTGCTCTAAACCACTGAGTCCTCTCCAGCCCCAGTTCATGATTTTTCCATACAGGCTTTTTTCAAGAGGTTTATACTAGCTTATGTGCTATAGCCCATTATTATTGCTTTTTTCTAATTTTTTCAGAATCAGGTGTGGTCATTAACATTTTGTTGTACAGGTCTATCCGCTGAGCCAAACTACTACCATTTTCAGCAGTTGACTGGGACTGATCACAAAAGATCACAGCTGGGCCTGTTGACTTTTTACCTTCCCTCATAAAAAGAGGGATTGGGAAGCTGGGCGTTGGTGGCACACACCTTTAATCGAAGCACTCGGGAGGCAGAGGCAGGCGGATCTCTGTGAGTTTGAGACCAGACTGGTCTACAAGAGCTAGTTCCAGGACAGCCTCCAAAGCCACAGAGAAATCCTGTCTCAAAAAACAAAACAAAACAAAAACAACAAAAGAGGGAGTGGGGGGCCTTGGGGCATCTCCTGAGCATCCAGCCATCCCTCCTAGCCAGTTGTATGCAATTTGTCCTGATTCCATGTGATCCTGGAGACGGTCTAGAACATATATACATAGGGAGAGATAAGGGGAAGGCATTTCTCCTAACAGCCTTGGGAAATCATCATTCCTGCCAGATGCAAGCATTCCAGGGTGGGTGCTTTAATATCACCCATGCTCCTGCCTGTAATCTCTCACCCATTGCTCTGTAAATAAGCGAAATAAACTCATCGGTTCCCCCAGGAACTTTGGTGGAATCGTGCCTTGGTTTGTCACTGAGACCTTAGCGAAACATTACTTACCTCTTTCCCAGGAAAGGGATTTTAGCAACAACATGGCTTTCCATTACGAGGTGTAGAATGCTATTCTGTCTTTATTTAAAATTTCTCCCAAAGCCTGCGGTGGTCATTTGAATGAGAATGTTCCCCATAAATTCATTGTTTGAATACTTGGTCCTGAGTTAAAGGAGCTATTTGGGGAGGATTAGGAGGTGTGGCCTTGCTGGATGAAGTGCTTTGAGATTTTAAAAGCTTTGAGCGTTCCCAGTGCATGTTTTGCTTCCTGTTTGTGTTTGTGATGTGAGCTTTCAGCTGCTGCTCCTGTTAACATGCCTGCCTGCTGCTACACTTCTTCTATCATAATGGTGACAGACTCTTATTCCTGTGGGACCATAAACCCAAATAAATCCTCCCTTCTCTAAACTGTCTTGGTTAAGGTGTTTTATCACAGCAATAGAAAAGTCACTAATATAACTGACATTTCTACCACTAAAATAGTTTTTATTATGTTTTCTCTCTTTCTTTCTCTGTGTGTGTATCTGTGGTGTATGTACGTACACGTGTGTGTGTGTGTGTGTGTGTGTGTGTGTGTGTGTGTGTGATTGTGTCTGCCCATGGAGGCTAGAGAAGGATGAGAGGGGCCTGCTCCATCTCTCTCCCCTTATTCCTTTGAGACAAAGTCCTTCACTGAGCCTAGAGCTAGGCTGACTAGCAAACCTCATTTTGTGTTAGGCATTTGTACTCAGGTCCTCACATTTTCTCAGCTCATCTTTCCAACTGAGCCATCTTACATGAGCCATCTTACGAGTCCTTACTTTCTTCCTTCAGACTTGCCTTTTCTTATTCTTTGCTACCAAGATGCTTTTAATAATAACTTAAGAGACTGGTAGATTGCTCAGCACTTAAGAACACTGGCTACTCTTCCAGAGGGTCCAGGTTTGATTTCCAGAACTCACAAGGTGGCTTATGACCATTCATAACTCTGGTTTCAGGGGCTCTGACACCCTCTTCTGGCCTCTGCAGTCACTAGGCATGAAAGTGGTATATACACATACAGGCAAACATTCATCCACAGTTTAAAAAAATACTAAAATGATCTTAAATACTTAAATATTTAAAAACAGCCAGGCGGTGGTGGTGCATGCCTTTAATCCCAGCACTTGGGAGGCAGAGGCAGGTGGATCTATGAGTTCAAGGCCAGCCTAGTCTACAGATGGAGTTCCAGGACAGGGTCTAAAACCACACAGAGAAACTCTGTCTTGGAAAAACAAACAAACAAGCAAACAAACAACCCCCCAAAACCAAACCAAACAAACAAAAAACCATCTTGAAAACTAGCTATTTAAGTACTATAGATTTTAGTCATTGAAGTCTGTTACTTTTTGTTACTGTGGTTTTTGTTTGTTTTTTTCCTTTTTAGTTTCTTTATGTGTGTTTTGCCTGCATGTATGTACCATAAGTATGCAGTACCCATAGAGGCCAAAAAAGGGGGGGGGGCAACAAATCCCTTGGAATGGAAGTTACTGATGGCTGTAAGCCACTATGTTGGTGATAGGAACTGAACTTGGGTCCTTTGCAAGAGCAGCCAATGCTCTTAATTGCTGAGCCATATCTCTAACTTGTTAGTTTCTTATTAACTTTTGTTTGTTTGTTTGTTGAAACAAGGTTTATTTGTGTAGCCTTGGTTGTTCTGGAACTAGCTCTGTAGAGCAGGCTGGCCTGGAACTCACAGAGATCTGCCTGCCTCTACCTTCTGAGTGCTGGGATTAAAGGTATGCACCAGCACTGCCCGTCTTATTAACATTTTTTTTAAAATTGCATTTTATTTATGAGTGTGTGTGTGTGTGTGAGAGAGAGAGAGAGAGAGAGAGAGAGAGAGAGAGAGAGAGAGAGAGAGAGAGAGTCTCACTCTATAGCCTATCTAGCTACAGAGCCCAGGGTGGCCCCGAACTCCTGACAGTTTTCCTGCATCAGTGTTAGGATTGACTACAGGCATTAGACATTAAGCCTGCCCACTTATTTTGCTTTTTGCTATGCACACCCTCCCCACATTCTCTAAGAACTAGAAAAGGAACAGGGTTGTGGCATCTCCCCCATCCTACCCTGTCATCACCTTCTTCCTGAGGGTCTAGTTTGTTTGTACCAGGAAGTAACAGAAGCAAAGGAAATAACAAATAACAGCTCCCCATTAGTCATGTTTCTTACACTTCTAATGTGTTGCTTCTGGGCTGAACAGAAAGTTAGGCTTCTATGCACTGCAGTGTCCCACTCTGAAACATGGCACATTGGCATTTGAGAAAAGGTGATGTTTGGGGGCAAGAAACCTCACTTACACTGAACTTTCTACAAGGCAGTGATTGTGGTTGGAATGTGACTGTCCCACGGCTAATTACAATTTATCTTGGGCTGCCTTTAGCCTACTAAATAGTGACTCTTGGCCCACCTCCGGGTCTGACCTAACATCTTTGTGACTACCAGGTGAAACTTCTTGGGACTTTGGAGGTTTGCTTTTCTTTGAACTTCTGATTCTCCTGCCTTTACCTCCTAAGTACCACATTTCAGTCATGGCTGCTGTTAGGAACCAGGTAGTCTCTCCTCCTGCTTCAGTGACTCAGAGCCAGCAGCCACATTGGCAGCAGCCACTGCCAACCTTTAAAAGGTCCCTCCATCACAGACTGGTCTCTTGCTCTCTTGCTCTCTGTCTGTGTGTCTGTCTGTCTGTCTCTGTCTACCCTCTCTTTTGTTCCCACTTCTAGATAGCCTTTTGATCCCTCCAATCAATCTCTTTTTCGAGATCAGTTTCGTGGCATGATCTTTGCAGCATACCTTGGCCCTGAGCTGCTGAGGCGCTCCTGCTGCATAAACCCTAACAGGTGGAACTTATTTTTAAGTGCCCACAAAACTGTGATGAAGAAAAGCTGCTAGTTTTCCCTCTGCCTGTGAGGCCCACACTCTGTAATACTAACTGTAAACTTACAGACAATTGGTATGTTGTGAGGAAATGCTTTTCTTTTGCAGTTCTATGGGTCAAAGTCAGGGATATGTATGTCCTGGGAAATCACCTTACTGCTAAGCAACATCCCTAGAGGTAAAAATGTTGTCCAGTGGAAAAGAAAGATGCCAAGAATATAGTTATATTATCCCATGTACAGCTTTACAGTTAGTTAGGAGTCTTTCTCCCTCAGAGCATGAACGATAGATAACACATGTATGCTTATTGCTGAGTCATCTTTTAACTTTCTAAAAAGTGTGTGTGTGTGTGTGTGTGTGTGTGTGTGTGTGTGTGTGTGTGTGTGTAGGTGTCCTAATTTGCTTTTGTTGCTGTGATAAAATACTGACCAAAAACAACTTAGAAATGAAAGGGTTTGGCTTATAGGTTCATCATTGAAGGCAGGCAGGGGAGGAACTCAAGCAGGAACCAGGAGGCAGAAACTGAAACAGAGACCATGCTGTGTCACTGATTACTGGCTTGCTCCCCGGCTTGCTCAAACTGCTTTCTTATACCACCCAAGAACACCAGCCCTGGGGTAGCACAGACAATAGTAAGCTGGGCCTTTCTACATCAATCATGTCCCACAGACAAGCCCCCAGGCCAATTTGAAAGAAGCGACTCCTCCTCAATTTAGGTTCCTTCTTCCAAGGTATAACCAGTTGATAATAAAAGTAGTTAGCTATGGGCAGTGTGTATACATGTTTGCATTTGTGTAGGAACATATATACATACATACATACATACATACATACATACATACATACATCTGTTGAGGATAAGTTGATTTTGGGCATCTTTCTTGATTGCTCTTCACCTTGTGTATTGAGTCAGGGTCTCTCACTTGAGAACTAGCTAGCTAGACCTGCTTGCTCAGCAGAGTCACCGTTTATACCACCTGAGCACTGGCATCACAGGTAGACAACCATACTTGCCCTCACTTACCTGGCTGCTGGGGATCTAAACTATGGTCCTCATGCAAGCAGAACAGTGCTTTTCTCAATAAGCCCTTCATCTTTTAACCTTTAAAAAGTTATGCTTCAACCTCCTCTCCTCTGCACTTCTCTCTCTCTCTCTCTCTCTCTCTCTCTCTCTCTCTCTCTCTCTCTCTCTCTTTCCCTCTTTGGTATTTTGAGACATGGTTTGGAGTCATGGCTGTCCTAGAACTTCAAGTTGGCCTTGAACTCACATTGATCTTTCTGCCTCTGCCTCCTGAGTCTAGGACTAAAGGTGTGTGCCATCACTGCCTGACCACTTTTCATTTTCTTTAAGACCCCTTCACAGATGTCTTAGAAAGGAACAGCTCTCCCTGCAAAGGAATAAATGATGTGACTTATTCTGAAGCAAAATATGAGTGAGCATGGCCTAGGAGCATATATTTATGTCTCCCTAAATACACTGTTCCTACATGGAAGCAGTTTCATGGAGTTTTTATAGTACCAGAACAAAGAAAGTTATAAATCAAGGCATTTAAAAAAATACATTGGTTGTAGTGCCCGTGATATGATCTGTTCCATTAATCAGGCCAAGACCTAGAGATTGAAATAAAGAGACAAGACATCGGGTCATTCATTCATGGTCAGTGTCGGAATGCTGAATGCCATTTATTGAGGGGATGGAACGGGCTTAAATACTGACTTACAGCACAGTGGAAAATAACAGGATTTTCAGGCTTAGCTACTCCCCACGAGGTGTGTGTTAGCAAAACAGGAAGTGTACCAATAACAGCTTTGGGGCAAGGAGTTCCGGCCAACAGCTTCAGGCTTGCTCAAGGTGGATTGGGGGGTCCATGCAGGGCCCTACAATCAATGGAAATAGCAGAAAGGCGGATTATAGCAAGTTGGGAGATGTTTCCTATAACCCTCAGATGCTAGTTGATAGCATGCTTAGCTTTTTCACTGGCACAGAATAGGGTTTTGTTAAGTTAATATACCCCAGTGGTTCTTATCTGCTCAGCAGGAAGTTAGGTCTGATACAGAGGTGGGCAAGGAATAAAACTATAATCAGCTATTAAATCGGCAACATTCCAAACTCTCTCTGTAGCCAGTGAAGTTTTTAATCAATGGCAAGCCTAAGCAGGCAGATTCTTTCCTGAAATTGTCATTCATACAGAAAACTCAAACAGGCTACCTGCTGATGGTGAGTGGTGTGCTTGGAAAGGATTGTTCTAGTACATCTTTCCTGAAGGACAGGACATGCTTTCATGGATACTGTAGCACTCCTTCTATTATAGATTGAATACATGAGGTGGGCCTGGTGAGCACTCAGACCCCAGCCGTTCAGCCTTCCCTTAGTGACCCCTGCTTCCATGGCCTATTACTATAATGGGTACTCAGACCTTAGCATAGCTGTTGCCATATTAGAGGCTCCATTCTAACCTTAAACCCAGTATATAGGTTTCAACACCTGCGAAACAGGAACAAAGATTTAATCTACCAAAGGCCTAGCCCACAGTTCCAGCAAAGTCCATAAATGTACTAACCTTGCTGTCTGTGGTTCTGCTTTTTGCTAACTGAAGTGACAACCAGGATATGGTTTTGGTGCATAAAAGACAAAGGGATGTAAGGCTTTGGGCTGCATGATTTAAGAAAATTCTCCATGTAGTCTACTGACTGGCAATAAAGACTTTCTTTTGGGCTATAAAAATGTCCTTGTGGTGGTCTCTGGCAGGCATGTCTCCCACTATTTTAGAGGCCCCAGCAAGATCCCCAGGACCTGAGACACCAGAGGTCTTAAATCCCCTTTAGGGAAATACCATTAAAAACAGTTTCTAGGGGGCACACACCATGAGACATTCCAAGGCCCCCTGAACTAATTCATACTCTAGCTGTAAAGCCCCAGAAGCTCCTGAAGCCTCCACCCTAAAATAGGACATTTGCAGAGAGTCATCAAATCATCTCTGAATGACTTTCTAATGTGCCTTTTGAATAGGAAGCTTAGGAAAGGCTGGGCATGACCAAATTCCAGTGTCTGGGATCTGCATGAGTTGTCACCGATCCCCCTGGTTTAAGTTTGTGTGATGGCCACCTCTGGTTGTCTTTACTGTTTGCCTGTCTGTGTGTTTCTGTCTGTTGGTGGGAGAAACAGATCTAAAATGGTACTAGGAGTTAGTAGTCCAAAGATACCACTCAAGTGTGTGCTAAAACACTGCAAGGAAGGTTTGTGGAAGAGGACAGATAAGGCGTCCATTTCTTGCCCATAAAACTCTAGACCCTCTGCAAAAATCAATCGGCATTCTTTTGGATTCAAGTGACCAGTGAAGGATTTCTGAACCTCTAGATAGTTCAGACAGCCTGGAACGTAGAGTTTCCCTGAATTGAACAATGACTTCCTCTGGTGCAAGACCCAACCCCTGACTCAAGACTTGTGTCCTCTGGGTTTGTACAGGTCACCCAGAGAAACCCAAACCTACCTCTGCCTGTCCTCTCAGCATCACTGGAGGAAGTTGGCTTTCCCTCAGAGGAAGTTGATTTTCCTGTGTGCCCCAGTGAAGCCCCTGGCCACATCTGGTGAGGGGGAACTAGTTTCTTGGAAGAGCTGGGGGTGTGTGGTGGAGCAGACAAATGCACTTTGGCCCTAGCAAGTACTACCACACTGACTTCAGATTTGATTTTACCTATAGAGTGAAATCAAGTTCAGGTTCCCGAGCCCAAGGGGAGCTGAGAACCAACCTCATCCTTAAATCATAGAAATGGCCATTATGCATAATGTTCTCTAGAAACATTATGACTGTTCCTAATGAAAGAAAGAACAAATAAATTTGATTGGTTGGACTGAAAAGCTTGCCTTATATGTAGGTTGACAACTATGGAACACACAAAGAAAGTCCCTAATCTTTGATTCCTGATTGGTGAAAATTGCAACTGTAACTCGGCAACAAATGTTTATGGTTTTTGTGCTTATAAACGGGCTTCTGCCTCTGTTCAGGCCTGTCAGGAGAAGCAAGATTTTGGAGTCTTGTCCTGCAGTCTGATTGACCAGTGATCCTCTTATGTGGTGATTTATTAAAATCTTTGGAACCCGTAAGTGTTGTGTATGTATCTCTTTCCTAGTGGCACATAACAGGCTAGGAGTAGAAGTTTGAATAAAAGTGATCCCCACTGATTACACATACACACACACACACACACACACACACACACACACACACACACAGTCACCAGGGCATGGAACTTTTTGATAGGGTGAGAAGGATGAAGAGGTATGGCCTTGTTGTTGAGGAAGTGTGTGCTGGAGTCTTTAGGGTTTCAAAGCTGACCCAATGCCCAGTCTCTCTTTCTCTGCGAATTCAAATGTAAAGCTCTCATCTATTACTCCAGTGGCAGCCTAACTGCTTCCCGCCACGATCAGCATGAATTAGCCCTCTAAGACTGTAAGCAGTTTCCCAATTAAATGCTTTCTTTTTCTTTTCTTTTCTTTTTTTCTTTTTTTTTTTTTTTTTTTTTTTTTTTTTTTGTTGTTTTTTGTTTTTTGTTTTTGTTTTTTTGGGTTTTTTGTTTGGTTGCTTGGTTTTGTTTTTCGAGACAGGGTTTCTCTGTGGTTTTAGGTTTTGGAGGCTGTCCTAGAACTAGCTCTTGTAGATCAGGCTTGTCTCGAACTCACAGAGATCTGCCTGCCTCTGCCTCCTGAGTGCTGGTGTTAAAAGTGCACCACCACCGCCCGATTTAAATGCTTTCTTTTGTAAGACTGGAGAAAATCAACTCCATAAAGTTGTTCTCTGGTCTCCAGATCAACACTGTGGTTCTTGCTTTCACAAACACACGTACACATGCACATGCACATACACACTCTAGCACACACACAAATAATAATAATAATAGTAATAATAGAGCTAAAGTTTTAAAAATCTAAACTTTTAAAGTTTTAAAAATTATCTTTTTCATGGGCCAATTCAATCAGGAAGGGTGTGGAGTAACTTAAGAGATCCTTTCGTGCCAACTCAGGCCACTCTCAGGCCTATACATCAAAGAGACCCCTTGGAGGCCTGGAGTCAGGCTTCAGGGAAGACCCACAGGTCTGTGCACCTCTTTAAGCCAAGAAACCTTACCTTTCTCCAGCCTGTTCTGTTTCCTCCCCATCCTAAGATCCTGTTTGTCAAGAAGTATGAAAAACCTAAAATTACACACACCACCACTCAACAATCCACACCCCATGGGCACAGTTTCACCTATCACTGACTATGGTGTGCCTGGACATCCTTTCTGCAGAGTGATAAATAGCCCTTCACTACCTCAGCAGCTTGGTTGGCTTCCTGGGCAGTTCTGGTCCACTCAGACTAATAATTGAATCTAAAATTGGAGCTGGGAGGAAAGTGCCTTTTGCTTTCCTGTGGTCTAGGCATGAATTCAGTATGAGCTGACCAGGTTCAGGCTCAGGCGGTAGTGCCTCCAGCATTACCCAACTTAATCAAGATCTAAATGTAATCAAGATCAACATCTAAAGCCCTTTGCCCTTGGAGTCAACTTGCCTGACTTCCTCTTTGGTGTTTGATCTCTAAGCCTCTCTTTAGCATGCCAGGAAATGGAGTTGTTCTTAGTCCTAGTTGTCAACAATCATCATCTCCTCCACTCTGCCATATGTATTAGCTGCTTTTTCTTGTTGCTGTTAAAAAAAAGTACTTGACAAAAGGCAGCTTAAGGCAGGAAGGGGTTATGGGACTCAACGCCTGATAGAATGCAGCCTGTCATGGCCAGGGAAGCATGGGAGCAGGATTCAGAGATAATGAATAAGAAGGGGGGCCGGGGACAGGGGACGACTATGAGGACTATAAAATCTCAAGTCCCTACCTCCAATCCACCCACCCCAATGAGGTTCCACTCCTAGATTTTTCCATAATCTTCCCAAACCATCTCACCTGCTAAGGACAAGTATCCAAACATATACGCCTCTGGGGAACATTTCACACTAAAAAGAACCCCCCACACACACACATACAAAACTCATCCCTTTAGAACTGTACACTGAAACAAACCCTCTTTTCTTAAGTAGATTTGGTCATAGATCTTCTTGCAACAAAAAACTAATAAATACTCTGTGCTATCATAAATATATTCATAGACTCCAGACAAGGGCAAAAGGCAACCACTTTCTTCTCCAAAGTATCACAAGAATTAACCAAAACATCACAAAAATCATGTCTAGGCAACATACTAAAATTCTCCTATGCAACCTCTTGAGTGAGCCTCCAACAGTTCAAATTACTCTTAATACCACTGCCTTTCATGTTCCTACTAGTGTGGCCCATTGAGCAGTGCTTGAAACATTCCACTACTTTCATAACCCAAAGTACCAAAGTCTAAGTTCCTCCAAATAAACACATACTCTGACTTATCACAGCAATACCCCACTCCTGGTACCAACTTTCTATTCAGTTAGAGTTTCTATTGCTATGAAGAGACACCATAACAATGGCAACTCTTAAAAAGAAAACATTTGGCTGGGCACTGGTGGCACACACCTTTAGTCCCAGCACTTGGGAGACAGAGGCAGGTGGATCAGATCTCTATGAGTTCAAGGCCAGCCTGGTCTACAGAGCTAATTCTAGGACAGGCTCCAAAGCAATACAAAGAAACCCTGCCTAAAAAACCAAACCAAGCCAAACCAAACAACCAAACAAACAAAAAACCAAAACAACCCCCCCAAAACCATACACACACAAAAAAAACAACCATTTAATTGAGGGGGCTCACTTACAGTTTCAGAGGTTCAATTCATTATCATCATGGGGAGCATGATAACATGCAGAGAGATATGGTGCTACATCTTGTAGGCAATAGGAAGTTGACTGAGACACTGAGCAGTATCCTAAGCATAGAAAACCTCAAAACCAGTCCTCACAATGACACACTTCCTCCAACAAAGCCCTACCTACTCTAACAAAGCTGCACCTCCTGATAATGCAACTACTCCCTATGAGATTATGGGGGCCAATTACATTCAAACCACCATACCCAGCCTGAGGCCCTGGGGCTGTTCTGTTTGGAGGTCACCTTCCTTATCCTCTTCACCATGTGTTCTGTCTGATTTTGTGTGACAACTTGACACAGTCAGTCATTAGAAAGGAAGGAGCTCGGTTAAAGACATGCCTCCATGAGATCTAGATCTAAGGCATTTCTTAATTAGTAATCAATGAGGGAGGTCCCAACCCACTGCTGATGGTACCATCTGTGGTGGTTTGAAAGAAAATGCCCACAAAAGGGAATAGGGCTATTAGGAGGCATGACTTTGTTAGAGTGGGTGTGGCCTTGTTGGAGGAAGTGTGTCACTGTGGAGGCGGCATTGAGGTCTCATATATCCTCAAGCCACACCCAGTGTCTCAGACCACTTCCTGTTGACTGCTCAACACTCAGCACTTTCAGCTGTATCTCCAGCACCATGTCTGCCTGTGACCCTGTTGCACCAAGATGATAATGGACTAAACGTCTGAAAATATAAGCCACCCCAATTAAATGTTTTTCATTTTTAGGAGTTGCCATGATCATGGTATCTCTTCACAGCAATAGATATGTTAACTGAGACACCACCCCTGGGCTGATAGTCCTGGGTTCTATAAAAACAGGCTGAGCAGGCCATGAGGAAAAAGCCAGTAAGCAGCTCCCCTCCATGGCCTCTGCATCAGTTTCTGCCTCCAAGTTCCAGCCCTGCTTGAGTTCCTTTTCCAATAATGAACTATGACCTAAGCCAAATAAACCTTTTCCTCCATAACACATCTCACATTATCTTCCAAAATTGCTCAACATGATGACTCTCCAGTTGCCCATAGTGGTGGGAGTGATTGCATCCCTCTAGGGCTCGGGAAAAAGTTCAGTCAGTAAAAAGCCTACCACTTGAATATGAGGACTGGAGTTCAGTTCCCACCTCAGGACCATATACAAAAAGCTGAATTAGTGATTATCCTTGTCTCAAAATCCGAGGTGGATGGTGCCTGAGGAGCAACACCTGAGCTTCACTACAGTAAGGCCTTCTTAGGATTACTTCCCCCAAAACCTCTTTGCAATCACACTCATCCCTCTCTCTGATCTCTTCAGGAGAATACAAACCAAGACAAGACACTTTGGTTTCTGGTATTGGTATTCTAACTCCTAACCCTACAGGAGGCTTCAATCTGGGTCCACACAGTGGGTTCAGGGCCAACACTGTTCCCCCTCACCATGGAGTGCAACTCTTACCCTGGGCATCAGGCAAAGTCTCAGGTCAGTGATGCCCTTACCTAGCCCTGCTGAGGATTTGAGAAGTTTAGGAGTCAAACACCGAAGCCCACAGCTGGCACAGCCACTACTTGCATGGAAGGCATGGAATATACAATGCAGGTGGGAGTGACCCGCTCCCCCTCAGCAAGGAGGCTGAAGGAAACCTTCCTGGGGTAGGACTTGCTCCGGTTAGAAGTGATGGGAGGCTTAAGGACCAGCATTCCCATTCTGCAATGGACACTACACTAGGATCCAAGACCCTTGTCAATGGTACTTAGAGAGAACCTGAAGCCATGGGCATTTATTTGTTCAACTTCTTTCGATGATTCTTTTTTCTTGTCACTAATCCTAGATGAGTGACATTAGGCAAACCATTTAGGTAAAGGCTTTCTCTCCTCCTCCTTCTCCCTGCCTCTTGTGGTGTTGGTGATTGAAATAGGATCTTCTGTATATTAGGCAGGTGCTCTACCATTGACTTCCACTGGTAGTCCTTATCAGACATTTAATTTTATCAGATGTTTTATTTATTTGTTTGTTTGTTTTTGTTTGGTGTGCGTATTCTATGGTACACATGAAGAGGTCAGAAGATAAGTTGCAGGAGTCGGTTCTCTCATTCCACCTTGTGGATCCTAGGACTCAAATTTGTCCTAGGCTTGGTGGCAAGTACCTTTGCCACTGGACCATCTTACTGGCTCCCAGATGTTCACTTCTAATGCTGAGAAAGCTAGGAAAGGGTTTGTGGATATTTGCCAGCCTAGATTAGTCTTAAATTGTCAGCTGGCAAAGGGAACATGTCTTCAGCAGCAGGAACAGTACATGAACAGATTGGGAGGGAAGAGAGCCCACGGCAGGGGTCTGCAGCTGCTTCCACACTGGGGCCTCTCTGAGCAGCTTATTGCTCTGTGCTGGCCCTTGGCTTCTGCACTTGGCTTGACTTCTTAAGTGACTAGATAGAACTAGATATAACAGCAACTATGAATGTGTGGTGGATGAAGTGCTAGAAATGTGAGAGGTTAGAGAGTGAGAATAACAAACGTATCCCACCCATCACTGGGAAAGTAGATGGTAGCAGGAGCACTGGGAAAGTAGATGGTAGCAGGAGAGAGATGCATGGGGCTGTCCTCCATTCTTACTGAAGTGCCCAGTGTGGTTGGAAAGACTACATTAGACTGAGCAGTAGTAAACAGGATTCTGAGCAATGAAGCTGGGTTGTGGGGCAGCTGACCAGACTTTCCTTACAGTGTCTGTCTGTCTGTTTGTTTTAGACAGGGTTTTACTATGTAGCCCTGGCTGTCCTGGAACTGACTCTGTAGACCAGGCTGACCTCAAACTGACAGGGATCCACCTGCCTCTGCCACCCAAATTCTGTGTGCCACCACACCTGGCCCTGATGAAGTATCTTTAAAGTTGGCTTTGCTGTTGTTTTGAGACAAGACATTATGTATTGCAGCAGTTTGACCTCAAACCTGGTGTGTAGCTGAGGCTTGACTCTTAGTCTTCATCCTTTGGCCTCTGCCTCTGTGATGTCTAACCTTGGTTGTGATTTTGACAGACATGGGAAGAGTGAACTTCAATTAAGGAGTTGCCTCCATCAAATTGACTTGTGGGCATGTCTGTGGGACATTTTATTGATTGCTAATTGATGTAGGAAGGTCTTCGATCACTGTGGATGTACTGTCCCTAGGCAGGTGTGTAAGAAAAGTTGCTGAGCAAGCCAAAGGAAGCAAGCCAGTAGGCAGTGTTCCTCCATGGCCTGTTTCAATTCCTGTCCTGACTCTCCTCAATGATGGGTTGTGACTGGAAGTGTAAAATGAAGATATAGACCTTCCCTCCTCTAAGTTTCCTTTGGTCATGGTGTTCATCATAGTAATAGGAAAAGTAGAACAGCCTCCTGTGTGCTTGGATTGCAGGCCTGCCCTGCCACACCCAGCTCTTCCAAGTGTCTTGTTCAGCCTGGCTTTATAGAGGTGTGCTTCATGCTAGGCACTTTCTCAGATGCTGGGAACACATTGCTGAGTGGGAAAGGCAGCTTCTGTAGGACAGATGGGAAATAGCCCCATCTCTATTTCATTTCCATTTCATGCCACATTCACAGCAGCCACAGGGAGTAGACCAATACAAGATTCCCACCTTCTGATTTGTTAATTTAAGGAAACTGAGGCCCAGAGATGAAAACACTCCTAGTCGGATACAAAGTCACAACTGTATCATGATTGAACAAGGATCCATACTAAAGTTCACTCTGACTCCCTTCCGGGCATGGTCCTTCCAAATTAAAAAAAAATTACTTATTTGTTTATTTAAGTTGTATAGTTATTTTTGTTTGCATGTACATGCACTACTTGCATGCCTGGTACCTGAAGAAGGCATTGGATTCCCCTGGATCTGGAGCTGGAGTTACAGGAAGTTATGAGTCACCATGTGAGTGGTAAGAATAGAACCCAGGTCAGCTAGAAAAACAACCAGTATTCTTAACCAGTGAGCTATCTCTCCAGCCATGGTGCTGTGTGTGTGTGTGTGTGTGTGTGTGTGTGTGTGTGTGTGTGTGTGTGTGTCTTAGTTAGGGTTTCTATTGCTGACAGCCTGGTGCTGTGTGTGTGTGTGTGTGTGTGTGTGTGTGTGTGTCTTAGTTAGGGTTTCTATTGCTGTGATAAAACACCATGACCAAAAAGTAAGTTGAGGAGGAAAGGGTTTGTCTATCACTGAAGGAAATCAGGACAGGAACTCAAACAGGGCAGGAGCCCAGAAGAAGGTCCTGATGCAGATGCCATGGATGGGTGCTGCTTACTGGCTTGCTCTCCATGACTTGCTCAGCCTAGATTTTTATGGAACTCAGGACCAGCAGCTAAGGGATGGTGCCACCCACCCACCATGGGATCACTAATTGAGAAAATGCCCTGTAGCTGGATCTCATCAAGACATTTCCTCTGATGACTCTAACTTATGCCAAGTTGACACACAAAACTAGCTAGTGCCATCTATATATGTATATGTCTATAGCTATGTATATATGTATGTCAGAGGGCAACTTTCAGGAGCTGGTCCTCTCCTTCTGCCATTCCATCCAGGAATCAAACTCAGGTCATCAGGCTTGGACAACAAGCACTTTTAACCTGTTGAGCCATCTCACTAGTCCCCAGTCATTGTCCTTCAGTAGAGACCAACAGTATGCAGATCTCCAGGTCCACCAGGGTTAGAATAAAGGACATCAGTAGTGCCTCTGTGTCAGATGGAGGAACCAGTCTCAAGCAGCAGAGGTGGGAGGAATAGATAGTTGAGCTGCGCTGTTTGCAGACCTGAATGCAAGAGGCTTTCATTTTCCATGTCAACTGCCACCTACTGTGTCATGGTCAGTTTTCATCTTCGGCTTGAACAAATTAAATAAATCACCATGGTGACATACCTGTGGGTGTGTCTATGAGGCTATTTCTATAAAGGTTTTACAGAGGAGGGAAGACCCACCCCAGATGTTCCAGACTGAATCCGGAGTAGAAAGAGGGTTGAGTACCAGCATTTCTCTTTCTCTCTCCTTCCTGACTGTGGATGCAATGTGACCAAGCTTCTGGTGCCATTCTGTTTCCACAGACCGTGGGACCCTCAAATTGTGGGACCTTCAAACTTTCTTCCTTAAGTTGTTTTGTTATGCATCCCATCACAGCGATGAAAAAAGTAACTAATACACATCACCTGCAGGAAACTCAGATTTCCCAGACACTAGTAATTGATTCCAAAAGGGAAGAATGCAGCAATGGGGTCCCTGGCTGTCTAATTACCTTCATGGTTCTCATCTGCTTCCTCTGTGCCTGGAAGTTAGAAGATGGTGGGACAAAAAGAAGCTACAGACAGACTGCTGCTGAGCTAAAGGTTGTTCATTGAATTTCCCCTTCTAGCTGTGGGCTTTGGGGGCTGGGGAGAAATGTTGCCAAGGGCTCTGATGAAATTCAAACAGCTGTGGGCAGTGGCTTTAACTGGGCACTGAGGGTAATCAGTAATCCATCATTTCATCAGGCTGAGCCAGATGTTGGGTGGTGGGGTAAAGGCTTTGCTAGGAGGGTGGAACGACAGGAGATTAGCAGCCTCTCTTCCGGGGTGGGAAGCACAAGTGTCCATGCACTGTGGGAGAGTCTAGGCCAGGGTCAGGGTGATGACTGTGGGATCCCCTGTCTGAATATCCAGACCCTTCATTAGGAACCTCACTACCCCACTCATTCACCAGCCTAGCAAGTCCTGAGCCCTGACCAAGAGCCAGATGCTGTTCCCTGTGCTAAGAAACAGTAAGTGAGACACAGTGTTTGGAATCCAGGACCTTCAGGTATAGAAGGAGCGAGACAGACAGGTGAATAAGGAGCTGAACCTTCCCTGAAATGCTGTGTTATGTATGCAGAAGCAATGGTCTGTTCTAATCTGGGATGTCTGAAAGACTTGATGGTAGAAAGGTGAGATGCCTACCCCTGAGAGATGCCTAGAGTTTGCTAGATGAAGAAGGGGAAGCCCATCCCAACCTCGGTTACAGTGATACTATCATTTTTACAGAACGTGTAAACAGCAGGTGTAGTTACCAGGCTTAAGAAGCACTCTTTCATCTGCTGCTTGCCATGGCCTATGTAGAAAGGTTTCTTTTACAAATGAGGAATTATGGGGCCTGGGGTGTTATGCAACTTGTCCAAGGCCAGCTTGGAGAACTGAGGTGATTTAGTGGGCTGGAGTTTAGGGGTGCAGTGGGCCTGGAATGACAAGGACAGAAGGACAGGCTGCTATTTGGAAGGCTTGGATCCTTTAGGAGTTAGAATCTGACTAGTGGGAAGTAAGCTACTCTGTGTGGCCTTTGAAGGTTCTACTTGCCACTAATTCTGATCTAGTTTTCTCTGCTTTCTGATCACACTATGTGAAGAATCTCCCACAGATTGTAAGACCCTCAGAATGAGGAGTCTCCCAGTTTCGGTCAGTACCCCCAAGAACTCAATGTCCAGTCCAGTCACTGCAACACACAAGAGGCTTTAATGAACAGGAAACGTTTGCGCAACTGGGCTCCTCCAGCATGCAGGCTAGAGAGAAGCGCCCTCCCCTGGGCCCAGGTGTTTTTAAAGGCAAAACCCACAAGCTTAGGGAGGGGGTGTGACCCTCTGTCCATTGAGTATGTGACCCTTTGAGGTCTCGCTATTAGGGTCAACAGACCTTAGGGCCTCAGGGTGTGCTAATTAATCTTGTCTGGGCAATCCTGATGTACAGTTATCTCTTTGTTTCTTAAGGACCCTATTCACCACCTGCTGACTCACAAGAAAGGAGGGCAGTGTGAATTCTTGATATCTTGTTATCTCAGGGCCTTGTGAGGAAGTTAGCAAATTCCAAGGAACAGCTATTGGTCTGGGTTAGCTTTCCAGGTTAGTCTGTCCTTCATTTTGAGTGGGGGTTTCTTTAACTTTACTTTTTTGTCTTTCAAGATAATTGTCTCCTACCCCCATACCTTCCCTTCCATGACCAATCAAAACCCTTCTGAAACCAGGCATGGTGGCACACACCTTTAATCACAGAACTGGGGAGGCAGAGGCAGGCAGATCTCTGTGAGTTCAAGGCCAGCCTGGTCCACAGATGAAAAAGCAGGAAGAAAAGGGGGGGGGAGGGAGGGAGGGAGAAGGCGAGAAGGGAGAGGGAGAGAGAGAGAGCGAAGGAGAAAGGAAGAAAGAAAAAAGAAAGATCAAATTCTTTTGAGACAATGAACCAAAATAAACCACCTTTCCATTATGTTGTTTCTGTCAAATACTTTGGTTACAGATATGCAAAAATAGCTAACATAGAAAACTGGCACCAGACAGTTAAGCTGTTGATGTAGCAGACCTGATTATGTTATTCTTTGGCTTTCAGAACTGGTTTCTAGGAGGAATGAGGAAGAGTTTTCAGATGTGGGCTAGAAAGCTCTGGGATGCTATAGGCCCTACTTAACATGTGATTCTGGTGGGAGATGGGAAGACCAGAATTCGGGCAGTGAGGCAGTGAACACTGGGCCTGCCAGGTGTGATGCTGCACGCCGGTCATGCTAGTATGTGGGAAGCTGGGGTTGAAGGGTTTCTGCAGTTTAACTATATAATGAACACTGAGGCAGTCAGGGCTATGAAGCAAAGACCCTGTCTCAAAAAAAAAAAAAAAAAAAAAAAAAACCATACTGTGAGGGAAGGTTGCTGCTTGTGACATTTCAGAAGGAAACAAGGACTCTAGGAATTGAGGAAATCGGGCTATGGGCCTTTGGTGGTATATTCTGGCAAAGAAACTGATTGCATCTCCGTGTTTTGACATCTTAAGCAAGGCTGAAAATCAACAGGCGAACTTGTCTGGCAGAGGACATAATAAACAGAGCAACAGCCGTGCTGTGGGGTGGTTATCGCCTGCTGCTTTTAGAAAGATTTGCAGTGAGAATCAGAAGATGGAAAGCAAAGCTGAAAGAGGTAAAAATAGCTTGGCCAGGAAAGGAATGCAATCAGTTAAAGCTGCTAAGTGGCTTGGATTTGTTAAAGATATTCACACCATTAAGGAGAAGCTTCACACCTTGCACGGGGACAATAGGAAAGCTACCTTGTGGGCAACACTACAGCCATCAGAGAATTCAAGGTATGAAAATGCAAACCTGGACAGGTGGCCCAACAGTTAGAGCTTGCTGCTCTCCCAAGGGACCCAAGTCTAGTCCCCAGCCCCTAGCCCCTGTGTGGGTGGCTTACCATTGCCTATAGCTCCAGCTTCAAGGCCTTCTTCACCCAAACACACATGGCACTCACTCACATAGACACACATGCAAACGCATAAATGAAATAATAAAAATAGCTCTTTTAAAAACGAAACCCCAGGGACTGGAGAAATGGTTAAGTGGCTGAGAACACTGACTGCTCTTCCACAGGGCCCCAGTTCAAATCCCAGCATTCACATGGTGGCTCATTGATCATCTGCAACTCCAGTTCCAGAGGAGCCAATGGACTCTTCTGACCTCCAAGGGCAAGTAGTCATAAGTGGCAAACAAACATACATGCACATAAAATGGAAAAAATAATAAGTAACTTCACAGAGTGATCCAGACACCTCATGAAAGGTGGAAACAGGTTGGGCAGAATGAGAGGGTGACTGGAGCCAGCCTGAGAGTTATCAGGGAAAGAGTGGGTGTGACAGTTGATATGCCCTTGGGCTTTTCCTGCCACATGGGCTCCAAAGCTCTATGCCAGGGAGCATCATGGGTAGTGCACACCCACTTATCCATAACCCTCTAATGGGCACTGCCCTTGACTAGATGAAGCAATATCCACAAATGGGTTGGGTCTGGCATCTAATGGCTCTCTCCTGAAAGAAGGGTAGTGTGTGAATTGCAAAGAGCTTAGAGGATTGATGTTATAACTTCCTGCCTCAACCTCCTAAAGTAAGGGACCCATTAATGCCCCACCCTGGAAAAGAGGCTTCACTTGAGTTTCTCTTCAGCAACTTTCAGACACTTAGCAAAGCCGGGCTAGGCTGTGTTCACAGAGCTTCTTGAGGACTACTTCCAACTCCCTTTCTTTCTGGCCCCAACAGGGTGGAACTCCCTAAGGAGTTCCCTGCCGAGCAGGGTATGGATCATCAGTTTATAGCCCGTAAAGAGCTGCTGGACTTTGGAGGAGGATCCTTCAGGCTCAGAAAGCTGCTACCACTGATGTTCTTGTGGCTTTTACCCTCCACCTGAAGGGACCATTTTTGTCCCTGGCTTGTCTGCCCTTTGAATTTGGAGTCTGTGCTAGCATACACACTCCCAGGAGCTCAAAGGCTGGACCAATAGCAGCCTGGTGCATCAAGAAATCAGAATTTTCACGTGGAGATGTTGCTTTGAGTCTTGCCTCTGCAATTTACTTATTTTATCTCAGACAAATCAGTTAATTTCTGAGACCCTCTGTCTCCATGTTTGCAAAATGGGAAATAAAAGCAATATCCCAGCTACGTAAGGTTGTTGACAGATCATATGAGATTAGGACAAGCAATGAAACATCTCCAAATCTACCTTCATGCAGAACCCCATTGTTGTGGAATATTTCTTTACATTGTGATTGGTTTAATAAAAAGCTAACTGGCCAATAATTAGACAGGAGTAATAGCAGGGACTTCTGGACAGAGAGAGCTCTGGGAAGAAAAAAGGCGGAGTCACCACACAGATGCAGAAAAGGAGAAAGGTGTGCAGGAAGAGAGGTAAAAGCCAGGAGTCACATGGCAACGTTCATAAATAGAAACGGGTTAGTTTAAGTTATAAGAGCTAGTGAGACAAGCTTAAGCTGCAGGCTGAGCTTGCACAATAAGTCTCCATGTCATTTTTGTTAGTTGTCGGCCCAAAGAAAAAAATCCTACACCCCACTATTGACAATAAACCAAAATACTATTTTAGGTGGGCATGATGGTACTCGCCTGTAATCCCAGCACTTTGCAGGCTGAGACAGAAAGATTCCACAAATTTTAGAGCAGCCTTGTGTTCTACTAGTAATTTCCAGCCCAGCCAGGGATATATTGTGAGACCTTACTCAAAAAACTAAAATTAATTACTTAAAAAAGAAAAAAAGCTGGTATTTTGTATGAACAAATACACTTTGTAAGTTAAGATTTCTAATATTAACATCTTTGGGTTTGTTTGTTTGTGGGTTGTTTGTTAGTTTGTTGTTTTGAGACAGGAGCTTTGGAGCTTTCCTGGAACTTGCTCAGTAGACCAGGCTGGCTTCAAATTCACAGAGAGATCTGCCTGCCTCTGCCTCCCGAGTGCTGGGATTAAAGGTGTGCACCACCAACACCTGGCTTATATTAACATCTTAAAGTCAACAGTTGGATTTTAAAGAAGTGGGTTTCACAGGCCTGGGTGTGTTGATGCATGCCTGAAATCCCCATGCTTGGGAGGTGAAGATAAGAGTATAAATTGGGGCTGGATGTCTCAGTGGTTACGAGCACTAACTGCTCTTCCAGAGCCCACATGGCATCTCACAACTGTGTGAAATTCCAGTTCTGGGGGACTCGATACCCTCTCTGACCTCCTTGAACACCAGTTGAGCATGTAGTACCCATATACATATATGCACAGCAAACACTCATACACATAAACTAAAATCATTTTTATAATAAGAATATCAGCCGTTTCTGGCTGGAGAGATGGCTCTGAGGTTGAGAGCAGCTCTTGTTCCTGCAGAGGACAGGGGTTCAGGTCCCAGAGCCCATGGCTGGTCAAACCATCTTTAACTCTAATTCTAGAAAATGTCCAACATTATTTCTGGCCTCTCTGGGAACTGCATGCATGCGATGTACCCATGCATATAAGCAAAACACTGATACATATAAAATAAAAATAAATAAATTTAAGAATTTCAGGGGCTGTGGAGATGGTTCAGAAGTTTAGAGCACTGACTGCTCTGCCAAACAACCAGGGTTCAGTTTCCAGCATCCACACGGTGGCTCACAACTATCTCTTAACTCCTGTTCTAGGGTTCCAACTCCCTCTTCTGGCCTCTGGAGGTATTGCACACATGTGACATGCAGGCAAAGTCCTCTTATGTATAAAATAGAAAATAAATATAAAATTTCCAACAATAGCCGAGCGTTGGTGGCGCATGCCTTTAATCCCAGCACTCGGGAGGCAGAGGCAAGTGGATATCTGTGAGTTCGAGGCCAGCCTGGTCTCCAGGACAGGCTCCAAAGCAATACAGAGAAAACTTGTCTCGAAAAACAAAACAAAAATTCCAACAATAGCTCAAATTCTTTACTTATTACAAAATGCATCACTGTGACCAAAATATCTGACAAAGTAAGAGAGGAATGGTTTGGCTCAGTTTCAGAGAATATCGGTTTGAGGCAGTCATGGCAGAATGCTTCTTCAGGATCATGTGACTGGAGGTGCTTCACATCACAGCTAGCCAGGAAGCAGAGAGTTCCAGAACTAGAGGCCATGGTTTAAACCTCAAAAACCTGTGTATAGAGCCAATGGGACCGCTCGGTGGAGGTGCAGAATCCTACCAACCTTGGTTCAAACCTAGGACCCACATGGAGAGAATCAATTCCCTCAAGTTGTCCTCTGAGCTCCAAAAATTTGGGCATAACTATGCTGCCAGGACTGCAGATGAGAAGGATATGGTTGTGTTGGGGGAACACTTTCCAACCCCTTACAGCAGTGGTTCTCAACCTGTGGGTCATGAACCCCCCCCCCCCCCCGCAGGAGTCAAGTATCAGATATTACATTGTGATTCATAACAGTAACAAAATTACAGTTATGAAGTAGCACGGAAATAATTTTATGGTTGGGGTTGCCACAACATGAGGGTGGCGTGGCAGCATTAGGAAGGTTCATAACCACAGCCTTACAGGACTGAAATGAAGGTGTTTGCTGAGGGCTCTGACCAAATACAGCTTTTATCTCAGGTGCCATTCTGAAGGCTTCGACAACGGCTTTCTCCCCGCCCCCCAGCAGCAGCTGTGAGAGCCATACAGCCAGCCAAGAGTAAGAAGGAAAGAAAGATATATACAATAAAGAAAGCTAAAAAGCCCAGAGGCAAAAGTAGTTAAAGAAAGACAGAGATAGGGGCCGAAATAGCTCAGTTAGGATAGCATTAGACCGAAGAAAGACAGGGATAATATAAGTTAGAAAAGCTGGCTAGAAACAAGCCAAGCTAAGGCCTGGGAGCATTCATAAGTAAGAATAAGTCTCTGTGTATTAATTTCATAGCCAGGTGGTAGGCCCCCAGAGTAAAAAAAAAAAAAAAAAAAACTCAAACTACAGAAGATCATTATACTTCACTCATTTCCATCCCCACTGCATCTTAGATCTCCTCAGATAGTCATCTGTCTGTTTTCATGTCACATAAACAAATACATATTTCTGTAATGAGAAAAATAAAAAGACCCCAACTAAGTAAGAGACCCCTGATGCTAGGCTCTGCGACAGGAAGTCATGGGCAGTTCCCAGGAGAAAGAGGGGAGCCTGAGCTCATCACCAACTGTGTGAACATCACTCCCCACTCCATTGTTTCTTAAGAAAACTGGGAATCAGGTAGCCTTTCTGGCCTGCTGGTCATAAATCCCCCAGGCCCCAGGATGTCCTTAAAGAAACAGGGAACTAGATAACCTCTCCCAGACCCCAGGATGTGTTAACCAACCCTGCCTAAGCAGAGGACAGTTAAGGCACCTTTGCTAAATACCCTTTGTCTTGCAATTACCTCATATGGAAATTTTGTAACCTTGTGCACTAAGAACTCTCTGTAACCGTGGAAACCTTATGACCATGGAAACCTTAAGATCAGGGGTCTCACGGCCCTCTTTCTGTTCTTTGCTCTTTAAAGACGCCTTGCATTTGTAGTTTGGGGCTTCAACTCTCCCAACAGAGTGAATCCCTAGCCAGCTGGTTTTTTTGAAATAAATACCTTCCTGTGCTTGTATTCAGGCTCCTTGAAGCTTTGGTGGTGTCTTGGTGAGCACAATGTCATGTTACATAAATATTCATCTAGAATTTGCATACGAGAAAAACCACGGTATTGTTTTCCCCCACTATCCTTTCCCCCACTTCTCTCTCCCTTAAGTCCTCTACCTTCTCCCCAAATAATTCTCTTTCCCCTTTCATGTCCTATTTATGTATATACATTAATCTATATTTCACATGGTGAGGCCTATCGGATTGGTACTAAAGATACCAGCCTGTGTGCCGTTGGTACTAAGCATGTGACAGTTACACTATAAATATGTTCCTAGCATGCAGCAGCACGGAGAACATGTCTGAAAACCTGCTATGATACTGCTCTTAATCCCAGCACTTGGGAGGCAGAGGCAAGCAGATCTCTGAATTCAAGACCATCTTGGCCTACAAAATGAGTTCCAGGAAAGCCAGGGCTCTTACACAGAGAAACCCTGTCTCAAAAATCCAAAAATAAATAAATAAATAATCTGCTGATGGAAGTATTTTATTCTCAAAACAAAATATCCCAGTTGACCCATGTGGGTTAAAAGGTGCTTAGGTATATGATATAATTAATACGATTTGTTAGGTCTCAATCCCTGGACAAATGGCTGAGGTGCCTTATTTAACATTTCAAAGTGTATCTGGCCTCCAGGTTCTCCCAGCATCCTTCAGACCCTACCTGTTACAGTCTTTCCGGCTGGCATACCCCACCCCCCTACCCTAAACTTCTCTGGCCCAGGGGCTGGGCTTCCATTCCCCCAGACACTCTTCTCCATATAATGCAGACATTTTGGTTACTCCTCCATCCTCTCTTGGGCCTCCTGGCCTCTTGGTCTACAGGTTTCCCTCTTTCCCCTCTCTCCTTCTCCTCACACATCCAGGCTCAGGGTTATGACCTCTCTGGACTATCCCAGATGTCCCTGCCTGTGTACGCTCTCCCGTTTACGTGCAATAACCTTCTCCTCCATCACACCTAGGAGCAGTCATGTTCTTTCCATGTTTATCTCTTCAGTTTTCACTCAATATTTATTTAACATGTTTTGTTGTGCGTGTGGGGGTGAAGTGGGGTGGGGACAATCTGGTAACCCAGCAGCTTGTGAAGGCCTGGGGACACTTGCTGGAATTAGGCCCGGTAGCAAGCACCCTTACTTGCTGAGGCATCTTCCTGCCTCCACCTGCAGACTACAGGTGGAAAATCAGTGATAGAAATCAGGTATCGCTGCTTTTCTGTCTTTATGTATGCTTGAACGTTTAATACAAACGTGGGGATGTACAGTCTTCAGTGAATGATGGAGCAGCTCAACTTTACAATAATTAAAAATGAGGCTGGGGGCTGGAGAGACAGCTCAGTGGGAAAGAGTCTGGTGCTCTCTGGGAGGACCCAGTTAGAGACCCAGCACCCAGACGGTGGCTCACAACGTCTGTAACTCCAGTTCCAGGAGAATCAGATGTTTTCTCCTGGGTTCTGAAGACACCAGGCTTGCGTGGGGTACACAGACACCCATGCAGGCAAAAGCAACAACAACAACACCCATACACATAAAATAAATAATAAAAAATTTTAAAAGAAAGAAATGGAGCCAGAGAGATAGCCCAGTGGTAATTACTGCACTTCTAGAGGATCCTTGTTTGACTCACAGCACCCACATGGGGGCTCACAATCATCTGATTCCAGACTCTTGTGCACTACAAGGGTACTGCCATGCATGTGGCATATTTATACACACACACACACACACACACACACACACACACACACACACACACAAATATTTTTAAAAATTTAAAGACATAAAAGCCAGATGGTTTCAAAAGTGAATTCTACTAACAACTGAAAAAAGAAATCGACATTACCTAGAATCATCTACAAGACAGCCCCTGGGTATGCCTGTTATCTTGATTGCTTCCCTTGAAGTAAGAAGAGCATCATTCAGTGGTTGCCTAGTAACCAGGTAGGCAAGCTTGGTAACTCTTGAGGAGCCGAGCAGAAAATTCTATTTTTTAATTTTCTTTTTTTCTTTTTGAAACAAGGTCACAACATAGCAGAGGGTGACCCTGAACTTCTGATCTTTGTATTGCTGCCTCCTGAGTGCTGGGATTGTAAACATGCACGTGACCAAGCCAGCTAGGCTTCTGTTGTGGAAATAAACTTGGAGCTCCGTGCCAGCTAAGTAAGCATTCAGTCTACCATCAGAGTGACATCTCAGCTCTAATATGAAATCCCGATTATGGAAGTACTGCACAAGCGTATAAAAACTCAACTAGATATCCACTTCAAGTAACAATATTTTATTGCATGCAAGATGCACTTAAACACTGGTTAGAACAAATACAAAATCAAGGACGAAAATCTTTTCACTGTGCATCAACAGACATTATCCATACCCTTGTATCTCTCCATTTTACCCACAGGGGTCTGGGCCTTTCTGCCTGAAGACTTTCTCTTCAGCCCATCATTGAGAGGAGACCAAGGTTAACCTCTTCCTCGAGCACGGTTCTAGACGCAGAGAGATGCGGGTTGAGCGCTCCCCACCACGCTCCCCGCCCCCATACCCCCCCCCCGCCGAATTTTTGTGATTGCAGCATCTGGTAGGTCTCACCGCCAGGGGGCGCTACGCATCCAGGTGCCCAAAATGGCCAACTCTGCACAGATCCTATTAAGATCTGTCTGCTGTTGGAGGCCAGGAAGCATGTGCGCTCACAAGAATCCTCGATTCATCAGAGGAAAGCGAGAGGAATCCCTGGGAGTGAATGTCTAACCCCACAGGCTAGGAGGAAGGAGGGCACAGTAGTCTTCACAGAACGTGTCCTGGGACAGCTGTGCTCACCAGAGACTAATTTCCCTCTCCAAATCTTGCACACATCTCTCAACCTCCTTCCCTTCTCCTGCATCCATCCCATCCAAGACCCTATTTCTTCCTTGACATTTTTAGTTTACTAAAGTCTACAGTTGCAACCAATTATTTCTGTGCAAACTTAATTCAAAGAAATTCTCTCTCTCTCTCTCTCTCTCTCTCTCTCTCTCTCTCTCTCTCTGGAAAGATTATTGATGGGCAATCAGCTTATCAGCAGCTTATTCCTTAACAATCACAACTAAAGCAGATCCCACTGGCAAGTCGACTGCTAACCAGCCTGCAGTGTTCTTTAGGGGGGAAGTAAGGACACAGCCACACACCTGTGCCCCGCCCCCAGGATCAACAGGATAAAACCACAATCCTCTAGCCTTGAAGACTGCCCAGGTACCTCTAGCTATTAAAACTCAGGTCACTGGCTGGGGAGATGGTTTTGTGGTTACTGTGCTCACCACACAAGCATGAGGACTGAAATTTAAATTTCCAACACCCACATTAAAAAAACAAACAAAAACCAAGACTGCCCCTGTAGTCTTAGTGATGGAGAGGCAGACACAGGGATCCCTGAAGCTCCTGGGCCAAATAATCTTGAGGTGTCCATGAGCTCTGGGTCACGTATGTATGTGCACACAGGAACATGTACAAAAGCATGTACATGCTCATCTCAAAACAACAATAAAGCCCGGCGTTGGTGATGCATGCCTTTAATCCCAGCACTCAGAAGGCAGAGGAAGACCTATCTGTGTGAGTTCGAGACCAGCCTGGTCTACAGATCCAGTTCCAGGACAGGCTTCAAAACAATACAGAGAAACCCTGTCCCTGTCTCAAAAACCCAAAAACAAAAACAAAACAAAACAAAACAAAAAAAATAAACCCTGCTCATCCTCTTGGCAACAGATGCTTGTCCTTGGCAAGCCCTCTGGAACTCTGTCTTAGGAGACTATCAGCTTATCAGCCCCGGGGATCACTGAGAGTCTGGGGTAGACCCCTCAAGTCTAAGTGGACAGACTACCTTCTGAACATCTGTCTCAATTCTTGTGGGAAGAGATGCTCTGTGGGGTGCAGTCTTCAGCTGGGCTAACATTGGCAGGAATCTACACAGCTTGGGAATCCATGCACATAATAGAAGTTAAAGAGAAACTCAATACTGCACCAGAGAGAAAGTGATCCCCAAATTTCTGGAAACCAAAGGACAGAAATTATGGTCAAGGACTGTCTGTCCACTCTAGCAACCCAGTGCCCCTCATATGTCTTCCTTCCTGCCTCAGGGATTCCAGGTCATCGAAGGCTCTAGAACTGATAGTCCATCAGTACACTCCTCTTCCGGCCTAAGATTTGAATTGTGGCTTCTGCAAAAGTCACTAACCAGAGCACCTACCTACTCAGTGTTCTCTTTTGTGTGTCTACAGCTGTACAAGGAGCTTTGGTGGAAAGGCCACAGGACGTGGGGAAGGCTGCCTGAACACTGGCTCGGGAAGGCTGCCTGAACACTGGCTCTCCAGTGTCGCTCTAACAGCACACAGATCTAGTGCACGGGGTCAAGATGCCTCTGGTTGTGTGGAGAGAATAAGGATGGCATTGACTAGAAATGAAAAGAAAGCCCCAAACTGGAAAATGCTGTCATTTTCCTCCTCCCCACCTTGCCACACCCCAGGCAACCATGCACTCCTTTAGGTTGGAGAGCTCATGTCTTACCTGGCTATTGTCAGTTTTCCCTCCTCCTCTCCCTTCTCTTCCAGCTCTCCCTTTTCTTTTCCTTCTCTCCTTCTCCTCCTCCCTCCTCTCTCTCCCCCCTTCTCTCTCCTCCTCTCTCTCCCCCTCCTCTCTCTCCCCCTCCTCTCTCTCTCCCTCCTCTTCTCCCTCCTCCTCTTCTCTCTCCACTTCCTCCTCTCCCCCCTCCTCTTTTTCTTCCTCCTATTTTGACAAGGGCCCCAACACAGCATCCTCAAAGTCCTAGATCACAGATATGTGCATCACATCCAGTTTATGTCAAAACTCACATCCAGTTTATGTCAAAACTTGTGGTTTAACTCTCCCATGAACAACTGCCCATCTCCTTGGTTCTCTTTCTAAGTGTTTTCCATGTTCTGGAAACCCAGGCAGTGTGGCAGCCAGTGAGGGCCATGGCTCCTTTTTCTTCTCTGAGCAGGTGCACCTGAAGGAGGAGTGTGTTAACACTTGCTTCACAGGTTCCCATGGGACAAAACGACCAAGGTATGTGTAACTGCTCAGAGTCACTGTGACTCATCAGGGCTCAGGGAGGAGGCACTGCTGTTCTCAACAGGCTTTTGCTTTAGGCCTGACTGCTGCTCATTTTCATGGTCTGGATGAAGTTCTGCATATTTTGTTGTTGTTTTCAGGTAAGAAAATGCCCTGGTTGCTTTCATGAACGGAAAAGGGGAAGAAAAAACACTCTGTGTGTGTGTGTGTGTGTGTGTGTGTGTCTGTTTAAAAGTGTATTATAGGCAGTCAGAAGAAATGGGTCAGCAGCAGAGTGCCCTCTTCTGGCCTCCACAGGCACCAGGCATGCATGGGATGCACATACATACATCGAGGGAAAACACTCACACACGAAAGAAAATAAATAAAATACAAAAGTAAACAAAACTAAACAATACAATAATAATCCCAATCTCTGGGTGACTCACAACTGCCTGTTACTCCAGCTCCCCGGGATCTGATGTTTCAGACTTCCTTACACACACACACACACACACACACACACACACACACACACACGAAAACAATAAGCTATTTTTAAAGCATACATAGAGATACTTAGGAGATCTGGGGAGGCAACTCAGTGGTAAAATACTTGCTGTGCAATCAGGAAGGCCTGAGTCCATATCCCTAGCACCTATGTAGCTTTAAAAAGCAGGGCATAGTGGCACACTTTAACCCCCATCACTAGAAGATGCAGACAGGAGGATCCTCCAGACTCACTGGCCAGACAGTCTAGGCAGTTTGTAAGCTCTGGGTTCAGAGACCCTGCCTCAAGTAAATAAGGAAGGTGGAGATCAGCAGAGGAAGGAACTTGGTGTCAACCTGTGACCTGCATATACCCACATTCCACACACAAATCAATAGACTAAGAAAAGCAATCAAATAAAGCATGTGTAGGTACCTCCAGCCTTTCCTTCCAGGCAAACCATGATGTGGCTTATCCACAGTTTGATACACCTGAGGTTTTCCTTGCCGTTATCCTTTAGGGATCCCCGTGGTGAAACTGCATTTCTTCAGGTAATACCTAAAAATATCAAACTATGCAGAACCACCCAGAAACGAGATTGGGATTATTATTGTATTGTTTAGTTTTGTTTACTTTTGTATTTTATTTATTTTCTTTCGTGTGTGAGTGTTTTCCCTCGATGTATGTATGTGCACCCCATGCATGCCTGGTGCCTGTGGAGGCCAGAAGAGGGCACCAGATTCCCAGGAAGTGGAGTTATAGATGTTTGTGAACTCCATGTAAGTGCTGAGAATTGAACCTCTACAAGAGCCACTAGAACTCTTAACTGCTGAGCCATCTCTTCAGCCCCCTTGCTTTTTTTTTTTTTTTTTTTTTTTTTTTTTGAGGCAGGCTGGATTGAATCTCAGGACACAGGCCAGGCTAGTCTTTAAGGCATAGAAATCACCCTGCCCCACCCTTTCCCTGCACCCACCCCCACTGTTGAGATTACAGTTGTACAGCACCACACTCAGAATTCTTTTGTTTCTCGGTCAACGGTTGTGGAATATTGATAATACTGTAGCTATGGGAGGAAAAGCATAGGGAAATTGACCAGGCATAGGAGACACCGGAATCTGGAGTACTCCCTCCCAGAGTTCACTTTTGCTGTCAGTGTACAGACCTCATGCATCTGAAGAGCAGAAATTGCTGGAAATGCCCATCTTTAGGGTTTCATGACTAAGTATTATTGACCTGAGGTTTCTGAGGCAGGAGGATTGCCATGAGTTTAAGGTCAGCTACATAGTAAGATCTTGTCTTTAAAAAATAAACAGCACTCGGGAGGCAGAGGCAGGCAGATTTCTGTGAGTACAAGCCCCTGCCTGGTCTACACAGTGAGTTCCAGGCCACACAGAAATCCTGTCTTAAAACAACAAAACAAAACAAACAACAAACAAAAACCAGAATCAGTAAACAACATAGGAACAAATCAGAGTTGTACTGTGTGCTGGGAGGGACTGGCATGCTTGGCTGGGAGCATTGTGTGTGTCATCATGTCAGACAAGAGCGATTTTGACGGTACTGGCTTCAATGGTATGGAGAGGAAAAGGGCATCGATGCCCTCAAGAGTGGTTTCAAAGGGAGTTCTCTGGTCTTCTGCATACTCAGCCCACATATCTACTCCAAACACACTCCACACTCACACTTGGTGTCAAATCACAACCAAGGATTGGCTTCACACTGGGAGAAAACAGAAAGGACCCTCCCCATCTCAGCCACACGGGTGGAGGGGGGATGCACACTGTGTACTGGGCTGTGAACAGCCAGTGTGTCCTGGTTCAGCCATCCGCCTCATTAGTCAGTGTGGAGGCTGAGCTAGCTTCTATGCATTCCAAGTATTAGCCTTGCTTGAGGGCATGGAGATGCTAAAATCCACAGACAGAGACATGGCAGCCACACTCATGCATGTACAATCCCATCCTTACACAGGATGCATGTGCAGTTTTCTTTCTGGAGTTCAAAAATAGTAATTGCATGAACTTGGAAACGAGCAACTGATCTGATGTGGGCTGTGATGAATAGGACCAGTGTCGCCTGCCCTGAATCTTTCTCTTAGATTCTGTCTTAGACTTTATGTCTGTGGTTTTTGTTGTTGTTAGACATGACAAGAGGCACTAGGAGGGATTTAAGGGGACACAGGCACAGAGTCAAAAAAAAAAAAAAAAAAAAAAAAAAAGAAAAAGAAAAAAAAAGAAAACCAACTCCCCAAATTCAGGAACCAAATGCAGCCATCGGTTTCTAGATTGAGAATGTACACATTCAGAAGGCTTTTGTAAAACATATTGCAAAGGCTGGCAAAAAGTTTCCACTGAATTTATTTTCATTTTGAGAGTCATGTAGTTTCTTCACAATGACTCAGATATGCTGTCATAACACCAAGACAGTCATAGTCAATAATAAGCAAATAAACATAGTATATGTTTCAATAAAAATTTATTAGGAAAAAAAGAGAGAGCCTGGTGTTGGTGGTGCACGCCTTCAATCCTAGTACTCTGGAGGCAGAGACAGGCAGATCTTTTTGAGTTCAAGGCTAGCCTGGTCTACAGAGCAAGTTCCAGGATAGCCACAGCTACACAGAGAAACCCTATCTCAAAAAAAACCAAAACAAAAAAACTGTAGCTTGTGTGCTTTCGTTTGCACAGGACATAAAGAACCCGGGATTGCCAAGATGGCCTCACAGTTCTGCAAAGTGTCCCATTCTGAGGTCCATTCTGTGTGGTTCAGACTGGCCTCTATTTCACCATCCTCCTGCCTCAGCTTCCTAAGTGCTGGGGCTGTAGGTATGCACCACCATGCCTGATTTGCCAAGGACTGACAGGGCTCTATGCCTCCTCCAAAAAGGACAAAGACCGGCCCTTCAGGAGACATCAGTCTTGTCTGATTTTGTTCTGTGGTTTGAAGTCCTGAAGTGGTGATGCTCACCCACTCCCCTTCCTTCTGAGGTCTCCGCTACATGCTTCTCATTCTTCTTCGCTCTGTTACTTGCCCTTACAGCACTGGGTGATTCTAGAATGAGACTTTCACAGTCATCATGGCTAAAACCCTGTCTTCCTTCCAAGTTCTTGTCGGTTCTGGGGTACAAAATGGGACACACATTAGTGGGAAGAACTCTGTGTTGCGTCACTGGGCAGGACATGCCATCGGCTTGCTGTGTGACTGTGGGCAAATTACTTAACCTTTCTGAACTACTCTCTCCTTGGCTGGCAAATGAGTGCTGGCTTCTAAAACTCCCTGCAACTATAATTCTGTGGTTTTAGGAAGCTGCAGCTTCATTGCTATGGAGCTGTCTGGGGCCATTAATGAGAATGTCACTCACAGACTTTAAAGAAACTGCCAGGGGGCCAGTGGAAATCAGTCACATGACTTATAGTTGTCAACTTCTCTAAGGCCTGCATAGCTGAGATGGGGGTTCCAGCAAACTTCAGAGGATCTGAAATGCCCTCCCCAAGGAGGGAGACAAACAACTCCAGGAGCCCCATGCTCCAAGGAAATCCATTTATTTCTAGACTGTCATTTGGATAGTTACAAGATGCGGGCAGGTTTGGACTCAGTTGGATACACAGTTTTGGGGAGCTGGAGTTGGGGGGCCTGGGCATTCTCTTATCTTTGCCAGACCGTCTTATGTGGTGCCCTCCTGGCCTTATACAGATATCCCTTAGAGTTCACCCAATAAACTTATGGCCAGGTCAGGAGGGACAAGCTTGCAGGACTTCAGTGGGGGCCAGGAGAGGTACAGAACCGGGCCACTGAGGCAGGCTGGCAGCTCACGAGGGTTCGTGAGGAATCAATTCCATACTTTCCACTCCAAAGCCAGCTCAAGTGGGTGACACAGCTGGAGGGGTGGCAGCTGAAGCAAGACTGTGACAGTGTCTGGGAAGGAGGGGAGCGGGAGCCCACCTCAGCGTTCTCCCACTGAGCTCCGCACCAGCCTGCAGAACCTACGTTCTGGCCTCCAGGAAAGCAGGCTCTTATTGTCTGGCTCTGCTAAAGCTGCCTCATTTGTAACCTAAATAATTCACTCACCCATCTCTCTCTGAGCATTAGGAGAAAAACAAAGCCAGCCCTAGCTCTGTGCTCAGGTTTCCATGGCACAGAGGGCAAGCCAGGAGGCTGGAAGGCCACCCCAGGCCTTCAACGGTCCCCTGGGAGGGGTGACAAACACCTGAAATGGGTCACAATGTGTTTCTTTCACCCTAGAGCTAAGGTGGCATTGGCAGCTCTGAAATGATTTTAAAACAAAATGAAACAAAACAAAGAATATGTCACAGAGACTTAATGTGTTCTGCAGAATATAGAATATTCACTTTTCTGACTTTTCCCAGAAAGTATTTGCCAAACCCTGCATCTCTCCTCCAACCTCCACTCTTCAATGTTAAAGGAGACCGTGACAACCTTTACCTCTGCATGGGATGCTGTATTCCTGCTGTATGCAGAGATTGTTAGAGGCCTGCCTTCTGAAGTTAGCAAAAATAAAAACATGCCCTGAGGTCAGTCAAATACTTAGGGAAATAGGGGAAGCTGACACTCCAACTAAATTATCACTGGTGCATCATCCAGCCTGGTCTCTAACAAACACCACTCCCTAAGGCCTTGGCGATGAGAGTAAGCCAGCGTGTTATTCCCAAGTCATCTAGGAGGCTAGGCTGATTGCAAAGACCTTCATCTTTGGGCTGTCCTCTGGCCTGACTCTGACTTCCAAGTACCTATCTAGGGAGATGGCTGCAATTGTGCTGAGTGACCTCTGGGCTATCATGGGTACTGTTTGGATCTGGGGGACTGAGAAGTGGATCCACTCTGCAGTGTGTGGGGATTCCGGATTGTTTTGGATGGGGGAATCAGTGGCCTTAAAGCCCCAGTGGTCAAAGTCCCATCTCCCAAGAAGCACGTCACTGCTACCCAAAAAGTGTTTGTAGGGTCCTGCTCTCTCAATAAAATTGCCATGTAAGGCCTAGCCTGGAATCTCAGCACCCATGGTTTGGAAGCCTGAATTGTGAGATCTTGGGCAAATCATCCCATCCCTCTGTGACTCAGTATTCTCATCCATTAAAACAAGCAAAACAAACCAACAAAAAGAAAAACAAAAAACACATGAAGTTCCGGTGGGGATGATCTCGAGGGCCTATCTATCCATCCCATAGACAGCAAAAGGTGAGCCACACGCCCTGCCTCTGCAGAACTCTGCTGAAGAACTGTTGACTCTACTTTCCAGCACTGTCAAAGGAGATCACAGTGGTTTGGAATCAGGGGACAGTTTCTCCTTTAACATCTTAGCATCTTGTTGAGATGCAGGACTCATGGGAAGATAGCCATGTGACTGATCATGGGATGACTGAAGATCTATGAGACTCTCATCCACCCCATCCCCACCACACCCACAGCAGGTAGCTCAGGGGCCATGGGACCTTTAAATTGCTTAAATTGTCTGTCATCCACTCCCTAGCTTGACAAGATATTCCTTAAGGACAGGATTATGTGTGACCTTTGTTTGTAGGAGATCACAGGTCTCTAAGTATGTGGCTGAAGATCTAAGCATTTCTGCTAAGCAGTGTGACTAACAGGGCCCTGGCAAGTCTGATGTTGCATTTGACATGGGGCACATGGGACTACATGTAAGGTAAGTGAGTCTTCATATCTGCTGGCTGGTGAGCAGAAGCCATTCTTCAGAGCTCAGGCAAGGCTGTCCTGCCTAAGCCACACCCCCTGAGAGTTATCGTGTGACCTAGAAAGAAAGTAATCGGGAAGAAAAAGGTTAGAGAAAGCAAGAGGGAGCCAACAATTGTAGCATGCCAGAGAGCCTGGGCCATAAAAGCACTTAGAGGTCACTGTTGCCAGTCTCCTAAAGCCATTCAGGCTGGACACGGGATGGAGCCCTGGTGGTCCATGCTGACATCAGTCAGACAAGCCTCACCCCTGTTTGCTGAGTCAGTACACACATTTCAAAGGCCATGTTTAGGCCACAAACCGTACCCTGTAACAGTATGACAAATGTCCCAAGCTCTGTGATGGGTCACACTTGGCAAATCTTGATAACATTCTTAGATTGGCTGTCTCCCTTTGCTGCCTACAGACAGGCTGCCCAACCTTCTACTCAGCCAAACTCTATTCTTCCTTCCTTCTTTCTTTTCTTTTTTTTAATATTTAATTTTTAAATTTTATGTATATGAGTACTTGTTCTGCATCAGATCCAACTACAGATGGTTGTGAACTCCCACGTGGTTGCTGGGAACTGAACTCAGGAACTCTGAAGTGCTCTTAACCACTGGGCCATTCCTCTAGCCCCACTTTCTTTTTTTAAGTTATATATGTGTGTGTGTGTGTGTGTGTGTGTGTGTGTGTGTGTGTGTGTGTGTTTTGTATCTGCATGAATGTCTATGTACCACATGTGTGTCTGGTGTCTAAGGAGGCCACATAAAGGTACTGAATTCTTTAGGACTTAGTAATAGACAGTTGGGAGCACCCATGTGGGTTCTGGGAATTGAACATGGGTCCTCTGCAAAAACAAGAAGTGTCCTTAACTGCTGAGCTATCCCCTACAGCCCCCAAACTGTCTCTTGCTGTAGCTAGCTATCAGTGTTGTGCATTCGATGAAAACCCCCACTTGTTTTAGAACCCTAGAACCTGTTTTTACTTCTGATTATCAGCCTTCTTGCTGTGTATGGTGGTGAATGGGGGCAGAGACACTGCCTTGGCTTGTCACTCATTTGCACCGATGATGATGACAATGACATGCAGCTAATTAGCCACAGCATGCAACCAATTAGCCAAGGCACACATGGAGCTGCTAAATAGTTTGATAAAAATTTAATTACCCCTTGTTTTGTGGGGCAGGCAGGGAGCCATGATGATAATAATCTTCTTGGGTGCTATCACTGAGGACAGATCAAGCTGACTAGAGGGGGAAAGGTAGGAACTGCAGGGAGCTAATGGCTGTAGAGTGGTGTAAGTGACAGGGGACAGTCTGTGGCAGAAGTTACTGTTTCTGGAATTCAGGTATTAGGAGAAATTCTGAGCTAGGTAATTTTTCCTAGTTCCCCATTCCCCCTGCCTTAGTTTTTGTTTTTGTTTTTTGTTTTGTTTTGCTTTGTTTTTTTGGGTTTTTGTTTGTTTTGTTTTTGTTTGTTTATTTGTTTTGAGACAGATATCATGTAGTTCAGGTTAGCCTTGAACTCCTGATCTTCCTGCTGAGTGCAAGGATTACAGACGTGTGCCACTGTGCCCTACTCCACTTTGTTTTTAAAGGCATAATATTTTCTAGTGGTAAACCCATGCTAAGCAAAGAGGAGAAAACCAAGCCAGGCAGGACATCGTTTTTTGCTGACAAGGGCAAACCACACCCTTAGCGGCAGTGCCTAGAGTGGAGACAGGCTCAGGTGGAGCGTCTGGAGTGTGTTCTCCTGGTTCACATGCCCACCTATGGCACTACCACCCTAGCCCTCCAGGGCTTGGCCCATGCGCTACCCCAGGTGAAGGGGGAACAGGAGGGGAGGATGAAGTATCCCCCTCAATACCTTGGTGGTTTTGACCTTGTGTCCACTGCTGCAGCTCCACCCCGACAGGTCCGGGAGCACCTTACACTCCTCCCCCCGCAGGCAGGGCTCCATCTGACACCACCACTTCTGCAGGACGATGGAGGCTGTGGGGCAGGAGGCAGGTGTGGCTCTAAGGTCTGGAGGCACAGCACTGGCCACAGCTGGTCCATAATTGAGGGGTACCTTCCCTTACACCTGGGGTTTTGATCGCTACCTTCCCCTTCTCTTCCCCTTACCCTGGGCTGACCAAAGAGGCAACACTGTGCTTAGGCTGCGGGCTGGGGACTATCCCAATCAACTTAATCACTACACTGCACCAAAAGGGGAGGAGGACAGCAAGCTAGCTGGCTGTCCTTAGCACAGAGGTACCATCTTCAGTGCTCTCCTTAGTGTACATGGGCTGATATCCAACCCACATCCAGGAGTGCACAAGCTGGCATGTGAGCTAGGGAGCATGGTAATGCAGATGCTACCAGAGTGTGAGAACGCAAGTGTGGGTAGAAAGGAGGGAGAGTGGGTATGTGATGTGAGTGACCATGTGTGTCCACAAGGAGAAGGCAAAGGTAGGCTGAGAATAAGAGACTTGTAGAACAGGACCTCTCTGGAGGAGCATGTGGGCTCTGGAGTTGGTGTGAGGGAATGCATCCCTGTGCGTATGGACCAGGTGGCAGGTATGTGTGTGGCCTGTAACAAGAGCTTTCTTCCTCTATGACACAGGGCAGGCTGTGTCTGCCTTCTCCTCCAAGACAATCCTCCATCACTTGAGACTGATCCTGTAAGCCTCAAGATAGCTATGAAACTAGATCCTCAGCAGATGGATGGTGAGGTCTAAACAGACTTTCTTATCTCTGCTCTGGGCCTCCTTACCCACCTGGTTGACCAGGACCTGGCCATTCACTCACCATCCACGCAGGAGGGCTTTGCCCTTGTAGTGCCAGCCACCTGGCCGGAAAGGCAGGAGCACTTGACGGTCTGGGAGCGCTCCTCGATGCGATTCCGGTTGCAGCAGCGATGCGCAGCAATCACTTCACAGGTGCCCTGCTTTACTAGGACTGATTGGGCCAGTAGTATAAGATCAGGAGACCCAGGCCTCGGAAAGGCTCTCCTCCCTCCCACCCTGCTGTAGATCCTCAAGCCCCTCCTCCTTCGTGATGGGAAGGTCAGTTAAGAGTATGGGGCTGTAATTCAGTGGTAGTGTTTCCTAGCATAGAGGCGAAGGCTCAGTTCATACCTTCAACACACAAACACACACACACACACACACACACACACACACACACACACACACACAGAGAGAGAGAGAGAGAGAGAGTTATCTAATGATCTAATGGTAAGGGAGAAAAGAGCAGATGCAATCTGTGTGTTACCTTCCCACCCCACCTCAGTGAGACCACATTCCAGACTCTTTGAAAGCTGGAGTTGCACACCAGCCCCCACCTTCCACTTTCTCAGGGTGAGGGCAAGGGCCCCAGAGCTTACAATGCGTGGGGGAGGATCATCCGCTTACAGAGGCTTTAGCCATCCCAGAAGGAAAACCCCAGAATTAGGCCAGGAGACTAGACCTAAGCCTCCACCCGAGGGCCTCTCACTGCAGAACACCTTCCCCCTGGAAAAGATAGGACCAATGTGTTTACCCAGGCTGTCTCTGGACTGGGCAGCAGAAGAGGATAGTTTCCTGGGTGATACCCAGAGGAGTCACCTCTGCCAATTTTACTCTGCCCCAGAGATCTGCCTGCATTTTGGGATGGGTTGGGGTGCCTTCTGGCTCTCCAGATGTCGTAGAAAACCCTTGTCTAGTCTCACCACCTTCTCCAAACCTGTGGCTGTTGGAGGCTGCAAGGAAGCAGAGGCCAGACGTGTCCACAGCCAGGCCAGGCACAGTGCTAGCACCCAGCTGCCTGGGTTCCAGTTGCTCGTGGTCCTCTCGCTCATTCTGTGGAGGGAAATGCATGCTTAACTCAGGGCAGTTGCTCCCTGTCTGCACCCAGTTTCAGCCTCTTCTCTGTGCCATGCTCTAGAAGCCCAAGGTTAAGCAGGATGCACACACCTTGTCTCCAGACAGCTTGCAGCCAGGCACGATGTCACTGCAGGAAGGGACGAGTGACACAGAAGGACCAGGGGACAGGAAGGTAGAGCCTGTGGAGGAAACATTGAAGAGACTTTGCAGAGTGAATTAAAGGGCTGTGCCATGGGTTAGACAACAATGACGCTGACTCCCACGTTTTGAGCTCTTGACCTAGACACTTCACTTGTGTGCTCTTGCACAAAGGCCTGCTATTGCCCATTTTACAAATAAAGCTCAAATAGTTTGGATATAGCCTCAACAACCATCAGTGGAGGAGCCCAGTACACTGTGGGGAGTCTGAAAACGCAGTCCCCTCCAGATCACTGGGAACACACAACAGAACAGACCAAACCCCAAAAGCATCTTGGGAACTTTGTAATGGTGTGTATGGTAGACTCTAGTGACAATCCAGTCTTACTGGAGGGGAGAAAGCAACAAATAGGAAGTGTATACACAGTGTGTACAAGGCAGGGGACATGCGTGCTACTGAATATGTACACACCAGGTCTGAAAAGTATACATTGCTTGCCATTAAGAAGGAAAATTTGTTGCTTGTGGAGAAGATGGAAGTAGGAGGGGGAATGATCCCCCCCCCCCCCGCCACCAATTTCTTTCTTTTACATGTTTGAGTTTCAAATCATGGAACTGCCCCAGCAGTGCAATTTAAATTTTAGAAAGACAGACAGGCTTGTCATAGTGGCATATGCTTGTGATCAGAGGTAGCAGCAAGAAGGATCATTGGTAGTTTGAGGCCAGCCTGGCTAACATAGTGGGTTCCAAGTTAGCAGGGGCTACATGGGAAGATACTACTTCAAACAAAAATAAAACACAAGCTGAGGGGGATGGCTCAGCGAGTGAGAGGACTTGCTGAGCAAGCATGAGAATGGCAATACAGATGTGAAGACAAAGACGATGTAGAAAGATCACTGGAACATTGGATAGCTTAATACTGGATTCAGGGAAAGACCCGTCTAAAGGAAGTAACATGGAGAAGGATATAGCAGGGAGCCTCTACCAGAAGGCTTCCCCAGACTTCGCATGGGTGCACACACATCAAAACAAACAGAGGAAGGAAGGTACAAATCTAGGCTGGAAGTTAAATGTCCTGCCAGAGATTGGCTACCATGTGACAAGAGCCAGAAGCTGCCCTAGGCCCGTTGCTCTATTCCTCCTTTCCCCTGTGAACCAAACAGGGCCCCAAACATCTATGCTGGAGTTGAGCAAGAACCAGAGAGAAACCAGGGACGCAGAAGCACCAAGAAGCTGGGAGAAACTAGTCACAGAGGGGACAGGAAGAGCTCTAGCAAGTGCCAGCTCAGACTAGGAATACCAGGGGCCAAACCAAAGGATATAGCTGCTCCCTTGGAGGGGATGTCCACTCCTCCATTACCATCTCTAGCTGTCTCACTTACCGTTCCTGGAGTCTTTAGGCTTCTGTCTGCTCATCTGCTGGTCTCAGACTCATTCCACCTGGATAAGTAGGGAGCAATACAGAGGTAGTTCAGAATAGAGAGGGGCCAGACCCCTACAGGGGCTAAGGGAAAGTTTGGAAAAAAATAAGGGAATGGGCACCAAAGGAAGTCCAGCTTAGGCTGTTCCCATGCAAGGGTAGTCATTTCTGCTCTGGGAATCTGTCTCTGCTCCCCTGCCTTCCTCCCCCAGACCATGGAAACCTGAGGAGGAGGCTGACCCTGAGAACAGTGGCTGGATTTTCTTTTTTTCTAGAAGTGAAGCAATAGTGAGGGGATTTAAGTACCAGTGCTGTCATCTCTCTGGTCTTGGGACACAGCTAGAGTCAGAGAAGCTTGCAGAGCTTAGTCCTGGAAGAGATCCCTGGGGGAGACTCCTAAGATCTCCAAATTGGGTTAGCCTCTACCTCCAACCCATCATGAGCCGCTTCTGGACGCCTCTAGAGCTGGCTTAATTCTGTTACTGTTCTTACAGAGGGCTAACCTAGCAGTGCAACAGGTCTCTGCTTCAGTGCATAGCCCACAAGAGTTTCTCCATTCTCGCACAAGGTCCTGTCCTCACTCAGTCTCCAGTGAGAAGTAAAACTAAAACACACAGGCTGCTGAGCTCCGGAATGGCCTAGAGGGGGTAGTGGAGGGGGTCGTGCCCACCCACTGGGGATGGGTATGTTCCCGCCCTTCGAGATATGCCTCTTTTCTGAGTGGGTCTGCTCTTTCAGCCTGTGTCGGTGACCCTCATTTTGAGCATTGCAGATGCCATTTGTTCTCGTTTTGGTGACATCCTATTTCTGGCTGAACACTACCAGTATCCCGTGAGCATGAGCATTTCTCCTAGATACCCCAATGCCCACAAAACTTAGGGGAAAGGTGTACTCAGGATCTCTGGCATTCTATTCTTTCCTCAGATGGCGCTGGAGGCGTCTTCTGGGATTTGTTCTTCAGTGTCTACCTCAGTTTCCTTGGGCTGTTTTCCTCAATCCCCAATACAGGTTAAGGTGATGCTGAGAGAGTAGCCTGCATACCAACAAGGAGTCAACAAGAACCTTCGACCTTGCTTTGCTTGCTCCTGTCCCCCTCCAGCGCCCATTCTTATCCTGGTACCCACCTGTAGTGGCCCGGGTTCAACCTTCTGGCCTGAGGTCCTTGATGCCTCTGAGCTGGGGATCTAAACTCCCAAGGGCGGGCTCTCCCCGGGAGTGATCAGCTTGGGTGTTGTCTGGTCCCCAGCTCTGTCTGTGATCGATCAATCGTTATCAAGTTTCTGTGCCCCGAGGAGAGCAGGACAATGGCTAAGCAGACATCCTAGCCTAGTGAGCCCCGCTCTGAGTAACGGGATGCTCTGGGCCTGGACCCACCAGCCCTGCGGAGCTCAGCCAGATCCTCCCGAGCTTGCTGCCCTCGGGCTTGGGAGAGCACAGCCTCTTGGCTGGGAGTAGTCTCTGCTCTTTCAGCCCTTGTGGTACCGCCGCCGCCTCTTTGGAGACAGCATGGGGCGCTCTGCGGGGAGTGATGGGCACAGCTGGCACGCAGCGGCCTCTGGTGGCGCAGGGAGAGACCGGGGACAGAAGCCCACCGGCACTGTTTTCCTAGAAAATTCTCTGGGGCAGGATGCGACAATTAGAACAAATCCCTAAAACTTCCAGTAATGTGGCCCCTAGTCCTGTGGTTAAAGGGAGGTAGGTGGTGTTCTGGGATGGACACTGGGGCTGGAAGTAAGTAGTCTTCACCTACTCCAGCAGTAGACTGTTAAATCTGAGCTCATTAAGTCTTAAAATTCAGTTCTTTAGACCACGCATAGTGGTTCACACCTATAATCCCAGAATTTGGGAGACTGTGGAAGGAGAATTGGCACGAATTCTGGCACAGCCTGAGCTGTATTGTGAGTCCCTATCCCTCCCCGAAAATGCAGAGATGGGGACAGGGGAGACAGGAGGGTGCCTGCAAGTTTGAGGATAGCTTGTCTATATGATTTACACAGGTTTCCAGACCAGATAGGGCTGCTTAGCCAGACCATATCTCAAAATGAAGGGAGAGAGAGAGACAGACAGGGAGCTAGAGAGACAGAGACAGAGAGCCAGTGTTCCTGAGGTGCTTTCCAGGCACTGGAAGTTAGGACCACTGAATTGGAAGCTTCCTTTGTTGCAGGAAGTTCTTCACCACAGGGTTTCCCAGCTGGCACCCAGAAGGGATTAGGAAAGACTTTCAGCACAGAAGTGCTGCCCTCCTACCTGGGAAGACCAGGGCCAGTTCCAGGGTGGAGAACCAGACGAGGGCTTCAAGAGGCTGCTGAACAGCCCTGTGGATGATGAGCATAACTCTCATCTTGGGAACCAAAGCTGAGGTGCCAAATGTCTTCATCAGAAAAAATGGTAAATAATCCCAATGACAAAATTTTAACAGGTTTGTATTTTAGATGCATTAAGCACTGAGGGCAGAGGTGTTTCGTGAATCTGTCTCTTCATGGGAGGGGGTATGCCCCTGTTACAGTGAAGTAGATCTCAGGAGGTGGTAAAGTGTGGGGGAGAAACAAAGGATGAGCCTGCTTCTAGGTCGTGAGCACACAGCCTGGGACAAGGGATGGGCCCCCCTCTCTTTCACTCTTCCCACTGTGTAGGTGCTGGGGATTGAACTTGAGTCATCGGGCTTGTCACCTTTATCTGCTAAGCCATTCTCCCCACCTCATTAAGTCAAAGTCAAGGCTTGGACTTACTATGTAGCCCAGGCTAGCTGCTAACTTCCGATGCTCCTGCCTCTGCCTCTGCCTCCTGGGATTACAGATGAATGCCACCATGCCTGACTAAGGGGGCCTGTTTGGAGGATGCCCTGTTGCCCTCCCTGACTCAGACCTGGTTCTCCTCTGTCTCCGAGGAATGTCTCTCTGCTCCCAGGAGAGAACACATCTCATAAATGTACTTTTCCTGCTCTGTCCCCCTTCCCCCTCACTCTCTACTGTCTCATTGAGAGGACCTCTAACCAGGTGTGGGGAAGTCAGGATGGATGAGATATGATGGCCCAGGAATAGGTGCAGGGGGCGTTCAGAGATTTGAGAGCCATCGAATTTGGTTATGGATGGGAGCCAGAATGGTTCCAGAGTCTGGGGGAGCAAATGACCCCCTGACCATTATCTGGTACTGGAGTCCAGGGGTCTAAAGGCTCTATGGCCCACTTTTGTAGCCACACTGTGGATGCTGTGAAGAGCAAAGAAGCTGGGTGACACTGGAAAGTGATAGTTAAACTGTCCCAGAAACACTGAATAATAAAACCAAAGGTTATTCTTTTTTTTCTCTAGTCTTTGGCTTCCCACTGACACTATGCCGTGTATCAGACAGTTGGTTTCAGTTTTTCTCAAACAGAAAGAAAACACCCATAGTGGCAGAATGTTCTTGGCCCCTGGATGCCTTTGCTGCTGTATTTGAGTCTGAATTTTTAACCAGTCCTCCCCAACTCTGTCCCAGTGACTTTCATTGCTCTTTGCACTCATCTGCCTCCCAAAAGCTTAAGAATATTTACAGCAAGTCTGTGTACTTTGTTTCAGTGACCACTGTGGAATTTTTATTTAGAAGTGGCCAAGAAAGCCACCCCATTGCGGGAGGCACAGGTTATCCCAGGGTATGATTAGGAAGCACCTACTGGGTGCCTACAGGTAGAATTCCAGGGAGTCTGTGGTTCCCCAAAGGGCCTTGACTTCTGTTGAACTGTGTACTGGGGATACATGGGACCGGGTAGTTATCAACTGTAACCCCAAGTATAAGCACAGTGATCCTCTTCTCTCCAGAAGGCAAAGAAAGAGCACGCCTTGGCTGTTTCTTGGTCCAGCCCTAGTCTTTAGCAGTGGGCTTTTCTGGCAGCCCAGAGAAGCTTTTAGACTGGCCTTTGCCTCCCCCTGGCGGTAGCCAGAGAACTTGCTCAGCATCCCCGTTCTGCTTGGAGTCTCTGAGGGTGGGGGTTTAGGATTCCCATTTCCTTCTTCCTCATCCAGAGAAACCGGCGTCAGAAAACGGTTCTGACATACGTATGGCTCTCTAAGAGGTTGCGTGACTGTTGGGCAAGTCTAGTAAAATAACAGGGCACAGTCCACTCCTGCCTCATCTGTAAAATGGTTGTAGCCCACCTTGCATTGTTGGTGTAGTGGAATAATGAATAGAAGTTGCTTTGTAGAGGGCCTAGTATGAAGCAAGTCCTCAATAACTGTAGTTTTTATTTATTATGCCGTTAGCCTTACTAACTAACTGGCCGGCAGAAGTCTCAATATGGAGGAACAGTGCTGAGAAAGTGGGATGGGAGTGACAGTCGTTCTATAGAATGTAAGTGACTTTCACACGGAACATTGCCTTAAGGAGCGCAGAATTTTGCTCCAGAACCCCGATCCCGGGAGGTCAACTGCCGGGCGTGATTAGCACAGCAGCCAGCACTAGCTCACTCTCTGCTCCAGATTCAGCAGCTCCAGCCTAAGGTGTTATCACACCAAGCGCTTCACACCCAAGTGGATGTTTCGCTCTGAAGTCATTAGCTCCATCATTCTCCATGCTGGCTGGCCACCCGAACCGAACGGGGGAAGACTGCCCCTCACCCCCACCCCTGTCACAATGGCTAAATTCTAACGGATTAAATCTAGCGGATGTTAATCTACAGAACGACTGGAATGTTTCCTTCTCCCCGCTTTCTTCCCACAACAGATCCTTCCCCTGTGACACTCTGGCGGAAGGAAGTCGGGATGTGGATAAGAGGCGGGGAGCTGTTGGGGCAGTTCCCCCAAGGCCTAGAGCCTGGGGAAGTTTGGCCTGGATCAAGAGAGGGCACCGCCCACATAGAGCCCTAGGGGCGGGGCCTCTCCAGGGGCGGGGCCGCGGCCGAGGGCGGGGCAGGGAGGCAGCATGCTAAACCGGGTGCGCTCGGCTGTGGCGCACCTGGTGAGCTCGGGTGGCACTCCGTCCCAACGCCCTAAGTCCCCCGATCTGCCCAACGTGACCTCGGCGCCACCTGCCGCCACAGAAACACCCAAGAATCCCCCGGCAAGGCCTGGAAGCGAGATCGGGACACGCCTGAAGACAGCGGAGACTCGGGCGAACTTCTCCAGACCTACTTTTCTTCAGCTCAGCCCCGGGGGGCTGCGACGCGCCGACGACCACACAGGCCGGGCTGTGCAAAGCCCTCCGGACACCGGTCGCCGCCTGCCTTGGAGCACAGGCTATGCCGAGTGAGCACCCCCGGGGCTCCCAGATGAGGATTGGGACTTCCACCCTCCCAGGAGACGCATTTTGGCCGCTGCCCTCCCTCACCAGCACGACGTTCAGGGGACCTTCCCAGGAGCCTGCACCCTTCCAGCTCTGTCTCGGATAGAGTGCAGCCTCAATAGCCTTCTTCAGGACCTTGCCCACTTCCCCCTGGCCGGCTCAGGACGGTCCACCCCTAGGGAGAGCGCACGGCGCACTGAGGATGAGTTGGCCGGTTCACAGTCGTTGCCCGCGGTTCACAGGCTAAGGGAGGGGAGGCTTGAGAAGGAGCAGTTCCTTTTTCCAGGGAGATCACGGGTGGAAAGACTCGTTCACCCGCTTCCTGACCCCAGCGCCCCAGTTCCCTGTCCTTCTTACCGGCCCCCTCCCCCTCTACACCCAGAAATAGCCGGCGGCGACACCAGAAGGCCGCCGGCTTCCCTGGGCGGGGGAGGGGTCCGCCCGCAGTGAGCTATGGTTCCCTTTGGATGCGGGTCTGCAGACAGGTGCTGGTAGAGCAAGGAAAAAGACCCTTTGGTTTGCACGACCCGAACGACAGCGTGCTCCCAGAACGTGTACATTTTTAATGCATCTTCGGGGAAATCCGAGCCAAGCCACCAGGGACATGGGGGCACTGAGGTCGTGGAGGGAGGTGGTGGGTGGCTCCTCCCCCTCACCGCCTCACTTAGCTCCTGCGTGGGGCGTGGGAGGTGTTTCTAGCTAAGAGACTTTTGCTCAGTCCAGGTGTGCCCGTTTTCTCCTACCCCACTTGGGCTGGGGCACTTCCTCACTGCAAGAGAAGTTTTGACTGGTCTGACCACACCCCCAGCACCACCTTCCAGAAAGTCTCCTTTGCCCAAGGATTCGGGAACCGAGGCAGTTACAGTTAAGGGCCTTTCTGTGAGGCTGTCCATTCTGCCACCCAGACAGTACTTCTTGCTAGCCCTGTCTTCTCTTCCCTCTGGCTTGAAGCCCAGGCAGCTGTGACCTTTTTCAGATTGGCCAGCAGGCAGGAGAGTGTGTGTGTCTAAGGTGGGGTTATTCCAGGACCTAGTCTGGTGTCTAACCTGATGTGGGACACTCTGGCCTGGCAGGGTCATCAATGCTGGCAAGAGCAGGCACAATGAGGACCAGGCTTGCTGTGAGGTCGTGTACGTGGAACGCCAGAGGGGTGTTACAGGGGCCTCCAGGGAGCCTACCCGGAACCAGGTAACACTCCATCCTCCTAACCCCCAGCAATGTGGTGACATCAGTCTTCAGGGGTTTCAGGCACTGGAGGTTCTACATCCACCGTAGGAACCCTGGGGTGGCTTCAGTTAGATTAGATCACTATTAATGATTACTATTGCATTTAAAGTAGAGCTGCTCGTGTATTTATAGATGATTTAACTAATCATCACTGCTGATCTTTGGATCCTTCATGTTTGGATCCTTCTCTCTCTTTACACAGTAGGCTGTACATGAATAATTTGCCTTAATATCACACTCAGCTCACCTATGCGATGTTTATAGGGTGCTTACAGGCTTGTTCTGCCCTGTCACCCTCCTCCCCCACTGACTTCCAGCTCTTCCTTCACCAGGGACTCTGCTTCCACTACTGGGGCCTGTTTGATGGGCATGCTGGTGGAGGAGCAGCTGAAATGGCTTCCCGGCTCCTGCATCGCCACATCCGGGAACAGCTGAAGGATCTAGTAGAAATACTTCAGGACCCCTTGCCACCTCCGCTCTGTCTCCCATCCACTCCAGGAACCCCAGGTTTCTCTGACCCTTCACACCTAGTCAGCCCTCAGTCCTGCTGGTCTCCACAGAAAGAAGTAACCCACGAAAGCCTGGTAGTAGGGGCCATCGAGAACGCCTTCCAGCTCATGGTGAGGGGGTGACCTGTGCCAATAACGTGCTGTGTAGACACTCCAGTCAACACTATGTGGAGGGAGTCACTGGGTGGGTGGCCCCCAGAATCCACACCACCTTGGGGAGCCTGTTACCCCTATGGGGTCCTCCTCTTGTCCATTCTGGCCTGCAGAGGCAGGAAGTAGGGCAGGTTACTGAGTTGGAAGCTTTTCTGTCCCCTTTGACCCTTCCTCACCTGGCAGGATGAGCAGATGGCACGGGAGCGGCGAGGCCACCAGGTGGAGGGGGGCTGCTGTGCACTGGTTGTGGTGTACCTGCTAGGCAAGATGTATGTGGCCAATGCAGGTGACAGCAGGTGAGTGGGGAGAGGGCTTTGAAAGTGGCCACGCACAGGGTCATACTCTCAGGATGATGGGAAAGCAGAGTGAGGTGGTGGTGGGTCAAGTATAAAAGATTGGAGGGATGGGAAGGGCAGCGACAGCTGTAAGACAAGGCTGGAAATATCTACAAGGGAAGGAAAGGCGAGGACCTGAGTGAAGAATCATCAGGTTCATTATGGGGAGGGCCCAGTCCTTTTGGAATTCTCCATGGAGGGTCTGGGAAAGCCAGATCCAAGCCTTGTCTGTCTCTGGGCAGGGCCATCATTATCCGGAATGGTGCCATCATTCCAATGTCCAGGGAGTTCACACCAGAGACGGAGCGCCAGCGTCTTCAGCTGCTTGTAAGTAGGGGCCTAACTGGAGACCCCAGTCTTACTCTTACATCTCTCCCTACGGAAAGCTTCCTTCTGGGAACTTCCTGGGAAGGTGCTGAGTAGACTATGGAGTGCTCGGTGAGCTGGAGGGATGAAGCAGGAGCAATGAGCCTGAGCTGCCACTGTAGCCCACGTTGAGGAAGTGAGTCAACAAAGGCTGCATCGTAGTGAGTCCTAGTGTGGGCATCGGGATTGCCTGGGGTTGAATCCTGCTTTGTGTAATTATATGACTTCTGACAAGTCCCTTATTCAATGGTTCGTGCTTCACAGGCCTTTGTGAAGGGTGAGTTTATGTTACTATTAGAGGGGTGTGTAGCCTGCAGTAAACTTAATTTAAGGGTCGGCTATAATTTAACAGTTATATGTTGTATCTGGGTGTAATGCCCATTCTCCTGTCTGGCCCTTCCCAACTCAGGGCTTCCTGAAACCAGAACTGCTAGGCAGTGAGTTCACTCACCTTGAGTTTCCCAGAAGAGTTCAGCCCAAGGAGCTGGGGCAGAGGATGCTGTACAGGGACCAGAATATGACTGGCTGGTAAGACTTCCCTCAGAGCTGGGGCCGTTCCCATGGCAATGCATCCAGTCCTTCACCAGCAGCAAAGTGGCAGCTGCAGGCTGGGTCAGACTGGGAGCTGGGGAGTATGGCCATTCCCTGGAAGGCCTTGTGTGGGAGTGTGCTGTTTGTGGGGGATAAGGACTTTGCCACCTGGGTGATACCTCCTCTACTCCTCCCTCCCCAGGGCCTACAAAAAGATTGAGTTGGAGGATCTCAGGTTTCCTCTGATCTGTGGGGAGGGCAAAAAGGTAAACCCTGTGGCAGAGGGGGGAGGGCAGGAAGAACCACCACAGCTCGTCCAGGGAGGTGGAGGTTTCACCGAACAGTAGGTGTGGGAGGGTTCTCTGGTTTCGGTGAGTCTGAGAAAGGAACTAAATAGCATCGTTCTTTCTCATTTCCCTCAGGCCCGGGTAATGGCTACCATCGGGGTGACCCGAGGCTTGGGAGACCACAACCTTAAGGTCTGCAGTTCCACCCTGCCCATCAAGCCTTTCCTCTCCTGCTTCCCCGAGGTGAGCACACCTTTCCTTCAGGATGCTCAGGCCGGCTTTTACCCCTTTATCTCTTCCCTGACCAGCAACCCTCACACCTCAGACCTTACTTCCTTCTTTCCCTACCAGGTACGAGTGTATGACCTGACACAGTATGAGCATTGTCCAGATGATGTGCTAGTCCTGGGAACAGATGGCTTGTGGGATGTGACCAGTGACTGTGAGGTAGCCGCCACTGTGGACAGGGTGCTATCAGCCTATGAGCCCAATGATCCCAGCAGGTAGGGGGTTGCCTGGCAAGGTGTTGGGGGGTTAGCACAGAAGGGGCGAAGGGGAACAAAGCCTGGAGACCCACATGTGGGCCTGTATCTCTGTCTTCTCATATGCGTGTCGGTACATGAATGTGCACATGTGCTCCTGGCAGGTATACAGCTCTGGCCCAAGCTCTGGTCCTGGGGGCCCGGGGCATCCCCCGGGACCGTGGCTGGCGTCTCCCCAACAACAAGCTGGGTTCCGGGGATGACATCTCGGTCTTCGTCATCCCCCTGGGAGGGCCAGGCAGTTACTCCTGATGGGCTCAGCCCCAACCCCCTCATTGCCATCTCTGCCTCTCCATACTTACCCTTCTCCAAGTCCAAATACCGAAGTTGTGTGTCCCCCCCACTCGAGTGGCTATTTAATTGACAAAGGGACGCCCACTAGATCCAGAATTACAGCAACTGACAAATAAACCGGATGGATAAAGGTGTGTGTCATTATTCACTTTGACCAAAGCCTGAACAGCAGGTCGTCGATGGAAAGAACATCAGAACATTCCTAAAAATGTGGCTTCCCCAGAGTCTTCTGCTGCCCCCTTTGCCCACTCCATGTACTGTCACCGGTGGCCCCATCTGCCACATCCATCTGTGGCTTCTTCCATCCGCTGATACTCGCCAAGTCTGTGTGTCTAGCCCAAACCTTGGCCTAGCTTTAGACCCATGCATTCCAGGCATCTCCCAACCACTTCCTCCATAGCTAGTGCTCTAGTGCTTCCAATCAATTGTGAATGCACAATTCCCCCGCCAATAATTCTTCCGCTGGGTCATCTTTTTATGGGCACCATCATGGCTGCTCAAGTCAGTAATCTCAGCAGGTGCTCACAACTGGCTTATGTATCTTCATTACCATTCTCAACTACTTCAGCCGTGCAGGCCATGTAATGTTTCAGGAAATCAGCTGCCTATGTGATGGTATATGCAGTGTAACCCAGCTGTGTCCTAGGCTGTGCCATCTCAGTTTGTGTAAGTACAATGGTGAAATTCCCCAGCAACACATTGTCATAACATCTCTAATATTAAGAGATGTATGACTCCTCTGTTGACTATTTAAAGATATTTCACATTGCCTTTATCTCTGCCTCTGTCGTCACATTAGCTCTTTATTACACCAGCTTCCTAACTTCAGTTAGGACTCCTTATTATGTCTAGGACAAACTGCACTCAAAGTCCTGAGCTTGGCATACAAGGACCTTCATAATATGGTCTGGCTACTGTTTCTTTCTCCAGCTTCACCATTCCCCTCCAAACTCTGTGGGCTTGTCAGAGTTCCAACTTACTTTAAATCTCACATTACCAGTTCTTGACTATTTACCAGGTATCCCACAGCCCCTGTATGCTGCTAAGGCAGTTCCTCCAGGATTATAACTATCCACAGGAGGAGCCAGTGGGGGGTAGTTATGGAGAGCAGGGACTCTTAAGTCTGACTGTTTTGACCAAACACCACAGAAACTTGTGTGAGCCTCCATGTCTCAGTGAAATGTATGTAACAGTACTGCCTCATAAGAGCTAAAAGTAGTGTGTAGGCAAGCAAGGGTCATGTGATAAAGTTTCAATAAATGTTAGCTATGTTAGGTTGTCTGTGTTCTTTAGACTGTAAGTTACTTGAAGGCAGAAATTCATGGTTAGCATACAGCTTTCAGTTTACAGACAACCAATGCTTACTGAGTGAATTAAGAGGCCAGGGAAAAACTGCCTTTCACCACCTCAGTTGCCTGATTTACCAAATGTGTGGTTTGTGCTGTGTCTGTGGTTTGTGTCTACCTGTGTTTGAGACAGCTTTGGTAACCTTGCTCCTTCAGGAGTGCTGAGCTTACAGACAAGAGCCATAAGCTTAGCTGTACCTGCAGTAGACTCCGAATAACTTCTAACATGCATTTATTCAGCAAGTATTTGTTGAAAACTGTGGCGAGCGGAACACTGGACATGTTGGAGGAGGGGCATGGGAGGCAGTGGGGAAGCAGCAACTACCTGGGTGACCAAAGGTCTGTCTGTAAAACTGATTGGTTTTTTAAAAAATATATAGTCATAGTTTTTTGAGACAGGGTTTCTCTGTGTAGCCCTTGCTGTTCTGTTACTGACTCTGTAGACCATGCTGACCTCCAACTCACAAAGATCCACTTGCTTCTGTTTCCCTAGTGCTGGGATTAAACCACCACCATCCAGCGTTTTTTTAAGATTTATTATGTATTCGGTGTTCTGCCTGCATACATGCTTGCATACCAGAAGAGGGCATCAGATCTCATTCTAAATGGTTGTGAGCCACCATGTGGTTGCTGGGAATTGAACTCAGGACCTTTGGAAGAACAGCCAGGACTCTTAACCTCTGAGCCTGATTGATTTTTGAGACAGGATCTCATGTAGCCAAGATTTGCCTGGAATTAATTCAAAGATATCCATCCACCTCTACTCCCTATGTATCTTCATGGTCCACCACACTGTATATTTTTGTTGTCACAAATAGTTTGCCAAAGCACTTCTGTGGGCCTCCATTTCTTTACAACAAAAGGGGTTGGGTGAACTTATTCCAGGGACCTGCGTGTTTAAAGTATCCATCACTAGCAAATAAAATATTAGACTTCCTCAAACACTCACCTCCTGGGCCCTTTATAAGGAGATACAGGATCAGGTAAGTATGAAACACTAGACTGGACTCAACAGCACAATACAATAGGAGTATGAGCTCAGTTCCAGCTGGCGATGCGGAAGCACTTCCAGGAGTGTGCTCTTAGCAGGACGTAGGGAAATTCCCTGCGAAGGAAGGAAGGACCTTGTAAGGAGTCGGTGGCTGGGGACTGCAGATCGCAAAAAGCCTCCAAGGCTCGGGAAAGCGTCGTGTTACACTTAAGGCAGTGATTCCTGGAGCAGAGAGGGGGCAGCTTCTGCACAACCGGTCCCCTCGGTCACGGCTAGGGCGAAGGAGGGGCCGAAACCTCGAGGGCTGCTTGACCACGCGAGGGCAGCAGCGGCCCTCGCTGACCCCACCCTGGGAGCCGCTCAACTTTCCCGACTCGGGTCCTTCCCCCGCCGTAGGAGGCTTGGAAGTAAAAGGGCCAAGTCCTCCGGGGTCCCACCCGCTCGCTCACCGCCCGACAATCCAGACATCTCCCCTGCACGGCCCCTCCAGCTGAGCCCCACGCCCCATGCCCGGCCCGCAGCCGGGGTGACCTGCGGCCGCCCAGGGCGGGGAGCAGAGGCGGGCCGAACCAAGGGCCGCCCCCGTCGATCCCCCACCCCCACCCGCCTGGCCCGCCCCGGAGCGGCGCTGGAGAGTGGGGCGGGGTTCGGGTCAGTCTCAGCCTCCGGCACCGGCCGCGCAGCTGGAGGCAGAGGATCGGAAGGTACCGGGGCCCGAGCTGGGGGGTGGCGAGGCGTCGTGGGAACTCGACTCGGAGGAAAGCACTTTCCCGGGTTTCTGATCGCTTGGGGAAGGGCGGGGCAGGGGGCTCCGGGCCGCGCAAGGGAGAGGGCCCCGAGCTGCCGGGCAGGCGCTCTAGCCTCCTGGGCTCTCGAACCAGAGCCTCTTCCCTTTCTGAGCCCTGCCTTTCCGAACCTCCTCAGCCGGGCCAGGGACCTACTTGGATGTCTGTGAGGGACCCTACTCAACATGTTCCAGTTCCGGGAGGGGCGTAAGGAACAGGACAGGGCCTTAGGGCGGCTAGGGGAGTTCTGGCCTGGAAAGGGGAATGGCGGGAATAGGGGCGGGTGTTACTACTGGGGGCTGCCACCGCCTGGCGGGTCTGGTCGCGCCCTAGACCGCTTTTGGAACTAGTCTGAGCTAAGAGCTTGAGACGACTAGGAAAGATCCCGCTCCTGTGTTGTGTATGTCTGAGAGTGAAGAAAAAACCAAAACACCAAAATCCCAGACTCTGCCTCCTACCCTGTTAGGAGGTTTGGGAGTGTTAGGGGGTTGGGCCGAAAAGGGAGGCCCGTTTCTTCCTTCACTTCTGGCTTTAAAGTTAAGGAAAGGTGTTGCCTGAAGAGTGATTCCTTTAGTAGATCCCAGGGGTGCAGAGTACAAAGGCCTGTTGGATCACCCTGGAAACCAAGAGAATGAGAGCTGGTGTTTTGTCCCGGGGAAGGCCCCATAAGTTTCAGACCTCTCTCCAGGCCCTGCCTGAGGTTTCCTTGTCTCTCTTAGGGTCAGTGGGGCAGTTCTTCTGGCACCGCGTTTCACAGGGGAGTGTTAGCCTTGCCATTTTGGCCTTGGGCCTAATATTCTGGCTTGACTGGGGTCTTAAAGTCTTCTGGCCCAAGAAGAGGTTAGGTGCAAAAAAATCTGCCCTGAAGTTCCAGCCTCTGCCTCCTACCATGTTGCTGTGGGACAGCAAGTGGCACATGCGTGCGGAAGTGACTATTAGGTGTTGTAGTCATCACCCTCCATCAACACTGCCCACCCTGGGCTGGGGCTGTCTCATCCAGCCTGTATACAGCTGGACTAGCTAAATTAATGGGAGTAGGTGGGGGAGTTGTAAGGAATCTTGTGGGTTACCTGTATATACTCACTTTTAAAGGTGATGAGTGAATGAATGCCTTCTCAGTCTTTTGGGGTATCGGTGGTAAGTGTGGCTGTGCACACTGCTATAAATTGTCTGTGACTCATGTCCTCTTCCCTCACAACCCAGGTGTGTGTGTGTGTAGGGAAGGAGAAACCACTCAGGAGCCTGATGCTGAAAAGAATCACCCTAGGGCTAGAGTATTCTGCTTCCTAAGAGGCAGGCACAGGCCAGGATCTGAGGTGGTGGTATGTAGGGAGTCCAGCTGAGCCAGACAGGATATGGGACTGAATGGAAAAGCCAAGTTTGGGGCGGAGATCGGGTTACCATCCCTTCTTAACTGCTCCCTGCCTGGTCAAAGCTTAGTTTGATGCTCATTAGTCTTTTCTTTTGGGGCTCCTCCCAGCCCAGGCTCCAGTTCCCTCCCCTCCCCCACAGCCTTGACTCCATCTCTAACTCTGGGGCTGGTTTGGCACTATCCCTTCCCATCTGTGAAGGCCTGGGACAGGACATCAGTGGCCTGGTCAGCTTCCTTCAGCTGGGAAGGTGTGAACGGATTGTTCATCATGTGTGCTGGGGTGCAGGACACATGCAAACCCGGAGAAGCTGACTCCTTGCCTTGAGTCACAGGGAGGTGTCTGCAGGGCCTAAGGGTCAGCTGGTTTCTAGGAGGAAGGGGCTGTTCCAGAGAGTGGGTGGGGGTGATTCCCAAGTGGATTAGCTCCATCACAGCACTGCTGTGATGGATGTGTGGTGGCTCCCCACAGTGTGGTCATTGTCCCCTGTCAGGGCTGAGTGACCCAATGTTGCTGCCAGGACTGGGGTGGTGGGGGGGGCGAGCTGCCTGACCGTGAGCTGCCAGGACTGAGCCTTCTTTGTGTCTTGAGACTTTGGGGAAAGGGTGGGGTGACCAGGGAAGCCAGCTGGCTGCTCCCACTATCCTCCGACTTACTTTCTCTGCTTCTGTTGTCACCTGTGGGGTGCTGTGTAGGTTAGACAGACTGGATCTCATAGCCCACCCTGCACCTATGTGTCAGACTCTTATGTGTCTAAACCTCACGGAGCCTCAGCTTCCTTTTGTCAAAGTAGGATGGCCTGGGGTCAGGGAAATGGCTCAGTGGGCAAAGGTGCTTGCCATGTAAGTGTAAGGACCAGAGTTCAAGCCCAGGAGAGGACTATAAGCTGTCTTTTGATGTTCACATCCACCAAACAGGCAGCTGGAGATTTGAAGACTCTTCTCAAATGCCCAACAAAGCGTGTGTGTGTGTGTGTGTGTGTGTCCAGGGAGAGGTGAACACCTTGAGGCTCTACAAGTGTTCCTTGCTTTACCTTACCACCTGTAGCTGGCTTGTGACCAGGCATGTATGACTTCTATTGAGGGGCAATCTATTCTAGTTTGCATTTTAGTGATTATTAATGAGTCAAAATCCTGGTAACAAATGAAGCTGTTAGGCAAGGCAGATAAATGTAGGCCTTTTGGGGGCATACCTGAGCACTTCTCTGAGAACTTCTCAGGTGTTCAGTTTTGCACGTGAATGAGTAAGATTTAAGCCAGTATTCCCGGCTCCCACGTGTCATCATCCTCCTCCTCCTGATCACTTCTAACCCGTCCAGGAAGACCTGTTCTGACCAGCATTTCAAGGACTTTTGCCTGCAGAATTGGTTCTTGGCAAGAACATGCCTTGGCAAGCCCCCTTCCCTTCCTTTGCTGGTGCTGTGGTTTTCAGGCAGGCATGGGGCCCCTAGAGAAGTGCTTTTGGACTTACTGGATCTTTTTCTCTCAAATCCCCACAGCCTCTTGACCGCCAGTTTCAGCCATGGCTGCAATCCGAAAGAAGCTCGTGATCGTGGGTGATGGTGCCTGTGGGAAGACCTGCCTTCTCATTGTCTTCAGCAAGGATCAGTTTCCGGAGGTCTATGTCCCTACTGTATTTGAGAACTACATCGCAGACATTGAAGTGGATGGCAAGCAGGTGAAGGCCGACTTTCCTGCCCAGGAACCCTGCCCCCAGTCATGTAGGGCCCTAGTATGTCCTTTCTTGGGGCTCATGTACATCTTTGCTTCATTTCCCTGCTGGAACCAGCAGGAGTTAGGAAGTGAAACTGTAGCCCTAGAAAACCTAGATGTCCTATCTGGTTCGACCACATACTGGCTCTGGAATCCGAACCAAGTCCCTTTGCCTCTGGGCTTAACCTCTCTCCCTACTGCAAAACGTGAAGAGGGCAAGACCTACCCCAAAGGGTTGCTGTACGAATTAAATGGTGCTTACAATGGCAGCTCATACTATACAAGGATCAAACCCACCTTAGATTGTTTTTGAAGTGTATCCTTGGTTTTGTGATTGGTCAATACAGCTCAGCACATAGTGAGAGATGAAAAGATGTTCAGTAAGTTTATAGGACCAATGATTTCAGAGGACCCTGGGGTGTTAAGTTTGGGATTCTTGGGCTAGCTAATCAGTAGCCCTATATATCAGGTGGAGCTGGCTCTGTGGGACACAGCAGGGCAAGAAGACTATGATCGCCTGCGGCCTCTGTCCTACCCGGACACTGATGTCATCCTCATGTGTTTCTCCATTGACAGTCCTGACAGCCTGGGTAAGGCTTTGGAGGAGGGGTAAAGGGCATTTGGTTAACTGCCATCTTAAGAGGCTGTGTCGAGGTAGTGTTGGGAGCATGTAGGCCCTGTAGATCTCCTTTGCTATGGAGACAATAGCCCTTCGAGTGGGTGGGAAGATCCACTACAAGGAGTGTTGAGCTGTGCAAGGGTAGTGCCTGTTCAATAGCGTCTGTGACCGCTGTGGAAGACGGGGCTTCTGATGCTGTGGGTACACCTACATCTTTTGGGATATCTCTGCAGAAAACATTCCTGAGAAGTGGACCCCAGAGGTGAAGCACTTTTGTCCCAATGTGCCCATCATCCTCGTGGGGAATAAAAAGGATCTGAGGCAAGATGAGCACACCAGAAGAGAGCTGGCCAAGATGAAACAGGTGTGTGGGGCAGTCTTTGCGGGAGGAAAGGCCTTTGAGGGTCAGAAACTGCGATGGGAACCGACAGCCAGCCTTAGCCTTAGAAGGGACTGTGATGTTCACCTGCCATCCTGCATGTTGGGAGAACTAGAGAAGTTACTTGTCCAAGGGCATTTAAAGAAAAAACAGCTTATTCCAGCTTACGGTCTGTTCTGTCTTTGGAGTTGGAGCAACTAAGATAAATGAAGAGCCATCCTCATCCTCAGGGGACAGCTGTGTCAAGAGTGCCCTGGGAGGGAGGGCGATTTCAGTGGGAGGGGAGGGCGATTTCAGTGGCTGGAGGAAAGGCTCAGGGATGTGCAAGAAAGACTTGCTAAATGAGTCTAGCCAGAGGACGATTTTATTTAGAGGAAGGTAAGGAAGGTAGGCTATCTTGGTAGGATGATTAAGGTTTTAACTGTGGACAGATGTCCAGTCTGTATGTTAGTAAAAATATTCTGCTCGCCACATAGAATGGACTAGAGCAGTGGTTCTCAACCGGTGGGTTACGACCCCTTTGGGGGGGTTCCATATCAGTCATTTACATCATGGTTCATAACAGTAGCAAAATTGGTTATGAAGTAGCAATGAAATAACTTTATGGTTGTGAATCACCACAGCATGAGGAACTATATGAAAGCTGAGAACCAGTGGGCTAGAGGAAAATGAGGTCAGTTGGGCAGTGGGCACTTGTTTAGAGGAGAAATGGGTGCTGTAGGAATAAGGCTGGGTGGGAGGAGAGAAGACAGAATTCTGAAATGGCAGCTTGGGTCTTATGGCCCCAACCTGGAAACTGCCTGTGGTAGCCAGGACCTTGGTGTCCAGCAGGGCCAGTCTGCAGGGTATGCAGGATGTGCATTTGCCCCTGCTTTTTTTTTTGGGGGGGGGCTTCTTTTGACTCCATATCTTGTCTTTTCAGGAGCCCGTTCGATCTGAGGAAGGCCGGGACATGGCAAACAGGATCAGTGCCTTTGGCTACCTTGAATGCTCAGCCAAGACTAAAGAAGGGGTGCGGGAGGTGTTTGAGATGGCCACTCGCGCTGGCCTGCAGGTCCGAAAGAATAAGCGCCGGAGGGGCTGTCCCATTCTCTGAGTTTCCGAGGTCTCTCCAATTTCCCCTCCCTCCCTCCCTCTCACAGGGGTACAAATTACCCCCATCCCACTCCACCCTTGTAGGACTTCATGCTGCCAGTTTCTCTTTTTGGTTCCTTCCTGCCCAGGACTGCATGAGTTTCCCCAGCCCCAAGTGGGGGCTGGTAGGCCCTTTCCTCCCTGCCTCTGGGAACCAGGCTGGTGCCCTGCCCTTCCTGCGCAGGGCCCCTCCTCCTGCTGCGTGGGTCCAGGAGTAGGGCTCTTAGTCCCTGGGCCTTCCCCATATCACACACCAGCACTTTATATATTTCTGGCTCACAGGAGTCTGGGGTAGGGACCGGGATTTCTGCTTTGGGTAGTAGCCTCGACTTGGTGGGAGGGCAGGACATTAATAAAGGTCAAAGGTTGCACCACGTGTGGCAGCTTCCTGTCTCTCCTGGCCTACCTTGGCTCTGAGCCTGGAGTCCCATCTTTTCCTCTTCATTTCCAAGTTGCTGGGCTGGGCCCTGTCTGCAGAGGCAGGGCTGGGGGCGGAGGCAGCAGGGGACAGGGTGGAGTCTACAGTAAAGGATGAGGTCATATTTGGCTGGCTGCCTGGGTGGGTGAGGGGAGTGGTCTGTACCGTTGGCTAAACATAGAAGCCCTGTGGGTGGCTTCCCTGTCACTGAGTTTCCTGTCCTACACGTTGTTATGAAGGGGTGTGGCTCTGGACAGATAACCCTCCTGGAGGGTCAGCTTGGGGGCATAGGAAGCAAGGCCCGGCTGAGGAGACGTAAGTAAGAGACTTTTGCATAGAATGGCATTTTGTTTTCTTAAAGCAGCTCAGGGACAGACTGCTTGCCTAGCATACTCGAGGCTGTGGGTTCAATCCCCAGTACTGCAAAGGAGAGGGGAAAAGCTTTCCTTCCTCCCCCTTCCTCCAAGTTTTAGCAGCTTGGGTTATTTTCCCTAGCAGAGGAAGGGGTGGAGCGGTTTGGGCTGTAAACTTCCCAGCCTTCCTGTCTCTTGCAGGGACAGGTGAGCTGGGCTCTGGGTCAGGGATAGGCAGCAATAAGGCTTGGCTGGTGTGAGAAGGTGGGCAGCTGTCTCTTCAGAGTTCATTTCTCCACTCTGGCTCCACTTGTAAGGGCAGGCCCTCTTCACCCTCCCTCTCCTGGGGGAGATGATGGTGACGCCGGGACCCTACCAAGAAAAGGAGTCCTGGGTATTTTTGCCTCTTCTTCCCACAGCTCCCCTGCCCAGCCCACCATGGCCCATCCATACCTGAGGTAGAGGGGCTGAGTTTGCTCAGGCCTTGGAGTAAGTCCTGCCCCTGCTGCAGGTCCAGTTTAGCAGGAAAGGGGCATCCAGTATACCCGCCGTTTTCTTTACAGAACTCCAGGAACCTGTGGGGTACAGGGACAGTGACATAGGAGGCTGTGCAGGCTTGGCTGAGGAACAGAGGCAGAAGGTAGAGTGTTCAGCCTCACTAACTCAGGGTGGGCATCGTGAACACCAACAGAACTGAGGACTAACGGAGTATAAGTGGGTGCTTCCTAAAGACATCTGCCCTAGCCTGGGGCTCGTAGTCACCAAGAGCAATTAGGGGGTGGGAGTGAGTGCTTACGTTTTCCAATCTGGGTCATGGCCTAGGAGGAGGGGGTTGCCCACTACGATGAGCAGAGCCTTGGCCCGGGTCACAGCCACGTTGAACCTCTGGAAGGAAGAAGTGATGATGTCATGGAAGGGACAGGCTCCGAGGAAGGATTCATGCCACCCACAAGCCTGCCAACCTTGGGGTTCTTAAGGAAACCGAGGTTGAAGTCCAGGTCCAGCTGCACAAAGCTCTGGCTGCTTCGGACGGTGGAGATGAGGATGACACTTCGTTCTTGCCCTTGAAATTCTTCCACAGAGCCCACCTAGAGAGCAGAAGCCGGTCTGAAGACCAGTCAGGCCTAAGAGGGACCATGGGGGCAAAGCTGCCAGGAAGGTACAAACAAGTCCCTGGTCCCTTATAGCTAAATGAGAGGGGTGCAGGGCCAGGAAGAGGGCAGGAGGCCTGCCTGCTGTAGAACAGAGCCAGTTACAGGATGGGCCTGGAAAGCAAATCAAGTGGCAGGCCCTTCCAAGCAAGCACTGAGCGGAGTTCCTGTCCCTGGAGAGTCACTAATTTGGTCAGAATTTCCAAAGGAGAGGCCTGTGGATCATAAAGCAGTGGTTTTCAACCCTGGCTCCACACATCAGAACCACCTGTGGAACTTAAAAAAAAAAAAGGAAAAAAAAAAATCTGGGCGGTGATGGCATTTATAATCCCAGCACTCGGGAGGCAGAGACAGCCTAATCTCTTCAGTGTGAGGCCTGCCTGGGCTACAGAGCAAAGACCCTATCTTGAAAAGCAAAAATAAATAATAAAATAATTAACAAGAAAACCCACCCTGGCTTTTCCTCTAGACAGCTATGCTAATTGGCTGGGTGGGGCCCAAACAGTGGCATTATTAAAGTTCTCCAAGTGATTTTTATCTGAATCAGTGTTGAGCCATTCCTTCAGTTGAAGAGTTAAGTCACAGAGGGAGCGAGGACACAGAGTCACATGACAGGCAGGGTTGGTTAGAGGACTTCATCCTTAGGGCAGAAGCCACACACCTGACTGATAAGAAAGACAGGGTGCTTGTTAAACAGGCAGGCCTCCAGGTTCCATCTCAGAACCATCTGGGGAAACCCCAGTTTCATTTTGAGGAAAGTGGGTGGGACAGGACACAACAAGGATGAGGTCAGAGGCACGTGGAAGGCTGGGAGAGAATGTGGGATGAATGTCACCTTCAAATCCTTAATGTCATCCAGTCCTCGAAGTTCCCGGTCAAGTTTGGTGATGCAGTAGCGGATTTTTTCTACCTGGAAGGGAGGACATAGGTGCCTTTCTCTCATGCCGTCACCATCACACAGAGGGAGGTAGAGGCAGCCAGGGTGCTGGCGGGCAAAGAGGGAAGTCCTAGTCTTGGACTGAGGGCCTGACCTGCTTCCGGTATGGGGAGATGATGCCCACACTCCGGGGGCTCAGGCGGGCTTTACCCTTCTTGGAGGAAGGGGCCAGGAGCTGTTTCAAGTATGAAGTCACTGTGGCAGCCTCTTCAGGGTTGAAGAAGGATGGGCTATTGCCTTCTCGCTCATCTTTGCCCATTACACCATGGAAAATGATGGGAAAGCCCTGGACACAAAGTGAGAGAAAACCCTCAGGCTGATCTCCCTGCCTCCCTGCCCTCCAACCCAGCTAGGCAATCGGGGGTTCCAGACAAACAGAACAAGGGAGTCAGGGTCCAGGGATGGAGCCCTGCCCTACTAGGCCTCACCTGTTGAGGCAGCCCCTCCCAGCGGCAGAACCGTTCTCGGTCCACCACATCTGCACAGGCCTGCAGCTCTCCATCATAGTACAGCTGGTTAGGGATGTCCAGGATGGTGGGGTGAGACCTAGGAGGCAGGAGGAGAAAGAACAAGATCAAGGCCCTTTAGCCCTGCTCCATGTGTTCTGGCCAAATATGGTTCTAATAAGCAATCAGGCTGAGGCTCTCACTGACCCGCCAAGTTCCTTTTAAAAACCAAGAAATTAGGACCCATTCTCAGGCTTTAGTTTACTGAACAAAAACTCCAGAAATAAATTATCATCACCATTTAATTAGGTGAAACCCCCAAATGTAAGTGTCGACACAAAAGCATTTACAGAACTTTTACAGTTGCCGCTGTGTGGTGTGGGTGACATGCTCTGCTGTGTGTGGGGGTCAGAGGACACCTTTGTGGAGTCAGCTCTCTCCTTCCACCAAAAGTGGGTTCACGGGTTTGGGAAATCCTGCTTAGGCTGCTAGGTGTGTGTTCACCAAGTACTTTTACCCATTGAGCCATCACAGCCCTGCCATTTTGAGATGATGGCTGACTGTATAGCCCAGGCTAGCCTTTAAACTCTGAATCCTCCTGTCTCCCTCAACCTCCAAATGCTGGGATTACAAGCATGTGCAACCACAACCCAGCTCACATTTACTCAACTCTTACAAGATCTTTATTCTTTTTAATTGTGTGTGTGTGTGTGTGTGTGTGTGTGTGTGTGTGTGTGTGTTTTGGGGGATATGCAGGTGACAATGGAGGCCAAAGGTGTCAGATCCCCTTGGAGGTAGAGTTAGAGGAGCCTGAGCCACCTGATATGGGTGCTAAACATGGGTCCTCTTCAACACTTTTAAGTGCTGAGACATTTGTGCAGCCCCAGATTTACCAAACTCTCATTGACTGTCTAGAACTCACCTAAGCACTAGAAGGAATTCGTAAAATGGTAAGGGTGCTATGAACCTACTGCACTAGCTACTCAGGAGGCCGAGGCAGGATTGCTTGAGCCAAGAGTCAACATCAGCCTAGGAAACAGGCAGAGTTGGTCTCAAAGGGGAGAGGAGAGTTGGGGATGTACATTAGTGGTAGAACACTTGAAAGCAACATGCAAGGTCCTGGGCTCAAGTCCCAGCACCCCACAAAAATAAAAAGCACAAGCGAATAGGCCTCAGCTGTGTATATAATTAAGCTAACAATGGTTTTAAGGAAAAACTTACACTCCCTGCCTTTCTTTTGTTCTTGTTGGATTGCCTAGAAACTCAGACCCATCCAGACACATTCTGGTCTGATGATCTCTAATATGCAGATAAACCATTGGTATGAGGAGCAGCTGCCTGCTAAGTCATGAGACAAGTAGCTACAAGGGGGTTACCAAGGAGACCCCCTCTTCCAGCTGACAAGCAGCAGAGGAGGGCAGCGATACCTGTAGTTGCGGAGCAGTTTGGTGATGAACTGGGGGTCATAGCCATTGGGGCCCTTCTTGTATAGGGAGTTGTAGGTGAGCAGGCGCTCCAGCAGAGAGTAGCCAAGTCCATGCTTCTGTGCCAGTGGTGAACGGAGCACAGGCCCCAGCTGCCTCGGGTCTCCTGCCAGCACCAGCTGCCCTCCTGGATTGCCTGTTTCCTTGACATCCATCAGTCCTGAGAGGCATGGGGAGAAAGGTTAAATGGCAGGACTTACCCAGCTGGTGTGGGGTGGTGTACCTACAGCCCATCCTGAGCCCCCTCACCTGCTATGGCCACCAGACTCTCAGGCTCCATGCAGTGGCCAGCCTCATCGATGAAGATGTGTGTGAAGTGATCGATGGGAAACTGGGCTGACACCAACCTGGGAGTGTCAGGCCAAGCAGGGGTCATTCCCAGGCACCCAACTACCAAACCTGAACTCTGGCCCTTCATTTTACCCTGCCCTCAGGAACCCTTCCTCTTTCCCTAGTCCTATACCCCTTTACTTTTTACTAACAAGTGAGAAAGAAATCCTATGCATCCCTTACCTGCTGGCAGTGATGAGGGTGGTAATTAAGACACGATATTGCTGGAGATGCTTCTTGGCAGGATATACATACTCTCCCTTTTTAGGATCCCAGTTACAGCAGCTCTGTGGGTTATGAAAGGAGGCGAAATCAGCTTGGCTCTTCCCTTTCTCACTTTTACCCTGGTTCTGGACCTCTAACACTTATTACCTGCCTCCCTCTCTTAGTGGATAAGAAAACAAAGTCCCCACAGGGGGCCTGACCCACCCGAAGTCACACAGCAAGTCTTCAGGTGCTCTGAGAACCTCCCAGGCATCCATCATCCCTTGGCCCTCTGTACTTCCTACATACCTTAATATCCTCAGGTACCATTCGGATGTCCCTGCTGGGGGCCAGGAGACGGTAGATGGAGCTGGGCAGGTGGACCCGGAGCCGCTGACAGAGGAGGTCAGCTCCTGAGTTGGATGGAGTGCAGGCCAGGATGTGGGCTTTGGGTAACAGCTTCACTACCTGAAACAATGAAGACAACAGTATGGGCAGAAGCTTCCTGTGACAGGGGACTCAGGCTGCATTTGCCTCCCAGACACCCACTAGTCTAGATGACATTTTGGTATTGGATATTTACACACCAACACTCAACTGTCATAATGACCATAATTCCCTAACTCCTCTTTAGGCGACTGTTCATGTAAGAATGTTCAGGTGACTAGAAGGAATCAAAATTACAGACAATTGCTTGGGCTGAATAATTCAGTGTAAGCCTGGGATTATGCTTCAGCCTCACCTGCTTGATGGCCTCCACTAATGTGACAGTCTTGCCGGTACCTGGAGGCCCAAAGATGATGTAGGGGGCAGGCCGGGTGGTGCCCCTCACAATGTGCTTCATGGCCTGCAGCTGCTCAGGGTTCGACTCCAGACTCCGATCATACAGCCTGCCAGAGGGGTCCAGGAATAGTAACTTGAAGTTATCCAATATTCCAGAGGCTTCTGGGCCTCCATTCCCCATACCCACACCCCAAGCAGCCCCAGGACCCACAATCTCACTTGAACTTCACATCTGAGGGCAGCAGGGAGACCCCACGAGAGGCCACAGGAAAGAGCATGGGCCATAGCAACCATCGCCCTGTCAACTCCAATGCCCGGTGCTGGACCCGAAGGGGCTGGCGGTTGAAGGTAAAGTTCACCTTGAAGGTCAGACCATCCACAAATCGGCTCAGGAGGCTTTGCGCAAAGAATTAAGTGAGAGTTCTAGGTAGGTGGAGTGGGCAGTAAAAAAATCAGACCCTCTCCACCTCCCACCATTCCACTCTCTCTTCCCAAGAGGTCCTTAAATTTCTCTAGGAGATGAAGAAGTTCACACAGCCTGGGGATACCCTGCCTTGTGCCCAGAGTCCTAGTCATCTTTGGAAGCCAGACTTCCTAACCCCAGGCCTTAGAAGCCTAAGGTTGCTCTCAAGGTTCCACTCACCTTGTGGAAAAACTCAGCTTGACACGGTCCAGTTCCACTTTGTGCACAAAACCCTTATAGGTGATAGGGTCCTCCTGTTGGGTCTCAGAGGACAAAAGGGCAAACAGGTGGTCACCCCGTAGCACTGAGGGACGGCTCTCGGTCACACCAGGAACCTACAGGATATGAACATAAGTAAATTTGCTTTCTTTCTTTCCCCGAGACAGGGTTTCTCTGTGTAGCACTGGCTGCCCTGGAACTCTCTCTGTAGACCAGGCTGGCCTCAAATTCACAGAGATTTGGCTGCCTCTGCCTGGAAAGGTGCTGGGATGAAAGGTATGTGCCACCACCACCCAGCTTAAGAAAGCTCTTCTATCCCATATCCCATGGGCTCTGGCCTCACAGGCCCAACTCACCCCAGCTTTCCTTCCTTACAAGGCAAAGCAAGAATCGGAGGGGACAGGGAGGACCACAGGCTGCTAGAGGTGCCTAGCCTGGAAATCCAAGAACCTCTAGGGTAGGATTTAAAGATGTGGTGGCCAGTCGGGCATTGGGGGTGCACGTCTTTAATCCCAGCAGCACTCGGGAGGAGAGGCAGGTGGATCTCTATGAGTTTGAGACCAGCCTAATCTACAAGAGCGAGTTCCAGGACAGGCTCCAAAGCCACAGAGAAACCCTATCTGGAAAAAACCAAAAAAGGAAAAAGAGAGATGTGGTGGCCAACGTCCACAACCCAGCCAGCTGCTTCCTTGGCTAGCTCAGCTCCAGCTTGGCCTTTAGTGCCTTGGTGCAGACTTCCTCCTTGTAATAACCTTTCCTTGATCACCTTAGATCTCTCCCTTCTCACCTGCATGCACTCTTGTGCATTAATCCATTCTCATGAACAAGTCTGAGAGTATGTGTATATATTCAAAATGTGAGGGCTGGTGAGATGGCTCAGTGGGAAAGGGTGACTGCTGCTAAAACTGACAACCTGAATTTAATCCCTGGGACCAACAAGGTGGAAAGAGAAAACAAACTCCTGCAAACTGTCCTCTGACCTCAACATGTATGTTATTCACGTTGCACACACACAATATTACATATGTGTGTGTATGCACATACATGTACGCGCGCGCACGCACACACACACACACACACACATACAAACACACACTTTTAAAAAAAACAAAATGTGAACATTTGAAAGGCGTCTCAGAATTATTCACAAAGCTGAGAAAACAAGGAACTCACTAATACAGCTGGTGGTAAAATCTAGATTAAAATTGCATTACAAATATGAACTAGGTGTGGTAGACTGTTCTATAATCCCAACACTGGGTTGGTAGACACAGAAGGATTGGAAGTTCAAGATCACCCTTGGCTACAAAGTAAGTCTGAAGCTACCCTGGCTACGTGGGACCCTGCCTAAAATAAGCAGAAACAAAACCACTGTCCTATCCTGGCACATTGGGGGGACAGGAAGCTCACCCTGCTCTTTGTCCATATCTTCTACAGGAACTGTTTCATCCTTTTTGGATGTTTGCCCTGCTGTCAGGGATAGTGGCCTGTTACCTCATTTGAGTTGACTGGCATGCCCCCTCCTCCCACAGTAGATCTGAGCCCTAACCTCCAGTGTGAGCAGCCTGGGATTCTGGTCCACAGGGTCCCAGGTCATGGGCACTGACTCCAGGTCATAGTGCCGGATATCATGCTCCATCTGCAGCTCCTCCAGGTGCAGCAGCAGCCGGAGCTTCACTTCATAGTTCCTGGACTTCAGGGTTGTCTCCAACTGGGCCCTGGTAGGGATGGTTGCGTTGGGGCAGGAACAGGGTGGATCAGACAAGCCCCTGCTCTGGGGCTCTCCCCTCTCCACCCAGCCATCCCCACACTGACATGCAGTGGGCACCAAGCACTGTTCAGGGTGACCCGGTGAGATGAGCACAGACAGGAGGAGCCAGCAGAGAGAACAAGGCAGCAAGCGGCATGAAACGCCAGTACTTACTTGATCTCAGCAACTTCCTTTGGGGAAGTGAAGATACTTGCTCCTTGAAGAAGGGTAGGGAGCAGTTGTCTGAGGCGGAGGGGTGGGTAGTACGTCCCCAGGGCCAAACATAGCTCTAGTTCATAGCCCTTGGCGCTGTGGGAGGGGAGAAAACCTGTCACAAACACAGGAACTCCTCATCTTCCATCTTCAAAGACTCTGAAGTGTCCCCATGGAGTCTGCAGAAAGCATTCCTCTGTATCGTTCCACTTTTTAAAGTATACTTGCAGCCAAATGGAGCACACAGAAACATTTCTCCAATGCCTTCTGTGGTGTGCTCAGCAGCCATGCAGGGATCCCTTGCTCATGCACTGGCTTGGTCCAAGGTTGGACCTTTTGCATGTTTGAAATATTATTTTAAAGATTCATTTATTTATCATGTACACAGAGTTCTGCCCAAATGTATGATTGCATGACAGAAGAGGGCACCAGATCGCATTGCAAATGGTTGTGAGCCACCACGTTGTTGCTGGGACTTGAACTCAGGACCTCAGGAAGAGCAGTCAGTGCTCTTAACCTCTGAGCCATCTCTCTAGCCCAAATTTTTGAAATATTTAAAAACATATATTTTGTGAGTGGGGTGTGGTGGCACAGGCTATATTCCCAGCACTTAGCACTGGCAATGAGTACAAAAGGTTTATAAGCTACAGGCCAACCTGGGCTACACAGCCCGACTCTCAAAAATAAACAACAAAAACAAAAGTGATATGTTTTAAAAAATAACTAAGCAACTTTCCTATCATTGCAGAACAGTCAATCTTAATATTGTTTTCTTTCTTTTTTTGGGGTAGGGGTTGGTGTTGAGACAGGGTTTCTGGAACTTGCTCTGTCAACCAGGCTGGCCTCAAACTCATAGAGATCCATCTGCTTCTGCCTCTCAGGTACTAGGATTAAAGGGGTGTGCCACCTCTGTCTGACTATACATACATATACATATTGTTAATAAGAGGAATATATGTTATAACTATAAACATCTTGCCAGGTGTTGGTGGCATACACCTTTAATCCCAGCATTTGGGAGGAAGAGACAGGAGGAGGATCTCTGTGAGTTCCAGGCCAGCCTGGTCTACAGAGCGAGTTCCAGGACAGGCTCCAAAGCAATACAGAGAAACCCAGTACCGAAAAAACAACCCAAAACAAAACAAAAAACCCAAAACAACAACAAAAAACAAACCCCAAAAGGTCTTGTTACATGGTTTGCATTCATTACTCATTATTTTAAACTATTTTTTTTATGGATTTGTGTGTGTGACCAGGGCACCAGGTTCCCCAGGAGCTGGAGTTACAGATAGCTGCAAGCCACCCAACCTGGGTGGTGGGAAGTGAACTCAGGTCAGCTGCAAAGGCATCAGGTGCTCTTAAGCAGAGTCACCCTTCCCCTCCTTCATTTTGTTCTTAGACAGTTTTTCTCTGAGCCTAAAACTCTCAGAGCACAGGCTGAACTGTAACTCACCGTAATTCTGCCTCAGCCTCCAAGATGTTAGGGTATAGTGTTTTGAGCTACCATGCCTTGCTCTCAGATTTGATTGTCTATTTATTAGACAAGGGTCTCACTATGTAGGCCTGGATGGTCTGCAATGATATGTAGACCACACTGTCTTGAACTTACAAAGACCTACCTGCCTTTGCCTCTATCTCCTGAGTGCTGAGATGAAAGGCATGGGCTACCCACCATACCTGGCTCTTTTAACTGCTTTGTTGGAAAAACTCATGTCCAGTTTTGTGATTTGTCTAGTGTATTCACAAATATATGTAACTATCATTACTGTCAGTTTTAGAACACTTTGGACAAGCCCTTTAGCTACCACCCTTCTATTCTGTCACCTTCCTCAGATGTAGACATCTAATAGTGAGTTCCAGGCATGGCGGTGCATGCCTTTAATTCCAGTACTTGGGAGGCAGACGGAGGTGGATCTCTATGAGTTCTGGGTCATGTAAGTCTGCATAGTGAGTTTCAGGTCCTCCAGGAAAAGATAATGAGACCCTGTCTTAAAAAAAATAAAACTAAGCCAGGCAGAGACAGGCAGATCTCTGTGAGTTTGAGGCCTGCCTGGTCTAAATAGAGAGTTCCAGGACAGCCAGAGCTGTTACAGAGTTTGGTTCCCACTACTCAGGTCAGGTGGTTCGCAATAGCCTATAACCCCAGCTCCAAGGGAATTGGCATCCACACTATTAAGAATAATACAAAATCTTTAAAAACAAATGGGTGATGCAGTTCAGGGGTAAAACGTTACTTGGCACGCACAAAGCCCTGAGTTCAATCCCCAGCACCATGAAAAAAGATGAGGTAGATGGAGGAAGTGGAGAGGAGAGGGAAAAGAAAGGTCTACAATACGCTACCACTTCTCTACACAGTGTAAACACTTAAGCGTATCCACATGTGCTCACTTTGGCAGCACATATATTAATTGGAACGATACAGAGAAAATTAGCATGGCCCCTGCCCAAAGATGACACGCAAATTCATGACGCATTAAAAAAAAAAAAAAAAAAAAAAAAAAAAAAAGAATTTTCACACTGTCCTCAGATCTGCCACTATTCTCCTGCAGCTCGCTTCTGACACGAAAGGGATCTGACTGAGACCTGAAGTTCAGAAAGGGGGCTGTGTCTCCTAGCTCGGGTCTGCCCAAGTGCCCAGGATGTCATTATCCAGTTACCGGTCAGGCCTCTCTCCTTCCTCTATCCGGTTGGTCAATACAGGGTTTCTGGCAAGCCGAGGGGTGCGCTTGAAGGGAGTTGTGGGCTTCAACTGTGCAGCTAGCGGGCTGTGGGCGACGACAGCCAAGAAGCGAGCAATGTAGAAAGTTTCTGCTCCTTCTGCCCCTGCCTCCCCTGGTCCCAGCAGCTCCCAAAGGACAGTGGCTGGGAAGTAGCCCACAATGCTGGTCTTACAGTAGACATGTAGCTCATAGCTTTCACCTGCAACAAGGTAAGCTGAGTGAGGCAGAGATACTACCCACAGCACCCCCATCCCAAGGCAGGAACCCGCTGGGCACAGACAGCATTTTTTCCGAAGCTCAGACCACCCAAGGGTTAAAAGACCACTCACCTGGGCCTAGTGGGCAGGGCAGGTCCTGTTCGCCATGGTAGAAGGCAAACTGGGGTGTCCAGCAGAGTGGAAAGAGATGAGTAAGGGTAACAGGCTTGGTTCCTCCATTTCGAAGCCTTAGGGTCAGCATCTCCTTGCGGTTCAAGTCCAGGCGGATAAGGAGCTGCCCATCCCGAGCTTCATGGGGCCCGTGGACCTCCACATCCACCCCATGTTTCCCATGAAGATATTCAGCCCTGGGGAAGAGTGGAGGGGGGTTGCGGGGGAGAGGACCTTGGACTGGGAATTGCCCTGGGGAAGGTGTCAGGCTTGGGAACTTGGCAAAGTGTCAGATGTGCTTGGGAACCCACCTCCTCCCTGGATTAATTCCCTGCCTCTCTTCCTTCCTGGGGGGAGGGGGGAGGGAATTGCCAAGGAAATTCACTGGTCTTCAAGCCAGACACCCTTCCCCTTGCCCTCCCCTGCCCACTCTCAGGGCATGGCATGCACTCACACACCTGTCATGAAAGACCCTGGCCAACAGGGACCTGTGTTGTTTGCTGATATTTGAGCCTGTCTTTATTCGCCTCTTTTCTGGTAACTGCACATCAGCCCAGCGGTCTAGTTTGAAGAACCTGACCCGAGTCTTGGTGACGAAGGCCAGATTTGCAATCTTCATTCCATACAGCATGGAGGAGAAGCCAGGGGCAGGGGTCCCATAGCTGCCAGAAGCAGAGGACACTGGGAAGTGAGGGAAGGCAGGGCGGCTGTGGAGAGGGTGCTGGGGAAGGCCCAAGGGCTGCTTGCTCTCTGCTGGGACACACCACTCCTGCTTCAAGGCAGGATGGGGCTCAGAGGCAGAGACTCCGGCTGGGGATGGGAGGAATTTTTAACAACTTAAAGGAAGGCATTGGGGCTTTCCAACACAAAGTAACTGGCTTAAACAGCACTGTGGATAAAAGTCCAATATTGGGCTGTTGATTGGGAAGACAGAGAGAGAAACAGATTTTTAAAAAAGGGGGGGGCTATTTGGGACGTTAAACAAAAGTGTAGTGGGAAGAGCTAAGGCCTTTAAGGGGAAGTTGAAAACGATGGCTCATAGGAATGGACAGGTCCCAGGCTGTAGGGAGGGCTGAGAAAGGGGGTCATAGAGAGCAGAGATGTCCAGAATGTGGGCAAGATGGCGGATCGGACAGCAGTTTCCACCGGAAGTCAAAGGGTGCAGGTGGAACCCAAGCAGGAAGGGAAAGGATCCTTCTCCCGAGATCAAATAGCCTGGCTTTGTGCCTAGAGAGGTGAAGACAGGAAAAGTGGTCAGCAGGGTGACCTCAGGCTCAGCACCGGGTGTTCAGTGTAGTCTACTCCACACACACTTACGGAGGCATGTTAGGTGCCAGACACTGCACTTGCGGCTGGTTCCAAGCTGCCAGACCTAGAGCTGGCCTTGAGGACCACTCAGAGAGAACTCAGAGTACCAGCATGGTGATGGGGCACGGTTGCTCAGTCTGTCCAGGGCAGGGACAGGTCTCTGAGGAATGAGTGGGCATTCCCCGTTAAAAGGAAGCACAAAGTGAGCAAACTGATGGGCATGGGTGACAGGCTGTGCATCTCAGCTGCTTCGGCTGGGCTACCCTACTAGCTGTCTTCCTATTCTGAACTTCTGGGGTCTATGGAGTGCAGAGGTTAAGAATGCTACCTAGCATATTTGAGGCCTGAGGTTCAACCCCTAACACTACAAAACAAAACCAGAAAACAAAACAAAACCCAAAACACCCGAATACCCAAAAAACAAAAACAAAAAAATAAGATGGGGATTGAAGACCTGCCTTAAAAGGCCACCACGAGGCTCTAATAACATTGTAGGGAACCATTAGCCCAGTGCTTGGCACGAAGCAGACCTCAGTAAGGGAGAGTGATGGTTAGTGTCACATACAGTTGATTTGTATATAGTGAAAGGCTCAAAGAAAGGGATGACAGGAGGCGGCAGAGATGGGCAGTTCCAGATAGTTTTACATGACAGGCAAGGAGCCTGGACTTGACCCTGACTTTCAGCAGTCCCTCACTTCCCTTTTCTGGTACCCAGGAGCCCGAGGATGTTCCCAAACACATGACATCTGATGAACAGTCAAGATCTGGAGGAGGGATAACCTCCCTCAATGACTGCTAGGACTGTTGGGTTTTTACAGCATATCCTAGCAACAGTGTGGTGAGTCTTAGTAAACCATCACTGTCCATAAATCAGCATGGCTGCTAATAAGAGCACACAGTAAGGTCCTTTGTGGCTCAGAACACATCTTTGTATCCCATATAACTCTGCCTCTCTCCTTCATCCCAAGAAAGGAGAGCAGTTATGATTCAGACAACATTGAAGAGGCTATGATTTCTTTTAAAAGGATGGTAAGTCATATGAAAGCATAGTGAGAAATGCTTGGTAAATGTTAGCTGCTATAGTTAGTATTTGCATTAGTGGAAAGAGGTCTAATCACAGCAGGGGTAGGAGTAGTAATAACTTACTTTCAGCCCTCGTCAGAGGCTACCCTGTAGTTACAGAACCACTGCAGTTGGTGGGTTTTAAGCAGGGGAGTGGCAAGATCATATTTGCATTTCAGATCACTCTGGCATCAGGATTGAAGGATGAATATGCTGGAGGCAAGACTGTAGTCAGGGAGACCAGTTAGAAGGAGGCCACTGCAGTTGTCTGGTTAAAAGATACCAAAGGCCTGAATGAGGCAGTGGTAGAAACAGAAGGGGTCAAATCTGATTGTATTGAGAATGCAAATTAGCAGAATCTGGTGACTGACAGGAGGAAGAGTAGAGAGTAGAAGGAGAGAAGCACCTGGAATACCCAAATCAAGGAGTCCAGCTCTGGGACTGTCCCCGAGGAAGGAGAAGGTAGGTAGCCAGAAGGACCATCACATTTGCCTTGGACATGCTGGTTTTGAGATGCCTGTGGTCCAAAGGCAGCCCTGATTATGTGAGGCAGGAGCTGAGATCTCACACCAAAGTCAAGGTCAGAGTCTACTACTATTAGGGAGTCCCCTGATGGTAGTTAACAACCAAGGACTCGTGCTTGGGACCTCCCCAGGAAGATGCAGTCTGAGAATAGCCAAGACCAACAGAGGTCAGGGAGGAAGAGAAAACAGAAGAAACATCAAGAGGGAGAAGAATCAGAAGAGAACAGGGTAGAATGAGGTTCACACCCATAATCCCAGCACTTGGGAGGCAGAGGCTGAAGACCGCCCAAATCTGATGTTAACCTGATCTACATAATAGGGTGCAGACTAGCCCAGGACACTGTCTCAAAACCAAAGTAGGCTGAGTGTGGTAGCACACACCCTTCATTCTAGCACCTGTGAGGCTTGAAAGGCAGAGGCAGGTGGATCTCTGTGAGTTTGAGACCAACCTGACCTACTTAGTGAGTTCGTACCAGCCACAGTTATACATCAAGACTCTGTCTCAAAATCAAACAACCCCCCCAAAAAAAATAAATAAAAGGCTGAGTCGGGCAGTGGTGACACATGCCTTTAATCCCCGTACTTGGGAGGCAGAGGCTGGCAGATTTCTGTGAGTTCGAGACCAGGTCTTGAGACCTGGTCTACAGAGTGAGTTCCAGGACAGGCTTCAAAGCCACAGGGAAACCCTGTCTCAAAAAACCCAACCTCCTCGCCCCCCTGCCAAAAAAAGAAATACAAGGCATGTGGGAAGCAGAGGCAGAGGGATTTCTGCGTTCAAGGCCAGCATGGTCTACAGAGTAAGTGCCAGGACAGCTAGGGCTACACAGAGAAACTGGGGTGGGAAGGACTAAAAAGAAAAAGAGAAGAAGGAAAAGGACAGAAGACAATGGCCCTTTGTAGGTAAACTTACCTAGGTTTAAGTATGCATGCATAAAGGGAATGAAGAAGGCATTCAACAAGCGTGAGAAATTTAAGCAAGACAGCATTACACATGCAGTGTGAAAGGCCTTCACTCCAAGCTCTTGTTGACTTGGGATGCACATCCAATTGTTACTTGATAAGCACTCCTCTTGACTAACACACATGAACAGACATTGTTTGCGATGGTTCTCTATGGTGCCGTCTTCCTCTGAACAGTTGCAGAAAGTACCCCAGCTTTAATTTAAATGGGGTTGTCAATTCTCCAATAACAGAAGCAGGCTGCCCATGCCTTTTGATGTCATAATAATAATCACTCACCCTTGTACTTTAAGCAAGTCTAGAGGGACACACTCTTGGAAATAGAATTTCTGGGTGAGCCAAAGAGAATGAATGAACTTTTACAACTTTAGTAAAAAGGCAATTTACTTTTGGAGATAGAAGCTGGCTTCAAACTCATGATCCTACTGTCTGGATTTTTAGATGCTGGATCTACAGGCTTATGCAACCACACCCAGCACAACTGGTAACTTCTGCAAAATTGCCTCCTATACCAGCCGTACAAGTTTATGTTCTCATTCACAAGAGTTTCAGAAAACCCCCTTTCCAGTCGCTAACACCAGACATTTTCAATTGTTTACTTTTTTTCTAGTTTTTCAAGACAGGGTCTCTCTGTGTAGCAGTCCTAGAAAGATCTGTAGACCAGGCTGGCCTTAGACTCAGAGATCCGCCTGCCTCTGCTGGACTAACGGTATGTGTCATCACCACCTGGCTAATTGTTGACATTTTTTTATAGTTTCCATTTTGAGACAAGGTCTCTTGTAGCTTAGGCTGGCCTAAAACTCCTGCCTCTACCAGGTATGTGACACACACCTGGCTAGTTTTTGCTATCTTTAAATTTGTTTTTAATTAAAAAAAAATTTTTTTTTAACTTACTTCCCTGGTCAGTTACACAGATGACAGAGTCTCACTATGTAGCTCTGACTTGCCTTGAGCAGGCATAGATTCTCCTGCTGCTACCTCCCAAGTGACGAGATTATATCTCACTTGAACCTTGCCTAGAATGTCATTTGTATTGTCTCTGAAACTGGCTTGGTCATATCTGTGGTCTCTAGGCTCTGTTAACTGCTGACCCTACTTCTGGCTTTGCAGCTCTCCTCCCTTGCCTGGTCTATCCTGTACATAGGCAAGGTTACCAAACATAGATCCAACCACATGCCCACTAACAATTCCACAGTGCACAAACCCACTTGGCATACTTATCAGAGTTACAATGACAGTACATGTGCAGCAACATCGTCCCTACCAGCAAAACACTTTTCTGAGTACCAACTGGGCGCTCTGCTAAGTGCCAAGTGCGTGACTTCATCTATTTCTCACAACTCTTTTCAACAGTAGCCATTATCACCACCCATGCTAACTCTAGTCACTTATTCATTAGGGCACTTTAGCCATTCCCAGCCACTTATGTCACTGATCCTCTGCTGGCTTTCTTGTCTTTGCAGACACCCTTAGACTCCACTGCTATCATTGGCTTCTGTTTGTTGCTCAAATGGTGGCTAATTAAAAAAAAAAAAAAAAAAAAAAAAAAAAAAAAAAGCAAAGCAAAGCCCAAACCAGGAATCTGGTATCAGATTTGGAAGTGATCTTAGAGACATCTAGTTTTACAAACTGAGGTTTGAATTTATTTTGCAGGATTTTTGAGACAAATTCTAGCTACGTAGCCTAGGCTAGCCTTAAACCTCTGTGCTTTCTGCTTCTATCAACCACTGCAATTACAGACATGAGCCAGGATTGTTGCTAGTTTGGACCCAAACTATGTTACATAGACCTAGTCTGCTTCTATCAACCACTGCAATTACAGACATGAGCCAGGATTGTTGCTAGTTTGGACCCAAACTATGTTACATAGACCTAGTCTCTCTCTCCCTCCCTCTCCACCCCCCACACACAATCAAGAGACAAAAATAGGACAGAATGTATAGCTATTGCTGTTTCAAGCAGACCCTGTGTTTTGAAGGGTACATACATTCCAAGGCCACCAAGCATAGTACAGTTTTCACTGGGGATATCAGGGAAATTAGGGAAGACACCAAACCACCCTCCATGCAAATATTTCTAGAACCTTAACTACATGAGTCTATGTTGATTTGCTTTTGCTTTCTATGTGAATAGGTGTCTGCGGCAATGAACATTTATGTACCCACCACTTGTGGTGTGCCTGGTGCCTGCAGAGGCCAGGAGAGGGTGTCACAATGTTGCAGACAGCTGTTAGCTGCCGTGTGGGTTCTGAGAATGTAGCCCTGATCTTCTGTGAGAGCATCAAGTGCTCTTAACCCATGAGCCATCTCTCCAGCCCCTACTTTTGAATACTATTTTAGTTATTCCTTGAACATTTCATACATACCATATATTTTGATCATATCCACCCCCACTCCACCTCTAATTCCCTGAATTTTCTATCCATACATCTTCCTCTCAATTTCATGTCCTCTTTATTTTTTGAAGCATTTAGTTTTCTTGAGAGAGAGAGAGAGAGAGAGAGAGAGAGAGAGAGAGAGAGAGAGAGAATGTATGTTTGAGGGGCAGTGAGGGAATAACTCATGGGAGTTGGTTCTCTCCTTAGACTTGTTTTCAAGTCCTGGGACTTGAACTTGAGTCTTTAGGCTAGGTATTAAGTATCTTTACCAGCTGAGCCATCTCCCACCTAGTCCCATATGGACATCAATGTGGTACTACCACTGGATTATGGACAAATGCCATTGCCCCACTGAGAAACAATCCTCCCTTCTCTGGTAGCCATCAGCTTCCACTTAAGTTCTCAGCTAGGGGTGGGGCCTTGTGAACTCCTTCCCAGGCAATGACAGTCATTGTGAGTTCAAGGTCTTGTCATGTCCAGAAGAGAGCACCTCGCAGGCCCCTCCTCTCTTCCTGCTCCCCTCTTCTAAGATGTTCACTAAACTTTGGATAGGAGGTGCTTTGGTTTTGAAGAAATGGTCTTACATAGCCCAGGCTGGCTTCAAACTTGCTATATGCCAAAGGCACCCCTAAAGTCCTGATCATGTTGTCTCTTACCTCTCAAATGATGGTGTAACAGGTGTGTGCCACTAGGCCAGGCTGTCAGTCTTTTATTTTGAAATGAAGATTTTCATCTATAATACCAGTAGCATGCAGGCAATTGAGGCAGGAGGATTATCCAAAGGCCGAGACAAAAGAATTATCTCAAAGTTGAGGTCAATCTGGGCTACACAATGAGTTTTAGGGCAGCATAGATGGACCCTGCTTCACTGCTCTCCTCCCCCACAAAAAAAAAAAAGGTCTAACAAAACAAATCTAACTCCCTCCATCACCTCCTGTAGGCTCCAGCCTTTTGCTCACTTACTATAAAGTCACCTTCCTGGAAAGCAGCTATTCTTCCTAGTAGGAAGGTGCTAAGAACTCCCGAAGAGTGATTTGCTATGTTTACTCTAGCCCATTCTCTTGGTCAATTGGAATACAATTGGATTCTGCAAACATTTACTGGGCATCTACTATATCCAGACTTTCTGTTGAGGGCTGAGAGCTGAGACACTAAAGGCAGGGGGTGGAAAGTATGTGGGGGAAGGCAGCAGCAGAGTTCCAATGAGAAGCAGTGTAATCTGGTTGTAAATAGGCTATACCCAGTGTGCAAGGAGGAAGCTATGAGAATCTAATCACGGTCTGGCTTTAAAGAACACACAGCAGGGCTGATGAGATGACTGAAGGGGGAATGGTGCTTTGCATTCAAACCCGATGAACCCAGTTCAGTCCACAAACACGCACTCACGGCACAGGAGGAAGGGGCTGGGGATGTAATTCAGTTAGAGCAGACTGTTTGCCTAGCACACACAAAGCCCTCATAGGGAGATTTCAGTACACAAGTGGAAGCAGCTCAAGGTCATCAAGGTCAGCTTGGGATACAAAAGATCCTATTAAAAAGGGGTGGGGGACACACAGAAGACTTCCATCCAAGTAGAAACCTCTGGCAGCTGGGAGAGAAGGGTATTTGATAAAAACTTGCTACTACTTCTGGTTTTTCTGGTGACTTGGGGAACGCTCTCACCATGACAGTCTTCAAAATACCCAGGTCAAATATTCCTTTTTGTCATGTTTTGTCATGTAGGTCTCACGACAGAATATAAACCCATACTCAGGACTTCTTCCTCCTCTCTTGCACTAAAACTTCATCTTTCCTCCAAGGCCAAGGCCATCTCCCAGTTTTATTTGGGTAAAATACAAGTGCACACAGTAAAAATTACCTTAGGGCTACAGATGCTGTTCAGTGGTGGAGGGTTTGCTTGCCTAGCAAATGTAAGGCCCTGGGTTCAATCTCCAGCACTGCAAAATAAATTGGGGGGGGGGAAAAATAGGAGCAAACTCCAGCTGTGGTAAGGCATGCCTATCATTCTAGCACATATGAGCTGGAGAAAGGAGAAATCAGCCTTGGCTACAGATTAATTCTGAGTCTAGCCTGGGGTACATGAAATCCTGTCTTGAAAGCCAAATGGGATTGGAGAGATGGCTCAGTGCCTCGAGTTAGTTTCTCAAAGCATCCATATTGAGCAGCTTATAACTTCTTATAACCCCAGCTCCAGGGAATCTGATGCCTTCTTTAGACCCCTGTGGGCACTTGCATTAATACAGTGTGCATATGAACACCCAAATAAAATAAATTTTAAAACACAACACCAAACCCCAATGTTTGTAATCTAACCTAAAGATCAGAGAAGCAAAGTAGCCAGCCACTAGAGATTTCTCAACTCTACTAATGCTCAGACTGAAGGGACAATCATGTCCTCTGATTGTATCTCCAGACTGCACAAATCCTCAGACTGCCTGGACTGCTCTGAGCTACTGTCTTATATTCCTCTCTAGTGCTAGGGCTAAAGGTATGTCATCCCAAGTGCTGGGTCAAAGGTGTGAGCTCTGTTTCTCTTTTAGACTGATTCACTCTCATGTAGCCCAGGGTGGCCTTGAACTCACAGAGATCCATCTATCTGTCTCTGTCTCTAGAATTAAAGATGTGGCCACTACTGCTTGTCCTCTATGGCTAGCTTAGTGACTTAGCTCTGCATTCTGATCTTCAGGCAAGCTTTAATTGTTAGAATACAAACAAAATATCACCATACTCCAACAACAACAATAAAGAAAGTTAAAAATCCAACACATTATAATAGCCAGGAACGGTGGTTTAAGTCAAATCTGCTATGCTAGGATTTGGGAGCCTGAGTCAGATGTTCAAAAGTTTCAGGCTAGCCTGGGGGGATAATAAATTTGACCAAAATAAACAAATCAATCCCTATATCTACCACACATAGTTTTTTGTTTATTTGTTTGTTTTTGTTATGCATCCCAACGTAGCTGCCTTCTGCCAGGTACTGAAACAGTTTCCAGCTTTGGAGCTGACAAAGACTCCTAGGTTAAACTTGAGTCCACTCTTCTGAGCTCTCTTATTGGCAAGGCCTTGAGCTTGGCTCCCTACGACCTTAACTTTAGGCCTGCCCATCTCAGTTTTAATAAGAAGCTGAAGTTAATTCAGTAAGACACACCCCTGCTCTGATGATCTAATCAACTTTCTCACCCTCCACCTTTGATACCCAGCACTCTGGTCTGCATATAGCAAGAACTGCTCTTGGAGTGTGATGTTTTCATTTAGTAAACAATGCACTGACATCTCCATCTGCTGAGTCCCTAGTAATTCGACATATTTGGACTTAAGTTCTATCTCTACTGCCAAAGTACCTGACTTGTGTTCAGAGCCACACTGCGCTTTGTGAACACAGGTGAACTCGTGGGTGGGGAAGCGTGACTATCCAGTGGCAAATGCTCTTTACTTTCCCTTACTATCTCCAGCATCATCATTTCGCCCTGTTGTACAGCATACTACAGACTATATGCTGTATGCGTATCATAGCCTTCGTTGTTTACTGCAGTTTTCATCTATGTGTTCCCACAGCATCCAGCACAACGTGGGCCATAAAGCGGGTCAGCATCATCTTTGCCTCTTTTTCAAGAAGCTGCTCAACTCTCTTAATGTTCCTTTCAAAATATAAGTTCATTAATAAGTAACATTCTAGTCAATATGGACAATCCCCATGTTCTCCTCTAACCTCAAGCAATACTGCCATTACTGATTCCATCTAAGCTTTGTCCCAAATCACAGCAGTCATGTCTCACACACACAGGTATTTTGGTCAGTTGCAACTCAAAGTCTCTCAAAATCTGTTAAGCTCCAATCCCATTTCCCTATTAGTGCAACTCTTTCTACCCATCCCAGTTAAACTGCTTCTTCGTCTTCCATCCAAGGCAGCAGCCTGTTGATAGAGGTGTTTCGAAGCAGACGTCTATGGTTTGACAGAAGTCTCTTTGATTTTTCACTTGGGTGGTAACAGGAAAGGGAAACCAAATATCTTCAGCCATGGGGAAAAGGGGCCTCTAGGAGGCTGTCCCTGGCCCTGGGTCTCCATGGAGAAGCCACAGGTGCTAATGGAGGTTTAACTGCCTACGCAGTTTGTGCTCTTTTTCTCCCTGAAGCTCCCCAGATTCTCCCGCCTACCCTGGGCCTCTTCAGCTCTCCCGAAGCGTGGACCCTGGGGGCAGCCGCCCCTCATCGAGGGGGCGGGGATCCTCGCTTAGCCCGCGCCTGCAGCGCCTTCCCTGTGGGGCTCCCCTCCCCCACTATTGAGCCCGGGCTGCTGCGAGCCGCGCGTGGGCACCGACCCCTCCCCGCCGGGCCGGGCTGTGCAGAGCGGGCGGGCTCGGGGTGGCGCTGGCTGGGCGTGGGCAGGCGCCGGAGGAGGACTGCCAGGACCGGCCCGGTCCGATCGGCCCGGGACTGCATCCCTGTGAGCCCGCGGCGGGAAGGTGGCCCCACCGCCCCGGCGCTGGCCCCGAGCCTTGGGGCCCATGGTGGGCCGGCCCGTACCTGGGCTTGAAGTCGTGGTTGTAAATCGCCCGCAGCCGCTCGCGATCTGTCTCCAGGTCCAGTCCCCGTTCGGCCAGGAAACTCTCGAACCTCTGGCCGGTCTCCCGGAGCTTTCGGCAGCTGAACTTGCTGGGCATCGCGGCGGCGGCTGCGGCCCAGGCAGGAGGGTCCGTGGAAATGAAACTGAAAGTCGCTGCCGCGGTTTAGAGTTGGCTGCTCTGGGGTGAGGGTGCAAAGGGGAAAAGCCCCCCACCTCTGACGTCTGCTCCTGCCGGCCACCTACTCCCCGCCAGCCTCCCCTCCTCCGTCCTTCTCCTACCTGAGCCTTCCTTTCGGTCTCTTCGTCCTATCCCCTCCCCCTCTTCGCATTAACTCTTTCCTAAGGAGTCTGACCCCTCCCTCAGGGCCCTCCCCTTACCCCAAGCTCCCTCCCCTGGCTGCTAGCCAGGATCCGAACGTGGCTATCGCCTGGGGCCCCCTAAACAGCCGGGAGGACCTTGGAGCCTCAGCTAGGGCTACTCCCACGCCCACTCTCCAGAGCCTCGGGACTTAGGGAAAAGCTGCAGAGCAAAGGGCAGAGCCCTGGACATGGGTCGGCTGCAGCTGAACTGGGGCCGCTCGTCCAGCACCTCCCCCAGACTGCCAGGGACATAAACCAGTACGGAAGCCAGCGGCACGCCCCCTCCCCCATTTCCCTGCTCTGGCTTTCTGACACAGAGAGGAAGGCAGGAGTCAAAGTTGAGGGGTGAAGGGCGACCAAGTGTCTCTCTAGATAAAGGTGTGTGCTTGTGGGAGAGAGAGACAAGAGCTTCTGCCAAGACCTAGTCCTTAATCTTCTGGGGGCACACAGGCTTCAATATTTCAAGGTTGGAGATTCTTGCCCTTGAGCCATGTATTTGGGCACCTAATTGTACTCCAGTATCTGTTACTCTTTACTGCTTGTTAGCGGTAAGTCAGGGTTGCCCAGCCGTCAAAATATAATTAGCACCCCGAGAGCAAGGTACAGTTATGTTAGGCAATAAATGGTTAACAGCAGCAGCATTAGGAAAAGAATAAGACCAATGTGCTTAGACAAACACTACAGGAGGTGGGGCTACCATAACAACAAATACAAAACAAGCCTCTGCACCTATTTATTCCTGGAATGACATAAAAAACACACATCAGACCGAGATAACAAGAAAGATATTGAAGGTACCAGAGTTCCACAAGTATCAAAGCCACTGTTGTTTTCCAAAGTGGTTCCCCACAGGAGGCCGCAGAGTCTAACCTAGTGTAGGGAATGCCCCAAACAGGGTCAAGCTCCAGCTGGGTTAACCCTGTACCTCCCAGGCCAGCCACCGAGAAGGCCAGGAATAACAGGCTTTAGCAACAGGAAATGCCTTGTGAGGAAGACTCAAGGCTACAGGGGCAGGGAAAGGGAGCAAGGGGAAATTTTACGTCCTAGAAATCGATTATGTGAACTAGAGAACAAAACTAGGAGAGTAGCCAGCTGTTGCCACCGCCACACCTCCCCCATCCCTTTCACTTGATGAAGGCCCAGAGGAAGAAAGGTAATAGACTCCTAAAAATTGCTGTTAGTGGGGGCATAGTGGCCCAAGCCTGTAGTTCACTATTTGGGAGGCTGATGAAGGGCTGCTATGAGTTTGAGCAACTTTGGGCTATAACAGCAGGATGCTGTCAAAAACAAAAACCAAAATTGCTGTTGCTTAACAATTTAAAATCCTACAATCTACAGGTAAAGAGTACAATAAATATGCACAGAAATAGCTTGGTTAGGAACTCCAATACATCTGAGGTCCACCTGATAACCAGAATCCAAATTACATCATCTACTCAAGATAACCAGACATGTGACTGAATAAGCACAGAACCCCATGGTTCCTAAGATACGTTTGTGTATATGTACATATATACATCTCACATTACCACACACCATTTCTGACCAGCAAATCTGGCCACCTGAGGATATCAGCCTTTTGCTCAGGCCCATCTCCTGAACATTACCAAACACAGGTGGTTATCTATGGGAAAACTTGGGTACGCATTTATGGTGAGTGGCTTTGGTTACAATGGGACCGTTCTAAATGTCTCCAGAAGGCTCTACTTTGTCTAGAATGGCTACTCCCCACCCAAAATCAGCTCATCAATTTCCTGAAGCTTTCATTACATCTAACTTCCCATTAGTAAGGTTGATTGCACTGAGTCCAAAAGTTAATGTTAGCCAACGTTTTGTGGAGTAAATCCACAGCTTCTCAGCTTTGTATTTTCTTAATTTTTTGTTGTTTTGAGACAGGGTTTCTGTAGATCAGGACTTGCCTCTGCTGGGATTAAAGGGTTACTGCCACACACTTGGATATTTTCTTAATATTCTAGGTTCTAGAAATCATCTTTTGAATAGTCTCTAACCTTTGTATTCAAATGCAACTAGAAATCTCTCTGAAACTAAAATACTGTGTCTAGTCTACCACACATCAAGAGAAAGGCCAGGCCACGACAGTTGGTCTTCATTATTTGAAGAGCCTGTTTACAAATTTACCGACTCACTAACATTTATTTGTAACCCAAGTCCACACTCATGGCACTTTTTTATTTTTTAAGGAAATCCACAGAACAGCAGCTAAGTGGTTTCTGTGTCCATGTCCCCAGATGAGGCACTGTGACACTGACTGCTTCCTTGCTTCATAAATAAGTGTTCTCATGATCTATATAACATCATGGCTTTTACCCTTTAGTGCTTGGTGGCTATTTTAAATGGCTCCCATGGGTAGTGCTGAAATATGGTCTAATATGTATGTATATATGTGAGACAGGGTTTCTCTGTGTAGCTTTGGAGGCTGTCCTGAACTATCTCTTGTAGACCAGGATGGTCTCTAACTCAGAGATCCTCTTGCCTCTGCCTCCCAAGTACTGGGACCATCACCCAACATGGTCTAATATTCTTGAGCATAGAAAGCTTTATAGAGAAAGTTCTTGTTACATAGCTTCATTCATCCCAACTACAACAGGAGGATTAAGAGATTATGTCAAAACAAAGTTTCATTCACTAATTAAACATTCACAATGGCTTTATATGCAATAGAATTGCCCTGAATGACAGAAATTGTGTATATGCATAATTCCTCCACCCAACCCCCAGGACTGGGAGCTGCAGTGATGCTTCATGCTGGGACTATAGGTATACACCAGTACCACTAGCTTCAGAGTGCTTTGATAGCTTGGATTTGAAGAGGTATGTAACTAGATTCTATCCTCAGAAGGGATATGCTACTGTATACAACCTATGTTTATGGGAGAATTTATCTCAACAGCTATAGGTCCATCCAGTTTTAATCTGTATTTACTAACCTTTGCTTTTCACAAGTTGGGCTGTTCAGAAACAAGAGGTTGGTTATGGATATCTGGTATAGTAGGTAGCTCAACATGGTATGGTATAGTAGGTAGCTCAATACAGAACTCTAAACTATATCTGGGCACGTAGAAGGTTGAGGCAGGAGATTTCAAATTGAAGGCAGCCTGGGCTACCTAGCAAGACCATCAAACACAAAACAAGGCCCCATCTGTAAATCATAAGATGGCATTTTTTGAATTTGGAGAGAATGTGTCAAGTACTCCATTAGTAAATAAGTCTATTACCAAATTTTAGATTATAAAACAGGCAAGGTACTAGAATTGGGGAATGAACAGAGGGACAACCAGAGGTTCAGATGATCAAGAAACAATGTTCAACAATGTACCTAGAGCCCCAAATATGAGAGGTTTCACAAAATAAACAAACAAAACACAAAACAAAACAACAACAAAAAACCCTGTTCTCTGTCTAGGATAGGTTAGGCTGATTTATCACAGTGTGATAAAATGAAGCCACTACCCTGTTGAGAAGTCAGGTGTCAACTTCCTCTGGTTTATACAAGTAAACCAGAACTGTGTAAGTATATAGGTCAGAGGACAGCTTTTGGGAATTGGTTCTTTCTTCAATCATGTGGGTTCTAGAAGCAAACTCAGGCCATGAACTTCCTGGCAGGGACTCTGACCAGCTGAACCATCTTACCACCTTGCCAACTCTCAAACATAGTTTTTTCAGTCTTCCAGGAATAAGGACATCAATGGATAGAATTTAGGAAAGGCCAGTAGAGGTAAAAGACAAAGTCAAGAATATTTTAATGTTTACAAGAATGGAACACAGTTAAATGCCCCTCCTTCCCAAGCAAGGAATCTCAGTTGGTACAAGATGATAAAGCATAGGAACTCCGTTAATTTGAAACAAGATAAAAAACCTTTCTTATAGGCTACTGGTAGTTAAGTCTGACTTGGAAGAGAGGAAAGCATTTAAGGTTAAGCCAATGTGAAATAATATTCAGTCTTAAGCTACAGGAATCCTTCCAATTTTACCTCCTGCCTAGTGACTGCAATCATATTCAGGCCCTGCTCTTTCATAACCAGATTCTTTTCGACATTGGTGGAAATCCTAAACAAAATCTTTGAGTAATTGGTAGCTTTTGTGTAGAGAGTGGTAAGATTTAGAATTTTGTTTGTTAATAAAATTCCTAGCATTTATTTTTCCTTTTCTCTGAGACAGGGTTTCTCTGTGTACACCTGGCTGTCCTGGAAATCTTCTCTACATTTATTTTTAATATTTTGTACATTGGTGTTTGCTCACATGTATGTTTGTATGAGGGTATCAGATTCCTTGGAACTAGAGTTACAGACAGTTGTGAGCTGCCACGTGGGTGCTGGGAATTGAACCCAAGTCCTCTGGAAGAGTAGTCAGTGCTCTTAACCACTGAGGCACTTCTCCAACCTTCCTGGAACCCAATTTTAGAACAGGCTGCCTCTGAACTCAGAAATCCACCTGTCTCTGCCTCCCAAGTGCTGGGAACAAAGGTGAGCACCACCATACCAGGCTTTCCTAGTGGTAATTTTAAAAAATGTTTGTATGTATTTGTGTGTATGCTCAGAGGCCAGAAGAGCATTGGAGCCCCCGGAACTGGGTTACAGGTGGCTGTGTGCTACCTGACATGGGTGCTGGAAACAGAACTTGGGTCTTCTGCGAGAAACAATCAGTATTCACTCTTAACAGCAGACTCATCTCTCTAGCTCCCCTCTGTCCTCTACCCCTACCTTTTTTATCTTGGAAATGGCCTCATATGTAGTTTGGACTGACCTGAAACTCACTATGTAGCCCTGTCTGGCTTCAAATTCACAGAAGTCCTCCTGCCTCAGCCTCAGAGACTATTCACACCTAAAAAGGAGCTGTTCTTTACAAGCCTTTGCATATTTACTGAGTCCACAGTAGTTGAAAGTAGGACAAATTAGCTGATTATAGTCAAATATCTTACCTAAGAACAAAGGCTGACAGGACAGAAAGGACAGACACAATTTTAGAATAAAACAGGTGTATTTCTATTGGACTACCTGATACAGAAGATAGTGTGGCATGGATGGATAGTATGAATGACAAATAATACAAATATATTTTATTTGAAATAAACAAAAATGCTTACACAGCTTTCATTTGCAAACAAACTTCTGCTTGCCTATATTACTAAGCAAAAAACAAAGCTGAAGTAAAACACCCTTCTGTTTTGACTTGTTTTGGGGGACAGGTAGGAAGACACTACTTGGTTATTTAAAAAACTGACCTTCCCCTAAGGCCTGGTCATAGAAATGTAAACAATGTAAATGAATCCACCATTACCAGTTGTCATAGGTCATATCACATTACCTGTGTGCACTGAGATCACGCACACAAACCTGCCAACATACCTGGGAAGGTTATATCACAGTTACATATGAGTTCTAGGCAGGCAGTATGATGGAGAAAGGAATCTGGAATGAGTTTAGAAGAAAGCACTGGCATTTTCTGAAATGTTAGTTATGATAGAAAGACACTGCCTAGAAGTTCTCCTTTTCACTTTGGTTCATTCCAGCTTTGTGAGTGACATAGCTGTTTGATTCATCTGCTTACAGAGCAATCCTGCCAGGCAGCATTAAAACACAGATACCTATTATTCCTTCAACACCTGTGTTTTTCAAGTTTTATACTCGATTACATCCACAGTATGTCACCAGTTCCTGAATATTAACCAGAAATACAAATGGGCAGAACTCCTCTAAAATTGCTGACATCTGTTGAGGCATTCCTGAAGGTATTGCTACTGGCAGGAAAGTGGACCGAGGAGAGTGAAAACTCGGGGCAGCCGGGCTTGGTCAGACTGGATTAAGACTTCTAGAATCTGATCCTGTGTTTCAATTTTTCCACATATTTAAACATAGTAGAACTTTGGGGGAAAGTCTCCCCATGACAGTTCTCAAAACAAAGTTTCAGGGCTAGCTACATCAAAATTCCCTTGCAAATAGGAAAGCACCTGTGACCTTTACAATAAGAATGAGTTCTATTGACTAACAAAAAGAATTTAGGACTAGGGCCTAGGCATATAATAGGCATAAATTCTATTCACTGAGAGACAAAGCCCAGGAATTAGGGCCTAAACAATGCTCAGAATACCGTGTGGGGTAGGGGGACGGTGGTAGTGGGGATTCAGTTGGAGGCTGGCTCTTAATAGAATAGCAAAGGATCACCAGGTTGTTTGATCCAGACATTCCAGCATTCCAGGTAATCAGGCATCATTCTTTCCTTCCACTGAGAAAATAGGCCCATGTGATTGACAATCCTGGATTCCCCCAGTGCTTTTTCTAAGTTGTACTTCCTGCAGACATCTATGGCTACAATGGAAGTATATGAGAGGAGGCGAGAGAATGAAAATAAACGTTCATGTGCAGGGGATGTGGTTCAAGTCTTTGGATTTAAAAACAAGTCCCCAAAGAAGCTGCTGTCATGGAATTTCAGGAAACTTCCTTTGCCTCCCAACATGGACCCAAAAAGCCCCAATCCAAATGTATGAAAACTACAATTGTGAAATGCTATGAATGATCAAAGCAGTCAGAGAAGTGTGTTGTCCACTTAGCTACAGTTTGTAGCATAGCCTCTTTAGCAATTGGTGAATCAGTAAAAGCCACTGAAGACTGGAAATGCTTTAAAGCACAGGGTAAAAAGTCCTCAACAAATACTCTGTAAAAACCAGTAATAGGACGTCATGTCATGGCTAGGAAATTTTCTAAACAGTAAAATGACTTCAGGATAGATCTCTTTGACATTAAATGTAGCAGAATTAAAAAAAAATTTTTTTTTACAAGTAGATATAATGATAACAGAAAATTACAGGGCAGAGAACACACACATGAAAGAATCAAGACAGTGCTGTAGGTTCAACAGTTTTCCATGAGGCTAGAAGATCTGTTAACTTTGTTAACTAGCAAAATATCACTCTTGTTTGCTTATAAATCACTTATTTATCATATGACCACGCCATGTTGAATCCTTTTCTTTCCTTGGACTGGAGACTCCTACAGTCGGTCTTAAGCATTTTGCATTTCTTTGCCAATCTTGTAACTGAGTATCTTGTTCCAGTCGATTTTGGTGCGGGTAACTGGAAGCTGCCTGCGCAAGGCTTTGAACGTGGTGTCTGACATTGTTTGATAGTTTTCACTAATTGCTGTCTGCAATACATAAATGATGATGAGTTGTTTTATAGAAAGAATTGTTTGTGAACAGGAAGGTAATCAGACAAAAGACATGCTAGAAAGGACACAGGACAACATGTATTTTGAGCTCCTTTCCAATATCAATAGCAAATCAAACTCATCTGTACTCCTGAGACATGGCTGCAGTTTTGTAATTGTAAACAGAATGCCAAACTAGGATCTGTAGAGAATCACACTTAGTAACCTCCAACAATGTATGTTCTCATGTTAAAGGGCACAAGGGATTGAACAAAACCACAGGAACATAACACCCAAATCTTATTATTACCTGATACTCATTTTCTGCACTCTCTATGATTTTAATAAATTCCTTGGCAGTTTGGACTTCATTCTAATGAAATAAAAGAAAATAACATTTTAAAAAATGAGTAAGCAATGGAAAGACAGTGAAAAGCCCACCCCATGAACTAACACTTGTGCAATGATCCTAGTTTAGCCAGTGTGTGCACATTACGTCCCCTTAATTCTAGGTCAACACTGTGAAGTGGATATGTTCATTTGGCAGATGACAAAACAGGACCTTAAGTGGCCTCACCAAAATTATACAGCTTATGAATAATAAAGAAAGGGTCTAGGGGCTGGTGGGATGGCTCAGCAAGTAAAGATGCTTGCCTCAAGCCTGACAACCTGAGTTCAACAACTGGAACCTTCAGACTGTCAGAAAAATAAATTGACTTCTGAACTTCCATAGGTTGACCTTTGCACAAATACCATGTGTGCACCACCCTCAAACAAATTAAATAAATGTATCAATAATGAAAAAAGAAAGATTGGATCTAAATCTAGGACTTTGCCCCAAGAATCAATATTCTCTCCATTCTACCATTATATAGTCCCCAAACATAGCATCTGTGTGCATGTCTATTGCATGTGCAGTACTGGGGACTTTATACATATTAGGCAAATGCTTTACTGCTGAGCTTTATATCCTCATCCTTCTTTACGTGTGTCTTTTTTTTTTCCTCCTGGGACAGGGTTTCAATGTATAGCCCTGGCGGTCCTGGAACTCACTCTGTATACCAAGCTGTTCAAACTCACAAAGATCTGCCTGCCTCTGCCTCCCAAGTGCTGGGATTAAATGTGTGTCGCCACCACCACCCTACTGTCTTGTTTTTTTTTTTTTTTTTTTCTTTTCTCTTTTTTTTCTTTTTGGCACAATGTCTCCTGTATTGCAGCCTGGTACTGAACTTGCTATGTAGCTAAGAAGGACCTTAATACCTGATCTTTCTGCCTTTGTCTCTCAAGTACTAGCATAATAGGTATATACCACCATACATAGTTTCTCAGCCCCCTTTTTAGATTTGTGTGTATGTGCAAGTGCATATTTGCCTTCAGAGGCCAAATGAAGGGACCTCTGGAGCTGGAGTTACAGGTGGTTGTAAACCACTACTATGGATGCTGGGAATTAAACTTTGATCTTCTGTAAGAGCTATATCTCTCTCTCCCCACCTCCCCTCACAAGTCCTTCAAAAACGTTTTACTTTGAGACAGGATCTCCTAGTAAACTGCTATGTAGCTGAGGTAGGGCTTGAATTTATTTTCTCTTTAGACTTGTTTTATCATAATTATGTGCATATGAGTGCATCTGTATGTGGGATTATGCATGCATGTTTGAGTGCAGGTTAGTGCAGAATCCTAAGGAGGGTATGGGGTCACTTGGAACTGGAATTACAGGGACCCTAATCATTGAACTATCTACCCAGCCCTGGTCTTGAACTTTTCAGTCTTCTTCCTGCTTTAGCTTTTTGAATAGGTGGGCTTACAAGTACAGGTAGAGTTGCATTACCTGGCTTATGTCTTGAAACCTTTTTCTTTTGTTTGAAAGTCTCACATAATCCTGGGTTGTTCTCACTAAGTTCCAAGGCTAAACCTGAAGTTCTTCTATAGTTCAGGATGGCATGTTAAAATGTTTTGAGATAAGATCTCCTATTGCCAAAGCTAGCCTTAAACTCCTGATATTCCTGTTGCCACTTCCAAAATGCTAGGATTACTGAACTATGCTACCATGCCTAGTTTCATTATTTCTAATTAAATATTTTAACATTACAAATTTTCATTTCAAAAATTTTAACAGAGATAACATTTACATTATAGTATAGATACACTAGTCTCGAACTAACAACAATCTTTCTGCCCTACTCTTTGAGTGTGAAGAGTACATACAGGTATGCCCTGCCATGCTGAGCAGTTTATTTTTTTGTTTTTCGAACAAGGTTGTTTTGGAGCCTGTCCTAGAACTAGCTATGTAGACCAGGCTGGTCTCAAACTCACAGAGATCTGCCTGCCTCTGCCTTCCAAGTGCTGGGATTAAAGGCATGCGCCACCACAGCAGTTATATATTTTTTTAGAATAATGTAAACATTGATAAATATAATACAAACAAAAGCTCTTTGTGCAATTACTTTTTTAAAAAATATTTATTTTATATTCCTGCGTTACCTGTCTTCATGCACATTAGAAGAAGGACACCCTGCTTTAAAAAAAAAAAAAAGCTGGGCAGAGAAGTATATATACACCTGAAGCCCTAGACAGGAAGATTAGGAATTCAAGGTCATCTTTAGCTACATAAGATCCCACAAGGCCTTGGGTTCCACTCCCAGCACTGCACACACCGGACATAGTGGTGTATACCTGAAATCTCAGCAGTGGAGAGGGAGAGGCAGGAAGGAGTTAAGGTCATCAGTGGCTACAAAGCAAGGTCAGAGACAAACTGGGATATGCAGGAACCTGTCTCAAACAAATCCCCAAAAACCAAAGAAAAGAAGGTTCTTTTAAGACATGACAACTATCTTAATCAAAGACTTAAACCAATACAGACCCTCGACTGTTAAAATCTACACAGTTCCTGGGCAGTGGTGGAGCATGCCTTTAATCCTGGCATTCAGGAGGCATAGACAGGTGGTTCTCTGAGTTTGAGGCCAGCCTTGTCTACAAAGCTACACAGAGGAACCCTGTCTCAGAAAAACAAACAAACAAACAAACAAATAAATAAAATCTGAGATGGCTCAGAGGTTAAGAGCACTGTTTGCTCTTCCAGAGGTCCTGAGTTCAATTCCCAGCAACCACATGGTGGCTCACAGCCATCTATAATGAGATATGGTATCCTTTTCCAGCCTGCAGGCATGTATACATGATAAATAAATCTAAAAAAAAAAAAAAAAAAAACCCCAAAACAACAACAACAACAACAACAAAAAAAATCCTGCCATTGTCTCTCAGGTGCAAAGCTAATTTCCTAAAACAGATAAGCAAGGCATACTCACTGAAACAGTTACTGAATCCTGCACATCTTTATGGCTGACCAACTGAACATTGCCATCTTCATAATAATGAACCTGTGAGAGATAATATTTGAGAAGGGTTAGGCACAGTTCATGCAGAAATGCAGTGCTGAGAGAATAATCCATGTCTGAAGCCATTTTTACCAACTGAACAAACAATATGATTAATGACAATTCACAATGGCATGAAAATTCATGTAACAAATCGAAGAACTCTCTGATTTGAAGAGAGAAAATGGATTACTAAGTTTAACAAACACACTTGTTCCATTATAGGCACTGGGCTACACATTATGATACAAATACAATTAACATTCTAGAGTCTTGATAGGTAACTCTGGCTGGCCTAGAAGTTGAGGCAATCAGACTGTGCTGGGATTACAGTAGTAAGCCACCCCAAGAGATAAGATCCTACTCCAACAGGATCAAAATAATTAAAATAAAAATCACTGATCATCAGTTTTTCTCTATGAAAATCAAGGACTCTTAATGAACTGAGGTATTTCTCTTTCTGCGTTTTTATTAATATTGGCAATTATACTGTGTTCAGGAAAAGCTTGAATGTTAAAGGGAGGACTGAAAACCAGAAATATTAGTAAATTACAAAAATAAGAAGCTGAAGAGATGTGCAGTGGTTAAGAACATCAGCTGTTCTTGCAGAGCACCCAAGTTCAATTCCCAACACCCACACAGCATGTCAAAACCACTCATAAATTCATTTACAGGGGATCTGATGTCCTTTTTTGATTTCCTTGGACACCGGCACATAATAAGGTACAGAGACATACATGCCAGTGAAACATATACATATATAAAGCAAAAATAATTTTACAAAAATAAGTGTTAGGTTATTGAGATGGCTCAGTGGGTAAAGACTCCTGCTTCTAGGCCTGAGGACTACATGGTAGAAGGAGAAAACCAACTCCCTCCTGTTGTTTTCTGACCTCCTTGGATGCACTGTGACATAAATAATTTTAAAAAGTTGTAGGATGGAAGAATTTTTGTAGTTATAGATGCAGCTTAATGGTGCTAAGGTAGCACTTGCTTATTCCATGAGACCCCAGAGTCTATTCCTAACCCACAAAACAACAGCAACATAGTTATTGAATATGTAAGATATAGTGATGAGCTACAACCAAAAAACAATTTTCTTTTTTCTCTCCCCCCAAGACAGGGTTTCTCTGTATTGCTTTGGAGCCTGCCCTGGAACTCACTCTGCAGACATGTAAGGCTCAGGGATTTGGGCAAGTTACAAGATTCATTCAACTTTCTTAACAGGACTACAAACTGGCCATACAGAGTAGGATAGGGGAGTCATCTGTAAAATGGAAAACAGCATCAAAGACCCAAACCTGACAGTGTTTTGAATATAGGAGCTGTCCCCTCAGCAGATAAGGTAGAGGTGACCCATTAAGGGGTTAGAGCATAATTGGTTTAGTTGAGGGAACAGCAAAGACTCACTATATTAATAGATGTGAACAAGCATGACACAAGACACAATTACCAAGTTGAAGCTAGATGGTGAGGAGGGCAAAGATGTTACGACCAAATTAAGAATTCAAACTCTGGAATCATAAGAAAAGGCAGGTAAGGTGGTAATGTGTAGGAGCTGAAGCAAGAGGACTGATGCCAATATAACTAACTATACAGTGAATTCAAGCCCATCATGGGCCACACAGTGAAATCAAACCCAAAGCCACAAAAAAGAACATGTAACTAGTTTGAACTCCCGTCACAGTTTTTTTTTTTTATTTTTTATTTTGACAAACTCTCATTCTGTACCTCCTGCTTTAGCCTCCTGAACAGATAGGATTATAGGTCTGGACATGACAATGTTTTGCTTCTTAAGAACTACATTATGGATCTGGGTGGTGGTGGCACACGGCCTTTAATCCCAGCGCTCAGAAGGCAGAGGTGGGAGGATCTCTGTGAGTTGGAGTCCAGCCTAGCCAACAGAGAGATAGATCCAGGACAGCCAGGCCTGCTACACAGAGAAACCCTGTCTTGAAAAACTAAAACAACAACAAAAAAGAACTACAACATGGAAAAGAAGGGCGGTAAGTCTCAATAATATAAATACAAATGAGAATCTAAGAAATACCAGTTTTATAGGTTCATATACCAACAACAGTTTTAGAAATTCAACTTAAACTACTTGTTCTGAAAACATCTCCATGATCTAATGAAACAAAACTAAAACACAGCAAAGTCCTGTTGACTAACATAAACTTCAATGTACCTACTATCAATTTAAATCTTTAGAAATTGTTACTTCTCAGAACTATACTTTTACCTATAGAACACCAAATTTCCCAATGGAAAATAAAAAGGGTAAGATACATATGACTTTTATTTTAAATCAAATTCATTGTAGGGTGTACATGCCTTCGTGTGTGGATGTCTAAGGTCAGCTTGCAGGAGCTGGTTCTCCTCACCATCTGAAACTGGGTATTAAACTCAGGCCATCAGACTTGAGAGCAGACAGACACCTTTATCTATTGATTATCTTGCTAGCCATTATTTTGACTATTAAAAGGTAAGTGAATGGCAGGCCCAGCTCTTAGAACTTGGGAGGACAAGGCAGGAGAATGGGTATATGTGACACTCTGTTTCAAAATTAGAAAGAAAAACAAGCCTTGTGGTAGTACAAGCCTATTACCTCAGCATTTTAGAAGTGGAAGCAGGAGGATCAGGTTTATAATTGTTCTAGATCAGAAAAGGAATACAAGACACCTGTCTTACAACTCCCAAAAACTTGGGGCTTGGAGTTTTGCTTAGTGGTAGACTTTTTTTTTTTTTTTTTTTTTTTTTTAAAGCACCCTGGGCTTCATCCCAAGCATACAAATAAGCCCTGGTTGGGGGTCAATGCCTATATTCCAAGAGGATGAAGCAGGAGAATCAAGTTATCTTAAGCTATATAAGAGCAAGTTCAAGGCCAACCTGAGCAATATAGGAGACCTGTCTCAAAAAGACAACAACTAAAAAAGCCAGTATAAACAAAGAGGCATTAGACCCTGATATAAAATTTTGTCAGGAATTGTCATTCTGTACATGTTCTAACTGTAGGTTTACACTGGAAAAGATAAAGCATAAATAATTATTTCTGTCTGAAAAAGAAATGTATTTATATAAATGTATAGCAATTTGCCTGATTAAAGACAGGAGAAGTCTGGAGTATTAGGCCATGTTGTGGATTTAATTGTCAAGACCAGAAAGACAGTTTTGATATTTTCGGTTTGGCTCTGCATGAGGGAGACCCAGGAAAAAGATGTGAGGTAGTCTTACTTACTAGCAAGGACAAAGGGAGTTTATGTAAGCACACTGCTGAGCTGGTCACAGCTGTAGGCACCAAGTGCTGGCAGACAAGACAGAGCATGCCCAGTATTGTTCTACCTACAGAGTATAGGCTCCCGCGTTTATCTATTAGCTTATACATTTACTCCACTGAAGGTTTTCTCAGAGCTGTAGTAAAGATGAATGCCAACAGCACCTGCATGGATGTAGTAGGCTTTAAATGTTCCTCTTTTGGTGCTAGGGACAGACCTAACTTGTCCTTTAGGTTTGCCCTCTACCATTAGCTATGCCCCTGTACTCGATTAAATCACATTTTGAAAATGTAATTCTTGCTAATTTTTTATTAAAGGCAAAACAATACAACATGGGTATGATTAGATACTGATCATTTAATTTATCAGAACTATTTAATCTGGTATCAGTCAGCTAGACTGAAAATAGACCACCTGAATTAAGGTGCCATATCTCTTCAAAGATTCTAGCTAACCCAGACAGATAGCAAATGAGCTAATATCTACCATTCAGCTTCCTCTGTCGTGGCATCAACAATAAAAGCTGCTCACTTGACCACTGACATTCATTCCATGAGATGACAGTACCTGGATTTCTCTAGAATCCCTCTGCTTTAGTTTAAATTTAATCTTATTTAGTTAAAACCTTTTCTGTCCTCTGTGAGTTCAAGGCCAGCCTGATCTAGATAGAGAAACCCTGTCTCAAAAAAAAAAAAAAACCCTACTTTCTGTCAAAAACATAAAAATCCAACAACAATAAAACTAATTTTTTAAATTAAAACGAAACAAAAACCTGCATGGTTTTTCTACATAGTCCTGGATGTCCTGGAACTCACTATGTAGACCAGGCTGGTCTCAAATTCACTGAGAGCGCCCCTCATCGGCCCTCGGATTAAAGGTGTATGCTACCATGCATGGTACCCACCTCCTAACTTCTTAATACTTACTTTATTCTTTCCTGAAACCACTGTTTGATTATTCCTAAAAGATCTTGATGTCCTTGAAAGAAAATAGTATGAAAGAAACAAAGTATCCTTCATCAACCCAGAATAGCTCTCTTCTCAAGTAACTCCTGGGAAGGAGGCTTCTACTTCCATTCACTGCTACTGACCTCTATTTTGCATCAATATATACTTTAGTACTCTGCTCCCTTCCTCTCTGTGTGGCACTTGAATCAAACCCAGGCCCTTGCTCATATGGTATGGAAGTGCTCTATTAGTCTTTATAGCTAGTATCAGAATGAAGAGCAAATGACACTTTTATTTTAACCATCACCTATAAATACATTGCATTTACCTGAATCTTGAGCACTCCAACCACCTGGGCCGTAGGTGGTGTGATGGTGAACTTCCACTCTGATCTCCAACGACCATTCCTATTAAAACACATGATGTTGCAGAATTATCAGTAGGCACAAGAAAGAGGTGATCTGACAGAAGTTTGCAATTGTGGTGACTGGAGGCATTTTACGTGACAAACTCAAGATTGTCAATATATAAGTTTGTATCCGAGAGGCTGATCACTAATAAGCGTTTTCTAAGGTATTTGGACTTCACTTTTCCTTTGTACCCTCTGAGGCAGAAACAACTGTTCTGATCATAGAAGGTTCTTCTCAAGTCAGGAGAGGCTGCTTAGGAGCACTAAGCTGTACAATCAGCCCAGGTATGGACAACCCCAACCCAAGGAAAATTGAAGACTTTCAACTGAATACTTTGTAGATCACATATTCTCATTTGGTATAACAAATAGTACTTTGTGTTTTCTTCTTTCCTTCCTTTTTTTTTTTTTTTTTTTTTTTTTTTTTTGAGACAGGGTTTCTCTGTGTAGCTTTGGAGCCTCTCCTGGCACTTATGCTGTAGATCAGGCTGGCCTGGAACTCACATACTATCTGCCCACCTCTGCCTTCCAAGTGTTGGGATTAAAGGCTAGTACCAACACCGCCCTGGCTCAACAAACAGTATTTTCAAGATACAATTATAAAAATCTAAGAAATGCTGCCAGGACTGTTACATAGAGAAATCCTGTCTTGGGGAAAAGCAAAAAACAAAACTCCACAACCACCTGCCCCCAGGAAACAACCCTCCCAACACACACAAAGAAAGAAAATGTTTTAGAAATGGAAGGAATCTAAACAAGGTTTAAACCCTTCGTTTTATAAATGGAGTGCTAAAGTCACTAAATCAAATAATCTATCCCAAGATAGTTTGAAAGAAAACAAACAAAAAACCTTAGTTAATGATTTCTTTCCAATATAAATTAGGTACAAATAGAAGACAACATCTATTTCTTACCAGAAGTTTTTGGGCTGAAACTGGTGGCTTTCAATACATGCAATAATGGTCTGTTGCCCATCTATAGTTTTAGCGTAAACCTATTGTTGGGGGGAAAACAGTTAAATATGAAGAACGTATTTATTCTATAAGAAATTGTATAAAAGCAGTATGCTAAATTGAAGTCCTTGAAGGAGGCAAAGTTTCAGAGCATGCTTATAACACAGGCCTTCACAAAGCAGATGTGTTACATTCCACCACAAAGAGTGCTACAGTAAATCCTAAGAGGCTAGTGCCTCTGGCTTATCTTATTGTGAGATATCACTTAGGCTGGGCCTCACAAAATATGTGCATTTCTGACAGGCAGAGAATGAGGCTAAAGACAAGTCAACAGCTCAGGTAGGACACCAAGGACATGCTAACTGGCAGTTGGCCCTGCCAGGTTAGTGGAGTAGTGTGAGATGTACTAGGGGGTGATAAAACAGAAAAAAGTAGATTAAATAGCAGGTAAAAAGTTTAGACTGTATTCCACAGACAATCGACAACAAAACAAGATCAGAACCATTATTTTGGGAGAAATATCAATACTGGTGCAGAAGGCAAAATGGGAAAAAAGCTTGAGGTCAGTTAGGAGGCCACAAATTAACCTAGGCAATAGTCTAGGGCACTGTGAAGGAGAATGGAAAGGAGAATGCAAAAGTTCAGTCAGAAGCTGTGCTAGCTAGTGTTTTGCTAGTTTTACACCAACTTGACACAAGCTAAAGTCATCTGTGAGGAGAGAACCTCAATAAAGAAAATGTCTTCATAAGATCAGATATAGGCAAGCCTATAGGGCATTTTCTTAATTAGTGATTGTGGAGGAGGACCCTACCCATTGTGGGTGGTGTCAACCCTGAGATGGTAGTTCTGGGTTTTATTAGAAAGCAGGCTGAGCAAGCTATGGGGAGCAAGCTAGTTAGCAGCACTCCTTCCTCTACCTCCTCTGTATCAGCTCCTGCCTGAAGGTTCCTACCCTGCAGGAGTTCCTGCCTTGACTTCCTTCAGTGATGGACTATGATGTGGGAGCATAAACCAAACAAAACTTTTCCTACTGAACTCGCTTTCAGTCATGGTGTTTCATCACAGCAGTGGTAACTCTAACAGAAGTCTAGCTGTATTTTGTAATCAAACGGCAAAGAGAAAAAGAAGTCAAAGTACACCTGAATCTACACCCGAATGATGTGGACCAATGTGATGCCATCAGCAGATTGGGAAATCCAGATAAGAGGTCTAACTAGCATTTAGAAATATCAACTCTTAGAGTGGAAGTGGTAGGGATGTGAATGGAAAGCAAAGAAAACAATCAGTAATTACTTTAGAGTTTCAAATGCATTTGTAGTGTATTTTCCTTGTTTTTGTTTGTTTGTTTGTGACAGGGTCTCACTCTGTAGTCCAAGCTGGCAATTTTCCTGCCTCATCACTCCAAGTGCTGAAGTTCTAGGTGTGAGACCCACACTACTCAGACTTTGACTATATTAACTGCACTATAAATTCTTTGTTGCTTTTGTTGTCTTGGTTTTATTGTGAAACAGTGTCTCATACTCTGTTACTCACGCTGACCTGGAACTCACTATGTAGGCCAAGACAAGTCTCAAATCTACAACATTCCTCTTTTATCAAGCTCCCAATTGCTGGAGTTACAGGCATGAGCCCTGATACCTGGTAAGACTATAAACCTCCAGGACAGATAAATGCAGCTTTGGAGAGTGCCTAAATGTAAAATATGGGAGAAAAGAAAAGCAATAGCTATAGAGCAACTATGATTGATGGGTGTTGACAGAGCAGCTTAGCAAAAAAGCATTTCTAGAAGCAGGTGGTTGGGCTCAGTATGAAATGCCATATAGAAATTATGGAACCAATTGGCTGGCTAGTATGCTCAGAAAGCAGTTTGTATAGAATGGCAAAGACAGTGAAAAGTCAAAGGTTCAGACTTGTACTGCTAATGAGTAAATACACTAACAGGGAAAAATGTCCTTGGTTTCCTGGTGGAACACAGAGTACAAGCCTGGGGGGAAGGAGAAAGCAGAGAGGAGGAAGAAACAGGAGGTACAAAGAAGGTTAAAGAAACAAGTAATTCATAGGAATTACTGGGGTTGAGACAGCTTTCTCTCTTTAAAGACAAGAGAGTTAAGACTTTCTAATAAATTTAGGCATGATGGCACATGCTTATAATCCCAGCACCTGGGAAGTAGAGACAGAAAGATGGAAGAAAGCCCACATGAGAGAGACTATCTCAAAAACAAATCCAAGACCATATACCTAGGTAATAGAGGAATACACCAGAAGAGAAGACAAAGTACATACAGCCACCCTGAAGACAGAATAGTTTTCACTTGAAACAGGTAGGTTTAAGGTCTCTGAATTTGGGGTCAGCCTGGTCTACATACTGAGATCCTGTCTCAAAAACAAAAATGTAGACTAACTGTGAATGAAAATAAATGGTAAATTGCAAATATATTTAGATTACACAGCTGATTTCTTTTTTGTTTTTTTCAAGACAAGGTTTCTCTGTAGCTTTGGAGGCTGTCTGGAACTAGCTCTTGTAGACTGGTCTCGAACTCACAGAGATTTGCCTGCCTCTGCCTCCCAAGTTCTGGGATTAAAGGCGTGTGCCGCCAACGACCAGCCTAGATACTGATTTCTAAGAGAGAACTTATTCTTTCTTTTCCTGAAAAATATTTGAAAAGGAAATCTGACTTAGCTACAGTGATGTTTCCTCTATTATTTAGAAAAGACCAAACAACTAAGAATAATGGCATCTTCTTCCACTTATCTATAGATCAAGTTGTACCAGACATTGTCCCAACATTTTATGTTAACTTACTGAATCCTCACAACAACATTAAGTATACTGAGGCATAGAGACCGTAGGTAATCTATACCTAAGGTTACACAGCTAGCTAAGTAACCTGGTTAGGATTTAAACCAGTCAGGCTTCAAAGTGCTCTTAAGTAACTATATTCCTATTAAATTCATTGTTTTTTTTTTTTTTTTTTTTTTTTTTCCCCTGGAACTCATTCTATAGGCCAGACTTGCCTGGAACTCACAGAGATCTGCCTGCCTCCGTCTCTGGAGTGTTGGGATTAAAGGTCTGCACCACTGCCGCTGGGAAAACTCACCATGTTTAAAAAAGTCTAACTAGTAACTATGTACTGTGTATTTGAAGACTGCTGAGATTACTGTGTTCTCTCTCTCTCTTATACACACACACACACACACACACACACACACTATAGACAGGTGTGGTGATTTAAGCTTGTAATACCAGCACATAGAAATCTCTGGCAGGAGAATCACCTCAAGTTCAAGGCCAAAACAGGCTACAGACTGAGGTCCTATTTAAAATAAAAACAAAAATGAGGAGAAAAGTATGAAAACTAATAATATATTCTCTGTTTCTACACTCAATTTAGTCATACCACAATGTATATTTCAACACTCTGTTTTACATGTTATAAACACATGTAATTTTATTTGTCAGCTAAAAAGTTAAAAACATAGTCAGGCTTAGTGCAAGCCTGGATTTCAGCTTGGGCATCTGAGACAGAAAAGGCTAAAGGTTCAATGTCAGCTTGAACTATAAAATATGTTTCAAGGATAGCCCAGGCAACTTAGTGAGACCCTCTATCAAAACAAAAAACTATAATGAGGACTAGGGATATAGATAGGTGGCAGGATGCTTGCCTACAATGTGCCAATCCCTAGGTTCAGTCTACTTAAAGGAAAAAAAAACAAGTAAAATATATTAAACTAAGCACGATGCAAGCAACTATAAAACCCACCCACTTCTTACTCTTAGCAGTTCTCTCATAGTTCAACTCTCTGTATAGTGGAGGAAGACCTTGAACTCTTGATGCCCTTGCTTCTACATTCCAAATGTTGTGGGATTACAAGTATACAACATTAAACTTGGTTTTAAAACTTTTTGATGAGTATAGGTAATTTCTTGTGAGTAAATAAGAAAAATATAAAATACAGATATGTTAAATTATTATGTACTGAGATTAAAAAAATTTTTTTTTCCCTAGGGCTGGAGAAATGGCTTAGTAAATAAGAACGTATACTACTTTAGTAGAGGACCCGGGTTCAGGCTCCAGGGTCTATGTCAGGTGGCTCACGAACACTTGTAACTGCATCTTCTGGCTTCCAAGGGCACCTACACTCACAGGCAACCCTGCTCTCACTTATATATAATTAGAAATAGCAAATGTATATCTTATTTAAAAACTTTTCATATACTTATATTCCTTTAGAAATTATGTAGGGAAGTGACTATAACCAAGAGAAAAGAAGTGATGTCCAATACCAAAGCTTCAAAAGGATAAGATAAATGAAGGAAAAATGAGTCCCAACAGTTTGGGAGGAACAAGTAGATACTTAACAGTACAGAAGCCGTTGGAATAATGATCTTTCACGTAAGCTCTTAAAGCACTGTCACAGGATCCTCTCCAAGACTTCAAACCTCCATCCACATCTTCTGGTTGGGGGTCACTTGCTTCTTTCCGTAAATGATCAAACTTAAAGGAAATTTTGTTTCTTGGATCTAAAAATCTGCTGTTACCAAGGTCGCCGTGCTCTGTAATTAAGACCTTTCAGAGGAGAATTACAAATGTGAGTAATTCTAATGTCTTTATACTAACACAAATATGAGTAATTTTATTAAAAAAGGGGACAGAATTGTCATAGTTGGCAAAAAAATAAATATCCAATAAAAATTAATTTTTTATTTCTTTTCCACACTGACTTTTAAACCAAGTATCATTTTTATTCTCATAAAAATACTACCTTTATGGACAAGCTTTTTGCCTCCTCCCAACAAAAATACCCTTTTTTTTTAATTTCTATCTAATATATTACCAACATGTGCATTTATTCCTAGCTATAATAACAACTTTCTTTTATTTATTTATTTCTTCCCCCAAGATAGGTTTTCTCTGTGTAGTTCTGGTTGTCCTGGAACTCAACTCTATAGACCTGGCTGGCCTTGAACTCAAGATAACCATTGACCTCTGCATCCCTGAATGCTGGGATTAAAGGCAAGCAGTATCACCACCAGCTTAATGTCAACTTTCATATATTAATTTTCACATACTTTATGAAACTTTTCAGGGCCAATGTATTACTGTGAACTCTTAAGTAACACAGTTACATAGTTCAAAAATGTATTAAATGAAATATTTTTTCTCACCCAACTAGCAAATCCCTTGAGTAACTTAAACTAGCCCAAATTTAATGTCTCCTGATGTTTTCTGTTAGATTTTCTCTCTCTCGGTACCTCTCTAGAACCCAGGGGTTGCATATGCACAGTTTATAACTGAGATACATAGCAAGCCAATGGCATTCTTTTTTTTTTTTTCCATTAAAAACCCACCCAGTAGTATCAGCGAGAGGAAGAATTTCCTAATACAAAGATTATTTTAAAATGTAAGACATAAAAATATTTGGCTCCCAATTTACTATCTGCTGAAGACACCTATAGCTCTACTATCTGCCAAGCACAGATTATCTATCTAATTAGCAGTTATTACCTGGTCATCGTAGCCTTCTATCTTCACAGGTGTGAATTGATCCATGTTATACTGGGCAAATGCACTATTAAAAAAAAAATTGAAAAAGAAAATAGTATCTCCATTTTACTAGTAACTTATCAAAAAACCCGGGAAACATCCTTAGCTTTTCTTTCTCTGACACTTCACATCCAACCCACCAGTTCTATGATAAGTATAATCGAAATCTGACTCCCCTATGCCCACTGCTTCTACTCTAAATTACTACCTTCATCTCTCAACTGCCTTCATTCAGCCTCTGCCCCTTACAGAGTTAACAGAGTACATAGCCGGTGATTATTCTAAACCTTAAATCTTACCATGTCATTCTCTGCTTAACATTCTTAACAGTGTCATCTCCCTCAAAAAATGAAATTCACTCTTCAGTGTGACCTATAACATCCTGCTTACAGCAAAAGTGCTTATCAGGGAATGGTCTGTGTTTAGAAGCATTGGTGCCAAAATACAGGAAAGAAGGTAAATCCTAGGCTGATCTAATACATTATCTATGTGAATTTTATACCCAGGAATAATAAAGCCTTCTTCAGTTTATAAAGGAAGCAATAATGATGGCGAGGGTTACTGAAATAGCATGTACCAGACACCAGAAAGATTCTGACCCAGAGACTACAGCATTTCACTCCAGAAATACAGTAAGCTTTTTATTCCCATAAGAAAAAATTCTACTTTAAGAAGAAGCAGGTTCTCCAAACACAAGGGTGTGGGCACACACACAGAGCTTTAGTGCCCATCAGTGTATTTAAAACAGCAGAAGCACCTGAACTACATAGCGACATAACAGGACAGAATCAGGACAACTATTGCATTTGTTTTGAGTTAGAGCATTTTTCAAACTATGGGTATAGACTCCTTTGGGGTGGGGGTGGGGTGATCATTTCACAGGGGTCACCTAATACTATCTGCATATCAGACATTTATATTATGATTTCTAACAATAGCAAAACTACAGTTATGAAGTAGCAATGAAAATAATTTTATGGTTGGGGTCACTACAACATGAGGAATTGTATTAAAGGGTCACAGCACTATAAAGGTTGAGAAACACAGATTTAGAGTTTCAATTTGTAGCTCAGGCTAGTCTTGAACATAATATGTCAATCCTACTGTTTTCATCTACCAAATTCTGAGATTACAGGCTTGTATTGCCATGGTTGCCTTCAAGCACTTTTAAGTGGCATTCTGCCATAGTATCAGTGGTAATTTGTCAAGTGCTAAGTATCTTCAATGTGTACCTTAGTTTCCTAAGAATTATAGTGATGGTCTAGAAATTCTTTATCAACAGAATCTAGTCCCAAAAGCATTATGGACAGGGCAGATGATTTTTACTAGGTAACAAATCCAAACAAATTGCATAGCATACCAAAATAACTTTATGATAGTTATGTGTTTTGTGTCACCATGTTCTTGCCCTCCCTCAGCCCACCTCTTTCCAGCAATAGCCAATTCACGTTTCCTCTTTACAAAGAGAGTCTGACAGTTGATTATACAGTGACTGAAAGGGGACTTTGGGAAGAACAGAGCAGAGTAGTGATAAAGACAGGTAACATAGGCCCTTGAAAGCCACATTGTTTATATCTGATTGAAGCAAAACAAAAATCCCAAACCAAACAAGCCCCACCACTGTTTTTGATGACAAGGAGGACTTAAAATAGGATTTTCTTGTGTGTGACAATATCTCATTTATTTGTCTAGAACTTGCTATGTAGCTGAGGTTGGCCTTAGCTCCTGATCCTCTTTCCTCTGCCTTCTGAGTGTGAGGATTGCAAGCATGCACCATTCTACCTGGCTGGAAATGGTATTTTAGGAAGATTAGCCAGTCTGCCAGCAATAAGGATTCAGTGATCAGGGAGAATAATCATGATTTTTATCCTATAATTAGTTCTATTATTTGTGAAGCTTCATCAATCCTTATCAGCAGGCTAAGTTTTCTATAAGTAGCAGTTTAAAAAGATTCCATGTTATGTCTAGGCATAGTGGTGCTCACCTGTAATCTCAGCACTGCAGGACAGGAGGCGGAGGCAGGGGCAGAGGAGGAAGAGGGGCAAAGAGGGCAGAGAGGATAGAGGGGGTAGAGGGGGGCGGGGGGCAGGGTTGCTTTGAGGCCAGCCTAGTCTATGTAGCAAGTTCAGATCAGCTACAGCTACATAATGATGAAACCTTGCTTCCCAAAACTAAAAATATCCATATGAACTAGGAAAATTCTGCTTCAATAAGAAAAATATAGGCAAAACCAAAATAAGTAATTTCATATATTAAGTTTTTTTAAAAGATTTATTTATTTATTTATTTATTTATTTATTTATTTATTATGTATACAGTGTTCTGCCTGAATGTATTCCTGCAGGCCAGAAAAGGGTACCAGATCTTGTCACAAATGGTTGTGGTTGCTGAGAATTGGACTCAGGACCTCTGGAAGAGCAGCTAGTGCTTTTAACTGCTGAATCATCTCTCCAACTGACACATTTCAAGAAAGTAAATGTTTTAGGGGGAATGTGTTTCCTCTACCAAAAGATAGATTTTTAAAAAGAGAGAGAGAAAGCAAAGTCAACAAGACATGGTTTGGCTGTAAAGAATTACCACAAACAGTCCTCAATTGTTTCCCAGGTAACAGCTCTTAAAAAACAGTTTTCTACAGCAAAAGAGACTGTCTTGGCTTGGTTTGGAGGTTCTGGTCCCCAGCTGGCAATGATTTTAGGGGGTTCTAGAAACTTAACTAACTAAAAAAGATGGGTCACTGGGGGCATGTACTTGGTGGCTGTATCTTGTCCCACGCCTTGCCTGTCGGTGATTTCTATTTGCCATTGAGTAAGAAATCTTTGTCACATGTTTCTGACAGTAGGATGGTCTATCTAACCCTGGGCCAGAATCACTAGGGCCATGGACTATGGATTAATAAAACTGCCAGCCAAAATAAGTAACTAAATAAACAAATAAATTCATTCTTTTAGAATTCACTAACACAAAGACTGTTTTAGTTGGAAGTGTCTCAAATTAGGTTTTCAAGGTACCAGTTTACTGTCACCACAGTTTATCCAATGACAGAAGACATAAGTGGAATGAAAGACTGTTGTTGGTTCGCATGGTTTGAAGTGCTGACCTGTACTGAGGGCCACACAGGCCAGTCAAGCTCTCTGTCACTGAGCTGTACTTGCAACCATGGGCTTAAAAGGTACTTACTGTGCTGCCCCTTCCCTGAGGAGATTGTCATTATTAAGTAGTAGCCGGACATCTGAGGAAGAAAGCATTGGAATATAATGAGTATAGAACAAACTCAAGAAACTTTAGTCCATTTCTAGACTATATTTTTAAAATTCAGGGCTTACAAGATGAGTTTTCAGGTATACTCTTATGTATGGAAAGTCTAAACATGCTAATGGAAACTAATGTCTATAGGTTCCTATAGAATTATGTGTGCTATCATAATTCAACAAAAAAGTTTTTTTCTTGTTTTTTGTTGTTGTTGTTGTTTGGTTTTTTGATACAGGGTTTCTCTGTGTAGTTTTGGAGCCTCTCCTGGAGCTCACTTTGTAGACTAGACTGGCCTTGAACTCACAGAGGCCTGTCTCTGCCTCCCCAAGTGCTGGGATTAGAAGCAAGCGCCACCACTGCCAAGCCCAACAAAAATTCTTAAGGACTTTATTCACACTCCCCCTTCCCTCACTGTTGATAGGATTTTAAACTCAAGTTGGCTTCAAATTCCCTCACTGTGTAGCAGCTAGAGATGACCTTGAACTTTTGATCACCATGTCCAATTTATGCTGTGTTAGGAATTGAACCTAGGGTTTTGTGCATGCTAAGTAAGCCCTCTACCAACTGAGCTACATCCCTGGTCCTTGGAGAATGTCTGTTTTTTTGTTTGAGACAGGGCCTCCTGTAGACTGAGCTGGTTTGAAACTTAGCCTAAGGCTGAGACTTTGAACTCTTGATCCTCCTGCCTCCACCTCCCAAGTGCTGGGAGTACAGGTGCATACCATCATACCTAGTAAAAATGAACCACAGAAAACCAAGACCTCTTTTTATGGTTTTAGTGACCAGGTCTCAGGCTGTAGTTCAGGTTTCACCCTGTTTCTGCATCCCAAATGCTGTCTGTGATTACAGGTATGCACCACTGCACCCACCTAATATCTAACAGGTGAAAATCTTGAGGGGGTGATAAATGCAAATCTGTAAATTTATTTAATAATTTTCTGGCTTTTGTTTCTGAAACAGAGGCTCATTCTGTACTTTAGGCTAGCCTGAAACTGGAGTAATTCTCCTGCTTCAACCTCTTGAGTACTGGGATTACAAGCATGGTCCACCATTTTTAGCTGAATCTGAATTTTATTTTTGAGACAGGGTTTCTTTCTACAGCCCTAGAACTTGTTCTGTAAATCAGGCTGGCCTTAAACTCAGAGATTTGCCTGTGTCTGCTTTCCAAGTGTTGGGATTAATGTGTGCCACCACTGCCCAGCAGAATCTGAAATTTTAATGAACTTCAGATAGAATCATTTCAGCCACACTAGTCCTGGGAAATGTCTTTTATATGGGGCTTCTTGAGGAAGGGCAGTGAGAATTGCAGCTTTTACTTATCATGAGAAAGATAAAAGCACAGGAAGAATCAAAAAGTAAAAACTTTAAAAAGTCAATTCACTGTCATTCTTTTTAAACATGAAGCTATTTTAAATCTCTATTCATTTACTTTTAGTTTTGAGACAGTCTTTAGTCCAGGCTGTACTGGAACTTGCAGCAATCCTCCTCCTTCAGCCTCCCTAGTGCTGGGATTGCAGGTATGAGCTACTATGCCAGCCAGCTACCTTAAGTCTTCCTTACCTGAGAGTTCGATCCTAATCAATGGACTAGACAAAACTAAGTATTTGATTCAAACCTAGAACTGAATGCTAACTTTTATTTAGTAGCTGAGTGGCCTTGAACAAATCATTTCAATGTTTCTAAGTGTTGATTTCTTCAGCAAAGCTGTAACAGGTCACAGGAATCAGGAGACAGAAAGCACTCACTCACAGCTGGGGGTGTTGGTGTACACTCATGTTCCAGTATCCTGGGCCACGAAAGACCAAAATTTTAAAAAGAGAAAGGGCTGGTGGGATGTCTTGGCAAGTAAATAAGCTTGCTTCTAGGCTTGAGGACCCAAGTTTAGTTTCCAGGGTCCACACAGTAGATGAGAGAACCAACTCTCACAATTGTCCATGCTGCCCCTCCCCCATAAGTAAATGGAATAAAATTAAAAAAAGGGGGAAAGCAAAAAAAAAAAAAAAAAAAAAAAAAAAAGCAACTACTAAGGAAGGCTTATGAGTCAATATTAATCATTACTTACCATTGAATACTTCATTAAACTCCCCTGGGGGTGCATGAGTGATGAATTTAGCAGCTATGCGTACCTAAAGAAAAATAAAATTTATAGTAAGTGTATTGAGAAAAGAAACAAACAGCTGGGCATGGATGGGCATCAACTAATTCTAGCACTTAAGAAGCACAACTAAGAAGGATCTTGAGTTTAAGGTTAGCCTGGGGTACATACTAAGACTGTATCTGCCTTCCCCTACCCCAGGAAAAAAAGAAGCTCAAGATAAACAATAAAAAACAAAACAAAACAAAAAATATGTAAGTGCAACTAACAAATCATAAAAATTTTGTGTTACCTTAAAAAATCTCCCCTTCATTTTTATTTTATGTTCATGGGTGTTCTGCCTGCATGTGTGTTTGTTCACCATATCCATGCAGTGCCCAGAGGCCACACTAGGATGTCATATTCCCTAGAACTGGAATTACAGACAGCTGTTGAGCTGGAATGTGGGTGCTGGGAATCAAATCCCAGTCCTCTGGAAGAGCAGCCAGTGCTCCTAACCATGGATCCATCTTTCCAGCACCATTGTTTGTTTTTAAAGATTTTTACTAATATGTGTATGTGTCTGTATGTTCTGGTGGTATCCAGAGGCCAGAAGAGGGCATCACTGGCGCTGGAGTTAGGCAACTATAAGTCACCCATAACCCGCAATGTATCTTTGACCCTCTGCAAGGACAGCAAAGACTTCTCTCCCATTGTTTGTTTTTGCAACCAGAGAGATATCTTGTAGCTCAGGCTGGCTCAAACTTGCTACATAGCTGCTCTTGCCTACCTTTCCCTCTACAAGGAATATAGGTATGCACAGACTGTTCCATGTGGTGCAGAGATATAACTCAAGGTTTTATGCACACTAGGCAAACTACCAAATGAGCTACTTTCCCTGCCTATAATATCTCTTGAAATAAAAACTTAAAGTTTTACTGTCTAGAAGCCTTCCGCTTTTCTTTCTACAAAACACTGCAAAGCTGTTGATTTTTTTTGTTTGTTTGTTTGTTTTTTCGAGACAGGGTTTCTCTGTTGCTTTGGAGCTTGTCCTGGAACTCGCTCTGTAGACCAGACTGTTCTCAAACTCACAGACATCTGCCTGCCTCTGCCTTCCAAGTACTGAACTAAAGGCATGCTCCACCACTGCCCGACCATTTTAAATTTTTAAAAATATTTACTTTTAAATGTGTGTGCATGTGTGAGAGAAAGAGAGTTTATGTGCACCACATGTGTACAGGAAGCTGAGGAGGCCAGAAGAGGGCAACAGATCTCACTGGTGGGTGTGAATAGCCTATGGGTGCTGGGTAAATGAACCCAAAGGGGTCTTCTGCAAGAATAGTAACAACATGGGGCTGGAGAGATGGCTCAGTGGTTAAGAACACTAGTTGCTATTCCAGAGGTCCCGAGTTCAATTCTCAGCAACCACATGATGGCTCACAATCATCTGTAATGAGATCTGGTATTCTCTTCTGGCCTACAGGGATACATGCAGGCAGAATACTGAATACATAATAAATAAATCTTAAAAACAAAAACAGTAAACACTCTTAACCACTCGGTCATATCTCCAGGCCCTTAAGTTTTTGTTTTAAAAACTGAATAACCAACTTTAGTCAAAACATAAAACAATCACAAATAAAACAGGCTATAACCTCTCGTGAACATTTTAAGCAAAACTAAGTAGTCTAAACAAAGTAAATGCCAATTACCTAAATGCAAGGTTCAGTACTAATGATATGATTTACATGTTAAAAGGAGCAAAGTCATATGATCATCCCTAATCTTATTGGAAAAGAATAAAACTCAATACTTAATATCTTAGAATCCAACAATTTTAGAAGCAACAGAGAAAGTTTCCTTGACCTGATAACTGTTAGAATTCTAAAGCAACCCACATAATGAGAAAAATTAGCACTGTCACCAATTTTAAAGTCTGGACAAAATCAACACCTGTCATTTGTACAACTCAGCTCTGTATTAGAGGAATACAGCATTATGGAGAAACTTTCTTCTGTTATTCATTGTGGCCTCCCTCTGCTGTCCTCTACCTACAGCCATCCTCCCCATCATGATCAGTTATTATAAATGGATGCTAGAATGTTAGGATCTACCCTGCATCTCATTTCTTCTATATTTAATCTTCATTTTATGCTTTGGGCAGTTCCATGTTTCAGTACACTACTATACTCTTCAGCTATGCCCACTTTGCTGTTCAGATAGTTATTTTGACTGTCCTAAGTTTTCACTGTCCTGATTTTTACTAATTTCCGTTATGTATACACAATTATCCCTATGAGGATATTAGCTATTCTTGTTTGGTGAGCCTTTCAGCCTTCCTGTTCATTTTACCTACAGCCTGTCTCTAGTTCTTTAAAGGCAAGGCTAGGCTTGCTTCTTCTGATAAGGGTGAAATAACTTTATTTTTTGTTTGTTTTCTTGAGACGGGGTTTCTTTGTGTAGTCTTGGCTGTCCTGGAACTTATTTTGTAGACCAGGCTGGCCTCAAACTCACAGAGATCCATCTGCCTCTACCTCTCAGATGCTGGGATAAAATACAGGCAAGTGCCACCACAACAGGCATGAACAGCATTCTTCCAGCTCTGCCTCTGGGTTTCTGCCCTGCTGTCTTTCAGGGATGAATGGTGATGTGAAAGCATAAGCAAAATAAACCTTTTCCTCCCCAACTCCCCAACTTCCTTTCAGTCATGTGTCTCATTTAGTCACAGCAAAAACAAAACAAAACAAAAAAACAAACAAAAAACAACCCTGACTAAGGCAAGGCCTAACTTTAGAGGGATTTCTCAGGATAGTCCTATTATGCTATGGAAGAAAGACAATGAAAACTCCTCAATACTTAATGTGACACACAGGTAGATGTTAAAATCACAGAGATAGAGAGCAAAGATGGTTATCTAATAGGTAAGGCAATTCCTATTTCCAGATTTGCACACTTCATACAATGTTAAGTTCTTCATGGTCACATCAAAGTCCAACCATTTTTTCTGTGTATATGCACAGGTATATATCTGTCCTGGAAAGTATGTGGAGGGAGGTTAGAAGACAACTCTACAAAGTTGGTGCTTTCCTCCATCTTGTAGGATCCAGGGAAGAACAAGTTGTCAGGCCTGTCCACAAGTACTGAGTCATCTCACAGGCCTCCCAGCCACTCTTAAGGAAAAAAAAAAAAAAAACTTGTTGAACAAGTCCTTTTGAAAACAAGCTGGATGCTGAGCGCACTAGACACTATTTAAACCTAAATGGGAGAAGGCAAGATGGCTGAGAAGGTAGAGGCTCTTGATGCCAGGCCTGATGACCTAAATTCACTTTGTAGCATTCAGAATCTACATGGTGGAAGCTGAGAACTGACCCTCTCAAATTGTCTGCTAACCTCTGCATGCACAAGTATACATTAATTCATGCAAATCCATACTGAACTAGTAAATAAAATGTTTTAAAAATTAAAGCCCCAACAGGCAAACTTAAAAAAAAAAAAAAAAAGAAAGAAAGAAAAAACAAAGTCTAAATGTAGTGGCTCACTCAGTCCTATAATCCCAGCATTTGGGAGGTTGAGACAGGAGGATCACCTCAAGTTCAAAGACAGTCTGGGTGACATAGACATCCAAGACAGCCAGAGTTACTGTATTAAAAAAAAAAAAAAAAAAAAAAAAAGAAAAAGAAAAACCAAAAGGCAAAATGTTGAAGTATGATTTTCTAATGTATATCTTGTTTAGTATATAAAACAACGTTGGCTGTTGGCATCAATAAATTAAGAAATTAGTATTATCTTTCTGAACAATGAAATCTGGTTTTTGTTTGTTTGTTTTTTTTTGTTTGTTTGTTTGTTTTTTGAGGGAGGGTTTCTCTATGTAGTTCTGATTCTCTTGGAACTAGACCAGGCTGGCTTCAAAATCAGAGATCCACCTGCCCTTTGCCTCCTGAATGCTAAGACTACAGCTGTGCCACACCATGTTTTATTGTGGCAAATGAGCTGAGTGGTCATGATCACCTTTTGCCAGTGTGTTTCTTGTGATAGCACAGGAATGTGAAACTCCCCTCAGTTTGCAAAGTGCTTATATTCTAAAAGTAAGGATATGCTGATTCACACATCACTTAAAACACATCTTCCAGCCAGCACTTAATTTGAGGCCAGCCTGGTCTACAAAGCTAGTTCCAGGACAGCCAGGGCTACATAAAGAAGCACTACCTTGAAAATCAATCAAACAAACAAACAAATGACATAAAATAGGGACTGGAGAGACAGCTCAGCGGTTAAGAGCAGAGCACTGAGCACTGGCTGCTCTTCCAGAGGTCCTGAGTTCAATTCCCAGCAACAACTTGGTGGCTCACAACCATCTGTAATGAGATCTGATGCCTGCTTCTGGTGTGAGGTGCACATGCATGCAGAACATTGTATACATAATAAATAATAATTTTTTTTTTTTTTTTTTTTTTTTGGTTTTTTGAGACAGGGTTTCTCTGTTATTGCTTTGGAGCTTGTCCTGGAACTAGCTCTATTGACCAAGCTGGCCTTGAACTCACAGCCTCTGCCTTCCAAGTACTAGAACTAAAGGCGTGTGCCACCAACGCCTGGCTATAAATAACAAATCTTTAAAAATGAAATAAAAACAAAGAAATCTAAAATAAAACAGATCAAGGAAATGAGGCACTATCAAGGAAAGGTTTTAATAGTCACTCCTTGACCAAGAGCTTACCTATTCCTTTCCTATCTATACAGTGTTGTATGCTTGACAATTTAAGACTCAAGTGATATTAAATTGAAAGAGAAAAGTAAACCAAAAGCGCTCTTCTATTCTCTAAGGGAAAGAGCTCAAGTATGTCATAGAGAGAGAAGAACATTAAGCAGCAGTATTGAATTCTGGTTCAAGAGCTGGAAAAGAACAATTTGAGACCCCATGCATTTGAGACCATCAAGAACACTGACTGCCTTTCAAGTGTTAAACTGTTTTTCACTCTGAACACAATGCTATAAAACCAGCTCAAAGTAGTAAAATTTATATACCCAGTCTAAATTAAATATTAAAGTCAGACCCATAGCCTACCAGGCTCCTCCTCAAGTCTATTTCCTACCTCTTCTTAGCTTCTGGACCTGTCTCAGAACTATGGCAAATTTTGTTCCTTTTTGCCAAAAAAAAAAATAAGCTACTGGAGCAGTGGTTCTCAACCTAGGGGTTAACCTAGTGCCCACAGTAGTGCCCAAGACCATCTGCATATCAGATATTTGCATTATGATTCATAACAGCAGCAAAATTACACTTATGAAGTGACAATGAAATAATTATATGACCAGGGATCACCACAATATGAGGAACTGTATTAAGGGGTTGCAGAATTAGAAAGGGAAGGTTGAAAACCACTGTACTAGACGGTGATTCTCCCCTCCAATAGTCTTTAAGTTCTGTTTTAGCTCAGCAGTTGAACCCTTACTTGCATAGCACACATGGATCCCCAGCACTGCCATTAAAAAAAAAAAAATGTATTTATTTAATGCAGTACATTCCTTAACTTTACATACAAATTATCTGTTGTACCTTCCTACTCAGTTATTTCTAGGCCCTTTACCTGTTTTTTTTTTCTTCAAGGAACATGTCATCACTAAACATTTAACTGTTTATTGCCCAGTTCCTCCAAAAGAATTTGCAGAGCACAGAGCAGAAGTCAGCAAACAGATAATGCAGAAGGCAGAGATTAAGTGCTTTAGGATTGGTTGGTCACATGTTTTCTGTCCCACGTAATAAACAAACACGATTGTGATAAAACAAAAACAGACAAAAAACCCAAAAACCTTTGTATGCTAAAATTTGTATTTCATGAAATTTTTACATAACAAGATGTTATTTTTTCTGTGTTCCAGGCTTTGGAAAAGCAAATAGCAGAGTGGATTTGCCCCATGGCATAACAGTATACAAACCCTGGCATAAAATGTAATAACTTATGTTTGTTCATTGCTGTATACCCAAAACTAGGACCTGGTGAGTGCCTTATACTAACTGTAAAGAAGTGAGTACTATTCTATTGTTTACACAACTTTCATTAAAGCTTCCCTTTTAATCTTTATTAAGGTAAGCAGGAAAGAGACCATGATCCAAGAGTATGCCTAGTCTAAGAGGTGGAGCAGAAACTAAAATCCAGGCATTTGACTATAATATATATCAAAAGAGAGTAAAATTCCAGAGTACTTAGTGTACCATAGATTTAGCTTCACCCTTTGCATTTTTTATGTTGTAGGTGTGAAAGAGAGAGGGAAGGAGGGGAAGAAGGGAGAGAAGGAAGAAGAGGGAGGGAGAGGGAGAGTGGCAGAAAGGGAGAAAGAATATATGACACTTGGCTAAAATTTTTAATTGTTTTTGTTTTGTAGAAAAGTTTTGTTCTGTAGCATAGGGTGGCTTTGAACTTGTGGCAATCTTCTGGGATAAGAAATGTGATGTATCATGCCTGGCTCTAGATTTTTTTTTTAAAGCAAGAATTGACTCAAAGCTTTGCTTTTGAAATTTGTAGTTCAAACAAAATTGGGAAGGAGGGATAGGTAACATGATAAATAGTAAATTTAAAAGTTAAACATTATCCTCTTGCTTCCAAACTTGGATGGTGGGATGGCTCAGTGGATAAGGACTCTTACTGCCAAGCCAGATGATCAAAGTTCAATCCCCAGGACTACAGGGTGGAAGAAGTGATTCCCACAGTTGTCCTCTATTAAACTTAATCTTCGCTTTGACATACTTTTACAAAATCATGTGCAAAAAATACTCATGTGCTGAGTGTAGTGGCACAAACCTTTAATCCCAGCTCTTGGGAGGCAAGAGGATCTCTGTGAGTTTGAGGCCAGCCTGGTCTACAAAATGAGTTCCAGGACAGCCAGAACCACTACACAGAGAACCCCATCTCAAAAGAGCCAATAAATAAATAAATAAATAAATAAATAAATAAATAAATAAATACATTAAAAATGTAATTTATTACCACTGCTATTGAGTACTTACTGGACTTTCAATGAAATTACCTTTATAGGCATGTATGTTTACCATGCACTTGCAGGAGCCTACGGAGGCCAGAAGAGGGCACTAAATACACAGGGATTGGAGTTACAGGCGCCTGTAAGATGCCTGAAATGGGTGCTGGGAACCAAATCTGGGTCCTCAGCGTGAGTATGAAGTCACTTTTCCAGTCCCATTCCTTGATCCATTAACATCAACATAACACTTTAAAAACTACATTTATGTATTCTCTCTCTCTCCCTCCCTCTTTCTGTGTTTATGCTGAAAACAAAAACAACATAAGTTCCATCAACATTGCTTATGTTCAGAACCAGATTTTAAAGTGGTATCAAATGATATTAAGGTGAATTTAATAAACACTTATTTATCATGGGCTGGAGAGATGGCTCAGAAGTTAAGAGCACTGGCTGCTCTTCCAGAGGTCTTGAGTTCAATTCCCAGCACCTATATGGTGGCTCACAACCATCTAGAATGAGATTTGGTGTCCTCTTCTGGCGTGCAGGTGTATGTGCAGGCAGAACAATGTAAACATAATAAATAAACCTAAATAAATAAATAAATAAATATTTACCAATTACAGTCTTTTGTGAGTATCAGTTACAAAATTCTAGATGGGTGAAAAAAATTCACATTCCTAGTCCATATGATCTAAATTCTGTCTTTTTGTTAGCTAATCTGCTTGGTGTTTATCAAACCTTTATTTCACTCATGAGTTTACTTTTTTGACCTTGACTTACACTGACCATACAAGTTGTACCTCTCTTCTCATTTTTGCCTGTTAGAATCTATCTCCGAGACTGGGCCCTTTTGTTCTTTCAATGAGTATTCCCTAGTACTGTCTCAAAAATTCCCTGTGTTCCTACTACATTTTGCTTGAACATTTACCACAGTACCTAAAATACAGGTATTGACTAATATTATAGATACCATCCTGTACTAGAAGATCAAGTTTTGCTTTGGGCAAACTTGAAATTTGTTTCCCTTTTCTATAACATAGATGGCCTAGCAAATTAAATAGAGCAGTCAGTACATAAATATTCTACAATGTCCCTTTTGAAAAAGTGACAAGACACTGGTTTCATTTTAAAATATTATATGAGATACTATGACAAAATAGAAAGTCTTTGGAGTTGGATAGACTTAGTTTTGAACTTCAGTCTCACCTTTTGAAAACCTCTTTGTCTGTCTCCCTTATTTTTGCTTTTCTCCTTGCTTCTTTAGATAGGGGCTCATGTAGCTCAGGTTGGCTTGAACTCCAACCTCCACCAAAATGTACCATTTTGCCTGGCTTGGATTTCAATCTGTTAAAATTTCTTTGAATTATATTTTCTCCATGAAGTAGGATAGTATCTATTCCTTAGAACTGTTTTGAAGCTGGGATGCAGCTCAGTGGTAGAGTGCTTGCCTAGCTAGCATGTACCTTAGCTTCAAATCCTTACACTCCTCTAACAGAGCTGCTTTAAGACTGTATGACAGCCTGTCAAGACTATGAGAATATTTAAATAGAAATTCAATAAATATCAGTTATGCTTACCATAACTGGTTGCAATAAGGTAACTTTTGCTTTAAACTATTAAACTGAATAAGCCCTTCAAATCATTGAGAAACTACTTCCTCTGACCTTAAACTTCTGATACCCCTGAGTCCACCTGCACCATGTCTGGGGCTTAATTCCTTTTCCAGAAAACCTTTGCATAAGAGTTTCATAGTCACCTTACATTCCCCTTCATACCATCAGTCTGAGCTCCAGTAACTAATACAAACAACACTAACTTTCATTAACAACAACTTTCCTTCAATGTGTTAACATACTCTTAGTTTTTTTATTTTTTAGTATTTTTCAAATAGCATACCGAATTTAGGAAAGGACAACAGTAGTATAAAGAAGAAGAAGAAGAAGAAGAAGAAGAAGAAGAAGAAGAAGAAGAAGAAGAAGAAGAAGAAAGAAAGAAATGCATTTTTTTTTTTTTTTGCTTGCTTTTATTCTACTCCTTTCCAGAAATATCAAGGGCAAATAATTAGATTTGTTTCTTGAAAAGAATATACTTTATTCTTCTCCTGGTAAGTTCTTTCTGCATAGAATTCAATGCTGTTCCTTAAGGGAGATTTTCCCATTTGAAGACACTTAGGATGGGATACACACAAGCATCAAACACCTAGGAATCTTCTACCAAACTCAACAATTGATCTCAGCAATTCTGCTACCTTAGCTTCCTTAGTACCTGGAATACTGATAGGTGTGAGTCACTTTGTCAGTGTTGTTCTCTCTTTTTGTTTGTTTTGAGACAAGGTCTCACCCTATACTACTTCTGGCTGGCCTTACCTGTGTCTGCCTTCTCAGTATCAGGATTAAAGATGCCTGAACTTTGTTGTTGTTCTTTTTTAAATTAGTCCTCATTATGTACCCAAGGTTAGCGATCTTTGCCTCGGCCTCCTAAATTCTGAGATTGGCTTGTTTTTGTTTTTTGAGACAGTTTTTCTATTTAACAGTCCTGGCTGTGTTAAACTCAATTTATAGACTAAGCTAGCTAGCTTCAGAACTCATGTGGATCCTCCAGCCTCTGCCTCCTGAGTGCTGGAATTAAAGGTGTTCATCACCGCAATTGCTGCCACCACCATCACCACCAGGTGGAGCAGCATATTTTTAAAAACAAAAGTATCAATTTGACCTGGTTTTAAAAAGTTCCTTAAATATTTTATTTTAGTGTGAGTGTACACGTGTGTGCATTTTATTTTAGTGTGAGTGTATGTGTGTGTGCACGCATGTGCACACTAGGGCACCCTGTGGATGGTAAGAGGACAACTCTTAGGAATTGGTTCTTTCCTGCTACCTCCCAAGAAAGACAGGACCTGGAAGAGGTCAAGGCCAAGTTACAAAGAGGGAGAAGTTTAATATGGGTTTTTGTAACTTAATGTGTGTTGTGTATTTCACTTCAGCGAACCTTCAATATTAAGGGTGAACAAGAACAGCTGGAATTGGTAGAACTTTTGAAATATAATTGCTACTTTAAAACAAAACATTCTGCCTTCCTTCCTTATTTGTCTACAACAGTTTGGAATTTACATGTATTAAATGTATTGTTCTAAACACTTTATTGGTGATATATCAGATGCTTCAAAACTAGATGCAAAAACAGCAAAGAAAAAACAGACCACGGTTGGTGAGATGGTTCAACAGGAAAAGGCACTTGCAAGCAGGCCTGACAACTTGAGATCAGCAATAATTTTCCCTCTGATATCTAAAGAAGTACTTCATTCCATTGCCCTGCTGCATACAACTTTGGCCTGCCTTCAGCAAGAATTGTCTTGTCTTTCATATCTCTTTCTAATTATTTTCCATCTACTGATACTCAAATCTTTGCCCATTGGCTATAAATCCCAGCTGTCCTTACTGTATTAGGAGTTGAGCATAATCTTTCCTTTATCACAACAGATCTTCTCAGCATCTCCACTCACTATCTGCCACTTATGCAAAGGAGCCAAGGTCCTAAGGAGAATACAAGCTCTAAAAGCAGATTGCCAACATTGTATGCACTTTGCTAATTACTAGTTCTGGATAGTTGGTCCTATTTTTTTGTTTCTTGGTTTTTTTCTTTGTTTGTTTGTTTTTGTTTTTTCTTCAGCTTACTCCTAGGGATGTTTTGATAGGAACATATGTTTATAAAGGACCAAACACATAATAAATACTTAAAAAGTTATCTTAGTGCAAAACAATTTGAAAGGAAAAGTCCCTCCATTTCAAAAATCCACCACCTTTCTTTGATGCCGATTTCTTGCTTTTATGCTACACCATGTCTGACACAGCAACATATGGTTCACTCAGATGATTTTGCATCTCACAATGATTTAAAATATGCATGTGCAAGCAGTAGTAAAGATAAATTTTACATACTACTTAAAACTGAATAATAGAGCTGTGAAGAATTTCTAGTAACCCAGTTGAAAAGGAAGGAAAGGCTAGTGGCAGAGAGAACAATTACACATGTTTAAGTATGCTGTGAAAGGGGGCTGGAGAGATGCCTCAGCAGCCGAGAGCACACACTGCTCTTGCAGATCTGAGTTCAGTTTCCAGCTCCCATGGGGAGTGGGGCAGGAACTCCAACTACATGGGACCATGGGATCCAACTCCTTCTGGACTCTCAGGGTATCCACACTCATGTGCACATACCTCCCCTCCCAAACATATACAACAATTTAAAACATAATGATGAAAATAAGTCTAAAAATGTTGTTAAACATGAGTGGTGATATATTCCTTTAATCAGAGCAGGTAGAGGCAGGAGGATCTCTGTGAATCTGAGGACAGCCTGGTCCACATAGCAAGTTCCAGGACAGCCAGGGATACATAATAGAGAAAACCTGTCTCTTGGAGGCAGGTAATTTCTTTGAGTTCAAAGACAGCCTGAGCTACAAAATACAAACAAAAAGGCAGGGGAGGTGGTTCAATGGGAAAGGGCACTTGCTCATGACTCATATTCAATCTCTGCAATTCACACAGTGGAAGGAGAAAAATCAACATCCTGAAAATTGCCTCCTCTGATGGTCACATGCTGGGTTTGTGTCCAAGCATAGAAAATGCTTTTAGATGGAGTCTTTTGAGCAGCAAGCAGCTTTGTGGGGAGGAGCCATCATAGAACTGGACTTTTTGGTGGGTTGCTAAGTAATAGCTTTGCAACGTGGAATTCCATTTGGCTTGGACTATACAAGTGTGCTATCTGTGTTGTTTTGTTTGAAACAAGGGTCTCACTATATAGTCATTGCTAGCCTGAAACTTTACATGTAAACAAAACTTTCAAAGATCTCTGCCTCTGCCTCCAGAGTGCTTGGATGAAAGGCATGTCTGGTTGCATTTGGCAACCTAAGGCCCTTAATTTGAATGTGCTAGGCACACAAGCGTGTGCGTACATACACACACACCTCTTCTAACAGCCTACCTAGCAACCTGTTGGCCAATTAGGACTTCCATTCATTCCAAGCAAGTTTCTTCTCCCCTAGACAAAATCATCAAAAACTCCCCTTTCAGAACATCTCAGGAAGGGAAGACAGGAAGTGGATTGATATCCAACCTAACTAATTTTAGGTGCTTGTTTCTACTAAGTTAAACTGTGACATTTAAGTGAACTTTTGGGGAAAATCTCCTATTTACCACCTGATGGTTTATAAATAATTGGGGATAAATGTGAATAAAACCAGATGTATCATGGAATGGGACACACTGATGTGCAAAGACTTACATAACCCAAGATTGTCAATCAAAACAGAGAACCAATTAGAGCCACTCTTTAGTATCCAAACTCCTCCCTACTTTAGAGACCATAAAAGCAGCCTCAGGCAGCAACCTGGGGCCCTTGAGTATTCTCATTCATGTAGCCAGCTGCAGAAAGTGACTATATGTATTTCTGATTTGTATGATGGGTATGTTTTTTTAACTTAAGTTTTCTTCCTTTGCAAATCTTCATGTGTTTATTTTAATTCCTGCAGGATAAGATGTCAAGAACCTGGACTAACCATATGTGGTAACAAAGGGAGAAAAGGTATAGTACAGGGATATTAAAATCTAGTTAAAAAATATCCAAGTAGTTTTTTGTCTTTGGCTAATTTCTTCTATGTTTTTTTTTTTTTTTAATTTCACGATCCATATAAGGACTTTATTTTTGGCAAGGAGATATAAGAAATTTGTACATGAGACAAAGAAAAGCAAAAATAATGCCTAATGCCTAGGTGTGTGTCTTTTTTTTTTTTTTTTTTTTAAGCTCTAACAGAGAAGACTCATGTTAGACAAAGGAAACACTTCCCTTGGAGCCTTTGCAAGGCTCCTTGCAGGTACAAATACATAGTTGCATCTACAAGGTGTTGCAGCTTTATGAGATCTAGTTGGAAAATGCTGCCCAGCCGTGTGGGAGAGTGGGGGGTTGAATGTTCCCAGCAGTGGTATGGCAGAGCACCAATAATGGCAGCAAATGCTTAGACATAGGATACACAAAAAAAGGCACTCAAACCAGAGACATTTTTGGAAGTGACATTGAGAGACTATCAGAAATACTTAGGGGGAAATTGTACTTCATAAGAACCAAGGGAGGAATTAACAAAGCTGGACTTTTTCATATAGTTAAGTCTATAACTACACTGTGTTCTTGGTGCTGTGCTAAGCACAAGATAAAAAGGCATGATTCCAATTACCAAGAAACTAACTCTGCTTATTATCAGAGCAAGCAAAGGAAGGCAGACAATTTAAGAACCTCTGGAACATTTTAATGTTCCAATCTTTAAAACAGAAATTTATTTGACTGAACATGCTCAGTAAACCTTGTTGGAGCACTCTGACCTAATTCTCTCCAGTTTAGAAGGAAACAGGCCCATGGACAGACTTCTAATACTTAGAATCACATTATTCCACTACATCACAAGACCTTAAATGGTTACCTCTATCTGGTTTTTCACTCACAGTTCATAGAAATTAGTGTAGTACAAAAGGAAAGGCTGAGAAACCTGGGGTCTGCATGTTATGACTAATTATACTACAACATTTAGCATCCATGGCTGTTTCTAATAAAACAGTTCAATGTTCTAGAAGAAATCATAATACACCTATAATTACATAAACTATAACTGTTTAGGTTTTGTGTTCTGGTTTAAGATTTTATAATGAATTTCGATACTACTAACAGCAGAGCTAACTAAGAGGAAGGAAGATGAAAATGATAAAATGAATGTTAACTAATGACTTCTTAGAAAGTCTCAGCAAATAAGACTCAGAGCTTACTTTATCCTACAAAGGATTTAACTCATCCAGTAAAGTCTATAATTGAGGATATCTAGCCTAAAAAGATTTTCATGAGCTCTAACAAAGCTTTTAAATCTTAGCTTCAATTTACAAGATTTAAAAACTATTGCTATTATTAAAGTAGGGAAAGGGGTGCGTTTGTCAAAGCCTTTGTGTGGATGTTAGGGACAACTTTGTGAGGTCATTTCTTTCCCTTCACCTTTACATGTGTTCCATACACTGAACTCAAGTTACCAGGTTTGCCCAACAAGCACCTTTACCCACTGAGCCTTATCTCTCACTGGCCTTATTTATATTATTTACATTTCTACTAAACAGTTTGATAAACCCGTTTCTAGAAGAAAGAAGAATGAGAAAGAGGAAAAAGAGGAGGAAGCAGCAGCAGCAGCTTTTATAGTTGGGCACAACAGTTTATGCCTGTAATCCCAGCATTCTGGAAGCTGAGACAGTTCAAGGCCAGCCTTGGTTACACATCCAGGCTAACCTGAGCTGCATACTAATATTTTGCTTTAAAAGCAAAGCAAAACAAACAAAAAGCTTTAAAAAAATGCCATAAGCCAGGCATGATATGTGATAATCCTTGATTGTAATCCCTGCACCCCAGGAAGTTGAAAGAGGGGTACCCAGAGAATATAAGGACAATCTGAACTACAAAATGAGACTGTTTCAATACCCAAACATTCAATGGAACAAACAAACCCTTACAAAGGACATTACCATCTAAATTAAAAGGACACAACCGTCTAAATTAAAAGCATACAGATCCAAGTCTCAGTATTCATAAGGTGTATGCACATATTTTACTCATTAAAGAGGAAAATCATACTAATCATTTTTTTTTCAGTCCTAGAATTCTCTTCATTGTTGGGGGAGGGAAATAAAAAAAACCAACAAAGGATTGCTGAATCACAAATAAAGAAAACAGAAAAGGCAGAGAACTCTAAAGAGTAATTCATGGCACCAAATTTCCTAATTAGGGCCTGTGGTCTTGGTAAATCTTTAAAACTAAGTTGACTCAAGAGCACAAGCACCTAGAATAGTCTCCAGAAACTCAACTTCAGGATAACTTGAAGCATTTATCTGCCTGTTACTCCACTTCTCACTTCCTGCTTTCTTCAGACAGCACATTCTGACCATTTCAGGTAACAAGGCAAAAGTGGAAAAAAAAAAAAAAAAAAACAACTTCCTCTTTAACAGTGATAAAAGCTTTGGCAGCTGGTTATATAAATCACTTTACTTGCTTTAAAAGAAATGCTTGAAAGAAAATCAGAGACCCAAACACCAAGCTTTGGAAGGGTTTCCTGCTTTCTGAAAACATAACAAAGATAAAGAATATTAAATTATTCCTTTTGGCACCATAATAGACATACTTAAAACAAAAGAGAACAACAACAAAAACCCCATACTTATCCCAAATGAAATACACTTCAACAATAAAGAAGAAAATGGCAATTCTGGATTTCCTTAAAGAAGGGACTGGTCCTAGAGGCTTTTCAGATGCTGGGCAAGTGCTCTACCACTGGCCTATACAGTCATCCTATCTCCCATCCCCTCTTTTCTTTTTTACTTCATTTTTGAGACAGTCTCATCTAGTTTTCAAAGCTGACAGTTCAAGTTGCTTTGTAGCCTGAAAAGACCCTAAATTTTTCTATCCTCTTGCCTCATCTTCCAAAGCAGCTGGGGTTACAGGTGTGGGCCACCAGGCCGGGAAAGATAAAGAATATCTTTTATCTTGATTTTAAAATTAGTCTGTACCACTGGGCATGGAGGTTCATGACTCTAAGCCTAACACTGACTATCCCAAGACAGAGGATCACCATATGTCTAAAGTCTGGGCTATAAGTGTGAGTTCTAGATATTAGCTTGGGATAAAGAATTTGGACTGTCTCAAAAACAAAACAAAAAAAGCCTAAGTAAACAAATAATTAGTGCAGCAAGGGTTACTTATTTATGACTCCCAAAACACTCAAATCAGGAAATATCTTGGAAAAAAAAAAAAAAGTCTTTTCTCAAAATAACCCCCCCTTTTTTTTTTTTTTTTTTTTTTGAGAAAGGGTTCCATTCATGTTATTGAGGCTGGTCTTAAATTCTGTTACCAGGGATAAACTTGAATTAGTAGTCATCTTTACCTCCCAAGACCTGGAGATAGGCACTACCAGGCCCACCCTTTCTTCCTACCTTTTCTCAATTTTTGAGTTGAGATAAAATAAATCTGAAAGTTAAAAGGAAAAGCAGGCAAAGGTAAGAAGCCCCAAATCAGGAAGTCTTTCTATTCATATATTTAGAGAAGTATAAATGTGTCCGTCTGAGGAAAAGAATCTAATGGAACTACAGGAATCTCAAATCTTAAGGGTCTATGTAATCCTCCCACAACTCACATTTACACGAAGCTAGCCTTGAACACAGCGATCCACCAGCCTCTGCCTCCTGAGCCTTGAGATTAAAGGTGTGCACCACCATACCTGGCTCAAATCATAGGATTTTTACTGTATCACTACACTTCGTTATCTATACCAATAAAGACAATGTAGTCAATAAACAAAACAAAACAAAAAAGTCTATTAAACCCAGCATCATGGGGTTTGGCTATAATCCCAGCATATTGAAGGCAGAAGCAAGAGGACAAACTGCAGCCTGGTTCGTCTACACAGTGAGTTTCAGACCATCTAGGGGTCCATAGCAAGACTCTGCTCCAAAAATACAAAAATGAGCTCTTTGCTAAAACAGGAATAAAATTCATGGTTACTTCTGGGGCAGATTTACTAATTATGATTTGTTTGTTCTATCATTATTAAAAATAAGCAACAAATCTAAGTGTGATGGCATATGTGTATAACAGTATTACTTGAGAGGTAGAGATAAGAGGATTAGGGGTGGAGGTTATCCTTGGCTATATAGTGAGTTAGAGGCTTACACGAGCCACACAAGACCCAGCCTCAAGAAACAGAATAAAATTTCACTCTAACATTGTTATGTGAACCAAAAGTACTTGCCTTAGTATAAACACTTTGCTATAGATTTCTTTCCAGTGTTAGTTGAGCTATGCCTTTTTGTTTCCTAGGTGTTTACATTTATGATGCTCAATCTCCACATAAGAGAAAACAACGCTAATGTGTTATTTGTTGGTTTTTTATTTTTTGTGATGTTGAAGTTCAAGCACAGGACATTGCACGTATTAAGTGCTCTACCAACAAACTGCCATCCCGGTCCCTGTTAAGTAGTTTGTAAAAGGCATTAAGCACCTGTTCCAGCATTTAAAAATGGTAGCCCCCACACACACATACAGGTATATGTTAAATTATTCTTTATGGAGAAGTGATCAAAAATAGTTTCCCCCAACAATCTCCAATATTTTCACTACTGTAAGAACCCAGGCAGATTTTATAGAATACTATACAGAGTGTTCACACTTTGTAACAGTCACTGCAGGAAACGAAAGACACATTCTTGTCCCACAAGGAGTTATCTAGTGAGACCATTCTAACTTCTACCATCCCTAAGCTGCTGTGTTTACTAAAGATCCAGACATTTCTTTCCTTTTTGGAAAAACTGTTTAGTAGATGTTTGCTGTTTGAGAAAAAAAGTTATTCCATTTAATTTATAATGTATTCTTGTATTTAAACCACCTTTAACGATCTAACTACACAATGCATTATGACAAATCCAGCTATCAAACACCACATCAGGCCATCAAAAAAGGTTGGGTGTGTCATTTAAACTGAACGTGTTAATATGAGGTTTATGAACTACCAAACTTTTCTGGAGTTGAAAAAAAAAAAAAGCCTACTGGCTATTCCTCGCTGAACAGGAAGCCAAAACTACTTTGAAAAAAATTACAGTTAAGAAAATTAAGACAGACAGAAGGGATGGAGTCACCTTGGCCGTACATGCACACGGCAAGTACATGCCGTACAGCAGCAGGAACAAAAGTGCTAGTCAAACTCTTAAGCAAATGCCCTGAGGTTTACAGATTTATTTTTTATCGAATTAGTCCAATCGTCACTAGCTGAGAAAAGACCAGGGTGTGTAGTTAGGTTGGATAGATAACACCAGAGGACCTCTCCCTGTCAAGGAGTCGTGACAGCAAAATCACTTCCTGGGGAAGGAGGAGCAAAAGGGAAGTTAAAGAGGCTACTCTGATCAGGAAGTGACTCGTCCCAAACTAACCCCAATCATACCTATAAATGGGGGGGGATGGGGTGAGCCCCAACAGCCAAAGGCGGTAAAATAACTGCTGCATGACACGTCCCAACATCACCTCCATCTCCTCTCTTATAATTACAAAAAGAGTCTACAGCTAAAAATCAATCGGGTAAAGTGTCTCCTCTTTTAAAGGAAGGCTGTGCCCGGTCCAGAATAGAAAGAGTTGAGGAATGGGGAACTGGGGCCACCGTGAGGCAAAGGAAAGCCCCTTTAAGGAAGGAAGCGTCCCGGGTGCAGAGGGAGTATGCCAGCGCCGGGAAACGACCTTCTTTTTCCCGGGGACACCGCCAGGCTCCCCACTGCTGCCGGCTCGGACCCCTAGGCCCCGTCGAGGGAGGAGGTAAAAGAGAGAGGCGGACCCCTTACCTTCTCCTCATCCGACACCCGATCCTCGAAGTCGGCCATCTTGGCAGCTCTGGCCCAGCCCGGCGACCGGCGCGAGGCAGGCCGGGAAGGAAGCTGAGTGGCGGAATCACCAAGGGGGCCGTCGGAAGGACCCGCCCGGAAGCTCCGGACGAGAGGGCGCCATGTCAGTTCCGCGCGGGCGTGACAGCTTGCAAAGGGTACACACTACGAGAGTCGGCTTTGCGCTCAAGGCCTCGGAGTCTTAACATGTTTCTCACTGAGTTTCAGTCATTTCCTCACTCATCCTGGAGGCTCGGTGGCGACTCTCGACTGTCCGTGGCGCCTGGGCTCCCTCTGGTCCCGTAGCAGTTACTACACCTATGAGTGCCTGGTCCCTTCGGCCTCCGAGGCAGCCGCGTCCAGTGCGCTAAGAGCGGCTCGGCTCTCGGAAACACCAGTACTTTTCCAGCCCTGGAACAGGGCGAGAGGTGACCCTCAACCTCATATGGAAGCAAAACCACTTCCCTCCAGCGCCACACTGAGCCCGTTTCCTGCAGAATAAGTGCCACCATCGGATCCTTCCCCGCCCTCCTAGAGGATTGGTAGCCCCTCGGTCTGAGGACGCGCTCCGTCGCCTTCCAGATCTCTGTCCAGTTCCCCAAGACTCAGCCTTGACAGGCCAGCTTCAAGTCCGCCACTATCCCAGGATTCCCAACTCCGGGTTTCCTGCCCTTCTCCCCTCCCAGGTCCCGGCGCCTGCCGGAGCCGCAAGATGGCGGACGGGGAGTTCTTCGCGGAAGCCGCGCGGGCTGTGGGGTGTCCCCATGCACCTGTTCCCGGCTTGGGCCTGGGCCCGCCGCTGGGCTGGAAAGAGCGGCTGAAGGCCGGGCTGGCGAACTCTGGGTCCACGCTGTGGTTCCTGGCGGGGCTGGGACTGCTTTACGCTCTGAGGGTCCCGCTGAGGCTGTGTGACAACGTGACAGCGGGTGAGCGGCCCAAACCTCCTGGACGGTCGGGGACGAGCGCCAAAGAGCAGAGATTCTCGGGGAGTCATGGAGGGCTTTGGAGAAGGAAATGATGTTGCATGCTCCAGTGGGTTATTTTTCCCCCCCTCTTGGGCCACAACAACCGGGCAGCTGATTGTCAAACCTGTGCTGCAGTTTGCCGGCCCCTCCCTAGAGCTCTGAAGGTTTGCCCTCTCTGTGCAGGCCTACATTACCGCAGGAAAAACTACCTGACAAGCTGCAAGCTTCAGGTAGTAAGACACAAGAGAGCATTCCCAGATGCGGACAAACACTTTATAAACATTCTCACCATTTGCAGGCCCCCTTTAAAATCGTGCCTACCTTAAAGAACCCGCACCCAGAAAATCAACACATCTGTAATACAAGATTTTAGTGGACTGTGCTTTCATTGTAAGATAGTTCCGTTAAGAAACGTTTTTCGTGATTTTTATCCTTCAGATTTTATCATGAAAGGGAGAAGGAAGAGAAACACAAGCAACACTGGTTTTGTTAATATGTTCTCTCAGCATTTGTACAGTGTTTGTTATGTAGCCTGGGCTAAAGAAAAGGACTTGTAAGCAGTGTTGATCCATGTAGATTCTTCAAGTACTATTCCTTAGCCATAAGTGGGATGAAATGATGGATCCTGGGCCTTTTAGGGTGTTATGGCAGTATTTCTTCCTGCAGCCTCAGAAGATAGAAGCATTTCTGTTACATGGTGACTCCATTAATTTTTCTATGCTATGATAAGGCAGTGGTCTCTCTTTTGTGAAAGACTGTGGAATAATGTTCTGAAATGCTTTGAGTATTTTAGAGGGTAGGTACCACGTACCTATCTTATTTTCCTGTAACAGGTGGATGAAATGCTTAGTGGTAGTTTGTAGCCAAGAATGGCCTTGAACTCCTGATTTATTTATTTATTTATTTATTTATTTATTTATTTATTTATTTATTTATTTATTGGCTTTTCGAGATGAAGTTTCTTAGCATAACAGCCCTGGCTGTCCTGGCTGTCCTGGAACTCACTTTTTTGGACCAGGCTGACCTCTAACTCACTGAGATCCTCCTGCTTCTGCCTCCCGAGTGCTGGGATTAAAGGCATGAGCCACCAATGCCTGACTATGAGTTACTTTTTATTTAACTAAACAACAGTGTGAAATCCCACTTTTATATACTTAAGAAAATTCTTAAGATATGAAACAATGGGGATTTAGAGTCACCTTTTAAAATGCATACCATTTGTTTTTTTTAATAACTTTTCAAATGAATTTCATTTTAGATATAATATAGACAGTTATTGACTTCGGGTGGTCAGTTTAAAAATTTTGAGCTTCGAAATAGTGGAAAAGCTGTCGGTATTTGGTAGAAATTTTTAATTTTGATCTTTTCTCTAATAACATGATCTCTGTGATGCTGGGCAGCAGGAGTAAGTCGCTGGTTCCCATTCACCATACATACAGTGTACAGAGTAAACAACCAATGCTACCCAAGGTATTATGTTGCTAAGCTATGGCATTTGGAAGATTAGAGATGCAACCTACATTTTTTTACTTGCAGTATCTTCATTTTATAGGCTTGCTTGAACATAAGCTCACCAAGTCAGGCATTTGTGTTGCTTACCTCCCTCCATCTAAAGATATTTATATAACTGTAATTGTACCTTGTAAAAACTCTGCTGTTTACTCTTTTAACAGTGACAGGGTTTTTAAGTTCGTTGACACCCAAGTTCTATGTGGCACTTACAGGGACCTCTTCTTTGATATCTGGACTAATATTTGTAAGTAGTTTCCATTTTCTTCATTTCTGTTTTGATACTTATTTAAAGATTATATTTTTAAATTTTTATAAGTGTTTATCAGGATTTTCAAAATGTGTTTGATATTTAGAAAAAGTTACCTAGAGAAACAAGTTTGAGAAATACCACATTTCCCTCTCTACTTTTATGAGTGTGGTAGTATTGATTATATATTAAATTTCTTTTTAAAACAGGGTTTTATTATGCAGCCTAATGTAAGAGTATGGTTTTCTACCTGCTGACTGGTCTTGTCCTGCCGCCGCGCCAGCCCCAATTAACACACAGAGACTCTGTATTTGATATTATGCTGTTGGCCAGGTGCTAGTTTCTTATCAGCTAGCTCTGTCTTAATTATTAACCCATTTCTATGTATTTCCACATGGTCTTACTGAGAGCGGAGGAATGGAGGTTCTGTTCTCTCCAGGCTCTGCATCCTGACTCCTCCTTACTACTTCCTATTTCCTCCTTGTCTCTCCTATCTTCTTTTCCTATTGGCCAATGGTGCTTTATTATTAACCAGTATGAGAAACGTATATACAGAATGACATCTCCCATCATCCTAAGCTGGCCTTAAACCCAAGGCAGTTCTCCTGCCTCTACCTCCTGAGTGCTGGTATTACAGGGGTGAGTTTCCATGCCCGTCTTCATTCATTAGGTATTAATTTGTATACAGGGCTAGCAGATAGCTCAGCAGGTAAAAGTGCTTGCTGCCAAGCCTGAATGATGGCCTCAGTTGTCGTCTAATCTTCACTCATGTGTACTTGCATGTTTACATACACACAAATATAATAATTTTAAAAAGACCTATATACTATAACCAAGGGAAGGTTGGTCGAGATGAATTAGAAGTTTAATGATCAAAGTGTCTACATTATTATTTCAAAATGAATAAGAGGCTGGGGAGATGATTTAGTCAGTAAAATGTTTGCCATGTAAACATGAAGGTCTGGGCTCAGATCCCCAGCACTCACATAAAAAGTAGGGAATGCTTGTATATTTGTTATCCCAGTCCTGAGAAGTGGAGACAAGAGGGTTCCTGAGGCTTGATGGCCAGCTAAACTAGCCAAATGAGTGAGCTCCAGTTTTAGTGAGAGACCTTATCTCATAAAGTAAGGTAGAGATTGAAGAGACACCTGGCCTCCACACACATGTGTATACACATGCACAAATATGTACATATCCACCTTTCATACCAGAATTAATGAAATGGGTTATTCTACAATTACTGTTACCAGATTTTTCAAATGGTTTCAAGAGAATCTGAGTGTCAAAATTTATTTATTTACTTAAGAAACAATGCCTCTTACAACCTAGTTAATTTGAACACATTCTGTAGTTGTGGGTGGCTGGTCCTCTTCATTTTGCTGTGCAAGTATATACCATCATGTCCAGTTTATGCAGTGCTGAGACTGGAATTTAGGGCCTTTTGTGTACTTTGCAAGCACTTTACAACTGAACTACACTCCAGCCCCTGAATGTGCAGGTTTTAAATGAAATCTAGCAACATTTTAATTTTGACAGCATTGGGCAGACTATAATTTTAAAAATGTTAATTATTTTTATGTGTATGAATGTTTGCCTGTGTGATTTCTGTACCATGTATGTGCGGTACCTACAAAGGAGGGTGTCAGATTCTCTAGGACCAGAGCCACAGATGGTTGTGAGCCACCATGTAGGTGCTGGGAATTGAACCCTGGTCCTCTGGAAGGACAGTCAGTGCTCTTAATGGCTGAGGCATCTCTTCAGCTCCTGAGCAGACTAGGACATGTCTAGAATTTAGCCTTCACTTTTCTAAGCCCAGCTTCTTCTCTTAGATGGGGAAATAATAGTACTCATTTCACGGGACTATAGGAACCAAATGAGATGATACATGTAAACATTTGTAATGTGGAATTTGGCTCAGGGAGCATTACTGAGTTTTGGCTGTTATTCTGAGAAACTGCACAATAAGGGACACCATTTGACTTTTAACTCATTTTTTGCTTCAATAAGATATTGCTTTCAATTTAAAAATATTGTAAAATATGTTGTTTATTAACATCTCTAAGTTCTAGTATTTCTTAATGTATACTTTGGGAAAATTCTGTGACAGATAAAAATATTAATATTTGTTATGCCTTTTTTTCTGTTCTTTTTTCTCATCTGTAGGGGGTGCTCTACAGCTTTGGTAGAAATCATTGTATTTTTTTGACCTTTTTTAAATCTTTGAGATAAGGTCTGAAAATACAGAGAGTTTGTATTCATAAATAATAAGCTACAGAAATACAATGAAGTAAATATCCTCATTTTTAAATAGTTCAATCTGGGGAAGAACTTGTCTCAACCAATAATAATAGCTAACTATTAATCAGTACTTTTTGAGGACATTGAGGTTCTGAGATGTTAGAGATTAATTGGTTTGACCAATATGCATAATTAATAAATAGTAGATTTGATGTGCAACATGGAAATTTGATGCTTTAAAGTAGTTTTTAATTATGCTGCAGATAAAATCAAATGATAGCAACACATGAAGAGTTACATTGTAGATTAGATACTCTTTCTTTATTGAAACTGGGATTAAAGGCATGTGCTGTTGTGACACCTGACTCACTTCTGTTAGGCTTCAGTGTCTTTTAGCAAGTGTCTTTTAACAAGTTGCCTTAGCTTGTCTGAGCATTATGATAAATCCACAAGAAAGGTATTTTATTTTTATGTGGCATATGCATTTAGGGAATCTTGGATTTGGGTTTTTTTCTTCTGCTTGCTCCCTCACCCACCCAAGCAGAGATTATGCATTTAAAGTGCTTAGTTGAATAGGAACAATTCTATTTAAGAATTGCATTTTAAATGAAAGATGTTTTGTTTTGTTAAAGATATTTGAATGGTGGTACTTCCATAAACATGGCACATCATTTATTGAGCAAGTATCTATAAGCCATTTGCGACCACTGATGGGAGGAACAGAGAGTAGCATTTCAGAGCCGGGTTCTCCTGCCAGCAACAGAGAAAGTGAAACCCTGAGACACCACCATCTATCAGGTGATTTCTTTTTGGTATTTTCAGAGCTATGTAATTCCGATTGATTTCACTTACAGAGGATCAATCTCAAAACAAGAAGAGAGTAGTTTGTGTGTTTATGCCCCCTTCACATGTAATGATGTTAAGAGATAGGGGCTTTGGGGGGTGATCACATCATGAAAGTTTAACTGTCATGGATAGAATCAGTGTCCTAAGGGAAGAGACCCCAGTGAACTATTTACTCCTGTCACTTTATGAGGAAATAACAAGAGAGTGCCATTCACAAACCAGAAAGTGAGTCCTTACCAGGCACTAAATATTCCAGCACCTTGAGCATGGATTTCCCAGCCTCTAATTTCTGTTGTTCTTATGATATACTCAATTTGTGGTATTTTGTAATAGGAGTCTAAATAGGAAAAAACAGAGATAACCTTGTATTTCCTGTAAATGTAGGTAATCCATGCTGGTATAGAGAGCAGTTATCAGAGTCACAGACTCTATTGTAGCCTATAATCTCCAGACACAGTTTGTTTCTTTATTTGTTTATTTATTGAGACAGAGTTTCATTATGTAACCCTGGCTGACCTGGCACTCACCTTTATTGCTGTTAAATAAGGATCAGGATAAACAAATAGGCCGAATAGATGTTTATTCAGGGAGAAATAACTTACAACCTAGACAGATGAACACCAGCAAATTCCACCCGATGCTCTCCTGTCCGAGTCCTGCCAGCAAGAGAGCTTTTCCTGGCTCTTCCTCCGACCTCCTTCCAGAGGTCACTTCCGCCCATGGCTCCACCCCCAATGGGTGTGGTCAGTGCCACAGAAGGACTATCTCACTACAATCACCTTATAATCTAGGCTGACCTCAAACTCACAGAGATCCTTCTGTCTCTGCCTCCAGGGTACTGAGATTAAAGAGATTCACCACAATGCCCAGATGCAATTTTAAATTTGTGGTCCAAGGTACTTACTTGTTCTGGTTTTAGCTGTCATATCTACCTTCCATTCAGTAGGGAAAAGAAAAGCCCTCTCTTCTCCTAACTCAATCTACACTATTCAGAAGTGCCTAGCATGTACAAGGCCCTGGTTCAGTTCAGTTCCCAGCACCACCAAATAGAACGTGTCAAACACTCATAATTCTAGTATGTGAAAGATTGAGACAGAAGGACCAGGAGCTGAAAGTTAGCCTTAGCTAAGTTTGAAGGAACTCTGTGATAACATACAAGAGGGTAAAGGTAAAATGACATCATGAAGGTGAACTCTTAATCTAAAAGGATTGTTATGAGAGAGGGGAGATTATTCTCTTTCTTACTACCACTTGAAGACAGCAAAAAAGCTATTATCTCTTAAAGCCTGCTGAGAGGCTGAAGGGTTTTGAGATGTGTGCCAGAAATAGATATTTCAAGTGCTATGATTACAGATTTGAGCCACCATGACCAGTTCTTATTTTATTTTGTAGTTTTTCTTCTAACCCTTACTCTGTGTGCTAGCCTAAACATGCTGTACAGTTTGTTCTATATATGTATAGGTGTGCACATGTGTGTGTGCCCATATGTGCTTGCACAAATAACCTGTAGGTTAATACCTTGTTTTTTTCAGATTTTCTTAAATTGTTTTATTGTGTGACTGTTTGCCTGCATGTATATTTGCATATCATGTGTGTGCCTGGTGCCCAAGAAGATCGTAAGAAGTCATTAGATTCCCCTGGAAATGGAGTTATGAATGGTTGTCAGTCACCACATGGGTTCTGGGAACCAAACTTGGAATCTCTGAAAGAACAAGAAGTGCCAAGTCATCTCTCCAGCCCCACAAACATATTTTTTGAGACAGGGCCTCGGGATTTCCTGGAGCTCATCATTTTGCTACCCAGCCCCCAGAATCTGCCTGTCTTCACTAGGATTACAGAAGTTTGCTAGCTTATCTGGCTTTTATTGGGTCCTAGGGAATCTACTTAGGTCCTCATGCCTATGCAGCAAACACTTTACACACTGAGCCATCTTTTTAGGCCTGATGTATAGCTTTATATTTCCTCAGATTGGATGTTCTATGTCTGGAAACCTACTCTTTGAGATTTTTAATGTTGGTTCAATTGTCCCTTCCTCTGTAAAGTCTTCTGTGATTGACCACTTTTTTTTTTTTTAATTTTTTTCTTGGAATCAAGCATCTCTACTACAGTACATGTCAAATAGTTCAGGTGGTTGTTTACATGGCTGGTTCTTATGCTGTTTAAATCAGTTCCAGAAGCAGTGATAGGATCTAGGAATATAAGAGTAGATAAAGTTTTAATCGATTCCATTTTAGAGAGGAAACTGAAAAGCACTGGTAATCACATGGTTATACAGTAAGAGTTGTAACTGAATTATGAACAAAATGCCATTGAGACAGAAATACATCAATAACTAGATTTGATTCTGTGCCTTCCAAGAGCAAGGGTGACTTGTACCTCCTTCATATTTGTGCTGTTGGTGGCTGGCACTCCATTTAGAACACAGGATCAACAGTAAGTGTTGGTTAGTGAAGATTTACCTGCACTTGACTAAAATAACTTTTACTCTTGTATTTTAGAATGCAAGGTCTGGAGAAACCCTTTAAACCTCTTTAGAGGAGCAGAATATAGGAGGTAAGACATTTTGCTTTTCAGTGTAAGTATGGTGTTAGTCTTAGAGTAAAAGTATTGTGGAATACATATCTTTATAAACACTCCACAGCCTCTTCTAATTGGAGATACTGACAATATTAAAGTGAATGATTAGCTCAAGGGTAGTTATATACCTTGGCCGTGTTTACTTTTTTTGAATATAAAAGGAAGTAACAACTCTTTAAGATTTATTCTCTGGCATTTTCATGATTGTAGATGATATATTATGGTCACACTCATCCCTCCATCTTCTCTTACCCTCTTCCCACTCCCACCAGTCTCCTCTTCCTCCCACTGATTCTCAATTCTACTTCCGTGTGTTTTTCCTTGTGGAGCTTGAGGAAGTCACCAGTGGCTTTCACTGAAGACAATGGCTTCTGCTCCTCCAGTGGCCCTTGACTACCATTAGTCCCACTGACAGGAAAGGACCATGAGCCCCTTTCCCATCTATGACTGAGTATTTATTGGCTCAGTCTCATGCAGGCAACTATAGTTGAGTTCTTGAGTGCCATGGTCTTGTCATACCCATAAGACAGTCCTCCTTCCCATCGTTCAGATCTTACATTTTTTTCTGCTCTCTCTTTTGTGGTAGAGATGTTGGGGCTTCCTCCCCTTTTTCTTCTGTTTTTGTTGTTGTTATGAGACAGGGGGCTCAATATGCAGCCCTGGATGTCTTGGAACTCATATATAGACCAGGTTGGTCTTGAATTTACAGAGATACATCTGCCTCTGCCACATCAGAGTGCTGAGCGCTGGAATTAAAGGCATGTACATTTTTACTTGTTTGTTTTTTGTTGTTTTGAGACAGGGTCATTCTACATATTCCTGACTGTCCTATAACTCAATATATAGACCTGGCTGGCCTCAAGCTTACAGAAATATGCCTGTTTCCTCCTCCCTAGTGCTGATATTAAAGTTGTACACTACCATGCCCAGCCTTTGTTCTTTTTGCAAAAACAAGGTCTCCTGTAGCCTTGTTGTATAGTATCCATTTCATGTAAGTCTTTATGAGAAACTTCTTACTATTAGAAACATTTGTTTAGTATCTAGTTTTTAGAAAATTTTAGTGAGTAACTTATTGGTTTATTTTGTTTTCAAGCAAGTCCCATTCTGTAACTGAGGCTGTCTTGAAATTTGCTATGTGGCTCAAGAAAGCCTCAAACTAGTAGACATGATCCACCTTGCCAGGATGAACAATTTATTTTTTTAATGTTTTATTATTAAACCATAGAGAAGTACTTTTTTACCTTTTACTGATAGAATAAACTTTAAAAACAATCTGAAATATAGCTTGTAGTCACTTATTTTTGGAACTTAAGTGTCTGTTGTAGCAATTGAAACATCTTGTGTTTGCTACAGATACACTTGGGTGACTGGTAAAGAGCCACTTACTTACTATGACATGAACTTGTCTGCCCAGGATCATCAGACCTTTTTCACCTGTGAAACAGACTTTTTACGTCCTTCAGACACAGGTATGTATTGTATCTATCCTTTCTACAGACAGTGATTGTGAAAGTTAGTTTATGTGTTTTCTAAAGCTATTTATTATAATAGTTACTTGGCTTGGAGTTGCTTACATTTTAGATAAGAAACTCAGATTAAAGTGAATTATGATTATAAACTAAGCTAATATACTATTTTTTATAAGAATTTGAAATGTTTTATGCTTTTTTATTACTTAAAATAATTTCAGCTGGGTGGTGCTGATGCACTTGGGAGTCAGAGACAGGCAGATCTCAGGTGCAAGGCCAGCCTGATCTCCAGAGCTAGTTCTAGGACAGACAGGGCTGCATACAGAGAAACCCTGTCTTGAAAAACAAAGAAAAAAAAAAAGAATGAATGAATGAATGAATGAATGAACAAATCAAAAAATTCATATCAAATATAGCAGAAAATAGTATACATTGCTTTGGTCTGGGAAACAGTTACCTGACAGTAGAGCAGGGACTGGGGAGATAGTCCAGTGAGTAAAGTACTCACCATGCAAGTCTGACAAAAGGAGTTTGGATTTCTAGAACCTGTTTAAGCTGGATACAGTACTACAGAAGCCTGTGACCCCTGTGCTCCTATGGGGAGATGAGAGACAAAGATAGGAGAATCCACACACGTTCAAGAGCCAGCTAGAGCAACTAGATCCTATCACAGATGGCATGGAAGGTGAGGACCAACATCCGAGATTGTCCTCTGACTTCTGCACATGCACTCATGCACACATGCATGAGCACACACACACACACACACACACACACACACACACAGAGAGAGAGAGAGAGAGAGAGAGAGAGAGAGAGAGAGAGAGAAAAGAGGGTATGAACATTGGGGAATGATATGTAGAAGAAACAGCGTATATTTTGTTCTAGTCAAAAGTGAAGATTCATGTAAAATAGTAGCATATAGAAATGTCCATGTTTTAGGCCTCTCTAAGAGTGCTATAAGGACTGGGGATACAGCTTATCGATAGAGGACTTTCCTAACATTTATGAAGCTCTGGGTCTGAGAGTTAGCACCAGGAAGTGGAAGAAGTATATAACCTAAAGACAGGGCCAGTTTCCCAGTCCTCTACTTTGAATACCTTTGCTCTACCTGTGTGATGACATAGCAGTCACATTCTTTAAGACACCTTCTCTGGAAGCTCCTATAATATAGTATATGTTATATAGAGTTTGATGCAATTGTGAATGGGTAGATGGATGGTGTTGCTATTACACATGTAAGTAATTTCATTAATAATAATTAACACATGGACAGCATGTGTAATAATTTGATCTTCCCAATCACTCTATAAGACCTATTACTACCTTTTAAAAAGAAGGTACTAAGCAGAATATGGTGGTTTATGCCTGTAATCCTAACACTCTGGAGACTTAAGCAGGAGGATTGCCTGAAGTTCAAGACCAGCCCGGGCTATATAGTTGTAGGTCAGCCTGGGATTTATACAGTGTGAGACTGTCTCAAACCCAAACAAATAGGAACTGAATGAAGCAAAGGACGGTCAAATAGTGTGCCACTCACAACTAAGAAATGATAAAGCTGGACTTTAAACTCCATTATGGGTCTTGACCACTATACTATTACTGCTTCAACTGGCTGCACTGGGAGAAGAGAATCAGCAGTGAGGGTCTGAAGAAGCCAGTGTCTTAGCACTGAAGTAAGCTCATTGTGTCATATTGATGCTGAATAAAATGTGGTAAGGGTTGGTGGCAGTGAGAAAATCAAGGATCTTTGACAAAGTTTATAAGTTGGACTATTTGTAAATGTAGGAGAAAATTGCTTATTCTTTATGGTCACAGCAAAAGTATGTGTGTTTAAGAGAAGCTGCAGTAGACCATCAGCATTGTGTTAGGAGCTGAGGTGTTTGTAGAAATCAAATGTCATCTTATTCTCTCATAGACTGGATTGAAAACATCCCCAAGCTTCTCAGACAGCTCTGATGGCTCTTTAGAGCATTCTGTTTGAACAGTTCCCCCAAAGAATTGTGAAAGTCTGTGTGTCTTTTCACACATTTTAAGAGTCAAATCATAAGGTTAAATAATTGCAGAGAATATAATTTTTACATTAGAAAATATAGGCATTAAAAAATAATCCATTATTCCCTGTGTTCTAATATATACCATGAAAGTCAGAAGGTTTTACATCTATGTGCCTGCCAGGATAGATACTTGCATGCCAAGCACATACTTTATCACTGAACTGCATCTGAGAATTTGATAATGGCCATTTTCCATCAAAAACATTAAGAACAAATACTTTTAACAGTAGTAAGCCTTATAAAAGTCTTTTTTGTTTTTGTTTTTGAGAGTGGGTCTTGTTACATAGTCCAGATTGGCTCACATTTGAGAACCTCCTGCCTTAGCCTCCCACATGCTTGAAATTGCAAGTATACTTGCAATGTAAGTTACTTTCTTCTTGAGTGCTTATCTCTTCTATACCATTATATAATTTTATAAGCATGTTATGCTTAACAGTCATTTATTATTCTTGTAACTCTTCTGTAATAGCCATTTTATATACAAATTATGTTACATTTGGTCATAAGATTCTGAATGCTATGATGTATTTTTTCTTTCATCTATCTATCTATTATCTATCTTCTATCTATCTATCTATCTATCTATCTATCTATCTATCTATCTAGTTTTTTGAGATAGATCTCACTATGTAGCTTTGACTGTCCTAGAACTCAATATATAGAACAGGTTGGCCTTGAACTCACAGAAATCCTCCTGGCTCTGCCTCCTAAGTACTGGGATTAAAGGGATGTGCCACCACATTTTATTGTTATGATGTATTTTAATTATATTCTTGTCAAATTTTTAACACCTATGTACTTAGCTATTTTTTCTCTCCTCAAAATATGCCCTTTAAAGTCCTAATTAGGTGTCTTCATTGTCAATCCAATCAAATCATACTGACAGAAAAATCTGATTCTATTCTCCATTTTTCATTTCAGATTTATCAGCTTCTCCATCATAACCATTTCTCTTATAAATCAGATTTTTGCTTGTTTTGTGAGGTAGGGTCTCCTCTATAGCTCAAGTTGTCCTTAAACTCATGACCCTTTTGCCTCTGCTGGGGTTATAGTACTGTGATACTCAGCTCTGGATTAAGATTCTGATGAGAAAGATGAAATTCTGAACTTTGCCTAATGCTTGTCACTTGCCAGACTGAAGCACCATTGCTTTTTTTATTGCTCACCAATGTACTTTTTTTACTTTCTGTAAGGACCTTCCCTTAGGAGTAATTAACTTTTTCAAATAACTGGGGAGGAGTACTAGTGGAACTAATTAAAATGGTTTTTATTCCTTACTTAAAAGCATTTAGGAGCCAAACATCCTAATTCTATTTATTGAGCATTCAGTTTTGAAAGATTCTCTGTAGGTCAGGCTGGTGGCTTCAAATTCCCTATATACTGATAATGTCCTTGAATGTCTGATCTTTCTACCTTTACCTGAGTGCTAGGATTATATCCAGTCCATGTGGTGCTGGGATTGAATCCAGGGCTTTGTGCATTTTAGGCCGACATTCGACTAAGAAAGCTACATCCCCAGTGTGGAAGAATGTTGTTCCTCACTGCAGAGTTCTACTGCTCAAAAAACAAAGTAAAAGGCAGGGATCCTTATTTTCAGGTGCCTTGATTTAGGGTGACTGTCCTCAGCCAACTTGATGGTCCATGCTTGTAACCCTAATACTTGGAAGGCTGAGGCAGGAGAATTTTAACTTTACCTCAAAAATAAACAAACAAACAAGGACCACCATTTCCCAAATCCAATTCTAAACTGCATTGTGCTATTATTACCTAGAAGTTTTGAGCAGTTCATGCACACTGAATCTGGGAAGATTTGGAGAGGCTAAGAGGTGATCCTTTCTTTTATAAGCCAGAAAGGAGCAAACCTCTCAGGAGAGGGGTTAGTGATTATGGTTAGGTAGGAAAGAATGACTAGACTAGTCAGAGGAGCATTCTTCAGGTCAATCAGTTATAGGAAGAGTTGTACAAAATTTAATAAACTGAGGCTTTTGACATCGATTTTCTTAAGACCACATGTATCATTTTGGTTCTTGCAGTTTGTGTACTCCCAGAGGTATGTGTAATCTAGTTAAGTACTGAACTCACAGGTAGACTTTGTTGAGTGAGAATTCAGAATGAACTGTCAGTTTCATCTTTATCCTTTCGGACACTAATATAAAGATACTGATTTTTATCAGTATAGCTTTTTCTAATAAAAAAAAGCAAAATGCACAAGTGAGATGCACTAAATTTTCCTTTATTGTCATCAGTAGTCATTATATTAGTAGATTCTGCTCTTGTCTAATTGATTTGTTGGTTTAAATCTGGGAATAAGCATTCCCTCAAGAGTTGGGTACCAATGTGTTTTGAACATTTAGAAATAAGGATGTTAGCTGAGCTGCATATACCTATTGTTCATGCTGCTAAAGAAGTTGAGATAGGAGGAGGATGGCAGAGTACTGAGAAACCCTGTCTCAAAAAGCAAAGCAAAACATGAAACAGCCAAAACCCTCAAGAGATTTCTCATTAATGTCCAACTTTGACAGAATTGGAAAATATGGGCGTAGACCTACGTGTTTACTGGCTGTAGTCAGCTAGGGTTGAGCAGCTGTTCTGCTCACACTCACAGTGCCTGTGCTCTTCGTACGTTGTTACTTCTGGAACTTTGTGGACATTTACATCTGTAGTCCTTGACTCACAGATAGGTGCAGTTCTCTTTTGTGGTTAATAGAATAGTAGAAGAAATATTAATTGAAAGATAGATAAGTCTGAGTGAATTGTTTTTTGTGTGCTTTAATTCTTTTAAGCATATCATGAGCTCTTAGTAGTATTGAATAATAAATCAGTATTTTGATTTAAATTATTCTTAGGCCTTGAATTTTTTCTTAATGTTTTTTTAAATTTTCTTTTTGAGACAGGGTTTCTCTGGCTGTCCTGGAACTCACTCTGTAGATCAGGCTGACCTCGAACTTACAGAGATAAACCTGCCTCTGCCTCCTGAGTGCTGGAATTAAAGGTGTATGACACAACTGCCTGCCTTGAATCCATTTTTTAAGCTTGTATTACCCCTTTTCACTTTAGATTTAGTAATACCTCAGTTGTCAAGAGCAATCTTGAAAGGCAGGAATGATAGAGGATTTGAAAACACAAGAATAAGAAAAAAATACTTAAAGATGCATTACATAGACTCATTAGAAATAAAAAATTGCCAGGCAGTGGTGGTACACACCTTTAATCCCAGCACTCGTGAGGCAGAGACAGAAGGATCTCTGCAAGTTCATGGCCAGCCTTGCCTTCAGAGCTTCGGAGGATGCAGAGAAACCCTGCCTCAAAAAACAGAAACAAACAAAAAATGAAACAGTAGAAATAAAAAATTACAAATGATATTGTCTCCATATATTAAATTAACCAATATTGATGATACAGAATGAGTAGCCTTGTCTGAAATTTTAGGAATCAAGTTCTGGGATTACAGATACAGGCCACCCCGGCCCCTCCTCCTATCCTTCTACATTCCCACCCCCCCACCCCTGCTTATTGTATCTGTGTTTTGACTGCAACCTATCCCATGAAGGCAGGTGTTGATTTTTCCACTTTTGGTTTCATGTTTCTATTTTGGAGTTTTGTGTAGAGATGCTCAACCTGGCTCAAAGGGTAAGAAATTGGGGAAATGGTCACTTTCCTATGCTGGTTTAAAGTACGAACTAATAATTTTATTGAGTGGAATTTGAGGGTATATATCCAAAATCTTTTAAAGGCTGTACCTGTTTGTTTGTTTTTAGAGACAAGGTTTCTCTGTATTGCTTTGGAGTCTGTCCTGGAACTAGCTCTGTAGACCAGACTACTCTGGTCTCGAACTCATAGAGATCCACCTGCCTCTGCCTCCCGAGTGCTGGGATTAAAGGCATGCACCACCAATGCCTGACTAGTTTCTTTTTTCAAGATAGGATTTCTCTGTAGCTTTTCAGGCTGTCCTGGAGCTCATTTAGTAGAACAGGCTGGCCTCGGACTCACATAGATAGATCCGTCTCTCCCTCTCGAGTGCTGGAATTAAAGGCGTGTACCACCACTGTCTGGTGGCTGTACCTATTTTAAAGAAATGTCTGGTTAGCTATACAAAGACAGAAGCTGAAAGATTTTTACCATCAAACTTTATTCCCAGCCATATTTTGCTTGTTTCTCTAAGTCATGGTCTTGGTTTGTAGCCCTAGCTAACTTGGTACTTGCTATATAGTCTAGACTGGCCTCAAATTTATAGTGATCCTCCTGCCTCAGCCTCCTGAATGCTAGATAAGAGATTTTCACTATCATACTGGCTGAATGATTGTTATCACAATGGTTTTTCTGTTGCTATTTTTTGTTTTTGAGACAGAGTTTCATGTAGCCCAAGCTCTGTTCATAGCTAAAAATGACCTTGAACTCCAGATCTTTCTGCTTCTACTTTCCAAGATCTTGGGTTGTGTATAGTCTACAATGTCTTTATAGTAGGAAAGCACTGAAAATAATTCCACTGAAAGGGAATTAATGAGATAAATTATGATTATATACAAGAATACTATATAGTAAACTCAAATGCCAGTAAAATTTAGCATTAAAAATTTGGCCTGTAAATACCATACAGTTTATAGAAGAGAGTCCCATCATCCAAGGTTTACAAGTCTAATATCCTAGCCTGTTTCTATGTCCTTTTTCAGTGTTGAGGCAGATCGATGTTCTTTACCTGGTCAGAATCAGGCAGTTCTGTCTTGCATCAGTTTGTCAAGTTCAGGAAGCATTAGCTGTCAGCTAGCTGGTGACATGTTTGATATGAAAAATGTATTTTTGTTACACATGTGTTACACATTGTCTCATTTTCTGAGCCAAGACTAATATTTTGTTTCCAAAGGAAAACTCAAACATTTTCCACGTTATTCTTTCTGGACAGTTGTAGGTTTTGTTCCAAAGTCAACATTCATAAGTTCTCCATTTTTCTTATCAAATGTAAAGTAAGCCAGGTAGTTCCCAGAGTCAATTTGTGTGTGTGTTTGTTTAACTTTTAGGAGACATCACATAGTGTGGTATCTTCATTTTGGTTCAATAAATGGTAGCAAATCCTAACTTAGGTTAGTGTTGAATCTTGATAAAGCTGAGGTTTTCCAGAGATGCACTGTATTCTAAATTAACCCAGTCTTCCTTCCCAGTTTCATAGAAAATACACATCTACACATTTTTCCTATACTGAATCATTGATTAAACAAAGACTTTTAAGCTTTTGTATATTTTTAGTGGTTCCATAGACCCTTTTCAGAATGATGAAACTACTTTCATGTCTATTATAATCTATTATAGTATCATTCAAGATCAGTTTTGACGTACACTAAGATACATAAATGTTCATGTATAATAATGATGTGATTAATTCAGTTAAGTACTTTATATGTTATGAAAATTTTCTATTATATGAAAAGTTTCCAGATTTAATATAAATTTCTCATGTAAATGTGACCTAGTAACTCAGTTTCATATGTTTAAAAACATGATACTTAAAGCTTTGTTTACTCTTTTAGCTCATTCATCATACGTTTTACATAAGATTATTTATGTTTACCATCTCATCCACTCTTTGAAATATTTTTCCCACAGTTATGCAGAAGGCATGGAGGGAAAGAAATCCTCCAGCTCGAATCAAAGCAGCCTATCAAGCTTTAGAGTTAAACAATGAGTAAGTTGGAAAAATAAATTTGTTTTAAAGGAAACACAGGCAAATAAATTTGTATTTCCTTTTATCTGCTCACAAGATTAGGAACACTAGCAGTCTCCATTCCTATCTTGCATATTAGAGATAAGATTTGCAGTGTTCACTGACATCTGTATTTTGCTTTTGAAAGTGGAAATTATCATATGGTTTTACATAAAAGTATTTTAGAAGTTCTTTTAAAAATAAAGAGTACTAATGAGGATTGCTAATAGTACTTAGTAGTTAAATGGGTAATTAAATATTTATGCCACTGTTTTATTTTGTTTTTTCATTTAAATCATTCATTTAAAGCACTCATCAGTCCTGAGAACTTATATTCAGCAATGGGCTTTGAGACATAATAAGTGGATTCAAAATTAGCAAAATTGCTCTGTCATTTTTTTTCTTGCTAATAGCACTTACTTTCATAGCTTTTTATATTATGTTTATATCTTTAAATGTTTTACAGAAATGTAAAACAACTAGTTCTCTGCCACACCAGCTCAAAGGGTTTGCCTTTATCTTGAAATTCTCTGAATTGATCACACAGTGGTGAAAATAATGTGCAATTATCCATCTCTCTCTGATGCAAAGGATAAAACAAACAGAGGGACAAGGAAATAGACAAACCAGAAAATTTGCGAGGAAAGATTGGGGAGTGAAACACTGGAGAATAGGGGCTTGAAAAGCTTCCACAAATTCCTGGGAGCCTCAAAGATCCAATTTTTGACAGAGTTGGGCACATGCTCAGAAATACTTGGTTTTCAAGTCCTCTTAAGCCCATACATTATTTTAATTCATGAAAAAAAATTGAAAAAATTGACAAAATTCAATATCATTTTATGATATAATTACTAAAAACTGTGAGATATGTAAGGAGTAAGGAATGCTCTATCTAGATAACATTTAGGTTGGGCACAGTAGAAAATGAAAGCTATGATATTGTAAAATACCTGAGTGAATGTTGGAAGTGCTCTCTATTGCCCATGCATCACACACACACACACACACACACACACAGTGCTTACCTATGGACACTTGGTTTTTGTATTTTGTTCATAGATATTTAAGAAAGCTGTATATGTTCATTAATTGACCACAATGCTAACCAAGCATAGACCTTATTGGTCACACATGACAAAGAATACACAATTTACAAAATTCTCAGCAAAGCCAGTAAAAAAAAAACAAACAAAACAAAACAAAACAAAAAAAAAAAAACTACAACAGGCAGCAACAACAGAGGGTGTACAGAAAATCCTATTCTAGAGTTGCCAGAATATTGGAGTTAAAAATTACAATTTTCAACAAAAAAATTATGAAGCATGCAAAGAATGTGGGTGTGGTGGCATATACTTCTAAATCTCAGCAGTCAGGAGTCTGTAACTGAGCTCTGAGTTAGCCTGGGCTACAGCCAGACCCTGTTCCCAAACAAAACAACAAAAATCAGCATTCAAAGAAACAACAGAACACTAATGGGAAAGATACTCATGGAAATGCCTTCAAAGAAGTCTGGACTTTTGACTTGATAGATTTTTAATAATCTGTATTAAATTTATTCACAAAAGAAAAAACCACAGAAGAGTCCATGGTGATGTTTCACTGTTAGAAAATTATCAATACATTTCTGAAATCCCGACAAGGGCAGCTGGGCACATAAAGGACTAAGAGGAAATCATAGGATTGAAAAGTGCAGCTGAACTAAAAATGTACTGTAGGAGGTCTGTGACAGATCTGAGCAGACAGAGAGTCAGCAAAGTTGTGTTGGGCCATGTGAGCCGAAGTAGCAATGAAGACAAATGGAAGATCTGAGACCTGTGGGACAGTCAGTCATGCCACCCTACTTATAACTGGAGTCCCTGAAATATGGGAGAGAGAAAAAACAGTGCAGAAATAATAGCCAAACCAAGATATAGCACAACAAATCCAGCAGCATTCGCAAAGTATTATATGTGAGGACCAAGTGGGATTTGTTACAATTGAAGAATTTCGACATGAGAAGGGAAGACTCTGCATGATTGTTTCGGGTGGGACAGAAAAACCTGTGACAGTTCAGTACCATCATGACCAAATGTGTGGAACTAATTAATGTAACACACTGCATTAATAGAACAAAGTGCAAAATCTGAAAGTTATCTCAGTTCATTAAAAAAGCATTTGACAAAGTTCAACATCATTTTATGATAAATACTAAAAAATACTATAGATGTAAGGAACCCTGCTCACTTAGTAATGAAAGGTTGCAAGGTTTGTGTTTAAAATGAGTAAGAGAAGGAAGGATGCCTGCCCTCACTACTCCTGTTTACATGTTATCAGAAATTGCAAGAAATGGGAAAAAAAAAAAATGCTTCGGGATTTCAAAGGAAGCACAGGAGTCTAGAAAACCTTAAGTTCACACAAGCCCACACCTTTATTCCCAGCACTCAGGAGGCAAAGGCAGGCGGATCTCTGTGAGTTCAAGGTAAGCCTGGTCTACAGAGCGAGTTCCAGGATAGGCTCCAAAGCAATACAGAGAAAACCTGTCTCAAAACAAACAAACAAACAAACAAGAAGTTCATACAAACAGAAACCTCTCAGTGCTTACAATTTGGTTAAATATGTATGAGTAAAAAGTTAGCAGTCCCATTTACATTGGCATCAAACATGTTAAAGTGCTTAGGGGTAAGTTTAGCCAAGAAAGTGCAAGACTTGCACACTTAGAATTGGGAGGCAACTGGGGAGATACAGGACTGTCTGCTGACCTGAGCTTCACCCCAGAACCTAGGACGAGAAAGCTGATTCCCAACAGTCATCTTCTGACTTTGTAGGAATATGATGACATATGTGTGCTTATATTTATATGTTCAAAGTAATTAAAAACAAAGACCCACAAAACATTGTTCAGGTAGCACATAAATAAATGCTAAACAAGTGGAAAGGAATCTTGTGTTCATGTATATTGCAGTATATTAAATCTACAGATTTAATATGCCCCTAATAAAATTACAACTACTGGGGTTGGAGAGAATGTTCAGTGGTTAAGAGCACTGGCTGCCTTTCCAGAGAACCCTGATTTGATCTGCAACACCTACATGGCAGCTAACAATCATCTGAAGCCACTTCCACTTCCAGAGGATCCAGCACCCTCTTCTGGTCTCTGTGGGTATTGCATACATTGAGCACTCAAAAATTAAAATAAAAATAATTAAAATCACAGTTTCTATTTTTGAAGAAACTGACAAGCTGGTCTTAACATTTGTGTATAATTGCCAGAGTTTCTGAGTTGCCAAAACAATCCTAGGACCACATCGGAAGACTCAGATTTTCCAATTTTAAAAACTTCTTTAAAACTACATGGTTAATCCATAAGATTAGACACCTAGACTGATGGCTCACTGGACAGCAAGCCCATGTGTTTAGGGCTTTCAGTTATCTTTGATGGAGGAGCCAAGGCTATTCAATGGAGAAAAAGGTGTTTTTAAAGCTGAGTTGTGCTGGAACATGCCTTTAATCCCAGCACTCAGGAGGCAAAGGCAGGTGGATTTCTATGTACAAAGTGAGTTCCAAGACAGCCAGGGCTATACAGAGAAACCCTGTCTTGAAACATAGCCCCCTACCAAAGAAGAACAAGAAGTTTTTTAACATGATGCTGAAACAATTGAATAGTCCTATCTATAAGCTGGAGATTGGACCTTTATGTCACATATGCATATCAATTAATTAAAAAATAAGTAACTAAACTATAAACTGTTATAGGAGAACACGGAATGGTTAGGCATGTAGGCCAGTGGTAGAGTTTTTGCTTAGTATGCTGAAGCCCTGCAACTTTGCCCTGTAAAAGAGGGAGAGAGGAGGAGAGAAGAGAGGAGAGGGGAGGGAAGGGGGAGGAGAAGGATGGAGAAGAGAGGAGGTACAGTCTTATGTTCCCAGGTTTCTGAGTGGTTTAACAGATACAACAAAGGCATAGCAGTAGAAGAAAAAGTAGGTAAACTGTGCCTTATTAAAGCGAAACCTCTGTGTACCAAAAGACAGTTAAAGAGGTGATATGTGACTGTCGGTGGGGAAGCAGGAGATACATGGAACTGCTGAATGGTTATGAAGATGCTTTATGTACCTGTTATAGTTGCACAACCTTGAGAATATAGTAAATGTTTCTGAGTTCTGCAGTTGAAAATGTTTTACACTGGTGTGCCTGCAAGATGACTCAGCTGGTACAGGTGCCTGCAGCCAAGCTGATGACTTCACTTTGATCTCCAGGACCTACATGATGGAAGGAGAGAACCAAATCCCATGACCTCCACATGTGTACTGTGATGTACCCATAGGCACAAATAATAAACAAAAACATAAATACATGAAATAAAAATTAAAATTTTATACTGGTGTATGAATTTAACATCAGTTTAAGACAAAAGAAAGGCATTAAGTATGCATAGAACTAATTTCTTGTAATAACATATCTAATGCCAGAATATAAGGCAAAGTTACCAAGAAGTAAAACTGTAAACTATAATGTGATTTGGTGGTGGCAGTGGTGGTAGTACTGGGGGTAGAACCCAGAGCCTTGCACATGACAGATAAGTGCTCTATACTTGAGCTATATTTCCAGTCCCTTCTTTTTCACTTTTTGAGACAAAGTCTTACTAATTTGCCCAGGCAGTTCTTGAACTTGTGACCCTCCTGCCTCAGCCTTCTGAGAAACTGGGATTACAGGCCTGGACTACCAGACCTGACTTATAATTTAAAGTTATGTTAGGAGCTGGGGATGTGTCTTAATGGTAGACATGTGAGTTCCTGAGTTTTATCCCCAGCACCACAAAACTAATAATAACATAAAATTATGTTTATATTTAGATTCTGTTTCATTAGTTTTATCAAGGTCTTTATACAAGTGGTGTTTTGTTTTGTTTTGCAGTGCTGGGATCGAACCCAGGGCCTCAGGCATGCTAGGCAAGTGCTCTACCACTGCTATATCCCTAGCCCTACAAAAATATTCCTATTCTAGTTATTTAAAAGCATTTGAAACAAAACATTAAATGCAAATATTTGATGATGGGCATTGTGATATACTTCTGTAATTACCAGCACTTAAGAAGCCAAGTCAGGAGAAGGGAGTTTAAGGCTAGCCCGGGCTGTATTGCAAGATTCTGTTGCAAACAACAAAAATTTGAATTTGTTTTTGGAATAGCAAGCAGGATACATAGTGATTAAACCAGCAATATATCTAATGTTTATCAAAGTTCAATGTAATATATTGGAGAAATGTGTTGATTAGGAACATTTTATATATAAATTTACAGTGCTATTTGAAAAATACCTGAATGGTATGATCTGAAAGGCCCTTCTTGACTCTTATTGAGGATAGCTACCTTTTTCTTTTATTCTTCAGTAGTAGACAGGGTTTTGTAAAAAAGTTCAGAGTACACAGGTAATCCTATATAGTCACAACTGTCCCCAAACTCAAGGTCCTCCTGTCTCAGGGTTCTAAATATTCAGTGGATGATAGCTACTCACCATCCTGTATTTCATGCCTGCCCTTGTGCTTTTTGTTGTTGTTTTGTTTTTGTGTTTTCCAATAATCTCTAATTGGATCATGTGAACCCTATATGTAACTTTTTAGGTTTTTCTAGTAGCTACATTGAAAAAGTTAAAAGAAGTTAGTTTGAATGTCTCAATTATCTCTATTCAAAATATAAAATGTTTTCACATATGATCAATATTTTAAAAGCCTGTCAATGAAGTATTTTGCAATTTCTCAGTCTTTAAAATCTGATATGCACTAAAATCTGATATGCCGGGTCGGTTCAGATTAACCGTATTTCCAGTTATCAGTGACTACTTGTGGCTACTGACTTGAATGTTGGACTGTACAGGCTTGGACAAGCAGAACTTAGACATCATCTTCAGACTAAATGTACTTGTCTAGAAATACATGGAAGGGAAACTTTGTTTTTGTTTCTTGTTCAAAGCCAAGAATTAGTTTATTTTATTGGCCAGCTGTTGACTTTAAAGATACAAACAAAAATCTCTGTGTTTTAGCAGGGTGAGGAAGAGGAAGCTTGGGGGTAAACATGACTTTGTGGGTTGAGTGTAGGTGTATGATGCAGGGCCTGGAATGTGTGGATAAGCTCAACAGAAGACGCAGAGAGAGCACTTGGCTTGTAGAAAAGGCTTGGTGTAGGAATCTGTTTCTGATCAGGTACGAAGGATCCCTTATTAGCTTAGGAAGTCTTCCCAATCTGCTCTCCCATCATCACCCACATGATGAGGACATTACAGAGTACCTGTGAGCAGGTGTGGCCAGTGGTTGGTCCTTACAACTACTTTTTAAAACAATGTTTTATGTGTCTTACTTCTTTCTTCCCCAACAAACAGAAAACACAGGGTCAGAGAACAAAGACTGAAATAGAAAAGAGAAAATAAAGAGTTAAAGAAACAATTGGGTTTGGATATAATGAATTTACTAGTGTACCCCTAGCTAAAATACTGAATGATGTTTTATTTTTCTCCCCCAAGATGGAAAGTGTAGGTACGGATGGGGGAAGCATGACATAGCAAGAGGACTGTCCAAGAGATGTCTGAGCTTCACCACGTACTTAACATAGCCTTGCTTGCTTGCTTTATAGCTGTGCCACTGCCTACGTCCTACTGGCCGAAGAAGAAGCAACAACCATTGTAGATGCTGAAAGGTTATTTAAACAGGCACTCAGGGCAGGAGAGATAATTTATAGACGGTCACAGCAGTGCCAACACCAGAGTCCTCAGCATGAAGCTCAACTGAGTAAGCAAATTTGAACTGCCTATTATTCCTTTTGTTTTCTTGAGGTGTAAGCCTCAAATTTGCCGTGTAAATGAGGATAGCCCAGATCTTATCTTCCCTCCTGAGCTGAGGTTATAGGCATATGCAACCAGGCCCAGATTCTTTCTGTCTTTAACTTCTGAATTTGTGTCTTTTGTGTTTAAAGCATGAAACAATAACAATAAGAAAATATGTGATTATGAGACAACTGATAGATTCATATTTCTGGTCTATTAATTCTAATAAGCTGACAATACAGAAAGAAGTATGTAGTACCTAGACAATATTTGTGGAAGGGACTCATCTGCTTTGGTTATCTTGAAAAAACAATATGTTGTTTTGAGACTGAGTATTTCTTTCCTATAAGAACTAGCTGGTACTAGACCAACAGCCCTTTTTAAAATTCAAGGGAACCTTCTAATGATAACAGGTATTACTGAAATCCTCCCTAGATAAATAGATATTGTCTTTACCCTGACCTTCCTCAGAGCAATGGGAGAGGAGAGGGTACATTTTTTGCATGAGGAGAGGGTACATTTTTTGCATTTCTGGAAGTCAAATTCAGGACTTTGGCACATGCTTGGCAATATCTCATTCTAAGCTGCATGCCTAGCCCAAACTTCATTGTGTTTGCTCTTCAGTCTATGGATCTATGTGTGGTGTCAAAGGATGGTTCCTTTCCTCCTTCCTTCTTTCCTTCCTTTATTCCTTCCTCCTCCTGTTGTTTTCGTTTGTTTTGTTTTAAGGTAGGGTCTTGCTATTTTTAGGTATTTCTCTTTTCACACCATCTGATTCTTAGTTCATATTCTAGTCTCATATGTGATGTTTTTTCTTTGATTCATTTTTCTCCAGCATGCTTGAGATATGATGAGGCACAGAACTGTTTTCTTTTAGAGATACTCTTCTGGTTAGGGTTGCGACACTTACCAAAGCTGTTAAAATCAGCAGTGTTGCTGCTTCTGGCTGAGATGTGTGGCCAGGGCATTTTAGTTTCATGATTTTGGCAGATACTGGGCAATAAATTGAAATACGTTTACACAAGGCATAATCTCTTAGCAGCTAAGTTCTACATCTTTTGTTTATGGAAATTAAAATTTGGCTAATGTTTTCTCTCAGTTAAATACTTGTGTTTACAACATATTTCATTAAGGCATGTTGTTATACAAAACTACGGGAATAGTTAGTTTTGCAGCCTGGGACTAATGAAACTACATCTATAAAAACCTTTTGCTGTTTGCCCTTGCATAATATCAAGTGTGGTTATCTTGTAGAATTTTTAATTTTAAAATTGTACTTATGTATATGTGTTTGTATTTGTATATATGCGTATGCATGCATATAAGTCAGAAAATAATTTGTGTGTCAGTTTTCTTCTACCATATGGGTCCTAGGGATCAAGCTCAGGTCACCAAGCTTGGCAAGCAAGCATCTTTTACCTGCTGAGCCATCTCACTAGCCCATGTGAAAGATTTTTTTCTTAGTCCTTTCTAGAAGAGTTTTTAAATTAATTACTAACTTAAAAGTTGATATTGCTCATGGAAATTTTGTTTAGGAGATTTAGAATTTTGGGCCAAAATAATAATACTTAAATTATAGATTGTTTATGCAGAAACTTGAGATAGACAAATATATCCGCCTATTAAATTTACTTGTTTTCTGTCAGTGTTAAACTCATCAACCAAATGAACTATATATACTACATTCAAATTGCTTACTACTAGAGGAAAAAGTAATTAAATGTATATTTTAAGTATTTAATATAGAAAGGCCACATAAAAATAGAGAACATTTATTATTTATAACCTAAATTTAATATTCAATAATAATAATGCACTCTGGTATAATTTAATTTTAATAGGTCTTCTAGGATAAGCAAATAAAATTCATGGATAATATTTTAATGAAGGGTTAGGACATAATACAAAAGTGGATAGTTTTGTCATTTTCTTGTTTTTCTAACTAGGGCGAGATACCAATGTACTTGTATATATAAAAAGAAGACTGGCAATGTGTGCAAGAAAATTGGGAAGAATAAGAGAAGCAGTGAAAATAATGAGAGATGTAAGTAAATTCTATAACAAAATCATTATTTCTGTAGTTCGCAAATCTAAAAAAATTAAATTATCAGTTATTTTAATACAGAGTTACTGTTTTTCAATTGCTCATTTCTGTAACAGAATAGTATATTTTACTTATTATTACAGTTTTTTTGTTTTCTTGAGGCTGTGTCTTACCTTGTAGACATGGCTGTCCTGGAAACTCACTCTGTAGAGCAGGCTGCCTCAAACTCATAAAGATCTGCCTGCCTCTGCCTCCCAGGTGCTGGGATTAAAGGTGTGCACCACCACCTGGCAGATATTTTTAATGTGCATACATTTCTTAAGGTTTAGGTCTTTATAAGTTTGTAAAAAAGCAAAATAATTTATACTTTAACAAACCTGGCTCAGCTCCTCTGAGTTTTTTGTCACTATTTATTTTGATTTTAGTATTTTTTTCCTTCCTTTTATATACAGTTGATGAAAGAATTTCCTCCTCTTACCATGTTGAACATCCATGAAAACCTCTTAGAATCACTTCTAGAATTGCAGGCCTATGCAGATGTTCAGGCAGTCCTGGCAAAATATGATGGTGAGTTTGTGTGTGTGTGTGTGTGTGTGTGTGTGTGTGTGTGTGTGTGTGTGTGTATTTTAGTAGATAACTTAGTTATAGCCTCTTTTTGATTGTGTAATCCTCAGTCCAGTCATATTCTAGTGTTTCTTTGGTTGCCTCTTACCAGTCTTAGCAGTCAGTTTTAAGGTGCAGATATAGCTGCTGTGAAGCGTCTTCTCTATCTGTCTTCCTAGCTGAACCAGAAGCTCACAAGAAGGAGCTTTTCCTCTGTATGGATGTGTTCTTTATTAACTGAATGTGTGTGAGGCACTTAGAATGCAGTGGTGAACATGAAAACATGGAATTAGCCCTCATGGCATTTAGGGCTTAGAGGGACTCACAGAGAACTGGATAGTAGTTACACTGAAAGTAGCATATAAAGTATATGGAAAGTATAAAGTATATGGAAAAGTATAGCATTGTGCATGTAGTGGGGTGCTTCGTGAATTTTGGCATATAAGGAATACCAATAGAAGTTGCATAATACTCTATAAGAATAAGTCAGAATAAGAGTTCTACAACGACTCTTAGTTATCAAAAGTAGTTTAAATAATATCACTGCATCCATATAATAAACATGTGAAGTGGTAGGACAAGTGTTTTCACTCTTTTCAGGCACTAAATTAGAAAACTAGAGTTTAAGAAGGTTAATTGTGTTCAGGTACTAATGCCACTGTATTATAGCTGATGAATTTGTACTATGAGTTATAGTTTTTAATCCTTCCCTAAATTGACAATTATTGTTACAGATATAAGCCTTCCAAAGTCAGCAGCCATCTGCTACACAGCAGCACTGTTAAAAACAAGGACTGTTTCAGATAAGTAAGTACTTCTGAAGCCGCAATAATTTGGAAAGACTGTAGAACAATTAATAAGTTTTTTTCCCTCTACTAACTTTTAAACAATGCTTTCTCCTTTCTGTTTCCTCCTGAATAACCCTTGCTCTTCTGTGACTAAGGCTTCTCATTGCATGTGGTTTGATGATGACAGGGCTGTTTAGAGTTAAGTAAGCTGGGACTCAAATTCAAACTCTAACACTCAGCAGATGTAACTGGGCAAGTTGTTACTTGGAGAATAATGGGGAGTGGGGCAGTGGGGCTGGAGAAACGGTGCAGCAGTAGAGCGCTGGCTGCTCTTCAGAGAACCTGCGTCCAATTCCCAGCACCCGTATGGCAGCTCACAACTGTCTGTAACTCCAGTTCCAGGTGGCCCAACACAGACACACATTCAGGCAAAGCACCAATGCACATAAAAATGAAAATAAAATTATAAAAAAGAAAATAATAGTGTAGGGTGGTTGTGAGAGGATCATATGTGTCAAATGACTATAACAATTTCAAGAAAGAACTCAGAGAACTATAATACCAGCATCTGGGAGGAGGAACAGGAGTTGGCTAGCCTTGGCTATATAGCAAACTAAAGGCCATCCTGTGGTATATATGTCTCAAAAAAAAAAAAAAAGTACATATTTACTGTGGTAACAGTCATGCTGGTAACCATAAGGTGCATATAGACAAACTGATTCCAGCTCGCCTTTCTGTTGAAACTACTCTCTCTTCCTTACACTTTTGGCTCTCCTTAGTCAATTCTCTTTATTTGGCAGTTGAGATATTCAGAATCTGAACAGGACCAGTGATGAGACACTATTTCAATTAATTAATTAATTAATTAATAGAGAGCCAGAAACCTTAGATTAGTATATCTTGATATAAATTAGAATAAAATAGTCACAGTTTATTCTTGCCACCTAAAAACTTTACAAAACCTGTATTGTCTTTGCTAAGATTTTCTGAGTTCTCCAGCAGCATTTCTACTGTAGCCGTCCTTCGCAGAGTGAGCTCAATGGACATTGTCCAAAGGCTCTCTGTACCTCAGGCTGTGATTTCCATTCCTTCTGTTGCCTCGTGCACATGTTGAACCAGAAGCTTTACTTTCCTTTTTATTGGTTATCTGGTTTTGTCTTTGGCCATTGCCAGAAACATCTTTGATTTGAGGAATATATTGTAATCTGAACCCATGTATATAGTTCCCAATAGACTTTGTACATGTGGTTTGTTCATTTCTTCATCCTGTGGTTTTTCTTTACAGATTCTCTCCAGAAACAGCTTCCAGAAGAGGGTTAAGCACAGCAGAAATTAATGCTGTAGAAGCAATTCATAGAGCTGTGGAATTTAATCCCCATGTTCCAAAAGTAAGAAAATTTATAACACAAATGCTACTTTTATTTAAATTTAACAGTTTATGACAATAGACCAAAATGTATGGTTTGTCATACATTAGGTCAGAATTCTTTTTGTCTACTCTATTTACTATCATTTTGAAAGGGATATTAATAAGGCATTCTGAAACAGTTAGGGGCCAGGGATGAGGCTCTGTTAGTAGTGCTTATGTTGCACACATGAAGCCCTAACTTTAATCTGTAGTGCTGCAAAAATCAGGCATAGTGGTGCTTCATGCTTGTAATCCTAGCATTTGGGATGTAGAGGCAAAAGGATCAGAAGTTCAGGGTCATTCTCCCTCTGTTATACAGTGAGGTTTGAGATCAGCCTAGAATATATCAGTCCCTGTTTTAAAAAAGAAAATTTAAAAAGAAACCTGCTTAGAAGCAATTAGTTCCCTATGAGCTTTGTGATTGCTGGCACAGTAAAACCTGAATTGTAGTTACTTTACTCCTCAACTTTGGTGATGAATGCAATGCCTTGCATGTGCTAGGCAAGCACTGATCATTGGGTTGCATTCTAGCCCTGCTTAGTCGGTCTTTATTATAGTTACAGAGAAGAAACAATTAGGTGATTTGATTACTGTAAGAAGGTCATTTATATTTCAGATCACAAAATCAATTTTCCTGTATTGTGAAAGGCCTTTCTAGATGCATGGCTGGGTTTTGAACTAGGACTGAGTAGACAAAAACTGAAATCCGGGAAATTAACCAACAATATGTTACAACAGATAGAGACACTGCTAAATTGATGTCTATTGAGACTCAGATTAATTGGCCTGCTCCATTTGTCTTTATATTGTACATCTTACATTATATTGGCTAATCTATGTAATAATATCCAAATACTGAAACACTCAACCCAAGATTAAAATTTGAGTTTTACAAACAAATTTACAAGTTACAAACAACAGACTATTCATGAATAGATTCCCCTTACTACTGTATGAAATTATAACTATTGTTCAGTGTACAAGTGTTAATGGAAGTTATAGGTGGGTAGACAGTAAAGGCATTAACCCAAGGGCCTGCAAGGCGGCCAGCATATAAAATCATCGATTGCTAAGCTTGATAACTGGAGTTCATTCCCCAGAACCCACATGGTAAAAGGAGAGAAACATCCTGCAAGATGTCCTTTGATCTCAACTTACATATGTCACATGTGATCGCATGTATATAGACACAATAAATAATGTAACAAAAATGACATTAACTTCTAAAAGAAAATCTTCAAGAAGTTTTACCTTTTAGAATAAAGATATGATAAAGTAAGGTAATGACTTGACCTAGTAGAACATGCCTGAAATTCTAGTTCTGCAGAGGCTGAGGCTGACTTTGAAAACTACATATTGAGACCCTGTCTCTGAGAGAGAGAGAGACAGAGACAGAGACAGACAGACAGACAGACAGATACACACACACACACACACACACACACACACACACACACACAGAGAGAGAGAGAGAGAGAGAGAGAGAGAGAGAGAGAGAGAGAGAGAGAGAAGAGAATGACTTAGTTCATTCTCTTCTGAGTAGTAGTGTTTTCCTGGGTTTGTTTCCAAGAATGTGTAAGAGGGAGAAAGCAACACCCACTGCCATCAGTTGCCAATAGCTCCTCAGCTAGAAGTGGGACTTCATGACTGCCTAGCCATTCCATGCTGGGATTTTGTCTGCCTTGCACAGTTGCTGACTTCATATGTGTAATTGCCCTGTTGTGTTTGGGATGCATCGCTTTGTTGTAGTCATCTATTACCTCTGCTCTTACTGTCTTTCCACCAAGTCTTGAGAGGAGGAGATGTGAATAAATGTTCCATGTAGGGCTGGGCATTCTGCATAGTTTCATTGTTTGTTCTGTGGACTAATTTGTATAAAATGATAAGCAAGATTGCAAATACTACATTTTGGTGACAGAGCCTCATTGTAGCCCAAGCTGGTCTCAAACTCATTATTTACATGAGGATGGTTTTGAACTACAGCCTATGCCCATGTCTATCTAGCTTACTGTGTGTGTGTTTTTTTTTTTTTTTTTTTTTTTTTTTTTTTTTGTTTGGTTATTTTTGTTACATCATGGTTACCTTTGTACTTATTTTTTTTTTTTTTTTTTGTCTACATGTCAGATACTTTGTTTGAGAAGTTGTAAAATTAGGTTGAAACTTTGTATAATACTATATATTCTTCCCAGAAAATATCTGTTTCACTCTTAGATGAATGACTACAGGAAACACTAGCAAGCCAATATAACTTTAATCACTTTATGTTTAAAGGATTACTGTTTTCTGGGCCACCCAGATGACTTAAAACTACTTCTGGTTTTTTTTTTTTTTTTTTTTTTTTTTTTTTAGAAGCATTTGCATTATTTAGAAGCACCATTTCCCTAGCTTTATGAAACTGACAAAAATGACAAAATGACTTCTTACCCATCTAATCCAGTTGGAAGATCCTCCACAAAAAGAAAATTCAAATGTGGCTTACTTGTCTGGCTATCTACCTTTAGACTGTGGTCTGATAATACTTCATGCTTTGTTAATCCTCGTGTATTTAGTTTTTCTTACTAGTTTCAACCTAATTTTTCTAGGAAGGTTGATCAGAATTACCCAATCTCATTACTGGAGATACAAGTCTATAAATATTTTTAAATAAGTTTCTCCATTCTCTTACTACAGAGGAGTTAAGAGAATGGATTCCACAACCAAACTGCTGGAGTTTGAATTCCAGGTCCATGTCTCCTAGCTGTATGGCTTTGGATGAATTACTTCACTTTGCTGTGCTTGGGTTTCCTTGTACATGCATGTGTGTGTGTGTGTGTGTGTGTGTGTCTATGTGTATGTCTTGTGTGTGTTTTGAGACCAGGTCTCATAGCCCATGCTGGCCATGTACTCACTGTGTAACTGAGTCTAGCCTCAGACTTCCAGTCCTCCTGCCTGTTTCTAAAATGCTGGGATGACAGTCATGCACCATAATGCCTGGCGAGATTCCTCTTGCCTGAAGTGAAGTTACTATCCCCTACTTCATAGAGTTGTCATGAAATTTAATAGTGCTTATTTAAAAGCACTTGAAACAGAATCTGACACATAGGAAGCATTACAAAAGTGATATGTTAATATTGTTACTATCCATGAAACATTGTAATCTTACCTTTGTACAAGAAGATAAGCTGCAGTTATTCGTCAGAACTATTTAAATATGTCATTAAAATGTCTAAAACCAGTTCATGCAAAATATATTCACAGTAGTAGCAATTAGTAATATGTATTTGTTTTCAAAACTATTAGGGATCACATGGATATTAGCAATGCCAGGCATTGTCCTGATTTTAAGTTTAAATTGTTGAATACATAATATATTAACACACAGCTCTTGAAAAATACATAGTGCCTAAAAGGATGCACTTTTTTTTTTTCCTGAGAGAAGCCAAGGAAGACTTAATTCAGATATATGTGGTATGAATTGACTGGAAGACTAACTATTGCTATAATCACAATTTGATTCTTGTCAGTCTATACATTTGATATAATTCCTTTCAAGATCTGACCATATTTTTTTAAAGAAATTGATATACTCATCCTAAAATTCATACAGATATGCAAGTCTTAGCATAGGCAAAACCTCTGATAAGTAATAGTAAGACTTGAGAATTTACCGTACTAAGGTTGAATATATTTTAAAGCTTTAGTAATTAGTATAAATATAGAAATGTGGATCAGTGGAAGATAATGAGAATCCTAAAACTAATGGCTGTTCTAAGAATAAGATATGGGTAAAAGACTGGAAGTTATGTCACCAAAGCTTTGTGATTAGTTGACAAACTGAAGTTGCTCAGCATTTCAGACATGAACCACAGCATGGTTCGTCATCTCACTAGGGTGTCTCTCCACTAATGTTGCAAGTGTGAAGCCACAGTGAAATGGCACTGTTTTTTTTGGAAACAATTGTGCAATCAATGTAGGCCTACTGTGGGACTCCTCAGTTCTGTTCCTAAGTGTCTAGTCAAGAACAATGAAGACACATGCAGTTATTCACAATAGTCAACAACTTGAAACAATTAAATCAGTGAGGGAATTGCTGTGAAACTAATAGAACACTGTTGAGTGCTCTGTCAGCAGTGTAGCAGTGTGAACAGACCTTCTTTCCATCAGACCAAGTGGAAAAAGACTTGACTTATGTGATTGCTAAAAGAAATAAAAAGCTGAAACTACAGACACAAAAAGCAGATCTGAGGATGGAGCAAAGATTGACTTAAACAGGAGGGGACATTTTGTGGTTAAAGTTGCATGTTTATATAGAAAGTTATTAAAAACTTCAACCTGTACACTTACAAGGGTATTTTTCTAAAAGTTAATTTTAGGTTCGAATACAATGTAATGAGTTGAGTTTATCATGGCATCTTCATGTATATGTGTTATTATTCTTTGTTCTCATTTATTCCTTTCTCTGTCCTCACTAGTACAACCCCCCCCTTCAAGAGACTTTCTCTTCTCTAATTTGTTCTTTCTTCATTCCCATTATATATTCTATTACCTTCCCTGTTTCCCACTTCCCTTAAGGCATCTTCCTTCCCTTTTATGATTCCTGTCATAATTTAATGATCGAAACACACACATACACACACACACATTTTTGTGTATGGGTACATGTTTGGGGGTGGGAAGTACAAGTACATGTATACATGGGTGTATGTTCACTTGGAGTCCAGAGGACAACTCCTGGTGGTGTTCCTTAGGAGCCTCCATCTTGTTTTTGAGACAGGATCTCTCACTGACTGAAAGGTTACCAAGTAGGTTAGTTGGCTGGTTGGCAAACTCCAATGATCTGCCTGTCTCCTTCCCAGCGGTGAGATAAAAAGAACCCCACTAGAGCCCTGACAATTTATTTTACACGCATTCTGGGACTCATACATAGGTCTTCATGCTTACAGAGCAAGTACTATGCCAACTGAAGTGTCTTCCCAAACTTGTATATAAAGTTTTAAACTTAGTTCCACAGTTGTGAATAGATGTGGTATTTGTTTTTCTGAATCTGGGTTATTTTATTTAACATACTAGCCAGCTGCACCATTCTTCTACACATGCCACAATTTCTTTTTCCTTTATATCTGCATAAATTCTGTTGTGTATATGTGCTGCCCTTTCTTTATCCATCTATGTGTTAATGAATATTTAAGGCTGCTTTTCTTTCCTGACTGTTGCAAATAGTGCAGGGATTTGCAAGTATCTCTTTCATTGACTTAGAGTCATTTGGGTGTCTACCCAAGAATAGCACATCTGGGTCAGGTAGTAGTTGTATTTTCAGTTTTTGAGAAACCCTTATACTGATTTCTATAATAGTTGACTATGTGTATAATCCCACCAGCAGTTAATAAAGAACGTTCCCCTTCCTTCAGTCTCACCAGCGTTTTTTTTGTCATAGGTCTTCTTGATGATACCCATTCTAACCGGGGTGAAATAGGATCTTAAAGCAGATTTAATTTGTGTTTCCCCAATGACTAAGGATATTGAATACTCTTTCAAATAGTTATTGTTCATTTGTATTTCTTCCTTGAAAACTTTCTTAGTTCATTAGTCCATTTGTTTTATTAAATTCCATTTTATTTAATATGTAGGCAAGTAGAAACTATCTATATGCTATATAATTTTTGATAGGGTAATTTGTGGGGTTTTGGTATTTACTTTTGGAAGTCCTTTATATATACTGGATATTAATTGCCTGTCTGACCTGTGGTTAGCAAGCATTTTTCCTGTTGTATAGGCTGTCTTTATATTCCAGGGATGTTTCCCTTGCTGTGCAGAAGCACAGCTATTTGTAAAGCTATTTGTCAGATCTTGGGATTATTACTTTTCCTCCTGTTTTGCCTTTAGTTGTTTCTTATGATGGTGAATTTCTGTCATATGTAAAATATACCTTTTATAGGACTATTTTATATATTTTTAACTTTAATTTTTTATTTATAGGTAGAAATTAATTAGTTCTCCCTCAACCAAATAACGGAGCAGTTAACAACTCAGCTCTGTCAGAATATACAACTCCCTGTACTTGTCTGTAACTTTGTTGTTTATAGTCAGATGGTATAAGCCGAATGCAGCAGGGTAACTATTAAGATTTTCAGGAGGAACTTTAAGCTCTAGCAACTTGAGAATGTCCCATTTAAACAATATTGATATCATATGAACTGGAAGAGCTGTGGAATTTGTAGCTGGTTTTGCCAGGTTTTATAAATGATGAAGTATGCATAGCTCTTTCTCTTGTTCTGGGCTCTGTCCCTGATTCTCAACTGGAAGCAAGCAAGCATAAAGCATAAAGGGCTTTAGGGGATTTTCCCTCAATTTTGTGGGGTTGTAATAACTTATTTAACAATTGAAGTTATCATTTTAATAAATACATACTTTAAATTTTTCTTTTGTGTTACAAATTTATTATGCAAATTTGTCAAATAGTTGTATCCATCTATTTTCTGGCAACTTTCACATAATAAAATGGGCTGTAGGTCTAGAGCTGTGTAATTTTGTTTTTTGTTTGTTTGTTTTTGAGACAGGGTTTCTCTGTGTAACAGTCCTACCTGTCCTGGAACTCGCTCTGTAGACTGGACAGGCCTCAAACTCACAGAGATCTGCCTGCCTCTGTCTCCCAAGTGCTGGGATTGAAGGCCTGTGCCGCCACCACCTGGTGAGCTGTGCAGTTTGTTAACGCTGAAAGTTATTAGAAGTATGACAGAAAGATGATAGAAATCTCTTCAGACTAGGAATTTGCTTTGAGGTATTTCATTAGTATTGATTGTTTATACAGATTTTTTTTCCTTCTGGCTGGATTTCACTGTGGAATTTGATACCTGTGATAGAGTACTATAATAAAATAGCATCTTTTGTGCTTTTTGATTTGTTCATTACCTGGCCAGGGCTTTGGTTCAATAAAGTTTTTTTTCAAGTCACTGAAAAAGATTCTGTATCCTTTAGCTACTATAGGAATAGTCAAATGTTTTTATTTTCTATAGAAATTATTTTATGTATTATAAATATCCCACAGCATTCTGTTTCATTCATTTTTAGTGTCTTGTATTCTTTATTTTATTTATTTTTATGTGTATGGGTGTTTTGCTTATTACAGGAAGCCATTTATACTCTAATTATTATGCCTCTAGTCATTGTGAATCTTATAATTACATGTATGTTCACCCATGAAATATAAACCCCCAAGTGGGTTTTCTGAGTGAGGTATAAATGCTGAAGAGAGCCTCTACATTAGGTAAGATATATCTGAATACAAACATAAAATATTTCCATCTGTAGAATGGTCTCCTTTTGTATTAGCTGGCCTTGCCAGTCACCTAAGGCAAACAATCACCATAGGTTACCTTGTGAAGATCAGCAAACAGGTTGTACTTCTGTGCTATGTATTTGGGGGTTTCACCTGGTTAGGCATTCACATTTGTGCATAAGCCTAAAAGATAGTCCAGATTAGTGCCCTGCAGCTGTCATAGATCACTGGAACTGTAGGTGTTGGACCCTGGAATTCCTACTGTAGATGGAACTACTCTTATCACGATACTTTATATATTAGCTAGAATAGTATAGGTCACTTTAAGGACTATAGCTTGCTATAGCTTGCTATGATAATTTGCTGAGGAGTTTTTCTAAAAAATTATTTATTTTCGTTTCATAAGTTTGGGTGTTTACCCACATGTATGTATGTGCATCACATGCATACCTGGCACTTGCAGAGGCCAGAAGAGGGCATTGGATCTCTTGGAACTAGAGTTGCAGACTGCTATCGAGCTGACAGGTGGTTGCTGGAAACTTAACTTAGAAAGCCTCTACAAGAGCGGCTCATGTTCTTAACTGCTGAGACATCTCTCCAGTTCCCAAAAGTTTTTATAAGCAAACCACTGGCATCTTTAAAAAATTTTATTACTTTTATACTTAAGCTTGAAGTAATTAATTTTGCAATAATTTTGGGAAGTACAGGAACATAGCCACATGTGTTATGTCAGGTGTTTTTTGTCAAAAGTACCTATGCAATCTAATGGGATAAAGAACTTCCTCAACAAACAGTGCTAGAGCTTCTGATTATCTGAGGTAGGGGAGAACAATGGGTTTTTCTCATGGAAAACACTAAGATTGAACTCTGCTCATCTTTGGTGTTAAGAAAATGGAAAGAGATGGGCATAGTGGTGCATACCTTTGTTCGTAGCACTTTCAAAATAGAAGCAGGTGGATCTTGGTGAGCTTGAGGCCAGTATGGATGTTCTACATAGTGAGCTCCAGGCCAGCCAAGGCTAGATCTTGTCTCAAAGCAAAAAAAAAAAAAAAAAAAAAAAAAAAAAATGTGTGTGTGTGTGTGTGTGTGTGTGTGTGTGTGTGTGATGAAAGGGTACATTGGATAATTTAGGTGTGGAGGCCAGAGGTCGAATTTATGGAGTCAGTTCTTCCCCTCTATCTTTACATGGGTTCCTAAGGTTGAACTCAGGCTACCGGGCTTGTGACAAGTCTTCTTTATCTAATGAGCCATCTCACTGACCCTGACAAGTTCTTTTCTGTTTTATTTGTTTGTTTGTTTGTTTGAGACAGGGTTTCTCTGTGTGGCCCTGGCTGTCCTGGAACTTGCTTTACACACCAGGCCTTGGGGCTAGGGAGGAGTAGAACAGTAGACAAGCTAGGAATGATGGTTCCAAGGAAGGAGGGTGTTGAGGTAGAGACTAACCTGAGCTATACATGGAGGCCCTGCCTCAATCTATATATGGCTGAGGATGGAGCTCAATTGGTTGAGTGCCTAGCATGAATGTCATCTCTGCTTTACACCCTGTAATCAGAAAAACTGAGCATATGGTGGCCCATGTCTGCAATCCCAATGATTTCTGTGATCAATCAGACCATTCTTTATTAAACTATAATTTAAAATACACAGATCACAAATTGAAAGGTCTTCCACAGCTACATAGCAAGTTTGAGGGCAGCCTGAGATATATAATACCTTGTCGTGGAAGAAAATAATGAAAGTAAAACAAATAAAAACTTTAATACAGTTCTGTATTCTGAACACATATTAGGAATATGACATCTGTAGCTTTTAAAAGTTATTTCTTATTTTCCATATAAAGCTGTTTTTAGTGTTATCTTTTCAAGAAAGCAGACCACACCTGGAAATTTATGTAAGTATAAGAGAAGTTTTAAATATATTGATATACAGAAAGTGAAATCCTTTCTGAGCCAGGCATAGTAGTGTATGCCTGTAATCCCAGCACTCTTGAGGCAGAGGCAGGTGGTGCTTTGAATTCTAGACAGTCAGAGAAAGATAACATGGTAAGACCCTATCTTTTAAAAAAGACAAAAAACAAAAAAAACCAAAGTAAAACCATTTCTGATTGATCAGAAATTAAATCCTATAGGATGTTCTGAGTTTCATTAGTTTGTGTTTCAATATGTCCATGGCTAACCTGAACATATTAGCAGCATATATAGAACAAATGAGGCAAACAGTCATTTAATTAAGTTTCTGGGTGGCACAGCAGAAGTAAAGGGAGATATAGGGAAGTGGTGTTGAAGTCTATTGTCCAGATTCACAGCACAATAAGACCTTTGCCTTTCCATTATGTTGCCGTATGGCCTGACTGGGAGAGTTAGGCTCTGTAGTGTAATGTGGAAAGGGAATTCCCTATAAGTGTCTTTCCTGGTCTTCCTTCCCTTTCTCTTCTTTATTCCTAAGGCTGGTAGTATTATATTTTTCTTGCTTTACTCACATAGTCATTCTGTTTACTTTCTCTCTGGGAATTGTGTTTAGACTTCCCAGTACATACTCATAGGCTCTGCATTCAGCCTGTCTAATCTCATAGAATGTGCACAGAGAACACTAATTGCAGAGATAAATTGGTTCTTTGTGTGCATGACTGATCAAGAGCAAAGTACCTTAATTTCAGATGTCTTCAGAGAGATTTTTCTTTAACCTCTGCCTTTAAGAGGAAGATTATAAAGCATTATCATTACTTCAGGTCAGAATTATATTGCTTTGGTTAAAAGTGGTTGTAAGATTTACAAAGTAATAGAAAAGAGTAATCTAATGTGAAATTATAAAGATCAAAGCAGTTGAAAATTAAGTTGGATTTGAGTGTAAGCTTAGGTATGGTTTTGGACTCTTAAAGAAACCATCCATGCACAAAGGCCCTGGGTTCGATCCCAAGCACTGAAAAAGGGGGAGAAGGGACAGAGAGCAAATGCTTGACCATATATCATCATGCCTTTTAATTATAGCTTCCAGAGTAGCCTTAATTTTGATATGTTTAGGGAAAAGCAAGGGACTAAAGTATATATTTAGAAACGAGATTTGTGCCAGACATTTCTCTCATTTATTACCAATATAATATGGGGTTATTCAGAGGTCATTTAGGAAGTTCAGCAGCACGCACTAGATACTGGCTTTGCTTTGTATCCAGCTATATTTTACTTGCTGATAATTTTAAAGGGTTTTCTCTACTTACTTCTTCATTTTGATTTATAACTTCATTATACCTTTCATTCATTGTCTGTGTGTGTGAGAGTGTGTGTGTGTGTGAGAGAGAGAGAGAGACAGACAGACAGAGGGACTGAGAGAGACAGAGAGAGGGAGGAAGAGAGGGAGGTGATGGTGCATATTGAGGCATGGCCTTAATGTGTCTACCAGGCTGGCCTCAAACTTACAACAGTCTCTTTGCCTCCGCCTCCCAGTTCTTGCAGAATGCCACCATGTCTGGCTTTTCTACATTAATTTCTCCCTTTGCCCTTTCCAAACGACTAGCATATTATAACCTTTAAAAGGTCTTTCAGATCTAGGCATCATCACTCTCATTGACTATTGTGTACCTACACTACCTATTTTTTTTTAAATGTTGTTATTGCTGAAGCAAAGGGTTTTTTTTTTAATTGTCAAATATTTCAAAAGTTTCTAAAGTTAAATCAAGTCCATTATTTGAACAACTTCTACTTTCTGGAATTAACTATTATTTCTGTTTATTGTAAATGTTATCAGACATTTATATGCCTATCCTCTTTCCCCTCAACTCCCCACCCCAAGACAGGATTTCACTGTGAAGTTTAAACTGGCCTTGAGTTTTCTAGAGTCTGAGGTTAGCCTCATGGTCTTCCTGCCTCAGCTTCTCAAATGTAGTGACTACAAGTGTTCAACACAATTGCCCAGTACTTTATATGAATTTCTAAACTTCTAGAACTGATCTCAGAAATGTCACCATTTCTTGTGTAGATAACTAGACAGATTCCCCCCTGATATTCCTGCTATTGGGTCCTCTCCACTGTATTGCCAATTTTCTACCAACTAACAAATCTCACTTTGCTTTAAGACTTCTGTGTATCCCTGTTGTTTATAGGGTGAGAACCAACCCTTTAGTATTACACTGATGAGAACTCTAGCCTGACTCCAATATCTACAGCCTTCCTACCACTTATTTTGCTTCTTATTTCATGACAATGTTCCTGGATTAATTGTGTCTTATTATATCTCCCTGTCATTGTATATGTATTCGGTCTCCTCTCCATCTACCATTCTCTAAGCTCTCCATCATACATGGTCTTATTTCTAAAGGAATCTGTTTCAGTTTGCTAAACCAAAGCACGTGTTGTGGTTTAAATACCACTTGGTCCCTAGCTGGTGGTACTGCACTGGGAAGTTAAAGAACCTTTTGGACATGTGGTCTAGATGGCAAATATAGGGCTTTGGGGTTCTAAGTTGGCTCTTTAGCTCAAGCTCTCTCCTTCCTGTTCTGAGATGCAACAAACAATGTCTAAATCTCCTGCTTTCATTGGACCAGCCATATCACCCACTGCCTTCCCTACAATAATAGATTTTATATCTATACTACAGTCAAACTCCATTAAGTTGCTTCTTTCAGGTCATGATGATGTGAACTAATAAAGAAAATTGATGCCAGCAATGGGGTTGTTGCTGTGATAAACCTGACTAGGTGTTTACAGCTGATTTATAGAAAGAATGTGGAAAAGTTTAGAGCTGTGGACTAGAGGAACCCTGGAGCTTAATGGGACACTCTGGTAGGAGTTCAGAAGATCTCAGATCTAGAAATACATACAGTAAAGGCCAGGCTTATGAAGTTTCAGAGGGTAGTGGTACTATTGAAAATTGGATTAAAGGCTATTCATATTGAATTTCAGACAAAAGATCTGAGCTACAATGTGCCCATGTCCAGAAAAATAGAGTGGGGTTGAATTAAAAAGTAATATACTAGGGCTAGCAAAATGTCTCAATGGGTAATGACACTTGCTACCAAATCTGATGACCTGAATTCCATCCCCAGAACACACATGGTGGAAAGAGAACCAACTGCTACAGATTGTCCTCTTACCTCCACACATGTGCTGTGACATGTGCATGTGCTTGTGCACACACAAACACATATAGATAAATGTAACAAATGTTTCCCCTATTTTTCTTTATTCTTCTGTCATACATTACATCCAGACCACAGTTTCCCCTCCCTCTACTCCTCCATTTCCCTGAGGAAAAAAAAGCAGGCCTCCCAGGAATGTCAACTGAACATGACATAACAAGTTACAATAAGACTAGGCCCAAACCCTCTTATCAAGGCTAGAGAAGTAGGAGAAAAGGGGCCCCAAGAACAGGCAAGAGTCAGAGACACTCAAACACACACACACACACACACACACACACACACCATATACAGAGAACCTAACACAAACCCATGCAGGCTCCCTGATTGTCGCTTCAGTCTCTGTGGGCCCCTATGAGCCCTGCTTAGTTGATTTTTGTGGACCATGTTCTTGTGGTATCCTGGACACTTCTGGCTCTTACAATTCTAACTCCCCGTCTTCTGAGGGGTTCCCCTAGCTTCACCTAGTGTAACAAATGTTTTCTTAAGTGGTTGTTTGGTTGGCTGTTTATTTTTTTTTTTTTTGAGACAGAGTTTCTCTGTGTAACAGCCTGGCTGTCCTAGAACTCATTCTGTAGACCAGATTGGCCTCGAAGAGAAATGGGCCTACCTTTCCCAAGTGCTGGGATTAAAGGTGAGTGTCACCACTATCCAATTTGGGTTTTTTTGTTTTGTTTTGTTTTTTGTTTTTTTAAGTTTTAAGTACTGGACTGATTTGTTTGGTTGAGGAAATTTTAAGACAGCAATTAGGCTGTGACATCATCAGGACTCACTGCTGTCTTCCAGATTCACAATGAAGAAAATGAAAAGTGGAGCAGAAAAGTATAAAAAACTGCATTTTGGCTAGGAAAGGAGCTTGAACTTGGATAAAGTTGCAGACAAAGCTAGTGAGGATAAAGTAGCCACTATAACTGTTAAGGAAATCTTCACCTTATAAAAAGACTTCATACTTTGAACTGGGCAAGTCCAGCGTGTAGACTAAAGATTATTTTTAAAACACATGAAGAAGAGCTCCGGAAAAGACAGCCTTCGGTGAGCTGTGCTGAAGACAGTTACCTAGGGAAATGTTTTCCCTGATTCAGCCACACCGACATCAGAGGCCTCTACAGTCATAGTCTAACAGGTCTAATTGGAGGCTGCCTCTCAGACTGGCAGGGAAACTTAGCATCATTACTGTGTTGCTGCATTTGCAGGCATGTACAACACAAGAGTGAAGTTTGCAACAAGGTTCCTGAAAGTCTCCAAAGCCAGGCAGTATATTGCAGGGTCAGATTCCACAAGAGAGGCATCTAGAATGGAATGTGTGAAGCTGTGAAAGTGAAATTTAAGTTGCATTAAAGACCCCAAGATATTGGAGATACCAGGAACATGAGATATCTAAAAGGAAAAAAAAAAAAAAACAAAAAAAAACAAAAAAAAAACCCTGCGGGCACTGAGTGGAGGTTACCCAAGAGAATGGCCATGTTTGCTGCAAATATTGGGATGTAGTGGTGCAGCCACACAAGCCAACCAAGCCTGTTGGAATTTAGATGATGCTACCATGAGCCCTAGATGCTCGTAATTTACTGTGGTGTTCATGCTTGTATAGGATATAGCAGCCTCACTTTGGTCTGGTCTTTCCTTGTTATCCTTGTATCCTGAATGGGGATGTTTAGTCTGTGCCACTGTATATTTGAGGTCTGTAATTTTTTTATATAGTTTTGAATCTTAGAAGAGATTTTGGGCTTTTGATTAGTGTTGGAATTATGAGACTATGGAGACTTTTGAAATTGGAATGAATGTATTTTCATAATGAGATGGCCATGAGCCTGTAGAGGCTGAGGGAAGATTGTTAGTGCTAGAATGTGAAATAACCCACATAGTCTTATATGTTCAAGCCCTTGTTCCCTGGCTAGTAGCACTGTTTGGGAGGTTGTGGAACCTTCTAAACATGAGACCTAGCTGGCAGACATAGGGCTGTTGGGGGAGGCTTAAAGATTCTAGACTGGCTTAACTTCTAGCTGGTACTCTGCTTCTTAGTCCTTCAAGATATAGCAAGCCACATCACAACCTTGCCTCGTGGACCCTGGTGTTTCAACCATCATGCCTTCTCTGCCATGATGGACTGTATTCCTCAAACCATGAGCCATAATAAACTTCTCTTCCCTGTCAGAGTGGCATAAACTAATGGATACAGTATGATCCAAAGTCCTCCGCTCCTTCAGCACCCCTTTCACATTTTGGCAGAGGGGCGTCCTTTTTACTGCTTCTATTCCCGTATGTAAGAAGAGAGCCTCTTGAGAGTTGGAGTGGTGAATCAGCAGTTAAGAGCTTTTGTTGCTCTTGAGGAAGACCTAGGTCTGGTTCCCAGCACCATGTGGTGGGCCTAAACAATATGTAACTTTAGTTTCAGAGGATCTGATGCTTTCTCCTGCCTTCTGTAGCACCAGACTATCGCGGTTAAATAAGGATCAGGATAAACAAGTAGGCCGAATAGATGTTTATTCAGGGGAGAAATAACTTACAACCTAGACAGATGAACACCAGGAAATTCCACCCGATGCTCTCCTGTCCTAGAGCCAGCAAGAGAGCTTTTTCCAGCTCTTCCTCAGACCTCCTTCCATAGGTTGCATCCGCCCATGGCTCCACCCCCCAATGGGTGTGGTCAGTGCCACAGAATGACTATCTCACTACACCAGACATGCATGTGGTACACAGATAAACATGTAAACAAAACACATATAAATAAATAAGCCTAAAGAATAAATAATTCTCATACATTGCAGAAAACTATCTTTAAAAATAAAATAGCCAGCCAGGCAGTGGTGTAGCACACCTTTAAACCCAGCACTCAGGAGGCAGAGGCAGGCAAATCTCTGTGAGTTCGATACCAGCCTTGTCTACAAGAGCTAGTTCCAGGACAGGCTCCAAAGCCACAGAGAAACCTTGTGTCTAATAATAATAATAATAATAATAATAATAATAATAATAATAATAATAAATAGCCTCTTTTCTTAGTCATCATTTTATATTGGTGCTCTGCCTAGGATATAACACTCAATAAATAATTGGTAAATAGATGTACACATAGTTTAGAATTATGTTTTTTAATGTAGAGATCAGCATTTTATGCTCATTGACATTTTAAGTCATTTCCTTAGGGTTTTTACAAGTTTGGCTAATGATAATGTATTTTAATTTTAAGGATAGTAGTATAATTCTAGCATGATGTCATTTTTTAAAATTATTAAATAATCCAACTTTTAATGAATAATTTATATTAATTAAAGTGTTTCTATATAGAGGCAGAAAGAGACATGTAAGATTATTTGTGAAGTAAGAAGTATGTTGCACAATAGTTTGATTTAGCAGTCAATATAGTATGAACAGAAGCTAGTACCACAGCTCAGTTGCCATGAGCTTGTTAGCATGTGAATGGCCCTGTGTTCAATCCCCAGCATCACACCAAGAAATGTTCTGAGTATGAAAAGGAATCTAGGTGGACAAATAATTATCTTTATTTTTCTTTTGTTCTCCAAACATGAAATACTTTCTTTTTTTACTGCATAGCTATGTTAACTTCTGTGGTTTTATACATCACACATGTGCTTTTGTAAGCAGAAAAAGACAAAAATAAAATCATCTTTCAGTTTTCACCTTATTTTCCTTATAAAAGTAAAGTCTAGGTAGCTAGCTTTCCATTATTGCTATTATTTGTTTGTTTTGTTTTTGTTTCCCCAGAGTTAAAAAATGCCTTTGACAGGGCTGGGGTGATGACTCAGTGGGTAAAATGCTAACTGCACAACCACAGAGACTTGTGTTCTGATCCCAGCACCCATGTAAAGCCAGGTGTGGCCAGCTTGTGTGTCTGTAATCCCAGCACTGTTGGGGGGAGGGGAGGGTTGTCAAGTGTGACAGAGACAGGCAAATTGCAGGGGCTCCCTGGCCAACAAAAACCTGGCTATCCAAAACAGTGAGTTCCAGATTCAATGAAAGACCCTGTCTCAAAAAGTAAGTTGATGATGTCAGGGAGGTGGCCTGATAGGAAAATATGCTTGCTGATAATGCAAGCTTGGTAACCTGAGTTAATCACTGGAGCCCATGTAAAGGTGGAAGAGAAAAGCAACTCCACAAAGTTGTTCTCTGACCTCTAGACGCGCACACACACACAGACACACATACACACACACCTACTACTACTATTACATAATAATAATAACTACAACAATAAAGAAAAGTTTTGAAAATAGGGAGTAATAGAAGACCTTGACCTCTAAACTCCACAGTCTACACTCGTGCACACACATGCTCACCTACACACCTCCATATAAAAATGTCTTTAAGTAAAAACTGGTATGTGTTTGAAGACATTTTGTTGTATATATCAGCTCAGCTCAGTTCATTATTTCAGTGACTGTTTTAGGTACTAGAATGTGCTAGGTACTGTAGAGAATATGAAGGATAGAGTTTCTGTTGTGCATTAACTTATAGCCTACACTGGATAGCAGAAATTCCTGAATAGCAATTTCGGGGGACATAAAAAATTATTATAATAACGTTGTATCTTATTTTAAGTGCACTTTTGTATGTTTATGTTAGGGATTGAAGCCAAGGCCTGGAACATGGTAAGGAGTTGCCCTACATTGAGCTGTCCCCAAGATCCATTAAATACACTTAAAAAAAAAAAGGATTTATTTATTTTTATTTTATGAGTGTTTATCCTGTATGGATGTATGTATATCATGTGCATTCCTGATGTCCACAAAGACTAAAGCAGAAACCTGGATCCCCTGGAACTAACATCATAGATGGATGTGAGCTGCCATGTTGGTCCTGGGAACTAAACCCTAGACCTTTGAAAGCAAGAAGTGCTTTAACCACTGAGCTAACTCTCCAGCACCAGGTACTTTTTTTAATATACTGAGTTGTTTTCTTATAGGAACCAAATTTTATTTTGGTAGAAATTGAAAAAATATTTTGCTTTAAAGTCAAATTGAAAAGGACTAAGGATTTAGCTCAGTATTAAGAGTTATTATGCAGTGTGCATGGCATCCTGAATTCCAATATTGACCCCAAACCAAAACAAAATACAAATCAAATTTTTAAATATGAATTATAATTTCTTATTAAGTGTGCCACATTTATTTATGTACTGTGTACATTGATCTGAGAATAATTGACAGTGAAAATAAAAGTATATAGTTATTATTTAAAAAATGTTTTCTAGACATATTAAGTTGATTAACCAAATATCTTTGCCTACATGTGCCCAAACCTAAATACCATATTATAAGCTTTGTTTAAAGTTTTCACATTCTAAATGAAAATGAGTGGACTTTCTCTGCCCAACCCCCGCATTTCTAAATTAAAGTTTTAGTAGAAAGAACATGATTTAAGAATTAAACAGTTTTCCTCTGGAGCGGTGACACTGGTCTTACGATGCCACCCCACTGTGATAACAGCGCTTCCTACTGAAGAAGTTCTTAGTGCACTTGCAAGGAGCATGAGGAATTGTGTCAGAGGTCAGCCACTGGAGTCCATTTTCCCACAGCTGCCTGGTGTGAGTGATCTTTTACTGTGTTTCAAAAAAAATGGGCCAGGATTAGAGAGGATTAGAAAGAATATTACCCGCCTGAATACAGGCCCAGGGTGCTGAGGAGAGAGAACCCAACCAGGCAGCAAATGGGCTTTACCTGACCAGGATGCAACCTCGGCTGCATTCCTTTTAAGAAACTGAATGGGAAATGTTAAGTACCAAACTGGATTAGTAAATAATCTCATAGTTTGTGACATCTGCTAAAATAAATTGATGAGCAGACTGCATTCTTACACTTTAAGGAGCCAGAAACATCAAGAGTGAGAGTAATTAAAGATGGGCAGCAAGCTCAATAATGCATGGAGAGGTGCACTTCATAAACAAATATCATTGCAGATGTATTAGTACAATGAGTATGTAAATATTAATTACTTAAGGCTTAAGATTTGAAATCCTTACAACTTTTTTATTTCTAAGATTCTCCCTGGATCTTATTGCTTATAAGAAGGCTTAAAAATTGCAGCTTTGGTTCTTTGCATTCTTTACAACTTATACTCTGTAAGATGTATGACTATCTTTTGAGACACCCTCTCTTTACAGTTTACATAACTTTTAAACTCCATATATATACATATATACATATATACATGTAGGATTTGCCTTCACAACACATCAGTTAGTAGCAAATTGCTTATGCTCAGACAGGTTTTTCAAATCTTCTGTAGAAGACAATTGCATACGCATTAGCTAAATTCTTAAGGTTTTGTCTAAAGACTGAAACTTAGTGTTAGATCTGGTGTGCCAGTGGCTACTTTTATATTGTCATTCTTAGTGAAAATTACAAACTTGGTTAATGTAATAGCTCTGGTTATACTGATTTTTAGTGTCTGCTTTTGTGTTTCTGCCTTTTGGACATGCTGAAGATTGAACTCAGACACTTGGACGTGCTAAAAGCAAGTGCTTTACCACTCAGCTGAACTCCAACCCCCCTACTTTTGTTATAGATTATAAAATTAGAAGGAATGTTTTCTTCAAGAGTTTGAGATAAGCTGGACATGGTGCATATCTTTAATCTTAACCCTTAAGAGGCTGTGGCAGAGGAACTGCAAGTTTGAAGCTAACCTGGGATATAGAGTAAGACATTGTCTCAGAATGAATGAGTGGTGTGAGATAAAATTTAGTTCCATGTGTGAAGAAAAATGTATAATGGGTCCTTCACACATGCCTTAAATGTGTGATGTGGTGCCTGTGCATACATTTGGCCTGTGCTCTGAGTGTGTCTTCTTTCTCACATCTGCTCACTCCCAGTGTAATTATCCATATACTGATCATCTCTAAATATCAACTCAAATCAACATATACTTACTGTATGTCTCAGCATTACCACCCAAGCTGTTTACTCAAGAGAAATTAGACATATTTATACCAAAGCTTGTGTGTAAATACTTGTTAATATTACCATTTGCTTTTGTTTCTTGTTTGCTTGCTTTTTCTCATTTTTGGTTTATTTTGTTTTGTTTTTGAGACAGATTCTCCTGTATGCCAGCCTAACCTTGAACATAGTGTAGTCAAGGATGACCTTGAACTCTGATCCTTTTGCTTCTACCTCCATATTTGGTTTATGTGCTAGATATCAAGCCCAGGGCTTCATGCATGCTAGGCAAGCCCTCAGCTCTGTCCTCAGCCCTGCATGATTATTTCCAAAAGCCAAAAAGTGGAAAAGACACATGTCTAATAGCTAATGACTGGATAAGTAAACATGGTATATTTATGGGAAATGTTATTTGACTCTAAAGAGGAATGGGGTACCAATATGTGTTGTGTCCTAGATGGACCTCAAAACCACTAAGTGAAAGAAACCAGCCACAAATTTCCACATATCAATTATATATTATCATAATGATATTATGATAATATTATATTATTCCATCTATATGAGGTATGCAGAATAGGCAGTTTTGGAGACAGAAAAATAGGTTAATGCTTGGCTCAGAGGGACAGGAAAAATGAGGCAGTAAGAATAAATGGTATCAGAGGGGCCAGTGTTCCCTTCTGAGGTAATGAAATGTGTCCAGATTGACTGTGGTGATGGATACACATGTTTTTTACATAATAAAAACATTGAATTCTCTCTTTCAAATAATCTAACTCTATGCTGTATGAGTTATAGTTCAACAAAGCTGTTTTTTTGTTTGTTTTTTTTGAGTTAGGGTCTCTCTGTATAGCCTTGGCTGTCCTGGAACTCAACAGAGATCTGACTACCTCTGTTCCTGATGGGATTAAAGTCTTGCACCACCACTGCCCTGCACAAAGTTGTTTTAAAAACAAGATACAATTTATGTTTCCTAACCACATACCCATTGTTTATAAGGGCCAGACTACAATCTGATTATAATTATTTACTTAAGAAATCTATTTTTCTTATGATGTTATGAGTTTTTGGTGTTCCCAACTGAGCATACTGTCTTGTACTTAGTGAATATTAATTAATTGGCTTTATCCCACAGTAAAGTTTCCCACATAAAATAGGAATAAAAGAAAAATAGAATTGAATGATGTCACAAAGGTCTTTTGCAAGAAACTGTATTTTATTATTTTATATTTAATTGGTTTTTTTGGAAAGTATTTGCTCTCACAGTACTTCCTCAATTTAATTTTGTATTTTGAAAGTTACATAAGCTGTTTGTCAATTTGTTTTTACCTATAGGAAATTCTCACTTTGGAAGTTTGTAAATATACCAAACACTGTAAACAAGTTTTCATTTGGAATTGCATGTTATTTTAACTAGTTTAATGTGTGTGCGAGTGTTTAAACTGATTTGTAACATTTGAATAAGTGTTTTTGTGGATGTTTGCACTTAACAATTAATTTCTTGGTGTGGATGTGTTGTTTTTGCAGTACTTACTAGAGATGAAGAGTTTAATTTTACCTCCAGAACACATTCTGAAGCGAGGAGATAGTGAAGCAATTGCCTATGCTTTCTTTCATCTCCAGCATTGGAAACGGATAGAAGGTGCTCTCAATCTCCTGCAGTGTACATGGGAAGGCAGTAAGTATTCTTTGCCAGATGTAATGCTAATTTCTGTCATAATGTTCAATGCATCCACATGCAGTCTTTTTTTTTTAAAGATGTATTTATTATGTATACAGTGTTCTGCCTGCATGTGTCCCTGCAGGCTAGAAGATGGCACCAATTCTCATTACAAGTGGTTGTCAGCCACCATGTGGTTGTTGGAAATTGAACTCAGGACCTCTGGAAGAGTGGTCAGTGCTCTTAACCACTGAGCCATCTCTCCAACCCCCCATGTGCAGTCTTTTAAAATGAGATTGTATGAGTGTCAGGAGGACTTGGGTTGGTTTCAAATTATCTCTGTGGCATTATATTTGGTAGAGGAAATAATTTAATATATATTGATACCACATATAGGAAAAGCAGAATGAGAAATAGAGCATTTTGCCTGAGTATTTATAGTGAGAGAAAATGAAAATGTATGCCTTTTAGCTTATAAGCTTTTTTTTTTCCCCCTTGATTTTTTTAAGTCAGGGTTTCTCTCTGAAATAGTCCTGGCTGTCCTAGAACTCATTCTCTACCCCAGGCTGGTCTCAAACTCACAGAGATTGCCTGCCACTGCCTCCTGAATGCTGGAATCAAAGGTGCGCACCACCTCTGTCCAACACTTATAAACGTTTTTAATGTGTTTATGTTTTGTTGTTGCTTTAGTTGTTTGGTTGGCTAGTTAGTTTGGTTTAGTTTGTATGATGAGGTGAGAGAAGTTGAAACTAAAGCCTTAATTATAACTAATAGCACATGCTGTACCACTGAGCTGTACACCCAGCCCCGTTCTAACACACACACACACACACACACACACACACACACACACACACACACACACAAAACAAAAAACAAAAACCAAACAAACCAAAACACCTGGTTTATGAGCAGGAGAGATGACTCAGAGTACTTGCTCCTCTTGGAGAGGACCTAAGTTTGGTTCCCAGCATCTCCATGCTGATGCACAACCTCTCAAACTGCACTTCTGGGGGCGTTCATTGCCCCCTCCTGACCTCTAGTAGCACCAGATACACAACCAATACATATATATACATGCAAGCAAAGCATTCATTCACATAAAATTAAATAAATTTTAAAATATAAAAATAAGAAATGGTCTGGATTTTTTTTCTGTTGTTGTTTTGTTTTGTTTTCAGATGTGAATTACATGAAAAATTTTCTAGCAACTTATAGCAACTGTTACAGTTTCTTTTCTGCCATTGTGATAACCACTATGGCTAATAGCAAATTTCATTTTACAGCTTACAGTCCATAATTGAGGGAAACCAAAGCAGAAACTCAAGGCAGGCACTTCATGTAGAAACCACAGAAGGAAGAACATTTTATTTGCTTGCTTTCTCTGGCTTTCTCAGCTTGCTTTATTGCACAGACCCATCTGCCCAAGGGTGACACCAACCACAGTGGACTAGGCCCTCCTACATCAATTAGCAATTGTGACAGTGTCCTAGAGACATGCCCACTGGCCAGTCTGATGGAGTCAATTCCTCAGTTGAGGTTCTCTCTTCCCAGGTGACTTTGGTTTTTGTCAAGTTGACCACAAAAGCCAGTGTAGCAACTCTATTCATTCTTTCTCCCTCTTCCTCTCCCTCAGTGTCTCATGTGGTTCAGGCAGGCCTCAAGCTCCTTTTATAGCTGAGAATGATCTTTAGTTTCTGATTCCTGCTTCCACCCTCCAAGTATTAGAACTGTAAGCCTGTACCACCACACCTGGCTTCAGTTTGTAGTTGTGGTAAAACATTCATTACATAAAACTTACCACTGTAGCTGTTTTGTTTCAGTTCAGTAGTAGTGTGTCTGGTCACGTTGTTATGCACCTTCATCAGCCTTCATTTCCAGAACCTTCTCATCTTCCCAAACTGAAATTCACATAATAATATTTCTTTTTAAGATTTTATTTTATGTGCATTGGTGTTTTGTCTGCATTCATGTCTGTGTAAGTGTTAGATCCTTGGAACTGTAGTTACAGACAGTTGTGAGCTACCATGTGGGTACCAGGAATTGAACCTGGGACCCTCTGAAAGAGCAGCTAGTGCTCTTAGCCACTGGACTGTCTCACACAGTGTGCCTGCACACAATAATCTTCATTCTCACCTTTATAGCTACTTTAAGTGTTCACACTTCTTAGGAATTTAGGTACTTGATATAGTGTAGTCACACAGTAATTATCCTTTTAGATTTCACTTATTTAGCATAATATTGACAGTGTTCATCTGTGTTATAGTATGTGTTAGTATTTTGTTTGGGTTTCGCTTTTGGTTTTTTTTTTTTTTTTTTTGACACAGTCTCACTCTGGCTAGCCTACCACTTACTGTGTAGCCGCCCCTCCCCACTTTTTCTTTTTTTTGAGACAGGATCTCATTGGTCTAGGACTTTATTCTTTGTCTAAAGTGTGTTTCTTTGCATTACAACAAACTAGCTAATTTGTTGCTGTACTTTTTTCTTTTGACCATACTTTACCATCCAGTGATATCTATTAACCTTAGGTGTGGTAAAGTAATGAACATTATGCACAGAAGACACAGGTACTTTTTAAAAACTGCGCATATAAACCTATGGTCATAATTGCAAACGACTTTTAGACGTGAAATGATAGCAAAGCACCTTTCCTTCACCCTTTTTCCTTTCCCTCTCTACCACTCCAGTGGGCAGTGCTAGCTCCCAGAGGTAGAGTACTAAAGGTCACTCCCGGAAGACAGTTCTTCTGGTTGCTCTAATAGAACTACTGTATTATACATTGTTAATGGAAGCTCTCACCATCTGTCAGATAGCACACAAGTTGTTAACTCCAGGTAGAATTCAATTTCAGCATAAGTCCATCTTTGTTCAGTGTCTTCATAAGTCTGCAGTTTTGTTTTGTTAGCAGCTATGACTAAAAGAGTGGAGCAGGAAATGATGATGGTGTCTGGTGTCTGATCAGACTGGTGTCTGATCCAGTCCCAAGGTGGAGAAATTGTGCAGTGTTCAAAAGGTCCCTAAATATGTTACATTAGTAATATTTTGAGATTGATTGCATATGTTGCCATTCAGGTCACCACTGAACTTGTGCAGTCTCCCTGAGTAGTTGACACTACAGGCTCAAACACCATAGCCTGTTGAAATTATGTTTACTTTAAAATGAAATAAGAATTAAACTTTTCAATTTGTGTATATTTTTTAAAATTTCTGAGTTCTTAGAACATAGAGTTGTAAAGTTGTGTGGACCCACTAGTTAGCAAGTCGTATTTACTAAGGCTCCAAGGTAGAATACAGGCTTAATGTGCTTGAGGCCCTGCATTTAATAACCACTAATACCACCATCATCATCAGTAGGACATGAGGACATCATAATTAGTGAACCAAGAGTTTGGAAATCTCTGTATAGCCATTTATTAACAACAATCATAAACTGTGTTTCACACTGATAATAGAGAATTAAATCAAATTGAAATTTCACAGTTGAGTGGCTGAATGCCTTTGAATAGTTAGCCTTCTTCCAGTTGATGATAAGGTCTTCAAAGCCAGGGATGTTCTTATTCATTTCATATATGTCTCTACTGCCCTGGTAATCTGCTTGGCCCTTGAGGGGTTTTTATCAAGTGGGCAACTTATGCTGCATTTCATGCATCTGGATGAATGATCTCCTTCCTTATGTTAGCACTGATTGTTGAGTGATGCTGGGCAGATAGTAACTTTCGTGATCCCTGAATAAGGTTTGAATAGTCTTTCTTTTTAAAAATATTTTTTATTTTATGTGTGTGGGTATATATGACTGTGCATTTTTGTAGAAGACTATTGTGAGCCTCATAAGTGGAGTACTAAGCCAGCAAGAAGTCTTTTAGCTTGAGAGCCACAAGTATACTCATTCCTACTTCTTGAAGATTCCTATAGGAGTTAAGTCCATGATTGTGATGAGGAGACTGAGGCAAGGAAGGCCTCAGCCAATGTTATTTTCAGTAAACCTTATCCTTGCCGCATGCATTCTTCCCCCACATGTTCTTCTGTTCATTTTATTTCATCTAAAATGTCTCTCCAGAAAAGAAGATAAATGCTCTTCCACAAAAATATGTCTGCAGAATAGGTTTGATTTATGGCATAGATGAGTGAGATAAAATTGAATTCTAATGTATTTTTCTCCTCAGCTTTTAGAATGATTCCATACCCATTAGAGAAAGGACATCTATTTTACCCTTATCCCAGCTGTACAGAAACTGCTGATAGAGAGCTACTGCCTAGTAAGTAAATACTTCTGTTTTCTTCAACTTACAAGTAATTATTTAGATTATTTTTAGATTGGTTTCTGTGTTAGTCTCCTTTTTGTTGTTAGTTTCAGTGTGTGTGTGTGTGTGTGTGTGTGTGTGTGTGTGTGTGAGAGAGAGAGAGAGAGAGAGAGAGAGAGAGAGAGAGTTGTTTTATTGTTGTTTGTTTGTTTTCTTTGAGACAGGGTCTCACTATGTATCCCTGGCCTGGAAATCACTAGGTAGACCACAGAAGCCTTGAACTCACAGAGATTTACCTGCTTCTGAGTGCTGGGGTTAAAAAGATGGTCATGCTTTATTAGTTGCCTTTTTGTTACTCTAATGAAATACATGACACAGAGTTTGTGAAGTAAGATTATTGAGCTTGGGTTTTGCAGGTTCGGAGTATCCAGGGCAAATCTCAGGTTCTGAGAAGGGGCTTCCCCTTGACAGATCAGCCAGTGAAGTACATAGCAAGAGCAGGAGCATGCGTGCAAATAAGCAAGTGATTCTATCTTGAACTAGAAAGAGGGAGGGAGAGAAAGAAAGAAAGGCAAGCTTGCTTCTCACAATCCCTTCTGTTGGCCCAAGGTCTTTCTACTAGACCTCTTAAAGGTTCTACTTCATAGTATTGCCACCCAAGGGACCAAATTTCTAACACATGAATTTTTGAAAGGACACAAATAGTGTTTTCTATCTTAATTTTTTCATATTATTTTTATTTCTGTGTATGTACACATGTGTGTGTGGGTGCCTACAGAAGCTAGGAAAAGATGCTGTAGTATAGGAATCTGTGAGCTGCCTGATGCAGCTGCTGTGAATTCAGACCCTCTGCAAGAGCAGCAAACACTCATCACTGTTAACCCCATCTCTCCAGCTTGTGTGTGTGTGTGTGTGTGTGTGTGTGTGTGTGTGTGTTCACATTGCTGTATGCATGTGCATGTGAATGCCAGAGATTAACACTGGATGTCCTCCTTGATGGCTTTCCTTCTTATTTATTTTTTTCATCAAAGTCTTTCACTAAATCTGGAGCTCGGATTCAGCTAGGTTGTCTGGCCAGTGAGTACCACAGACCTTCCTGACTGTGACTTCCTAGTTCTAGAATTACAGGCATGTAGCATTTGGGGTTTTCTGTGGGTACTGGGATTCTGAACGCAGGTACTTAAGCTTGTACAGCAAGCATTTTACTAAGCCAGCTCACCAGCTCCACAGCTCTCAGAGAGTTTGTACTTTGTCTAAGTGTTCATGCCTAGTCTAGTTAGTTGAAGGCTAGAAACAAGATCAGGTTATTTGAATAGAATTGCCAGGGGCCCTGACATTTCCTTCTCTGTCTCAAAAAAGAGACTAAGGAGTTACCATTTCTAGGTACCCAAAGGAGTCCTTTACAAGGCTGAGATTACAGGGGTGGGGAGGGCAAGGTGTCATATGAGGAGTAACTTAAGTGTAGAACCAAGAGGGCACAAATTTTCAAAGGAACTGATGGCAAAAAAGTGAGTGAAGATTTAGTGGAGGAGTAGTCAGAGACAAGAACTAGATATCCTAGTAACTAAAGGAGAAGAAACTTCCCAGTGAGGAGGAGTAGCTGAGATACCAGGAAAAGCAATTGCTGAGACTTTGGCAATTAGGAGGTCATTAATGAGAGAAATTGCTTTTGCCTACTTAGGGTGGAGTTAACTATTATTTTTCTAATTAAAAAGAAGCAGAGACTTTTAAGGCAAAGAAATCATTTTTTAAGTCAATCACTATACAAGTGTGTTATATCTGGGCATGGTAGCACATGCCTATAATCCTAGTTTTTGGGAGGCAGAGGAGTGAGGACTGTGAGTGTGAGACCAACCTGAATTATATATAGCAAGGCCTTGTCTCAAAATACAGTGAAATAACAACAAGTTTTATTGTATTAGGATAATGCATTTATATAAAAAGAATTATTATTTTAATGATTTATTTATTTTTACTTCATATGCATTGGTGTTTTACCTGCATGTATATCTATATGAGGGCATCAGATCCCTTCAAACTGGAGTTATAGACTGTTGTGAGCTGACATGTGGGTGCTTTGAATTGAACCTGGGTCCTTTGGAAGAACAGTCAGTGCTCCTAACCACTGAACCATCTCTCTAGCCCACATACTAATATTTCTTAAGTCAGAACCAGGAGCTACAAGATCACACAGTTATATTTTTAAAAAAATATAGATTAGTTAAATCATAATATATTTTTATGTATATGGGTGTTTGCCTGCATATATATATATGTATATATATATATATATACACATACATACATACATACATACATATATATATATATATATATATATATATATATATATATGTCTTCATGCATGCCTGATGCCTGAAGAGGCCAGAAGAGGACGTCAGATCCCCTGGAGTTACAGATGGTTGTGAAATGCCATGTGGTTGCTGGGAATTGAACCTGGGTCCTCTGGAAGAGCAGCCAGTGCCCTTAACCACTGAGCCATCTTTCCAGCCCCCAGTTAGGTTTTTTCTCATCAAAAAAACAAAAAACAAACAAAACAAAAACAAAAACAAAAAAAAAAAACTTTTGATGAGACTTTCATTAAGTCTTAACTATGGAGTATAAGCTCCAAACATAGACATAGAGGGATATGCTGGAGTGTCTTGTTTGATTATAGTATATGTTCTTACAGTATATTTTTCTGTTCCTGACTGTGGTGGAATGAACACATTTTTAATAATGTGGAGTTCTAATACCCAGGAGAACTTAATGGTTTTTGTTTTTAATTCTCCTTCAGCCTTGATATGACTCACAGCTTTCTGGAATTTGCTTATAGACTCCTAAGTGGAAACTTGAACTATTCCCCTAGTTCATATAGCTGTTTTGTCATCTGTTATGCCTCCTGATAAATTTTTCTTTACAAGCCAGTGATGAAATTTGAACTTTTGTTCCAAGGGAGTTTTTCTGTACTAGTCAGTCATCCATTATATTGATATATTAGCCAAACATTGACTGACAAGTGAAGCTACAGAAAGCAATCCAAAAAGAAATAATTAGGTCTCTCCTACAATAGGAAAGTCTCATATTTTAGGAAATTTTCTTACTAAAGCTGTACAGATTGAAAACAATACTATCTATCTTTATGTTATTTCAACAATTAAATGAGAACTTTAAAAACCATAAAGTGCTTTAGGGTTTAGCTGATGTTAACTTTACTGTCTAATTCCCCACCTTCTGAAATACCAGAGCTTGTTTCTCTGATTGCTGGGAGAGTCCAGCTCTCATGGATGAGTGGTAGGGCAGAAGAGATGGCTGGTTCTCCGTGTGCTGAAAGAGAAACATTGACAGTTTGTAGTGCTTGTAGCTTTTCCCTAGTTCAGTGCTATTGTGCTTCTACATGAAATATGACTTGAGGCTCTGGAGATCTTCTGAATTTTTAAAATTTTAGTTTTTTATATATACTTCCTGAGTATAGTATAAGATATATAAAACATTGTAGCTATTGAAGGAAACTTGGGTATAACCTTATATTAATATGTTAAAGTTACGTTTTTAAAAATGAAATTTATAGCTGACCTCGGTTCAGCATGGAGTTAGCCAGTCATTCCTTACTACTGCAGGATATTAATTACATCAGGAATTCCTGGGTTGGTGTCCTAGCAGTCAACTTCCTGACTAATGAAGTCTTCACATAGCTCTCAGTTTAAAAGGAATTCATTGAGCACCTACTGTGCATTAGGCACTATAATAGAGTTAGCTCTAGATTATTGTTATCCAAGTGCTTTGAATAATATATAAGTAGTTGAATAAAACTTGTAATGAGACTCTCAAACACTAGGAAAATAATACTCAGGTGTATAAATTTGATAAAATAAGGCAAAGAACTTCATTTATGACCAGAGCTTTGGCTTCCCAGTTCTGTTTTCATGGCACTTGGTGAAGTGTCACATATAGAGCATAGTAATAACTGAATAAAGTTATTAAGCAGTGGTTCTGGGAAATCCCCCAAGACATGTCTATCTCTTTATCTCTATACTACTTGCTGAGCTTTCAAAGTACAAGAATTAATAACAACTCACATTTATTAAGTGCCTACACTGTTCATCATAACATCTCCATAGCAACTTCTACAGGGTTTAGTGCACAGCTAATAAGTGACAAAGCTCTTTTTCAAAGCCACCTCAGCATGACTTTATAGTTCATGTTCTTTCCCACGATGCCATCCTGTTCCCAGACCCCAGTACAGTCATCTCACTATGCAGATACACTGAATAGCTTTCTTTTAACCTTTGTTCTTGTTGTTTTTTTAACCATGTTTTTAATTTTCAAAGCTAGGTTTAATTTAAAAATATTAGAACTGGTTTGTGTTGAAACAAAGCTCACTCTTACCAATTTTCCCTTGCAGCTTTTCATCATGTTTCTGTTTACCCAAAAAAGGAGCTACCTTTCTTCATCCACTTTACAGCAGGGCTCTGCTCCTCTACAGCAATGATAGCGTTTCTCACGCACCAGTTTCCTGAAGTCATGGCTGTTTTTGCTAAAGCTGTGAGTATGATCTCAAGGACTTGTGTGGAGTATTTATAAGACACCACAGGAAAGCGGCTCTGATCTGTCTGTGCTAACCCACACGAGCAGTGAAAGATACTTGTAAACGGCGGGACCTGCTTTGTAAAGCTTCTACCATAAATATGTCAACCACGAATTCTGGTGATGTGAACTTACTTCTGTTGCTTAAAAGTTTAAGAATACAATGGTGTAACATTATATAGTTGGCCTTTGTGATTACTTTGGTGATTAAGACAGCATTCCTTACCAACTAAAGAATAATCCCAATTTTTCTTTATCTCTAGTGTATTTTCTTTGGTATTTAAAAACTTTACTAATTTTGTAAACAAACCTTTTGATTTTTCCATTCAAATGAAGTCATGAGTTCAAAGTATTTGCTGATTTTTAACTCAAGAGTAAAACTATGGTGAAGAATAAGTACATAAAAGGCACAGGTGGGATATTTGCCCTGCACATAGAATGTGCTTCTTGGCTCAGAAGTTCTCCCAGTTTTTATATCTGTACCCTTTTATTGGATTTTTCCAGCCTTTAGTATAGAATACACTATATTATATGTATAATATAGTATATATAGTATAGTATAGTCACCCTTTATTTTAATTTTAACCCTTTCATTTTGAATTCTTTCCCTATTTCCTGACAGAGGACTGGTTTGTTTGTTTGTTTGTTTGTTTGTTTGTTTTAGGTAGCAACTCTCTGTGTAGTCCTGGCTGTCCTGGAACTCACTTTGTTAGGTCAGGCTGGCCTCAAATTCATAGAGAGCCTGCCTCTGCTGCCCCAGTGCTGGGGCTAACGGCATGTACCACTGTCTGGCTGATGACTGATATTAAAATGGTATCTCTTCATTCCTTTACACATATTTAGAAATTAATAACACAAAAAATAATTTTTAAAATAATTTTTAATTTTAAAAATGCATATTTTTGGGGGGTTTCCAAGATGAATCAACAGATAAAGTACTTGTTGCTAAGCCTAATCTAAGCAATCTAAGTTCAAACCTGCATAAAGATAGGAGAGAACCAAGTCTACATAGTTGTCCTCTGACCTTCATACACATCATGATGCTTGTGCCTCCCCCATTATACAAGCACAATAATAATAAATTAAGTATAAGCAAATAAATAAAAATGCATATCCCTTTTATGTCCTAGCATATTCACCAAATAATGGGTTAAAACCCAAAAGAAAGTGTTGTTTTATTATATTCCCAAACATAAAACATGCACTGAGAGCCAGAAGAACCAGTTTATGTGGTAGTATATTTTCTATATGTATGTGCTTCCATTATAACTATTTGCTTTTCTCAGAGTTTCTTTCCTGCCATAAGTATAGTTAATTTTAGACAATGGTGGTGATGCACACCTTTAATCCCAGCACTCAAGAAGCAGAGGCAAGCAAATCTTTTTGAGTTTGAGGCTAGCCTGGTCTACAGGCAAGTTCCAGGACAATTAATTAGGGTTACACAGAGAAACCCTGTATCAAAAACCAAAACAAACAAAAGACAAAAAGTTCATTTTGTGCCTTACAGATTAGTTACCTCTTATGGCACCCATGCTGTGGACACTGGTTCCCCTTTTCCCTGAAGGTCAACTTTTTAATGTATTATGATGCCACTGGCTATAAGCCTAAGAGTCTGAGTATGCATTTGATTTTGAGTCAAGCTCCCACTGCTGCTCATGGAATATAGATGTGTGAGTTGCAGACTGTCTATTCCATTGCCTCTTCATATAGAAAGAAAGCTTAGTAATGAATTTTACTGTTGATTGCTGTGGTGTTGATGAGGAATGAGTGCATCTCAAACTGACATGCCCTCGCTGTGTGAGAAGCATGGAAAAATGGATCAGAAATGGAATCCTAGCCACTTAAAAGCTAGGAGAGAAGAAGAAAAATAAGTGGGAGGAATCCCTTAATCCATGTATTTAAAAGATAACAGAGAAGCAATGAGAGATGGTTCCCGAGTGTTTCTTAAGGCAGTGGAGTAGGAAGGAAGAGAAATAGAGTGGGAAAGCAAGGAGAGAGGTCTGGAATCTGAAATAGAGATGTAGCAATCAACAGTGTATTTCCATGAAGGTCTGGCTAAATGACTGAAGCGTACTTTATTCTCTATCCATCAATGTTCCTATGGTAACTGCCTTTGCTGAAGAGGTCACTAATGGCACCAGAAGAGCCTTAAGGTTACATAGCGCAAGTTCCTTTAGCACTCTTAGCAGAGACTTGAGAATGAAGAATTACATGTTTAAAATAGATGTTTCTTTTTTTTTTTTTTTAGATCAAAAGTTACTAATATATTATTATTCTAGTTCCTGAACAATAAACATTTATATACTGTATTTTATTTGTATAGTTAGTATATATAGTATTTAATAAGTTGCTGAGAGTAAACCCTTACAGCCACATTTTATCCCTATGGCTGTTACATGTGTATGGGTTCTGCACATCAGCATGTGGCATACAGGTATTCCTGTATAAAATCTAATGGAAAATGATTGTGAACAGGCAGTCTGCTCTGTATAACATACAAGGCTTAAATGCCTTGGCAGCAGACATGCAGGAAGAACGAGAGGCCCCTGGTAGTTCTTCACTGGAGCAGGCTTCCTTGGACTTCAGCCCCCAAATCATGACATGGAGACTTACTATCAATCATAAATGAGCAGCTTTAGCTTAGGCTTGTTTCTAGCTAGCTTTTAAAAAAAAATTAACCCATTTCTATTAATCTATGTGCTGCCCTGAGGCTCATTTATCTCATCTATGTACTACTGTCCATCCTGCTTTCCTGCTTCCTCTGTGTCTGTCTGACTGGCCCCCGGCTGGCTCTCCCTTTCCATCTGCCTGCCAGCCCCACCTATTCCTCCTCTGCCTAGCTAGTGGCTTTTTAGCTTTTTATTAGCCCAATCAGGTGCCTTAGGCAGGTAAGGGGAGATAGCAACACATCTTTACTAGTTAAAAAAAAAAAATGCAGCATAAATAAAAGCAACACACCTTTACATAATTAAACAAATGCAGCACATCTTTACATAGTTAAACAATTATTCTATTCCACAACATTTCACTTCATAAAGTATGGTCTGTGCACTGGAAACACCACCCTCCTCTAGGAGCTTGTTAAAAATGCACAGCTTCCAACTTCACTGCAAACCTCCTGAATCAGAGTCTGCATCTTAACAGGTTATCATCTGCATATTTAAAGATTGAGAAGCCTTGTTCTACTCTGTACCCAATATGAGGGATTTGGAACACCAGGCTAGCAGCCTGCCTTATCAGGGTGGAGAAGGGACAGCATTACAGAGTGGTTATGAGCAACACTCTGGAACCAAACTGCTTTGCTCAGATCCCAGCCCTGACATTTTAACTGTCTATGCAACCTTATATAAGTTATACAGTCTTCTTTGCCCTTAGTTGTAAAGTGAGAAATAGTACTACATAGGTTTTGTTGGGGGTAAATGAGTTTAATAATATATGTCAAGTGCTTAGAACTGTTTTTCCACAGTAAGAAGTGGATATTGTCCCTCTCATTGTCATCATTGTCACCACTAAAGAGAGGCTACAGTGAAAAGCCTACCTCTTTACATTTGGAGGATAATAATAAGCCCACAATGAATTTTTCCATTTTCCATAGTAATTGAAGTATAAATGATAATTGAAGTATAAATGATAATTAAAATATGCAATTAATACATAGTGTTTGTGAACCACAAAAAGAAGAAAAATGTTTACCATTCCTAGTACTGACAAACTGCTTTATAGAACAGTACATTTTGGCAAGTTGTAAACTGTGTAAGGATTTTTCAGTTTGATCAGGTACATAATGGCAATATAAAGCAGAAACTGATGAAATATATTTGTCCTACTTTTTATAAGCCAAATCCACTTAAGAAAACTTTCCAAATTATTAGTATCTCTTGATGAATTAGTATCATTATTCATTATTATTATCTCTTCCTGTCCCATCCCCCCCCCTTTTGTTTTTAGAGATGGGTCTCACTTTGTTGCCAGGGCAGATCACAAGGTCAGGGGCTTAAGTAATCGTCAAATCTCAGTGGTCAGAGTATCCATGATTATAGGCATGTGTTACATGTCTGACTAAATCTAAATTTTTTTGTTATCACCATTTTATCTTATTTCTCTAGTATCTTTTTTTGTATTAACTCACATGTTAAAGCAAATTCTTTTTTAATTTATTTTTGTTGTTACTGTTGTTTTTGTTTTTTGTTTTTTGTTTTTTTGGGGGTTTTTTTTGTTTTGTTTTGTTTTGTTTTTTTGTTTTTTTGTTTTTTTTTTTTTGAGACAGCTTTGGAGGCTGTCCTGGAAGTAGATCTTGTAGACCAGGCTGGTCTTGCACTCACAGAGATCTGCCTGCTTCTGCCTCCCGAGTGCTGGGATTAAAGGCAAGTGCAACCACCGCCCAGCATCTTTTGTTGTTGTTGTTGTTTGTTGTTGTTGTTGCTGTGGGGTGGGGGATTGGGTGTGGGGGGTGTTGCTGGGAATTGAACCTTGAACTTTCTTAAGAACAGTCAGTGCCCTTAACCACTGAGACATCTTTCCAACCCCTTGAATTCCTTAAAATATGTTTATTACAAAAATGTGTTTTTATAACTCCAAGCACTTGAGATTAATGATTTGGGGTATTTTATTTTTGAGGCAACGTCTTATGTATACCAGGTATTCTGGAACGCACTATGTAGTTAAGGCTGGCCTTGAATTCTTGGGCTTTGAACATGATAAACTAGCTCTCTACAAACTGAGCTACATCCTCAGCCCTGAGGTTAATGACTTTTAAAATTCTCACTGTGTATCAAATTTAAAGAAATGGAAGAGAATGAACGACCTAGAATGATTATTGGTTTGTCCCCTCTCCCCTTTTTCATGGTATAAAGCTATGTGGAATCAGACTTAGTTTTCAGCAAGTTAGGATATTTTCTCCAGACTAAGATGAAAACCTCATCTGACATTATGCACAGAGCAATGAAAAGGTTGCATAAATCCCTGAAGATGTGGAATGTACTGATACCAGAGCTGATATTCTCCAAGGCCAGGATTCCTGAAAAAGGAAAAATTGCTTGTGGTAGGTCATTTTCTCACCTGCTTTGAAGCCTGCTGGGTTAAATATGAGGGTTCAAATAAAGGGTAGCCAGCAACTCGGCCCTGGGAATCCGATTCTGCTTATCTGAAAGGAGTGTCTTTATTTAAGAGCAGCACTACCCTCTCCTTAGCGAGCTGGTCTTCACCCACTCTGGCCTCTTTCAGTTCTGTGCTGCAGAAAGAGCTCTCTTCCCAGTAAGGCTTGGAGGCTGTTATCACAAGAGACTTAAAGATGCTCATCAGGGAGTTCACTAGCTTACTGATGAATTCAGGCTTGAAGCTGTTGCTCCAGTGCTCTGCATCAAGAAATGTGTTTGACTGCTGAAGTCCCTCATTGAGTTTTAACTAAATAAGACAGTCACTGTGATGTTGGCAGAAAATACATTAGGGTTAAGACAGGAGTAAAAAAGAGTACCAAATAAATTGTTTTACTCTGTTGAGTTTTGCTGAGAGCACCCTGTAGCTGTGCTGGAGTGGGAACAGGCCTTGTCTCCACATACTTCCACTAATCTTTATGTGGGAAAATGCTGTTGGATGTACCAGTGATGAATTTCAGAGGAACTCATAATTGGCTGGCTCCACTGTAGCCAAGGCCTTACAATCTGCTTGATTAATACTTTAAGGATTACATTAGCCAAGTTGCATGATTTCCAAAGATATAGAAGGTCAGCTCTTATACTAACAAAGGACCTCTCCACAGAATGCCTCACTGGGGATTCTTCAGGCCCTTCCTAAAAATAATTAAAAAATTTCTTCCCAAATTACATTTTTAAAAATAATAAGCACATATATGCCAAATATCTTTTACTGAATAGTGAAAAAACTTTGGGGAAGGTTTATCTACTATCTCTCATTATTTTTCCCCCAGGGGCAAAGATCAGTTTAAGAACTAGAAAGTTGACAAACAATTATAACCATGTAACTTTATATTAGTATATAAAGTAAAAAAGGTATATGACTATTTTGAAAGGTTCTTAGTTATTTTTTTTTAATCATCATAACCAGTAAGTGTGAAAATTGTTCATAGGTGAAAGAATATTTCCCATATTCTCCATTTGACCTAATTAATGCTAAGAACCTATAATTCCACTTTGATTAATATATAGGATTACATTCAGAATTGTGACTGACAGCTGGAGCTATGGCTCAGTTAGTCAGAGTGCTTGACTAGATTTGATCCCTGGTATATAAACCAGGTATGGTGGTCATAATCCCAGTACTTGGGAGGTATTGGCAGAAGGATCAAAAGTTTAAGGTCATCATAAACTGCATACCAAGTTTGAAGCCAGCCCGGGCTACATGCAACTCTACCTCAAAAAAGAAATGTTACCCACAAAGTCAGTTTCTTATTATTTGGAAATTATTTTCTAAATATTTTTAACTTATATACCTGCAAAATAGTGTTCTGTAATCATACTATTTTTACAGTAATGTAGCTGAGGCATTTCCTGGAAATTCTAAAGGTAACAGAATGACCTATGGTATAACAGGTCAATATTTTTTTAATTTTGAAGATTTTGCATGTATGTATGTATGTGTTGTTTTTGCACCCCAACTGCAGTTTCCCCTCCCTCATTTTCTCCCAGTCCCTGCACCCATCCTCTACCCCAGTCCACTCCTCCTCCTCCTTTCTTTTCAGAAAAGGGCAGGCCTCCCATGGATTATCAACCAGCCATAGTGTATCAAGTTGCAGTGAGACTAGACACTTCTTCTCCTATTAAGGCTGAATAAAGCAAACTGGTAGGAGGAAAGGGTCCCAAAAGCAGGCAACAGAGTCAGAGACAACCCCCGCTCCCACTGTTAGGAGTCTCACAAGAAAACAAAGCTACACAACTGTAACATATGTGCAGAGCACAGTCCCATGCAGGCTTCCTGGTCATTGGTTCCATCTCCGTGAGCCCCTATGAGCCCATGTTAGGTGATTCTGTGGGTTTTCTTGTGGTGTCCTTGACCCCTTTGACTCCTACAATCTTTCCTCCCCTTCTTCACAGGATTCCTCAAGCTCTACCTAATGTTTGGCTATGGGTCTCTGCATCTGTTTCTGTCAGTTGCTGGATGAAGCATCTCTGGTGACCACTGGGCTAGGCACCAACCCATGAGTATAGCAGAATATCACTAGACATCATTACATGACTTATTTCTTTTGCCAGACATAGTTGGTTCTATCCTGGGTCTCTGAGCTATGCTGACAAGTCACTGTCCTGATGCTCCAGGCAGTGTCAGGGATGGGCTCCCTCTCATGCCATGGGTCTCAGGCTGGACCAGTCATTGGTTGGTCACTCCCACAATCTCTGTTCTACCTACCCCAGCACATCTTGTAGTCAGGACAAATTGTAGGTCAAAGGTTATGTGGCTGGGTTGATGTCCCAGTCCCTCCACTAGAAAAGTCCTGCCTTGTTATTACAGGAGATGGCCCGTCTAGGCACTGTATCTCTCATTGCTAGGAGTCTTAGCTAGGATCACCCTCCTAGATTTCTGAGTGTTTCCATTGCTCTAGATTTCTAGCTCTTCCCAAAGATGCCCTCCCGACTCCAGTTGACTATCCCAGTACTCTCTCCCTCCCACTTCCCTAAAGATTTACTTTTAGTGTGTGTGTGTGTGTGTGTGTGTGTGTGTGTGCGCGCGCGCGTGTTTATGGGTATGTGCACATGACTATAGGTCTCTACCTCCTTAGGCCTCAGATCCTCTTGAGCTTGAGTTACATGTGGTTGTAAGGCACCTGATGTAGGTGCTGGGAATTGAACTTGGTCCTCTGTAAGAGTAGAATATGTTCTTAACTGCTGAGCCATTTCTCCAGCCTCAGATCAATTTTAAATGTTTACAACTTTATTTCATTGTTACTGCCTTAAGACTTTTTTTTTGGATAGTCTGATATCCCCTCCTTCCCTCCCTCCCCCTCCCCCTTGCTTCTTTTCCTTTCTTCCTATAATGCTGAGCACCAAACCCAGTTCCTGTGTATTCTAGGTAATGCTCTGCCATTGAGCTATAGCTCTAGTTCTGTGGTCTTTTAGCAAAACAAAAAGGTGCTGTCTGCTTCCTATAAAGTGTTTCATATGCTGCATTCTCTTCGTTTTCCCTCAGATATGTCCAGATTGAGGGGTTGGGGAGGTAGTTTAATTGGTAAAGGATTGATATTCAAGTATGTGGATGAGTTTGGATTTGTACCCACGTTTTTTTAAAACAGGCAGGCACATGAGTGCAGCTACAATCCTATACTGGGGAGGCAGAGACAAAAAGCTTCCTGGAGCTCATTGGCAGCCAGCCTAGCTCCAATTCAGTGAAGGGATCCCCCCCCCCACTTTTTTTTCCAGACAGGGTTTCTCTGTGTCCTGCAACTAGCTCTTATAGACCAGGCTGGCCTAGAATTCACAGAGATCCACCTGCCTCTACCTCCTGAGTGCTGGGATTAAAGGGACCCTTTATTAAAAGATAAAGTGGAGGAAGACAACTGACATTGACCTCTGACCCCTGTATGCACATGCACAAACATAGACACATACATGCATCATACACAAATAAACACATGCGTTTTTTTTTTTCATATCTTTCAAGAACTGAAGTCTTCCAAGGTGGGGAAAGAAAGAATAACAGAATAATGTGGCACTGGCAGCTCATTTGTTCAGCTTAGCTTGGTTTCAGTATTATAAACTATACATAGTTTTACATATCTATAATCTCAACCCTGGGGAAGCTGAGGCAAGAATTGAGTTCAAGGCCAGAGTTGGTACATAGTTTGACCCTGTCTCAAACAAACAAATGCACACACATGCACACAGACACACATACAAAGCCCCTGACAACTTAACTCAAAACAAGTAGAAAAGTAGAGTAATATTAAGGGAATATAGAATAGCAGAGCGGTGCCAAGTGCAGTGATGCCCACCTTTAATCCCAGCACTCAGGATGCAGAGGCAGGAGACATTATCTAGAAGCTGGCCTGGTCTATACAATGAGTTAAAAAAAAGAAACAACAACAACAACAATAGACAAACTGGTGGTATAGCCAGATGGCTTTGCTAGAAAAGTCTTCCTATGAGGGTTGAATATAGAGAAGATTTTTAAATTCAAAAACTGATGTGGATTGCCAGAAAAACAGGAAGGGTTGTTTAGATTCAAGAAATGCTTACTGCAAGGCAGAGCTGCCTGGGGAAATCTTCAGGTCTGTGAGTTGGTGAACTCTGATGTTTTAAAATAAAGACTGCACTCTTACATTTCTGGCTTTCCCTCCTCACCCCTCTTCTTGCTAATTAGCTACTTAAAGTGAAGAGTGAGTGCTGTTTGGTTATTTATACCAGGTACATAACTGAACAACATCAGTGTCTCTGCTTAATATATATGGAAAGTATAAAGGAATGGTGGTCATTGGCTTATAATATTTCAGAAATAATCTAATTAACTCAGAGAGTAAAAGCTAATTTTGGTAGCTCAGTAACAGAGCATTTATCTGCCCAAGTGTGGGGTTCTAGTTTAGGTTGCCAGCAATCTTCCTGATACTGCCTTTCTAGTACTGGGATCACTGTACTTAAAATCACACACACATACATACAGGCACTTATGAATGTCTATATGCTTGGGATGTACCTTGTGCTTGCTAGAGGAATGCTCTACCATTGAGCTACTCAGCAACCCCTAAAAAAATTTTTTTTACCACAAAATGTAAGTAAATGTATATCCTATATTTAAATATGAAACTTCTCTCAAAATCAAATTATGTTTATGTAGGATTATGGGATAAATTTAACTGAACAGAATAAACTTTTGATCTAAAATACCATAACTTTCTCTGTTGCTGAAGTGGGGGTTTCAGGAAGCAGTTAGACTTCTAATAGTTTTATCCTTGGGTATGCCCCTTTTTGCTAATAGGGTCTCAGAAAAAAGTTTGTATTTATGGGTATTTACCAATATAAAAAAGGAAATTATTGATAATAACATTAAGATTACCTTAGGAACTGGGTATGGTGGCACCTACCTTTAATCCTAGCACTCAGGAGGCAGAGGCTAGAGGATTTCTGTGAGTTTGAGGCTAGCCTGGTCTATATAGTGAGTTTCATGACAGCAAGGGCTACACAAAGAAACCCTGTCTCAAAAACAAATAAACAAGATTGCCTTAAAGGATAGGCAAGAGGACTCAGTGGGTAAAGGTACTTGCTGCACAAGCCTAGAGACCTGAGTTCAATTTCAGGAACCTTTGTAAAAGGAAAGAATGGAACTGACCCCACAAAGTTGTCCCCAACCTCCATGTGTGCACTGCTGGGGCTTGCACAGATGTACACACACACACACACACACACACACACACACACACACACACACACAATTTTAAATTTAAAAATAGACATAAACGTAAGAAAATTATCTTGGGTCCATCTTGACACTAAAACTTCAAGGAAATAAATAATTACTTGGTTTTCACATGATGCTCAATAAAGTTACAGAACTTTATTATAAGAATTCTCTTAATGAAATTTCAAGCATTCTGGAGGTAAAGTGTGTATGTGGAGTCTGTGAGCAGTGTGTAAGAAAGAAGCCCTGGAGAAGTTAAGACAGTGCAGGAGCATGCTGGCCCTTGTTCTCACCTGTCCAGTATGCTTTTGTCCTAATTCTTTTCTGAAGCCAGAGTTCAATCTTTTACTCCCAATAGCAGCAGCATTACAACTAAATTTTAATCCTCAGTGTTGTTAAACTCCTATCCAGAGTACAGCCACAGCTGTTCTTGGCGGGCCAATGCATTGCTGTTTTTTCCCTCAGTCACAGTGAGCTAGAAAAATGTTCTCTGGCTGGAGTATGGATGAAGGCACTTCACTAATCTTATACATAATTCATCCTCTGTTGCTGGGGTACTCAAAGTTGAAACTCTGGCCTCTGATAAAATTCAGCTGGATTTTTTATTTACTTGACTCTGATCCCTTTGGGGGTTTAGCCTTTACTGGGAGCCCAGGGATTCTAATTTAGTTAAGCCCTGCCTGTGAAGACTATTCTTATGCACTCATTCTTGGTCTATTTTAGCTATTGTAATACCACCTTTTAAAAACAAAACAAAAACTACACTGGAACATGCAGTTCAGAGAGTCCTGGATACTCTTTAAAAAAAAAAAAAAAAAGCTTTCAGTATCTGCTTGTTGAATGGAAGAACTCCAAAAGGCTTATCTTAATTTGTTTTCAAAGTTTAGACTTTTAAAAGAGCCTCAGCATTAAAAAAAAAATATGCTAACTATTAAGCACACTATAAATCCTTGAGTTTCAAATTCATTGCATTAAGATATTGCTACTAATGAATTTGTTCGTTTTTATTTGGTGTTTTGTGTGTGTGCTTATGTGTACAGTGTGAGTGTCTAATGTGTGCATGTGAAACCAGCTGTTAACAATGGATGTCTTCCTTTATCACTTTCCATCTTGGTCTCTCACTGAACCTGGAACACACTGAATGGCTAGACTCCTTCTGTCTCTTCCCTCCCAGTACTGGAATTATAGGCGCATAATGCTATGCCTGGCTTTTTACCTAGGTGCTAGGAATTTGATCAGGGCTTCTTTGTGCTACAAGCACTTTACCCTTGTTTATTAATTCTTCAATGCAATACAGATATTTAGGTTTCCTTTATGAAGTATAATATACAATTCTGGTTCACAGATAGCTCATAGTCTTGTGGTGGAGGGTTCAGCAGGACATGAAGATGTGTAAGTATGAGATGGGAACTATTGCCACAATAGGGAGTCATCCTTTCCATCTTCCTCTCTCCCTCCCTCCTCCCCTCCCTCCCTTTTCCACTTCTCCCCTCCCTTCCTTCCTTCTCTCCCTCTTTCCTTCCCTTTTCCCCCTCCTTTCCCCTCTTCTCCCCTCCCCTTCGTTCCTTCATTCCTTCCTTCCCTCCCTCACTTCCTTCCCTCTCTCCCTCTCCTCTCCTTCCTTCCTTCTCTTTTTTCTTTCTTTTTCTTTCTTTTTTTTTTTTTTTTTTTTCTTCTTCTTGTTTGTTTATTGAGACAGGGTTTCTCTGGCTGTCTAGGAACTCGCCCTGTAGATCAGGCTGGCCTCAAACTCACAGAGATCTGCCTGCCCCTGCTGGGATCAAAGGTTAGCGCCACCACCCAGCTCCCAGCTCATCCTTTCATTTTAATTTGCTCATAGTTGACAAGTGACTTCAGTTGCCTCCAATTGACCACAGAAGCCAATCTATATTTACAGAGGGCCCTCCTTTCCAAATCCATCTGGCTAGAGTCTTTAAGTCCAGGAAGATATAGAAAGAAGTGTCTTTATTCTCTTTCAAAGATGTAATATGGAATATTTTCAACTTTATACCTCACTGCCTAAATTCATAGTTTTATACAGGCAATATTCAGTATAATGTCTATATGAATAGTTTAGGAATTAACTCAAAGTGAAGAGCTCCTCAATGACACATTTAAGAAAAGTTTGACCACTCTGTCACAAGGTAACTGCCATAAAAGCTTTTACCCCCATATGTTTTCCTCTTATATTATCTCATTTAATAGTGGCAGGTTAATAGTAGCTGTAGGAAATCCCAGGTGAAAGTGAAAATGAAATACTATGATGTCATGGGAGCAGACCAGAATAGTGGGTTAGAACCAGTAACTTGACTTCTGTTTATGTGGGGAAGAGGACAGGAGACAATGGCTCTGCATCTCCCAGAGCTCACACACTCACCACATAGCTGTCTGACCCTGCAGCACTAACCATAGGCACCTGCCATGCACATTTTCTAAAACCAAACAGGACACTAGGAACAGCAGTAAGTTCTATTGTATACTCTTCCAAGCTTCATGTTGCTGTTCAATTCTGACTCCTTCACAAGTCTTTCTTTATAGAAGGAACCTTGCTTCCCAGGTTAGTGAAAATAGTTCTTTTAAAATTTTTATTTATTTGTATTTTATATACATTGGTGTTTTGCCTGCATGTATGTCTGTGTGAGGATGTCAGATTTCCTGGGTCTGGAGTTACAGACAGTTGTAAGCTACAGTGTGGGTACTAGAAATTGAACCTAGGTCCTCTGGAAGACCAGCCACTGCTCTTAACTGCTGATCCATCTCTCCAGCCCCGAATATAGTTCTTGTCTTTTCTGCGCAGCCTCAGTCAAGTAGTATGCACTAACTGGATCCCTGAGGTCATATTTTGAAACGGGGTCTCACTGTGTAGGCCAGGCTATCTCAAGTCCCAATCATTCTTGCCTCAGCCTTCTGAGTACTATAGTTACCATGCACATATTAAAATAGACACAGAACCTGTGCCTACTGATTTATACAAGTCAGATGTGTAATCAGTGAAAATGGAAACTGATTAAATGATGAAGTATGTGGAGTAGAAGAGTAGACCCAAAAAACATACTGGAGGGTTGAAGAATATGCTGAATTAACTTGGTGCTATAGCAGATGAAAGAGTATCAGATAATTTGAGTAATGACTTGAAGATGGAGATTTTGGAATTTCCTGATGACTGTTACTTCTCTGGCAGTCTCTCTAAGCTTGCTAAACCTACCGAAGTAAGCAGAAATGGTCACTCTCTGAGTAAGTTAACAGAATGTCCATTTCTAGATGGAAAGTTAGATGCATAATAACAATTTGTAATGCAGTGTCTAATTCGTGACCTGGTGGTAAAAAGACACACTCATCTTTCTGTGTAGTAGGGAGCCCTTTCCCAACCATCATTCACCTGCATCCCTGAGACACTACTGACTGTCCACTAGCATTCAGTCTCTAGGAAGACTTAACTCCAGCCCTTTGAACTCTGTGAAGCTACCCATTCTCACAGCACTGGAACAAAGATAAGGAACGTGGTTATTTAGCCTTTTTCCTGAACTTTTATCTTCTGGATGGCATTCATAGTAACCATATCTCTGTTTCAGCCTCAAATTCCATATTGAATTTTTAAAAATTGCTTTTTGAGCAATAACTTTCCCCTTGTTGCTTAACCAGTCATGCGAGTTGAGGCTTCTGTCTCTAGGCCTATTTTATAATAGCTGCCCTGGGAGAATGGATGAAAAATAAGACAGATATTTTATGAGTATTGAAATCCCCTCCATTCAGAAATGTAAATAAAATAACCAGCACGAGCAATCAGCTTATGTCAGATTCCATGGGTTTACATTACAGGAGAAATTATAGTGCAACCTGAAACATGCTGCTTAATGAATTCATAGTGGTGTCACAATTGAATGTAACCCCAGAGCTTCCCTTTTGTGAAGGGTTTCAGAAATCACCTTTAATAAACTGCCTAGGAGAGGAGGGATAAAAACTGAGATGACACTAACAAACATCATCGCCGTAAAGTCGATGCCTCCCTTCAAGCACCCACTTATGCCAGCTAGGTGAAGCAGAAACCTAAGATACTGCTCACCTTTGGGCTTATTCAAGGAGCATTAAAATACATGCACTGGGTACAATGCACAACCAGTATTTATGCTGTTTTTGAAAGTGACATCAGGAAACTGAATAAAGGAGCAGGATTGCCTGTGTGCTCTTTGTCCTTGTAAGTTAGGGGAATTCTGTCAAGTACAGCAGCAGCCTGCTAAAAGGCTGTTTTTACCTTCAACAAATCTAAGCACTGCAAGATCTAGTTGGAAACCATGGTCTCAGAATTTGTCCACCTTTGGCTGTTGGTTCAGTGCCCTGGAGTTAGAACTGTCTTCTCATTTATCAGCCAACTTGTTTGTGGTCTCTAAAGTTCTTTTGAAGTTTCTCTCTGTCCACTGTGTCCTCAGATATGATCAATCTGTGGCCACAAAAATCCGGTATACTAAATGGAATATGAGTCAGTCAAATTTTAAGGTTTGGAGTGAAGGGAAGAAATGTATTTTCTATTATAAATTATTTCTTTTTTACATTCTTTTTTTTATGTACTTGATTGATATCAGGTTTTGGCATAAAACTACATTAATGGAGCATATAGCTCTAGATATTTAATATCACTTAATTAACCCAGAATTTCAAATGATAAGGATCTGTAGTTAGTGATGCATAGCATTTCGGTGGATTTCACAGTCATCTCCTTGAGTCCTCATATGTGTATCAAATGAACTCATCCCAGTGTTCTCCCATAGATGCCCTGCAGTTCACTGACATAGCTGTTGTGTGGCTCTTGTGGGACTCTGAACCTTTTGACACAGTCACCTCATAAGAAAGCTCTGGTCTCAGTATTCTGATTTCTCTGTATTCCCCAATGTATATAGTATATACTTCCTTGAAATTCCTCATATATTGCTTGTACATTCTTGCTTGTAAGCTTCAGCATACACCAGTTCTTCAACATAGAATGCTTTCCTCTGACTGCCTTCCAGCTGTTATGCCTTATAACATTCCAGCTCCCTAGTACCTCCTTCGGAAAACCATCCCTGATGAATCTCATTCACATTTCCTTTCCTCTGAGACTTGTTTCCCAGTCTTTTAACTGTTTGTCTCTTTGTAACTGCTGTTTCTGTATATTGTCTCCCAACAAACATGGTGTTCATTCTCTAACCCCTTTGCCTTTTTTATTCTATACAAACTTTTGAAGACCTACTGGTGGTGGCCTTTTCAATGTCCTCAGGGTCCTAGTGCACCTTCATTCCCCTTCCTTTTACTGTATAGTTGTATCCTAGAGAAACAAGGCATCTGTCGAGGGCTAGGCCTCCACATCAGCATGTAGGTCCTGGGATTAGGAAATATTAGCCCTTTGATTTGTCAATCTTTGCATTCTTCTCAGACATCTTCAGGCTATACACATGAGACCAGGAATAGACCCAAAGACACAAGTTGGAAAAGTTCCACTGAAACTCAACTTAGAATTCTCCTTCCTTTTTACACAAGATCTATGAAGCTGCTGTTGTCAGCGCTCAGCAGACATACTCCTGCTCTGACTCTTTTCCAGGAGTCAGGGTTAGTTTAAGAAAAACCTCTTGTAGAAGCCATGACCTTGTACTTTTATCCCCTCCATCTGGTGTGCGGCCTCATGGGGCTGTGCTGCTATGCAGGAGGTGAGCAGTGGAATTCTTTAGATGATGACTTCTGAGCCCACATGTGGAGGCAGTTGGGGGTGGAAAGCAGGAGAGCAGTGAGAGCCAAGATGGATGGACCAAAAACTAAGCTTTGCTACAGAAGAAATCCTGACTATAGGTAGGTGTTCTTTCCTTAGCTCAAGCAGAGACCCAGGTCAGAGAGTGGCAATGTCCTAGCCCATGATTGATGAATACTGTGTTTCTGCAGCTTCCTTTCTGACTTCTCTGTTGGAGGACACCAGTAGGACACATAGGGTATCTGAGGGCTTACCCTATCTCAAACCAAGTGTACAACCATTTGAGACAGAGAGGGGCCAGCTGAGCTGCCTTTTCTGTCTTTGATTAAACTGAGACCCACATTTTGAGTAAGGGCAGAAGTCGAACTTGAGAGAAGCACGGTTTTGATCAAATGAAGTTTGCTGACTGCCTCATCTTAAGAGATTTTTCTCTGCATCATAGATATCCTTTGTTTTAGGTGTGTCCAGCCTGTAGTCCATAAACCACTCGTATCTGCACGTAGCAAAGAATAACTATAAATGTAGCCTAACACAAAATTAGAAGCTTACCTAAAACATGAGAGGTTATGTGATTTTTTTTTTTTCCTTGAGTGAAGACTTTGTATTGTAAAAGTTGGACACAGCTGGTTGATGAATTGCCTGTATCAGCTAGCAGTCCAGGGGTTTATGCTAGGTCCTGGGTGGACTTGGGTGGGATGGTATCTAAGCCTACCAAGGACTTGGTAGTGATTCTTAAAAAAGAATAGTCTCAAAGGAAATTTTAATACAAGCCCACAATATATTCATTTCTTCTCATGACTACTTCTACTCTGCCTATGCATTGAGCACCATGGGAAAAGAATTTAGAAAAAATAAAACAAAAATTTTAAGTTAATCTGAGGGATGGAGTGAGGCTACAAAGAACAACAAGCAAAAACTATTGAGATGTAGAGTCCTTTGTTGAGTGACTACTGGATAGTGATGATAATAGTGACAAAGTGGGAATGAGACATGTTGATGAGGTTAGGGGAATGTAGGCTTAGCCTTTACAAGCTCTGCTCAGACACTCTGCTGGCAGTTCAGGATTCCTGTATGGAATTTCTGTTCTGAAGTTCTGGTACTCTGCCCATCTCTCCCCATCCCAGCATCCTCAGGCTTTGAGGAGGGCGCATAGTATTTGAAGCTTAAAAACAAGAACAAAAGAAACTGGCCCTGGTGATGCAAACCTTTAATTCCAGCATTTGGGAGGCAGAGGCAGGTGGATCTCTTTAAGTTTAAGACCCGCCTGTTCTACAGACTGTTCCAAGGCCGCCAGGGCTAGAGAGAGACCTATTCTTGGTGGGTGGGGGCAAAAAACAAAAACAAAAACCTAGGTTTGTATTCTGGCTAGATCATTCACTCAACCTGTCTGAATGGCTCCATAAAATAAAGTACACCCTGCCTCAATCTCTGGAGTGATTGTGAGATCTATGCATATATGCTCAAGCATTTTATGCACAAATGGGTTTTGTGAGCATTACTCTTATTCTTGGGGAAGCCCCCACCTTGGAATTTGTCAAAGGATGAAACTGGCTCGGCTTGGCTGCTTACAGGGGCTAGTAGTGTTGACAAAATGTCATCAGACTTTTGGCCTTCTTTGGTTAAAGAACTCCTATGTCCTGCTGCTGTAAGTGAACAAAGAAGGGTACTTCAGAGTTAGGGAGCAAAGCAGAGAATGCTCATCTTGCATTTTCAAATCCTGATGACTACAGCATCCTATGTAGATAGCCACAGAAATGCTCAGAGATAATCCAGGATATACATGGAAGCAGGGCAAGTAGTTTACAGACTCTAATGTCCCTCTTAACTTTGGGGTTAGGTTCATTCAGGTCTACTACCTGAAACCTGTCAATCATCCAAAGAGGGGGGAAAATGCTCCTGAAAAAGCTTACTTGAGTCAGTAGTTGTGAGGTATTTGCTACAGTAAAGCCACTGTTTGTGCTCTTCAGGCACCTCTCTTACAGAGATCTTTCCTGGGATCAAAGGTATTCTGGTTTTTTGCACAGTAAGTGTAAAACAACAACAGGTCATAAACACCAAGCTTATTGACTATGTATACCTCAAAGCAGTCACAGAAGACTGGCCAGTCAGGACACATAGGATGTACTCCTCCTTGTCCTCTGTGCAAAGCAGGTTTGAGGAGTTGCATAGCCTCAGCCACTCTGCTTGGGTGGTAATTCTCCACCCTTGATCTCTTTTCTCCATGCCCTTCCTGTGTCCTTTCTCCACCACCTCCCAGGAGAGTACCAATTCCCAAAACAAACATTGCATTGCATGTTGATAATGTAGTTTTGAAACATTCCTTGCTTGTAGTTGACCCTGTTGTTGGTATGATTGTGGGGGGGGGGTTGGTGGTCTAACTGCTTGTTTTTAATTGTTGGAGAGGTGAGACTACTATAATCCCCATACATCCTTGAGAAAAGCTTTGTGAATCCATTTTGAGTGTACCTTCTGCATGCATGTATGTGTGTGTCCTCATGGTTGTGCTCAGGCTGACAGGAAGGGCAAAGAGTAAGAAGGAAGCATGTCTTTCTTATTTTCCAGCATTGCTTCAAAGATGCCCAACCCCCGCAGTACAGGCAGTTCCCGAGTGGAAGGTGGGGGCAGAGGCCTCCAGCGAGGCCATCAATAACCAGGTGTGTAATGTGAAGCTCTCTGTATTTCATTTCTGCACCCAGGGCCAGCTCTGCAGGGTTGCTTATGGAGCACTCTGTGTCTGGCACCTCTCTCCACCAGACCCAGGCGCCCTGGGCCCACCGACCTGCCCAGGAATGCACTGCATTGTTCTCTGCTGCTGTAATTTGGCTGCAGGAGCTAGGCTGAATGCCTCCCAGGGATGGGAAACACACACTCCCTGGCGGCCTCCCTTATCCCCAGCTAGCTTGGGCTTCTGCCCTATGACCACCGAGAGCATTTAAATAAAAATTTTAGAAAGGCAGGAGGTGGGGGTGGGAAATCCTGATTATCTGTCTTCTATTAAGCCATGCAGAAACTTATGTCCTGAGTGGGTCTAAGAATCTGGCAAGGCATTTGGTGGTTGGTGTTCTTGATAAGGGATGTGAAAGGGGAAGGATAGTCTCCTGTATCAAAGAGGAAGAGAAATGAGGCTGAGAACATTCACAAATTAGAGCTATAGAGCTTTTTGCAAACAGACCCTCAGGGTAGTGTTTTCTTCTTTTAATCTGAAGTCCCTGATTTACATTTACATTTATTTACTCTAATGAAGAATGTGAATTAATGCCTTTATTTAGAACTGAAAACAGTAAGGTTTGGTTCTTTTCTGGAGTACTGGGTTATGGACTATGGCCGGCATTTTTCCTTTCTGGTTTTTGTTTGTTTGTTTGTTTGAGACAGAGTCTTACTGTGTTCTAAGGCTAGCATGGAGCTCACTGTCTAACAGAGCCTGCTCACAAACACAGTAGTGTTCCTGCATCAGCATCCCAGAGCATGAGCCATCATCACCCTGGCTCTTGTGTTTAAAAGACACTGGCTGCAGGCTGTGCAGCTGAGGTACTTCAGTCATGTGCCTTCCCCCAAAAGATCCTATTAACCCTAAAGGATAGAAACAGTATCTTTTAAGTTCACTTTGTATCCAAATAGCACTTACTGAAATGCACTGTACTAAATATTTATCAAAAGATAAAAGAAATGAGGACTAACAAGAGGGAAAGGAAAAGAGGAAGGAGGTTAAGACACTGCTGATGGAGGACAAACGTCTACCATAGCGAACAAATGGATGGGAGAGGGGGCCTTCACAATAGACGAGGAGTAGCAGAGCTGTGTGGAGTCCCAGCACCAAATAAAGTTCTTGTTTTGTTGCTTGTTCCAAATAAATCAGTTTCTGTTTGTATAGTGGAGGATGAACGCCAGTTGTCTAAAGCCAATTGGAATGCAGAGACAAGCTAAGTTCTAAGGAAAAATTAATTGCTTGGCCATCATTTCTTCTTGGGGCCACACGGCTTCTGTAGCAGGGCTCAGATAGACATTTTTTTCTCTCATATAAACTCCTCACTTTACAAACTTCTCACTCCCTGGACAGCTATTTCTCTCTTAACCGTTTATAAGCAGTTGTGCATCTTCATCAGCTAGAATTTGGAGCCCAGGGAAAAACATGGAGTAATATGAGATGCCACAGAGATCTACCACTTCTTTCCATAAACTAAGAACCCCAAATCAAAGAGTAGGAGGAACAGCACAGGTAAGTTGAACTCAGGTTGGCTTTGCCATTGAAGGCCTATGCCATTACTGATGTAGCTACTTGGATGTCCTCAGCCCTGCTCCCAAACTTCCCTCCTCTTAAAAGAAGTTCCTCTTCCCCTCCCATTCCCCCTCCCTAATCCCACCACCAGCTCATCAGTTATCCAGTTGACTCTCCTCTGCAAGGAAGACATTCTCTCTGCCTGACTCATTCAGTCCCATTTCTCCACAGTCATCCCCTCACCACAGACCACAAGGGCCCTGACTAGCTCATGTTTTGTGTTAATGGATGTGAAACCGGAGTAAATCCCCTCACCAAAAGAAAAACCACCCTAAACTCTCCCACACAGGTCTCAGCAGGTTACACAAATATTAGTCCTATCATCCAAATAAATCTGCCTCCGTGGCCAAAGCCACCCCAGCACCCCCACCCCCATCTCCTGCTGCCTGGGCAAAATGAAGTTGCTCCACAAACATCTAAGAGCCCTATTGGATGAAGAGGAACCTGAGGAAAGAGAAAGGCCCTATATTCAGAATTCCTTGTGAACATTCCTTAATCTCCAGTCTGTTGTCAAGACCAAACAGCCCTGAATTAGAAGTTCCTAGAGAAGTTAGGATGTACTTGACCACTCAGAGGCTTAATGAAGTATATCTGTTGGCTGGAGTTTAGGACACAGTTACATCTCAATATCTGAGTGAGGCATGCACCCTCATTTTAGGCCAGGGGAATATAAAGACCCTGCTGAAAATAAAAAATACAATAAGTAAATAGCTAGGATTAGACCTAGGTCTGTCATAAGTGCAGATTTCAATATTGTTGCTATTTATCAATAGGCAAGATGATCGCTGTGTAGATCACATAAAACTAGGCCCCATGTCCTGACTTCTAGCTTACCATGCCTGCCGCCTTTGAAGACTGCACTACTGCTTACACTAGTTAGGCAATGGCTAATAGCATAGGGGAACCCTCCCCTGTTTGAGTCAATCATGGAATGGACAGTAGTTATCAGTAGGACTTGGAGAATCACAGAATAATGACTTGCTGAGTAAATGGGGGAAGGCTACTGTTCTCTAAGGTGTTTATCACTTTGGCTCCAGCACCAGCTCTTTCTCTATATAGTCTCTTGCTTTTGCTACTTCAATGCTGAGGTTCTCTCCTAAAGAACTGCCAAAATGAGAGCTCTCTACCTTCCTAGGATAGCTGATCTTCATGCAGCCCTTGAAATGAGCTGTGCTTACCCTCTCATGAGTTACCTGCCTTTTAGTTAGTCTTTTCCAAACCTACCTAATGTCCAGAATATTCGATAGGGGCAAAGTCCCAAGTCCTAGCCAGGTTTACCATACTATTGTCTCTCCGTTCTGTTCGGGGGCTCTATTTGTCTATTAAGACTTTGAACCACTGTAAGCTACCTCACTCTGAACAGTCAGCCAGGGAGGAGGCTGCTGTTGTCTGCTGTAGGTGGAAAAAGAGACACAGAGAGTGTGTATTTGTACAGTTATGTGATTTACCCCCTCACAAAACCACTAGTTTATAAGCTGAGTAGGAGCATGAGATGGAGTCTTGTTCACCATGCCTAACACATCTAGCTATCTCAGGGTCTCAGCAGAATACTAGAGCCTAAGATTGTCTGCACAAATTGTCCCTAGTGAAGAGACAGACAGTTTTTATCTCTGTCCTAAGAGTCCTTGGCTACAGTAGGATCAAAAAGGAAGCTTCTTCCAGGTTCCCTTTCTGTTGCATACCCAAAGAGTATCAGAAGTCAGTGCAAGCAAAGGGGAAGATGAGCCTTGACTTTAGTGCAACTCAGATCACTCTGAAGACAGACTCCTACCTCTTCTACTCTCCCTTCAAACCTCCAGATGGAACATCAGGGAGCCACTCAGTCTCATATCCATCCCCTATCAACTCCTTCCTAGGGCTAAGGAACCAGCCAGGACATTGTGGTCCCTCTGGATCACTCTCCAAGTCCATATCAGAAGCTGTAGCAGCCCAGGATTGAGGGTGGAGGAAGGTGTGCATGCAAGGATCTTGTGCTCTTGAGTTGGAGGCTTGAAGTGGAGGGATGAATGAGGTGTCTGCGTGTTCAGGTCTGGTCCAGCCACTCTGCCTTCTTAGGGGCCTTGCAGGTGTGGACATCCACAGTGTTTCTGCACTCTTTGCACCGCACAGCACAGCACCAGTGGAATTTGCACTCACACTGGGTGACACGGGTGACTCGAGTTGTGTCATACCCTCGGCCACAACACATGATTTCGCAGCCATCTGTTCCTTTAGATGTCTTGCTGCAGACACGGCCTGCGGTACCTAGGGAACCTGCATTGAGGAAGAGAGGTGAGAGCCAAGTTACTTTTGCTTTAGCCTTATACTCTTAACAAGCCATAAAGAATCTCTCTTTCTGAAAATGTATCCACTAACCAAAATGATTATTCATTGCTCTCTGACCCAGTTCATTTGTTTCCACCATTAAAGCTGATTTCACCTTGTGAACGTAAGAACTGTGTGCCTGGGTAAGGTTCTCCAATTTTGTGGGGGTTGTGATGTCATATTATCTGGATTTAAATTCTAATTGCACCACTTCATAGCTGTAGTAATTTGGCAAGTTAATGAATGTGTTTGGGCCTCAGTTTCTATATATGGAAGTATATATAAAATAACATTTAGCATGCCTATAACACCATCATGCAAAATACAGAGGCGGGGGGGGGGGGGGGTGTCACTTAAGTTTTAGGCTCGCCTGGGATATGTAGTGAGTTTGAGGCCAAACTGGAATGCATAGCAAGATCCTGTCTCAGGGAAACAAAGCAACTCATCATCTAATGTAATAGTTTATTATGGGGCATTTATCATTACTGTCCAACATAGGTGGGCTGGAGGCATATCTCTTTCAGAAGGGAATCTTGAAGAGGAGGATAGCTTTCTCCTTGCATAGGGAATGCTCAGGACCTCATCCCAATAGATGTCAGCACAAACGATCCTGTTAACCCTTTCTCCAGAAATGGGAAAGTGATTGGTCTGAGACTTCAAGAAAGAAAATGAATCAGCTAACTACTTCAACAGCAATAGTCTCCATATTCTACTAGGATATGGGAAGAAAATGCAGAACTTTTATCTTTGTTTTTGAGCTGACTGGTTTAAAATCTATGTTTTAGAGCTAGGAGTATGTTTCAGTGGTGAGTGCTAGTGACAACAATAAAAACACAGTGTGCATATCTTATAATACACACAGAACAGCAACATGAGTGAATGTCAAAATAAGTTATATACGGTAGAAGTAGATGCTCAATTTTCTCTTTTAAAATACATATTTATGTATGTATGTATGTTATGGGGACTCATGGGCACAGCTTACATGCAGAATTCAGAGGAAAACTTGCGGGAGTTGGTTCTCTCTTTCTATATTATGGCTCTTGGGGGGGCATCAAACTCAAGTTAACAGATTTGTAGAAGCACTTTACCAGCTGAATCATCTTTCCAGCCCTCAGTTTTACTTTTTAAGATTTATTTATTTGTGTGTGTGTGTGTGTGTGTGTGTGTGTGTGTGTGTATCTTTGTATGTGTGTATGCACACTTGTGTGTGAATGTCCTCATAAGCCATAGGAGGGCATCAGTCCCTAGGAGCTGGAATTATAGCCTGTTCTAAGAAGCCTAATGTGGGTTCTGGGAACTGAACTGAGGACTCTGGAAGAGAGGTTAGCACTCTTAACCACTGAGCCATCTCTCCAGCCCAACAACAGGAATAAGTAATCCAAATGTTAGCAAACTACTGCTCGAATGTGGGCTGACTAGGTCTACTGCATATGTTATTCTAAGTCCAAGGGTAAACACCAAAATCTTTTTCTATAGTCTGGAGCTATGCTGTCCAGTGTAGCTATTGACTGCACATGCTCTCTTAAATTCAGTGAATTAAAATGAGCTAAATTAAAATGTTTCACTTTTGAACTGGACTCTGTAGTAGTCTGCCACACATGTTCGTGGTTTTAGTTTCTGTAGTTTGCTGCCCAATATCAACTGTAGTTCCAAAAGTATTAAATGGAAAATCTAAAGATGAATTATTAAAACATGTGTTTTATCACACTGTACTATTAAAATTGTCCTATTTGTGACTCAGTAATAGAGCCCTTGCCCAGCATATTGCAAGATCAGTAGCACCACCAAAACATGGATCTATCATCTTATTTTTTGTTCTTGTCATTCATCACGTGTCAAGCCTAATTTACAAATTAAACTTTACCACAGGTATATGTGTTTGAGAAGAAGCATCCCCTAATCTTGGAGCACATCCCCCATAGATAGAAGGCACTTATGTAATTCACATGCTCAATTATCACATGAGGCTTGTTGCCTCTGCACTGGAGACATTAGCAATGGAGACTCGATCATTGTAGGAAGCTTAGTGGGATGGTACTGCTGTAGAGGGAATACTTGGTTCCATACTGCTTATATTTGGATTCTTTGGGTTTATGGGACCTAATTTTATTCCTTTGAGAAAAATTAATATGCATATGACTTGCCCTCCCTCCTAACTCCAAAAGTCCTTCTCCAAAGGTACATTTTAGAGATGATAAAACAGTTCTATACTTCAGGTGCTGTGGAATTATTCCCAGGCATCCAGAGATGTCTGAGTTAAGCCACATGGAAAAATGAACTCATGACAGTAAATCACTAGGAGAGTCCAGAGGGCTTCCCCAACCTCCTTACTTCTAGCTCTCTATAAAGTACATATAAACCTTCCAATATCCAGGCGGAACACCATCCCTCTCTGTGGGCTGAAGTGCTCTGAGCCACTTGACTCTAGAAACGAAGAGAGTGAAAACAAACAGAACTGAAGCCAGCCAAGGTGTGGAGCTCCGTTCTACCAAATCTGACTTGTGAATCTCCAGCAAAGAGCCTGGGAGCTCAGGGACAGGGACTGGCCTGGTTTAACCTATCCAGACCAGAAATGATGAGCCAAGATGGCAGCTTCCATTCTCTCACAGAAAACACCTCATCACTTTGCAATTCCCAAGACCCCCTTCCCATCACACATATGTAGAAAAACAGCCACTTTCTGCTTGTTATCAAGCACTTGCTGCTCCAGCAGCCTTTGCAGAGGTCACCTCCTGTCTCTCTCGCTCTTTTGGAATGTGCAGCGGCAGCACATCAAGAAGCAGCTTGCTCCCCCATGTTCAAACAAACCTTCCTGGACTTTGCTGGCCATCTTGCCTTTATTCATTTGTTTGCCTGTCTTGTTTTTGAGATAGGGTTTCTCTGTACTGGTGGCTGTCCTAGAACTAGCTCTGTAGACCAGGCTGGTCTCGAACTCAGAGATCTGCCCGCCTCTGCCTCCCGAGTGCTGGGATTAAATGTGTATGCCATTATTACCCAGCTAGTCATCTTTCTTTGTAGTTCCATTTGCTTACTGTATCGCTTTGTTTGTTTGTTTGTTTGTTTACTTTGGTAGTAGCGGGTCAAACCCAGGGCCTTGCACATACAAAGCACATGCTATATCAGCTGAGCTCCATCCCCAGCTCCATCTTATTTCATAGTTAGACTGCAAAAAGCCAAAGGCTTAGTGCTACATCTGATACATCTGTGTAGCTTGCATCTAGCTCAGAACTGAAAACAGGTGGCTCATTTAAATGTTCTCTGAGTAGTACCTACTGCATCTCAGACACTGGGGATATAGTAGAGTGACATATGACCCTATTTGTGCAGCCTTGGGCCTGGCAGCCTGAGGCACAAACCACCTATTTTCATGTAAGGAGCTGACTGACTCCTTAGCCTTCCTTAACTCCTGCAAACTGGACAGACCTGGATTAAGCAGAAGTGCTTACAGTAATCATCAGGCTCCATGTATTTCTCTGCCTGCTTCTTTCTCACCTGCAGCCTTGTCCAAGACACAGTAGTCAGGAGAGTTGTCAAAGTAGACAAGATCAGTCCGGGTGGCATGGCGATAGCCTTGGCGGGCTGCTGTGAAGTTGGCACCATCCTGGGTGGCAGTTACCTGCACGGCCCCATCATACCTCCGTCTCAGGTAGTCACCAGTGCGGCGGAAGTCTGACAGCGCTCTCCAGCAGGTGCGTAGAGTACAGGAGCCACTCACACCATGACACTTACATTCCAGCTTCAGAAATCGCCGCACAGCCTAGGGGAGAGGGGAAGCAGGTGAAGACATTGCTTAGTCATCCCTAGGGTTAAAGCAGGAGTGCACTGAGCTCTGCTGGCCCAGATCCGCTAGTGGTTCTCTGCCAGATCCCACCCATTCATCCTGACTGTGTCAGAGAATCTCTTCTAGGAAATCTTCCTGGACCAACAGTGCTTTGCTCTTCATGACTGCCAGCTGGATTGTCAAACTCCTGATTACAGCCTACACATCCTTTTAAAGAGCCAAGTGTCATGCCTTTTGCTTTTATAGCATATCATTTCTCAGCACAGTATATAGCAGATGCTCAAATACCAGTGAATAGCCTAAAGCAATACCCAAAGGTCTTAAGGAAGTTTTTTTCTCTTTAAAACAAAGACAAAAACAAAAACTACTTTTGGGGCAATGAACTGATACCTAGGAAAGCAACTTGCCATACTATCCTGGCAACTTGAATTTGAGATCCCCAGAACCCATATATAAGTGGAAGGTGAGAGCTAGTTCTACAAAGTTCTCTGATCTCCAAACATGCACCGTGCCATTCATGCCTACCCATATACATCATGCACACACACATACAATAATAATAATAAATTAAAATTCAAGAAATTTAAAGCTACTTTGGAGTTTGGGAGATGACTCAGCATGTAAGAACACTTACTGCCCCATTAGGACCTTGGTTTAAATCTTTACAACCCATGTAAAAAGCTAGGCATGGTAGCACATGGGGCACCTGTGATCCCAGTAATGGGGACTGGGGGACAGAAACAGGAGGATTAGAGATAGGAAGATTGCTGGGACTTGAGTTCCAGGTTCAGTGAGAGACCCTGTCTCAAGAGAATAAGGTAGACAGTGACAGAGCAGGACATCTAACATCCTCTAGCCTCTGTGAGAAAGCACAGACATGTACATGCATGTATACACATGTGTACATACAAGCACAGACAAATCAAAAAAAATTTTTTTTCAAGATAGAGTTTCTCTGTAGCTTTGGAGCCTGTCCTGGAACTCACTTTGTAGACCAGACTCACAGAGAACCTCCTGCCTCTGTATCCAGAGTGGTGGGATTAAAGGTGTGTGTATCACCAATGCCTGGCTGGCTGACAAAAAAAAATTTTAAAAATTTAAAATTTACTTTTTAGTTCAGCATGGTGGCACACATTTATAATACCAGCACTTAGGAGATTGAGGTGGAGTAGTGCCACAAATTTCAGATCAGCCTAGGCTATAGGCAGGGTGAAATCTTGTCTCAAACAAAACAAAACAAAACAAAACAAAACAAAACAAAACAAAAAAAAAACAAGGTGGGACATGGTGGTACACACTTTTAATCCCAGTACTAAGAAAGCAGAAGCAGGTAGATCTGTGTGAGTTCAAGGCCAGCCTGGTGTACATATCAAATTCCAAGCCAGCCAAAGCTACATAGACTCTATCTCAACAACAAAGAAGCAGCCCCTGCCCCACCAAAAAAGAAAACAAAAAGGAAAGAAACAGAAAAGGGAAAAAGAAGGGAGAGGAAGGGATGAGAGGGGAAGAAAAAAAGGGGGAAGAGAAAAAAGAACGTTACTTTCCAGTCTAATGAAAACCTGGTTGAACCTATGCATTCCCAGGCTTCCTTGCATTCTGTGGCAAAATGTTAGGTATTTTGGAAGTGATCTAGAAGCCATCAACTCTTCCACCTGTGAATTCAGTCTGTGGTCACACTAACTGGTTTATACCAGAGAATATGAATGAACATACCCAGATGTGAGTACTGACCGTGCGACCGCAGCGGTTGTTATGTAAGTTCATGAGGGCCCGGGCATCCTTAAGCCTCTTCTCTTTGGCATCCACAAAAGCCTTGGCAAAGCGGACACCGTAGTGGATGTTGTCACTACAGCCACCCCAATCAAAGTCCCCTCGTTGGTCATGGTGCCGACCACGGGTATATGGGTCACAGCTGCACACACTCAATTCACCCTGGCTGCAGGCCCGAGTGATAGCATGGACCACTCCTGCTGATGAGATGGCATATACAAATGCTGCCTCCCGACTACCTACATAGAGAGAGGCAGAGACATATTACAGGAACAGTCGATGTCTTCCACTACACACACACACACACACACACACACACACACACACACACTTTTGGGTGTTTTTCACAGTGCCTTATTCAATGGTCCAGGCCTGGAACTTGTTATGTAACCCAGCTTTGAACTTGAGATTTTCATTTCTCAGCCTCCCTAGTGCTAGCTAGCACTGCAGGAGTAAACCACATGCCCAACTCTGTCCATCCCCTTCTTCAATCCACACAATTTCAGAAGTTTCCTTAGCAAGGTGTCCTTCCCTTCTAAGAGCATTCCTCAGAGAAGTCAGCCTCTCCGGCCAGCTCTCACTGTCCCTCTCCTTTGTACATCTGACCTCTTTGGACTGGCCTCTACTCTATTTCCTGTTTTCCCTACATCAGTCTCTCTCTCTCTCTCTCTCTCTCTCTCTCTCTCTCTCTCTCTCTCTCTCTCTCTCTCACACACACACACACACACAGAAATTGAGAGTCAGTGCAAACGCATGCACTAGTCCTGATACAGGGCCACCTGCCTTGGTCAACATTCCAGGGTTTTCAGGCCCCCTCTGCTGGACAGTTCCCCTGCAATGTTGACCCCTGCCTAGGGTCAGCCTATTGAAACACACTAAGTTTAGCCTGCTCTGGTCCTCTCCTTGCCCTTGGGACCTATGTTCATTATCCCTGGTTTTCCTGTACCTTCAGAATCCTGCCTAATTTCTTTTCCCTACCTTTGCTGAACAGCTCTGCTAAACACTTTTGCCACTATCTCTTGAAATATTTACATATCACCTTTCTGTTTATGTCTTGTTCCCATTACTATAATGTTGGGGTTGTTAGGGTGACTGGTGGTAGGAAGCAGAGGACTTGGTCTTAGTCCTTAGTCATACAGTTCATGGATGCCTGCCTGACTTGGGTATGTGGAGGCCAGAGAAAAGCAGGGAGAAAGATGGAAGTATGAGGGAATACCTACCTTGACCCACCATGTCAAAGCACTTAGGTTGGGAGGGGTCCAGTCTTACAAATCTAGGGTAATGAGCAGCTGTTCCTATCTCCCAAGTTTGTCTAAATTGTTCCTTAGATTTTGAGGTAGTATGTAGGAAAATGAAGGGGATCATGCCTACCCTTCTAACTCACCACCCCAAACAAAGGAAGGAAAGGGAGTGGGAAGTTTGGGAGAGAACCCTACTTCTAAGCATGACACGGCCAAAGACAGTGTGGTCCCGGTCCAGTGTGGTGCAGTTCCAGCGGTGATGGCGAAACTGATGCTGACACTCTCGGATCCATTCCCGGGCACCTTCACCCACTGAGCGCATGATGTCTGGGTAGCGCTGGCACAGCTGCCGCTGCCGGCTCACTAAACCGGGGATGTTGTCACAGATCACTCGGGCTCCCAGTGCCCCAATGTACCTGTAAAGCAGAGGTGAACTTGTCATAGCATCCCAAAAGGGGGCAGGCCAATAAAGAGGGGAGTTATTTGCTATCTAGACCTTAAAGAGATTCCTTCCCTTCCCAAGACATTCTCTGGGGCTGATGGATAGAACTGTTACCCACAATCTCTTGGGGGGGGTAAGCTACACAACTGCAGAAAGAGTCATTGAATGGTCTCCCACCATTACTAGTTCCCTAGCCAAAGGCTAAAGTAACACACACTTCTAGAACACAAGTCAGGCATGTGTCATATACACAGAAGCTGTGGGCATGTCATACAAACCCACTGCCTGTTTATTTAATAAACATTAAGATCCTCGCAGAAAAATAAACTAACAAAATGAGATTCTGAGACAACACTCTTACATACACATGAACGACTCGAGTGGCTAGTCTAAGACAGCTTGGCCACAGCAGGATGGAGAGAGGAGAGGGCTGGAGAAGGCATGATGGGTAGTTATGAGTAATGTTTGCAGTTTTGGACTGTGTGGCTAAAAAAATTCCTCACTTCCAATCCCAAGGCTATAGAACAAGGCACCATCTTTTACCTCCTCCTCATTCCCTTTACTTCCATGCCCTAGAGCTTTTCTTAACCCATGAAGCTTTTAAAATAACCTTCCCCAACCTATAAGGCATAATGCCCAGGAAGGACCTCCATGGACTTCATGGACAAAGCCATTTGTATCCGGAAGCCTGAACAGGACAAAGTAGTAAGAATTCAGTGGGCAGGATGGCACACGCCTTTAATCCCAGCACTCAGGAGACAGAGACAGGCAGATCTTGCTGAGTTCCAAGACAACCTAGCCTACATGGAGTTCTAGGCCAGCCAGGACTACATAGTGAGAACCTGTCTCTTTAAATAAACAAACAAACAAACAACATGACAGAATCTCTGGTCTGAACAATTTACATGGTCAAGCGAAATAACCACTGAAGGATAGGGGGGCTACCAACATCATTCAGAACTGCTCAAGGCAATATTTCCTTTCAACTGATCTTATCCCCTGGACTCTACCATGTCCTCAAGAGATCCTGGAGACAAAGCAGGAGCATATCACCTTCCCCCTGACCCCCCCACCCCCCACCAACCGCAAGAAGTTCCCAGAGAAATGAGACCCATTCCCTCCCTTCCTGTGACTCGGCTTCTCTCCCTTTCAGTCCCATCCCCCATTTCCCAGCGCACCCTCCACACAGTGCTTTCCTTGGTCTTTTCAGCACATTCTATTCTCTTGTGCTGACACTGAAATGGAATTCCACTCTTTCCTGTTGTGAACAGGTGGGAGCTGTAGCAATCAGTTGCTACTGCAAACAGAAAAACTTCAGGTTTTCTGAATGAGCCAGTGGTTTGGGAATGTCCCCACAGTGGGCCTAGAAGTGAGTGAGGAGAAGGGAAGGCAGCCAATAGGGGAGGGGCAAACCGACCATCCCAGAGCCTTACCCCCACCATATATCCCCACAGCCAGCCATCACCCACAGACTAGATCACTACTAGTGACAGGGACTCAGGCAAACACAAGGAGGGTTGACGCTTGCCTCTTCGGGAACTCAGCAGGGCTGATGAGCCCCATCTGTCCACAGGGAAGGCTGAGAGGGCTGTCCCTCCAAGAACAAATCCCATGGAGTCAGCATCCCCAGCACTGTCCATCAGGGCAGCAGCTTCCAGGAACAAACAAAATAAACACCCCAGGCTGGGCCAGGCCGGAAAGGCCTGCCTGACGCACAGCTTTGAGTTCCACCCACTGCCCTGGTGCTTTGTTTGGAGTATTGAAACCATCGGAGTTGGAGCTTGTCCCTGTCTCACCACCGGTCTGCTTCCCTAGCTCAGCCCCAGATTACTGATCTAGGCAATGGGTGTTTGTTTTTTTATCTGGAGCTTGGAGGAAGGAGGTTGGTTGGGAATGGGAGACCAATAATCCAGCTCTCAAAGACAGTCTGGAGTGGGGCAAGCCAAACTCTGGCAAAAGGACCTTCTTGTGGTCTGACTTTAATCCATTCTGCACTAGACCACATTGATCCTTTGTATTACATCCTCGATGAGCATGGGAACATCTGTTCAGTATCTACATTGGGAAATAATTAGGCTTTCCTACTACCCTGCTTACTTCCTGAGTAACTGCTTCAAGACCCTGCATGGGACTGGCCTGCTGTCTGGTTCTTGGAGCCTTGTAGCCAAGTGTGGGAACTGCCAATAGTACTGAGCCTGAAGCTGAACCCATTGCCCTCAGCTCAACATATGCTTGCACAATGCCTACCAATGTCACCAAGCTCAGCTGTTAGGGACACAAAGACTTCATGGCATCCCTCAGCTCATTGTCTGGGGGAGGATGCCTCAGTCCTGACTTCCTTTCCCCTTTCAGAAATGAATTCTTCACTTCCTTCCCAGCCTCTGCCCCAGAGTGCTCTCTTGACCTGCTTTTGACCAATTCTTTCCCTTGACAAAGTCACTCAGATCCTACACTAGCCCCTTGCTTCTTGGGATTTGTAAGTGCCTAGACTGCCTCCAGGTCAACTGAATCACAATCTGCATGTCAGTATCCCCAGTATGAAGAAAAGCCTCTGGCACATAGTAGGTACTCAGTAGCTATTGAATAAACACATGCTTGCTCTGTTATCCCCAGCTTCTGTCTCCCTCTGGCCAGCTACCAACTCTGTTAGATTCTTTGTCAACACTGCCGATCCTTTTTCAGACATTCTATGTTTCTGTCTATTTAATAGAGCCAGGGATCTCCAGCCCTTCCTTTTGTATCTATCCACTAATGTAAGTATTAGAACTTAGCTGGGAGTGGTGATTCATAACTTTAATCTCAGCACTCAGAAGGCAGAGGCTGGCAGATCTCTGAGTTTGAAGCCAGCCTGGTTCTGTATAGAGTTCCAGGGCAGCCACGGATACATAGTGAGTCGTTAAACAACAGCAAACCATCAAGATGATGCCACAGGATGTGGGCCAGGGTAATCTCTACATTGTGGGTTCAGGAATATTGATGGTAATCCCACTCTGTGAAGGGGCATTTGGGGAGAAACCATGATGAAGAAAGCCTGCTGACTTCAAACTCAAGGGGCTTTTGTAGTTGGTTGTTTTTTTGTTTTGTTTTGTTTTGTTTTGTTTTTTGAGACAGTCTCACTATAGGCAGTCTCACTATATGTCCTCAAAGTTTTGGTTCCCCTGCCTCAGCCTCCCAAGTAGTGGTGTTACAGGAGTGTGCCATCATATACAGACAAAATTCATTTTTTTATTTTAGGAGAAAGAGAGGCACACAATGTTTGATTAGAAATAAAACCATATAACTCCAAATTGGTATAAAATTGAGCATTTTTTTTTCTTATTTATGACATAGGGTCTCACTTTGTAGTCCTGGCTAACCTAAAACTTGCTATATAGATTAGGCAGGCCTAGAACTCACCAATACCCAAGGCTGCCTCTGCCTCTCAAGTGCTGGGATTAAAGGTGTGTGCCACCGTACCCAGCAAGTTTGTTTTGTTTTGCTTTCCTTCCTCTTTTCTCTCTCAGTCTCTTCATTGGTGAAACAGGGATTATGACAGTACCTACAACAGGTTTATCCTGGAGATTAAAGATGACAAGGTGGTTGGCCATGGAGCCTGGATCGTAGGAAAGACTCAGTACAGGGTATGTGTTTACAATAATGGCAATTCTAATATAACCCTACTCTATGCTCTCTCTTTATGAGTCCAACAATATGCCCAGCTTTTGTGAGTCTCCATTTATCCACATTTCTTGCCATAGACTAAGAAGAAACTATTTGTGTCTTCTTCAAGTTAAGGAAGAGACAGGAGTTATTGGAGAGGAAGGGGAAGAATCCTGGGATGTGAAGATCAGACTGGTGGTCATAGGGAGGGCCCTGTGCTCCTCCGATGTAAAACACAGACATCCATCTCCTCGAGGGATTGCACAAACTAGCCTTGCTAGGTTTGAGATCATTAGCCTGGAGGCAGACCTGCCTTCAGAATTCAGGTTTCCTCCTACAAGCGGTGACTACTGAGACAGACACCTATGGCTGTAGCTGTGACAAAGTGAGGGTGTTGAGATGGAAATGAGCTCTGTACCCACACTCATCCTGGCCCTGAGGCTGTCTTCATGGACATAAGAACCACTCGATCCCTCTGTCACCTGCCTCCCTACCTAGCTGTCCCATGTAGTAGCTTTTGCAGCATCTTTAATATGAACCACTCTAGGTGGGAAGGAGACAGAAAATGGGACAGGGAGTTCTAATCAAGTAGTCAAGGGCTCCAGGTGAGTCTTTAGGAACCACTACCAGGATGTGGAGATGTCCAGAGTGCCACTTCCTCATCCACAGATCACCAAGACTGTCTCAAACTGCTGAAAAGCAATCAAATGTTTCAAAAAGCCAATTACCATGTGGACCAGATGAAGGTGGGCACTGGGTACTTTGTGCTTCCATGCTTTCTCCACAGAGACCCTGAAGATGTAAGTCCTCAGCCCAACAGTGCCCTAAAGGTAAAGGGGGCTTTTGATCTGGCTCTGGTCATTGAAATGCTCCCCCTCTTCCTTCTTTCTCTTTCCCTTTCTAAAGGAATGTTTCAAGCCAGATGTAAGATATAGGCCTCTCTGCCTCCCCATCTGAACCCCCCTCCTTGCCTTCCCCAACACTGCAGAGATAAAAAAGATCCAAAAGAAAGATTTTTTTCTTTAACAGGAAAACAGAAGTGGGGGTGGGGATGGAGAGAGCAGCATCTTGAAATGATAGGAATCTGCAGCCCAAGCTGGCTTGCCCCTCAGCCAGCTACCCCTCACCCTTCCAGCCCAGATTCCTAGTCAAGAGGAGAAAAGCCACAGGGTGCAAGAGAAGAGTCCTCACTTAGAGAGGGGATGGAGGTGTGGGGGTGCTGGCTGCAGGGGAGGGGCAGAGCAAGGGGGAAGGGGGCACTGCATGTTAAAGAAGGGCGCTAGCCCAGCTCAAGAAGCCAGTTTGACTGAAGGGGTGAAGAGGGAAAATGAGGGGAGTGAATCTTCTTTGCCCTTTTTGGAAAGACAGTGTCACTACAGGACCAGGGAAGTTCTGGGACTGGGTGGGAAATTCTACAAAGAACACAGCCTGGCTTCCAGTGGATCCTGGACACCTTTTGCCCCATCTGCCTTTTAGAAGTGTCTGAAGACTAAAAGGCCTACAAGAGATCTGAAGAGAGGATCTCAGAACTCTTGAGATTCCAGAAGTTTCTGGGGCTTGGTGGGGAGAGGTGGGAGGTTAGGTCATCTGGGGCAGGAAAGCAAAAAAGGACATCAGTGTTCAAAATTACACCCTCAAAGCAGAGGCTGATGACAAATGCCTGGGTTATGCAACCCCAAGTGTTTAATTTGTTTCAATTGTGGGAATTAAGGGGAGGGGGGTAGTTTGTGCCTCAATTTCACTTCTAAGCCTTGCTGTGGATACTACTGCCTCATTGTGTGGCCTACACTAGCAGAGGAATGTGGGTCCCAGCCAGCTGCCCCCTACTCCACATCCCCTGGGGAGGCCTTAGGTGGTGGAAGACTGCGGAATAGCCACTGCAGGATATGGACAGGCGGCTGATTCCTCCAACTGAGATTTTGATAGGGGGTTGAGTAGAAATACAGGGGGGCACGATGTAGCAGTCTAGAGGACTTCAACCACCAGTTACATCGCTCTAGATGCTCAGCATTCTTCTCTCCAGCGCCTCATTCTCTCCAAACCCTCACCAGCCACTGCAGACTTCTGGGACTGTCTTGCCTGGATCATCTCTAATTCCACCCGGGGAACTACCTGGTGCTTGAGCAGCCAGTGCCTGGAGCACTACACTCCCTGCGCCTAACCCCCCTGAGAGCCACACTCACCACCAAGATGTGTCTACACGGGCTGGCAGAGTCAGCAGCAACAGCAGCAAGAGGCAGGCAAGACCCAGGCGGGCAGAAGCCGGGGACACGTCGGGGGCCGCGGGTCTGGGTGCGGGGACCAGGACGCGGGCACGCCGATGGGCGAGCTGCGCGGCTTCCTCTGCACCCCGCGGCCTCAGCATAGCTCCGCGCAGACTCCCGCCGCGCAGCGCTTAGGGTCGTGGACGGGCACTGTCTGAGCTTCCTCAGGCGTCTCCTAGCTCACTCCTCAGGGTGGCCATGGGGACTATGGGAGACTGGGGACCGCGGGACACGTGGAGTCCGGGAGCCGGGCGCAGAGTTCCTAAGAGCTCCCGAACTGCAGGGCCAGGAGACCGACGAGAGCTGAGCGGGGTGTAGGCGGCTCGGGTGCGGTGTCAGTGGCTCCGGGGCGCGGAGTGCGGCGGGGGCCAGAGCGCACGGACAGCCCCTGCGGCCGCAGCTCTCATTGGACGGGGCGGGGCGGGGCCGGGGACACGCGCGGCCTTCAGCACAGCTCCGCCCGCGCCAGCCGGGGTGCTCCGAGGCGCCCTAGGTGTGGCGGCCACCTCCTCCCCTCGGCTTTACCGAGCGCGCCACCGGGCCGCGCCCTCACCTGCTCTGGCCACCCGCGACGGGGCTCTTCTCTGCTTGCAGCCCCTGTCCCTACCGACGCCACGCCACGCCACCGGGTCCTAGAGCCCTTCACTCAGCAACACGGACCGCAGGGCTTGGTAGCAAGGCGCACCCAATGCGGGGGTGTGTAGGGGGGTCAGCTGCGGACATTCCCGGCCCCCAAACCTACGGTGAAATTGGAGGTAAACGCAGATGCGCTTTCCTCCGGTCTTCCTATTCATTCTTGGGCTTCTGGGAAACTGCTAGACACCCTGCCCCCAGGAGTTGCCAGACAGTGGGGCTCCCTTGGCCACGCTGCCTTCAGGGGCGCCGCGGGCCGGGGACTCCCTCATCAAGGGCTCATCGCCCCCGCTTCTTCCATCCACTACGCTGACGCCATCCTTTGGTCTTGCACGTCGTTGAGACCCAGCTTCTATCCACCTAGGTGCGCATTCCCCAGCTCAGGATCGTGCAGCTGCCCATGAGACACACCTGCCGGCAGGATGCAGCGGCCCGTGCCCTGACGGCTGGCCGGGGCTCGGCCAAGCTCGGTCTCTCCCAGTATCTCCGTCCCCCACCCCCTCGGGCGGAGCTGCGACTAGGAAAGAATCAGAAACAGCTGGGCGGCTTTCCCGCACCAGAGGCCGGGGTGGGGGTCCTGCGGAGAGAGTGGAAGCCCTGGTGCCTTCTCTCCCCCTCCCTCTCCACCCTTCCTCCTTTCTGCTGCTCGCTGGTCCTCCCTCAGTCCCGCAGAGCCCGGGGGTGGGTGTAAGAAGTTGGGAAGAAGTGGGGTGGTGGTGTGGGCTGAAAGTGACTCCTAGCTCCCTTTCTATCACCCCTGCCCCCACCTCACAAGGCGCTCGCACTTCCCTGGGAGGTGGAGGTAGGAAGAAGCCCTATGGGGCAGAATGATTCTTACTGAAACATAAAAATTCTTGAAAGCCCTGAACCTTTCCGTGAAGGCTTCCTCGGGGATCTCTCCTAACCCCCCCCCCCCCCGTCAGCCTCAGTTTCTCCTGCCTAGCCTCCCATGCCCAGGTGTCTTTCGTGCCTCTCATGATTTTATCTAAACTATAAAGTCCTGATGTAAACATCATGTTGGTGACTGCCCACCCCCCCCTTAACCCCAAACTCACTGTCAGTCCTTGTTTGGTTGGGGGTGTTAGATGCCAGAGTGCGAAGGACAGGGCACAGCTGGCTGCAGACATCTCAGAGACAGAGAAGAGAGAAAAGTTCAGAGGGCATTCGCCCTGTCTCCCCACAACTCAGTCTTTTGCCTGAAGTTTCTGCGGCAAGAGGCCAATTGATACACATAAATTCCACAAATATCATTGTCTTTCCTCTGCTAGGGTTGTGCTGAGCTCGGAGAACGCACACACAAATACACATCAATAAAGCATTTCTGCCTTCATGGAGCTTACATTTTACTGAGCAAGACAGATAATAAACTTTAGAAATGAAACATAACGGAATGTTTCAAAGTGGCAAGTGCGGAGGCCGGGGTAACAGGGCAAGGTAAAAAGGGCCTCATCATAGTGATAGTAAAAAGAGAAAGTGAGAAGGCAGGGAATGAGCTGGGCAGGTTGTGGTGTAGGGCACTGCAAGAAGGAAAGAGTCCATAGACAACCCCAGCAGGAGCACACGGGCCATCAAAGGGGTCAGGCAGAGGGAGCAGAGTGCACTAGAGGAAGTGTGGAGTTCAGATAAGTAGATGGTGGGTGATCTAAGGCCGGGGGTGGGGGGAGGGGTGCCCACCATCATTGGGCCTGTGGGTGTAAGTGGGGCTGGACTGCCTTTGGATGGGATAGTGACAAGGGTGATTTTGGAGAGCATATAGAGCCATCATCCAGCCATGTCCTTTTCCTCCCCTTCTCTCATTCCTGTAGTCTTCCCTTTCGCCTGCTACGTCTTTAGTAAGCAACAGACTCTAAGGCCCGTTTCCCTGTGAGGGGCAGGTAAGGGGCTGTGAGTCTACGCTCTTTCCTGGCTCAAGCCCTTTCTTTGGACCACTCTTACCTCCTTCTTCCCAGCCCAGCCCCACCCCTTTGCAGGGCCTAAGTCTTCCAGCTTGGATGCCTCTCCCAGACTCCCCTGTGTGTTTAAACCTGGGTGTGACTCTGGCCCTGGGCTTATTTGTAAGTATGAGCCCGGGTTGTGGGATGGGAGCTGGAGATGATCACATCTAACTTTGGGTGGACTCACCCACATGGGCCCCAGATTCACTTCTGAGGCCCCTTCCTTGGCTTCAGCTACCATCATAGCTGAGTGGGACCAAGTCTTGGCAAGAAACAGATGCTCAGCTATTAAAGTATATTTCTGATATGAGCCCCCACCCCAAAACACCAGCAGCTCCAAGACAGGAGGGAGGGGACAAGACTCGTCACAGCTCACAGGCCAACCTCTGCCCTAGAGTAGGAAACCCAGGATGGAACTTTATTCCTTCCATTCCTCCTCCCCCTCTACCCCCCTCTACCCGACCCAATCCCCAGATCCCCAGGCTGCAGGAGCCAGCTGACCGCAAGAGCACTCAACCACTTAACTAGAGGACAAATGTGGGGCCAGAGAAGAGGTTTTCTGGGATCTGCCACTTCGGAGCTTCAAATCTCAAAATAAACGTCTAGCCTCGAGGACCTAGACACTGTTGGAGAACTCAGCTCCTCACGCAAGAGCCTGCTGCGGGGCTTCCAGAAAGAGGGTCAAGGCTGGAGACTCAGCCTTACTCCTCTAGTTTATTCCCCACCCCCCACCCCTGGGAGCCTGCAGGAGAAGTCTCTGATTTGAGAGTCAGACACTGGTCTGGGGGCCCTGCATTGTGTCAAGTCAAACTTAGCAAGCACTTGCTCTGTGTCTACCAGTGATGACATCATCCTAAAGGGCACAGGAGGAGAAGGCCTTAGGTGGTATCTAAGCTCTGTTTGGGTTCAAGGCTATATGCTGCAGATATAATGAGCAATAGCAGTAGTAGAGACCCAAGGAATTCCAGACTGCCCCCTCCCACCCCATCCCTTAGCACACACGTACACACAATGCCAAATTCCTTGGGATCTTCTGCAGACAGCTTCCAAGTCATCTCTCTACGTAGCAATGGCACTGTAGCCTCCTCTCCTTTCCAAAATGAGTATCTGAAGGGGAGATTCTGCTGTCAGCTTTGATCGCTCACTTTACTCTCTGATCTCTACTGAGGCCACTTAGGGTTAAGATCCCTCGTTTACTTCGTACTAAGCTTTGTGTGGCCGAATGACTTTACATTGTTAACTGGCCTTTAGATGGGAGTGGAGATGAGCTAAGGGGAGTTGGGGTGTGGGTGAACAGCTCTGGTTCCACCCTGGCTTATCTTCCAGAAAGCCCCTTCCCCTGGGTTGGCGATGACCTTCTCTTTCCTGGTGGGTGGGAGGTGGTGTAGATGGTAATGAGCAGAGAGAGAAAGGCCAAGAAGGGGCTGGGGGTGGGTTGGATGAAAGTCAAGGAATTCCTGAGCTTGCTACTTACATAAGGGGCCCCCAGATGCCTTTCCTGAGATTTCTTTGCAGACAAGGGCAGGTCTCATTTTAACTGAAGCCGGGTTCACACCAGCCCCAGTTGCCCCGCCTCCTACCAGGCTATAGGACCCACCGTGCAGGTATCTGGGAACAAAAGAGGGGTCCGAGAAGAAGAGCCCAAGGACTTTAAAGGGAGAGGCTGTGAGGATCTAGGCTCGTTGTACAGTTTGCTGGCCTCTGTTTGGTATTTATGAGCTTCCAGGCAAGATCGAGTCTTAAAGAGACTAAGCCAATCAGGCTTTGGGGGGGGGCACAGGAGGAAACAAGGAACACCCAGCCCCAAATCAGGGGTCTGGTGGCACAGCATCCCTTTCCTCCCAGTTAGAAAGTGGCTAAGCAGAGCAAACATGTCCCCAGAAGACCAAGGAGGGAGGAAATTAAGGGAGAAGGGACAGCAGGAAAGGAGGACAAGGGAAACGAGACCTTGGGGGTAGGCTGTGTGGTCTGGAGTCTTTTAGCACTTGAGCTGGAATGAAACTGGAACCAGGCAGTGGGAGGGCTGAGGGCCACCCTGGGCAGGTGGCCCAGGCTCTGTGAGAGGACGTGGCCATGCTGCTAGGACCCTGGGTGGCCACTGACCAGCCTCTCATCAAAGGAAGGTTCCCAGTTTGCCTCCAACCCCTTTCCCAGTGTGCCTTTACCGTGTAAGCTAAGTACTGAGCTCTCTTTTTCACTATCTGTCTGTTCTGGTTCCCAGGGTGATGTGGATGTTAGATTTGCTCCCTGTGAGTCAAAATCCTCAGAGCTACTGTCACCGTCCTCACATCGCTGTCCTCAGTTTTCGTGCTGTCTTCCCGTCTGTTTGTCTATCTTTTCTTTCTTCCTCTTCTCTCCTCCTTCTCTTCTTCCTTCTTTTTTTTTTTTTTTTTTTTTTTTTTGAGGCGGGGTTTCTCTGTGTAGTAGCAGCTCCAGCAGTCGTGGAACTCGCTTTGTAGACCAGGGTGGCCTTGAACTCACAGAGATCCTCCTGCCTCAGCTTCCCAAGTTCTGGGACTAAAAGCATGGGCCACCATGCCTGGTGTGTCTGTCTTTCTTTCTGTTCATATATTTGTCTGTCTCTTTTTCTCAGCCCTGTCACTTGGCTATCCCTCTGCGTCTGTCTGTAGGTCGGTCATCTCCCTCTCTCTTCCTCATCTTTAAAAATGTCTTTTAAAAATCAACCAACCAACCATGGCGGTGGTGGCGCACGCCTTTAATCCCAGCACTCGGGAGGCAGAGGCAAGTAGATCTCTGTAAATTCAAGGCCAGCCTGGTCTACAGAGCTAGTTCCAGGGCAGCTAGTGCTATTACACAGAGAAACCCTGTCTTAGAAAAACAAAAAAAAAAAAAAAAAACAAAGAAAACCCAATCGAGCAAACAAAGAAACATAACTCTGTGGCTTTTTAAATCTTTTGGGGGCCTGTCTACCTGCCTCAGTACTTTCTGTGACATGTGACTTTTTTTCCTCTTTCATCTACCCTCTGTTCCTCTTCAGCAACAGAAAATCAAAAAACACTTTACAAGTTTTCAAGTCATTGCCCGGAGTCAGTTTCTCCACTGGTGGGGCACGTAGTGTGGATGGAGAGCTAGTTCCCCGTGTGCAGTTTCCTCCCTCTGTCGTTAGGCCTTCTTTCTTGTAGCATACCCCATCCTGTTAAGCTCCAAGGCCTCTGCCTCTCTGCTTCCTAAATTTGACCCTGGAGCCTGGACTCTAGTGTTTTAGGGACGCCAGAGGGGAGTCGTCTACAGCAGGGCCCTCAAAGAAAGATTCCTCGCTTCTCCACTCCCTTAAACACCAGTGTAGACAGGGTCCCTTTCTGGGGCCATGTCTGGGATACAAACCAGATTAGGTCATCTTTCTAATCCTCTTTGTGCTGGGGCCTCTGCCAGGCAGGGACACCCACAGTGCAGTGTGTGTGTGTGTGTGTGTGTGTGTGTGTGTGTGTGTGTGTGTAAATTCTTGTAGAGGCAGGGCATACAAGGTTCTCTCCGTTGGTACCCTCTCCTGCCTATAAAGTCCAAATCGACCCCCACCCCACCCCCGACACACACACTGTGTGAAAAAACTAGCCTTCCACCTCCATTTCAATCTTGTTTGCAGCCTCTCCAGGACTGATGCTTTTCAGCCATCCCCCCTGATCCTGAAGAGCCCAGAATTCACCCCTCTGTAATTATCCCATGGCCTAACTGCAGTCATCTTAGAAAGACTTGTCAATCCCTTCCTGAAAATCCCAAAACTTCCAGAAGAACGAAGGGAACTTGAAGGAGGGGCGGGGGAAATCAGGCTGGCCTTCGGCTTTGCACTCCAAATTGGAAGACTCCAGCCAGTCCCTGAAGTTTCCTTGGAGAGATCTCTCTGGGCTGATAAGATCAAAGCATTCCCTCTGCCAAATCGTTACCTTATTTTCGAGGCAATTACAGAACTTATTGTATCAATTAGCTAGGTCTCCAGCTGCAGCTTTTTATCGCTGGCTTTTGGTGTGCTGGCAAAGGGTTTGCCCAGCCCAGAAAGCCGGCCGGAGAGACAAAAGGGTGGGGTCTGGGCCACGAGCGTCCCGCTGCTGTCTGGCTGGATGGGCGGCGAAGGGCAGGAGGGCGCAAAGGGGAGTGGAACCCGCCGACCTCTCTGGCTGCGATTGCTCTGTGTTGGGCGCCACACAGCGCGGACGTGGCTCAGAGAGACGCTTCAGCCCCTGGGGTGAGGCAGGCCGCCGAGACCCGGACTAGAAGGGGACAGTGTTGAGCGAGCTCACACGCCCAGACCTTCGCTACGTGCGGCCGGCTGGATTGCACCCCGTGGGGAGGGCGCCCCGCCGTGGCATTTTCTGGAAGGACAAGGCCGAACTTCGTTTTAGGGATCCCTGGGATTCAGATAGGGGTGGATTTGGAGAAGTGTTCTCAAGAGTGTGAGAGTGTGGTGCCCAGGGATTTCGCCAGGACAGGAAAACAGCCCCTTCTTGTAAAACCAAACGCACCTGGAGCCACATTGGGTGAGGGATCTCTGTAGGTTCTCAGATTTTTTTTGGTCTTAGAAACACAAATATTACAAGAACCTTTGTTTATGTGGGTTACATTTGCCCATGTTAGATTAGCATGGACACAGGGGCCAACTGATAAAGCTCCTGATGGATGACACTAGACCACGAGCAACAAAATAGAAAGTTCTGAATGGTAAGTAACACAAAGAATAAAACAACAAATAATAAATCAATAAATAAACAAATGGGGAAAGGACAGATCTCCCACGGAGAAAGACTTGCAAATAATTTATGTATACACTGCACCTCAACGACAGGGTCTATAATTCTAATCCTTAAATCTGGGCAGTGCGTTCTGAGATCTTTCCAAAGAATACAACCCTGCTAAGAAGTGTGGAGAGGAAAGGGGGTTTTACCACTAAAGAAACTTAACAAATACATCGGCGCGAGTATCAGGCTCACTGTTACTAAGGGCGATAGTTTTTGTCCCTGTGATAAAAATAGCACTTGTCACAACAGAGCAACAGGACCACATTTGTTGCTGGAAAATGGTAACATGGCTCAGTGACTTGGAAAGGCAGTTTAAAAACTTCATAGTTAAAGTTATATACCCTACCATGCAATCAAGCCTTTGCACTCATTGGGTCGTCCACACAAAAACGTTCACACAGATGTTGATAGCCGCTGCCTCTGTAACTGCCAATATCCGGAAGCAACAAGCATTCGATTCAGAGATGAATGGATAACAAGGGCTGTGCATGTGGAGAACGGAATGTTTTTCAGTGATAAAAGAAAATGAGCTATGAACAGACATGGAGGAGCCTCCAATGTATGTATATTACTAGCAGAAAAAAAGGGTCAGAAGGGCTGCGATTCCAACTGTGCAGTTGCAAAAGGCAAAACTACAGAACCAAGAGCATCAGGACTTCCTCCTCTGTGGCCTCGTCCATAATCCTAGTGTCATGAGAAATCATGGGGAAAATAGCAGACAAATTCCACTCGAGGATTTTTTTTTTTTTTTTTTTTTTTTTTGAGACAGGTTCTTGCTGTGCGGTCTAGGCTGGCCTTGAATTCTCAGCCCTTCTGCCTCAGCCCAACACATGCTGGGGTTACTGGTGTGCAACATTACACCCCGCTGAAAACACATTCTTCTTCCTTTTGCAATATGCTGGGGATAGTATTTCCAGAATGGAGCCTGGAAAAGAATGAGGAAGTTGGGAGGAAATAAAGGAAATCTATTTATGGAAACATTCTTTTTTATTTATTTGAAATTAGCAAGTTGGTAAGATTGCTCCATAGGAAATGTGTTTGCCACCAACCCATGCGGTAGAAGGAGAGAAGCGGCTCTCAAAAGTCGTTCTTTGACTGTCAGAAGCCTACAGTGACACACATGTGTGCAATGGATAGAGAGATGATAGATAGATAGATAGATAGATAGATAGATAGATAGAAAGGAAAGAAAAACAAAAGTAGCAATAATAAACCTGGCTTGAAGCTAGGTGTGTGGTGCATGCCTTTAATTCCAGCACTCTGGAGGCAGAGCCAAGTGGGTCACTGAGTTCAAAGACAGTCTGGCCTACATAGTGAGTTCCAGGACAGCTAGGGCACTTCAGAGAGACTTGTCTCAAAAATAAAATAAAATAAACCTGGTTTGATGTTATTTTCCTATGATCCTAGCACGTAAGAGGTAGAAGTGGGAGGGTCAGGTATTCACCTTCAGCTACATAGTGGTCCTGAGTCCAGCCTGGGTTACATGACACCCTGCGTCAACAAATAAACAAAAAGTGAGATGCTGGTGGCCATGCCTTTAAACCCAGCACTCAGGAGGCAGAGGCAGGAGGATCTCAATGAGTTCGAGGCCAGCCTGGCCTACAAAGCAAGTTCCAGGACAGCCAGAACTGTTACACAGAGAAACCCTGTCTCAAAAAACAAAACAAAAAGTTAGCAATAATAAACTCATTGATATTATTATCCTATTGTTATAGGATGTTATCCTATTGAAAAATAAATATAATGTCCAAAACAAGAATAAGTTATTGTTATTCAATTTTGTAGTTGCCATACTTTCCCAGTTGTGCAAACATCATAATATACTATTCTCCTATTGATGAATGTCTAGGTTTACCATTGATATTGCATAATATGTCTTTGGGAAAATAATTTAATATATCTAGAAATGAATCTGCTAGGTCCAAGGGCATGCATATGCTAAATTTTGCTACCTATCACAAAGGGATTCTTTGAAACGATTTTACCACTTTGCACTTTTAATTAGCCTACATGTCCATCACTATTGAATGGATAATGAATATTACCCATTCAGCTGTAAAAAGCAATTTTGGGGTCACAGCAGAACTGAGCACATACATGAATATTAGAAGCTGGGATCAGAAGATGAAGAAGAAAGAGAAAAAAGGGAGAAGCAGCTAGGGCCAACATATGAGAGGACATGAGACACTTGCTTTCTGAGCCTGGAGAATCTTACTTAATGTGCTTTCTCCTGTTCTACACATTTTCCTGAAGTGTTCAGTTTTCTTTACTGCAGATATTGATGGAGAGGGTAAGGCAACCACGAAAAATTCATACACTTTAAAATGAAGACCTACTTTCAACTACTTTCCCACTCTAGGAAAGTCAAATTAAATCTTTTCCTTGCTTTTTGCAAAAGAGAGAGAATTCATTTATTCATTTTGTTTCTAGAGAGCAAAACCAAATGTCAAGGAACCTTCTGTTCGCACCCAGGGTTGTGTGTATTGGTTGGTGGTCTTGTTCCCTGCGATCAGGCTCTACATCAGTTTTACAGTATAAATACTTGTACTGCCTTAATGATAAGGAGGCACTTAGTGGACTCCTTAACGTTCCATTTGCTAATGATTAATGTGCTGTTTGGGCTGACCAGTCTTCCATGCATGTAGCTTGACAACTGAGCACAGTCAGGCATTTGTATTAAAAATTTTAAAAATGGGGAAACAAAGTCAATGACTATTGGGGTCAACTTGTTGATATATACTGTCGATAGCTGCTTTCTTGAAAACAAACATGTTTAAAATGCGTTCACCTCGGAGTGGTGTGCAGAAAAAGGAGGGAAGGATAAAGGAGTGTGTCGGTTGAGTGATGTGTGCATTGGATCACAGTGAAATGAACATCAGGCAGTCACCAGTCACATAATAAGAAATTTCCATCAAGGGAGCATCTTTAGACTTGATTTTTAACACCTTTCCAACCATCACTCGGAGCTGGCAGAAGAGGCTGTGCCTGTGGACTTCAGCAGAGCCATCACCGCTGCTTCTCAAGAAATCACATCCACTCCAAGTTGTAAATGCTAATCTTTCCCCCCAATAAAAAGACCATTAACTTAAAAAAAATCATGGTTTAAACCATCGAGGGCTGCCACTGCAGAGCTTGGTCCAGCCACAACCTCTGCCCAGCCAACGCTGTAGCTGCAGGCACTTCTGAGTCTAATAAAGTGCAGGGGGCACTGGCCTGTGGGAGGGGAGAAGAAAGACTCATGATCCAAGAAGTCTCTACATCCACTGGAAGGCAGAACAAAAACTCACTCCCTCTCTCTCTCTCTCTCCCTCTCCTCCACATTTTATCTGTCTTGGTGGTGGGATCAAACCCAGTGTCTTCAACATGCTAGACAAGCATCTTACCATTGAGCTACACCCTCAACCTTACACTATTAGTTTTTAATTTTTTAAAGATGTTTTTTGAGACAGGGTTTCTCTGTGTAGCCCTAGCTGTTCTGGAACTCACTGTGTACACCAGGCAGGCTTGGAACTCACAGAGATCTGCCTTTGCCTCCCAAGTGCTCGGATTAAAGCTGTGTGTCACTGTGCTGGTTTTTAATTTTGAAAAAAAATTATTTTTGTTTTAATTTGTATATGGATTTAATTTGTATGTATGTGGATGTGTGTGCCTGTCTTAGATCCATTGGAGCTGGAATTATAGGCAGCTGCCAGCTGATGGCAGACATGGGTGCTAGGAACTGAACTCTGGTCGTCTGGGAGAGCAGTATGTGCTTTTAATTGCTGGGCTCTCTTCTCTCCAGCCCTCAGTCTTTAACCTTTATTAATTATTTTATGTGTATGAATGTTCTGCTTGCATGCATGTACATGTGGGTAGCATGCATGTGTCTGGTGCCCATGGAGGACAGAGGAGGATGTGGGATCCCCTAGAGGAGGATGTGGGATCCCCTGGAACTAGAGTTCCGGACAATTGTGAGCTGCTGGGGATGCTGGATATCAGACCCAGGTCCTCTGTAAGAGCAGTATATGATTTTAACCACTGAGTCATATTTCCAGGTCTCCCAAGGACCCGGATGTTGTCCTTTCACCATGTGGATTCGGGGATTGAACTCAGATTGGCAGCCTTAGCAGCAGTCTGCCTTTATTTACTGCACCACTGACTACCCCAATGACTGGTTTTTATATGGTGATTTTTGTAACCAGTCCTCAGCATAATGGGCAACATGGACAGCATCATAATTTCTCACTTAAAAATAGATGACAGAAGCAGGGCATTGGTGGCATACACCTTTAATCCCAGCACTTGGGAGGCAGAGGCAGGTGGATCTCTGTAAGTTTGAGGCCAGCCTGATCGATAGAGCTAGTTCCAGGACAGGCTCTAAAGCAATACAGAGAAAACCTGTCTCAAAATCCAAAAAAAAAAAAAAAAAAAAAAAAAAAAAAGATGACAGAGCTGGGTGGTGGTGGCACACACCTTTAATCCCAGCATCCAAATGCAGATAGATTTTTTTTTCTTTGAGTCATCATCTCTCTGTCTAATTCACTCACACACACACACAAACATAAAGACTTATTAATTGTGAAAACTTGGCCTTTAGTTTAGGCTTGTCCCACTAGCTCTTATAACTGAAGTTAACCTATTTCTATTCATCTACATGTTGCCATGTACCTCTTCTCCTGCATGTCTTGTTCCCTCTGAGTCTGGCTGATGACTCCCAGAGGTCTCCCTGTCCAAAAGTCTCTGCTACACCTCCTGCCTCACTATTGTCCATTGAGCTTTTTATTAAAACACTCACAGTGACATATCTTTACACAGTGTAATCAAATATCTTGAAACACTCGGGAAGCAGAAGCAGAGGGATCTCGTGAGTTCAAGGCCAGCCTGATCTACACCGTGAGTTCCAAGGATATAGGATGTCCTTCTGTAGGCAGAGAATAAGTGTTGCTTTTATTGGTTGATGAATAAAGCTGTTTTGGCCAATGGCTTAGCAGAGTAAAGCCAGGTAGGAAATCCAAATATAGATGAGAGGGAGTACCACGTAGGGTCAAAGAGATGCCATATAGCTACAGGGGAGGCAAGATACCAGGGTATCACCTGTAAGTCACAGCCACATGGTGACACACAGATTAGCAGAAATGGGCTAATTATATAAGAGAGAGAGCTAGCCAGTAATAAGCCTAAGCCATTGACCAAACAATTATAAATATATACTAAGTATCTGGGTCTTTTCTTTCTTCTTTTCTTTTTCTTTTGTTTGTTTTGTTTTTGTTGTTGTTTTTGGCTTTTCCAGACAGGGTTTCTCTGTACTGTTTTGGAGCCAGTCCTGGAACTCACTCTGTAGACCAGGCTGGCCTTGAACTCACAGAGATTCAGAGATTCGCCTGCCTCTGCCTCCCAAGTGCTGGGACTAAAAGTGTGTGCCCCCAACACCCAGCCTATGGGTGTTATCTTATAAGTGGATTTGAGGACCCAGTAGACAGAGAAAAACTGGTCCGGGGAACTGGGCAGAATGCATAAAAGTGTTCAACTACATTCCAAGACAGCCAAAGCTACCTGTCTGGGCTGGAGAGGTAGCTCAGAGGTTAAAAGCACTGGCTACTCTTCCAGAGGTCCTGACTTCGATTTCCAGCAACCACATAGTGGCTCACAACCATCTATAATGGAAACTAATGTCCTCTTCTGGCATACAGGCATAAAAGCAGACAGAGCATCATACCTAAAATGTGTGTGTGTGGGTAAATTAAAAAACTTTACAGTCAAAAAGAAGAGAAACCCTGTCTCAAAAAAAATCAAATAAATTAATTAATAAATAGCATGACAGAAAAAAAAATGTGGTCAGGATGTACTGTAAAACAAAACAAAACAAAACAACCAGGACAGAGCCACAGTAACAAAAACGTGTTACCATAAAAACAGGCACACAGACCATTGTAATCAAATAGTAGATCTGACTAAGACCCAGAAAAATTCATGGCAAAATTGTCAAAGACAGTTAAAGAAGCCTCTTTTACAAAAGTGTTGCTAAGAAAAGTGGATACTCACATATAGAGGCTGAAACTAGATTTCTGTAATTCACACTGTAAAACAAACTAAAAGTGGACCAAAGACATTAATATAAAACACGAAGCTTTGAAACCTGTAGAGGAAAATGTGGGGAGGCACTTCAAGATCTAGGCAATGACTTTGAACATCACACCAACAGCTCGGGAAATCAGAGCAGAAGTTGACTTATGGAACTGTATCAGATTAAAAAGCCTCAGAAAGCACAGGAAAAAAAAAAAAAAAAAAAAAAAAAAAAAGACAATCTCTAGAATGAAGGAAATGCCTACAGAATGGGAATCTGCTACATATTTAGTTCACAGTGGATTAATACCTAGGGTAGAGTTAATGAGATGCTCAGTAGGTAAAAGTACTTGCAAGACAGGTGACCTCAGTTTGACCTCTGGAACAGTGGAAGAAAGAACTCATCCCCAAAGATGTCCTCTGATCTCCACATGTGCAACACGACACTTATGCACCTGCTTTCATGCATGCACATTCGTGCACACACTCACACACACATGCATGTGCATATACACACATAATAAATAAACAAATAAAAAGGCGTTTTTTCCCTTTAAATCAAGCATAGAACCAGGTGTTTGTGTTGCAGTGCCTTTAATCCCAGCACCTGGGAGGCAGAAATAGGAGGATCCCTGAGTTTGGAGCCAGCCTTGTCTAAAGAATAAATTCTAGGACAGCCAGAGCCACACCTGTCTCAAAAAACCAAAAACAAACGAATGAAAGAACAAAGCACACGTAAAGAGCTCAGAAAAGCTAAACAACAAAAGAGCAAGTAAGGAGGCCCCTGGCGTCCCCTCTTGTTCTCTCCTTCCTCGCCTCTCCTATTTATCCTCTCTGCCTGCCAGCCCCGCCCATCCTTGCTCCTGCCTCGCTATTGGCCGTTCAGCTCTTTATTAGGACCACCAGGTGTTTCAGACAGGCACAGTAACTCAGCTTCACAGAGTTAAACAAATGCAGCATAAGCAGAAGGCACACGCCTGAAAACAATGCTCTTCCAAACACCTCCATGCTCACCGCTATTGTGGCCAGACTTGATTCACATCTCACCAGCCACGATGGGACTCTTCACTCACACACACCTTGCATCCTTGCTGACATTTGTTGTCTGTTTTCTTCTTTTTTAAAAAAATCTTTTAGATTTATTTTATGTGCTCGAGTGTTTTGACCACTTATGTGCCTGTCTTTATGAGTATGTTGTGGGACATTTTAAGTAGCGATTGATGTTGGAGGGCTCAGCCCACTGTGAGTAATGCCACCCCTGAGCAGATGGTCCTGGGTTGTCTAAATAACAAACAAAAACAACAAGCTGAGCAAACTATGGAGAGCAAACCAGTATCCAACATTACTCTATGCTTCCTGCCTCTGTTCCTGTTTGTCTCTGCCCCGACTTCTCTCATTGATAGATTGTTACCTGGAAATGTAAAACAAAAACAGAAAACCCTTTTCCCTCTTTGTGTTGCCTTTGGTCAGTGTTTAACACAGCAACAGGTACGGGGGGGGGGGGAGAAGAGAAATACATTTTTTTCTCTCTCTCGTGTGTGTATGTATGTATGTATGTATGTATGGTGTGTGTGCTCCTATATGTGTTTGAGTATGCAGGGAGAGGCCAAAGGGCAGTGTCCAGTGTCTTCCTCAATTTCTGTCTATCTTATTTTTGTTTTTAAACTTTTTATTTTGTGTGTATTTTGCCTGCATGAATATGTGTGCCTGATACTTGAGCAGGTCAAAAGAAAGTATTGGATCCCCTGGAACTAGAGTGTATGTGGCTGCTGGGACCTGAACCTGGGTCCTCTGAAAGAGCATCAAGTGCTCTTAGCTGCTGAGCTGTCTCTCCAGCTTTCATCATAGTTTTTGAGACAGTCTGTGAGAGAACCTGGAACTCATCTATTCTAGTCATCAAGAGGATTTACCATGCAGGCTGGAGAGATGGCTCAGAGGTTGAGTTCATATGCTCTTGCAGAGGACCTGAGTTCAGTTCCCAGCATGCACGATGTCTGACTCACAACTACCTGTAACTCCTCTGGAGGATCTGACACCCGTGTGGACCCCGAGGCTCCTTTAAACACAGTCACATGCATATATCCACTAAACCTCAGACTTACAATGCTTGCCACCAAACCCCAGACTCACTCAGCTCCTGTCTTCTCTTGCCTTATATTCCTTTCTAGTGCTAGGATTAAAAGCTTGGGATTCCAAATAATGAGAGCACTCTTATGTGAGCTCTGTTTCTCTTTTAGACTAGATCAGTTTCGTGTGGCTCAGGATGGCCTTGAACTAAGAGAAATCCCTCTGCCTCTGTCTCCCGAGTGTACCACCACTGCCTGGCCTCTATGGCTGTGGCTAGCTTTGTTCTCTGATCTTCAGGCAAGCTTAATTTGTTAGATCATAAACAAGATGTCACCAAGGGCTTATTTCGTCTAACAACTCTGAAGTCAAACTTTGTCACAAGGAAAGACTGGGCAAGGATCTGGAGGCTGGAGCTGAAGTGGGTACCACCAAAGATTGCTGCTTACTGGAGTGCTCAGCCTGTTTTCTTACACAGCTCAGGACCACCTGCCCATTAGTGGCCTGGGCCCTCACACATTAATCACCATTAATCAAGAAAATGCTCCACAGGCTAATCTGGAGCCATTTTCTTAACTGAAGCTCCTCTTTCCAGCTAACTTTAGTTTGTGTCAAGCTGGAAAAAAATCCAAACAAAACAAAAAAACACAAGAAAAACTCCTCCCACCAACAAAACAAAACCTCGGGATATATATGATTTATATTTGTATTTCCTGTTCATTAATTGATGGACCTCCAGGCTGACTCCATACCCTAGCTATTGTGAGTAGAACATCATGGATGTGTAAGTGTCTCTGTGGTAGGATACAGGCTGCTTGGATGTATGCCCAGGAACACAATTGGTAGTTCTATTTTTAGCATTTTGAGACACCTCCACAAGGATTTCCATGGCACTTATACCAGTTCACATTCCCACAAACAGCGAGTAAAGATTCCCCCTTTCTCCAGTTCCTTGCCAGCCTTTGTTGTCACATTGATAGGCATTCTGATTGGGGTGAAACAGAATCTCAAAGTAGTTTTAGTTGGCATTTCCTTGCTGGCTAAGGATGTTGAACCACTTTTAAAACTTTTATTGGTCATTTGTATTTTTTTTTTTTTTTGGAGAATTTGTTCTTCAATCGGGGATTGCAATCTTTAGGTTTTAAAAACATTATTTGTATGTTTCTGTGTGCATGAGAGTATATTGGCACACACTTGTGTGCATTTGGGAAGGCCAGAAGGGGGCGCTGGGTGTCCTCCTCTGTTACTCTCTGCCTATTCTTTTGAGGCAGGCTCTCTCCCTGATCCTAGGGCTCATGTCTCAGGTAGGCTGGGAGCCACCAAGCCCTAGGGGTTCCCCTATTTCTGCCCCCTGTGAACTAGTTACAGGCATTTGTGGGGGTGCCTGGCTTATTATGTGGATATCATGATAGCAGAGCAAGGGCTCTTAACTGCCAAGTCTCTTTTCTAGCTCTTTTACTTTGCTGTTTCAGTTCAGGGTATGTTCTACACATCAGTCCTGTGACGGCTGTATAGTTGGCAAAGATCATCCCCTATTCTCTAGCCTATGTCCCTTAACGACTTCATGAGGTCTTATTTGTTGACTGTTGGCCTTATTTCCAGAGTTACTGACTGGGTCCTATTCAGAGAGTTAGCATGCCTCTTTGAGTGTTTTTTTCTACTTTGCTTTAAGTTTCTGAGTTTTAGGTCTTATGTGCTGTTTTATTGGGCAAAGTGAAAGGTAAGGCTCTAGTTTGACTTCTATGTATACATATCCAGTTTCCCCAGCACCTGTTAAAGATGCTGTCTTTCTTTGGTATGTGTTTGTCAAAACTCAAGCAGCTGTAGCTGTGTGGGTGAATATCAGGGCTTTCCATCTATGTGTGTTTTTGTGCCACTGTCATGACATTTTTGTTTGTTTGGTTTTTGTGTTTTCAAGACAAGGTTCCTCTGTGTAGCCCTGTCTGTCATGGAACTACAGTGATCATCCTGCCTCTGCCTCCCAAGTGCTGGGATTAAAGGTCTGCACCACCACCACCACCCAGCTCTTTTCTGCTTTTTGAGAAAAGGTTTTACTGTGTAGCCCTCGATGGCCTGGAACTTGCTTTGTAAACCAGGTGTGGGTTATCATGCTTATAGTCTAAGTAATACCATATTTTATGTAACATCACATTTTATATTTGTTTCATCTACCACCAGTATCTAAAAGCCCGAAAGCATGTAAATTATTCTTCCAAGTGCCAAGTACCAGTGCCTGGTACCTAGTAGCAACTGAGGCATGGATAGCTATATGGATGGATGTGTGTGTGTGTGCACACACGTGTGTGTGTGTGTGTGTGTGTGCGCGCGCACACGCGTGTGCGTGTGTTCCTTCCAGGCTCGTGAACACTGAGCATGGTGTCTCACGCTTGTAATCCCAGCTCTTGGGAGGTGAAACTGAAGGCATGCCTGTAATCCTAGTTTGTATTCCCACATTTGGAAGGCTGCCGCGGGAGGGTGCTATGTGTTTGAGTCCAGTTTGGGCTGCAGAGTGAGAGCTAGTCCCCAAAGAAATGAACATAAGTAAACAGAGTTGGGGGTTCAGTGGTAGAGCAATGGTAATGGTTCAACCCCAGGCACCAGAAACAAAGTAAAATAAGACAAAACTGTCACTTTCATTAAGAGTTCTGTGTTAACACAGCCCTTTGAGGCATCATGCAGTATGTGATTAATTAATAAATGCCAATAGTCACCCTGACCCCTCTAGCAGTAACTGAGCATCTAAGGTGTTGATCACTATCCCAACACTTGGTGAGGGCTCACTCGTGCCAGGTTTCTTTGTGTGATAGCCTTGGCTTCCTGGAACTTCCTTTGTAGAACAAGCTGGCCTCAAACTCACAGACCTGCCTGCCTCCGCCTCCCAAATGCTGGGACTAAAGGTGTGCACCACCACATCCACCTAGTTTCAATTCTTTAACATGCTCCTTTAAAACACAAATCCAGCCAAGGCTCCTAATGTAGGCAGGCTTGTAATCAACCCAGTTACTTGGAAGACTAAGGCAGGAGGATCACAATTCAGAGTCTGTCTCAAATACAAAAGTATATAAATTGGCCTGGGATGTAGCTCACTGGTCCAGCGCTTACACTCACCAGGTAAGTGTGCAACCCTAGGTTTAATCCCCAGCACTGCAAAAACAAACATCAAAAATACAACAATCATGTAAGGTGGTTCTAATATTATCGCCTTTTTATCCTCCTTTTAATATTTATTTTATTTTAGGAACTGCTTCCTAGTGGGAGACTGGTCCCAAAGAGGCTGTTGAGCACAGGAAGACATACTGAAGGGCACCACCCTGCCTCCGGGAGGCTCTGATGTACTCTCCCCCCCCACCCCCAGCACGGGCACTCTGGGTGTTTGAAGTTGGTAGCTGCCATACCTCGTCCCAGAGAGGTTGCCTGCGTCGAAGTCGAAAACACCAGGGGGCGCAAGCAACCCAGCTTTTGGAGCAGGGTGAGGCTGCCAGCTTCGAGGCACCCGCCTGACATTTGAGCCTGTGTGTGTACGCGCGCGCGCGCGCGCGCGCGCGTCCGAAACAATGTCTCAAATCCAGATGAGCAAGCTCCTCCTCCCTGCCCTGCAACTCCGATGGACAAGAGCAGAGTAACTGCTGTGTGCTAGGCAGAAACCCCCCCAAGGAGAAGAGGGCAAGCTACCCCTACTCGTATCACACGATAAGCTAGCCCAGCCTGTCACTTACCAGGGTACCACAGAGAATGACAACGTTGTTACTCTTAATGTCTCTTGTGGTCCAAACTCCTTTTGTACTACTCCATCCATACAAACCAAGATCCCTCTCCCTTCTGTCTGCAAATTATTTGCCTTTTCTTAAATCTCTAAGCCAGTGGTTCTCAACCTTCCTAATGCTGCGAACCTTTAATACAGTTCTTCATGTTGTGGTGACCCCCAATCATACAATTATTTCTGTTACTATTTCATAACTGATGTTTTGCTACTGTTCTGAATTGTAAAGTTTTTGGAGATAGGTTTCCAAGGGGTCGAGACCCACAGTTGAGAACCACCGCTCTAAATCTTTTAATCCTGCACATCCAATGGGGATTTGCTGGTATGCTAGTATATGTCTATGACCTTAAATTGAAGGTCAGCCTGGGCTACATAGACAACCCCACCCCCCAACCTATCTGAGACATCTACTTCATCTTGCCCTGCATTACTTTGAGATGTCATTCGACTCATCCCATCACTAAAATGTAAATTGCAGCTCTTAGCACTTAATAACCATATGCTAAATGAGAGGCAGACACAAAATAGGGTGTGTGTGTTTCTAGATCCAGTTCAGGGCTACACAAGGGCCAGTAGCAACAAACAGTGGGCTTCATCTGTACTTATTTACTTTAGACAGTATCTTCCTAGGTAGCCCAGAGGGACCTCCGACTCAGGATTACAGACAGATGCTAGCTAGCAATACCAACTACTGGTTATGTAAATGAGGATTCACTAAGGTATCACTTTTGTTCTGTGTCCTGCTAGCTGGGATTACCGACTCCCAGAAAGCAAGAGTGAGGAATGTGGTGTGCTGTGGGTGCTGGGAGAAAGTGAGGAGGCCAGGGGCAGGGAGCAGAGCAGAGTTTTCCCATGGTGAGAATGAGGGAGGGAGAGATGCCAAGACCTGAGTTATAGCAGAAGGGAGCTGAGCCCTGAATGGGAGCCTTGTGTGTGGGCCTGTGCTGCTGACTCACCAGGCAGAGAAAAGCGAAAACATGCTAGGGATGAAGAAGGGGCCTGTGTGTGCCCTGCCACCACCTCCAAACCACCCTGCCACTCCAGTCAGGGGCTTCCTGAGGACACCAGCTACCCTGGAAGGCTGTGGTTGAGATGGGGCAGGAGAGAGGGAGATGGGAGGGAGCACACACCAGCGGTGAGATGGGGAGCTTCAGGAATACAAAGTGCTGTCTGAGGGGAGAGCTTCAGGCTTGAGTTCCGATGGACAAGGGGGGCCAGGAGGCGTCTCTCTTTAGGCCTTTGGTGTCCCTTACCCACAGGCAGGTGTGGCAAGTCACAGATGGAGCAGGGAGGGGACCGACGCTTGCTTGCAGTTTCTGTGGCTTCCTGGCTCTACCTGAGGAGCAAGCCTGCCTTGTATTTCCCAGGGCTGAGGGCAGGCAGGGAGGCCCAGGCTGGGAGCAGAGAGCATCACCATGCTTTTCATTTCTACCCTGTGCTGGCTGTCAAACCTGCTCAGGGACTCGAGGACAGGATTCCTGTGGCAATCAGGGTGGCGGGGCCGCCTGAGGCTGAGGCAGCCCTGGTAAGCAAGACCAAAGCAAGCACTGTGGAGAAGCCAGTGAGAGGACAGAGGGAGGTCACGTGACCTCTCTAGGGTTCATTCTCCTTCTTAATATAACAGATGTGCAGCAGAGGTTTCCTAGGTCTCTCCCATTAGATTCCATGTGAGCAGACAAACTGCCCTTGCCTTTCTCATTAAAATTCAGTTGTTTATTTTTTTTCCTGTGTCCTTTTCACAGCTGAAGAGTTTAAACGAAAAATAACCAGTAGATATAGTCTTTGGAATATGACCAACAGTCAGCTAATGTCCTACCGCCCCCCCCCCCATGCATTGCTGGTTTTGGTGCCAGGGATTGAATATCCCTGGGCTTTCTTAAGGCCGAGTGTGTTCTGTCTTTGAGCTTCAGCTCTTTGACCTGTTTGGAAATGATGGTGTGGCCAATGGAAGGAAGGCTGCCTTGAAAACCAAATGGATATGGGTTTGAATCCCAGCTGTAGGGCTATGGATGGAGCTCAGTAGTAACAACCACCTAGCGTATGTTGGCCCCTCGAACCACCCAAGCACAACACAACACATATCAAGCAATGGCTAGTCGTACTTCTCACCCAGGAGTGATGCCATCCCTATCCCCACCCCAAAGACCTTCACTTGCAGCTGTGACTTCCCATCTCAGCCTGGCTCTGCCTTAGGGCCTTTGGGCAGTTAATTTGTTTCTTAGTCACTGTATCTGTTAGGCAGGGTGATCACTTTCATTAGCTACATAGATTAAAGGAAGTAACATGTGTTGACTACTTGACAGACATTCTCAAAACTATGTTCCCTCTTTTATTGGGCTTAATCAGGACCAAAGGGGAGATTGTGGGTATGGCTAGAGATTTGCTGGTTGGAGGCTAATCACACCCAGGAAGCAGAAAGGGCAGGATGGATAGAGGGAGAAATTGAGTAGCTATGTAATGTACTAGGAAAGCCATAGCCAACCCTCATGTGTGGACAGTTGCACTATTTATTTATTGAATGTGTGCTAAGGATAGTGCCTTATAAATGCAAGGCAAAACATTTTACCACTAAGCTATACCCCCAATCCTCATGTACTTTTAAAGCTAGGATGACCCTTCTGAGTTCTCCCTATTTGGGACAAGGAGACAAATAGTAAACTTGAGGCAGCATGGGTGTGATTGCTTGGGATGCTGAAGCAGGGAGACTGCTAGTTTGAGTAGAGTATGCATGTACACAGAGCACACACACGTAGAAATCACTTGGGTATAGGAGAAATGACCTTGGTCATTTTGTTTTGTTTCCCTGCCCTAGTAAATGCAGCTCGTATGGGGGGGGGGGGCAACAGCAGAGCCAACATGCCCTGTACCTAAAGAAGGAGCACCTAGGCAGGCTCTCACCCATCATGTGTAGTAGAGCTCCAAGCTCAGCCTGTTAGACTAAGCAGGTGGCTCCCTAAAATAAGGGCTACCTTTAAAATTTCAAGGGGTTGCAGAGATAGCTCACCAGTTAAGATGCTTGCTACTCTTTCAGGGGACCTGAGTTTAGCACTCATAGAGATCCGCCTGCCTCTGCCTCCCAAGAGCTGGGATTAAAGGCGTGCACCACCACCGCCCAGCACAAAGCCCGTTTTTCTTTGCTGTGTTTTGCTTAGAGATTCAGAGAGTAAGAAGGGGAATGGGCAAAAAAGATCACTTCTGGTGACCTGTTTTGCAAAGCACAGCCCTTTCTCACCTTGCCTTTTGCACAATCCCTACAAGTCACATGACAGTGCTGTGGATTTGAGCCTCATTAAACCATGCCCAACCCTTGCAGAAATTACACACAGGTTCCGTCATTCTTCCTCAAGCAAGATGGGCTCTTGGGGCCTTGTGCCCACTATCTGCTCTCATCCTTCGGTGAAGGCAGGATGAAACCTAAATTACCCACGGGGAGATAGGCAGAACCCCAGGTAACTAACTGCTTTGGAGATAGGAGACTTTACCAGTCTTCTAGCAATCCCCTCCCCACAAGAACGCAGAGCTTTTGCTATGAGGACTGCACTAGAGGGAAGCACATCTACAGTACTTTCAGTAACTATATGCCTTTTATCTTTTCATTTTTAAAGGCAGATGATCGAACTATAGTCCAAACTGGCTTAGAACTCAAGATCCTCTTAGAGTCAAGTAAACTTTCGTGTCTGTTTCTTTCAGCTAAATTGAGAGTACCCTGAGGGCAGGTAGCAGGTTTAAACTTGTGTCTTTAATAGCTACTTTGGTTTCTGGCTCTCCCTGGATCCTTAAGAAACCTGTTGTTTGAGGGAATTAATTAAGGTCTTTGTTTTTGTTTCCTTTATCTGGAAGTCTCCAGGCTCTGGTTGAGTCTGATAAGACAGGAGAGTGGAGCCCAACAGGGTTTTTTGACCTTATTCACAGTTAGAGCCCTGTCCTGCCTGACTGAATTGGGCAGGGAGGCACTTGGGGACATGTCCGTTTCTTTTCTGATGATGGTGACATTTGGTTTTGCTGAGGCAGAATCTGCCATGTAGTTCACACATACTTTGTATTTGTGGCAATCCTCCGGTCCCAGCCAGGGTAACAGACCCACTACACCCTCATTCGGAAACACAGGTACTTTAGGAGAAAACCATTTTGATAAATACTACAAGTGGCTATTTTGGACTAGGTTCCTAAACCAGGTCCCAAGAGACCAGACTGGAAATCTAAACCACTCACACAGTAATTCACCATCAGGTTAACCTTAGCTGACCCCCAGAGACGCTGAGAGAGCAGCTCCAGCCTTGGTTTATCTGAACCGACTGAAGCTTTAGGCAGATCTGATTGTTTTGCCTTAGTCCCCCTTACGAGGAAAGAAACTTTGAAATGACATAACTTCCCGATCCTTTTAGCTTTGTAACCTCCACACATTTTTGCTTGGTTCACTCCAACAAGGTATTCTATTTTATGCTTGATTCTACAACCACAAATAGGGCCAATGAAGATCTCTAAGTTTTAATTTTGACTTTGAAGTTTTGGGGGCATGGCACTGGGAATCGGATTTAAGAGCTCACGCATGATCCGCATACTTCCTGCCACTGCGCTAGCTACATCCCCAGACTTTATGTTTTTTAAATAAAAGGTTTATTTTCTTTAGTTTATACGCATTGGCATTTTGCCTGCATTTATGTCTGTGTGAGGGTGTCAGGATGCCTGGAACTGAGGTTATAGACAGCTATGAGCTGCCACATGGGTCCTCTGGAAGAGCCGCCATGTTCTTAATTGCTGAGCATCTCTCAGTATCTTCCCCTCTACCCCTGCTTAAGACAGGGTCTCATTGTATGGCTCTGGTTGACCTGGAATTCACTATGTAGACCACCCCAGTCCCAGGCCTTTTGATTGAGTTAAACCCAAACTCCTGGGATCAAGCAAGCACTACAATAAGCAAGTTACTGAACTATTACAGATGCTGGCAGGAAAATAAAGAACCAGGACCAGAGTCTGGGATAAGTTCCCACAGCCATCAGCAGCAGTGCTCCGGAGCAATGGAAAAGTCGCCACCAGACCAGACCGGGGGCTGAGGGGATTTTAGAGTATTCTTTTCATTATAATTTTTTTTTTTTTTTGTGTGTGTAGAAATAGAGGACTCTTTTCGTGTGCGTGCATGTGTGTAATTGTGTATGGGTATCTTCAGAGGTCACTGGACCCCTAGGAACCGGGCTTACAGGAAGATCTAGACCTCCGTAGGAGCAGCAAGCACTTGTAACCATTTCTTTTTCCTACAAGTTCTCAAAAAGCCCAGGCTAGTCTCAATCTCCTTAAATGGCTGAGGTGACCTAGAAGCCTGGATCCTTCTACTTCCACACCGCAAGCGATGGGACTGGAGGTGTATGCCACCATGCACAAATATAGTACTTTTATAAAGAAAGTGTTTCCACCGACTGGCTGTTAAGAGGGTACAGATTATGTGTAGCAGGGACACTTTGTAGGCAGGCAGCTTACAGATGAAACTGTTGGTTCTGGACTGGTTCCAAAAGTCCACGCAGAACTGCCCTGGTGGTGAGCCATGAGACCTTAACATACCTTCAAAGATATGAAAGTTTTGAGGCCAGCCTGATCTACACAGCGAACTCCAGGTCAGCTAAGTCTGTGTAGTGAGACCCTGTTTTCAGCCCAAAGAGGTTTTTAAGATTCTTTTTATGTATATGAGGGTTTTGCCTGCATGTATGTACATATGCTTGCTTCTCCCTGCCCATCATGCTACTTGGTCATGACATTCAGCAAGTCTAAGTTTTTCACTAACAGGTTTGAAATCCTGTCTTTGTACAGACCTTGTCATTTAGCTCACTAGAGGTAACAAGCTCACAGGAGGCGCAGTTGAGCGGATGCGTGTCAGCACTGTCATGGGGCTTGGTACCCAGACAGGAACTCCTTACTCTCCTCACTGATATTCTGGCAAGACTTCCAGAAGCTAAGATGTCTCTTTACACCATGGGCAAACTTTAAGTTTCAAAAGAACAAGGGAGGGATATGAAGCATTACTTAACCAAAATGTGGTCTTCACACTACCCCAACAGTCATTCGTAGCAGGCTTCCAGGTTATATATAAGCATGGCAGGTTTGAGAAGTCCATCCCAGTCTGTTTCCCCCTTTCAGTAATGGTTTGTCCATTGATAGGAGAACAGATAGACCCCGGAAACTCTCAAAGTCTCTCAACTAGTTTGAATATTAAAATTTTAAAACTCCCATGCAACACTATTCATTGCCTGTCTCTGATCACTGTTTTGGAAATGTATCTCATTTCACCCCAAAGCTGTGAATGGTACCCAGAGCCTAGCGTGTGCTGGCAAACATGCCTCCACAATCCCACCCGTAGCCCAACCCCCCTATTCTAAAGTCAGCATCTCAAGACGATGGAAGTTGTGTTAAGGCCCACCTAAATTCCACCCCCCTCACACACACACACACACACACACACACAACACACACACACACACACACACACACACACACACACACACACACACACGGCAGCAGTCATGGGAAACTGGATATAGCTAGTGTTTGTTGAATGGATCACTAATGAGCTTACTTAAGATATGTAAACATCCACACTGTTTAACATCTTTTGTACATCAAAGGATTCTCAAGTACTTTTGTCTGGCTACAACTTACAATTGCAAACACAGAGCAGCAGCAAAGGCATGGACTAGTAAACTTTAAGCATTAGTCATTTGTGAAATGAGAGAGTAGAACAAGATCAGGCATTAAAGCTGGAATACATGAGTCACTGGTGGCTTTTGGTCTGGTTCCAGTGAAGCCATCAACCAAATTTTGCACATAGGCATATCTATCTTTCTGGGAATACAACATATAGTTTTCTAAGCTTTCTGAAAGGTTCCGAGCCCTAAAATGGTTGAAAAGTTGTTAGTAACTAACTGGTCTGGCAAGATATGCCCATGGGTACAATAGTGGCAAAAATACCATAGCAGTTTTAACTATTGCTTTCTGATTGATTTAAGGCCTGCCTCATAGGAAGAAATGCATGCAAGGTACCGTAAATCTGGCCAAGAACCCATGGCCTGGGAGCTCACAGGCTGAAGGGGTGAAATTCCCATTGTTTTGCTAAGTGGACAGAAGAGCAACCTGCTGTCTAATCTCGTATCTTTATACACAGATTAGTGCAGCTCAGTCTGTATTGGGGAAGTTTCTTTCTGTAGGGCTCAGTGGTTATCACAGCAATTCACAAGTGGTTAAAGTGCAGAGAATAAATCCAAGCAGAGAATTACCCACTAACAGAGCAAGTGTAGCATACCGTCTCACAAGGCTCAGGGGACATCACACAAGAGGAAAGATTCTAAGAGCCAGAGGAGGGGAAGATGGGGGACAAGTGTCTTCCAGACATGGCATGCCCAATGCACTCATAAAGTCACAGTAGCCATGGCTGCCTGCACAACATCAAGCCAATCCACTATGGGCTCTCATGTTCCCACCTCAGCTGAGTAGTTACTGGGGCTGATGGCTACCAGAGGGGGAGTAACAGTTTTTCTTAGAGGTGTGGCCTCTGGCAGGTAGACCATGCTCCAGTGGATGGCCCTATACGCCTGCATATTTATGGATAGCATAAATTCAAACCTAAAAACAAGATAATGACAGGGGTGGGGTGGATCTGGGAGTAATTAGGGGAATGGCTGAGGGCAAAGATACCAAAATACATTGTATGTATGTATGTATGTACTTCTCAATGATTAAAAATGTTATAATAAAAATTATTAAAGATTAGATAACTGGAAAATTATTTTCCCCGGCTCTATGCTTCACAAGAGAACTAATGTCTAATCTTTTGAGTTCTGTTTTTTTTTTCCTTTCTTTCTTTTTTTGGAGACAGGGTTTCTCTGTTACAGCTCTGGCTATCCCAGAACTTACTTTGTAGACCAGGCTGGATTTGAACTCAGAGAGCTCCACCTGCCTCTGTGCTGGAATTAAGGGCATGTGCCACCACGTTGGGCAATTTTTCATGAGTTCTGACATGGATGCATCCATTGAGTCCTTTGGTTTTTCAAATACATGCTCATGTGTTTCTTACAACATCCACCCCCTTCCTAATAAAACAGGCCCGGACTGCACAACACTCTTCATTTTGTAGACAAGACTTTTCTCCCCAGATAGTAGATTTAATTTGTTTTAATGTAGTAGTCTGCTATAAAAAATGAAGACTTCTGCATGGTACATTTGGCTTTACAAATGTTAATAACTAGTTAATGCTTATGTTACACCTTGCACATCATTAGAATCTGTTGACCAGTAACAGTTTTTCTGACATGGGCTAATACCCAAATTGTGAATCCTAGAACTTTTACACACACACACACACACACACACACACACACACACACACACACACACCCTACTGCAAACTTAAATACTAATCTATAACATCTAACTGCATTACTGGATCCATTTCAGGATTGTGCTTATTATCTCAGAAGATAGGCAACTAGCAAAAATACACATTTCTTTTGCATATCCCCACCCCCATGTTACACTGTAAAAGAAATATTGTTCAGTGCACCTCCTAAGAAACAAACTTCCTTATAGCATTTCTCTCTATATATATCTCTATCTTCACACAGAGGAAGAGTACAATGCAATTTTTAAGATTACCGTTTAAAGCAAGAGAGGTAAAGACATTCTGGCATTGGAGTCTCATGTTTTGACCATCACTGCTCCGTTTTGGCTCCGCAATAGGAATAAATTCAACGCTGGATTGCTTGGGGAAGTTTCACGTGCCTCCATCGTTTTGGCAGACACCCTAGGGCTTCAGCAGCACTCTCGCTTGTCATGCATTTACCTTAATCATTCAAAAGATAAGCTGAAGTCAACAGTATACGCCACTGTTGACTTGTCCGCTGATTTTCACCACTTGCCTCTCGCCCATTAACTCAATGGGTTAATAAAAATAGAATTAAAAGCTATCAACAACTACATTTCTGGGAAGACTTTTCCCAGCTATGTGCTTTTCAAGAAAACCAATGTCTAATTCCTTGTGCAATATCTAACCTGGATGGGTCCACTGAATCCTTTGGCTTTTCAAACACATAGATCACGTGTTCCCTATATCACTCATTCCCCTTTCCAGTAAAAGGTTACAGCAGGTCAGGGGCTTCTGGATAGATGCTGGCTTGGAGAATGTATGTAAAGACACCAAGGCCTTCCTCTCTCCCACTCTGGATACAAAACTGTATAACTGGTGTCTAGAGTTCTGCTTGCCAAGAGGGAGTCTGTTCTGTTCTGTGGACTTGGTCAGATGTAGTGGACAGCAGAGAAGCCTGGAGGGAGGCTTCTGTCTATACAAAATCACTACGAAGGAAACAGCACAAGTTCTAGGATGAAAGAGGTTGCAGCTTGGTAGCTGACAAGCTAAAGTCAGCGACAGCCAAGTTTGTATAATCAGCAGTGTTGAAAAACATTTCAAATCAGTTTCTGGTATTTAAAAAATGGAAATATTTTGAGTGAAATCTTCTTGTGGAAATCTGAATTCCACTAAAGTTTGGAGAACTGGTAATTTTGATGTGAATTTTTGCATGCCAGCAGCTGGGGCTCAAAGCAGTGGCTTTATTACATGGGGCTGTGACACTGTGGTTTGCTACATCTCCCTCTACTCCAAGCAAGTGGTTTCACTCATTTACATGACCAGTTGAGGGCTAGTTAGTTTAGTTGTGCCTTTCTATGATGCTGACGATTTGGGCTTCAGTTGGGACTGTCCCACATGAAGGAATTCCTCTGTTGACTGACTGGCTCCAAGCCACATGTAGTTGCTTTGGTAGGTAATCTTAACATGCAATTCTACTTGTCCTTTACACTATACTGCAAACTCCAAAGATACAATCACACTAATATTTATGTGCTTAAGTGTGTGAGTACGGAACATGTGAAGGGGCATGTAACTATTCAGATATATGTATACTTCCATTTGGGCAGAAGTTAGTTTGCTTCCACAGTTACACGTGCTGGCAGCATGGAGAATAAATGTAACAATTTGGTAAAACCTATATAATTCTGACTTACAGTATTACAAAGAGTGACGTTTAAGTTATTGCTTTTTGATTACAGAATAAAGAGCTCATTATGTCATTTCCTATTCAAGTAAAAGCAACCAGAATCAGAAGTTCCCAACAGTCAATGCTTGAAGGTGGTTTGGAATGGAGATGTGATTTCACGCTATTCAAGAAATGATGCAGGAAACTGAGAATGACTTAAGTTTTCAAGAGTACAAGAAAATCAGCACCCTAACTGCTTAGTGCTCGGGAGGGTTTCTCAAAGGCTTAATGAAGCGCAAGGCTCAGCCGGGCAGAGATCATGCCCCGTTAGGAGGATTTCCACTCCACTTATGCAAACCTCGTTTCGGAACACAAAGCTGGTATTGAACGGTCGTAGAGGGTTAAAAGCAGTGTTGGCTTTTGACATTCAGATTCAGAGGATCTCATTTTCTGCAATAAATGCTCTGTCTTTCGGCTCTGCCGCAGAATCACATTCATGTGGCAGTCTTATTTCAGGCACTTTTAAAGCATGTTCATCTGGGATAAAAATCTGCACGAGTCGCTTCTGCATAATTTGAAATGAGTGCTGAGTAATTCTAGCTCCCAAATTGACAGCAGATCACCGCCAATTAGCTTTCTCCACCACAACATGCTGGTGACTGCTGAGCTTGAGATGTCTATGGGGTCCCCTTCTAGCTAGTACAAAGAGGTGAGTCATAAAATCCCAAAGGACTCAGTTTCTACTAAAAAAAAAAAAAAATACAAAAAGGTAAACACACTGAATGTATTATACAGATGGCTGTAGCTACTATCAAAATAAATAATATGATCTGACTCCAAGGTTTAACTCTGAGCTCTTGGATGACATCTGATGGAATGTCAAGTGTGGAGACTCAGTCCTAGGGACTAGCTGCTGGTAGGCAAAAGTATCTCAACGTCCTTGCCGTTGGCCACCACAGCACCAGGAGAGCAGTTGCTGGCAAGATCTTCTGTGCTGGTCAAGGATGATGCCTGGGAATGAGTTTTGGTCACTGGAGTGGTAGATTGGGATGGGGTGAGGCCAGGTTTTTTGGGTGGGATTGGTGGAGGGTTTCCTCTCTCAGCTCTGGGTATGGTTGGGGACTTGATTCCTGGAGATAGGGGGCTCAGAGGGCTGGACACTTTCCCAGGAGTAGGTGAATGACTGGTGTCACCTCTTGGGTTGGCAGTGCTGGCCAGATTTCGGTAGTCTGTACCGAAGGGAGAGCTGTTGGGAGAGACTGGCTTGATTGGCCCTTGGTTAGTGAATCTGGAGAGCACCTGTGTGACTGTATTACGGGCCAGCTGCTTGGCAGCGGAGTTGTCTAAAAGGGTAGGGGACAGGTCCCTGGACGGAGGGCTCTGGAGACCACTGGCTTGCTGGTCTTGATCAGCTTGGGACTGAAATTTGTGCCGAGCCGCGTGGAAGCGCTGGTTGATCCCTACTTGGTAGGAGGACTGGTAGCCGGGGCTGCTGACTGATGACCCCAAGAGACGCTTGGTTAGAACTGGTGAAGAGCAGGGAGATGACGTCAGAGAGGAGGAGGCAGTGCTGCTGGGAGACAGTGAACTGCCACTGGAAGGGAGGTGACTTGGCATTGTAACTGGAGTCTCAGTTCCTACAGGACACCCACCATTCTCCATTGCTTTCTCCTGGGCCGATGCCACAGGTTTCTCTCGTGGAGACCCTTGGTTTTCTGTGCCGCTGCCCGAGGCCAGCTCTCTGGCTGTCGGGATTTCTGGGTCACAGTGGCCATTGGCTTTTGCATATGAGGAAGCAGGAGTGGTAGGACAGGGAAGAGCAGTGTCTGTCAGCTTGGTTACGATGCTCCCGTGGCCTCTTTCCATCTGGACACTCTCTGTTTGGCAGAGCACGGACACTAGCTCGGGGGGCTCTGTGGCTGTGCCTCTGGATGTGGTCGCTGGCTCTCTGCGCTGCTCACCAGCGCCGCTGGGCCGCTGGGCAGCCTCCAGGTCTCTGACAAACTTCTTCAGGGTTTCCATCTCCTCCTTCAGGGCTCTAGTCCGGTTCTCCTCGCGGTTCAGTTTGGCTCTCAGCTGTTCCCTCTCGATATCAAACTCAGACAACTGCTTCTCCACCTGGGCCTCTGTCTGCAGGCCTCGCTTCCTCTCAGCGGCCAACTCCTCCTCCAGTTTACTCACCCGGCCCTTCTCCTTCTCCAGCTTCAGGCTCAGCTCTCCGGCCTTCTGGCCCTCCTCGGCTGCCTTGCTGGTGGCCTTCTTGCACTCAAGCACCAGCATGGACGAGAGCTGCTTGTGGCGGGAGCGCTCCTCTTCCAACTGACTGGACAGTTTCTTCTGTTCTTTCTCAAACTTTTTCACTTGGGACTTTTCAAATTCCAACTAGAAAAAAAAAAAAAAAAAAAAAAAAAAAAAATGCCACCACACATCTTGATTAGAGGAGGAAAACAAAAGGATGCACTGAAAATTTTATGGTCATGTGGAGTGTCTCTGGTGCACGGTATTAGCAGGAATGCCACGGTGCCCAGGTTAATTAGTATTTTTGAAGTATGAAAACATCCCACACAGAACCCCCACATACTATGATTTAATCTTTTCTTGATGACTTGGGAGGCATTTGAGTTCCTAACTGCCTCGGGGTGAACAGCAGGAATATGATGCACCACTGTGTTTTAGGTATGTGGAAAAAACATAGAATAAGCCAAAACAAATAACAGAACACTATGTAAGCTAGATCTGGGGATGGATGCCGCTGAAAATCAAACTTTAAGTTCCAGCAATCATTTTCTCTGATCTAAAAAAAAATAACAAAAAAAGAACAAACTTAAGTAGCTGCACTTAAATCTTCCATTTGTTGCTGTTTTCATTAGACGTGGTCTTACTCTGAGACATGCTTTGGATGCTAGGATTAGGGAAATGCACCACCATCCTTGGATCTACACAAACTTAGTTTATCTTACTGTTTAACATTATCACACAGACTCGGAATGAGAGGGAACAGGGTGAACTGAACCTTTCTAATCAGAGATTTCCAAAATGAGATATATTAATGGATGGGGAAATCAATTTGGTAAGCCATAATCATACTTAAAAAAAAAAAAAGTGTGAGTTCAAGGCTAGCCTGATCTACATAGTAAGTCCTTGTCTAAGAGACTGAAAACACCAGGAATATAGGAATAAAGGGTTGTTGTGTTTCCTGCTTCAGGCCAATTGGATTGTGACAGGCCACACTGTACTGTAGATTGTGAAAAAACAACAAAAAATCTTGAAAATCAGAGACCTCTAAAGTATGTGCTATAAATGATGGAGTGATCTACGTTTGTTTTATCTTTAAAATTTATGTATTTGTGGGTGTATGTAGGGAGCTAAGTGTATGTGAGTGCATGTGTCACTGAGACTAGAGGAGGCAATAGGGAGTGGTAAGTCATCTGATGTGGACGTGGGGAACCAAACTTGGGTCCTCTACAAAAGCATCGTGTATCCTTAACCACTAAGCCATCTCCCCGACCCCCAAGAAATTAAAAAGAAGGCTTTGGAAATAGACATGGAACATTCTATTTTTTTTTTTTTTAAGACTGATAATGTAACTTGGCACACTGACAATGAACCTAAGAATGTCACTCTAGGCAAGTGCCATCACGGTCTTTCTTCCTGAATTACCTGCTGCGTCAGTCTCTCCCTCTCCTTCTCCAACATGTAGGTGACATCATCTCCTTCAGCGGTGTCCTGTGCATGCCTCTGTCTTTCTTCTTCAAGGTCAAGGATTACCTGTAAAGGATTTTAAAACATTCACTTCAAATGCCAAGTAATCACAATTATACCACTCAACACTTGAGGGTTCCAGATTAAATAAACAAATGAAATCCAGCCAGGGCTGTCAAGGAGCATGCTGTCTAGCAGGGTGAAAGACATGTAAGCTATGTGCTAGCAAACAAGATATTTACTTTGCTAAAGTATGTGCAGAAGAATGCAAACAGAGACAAGAGAGCAACTAATTAGCTATGGTGGTTGACAAGGTTTTGAGAACTAGCAGAAGTCTGGGAAATCATATGCAGTTTGGTATGACTAGGGACCTACTGGTGTATGTGTGTGTGTGTGTGTTTCTGTACAAGGCTGAGGTGTTCCTCTCAATACTATCATTGAAATCTCAAGTGGGCTGTCCTGTTCCTTACTTAACTAATAATACCTATGTTTGTATATCTAGAAAAAACAGGGAAGACTCCTGCTTTATCCTATGTGCAGAAGACTCAATTATTGGGATCCTAACTGGTGATTTTTTTTCCACAAAACTTTTAATGGTTTGGCATTTATCCTGGTGCTAAAGGATCTAAACCAGTTTCAAGGAAAATACAAGCATAAAGGGACACTTCCCATGTAATTTTGCCCAAACTCACAATATTCTAGATGGGAATGTATTACTCAGTAGCTTCTTCAGAGGCGGCTCAGCTCTGTCAGCTACCTTAACAGCCATTTCTCATGATTTCCTCTCACCAAAATGTTTAGGAATGGGCCAGGTGCTTGTGGCACACTCCTTTAATCCCAGCACTTGGGAGGCAGAAGCAGGTGGATCTTCAAGTTCGAGGCTAGCCTAGTCTACCTAGTGAGTTCCAGGATAGCCAGAGTTAAGCTACACAGTGAAACCCTGTCTTGAAAAACAAACAACAACAAAACATTTTGTTTTTTGAATGAAGAAAAATTCCTATGACATAGATCCCATTTTAAAATGGAAAAAAAAAAAAAAAAAAAACCAAGCATAGTGGCACATGACCATAATCTCACTATTTATTCAGAAAGCAGAGGCAGGAGGATCTCTACGACTGTGAAGCCAGTCTGGTCTATACAGTGAGTCCCAAGCCAGCCAGAGCTATACAGTGAGATCTGGCTTCAAAAATAAATACTTTAAAATGAAAATGAAACACATTAGCTTCTGAACTTTAAAAAACAACAACTAGTTTTAAAATTTAATAGAAGGGCTTTTGGTTAAACCTTTTTAGGTAGCCATGTTTTACCTACCTTCTCTTTTGAGAGCCCTTTAAAATTACAAAAAGGAATGGAAGAAACTACAAAGTCTCAGAGACAGGAGAGGTTTTAGTAGGGGAGCGAGATATTTAGATTTACTTATTTATGTGGGAGTGTGCACCCCATGAGCGTGGCTGTCTGATGTGGGTGTGTTAGTGACTGAACCTGGGCCCTTTGGAAGAGCAGCAGCGTTCTTCACTCTCCAGGCTCGGACAAGTAGGTTTAATAACACTCTGAAGTGGGAAAGAGTTTGAGGAGAGGCTGTCTTCAGTAAGGTGGAGGGAGCCATTTTACCCTCAGGGGCCTACAGAGCAGGAACCTGGAAGCAGCAGGAAGGAGCTTGTGGCAGGCTGGCTCAGAGTGAGTTTTCAGAAGATCAGATAAAGACTCTTCCTTAAACTGGGGAATCTCAGTGCTTGGGAGGTACAGTTGAAAGGTCATCTTTACCTACACAGTGAGTTCAAGTCTAACAGGAGCTCCATGAATCCACAAATCCATGTTTCAAAACAAAGATAAAGCTATCTTTGCGTGCTGGGGGCTGGGCAAGGGGAAGATGTGACTAGGAAGTCTCTTTCCATCACAAGCAGTGTGACCCCATGCATCCATCACCTGTTGTTCAGATCCTAATCTTTCCCAGAGGTGAAGGGGTTAGTTAATAGCCACACCACAGTGAAAGGTAGACAGACACTGGGAATCTTCAGCAAATTCAGACTGGACTATAAGCTTACTCTAATTACAGACCTCTAAGTACTAACTGACTTCTGACAAATTTAGTGCCCTACTTAGGTAACACACCCAAGAGCGGACAGATAACTTTGTTGGGCATGGTGATATAACCTTCATTTTACATTTGAAACAGTATACCAAGGAATTTTCAATTGTTTTTAACTTTTTCTTTTCAGTCAGGCAAACCAGCGAACTATACTATACCTTTCACAACCCCTACACCATTCAGCACAGCTCAATTACTTCCTGTATGGAGTGGGAATAAGGCCTGCCTACCACTCAAGGATCCGGTAAAGATTTTTTTGGTTCACGTGAAAGCCCATACTTAGGCTACATTTCAACACACTTCCACGAATATTCTATATGATGCGTTCTTGGTTGGACTCTTTGAGGTCTTAGGCATCTTTTGGAATTTGACTAAAAGTAAAAAAAAAAAAAAAAAAACTTCCAAAAAATGCACATGCTTCTGACATTTTATGTATTTCAGGGACCTTGTCAGACATCTGTGGCCTACCCATGACTAAGGACCCATCCTTTGTACTCAATGAAGAGAAACAAAGGCTGACAGCCAAGAAGACCCAGCCTACAGACAACTCACCAGATGTGGCTTTAGCATAGAGCTCTCGTGGAGATAACCATGGGAACAAACTAATGTCTACTAAGTTTAGAGCTGCTGACCTCATTATTTTGGTTAAAATGTCTCCTACAAAAAGCTCTTGATGCCTATCTTATAGGTCCAAATCTAAACTGGAAGTTTTTTTTAAAATGCAGATTCTTGCCAAACGTCGTCTGCAGCCCAAAACTGAGCAGTAAATGACAAGCTGAGAAACGACTGTTCACACACAAGAATTCGCAGGGAGCACAGGCTTGCCCTTTTTCCTTAGGAGCTATCAGACAGAACCAGAAAGCCTGGCTCCCACCCCCACTCCACTATAGGAAAAACTTAAAAGCAAGCCATCCTAGGACTGTTTATGGCTTCATAAGCATGTAATAAAACACAAAATTTGCATGAATGGAGACAATCTACATGCAATCAGGTAGATTTATACTTTCTCTTCCCTAAATACCTGTTAATCTCTTTATTTATCACTTACGTAAGCAAACAGAGAACGCTCTGTTCAGCTACAGGCTTGGTTAAACACTCGCTTGTTGCCAACGTTAGGAAGATTGGGATCTGGAAAAATGAAATGCACCAAGTGTCCTGGAATGACATACCAAGAAGGAATGTTTGGCCTGATCCCTCAACTGAACCTGTGCAATAATCTGTACTGCCTTTGTGTTCTCTTGGCTCCTGTGTAACTAAAGGACTTTTGATACCCACGAGGTCCTCTGCCCCATCAGAGTCCCATGAACACTGGTGGCTGACAGAACAGGAAGCATTATTTACTGAGCTCTCTGAGGATTTCCGGAAGTACCTGCCTCTGGGTGAGCCTACCTTTCGGTGCCTGCTCTCGGCGGCAGCCAGCTGGGACAGCATTCGCTCCTGCATATCCCTGCATTGCTTCATCACCACCTTAAGGATGGAGAGGGGGTTCGTGCACACCGGCTGCTTCTCGCTATCATTTTTTTCCTTTAGTGTTTCGAAATCTCTCTGAAGAGCCATTAGAGGATCACTGATGTTATATTTTCCATAGCGTTCTTCAATGAACGTATCTCTGTGTTGGGCCTGAGAATAAGAAAACAAAACAAAACCATTAATGTGAGGAATATGCTACAAGCAGTACCTACATATCAAGTGTGGTAGCATTGGTGTAAATCTCACTACAAATCAGGTGGATCCACAAAAAGCAGGCAACTTCAGAAGATGGAACAGTGTGTGATGGTTACAGAGAGCTGGCCCAGTATTAGACATTATCCAGAGCAGGTACGGCCATATTAACTTGGGTACTTTTACAGCCCTATAAAGTAACACTAATCATCTCCATTTTGTCGATGAGAAAACCATTACAAAGAGGCTAGTTACTCAGCTAGCCAACTGTCAGGTCAGGATCGGGACTTAAACCCCGCCAGCCTGCCTCCCAAGTCCCTGTCTTGAAGTGGCAGGCTCACTGCCCCCGAATATGTCTGTCTGTGTTACCTTCAGGTTTATCTTATCTTTCTTCTGTTAAAGTATTAAGCATCATGACTTTATGGGTTTATATACTTAGAGGCAAACAAGGTACCAGCAGGTATGCAAAAGATGCAAGTATGAACACAGGAGAATCCAGGACCCCTTGTGACCTGTTCAGATAGAACTTGACTCCACTGTTGATGGGTCAAGAGAGGGAAGGCTTGCATAACAGCCGAAGACAGAAATCCCTTCTGCCTGCCATCAAATTCTACCCGCTTTTCAACTCTGATCAGTCTCTACCTTCCTTAGTCTTTTCTGTTCCCCTTGGCGAACAGACATCTAAGGATCAACAAATGTTGGAAAGATACTTTCCTTCTTGTGTTACCTCTGTTCAGGACAGCTTTAAGAATTACATGATATCAGCAACAAGTACTACATGTAGGTAAACAGGGTGGCATTAACAGTTTTTATGGAGGCTAGGCATGGTGGCACACACTTTTAAACCCAGCTCTCAGGAGGCCAAGACAGGCCAACTCTCTGTGAGTTTGAGGCCAGCATGAGCAACATTTTGCGACCCTGTCTCAAAAACAACAAAAAGCAAAAGCAACAACAAGCAAACTATTAAGAAAACCCAGAGGCTGGATGTGGTGTCACATCCTACAACCCTGATCTGAGGCTGAGATGGGGAGACCCTGAATTGGAGGTCAGTTTGGGCCATACCGCAAGATCCTGTCCAAAACAAACAAGCCATCTGTCACCACTGACTGGAGTTGTTCGATGATATTTTCACAGTAGAAACAGAAATTTACTTAAATTGAAAATGCCCTTTCTTTTCAAACATCCCCATGTGTACTGCTATATGGAAGTCCTTAGCTGGAGAGGAAGCTGGCTTGAATTCTGGCTGGGTTTACAGGCATGAGACATCACATGGCCTTCCCTTTTTCTTTCTTCTTTCTCTTTCCTCTCACCCTGAGGATTTAAACTTAACCTAGAGTCTCCTACAGCTCCTGCCCTGGTCACACTTCCTATAGTGACTATGGTTACATCATTAGTGTGGTAAATGGACGACTATAGTCACTGACTGGTTTCGTATGGCAAAAGAAATAGGATAAGCTGGAGGTTTTTTAAAAATTTATTTTAATGGTCTTTTCCAAACACCGTGGAGAAAATGGGCTGGGAGAAGCTCCAGTGTCTCCTCTGGCCAGGGAAACAACTGGTGACCTTGACATCAGTTCTGCTGAGAGGCTGTCTGTCAGGTTTGAGTATAGAGTTAACTAATCCTAAAAACACGACTTTTAAAAACCCACACAGTGATTATCCCATATAATTAATAAGCATCAGAGTCCTGAGTAATAAAAGCTTCTCTGCTAAGGCCTCAGACAGAAAGCAGCTGTTAGGCTGTCTGCTTTCTCCCCGAGTCCTTGGGAGTAATTCCATAGTCACCTGCACAGTAATTACAATCCACACAGATGGCTTCACCTGTAAATGACAAGGAGCCATGGCTGCACTTCTAAAAGGCTCTAGTCACACAGCAATTCCACCACAGGGCCAAACACAGAAAAGGTCAACATGAAGGCTGTATTTATGATCCCAAACACCTAGAAAATGGGCTACACATTTGCTGTAAATAGCAGTAAGAAGCAAACCAAACGCTAAAACTTAAATAATGAAAATAGCTTTTAGGGGGACATGTCCTGGTTATCTGTTGCTGCATAACAAACAGCCCCCCCCAGCCCTGCGCAAATCCGCAGGGTAGATAATACTCATTTTTATCTCACATGGCATCTGATGGTTAGGAATCTAGGGTGAGGGTTTAGCTGGGTGGCTCTAGATAGATCCGGATCTAATCGCCTGAAGCCGTGGCTTGAGTGCCAGCTTCCCACAGTGAACAGCATGCAGGTGATAAGACCAATGTCTCAGGTGTGCAGCCCAGCCTTGAACATTCCAGATGGGACCACACATGGTATGAGTATCAGCAGGCAGCACTCACTCCTTAGCAAGCTGTGACCCTTCAAGCTGGCCACAGACAGGGGACGAGATATGCTGTCATTAACATTACATATCAGGGTAAAATAGGAAGACCCACACCGCCAACACTTGAGTTTTAATGATACTTCAACTATTAAGAATGTACAGAGGGGGTGGGTGTGACCTTGGGTTTGAGCTTTGGAGAAATTTAGTAATTAAGTTGAAATAATCAATTTCCTGTTTCAACATTTTTGCTTTGCTTTAAGTGACAATATAAACTTTGGGTGAACAGAAATTCCTACACTGTCAGAAAATACACTGGCCTTTAATTTCAGAGAAAAGGAAAATAACTGGCTTGCTAGACAGACTCGACGACAGGCGCGTTATAACAGACAGAACACACTAGCCATCTATTAGTCATTTATTTTCACTTTACAGGCTGGAGGAAAACACATCACTAGAGAAAGCTTAAAATAACATCACAGAACAGCCCTGGAGACTGCCATACTTAGTCTCCAAAGTCCCAGCTGTGTTATCACTGACTTCAAAGAGAAAGAGCCAGGCACTCAGACGAAAGCAGGAGAGCTGAGAGTTTCAAGCCAGCCGGAGCCACAAAGGAAGGTTTTGTTTCAAGCACCCCCAGTCCCAAGAAAAACAGTAGTCTCCTTTTCTACCTTCCTAGTATAATGTGTGCAATGACACAGGAGTATGCACAGTCCAGCCTCAGGCAGGAAGTCAGCCCCTATACTCTTTGGACAAGGAGTGGCTCCAAATCTAAAGGTAAAGAATTAGTCTGGGACAGCTCAATTGGCAGAGTGCTTGCCTAGCAGGCATGAAGTCCTGGGTTCCATCCCCAGCACAGCACGAAACTGGGTGTGGTGGTGCATGTCTGCATTCTCAGTGCTTAGGAAGTGAAGGTGGGGGTCAGAAGTTCAAAGTCACTAAATATCAAATTTGGGGCCAGCCTGGGCTACCTGAGACCCTGCCTCCAAGCAAAACAAACTAACAACTTGGCAGGCAAGATGGCTGGCTTAGCTGGAAAAGGCACTCACTGCCAAGTTTAGTGACCTCAACTTGATCCTTAGGACCTACATGGAAAGAGAGCCAACTCCTCTAAGTCATCCTGTGGCCTCTACACTAGTACTGTGGCATGTGCCACCGCCCACGCTCCCCCCCCCACCAAAAAAAGTATACCAACTGCCTTTGAAGTAGGATGGACTTCAAACATCCCCTCAAAGTAATCTTCAGGCACAGATATTTACAAAAGTAATTATTTACATAAGGATAGACAGCGGTTTATTATTATTTGACTAAAGTGCTCTAAATTCTATTCAGGACTGAGGGTGGATTTAATCCAAGTAGCTGTAAGTGGGGTTGCAAGGAGGTGCCACCCAAATTCCAAAGTCTAAAACACTTTGATGAAACCAAAGGAAATGTAGAGAAAGTCTGTCTTTCTAGTGTCTGTCCTTCCCTGCAGGAACGAGGCTGACATGAGTTATATGGCCTGGGCCCATGTGCTCACCTTTTTGCTGCGGGAAAGGAAATGTGTATGGGAATTCAACAGAAAAGAACAGAGTAAGGGCAAATACTCCTGAACATAAATAAAGGATTTCAAGGTACGTTAAAAAAAACATTTTACCTTTCCCAAAAGTTTTATGTTCTCTAGCTAAGCAAGTTAGAGATGTCTCATTTATTCCTGCTGCCGCGTGCCCAAAGCCTCTCCCCTGGCCACCACCTCTCATTAGAATGGGACACAGGGCTGCTCCTGGAACCCAGGATCTCCTAGACTACAACTCCAGCTCTTCATCTTTTTGCCAAGTGATCACACATCCCTTAAAACACGACAAAATTCAATGGCTGCTTAATACCACATATTAAAAACACACTGGCCACAGACCCAAAGAAAAAATCCAAATGGCCAAGAAACTCGAGTTAGGGCTCAGTGCAGGGTTGGAGAGATGGCTTAATGGTTGATAGTATTTCCTGTGTAAGCATGAAGAGCAGCTGGGAGTGGCCTCCCATGGCCTGTAACCCCTGAGTGGGTGGAGACAGGGGCCTCTGAAGCTTGCTGACTGCCTGCAACTCTAGGTTCAGAGAGAGATCCTGTCCTGAGAAATGAGGTAGGGTGCCAGGCAAGACACCTGGTACACCCACTCCCCAGTCTCCACATGTGTGCAGACACCACAAAACATACACATCCTGTTACCACATCCCTGGTAAATCACAGAAGGTTCTTAATCTCAACAGAAAGTTCTTCTGGGCCCCTTTCAGCCAGAAGTCTCCTTCCGTCCAGGGACAACTCCTGTTCTGAATTCCTTTGCCTGTTCCAGTGTCATCTAGACAGTTGTACACCCTATAGTCTTTAACATCTGGCCTTTTCTGCTCTCAGCAGAATGAGGTTCACTCTCATCAGTGCATGTCAGTAATCTGTCCTTTTTTACTCACGTGTAGTATGCTGTGTGAATATACTGCATTTATTCTCTTGACTGACATTTGATTCTACCAATTTGGGTTTTGCTATGGGCAATCGAGTAAGAGCTATTTGTAGATGCAATGCTTTGTTCCTTTTGTAATTATTGCTAGTTACTTGTCTAAGTCTATGACAATTTCCTAACCAATTTCCAGAGTGGGTCTACCACATTATCACCCTCATCAGCACCAAGGAAGCATTCAGGTCTCACCCTTCCCAGCATCTGCTCTGCTATGGTCAGGCCATGTTTCAACAGCAGCTACAGTAGGATCTCACTGACCTGACTGGAATCTATTGTGTTTAGCAGCCCGGTTCCTTGTGTTATATGTATGAGAGAACATGCGTACATGCACATGTGTGTGCGGCCATTCATATGCCGCACAGCTTGCATTAAGGTCAGAGGACAACCTGAAGGCAGTTTTTTTTTTTTTTTCTATATTTCTACTACGTGGGTCTAAGGATTTTAACAGTGACAGCAGAAACAACAGGGATGCCAACATCCAAATGCTTATGACCTGAAAATGGTGTGCTGAGTTTTCGTATTTCCAGCCTAATCCTAACAACATTTCTCTTTTTTTGTGTGCTTGAGCCAGTCTAGCAATGTGGCTCAGGCTGGTCTAGAAATGAGATCCTCCTGCCTTGGCCTCCTGAGTGCTGGCTGGAACTACAGGCGTGCACCACCATGTCCAGCACAATATTCCTCTTCAATTAGACATCACTATTGCCTCCATTTCTTTTAGGAGGGGAAGTTAAATAGCATACAACAGTCTCAGAGTTAGGACACTAATTTGCAGTGAGTAAGAGGAGGAAGTGGTACTGACCATGTCTGGTGGGTAAGCTCATGTTCCCCAGAATCTAGCTTCAATTGATTAGGCCTTAACTGGTGAATTCCAGGGAGCACAGAATAAAGATTGGGGTCATCTCCACCCCTCCTCCCTTCCTAAAAACCAGAAGAGAAACCACTGCAGAGCACTGAAAGGAGTGAGGGTTATTTCAAGGACCTTTCCTCCCATGTTAGACGAGAAGTGTGTGTCCCCCATGCCACAATGCAAAATCTGTTTGTACTATGTCTCAGTCCTTAATGACACTGGAACAGAATGAAGACTCCAAAGTCTGACTCCCGACTCTGCTTTTTAACAATTTAAGGTAAAACAAATATACACATTCTAATAGAAAATTTATCAGCATTACTATTTTATTTTATTTTAATTTATTTTAGACTATGTTACAAAAGTCTACAAATTAAAAGAGATTTGATTGTAGATCAAATCTATAATATTCAAAAGATACACAAAAGAAAGAAACAAAAACCAGATAGCCAAAATATTCTGGAGTCTGGGGACAGTTTCCAGAACACATGCATTTAGTGAGTACTTCACCTTTGCTGGGCAGCGCACATGCAAATGGGTAGCGAGAGAGGAAGACAGATTTGGCCATGAGAGACCCAGCTCTCAGTGTTCAAGGAGATGAGATCTGCTAGATTTTAAGCACAGACTCAACATCAGCAGGGGACAGCAGCCTCCGCTTGTTTAATGTTTTCTAAACAGCACCACCCATGTTTAGAGGAACACCAACTACGGTTTATTTGATGAGAATTTTCTAAGACCCAGACTTTAAAAGCATAAGGAGTAGGAAGGAAAAGGCCAACCCTGGAAGTGGGTGGGTTCTGGAAGAGAAATGGGACAATCAGTGACTTCATGAATCACAGGAAATATGTAAGGTGGAGGTGCATGACCCCAAACTCCCTCTGGAGTGCTACACAGACTGTGACACCCTAAGTTAATCCTACAAACCTGAAAACCTTTCTACTAGAAATGTAGTAAGGCTCTTTTGCTCGCTGTGTATTGAAAGTACAGGGCTCAGTGAGTATAATAGGTACTTACAGCCAAGACCAACACTGACAACCTGAGTTTGAGACTTGGGGCCTACACAGTGGAAAAGAACCATTTCCCAGACCTCACACCTGTGCTTCGAGTACACGTGCATGAATAGGAGTCTTAGCTCATCCTCTGACCACCTCACACCCATGCTGGCCAGACCGTGTGAGTACACATATGGGATTAGGAGTATTAGTTCAGACTAATTACATTAAAGCCAGGTGTGGTGGCACACACCTTTAATCCCAGCACTCAGGGGCTGGTGGTTTTCTATGAGTTCCACACCAGTCAATGCTATACAGTGAGACCCTGATTCAAAATAAATAAATAAAAACCACACCCCACTCAAGACCCATCTTACATTGGACAGCTTCAGTCTCCCAACCAAGAGGAAGCCAGCTGAAGAAGATTCCTCCTCGTTCACATTGGTGAGCCTCTTTTCCAGTGCTGGTGGCTAAGTGTGCTGAGCTTACGCTACCACTGACAAGCCACTACGTGTGAGCTCCTTTTAAACATTTAACTCCGAGGCTAAGGCTTTTAAAAATGATTTATTTTATTTTTGATTATGGATTTGTGTCTTGCTATGCACACACACATGCATGCATGTTCCACGAGGCATATGATCCTTTGGAGCTGGAGTTAGAGAGGCGGCTGTGAGCTGCCTGCTGTGGGTGTTGGGCACTGAACTTGAGTCCTCTGGAGAAGCATGTGAGCGCTCTTAGCTGCTGAGCTATCCCTCCAGCCTAAAGTTAGTTTGTACTCATTTTTGTTTTAGATTTGTGTGTGTATGTGTACATAAACTAAAAATATGTTTAGTAAAAAAATTAAAGGAGCATTAATTTGGAAAACAGAGAAAAGGAAGATGAACATTTTTCTAAAAGCCACAAAGACAAAACAACAAAAAACCCCAAACTCAAAAACCTTGAGAAACAAATCTACAGTTGGTCATGGTAGTGCACATTTCTAATCCCAACACTGGGGAGGCAGACACAGGCAGATCTCTGGGAGTTTGAGGCTAGCCTGGTCTACAAACTGAGTTCCAGGACAGCCAGAGCTACAAAGTGAGACCCTGTCTCAAATCACTCCTACCCCACCAAAAAATAAAATAAAACAAATCCCCAATGAAAATAGAACCTGCAGAAGAAGTAGGGTAAAGAAATGCATTCCAAAAGAGAGTATCTGTAATTCAGATAGATGCTCATAAAAGCCCTTATGGGGACAGTCTGAGAGAGACTTTTTATTAAGTATCTAGAGGGAGAGGACCAGCCTAGCATTTGTGAGATCTTGGGTTCGAGCTCACTGTGGGGTGAGGGTGGAGGGGAAGAACCTGCAGGCTTTTATTTTTCTTCTGATAAAAAGCTCTCACTATTATCCAGCTGTGGAATGCAGATGATTACACCTTGAATTGACTAGAAAGGATACCAAGGCAAAATATTCATTGAAAATTAAAACAGGGCAGGGGCTCAGCCATGAGGTCACTGGCTACTCTTCAGGAGTGCCTGAGTTCTAACTTTAGCACCTGAATGGTGGCTGTTTGTAACCCCAGGTCCAGGGGAGTTACACCTTCTTCTGGCCTCTCTGCCCTTGCATATATGTGGTGTACAGACATACATGGAGGCAAAACACCCATACACATAAAATAAAAATAAATTTTTATTTTAAAAATTAAAACATAAAACTGTGTTTTATTATATTATTACAACCAGTGGACAGAGGTACACAGCCCGTCCTCTGGTATCCTTTACACAAATATGAAAGCAAATACAAAGCATAGCTTCCTGTCTGAAGAACAAGCTGTTCTCATAGATGTAAATAATGTGACTGGATGGGAATTGTTAACAGCGAGTTATAAAACTACTTTATTAGCGTTAAACGTCTCCTAAAAACACATTATTAAATGGCATCTATTTTTGAGAACTGACAATATTCAAGTAAGACTTAACGGATCTGAAGTCATTCTTCATGTGACAAATATTTGTGAGTACTTTAGAAGTTCTGGAACTGGTCTGCAAGGCTGGAAGAGATTAAATCCCAGTTCTCCATGGAAATGACACTTCATGGGGGAGAGGGGGGTCCAACATAAAACAGAAGTGCTTATCAGAATTAACAAATATTTCCATTACCATAATACTCAGTGAGGACAACCAGAAAAATCACATTAAGTGATTTTTATTTATTTATTTTAAAGACAGGGTTTCTCTGTAGTTTTGGAGCCTGTCCTGGAATTAGCTCTTGTAGACCAGGCTGGTCTCCAACTCACAGAGATCTGCCTGCTTCTGCCTCCCGAGTGCTGGGATTAAAGGTGTGTGCCACCACCACCACCAAGCTATTAAGTGATTTTTTTTTTTTTTAAATCAGCTTTTTAAAAAATGTACTGGCGTGCTGAGGGTTAAGAGTGTGTGCTGTCGGTTCCCAGCACACACAACCATGCAACTTACTTTCAACTCCAGTTCCAAGACAAAGACATACACAGACACTATAAATAAATGTAATTTTATAAAATAAACAAACACCCACCCTCAGACACAGCCAACCAACAGAACAAACCGAAACCACTCCCATAAAGTCTAAGGGGCAAAAGCAATACTATTACAACATAGTCACGAAATGCCCTACAACAGATTCAGAACATATACCACAAGAATCACAGAAAATGATATCTAAACAGCCATGGAGGGCATTTAATTTAAGAGGCATGTGGAGGGAAAAAAAAAAAAATGATGTTGTGCTGAGCAGGATTAAGACAAGATTGTCAATGAGGGGCTGGAGAGATGGTTTAGTGGTTAAGAGTCCTGGCTGCTCTTCCAGTGGCCCAACATGGCAGATCAAAACTGTCTAGAGAATATAATGCTCTCTTCCGGCCTACTCTGGCACCAGGAATGCATACATGACATTAGTGCATGCAAAACACCCATATATATGAAAAAAAAAAAAAAAAGGTCTACAGTCCTAGGAACTGGGCAGCTGAAGTAGGTGGTTAGTTGGTTGGCTGTGTGATGCCTGCCAGTTATTCACAGCAACACCCTACCTCAAGAAATTACTAGCTGGCGGTGCTGGCACACTCCTTTAACTCCAGCACTCGGGAGGCAGAGGCAGAGGCAGAGGCAGAGGCAGGAGGATCCCTGTAAGTTTGAGGCCTGCCTGGTCTACAAAGTGAGTTCTAGGATGGCCAGGGCTGTTATACAGAGGAAACCCTGTCTTGAAGCACCCCCCTCCATCATCAACACCCACCACCACCACCCCTACTAAAAGTAAGACACTTAAGTAATCTAATTAGAAGAAGTCATTAGGGGCTGGAGGTTCAGAGGTTAGACTGCTTGCCTTATGTATTAGCTAGGTTCTGAGTCCAATCCCCAGCACAGAGAGGGGAAGAAATTAGAAGTTACATATACTTTCAGTAGACGGAATTTAAGTCAGTCGAAAGAGGTAAAAGGGAAATGGGAGATGCAAGAAATGGGAAGCAGAAGACAAATGACACTGAAATACCTGAGTGTACCAAAGAAGATGGAGGACGGCAGGTGGCTCAGAATGATGACAGTTGCAAAGAGCCTTGCTTTAAAAAAGAACATGATGCACAAATTGGTTCAAATGGGCCTTGAGCCTGGGTCAAGAAGTAATGTAGGGGAAGAAATTGGAGAGAAGGAAGTAAGGGATGAGTAGGCCATGAAGGAAGGGAAGAAAAGGGCTGGGGCAAAGATTCCACTCAGTGGAGCGCATGCCCAGTACGCACGGAGCCCTGAGCTAAAGCCCCAGCATCATTACCTGGTATGGTAGTGCACCTACATATCCCAGCAATCATAAAATTTTACCTGCACAGATAAACTGAAGTGCTTGTTGACTGCAACCCCATCTACCGTTCTCCAAGTCTCCTCCTGAGCCATCTCATCTAGCTTTCCTCTCTGAAAGCCTTCCTGAATTCTCCTCCTGGATCACTTCAAAGCAATCACAATGTTTAGGTGTGGATGTTTAAAACCTAATGACACAGATAATCTGCAAGGCCCTTCTGTCTTTCCAATCTCTGGCTTAAGAGATCTAATCAGTGCACAACAGTTTTTCCCTTCTTAAAAATACTAACAAGTTAGGCATGTGGGCACAAGCCTAAAATACCAGCACTAGAGAGGCTGAGGCAGGGATATTGCTATGAGCCAAAGCCAGAGTGGAGTATGGGCTACACAATGGATTCAAGGCCAGCTTGGCATGCACAGTGAAAATCCTACCCCACCCCCCCCACCACCCGCCCCCCCCCGGAATAATCCATAGTGAGCTTTACTTAACCGGTTTACTAGTGCTGTGTTAAACAGTGGTGTAATGAACATCCTTGGGAAGAACAGCCACCCCAACCCCCATCACCCAGATACAACAAAGCCCTGGATATCCTGGAACTCAAGAAGAGATCCACTGCCTCAACTTCCTGAGTGCTGGGATTAAAGGTGTGGGCCATCATCCATCCAAAGAACAGGAGAGATTTCTTCTTTTTAAAAAAGATTGTAATGTTTCTATTCATGTGTACATGTGTGCTTCTGCATGAGTATATGTCACTCCTGGATGGGTGCCTGGTGTGTCTAGAAGAAGGCACTGCATCTCTGGAGCTGAGTTATACGTGGTTGTGAGCTGCCTAATGTGGGTGCTGGGAACCTATCTCAGGACCTCCGGAAGCACTGCACAGACTCTTGACCACTGAGCTATCTCCTTAGGCCCCTATGAAAAAAGTACTAGCTTTCCCTCGTAAGAATATTTATTTACTGATTGATTGGTTGCTGTGTGTATGTGTGTGAGGGTGAAGATCAGAACAACTTTGTGGGGTTGGTTTATTCCTTCTACCTGTACATGGATTCCGAGACTTGCACTCAGGTCAGGAGAGGCTGTCATTGGGTAGCAAGCACCTTTACCTGCTGAGAGCCACCTCTGGCCCTGGTTTTCCATTTAATAAAATTCCCAATGCATTCTGTGTCTCCTTTCCATACAGACTGCCAGCAGGCAGATAATATGGCTTCCTCCTGCCCTAATTATTTCCACAACACTGCATGACAGACCACAGTTTTTATTCTAAAACTAAAACTTTCATAGTTTCCCTTGCTTCTCTCTATAGGAGCAGCTAGAAATAACCTCTGTTTAAACCTGAATCACGAGGCCAACACATGCCAGGAGACACAATGACAGGAAGTCAAAATAACAGGAATAAGCCACTTCCTTTTTTATCTGTTCCCATCTGCCGGGAGAGGAGAACTGTTCTGGAAGGAAGTGACACTTGACAAGCAGAACTTCCCTTTCTCCAGGGCATAGCAGCTGTCCTCCTCATACACAGACCCACAGTCACAGGAGGATGTGAGCTGCATGAGGACAGTCGCTGTTTTTCTGGCACCTGCAATTACTGCTCAAACAATTCACAGCGTCAATGACAGAAAGCCATCTAGCTAACAGCTGACACCACATAATTACTCTGAAGAGCTAGCTGTTATAGAACAGGTTTAATGTTTTCATGAATAAAATTCAGATGTCTTCTCATTTAAGAACACAAGCTTCTTGTTATAAACACCAGTTTCTGAACAATCATCTGTACCAACGAACGGCCTTTCCCCTTCTTTTGGCTCTTTTTGCCAAGACACCCCGTTGGTGCTTCCCTGTCACTGACTCCCCCTCCCCAAGGTGGATGGTGGAGGACTTCCTACCACCTTCAGGGAAGCCAGCCAAGGGAGAATGGAGAGGCTTGGGAGTTTTCACCAGTTATAACTTAGTATTGTTCTATGTCCAGGGTTCTATGTTTTCATATGCTGCACTGTGGACAGGATTCCATATGACACACAAAGACCATTTTCCTTATAGACTAGGCGGTACTCCACTCTGATTATACCATAATTTTCTTGACCCCCCCCCCCATGAGATGCTAGGCTGTTTCTAACACTTCCATTGCACTGAATTATGCTCTAGGAACAACCTTACTTGAAACTTTACACAGGAGGCTGAGATGAGAGGAGGATAAACATTAGACAAATCTGGGCTATGTAGTATCTCAAACAAACACACAAACAAACTAAGGAAGAAAATACTGATGGCATGTAAATACTCAAGGTCATTGGTCAGAAAGAAGCGAAAATTAAAACTGAAACCAGAGCATAGTGTGGGTGCTGGAACTTGCAGCCAAAGCAGGACTTCACTGAGTTCCAAGTCAACCTGAGCTACACTGTGTGTTCCAGGTCAGCCGGGGTTATAAGTTCTCATACAATAACAATGAAATTGAAATGACTTATGACATACCTGTTAGAATGGCTAAGATAAAAAAGGGGGCTTCACCAAGTACGGCAAAACTGTGGAGTCACCAGAACTCTTAACACAGATAGGGCATGAATGGAAAATGGTTTGTCACATCAGAAAACTACTTGGATAGTTTCTTAAAAATAAACATGATACTTAGCATGGCGGCCAAGGAAATCCAAGCACTTACAATGTGCATGCGTGCTCTCTCTCTCTCTCTCTGAAGTAAATATAAACCTATTATTTAATACAGTCATTCCATTCCTGGGTATTTAACCAAAAGAACTAATAGCACATGTCCCCACAAAGCCTTGTATAGGTAAATGTTCACAATAGCTTTATTTATAATGACACAGAGCTAGAAATAATGTAGATACTAAGATGAATAGAGAAAACAAGTTATGTATCTATATGGATAGTGGAACACCAGCCATAAAAGAAATCAACTATCAATACTTAACAGTATAGATAATAAATAATCATATGTATAGTAGTAGGCTGTGCCTAACTCACCTCTGTACCTATGGGTTAGGTCATCTCTCAACTGTCATCATAGAAGCTTCTTTTTGCAGTATGTGGCAGTTAGTACAGAGACTAAGACTGTGAAATGCTCAGCTAAATGGGACATCTGTAGCACACTCCCTTCCTGCAAGGCTCAGAGAGCAATAAAAAAAGAGGGGCTGGAATGTCTGTAAGAGTCCGGAGCAGTGGACGTATGCAGAGAAACAGTAGCTGCTGGACATGACAGGGCACCTGTTGCATGCAAGAACTCACAGCGGCAGAGGCTGCATGACTAAGACCCACACAAGACTAAGCCAGCTAAAACCCAAGGCAGGGTGGGCGAGATGCTCTTGAAGTCCCACTTTTAGCTGAGAAGCTATAGGCAACTGATGGCTATTGCGGGATATGGGGGAAGTCTGGTTTTTCCAGGGATGTGGCCTAGGCTCCAGGTGATGGGCCTGGGCTGCGCACATACAGGAAGCACTATTCGGATTCAGTGGGTTTAAAAACTAAGCACACGAAGCTAGGCAGTGGTGGTGCACACCTTTGATCCCAACACAAGGGAGGCAGAGGCAGGTGGATCTCTGTGAGCTCAAGGCCAGCCTGGTCTACAGAGCGAGTTCCAAGACAGCCTCTAAAACTATAGAGAAAACTCTGTCTCAACAAAACAAAACAAAACAAAACAAAAACAACCCAAAACCAAAGCACATGGAGTGGAGAGGAAAAAGGGGGAGGGGGCAGATAAGGAGAGAATTGGAGGGAAGGGAATCAGGTAGATTTGCTCAAAACACACCATTTGCATATATACAACTCTCAAATAATAAAAAAAAATCATGTAGGGACAAATAAGTTCACTCTTCCACAACTAAGAGAATACTTTCTGGATGCTTCCATAAAACCATAATGTAACTAACATCTGGGGACAGAAATCAGATTAGGGATTCAAGAGCAGGGGTGGGAAGGTTAGGCAGGTGGATTAAAAAGGGCACAAGGAAGATTTTTGGGGGGGGGGGATGGACATGTCCTTGTGACTGTGGAAATAGTCCCCGGAGCACACCTTGTGACTGCAGCACTCTGGCAGAGAGAGAGGGATGGTGAGCCCAAGGCCAGCTTGGGTGGAAAGGCAAGATTGTCTCACACAAACACGTGGAGGGTTTTGGGTGGGGGAAGCTATAATGTAGCATCTATTCTAAGCCACAAAGTCAACCCTCGCCCTTGTCAGCTGTTTCAAAAGATATACCTTTGGTTATCAGGGTGGGGATGGAGTAATTGCAAACACCGGAAAGTCAAAGCTCTTATCTTCCTCAAAGAGGGCAGCATCCCATCAGCACTGTTTGCTTTATGAACATAATTCTGTCCTAAACCGATGAACTTTGAAGCTTAGATTGTAATACAGTAACTACCGGTAAAGTAGTACATATCCTGCTACCCTGTTTGGTCTCTGTCTCTCTCAATTCATTCAGATGAGAGCCATAATACTTGTGCTTGTGTGCTAAAGGCTGATGGAAGATATCTTCCTTTATTATTTTCCTTTTTTTTTTTGGAGACACAGTCTCCATGGTTACAGCTAATTGTGGCTCTGCATCTGAGGAAGAAGTGTGTAGAACAGCCCGGCATGGAAGAGTGAAAGCAAAGCATAGGCTCTAGATTTGATTAGCGGTCAATTCTGTTTTCCAGGTTTTTAAATGGCTACTGATTGCAGTCCCTTGTCCTCCTCAGCACTTTCTTTCTGCATGGAATTACTGCACTGCGCTTTGCTGCTGAATTGTACAGCTCCTCCACTGGCTTCTGAGCACTGTAATTTTCCTTTTACTATTGAGGGGATTCCTACAGTGTTCTCACTCAGGAAAATAAAAGTTTATGTGACTTTCATGAAGATTGTTTTTCTCTGACACATGCTTCTGAACAGAAAATCACATTTCTGTAAGATTCATCTGGGACCAAATACAGTGTAAATAGTCTCTTTAACAACTAAAGTTCACATTCGGAAGACTGGTATTACATCACAGAAACACTGCCTTTCATGGTCTTATGGTGGCAACGGAGAAGGGCAAGGTGGCTTTTCTATGGGTAGGAGACCCACACTACCTGAAGATTATAGGAGCTGCAGTGCAATCTTGCGTGCAGCAACAATTCCAGAGAGTAAATAAAGCTTTTTACAATCCCAGCTCTATAGTGGGATTCGTTTTTTACAAACTGTAGGACATTTATAATCTTTCCCTAAAGAAACAAAACCTGCCAGTGTGACCTGATATTCACTGAGAAGCAAGAGGTAGCCATATGGTTTTGTATAGTGAACAAAACCTTAAAAAGAAAAAGAGATTGTCCTTCTCCTCTGAAAGCAAACAGAACTTTATTCCCAGTACTCAAGAGGTAGAAAGATCTTTTTGAGGCCTGAGGTCCAGGTGAGCCAGGCTACACAGTGACATCATGGGTCAAAAAGTGGGGGTGGGGGGAAGTGGCCTGGAGAGGTAAGAGATGACTCAGTGGTTAATGGGGCATACTGCTCTTGCAGAGGACTGGAGTTTGGTTCCCAGAACACACTTTAAACAGCTCACAACAACCTATTAAATGAAGCGAGAAGGGACCCAATGCCTCTGGCCCCCCAGAGAACCCACACTTGTGTGTATGTGCTCATGTGTGTGCGTGAGTTCTTGTGCGTGCACACACACTTACTTAAAAATAAAATAGATCACCCCCAAAACATCAAACCATCAACACTGCCCCCAAATAAACAGACCAAAGCCTTTCAACTCATGGAGCATGAATTAGGAACTAATAATAAAATCAGTCCAAAAATTCTATCAGGTACTTACTAAGCAAAAGAGCTGTAAGAAAAATTTGGTATTGTTACAGAATACAAACAAATGAACAGAAACTACCCCATAAATTAAATGAGATTTCACTTTAATGTAAAGATCTGGAGAGATGGCTAGGTGGTTACAAGGATGGTGGCTCACAACTGTCTGTAACTCCAGTTTCAGGGAACCTGGTTTCCTCCTTTCACTTCCCAGGCACCAGACACACACACAGTGCACATACATACATGAAGGCAAAACACTCATACACATTAATAAAAGCAAACTCAAAACGACAACAAAGAGTCTTGGTGAGGACTGTGACCCTGACTCAGTAGATGTCCAAAGATGCCTGTCTTGTGGAGCAACGAAACTGGATGGAGGCTGAGCTCAGTTATAACATCTATAGGCCACACGCAGATGCAGCCTAACACTTGGCTCAACTCTGAATGCCATTGGCTATCAAAACAACTCCCTTACAGAGAGCTCCTGCTTCTCTGGTTTCTTTCAACTTTTCAGACTATTCTTACAATAAACAGAACTAGACACAATTAGAAAAGTCGTTAGGAAACATGTACAACAAACAGCCAAGGCAGTCTGTGGCAGAGAACAGGGAAGAGTTTTTACTAGCTCCAAACACTTGCCTTGAAGTACTGTGGCAGTCTAAAGGCAACCATCGACCGCACAGTCACTTTATTTGTTCAACAAATATTTGGTGCTAGGGATGTGGCTTCAGTGACTGATCATGTCCCTGAGTTAATATTCAACAACAAAAATTACTACAGTAAATATTTACCACGTATCTACATCAGGCTCTGCCAGGCTTAGGGGAGAAGGAACATCGAAGTGACACATTGCAGCAGGTGCCACTGTCACCCTCTCAGGCTGGGGGAACGGTACAAGCAAAACTCAGAGCACGCTCTGATACTTTCTATTACAGGTGTCCTCTCCTGCCCCATCTAGTTCCGATGGGGTGAAGGCAGATGATGCAGGCAGGAACACAGAGCATCAACAGGTACTAGCAGGGTTAAGAAGGCTCAAGCCTTCCTTAGTACTTTTTCTGTTCTCCCCATTAGCAGATAAGGACACAGAATGGGAAGGTGTTCTGAGGCCAATCTAACTAGTAAAGTCAGCCTTTTTAGTCAGCATTGAAAGAAGTAAACTAGCATCACTCGAAACATAACAATTACAGAAACCTGAGTTTAGATGTTTTATTTAACTTCACTTTCTAGAGATTCCTCTGTCTTCGGCAGGCTCACCTTTCACCTGCTTTGGTTATTGCCCTTTGGCTTTGGGAGTATCATCTGCCTAGATTCAACAGCTACTCCAAAAAGTCTCTTCTCCTCTTATCTAAGTATGTTGAGACAGAAGGGAAAACTCTCCGTGTATGTGAACTTGAAAGGAGGGGCATCTACCTCTGCTTGGATATTTTTTTTAAGGCTCCACAGTATTTCCATAGGTCAACTGTCCTCACTAACACACCTCTCCCAACCTTCGCATTTTAACAGATAACAAGTTAAGTAACAAAATAATTTTCTTTATTTTTGAGACAGGGTTTCTCTGTGTAGCCCCAGCTGTCTTAGAACTCACTCTTTAGACCAGGCTGGCCTCAAACTCTGAGATCTGCCTGCCTCTGATTCAAGTGGAGGTGTGTACCACCACATCACCACATCTGGCCAAACAAAAGAATTATTAATTGTGTTGGTGGCATAGAGAGTTTATGGACACCTTGATGTCCTGGACATTATACCTTAAGCTTTGGTACATGAATATGTATGTATACATGCATATATATGTGTGTGTTTCTTGTTAAGTAGATTTCAGCAAATTTTCAAGGAGGTGAGCACTTGAAAACAGCTAAAATACACTAAAAGTACAAGGTTCAAGGTTTAACCCAGTAAAGACTAAGGGAACAATTTTAAGGGCAGGGCCTCCCCCCTTTCCCGATTTATTTCTTGAGACAGGGTCTATGTAGCCTTGGCTGATCTATAAATTGCTATGTAGACCAGGCTGGCCTTAAACTCAGAGAGATTCCTTCCACCTCTGCCTTCCAAGCACTGAAATCAAGGGTGTGCATCACCACCCTTGACTGAAAAAATCTTAGGTGAGTGCCTAAAGCAACTTCCTGTCAGTATGTTCCCCTGCCACTTCAATAACTATACCAATATCCACTTTGATAAACACACCAGAGAAATACTCACAGGACTCGGTAACCAGTCAACCAATCTCTCTCTACATACCTTTAAAGCTTCTATAACAAGGTCCCTTGCTTCAAGTTCTCCTTCAAGAATACTGAACAGTGTCAGGAGTTCAGGCTTGCTGAGTTTTTCCAGATTCATCCTGAAATTCTTAAATACAGACAACAATCAGTCTCCAGGAGAGGAGGGAGCTTGACAGAAGGGAAGGAAAAGAAGTGGAGATGGAAGGTACAGTAGGTGCCCTTAGGAGCTGCAACCCAAAACAAACTGAGCAGGAGAAAAATAAAATCCACTGTAAATTATTGATTTCATCGCCAAGATCAATTATTCATCACCTTTTCCAGGCTGGTTTGCAACCTGGGTCTAAGAAAGATTCAGGAACTAATTTTGTCTGCTAGGAACTGAGGTAGAACTGGGTTCCAATGGGTACCATTTCATTAAAGATCCTTATTTTAGATAACCAAACTTGAAAACTGCAAACAGATCATCCTGGCATCTCTCTTCATTTGGTTGAAGCCAAGTTTAAGCAAAGGTAATGCTTACTGAGAGCACAGAAGTAGCGATTACAATTTTTACCAATTCTTCAGAAAAACAAGCCTAAACATAAGCATGTGCAAATAAACACCTCTCTGTCTTCATATTTTAAAAAGGTTTTTGTTTTTCTTTTTAATTATGTATCTGTGTGCAGGTTTGTGCATGAGGACAATGCCCATGGAGGCCTGAAGAGTACACTCAATGCCTCTGGAGCTGGAGTCACGGGAGGCTGGGAACCATCTGATGTGGGTAATTGGAACAGACCGTAGGCCCCTGCAAGAGCAGCAAGTGCTTTTAACCACGGAGCTATCTCTCAGCCTCTTAGTTTATTTCTTTTCTTGAGACAGAGTCTTCTATGTAGTTCGGGCTGGCCTTGAAGTCTCGATCCTGCTACCTTAGCCTCCAGAGTGCCAGGATTAGAGTCATGAGTTTATTTAGACATCTTAATGAGCTAGGCTACTACAGATTTAACTTTTTATGACCATTATTTTGTTTCCTTGAGATACAGTCTCAATATATAATGCCGCTCAGCCTAATTTCCTATGTAATCAGGCTGGCCTTCAGCTTGTACCATTCCTTGGCTTTATTTCTCAAGTGCCAGGATTACAAACAGTATTCCTTAGACATAGTGATGGTTTTCATAAAGATATTTTCATTTAATTATATCACCTACTTAGGCCATATTCACCTCCTCAAACATTCTCCTTTCTCCTCATACACACCAGTCCAATCTTGCTTCTGCTTCTATGTTGTGTGTGTGTGTGTGTGGGCGCGCGCGATCTTAGGTATGTATAGAAAAATCTACAAGTGGGAAAAAATTTGCAATTTTGACTTATTTCACTTGATATGATGATCTCTAGTTGTGTCCAGTCTTCTGCAAATGGAGTGACTTAATCTTTATGGCTAGATAAAATGCCCCTGTGCGGATACACATTTTCTTTACTCCTCATCTGTTAGCAGAGACATCTCAACTCATTCTTATTTGGCTACAATAAACATGGGTGTGCAGCATCTCAGAGCCCTTTGGGTGTTTACCTGGGTGTATAGGAGCGTCCTACAGTAGTTCTACTTTTAGTTTTCGGAGGAAGTACTACTGATTTCCCCGGTGACCATACCACCCGCCCTGCCTCATAAGCACTCATTTCTCTTCTCTTTTAGGCTAACTTTCTTAGGGTCATCTCCTTCTCCCTGCTGCCCTCTTCCTTCAGTGTCTTCATGCATAGGCATGGCTGGCCCTGAATTTGCACAATCTTCCTGCTGCTGCTTCCCACTCCCTGGAATGGCAGGAATGGAATTACATCACACTTGGTCCTATCATCGTCTTGATAGGTGAGATGAAATCTCAAATGCATTTAGCTTCTGGCTAAGAAAGTCAAACGTTTTAATTTTCATGTTTTTTTGGCCATTTGCACTTCTTTTGAAAAGTGTTTGTTTCATTAGCTCATTTATTGATAGGGTCCTCTGTTATTTATATTTATTTTACATGTGTTTTAGGCATAGATAGTATGGAGGTTAGAGAACAACCCGTGAGGGCTGGGTCTCTCATTCTACCATGTGGGGTCCAGTGACCCAACTCCTGTTGCCAGGCTTACCCACCGAGCTATCTTGCCAGCCCAAGTTCTTGTATTTAATTAAACATTACTCCTCGGTCATGTGTAATGTGTAGCTGGTGACATTTTCCTCCCATTCTGTAGCTTTCTCTTTTGCCTGTTTCCTGTACAGAAACTTTACTTCACCCCATCCCATTTGTCAGTTTTTTGTTTTATTTCTGGAGCCAGCTGGAGTCTTTTTCAGAACCACCTGTATCTTGAAATGCTTCCCCTAATAGTTCCAGGTCTTATATTGAGGTCTTTGATCCACTACGTTCAATTAAATGTTGTACAGGGATGTCGTTTACTCAGCACCATTTGTTGAGGAGGATGTCTTTTCTACAATGTATGTCTTGGGCATCACATGGCCACAACTGTGGGTCTATATCCAGGACCTATATTCCGCCCCATTGATCCACACAATTGTTTCTGAGCTAGTAGCATGCTATTTTTGTTACTGTATAGTAACAAAACAGTGGCTGTATAGTATATGTAAGCACAGTATAGTAACTCAAGGTATTGTGACACCTTTGACATCACTCTTTTCACTCAGGATAGCTTTGGCTGTTCCAAGCTTTTTGTGACTCCATATATTTTTGGGTTGTTTTCCCTATATACATATAGTGAAGAATGTTGTTGGAATTTTTGAAGGAGATTACATTGAATCTGTAGATTGCTTCTGCTAAGAGTCATTTTCATGGTATCAACTCTACTGACCCATGAACATAGAAGATCTTTCCATCTTATCTTCCTGAGTCTTCTCCAATTACCCTTCAATGTTCCAACACTTTCCCTGTGGAAATAGTTTACTTGCCCTTCCAGAGGACCTGGGTTCAATTCCCAGCACCCACATGGTGACTCACAACCATCTGTGGCTCCAGTCCTAAAGAATCTGACACTCGCCGGGTGGTGGTGGCGCATGCCTTTAGTATCAGCACTGGGGAGGCAAAGGCAGGCGGATCTCTGTGAGTTCAAGGCCAGCCTTGTCTACAAAAGCTAGTTCCAGGACAGGTTCCAAAGCCACAGAAAAACCCTGTCTCGAAAAACCAAAAACAATGACAACAACAAAAAACAAAACAAAACACCAAGATTCTGACACTCTCCTCTGTAGGCACTTGGCACAAATGGTGCACAGACATACAGGCAGGCAAAACACCCATACACATAAAAAATAAAATAAACATTAAAAAAAAAAAAAAAAGAATAGTTTACTTCCTGGTTAGGTCTATTCCTAGGCATTTTAGTTTGTTACTTACTATTGTGAACAGGCTGCTTTCTGGAGTCCTTTCTCATGGTGATTATCACTGGCATACAGGAAAGGTGCTGATGTTTCTATTGACTTTGTATTCTACCACTTTGCTCACAGTGTTTATCAGTTCTAAGAGGTGTTTTTAGTCAATTTAACAAGTTCACATTTCTACAAGGATCTGTTAAACAGTGTGGAACTAGCACACTCTACTATGTTAGAACACATGCAGGCAGAAGATAGCTGGTTACGTCACCTACAAAGGGTCTCCCACCAGTGAACACTGTAAAAGATTTTGCAGTTTCCATGGGAATGCAAATTTTTTATTCCTAAACTGTAACAGTCATAGTGTTTCTTCAGAGTGAAGGCAACATGGTGAATTCATATACTTTCCAGCAATTCCTCATTCTTCAATTTAAATCTGAGGGCCACTCAAGCCACAGACTCCTTCAGTGCTACTGTACTACAGTGAAAGAGAACACGCACAGATGTGTACTTCAATGTACATTCTAGCATGTAATCTGAAAATCTTTTTCCACATAGTAAAATGTCTTTAACGTAACCTCAGCTCTAAATGCTAACTTCTGGTTGGTGGATTCCAGCCTCTAGCGTGTCTCCCAATAGCATTAAAGATCATGTGCTGTAGTTATTGTGAAAACGAAAAACAAAGATAACAATCCCAATTAGAATACCCCCAACAATCTTAATAAAGCCGTCTGTCAGTCCTGCTGTAAGCTACATAGGGCAAAGCAAAGGACAAAAGCTTTTGCCAGGTCTGCATCTTCCTATTTGAATGACTGGGTGACTTCCTCTCACAGACGCATTCAGGAAGATGGGGCTCTAGGAAGCTTTACTTGAAGACATGCAGAGCTGTTTCAAGAACTGACTTCCTCCTTGTTTTTTGTTTTTTTCTGAGACAAATCACTGTTCACATTACTCTTTTCTTCAATATCTTTAGTCTTTAAACAGTTTTGTTTAGGGTTCCAAAATGATGACTAAAAGCAGTGCCGTCCCAGTATAACACAGTGGTTACTTGAGAATACAGAAGGCCAGTCCTGGCTTGGACAGGAACAGCTAGATGGCCCCGAGGAACACAGATACTTAGTCAACCTTTGTTTCTTAACAGGTAAAACAATGAAATCAGGCTGGGTGGTGGTGGTGCATGCCTTTAATCCCAGCACTCAGGAGACAGAGGCAAGTGGATCTGAGTTCCAGGACAGCCTGGTCTAGAGTGAGTCCAGTACTAAAGTCCAAAAAAAATTAGCGCTCTCCAAAGTCCTTCTTAGTTCCACTCTAGCCTAAAGACTGGAGGTGAAGCTCAGTGGTGGACTGAGGTCGTGGATTTTACCCCTACTACCATGAAAACAAGCACACACACACTAAATCAGACTGTACCCAAATCAAAGTCTCTGATCTGCAATGGTAACATACATCTCCACGAAAGACAAAAAATTGCTGCCTGGTGGTAGTGGCACACGGCTTTAATACCAGCACTCTGGAGGCAGAGGCAGGAAGATCTCAGTGAGGCCAGCCTGGTCTACAAAGTGAGTTCTAAGAAAGCCAGGACTGTTGTTACACAGAGAAACCCTGCCTTGAAACAAACAAACAAAAAACCAAAAAAAGAAAAACAAAACAAAAACAAAAAAAACCCAACCCCTCCAAAGTAAAGAACAAGACATTCCAATCTATCCTTTGGTCTCTGCACAGGCATGCACAGGAGCATGTGTTCCCACACACTTGCATACACAACACACATATACCGTATGTAGTCTTACGTGTGTCTATAAATCACTTCTACACACAAATTTTAATATCTGGAACATTTTATTAACACATATAAACTCATTTGGCTTATTGTTTATAATGCAACACAAACAGTATACAAAGCAGGGGAAAGCCGCAGGTGTGTAAGTCAAGACCAACACAGTCTAGTGACCTTTCTTCATAGACACTAAACTTAGCAATTCTTTGCTATTCTGTACATCGGGATTTATTTCCAATACACGTTATAATACTTCTTACAATAAAATCTTGTCTGAATTACAGCGACATCCAAAGTGCATTATGATTTAGTGTGGCAGTGGTGTATCTGTGGGTGGGTTGGAGATGACACTGACCTGGTAATTGGTGGCTGCACTTTGTCCTCCGGTATAAAGTCTTAGAGGTTTCCTTCAGTTAAAATTTTAGAAAATTGACAGATATTAAAATGTTGTCAGCATGGTGGAAGAGTGTCCAACACTGCAAAATAAGAAGAAATTCATTGTCTTTGCAACCGTACTATGAACAACGTGGTGAGCCCATTAGTGTCAACTAGGACCACAGCTGGTAAGGCCTGACAGCCCTAGGTTGTTAATGACAAGAGGGTAGGTCCCTCAGGCTGAAGCTGAGTGACATCTGAAACACAAGGCTCTGACTTCCCTCTTGCAAGGGTCTCAGGGAAGGTGGGTGCTGCTCAGTCCCTCCTCCCCCACTTTTCTTTTAGGACAGGGGCTTGCTACAGAGCCCAGGGTGGCCTCCAATGCTGATGTTCTTGCCTCTGAGATCCTAAACTTTCTTCTCATGTCAGGTACCATTTCAGGGACTAACTTCTCAAGGGCACTGGGCATTCACTTTCCCTGGACTGACAAAAGTCTGTCAGCATCAGACAACTCATGCACAATGCACACAGAACGTAATCACAGCCAAACTGTTCCACCTGCCAAGTCTGTAAGGAAGTGCATCATCTCACTTCCAATAACCACAAAGAAAGAAACAAGTCAGTCTGTGACCATTTCCACTGTTTACAGGGATGACCAAATACCGCAACTTGTATTTTCCCATCATGTCTACACATTACATGTTAACAAATGCTTTTGCTCGTTTTTCCCCAATAGTATTAAGCTATAGTTAAAAGTGTGTGTGTGTGCGCGCACCCGCGCGCGCATGCACGCGCGCACACACGCGCGCGCACACACACACACACACACACACACACACACACACACACGAAGTGAACTGACAAGGGGTTGGGGGCACACTGGGAAAGGAGTGGGGAAGCAAAAGGGAGGGTAGGAGGGCTCAGGGGATGGAGTGGGAGAGTCAGGCTCAACATACAATATATACATGTATGAAAACTTGAAGAAATTAGCTAAAAAAGAAAAAAAAAAGGAAGGGGGGGGCTTTAACTTATTCAATTTATTTCCCCAGTCAACAGTTAAACTCCGAAACTCCCAGCTAAGGAGAGGAAGTGTGGGTCCATCACAAAGTCAAGAGTAGAGGACCAAAGCATGTAGGCAAACCACTAAATAAGCTACTCCAGCAATTCCTGCCAGCATTCGGGCAGAATTAGACAGCCCAAGGTCTAGAGCTGCTCTCAACCCACACTCCAGAACCACGGCTGCCAGGTCTCAGGGGTGTATGCCAGGCTATGTTGCAGGCTATGGACTCGGTTTTCTAAGTGAGCTGTTACTTGTCACTGACACCATTTCTTAAGTGACTTTGAAAGACAGAATCATTCCAACCAGATGCCCAGATTACTCTTTCCAGTAGAACCCTCCAAGACCCAGTCTGCCTCAGAGTTTACACCCAGACACTCTGTCTAAGGAATGCCACAGTCTATAAATCTGAAAGAAAAACCACTTGTGGACAAGTTTTCTGGATATATTCCAGTGCCAGCTGACAGTGTATTAAACTTCAGAGTTTTCTTAATAAAAAATACATATAAACACATACAATAAAAATGTTACAAGTATTTCAATGCCCTGGAAAAATAAGCCCATTTAGAGATTAAGCATGAGATGTTTTTTACATTATAGTATGTATTTCAAACAAGCTTGATCAGCAAGGGGTCTGTCACAGGCCCCCTTCCCACTTCTCCAGAGCTAACAGCAAGAACTTGTGAATCTTCACTAAATGAACTTCTTCCTTTTGTCTGTTTTTTGAGGCAGTCTTACTATGTAGCCCTGACTGGCCTGGAACTCACTTTGTAGAGCAGGCAACAAATCTACCTGCCTCTACCTCCTGAGTGCATGCAACCCTCTTTTCTTCTTGACAGAGTCTTGTTATGTATGGAGCCCAGGCTGGCTTTGAATTTCCCCTTTTGCTTCAACCCCTCAAGCAATGAGCTCAAAGGTGTGTCTTACCATGCCTGGCCTAAAAGTGACATCAATCAGAAGAGTTACTGGTGTCGGGAGGTGGGAGGCATATGCACACATGGGCTACACCCGCCTGGCTCACACACCCATACAGTACCTCCTTACCTGCCTCGCTGACCTGCCTCGCTGACTGCCTGCGAAGTAAGTTGCTGTGATCTGCTGCTCCCTTTGTTCCCAACCTTCCCTTCTCCGAGGAACACCCAAGTAACACCCAAGCTCCATTCACTCTGCTTCTCACTGCGCTTCCTGTTTCTTGAGAAGCTTGTGCCCTGGAACTGAACCAATTTTGTAGGACAACAGGCACAACTGCCCTTTCACCGGAGACAAGGTGGCAGAAAAAGAAAACACCCCAAACAGCTTCTACAGCCATCTAAGTAATAGGGCAGGGCGGGGCAGAGCAGGGCAGGGCAGGGCAGGGCAGGCCAGGGCGGAGCACAGGTAAAATGTTTGTGTCTAGTATCTGGGTGTACATGCAGGGGAAGGGTCACTTTCTATGCAGTTAGTAATAAGGAACATGGTTAAACAAAAATCAACATTTTACATGAGTCTTAGTTCTTGACAGGGTAACCTCAAACACACAAAAATTAAAAAAAAAAAATCAACTCAAATTTTTACAAAATCAGTTATTTTACTAGGAGATCATTTTGTTATACACCCAGACACCCAACTTAAATAACTCACACTTGGGCTAAAACTGGCTCATAGGCCATTCACTGTGACTTTAGCATCAATAATTAGATATGGCCAGAAATATATATTGAATTTGTTCTAATCATATAGCCTTAGATATATTTGTAAAACCAAAATATGGGTCAGTTACTTCTTAAAACTCAAAGAGATAAAACACAAAATAGGGGTCCTGACATCTATCCACTAAATAGTGTATTATCCTAAAAACCCAGTATATACCTGGGCATGCTTGTACAAATCTATTATCCCAGCACTTAGGAGGTGGGAGGCAGGAGCATAAAAAGTTCAAGGCCAGCCTGGACATAAATGCTTAGTGGAATCAGGGCCTGCCTGGGTTATGAGATCTTTTCTAAAAACAAAACCAAATCAAACCAAACCAAATGGAAGAAAACCAGTATACATGAGGTAGTAAGAAAACAAACACGAACCTAAATATGGACACAGATGCCCTGTTACAAAGTGAGTCCAGAGGCTGCTTCCTAGAGGTGGAAAGTACTGACATGCCAGACTACCTCAAAAGATTACAAACTCTCCAAGCATTAGTGTGTCTGGGTTCAGAAGAGCTAGTGTCCATCTGCGGGAAGACAGTGACAATGCTCTAAATGGTCTGACCTTTTATCTTTTTTTTTTTTTAAGGATCTAGCCAGGGAAGAACACCATGCAGCATGCTTTAACAAAACGATATTCTGATTTATTTTAAAAAGTGGTTTTTAGCCAAGTGGGTGAGTACAGACCTGTGACCCCAACATTTGGGAGACGAAAGCAGAGGAAGTTCAGGAGAGGCTGACTGCACAACACAGTAATACTTGGGGGAGTCTCTTTTTGTTACTACTATTTCTTTAAAAAAAATCCTAAAGTCAAGGTACAAAACACAATTTCATTTTATAATATTAAGTAATATAAACTTAATTAACCATACTTTCAATCAAGCCTTTCTCAGCTGAAGATAAAACTATTTCATTCCTACAACATATGCTAATGAGCTGAGCCTTTACCCCAAATTCCTGTTGAAGACACAAAGGAGTGCCCCCTCCCCAGCCTTCTTTTTTGGCAGTACTGGTAACTGAATCCAGGGCCTTGAACTTGTTAGGCAAGGGCTCTACCACTGAGCTAACTCCCAGCCCCAGGGACTTTAAAGAAGCAATTAACTTAAAATGAGGTCAACACAAACGTGCACAGAGAGAGAGAGACTCTGGAGTACTCAGTCCTAAAAGAGATGTCTATCAAACCTCTTCGCACAGGACTCAGGGATCTCTGCGAAAGAGGAGGTAGAATGACTATAGGAGCCAGAGGTGGTGAATGACTGTGAAGAAAGTCATCCGCATCCAACAGGACTGGTAAGCGTAAGAAGTCACAAAGACTACCAGAGCACCCCCAGACTCGCACAGCTTCAAACAGGACATTTCAGCATGGAGAAGGGAAATGGACACAAGGTCCTGTCCCTAACCTTTTTGGCTATGTGCAATTGACACCACAGGGGGGAAAAGAAAATCAGCCTTCTCTGAAGGAGTGTCACTGGCTCTGACAGCCATACTTCAGGGCAGATCCTGGAGTAGGCGGCCAATACAAAATGGACTCCATGTTTTTGTGTATGCGTGTTTTATTTTTGTTTTGATTTTCAGGGTTGTTTGCTTAGAAAAGATAATAAACATGAAATTACATGGTAGGGAGGTGGAAAGGAGAGAAAACTGTATGATTAAAATATAGTGTATGAAAAAACTTAATTAAAAGAAGGTCAATATAATCCTTAATCCAGTAAGGCTGGTATCCTTATGATAGAAAACTGGATAATAGACCAGTCAGGGAAAAGGCCAGAATGCACCCTAACCAGAACATGAACTAAACTTTTAGCCAATATGTGAGAAAAAACATTTTTAAAAAAGCTTAAACCAACCAGTCTGCGGTGACACAAGACACAATTAAACAATTTACTAACCACTTTCTGTTTGTTCCCTATGTCCTGCTTGGTCTGGAACCTGTTTTGTGCCACTGGGCCTGGCTCACTTTCTACTCTAAAAGTGCATAGGAACATCTGGATTCGAGCTGTCCCCCTACCATGTGGGCACACACCATAACATACCCTTTCTCAGACAGCTTTACAATTTTTTTCTGGCCATGCAATAAACAGCATTACAATAAAAAGAATGCTCTGGGAAAATGATTTAGAGATTGTACATTTCAGGACCCTCTGAATTATCCTGAAAGACACCCGAATAACACACTTAGGGAGATGTTATAGTGCTCGAGGATCAAGACATTTATTTACTTATCTAACACCGAGGACATCTCTAGAGACGAGCTCTGCAGTCATGCTAAAACTCCTCAAGGTCAGCAAGCATTAAGACACTGGTGTACTCAGTTAGGGCAAATTCAAGGACACCAGACTTTCAAGGCTTCTGCTTATAAAAATGCTCACTACGAACAATGAAAACATTAATGACAGCATTCTACATACAGCATAACTTTTGAAGAATTCAAGTGAAAAATAATGGCTACACACAAATGTGCACCAGGCATTTCCAAGTACTTGACATATACTATCTGTAGCGTGGATAAATAAGAATCTGGGAAAATGATAGGCCGATAGATGTTTATTTGGGGAGAAAACACATCAAAAACAGATGACCACCAGCAGGTTCCCATCCCAAGAATGCCTCGGAATGCTCTCTGTCTATGACCAGCAAGCAAGAGAGCATGCTGGGGTCCTGGATCCCAGACCTAGTTCCCCCAGGTCACGACAGCACCTGTCCCCACGCCTCAATGGGTGTGATCAGTGCAACAGGTGTGTGTGGGGTGGATATCTCACTATAATTCCTCTTTTAGTCTAAAGAAAAGATTTAGACTTGAAACAAAACTATATATAAAGGCAGTAAATATCAAGTATGCTCTAGGAAAAGGAAAATTAAGAACATACAAACTTAAGACCTACAAGTATCACATCTTGGGTGACAGATGTCATACCCCTCAACAATAGACTACTGCAATCCTAGTTAAGAAAAAAAAAAAAAAAAAAAAGCCAGGCTGAGGCACAGTGGCTGAAGAACTTGCTGAGTCTTGTAGTTAGCATGTGAAGAAACGGGGACTGAACCCAGTAAATTTGACTGGAGAGGTGTTCTTGAAAATCACTGTTCATGGCTAGTCTTACTTTATCAGTCTTAGGTGACGGGACCTCAGAAATAATTCCATTCAGCCCCCCCCCCCCATTTCACAAATGAGGACTGAGCATACCGCTGAGCACTTAAAAATCTGTATTCTGTCTGTCTCTGTGGTGTGTGCGTGTCTGTGTGTGTGTGGCATCTGTGTGAAATTCAGAAGGCAACCTGCCAGAGTGGGTCCCAGGACTGAATTCATATCATCCGGTCTGGCAGCAAACATCCTTACCCACTGAGACGTCCTGCTGACCCCACGTACTCATTTCCAAAAATCTGCTCTAACTTGCTGTTTCGGACACCACAATAAAGCTTTGGTTTGTTCCTTGGGATCTTCTGTGTGTATCTGTGCTTCTGTCTCTTTCATATTTCTCTTACATGTGTACTGAAGAACAGCTGCCCATAAACAAATATCTCTTCCCCCCTCCCCAGGACACCAAGACAAAGCTATTAAAAACAGGTCTGCTAACCAAGCATGGTGGTGCACATCTATAATCCCAGCACTCAGAAGGCTGAGGCAAGAGGGCTTCTTCAAGTTCAAGGCAAGCCAGGATGACACAAACCTAGTTTCAAAAACAGAACAAAACAAAACAAAAAAACCAGGTCTCTCTACCTGGACATCTCTTCACACACTTTCACTATTTTCACTGACATAAGACCACACCAGGGAATGGGTGTGAATGAAAATTAGTAATTTTCACTGAAATTTTAAGAAACATATCTTTAAACATCAGATTATCAGAATTTGATTTTTTTGTACTTGCTATTTAGTTTAAATGAAATTATAACAAGATTTCTGCCTAACATGTCTATTTTAAGCAGAGTTCCCCCAAACTCTGCTCTTCTGACAAAGCCAGAACAAGGGAACAATGGTTGTGTAGGTTGATTTCATTTTCAGTAAATATTTTATGGGTCACAATTCTTGAGGTCACCTGGGTGGAAAAACCCTTCAGTTGATGCAGTAGATGAAGTCACGGGCTCCACAGAGATTACAAAGACACACCACCAGTCTGGAGGACTAACCACCACAGTCAAGGTGTTTGTGTCTTAACTATGCTCACTACCTCTTTCCCCAAACTGCAAAAACCTCCACACAAGCCTCTAAAGAAGTATAGTTTTAGCACCTGAATATTATCAGCAAACAGCAACTTCTGCTCTAGGCCCTTCAAGGGAAATCATTCTCCAGGGAGACAGTATGTTATTGGAAAGTGCATGGACTCTGGAGCCTGATAACTGGGTTTTCAAGCTGCCTCTGGCTCATTTACCATCTGAGCCATAGATCTTCATATAGAAAATAGGATGGCATAAATTCTACACACAGCAGGAGGCTGTGTGGACTCAATGAGCTGGTGTCTGTGACTGGCCGGTTCTGTCTCTGATTCACTGAAGAGCTTCCATTCCAGTCTACCTACAAGGATGGAACATTATCATCACCCCCCAACGAAGCATCACTGCCTGTCATTCACATGTCTAGTTTACAGATCAAAATAAATGTATTTCTTCTTTAACCCAACATAGAAGGTTGACCTGATCCAAGGAGGAGATGGCATCTCCAGTTCTGAAAACTGTCCGTTTAAGGTTAAGTCCCACACGTGTCCAAGCCACTTATGATGGCTGCAAACCACTTGGGAACAGAGACGACACTTTTCTGCCTCCATCAGTCCTTTGTGACTTTGGCAATGTAAACGAGAGCAAAAGTGTGTCTCTGCTTCTAGTGAAAATGTACATCTTTTAATCAGGGTTACATCTTTTAACTTGTAATGACTGAGAAATGGGACTGCTAAAAATAGCACAGCTAATTTTGACATTAGACTTATAACAGACATGAACCAGCTCTGAACTCAGGAGAGATTATCCCATTCTATTTCATTAATTCATCCATTTACATAGCTGCTTAGTGTTTCACAAGATTCTGAACTCTGTGGACAGCTGTTCTGTCTGGTAGAAAAAGGAGGAGGAAGTAGGAAAGATTTACTTACAGTAACTTGGAGACTGATTCCATTTAGGGAGGTTAATGGGGAAATAATCCAAACCCAGCAGAGGTTTAAGAGACTCGGTGACGAATGGCAGTGCAGTCAATAGGGACAGGGATGTTAGAATGGGAACTGGTTTTAGTGGGGAAATGATGACTGTGATATGAGACATGCTGAGGAAGAACCAAGCAGCCCACCAAGAGGAACCTGTGGGAGTCAATAGGGTGCTGAGGGGCAAGGGCTTAGGAGATGGGCTCTTAAAGAAATCTGTTTTGGTGTCTTTAATCTAAAGACAAGGGGTAAGGTGGACAATACAGGACCAGATTTGTATCCTCACATACTAAGCCAGTTAAAAACAGACTATAGCCTGGCCTGGTGGCACAGACCATGATTCTAGCTACCCAGGAGTCTGAGACATTAGAGACAGTAGGTTCTCAATGTCAAGGACTGTCTGGACTACAGAATGAGTTCAAGCTTGGGCAATTACCTAGTGAGATCCAGTCTCAATTGAAAAAATAAAAAATAAAAAGGAAGAAAAAAGAGGGGTGGGGACACAGCTCAGGAGCAGAATGTTTGCCTAGCATGTACAAGGCCATGTACAAGGCCCTTTGCCTAGGTTGGGGTAAAGAAGAACTAGCCTGGCTCTGCTTACACTCCCACTCCTGGGGCAGCGGCAAACACCAAGGGCTAGCTAGCTAGGAGAATCTAACAGAGCACAGCATCACCCACAACCTCCTTAGCACTCTTTCCTACCACCTTTTCTGTATCCTTTCCTTTGTATCTGCAATCCCTATTGATTCTCATCCCCGGAGCGCACGCATTGTGTGTGTGTGTGTGTGTGTGTGTGTGTGTGTGTGTGTGTGTTGTGTGATGTTTGGATGTGTGAAGATGTGCATGTATGTGGAGGTCACAGGTCAGGTATCTCCTAAATTCCTCTCCAGCTTATTTTTTGAGACATTCTGTCACTGAACCTGGAACTTCCCGATTGGCTGGTCACAAGCCCCAGGGACTCCCTGGCCTCTGGTTCCCAGTGTTGAGATCACAGGCTTGCAGCTGCTCTGGCTGTTTGTGAGGGTGCTGCAGATCAGAATTCCAGCCTTCAAGCAGATGCAATCAAGCACCTAACTGACCGAGACAACTCCTCCGCCCCGTATGCCTTGTTAAAGCAATTTACCCTCCCTTTTCTTTCTGCCCCCTTCCCCCATCTTCTGGGCTCCATACGAGGTCCCATGGTGCTTTTAAATGCCCACTAGGCTCAGAGTCAGGAGTCTTACTTTTTTGTCTGTAAACTCCATCATCTTGTGCTCCCTAACTTTCCTTTCTAGTTTCTATTACATTTACTAACAATTATGAGTGTATTCTTTGTGGCTCTAACAAGTCTGACTACCGTTACCAGCAAAGGCACATCAGGACCACAAGCTCTGGCTTTGCACTTGGCACACTAAGTGTGGATATACTTTTCAAGGAGGGATCACAGTATTTCATTCTTTACTTTAAGGATGTCTGAAGTACTGTCTTCAATCCTCAAACCTTTGCCATTCCCCACACCCATGCTCAAGTCCCCTATCCCTATTTCCTTCCCATTCATCCCGAATTTTTTTTTTGGATTAATAGGTGAGGCAGTCTTCAAAAATAAGGGGAAAAATGCTTTATCACTGAAAAATCCCTTAAAACTTACATAAGATACAACCCATTCAATAAGCACAGCACCCACAAAAGCATTCCTAAAAGATGCAGGATGGTAGCATATAAAAGAAGAGCTCAGAGCGAACGATTGGAGACTAGATGTCGGCATGACACAATGACAAGCCCTCAAAAAAAAAAAAAAAAAAATCACTGGCTTAGATTATAACCTGTGTAAACTCTGTTTTCCTTAATTTAGGAATCGTAGCTATTTAATTTTATTTTATTATGTGTATGAGTGTTTTGCCTGCAAATACCTTGTGTGTCTGGTGCCAGCAGAGATCAGAAGAGGGTGTCAGGTTCTCCGGGACTGGAGCTAAGGATGGCTGTGAGCCTCCATGTGGGTGCTGGGGCTGAACCTGGGTTTTCTGCAAGAGCAACAAGTGCTCTTAACCACTGATCATCTCTCTAGCCCAAAACATAGGTATTTACAAATCAAAACGAAACCCACTGACAAACACCATTTCACTTCTGCTTAAGTAGACTAGAGCCTTTTTCCTTCTATCTTTTTGAACTAAGGTGGCCTCATAGAGGAGCATCTGCCTCAGCCTCCAGAGAGCAGAATGGGGTGTGCATATTAACTGCTCTAATGCACATGCTAAGTGCTAATGACAACAGTAGTGTCTCTCAATGACTATTTTCTCCATGAGGCACTGTAGGAGGTTCACAAACTCTTACAATCTGAAGTGTGACCCTCCTAAGGTGCCTCATAGAGGAAACAGTCACTGAGAGGGGTTTGAACTAAAAGTTGGAACTTGATTTTTCAGTTATCAACTGAAAGCATTCAGTAATTAAAAACAGCCTTTAAAAGCAGGTTGGCAAGCCACTCCAGGGCATCAACCCCACAGACCACTATCACAAACAATCTTCCTATATAGAAGTAATGTCTCTCCCCTCGTACCACTAAATCAGTTCAATGGCAACCTCTAAGACACACCACAGGAAGCCAAGAATTCAAGTTCTGGTTAGCAAACTAACCTGCAGCACCGTAAATGTAACTCTGACTTGGCATAAATCCTTAATAGACTAGGGATATGGTGTTCACCCATGACAGGGCAGAATGGTGGTGGCGCACATCTTTAATCCCAGTGCTCAGGAGGCAGAGGCAGGTGGATCTCTGTGAGTTCGAGACCAGCTTGGTCTACAAAGTGAGTTCCAGGATATGCCCCAAAGCTACACAGAGAAACCCTGTCTAGAAAAACAAAAAGCAAAACAAAACAAGAAGCCCATGATGGCCTGGGCCCAGTTAATACATTTAGTGGTAAGTTAAAGCACAAAAACTGAGGTAGGAGATGTAGCTCAGGTGGAAGGTTTGAGGTTCAAGTCCCAGCATAGGGTTAAGAGAAAAGCACAAAAATCAATTTTAAAAAAATCTCACAAACAAAACAAAACAACAACAACAAAAACAAAAACACTTAAAGGAGACCAGTTATCTTAGTTTGCATTTCTATTGACATGATAGAACACTACAAACAAAAACAACCTGGGGAGGAAAGGGTTTCTGTCATCTTATAATTCTCAGATTACACTCCATCCCTGAGGAAAGTCAGGGCAGGAACTCAAGGCAGGAACCTGGACGGAGGTACTGAAGCGAAGACCATAGAGGAAGGTTACTTACTGACTAGCTCTGCCTTCTTTCTGACATCATGAAGGTCCCAGCCCAGAGTTGGCACCACCCACAGTGAGCTGGGCCCTCTTACAGCCATCACCATCAATCAAGAAAACGCCCCATACATAGGCTGTCCCTCATGCCAGTCTGGTGGGAGCATTTCTCAACTGAGGTACCCTCTTCCCAGATGGCTCTTAGTTTTGTGAAGCTGGCATAAAACTAGCCAGCATTAGTACTTATAAACTAAAATACAAAATAACCAGCAGTTCCTAATATGTTATCTAGAGCTCACTTCATCTCCATTAAGTTGGATTCTTATACATATGTAATTTTAAAATGACTATAACTGATCATCTTCTTGTCTGGCTCAAATGTCATGACAGAAAAATAAATAACACCTAACCAGAGATATTTTCTCACAGAAAAGTCAGTATTTTAGTCACTTCAGATATTGCAATTTCCTATCATATCAGATAAGGAAAAATACATTACACGAAGACAGAAGGCAGATTGTTTTAAACTAACAAGATGTGCTGTATGTTATCAGTCTGTTATCTGTCTAGTTTGATCCTTAGGTAACAGTGTTCCTATTAGGCACTGTGGAAGCTACAAAGAGCAGACTTTATGCCCTCAAAGAATAATTTAATGAAATCCACTAAACACACACTCACAAACTATACACAACACTTTTCTCCATCTAATATGTCCAAAGACATTGAAAAGGTTAGAGGAAAGAGTTCCACTAGAATTGAACATAGTAGTACATGCCATAATTCCAACACATGAGATGGAAGCCACCCTGGGCTACACACACACACACACACACACACACACACACACACACACACACACGCACGCACGCACGCACCCTTTTCAGAACATGGTGAGACCCAATGCCCCACACTCAATTTAAAAGAACAAAAAGCAAAACCAAAGCAAAACCAAAATACCCTCAAGACCCATAGGTATATTAAACAGATCTCTCTTATTGTGCCAAAACAACAGACATTATTTTCTTTCCCTCTCTATTAGCCAAGATCTGGGTAATCGGCACTCTTTTGGTTTCCTGAAGTCTTACCTTAGTTTATTTTCTGTTCTCTACTCAAGTAATAAGATATATCTTTTGGGGATTTCCTGTTCTGCCTCAAGATTTTTTCTTTTTTTCTTTTTTTTTTTTTTTTTTTTCCTGCTATTGCTGGGATAATGTATCTTTTCCTCCTATGGCAATAAACTATGTTTGCTGGAGAGACGGTGAATACAGTTTCTTTGTGCTTCCTTTTACTAGGTATCTGGAAACAATCATGGAGCAGATCTGTAAGCCCCCAGAGTGGCTCAGAAACCTTGGAGCCTGACTATTCAAAAGTAATTACCTTCAGGAAGTCTACTCGGGAAGGTTAGAGACAACAGCCACTCCAATCACCCTCTGGGACTGCAGCTCTGTAGCTCAGTTACCAGCTATAAATAACCAGTAGTCAAGTGAACTTGAGATTAAAATTGTGAAATGCTAAAAATATGGGAAAAATTAAAGGAGGTACTGCTAGCTACAGATGATTACTGGAGATTGGACGACATTAATGTGGAGCCAAAGTCATTTGTACTTTACAATTGATGGCTTGAGGAAATCTTCACAGCTACAGAGACATTTGGGTAGCTTTACATGAGAACAGAAATTAATAGGCCTTTATTTACCCAAACTGCCTTTTATTTTAATGCTCTAAATTTTGGTCGATGCTGGCATGGTAGAAACAATCACATCACATGTATATTCATTTCCTTTGGGGGTAAAAATCCCACTATGAAAGAAGGGCTAGAGAATGCAAAGGCCACAGGACCAGATTAATCATAAACCTAGCCAACTGAACCTGAATTTTGTTCAAATACTTCCTGTCTTTTGTTTCAACCTGCTGTATACCTTCAAGGTTAACTGCAGTCTCCCTGAGCAACGGACCAGCCCACTCCAAACTGAGATGGGGATTCTTCGTGCAAAGCCATTTATTGACTCCTTGACACCGTTTCATTTGAAAATATGTTATTATTCACTGAATGTCAAACAATATACACTGCATTTCTATACACACAAGGCCAACTCCGCTGATAGCTAACACACCCACCTTGCTATAAAATATGCGGATGCTTTCCTATCAAGTTCTCAGGGAAGAAACCGGGTAGAATAAAAAGCAAAACCAAAAGGCAACTCAAACCTAAAAAGCCCCTAAAAGCTGGCTTCTCCCACAAGAACTAGGAGGGTGAAGAAGGTACAAAGGGAGATGTGAAGGAGGCAATGTATGATTTCTCCTGCCACATTCTAAAAACGTCCCAAAGCCGAGCAGCACTCAACACTCAGCTAGAGAACACAGGATCCGAGGGGCTGCAGGAGCAGTGTTGAGCATCAGAGGCTGGGGGATGGGAAGGACTAAAGAGGAAGGAAGGCCGCTTTGGCTGTTGTAAATGTCTTTCTAGGTCCAGTCTTTTTTTTTTTTTTTTTTTTTTTTTTTTTTTTTTTTCCCTTCGCCCATCCCTCACAGGGAAAACGCAGTTTTTTGATTTTATGTAGAACACTAGTTCAGGTCCCACCCTTGCGAGGAAGGACAGGTGTGAGAAGGGATGTCTGGACTGGTGGGGGTCCAATATAGGTGTGGGGGCTGCAGCCTCGAAGATTGCACTCACCAGTCCCCCTCGGAGACTGGGACTGGGTACGAGGCACCGTGGCGTGAACCGTGTCAGGAGGGGATCTCTGCTGAGGGGTGGATGCTAGCGAGAGACAATGAACAGCCCCGAGGACCCCTGAGGATGCCGCGACGCCTCCTCGGGGAATCCCGGGAGCTGGAGGCGGCGGCCCCGCCCCCTAGGGGGACCATCCCTACCGCGGCAGGGGCCGCTGCTGGAACCCACCCGCGCTCCAGGCCTGGAGGCTTTCTCGGGGACCCGGCCCCCCAACACCGCCGAGCCCCGAGCCCGCGCTCCGTACCTGGTCTCAGCGCTCCGGGATCCTTCCCCGCCGCCGCCTCCGCCGCCCGCTCCCCATCCCCAGCCTCCCAGGACCCGCCCCCTCATCCGCCGGCGGCAGCGACTGGCAGATGCTTCGGCCAATCGAAGCTTCGCCTTCGCGATCCTGCTACCAATTCGCGCCGGCCGGAGGTGGGGATTATCCAAAATCATCCCATCTCCTCCCGGGGCCCCAAGATCCCTTTTGTTTGGGAGAGCCAGGCTGGGATTGAGCTCGCGTCACTTCCTGGAGGAAGTACCCTCCTCAGACCCGCTGGAGTGTGGGCTCGCTCTCTTCCCGGCCAAGGTTCAGCAACTTTCCACCTTCTGGGAGCCTGAGGCACAGGGCCCTTTGAACACCTTGTGGTGTCCTAATTGGGATTTTATTCACAATGTGAATAAACCAAATGAGTTTTAGCGTCTGCTTTAGAATGAATTAGTGAAAACCTGGTAACGTGGCTTCTTTGCTCTGTTTTTCCTCCTGCACTGGCCTTTGGGTGTGGTGTTGGAAGCAAGGGCGCAAAGATAAAAGTAAAACGCCCGGAGAGCACCTTCTTAATCACATCACAATAGGTGCACAAAAGACTTCTAGCTATGGGGATCCTAGGGTGGAACAAACCAGATAGCACTCGATAGACGATGGCATGAGCCCGGCCGACCTCCCTTTCGGGCCGAAGTTAGATAATTGCAAACGTGTGTTTTCCCACGCTATGCTCGCCTTGTGGGTGTATGGAACACTCTTTGTACGTTTGGGCCCCGTCATACCGTGGGCAATGGTGTGTGTAACGAAGCTGAAATAAAGAGCAGTTAGATGAGAGGGAATGGCTTTCCTTGTGAACACAGGAATGCAGATCTTAGTGATAGCAAACCCTAGAAACAGGACCAAATAACCTGCCTGGAAGAGAATGCACTCTACCTGAGATCAGAGTTTTTAGTTTTCTATTCCAAAGGCTGCACTTCAGTTCACAAGTGATTGAGCTGAATTAATAATCAAGTTGTTTTAAAGGACGTGCAACAAGTACACACAAGAAGCCAAGTATTTGCGGGCGGTGCTGGTGCATGCCTTTAAGTCCAGCACTGGGGAGGCAGAGACAAGCTGATCTGGTTTGAGGCCAGTCTGGTCTACAAAGCAAGTCCCATGACAGGCTCCAAAGTTACACAGAGAAACCCAGTCTCGAAAAACCAAACCAAACAAACAAAAAGAGAAGCCTAGCATTTAAATGCACAACAAGTAATGTATTACTCTGAATACATTATTCCTAATCTTTATAATTAATTATTAGCAAGAGGGATATTAGAGACAGTACACCCTAGCTAGTCAGTGATTATCAATCTGTGGGACTCAACCCCTAGGGCAAATCTCTATCTTCAAAAATATTCACGGTATGATTCATATCAGTAGCAAAATTACAGTTATGAAGTATCTAGGAAAATAATTTTATGGTTTGGAGGGGTCGAATTAGGAGGGTTGAGAACCACTGCCTTAGGCAAACACAGTCCTCAAGACAGGTGCAGTTTACAGTCTGATAGAGATATGCCAGCCTGTGTAACCGTGGTTTAGAGGAAATAAAAGGGTGTTTCTCATCATCACAGCTACGCTCATCCATTTGTGTCAGTGAAAAGTTATAGAGTTAGTAAATGAGAAAGAAAAACTACAAGAATAAGTAACTCCAAACCTGTGCTATATCCTGTTAACCACCAATTCTCACACAGGTGGACCTGTCCTGGGGCATGGATAGTGTTTAAGACAGCAGAGCAAAGGCAACAACTCCAAATGTCCCTTAGCCATTACAGGTGTGAGAAGGTCAGGGAGGCAACTTGTGGAGATGCTCTAGTACAGCCCAGGTGCTTTTGGAGCAGTGAGTGATGTAGGGCACGGAGAAGTTCACAAAGACCTCATGCTCTGGGTTCAGAAAGACAATCAGCTGGATAGGGCAGTGCACACCTGTAATCCGGGAGGTGGAAACATGAGAATCGGGAATTCGGGATCCTTCTTGGCTCCACAGTGAGCTGTAGCCCACCCTGGGCTATAGGAGACCTCTCTGAACAGGACACAATGTTGGAGGTGGTTTAAAGACACAGTATTAGGTACAGGAATCGTGCCACAAGCTTGAAAAGTCTTCATTTCCTCCTCCTTCCTTTTGCTTTGCCTGTGGGTATGCATGGAGGAAGTGTCTCATTGCCAGACAATGAGGCATATGTAGGACAACAGGCTATTTTTCTGCTTGATTCTGACTCACTGTAAGATTTGCTCCAATGAATCAGCTCTCCCAGCCTCCCTCTCCCTCCCTTTGTAGCTATTAATCCACCACCACCCATTCTACTCCAAAGCTGACCTAATGGAAACTACCATGTGACCCCACATCCTTTACAGCAATGAGCAACTCCTCTGGCTCGACAGATTGCTTTAAGCCCATTCCTGAGTAAGTGTAGAAGGGTTCAGTACGGATGAGATCACCCCTGCCTTGTAAGATTCAGAGTCCTGAGAGTGTTAAGATGGCTTTCAATTTGTCACTCCCAAGGTGGTGAACAGTCAGGGCTTCTGAGCCTCAGGTGACCTTCAGCCTTCAACAATGGCAGTGAGTTCTGTTGGGATCTTGTGATTGCACATACAATCTTTTAAACAAATTTAGGGTCTTAGTATGTAGAGGAAGAAAATAGGCTCATGATGTCTTGAATAGGCATAACACAATATATGATGCTTTGGTCTAATGTTTTATCAGCTTGTTGATAAATATTTATTAAATGGGTCCTGTGTGTCTGGCAACAACTTTATGTTGTTTACATGCAAAAACATTGCAGTTTGGAGCCGGGTAGTGGTGGTCCACACCTTTAATCCCAACACCAGGGAAGCAGAGGCAGGCAGATCTCTGTGAGTTCAAGGCCAGCCTGGTCTACAAATCTAGTTCCAGGACAGACTCCAAAGCTGGACAGAAAAAGCCTGTCTTATAAAACAAAAGAAAAAAGAAAAAAAAATCAGTTTGGGTCAAGTTTTTTTTCTGCAATGGCAAACTTTGTAGGTAGATGTTCTAAGTGTTTGTTGCTGGCTTGGGAGGCAATGATAGAGTAAAAGAGGGTAGACTGGAAATACAAAAACCAGGGTCTGATAGCTGCTCTGCAACAAGCTGTTGAAACAAATCAACAGGGAGTAGGGGCTTAGGACAGCAGAACACAGTCTCTCCCTGTCTGCAGGCTGGAGGTCTGCAAGCAAGCTTTGACAGGTTGTGTTCTTCTGGGGGCTGTGAAGACAATCCCTCCTATGACTACTTTGTGGCTCCAGGCAGTCCTTGGCACTCCTTAGCTACAGTTGCATCATTCCAGCGTCTGATTCCATCATCACCTGGTGCCATCCCTTTGTCTCACGTTTCTACATAGAAACTTTAGTATCTTTCATAAAGGTACTAAATGTGGGATTGAGAGACTTCCCCACTGTGACTTGTTTTTCTCCCTATATAGATCATGCTGGCTTAGAAATCATGAATAGGTGGATTTATAAGCATGTACCACTATGCTTTGCTTGTCTTCATCTTAATTCATGATATTTGCAAAGACCCTGTTTCCCAACTAGTCCACATTCTGAGATTTGGGTAGATAGTAATTTTTAGAGGACCAACTCAGTACACATCTAGTTGACAAAGTAATCTCCCCACTTAAATTCTAACTTCACTTTGGTAAATAGCACAAAAGAAATAGATGGATTATTAAATATCATTACAGGCTGTGATTGTAAAACCATTATATATAGCCTGCATTGATTAACTATTAAACTGTGTGCCAGGCACTGTGGAGTTACTTCCCATAAAGCATCTGTGTCAGTACCCTCGGTAGAATATTAACATTCCCATTTTGCAGGTTTGGAAATTGAGCACAAATAAGTCCACAATTGAGGAATCTTGCACCCTCTTATTTACTATGTTGCATCATATCTCCACCATGCTCAGTGGGTTAGGAAAATAGAGAGGGCAACAATGTCCTTTTGATTTATGGGGCCGGCAAGATAGTCAAGGGCAAAGTCACCTGCTGCCAAGCCTGATGACCCGAGTTCCATTCTTGGAACTCACGTGGTAGAAGGAAAGAAGGAACACCCACAGATTGTCTCTCAACTTCTATACCCAAATCATGGCAATGCACCCATGCACACACACAAATAAATGAATAAATGCAATCACAGTTTGTTTGTTTGTTTTTGTTTTTTGATTTATGGGGCCTGGAGAGAGAGCTCAGCAGTTAAGAACACTAACTACTTTTCCAGAGGACCAGGATTCCACTTCCAGCACCCACAACTCCAGTTCCAGAGAAACTGACATCCTCTTCTGGTCTCCCAGGACACCAGGCATACACATGGTACACAGACATCCATACAGGTAAAATATTCAAACACATAAAAAGTAAACTAAAATAAAAAAAATTAATGATTTATGGTATACTTGGAGCTGAGTTGTTTTCTTGCAGTTATGTGTGTAGATTGAACTAATTTTAAAACAAGGGAGGGAGTTGGATTATAGCTCAGTGATAGAACACCTACCTGGCACAGGCAGGGGTCTGGGTCAGATCCCCAGACCACATAAAAACAAAAACGGGGGCAACAGGAGAGGAGCAAATAGTGAGTGGCGATGGAGCATAGTAACCAAAGTGTGGGCGGTTACCCGAACCTCAGTTTCTTTAAACGAGACGTTCACCTCTGCCCCAAACACCAGCCTGTGAATATCCAGTAAGATGATACACGAAAGTAGCCCATCATTTCCACGTGGGATTTTGTAAACCACCTGGAGATTTTTCTGAAGCTCCTTCTCCTTGTGGGTCTCAGCTCTCCAACTAAACACCCGGGACTCTACAATATTCTGTAATAGTCTTTTAGCTATGACCCAGAGCACGTGGGGGCGTTGGCGGGTGAGCTAGATCAAGAAGCTGGAGTGACTACGAGGAGTTATGCGTCCTACCCACGCTCAAAGACCAGGCATACCGGGCCGAAGCAGAAGGGATGGTGTTTTATCCCTGCTCCCGCACTCCCCTCGCTCCTTTTGTCCTCATGAAGGTCTTTCTGGGCAACTGTTAATTCTTTTCTTGGACCAGAGCTGCCGGGAACCAGGAGAGTGCGGAGATTTTTGGGTGTGGCCCTCAACGCTTTCCTGAGCTTATTGCTCCCCCTAGTGTTGACCGCTGAGTCCCTCAACTGTGCTTCTTTCCCGGAGGTCTCCATGATGCTCTGACAGCTTTTCCTTTTATGGGTAGGCAGAAAGCCCCTCAGGTAGGGGATTCTAAAGACCTGCAGGCAGCTTAAAAAGCCACCCCCAGGGACAGATTATTTGTTCTGTAGCTGAACGTGGGGCCAATGTGGTTATGATAGAGGTGCAAACCCTTAACCTGGATTGCAGTGCAGGTAAGTTTCAAAGGAGGAAGGAAAAACAACAAAACAAAACAAAAACAGAAACTAGGTCAGGCATATTGCATATACACCTTGTAATCTTCACAAATATAATCCTTATAGCCACCCTGAGAGGTAATTATTACTACTTCCAGCTTTTTGAGAGAAGCCAGTTCAGAGAGGCTGATCGGCTCAAGGTCACATGGTAACAATGCAACACCATATGCCTGTTACTAAGTGTCTATTTCACACCAGGTACATTGTGTTGGTTATTATCACAGCAAAGCTTTAAAGTCCATTTTGCTGAACTGTTGAGTGATAGCAGTAGGTCATTAGGCTGGGTCAGTGTGTCTTGGAGGATTTTTCCTCTTTTATGAGGACCAGATAGCAGGGTCATGTGTTCCCTCAGATCTCCAGACCTGAGGAAGGATGACAATGAAAAAGTTAAGGCTAAGTCCCTGGGACCCATCAGGAGGAGCACCTGGAGGGTTCTGTTGCAACCCACGTCTTCACCCAGTTGATGTACCAGGGTGCAGAATTCAGAGCTCACCCGGCTTGAAAGAAACATTAGAGGAGACATTCCTGGAAACAGAGAAATTACAGGGTTCCCGAATCACCCATCGAGGTTCCCAAGAATCTGTATTATATTTAGCCCCTCCTCTCACCCTCCAAACACTCATTAGTCATAATGCTTCATGTCTCTGAGTCACACATTTCCCTTTTCACTGTTATCTTTTAAATTGTTAAACAACTATTGTCATCATACATTCTGAGCAATGAGCTGGTAAACTGTGATTTTTTTATTTTTATTTTTTTGGGGGGGGTTCATTTCTTTTTACAGGGTTTCACCTTAGCCTTAGCTGACCTAAGACTTGCTGTGTAGACCAGGCTGGTCTTAGACTCACAGAGACCAGCCTGCTTCTGCCTCCTAAGTACCGAGATTAAAAGGATGCACAACCCCCATTTATTATCTCTAAATGTAACTTCTGTACAGTCAGATAGGTGGGAGAAGTTACTAGTTGACTATATATATATATATATATATACACATATATATATATATATATATTTTTTTTTTTTTTTGAAAGTCTATCTACATAGCTCTGGCTGTCTTGAAACTCACTATGTAGACCAGGTGGCTTCAAATCCAACAGACATCCTCCTGTGTCTGCCTCCTGATGGTAAGTGTGTGTGTGTGTGTGTGTGTGTGTGTGTAGGACAAAGGATAACCTTAGGTGTTGTCCTCTGGTACATTGTCTGCCTCTCTTACTGACACGGAACTTATCAGTTAGTCTAGCCTAGTTGGCTGGGGAGGCCCAGTGAGCCTTTGGTTTCTATGTCCTCAGCAGAGGAATTCATTATAAACTGCCCCATTTGAACTCAGATTCTCATGCTGGCAAGGCAGGCACTTTCCCAACAAAGCTGTCTTCCTATCCCATTCTTGCCTTTCTGCCTTTGCTTTTCTTCTTCCCATGCCTAAGCTGAATCCCTTTCTGTCGCTTCTGGGCTATGGCCTCACAAAGAGGTCAAAGGTGGTCCAATGGCTGGTCTTCCTTTGCCTTTTCTCTTTATTTCCCTCTTCTCCTCCACACCTGGCCTGACATTAAGCAGAAAATAATTTCCACACTAGAACCAGAGCCAGAGCTGCCCCACGGTTTTGATTTGTTGAAAGCCAATTAGGCATTTCCTCCTGTTGTTATTTCAGCTGAAGTACCACACAGTTGGCTGAATGGGTCCTTGTTGCTCACAGAAGGGAGACATATTTGTAGGGAAAGTAATGGGCCATTATGGCTGTTGGCTGTACCGTCATTTCTAGGCAATTTCCTGGTAAGTGCCCTTTGGAGCCAGCACATGCTGGAAGCATCTATGGCCTTAGTTCCTGCTCCCCGTAATGTTGAGCATTACGGGGCTCCATCTGTCCTGCACAAAGTGACCAGGATTTCTGTTTCTTTGTAAAGAGTTTGTATATTACATGTCCCCTTTTCTTCTGGACATTGTGCCCCCCTCTTCTCCCCCCTTTCACTTGGAAGTGATTATTTAATGCCTATTCCCATTACAGCAATAACCACCCCTTCTCAGTTTGAGACCTGGAACACCCAGGACCCTGAGTTAGACTTGTGTAACTTGCTGACCCCAAGAAGTCATGCTTGCTTGCAGTCGCACGTTCCAAATAAAATAACTCAAACCACTATCTTACACCATAATCGGGACTGGAGCTTCCCAAAGAAAATAACTGAAATCATTATCTTACATCACGATCAGACCTCCTCCAGATGGAGGGGACAGAAAGCTCCAGCCAAACTGGCCAAAAGGAAAAAAGGTTTTTATTGGCTCATGTGATGGAAAAGTCTGTGAAATCTGACTTCAGATGTGGCTTGATCTAGCTTCTCAAAAATTTACCAAGGTCAAGTTTCTCTTTGTGTAGTTTGCAACTCTGTCTCCTGTGTGTTGGTTCTGTTCTCGGGCATACTTTCTTCCTCCACAGGCGCCAGGCACCTTGGGTCCCATTTCGTGACCTGCCACATTCAGTGGGAGGGATCACCCACTTTTCCCCAGGAGACTGAAAAAAATCTCACTGTGCCTTTGGCAGGGCTTAGCCCATGTGTTCATTCTTTTTGTTTGTTTATTTGTTTCAGATAGAGTTTCACTATGTAGCTCAGGCTGGCCTGAAACTTGTTTGTAGCCCAGTTTATCTTTAACTCACAATTCTCCTGCTTTCGTTTCCTAAGTGTTGGGCTTACAGGCATACCTTGTGCCTAACATCTATATTCATGCTTGTGCTGGTGATTATGACCAGGGGGTGGGCAGTGTTCATGGCATGGTATTTGTCACAGCTTCCACCGGGAGATGTGGATCAAGAGTGGTGAAAAGCTACAACCTCAAATGAAAATAAAGATAACTATAATCACAGTTGTCTATTGTCTATGTCTCTATATACCTACTCATTGCCTGCCTATCTACCTATCTATCATCTCATCTCTGTCTATTTGTCACTAGAAAAGGTGGGACTGGATGCTTTGAAAAGCAAATTATAAGTGTCTGCCATACATCTGAGGGTTTGCTTTGCATCTGTTCTTGTATCATTTGAGGAACTCAAGAGTCACCCAACTTCTCACTTTATCTTGACTTGGCCTCGGCTGGGATTTTCCTTGTTGCAGATCATATTTAGACCCCCTGTCCTTGGCCTTTTTGTTCAGAAACCCATTAACAAGAGACTTGTCTATAGCTGACTTTTATGGAGGTTTTGGGACCCAAAATGGAACAGGAATGTTGGATCTCCGATCCTCTGTGAGTGGCTGTTGTTATTAAAAGACCCGGTTATCTAAAAGATGTTTTAAGGACTAGAGGTTCTTTAAGTTGAGGGTGTATATTAGTTTTTTTCCTCCTACTCGACACAAACAACTAAAGGGAGGAAGGCTTGGTTTCGGTTCACTGAGGATGCAATGCATCATGCTGGGGAAGGCATGTGGGCTGCATCATGTCAGGGTGGTTACATACAGTTAGGAAATGGAGAATGCTGGTAGTCTTTTTTCTTTCCTCCTTTTATTCAGTCCAGACCCCTAGCCTATGGCTGTTGCCACCTACATTCAGAATGAGTTTTCCCTCTTAACACCCTTGGAAAGCACTTTAAAAGTCACACATAGCTGGGCTGTGGTGGCACACACCTTTAATCCCAGCACTTGGGAGGCAGAGGTAGGCAGATCTCTGTGAGTTTGAGACCAGCCTGGTCTACAAGAGCTAGTTCCAGGACAGGCTCCAAGGCTACAGGGAAACCCTGTCTCGAAAACACAAAAAAACAAAACAAAACAAAACAAAAAATTACACCTAGAACTGTGTCTCCTAGGTAATTCCAAATTCAGCCAAGTTGACAATGAAGGTCAATCACCACAATTCTACCCCTGGTCAGCTTCACACCCAAATACAAAACTTTTACCAGTGTCATTCCAACCTAATCCCGATACAGTCACAGCTACCTCAATGCAAGTGGATTTAGTACATTAAAAGGGTCTGCCAAAATCTTAACAGTTTTAACATTGTTCAAGAAGCCTCCAACTCCGTCTCTTCCGGGACTAAAGGCGTTCTCACTGTTGTAAGCTCCCAAGAAATAAAATCAAAACAAACCAAAGCATAGACTTCCCATTTACCATAGCAAAGAAATAAATATTCCTGTCCCAAAAGGATAGAATAGTGACACAGCAAGGAAAGGCCAAAGAAAGACCAAAGCCAAGCAGGGCAAACACCAAATCTTACAGCTCCATGTTTGGCATCTGAGTCTCATGATGGAATCATTTGAACCCCAATGGCCTTGATTATCCTGTTTTCCAGCTCTGCCACCTACAGTACTCCTAGGCCCGTTCTACTCCATGTCTGAAGCTTTCCTTGGTGGTCATCTCATTGTCCTGGCAGCTCCAATATTCCGGGGTTTCCATTGAAACTTAGGCTTCACTTTCATAGCTTTGTGCAATGGCTTGTCAGGGTACCCTTGCAGGGAATCTGATCTGCCACACATTGCCTGGCCTCACCAACTTTCTTAGACCTTGCCTTGGTTTAAGCTTTCATAATCCTCTAATTATTGCATTTTGCATGCCTATGAAACCACATGGACAATGCTGCTACATTCTGCTGCCAGATCCTGATCAAGTCTGACTCCTTTCTGGTACTGCCTTATATGAACATCGATATCTAACCCCGAGAAAACACTCCCCTCTTCGTTGGCATTCTTAGTCCTTTGGGATGAATTTGTATTTTCACAAGGGTGGGGACTTCCCTTTCTCATTATTCTGATGAACAGTGTGTGTGTGTGTGGGGGGTTCTCTTAACCTTTCCCACACAAGCCTGTCTGCAACTTTTAACTTGCTCAAGTGTTTTTTTCTCATGTATATCAATCTGTACACTTTTCTTTCTTTTTAAATTTTTATTAGTTATTCTTATGTGTATAGGTGTTTTGTCTACTTGTATGTCTGTGTACCACATGTGTGTCTGGTGCCATTGGAGGCTAGAAAAGGGCATCAGATCCCCAAGACTTGAGTTACTGAGAGTTGGGGACTGCCACATGGGTGCTGGGAATGGAACCTGGATCCATTAGAAGAGCCACCAATTCTCTTCACTGCCCAGAGTCTCTCTAGCCCACAAACTGTATGCTTTTTTTTTTTTTTTTATATATTTCTGCTCTCTTATTGTAAATCTCATTAAGAGTTGTAAGCAATAATCATGCCCCTGCCTGGATGCTATGCCATCTTGAAGTTTCTTCTATCAAACAATTGAGTCCATTAACTTTCAGTTGAGACTTACACAGATTTTCAGTACACAGGCTGAAGGCAGCCAGACTCTGTCCCCATATATAACACAGGTAGTCTTTAGCCCACCTCTCAACAGTCTTTATTCCCCTCTGAAGCCTTGTGGGTACCAACTTTGCTGCATGCTCCTGTGAGCATTCTGGTCTCCCAAATCCCTGCCAGAACAGCCATTAAGTCCTGCCTACAGCATCCTAGGGCTTCTCTAGACCAAAGCTCCAAACTTTCCCACCCTCTTTTCATAAACTATTTCTAAAGGCCTGCGAACCACGTGGTCAGATTTATCACCGTGACAACTGCACTCCATGTCACTACTTTCCTGTGTTGATTACTTTTATCATTGATGGCACAAAATATCTAATAAGAACGACATAAGCAAGGAATGACATTTAAGAAATATTTTGATTTTGGGTGTCTATTGCCTGCATGCATGTATTGTGTATGTATGTACGTATGAATGCATGTTTGTATGCGTGTATACCATGTGAATATTGGTACCCATGGAGGTCAGAAGAGGGCATCAGATTCCATGGAACTGGAATTATCAGCAGTTGTGAGGTACCATGTGGCTGCTGGAAACTGAACCCTAGTCCTTTAGAAGAGCAGCCAATACTCTTAACCATTGAGCCATCTCTCGAGCTCCCTCTCTCCTTTTCTCCTTTTTTATTCAGTATGGGTCCCTAGCCCACATTTAGGATGTGCATTCCCTTCTCAGTTAAGCTTTCTGGGAAACATTCTCACAGACACATCCAGGGGTGATTCTAAATCCAGACAAGTTGACATCACCTTCAGAAGTGCAGAGCACTGAAGCCAGTCTGCCTCAGTTCAAACCCTGGCTCAGACACTGACTAGACATCAGGGAGGCCTGGGCAAGCTACTAAAAACATCTCCATACTTGACTTTGTTATTTTAAAAATATTTCCTACCTCATGGGATTGCTTTGGGGATTAAGTAGGTTTGTGCTTTTCATCTTGGAATAAGCAAGTGCTATATGAATAAAATAACTTGTTCTACTTTATGACTATAATGAATACTTTGGAGAGTGAAGGGATGCTGTTAACAATATGTCAGGAGAACAGGTGTAAGTCAGGGCTGCCCTTGGAAAAGAGGGACATTTGGTCATGCACATATAAAGGGTCATTAGGTAAATAAGTATCTTCATCATTGTTGGTCCTATTCCCCAATTTACTTGTGTGATTAGCAGTAAACTCTGCCAACCATAAAAGCCTGTGTATTTATCATTAGGGGTAATGGAGGAAGAAAGAAGGAACTGGGCAAGGAAGTCCAATGGAATGGAGTACTAGGGCATCCAACCGGGAACTGAAATGAAGATGCATGCTGAAGTGCTGGTCAGAGGGAAAGTCCCACAGGGCCACAGTAGCCGTGAGCTTGACAATGGAAGGCATATGGCATGCTGTTGGGTGGTTGGGTTTCTAGGATTTCGGACCTCATCTGGAGAGAATTCCTGAGGGATTCTGTGCTGATCCTGTTTGACATGCATTTGCTGTCTGCTCCCCAGGCTTGCTGCTTTCTCTCAAACTGTTCTGAGCCATGTGGTTCCATTCGCTTTCCCAACAGGGAGTGGTTTTTCATTACTTTCAAATAGTTGTTTTTATGAACTGGGATAAACACCTGGTGGGCAGAGGTTTTATCACATGGTCATTCCAATTTGAATTCCATTATTTCTCCTGCTTACCCGGAGAGGGAGAAAATATACCTCCTAAACACAGTTTTCCTTTTTCTGGTTTCCCAGAGAGATGCGCCATCAGGTAACAGCATCTCTGCAGCTGGACACATCTGCCTGAAATACCAATTGCCAGCAGATATGGTGGGAGCCATGTTACCAGAGGGAAAGGGGAGAGAGAAAGCTGCGTATGCGCCATTCAGAGGTGTGCCAACTTCATTCTCATCGCTTCTCCTGGAAAGGGCTAGGGGTGGCAGTGGGGAGCGGGAGGGAACAAGATGACATTTCTTTTTTCATTGTGAGGGTCGAACTCAGAGCCTGGAGTGTGCCTAGCAAGTGCTCTGGCATGGAGCCATAGGCCAGTTTAATAACACCATGTGCAATGAAACAGATTTGTCTCCTTACCACTTTAAAAAAAATGTATTCTCAAACTGGAGAGATGGCCCAGTAGTTAAGAGCAGGAAACTGCTCTTCCAGAGGACCCTGGTTCAATTCCCAGCACCCACATAGCAGCTCACAATGGTCTGTAACACCAGTCCAGGGCACCTGATGCCCTCCTCTTGCTTCTGTGGGCTCTGGGCTTTCACATATACATACACATAGACAATAAAAACAACACAACCTTCATGGTTTTAGTTAATGTGTTTGATTCTTCCTGTTATTTCTTGAATATATGGAATGCAGTTTTGATGTCTATTTTAATATCTCTGTCTACTAATTCTATCCCTTGTATCCATTTTAGACCAGTTTTCTATTTTTGGTTTTTCGAGACAGAGTTTCTCTTTAGCTTTGGAGGCTGTCTTGGCACTCACTCAGTAGACCAAGCTGGCCTTAAACTCACAGAGACCTCTTGCTCTGCCTCCCGAGTGTTGAACTTAAGTCATGTACCACCACTGCCCTGCTAGACCAAGCAGTTTTCATTGCTCTTTATCTCTATTACATTTTCCTGTTTATTTGTGTGTATTATAATCCTTGTGTCTTAGTTACTGTTCTACTGCTATGGAGAGACACCATAACCAAAGGCAGCTTATAAAAGAAAGAGTTTGGGGCTGGAAAGATGGCTCAGAGGTTAAGAGCATTGGCTGCTCTTCTAGAGGTCCAGAGTTCAATTCCCAACAATGGCAAGGTAGCTTACAATCATCAGTAATGAGATATGGCACCCTCTTCTGGCCTGCTGGGAGACATGCAGGCAGAACACTATACATAATAAACACATAAATCTTAAAAAAAAAAAAAAAAGATGGGAAACAGACATTCAAATATATGAGCTGATGAGGACCCTCCTTGTTAAAAGCATATTTGGGTTGAATTCCAAATACTGTGCATTTTGACTTGTTGTGTTGCATATTTTGTACTTTTATGAATGCTCTTGGGCCTGCATCTGTAATATAACTAACTAGGCTTCTGGAAATGACTTGATCTTTTGAGTTTGATTTGCTTAGGTACAATCAGAGTGATTTTTGGTCTCTGCTTTCTATTGCTCCACCACTAAGGTAATGACTAGCTAAAGAAAAGTGATGACTTGTGGATTTTGAGGTTTTTCATGAAGGTTAGCGGGCCAGCAGGCAAACCCTGAGAATTTCCTCCTCTCCTCCTTTCAAATATAATTTTATTCTAACCTTTAATGCTTTTGAGACAAACCAAGAGACTTTCCCTTAGGTATTTGACTAGGAGTTATAAATACTGTTAGAATGTTAATGTCATTGTAGATCTTTATTGTAAACACTTTAATTTTGTTTTGCTTTAAAAATGTTATTTCAACACTTTTATTATAATTAAAATATTATTATATTACTTCTCCCTTCCCTTTCCACTCTCCCACCTCTCCCATGTCTCCTGCCCTCTCCTTCCTCTCCTCAAAATTTTAACCTCTTTTTCTATAATTTTTATTGTCACACACACACACACACACACACACACACCCTGCTGCATCCATTTATTACTGCTTACATGTATACAGTTTTAGGGTTGACCCCTTGGTATTGGGTAACCAATTAATTAAATATCTCGTATCTGGGGTAGCTCATCTCCTGCTCACAGCATTCCTTAGTTTCCAGTGGTTTTTCCTCTAGATACAGCATGCGGGGAGATTTCCCCCTTCCATGTCTGTTGGTATTGTCCTTGGTCTAGGTAGCCATGTTATTGAGGCTTCCCTGACATTCCCAGGAGACACAGTCTCACAGCAGACTTCCTGGTCCTCTGGCTGTTACAATCTTCCCACCCCTTCTTCTTCCCAAATTTCCTTGAGCTGTAGGTGTAGACGCAGCTTTTGGAGGTCGGCACTCCATGATCAGTTGTTCTCTCTGCGTTCTGGTCAATTGTGTTTTTTGGTAACCGTCTCCATCTGTTGTTAAGGAAAGCTTCTTTAGTGGGGGTGGGAGCTACACTTACTGGGCAAAGCTGGTTTATGAGGAGAAGGTCTGGAGGTAGGCCTGTGGGCAGAGGGGTGGTGGTAGGAGAATTAGCATTCATACGTTTGTTTTGTTTTGTTTTTGAGGCAGGGATTTTCTTCATAACCCAGTAGTCCAGGAACTCACTCTGTAGCTCAGGCCGACCTCAAACTCACAGAGGTTCACCTGCCTCTGGCTCCTGAGTGCTGGGATTAAAGGTGTGTGCCATCACTGCTACCTGGCTTAAATTTTTTATTTTTAATATTAGATCTACATATTTTATGTGTGAGCATTGTCCCTACATTTATGTATGTACCAGGTATGTGCTTGGTGTTCACTGAAATCATCTGATCCCCTGGAAATGGAGTTGGGTTGATTGTGAATCACATGGGTGCTAGGCAAGAGGTGCTCTTAATCACTTTTTAATGTTTGTATTCATACGAGAAACCCTGTTTGAGGGCACTTGTTTTGGTGCTGTGTTTGGCAGCTGGCAGATCCTTCCTGGCTGCCATGAGTGAGGAGGAGCAACCGGAATGGCTATTTGTCACTGTAGCTGCAAAGGATCACTGCAGTGGTGATTCCTGCTTCGGTACTTCAGTCTGGACCACCCCCGGCAGTTTGCACCAAATTCGGTGGGCCTCATTCCAAACAAGGCAGTCCTGGATAGACACTAGGTGACCTGTTCCACCTGGCAGCAATTCAACTCAGAATGGGTGAGGGGGACGGCCTTCCCCAGAGCCTCAGCAAAAGCGGTTGATTGGTGCAGCATAAGGCTTCTGATCGGCTCACAAGCCAGGTTTGTGTCTAATCCATGCGGAAGGCTTGTGATTGGCGGAGTTAGAAACTATGCTGGGTGTGGCTGTGAATGATGAAATGAGGGTCTGCACAGGCGTGCCATGTCCGTCTCCAAGCAGAGCAGCTTCCTTGTGTTCTAGCTTTTTCCGGGAGGTTTCTCTCCTGGACACCAACACCCCCCCCCCCCAAGTGGCATCCCCTGCGCCCCATGCTGCAGTGTTAGGTCTCAGAAAAAGGCTTCTTCTGAATGGTCTTTTGGCAAGTTTTGGGTAAAACAGGCTAAGCATGAAAGATAGACAAAAGCCTGGACTTTCCTAGTAGCAGCAGCAGAGGCCCCTGAAGAATTCCAGAGTCACCATGAGCTAAAGGGTTTGATAACAAAAGTTCAAAGACACAACACAGCGAGGAAGCTAAGAGTCCCAGAGAGCTAGCATGAGCTAAGTGCTCAGAGCATTAGGAGGTTGCAGGCTCTGAAAACCCTAAGACTGAGAAGGACTTTGGAAGTACTGAGAAGCAAAGAGATGATGGAGACGCTAAGATTGCAGAAGATGAGGGGGCTGTGCAGAGCTGAAGGAAGGAGTCTCTATGAGGGTTGTAAGCTCCAGATGCCAGAAGAGTTTGAGAGCGCCTCCGACAGCTGACGATCTGGGAGTCCCCTATACCTAAAGCTCAGGGGTCTACCAATTGCTGTCAAGTGTTAGCACTCTAAGCAGTAAGCCTGTGCCTCGAGCACCTGGAGCAATAAGCCTCCATCTTAGAAACGGTGGAGCTGTAAACCTCTCATCTTTGAGGCTTAGCGCTTTAAGCCCCTGGATTTGGAAGCTTAGATGAGAGACTCTGGAACTCAGGCCCTTCCATATCTAGGGAGCTGCTGCCCCTCGGCTGTCTTTGATACCTATCAGGATTGGGCGAAAGAATGGCCAGCCAGCCAGCCACATATAAATGTGGGTCAGCCTTGATGGAGACCTTCCCCAGATTCCTTGCTAACTCTTTATATTCATCTTTGACCTGGCCTGCGTGATATCTTGAATGGAGAGAGCTTTGGTGATCTCCATCTCAGATTAACACCTGGGAACTTGTTCCTGTCATAGCCCGAAGAAGCTGCAGAGCCCACCCCGACTGCCTGTCTCTTAGGATTCACACCCCTGCTGCTTTACTGCTAAAGTATGAAATTTTCTTCATGCATTTTGTCTGGAGTTTTAGCTATTTCATATCGGAGTGGACATCTAATCTCTGTTACTCCATCTTGGTCAGGATTAGAAGTCCTGGTACTGTTTTAAATGGTATTAAAGTTTAAAACTTACAATTATTCATTTATGGTAAAAAACAAGTGTTAGCGTGTTCACATGTTCTGCTTTCTCCCCAGGCGGATCTTCATGACACTAAGTGACCAACCTGACAGAGAGCCCAGGGACCCAGCCTTCCATGTCTGTATAGCCTTTTTTAGGGACCCAGGAGTAAGTGGTTCAATTTAACACTCCTTAAAGTTAAAAAAATATGCTAATATACTTCAGAAAAAAAAAAAAAAGAGTGATATTGGGGCTGGAGAGATGACTCAGAGATTAAGAGCCCTGGCTGTTCTTCAAGAGATCCTGAGTTCAATTCCCAGCAACCACATGGTGGCTCACAACCATCTATAATGAGATCTGGTGCCCTCTTCTGACCTGCAGGTATACATGCAGGCAGAACACTGTATACATAATAAATAAATACATCTTAAAAAGAAAAAGACTGATGTTGACATTTGACCTTGTATTGTGCAGTCTCACAGATAGATGCCTTAGAAGTCCCTACAAGCACAATCTTGCTGTGAGTGCAGAAAGTTCCAGGTCTTGCAGTCTCTTTGGGGGTCTGCCACCCACTCTGCTCTGTCTCTTTGGCTCTACTGTCTTAGGAACTCTACACAGTGTGAAATAGAGGTGTGAAGAGAGGACTTTCTTGTCTTGTTCTTGCTGCTAACACGGAGAGTATTCAGTGCCCAACCAGCATATGTGATGTGACCACTAGGCTTTCTGCTTTATTGGGATAAGAAATTCTTTTCTATCTTGTTTGTTGAGAGTCTTAACCATGAATGGTTGCCAAGTTTTTATCCAATGCATTTTCTGCATAGGTGGAGATAATCATATGATTTGTCTCCTTTATTCTCTTGATGTAGCGAACCATGATGATTATTTGACTAAATATTGCGCTCTTGAGAAACTCTATTTAATCATAACAGATTCTTTCAAAACTCATTTTTACATATTGCTTCTTCTAGTTATTAATGTTTTGTTAGGGAAGTGTATCCATATTCCTGAGAGGTACTGATCCAGTTTTACTTTCTTGTTTTGTGTTTGTTAGGTTCTAATAGCAGTGTAAGACTACTAACAAATTAAATTGCCTCTTCCTCTGATGTGAGAGGTAGAATTCATCAGTGAAGCTATTTGGCTTAGGGATTTCATGTGGAAATTTTTGTTTTGAGGGGCTATGGATTGAACCAAGGGCTTTGTATCTTAAGTATGTGCTTACCCCAGCCTTGTATAACTTTTTTAAAATAAAAATTCAATATACTTGGTAGATAAAGGGCTCTTCATATTGTCTATTTCTACTGTGTCAGCTTTGGTAATTTGTCTTTCATGGGATCATTTTAAGCATCATTTTAAGATCTACTGGTTCTTCCCTTCATATTTATATCCCCCTCCATTAAAAAATTATTTATCCCATGGCCCTACCTCAGTCAGGGTCTGTGTTGATGTCTGTGGCTCCTGTTACCACCAAGGCCATGCAGATGCCCAGGAAATGGGCTGCTACCTGAGGCCATGTTTGTGTCCAAGGGCCATGCTGCTGATATGAGTGGCTTGTGCTGCTATCCAGGTCCATAGTGTCATCCAGGCTGAGATGCTGCTGAATACCATGTCTGGGTTCATGGTCTAGCTATATGATAGTTGTATGTGTTGATGTCCATGGTCTGTATTATCACTGGGTGAGTGTTGACATTCCAGGACCATGCTGATCTAGCCCTGCCCTTTGCTGGCCCTGGGAGATCTGGTCCTGTTCCTGGAGAGCTGGTCCCACTCCACACTATGGACAAAGGAGAGCCAGTTCTGCCCCTTACCTGAGGGGAGTGGTCCCAGGAGGTCCAGATTGACAAACTCAACTACCACCCAGGCCCACATCCTATGCTCTGAGTTGTCCCAACCTAACATCTACCCGCTCTATGACTGCTGGAGGATGCGAAGGAGCTGGTCTTGGAGAACCAGAGCTGCAGGGTCTCTGTGACTCAGGCAATAGCAGGGTACCCAAGAGGATTTTTGGTGAGGGTTCAGCATTGCGGGTGAGCCAGACCTACAACTTGTTACAACCAACAGCTGCAGGTAAAGCTGGTTGGATAAAAAGGAATAGTGTGTGACACACCACAGCTTCCGGTGCCACCAAGACAAATGAAGAGGTGACGGAGAGTGGGAAAGATGGAGGAGCAAAGTGTTTTTTAAAATTAATATTTTTACTTGTTATTTTATTTTGGGGGGCACTGCAAGGGTGAAGGGCAGATATGGAGGGACTGGAAAATAAGTGGGAATGGGTGAATGATGTGAAATTTCATGTGAAAGAATCAATAAAAAATAAAGTTTTAAAAATAGTTTATGTAGCTGTGGGTCTCTTAGTTTTCTGGGCCTTACAGAATCCACTGTCTTGATGACAAGCAGTGAAAACCAGCTTTGTGTTTGTGGTGGGTGGTTTGGTGCTGGTGGCTCTGGCTGGCCCTAGGTTTGTTTAGATTTCATTCTGTATGCCTCACTCTGGACTTGGGCCTTGAAGAGAAGCAGCTACATGACCATTTGCTTTCTGCTGTTGAGGGCTGGGGTGCAAGGAGTTGAATAGAACTTTGGAATTGTCTTACAGCCTCTTTTTTGGGATTATATCCTTCAAAAGAATCAAATGAAGAAAGATAAGGGTAAAAATTACTGGGCCTGGAGAGATGGCTCAGAGATTAAGAATATTGGCTGCTCTTCCAGAGGTCCCTAGAGCCTGCTTGGTGGCTCACAACTGTCTGTAACTCCAGTTCCAGGGAATCTGATGCCCTCTTCTGGCCTCTGCAGGTAACAGGCATCCGTGTGGCACACAGATATGTATGCAGGTAAAATACCTGCATATATGAAATAAAAAATAAAAATAAAGCATTCAAAGTTAAAAAAAATATGCTTCGAATTTCATTGGAAAGCTTTACCATGGAAATTCCCTTGGATAGTGGTGGTTAGAGCATTAAAATGGATGGCAACATAGTAAGACTTTGAACACGCTAAGCAAGCATTCTATCACTGAGTTGAATGTCTGGCATGGGAGAGGAGGATTTAGGTCTAGGCTGAACAGGTTGCCTCTGAACAGAGAGAGGGTCATCTTGAGAGTGTAGAGACAGGGGAGGGACAGGAACAAAAGAGATGTTATGTTGAGGGAGTTCTTGGCTTTAAGAGCATCACCATCATGCACACCATCAAAGTTACTATCATTGTTTTATGTGTACTAGTGTTTTGCTTGCATGTATGTCTGTGTATCATGGGCATCCTGGAACTGGAGTTACAGATGGTTGTGAACTGCTATGAGCGTGTTGGGAACTGGACGTTGGTTCTCTGCTCTTAACTACTGAGTCACCATTGACTTTAATTCTACTCAGCAAGGAAAAGGCCAGGCATCCTGGGGAGAGACAGGAGCATCAGGTAGATTTGTAATGCCCTTTTGAGAAACTTATCAGTGACTGATTTGTACAAGAGTATAGGTTCTTTTCTGTCAGGAAAACTCGGAGGTCAGAGTTTTCTATGGCTTGTGATTGGAAGAAAAAGGGAGTGAGAGAACGAGGAATCATTCAAGATACTGCTAAGAGGCTTAGGTTCTTTTGTTTGAGAGTGGTTCTCACTAGGTAGACTGGGCTGGCCTTGAACTCCCAGAAAGTCTGACTTTGCCTCCTGAGAACTGGGATTAAAGGCATGTGCCACCACGCCTGGCTTTAGAGTGAGTTTGGAAAGACTGACCTGGGAGTGGGTGTGGGATGAGAGGGAGATAAACTTGGAGATGGGGAAAGGACTGAGGTGTAGAGCTCAGGGAGGTCAGGAGTGGGAAAGTGGGAGGAAGAGGGGTGTGGCTGTTGTTGTCAAAGTTGAGATGTGTATGGTGACTATTTGAAAGGTACATGTTGTTGATGGCCGGTAGAGGAGGAGCCGGGAGGAAAGCAGAAGGCTACTGGAAAGAGAGGAGGGTATGAGAGAAGACTAGGTGTCAGGCGTCAGCAGTTTGTCTCTGGATGATGGTGACATTTAACACCCAGTGATCAACCAGAAGAGGCTGAGGCCAATCAGCGCACCATTCAGCACACAGAGTGCTTTTGTTAAGAGAGACAGTGTGGGTCTGGTAGAGGTGGGAGGGTGCTGACCCCAGGCACACCCTTTCTGTCAGAGAAGCAGAACTCGTGTGGGAGAAAGAACAGCTCCCTGAAGAGGGCTTTGAGGACACTGGTGACCTTGGATGAGGAGGCCAGGACTTAACAATGCGAAAGAGAGGAGGGAAGGAACGTTCTTGAAGGGTGCTGTTTTCTTTTCTATTAGAATGAGGTTGTCAAGGCCACAGAAGAGTGTATTCAGAAGCCAAATGGATAAGAAGATGGGCAGGACAGTGGGTGACTTTGCAAAGGTTCCTAAAGTACAGAGGGTGAGCTTTGTCTGTGGTTGTCCATATCAGCCCACAGTGGGAGCTGTGTCAACAGGTCTGGGGGAAGAATAGACAAAACTAAGTCCCTTCCCTATGGTGCTTACATTGATTTTCTAGGTCTTCCCTTCTCCATCTGTTTACTGGGGATGTATCTGCTGTTATACACCTAGTTATGAAGCTTACAGCAGTTCCCTGATCAACAACTCAGTTCTTTCCATCTGGCCTAGTGGGCAGTTGGTCATTCTATTCCCTTTACCCAGGCAGGCCAGAGCAGGGCAAGCCAGGGCTGTGTCCCCCTGGTTACACGTTGGGAGAATCTAAAGCTCCAAGTGTGCAATGTTCACAAAACAGCATAGATGGAGACTCAAGTGAGATTAAGAAAGCCATTCTAGCCTGTGTGCCGAGGTTCCCAAAGCAGTCCCTTCATGCAGAATGACTTTTGGGGAGCTGCAGTCAGAGCAGGCTGTGGATGGCCCAGCTGTGCAAGCCAGCTTCCAGCAGGTGGGAGTGTGGAGTTGTGGAAGGCTGGCAATCTTGAACATTGCTGGGACAATGTAGAGCCAAGCTTAGGAGACCAACTGCAGCCACCCCACACTCTTCAACTGTTACTTCAGAACCCTAGTGGCTCAGGGCAGGAGAGGAAGCAACAGGGCAGTGTGGCCTCTGCCTCTCTCTCCTCTGTCCTCAAGCTTGGAGTCCTAAGTCCTGATGCTAGAGACTGCTTCCTAATAGACTGTGCACACTGTGCACTAACATTCTCACAGTGAGAGATCAGGGGCTTTGTTCTGACACCTCCTTAAGCTTCAGTTCTGAAACAACATAGTCAAAAACTCTGGTAGAGTGAGGTCTCCAAAGATATATGGATTTACTATTAATGATTAATAGTAGTTAAGAGCAAAATGTGTCACCTGGTCTACTCTAGAGGGCAAAGAGGAGCTCTAGGGAAGGGATTGGAGAGTGTTTTCTAGGGCAGAATAGGTTTTTTGGATTATGTTTTCACCTCTGTGATGCCATTAGGTAGGTGTGTGTGTGTGTGTGAGAGAGAGAGAGAGAGAGAGAGAAAGAGAGAGAGAGAGAAAGTGGCATCACACACATAGAGATAATTTTATAGAGATTTTTAAGCACTCAGAAAACACAGAGGCTATAAAAACTAGTAATAATGGACTGGCAAAATGGCTCAGCAGGTGAATGTGTTTGCTGCACAAACAACCTGAATTTAACCCCCCCAGAACCCACATAAAGTTGGAGGAGAGAAATGACTCCACATACAAACTATAATAAATAATATAAACAATAATAACAAATTGCCATTATAAAGTACTATTTTATAAGTACTGTTTATACTTATTTAACCATCTCAGCATCCTAATGAGATATGCATAGCTTTCTACTTTACTAGAAATGGACGCCCAAGATCTCAGGAATAATTAATAACAGGATGATACATATATAATGACATCAGGATTTGAACCCAGGCCTGTTTGGCTGTAATAACTCATGTCTTTCCCATTTTAATGTGTAGCCTCACACTTCACTAAAATGCTAAGATCCTTTCCAAGACTCTTCTTAAGCTGGTAGTAAAAACTGCCTGGCTGGGAGATGGTAGCACACACCTTTAATCCCAGCATTCAGGAGGCAAAGGCAGATGGATCTGTGAGTTCAAGGCCAGCCTGGTCTACAAAGTGAGTTCCAGGGCAGTCAGATCTGTTACACAGAGAAATCCTGTCTTGAAAAACCACACACACGCACACACACACACACGCACACACGCACACTAATTGCCTGAAGTTGGGTGTAGAAGTGCATTCCTATAAACTGAGCTCACAGGAAGCAGAAATGGGAGAACTGGGAGTTCAAGTACAGCCTGGCTGCATAGTAAACTGAAAGTGAGTCTGGGCTACATAGTGCAATCCTGTTTTAAAACAAAACGAAAAGAACAATCATTGCCCGAGGAACTTGTTTAAAATGCATATTCCAAAGAGAGCCTCTTCAATGAGCCAGGCAAGTCCAACTTCCAGCCCTTGAGACATGTGAGTCCCAAGAATGTGGTCAAGTGTAATGGCATACACTTTTAGTTCTAGCATCTGGAAGACAGAGGCAGGTGGATCTCTGTGAGTTCAAAGCCATCTGGTCTATGAAGCAAGTTTTGGGCCATCCAGGGCCATATAGCGAGACACTGTCTGAAAAAATAAATTATTGAACAGGAATGTGCACCAAATGTGCTGGAGAGATGGCTCAGTGGTTAGGAGCACTTAATGCTCTTGCAGAGGACCTGGATTTGATTCCCAGCACCCTGTGGTGACTTACAGGTATCTGTAACTCCAGTCTCAGGGGATCTCATGAGGGCACACCAGGCATGTACTCAGAAAATACTCATACACATAAAATAATTAAATAAATAAATCTAAAAAGAAAATGTGGTCCAACACATTTGTTGTTAACAATGCCATATTTCAATGTCAAAATGTTAGACACCCCTCAGGTTTTTCTTTTCTTTCTCCCTTCCCTTCTTCCCTCCCTTTCTCCTTCCCTCCCTCCCTCCCTCCCTCCCTCCCTTCTTTCCCCTCTCTCTTTTTTCTGTGTCCCCTTTTGTCCCCTTGTTTAATAATGTCACAGAATGGGTACATTATACCTTGCCTTGGAAACACTAACAAACACAATCATCCCGCTAAGCCAGGGACCCTCAATTTTTCCAGCAGGGATTTCTAGTCAGCTGCTCCTCTTCCCTCCAGTGATTTGCTTTCATGTTCCTTGCTCCGCTGTGGATCCAAGAGCCATTTTGGGCACAGTTTGCTGCTGGAGAAGTCTCCCCTTGGGGAGGACTTAGCCCTGGAAGGGAAACGAGCAGAAACCAAGTGAACCTTGGGATTTAATTCACTTAGTCAGTTGATAAGTGTTCACTGGTCTGCTGTGCCCCTCCCTGGGCTAGCTGTTGGGATGGAGGAGTGCACTGAATAAAGTCCTCGCTGTCACGGAGCTTTACACCAAGTGGGCAGACCTTTCTCTTTGATGAGAGGGTCTTCGAATAGAGCATTGATGGGTTTCTGGGGAAAGCATAGCAGGCAGAGGAACAGGTAAGTGGGAAGACTCCAAGCAAGAGCCCTTTGGGAATGTCTGAGTTGAACCAAGGCCAGCTCTGACAAAAAGGCTGGAGTAGTGTATACAAGAAAACATAGTAAGAGATGAACTGGGAGAGGGTGGACACGGCCCACTGGGCTACTGTGAGGAGCCAGCAGAGGAGGGATTTGTGCAGAGAAGTGGACATGACCCAACTGAGATTCTAGCAGGATCATTCTGAGCTCAAGGTTGAAGATAGATTCCAGGTGGCAAGGGTGCTACCTGAATCCTTTTTTTTGTTTGTTTGTTTGTTTTTTGCTTTTCAAGACAGGGTTTCTTTGTATAGCCTTGGTTGTCCTGGAACTTGCTCTGTAGACCAGGCTCATCTCAAACTCACAGAGATCTGTCTGCCTCTGCCTCCTGAGTGCTGAGAGGCTTAAAAGTTTAACTGTTGTTTTTTTATTTAATTTACTTATTATGTATGGCTTATCTGCATATATATCTGCACAAGTGTACCTAGTGCCCACAGAGACAGAAGAGAGCATTGGATCCAGTGGGACTGGAGTTATAGATAGGTGTGAGCCACCACGAGGGTGCTGGGAATTGAACATGAGTCCTCTGGAAGAGCATCCAGTGCTCTTAAACATTGAGTCATCTCTCTAGCCCCACTACCTTACTCTTGAGGCAGCTGTCTGTCTGCATCCCTCTTCACCAGTTTTGTCAAATTCCAGCCCTCGCCTCAGTATCATGGTGGCAAGATGCAGTACAGAGGTAGAGGTGTGGCTCCATCAAGCCTCTCTGCCTCTCTGCTGGTAATCATTCCCTCATGATCTTCAATAACTGCAAACGGACTGTAGTGATAGATGTGGTCATGGTAGGAAGGAGGGCCATGTTAGTGCTATTAAGATACCAGACATGCTGAGGTAAAATGCCCCTACCACACTAGCAATCAAGCAATCCAGATGTTAGGAGCAAAACGGCAGGGCTTTAAGTCATTTACTGACTCATTTGTCCACCCAACTCTGTTTGAGGCTGCACCAAGCATGGAACATGTCATGTGCCACTGGGGAACCAGAAACCTTAAACACTGCCTCCAAGACTTAGACTCTGCCCCAGAGGGAACTCTCAAGCTAATTACTGGAATATATCAATCGATTTTGATGGGTCAGACATTGGTTGAAGTGCTTTTTATGTATTGCCGTATTTAATCCTGAAAATTAACTCCATCAATCAGGTGCTATTTTACTTTAAAGATGAGGAAATTGTGGTTTATAGAGGTAAAAATAACACGTTCAAGTTCACCTTACTGCTAAACAATCTGAGATCTGAGCCCAGATAACCTAGGGCTTGGGTTAGAATGACTCCACTTCTGAGACTGGAGACAAGATAGGTAAACACAAGATAATAACGCAACACAAGCAATATTCACCAGAGCACTTTTGACATTATCAAGGGCCAAGGCTCAAAGCCTTTTCAAATTTCCAGTCCTGTTAATGCTGCTGTATTGCAAGGCTTCTCCTCATAAAACGCTATAAAGTACAACTAAGATTTTTAAGTGATGCTTCCAGAGTCTTAATAAGAGATCAATGTGATTCCTATAGCTGTTTTCTGGCTGAGGACCATCCCTGCCTTGGACTGTCAGGCGCTCATCTGCCCATCACCAGCTCATAGCTCTTTTGTGGGATGTTCATTCTTCCTAAACGGAAGCTTTTATATCGAGTAGAGTCCAACCGAGCTACTCTCTGTGACTTCCTCACAGCTTCAAAAGGAGTACCGCCTTGGAAACTCAGTGATCTTTCTGCTAGTCTCTCAAGTGCTGAGGTTAGGAGACTCTGTCACTGACCTGAAGCTGGCCATGTAGGCTGGGATCTGCCTGTCTCTTCCTCTCCAGTGATGGGGTTTCAGGTGTGGGCCACCATGGCTTATTTTCTGTGTGGATACTAGGGATGGAACTCAGGTTCCATGTTTGCTCAACAAGAGCTTTACTGGCTGAGCACCTCCCCATCCCCCTATATATAAGTCTTGAAGAACCTGCCATACTGTTTTCAGACTGTTTGTACTATGAAAGTTGCAGTTGCTCTAACTTCCATCAACGCATGTTGTAAGCATTCTGTTGGTATGTGGTAGTTCCTCATGGTGTGCCAATTTGTAATCATTTTCTCCTGAGCTTATTTTGCATCTATTTTCTTTGTTAAGGCAGTTGTTCAAATCTATCTTACTTAAAAAATTGTATATTTGAAAAAAGAACTGTATATTTGCTTTCATACAGCTGAATTTTTAGTTTGGTATATCTTCTAGATTTAAGCATTTATCAGATAAATGCTCACACAGCAGAGTTCTCTGCCCGTGTGCAGCTTATCTGTTCATTCTCTGGTGAAAGTGCTGGTATTAAAGGCATGTGTCACCACAGCCTGGCTCTAGCTTTAAAGAGCAAATATTTCAATTTTTGGTGAAGCCCAATTTATTAACTTGCCCTTTTATAGATCGTTTTTTGATGACACATCTAAGTCATATTTACTACAAATTTTTCTTTTATATATACAATTTTAGATTTATTTATTTATTTTATGTATGAATTCCTTATCTGCATGTATGCTTAGAAGTTAGAAAAGGGCATCAGATCCCACTAGAGATGGCTGTGAGCCACCATGTGGTTGCTGGGAATAGAACTCGGGACCTCTGGGAGCGCAGTCAGTGCTCTTAATCCCTGAGCCATCACTCCAGCCCCCTTTTATATATTTGTATGTTTTTTGTTTGCTTGTTTGTTTTTAGTTTTAGGTTTTACATTCAGATCTGTGATCTTATTTAATTTTTATCATTCATATAATATATATGGTATGGTGTGAGGGCCAGGAATAAAATTCACTTTAGTTTTTGCATGTGAATATCCGATTATTTGAGCTTATTTTTATTAAACATTCTATCTTTTATTCTTTGTCAAAATCCAATTATATATGTATATATATATTTACACACATACACACATATGCACATTCACATACATATGTGTTTAGTATATGTAGGTCATTAACTTTCTTGATTTTTAAAAACAGGAGCCCCATGGCCATCTTATAAACCCAATGAACCATATCAACTACTCATTCTCAAGCCTTAATCTTAACTTTATAGCTTCAGGCCTTTCTTGGGGTTTTGATTTAGTTCACTCACAGTGTAGGCTGGGCATAAACTTAGGATCAGGGTGGAATTTTCCCAGAAGGCCAGGGCCCTGTGTCTTATGAGTTGTGGATTGGTGAGCTGCCTTCTTATGACTTTGAAGGACATGCACTGGATTTCTGTTTCTGGTTGAATGATCTGTTCTAATTGTCCACCTGGCTTTTCCCTGAGTCTCATTAGTTTCCTTCTTTGATCTCCTAAACTAAAAAGCCTTAATGACTTCTAGTCCTTGTCCTGACGTATGAGTCTGCCTGACAAATGACCCTCTTAGACCAAGGATGGGTCTTTTGTCAAAGACCATCAAATTAGCGAGAGGAAGTCAGTCAAAGGTCACGTCTTGAGACACCAAATTTGAAGTGGTTTGGTCTCCTTAGAGAAATATAAAATATCTAACTTATTGGCTTAAAATTTTCTATTGCAATATAATTCACATACCATAAAATTTACCCTTTAGAATTGCACATTTCAGTAATTTTTAGTATATTCAGAAAGCTGTGAGGCCATCACCATTATGTCATTTCAGAACATTTTCATCACCCTAAAAAGAAACCCCAGACTCAGTAAGTACTCACTCTTCTTTTCTCCTTCTCCTCGTCCCTGGCAACCACATGAACTCACTGTCTGTGTCTAAGGAGTGGCCATTCTGGACATTTAATGTAGGCAGAATCATGTAGTGTGTGGCCTTTTGTATCTGACTTTTTCACTTTACTTCTGAGGTTCACTGTGTTGTATGATGTATAAGAACTCCATTTCTGTCTATGGCTGAAGAATCCGATTGGTGTCCATATATTGTGTTTGGTTTATCAATTGCTGGACGTTTGTTTTCTATTTTGTTAATGGTGCGTCTTTGGAAATTTGTGTATAAGCTTTCTTCCTTCCCTCCCTCCCTCCTTCCTTCCTTCTTTCCTTCCTTCCCTTTTTTTATGTATGTTTTCTGTTCTCTTGGATACATACATGGGAGTAGAGTTGATGGGTCATATGGTATGTTGGGAACCAGCAGTCTGCTGACCCCACCCCCGACGATGGGCGGGATGCTCATGGCCATGTCATCGCTAAGGCAGGGTTTACCTGGCTGTTCAAGCTTTACCTGGCTGCTAGGGGACTCAGTTATACATGTGCAGGTCTCCCTTTTAAAGCAAGCATGCCTCCCTCTTGTCTTCTCTCTCTTTGCTCTTTCTCTCTTTCCTCTCTTTTGCTTTCTCTCTCCCATGCTTTCGGTTGACCACCAGCTACCCCTCTCTCAATTAACTCCACATGGGCGCTGAGTCTCGTGTTTGTGTTTCTTAGGCAATAATTATAGCAAAAGAACAACAGTAACTGTTATGGTTTGAACCTGAAGTGTTTCCCACAGACTTATGCTTGGACACCCGTTTCCTAGCTGGTGATTGTTGCTATTTTGAAAGGCTATGGAAATGTGGCAGGTGGGACCTTACAGGTGGCAGGTCACCAGCAGCAAGCCTTTGAAGGTTACATCTGATTCGTGGTTCCTGTGTTGTCTGTTTCCTGGGCTGCCCTGATATGAACAGCCTCCATGTCCACTGCATCTGTCAGGTTCAGTGATTTGAAACTGCTCTGCCATGTGTCCCATGTCATGACAGACAGAGTCCTCTGGAACCTCCAGCTGCAGTAAATCTTCTGTCAGCTGCTTTTGATCTCAGCCACACGAAAGTAACCAGCATAAAAATTAACAGTGTAATCAATTGCCTGAGGCGATTACCAAAGTGTCTACCTTGCTTTATCATGGGTTCTGATTTCTTCCCATGCTCTCCAATATCTCAGTGCTTGTTATTATATTATATTATATTATATTATATTATATTATTTAATTATCTATCTATTTATTGTTTTTTGAGACAGGGTTTCTCTGTGTAGCCCTGGCTGTCCTGGAACTCACTCTGTAGACCAGGCTGGCTTTGCCTGCCTCTGCCTCCTGAGTGCTGGGGTTAAAGGCATTGTCTCTCCCGTTATTATTTTTAATTTAACATAATTCCTTTACTGAATCTTTGGGACTTTCACACCATTTGCTCTATTTCAGCTCACTTCCCAGTCCCTCCATATCCTCCCCTCATCTCTGCAGTACCCCCCCAAAAAGAAAAAAAAAAATCAAACCAATCCAAAACAAAATAAACAAACAAGCAAACAAAAAGATAATCAAACGAAACGAAACGAAACAAACAAACAAACAAAAAAACCCTCTTTACTCCTCCATCTTTCCCTTCTCACTGATCTTGGTGGCATCAGCTTTACTTGCAAATGTTCATTGCAATGAGTCATTGGTCTAGTTCAAGGCCTTTGGTTTCTGATACACCATTGTTACTGGATCCTTATTGAAACCCCTGTCAGATATACTGTGGCCATCCCGAGTCATGGAGATCCTGTGGGTGTTGTTCTACAGGACTAGTCCCTTCACTAGCTCTGGCAAATTCTAGATGGGGTAGATGTTAGGGTGGGCCAACCCCAGGCCCTCCCCCTTTGGGCCTGGATAGTAATTAAGTTGGACTCACAGTCCAGGCAAGGGGTGGAGTCAGCTCCTCTACAGGCCTATCCCTCACTGGTGGTAGGGATGGGACCATCTCTCCTGAATATGGCAGAGGGGGGAGAGGGTGGGGGAGTGGGATGGTAGGGTAGTGGTGGTGGGATGGGGGTGGGAGGGCTCTCCCATGAGGGTTGGGTCCAGCTGTCTAGCTCTAGCATCCAGTGAGGAGCAGATCCAGCTATCCTAGGGCCAGTAAAGAGGGGGGGGGGCAGCTTAGCATGGTTCATTGTGCATGGTTCCTGTGACCCCCTGAGGTGACAAGGGCCACAGACATCAAATAGATTCCAGCTGCAACAGGACCATGGAACCAGACATGGCCCCCTCTGCAGCACTGGGCCAGGACAACATCTTGTTACCAGTGAAAGCACAGGCCACTCGGATCAGAATGGCTCTGGTGGCTTCTGAACACCAGCGAGGCCACAGGCTGCACACCAACCCAGGTTTCCATGTGATCTCTGGTGACAGCATGGGCTTCAGATTCAACACAGACCCCAGCTGTGGTAGGACCATGGGCCGACATAGTCCTCAGCAGTAGCAGGGTTTGGATGTTACCATTGCCCAGCTGGCTGTGAAGGCCACCCAGACATGCATGGCCCTGGCAGCATCAAGGCTCTCAGACAACAACATGGGCCCAGGTGGTGGCCCAGGGAATCCTCATGGCACTCCTGGCACAGGATCCAAGGACATCAACACAGACCCTGGTTGCTATAGGGCCATGGGCCCAGACATTGCTCTCGGCAGTAGCCTGGGCCTGAGGACACCATGGCCCTGTGTGGTAGCATAGCCACTTAGATCTGCTTGGCCTCCAGACTCCAACAAGGCCCAGACTCCAGCCCTCCACTTATTATTGTTGTTATTATTATTATTATTATTTTTTAAAGCCAGAGTCTCATTATACAGTCCTGACTGACCTGGAGCTTGTTATGTAGACCAGGCTGGCCTCAAACTCAGATTTCTGCCAATCTCTGCCTCCCAAGTGCTGGGGTTGAAGGGATAAGCCACTATGCCTGGTCTTTAAAAAACATTATAGCCACACTAATGGGCATCATGTCACCATGGTTCCTTCTTCTTCTTTTGCTCATTCATTTTTTCTGAGCGTTATGTATGTGGAGGTCAGAGATAACCTGTGGTAGTTGGTTCTCTCCCTCATCATGCATGCATATACCACTGAGCTGTGTGCCCTACCCCTCACTGTGGTGTTGATTTGCATTTTCACCATGGTGAATACAGCTGAACACTTTTTCATGTTCATATTGGCCATTTGTATATCTCCTTCAGAAAAATGCTCAGTTCTTTTTTGCTCATTTTTAATCGAGTTTCTTATCCTTTTATTGTTGAATTGTGGGAACTAATTATACATTGCAGGTACCAGTTTCTTATCAAATGCATAGTTTGAAAATACACCTCCCATTCTTAGGGCTGTCTTTTCATTCTCCCAATGGGATCCTTTAAGCACAAAAGGCTTTTCTTTTGATGAAGCTCCTGTTATATAGATTCTCTTTTGTGGCTCATGGCTAGCTAATTTCTACAACCAAATCCAGGTATCAAAAAGCTTCCCATTAAACACAGCACATAATGAAACTACACAGCTCAGTTCTATGTTGTTGCAGTTTACAGAATGGAACTGATAAGAGGAAAACAAAGAAAGTTGGGGACACTACCTGAAACTTGGATTTCTAAGTATGGTGACACATTAGTCACTCGTTCAACTAAAATAGAAAAAAATGTATTTTATGTGTATGAGTGTTTTCCCTGCATGTCTGTACACCGCTTGTGTGCCTGGTATCTTATTGCGGTTAAATAAGGATCAGGATAAACAAATAGGCCAAATAGATGTCTATTCAGGGAGAAATAACTTACAACCTAGACAGATGAACACCAGGAAATTCAACCCGATGCTCTCCTGTCCGAGTCACGCCAGCAAGAGAGCTTTCGTGGCTCTCTCTCTGACCTCCTTCCACAGGTCACTTCTGCCCATGGCTCCACCCCCAATGGGCATGGTCAGTGCCACAGAAGAACTATCTCATTATAGTACCTGAAGGGGTTAGAAGATGGAGTAGGACCCCTGATGGTTGAGCCATCATCTGATAATTGAACTGGGGACCTCTGGAAGAGAAACCAGTGCTCTTAACTATTGAGCCATCTCTCCAGCCTCATTGTTCAATTTTTAAAAAATGTTTAATGAAGAAAGCATTTACAGTTTGAGAGGATACAGTCTACTATGGATGGGAAGGAATGACAGTAAGTGAGAGCAAGGAGCTGGAACTTTGCCTCCTCATACCTTAGTGAAACAGGGATTCAACAGGAAGTTAGGGTCAGCTTTCAGTCACTCTCTTCCTCCAGGAAGCCTCTGCCTCAGAAAATTCCCACAGATTTCCAAAATAGTGCCACTGACTGGGAACCAACTGTTCAAACACATGAACATACAGGTAACATTTCACTTTCAACCCATTCCATTCTGCCCCTGGTGCCCACAGGCCCATTAGCCACTGTCTTTGAGCATTAGCATCTAATCACCAAGGTTAAATCACTCTTTGGGAACTGTCCTAATTCTTTCTAGAAGCTTTGGACCAAGTGAAGTTACAGCTACTGATAGAACATGAAGACTGCAGCATCCAAAGATGAGTGAGAAGGAAGAAGAAATGTCAGAAATAGAGAGAATTTTGGAGTCAGACTGTTGGGAAGTTCCAGCTGAGGCCTCTGAAACCAGATGCTGAGTGAGACAGAGTTAAGTGCACACAGGGGTGTGGCAGCTATCGAAGGACAGAAGGAAAGTCAGGCAGCAGGCTTGTCTCTCAGTAGGTGACACAGACCCATGGAGGTCCCTGCCAGTCAAGTGGCACATGTCAGACAAAGATTACTTGATAGGAATTCCTGGTTAGTAGGAAAGGACAACCATCTTGCACAACTACCTTGCTCAACTACTGGCAGGGTTACATCTAAGAGAAGTCTGATTGTATCTCTAAAACTGAGGCGGTCTCTTAAAAAAACTACAGCCAATAGTTCTAGGAGTAGACCAGTCTGTGCTTTGATACCATATGGGTATGAAATCATCATGTCTGCCATACAGACAGACCTGGGGTTCAAATGTTCAAATTCCAGTAACACGTGACTTTGGGTGACTTCTATGCCTCATTTTCCCTATTGTAAGATGGAGAAAATATTTCCCTATAGGGTTATGGGGAGGCTAAGCCAAGGGTGATGTTGGGTGTGGTGGCTCATACCTGTAAGTCCAGCACCGGGAGCCTGAAGCAGGCAGATCAGGAGTGTGAGCTCAGGCTGGGCTACAGAGTGAGATCCTCTCTCAATACTACATAAATTGAAGGACAGGCAAGGCTGAGCACTTTCTCTGTTACAGTGCAGACACTAATCAGTGTTCCTCTTTGCTGGGTAGAAATAAAGCAAGCAGACCCTGCGTTCTCTAAGCCAGCTCCCACTCGGCTCTTTTAGAGCTTCATTCCCACCCCAGCGCCAACGGCAGTTCCCTCATCTTCTGGATGTGTCTCCCAGGGCCTGCCCTGTCGCCTGACTTGTTCCTCTCCAGATCTCAACTTGGAGACTCAAGGCCTCCTTGGCTTTTGACCCTCCCAGATGGGTCCACCAGCTCCTGTTCCCACGAGGTGAGGTTAATGCTTTCTAGAATATATCAGAGAGAGGATAACCAAACTGCATCTCTTACAGCACATCCCACCAAGGATCCTTGTAAGGAGAGACCATTGCGTTCCCTTTGTAAGTGCCTCCCTAAAACCCTGGGACAGAGTCTCCTGCCTCACGATGCCTGAATGGCTGAGACAGGGATGTGTTCTGTGTGAGTCATTACTCTTGACCAGGGTGATGACTTTGGTAGGGACAGGGTCTCCAAGGCCCTGTTACTTCTCACATGTATGTAATTGGGTCTGATTTACTGGATGTTCTCAACTCATTGGGGCATGAACATGAAGCAGTTTTGTTATTCCCGTTAGCTGCTGCCTGCACTCAACCTGTGTGGCACCAGGTTGCGTTCCTGCTGAGTAGCAGCTCCCTTCACCATCTGTCTGTTGCCATAACTTCCCTGCCACTTTCACCCACTACAAGGGTCTTATTATGGTAACTAAGACACAGTCTTTTACATTAAAAAAATTGCATTGTAATTTTGATTTAAGCTTTTCTCTTTCCCTTTCAACACATGCTGGAGTCTGTTCACAGATGTTTGGAGCAGTGGTTGAGAAATGGTGTTTGTTTGGCAGCCACCCCATCACCCTCCTCTGTGAGGGCTCAGGGCCCTGGGGCAAGATGGGGAATGATAGGCCTCTTTGCAGGACTTACAGGGAGGGGTTAGTGTCCTTTACCCCATCCTGGCCCAGTGTGGCTCTGCTGGAGACTTTAGTGAGCTCTCTTCGGGAGCAGCCCTTCCTCTCCGCACCCATTATCTGCACCTCGCCCTTGGTCTCCCAATGACTCCTTCTCTGCTGTGTGTATCCAACTGTCAGTTGAGAAGCTGCCAGGCAAAGCTCTTCATTCTGCTGACTTCTGTGTATCACCACACGGAGGCACAGTCTGCTGGATTGTCTCCAGCACCTCTATGAGATTGGACGGAAAGGGCACTCTGTTTTCTGCTCAGGCATGTTGCAGCAGTCCTGTCTGTTGCTTCTGGATGGAAATCAGGGTTTTCCTGCTTTCAGAACCTCCAGGGTTCAGATGAGTACCGGTTTCTATTCAAGAGTGCTTGCTTAGGGGCCAGCAAGATGCCTCAGTGGGTAAAAACACCACACAAGTATGAAGACCCAGGTTTGAATCCTCTGAACCCTCCGGAGTCCATGTAAAGAGGGACACAGTAGTGTGCGTCTGTAGCCTCAGTATCCCTTTGTTCAGATGGGTGGGGGAGGTAGGAGAATGGTTGGAAGCTTGTTGGCCAGCTGTTTTGGCTTTCACAGTAGAAAAAGAGGTTCTGTCTCAGACAAGGCAGAAGGTAACAGCTTTGTCCTCCAACCTTCACATGTGCACTGTGGCATGGGTGTATCTGCACTCACACATAACATGCATGAACCTACACACACACACACACACACACACACACACGGTTTGTTTTAAATGTTCTTTCTTAGTATGTGTAAGGCCCTGGGTTTAATCTCTAGCACCATAAAACAAAAAAGATTATTAAAGCATTGTCTGTACTCAATATGTAACTCCAGACCCTAGGCTAGGAGCATCACACATTCTGCTCGTTCCCCACAGTGGGGCTGCATCTCAGATTCCAGGATTCCAGTTTATTGGATTACTCAATAATGTAAGTTGTACCCTTTAATATGTATACTAAAGGCTTCTGAGGATGCTCTGTTACCATCGCTAGTCTGGTTTCTCTCTCCCTTCACTTTGAGTAGAAAGCACTCCCCCAATCTCTGCCCTACCTGTCAGCTTCTCCACAGGGGAGAGAGGTCATCGCATCTCTGCACTTAGACCATCAAGTCACCTGTTTCAGAGCTGGATTGGATGCGGGTACATTTTGGGGTGTGGTGTGCTGATGTCCACTCTGCCCTGTGTGGTGGTGATTGGTTCCATCTGCTGGTGATTGTTGGTAACTCTGGTGTTGGCTGGCTCTTGGCTTTAATTCTTGCTCAATGGGGAGGCTTGGGAGGCAAATGAAGCAGGATGCAGGGTTATCCCGTTTCTTGGCCCATCATCATGGTCTGGCACTCACCATCATTATCTTCATCATCATTTGGAGACAGGGCTTTACTCTCTAACTGAGGCTGGTCTGGAACTCATTATGTAGCCCAGGTTTGAACTCATGGCAATCCTCCTGCCTCAGTGCTGGAAGTACAGGTACAAATATGCAGTTTTGTGTCTTCTTTTTAAGACTGTGTTTAGTGTGCTCTTCCTCTTGCAAGCAATCTTTGAGTAAATCCCACCCCTCTGGAATTTTCCTCTACTGTGTGCCTCAGGTTCTTTTTTGGTGGTGAGTTTATATCTGCTTAGTGTCTTTGAGTGTATCTTAGGTAGTTTCTATGCATTATGAGGATATCTAATGTTTACTGAGCTCTTGCTACATGCTATCACATGCCTGGAGCACATCCTACACTCCATTTTACTCAGTGAGTTAGGTACCATCATTAACCCCTTTACAGATTGAAAAACTAAACTAAGACAGAAACATCACCACACCTAAACTTTATAGTTAGAAAGTGGCTCAAAGACATGATTGAACTTCAGGGCTCATTCTATCATATCTAGGACTGCATGCTGAGATTTTTTTTTTTTTTTTGATTCGTTTGATACAAGCTACAGTCATCTGGGACGAGGGAACTTCAACAACAACAAGAAAAATAATGCCTCCATCAGATTGGCCTGCAGGCAAGTCTATGGGGCATTTTCCTGATTAATGATTTATGTGAGAGGGCCCAGCCCACTGGAGGTGGCGCTACCCCTGTGAGCAACCTCGGGTTGTATAAGAAAGCAGGCTGAGAAAATGGAGAGCAAGCCAGTAAAGAGTGCTCCTCCCCAGCTCTGCTTCAGTTCCTGCCTTTGGGTTCCACCTCCAGTTCCTGCCCTGACTTCCCTCAGTGTTGCACAGTGACCTGGACTGTAAGATGAATAATTCTTTTTCTTCTCAAGTTGATTTCGTGCAGACACCTACTTGTTTTTTTTTTTTTTTTTTTTTTTTGCCACACCCTTCTGCCCCTTGCCTCTCCCACCTTTCACTGACAGCCCTGTTGGCTCAGAGAGAGGCACACACCCAGTGCTCTTTTGTTTGGAATAACAAAATCTTCCCAGTTAGGGCTTATGCAAGAGCTGATTGAGACTGTGCCGATAGGGTGGTCTCCAGCACCAGACCCTGTAGACAGAAGGTTCTCTCTCCAATCCCCTTTTTAATGTGTTATACTGGCTTTGTCCAGGGAGACTCAGACTCTGACTATATATTCTGGGCCAGTTCGCCTGAACATTTCTCATCTGAAAGAGAGTCTATTGTTTGCACAGTACTTTCACTTCTAGCATCTCCTTTATGTATTTGCAAGCAGCCTGGGTAGAATGGTGTGATTATCATTTTCATTTTTGTGTGGAGGAGCCCGAGGGGCAGAGGTGAGCTGCAGAGGTGGCATAGCTTATCCGTGGTAGAACTGGGGCTGGAAACATGTCTGCCTCACCCTATCATGTTGCAGGTCATCCTATGTCCTTTACTGAGACCTCCAGGTGCCCACTCTCTTGTTTGTGGTTGCTTTCCCAGGGGGCATCTACTTACAAACCCATGCTCTTGGTCTTGTCAGTTCCTGCAGCATCCATCTTCAGCCCTGGCTTGTCCACTTCCCAAGGGCTGGGGACAGCCTTTGGGATAGAGATACCAGACCAGGACACCTTCTAAATGTATCTTCTACAAGCCCTTGGGAAGGGCTGTTCATTGTCTTTATCAGTCCTAGTCATGGTGGATGTCATTTATTGTCAGATAAATGTATTTTCAAATAAAACAGAAAACAAACAAATAAATGCAGCAACAGAGCTGTTTAAAAAAAAAAATTCTGCTGGCTCGCTCACTCGAAGAAAAGCCTGTGCAACTAATTAACCCGGGGCAGGCCTCCGTGGTGTTTGGAAACAAGCTTGGAATTAATATTGCCCTTCTCGACTGCTGGAGCCAGCCTCTAAATCTTTATTGGGAAGTAGGAAGAGCAAGACACGGCAAGTTAGAGAGACAGCAAAAGGCCAAGAGGAAGAAGATAGAAAGACGGGGGAAGATAAATACAGTTCTCCATCTGTCTCCATTACCATACATACCAGCTTAGCTAGAGTCTGGAATCTGACAGACAGACAGACAGACAGGCAGGCAGGCAAACAGACAGACAGACAGATAAAGTTTCTGTGAGCGAGAGCCTTTGAATAGCTCAGAGAATGCTTTGATTCCTGTACTACTGAAGTCAGGGCATCAGAGCCTCCAGGACAGGAAGGGCCATGGAAGGGGTCATCTAATTCAATGGTTTTTAAATTATTTTTAGCAGCAAGGCTTTTTCTTGAAATGAAATTTCACACAGAAACATCATGTCTAAAACAGATAAAAGCTGAGCTGGGGCTCCTCTGTCTCCCTCCATAGGGTTGTCAGGCCAGGAAGGGCACAGCTGGGAAACTTAAGCTGCCTAGTGCAACTGCATTGTCCCTGGATTCAGGCTTAGCCTAGAGTCACCTAGAGTGGGGGTTGGGGGACAGAATATACCACCTGACCCTAGAGATGGGTTTCCGGAGGAAAAACATGTACTGACTTGCTTATGAACCTCTTGGGCTCTTGAACTCTGACAATCTTTCTCCCAGGGGCCTTGCTGGAGCTTGGGAGCTGGTTTGCTAGCTTCCCGGTAAAGCTTTCTTTGGGCAGTGTGCAGGGGGTCGGGGGGATGGGAGTGGGGTGGGAGTATGCACCTTCATCAGTTGACCACCTGATCCAGACTTTGCATCAAGAGGAGACCCAGACATGGAAAGGAGCTCCCTTCTCTCTGAGAGTGTGGGCACTGGGTGGGGGGTGTCCCCAAATATACCCGGTAAGGACAGCTAGAAGGATGATGATGTTGAATCGCATGTATTTGGTTTTTCATGTGCAGGAAGGGAAGGCAGTGGCCAGGTCTGAAAACTGTCCACTGAGTGGCAGAGTGTAGAGGCAAGGATCTCCTCTGAGGATGGTCATTTGTTTCTGGGGTTCCTGACCTTGGGACCGAGAGCAGAGGGCTGAGGCTGGTGGAAGGGCTTTTTGTGGAGTCAGCATGGATAAGGCCAGTGGAAAGAGCAATCCCAGGTCCTGGGTGGAGTCAGTGTGGATAGGGGAGGGCAGGAGTGAGCCCAGACCCTGGGTTTGGAGTCTTCTTGGTTTTCATTAACCCTGAGTGTCCTTGGCTTAGGTCTAGACAACAAGGGGACACAGAAAGGAGGAGAAAACACAAATCATGAAGTAACACTTTTTTTTTTGAAGGAGAAATTATAAATTGCAATTTAATCACATAATCACTTTGACACTCTCAAGCAAGCTAATTTCTTCCCTTGCCTCATTTCATCCACTCGGTGAGATGAATCTTAATGAATAATGTCCTATGAATATTTAATTTTTGATCAATTTGAATTTTCTCTGGCATACCTGCTGGAGATATAAATCAGTTCTTCTACTCAGCAGAGAGAATTTGGACACCAGCCTGGGTGGATGCCTGCCCAGGGCCACAGAAGTGACCAGTGGTGGCTTGGAGGTTCTGATGCGCTGCCATCTCACACTATGACCTGGACCTCTCTAGATGTGGTCTCTAAGCTGCATTTCCTAATACCACTCTGCCAGCAGATGCCCGAAGCCAGTGGCCGTCAAGGCAGATGAACTGTGTCTGCAATGCTTTGCCACAGGTGGCCCTCTGGTGCCACCCTCTTCCACTAAGGACTTAAGAAGATACCTTCTGATCCTCAGGTTCTCCCTGCTGGCCTCTGGGACATTTGTTGTCACAAAGGCAAGTGCATAGAGGGGGAAACAGAAAGGCAGGTGCCATGATAAGCTTCTTTTGTGAGGTAATTGTAGATAGCCACGTAGTGCATGATAATTTGCAAAGTGACTTACATAGACTGTGCCTGCATTTGCCTTCTCTTTTCTTAGAAAATGGCACAGGAAGGAATCCTTTCTTATTCTGCATTCAAAGGGTAAGTAGTGGAGCTTACAGTCTGGGAGAATTGCTAAGTTCAAAACCAGGAAAACAGGCCCAAACTGAGCAGTCAAAAAGAGGGCAAACCGAGCAGTTGGGATTGAGTTCTGGAAGAAGAGAGGGATGTGAGCTTAACAGGCAAGATGCTGGTGGTCTTGATAAAGAACTGATGGCAACAAGGTCGCTTCTGAGAAAACATCTCTCAAGGGAACAGGCTGAGTGTACTTTGGGTGAATATCCATATTGTGTACATTTTGCTTTCCTCCCATGACAACAAATGAGTTTTTAGGCTTTAGAGAGGTCAGGAAGCACCTCAAAAAAAAAAAAAAAAAAAAAAAAAAAAGGAAGCCGTCGTCCATTTTTAATCTCCAGCTCTTTGTTTTGGGGTTCACTTAGGCAAAAGTCTGGAAAGTAAGGTTTTAGATAGAGAGGAAATTTTAAATCCACTAATATCCCGAGAGTGTGAGAAGACAGCTTCTATAAAGGACAGAATAGCGGTACTGGAGACGTCATTCAGTTGGTAGAACCCCTGCCTGCCATGCATAAAGTCCCAGATTCCATCCTCAGTACCACATAAACTGGAAGGGAGGAAGAAGAAGGAGGAAAGAGTGACAGTCTCCTCCTCTTTTCCACTTTTTATCAAGTGTTAAATGTCTAAATTACAGGACTCTGAAGAACCATCCAGGTAGCTCAGAAGGAAATCAAGAACATGGGGATTAATGCCCTCTAGCCCTTATTCTCCTTAAGCAGGCACAGGAGCTAAAGAAAGGGGGTTGGGAAGTTAGATGGGACTCAGGCAGTTCTTGTCTGTGGCTTAGGAAAGCTGTGCAGTTGGACTGCAGAAATCTTTTGTGCTTTGGCCGAGGTCCTGGCAATTCCTGAGAGGCTTGGGGATGTGACAAAGTTCATAGATCAGGAGACTTTGCCCCTGGAACAAAAGGGCCAGAATTGCATTCTTTAGTTGTGGATGTTGAATGTGTGCCATCCTGACAAGCGAGCATCACTTGTGGAAAAGTCTAGAAACCAGACTAGATGAGTAACCTAGACAGAGGTCATCACTTCATTCTTCCCAGCAATTGTCTCAAGCTCAAGGAAGCTCCCATATACCAGCTCCCATGAAGGAAGAGCCAGAGTGGTGGTGCAGTGTCCAGGAAGGGAATTTGGAAATCTAAACAGTTTTTGCAGTTAGACAGAGCTATCAAAAAGTCGTGCATACTCATATTAATAACTTCAAGGTTTTAAATTCATGCCTTAAGCCAGGTTTGGTAGCTCCTATCTGTAATTTCAGGACGCATGAGCCTCAGACTGGAGGACTGTTTCATGTTTGAGGCTAGCGTGGGCTACATAGTGAATTGTGGGCTAGCCTAGTTGTGGGCATGCAAGAGACTTTCAAAGGTAACCTACAATGTTTTCTTCAAGTCAAGTTTCTTGAGAGAAAGATATGTCAAAATGTTTCTGTGGTAAAATATGAGGATGTCAAGAATAAAGAAGAAAAGGAAAATGAGGTAGGTAAGGCAAGAGGGGAACCACAGCCTCATGAGAATGCCCACCGAACTGTCCCGCCACATGGCACTTTTTCCAGATGGGCCATGAGAAATCATTACACTTCAACCTCTCCTCTATGTCTCCCTCTAGCTTGCTTTCTTCTTGACATTTAATGGCCAATACTTACCCAGGGTATATTAACTAGACTGAATCATGTACTGATGGGGTTCCTTTAGGAAGATCAAAGATGCTGGGGACCCCAGGCCTCTGTCATGGCCCTGCGGTAGCTCACAACTGCTTCCATATGCCCTTTTTCAAGAAGTGGAGCCCGATCCACCTCCATCTGAGAGGACTGGTCTTAGTGACTTCCAGCGGTGGTACTGATCCTTTCCAATTGATAGTGATTTTGTGTGACTTCAGAGATGAAACCACAGAAGACATTGTGTCCATCCTCTTTTCTACCCTTATGTTACCTGCTCTGGGAGAAGCCAGCTTCTACATTGTGAAGACACTGAAGCAGTCAATGGACAAGTCTACATGCTAAGATCAAATATCTTGGGAACTGCCCTGCACCGGCCATCTTGGAGGGGGTTGTCTGTCACAACAGATGTCAGAGGACCGTAATTCCTGTTAATATCTGGACATCCATCTCCGGAGAGACCCCTGGGCTACAGAACCCGCTATGTTGCTCCCAGATTCTTGACTTTCATGTTGTGTACAAAACTGGAAACACTAAAGACAAAGAGAAGATTGTGAAAGTAACCAGAGAGAAAAGATTGCCCACAGGGAAATGAGAATTATAACAGCACTGTGCTTTTCAACAGAAATAGTGGAAGCTAAGAAGACTATGGATGGCAGCTTTGTACCATGATGTAAAAATGACTGTTATTCTGAACTCTAAGGGTCTCATCCTTCCTAACACTGCAACCCTTTAATATAGTTCCTCATGCTGTGGTGACCCCAAACCATGAAGTTATTTTTGTTGTTACTTCATAATTGTAATTTTCTACTGTTATGAATCTTAATATAAATGTCTGATATGCAGGACATCTGATATGTGACCCCAAATGGGGTCATGACCCACAGGTTGAGAAACAATGCTCTAATCCTCAAAAGTGTGTGCCAAATGTGGCAACAAATTAAAGACAATGAAAATGTTTTAAAATCAAACTGGCTGCTAAGAGCATTTACTAAAGGAGCTTTTTAAAATGCATACAGGAAGGAAGAAAATATTCCCAAAGATTTAAAGTATAAGAATAAACAATGAACAGAGAAAATTGCAGCTGTTTGAATACTGGTTGTCCAGAACGATAGTAAGTGGATTTGTTGTTAAATTAAAAATCATTAATTTTAAATGCTCTTATGTAATTTCTGTGAGATATAAAACACAAGCATTTCTTTTAATTGAGCTCCCTCCTTCTGAACAACTCTAGCTTGTGTCAAGTTGACATGAAACTAGCCAGCACACTGGAAATTGAACCTTTGGCTTTTTACAAGCTAAGCACACATCCTACCACTAAGACATAGCTTCTTTGAGACAGGATCTCACTTACTTTTCCCAGGCTGGCCTTGAACTTGCAATCTTCCTGCTTTAACTTTCTGAGTAGCTAGGGTGACAGGCATGTAGGTCTGACCTGTAAGGAGAGGTTGGGTACTTGGCTAATTTTTTTTTTTAATGGCTATTCTTCAAAGTGTAGGTATCTGGCATATATATGTTTTATGTATCTGATATGATAAACAATAGAAAATTATATGATTTATGTTGACCCATGTGGTAGTGTGTATCTTTTCATGTGACAAGGTAAATTCTTGGAAAGACTTTGGAAGAAAGTATGAGTATAAGTTTGTTCACACTCCCAAAAGGGCACACCAACTTACAACTCTCCAAACAGTACAAAAAAGAGGCCAGCTCCTCACACCTTTTCATGGAATTTTTAGAAAATGTGTTTTTGTTGAATACAGCAACATGGTGAAGAGATTGGGATGGAATGAAAATTCACAAAGTACATGATATAATAAATCCCACTTTACAAGGAAACTGGCACTTGCTGAGTCTGAGTGATTTCCCAGCCTCATATTAAGACACAATCCAGAGTTGGGAAGATGGCTCAGTGGGTAAAGTGCTTGCCATACCAGGATGAGGTCATGAGCCTGGATCCTCCACCCTCCTCCCCCAAAGACCCAATCCAATGCCACATGTGGTAACACACATGTATAACCCTAGCACTTGTGAGGTAGAAGCAGGAAGCTTGTGAATTCCAGGTCATCCTGAGCTACATAGAGACCCTATATCAAAAACAAAAACAAACATAACTGACTCACCAAATGTAGTTTAGAAATTATCATTGTTGCTGTTGTTGGTGTGTGTATGTGTATACACCATGGTGCATTTGGGGAGTCCAAAGGATAGCTTGGTGGAGTTGTTTCTCTCCTACTTTCATTCAGTTCTGGAGCCTGAACTTGGTTGCTGGTGTATGTTGGAAGCACCTTTACCTGCTGAGCCATGTTATTGACCCTAAAGTCAATGTGGCCTTCTTGAAAAACAAGCAAACAACCCAGTTAGAATTCTGTGGTTATTTTCCTATGCCCCCTGCTGGCTGAACTCCACAGAGCTTTCACTGGAAAGGCCCTGCACAGATGGAAATCATTCCTAGGTCAGCAGAGCCAGGAGAGAAGGCAGAGCAGGGTGGAGGTGCTGGAGTGGGAATGGGAGAGGGTCAGCATTGCATCCTCAGATCTGAGGAGTATGCCTTATTTGGTCCTTGCTGCTTGAGCTTCTGATTATAAACTGCGGTGACAAAATGAAGGCCTATCTAATCAGTCTGGCACGTAGAGAGTACTCACTGAATATCTGCTGGCTTTTGAATAAACTCTGATATTTTGTCACCAAATACGGTGAGAGAGGCATTTCTTTGCCACGCCAGGCCTCTTTTTCTGTATGAAGTGTGTTGGAGCTGGAACAGGAGGAGGGACACATTGACCTTCCAAGATCCCTTCCTGCTGCAAAGACAAGGGTTTCTCAGCGGGCAGTGCTGTTGAGGGCAGGCCCTGCTCGGGCTCCCTCTGAGGTACATTGGCTTTCTTTTCTCCAAGTGATTAGCACAGAGATTGGCAGGCTGCAGTAGCAATGGAAGTTTAATGTTCTGGAAACCCACATTCTCTTTTCTTCTCTTCCAAGGTTTTCCCTGGCGAGCCAGGAAAAGGTCTTGCAGCTTAACAGGCAGGCAGGGAGGGGGCCTGGGAGGGTTGCCTTCAGAGACAGGAATTTATTACTGTGACGCCAAGCCCAGGCAGGGCTGCATTTGTAAGGGAGAAGTGGCAGGTTAGGCGAGGGTACTGAGACTGCCAGGACCCTGCGATTCCATCTCTGTTGCCTCCAGGTCTCATGGATGAGTTCAGCTGGTCCTGTAACCCTAAGCTGGTGCCTAGCATCTATCTGCACAGGGCGTGTGTCCTTGAGCCTATCACACTTGATGTGCTGCAGAGCTGACCAGCTGTGTTAGTGCCCTAACTCAGTTCTCCGCTGGCTGATTGATGTCTGGGAGCATCTTATTCCTCTGTGCCTCAGCCTTCTTTCCCTGGGTAGGAGGCCATGCTAACTACCCTCTCTGCGGAGCTGAGTAACAAGTTGTATATGTACAACTGGCTGCTGCTGGTGAGATGGAAGGTAAAATGGTAAAGGCAATGTATCTGGAGACAGGTTTCTTGGGCTCAAGCCTTTTAATTTTTGGCTTTTCAAGACAGGGTTTCTTTGTGGCTTTGGAGGTTGTCTTAGAACTAGCTCTTGTAGACCAGGCTGGCCTTGAACTCACAGAGATCTGTCTGCCTCTGCCTCCTGAGTGCTGGGATTAAAGGTGTGCACCACCACCACCACCCGGCTTCAAACCTGTTCTTGACAAATTAAAAAAAAAATATTTATTTTTATTTCTTTACTTATGAGTGTTGTAATAAAAAAAAAAAGCAGTGCAAGAGAGAAAGACATTGAGTTCAAGCTGAAGTTTTTTTTTTTATATATATATTAGGGGAAAGGGCTTGTAAAAAAGGAAGAGGGGAGGGGGGAGGAGACCTGCCTCTGGTGACTGGAGCAGCAGGAGAGAGGAAAGTGAGGGAAGGAGATGGGGGGGGGGAGAAGGAGGGAACAGACAGACAGAGAGTGAGGGGAAAGGGAAAGAGGGTTGGGAGGTGGGCAGGGCCCCTTTAAAAGGTAACTCAGTGAACAGGCACAGGTGGTGCTCTTATTGTGCAGCTGAGGGTGTATCCTGTCAGAACTCCTAAGTACAGATGCCTGAATACTAAGAATGAATATGTGTATGTTTGTGTGAGTGCATGCCCGGTTTGTGCAGGTACCCAAAGAGGCCCTTGGATCCTGTGGAGTTTGCTTTACAGGCCTCTAGGTAGGGGCCTGTGATTTTCATGCAGAGATCCAAACTTGGGTCTTTTGGGAGAGAAGCAAGTGCTCTTAACTGCTGTGCTATCACCAGCATCTTAGGTAAGCACTCAGCCAATTGAGCTGCATCCCCAGCCTCCAGGACTCCACAGCTTTGTAGCTGTGGGTGTGTGGGCAAGTTAATCAGTCTTTCTGTGTGGGTTTCTGTGCACTTAATGGGCTTGTGTGTGCATGTACAATACTTTATAGAGGCATCATGATGCTTCAACTAGCGAACGTTCATAAACACAGAAAACCACTCCTGGACATGGTGTGCACTACACAGACTTCAAATAATCGGGGAGTCAAAATTATCCGTTTCCCCTTTCCTTTCTTCCCTTTCTTCTTGATGCTGTGTTCTTTGCTGATTTGAGACTTAGCTTCTTGATTTGTAATCTTACTCAGTGTGTGATCCTTCTTTATGGGGATCCGGATTCCTACTATGTCCTTTTAGGGATTAGGGCCTGCTTGCAGAAGCCCTGCATAGGTTAATCTGGTCTAGGTGGACGTTTCTAGAACTGATCTGACATCTTCTGACTCTGATTAGTGCTTGTGACACTTGCTGACCAGTCACATTCCTTGAGGGTCCAGTGCTGACCCTGAAGCAGCTCAATGCTTCGTGGTCTCCTTCCTAGCCAGTTCTGCCAAGGTCCCAAGCGACACCTTAGAGTGAAGCCCATCAGAACACAATGGTCATTCTCAAAAGTTTCAGACTTCATTTTGGGTCTATTGTCAAGTGTAATTTTTTCTCTCCTGTATAACAATCTGTTTTGGAAACCCTTGTTTTGTTTTTGGAGAATGCGCGTGCGAGTGCGTGCGCGAGTGCGTGCGTGCGTGCGTGAGTGCGTGCGTGCGTGCGTGAGTGCGTGCGTGTGTGTGTGTGTGTGTGTGTGTGTGTGTGTGTGTGTGTATGTGTGTGTGTGATGTGGAGGAAAGCAGGGATGCAAATGCTGTAGCATTTCTATAGAAGTCAGGGGACAGCTTTGTGGAATTGATGCTCTCCTGCCATCTCTATGTGAGTCACAGGAATTGAACTCATGTCAGGTATAAGTAACAAGCATTTTACCCACTGAGCCATTTTACCAGCCCTGCTTTTGCAAAGCAGATCATCTTACTAATAAGTACCTCCAGTGAGCAGCAGGCTATACATGCAACTCTACATGTTTCTTCCAATGTTAAAATTTTAATGAAATTCACACGATGTAAAATATACCATCTTAACCATTTTCTTTGGGCACTGGGTATTGAACTCATATGCTCCACATGTCCCTAGCCACATTGTAACCGTTTTCTTGTATGCATTTCAATGATAGTCAGTATAGTTATACTGTTGGGAGTGGTTTACCCAACTCTAGAATCTTTTCACATCACTAAACATTAACTTGGTTTATCTCAGTTTACATAACATCTTCAAGGTTTATCATTGGGTGTACACATCAGCCTTCCTGTTCTTTTTAAGGCTGAACTCTACTACACATATTTACCACCATTGGCTTGCACAATTGCCCACTGGTAGACACCGGAGTTGCCTCTACAGTTAGATTATTGTGAACAGCACTGCTATGAATATGGATATACAAATCACTGAGACCTTGCTTTCAATGGTAGGGCCAACTTTATTAATGTTTGACAGACACGGAGCATGAGGCCCAGAGAAGATAGGTGATTTGCTGAGGCTGCAGTTAGTGAGCCAGGCTTGCTTGAATCCGAAGTCAGTGTCAGGCCATCTGCACCAAACCTCATCAAGAGTGGGACCTGCCTCTCTTCCCTGTGTCTTTCTCTGTTAGAGTCTCCAAGGCTTGTCTTTCTTGGCTATGTTTGCCCTTAACACATTTAAGGAAAGACAACATGCCACTTTTAAGCTTTTTTTCTTTAAGCTAAGTATTCTCAACTATTCGTTAAATTATATAGTTCTGTTTTGTTCCCAGGCATCTCAATACCCCAGCCTCCCTTTCCAGGGCACACTTACTATTTAATGTCTCTCTGATGTGCTGTGTTCTCGATTACAGACTAGTTCTTGGGATGTTATGAATCTGACTTGGTTTAAGAACATAAGCTTTCTGATATGCAAGTGGAGGCCTGTAATCCCAGCACCCAGGAGCCTGAGTCATGATGAGAATTGGAGGCCAGCCTGAGCCTCCTGGTGAGATGTTGTTTCTAATAAGCATAAAACCAAACTGAAATAACCCACCCACCCAACTGACTACACAATGAAAAACACTGGCAAACAAATGACAGGCCTGTAAGTTAGGTCAAACCAGGTTCAAATGCTGGCTCTGACCAAGCTTTTAGCCATTGATTGTAGCAGATTGCATATTCTAAAGATGGCCACCACAATATGTCCCATTCAGTATGTTCTTCCTGCAGTGTGACAGTGTTCCTTTTACCATTTGGTGGAGTCTATATTCTTTCCCTTGAAACCTGGGCAGACCTTTGGGAAGTGCTATGTGACTTCTGAGGGTGTCACAAAAAAACCTGCACTTCATTGTGTTTCCCTCAGATGCTGACTTGGTTCACTGTTGCTGTAATAACACAATACCTGTTATATATAAAGAGACTTCTTTGACTTATGATCTTGGTGTAGTTGGGAAGTCTGGTACCATGGTCCTGCCATCTGACTGTGTCACATGGTGGAGAAGTGGCTAAATGGAGTGGTCTTCCTTTATAATCCACTCTCACAAGAACCTACTTTCTCCTTCAAGAACTACATTCACCCCTTCTGAAGATGATGACCTCACGATCTAATCATTTTCCACTAGGCCCTACCTTTTAAAGAGAAAAATACTTACACTGGGGGATTAAATCTCAACATGAGGTTGTCAAAGACTCCATGTAAACCATAGTTCTTGTATACTGTGGAACTCAGTCATCATGCTGTGAGAAAGCCAAATTACTCAAGCGGGAAGATGACACACTGAAGCCTATGTATGGGTACTTTGTTGAACAGCTCATCTGAAGTCCTAGTTCATATCCAGTGTCAACCTTCAGACATGTAAGAAAAACTGAAAAGAGGGTACAGTGGCAGCATGCTCATAATCCCAGTCCTGGGGGACCTGAAGGAAGAGGATTGGAGATTCAGGGCCAGCCTGGGCTACATAGTGAGTTCTAGGCTAGCCCAGGCTACATAGAAGATCCTGCCTAATAGGGGGAAAAAGGCAGTTACAGTTATCAAGGTAATAATTATATGTTGTTAGGAAACCCCTGAGATGCTTGACTCAGCCCTTAACTGCAAAACCGTTGAATTGCAAAAGCATGAACAATCTCAGGTATGAATCATTCAGCTAAGCCTGGGTGACCTCTGAATGGAATAGTTGTCTTCAGCTGCTAAGTTTAGGAGTGAGTCTATATGCAGCAGAAGGTAATTGGATCATTATTTTAGGCTTTATTAGAGATCTTTGAGTTTCAGTTTCCTTATCTGTGAAATGAGGCCAGTGAAATCTACTTCACAGGGTTACTATGGACATTAAAAGAAAATGCACAGGGCTGGAGGTGTGGCCCAGTTGCTAGAGTACTTGCCTAGCATGCACAAAGCCCTGGGTTCAGTCTACAGCGCCACATAAATCAAGCCTGGAGCACACACCTGTAATCCCAACAGTCAGGAGGTGGAGGCAGGCTGATTAAGAAAGTTCAGGGTCATCCTCTGCTACATAGTGAGTTTGAGACCAGCCTGGACCACATGAGACTTCATTGGAAAAAAAGATCATATGCAGAAGGCATTCAACCTGTGTATGTCACAGCATAATTCTGCAATAAATAAGTGTGATTAATGATGTCATAAATGGGACAGTAATGGGATCTGGGTTGAGACCTTAGAAGGAGGTAAAAAACAGAAGAATAGGAGGCTGAGCTTGCAGTAGAATAAGAAGAGGGCCAAACCAGTCCACAAGTTCCGAATGTCTAGTGGGTTATCACCAGCTTCATCTAGCATGTAGCTTAAGGACAGTCCAGTGTGCAGAACCCTTTACTTTACCACAGCTTGCAGTGGTATGTATGTATGACTCACTTGTGTTAAGACTGGCGTTGGGAAAGCAAAGCCTTGGGTAGACTGGAGTTGATCTCTAGGATGGCATAGGCAGGATACAGAGGCCTTTGGCTGTAAAATTCTACAGCCCAGCAAACACTGCAGGGGAGAGGCGTTTGTGCAAGTATCTCAGGAATTTCAGGTCACTGTTGGAAGTGACAAGGAGAGTGAGCCAGGGAGAGTGTACACTCCCATACACTGTGGTTTTCTGAGGTTTGATGTCCTTGCATCAGGGGGAAGTGATTTCAGGCTTTTAAAGGACAAGCCTGCTGAAGAAGTGTCTAAATAATTTATGCAGTTGTTAACGCTTGAAACTTAAAAAGCAAAACTAACAGCCCATCAAAGTGACTCTTCCAGCACTGAGGCAGGAGGATTGTTCAAGTTAGCTTGGGCAACATAGTGAGTTCTAGGCCAGTCTAGGATATATTGTGAAATCCTGTCTTAAAAAAGCCACAACAGGGATGGACAGATGGCTCAGCAGTTGAGAGCACTTGCTGCTCTTTGGAGGACTGGAAGACTTTCATTTCACAGTACCCAAGTCAGCTCCCTCACAAGTACCTGTACTTCCAGCTCCGAGGGATTCAACATGCTCTTCCAGTCTCCAATGGCACACACACACAGTATGGCATAATTTGAAAAAAGAGCAATATAAAACCTCCCACATTTTATAAGCCATATGTGTAACCTCTGTGAACTTTTCATACATATATAGACAATACAGCCTTTCAGGTAGGAGAAAGAGTATCCCACTTTTTATCCCTTGGTGATACGCCATGAACATCTTTCCATGTTATGAAATACGAATCTGTCTTTCTGAGCTTTTCAGACTGGGGACGTTTAGCAGTGTCCTGGAGTCATATGTAACAGAAGGGATGGTTCATCACACTTGGAGCATCAATTTTACTCAGTGTTAAATTGCTTAAAATACTATTGCTATGTTAAAAACAAAACTAGATATAATATAGTGTAGAGTACAAAATGATCATGGATTTTTTCACAAGATTTGAGGTGCCAAAGACATCAGGTTTGCCTCTTCCTTCTGTGTGATCATTTAAAAGATGTTTATTAGAATTATTAATTGTGCACAGCAACAGTCTTCATTATGACATTTTCATACATGAACACAATATAATTATACCACACCCACTCCATTTTCTTCTCTTGCCCTCCCCTCACTCCTGCTAACCCCCTTTCTGTTTTTAACTAGCCCCTTTCTTCCTCTCATGTCTTTATTTTCCCTTCTGTGACCTAATGAGTTTTACCAGGGCTTGATTATAGGATCATGATGCCCTTACCAATGGCTACATCTCCAAGGAAAATGACTCTCCTTTTTCATTGACCATTAACTGCATATACATTTTTGAGGGTTGTGAGCCTTCCCTTCAGTAACATTTTAAATGGCAGGTAGCTATTAGCTTCGGGGGTACAATTGAGGAGGCTGATGGGAGACAGAAGTGACAATTTAGGAGTGATAACAGTATTCACAGATATTTTGTGAGGCTCAGAGTTCCTTGCCCAACAGTGAAATGCATTTTGAAGTCAAGGCTTGCTTGGTCTTTGAATCTAGTGTTGGGGAAGGACCTTAACCCTAAGCTGGGCCATCTCTGGAGTCCTCCTCAGCCTGTTGTCATGGAACAGCAGAGGTTTGAGGTGGCACGAGGGCAGGGAGCTATGGCTTTGCTTTGACAGCATACACAGCACTTACCCAGTAAATCTAGAAGAACTATGCAAAGAGGGAAATTAGTCTGTCCCAGCCCTGCTATTAGTAAACTCTGTGACCACAGGCGGTTTACTTCATGTACTCTGCCCAGTGCTGTCATCTATAAGCTGGTGATAAAAGTAGCCTCTCATTGGTTGCTGAGGGCACTGAATAAGTAAAGCACAGTACTTAAAGTAGCACTTGGGACACAGTAAGTGCTCACTGTATGTGAATTGTCATTACCCAATCTACCATTGCACAAGCTTCTTGGTCCTCTCATTTCAAACTGAGCTTGTGGTTAATTGAAACTCTTGAGTCTTTTCCATTGAAATTGCTATCAAGTTCATATTTAGTCTTTGTGCTGTTATTGGTTTTTAATTGCATGGCTTGTTAATATCCATTGTCATTATTCTGATCTATTAGTTGAGTGCGTGGTAGTTATCCAATAATTAAGTCCTCTTTCCTGGAGTCACTTGGGTTTCAGGTTCTAATGTCAAGTATAATTTTACTGTCTCCATTTTACAGATGACAAGGTTCTCTGTGCCAGACATTGGGTCAAGTGTTTTGCATGGATCATCTCAATGAATCCTTAGAATGACCCAAAGTGGCAGGGCTGAATTTACATGTATATGGCTGGGAACGGCAGTTCAGAGTGGTTCAACAAATCATCCAGGCATCTGCTTCCCTTCCAGCCTTCTGCCTTGGGTCTTTACATTTTCTGTTTCTCCTCTCTTATGGTTGCTGGGTTTAAACAATGAAAATACAGGATGCCCAGTTTAAATAGAATTTCAGATAAACAATAAACAAAAGCTCAGCCAGGTACTGAGATGGCCCGGAGTCTCTTCTATATCACACCACACTGAAATGTTATGGTTTTATTCAGGCTGCTGAAAGCAGTGCTGCGTAGGACAAAGCCAAGGTCAGAGACAAGTCATGGGAGAACTTGTAGTGGAAGTTCTGTATCTCTCACACCAATCCCGGAATCAATACCCTGGGTACAAGCTCAGTCAGTCATTGACATTGGACTCAGATACTGCTATGGGAAGCTGAAGTCTACAGCTTATTTATTTATTTTTAAGTTTACAGTTTCTTAAGGCACAAAACAAACCTCCTTCTTTCACATGTTTTTGACGAGGCCCTTTCCTTGTCTCCTTGGCTGCAGTTTGAATGCTTGCGGGGTCACATATCCTAAATCAATTCTAGAAAATACTCCTTTTCAAGCAGAGTGTGAGAAGCTTTATAAAGCATCCCGGGAGCCATCAGCATCTGCCTGTATTTACTCTTGTTGTTGATTGAAGGAGACAGCTGGAGCACCAGGAGCCCAGACTGAATGCACAGAACTGCCAACAGTCCAACTGTGGGAAAGGAATCGATAGCATCGCTGACCCAAGAGAAACCTAGGTCTTTCTTTCCCACCTCATAGACCCTAGACTTATCAGAAGAGTGCCAGGTAAAAGGAAGAAGGGGAGAGACTTTTTTTTTCTTTTCCCCTTCCCAGTTGTCCCCTTCTGCTCTTTCTCTTATCCTCTTGTTTGCCCTGTCCCTCACTCTTACCCTCTCCCCTCCCCTTCTCCTTCAGCCCTATTTAGGAAGGACAGAAGCAACTGAATGTGTCGTGACATGGAGGAAGCTGCCTGTGGGCCCTGGAGCTGTGTGGTGTTAACCAGGTTTTTCCATGTAGAATGAGAAAATAATGGTGGATACCCGATTAACCCTTTGATTTTTCCCTGAATGAGAAGAGGGCAAGTTGGGAAGGTTACTCATGATTCCTGTCCATGTTACAATGTCCCCATTTGTATTGGTGACCACAGAACTTCCTGATTCTCATCTTTGTGCTACACAGTGGCTGATGGGGTGCAGGATAAGCTCAATTACCAGCTTCTTTCAGACGACTCTTCCGGAGCAGACACCATTAGAGGGTGACCACGTGGTCCACTGATCTCCACGCACTGTTTTGTCCCACGTGGCCTCATGTGCTCAGGCACCTGTTTCCCTCCCAGTCCCCTCTCCTAGCACACACCCCACTGCACCCTCCATACTGTCTTTTGAATATGTCACACATGCTCTCACCTTCAGGTCTTCACATTTTCAGTTTCTTTTCTCTTGTGTTTGCTGAATTTAGCAGATGAAAGTACAGGACATCTAGCTAAAAGCGAGTTTCAGATAAACAATGACTCTTAGATTAGACATGCCTCATACAATTCTCATTTATCTGAATTTCAGACTTAACTGGGCACCCCACTCGCTCATCATCATTGGGAAGCTGCATCTCACTCACAGGTGCATTCTTTCCCTTCCCCCAGGCCTCTGATTACCTCGCCCCAGTGCCTGCTATTCTTTCCCACTTGCAACAGACGCTCCATCAACCAACCACCCCACTTCATCTCACTTTCTCCTTCCAATCTCCTACCATGACTTGATTTGATGTCATCTTTAAAATCTCATTTGCTCATTCATTTATTGACCTTTTGTCTCCTCTGACACATAGAAACTCTTTGGGAGTGAGGCCAGCAAACACAGGAATATAGGAATAGCTTATCAATGTGGGACTCCATGTAACTTGGACAATAAACACACCTTTTTCTAATGATGCTCTCAACAACCTGTTGACAACTGGGAACTACCTTTTGCATAGAGCTGCATGTATACATGGCAAACAATGGAAATAAGATAGTTCCCTTAGTATTTGTCTTAGTTAGGGTTTCTATTGTAAAGAGACACCATGAATGTGGCAACTCTTTTTTCTTTCTATATTTTTCTTTCTTTTTTCTTTTTTTCTTTCTTTTTTTAATTTATTATTTTACATGTCGATCCCAGTTCCCCCTTCCTCCCTCCATCCCTCCTTTTTTCTCTCCCTCCCTCCTTCCTTCCCTTTTACCCTCTCTGCCCTCTCACATGCACTCTAACCACCCTCCCCTCCCATCCCCCCACCCCAATTCCATATGTAGGGGAATGCCATCCAGTTGGGGTCATGTAGATCTGACAGGTCATGTGAAGTAGGGACTAGGGCTTCTCTCCTGTCTCTAGGTTAAGGCAGTTATCCCTCTTTGGGGGATGTGTTCGCAAGGTTCTTTTGTGCACCAGGGATACATCCTGGTTCCACTGTCTGAGGTACCTTAGACTGCTCAGTCCTTCTTGCTGAGATCCATATTTAGGGGGTCTGAGTCAGTCCTAGCTATCAGTCTGGTGGCCCGTTAGCTCCTCCTTGTTCAGGTCATCTGTCTCTATGTGTTTCTGCAACCTAGTCTTGTCCCCTCCCTCTGCATCTGGATTCTAGTTCAACTCAGTGTTTAGTTATGGGTGTTTGCTTCTGTTTCCAACAGGTATTATATGAGGGCTCCAAGGATAAGTTAGTTGTTGATCTCACTATCCAGGAAGGGCATTTATGTTAGCCTTTCCACGGAAGCTCCAATTGTTGGTTGGTGGCAGTCTTGTAGGTCTCTAGACCTTTCTTTGGGTTCAATTTTCTCTTCAAAGACCATGGCAACTCTTATAAAGGAAAATGTTTAGTTGGGTCTGGTTTGCAGTTTCAGAGGCTTAGCCAATTATCATGCAAGACACAGTGGTGTGCAGAAAAACATGTTGCTGGAGAAAGAGCTGAGAGTTCTACATCTTGATCCCCAGGTAGCAGGAGACTGTGTGCCACACTGAGCACAGCTTGAACATATGAGACCTCAAAGCTGCCTCCCCCCATAGTGGCATACATCCTCCAACAAGGCCACACCTACTCCAATAAGGCCATATCTCCTAATAGTGCCACTTCCAATAGGACAAGAATTCAAACACTTGAGCCTATGGAGGCCATACCTATTCAAATCACCATATTCCACTCCCTGGCTCCCATAGGCTTATAGCCATACCATAATGAAAACTGCATTTAGTCCAACTTTAAAAGTTCCCATAGTCTATTACAGTCCCAACACTGTTTACATGTTCAAAGTTCAAAGTGTCTTCTGAGATTTATGCAATCTTTTAACTGTAATCCCCTATAAAATCAAAATAGAAAAGATCATATGCTTCCAACATATAAGGGCACAAGATATACATTACAATTCCAAAATAGAGGAAAGGGAGCCTAGTAAGGAAATACTGGACCAAAGCAAGACGGAAAACCAGCAGGGAAAACTCCAAACTCTGCATCTCCATGTCTGATGTCAAAACACTGTTCAGATCTTCAACACCTTTCATCTTTGTCGACTGCAACACACTTCTTTCTCTTGGGCTGGTTCTGATCCCTGTTAGCAGCTCTCCTTGGCAGGTACTCCACAACTGTGGCACCTCCAACATCTTGAAGTCTCCAAGACAATCCAGGCTTCACTTTCACAGCTTCACACAGTGGCCTCTCTGGGCCTCCATGCAGGGACACTCCTGCCCTACACCTGGCCTCAGTGGCTTTTCTTAGTCACGGAGAGAGAGTCCATAACCCCTTTAGTCTACCCTTGACTCTAAAGCCAGAACCACATGACCGAAGCTGCCAGGTTCTGCTGCTTCCTGGGGCTGGAACATGGTCCCCTCTTTCAATTACACCTTCACCAGCTCTCTGCTTCTGATGGTTTCCTTCACTGTCTCAGCTTGACTGTCCAGAAACCTGCTCTGTAACCAGGCTGGCCTCGAACCCAAAGATCCACAAGTCTCTGCCTTCTGAGTATTGGGATTAAAGTCATGTACCACCATGCCTGGACCCAAACTGTTCTTTAATTCCTTTTCACAAGTTGGAAGCTTAGCTGGGTGGGGTCTTTGCTTGAGTTTACCACTCCCTTTATTCCATTTAACATCCAGCTCTTCTTCAATCTGTTGTTCTCCTTGGACATAGGATTTAGCTCCATTCAATTCCTGGAGCGCCTTTTTTCCTCGATCTGTACATTTTGTGTTTTTGCTTACTCAGCTTGTTCCTTTTCATTACAGATTTTCCTAAGAGTGAATGCTGATAACCGTGTGACACAGGCATTGCTAGGCTGTTTTGTCCGCTGCCAATGGAATGAATCCAAAACTCTTTACTTTAGCCTCAGGCAAGGGCAAAAAGTAGCCACATCCTTCACCAAAATATCACAAGACTGGTCTCTAGGCTACATACTAATATTCATTTCCTCTGAACCCTTTTGAGCCAGGCCCCCCACAGTTCAAATCATCCTGAGCACTGCTGTCTCCCATGCTCATACTAGAATGGCCCATCAAGCCACATTTAAAGCATTCAACTGCTTTTCTAATCCAAACTCCCAAATTCCACATTCCTCCAAACAAAAGCATGGTCATACCTATCCCAGCAGTACCCTAGTCCCTGATACCAACTTCTACCTTAGTTAGGGTTTCTATTGCTGTGAAGAGAGACAATGACCATGACAACTCTTATAAAGGAAAACACCTAACTGGAGCTGGCTTACAGTTCAGAGGTTTAGTCCATTATTGTCATGATGGGAAGCATGGTGGAACGCAGGCAGACATAGTGCTGGAGAGGTAGCTGAGAGTTGTACATCTGGATCCACAGGGAGAAGGAAGAGACTGTGAGACACTATCCTGGACTTGAGCTTTTTAGACCTCCAAGCCTTCCCCCTAGTGACACATCTCCTCCAACAAAGCCCCACCTCCTAATAGTGCCACTCCCTATGGGCCTGTGGGGGCCAGTTTTATTCAAAACACTGCTTTAGATATATTCACGATTGGGAGATAGAGACCAATCTGGTCTGGAGGGATTTTGGACATATGCAAATAAGGCAAACTGTGACCTTTGAATGAACTAGGGAGAATATTCTATTTACCATTTAATGCTTATCAATGGGGTGTACATATGATTAGAATCAGATGCACCATGGGGAAAGACATACTTAACAGAGAAAAGTTTACATAACACAAGTCTGCCACTCAAAACAGAGTCTCACCCAAGCTATCTCTCTAGCAGTCAGCTCCTCCTTCTCTAGGACCCCATAAAAAAGGAACCTCAAACAGTATAAGACCTATAGGGATTTGTTACTGAAGTTTGACTTATACTAACTACTATCTGGCTGTATCTACTCAATGTAATATACAGAGAGTCCTCAGTAAATATTTTGTTGATTTCTCTGGTGAGGAAGAATGTTCCCCCATTACAAACAGAGCAGAACTGTGTTAAATAACTGAGGAGAACCAGCTGCTTTCCCTATTTGCCTAGCTAATGTGCATGCCTTTCCTAACTCCTTAAGGCCATCGAACTTACCATGCATGGGGGTCCTCTCTCTCTCTCTCTCTCTCTCTCTCTCTCTCTCTCTGTGTGTGTGTGTGTGTGTGTGTGTGTGTGTGTGTGTGTGTGATCAAACTTGTAAAGCAGTATCCTTCAGGCTGCAAGCAAAAAAGTTAGTTGATCACCCTTAAGAAACTCTGGGGTGGATGACACAGCATGATGGGAAACACCTGCAACCATCCTAATACTGAGTTTCTGGGGTCTCTTCTCATGAAGTTTTTCTTAGCAGGTGGGACACATATCTCCCTGGATCAACTGTTCTCATTATCTGGCTAATTAGTTAATTATTATTAAAAGACCATGATGATGATTTTTTTTTTTGACATCTACTCTCAGACCAAAATAGTTTCCCATCTCCTTGGTGTTGAATGAAGTTTGGGATCTCTACAGCTTGAGGTTTAGTCGCACATTCTTAATTCAGTTTTAGTTAAGAACATTTAGGAAGCCTACCGATTTCCTCCATGCATAGTCTTCATCTACCCCTTGAGCTTAATTTTATTGCTACCACTATGTTTTGACATCAACAAAATTCTCTCCTTTGGATTGCAACCAACAGAGTGTATTGCTTTTAGAAGAATTTTTACTCTAAAGTTAAGAAAACAAACTTAAGAGCAGAGTTCTAAGTAAGTCTGTAAGACATTGATTTCCTGGTGGGCACAGCTTGTAGTCTCCCAATTCACAGATGGGCCAGTTTATAAGTTTTTAATGGGTTCCAGTGAGGCTCTTCATCAGTTAAACAAAGACAGTGATGACCTTGGTCTCACAGACTCCATATCTATCTCTATCTCTATATCTATCGATCTCCCCCAAAGTGTTGCAAAAATGAGTTACTGGTCAAGGAGACCCTAGAGGCACATAGGCTATTGCCATTGCTCGTGGTTGCTCACCATCACAAGATGGTAAGACCCTGTTGCTGAAGACACAGCACACTTTGACTGCAGGACATAGAGAAATTAAACCTGAACTGACCTGTTGGTTAGTTTTCATAATGCCAGAAAGTGCTACGCAGGCTGTTGGGGGAAGGAAGCCTTCAGTGGTATTTATTACCCAGCAGTAAATCCTGTGTGCTACAAACTGACCTGGCAGGCAACAGTGGTATGAAGGTTATGAGTATAACCAATCACTTTCCGATTGGATTAAAGGCCTGCTCCACAGAAAAGATCTCATTCTTGGTACTGTTAACCTAGTCAAAAGCTCATGGCCCTGGAGGTCATAGCCTTAAGTGGGAACCCTACAACTGTTGTTTTCATAAATGGGCATGCTGTCAAACTACCTTCTAAAAATTTATGTTTATACCTATAGATTGGTGCTGTCCTCAACTTCTGCATGTGACAGACATTAATGCAGAGACTGGTGAAAGTGCTGAGAATAAGTGATTACTGAGAGCTCAGCCCTCAGCCCTATATGGGGTCTCTACATCAACCCTCCACAAGGCTTAAGGAATACTTTAGGAGCAGAAAGACTCTAAGAGCCAGAGAATGGATAGGAATGCTGTGAAATACAGTTTCCCAGTCATTTTGGGATACTGTAGAGGAACTATTGATGACTAAAGAAGGAAGAGGTAGGTTTTCTCCAGAGTCAGGGGTGATTCCTAATCCCTTAGGTTGGGGTGCTTCACTGGGGTCCTCTTGGATCATACTCTCAGAATCAGCTCTCTACTCAATGGCCTTTGGAATACAGGACCTGGGGTGAGTTCTATCCTGCTGTGACACATTGACTAAACTCCCCTAACATTTGCTTCCTTCAACTGCATAATGGAGAGTGACAGTGATCATTTGTAAAGAGCCTCTAGATTTCATACTGAACAAGCGATGGTTACTGCTACCACAGCCATGGTCTTCTGACCTTTCAGACTTGTAGCATAATGCCCTGGAACTCTATTCAATGACATTCTTCATTGTCTTCTATCTTCCTAGGGCTCCATCAGAGTCAGGGAGCAGGCAGGGCCTTCTGCAGCTTTCTAGGATTATTCCCTGTTTCCTGTCAAGGACTTGCCCATCATTTTTCATGTCTGCATCTGGGCAAGTGCTCCTTTCTAGCTTTCCATGCCTCCTTCACCTCCCCTGCCCAGATATTTCTGACTGGAAGCCCAGGACTAGCATAACCCACTCTTTGTAGCTTTCTTTGACTCTGAGAAAATCAGTTTCCTGCTCACGTGTGTTCTCAAAGCACTTTGCAGAGACCTGCTGATGTCTAATCAAGTCAAGTTACAGCAGTTTATGTTTCTGTCATTAGACTGTGCACTCTTTGAAACAGAGGACCATGTTTTCTCCCCAGGGCCAGAAATGCAATAGCCTGTGAGCATCGCTATTTCCACAGTTGAGCCTGGGGGGGGGAGGGACCTGTTCCCACTTCCGTTAAGAGTCAACTGGGAGGTAATGGGGGGCAGCATACAGTAATGGTTCTCTCCTGCTTTCCAATACTTGATGGCAGGGAAGAAAAGAGATGGCAATGGCAGGACTAGGCCATGCTTAAGACTCTGTAAGTTGCTCAGTAGCTTGTATCCATGGGAGGAAAAAGTTCTTTATGAGATAAGAAATGGAAGGAGATACACGTTCAAGTTCATTTACTGACGGGTCTATGGGGCACATCAACTCTTCTCAGCTTTAGTCTCCTACTTTTGGGGAAAGTAGTTGTCTCATGGTGTTGTAGCAAAGATAGCAAAGACAGACTTACTCATTTACTATATCCTGGCTCCTTCCCTTCTAGGAACCAGCCTCCCTTGGAGTTGGGTGGGTCTGTGACTAAGTTCTGTCAATGAACTGATATTCCAAATTCCATAGAAGCCTCTTCTGTGGCCCTCTAGACTATCTCATTCCATACCCAAGCACTGGAAGACAAGGGCTTGGGCACTAGGTGATGATAGTGATACCTGAAAGGAGCCTAGCCCCTGTTTCAGATTTTCTTTTCTGCCGGGCTCATCTCTGTCTTCACTGACTTATGCTGAGAACAAGAAATACTTTCATTCTGTCAAACTGCTGAAATTTTGGGGTCACTCTTTGTAGCATATAGCCTACTTTTGACAAAGTTTAAACAGGTAAAAATCCTTCAGAAACTTCAAAGAGTCACACTAGTGTTACTGGCTATTATTATGGCTTTTATTCTAGAAAACCTTCTGAGAGCACAGCTAGGGACTTTTTTTTCCCTCGGGCTTTATATAGTCCTCAAATCTTTTCTAGGATGGAAAGGACCAAGGGAGACCCTTGGACCATATGCAGTGGTCTGACTAAGCATGCCTCTATGTAAGTGAAATGGTCTAAGACAGACTCCCTCCCCCTTTTCCAGGAAGAAGAGTTCTGATCGGCTGTTATTCCTATACAGATGAGCAGACCTATCTCAGAACAGACACTGGGTGGCAGTATATAATGCAGGGTTTGGGGTACAGGGGCATCTGATGGGCCTGTGGTTATCTGACTGAGCATCTTCTATTTATGGCTGAGCATTCTAGGGCTAAAGAAAAGGGAGATGGAATTGAAATAATTGTCAACAGGCCCTGGAAGACCTGGTAGATCATGTGAGCCATTCAGAACTCTGTTTCTTTCATACATGATTGTTTTCAGTGCTGAATCCCAGTTGACGTGTGTGTGTGTGTGTGTGTGTGTGTGTGTGTGTGTGTGTATGTTCGTGTGTGTATTTGTGTGCACACATATGTCTATAAGACAGAGGTCAATGTCATGGGCCTTGCCTTCCTCTATCCTTTGAGACAGAGTCTCTCACTTCACCTGGGGCCCACTATTTTGGCTGCCTAGCAGGTCCCGGGCTTTTCCTGTCTCTATTTTCTAACGTCATAGGTCATAGGCAGACATTGCCATACTTGGTTTTTATGAGTGCTGGGATCTGATTCAGGCCCTCATACTTAAGCAGCAAGTACTTTGTTGACAGAGTTACCTCCCCAGGGCCCTCTTCTGCCCTTAACCAGGGTCTTCCAACCTGCCCCAGAAGAAGACTGACAAAGGAAGACACAGGAAACACTGCAGATTTCAATGTCTAAAGTGTTAATCTAACTAAACTTCATCAATAACATACTGGGAGTCAAATATTGGGGGAAGAACCCGAAAGATCATAGAACCAGGAGCACTCCCCAGTTGCTTCCTACCTCTTCCATTCCTCCTTCCAAAAGGCTGAGACCCTCTCTCCATCCCACTGTGCTATTTTCTGTCTCCCTCTCTACAGTTCTCCAAATCTCTATGGTTAGGCAGTGGCTAGTTTCACCCTCTGACTCCTAGCAAACTTTATTTGTCAGAGCACAATCAAAATATCACACAACAGATGTCCTAGGATGTGGGCAGACTGGAATATAACAGGGATGGATCAGTCTCCTGGGCCATTTCTTCAAGGATGCCTGTCCAATAGGATGCCACTACTGACTCTCAGAAAAAAGAGGGAAGGAAAGGGGCCTGGTTTACCTTATTGGTACCAGTTCTGGTCCAGATATTTTATCTGTAAGAACTCTTTTAATCTTCATAGCTTTGAGATAGGTATGATTCCTGTTCTTACAGGAATAAAGATGCCAAGACCCAGGGAGTTAGAGGAACTTGCCAAGCTCCCACAGCATGTGAGTAGCAGAGCCTGTAACTCAAACCCAGTCTCTCCGACTTAGATGCTGTACCTTGCAGCCTTCCCAGCAGATCTAAGTAAGCTATACTTACTTCACCACAGATGAGAAAAGGAACCCCCTGGTTTAGCTGGGGTTCGCCATGGCTCTGGCTCCTTTACTAGTAGGACTGTCTATGGAGAGACATTTGACCCTGCTGAGTTTGGGAGCAACTCCTTTCCAGTGAGCAGGAAGCCTCAGATCAACAGGGAAAGGCCACCAGAAAAGGGAATTGGGGGAAGAGGCAGGGTCAGCATGGAGAGAAAATGTCCATCTAGGGAATGAGTACAATGGGAACAATCGGCAAGAACTTTGCAGATGGCGCTGGGAGGCCATTGATACAGGGCGGAAGCACGTCCCAGTGCAGCCAGGAATAGCGACTCTTTCCTCTGTCTGTTGAGTGTTGGCATCTGGAGCTAAAGGTGCCCAGAGGCTCAAGCTGCTTATCGAGAGGGTCTGGGGGTTCTTGCTTTACACATGTCCATCCTGTTGATGCACTCTTCCACGTCAACCAGTGAGTTCCCATTCCATATAAGCTTCCACTTCTCCTGCTTTTCTCTGAACACTCACAACTCTCCAAGTCTGCATCTTCCAAACCAAGACCCCAGCGAGATCACTTTGCAGTTTCTGAGTTTGGATTGATCAGCGAAGGAAAGGGAAGTCATAAGGGGAGAGGAAGAAAAGGAGGAGGAAGAACTAACAGCAGAAAAGTTATAGCCCAGAAAAAAGGAAGTGGGGAGGAGGGAGACACCACTGAGTTTTCAGCTGGAGTCACACGTGTTCATGGTGGGAGGGAGGTGGCAGACACCTCTGCCTATCCGGGTGTCCTCCAGCACCTGGGAATTTGGGGGTGGAGGGTAATGGCTTTTTGGGATAGAGCTGATTCCCAGTTTAGCCAGCAAACTGACAGCAGTTTCAGCTGTTCACAGTTGAGCTGCAGGGCTGGGGATGTGGTTCAGTTGATCTACTAATCAGGAAGACTTGAGTTCAATCCCCGGCACCGAATAAAACTGAGCATAGTGACACATGCTTGCAATCTCAGAGCTTTTGGAGGGGGAAGTAGAGACAGAGGACCAAAAGTTCAAGATCATCACTATTGAGGGCAGTTAAGGTGTCTAAAGACCCTGTCTTAAAAACAAAACAACAGAACTCCTGAGTAACAGATCATTCAAAACCTGTCCCACCCCAAGTCTTCTTGGGGTCATATGGCCCTCATCTCATCAGGTACCTGCTTTGGGACCTGTGAGAAAAGTCATCCCTGGCATGGCAGGCTACACTGAATGCCACCACATGGGTTTCTGGCAGTCCTGCGGCCATCCAGCCAACTCCGGCAAGAGTCACCTGGCTTGACAACGCTGTTTGCCTTTTGCCGGCTGTCATTCCATTAGTGCTCGAGTCTAACCCGAAAGCCTCCAGTAGCAACAGCTAGAACCACTTCTCTGCTCCTGATTGGGAGGGGAAAATGCACTGAAAAGCAAATTGCTTTTCCAGTCACAGGTCTTTGGCTCCCGGAGGCTCCAGACTGGGTAAGAGAACAGCTGGGGTCCTCTAGGGAACTTCCCCACACTCAGCCCCAGCTAGCTTTCCCAGAGCCTTTCTGCAGGCCAACTGCAGGGGAGCAATGAGGATTCAGGCCACTGGCTTGTGCAGGGGATGCACTTTGCATATTTTTCTGAGGTCTGGAGTCAGTAGGGATGAGTAGCAGTAGGCTGGTGACCTGAAGATGTGCCCACACCCGGCATTAAAGAGGGGGATGTCTTCAGGCGGCCTGTCTCATCAAACCTCCTGACACAACGATTCTGCTGTCCTGGAAAATCAAGATTCTGCATGGTGTTTTGAAGCTAATCTGTCAGGACCACTTGTTTATTTGACTTTCCAAATAAATTTTCTTTTAACAGAAGGAATGCCTTTAGTCACGCTCCTAATTTTAAGAGGCTCGGCTGAGTCTTTTTTCACTGGTTAAATTATAACAAGACCAGTGAGGTCATAGGCAGTGGATTAATTATAGCGAGGAGGGTGAGACAAATCCAACCTCCTTTGATAGACACAGCTCAGCTACGCTAAGTGAACAATTTGCTACTGCAAACGTTTTCACACATGCTGTCTGGCAGCAAGCTTCAGTGGTCTCTTGGTTAGAAGCTGGCAGTTCTTAGAACTCTTAAACTACTCAATGTGATAAAGAAATTCTTTGATTTTTTTCATAAACAGACTTAGATGGAAACTCAACTGTATGATGACAAGATGTGAGAGAAGTATGGATTTGACCAAATTTTTGTTTATGATATGTAAATATTTTCTAGCCTTTTTCATCTGTCAATACAAATCCCAGGCTAACCTAAGGTTTCACATCTTCAAAGTGCTTATGTCAATATCTTCTTTACTTGATTTTGTTTTTTTTTATTAGGAATCATTTAATAAAAACTGAATATAAACATCTTAGATAAACATACACAAATAGTGTACGTGGGCTACACATGTGGAAAACCAGTGGAAGTGACATTTGGCACTTGGGGAGGAGGCGAGAGTAACAGTAGCAGGAAGAGGTTTGCCACTCACTGGGAGTGCATCCTGCCCTGGCCACTTCCCACATGCTACTTTTCCCTGCTTCCTGGATGCCAAGAAGTAAAGTTCCTGCTGTCACAATGTTCTGCCCATGTGGCCATGGCCCAAGTCCTCTGAAACCATGAGCTGAAATCCATCTTTCCCCCCTTATTTCTTCTAGGTATTTGGGCACAGGAACGAACGTCTAACACACAGAAGGACTATATAGTAATGCTTAAAGATTTGTGGCCCATAAAACAAAATGCTATTTTCTGCTAAAGGAACATAACAATAAAATGACTCCTGAGCACATTTTGCTATACCCATAGATCAGTGTCTGATTCAGCCATCATCAGAGAAGCTTTCTCCTTCAGTAGATGGAAACTCATGCAGAGAACCACAACTGAACAGTGTTCAGAGAATGAGCTACCTTGGAATACCTGAATGGGATGTCTCCATCCACCCTCCCTCTCAGGACTCAAGGAACTAAGTGCAATAGGGGGAAGAAAGATTGTAAGGCTAGGGGATGGAGGGCACCAAGGGAACGGTGGGATGGAGAACACTAAGGAGACAGTGAGTGCCTTTCAAACCCAGCAGGACTCACTCACATATGCTATGCATCATGCACCGGGCCTGCACAAAAACCACACTCATACACATACCCAGCAGTAGATGGCCAACATAAAATGAACTCTGTGGTACTTTTGGAGATGTTTTGTTTCATAATGCTTATTTTTACTTTGGGGACTTTTTTTTTAAACCTTGTCTTCTGTTTTATTTATTAATTTTCTGTGGGGGGGGGGGAGAGGATCTGGGGGAGATCTGAGATGAAAAAGAGGAAACCATAACCAGAATATACTGTATGAAGAAAATTATCGTCAATAAAAAAGATTTGTGGCCCATGCAATTTCTGTTACAGCTATTCAATTCTGCTATCATAGCGTAAACACAGACATAGATAATGAACATATAAATGAGTGTGGTTCCAATAAAGCCTTATTTTATTTTATTATTTTGTGTGGTGCATTCATGTATGTTTATGTATATGTGTGTGGATGCATGCATTTGTCTTCCTGTGGAAACTAGAGGTCAAGGATGGGTATGTTCCTCTATCATCTCCCATCTTACTGTTTTAGACAAGGTCGCTCATTGAACCTGGAACTCGGTCAACCCCAAATTAGCAAGACCAGCCAGTCAGTGAGTCCCAGTGATCTTCCTGTTGCTGCTTCCCCAGAACAGCTGTGCCTGGCTTTTTTTTTTTTTTAAACATAATTCTTTATTGATTCTTTGTTAATTTCATACCATGCACCTTAATCCCAGTCCCTCCATGTCTCCCCCTCACCCCTGCAGCATGCCTTCCCAAATTGATTAAAAATAAAACAAATAAACAAAATGAAAACCACCTCAATCTTTCCTCTTTTCAACACTCTTCATTCTTCCTGGTGACATTGGGAACTGCGGTGTGTCCAATCAGCCTTTTGCCCAATTAGCCACACTCCCAAAATGTTCATTGCAATGAGTCATTGGTCTACTTCAAGGCCTCTGGCACACCATCATCACTGGACCCTCACCAAAACTCCTCTTGGGATGTTCTGTTGTTGCCCTGAGTCATGAAGATCCTTTGGTTATGGTTGCATAGGACCAGTCCCTTCACATACTCCAGCAGATCATCGGTAGAGGTTAGGGTGGGCCAATCCAAGGCCATGGATGTGGATGGATTTTGACAGGCATGGCTATAGACTTCACCACAGACCCCAGCTACAGCAGGAACATGGACCCAGGCATGCCCTCAGCTGCATCTCAGGCCCAGACATCACCATGGCCCCAGTGGCAGCACAGGCCACCCAGATCACTATGGCCCCAGCAGCAAGGCCCTATGGACACCAACATGGTCTCAGGTAGCTATCTAGACCTGAGGCATCTGCACAGCCCCTGGTGGCAATAAGAGCCATGGACATCAACCCAGACCCTAGCTGATTCTGGGCCAGGGACCCAGATATGACCCATGGCAGTGAATGGCCCCATGGCCCCTTGTGGCAGTGCAAGCCACCCAGATCATCATGGCTCTGATGGTGGCACAGCCCTTGGACACCAACATGGCCACAGGATGTGGCTTAGACCCCTGGGCATCTGTGTGGCCTTTGGTGGCACCACAGGCCACAGATATCACAGACCCTGACTGTGGTAGGACCACAGACCCAGCCATGGTCTCTGGTAGCAGCTTGGGCTCAGATGTCACCATGGGCCCAGGTGGCAGTTCAGGCCACTCAGATTGGCAGAGCTCCCACAATAATGTGGCCATTGAACACCAACACGATCCCAGGTGGCAGCCCAGACCCTGACATCAGCATGATCTTCCATGGTAACAGGACCTGTGCATAAACACAGATCCTGGCTACAGTAGGGCCATGGACCTAGACATGGCCTTCACTAGCAGCCTTGTTCTGGATGACACCATTCCTGGTCCTATGTGCCTGGCTTTTTATGCAGCTGCTGGGATCCACACATAGGCCCCTATTCTTGTGAGGTAAAAGTTTACAGTCTGTGCCATTGTCTCAGCACTTTATAAATCTTTACTTAGAAAACCAGGTGTTGGGTCGAATTTGGATTGTGAGGGCCATTAGGGAGAGATTCTCTCTCTCTCTCCATTCTTTCCTTCTCCCTCCCTCCTTTCCTTCCTTCCTTCCTCCCTCCCTCCCTCCCTCTTTCCCTTCCTTCCTTCTTCCTTTCTGTCTTGAGAAGCAGTATATAGTAGTAGTTTAGGGAACAATTTAAACATAAAGACTGCACGTGTCTGTTTCTATGTGCATACAGTGTGCAGAATGCTTGTGGAGGCAAGGACTTGATGTTGAGTGACTTCTGTCACTTAGCACCTTATTTTGGTTTTGAGATATCTTCTCACCAAACCTAGAGCTTGCTGTTTGGGCTAAACTGTTGGGCCAGAGAGCCTTCAGGATACTCCTAGCTCTGCCATCTCCACCCCCCCCACCCAGTGCTGGAGTTACAGATATGCACCTCTGCATTTTTGTGAGTACTGGGGAGCTGAACTTAGGTCCCCATGTTTGCAGGGCAAGCACTTTACCCACTGAGCCATCTCCTGGTTAGGAAAATGTTAAGGCTATTCTTTGCCTTTGAGAATTTAATCATTTTTGTCTATAAATAACTGGACAGTTGACATATTAACAAGAAAACATGACAAGTTTGTTAACATGTAAAAATACAAGAGCCCTATACAAAGCACAAGACTCAAACGAAGGTTACACAGTTAAAGTTTATATAGTGGTAGACAAAGGGGTAGGGCATGAGCTTTATTTGGGGGAAAGAATAGGACACAAAGGTAGAAGGTCAAGTTGAGGAACGGAGAAAGCACTATGTGCCGTCGGTTCTCACTGCTCATGGCCATCCTCACTCGTGCAAATGTCTCACTCTGTTGTTTTCTTCCTGTGTAAAGCTCCTTTCCAGGAGGAAGGGAAGATGTCCGCTAGAATAGCCTGGCTACATTCCCTGGCTACTTCCTTCACAAATGTCCTTCATAGATGTCGTATTCTTCTACATTCCTGTGGTCTACAATTTCTCTGAGCAATCAAATCAAAAAATTCCAAAGAAATACATTTGAAGAAAGCCATGATTCACTCTTCTGCATGGGTAGGAGTGTCTGGACTTGACCTGTAAAAACCTGCCCTACCGCTTTTCAGATGTAGACCATGAAGCTTTTGCCTAATTATCATGATAATGATGGATTGACTGTAAGAGTTCAGTGTGATAAAGTTCTTAGGATACCTAGGCCATCCCTTGATGGGAGATGTCATTCTGTATATGTTTCTCACAATGAATAAAGCACTGTTGGCCAATAGGAAAGGAAGATAGGAGGGACAAGGAAACAAGGAGGAAATAGGAAGTAGTAAGGAGGAGTCGAAATGGAGAGACTGGGGAGATGAGACGCCAGCCGCCTCTTAATGGTAAGAACTCGTGGAAATACATAGAAATGGGTTAATATTTGAGACAGAGCTAGTAGATAAAAAACAAGTAACTGGGCCAACAACATTGTATCATGTACAGAATCTCTGTGTGTTTTTTGGGGCTGGCGCTGAGGCGGGACCAGACCAGGCGGCGGGAGGAAAAACCCTGGCGGCGGGAGGAAAAACCCTATTCCCTACAATCCCTGGATATATATATATATATGAAACATAGTTAATGTGGCAATTATTAATTTGATCTCCAATACTTAGCCCAGTGGCTGGTCTAGTGAAGAGGTTTAGTGAATCTCTCATGTCTCTGAGGTCCAAAAGGGCAAAACATTTTGTGGGATGCCTACTGGGTGAGGAAGCCACATTGTGTCATGAAGTTACATGACTGACTTCTAGCTCTCCAACTGTTTTCTAAGGCCTTCACAAGTTTTTTCTTGAACAATTTACATTATATATAGGCTATCCATTCTTTGTAGGGCATTTTATTTTTACAGTAAGTTTACTATCTGTAGTCTTCTAAATCTGAAGACTACCTTCCTTAAGAGAAATAGGTAGGGAAAAATTTCTAGTCCTCCCCGTTCCCTGGCCCCCTACCTATTTCCGTGGCCTCAGTATCAGTCTTTCCCAGGTTTAACAGAGCAGTTCTGACAGGTGAGTTTGGATAACATTTGGGAACAGGCAGAACAGGAGAGCAGAGAGGAGTATGGCCCACAGATGGGGATAGTACATCCTAATCGAACACGCAGACCCCATCTTCTGCTAGACTGGCAGCATGTAAAGACTTCCACATCGGAAAAGACATTTAGGATGCGTTTCACACCCTATTTAGCTTCCTGGGCTCACCAGCTTCACACCTGAGTAACTGTTGATGCGCCTCTCCCTGTCATTATCAGTTACTGGCTGCTCCACCACGTTCCCCTCCAGCCTTCCCTGCCATCATAGCCAGAGGGTGGGCCAGCAGGCTGGGAGGGTGAGCTCTGCCTCTCCTTTACTGAATTGGCATTTCCTACACCTGGGAATACTAGGGAAGCCTTAGACAGCTGACAGAGTGTGGGAAGGACAGAAGGAAGCCAAAAGCTGGGGTTTGCTGGAATCTACACCAATGGAAAGGGGTGGTAAGAATGCAGAGCTGAAAAATTATTCAGAGCTATAGGAAGGGCTCTGGAGAGCTCAGGACAGAAACTGGTAAGGACATTCAGTATGAGGATGAGGCCCGACTGCCAATTGGCTCGTATGGAGCAGCTCCCTCCATTTCAACTTAACGAAGGAGCTGGCTCAGCAGACTCGATGGTACATCCACCCGGAGTGGCATGGGAAAAGACCCTTAACTTCACATTCAGCCCCAGGCCAGCTTCTCCGTGGCTCTGTGTGAAGCCCTGGAATGGTCTGTGAACCCTTTCACGTATGGGAGAAAATCTATTCTCCCTTCCCCCTCAGGTGAGGCCGGGGTTTGTGAAATGCCACGGAGTTTGGTTGTAGTCTCTATAAACCATCTTGTTTTGGTTGGGCCACAGTCTTTCTACCCTCCTGACCGTCTGTCAGTGCTATAAGCCAGTATGCTAGCCAGATAACTCCTGGGCGGATTTCTGTTGTGAGCCACTGGTTCGAGCTCTCCTCAAAAGCCAGTACTCATGAGCTGAGGGTTGGTGGGAAGGAAACCCTGTTTATTTAAGGGCCAGCACCCTGAGAAGGTGGGAGGAGCTATCGCCACCATCCTGCAGGCTCCATCTGAGGAAGCCAGGTACACACCTTCTACAGACAGGGAAGGAGGCCTAGGTGGCATTGATGGGATGTCTGTGTGCTAGGTGGGGTCTTCAGTATCCAGGGCTTGCATCGTCTTTCCAGTTTTACCTCTGGATAGAGCGGTGCAATTAGCCTTCACTTCTGGTTCTAGTTGCAATAGTTCTTTCATAATACTTTTTCTTTGCATTTCTGGGAATTGAACCCAGGGCCTTGCCTGTTCTAGGCAAGTGCTACCTACTTGAGCTATGTCTCCAGCACTAGTTACTGCAACCTTTCTTTAAAAAACCATATGCATATGCACAAATGTTGTGAGGTAAGTCCACCAGAGACTCCACATGGACACTTTTTTTTTTTTTTTTTTGGAGATAGCGTTTCTCTGTGTAACAGTGCTGGCTGTCCTGGAACTCACTTTGTAGACCAGGCTGGCCTCAGACTCATTGAGATCCACCTGCTTCTGCCTCTCGAGTGCTGGGATTAAAGACCTGTGCCACCACTGCCTGGCTACATGGGCACTCTTAGAGGTGAAAAGAAAGTCTTTATTGCCGATCAGCGGTTGGACAGGACCTTGCCCACATCATGAAGCCCTGAGCCTTATTGCCCTCTATCTTTTGTGCATAAAACCCACATCCTGGATGTGGTTAGCAAGAAATAAGTTGCAGGAGCCAGAAAGCAAGGTTAGAACATTGACAGACTTTCCTGGGGCTGTGGACCAGGTCTTTGATTACATCTTTGCTCCTGTTTGGTAGGTATCAGGGTCTACATGTTAAGGTCAGAATGGTACCTCTAACATGATGTCAGTTGTGCTAAGGTCTAGGGGCCTGTTACACTACAAGCATGCCTGCCCCTTTGGGCAACAGAAGAGAGTGTGGTGTCCCCTAGAACTAGAGTTGCAGATGGTTGTGAGCCACCATATGGGGTCTGGGACTCAAACCCAGATCCTCTGTAAGAGCAACAAGTACCATTCACCAGAGAGCCACCTCTCCAGCCCCACGACTGTAATTCTTTAGACAAGCATATTACTTTTCTGTAAGTTCAACCTGACATCAATTTACGTGCTTTGTGTTGACTGATGCATAGAATTAGACCAGGGGATGGGTGGGTTCCCGCATATGCTGATATTTTCTGAGGGCACCAGATGTTCTGCTTTGCTTTGTTTTTCCAACTAATGAAAGATTATTTAGCAATGTCTTAATTATTTCCTTATGGTTATGATTTCTTTTAAAGGAATTTAGAATTCTAGGTAAAGGGAAGGAGGGTCAGAGGTCATCTTGAGAAGGGGTCTCCGCTCGCTGTCTGCCACTTCTTGGCAGAGTCCTCTTAAAGTTTGCAGTATTGGTTCCTCATTTGTTTTACCCAGATCCCAATTGTCTTTGTGGACCAGCAAAGCCTAATGTAGCATGCCCACCAGATGGAATCTTTGGAGCAGAGGAGAGCTGTGGGAAGCCCTTGGAGGGTGGGGTAGAGGAGTGGATATTCAAGATGTGGTGAGGGTAGACTGCATTCTGGTTGGGGTTATATGAGGTAGCATCGGGGCCGGATGACCTTTCAAAGCTTTTTCACTTTTTTTTTTCTTTTACAGATCCCAAAAGAGCAAGAGACTGGCCAGGAAATGGCCTCGGGGGCTTTGAGGTTATGGACTATGAATTTGGGACAATTTAGGACATTTTCATTGAAAGAGAATGGCTTACACTTTAATCTTTGGTATTTTGCCAGGCTGTCTTTTAGCAGCCCAACTGTTTTTTTTTTTTTCCCTCCCATATGCTTACCAAATGTTGAATGGACCTCTGGGAGTCTGAAAGTACCCTGAGATAGTATGTAAAAGCATGTATTATGTATGTATGTGAATTTTATGCTCTGGTAAGATTTTCAGAGAGACCATTGGCCCCAAAGTGCAACCATTTGCCGATTGGAGCGGAAGGTTGTTCTGGGACATTTGGCTGTTCTTGGTGGTGGTGGGATTCCTCTTTGAAGGCAGAACATTGTCTCTGGGAATGGGTGGGTCTGAGGACAGGAGCCTGGAGACTTTCAGAACAGAGCATTTTAGAGCTCCTCCCTACACATTCTTTCTAGACTCTCCCCCCCCCCCACACACATTGTTTCTTTACTGTTGGGGCTCAGAGAACACCGCCCAGAAAATACAGTATTTCTTGCAGTGCTGAGCAATCTGATGTAAAGAAAATTTAAAGACCTTTAAAACATTCCTATTCCTCTGGTCTCAAGATAAGGAGAGACTCAGGAATTCCCTATCTGCATCCAGACAGAGTAGATACCTTCCACTCATTTCAGGTCTTTCTTTGTAAAGGAGGCCAAGTAACTTAACTACTCTACAACAGAGTTCTCTCCAAGATAATGTTGGTCCCTGGGGCTCATTCAAACTCCAGAGGCCATCTCAGAAATCATTCACTTTCCCTAACAACCATTTTCATTTTTTTTTTCTTCCAAGACAGGGTTTCTCTGTGGCTTTGGAGGCTGTCCTGGAAGTAGCTCTTGTAGACCAGGCTGGTCTTGAACTCACAGAGATCCATCTGCCTCTGCCTCCCAAGTGCTGGGATTAAAGGTGTGCGCTACCACCACCTGGCTCCTAACCATCATTTTCAAGCTTTCAAAATTGTCTACACTATTTCCTACTTCCCTTATAGAAAAAGGGTGTATACATTTTTAAATAAAGAGAAGAAGTAATCATATTTATGGGATTTCCTCTGCTGTGGTTTCCCCCTTTTGTATATTATTAACCTTGAATGATTTTTCTTCTTTTGAACCTTTGTCAGTTTATTTTTGTGAAGAGACAGCATGACCGTAGCAATTCTTATAAAGGAAAATATTTAGTTGGGGCTGGCTTGTGATTTCAAAGGTTTAGTCCATTATCATTATCATTATGGTGGTGTGCAGGCAGACATGGTGCTGCAGAAGGAGCTAAGAGCTCTATATCTGATTCGCAGGCAACAGGAAGAGAATGCCACACTGGACCTGGCTTGTGCATCTGAAATCTCAAAGCACACAGTGACACATGTCCTCCAACAAGGCCACACCTACTTCAACGAGGCCACACCTCCTAATAGTACCACTTGCTATGGGCCTTGGGGTCCATTTTTATTCAAAACACCACAAGAGGACAGAGGGGCTAACATCTCTTCCATATACTAATGAGAAAAACAAAACAAAACAAAACATTAAAAGCAAAGCAACCAACCTCAAGAGATTGAGAAGGCAGTTCACTGACTAGGAGAAAATATTTGCAAAAAACATTTCTGATAAAGAATAGTTACTAACATATACAAAGAGCTTTTAAAATTCAACAATCAAGAAATGAATAGATTAAAAATAGACTAATGATATGAACAGAGGCCTCATCAAACATTCAGATGCCAATTAAACATATTGCAAATTAAAGCAAGATACACCACATAATTATTAGAATGGCCCAAATACACAGTTAGCACCAAATGCTGGTGAAGTTGTACCAATAGGAGTACTTCTGTAGGAAGAACAAAGTGATCTGGCCCCTTTGCAAGATGACATGGCAGTTTCTTACAAATGGGAGCACACTCTTGTATAACTCAGTCTTTGCTCACCCCCTCACCTTTACTCAAATTAGTTGAAAATGTATGACTACACAAAAAAATTGCACATGAATGTTGACAGTAGCTTTGTTTCTAATTGCCCAAACTTGGAAACAACCAAATGTTCTTCATTGGGTGAATGGAGAAGCTGGGCACTTCTAGACAGTGGAGTGCTATTCAGTGCTTCTGGGAGCCATGAAATAATCTGGAGGGCACGTGGATGCAAATTATCAAGTGAAAGGAGTCAACCTGGAAAGGCTGCAACTGTATTAATCTGACCACTTGACACTCCCCAAGTTACAGGATTACAACACAGTAAAATCACGAGTGGCATTAGTGGTTGGGAGAATATGCAGAGCACAGCAGGTCTTTAGGGCAGCGAAACTACTCTCTATGGTGCACTGCCATTATACATTTGCTCAAACCCACAGTTTTATCACACCGAGAGTGAACCCCAGTACTAGCTGTGGAGTCTGGGTAATGACACGCAGAGTAGAAGCACTACTAGTTGAAGGAAATGTTCCTACTGCGGTGAAGGATGCTGATAGAGAGGTAGACTGCTTATATGGAGGTGGGAAGCGCACAGTACATTCTGTACTTTCTGCTCAGTCTTGCTTTCAACCCAAAACTGCTCTAAAAATCCCTTTTGTAAACTACAGCCAGTCAAAGATGCATTCATAATGCAGCAGAACAAGAGGACACCAACTAAGGCAGCTTATCTCCATTGTCAGCCCTGTGGGATTATGATCACTGGGCATAACTGTGAGGAGCCCAGATTAGGTTAGCTGAGGTGGTGAGACCCTCAGACTGAATAGAAAGGAGCAAACAAAGAGCACAAGTGTTCACTTCTCACTACTTCCTGGCTGCATGCAATCTGGCTGGCTGACTTCCGCCATGATGGACTGTGTCCTCTGGAACTGTGAGCCAGAGTAAACCTTTCATTCCTTATGCTGCTTTTGTTGGGTGTTTTATTGCAACGAGACAAGTTGCTAATACACTAGCCTGTCAAGGCTGAGGCTTTTCTTTAGGAATAAGGTAGGCAGGGTGGGAAACAGTTGCTATGCTGTTTCTAGGTATGTCAGGGCCAGTGAAAGTCTGCTGACCATTAGAAGTTGACAGGTCTCTGCAGCAGAAGGAAGGCAGAGCTGTGCTTAGCACTGTGTACCCAGAGGTTTTAAAGAACAGCAAGAACCCTTCAAATAATGTCAGAGTGTCATCTTTCTTAAGCCAGATGTTCTGCCTAGTGCCTATAGGCTGGACTCTCAGAAAGCTGCCCACAATAAAGCTTACAGGGAAAACATTTAAACTGGCATGGCATGGGCACTGATCACACAGAACAGAGGCAGCTGGGCAGGGGCCTGGAGGCCTCTTATGCCTGGTGCTGACCCTTTAGCTCCTGGGTTATTAGACAATCTAGGCATTTCTGGGTTGGAGGGTGGGAAGCTCACTGGTGCGCAGCTTGATCAGGGGTTCTCACACATACCCTGTAGCAGAACGGCTTGGGAAACTTGTGAAAATTGACCACTGGGCCCAGTAGCCATAGTTCCTGGTTAGGTAGCCTGGGTGTGTAAATTTCTCAGAAGTCCCAGGTGATGCTGATGATCCTGGTCTAGAACCCACAACCTTTAACTAACTTTAGTATTCTGACAACTGGCACATCCCTGAGTGTAGGTTTTCTTTCCATTCTACAGATGGGCAAATAGAGGCACTGATGAAGATCACATAATAGCAGCTGGTGCGGGGGGTGGGGTGGGGGTGGGAATAGGGGGTGGTCCAGTCTGCCTCACCCTGAAGAACTGAGGTATGGGCAAATGGCTGACTTCATCTGGATACCTCCAATCCTCTGCCAGGCTGGAGGTGAAGCCAGACACATGTGGGGTCCCTACCCACACTGCTGGGTTTGCCCTCCTCTCTGAAGTCTGGAGGATGCTCCTAAGATTCCCGAGTGGCTTGGCACTGGCTTCTGCGGCTTCTTCTCATCCAGGCAGCAGCTGTGAAGTTGACGAATTACAATAAACTGTGCTGCTTCCTTGGATGCCTGTTCCAGGACGTGCTGTGATGGCTCCCCAAGAAAGCCACAGGCAGGGTGGTTTGCAAAGGATCTCTTGTGCTCCTTGGCTCAGCACAACAGCTGCTCTGAGGCAGCGTGGGCCCTGAGTGGCCCACCAGGGGAGCCTATTAAGAGTCTCAACACTGTGAAAAGCACAGCAGAATAGCACCATTAAATCTGGTGGTGGTGGTGATGGTGTGTGTGTGTGTGTGTGTGTGTGTGTGTGTGTGTGTGTGTGTGTGTGCTTAACAATGGGTCCTAGCTGAGGAATCCCATCTTAGCTTCTCATAGGTCTCCTCCTGTTTGTCCATTGTAGTTTCTTTCCACAAGGCCTTGGGCTTGGGTATCTCTGTGCTTCTGGTGGAGTTGTTAAAGATGGATCCCCAGAGCCAGGTAGTGGTGACACACACCTTTAATCCCATCATGGGGGAGGCAGAGGCAGTAGAGCTCTGAGTTCAAGGCCAGCCTAGTCTACAGAGTGAATTCTGGGACCACCAGAGATACACAGAGAAACCCTGTTTTGAAATCACCCTGCACCCTCCACACACCCCCCCAAAAAAAAGAAAGAAAGAAAGAAGGAAAAAGACATAGTCAGAGGTACACAGCAAGGTCCAGCAGGAAGCAAATCTGAATATGAAGGATTTCTCTTCTGCCTTGGATGGCACTGGGCATACTTTGGTGAGAAGTTGATGAGGTTGCTGCTGCTGATGTGGCCAGGGGGACCCTGCTTGCTGTCCCCTTCTCTGCCATTACTTTCCCCAAAGGGAAAGGAATCCTTAGATCCAAGAAGATAAAGCCCTTGAGGTCTGTGATGGTTAATCTCCATTGCCACTGTGTGTGTCTGGATTTGAAATCATCTACATGTGTCTAGATTGGCTTAAAGGAGGAGGGAAAGGTCCACCTGCAATGTGGGTAACACCATCCCATGGTCTGGGTACCAGACTGAATAAAAAAGAGAATATGATGTAAGCCCCTGCTCTGGACCCAATGGGGGCACTCACCTCATGCTTCTGCCACCATGCCTCTATTGCCACTGTACCCTCAAATCAGGAGCCAAATGAACCCTTCCTTCCTTCCTCAAGTTGCTTTTCTCACAGCAGTAAGAAAAGAACATAGGAGCACCAAGCTCTTTTTTCCTCACACTTTGTGTACTCAGAACTGGCACTTCCCTGCTAAGTGGTCCCAAGCCTGCATCTCATGTTCTTATAAGCCTCTTTCTAGCCATCTTTTAAAGACTGACTCTGTGAATGGGTGTGCTTGAGTGTGCAGGTTGGGTGTCTGCCTGCATGCGTGCGTGCATGATCTTGTGTGTGTACTAGTGCATGTGTGTGGTCTCTTTAGGGTGAGAGAGCTCAATGTGGGAACAGGTGGGGATGGGCTGCAGGCTAGAAATCATCTCTCCCCATAGCTCCCCCATTCCAGTGCAGAACTCCAAGGAGCCCAAGAATTCTAAATTTAAACTTTCCAGGTTTATAACAGTGTGTTTGTTGAGGTACGAGGAGAGAGTATATTTGTTCTAACAGTCTGTTGGCTTGATTTATATGTTTTAGCTCTCACGATCTTGGCCCTGGAAGTTGGGGGTAGATCTGGTACAGATGGTAGAGAGAACAGACTCAGAGACCTCCCTGAAGCAAGCTGGACATGGGCCATGGTCTCAGGCAATCAAGTAAAGTCAGGAGGGTGGAATGCAGGACTCTCTATGCCCTGTGGGAAAGACTTGTCTTTTGGGATGGTTTGCTGTGGGTTGAGAACAATGAAGATGAAGATGCTGAAGATAAGGATGCTGCTGATAAAGACAGGGATGCTGGTGATGAAGATAAGGATACTGATGGAACTGGCCAAAGCCTCATGATGTGCCTTTTGGAAAACAGTGGTCCTGTAAGGATGGGCTAGAACTCATGTTCTTTGACCTTTGACCATGCTATCTTGTGAGAGAGGCATCTTTGCTGTCCTTATCCCTTTCACAGTGCTGCTGTTGAGATCCCCAGATCTTCTCACTCAGGTAGATCTGCTCCCACCCCAATGCAAATGTATCATAAAGTTATACAGTAACTTTCAGAAATATGCCACTGGGAGGAAGTCTGGGGCCTGGGTCCCCTGGCATGATGGATATCTAGCTTGGATGGGAGGCAGTGTTAACAGCAGTACTGATGGGGACTTTATTTGGGCCGGGAAGTGGAAAGAGACTTACCTTTGTGATTCCCAAGTAGCCTTGCTACTGCTATGGAGCAGGAGGGAACATAAAGAGACCCCTTTTATATTTATCAAAAGCAAAGAAAAAATTTTTGAAGGGATCCTGAATCTCTGTCTCTGTCTCCATCTCATCTCTGATATCCAGCCATGCACCCATGCATCTGTGCATCTAGGTTTGTTTCCTCCCAATATTAACAAAAAGCATATTAAGTGAGGAGAGATTATATTCAGGCTGTGTGCCATGTTACTATGTCATTTAATTCCATAAAAACCCTGATGGACATTATCAACACTTTGTAAATGGGGAAACTAAGATTTGGACATGAACCAACTGGCCTGTGGTTAAGTTGGAGCCTAAGTCTGTGTTTTGTAGTGTTTTCACTAAGGGAAGATTACTCCTAGATATTTTTGAAATTGGGAAAGAGATATCCTGCTGGGACTGTTTGCTTATCTCTTCCCAGCAGTGTTCCCAGGAATCCTGGTTCCAGGTTCCTGCTCCAAAGGGAGAGCTGGGCAACAGGCATGATCTTCACCACACTTTTGCAGATTCTTCCCATCTGCTACTCAGAATTCCTGGCCAGCAGTGCACTGTCTGTTGTGCCCACAGTTACTCAGTACAGGCCAGTTTCGATGAAGTGAGGAAAGCTGTAAACAGCTGTCTAACATCGACTGTTTGTTTTAAAACCAAACACTCAGCAAAGTGATTGAATGAAATACCAAAAGCATCCTTGTTTTGGATGACAATATTTTACAGAATGAACACACACACACACACACACACACACACACACACACACGTTTCTTTTCTTTCTTCCCTGTGTCCATTTACCACCCCATCTCCTCTCTTCTCTTCCTCCCCCCACCCATCCCCTTTCTCTTCTTTTCACCCCCCCACATTTTCTTCTTTTTCTCCTATTAAAAAGTCTTCCTGTTACTGTATCTATATGTTTCTATATGTTTTTCATCGAAAAGTTCTTTTAAAATAACTTATTTCATTTTATTTTTATTTTATGTAATGTATATGCATTCGCTTGCATTTATGTCTCTGCACAATGTGTGTGCAGTGCCTATGGAGGCCAGAAGAGGGCATTAGATCCCCTGGAACTAAGGAGTTGTAGAAGGTTGTGACTTGCCATGTAGATGCTGGGTATTGAACCCTGGTCCTGTAGGAGAGCAGCCAGTGCTTTTAACTGCTGAGCCATCTCCCTACATCCTTCTTTAATTTTTTAAATATTGTATTTTATGTGTATCTGCATGTATGTGCATGCACACATGTGCCATAGCCTGCACGGACAATTTGTGGGATTCTGTTCTCTCCTTTTACCATGTGGGCCCCAGGGGTCAAACTCAGGCTGTCAGACTTGCTGGCAGCTGTCTTTACTCACTAAGCTGTCTTTCTGGCTATTTCTCTAAAATCATCTATCCTTGAAAGACTCCAGCTAAGCACTCCATTCTGTCCCCCAGTTTCCCTTTCTCATGTCCTTGTATGTTAACTCATCTCTCTAGCTGTGGGCACACAACTCCACAAATGTACAGTTCTATGAATTTCAATGCGTAGTTTTTTTTTTTTCATATTCCTCAAGGTGCTGCTTTCAATTAAGCCAAGGTAGAGATGGGACATTCTAAAACAAAATAATCCCTTCTCTGCCAAACCGTCATTCAATTTAGATCAATGACTGAAAGGACAAGGCCTCTGGCATCACCTGCCTGTTCCCTCTGGGCACTTCTGTGGCCTCTGGCTATAGGAACTTGGACCTTCAGACCTGGCTTTAGACTTTGGGCTTGTGTGGTTCAGCTGAGAAGCACACTCCTGTTCACCCGGCTAATCCCCACAGAGCCCTGCTCCCCAGGTAGGAGCTCCAGGTTTCAAGGCATACGTAGACCAGAACAGCTCTCTGCAGAGTCACAACTACCTTTTAACCAAGTCTACATACAAGGTGGACTTTAAGCCGTATGGCTGTTCTTGGTCTTTGGAATGCTCAGCCCTTTCTCTGGATTCTGGTTTCTCACTCCTACGCAGGTTGTCTCTCCCCTCTTCTGGAGGTGCTGTTAGCTTCTCTGGAGCATTTTCTCTCTGTGCTCCAAGGCCTAGGTGACAAGTCCCTGGCTTCTAGCTCCTGGTTCAAGGTCCAGTCTGTGCCATCCTGCACACTTCCCAGCTGTTCCCTCAACAGCTGTCATCCAGGTTGCTCTTTGGAGTTTGTTGTCTTCAGTGTCTCACTCCTTGTTCCTGCTGCTTTCTCTTTTAAATGAAAACTGCTTCCGGTTTCTTTTTGCCTTATTAGCCAGGGGTCCCCATTGCACATTTTACAACGTGGCTCTGCTAGAGCCACCTGTTCAGCTCCACGTGCCTGAGCTGGTGTTGGAGTGTCCTGGGAGACCCAGGACCGTGTCTGTGCTGGGAGACGTTAGAACCGGGGCCAAAGGCAGCCTTCTATTCTTTATTCCCTGAATGGAATCCACAGACAGACAGAACAAGGTAGAAAAGCCTCGAGCTTTCATCCACGATCTCTAAAATGAGGGAAAAGCGATTGATTTAAGCAAGTGGAGTTCATGAGCAGCAGGAAAGACTTAGGCATAATTGGCATTTTCCTAACCTTCCCCATCACACAAGTTACTACCATCTGAGGATGGAGAGAAGCTTTTATTTTCCCTCATGGGATGGAATAAAATGTCCACTTCTCTCATGGGAATGTGCTGTCTCCGGAAACTGTGTGGGGAAGAGAGTCTTAGTTACTCTTTGATTGCTGTGCTAAAATACCACAAGCAAGGCAGCTTACGTAAGAAAGCATTTAGTTTGGGGCTCATGGTTCCAGAGGGTTAGAGTTCATTGCTACCATGGTGGGGAGCATGGCAGCAGTCAGACAGGCATAGTGGTAACTGAGAGTTCACATCTTGATCCACAAGAATGAGGCAGAGAGATAACCGGGGATGGTGTGTACTTGTGAAACCTCAAAGCCCATTTCTAGTGACAAACTTTTTCTGATTATGCCACACCTTCTAAACTTTCCCAGAGAGTTCCACCCACTGGGGACTAAGTATCCAAATGTATGAGCCTATCATTCTAACAACTACAGTATGTATATGTATGTGTGTCGGGGGCAGGGGGGGGCGGGGGCGGGGGAGGGCTGCCAAACCCCCAAGAAGCTGAGGCTCTTTGGTGTTCTTCCCTAGCATGCTGCAGTCTTGGCAAATAGAGGCATCCTAGTCTCAGTAGATAATTCTTTTTTATTTCCATTGGTGACTCCATCCCTCCTTCTTCCCTCCTGAATTTCCCCTATTTGTTTAAGCTCTATCCATACCATCCTTCCAAAGCTGTTGCAAAGAGTCTTTTAGGCATGGGAGTGTTGGGATACAGACCTGGGGGAGAGGCGAAGATGGGCAGGGGATTTAATGACCCTGTTATCTATAGTATTATCTCTATGAGGGACCACACCAGGTCCTCATGAACATGCATCTCTCTCTCTCTTTTCAAAAAAACCTTTATTAACTTTTTCTTTCCAAGACAGGGTTTCTCTGTAGTCTTGGAAGCTGTCCTGGAACTCACTCTGTAGACCAGGCTCTCCTGGAACTCACAGAAATTGGCCTACTGCCTCCCAAGTGCTGGAATTAAAGGCATGCCCCACCACTGCCCGGCAACGTGTATGTATCTTAATCCTGTGGATTCTTCCCATTTCAGATGGGTTACAAGTGGGTAAGGAGGGTACCTTACAGGTCTCTGACTGTGGCACTAATGTCCTATGTGTCCTGTGGTACAGTGCATAAGTACTGTAGAGGGTGTAGACTTGATTTCCTCTGTACCCACTAGGCTTTACTGACTTCTTGTTCCTGGAGAAGTTCTGTAGGGAGGTGCCAAGGACAGAACAACCACCACCAGTGGGACTGAAGGCCTGGCACTTTCTCCACGTTCTCTTTAGTTTTATTACCTTTCTGATTCTAGCCAAGAATGTGTTGTGATTCCAAACCCTACTCCACAACGATGTGTTAGGTCTATTCTGGTTTCTGCATTGATTCACAATGAATAAAAATTAAGTTGGTACTAAATTTTATGGACTCTCCCCCGCCCCCTTTTTACATTCCACCTCTTTGAGCTTTAACTATATAGTGCCTGTGGGAACTGAAGGAGATTTTAATTAGCATCTTACTACAGCAAAGAGGAGCCCTGATCATTGCTCTGCAACCTTCATTGCTGTCTTCTCTCACCCTGCCCACCTTCCTCGAAGCAGTCATCTGTGCCCATCCCTCAGGGCTTCCTCAGTACTTATTTGCATCACAAACTTTTCCCTGGTACCACAACCCTAGCTTTAGCGGTCTGAGTGCCGCCATGGTAGCAGATGTACAGCATCTTTACTTTGTTGCCTGCATTGATTGCCTTGTGAGAGTAATTAACTTCCAGGTCTGTGCCTGGCAGCCTGTTAGGTTCTCCAAGTAAATACTTGAGGGTCAGGTTTTGTTTCCATATTAACCTGATGTCTTTCCTTGGATGCTCATGGGTTCCCAAGTGTGAACTGAGATAGAGATGAGAGAAAGCGCTGGTCAGACAGTCTCAGAAGAAAGCAAGCTGCATGGCTAGAACTGTGCTTCTCATTTCAGTGGTCCTCCACCCAGCTCTCGTGGGCTTTATTGCCTGAGATCCTTAGGGACTCTGATATAGAACAACTTGCCAGGACCAAGACTGCAAAATCAACTATACAGAGAGCAAATCTCACATGACTTTTTAAAAGACAGGGCTCTAGCCTATGCTAGACATAAACTCTGAGAGTAACCCTGAACATGTGAACCTTGACATCAGAGGCGTGAGCCACCACACCTAGCTTATGTGATGTTGGGGTCACATCCAGAGCTTCATGAATACAAGGCAAGGACTTTATCAAGTAAGCCACTTCCCCAGCAACCACACGGATCATTAACAAACATTTATTTAAGGAAGAAAGATTTCTTGTTTTATTTTTCTTTTTAACCTGTGTGTTTTTTAGTTTTTTTTTAAGTGTGTGTGTGTCTGTGTATATATGTATACGGTGTGTGTGTGTACAGTTTTCTCTTTACACCTTTATGTACATTCTGAAGATTGAACTCAGGATGCCAGACTTCCAAAGCCAGCTCTTTTACCCACTGAGCCATCTGGCTGGCCTCAGAAATGGGAATTTCTTAACAAACTTTAAAGAAACACAAAATAGAACATCGCTGAGAGCCTGCACACACCAAAATGGTAACTAACAAAAAAAAAAAAAAAAAAAAAAAAAAAACTTGTAAATGTCAAATTGAAATTGCCTATTTAATTTGAGCTGGTAGGTTTAATTCATTTATAATTAATCCCTGGTTTATGCTCAGCCCTGGTCTGTTTGCTTTTGACCTTCCTTCCTGTCTGCCTGCTCCCTGTTGTTCCCGTAGTTTTGTTCACTAACTGTTGGAGTTCACAGCCCTGAGGAAGAGGTAGCCTTCTAGATCAGGTCCCTCTCTTGGGTTCTGAGCAGTCCCACCTCCCCAGTCACCTGAGCCTTCATCACAACTTTTAGGAACATTCTTTCATTCCGATGTTTTACTTGGGATTTAAGAGGCAGAGAAAATATTTCAAATGGTCTCACAATTCTTTACATTTATTTAAAAAAAAAAAAACACATGAAGCAAATAAATATATGTATCTTTATTTTTGTCTTTTGGCTGACTCAAAATACCCTCTAGACCTCAGTTGTATGGTTAGAAAGCCACTGTCTGAGGAAAATAAAAATCAAAAAAACCAAACCAAAATACTAGGATACACATAACTGACCTAATGTGAATTTAAATGCATTTTCTATGTGTTTAGACCAATTTCTAAATCTTAAGACATGGATGCCACCCACATTTTCCTATATTAAAATGTAGTAAAGGGAATCATGTAAAATGTAAAAGAGAATCATGGTATAATTAACTGCAGACTGTCTACGGTGATGTCATCAAACAGAAGGTGGGTACCCTCTTGAGTTAAAACTGCCCCAGATGAAACCATTTTTTCCAGTGCATTTACCTGCTTCTCCTTGTTTTTCCTTTCCCTCACAGGGTCTCAAAGTATTGGGATTACAAATGTAATGACAAGTGCTATGACTCCTGGCTTTACTCATCGGTTCTGCAGGTATATATTCTCAGAACAGGGGGAAAAAACAAATAAAAACTTAATGGATATAACTTTCAAATTTCAAATTCTACAACTGGCTTCTTAACCTCCTGTGCTGGTGGGTTTTAGTATGTTTAAATTTTTGTCTTAGATTTCTTGTTCCTCACTAGATTTTTGGGGGGTTGGGGAAGGGATTTTGTGGTTATTTTGATTAATTGTTGCTTTAGCTTGTAAAAATTAATTTTTAATTTATCATTTGAAAATTAAATAAAGGTACACAATGTATCTTGATTTTTTTTTTACAATGTATCTTGATTATATCTACCCCCAGTCCTTCCTCCCAACTCTTCTTCTCCTCACAACACATCTCCCTTCACATATTTTTCCTTAAAGTAAAATTGAGTCCAACTAGAGCTGTCTACCTGTGCATGGATGTCCAGGTCATGGGTCCTTCCAGGTTGTTCCCAAAGAAAAGTGTCACCCCTCCCCCAGCAGGCATCAGCTGCCAACAGCTCTGCTTTCTCTTTGGTTCTGGAGTTGGTGAACGAAGCAAGTTTCAGTTTCCCAAGACTGTCAGCTGTCTGGGTTCCACACACACAGGAGAGCCCCTGGCCTGGTCTGGGGAAAGAGTAGCCTCCTTACTGTCTCTTGGGAAGAAAGCTGGGCGGCTTTTACCTCCTCCTTGGAAATGCAAGGCCCTTGAGAGATGAACTTGTCTTCAAATCCTTAAAGCAGGGGTACCATAGAAGAATTGTACTCTAGCATAAGAAGTCAGCTAGAAGTTTCTCTTCAGTCAAAGTATTAAATACCTCAGAGAGTCTGAGGACCTGGGATATCTAATTAGAAGAAAAGCAGCAAAGGGTATATAGTAGTTAGACAATAAAATAATAACAAGCATTTTAGTGATCACACATAATGACTACTTACTATGCTTGATAACCTGGGCTTATTTTAGGCATTTTACATAATTATTTTGATTTTCAGGATAACCATATGAAGTAGACACTAATATAATCATGATCATATAGCTAAGGAAACTGAAGCAGAAATCTGTTAAACAACTTACCTTGTCCCTTTGTGTTACTACAACACAGTCCTTGACTCTGGAAATGCATATTGAAATAAGTTTGTTTGCTTTATAATAAAGTCCAAATAACACAGTGTTAGCATCTTGTGAAGGCCCCCTGCCTGCCTTATGACAACAGAGAAATAAATAGAAGGGAAAGCAGACACAAACAAAGATAGAGGTCATGCGATAACACAGGAAGTAACAAAAACTGGCGAGGTCACTCTTGCTCTTTTCAACAACCTGCATGGGGAGGACCCAGCCACTTCCGCCAGCCCCAACTTACTCCTCAAAACGGGTATTAATCTTTTCACCATGGAAGGTTTGATCCAGTCACTTCCTATTAGATGCAGCCTCTGAAGGGTCTTAGCATTTTCTTGTACTTTTGCATCAGGTATCAAGTTTCTAGCACTTGAAACTTTTGGGTGTATGTTTAAACTATACTTGGCCATAGCTCTGTCCAAGATCATCTAGATTCCAACAATGTGATTCCAGATTGTAGATATTTTGAAAAGCATTTTACTTACTGTGAGGACACAGTAAAGACAAGACCAAAATGGTGGCTCCATGATTAGGAGGAAGGTTTCTATCGTAGGCAGGAGAGTGATAACATGTGGGGGAACCTGGAAGAGTCTAGAGCAAAGAGAAAAAGAAGCAGACTGAGTATGGCCAGGGATTTGCAAGAGGAGGGATCATAGCAGAAGCAGTGTGAAAAACCTTGCCATTATACAGAGAACAAATGGGAATCTGGGAAGGACCATGATGCAGGCTTTGAGATGTCTCACAAGAGCATGTGAGCAGGGGCTGAAGGAGCCTGGAGGCCAGCATAGGCTTTGATGTGTAACCACAGGTATACGCCAATGGAGAGCCATATGTCCCTTCTGCCAGAGGCAAGGGAAATAACTCATTTTGGAGGACAGCAACCCATTTCAAAATTCCCTGGGGATTGTTGGCTTTTTATCTAGCTGCCAGAAATCTGTCTACAGTCCATCTTGAGCTGAGCCAAGACTGTCATTTCTGGATATATGTACTACTTGAGACTTGACACTTAAGTGTGTGTGTATGTGTGTGTGTGTGTGTGTGTGTGTGTGTGTGTGTGTGTGTGTTTATGTGCACATACCATGGAGATGGTGTGGAGGTTAGAAGACAATTTACAGAGAGCGGTTTCTGCCATGTGGGACCCAGGATTCCAATTCAAGTTGTGAGGCTTGCTGACAGGTCTTTCACCTATGGAGCCATCTTGCCAGCCCAAACTGTAGGTATTTTGACCAGTGCATTATCTTTCTTGTATTGCACAGTAGAGGAGGTTGACATTCAGAGGTGTGAGAGGCTTAGGGTTAACTACCTTGAACAGCCTTTCTCACAGTTGCAGGGCTAGTCTAACAAATGCTGTTGTGTTACTTATTGTCCTGCTTAGGATGGGCCCTGAAGCCACAGTACTGAGGCCATGGGCAACAGCAGCCAGAAGTTGATCTAGGAAGGACAGAAGAGGGCGGCCTCTTCATTTATTCTTCTGATTATAAATTTGAATAAAACAGTTACTCTTTACAGATGTGTAACTTAACTGGCCAATTGGGATCAGAGGTCAAAAGTGCCCAAAGATGATGTCAACGTTTCCACCAAGGAAGACTTAAAGATAACAATTGGTTGGAGAAGGAGCATTTAAAGGATGTGTCTTGAAGCTACTTTGTACTGAGAATAGTGGTTTTTATTTCAAATGTTGTGTTCAGAATAGGTTGGAGTCAAGTGTCCTTGGGGAAACCTTACTTCAGACTCTCCCTGGTTCTTTCACTGGTGTGGGATGAATGTAGATGCAAGTAATGTATTTGGTCCTCATTTGGTCACATGCATGTGCATGTTGTCTGGGAACAGACACACTGACATCCTGAGAATACAGGCTAGTTGGGCACTCAGAGCTTCCAGTGGCTTGTGGTCAGAAGGGGCCTAGTAATGAGTCTGAAGCTCTCCCACTGAGAACCTAACAGGATGAGCGGAGCTTGGGCATCTGAACTCTTGGATGAGACTGTGCTTAGTGATCAAGAGTGGATAAAATTCCATTAGAGGTAAATGTTGTCAGACAGCGGGCTGGGAAGATATATTTTAAGCTGAGAAATTACTTAATAAATTCAGCCCAACACTCTGTGACATTTCCCACAAGACTTTAATGCTGTTTACAAATTCCAGAGAACACCCTGAGTCGTTTCTGGCATGGGCTTATGATTTATTTCAAAGGAAAATGGGACAGAGTGTGTGGGTTTGTGTTTAATGTGAAAAGGGATTTGGAGATGAGAAGTCAACTGGCATGAAAGATTGCAGGGCAAATGCAAAGCAGTAGAGCTTGTGGGTGGCCCGGCAGCGTGTAAGAGGGCACCGAGCAGAGAAGGGCTCTCACCATCCCAGGGCTAATCAAGCAGGACCACTCACACAGACTAGTGATGTATTCAAGAGCCCGGCTTAGGAGGTAACACAATATTCAGGGCTTCAGAAGCCCTTTGGTTCCAGAGACTTTCATATTGAGAACAGGTAGAATTCCCTCCCTAAAGAGGGTGGCCACTTACATTTCTTTCTTCACAAGAGTTGACATTCAGAAAGTATGGACCTCAGTTAGACTGAAGGAAGGGATTCCTAAAGCAAGTGAGAGCTTGGTGGTAGCAGGGGTGGTGAGATGGCTCAGGGGGGAGAAGGGCTTGCAGCACAAGCCTGGCAACCTAAGTTTGATTCCCAGAACATACATCTGTGTGGAAGTAGAGCACCTTCACAAAGCTGTCCTCTGACTTTCCTGTGTGCATGCTCTTTCCATATCACATCATATCACATACACTTAGTAAATGATAATGATGATGATGATGATGAATGAGAGTTTGAACTAAGATCACAAGGAGGAGGTGGAGACATGTTTTCTATATCTGATTCTCTGTATTTTCTGGAAAAAGAGGGACAGATTGGGTAGCATTTTGATTTAATCTTCCTGTGAGACAGAGACTACCTTGGGGCCAGGAAAGGGGGCATACCCCTAGTAAGCAGCCAGAGTGATCTAAGATAATTGGGGTTCAACTATTGGGTAGTGATAGAGGTGTTCATGTGACATGGGACTGGCAGGAAGAGGAACTGTGAGACGATTTCTCTCTTGCTTCTCCCCTCCTCTGAAACCTCCGGCTTCATTCATTTTGTTTGCCATGGAGTATGTGGTCTGAATGGGAAACGAGGACAGTGACGTTCCCCATCTTTCTTGGGGAGAAAAATGACATTCCATTTGGTTTTGGAAAATACACAATATTCCCCTCATAAAATATTCAATCAGTGCCATTAATCCTCCTGCCTGGGCTGGCCCTGCCCCACTTAGGCATGAGTGACAGGACTTTGGCAAGGGCCCTAGGCCCAAGAACTTGGCTTCCTGTGTTGATGATATCCTGAGTCAGCTGGCCGGTGCTCTCTAGGGTAAGAGTCAGGGTACCAGGTGTCCTCAGCACAAAGTGAAGGGTTAAATGGAAGGGCACTAAGTGACCCAGAGCCTCTTACAACTTAGCTAAGGCTGTATAGCAAAGTTCTGGGTTTGATAAATTAATTCCCATCATGTAACAGAGAGTGCCACTCTAAGAGTTCTGTCCCACACTGTAAAGCATGTCTGTCTTGGAAAGAGGTCAGACCCCCACTCCTGTGCCTGCCTGGACCTGGGAAGTGTCTTCCCCTATGTCACCAGGACATAAATTGGTCTTTTCTTTCTCACCTCTTCTTCTCTGCCCCATTTCCACTCTGTTTTTATTTATTGTTTTAAACATAATTTCCCCTCAGCTTTAAGATATTGGTAGATAAAGGTTACATATATTTATAGTGTATAACATGATGTTTTGACATTTGTATCCATTGTAAAGTGATTAAATAAATCTGGTTAATATAACTATGACCTAACACAAATGTTACACTAAGTAAAATAGACAAATAAAGAAAATACCATATATGATCGTATTTATTTATTCTTAAGTAATAATGGAATCCCTAGTGGGATATTCACTTTGTCTCCTTCTGTGGCACTGACCACGCCCATTGGGGGGTGGAGCCAGGGGCGGAAGTGACCTTGGGAAGTAGGTCGGAGGAGGCCTGGGAGAACGTGCTCTTGCAAACCGCTCAGGGACAGGAGGACTTCCGGAGGCATTCTTGGAAGCAGGAACCTGCTGGTGTTCACATGTCTATGTTGTGAGTTATTTCTCCTTGAATAAACATCTATTTGGCCTAATTGTTTATCCAGATCCTTATTAAACCACGATAGGAATCCTCAAAGGTCAGAGTAGAAGGTGTCTTATGATTATCAACCTCAAATCCGTCTTTGACTAAGGGAAAAACTCAGGCCCTGTAAGGAAAAGTTTCTCAGATATCTTCAAACTCCAAAACAACTGGTTTTTCCCACCTTTATCCTCTCCAGGGGGATGGCCATTTGTCTGGAACATTTGCATGTCACAGAAAAGGGCTCTGGGCCATGTGGCCCAGTTTCATGACTGTTCTGAACTGATGTGATCCCAGATGAGCTGAGGCTGAAAGGTAGGGCCAGCAGCAGGTGGCCATCGGCACAAGCTCCCAGGATAATGCTTTCCTGGCACAACTCTACTTTCAGCTAACAGGCTTTCTCTTGCCCATTTGCCCCTGGACATTAGCTACTTGTGTGAGCCCTCTGGGCTTTCTATCCTGGGAGTTGCCAGACAGCTCTCCTCAGCACTTGTGTCCTGCACCATGCCTGGGTCTCTGCTCTTGCCCTTGCAACCTCTGGGACACTTGTTTTTGTGCACCACCTGTTAGATCTATCTGGGACTTCTCTAACTTCCCAAGCTCCAGACTGACTCGAAGGTCATTAGGAGCTTTGAGGAGGAGCCTGTGGCTGACAGTATAAGGAGGTGGGAGAAGTTCTTATTGTTTTGGTTTTTTTTGAGACAGGGTTTTTTGAGACAATCATGTGTCATTTGGAACATCTGTGGAGTTGCTGGGCGATGAGGGAAGCGAGGGGGTGCTTGGGTATGGGGAGAAAGACTATCGTCTAAATGTCCATAAGGCTTGGTCTTGTTTTGTTCTTTCCTGTCTCTTCAGCACTGTAAAGCTACAGTGCTCAAAGGAAGCATTCTGCAGTCTGATTATTACCTTTCTAATGAAAGGGTTGAGCTACTGGCTTCAGAAGAAGAAACGGTAGGAGCTATTTAGCTCTGACATAGCACATTTCCCATCTGGGCTTGGGTCTGGGAAAGTAGCTAAAATCCATTGTCAACTCACTGGGCTTCACCAGCCTGGGCAGCCCACCTGCCACCAGCTTCCTCAGGGGAGACACAAGGTGGCTTAAGCATTTTAACAAGAACAAAACTGAAGCTGAAGAAGCCATGGGGCCCAGGACTGAGCAATCCTCTTATCACAGAGAGATAAGTGTCAGAGTCCTCTCTGTCCCCATGTAGTGGGCTGACTCACTTCACCATAGCACATGCTGCCAGAACATTCAGTATCGATAAAGGGCCAGTGCATGTGATCCTGCATGCATGACTTAGGGGCTGAAGAGGTGAGGGCAGTACCCCACGTTCCACAACCAACTCTTTCCTCCTGGAAGCAGCATTTGTCCTAATACTGGCTTGGGGCCTCCCGTGGTGCCCATTCATAAATGATTCAGCTTCTGCTCTTTGAAAGTGTTAAAGCCCTGTCTCCTTTCCTTTGCCCAGGAGCACAAACAGCAGTCTGATGCTGCAGTTTAATACCCAGTAAAGCTTTCAGGTTTAAGAATAAAAGGGCAGCACTGCAAACAGCACACAGACCCCACACAGTTTGGCCAGGCTGAGGGAAGTGGGGAGAAGAAAGGGCTGCTGTGACCTCAGCTGGGGACCCAGGCTGCATCAGCCCTTTTCAGGGCTTGCAGAAGGGGTGGCCCTACTAGGCTCCCGGATGCAGTTCTGGTAATAGTCGCCGGTCCAGCATCATAACAAAATTAATGAGATAATGAATTTATAAAGAGAAAAGACTCACTTTGGTCCTTGGATTTGGAAGTTCTAGTCTAGGGTTGGACAAATCACTGCTTTGAGCTTCTGGTGGGATGCATGGCAGTGAGAAGCATGTGGCAGAGGATCCTGCCCACATCGTGACTGGAAGGCAAGAGAAGGAGAGAAAGAGGCTCGGGATCCTGCAGTCCTCTTCAAGGGCATGTCTCCAATGGCCTAAGCATGTCCCACTGGGTTCTGCCTCCTAAAAGTCTGCCCTTTCCCATAGCACTACCACAGTCTGTGACGTTTCGGTCCTTGGGGGAACACATCAAATCACAGGTTGTTCTCTAAAAGCCTAGACCTTGCTGACCTACCATCTCTCAGGAAGGTAGGGTGCCCTTTCTAGGGCTGGTGCTCCAAGTTCTTCAGTTCTCCTGCCCACAATTTGAAAGGAAGGGGTGCAAGTGTTTCAGGCTCACGTAAACATCCCCCCTCATCCCCGCTTACTAGGACGCTGGAATTCCATTTCTGGTCCTGTTAGCTAGGGGTACTATCTCTTGTCAGTGTCCCTGTAAACTCTGCTACTCAGGAAAACACCTCCCAGGCACTCCTTCCTGCCCTGTTTTCTGCAGCCCCATTGTAGTGCATCGATGCGTGAGGGCAGAACAGCGGTACAGCGGGACTAACAAGGCAGCTGACACTCACGATGGGCATGCACATAGCTAGGCTCTCCTCAAGCTCCTCTTTCTATCAACTCAGCCTATCCCTAAAGTTCCCTTTTCAGCAATTAAGAGCATCGCCCCCATCTTGATTCAGAACTTCTTTAGGACCCCTCCCATAAGGCATTTGTGTGTGTGTGTTAGTGCCCTTGGAAGGAAAGGGATACAGACACGCTATACAATGATGGGGTGAATATTCAGAGGCGCTATTAGCCCTGACTTGACAAGTCCTCACTTTTAGAACCCTAGTGAGAATTAGTGTTTTATCCATTTTCCAAATGCAGTTCAGCTAGAAGTGCTTCATTTGCACACAGCTATGTGTGTCTCAAGGCTTCTGGAGTCTTGTGGTTGGATGCACATTCTTATCCTGTCCCTTACCCAGGGTATGGTTTTGGGCTTGGCCTCTGTGCCCTTCAGTTGCATTATCTGAAAAATGGTAAGCAGAAGTATCCACCTCTGAAGCTGTGGTTAGCACTGACCGAGATAAATTCACGTGAAGTGCTTTGAACACGCTCATTGGCACACACCAAGCACTCAGTAAATGATGGTTGGTATTACCATGGTTTAATGGGATGCAATGCTACAAATGTTTAATGAGCACCTAGGATGTGATCCAGGCTGAGGTATCACATTGAGTACTTGCCTCCCTGTTTAGATTTCCCTTCTCTGCTTGCCAAAGTGCCTGGAAAAGCTGATCAATCAATGCTTTGTTATTGATGGCATTATGAATATTTTCACCTGCCAATCTTTATCCATCTTTCTTGGAAAAGCCTGTGGCTGTGTGATGGTGACCCAAAACCCAATATTAGGAGCCAGGTGACCTGGGGGTTAAGCTCCTCTAGATACTATCTCAGTCCTTTGTAGGGAAAATGAGTATCTAAGAAGTTGAGACCTTGAAATGCTCCCCCCAACTCTTTGCACCTGGATCTAAGTTACTGTAAACCATTTTCAGCTGAGGACTAGACTAAATGGTGTAAACACTGCCCCCTCCCCACTCGTACATGTCAGCCCATCTCTCTATGCTTAACTATGGCTGTGGCTTAAGTGGACTTGCTCAGCACTTCCCATTTTCCTTGTTGAATTCAGGTCAATGGGCAATCTCATTAATATGGACATATGTATACATGTGTCCTGCATGAAGCATCTATTAATACTTTGGGAAAAGACTCATTTCTTAATTGGCCACTGGTTCCCCTGGCTTCTATGGGGGAGGGAAGAGTACCAATTTGGACAGTTCTTAATTCCAATCTTGCTGAAGTTGCTAAATGTGAGCAATCTGCCAGGTGGAGGCAAAAGGAATCCTATATACTTCATCTGAGGAAATAGAGACATGCTATCTGGCTCACATAAGCACTGAATCAGAAAGGGACACTCTGATGCTTTCTCTACGCAGACAGCCAAGGCTTGTCCTTCAGGGTTGCTTTCATAGAATTACAGCTCTCCTGGAATCGTCCAGACCTCCAGGTGCAATGGAGTTGGCATCACATGGCAGAAACTCGAGAGGATGAAGTTGAAAATTTGGGTTCAGTTATGTGACCATGGAGCTTCTCCTTCATCCTGGTTGAAAGTTACCAATTTTATTTCTTTATGGAGTTCTTACAGGAAACAAAACCTGCCCTTACTCTGTGAATTTGTAGCTGGAAGCCCTTGGTTAAGTAGGAGGTGGATGTCTTTCCTGGAGACTTGGATCTTTTGGCTGGAAAGTAAGAGAAATGAGCCCCTACTAAGTGTGTGTGCATTATAGGCAAGGCTTTAATGGGGCTTTGGCTCATGGGAGATGAGAGCAGCAACTGACCAAAGAGGAAGCCGGGCTGCTCTTAACCAGAGGGAGAGGCAAGCTCTTATTGATTTCAGGGGTGGGCTAATGGAAGTCAGCGTCTTGCCTGAAGGACTTAAGTACTTAGCAGTGCCAGGTGGGTGGGGGCTGATGGACTTCAGGTGTTGGGGAAACAAGCCGAGACACAGCAGTCTATTCTGCCTTCTTGCCTCTTTCAGTGGCTCTGGCCTCAGGAGTACCTGGTCAAGGGCAAGTGAAGGACATGGGGGAAGGAAAAGGAGGTTGGAGGGTAGGAAGGAAGGCGTTTCCCTTTCTTCCACCTGAATGAAGGAACAGCCTGGGGCTGCTGGACACCCTGTCTCCCAGTCTTTGGGCTTGAGTTGAAGACTGTAACTTAAGAGGATGCACAGAGAGTTGCTCAGACTCACCAAAACAAGGCAACAAGATGGCAGAGCTGAGTCTGGCTGAGGAAATGGGTATGAAGACGGTTTCTCACCAAGACTCTGGTGTTGGTGACGCCAGAGGGGCTGGACTACACCTCATTCCAGCAAGCCATCCTCTAACAAGGATCCTGGGCAGGAGAAAATGGGAGGGAGGCTAGCCAGAGCTGGTCAGCTGTGAACTGGCAAAGGAGTCTGTGCTAGAACATCAGGGTCCCAGACATAGGGTATCTGAACCAGCTCAACACCCACCTCCCCTGGGAAGCATTAGAAGCCCTCAGCCTCCTCCTACCTTTTTATATCCCCACCTTCTGCTAGTCTTAACTTACATTGAGGACAGTTACTTGTTGGCAGATAACAAGAGGACAGACAATAAAAACAGGTTAGTCAGTAACTCTGAAGGCACTCAGAACCAAGTAGGCTGTCTCCTTCTTTTCTTTGTAGTGTGACTGTTGGCTTTGGATTTTGCAAATGAAGCTTGCTTACTTTGTACATTTTTTAGTCCTTGCTCTGCCTTCTCTCCTCTCCCCTCAGTCATGGGGTCCTGCCTCTGGGAACAGAGGTTTTATGTTGGCCCCTTATGGTGCTCAGCTTAACTCAGCATACCTCCAAGCAACTAATTCAGAAGCCAGAGGGTGCTGCCCTCTCCTCTAAGATGCGTTCAAGAGTTGGCTGGGGGAGGTGTGGTGGTTCAACTCAACTGCTCTCTCACCCTAGCCCCAGCTCAGACAGAGCAAGAACTGATTCACTACAAATTTATCTCTACATCCTGCCAAGGAAGAGCAGAATGGGGAGCCTCTTCCTTGGGGGTGAATTATTTAATCACTTGTCTTCCCCTTGAATCAATGCAGCTAATGAACTTTTCCCCCCTCTTCCTCCTTTCCTCTGCCACCAGCCTCTTATTATTCAGATTTTCCTAGCAGGAGCCCTGTATCAGCAGGGACTTCACCTAGGGAAGGCTTGATGTTTTTTTCCTTCAGGGCACTGTCTACTCTGGAATAACACGGGTATTAGGCAACTGTGCATGGTAGACTCTGCCACTGTCACACAAAGGCAAGGCCCTTGAGCTGCCTCTGAGAGGAAAACTTCAGAACAAGGAAGTGCGGGTGACAGGAGGAAGGGAACGTGGAGTCATTTGTCACAGCTAAGTGGAAATTTATTGCTATAATCCCACGGCTACAGAAAGGCTTCAGCTAGGCAGGCAAGGGGAGCAGAACTCCAGAAATTTCTGGGGGGGGGGGACGACAAGTATCTCTAAATCAATCTAATGGCTGCTGGTCCTGGTGGCATTGAGAGTCTTGACATCTCTGGGATGTGGGTAGCCTGAGGTTAGGAGCGTGAAGAGTTGGCTCATTTCCCAGTCTTGCAGGTGTCAGTTACTCTCCTACCACCGCCATCATCACTTCTGCTGGTGCTTCAGGAGAGCTCAGCCATAAACCTGTGATGAGATTAGGAGAAAGAAGCTTGTGAGGCTAAGATAAGGTGGGGACCCTAAATCACCAGGTCTGTCAAAATGTCCTTGGTCTTGCCTGGAGGCCAATCCTCAAGTTGCAAGGAGAAAGACCACTGACCCAAATCATTATGGCCAAATTAATCAAAGCAAGCTTTTTTATGTGCATACATGAGCTGCCTCCCCCTAAATCGGGGTTTGAGAGTTAAACATTGGATGTGAGGAAGACAAGGTTTTTTCACAGATCAGGAGTAAGGGGTTTCCAAATGGGGAAAATTTGGTGGGCAAAATAGGCAGGGTTACAGGAACAAAACATAAACATAACAAATTAGTCATAACCACCTCCTGAAACGAAGACTCACTCAAAGATATGATTGCAAGGTGGACTTAGCAAGGTAGTCTTAACAACCTTTTGGAACAAAGGTAGAGTTGCAAGATGGTTATAACTTTTTGAAACAAAGACATGGTTGCTGTTTCCAGGGACAGGCAGGTCAGAACAGTTTGTAGTTAAGGTTATGGGTGGGGCATAGCCTGATCCTTGAGACACACATATTTAATCATAAACAGAAATGAGCCTAATTTGTCTTTATTATAAGATGGCTTTTAAGCCTAAGATAGAGGTAGGCTGATTCATCACCAGGAATGTCACAAATGCTTTGGCTAGAGACATTGGTTTGTGACCTTGGTTTTAAGTTTTTCTTCTTTTGCACAGAAATTAATGATCAGAGTCACCTGGAAGCTATGTGTGGTCAGATACTTCACTGATCTTTGGACACATGTGTCGGGAAACCTATCTAGTCACCAGGATGGTGAGGTACATAGGACTCGTGGTTTGACCAGCTGGACTGATAACCAACCACTCCATATCTCAGCCAGATCATTTCAAAGACCAATTTACTTCCTTAGCAAAAAGCCTATTTAACCCCTAGATAAAAGTCTCCCTCCAGCCCCTTCCCATTGTACCCCGAGTCTGAACTTTGCCACCAACCCTCTTGTGAACCTTCTGCTGTGTGGGAGCTCTGCTTGCTTTCTCTTTATAATAAAACTTTTGGACTCACCCATCATTGTTCTTGAAATTCATTCTTGGAATTGGTGAGACATAGTACCTAGAAGCTATGGTGAGCATGAACGTCAGCACCTTTGCCCTTGAGTTTGCCCATTTGACACAAGAAGCTCTCCATCATACCCACAGACCTCCAGTTGTCCTAGTTTCCCCTGGATGTATTGACTAAGTACTTAGCTCTTCCATGTGTACCACAGAAGAGGGACTGACGCCTGTCCCTCAGGTGACTTGTAGTCTAATGGGGGGGGGGGGACACACAAGTGCTTTATGCTGTTTATAGGGACGGGTGTGTGGAGAGAGGGCCCATGGTGACCCAGGGCAATCAATCAACCTCTCATCCTTTGAATTTGCATCTCAGTTTATGAAGGATTTGTGGATAGAAACTTACCTTTTTCTCACATTTCTATTCCTATGTCAGTACTTTCTGTTATGTCCCCATTTTGATGATAGGACAAAAGATTGAGAGAATTTAAGCAAGAAATTGAATACTGGTTCTGACTTTGGGTTCCTTTCTCTTTTCTTGCAATATGCCAAGAATTGAAAGAAGAGATAAGACTCAAGGTGAGTAGGATTTAGAGTAGTGAGAGGTCCGAGGTGTGACATTTCAGGGTGGAGAAACAGTAGCAGCAGTGTGCCTACCTGGTACAATAGAGACTGAAAAATGTTGGATAAGAAAGTAAATGAAGGAAAGAACGCCCCTTGTGCCAAGACAATGACAGATGCCAACTAATGCATAGGGCTTGTACTATAGAGGAGGGCATGACTAGATTGTGCGACCTGGGGGTATAAGCAGGTTGGGTGAAAGACACAGAGACACTGGGGTTGGGTGCAGGGAGGGGATGGAGTATTTCCTGGAAGTATGGCAGTCATGTCTAGTCCTGTATATGGTATGCCTAGCAGGTGGCTCTCAGGGACATAGAGACAAGGCTGAAAGAATGCTACCAGATGGAGACAGCTTTGAGCCTAGGTCTGCAACTTTTTGCAGTTTCCAGACCCCATGAAAGTACAAGCCTGACAAACCTCTCCAACTGCTTGTTCCTTTCCTCCCTCTCTCCCTTCCTCTCTCCCTCCCTTCCTCCCTTCCTTCCTTCTCTTATTCTTATTGTGAGGTAAGTTTTGTAGGATATTTGATCAGACTGTGAACCCTGAGATTGCTTTATTAACTGGAAAAGCCTGTTTCTAGTTGTGTTGTGGCTCAGCCGTAGGATACACTATTAATCCAAGAGTTTTCTCTTGAATATTTTTAACAGGATTAAACAAAGTCAACCATAGCTCAAGAGGTTGAGCAAGGAACCAGTTGGTAGGAAGTGAACATAAGATTATTAGCAAAAAACAGAGAGAGTAACAGGGAGTCAGGAGGATGGATAGAGACAAACAGGAAGTAGGGGTGATGGACATTGAGTTGAAGGATTCTTGTTTGAGATAGTAGAAGAGAGGAGAAGCTTCAGGGACAAAGGTCAGCTGGGTGCTTTCTCTAACTCTCTGAGCTGGCAGGCTTTCACCTCCAGCATCAGGCTTTCCAGTACTGGAAAAATCGAACAATTGAGATTTTGTTACAAACAATAGACAGGGACAGGGTCTTGTTTTGTAGCACATGATGATGGCCTGGGTTGCTATATAGCATAGGCTGGCTAACAAATCTTGTTCTTTCTGCTTCCACCTCCCAGCTGCTGGAATCGCAGGCATTCCTCACCAGGACTGTCAAATTCCCTCATTTCTTCAGAGCTCAGTGGAAACATTACCACCCCAGTACCGTGATTCAGGTAAGTCTCCAGTCCAACCATTTCATGGCACCCTCTGCTTCCCCTATATGGCACTTGTCATAGTCAGAATTGGTTGATTAATGCCTGCCTCCAAGTTCTGTAGATCAGCTGTTGCTCTAAGGTGTTCAGGGTTGAATGTCCAGCAAGGAGCATGAAATTGGGACTAGTTATAAGGAAATATACACCTAATGACTGAATGGATCTTGGAATTGGTATGATGATATTAACTCACATAGCAGGTAGGAGGATTAGTATCTCATAGGATCTTTGTAAAGCTAAAGATAAATGGGAGAGGTCACTGTTGCTAGGACAGGAATAAATACCATTTAAGGCAGTGATTCTCAACCTTCTTAAAGTTTCGACCCTTTAATACAGTTCCTCATGTTGTAGTGACACCCCAACCATAAAATTATTTTCATTGTTACTTCATAACTGTAATGTTGCTACTGTTTTGAGTCATAATGTAAATATTTTTGGAGGTAGAAGTTTGCCAGTGGGGTGGCGACCTGCAGGTTGAGAACCACTGATTTAAGCATGTTTACTAGAGGCAAGAACAAATTTGGTGTCAGTCACCTAGAATGATGGGAGGGTGGAGAGGGGTGGAGAACGACAGAGTGTTTGGAAGGAGACACAGCAGCATGCCTACTATCCATACAGAGACTGGAGGAGGCAGAGAAAATATAACTCTTAGCCAGAATGACGAGAATGGCAACATCCTTGGGAGAGTTGAGGCCTGCAGGACAGCCATCTCATTGGCCTACCACCCTCCTCTGAAGGCTCTGCTCTTTTCTTGGACCCTCTAGGGTCCCCTGTTTTGGATTCCTTTGTACCTTCTTTACCTGGCTTAGCCCTTGGTGATCCCTACTTGTGATCCCACCAACACCCTCACTCTGATCTCTCCTTTCTTCTGTCTTCTTTCCTCCACCCTCAGATCTTCCTAGCCCTTTCTTTCTCCATCGCCACTTGGTGCATTGCCCTTCACAGTTTATCTTACCTCTACTTTTTTTTTTTTCTGTTAGTTATCTGCCCATTCAGTTTTGCATGCTGGGTATTTTTTGAGATCAGACAGTTGGATCAATACATTCTTTTGGCCTTTCTTCTCTTAGCCATTCCACCTTTGCCAGCTGCTTCAGTCTTCCCTCAACTCCCCTTCTTCTCTGAATTCTTAGACTAGACATATACACTCTGATCATTGAAACTGTCCTAGGTAGCAGACCACTCTTTCAGTCTCTTTTGTGTTCCTTTCTTTGCATTTGCTTGGTCAAACAGAGCAAGCCTGGAGCTCTCCACCCTGACCTAGCATGCTCTCAGCTTATCTGCTAGGTCTGCCCTGGCTTGCCTCCCTCTTTCCTTACCTGACAAGCAGGGAAAATAGCTCATTGTCTCTTCCTGTCTTAATCTAATGTCCTGTGCATTTATCTTCACATCAGCATGTCTGTCTAGAAAACTGTCAGGGGACTTGGATGTGGCTGGTGTCACTCCCATTCAGTCTAGCTAAGTGTTGTTGGAAAGCAGGCTCTTCGTAAACACTTTTTGATGCTAATGTTCATGATGTTGCTGATGAAGAGATGACAATAAGTGAGATAAATCATGACAGTTTCTGAACAGAATGAAATAGGTATTCAATAACCATTAGTAGACTCTTAATCTGGATGATAATGCTAATTTCTTTCCAAGACTCTCTTTTTGATTGCCAATAATGGGAGATGACTCAAAGGGGCTTCTGGAGGGAAGGAGCACAGTGGGGTGGAGCCTAGCCTACACCCAAGGGCAAACATGAACTTGGGCTTCTTTAGAGTCAAGTGCCAGGAAGTATGCTGCTATCAAGGGCAGTGAGAGCTGCTGTCCCTGTGTGATTTCATCTCTTCCCAGAGACCAGCAGAATGACTTAGTATTGTGTGATGTAAGAGGCTTCAGAAGTGCAGACACCAAGACCCTGAGGAAACTGTTCATGCTTAGGTTCAATGAAGAAATGACAACCTTTTGAAATGATATTAGGCAGAAGGGCATGACATGATGTCACTGGCCTGACTGTGGGCAGATTCCTCTTAGCTTCACTGCAGTCTTCCGTCTTCCCAGGCCTTTGGGTAAAGGGAGAATGGAAGAGTGACCTTCTGGGTTCTATCACTGAGAGGGGAAGATGGTTCTAATCTCAATGGCATACCTCAGGGAGTGGGATGCCGATCCTCCGGTATGCTTTTAGGTACAAAGAGGGGAAGGTGACAAGAGAATAGTAGAGGCTCCTTCAGAAGCCTTCCAGACCTCCACAGGGCTATACTTTTGGATGCCATGTCATGGGCCCTATCAGCAAAATATGGCCATCCTACCCTGGTGTCAGGCATCATCTCTCTGTGCTCTAGGGCTTCCTAACTAACTTGGCTTCCAGGTCTTCATGTCTGTACCTAAGAAAGAAGGGGATGACCAGCCCAGCTGGTGCTCAACACCTACTATGGTCTATCAGCTTTGGGTGAAAAAGTGTCACCGGAATGCCTCCTCTGATGACAGAAGTGATCACTACAAGTGTGATGTGTGTTCTGAGTAGGGAGACAGGGCAGAGACAACTGAAAGTACCTCCTACAGTATATGCAGGGAAAAGAACAGTGTCTGGAAGACTGGATTCCCTCACCCGGCACTTTGAACTCTTTTCTTCCAATGATCTTGGACTTGATCATCCCATCTGCGAATCCTTCCATGAAGCAGAGCCATGAAGTTGCTGAGCTCAACTGGTCCAACATGTGGAGACAGTATCAGAATACACCTAGATTCTTCCTTTTACAGGACCTGTTGGATCCAGGCATTTTTGGGCCCTCTAGATAAGCCTGAGTGGCAGCCCCTTCTTAGAAGCTGATTACAAAGGCAAAAGCTTTTCAGCTCCTGACAAAGATAGAGAAGAATCTTCCCATACTGGATGGGTTTGTCCTTGTGCAAGTGATTACTTTGGCTCAGATAAGAAATCCAAGTCTCCAGTGAACCAGCAGATTGCTTATAATCTCTTCTCTGAGATTTGAGCTCGAACAACCGCAGTCATGCTGGTCATCACATCCCACCCCTAGCAAAATCTACTTTCTGACCTCCTCTGCAGAGACACAAATGCCTAGGGTTCCTTTGGAAGGATTTCAGGGACCTGGGAGCTCTGGATGCTGGGAAAAAATAATGCCCATTTAGAAATGGAAGATTCTGGTTAGGAACTCATGCTTGTGGAAAGGGGAGGGCTCACAAGGTCCCACTCCTAGCTGAGGAGCTATTGACAGTTGGTGACTTCAAGGGAGGGAAAGTCAGCCTTCTTTAATGGGATGGCCACTGGTGGGTCAACCACATTTTTGGCCCACACTCATGAGTATGTGAGTAGCACAAACTGCAGTTGGAGTGTTATTTAACAAAAGAAAAAAAAAAGGCATGAAATTGGGAGGGTGTTGGGAAGTGGTAGGTGGATATAAGAGGAGAGGAGGACAAATATGATAAAAAATGTACTGTATGTATGTATGTATGTATGAAATTGTCCAAGAATTAACAAAAGTATGTTTACAAAAAAGAACTCAAACTTAGAGTAGGCAGCCCTGGCTTATTCACCCGGGTAGGTTTACTTATAGTTAAGGAAGTATATTTTTCTTTTCTTTTTGTTTAATTTTGGAGATCATATTATTTAAGTTTGAGAGAAAAACAACAGGCAGGCAAAGCCGTAAATCTTGACAGTTGCCAGAAGGAGGGAGGTGAAGAAGAGGAGGATAGAATAATTTCTTTTAAGTTAGGCACAGAGGTCAGCAAGCAGTTGCATGGGGGTGATGTAATGGGTCTTCAGAGAATGGCAAGGAAGCCCAGAGTGTCAGCAAGCATGCTTAGGCTCTTAGGTATGTTGGAAAAAGAGAAAGAAAGAAGGAAAGGGAAGATTTTGTTTTTGAGTTAGAGTTCAGAAATATGGGTAAGATTAGCAGTGAGGCTTGGTAAGTGGCTACTACTGAGGTACTTTTAAACAATTGTATTTAAAGAGTCATGGGAGAATCAAGTTCTTTGTAGAGTTCTTTAAGCCTATTTTACCACTGATGTCTTATCTTTGCCTTGTATCTGGAAGGAGTGGCATAATCTTTTCTATGTCTTGGGTCTCAAATGCTGAGTTTTCATTTATTGATTGTGTTCTGGGTCAAATTCTCTTTTAAAAAGTATTTTATGATTTAAAAAAATGTGCATGGGTGTTTTGCCTATCTGCATGTCTGTGTACCATGTGCATGCCTGGTGCCCAGAGGACAGAACAGGGTGTTGGATCCCTTGAGACTAGAATTGTAGACCATTGTGAGCTGCCATGTGATGGTGGGAACCAAACCCCAGTCCTCTAGATTAGCAGCCACTGTTCATAACTACAGAATCATCTCTCCAGACCCCTGGGTCACATTCTTTATTTCTTTCAGCTTCAGGGTTTTCCTAAGTAAAGTGGGGGCTAATTAAACACTGGTGTCATGGGCTAAAATAGGGTCCACCTGAATCCGCAGCCTAGCTGCCTGCCCGCATTAGGATCCTCTGGACTGAAGCTCTTACATTGCTTCCTAAAGTGACCAGAATCTTTCAGAAGTGACTTTTAAAATCATAGGCAAAGAATCGAAAAAAAGCCATGTTCTCATGAAAAGTATCCTATGAGTACATCTAGTGTGGGCTTTGATGAATGCTAAGTCCTCCAGGAACTGACACTTAATGGGAAGCTCCTGGGATTTGGGGCAAGCTTGTAGGGTGAGGAGTGAGGCAGACTAACAAGAAGGGTTAGCCATCTTGATTTTTCCCAATACATCAATTCCTAGCAAAACATAAACCTTCATGTTGCAGCTGCATATCCTTCATGGACTGGCCCTTCCTTGCTTGATGACCTTGTTGCTCTAGGATTCAGGAGGCTGGTGCCAACCTATCCAACCTCAGCTCCTAGCAATGTGATCTTCTGGCTCTATCTATCCTGGTACTTGGAAGTATCTTTCTTTGAGTTGGCATGGCTTCTTTCATTTTTCACCCATCCTTTAACATTTTTCAACTGTCAAAGAGTTCTTTCTAAGTCTCTTGAATTTCCTGAGGTTATTGGGTGTTAAGAAATGTGCTATATAGTTTGGTAAGAGAATTAAGTTCCATTCATCTGTCCATCTATCCACCCACCCACCACCATCTGTCCGTCTATCCATCTATCCATCCATCCAGATATCTTTCTTGAGCACTTACATGGCAGGGTCTGTGTTGAAGAGCAGGCATTCAGATCTCTGTGAGATACTTTATCTTCCCTGAATGTCTAACAACAGATTTTTTTTTTTTCCTCTGCAGGTGTCAAGGAGGGCGCCCACTCTTAATGTTCATTTTTGGCTCCCAACCCCACTGGCTGATTCTCTAATTGAATACTTTGCACATGGTAAGTTTTCTTGATATGCTCACTGCCTGCCTGGATTTTCCAGCCAGGGATAATATCCCTTTGTGTTCTAATCGGCTTTCTGCGATCATCCACATCCTCCAGATTCTCAAAGGCAACTCAACTTGGAAACTCTTAAGCCCGCATTAGAAATTTGCATAAATGATTAAGTCTGTCATTTTCAATTTGGCCAGGGTGCTTCCTAACTTGCTAGGTCCCTCAGACTCCAAGATGGGGCACTCATTCTTGGAGAAGAGTGGGGGTTTCCAGCAAGATGTATAGAGTCAGTAGAGCCTAGTTAGATCAGAAGCTTTAGGGCCCAGTTTCTTCTCAGCCATCATTGACAGTATGGCCTTGAGTGAGCTTCTGAACTCTTTTTGTCTCTCTTCTAGACCAGCTCTCAGCTAGGTAAGAATTAAATAAGCTAGCTCATCAGGGACACATGCCTAATCACATCCCTTGGGAGGAGAAGGCAGGAGGATCAGAAGTTCAAGGTCACCCTTGACTACCTAGTAAGTTAGAGCCCAGCTAAGGCGGTGTGAGACTCTGTATCAAAAAACTTACAATAATAACAACTAAACCCAGCCTCTAAAACAAGCTAATTCAGGCTAAGCACTGAAGTACCTAAACAACAGCAAAGATAGCAATAGTTATTCTTATTCAAAGGTAGAAGAGGACTCTGAGGATTTATTAGCAGATTCCAGAGAAGGTGACTGCTCATGTCTGCAACTGACAGAAGGGACTGAGTGTGTTATGTTTGTTCTCTGTGTACTCACATACCTGTCAGGTACTTCCATGAGGTAGGCATTCTGGTACTCCATTTCCAGAAAGAGAAATTACTAGAAAATTTAGTAACTTGGTTTAAGATCACACAGCCAGAGGTAGGGAGCAGGATTTGAAATCAGGTCCCCTGACATCTCCCACCCCCTTTGAGTGTCTGTTCTAAAGAAAAGAGAAATTCTTCTGTGGTGGGTGGAACTAAGGCCACTGAACCACAGTCTCAGTCCTAGAAATGAGATAAAAGAGAAGATCTGGTGATTGTTTGCTTAAACTCATCATCTGTCTTGACTGCCCAAGTTGTTTTTACTCAGTTTTGCAGAATAAAAACAAAAGCTCAGACAAGGCTAAAGTCCAGACAGAAGAGCAATGAGGCCTGGGTCAGTGTGTGTCTGCCAAGTTGGTGTCACTCCTGAGTCTCTATCCAGTTGTTTGTGTGACCTTAGGTAGGGTACACAACCCATTTACACTGGAGCTTCTTTACCTATAAAACAGCAGAGAAGAACAGCCACCTTGCTGCATTTTTGAGCTGCAGAATAAATGAGGTGATGTATTGAGTGGACCTCATATATGGGAAGCTCTATACAAATGGAAAGATTACCATTATGCCATAATCCTTACCCCTTTTCCCTTTTCCACAGTCTCCAGCTTTAAAGCTTCTAGAATCTGCCATATCTTGGCATCAGAAAGGTAGGTCTTTCATTCGTTGTGGCCCTTGTGTATTGTTGCAACTGTCAGAGTGGAATGGCCTCTGGTGGTGTGACTTGGACCCAGGGCTTGAGTGCATGAGCTCACTGATGCTCTCATGGATGCATCCTTGCCTTGAAGCTGCTGGGGTATCATTCGGATGGAGCCTCATGAACATCACACACACACTTCCATTAGCTCCAGCCCTTAGAGAGATAGCTCCCTTCTAAGACACTCAGACTGGCCATTTCAAGTGGCTTTCTGTCGAAGGCTCAGAAGAAGCAATCTAAAGACCCTGAAAGCAGTGTCTTTCAAGCCTTTCGCTGTCTTCTCTCCTTACTTGCTCTTCTTTTAGCACAGTTCCTGCTGCCATGGCTTTCTTTCATGAGCCTGCAACCAAGAGCTGGAGCCCTCATCTCAGCCTCCTCTTTGGGCTCTTTCTCCTTGAGAGTGAGTCTGATGCCAGGGCTGGGAAAGAGGCTTTAGATGTTATCTGGCCCATGTGTCAGTTTTCCTAGATGAGGAAATTGAAACCAGAGGAGAGAGTAATTCATTCAAGTGTGTTCGATTTGTTGCTCTCACAGCCACACAGGAGGATGTGAGCAGGGTGTGCTGGGTGGGGAAATGGGTGGAATGACGAGGCACAGAGTTTTTACATCGTTCTCATCTAGAAGGCAGATCTGATTGATTGCTTTAGCTGCCAAGCACATATGTCCTCTTCAATACAGCAAGAAGAAGTGGCTTGGATGTGATCCATGGTGGCAGTAGGGGCAGCAGGAAGTGGGACTTCACTCAGTGCAGGCCAGGTTCCCAAGTGACCAGTGAGAGAAACAAAAGTTTGGTCACACCTCTCCCTTTACTGTGCATTATCTGCACGCTCCGGCCCAGAGATGTGTGGTCTGGGTGAGACAATCCTGGGAATTTAGCTTTCTCTGGAACTGAGTGGTGCTGACGGTATGCCCATTTCAGGCCCCAAGCTTAAGAGACACTCCTCAATGCCTTTCAATGCCTTGCAGTTCTCCGGCACTCAAGAAATTTTAAGTAACTGTTACCATCAGTTGCAGTATAAAGGAGTACATTGCATGAAATTCCATTTCCCCCTTGCTCCCATGATCAAAAGGACAGAGAAAATGAGATTATCTCCTCCTGTCCAGAGACAATCTCATTTCCTCTGCTCCACTGACTGTGTAACCATGAGCGGCATGACAGCATCTTTGTATAACAGACACAAGACCGGCCCCAGTGACAGAAGGGAAAGAGTCAGAATCAAAACCTTTACTTTCTGTTTCCAGGCCAAGGCTCTTCCCCTGGTCCAGTGTGGGGAAGGTAGAAAAACATCGAGAAGATGCTTGTCCTCTAATTCTTCAGACCCTGAAGTAGGCAGATGGGGGAGGCAGCAGAGGAGGTTCCCACACCCCACTCGAGTCTTTCAGGGACACAGACTGCTGTAAGTGGAGCCAGCTCTAGACTGAGCACCTGTTAGGATCAGGGTTTGTCTCCTTTCTAGTTATGGCTGAGAGCTTTGTGTCCCTAGCTGGTGCCAGGCCTTGCCTCTTCAGTGCTGTTCCCAGCCATTCAGTGAATAAAAGCCCCAAGGTTAAGAGAGTAGTCTAGCTTGTACTAGCACTCAGGAGGGAGAGGCAGGCAGATCTCTGTGAGTTCCAGAAGCCCTTGTCTTGAAAAACAAACAAACAAACAAACAAACAACCAAACAAACAAATAATAAAAAGTGTAGGCTAGTGTGCATAGCAAGGGCATATTCTGCTTCTGCTTCCTGCCTCAATGAACACTTTTTAAAAAAATTCTCCAACCTACCTCTAGCCCCAAGGTGATCTCACCAAGGCTCAGCCATGTACCCAACTAATTCCCCCTCCCCAGTCCTTTGGGCAGGGTGATTCTGGCAAACTCTCTAGCTTCCTACATCTTCAGGAATATTTTGACATTCTTTCTAGATGTCATCTAGGGTGGTAAGGCCCATTCTTGCTTTCTGTTCATCCTACAGGTCTTTATCTTACTGGGTTTGCTCCAGAATTCTGAATTCCATGGTGGGATCTCAGTTCCATTTTCTCTCCTGAGAAAGACAACCCGTTTGTAGCTCTTAATGCCCCAGCTTGTTTCTTCCTCTCCCAATTTGGCTCTTCTTCCTGCCCACCGGCACTGCCCTCAAAGGCCCTTGGTGGTTTGAATCTTTGCCCTCTCTCCAAATTACTCTTCTCTATCACTAAACATGGTTCTAGTTACAGCTAGGTGGCTGGCTACCCAAGGGTTAGTTCTCTGCTGCCCCCTGGGGGTGCACATTCTCTAGGCCCATTTGGGAGATGTCCAAACCCCTATAAACCAAGTGGACATTCTTCCATCAGGCTCTTACTTGTCCCTCCACTCCTCCCCTTTTGCTCTCAGTCAGCTGTGAGCACACAGAGGACTTCTCCAGCTGCAAAGTCCCCTGTGGTGGCCAGGTGAGGACTGCATGTTTTCTTTCCAGCTCAGAGATGATGCTCTATAGAGAGAAGCCTGGCTCCTCCACACTGTCGTTCTCTTTACCCGTGGAGGAAGGAATCAGTGTAGATTTGTTCCAGCTTGGGCTCTGCTAGAACAAACACACATGTGCACATAACACCCACATGCCAAATATTCAATTTCGGTAAACAACCAGACCCTGCTAATTAAAACGTCTCATCCATTTAGACGAATGTAACAATTAATTTAGCCAGACAGTAATTGTGCGATTCCAATACTCGCTCTTTTCATTCTCATCTAGTTTGCTGGTAGACTCATTTCCTGGGCGGAGACCACACCTTCTGATCTTTGAAATGGAGTTCATTGCTTTAGCTACGCTCCCTGGAGAGCCTCTCATTGCACAGGTCACTGATGAGACTGGCCCCGCTTTCAAGGAATGTGGGTGTATCAGGTTGTTCCTGGCTCAAACCATGTAGAAACAGCCTGGGTTTGATTTTCACCTGGAATAATGCCTGTCTTTCTGTAGGACCTCTCCATGATTCTTCCCAGGATAGAAAAATCTGGCTGGGACTGTGAATACTTCCTGTGTTCTCATTCTTGCTCCTTTCAAGGACCCTCATATTGATATTAGTCAGATTAGCACAGCTGAGATGTAGAAGGGAGAAGGAGATGATAGAGACAAAAATGTACACATTAGCAACTGAGATGCAGGGAAAGAGGAAGACTCCTACCTATGCAATTTCATTATACAGAGAAGGACATTAGAGCCATAGTCTGCCATCACCAGCATACAGACCAGGACCAAAGGGTCCTTGTCTACTCTAAACCCCTTGTCTCTAGATGGGGCTGTTGTTTGGAAACACTGCCAAGTCTGTAAGGCCCTGAGAGGGGCCATTGGAGAGAGCCCATGACAGAAACCATCAAAGAGAGGCCAGTTTGTGAAACTGCAGCTGTGGCCCTGGAATTCCTGTACAGACCAGAGAAAGTGTTGCCCTGGATGGAAAGGGGACTTAGGTCAAGGATGGTCTGCATAGCAAGAGTGCTGTGCTTTGTTTTTTTAAACCAGGATTCGATTCATGGGGGCAGATCTGGGCAAAATGTGATCAATTAGGAGGACAGTTATTTAAGAAAAAGAAAAGAAAATTGTGGATACAGAGCTAGGTATAAAATTGGATACTTATTACAAACAAGAAGATAGAAAATGATAAACTATACACAAAAAGTGGATAGACAGCACAAAAACAGAAAAGTAACAAGACTGAAAAACTAATTAGGTGGCTGGCGCATCTCTCTAGCACTTTCTTCCTACATTTAAGGTTGCATACTCTTTGATGTTCCTTCATATGACAACAGTTTTGGCATGTCCTGTCCTCAAGCAGAATAAAAAGATAACCCTGTCTCTCTTCTAACAAAATTGATCAAGTCTGTTTTGAATTATTGATAAGATTCATAAAACATGAGGCTCTACTCACTGATACATTTGTTTTTGGGGGCAGTGCTACAGGTTTGTGCTCTGTGACACAGAAGTTCTGGTAAACACCAGGATGAGAAGTCTCAGTTATGTTTGTACACAACACTACCTCTGCTCCTGCACTGCTGTGTGGTGAAGCCGAGTGGGTTGGAATTGTTGGTAGAAAGGGTGGGACTTCATTCCAGAGTCATTTCTACAGAATGGCATGGCCCCAGGTTAACTCCAGCCCCAGCTAGGAAAGGCATGAGTATAAGACCCCAAAACAAACTTCTTCAGTTCTGTTCCCTTTGTTCTGTATCCACAAATGCTCAAGGCTACTCCGAACCCAGCCAGTGACAGGAAGACGAAGAGATGCTGGGATAAAGATACCTGCTTTGACAGAATTTGATTAAAATGTAGCACCGTGGAGTGTTCTGCAAAACCATTGCCAGGGCAGCTCTGGAAACTCAGGAAGGATTTCCAGGGGGAGGAGCCTTGGCGATTAAGTCTTTGTGGCATCAGAATTAATATACAAATCACTGCTTACTATGAATTCACCTGGGTGATGTGAATTGCCCTTTCCTAACTCACCCCTTTGGGTGAAAGAGAGAGTGCTGTGCAGTGATTATGGCTGCATGTTGGAGCCAGTAGATCTGGGTTCAAGCTCTGGTTGAGTAATGGGTGAGTTTTGTGATCTTGGATAAGTTACCAACATCTCAGTTCTCCCATTTACAAAACAGGGTTATGAATAGTATCAATATAGTGCACATAAAGTGGAAAGTAAGTGATAGGTAATTGATAGGTACTGGCCGTTTTGTTTTCTAGAGTAAGGAAAGGTAACCTTGAGTTTCTGGGGTTGCACAGTGAGAGTGGAGGGGTGTCATAAAAGAGGGAATATTTAGGATGGACTTTAAAGATCACATAGGTCATAAACACTTGAAATGGGGAAGTCCACCAGAGCAGAGATGTAACAGTTTGGTGGGAGCACAGGGTACCAAAGAGGAAAGTTTTATGAACATTGAGGATTTTAAAAAGAAAAATATATGAGGGGATATATATATATATATATATATATACACATATATATATATATACATATATATATATATATATGTATGTATGCATGCATGTATATTCATGCATGCCTTCATATGTGTGACTGTGGGTACGTAAACGCCATAGCATGGGAGCCACAAAATAACCCCAAGTGTTGGTCCTTACCTTCCATCTTGCTTGAGACAAGACCTCCTTGTTTTTCATCTGTACACTCCAGACTAGCTGGGTCACAGATACTGGGGCTTCTCTTGATTCTGTCTCTCATGTCCCAACAAGAGAAGTAAGGGCTCCAGTTCTGTATCTGGCTTTAAGTGTGTTCTGAGGATTTGAAGTTAGGGTATCACACTTTTACCCAATGAACCACCATCTCCCTAGTCCTGAAAGAGGAGTTTTGAGGCAGGAGAAGACTGGTGAGGAGAGGGAATATGGAGTCATGAGACCTATGAAAAACTTATTGAAATCATCCATGCAAGAGATGATGAGAGAGGCCTTGGCAGTATCAACAACAACAACAACAACAAAACACACACACACGCACACACACACACACACACACACACGCACGCACACACGCACGCATGCACGCACGTGCACACATATCCTGGAATAATAGACATCGCATTTGTGGCGTGATTTTACTCTGTGTTGCTTTGAATTGTTTATCCTACTCTCTGCTGGGATTTAACAAATAGAAGACAGGCCTGGCAGAGCTGTCACCAGTGCCAGCTTGAAGCTGTGCCCTTTCAGGCATGCACTGGGCCCTTGCATGACAGAATGACACTCCCTCAGCCAGCAGGGGCTACTCCTGACTCTGGCTGTAGCTGGCTGACTTGTCTTCACATCTGCATGGGCTCTTTCTGGAAACCATAGGATCTGCCAGCGAGGGCTGGCCTATACCAGCCTGATGGGCAGCACAATTTATTGTGTGTTGAAATGACACCAGAGCACCAAGGCTCCTTGCAAGGGACAATTTGGTTCCTGTAATTGCTAGCCTGGGGGCAGAAAAGAACTAGCTGTCTCTCTCTCTCTCTCTCTCTCTCTCTCTCTCTCTCTCTCTCTCTCTCTCTCTCTCTCTCAGATGATAGGAACAGGTTCCCTGAGAAAAACCCCAGAGACTCCTATCCCCTGCCCTGGGGCCTCTCAGTCTATGATCTTTATAGTGAGTTGCTTTTTTTGAACCAGACATGAGGCAGAGCTGAAATAATCAGAAGCCCACAGCATCAGCCAGACAGAAAGTGGAATTTTGCCCAAAGGTTTCTACCTCATTTGGATTTAGTGAGATTCTGGAAGTATCTGCTCATTGATTCAGGGCCAGTTGCAAACCTAATAAATCATTAATGGTAATTTCTTTTCCTGTAGTGCTGAGGATCGAACTCAGCGTGCAAGGCGAGTGCTTTACTACCAAGCTACAGTCCCAGCCTCTGTTAACAGGGACTCTTAACTGTCCATTCTCAAAATATGGAAAGTGGAGGCACAGACTGCTTGAGATAATGCAAAAAGAAACTTAGAGGGACTGATTACAGATCACAGTTTTCATGAGGAAGCCCTCTTCTGCCCCTCTTCCTGGTATTTTGCATGTTTGTCCAAGCTGCATAGCTTAATACAGATTTTGGCATACCAATTAGTCCTAATTTATTGACTGACTGGTTGTATTCTGAGATGAATAATAATTTGGACCAGGTAATTAATTTCTATTATTTTACTGTGAGAAGGAGGGGTAAAGATTAGTGTGTATGTCTTCATTTATTCATGTATTTCTTCAACAAATATTTACTGATTGCTTTCTGTGTCTCAGGCATTGCATTATGTGCTGGAGATAGAGCATCCAAAAAGCCTCAAGGAGCTATAGCTTTGTTATAAGTGACTAGCTCATTGACACAGGGGATGAGACAGAAGAGCACATAGCGAATTTCCACAGGGAAAGAATCTGGAGCCAGGGGAACCCATCTCCAGTGGGGGGGTGGGTGGGAGAGATGGTGACTAGGGAATGCTGGTGCTGTTCATTTGTGATCTGAGGGAAGAGTGGAGTTAGCTGGAAAAATGGTTGGAGTTTTAGTTGCTTTTCTGTTGTTATGCCAACATACCCAGATAACTCTCTCAGGAAAGCCTTTAACAGGCCTTAGAGTTTCAGAGGGTTAGGGTCCATGATAGCAGGGCAAAGGCACAGCAGCAGGAACAGCTGAGAACTTGCATCTTGATCTGCAAGTAGGAAGGAGAGAGAGGCACTGGGAATGGCTCAAAGCCTGCTGCAGTGACACACCTCCTCCAGTGAGGCCACTTCTAATCCTTTCCAAACAGTTCTGCCAACATGGGGACAGGTACTCAAACATAGGAGGCTATGGGGCCATTCCCATTCAAACCACCATAGCTGGGGAGATGAAGACAAAACTAAAGGAGATTATTGCAATAGCATGAAGCTGGCCCAGGGGAAAAGGATGGGTTCCACAGGGGCTTTTCATCAATGAAGCTTCTTTAGAGCGGACTCCAGCCAGCTCATGGGGAAAGCTATTGTCATTGAATGAAAGGGAAACCTGAACAAAGAGAGCAGCTCCAGGTTCCTAGGAGTTCACCTTGGATTTTGTCTCCAAGACAGTGGATTCCATGAGCCCCAACTGCCTGCTGCTCTCTTGTGACTGTTCAAGTCTTCTTTCTAGATTTGAGAACCTGATGAACTTGGTCTGGGTTCAAGCACTCTTCCCTTGGTCCAATCAGGCAAAGGTGGCAAACAGGTGTGGGGATGGCTAATGAAAAATCCCCACAAATCTACCCTCCTCACACTCCTAGCCTTTCCATTTTATTGTTCTAAAGAAGGAATCTAGGGAGGGAGGCCCTTCAGTGAAAGAAGTTGTGGAAGAGTCAAGAAACTTTCCTAATGTCTCCATCGAGTCCCGATGGGTCTGATTGCAGGCTCACTGTTTTCTTTCTTTCTTTTTTTCCATGCCCATTGTCCCTGTGGATGTGCAACCCCCTGTCTGCACTGCTGTGTTTCAACTGCAGAGGCCTGAGAACTCCCCAGGAGGCTGACTTGAAGTGGCTAGAGAGAAGGAAGGAAGGGGAGGGGAGGGGGACAGGCCAGTGGAGAAACTCTCCAGACACCAGGGGTAAAAGAGAAATGTGCCACTTTCCCAAGTCTAATTTGGGTTTATCCAAGTGAGTAATTTCCTCAGGCAGCCACGAGAAGCCCCTAACCCCCTGAGACCAAGGCTGATCAGAATGCAAACTGCAGTTCTGACAGCTTCAAATTGGAATCAGGCTTAGCCCTGGCACTTTTGGGGTCCTTGCCTTGCCTTCCTCAAGTCTCCAGGCCTACAAAAGAATTCCCAGGGTCTGGCAGCATGGCTCTGCTGAGTTCTTTGATGCCTGGCAGGGATAGATGCATCTTTACCCCCTTCCAATTTTTCCATCTGGTAATTGGCTTGAGTTGCCTGGGCTAGCAAGCATGAAGGAGTCTACCCCAGCAGACCCCTCTACTCACTCTTTTTGGGCAAAGATCCTCTATGCATTTCCTTATCCCCTAGGATGACCAGTTAAATGGAGGATCAATCTTCCCTCCCTCCTTCCCCTCTGCCTCCTCCATCCCTCCTCTTTTTCTCCCCTCCCTCCCTCCTCTCCCTTAGAGGTCCAGACTCACAGACAATGAAACTAGAAGGCATCTCAGGTACCTGATACTCTTTCATTCTATAGGAGAGTCAGGTACACCAGAGAGGATGAGACTTGTCAAAGCGAATCAGTTGGTGACAGACTTGGCTTTGGACCCAAGAGCTCTGGAAGCCTAGCCAAGGGGTCACTCATGCTGCCTCTTGTACCACCTAGTGCTTTACCTCTTCCTGTCATACTCTGTAAGGCAGTGCTTCTCAACCTTCCTGATGCTGCAACCCTTTCATACAGTTCCTCTTGTTGTGGTGACCCCCAGCCTTAAAATTATTCCACTGATACCTCATGACTGCAATTTTGCTACTATTATGAATCATAATGTAAATATCTGATATGCAGGATAGCTGATATGTGACTTCCAAAGGGTTGTGGTCCACAGGTTGAGAACCTCTATTTTAAGGTCTGCATTGGTTTCAAGCTTGAAGTGTGTAGAGGGGGAATTGTGTGTCTCCTGTCTGTTCCCTGAATTCAGCAGTTTTCTTTGGATAAAGATTTCCTGGCTTGAGAATCAGACTGAATCTTAGCTGATTCTAAGAAGTGGCTGCTTAGAACTGTCTCTCCATTTTAAGGAGCTCCTATTTCCAGGTCCAAAGTGTCCTGTTGGTGGAGGCTCCCTCATTATATCTGATCCATGGAAGAGAAAAAGAAGCACACTGAGAAATCAGTTCACTCATCAGCTTGGAGACTTGCTCAATGTTGTGTGCACACAGTGGTAATAGCAGTGGTCCAGGCTCCTGGAAATTCTGGTCCTCCAATGATAGTGCATCCTACTGAGATCAGACTTTGTGCTGCTACTGGGAGCCACAAGGTCCTTCAGAGGACAGGGTGTCTGGACCCATCAAGTTTGCCTTTTCTTTTCCAGAAAATACTTGATATGCTTATTGCACTCTGGAGACAGTTGTAGTTGCATGTTTTTCTTTGTCCTGCCGGTTCTCCTAGACTAGTTTCTCTCCTGCTCTTGGGCCCCTGCAGCCTCTTATGGCTAATAGTAAATATAATTGTTTGGCCAATGGCTCAGGCTTATTACTGGCTAGCTCTTTCTTATAAATTAACCCATTTTAAATAATCTGTTTATCACTACATGGCTGTGGCTTACCAGTAATGTTCTGGCATGTTACTCCTTAGGCAGATACATGGCATCTCCCTGACTCTGCCTTCTTTTTTTCTCTACCTATTTGGATTTCCTGCCTAGCTATATTCTGCTTGGCCATTGGCCAAATCAGCTTTATTTATCAACTAATAAGAGCAACATGTATTCACAGCACACAGAAGGACATATCATCTCCTCTTTTCTAATTAGAAGGAAGGTTTTAACTTTAACATAGTAAAATACATATAATAAAACAGTTATCATGCAATAATTACAATTATATTTAGTGTTGTTGCATTTGGCAAAATTAAAGAAAATATTCTATCATCTATCCTATCTTTGTGAGTCTGAATTTTTATTTCTAATTTATCTTTTGTCATAACTAAGAAAAACTATAACTACAACTATCTGTCTTTAACCCCATCAAAGACCCCAGAAGGATATAATATTACCTAAGTAAATTGGAAGTACATTGTAAATAACTTCTAAAACTCTAGAAATGTCAGAGATATCTGGCTGCCTGGACAATCACCCAAAATTCTGTAACATTGGGGTATCCATAGTATTTGACAGACTTTTCAAGGAAGCAGGAGATTTGAAGATCTGTTCTGCCTTATACTGGCAAAGTTCATCATTTGCTTTCTTCTGTGTCTTATAGAATGTCTGGCAGTTTCTTCTGTGGAACAGCAAACATGAAGGACCATCCCATCTTGTTTCTGCACTTTTCTGTGGGTTCAGCATGTCCAGTTTATATTAGCATACAGTCAAGTGATCCAGGCAAGAGTATGTTCTTGCTCAGATGGCTAGTCTTGACACATCGAAGGCAAACTCCATAACAAGTTTCTTTGATGCCCATCATCTTTTTTGAAGTAATTGGTGCTGCCAGGAGCAGATGTGTCTCATTATCATAAGAAGTCTAAGTTCTTAACACATTTTAAATGTTTTTTGTAGGTCTTTGAAGTGTTTGAAGATGGCTTATCCATCTGAAATATATCTCTATATATAGAAAACCTAACATGACTATAAATTTGACTATTATAAATGACTATTAATCTGTATTTTTAATTATATTACATTTTAAATGAACTGCATAAACATAATACCTTAAACAAGAGTAGAGAAATATATATATATATATATATATATATACACATATATATATATAAACAAACTTGACCTTAAATTTGTATCAGTAAACTAAAATCCATACCAATGTATTCATTTCTATATTATATCCTTTTTTTTTCTTTAGAAAGAGATTGACTGTGACCATTAACCATTTATAACCAATCCTCTTTAAATGAAAACAAATATTTATAAATAATATTTGGGAATTTGGGCATAGTTTTCTAGACTACTTTCTGTTGATTGTTGGGCACAATGATCTTATGGGGATCCTGACAGAATTATGGTTAAATCTTGGCTGAGGGGCTATATTGTCTCAGCCAGTTGACTTGAAGCTGTTTTGGATGTTGGATCACCTGGGCCATCACTCTCATTGGAGAACTCTCAGGGGGTCTTGTTTGATCAAACCATCTTAGCCTGGAAGGAATCCACAGCTTTTTATCTTCTGTGGAAATAAAAGCAGAACTTCTTTTCCAAAGCAACATATCCTTACATCCAAATTTTGAAGTCAAGATAACTATAAAATATATGCTCCCACAATCAAATGTCTCTCTGTAATACAGTCAAAAATTTAAAGAAAACACAATAGTAAACATAATCCAGACTCTGTATTTTCCACTCTCTGTGTATTTTCCATCCTTACGAGTGTGTGTGTGTGTGTGTGTGTGTGTGTAACTCCATTTCTTCTTTAAGGACCTGTTTATTATCCTTAAATTATTCTTTTTATGTGTGACTCTGTCTCTGTTATATCCTTTTTCTTTCAAGCCCATGCACATTTATCAAACACATTGTAACCTGTTTACACACTTTTGTTTTGTTTTGTTTTTTTGTTTGGTCTGAATCTATTCTTGTTGTGTATCTGTAACCCTTTTTTGACCAGCAGAGTTTTGTTTTTTTTTTTTTAAATGGTCAGTGGGCTTGGCTAGACTAAAGTGCCTGGCTTTGGTGGCTGGCTCTGTGCTATTCGACTTTCCAATATGGAAGAGGTAGCAATGAGTGTTATGCTTGCAGCCCCTCCCCCATGCTGCCATCAGGTAGTGAGCAGCTGGCTCACAAACTTTTTTTTCTGTATGAACAAAAGCTAAATCTGCCAAGTAACTTGCAGCACCTTGCCCACAAACCCCATTCAAATGCTCCCTAGCAGGACTTTCCAAAAGAGCTATGCATTCTGAACCAGGAAGCCATCTCTTAGAGGAGTGGCACCTCTACTTGTCTCTAGCAAACAGAGTCCACCAGAGAAAATGCTGTTACCAAGAAACCATGCGTTCTTTTGTGTTTAGAGTCCCTTTTTAGACCTTTGTCGTTTTTTTTTTTTTTTTTTTTTTCTCAAAATTCTGGCCCCATGTTGGGCACCAGATGCAGTTGAATGTTTTTTTTCTGTCCCACTGGTCCCCCTGGACTGATGTTTCTCTTGCTGTCAGTTCCCTGCAGCCTCTTATGAAGTAATCACTCAGTGGCTAATATTACATATAATTGTTTGGCCAATGGCTCAGGCTTATTACTGGCTTGCTCTCTTACAAATTAACCCATTTTTAAATAATCTGCTTATCACTATGTGGCTATGGATTACTGGTAATATTCTGGCATCTTATACCTTTGGTAGCTACATGGCATCTCTCTGACTGTCTTCTTTCTCTATCCCCGCTTGGATTTCCCACCCAGCTATATTTTTTCTTGACTATTGGCCAAATCATCTTTATTATCAACCAATAAAAGCAATACATATTCACAGCATACAGAAGAACGTCCAATATCAGACAGTTTTCTTCTTCTTTTTTTAAATTTATTTTTATTTTACATATCTCCCTCCCTCCCTCTTTTCCTCTCTCCCACACTCTCATGCCCCCTGACCACCCTCCCATCCCATCCTCCCCCCACTCCACATGTAGGGTAATCCCCTCCAGGAGGGGTCATCTAAATCTGTCAAGTCATTTGGAGTAGGGACTCCTGTCTCTAGGTTAAGGAAGTGTCCCTCCATGGGTGATGTGCTCCCAAAGTCCTTTTGTGTACCAGGAATACATCCTGGTTCCACTGTCTGAGTTTCCTTAGGCTGTTCAGGCCTTCTAGCTGAGACCCATGTTCATGGGGTCTGAGTCAGTGCCATGCTGGATTCCCAGCTATCAGTCTGGGGGCCCATTAGCTCCTCCTTGTTCAGGTCAGCTGTCTCTGTGTGTTTCTGTAGCCTGGTCTTGTCCTCTTCTCTGCATCTGGATTCAAATTCTGTGGATAAGTTAGTCGTTGATCTCATTATCAGGGAAAAGCATTTATGGTAGCCTTTCCACAGATGCTCAAATTGTTAGATGGGGTCAGTCTTGTAGGTCTCTGGACATTTCTCTAGGTTCAGTTTTCGCTTCAAACCTACAATGGCTCCCTCTTTCATGGTCTCTCTCTCTCTCTCTCTCTCTCTCTCTCTCTCTCTCTTTCTCTCTCTCTCTCTCGTCTATTCCTCCCCTGACTCAATCTTCCTAGTCCCACATGCTTTCCTCTCCCCCCTTCCCATATGCTCAGGTCCCTTTCCCCTTCTGTGAGGGACATTATATGAATCTCTTAGAATCCTCCTTGTATCCTAGTTTCTCTGGCGGTATGAATTATAGGCTGGTGATCTCTTGCTCTAGGTATAAAATCCATATATGAGCGAGTACATACCATGTACCTCTTTTTGTGACTGGGTTACCTCATTCAGGATGGTTTCTTCAAGTTCCATCCACTTGCCTGCAAATTTCAAGATTCCATTGGTTTTTTCCGCAGAGTAGTATTCCACTATGTAAATGTGCCACATCTTCTTTATCCATTCTTCAGTTGAGGGGCATCTAGGTTGCTTCCAGGTTCTTGCTATTACAAATAATGCTGCTATGAACATAGTTGAACACATACATGTCTTTGTTGCATGGATGTGGATCATTTGGGTATAAAACTAAGAGGGATATTGCTGGGTCCTGTGGTAGACTGATTTCAATTTTCTTAAGGAACCACCATACTGATCTCCAAAATGGCTGTAAATGTTTGCACTACCACCAGCAGTGGAGGAGTGTTCCCCTTTCTCCACATCCTCTCCAGCATAAGTGTTTCATTGGTGTTGCTAATTTTAGCCATTCTGGCATGAGTAAGATGGTATCTCAAAGTTGTTTTGATTTGCATTTCCCTGATAGCTAAGGATGTTGAGCACTTTCTTAAGTGTCTTTCAGCTTTTTTGATTTTCTTGATTGAGAGTTCTTTATTCAGTTCTGTACCCAATTTTAAAATAGGTTTATTTGGTTTTTTGTTGACTAGTTTCTTGAGTTCTTTGTATATTTTGGAGATCAGCCCTCTGTCAGATGTAGGATTGGTGAAGATCTTTTCTCAGTCTTGTGGGCTGCCTTTTGGTCTTGTTAGCTGTGTCCTTTGCCTTACAGAAGCTTCTAAATTTGAGGAGGTCCCATTTATTAATTGTCTATCTCAGTGTCTGTGCTACTGGGGTTATGTTCAGGAAGTGGTCCTATACCAATTTGTTCAAGAGTGCCTCCCACTTTCTCTTCTAAGAGGTCCAGTGTGGCTGGATTTATGTTGAGGTCTTTGATCCATTTGGACTGAATTTTGTGCATGGCAACAGACATGGGTCTATCTGCAGTCTTCTACACACCACCATCCAGTTGTGCCAGCACCATTTGTTGAAAATGTTTTCCTTCTCCCATTGTATACTTTTAGTTGTTTTGTCAAAAATCAGGTGTTCATAGGTGTGTGGGTTAATATTAGGATTTTCGATTTGATTCCATTGGTCTACTTGTCTATTTTTGTGCCAATATCAGGTTGTTTTCAGGACTCTAGCTCTGTAGTGAGCTTAAAGTCAGGGATGGTGATGCCTCTTGAAGTTCCTTTATTGTACAGGGTTGTTTTGGCTATCCTGGGTCTTTTATTTTTCCATATAAAGTTGATTATTATCCTTTCAAGGTCAGTGAAGAATTTTGCTGGGATTTTAATGGGGATTGCATTGAATGTGTAGATTGCTTTTGGCAAGATTGCCATTTTTACTATGTTTATCCTACCTATCCAAGAGCATGAGAGATCTTTTCATTTTCTGGTATCTTCTTTAATTTCTTTCTGTAAAGACACAAAGTTCTTGCTATGTAGCTCTTTCACTTGTTTGGTAAGCATTACCCCAAGATACTTTATGTTGTTTGTGGCTATTAAAGAGTGATGTTTCTATGATTTCTTTCCCAGTCCATTTGTCGTCTGAATAAAGTAGGGCTACTGATTTTTTTTTTTTTTTTTGAGTTTATCTTTTATCCTGCTAGTTTGTTGAAAGTGTTGATCAGCTGTAGGAGTTCCCTGGTAGAGTGTTTTGGGTCGCTTACATAAACTATCATATCATCTGTAAATAGTGAAAGTTTGACTTCTTCCTTTCCTATTTGTATCACCTTGATCTCCTTTTGTTGTCTTATTGCTTTAGCTAGAACTTTAAGTACAATATTGAAGAGATATGGAGAGAGAGGGCAGCCTGATTTTAGAGGAATCGCCTTAAGCTTTTCTCCATTCAGTTTGATGTTGGCTGTTGGTTTACTGTATATTGCTTTTATTATGTTTAGGTACGTTGCTGTTGTCCTTGATCTCTCCAAGACCTTTATCATGAAAGGGTGTTGAATTTTGTCAAAGGCTTTTTCAGCATCTAGTGAGATGATCATATGATTTTTCTTTTTCAGTTTGTTTATATGGTGGAACATATTCATAGATTTTCATGTTAAACCATCACTGCAACCCAGGGATGAAACCTACTTAGTCATGGTGGATGATTTCAGTGATGTATTCTTGGATTCAGTTTGCCAGTATTTTATTGAGTATTTTTGCATGAATGTTCATGAGGGATATTGGTCTGTAGTTTTCTTTCTTCGTTGTGTCTTTGTGTGACTTGGGTACCAAGGTGATTGTGGCCTCATAAAAAGAGTTTGGTAATGAACTTTCTGTTTCTATTGTGTGGAACAATTTGAGGAGTATTGATATTAGTTCTTCCTTGAATTTCTGGTAGAATTCTGCACTGAAGCCATCTGGCCCTAGGCTTTTTTTGGTTGGAAGGCTTTTGATGACTGCTTCTATTTTATTAGGGGTTATAGTTCTATTTAAGTTGTTTTTTTTAAATTTTGGTAAATGATAGCTATCCAGAAATTTGTTCATTTCCTTTGAACTTTCAAATTTTGTGGAATATGTTTTCAAAGTATGACCTGAGAGTTGTCTGGATTTCCTCAGTGTCCATTGTTATGCCCCCCTTTTTGTTTCTGATTTTGTTAATTTGCATGTTCTCTCTGCTTTTTGGTTAGTTTGGATAAAGGTTTGTCTATCTTGTTGATTTTCTGGAAAAATCAACTCTTTGTTGCATTGATTTTTTTGTATTGTTTTCCTGGTTTCTACTTTATTGATTTCAGCCCTCAAATTGATTATTTTATGGCATCTACTCTTCTGGGGTAAGTTTGCTTCTTTTTGTTCTAAGGCTTTCAGTTGTGCTGTTAATTCTCATGTGACTATCCTCTGTTTTCTTCATATGGGCACTTACTGCAGTGAACTTCCCTCATACCACCGCTTTCAAGGTGTTCCATAAGTTTGGGTATGTTGTGTCTTCATTCTTGTTGAATTTATTTCTTCTTTGACCTAGGTGTGGTGCAATTGCACATTGTTCAGTTTCCATGAGTTTATATGGTTTCTGAGATTTGTGTTGTTGTTGAATTCCAGCTTTAAAGCATGGTGGTCTGATAAGATACAGGGGACTATTCCAAATTTTTTTGTATCTGTTGAGGTTTGTTATGTTGCCCAGTATGTTGTCAATTTTAGAGAAGGTTCCATGTGGAGCAGAGAAGGTATATTCTTTTGTGTTTAGATGGAATCTTCTATAGATGTCTGTTAAACCCAAACCGAGAAATAAATTCTGTTAGTTCTTTTGTTTCTTTGTTAAGTTTCTGACTGGTGGTCCTGTCTAGCAGTGAGAGTGGGGTGTTGAAGTCTCCCACTATAAGTGTGTGAGGTTTTATGTGAGCTTTGAGTTTTAGTAGCGCTTCTTTTACGGATGTGGGTGTCTTTGTATTGTTCAGAATTGAGAGACTTTGTACTGATGGATTTCTCCTGTGATGTAAACGAAATGACCATCTTCATTTCTTTTGATTGATTTTGGTTTGAAGTCTAACTTGTTAGATATTAGGATAGCTACCCCTGCTTGCTTCTTGGGTCCATTTGATTGGAAGATCTTTCCCCAACCCTTTACCCTGAGGTAATGTCTGTCTTTGAAGCTTAGATGTATTTCTTGTATGCAGCAGAAGGATGGATTCTGTCTTTGTATCCATTCTGTTAGCCTGTGTCTTTTTATGGGTGAGTTAAGACCATATTGTTGAGGGAAAGTAAGGACCATTGATTGTTAATGCTTGTTTGTTTTAGATTTGTTGTTGGCAGTGGTATTGTGAAAATATTTGCCCTGCTTTATTTTCCCTTGGGTTCTGGTGAAGTGGGGTTATCTATTGCCTATGTCTTTGTGAGCATAACTAACTTCCGTGGGTTGGAGTTTTCTTTCCAGAACTTTCTGTAGGGCTGGATTTGTAGATACGTATTATGAAAATCTGGCTTTGTCATTAAATATCTTGTTTTCTCTGTCTATAGTGATTGAGAGTTTTGCTGGGTATAGTAGTCTGGGCTGGCATGGATGGACTCTTAGTATTTGTAGAACATCTATCCAGGACCTTCTGGCCTTGAGAGTTTCCATGGAGAAGTCAGGTGTAATTTTGATAGGTTTACCTTTATATGTTACTTGGCTGTTTTCCTTCACTGCTCTTAATATTCTTTCTTTATTCTGTATGTTAGGTGTTTTTATTATTATGTGTCAAGGGGTCTTTTTTCTTTGGTCCAGTCTATTTGGTGTTCAGTATGCTTCTTTTACTTTCATGGGCATGTCCTCCTTCAGATTGGGAAAGTTTTCTTCAATGATTTTGTTGACTATGTTTTCTGCACCTTTGAACTGGGCTTCTTCACCTTCTTCTATGCTTATCATTTTTAGGTTTGGTTTTTCAGAGTGTCCCACATTTCCTGGATGTTTTTTGTTAAGGATTTGTTGGATTTACGATTTTCTTTGGTTGATGAATCTATTTCTTCTAGTTTATCTTCAGTGCCTGAGATTCTATTTTTCATCTCTTGTATTCTGTTGGTTATGCTTGTGTCTGTAGTCCCCGATCATTTGCCCAGTTTTTCTATTCCCAGCATTCCTTGAGTTTTTGTTTTCTTTATTGTCTCTTTCAGTTTTCAAGTCTTGAACTGTTTCCTTCACCTGTTTATTTGTTTTTTCTTGGCTTTCTATACTTTCTTTAAGAGATTTGTTCATTTCTCCCATTTTTTTTGTGCGTGTGTTTTTTCTTTCATTTGTTTAAGTGATTTTCTCACATTGTCTTTGAGGGCCTCCATAATTTTTATGAAGATATTTTTAAAAGTCATTCTCTTTCTTCTGCTTCATCTGCTTTGGGGTGTTCCAGTCTAGTTGGTGTAGCGTCCCTAGATTCTAGTGGTGTCATGCTTGTCTTTCTATTGTTAGGTGTTTTCTTGTATTGCCATCTTCCCATCAATTCTTTCAGTTGGTTCAGGTGGGGTCTCTCTTTCTATGGTACTCCCCCAGTGGGCTTAGGTGGGTCAGAAGTTCAAAGTCTTTAGCTCTGGGTGGTCCAAGTTCTCTAGGAGGTCTCTCCTTAGGCTCTAGTAGAGGCCAGGCAATGGGTGTCAAGATCCAGCAGGCAGGGGCTCAGGATGGTCCCATGAGGATAGGCTGACCTCTAGGAGGGGTCGGGAACTCCAGCAGAGGGCCAGCAGTGGTGGAGGTCAGAGCTCAGACAGGTGGGGATTCAGGGAGGTCCTGCTTGGATAGGCAGGTCAGTGTGTTCAGAGCAGCTCCAGGAAGTTCCCGGAAGGTGGCAGCATTGTTGGATCTGCCCTCTGTTCCAGTGCTCAACCAGAGAGGTGGGACAGTGGGCAGGGTAGGGGGAGGGCAGGCTCTTGTTGGGGGTGGGTGGGTGTGTATCAGAGCACCAGGAGTGCTCTTAGCTGGGATCAGGACACAGGGGGAGTGAGATTCAGGGCCAATCCAGGGAGTTCCCAGGGAAGGGTGTGTGTGGGGGAATTCAACCTGAACTGGTCCCAGACTCACCTCTAGCAGAGGCCTTTTTTTTCTTCTTTACAAAGTGATTTGATTTTTCCTCCCTCTCTCTTCTTCTCTACTTTTCCCTCCCTCACTTCTTTCCCTCCCCCTCTCTTTCTTTCTTTCTGATGGTCAGATGAAGTGATAAATTGAACACCTACTGGTTTATATAGGACTAATCTAGAGGTATTAAAATAATACTGAGCAGTTTGATTTATCTGGTCCTGTGTGTTGCTTGGGTATTGAGATTCTTTAAGATTGTCTAGTTAGTTTGAATGTTCAGGCAAGATTTAAAGCCATGACTTGATTTTTGTTGTTTGTTTATTTTGGTCGATATTTTTGACCCCCCCCCCCAGACAAGTTCCTTAGTGTAGCCCTGGCTGTCTTGGAACTTACACTGTAGAATAGGCTGGCCTTGAATTCACAGAAATCTTCCTGCCTCTGCCTCCCAAGTTCTGGGATTAAAGGCATGCACCACCACTACCCGGCTATTTTTGACTTTTTATAACATGTTTTATTTACTTATTTAAAAAATTTTATTGTATATATTTACTGTATGTAGAACTTTTACATAAGGATATTGATGTATGAATATATATTACATGTTGAGCATATTTTCTACATGTTCCTGCCCCATCTTTCACTTTCTCTTTCCCTCCCTCCTTTATTCTCTGAGTCACTTTTGCTTCTAGAATCACTGCCATCATACACCACACACAGATAAACATCTCTCTCTCTATCTCTGTACATATATATGTACATGCATGCAAACACACATATATAAGGATATGATGAGATCAGTTCTGTAGAACAGAAAGGAGGGAGAATGAGCATGAAAATAATTGATTTCACTTTGCAAGGTAATGCATATATACACAGACAAATACATATACATATATATATATATATATATATATATATATAATCTACATCTATCTCTCCATCTATCCATCCATCCATCATCTATCTATCATCTATCCATCTCTCTCTTTCTCTGAAGATCCGAGCTCTTTCCTGTCCTTTGCTCTGCCCCTCCTAGTGCTGGTTTACTTTTTCTGTGGTTGCAAACTGGCTTCATCCTGGATGCAGGATCCACATTCAGTCAGATGATGGCAACAGAGAGGGTAGAATTTGGTTCTTGGAGGAACTAACCATCTCCCAGAATTCTCAGTAGGACTGTTGTTAGAAAGGATGATGAGAAGGGTTGGTGAGTTGACTGATGATAAATGAATATAGTCTTTCATTCACTTTATTCTGTACGTTTGTCATTCTCATTCTGAACGTCAGGTCTGTCAAATAAAAATAAGGATCTTGCTTATGTGCCCATCTCTTTTTATTCTGAGACTTCAATGAACTGCCATATCAAGATGTGTATGAATTGACTGTCCACTGCTTGGTATTCTAGCCAAGCTCAATGTATCTCTGTCATTCATGGTTCTTCCCAGCTTGCACTATTTTATGATACTCAATGTGACTGAAAATGCACATATTGTTTCCATCCAGAGTTTCTCTCCATTACCATTTGTCGACCAAGACTAGCTACTATGGCTTTTTGTAAAAATGTAGGGACTCCTATCATTACTGTATTTACCATTGTCTGATGGCAGTAGCAAGTTTTGAGAATTCTTGGGAGTTGGGAGATGCAGTTGGGGTAACCAAGAACTCAGTAATTCCACTCCAAAATTTCTGTCTCCTAAAGCTTTGAATTTAGTTCTTATAAATTATACTTTGTAATTTCTAGAATCAAAGCTGCATTTAATACAAGGCACCAGTGAGTCCAGGTTTCCGTCAGCTTACCAAGCAAACAATTACAATGCCTCCTAGTTCTGCAGAGTAGCGCATTGAATGAATAGCTACCATATTAACAAACATAGCTAGTTCAAATATTGCTCAGTTCTTTGTCAGTGTCAATTATCAAAAGCATGCATTTTTTGCCTATTAGCCCTTTCTTCCATATTTTAGGCAGGGACATGAGATATACACTTCACATCTTATACCATCATGTTCTAGAGATATGCTGAGATCAAGATAGGAGAGAGAGTGAGCATGACAAGAATTGATTTCTCTTTGCAAGGTAATATGATGTCATAATGAATCCTGATTGCCAACTTGATTGGATTGAAAAGTACCTAGGGGATTAGTAAAATATATCCTTGGACATATCTGTGAGGACATTTATAGACAGAATTAACTAAGTAAGGAAAATACTCACTAATTCAATGTGGCAGGCACTATCTTGTAAGTGGAGGGAGGAGGAGCTTGATGGAATAATGGAAGAGAAAGGGAAAAGCCAGCAGCATCAGACATCTCTGCTTCCAGGTCAACATGATGCAAACTCTCCTACTCTGTTACTCCTTTTACACCGCAGTGAACCCAAACTTCTGAACAAACACATCCTCCTCCCTGAAGCCTTTCTGTTAGATATTTTGTAATAAGGATGAAGAGTTTAATACAAGAAACTCCTACCATGAGTGGGGTCATTGTGACTATTTGGCCATGTTGTACAGAGCCTTTGGCACTGCTTTATAGAAAAAGTTTAGAAAACTTTGGAGATTCAGACTACATAAACCCTAGAATTCTGTAACACAATTTAATGGACAGTTTGATAGGAAGTCAGAAGACCAGAACACAAATAAGCATGCATATAGTGGAGACTGGTACTATTGGGTTTCAGACAGGAACAAGAATTCTATCGGGAATTAGACTAGACAGTATTCTTTTTCCAGAATAGTTTGGCAAAGAGCTTGTTTACAGTTTGTCCTTGTTCTGAGACTCTGTGTGAGGGTGAATTTAATGGTGACATACTATTAAAATGGTAGGGGACGTTTCAAGGCAACCCAGAATTTAAGCTACAGCATAGTTATTGCTAGCTGTTTTTATTCAGGTTTATATTAAGAGCTGGGAACAAACATAGAGGGGAAAGATTTTGAAAATGTACAGTTTGGGCAGAACAGGAGCTCTTTTAAAGTTGTGGACACAGATAGTGTATATTGTCGAAGAGATCAGGGTGAATAAGAAGAAACCAAGTATGCTGTATCATGACAGTAGGAGAGGTATGTTGAGGGAATGTCAGGTAATGGCGAGACCCCTCTCACAATGGGACCAAGAATGCAGATTTTTTGACTCACATGAAAGACTTTGCTTCGAGAAGAGAGTACACAGCACCCTGTTTGCACAGGTCTACCTACAGAAGTATTTCAACACATTCCACTATCCAGGAACTCATGCTATTGCAGCCATTGGCCAGGGGCCCAAAGGCGTGGCATTACCCACATGCTACTAGTTATGCAGGCATATGAAGTATAAAAGTTATGAGGTCACAGAGGTGTCCACCAGATTTCAGAGGGAAGCTTGGAGGGCCAGCAATGTGTGATGGGGTTAAGACCCCTTCAGGCAGCCTCTGAGAGGGCAATGCATAAAGCTGTGAGGATGTAGCCGAAGATACAGAGGTGGAGTTGAATCATATGAAGTTAGAGATGCGAGGAACATGAGCTGCTGGCTGAGGAAAGTGTGTTTGAAGTTTTAATTACTGTGCTTAAGGTAAAATGAAATGCCTCTAACCTGTAATCCCCACTTGCCCAAGGACAGATAATTTCCTGGAATGCGGGTGACTGTTCATGTAAGATAACAAGCCACATGTTTTCACTTTTGCAAACAAGGTTAGTTGCCCAACTACACAGGCTGAGCTTGCTCACACATAGGAGGGAGGTATGTGGGCAGGAAGTAAGTCAGGATATATGCATGTCCCCAACTGGATGAAGGCGAGAAGTAGGTAGCCTTGTGGGTTTTGCCTTTACAATACCTGACTAATGTAATTTGGGGCCGTGCTCTGGTAATCCCAGGTATGGACCTGGCCAGTGTCCATTGTCCTGGCCAGTATTTAATAAAGCTTGCTTCAAATTTGGCTCAAAAATTGTGGTAGTTGTTTTATTCTTGCCTGGTGCCAATAACAAAAGCAGCAGGCAGTGAGCAGAGTTGGCCTAAAGAGGGTCCATGTGGTATGCAACTAACAGGGTCATAGGCTCAGGGCTGTTCAAGAGCATTAGAGCTTATATCCCGGAGGATGCATTTGGAGAAACAGGATTTATGTTTGCTTTGTCAGGATCTGGTTCTACTTTAGTTGAATCTTTTCTTACTATTTTCCAATTTCTCTTACTTGGGATGGAAATATTTACTCTGTGTCACTGCATGTTGAAGGTATATAATTTTCTGTTTGAAAATTCACAGCTAAGGATTTGCCTCAAGTCTCAAAGGACATTTTGAACTTGGATTCTGGAGCAACGTAGGAACTACTAAAACGTTGGAACATTTGCAGGTAGACTGGATGCATTTTTCCATTAGAAGATGGATGTAAGACTTTTGGATGGAGGGTAGGGGTGGTATGCTCTGCGTTAGGTAAGATGAGTGTGCCAAGATGATAAGGGGTAGACTTGTGATGAATCCTTGATTGTCAACTTGCTTGAATGGAGACTGATCAGTAAAGCATTTCCAGAGACCATTAAGGAAAAAGGGGAAGATTTGCCTGCCTGTATGTGGGACTATGCTGTAGCCTGAAGCCTGGGTGGAATAAAGGGGAAATGCTAGGCCCAGCAGGTATACACACACTGTCTCTTCTTCCTTTCCTCCTTCCCTCACTTCTCACCACAGTGATGCAAGCTTTTATTCTGTTGAACTGCCCCACCCTGCAGTGAACCAAAACCTCGGTAAATGTGAGCATAATCAATTCTTCCTCCTGTAAGTTACTTCTGTCAGGCATGTTGCCATGGCAACCAAAGTCTAACTAGTACATGCCCTCAAGTTAGATCATGGCAAGGTTTTTTTTTTTTTTAATCAAGGTGGTCTAGCTGGATGCGGAGGGGAGGGACTGATTTGGCCGACAAGAGAGCTGAGAATCAATGCAGTTCAGGAGTTCGGTATTCTCTGAGTCATCCAATTCATCTCATACATCAGTTTCAATTTTTAGCTCTACCTCTTGGCTAATCAATGCCCTAATTTTCACCTAAGCAATAGTGTGAAGCTGCAAATGAAACTAATCTTATAATTCAGCCATTTTCAAGAACTTCAGTTTGATTTGTGTCTATTTTGGCAGGTAGAAAGTATTCTTCTAATACACAGGACAACAAGTTCTTATTTTTCATTTGGGGTCCGGAGTTGAGAACTTAAGCACTGGTGTTTTTATAACATTTTAAATTAAAAGTGAAGATCCCTTTAGTGCTCTTAGAAGCAAACATTTGCTCACGAAGGTCGTGATTTTCTCATGATTTGGATGTGGCTTACGGAGGTAGGTTACCAGGGGCAAGCCTTTGAGGGTACCAGCTTGCCCCTGCTTTAGGACTGCTGCCATGATGTGGCTGAATGGTCCCAGGTTCCACATGATCCTATCACCATATAACAGAGCTGGTGCTGCTGTAGTAACATCCCCTCTAAATTCAAAGAAACCTCTTGTGTCAGGTGTTTTGCCACAGAAGTGAGGAAAGGAACTAGTCTTGTGCCTACTCCCAAACAAATGCAGACCCAAGCTGCAGAATACCAAAGCAAAGGAAAAGCGCCCATTAGCCCTAGGACAAGTCACTGCTTTCTCTGTTGCTGAGCTTCCTCATCCGGAAAGAGAAGGTTTGGGCTACAAGTTGCTTCCAGGTCTGTGGTGCTGAGGCTGCCCCTCCTCTTTGCACTCAGGAGTCAACTGTTCTGATCCCTTGTTTTGGCTTAGAGCTGAGAGCTGCTCCTAAGCTCATGGCAGAAGAAGTAGGGGACAGGGGTGATGAAGGCTGCTCCTCCTGGCTTTTGTCAGTTGGTGGACTGAGAACTACTGCGCTGCAGCTGTCTTTTTTTTTTTTTTTCCCCAGCAGTTTCACACTGATGCAGAAAATAGAATCCCGTCAGGCCAGGGCTGTGAAAGATCCGGAGAACAAAGTCATTTCTCAAGACACTGCCCTGTTTGAACACTGGGTGACAAGGTGACAGATTTTGTAGACACTTTATGGGAAAAATCCACCACCTTGAGTGATTTTGAAACCTTTAGAAATATTTGGCAAGTGTGAACAGCCAGTTCCCTACCTTCTGTCTTTAATCAATTGCTTCCTTAAGAAATGACTGTGCCGCAAGCAGAGGGCTGTGTATTTCTCCCCGCCACCTCTGGCTCCCTTTCCAGAGCTTTGGTTTCCCAATGCGAAGAGGTAGAACTTTTTCCACAATCCACGAAATGGTATCTGCATATTAAAAATACAGCAGCCTCCTTTGCTGTTTGCCTGCGGATTTGTTTCATTTCATACCTCACTGAAGTCTCTTTCTGTTCAGAACACACTGTACCCAGTTGTAAGGAGAGAAGGAGGGAGGGGAGGGGCCTGAGAGCATCACTTGTTTTCTTAGCAAACTGAGAAATGCTAAAATGGAAGCTTGAACTTTGAATGGACAGAAAGCCAGGGACTCAAGAATCATTTTAGTTTTGGCTTGTTGGGAGCTTTGATCTTGGTTCCTTTGTCATCTGACACAAGGAACCACAAGTCTGTTCTCAAGAGTTAGGTATTGGTATAGAGTCTAAGTCATCACCTTTGAGCTCGTGTCCAGCCAGGATCCAGGAACATTAGTGTATTGTCTAAATGGATGGAGAAAATATTTGCATATTGGGTATGACATACCACAGCAGAAGTCAAACTACAGCAGTAGGTTAAATGTATCCTTACCCTGAACTTCATACTCACTGAGAAGCTCAGGATGTGATGTTATTTGAAGGGAGGTCATGGTAGGTATAATTAGTTAAGAAAATTTTTGTGGATCCAGGGCTGACCTGGTATGTCTTTATGAGAAGATGAGAGAGCATGGGGAGACATACAGAGATGATGTTGAGATGAAGGATGTTATGAACCAGGTGACCACCCGGAGGCAGGAGGTGCACAGGCTTGCTTTTCCTCCGAGTTTCCAGGAAGATGTAGTTCCCTAGACACTGTGATTTTGGACTTCTGGTGTCTTGGAATGTATGAGAATACATTTCTATTGTGGTAAGCCACCAGTTTGGGCTAATTTGTGCTGAAGCTGTAGGAAACCAATCTGTTCTTCGAATGTCTGTTTGCTATGCTGTCCTCAGCCCTTAGTGTCCTGGATAACTTTCTCCTCCTCCAAGTTTTGGCTCAAATGTCATCTTCACAGTGAAGTTCCCCGAATGTTCATTAAAAATTCATTCTTCTTTCCCCTGTGCTCTGCAGCCTTCTGCATTGACTGTGTTCTTGCATTTAGTTAGAGGTTTATAGGCATGCCCCTCCCTCGCCATGGACCTTCTGTGGGCAGGGGCGACTCTTTCTTACACCTGGCATATAACAGACCTTGGGAAATGTATGTACTCATTGTAACCCTTCTGTTTCCTTGGTTAAATTTATTTCTAGACATTACATTCTTTTGGTAGCTATTATAAGTAGGATTGCTTTGTTGATTTCTTTTCAGGCAACTTGCCGTTGGAATACAGATGCTACAAATGGAATGTTGATTTTGTATCTTGTGGTTTTGCTGGGTTCATTTATTAGTTTTAATAGATTTTTTTCTCTGGTGGAGTTTTCTATATATGAGATTGTATCAACTGCAAACAATGACAGTTTGTTTTCCTTATTTCATATCTGTTGTTTTTTTATTTCTTTCTCTTGACTAATTTGCCCTGACCAGTACTTCCAGTTATGTGTTGAATAAATGTAATAAGAGTGGACATCCTTGTCATGTTCCAAATGATAACTAAGAATGATGTTAATGTGGGCTATATGTAGAGTTAGATGGAGGAAAGTACAGCATCCTCCAAAGGTGGTAAGGTAAACACTAAGAGAGGCAGATTGCCCCCGTGGATTTTTAACACCCTTAATCTACATGCATTTCTTTCCATCTGATGTTGTTTTTGTCCTGTGTGTTTAGCTGATGACTCCTAACATGTCTTTGCCTCAATAATAACTGGAGATCTGAGAGCTGGCTGTCCACCAGCAAAATGAGGCTCCTTCCGGGTTCATCTATATTTACAGAGTTATAGAAGCCTTCTTCCTTAGGATGGGGGCATATGGGAGTGGGGAGAGAAACCTGCAGTCTTCACAGGGGAGGGGAGAGACAAAGGAGCACAGGCCACTTCTGAATCACTGCATCTTCTTGGGAAAGATGGTCCCCTATGTAGTCCCTTTTTGACCCTCCTGCCATGTGAAGGTACAGCAAGAAGGAATAATTCTTCACCAGACACCAAATGTGCTGACATCTTGATCTTGGGCCTCGCAATTTCCAGAAATGTGAGAAATGCATTTTTATTATTTATAAACCACCCACCCTGTGGTATCTAGTTAAAGCAGCAGGAGTAGACCAAGCCACTTTTTCCCCTTCTTAAAGGCTTCCCCACATGAGACCTGGACCTCTCAATGTGGAATCCAAACCAGTACACAGAGCCCTGCAAGGACACACTTTTCTCTGATGGGGCAGGGAAGGCGAGGAGAGCATTCTCCCCCAAAGCCCAGCCAGGCTTGTGATTAATGGCCGTACCAAAGCAGTTCTCTTTAAGTCCCAGGGCCAGGTGCTAGGGTGAAGGACAATCTGGTGATTTAAATGAAACAAAATGACAAGAATATCCCAGAGAGTTCCAGAGGGAGCTGAAGCAAGAGAATCCAAGACCCTCTCATAAATCATCTTCAGACTAAGCATATACGGCCTCTACACTAGAACCTGTCATCATCCCCACACACCCTTGTTTTTCTTGGCTAGTTGACCAAGTATCTGGGTGTTGTGAAGGTAGCCTCCTGAGATGTGAATGACACAGAGGGAGGAAAGGTCTTGGGGACTTACAGAGGACATGCAGGAATATAGAGGCAGTGATCTCTGCTACTAGGGAGGGACACAGGCTTCCCTTTGCCTTTGTTCTTCTTTATCATAGGCAATGATCAGGTAGTTCTCTGTATCACCTTTGTTAAGCTACACAGACAAGTACCTTGTGGGTCCTACCCCAGCCCTCAGGCCACATTGAGGAAATCATACCCGGGGAGCAACCGGAGTCTTTCATCACCATGCCTTGCTATGGAGAATCGTCTGAACAGATTCTTCCTTTTCTTCCATTCTTTTTTCTTTCTTTTCTTTTGTTTTAAATTTAAACAAGTTAAACAAGTGGTTTGAGAACATCACATTTCTAGTGTTCTGTCTCATAAATGACAGTGAAAAGCTAATATGATAAGGACAGAAGATAGTACTCCTTATAACCAAATGATGGAGATGCTTGGTAGTCAGTGGCAAATGGGAGTGAAGATGGAAGATGTAGGGGTGGGCTTAAGTGGGAGGAAAGGCAGTGCACACAAGGCTGGTAGAGAGCTAGGGAGAGCGGCTGTGACCCAACTTGGCTGCTGTGAGATATTTGGTAATGTTGGAGAAGGGCTCAGATATGTTGTTCTATTGGGGTAAAGTAAGCTACCTTGAGGGGGAACTGGGACCTTCCATTCATCTTCTCTCTATAGGCAATATGCATGCAGTGGAGATGGACCTGCTTCAGGTCAAAATAAGGGTGGCATGCTGAGATTGCTGTGTGAATGGCATTCATCTGTTTCCTAATGCTTTCACTTCCAGAAATGCCTAGTGCCACCAGCTCCAGGGAGCTCTGAGAGTCCTGTGGTGAGTTATTGAGCTGACTTTTGGCTTTCCAGACTACCAGCCAAGCCTTAGATTTCTTGAGTCTGTCAAATTCATTATCCTTTGCCTGTATACTTTTGCAGCTTTCAAGATTTGTCCCTGCTTCCTCCTTTCCTACTCTGCCTTGTTCTTGTGAGTTTGTCTCTCTTTAAACAATCTCTTTGCGACACTCTCAGTGAGGTGTGGGGAGGGAGGGGATGACATGCCCACACTCTGCTCTCTACTCTCAACAGCAGGTCTGAATGTTTGCTTTCATCTGTCACTTTCCTCTGAGCAAGGGTCCAATCCTGGGTGCTTCACATGCATTGTCAGCTAAGCTGCATGGTCCCTGCCTGGTGGCCCACTGGTCATTGTCACAGGCCCAGCATCTTCTGCTTGGTCCTGACGATACCCGTCAGTCACTCAGCCTCAGTCTGTCCTACTTCACCCCTGTTCTTAAACCTGTACATCATCCTTCCACTTAGATGCCTGCAGGGATCTTGTCAAGACACTTTTAATCCATCAAGGTGATGGGGAAGAATCAATAGATTAAAACAAAACAAAACAACACACTGACTACCTAAGTAGGTTGATGAGTATGGGAACTGGATTTTCTGAAATTTATATTGGGATTTAGGTTTTGATCTTATGCTTAAAATACTGCTTTGCTGATTTAGCAATTTAAAAATTTTAAATTTTAAGTTAAATTTAGTTATTTTTTAAAGCAGGTACATAAAATTGAACATATTAATGTGCTATCGTGTGATGTTTGGAAACATGTATACTTTGCATAATGTTTGCCAGGGTAAACATATTTATATCTTCAAACACCATTTCTTTATGGTAAACACATTTAAGATGATTTCTTCTAGTCTCCTGAGGTGTACAGTAAACAAATGTTACACTGAAGCAGTTTAAATGCTAGCATGTTTTTAAAATTCAGGGGTACCAGACAGAATTCTTGAAATATGGTCTGTCCCAGAAAATATGGGACATCATGATTTGTACCTGGGGGAATGTAAGAGGAGGTGCACACTGTTGTGTAACTCTATCCTGAAGAGATGAACACCTCATCACCCTAGATAGAAGCTGATGTCAGACCAGAATTAGACACCACCCAATCCAACTTGGTAAACCAGTGTGTTTACTGTGGTTATTTAGAGGACTATGGGCGAGGGCTATCTTCCAAGTATATGGATGACTCAGAGACAGCTGTATCAATGAAAGTCTACCCCAGCATGACAGATGGTTTTCAGGATCTATGGAGACTAGAACCCCGGGGCCCTCTACACAACATCCTGTCAGCTAAACAGGTTGGAGCTCCTCCTGAGTAGCCACCCTTACTCTGTAAATAATGTTGGAGGGAGGAACCTTGAGAATGTGGTCAGTTTTAAAGGTTTTCTGAGGCTGTAGGGTTGTTTGCTTCCTGGCTTCCTGAGACTCATGACATTCTCTCTAGGATGGAATGTTTGAATTGGAAGGAAACTGCTACAAAACGATAATCCAATTGGAAAAGGGGATCACTGGAAAAGAATGCTAACTGAGCAATATACAAAATGAGAGGCAGTTTCCTGGAAGAAGGCTTAAGGATGGACCTGAGACATAACCACCCCTGCAAGCAAGTAGAGAGGCCAGGGTGTGGCGCTGTGTTCTGCCCTGTCTATTCTCCTGTTCCCTTTACCTACATTCCCACCTGTTTGTCTGGGCCTCTTAGTAATTCTTCCTCAACCTTATGACCCTCTTTCAATCATTTAGGATCAAGTTCAGTTTTAAGGAACACAAAGTAACCATGTCTTAAATGGGAGTATTTCTTTCTTTCTCAGGAAAAGTCCTGAAGGGTAGTTTAGAACTGGCCAGGGGGCTCTGTCCTACAAAGTCTTTTACAGCATGGCCACTTTCGAGATCACTGTGGTCTTCATGCTGAAAGACTAACTGGGAGGTCAGTGCTCCAGCCATCACATCCACACCCAAAGAAGTAGGGTAAAGGAAGAGATAAAGAAGGAAGGGAGCAACCGACGAGGTGTGCTCTGTTTCCATGAGTTCTTACACATCACTCTCACTTGTGTCTGATAGGCCAGAATGGAAGCATCTGTTGGGACGTGTAATCTTTACTCTGGGTGGAAACCACAGCAGGGGGAAAGAGTGGCTACCAGGGCACTTAGAAGTCAGGACACACTGCTACCCTCCATCACTCTCAGCCATGTTCTGGTCACCCCATCTGTTTGTTTTCCCCCATCAATCTCTCTCTGGGTGGCCCTCACTGCTTACAGTTGATGAGTGTCAGCTACAAACAGAATGACACATTCTGTGTGGCATTTTCCTTGGACAGTTGCAGTGAAGATGAAAGACATGGCTTGTCTAAGGTCAGTCATACTGATGCACTGTGGTGGGATGGATCACTATAATAAAGATTTGTCCAGGGACTGGGGAGATGCCTTGGTGGATGTCCTGGTTGGCTGTTTGTGCTTGGTGAACTTGACACAAGCTAGAGTTATTTGGGAAGAGGAACCTCAGTTAAAGAATTGCTTCCATTAGATTGCCTATAGGCAGCTATGTAGAGCATTTTCTTGATTAATGGTTGGTGTGGGAGGGCCCTGTCCACTGAGGGTGGTACCACCCCTCAGCAGGTAGTCCTGGATATAAAAGAAAGTAGTCTGAGCAAGCTATAGCGAGTAAGCCAGTAGGCAGCATAGTGGCTTAGCTTCTGCTTCACTTCCTTCCTCTGGGTTCCTGCCTTGAGTTCCTGTCCTGGTTTCCCCCAGTCTTCACCTGACTTGAGAGTTGCAAGATGAAATGAATCCTTTACACATTCAAGTTGTTTCTGGTTATTGTCACTGGTAGAAATTTAACAAGGACACTGGGTAATAACTGCTTTCTGTGCAAGCATGAGGGTCTGATTTTAGCTACCCTGGGCAAAAGCTGGGCATGCTGACTCGTCTTTGTGTCCCCAGTGCTGGGGGTGGGGAGCAAAGAGGAGAGGATCCATGGGGATTGCTAGGCAGCCAACCTATCTGAAAGGGTGAGCTTCAGATTCAGTGAGAGACCTTGTCTCAAAAAATTCTGTGGAGAGTGATAAAGGAAGACTCCTGACATTGATCTGTGGCCTCCAAAGTGCATGCACTGCTATAGGCACTCTGCATTACAGCGTACATATATGCACACACATACCTACTTGCACACAAATAAGATTTGTTCACATTGTATATCTAAGTACGAAGGGAGTGAAAAAGAAATAAAGTGCTTAGAAATAAGTCAGGATGTCTATGGGATGAGGTTAAGCTAGGAGAAGGTCATTTAGAGGGGAAGAGAATGTTTCTGGAAGGGATACAGCCCCACGAAAGCCACAGTCAGATCACAGCATATTGTTAGGCCTGTATGAGTTTGAACAAGATGGAGATTGTGCTGTCAGCCAGAATGAGAGCATCAGCCGTAAATGGAGGGAGGACATGGAAGAACAGTGGGTGAACAGGCTTTGAACAGCAGCCAGGGGCTTGGAATCAACGAAGAAATACACCTATTTTGAGCTTTGAGATTCGGCAGAATGTGGTTCGGCTCCTCCTCGTCTTTGTCCACCTGTCTCTTCCTGCCCCACCCCCACTTCTGCCTCTGACCCCGTCTCAGTTTCCAGATTTGTATTTGTTTCTTCTCTCCAGTCCCTGGCCGCAACTTTTATGAGTATAAAACGTTCCCTGTAACTCTCTTAATAACTGCTGCTGGGCTTGCAGCTCTGAACTCCAGTCGCCCAGCTCTGAGGTCCACATTCCTTCAGCCCCTTTCCTGCCCCTCATGACAACAGAGTCCATGCTGGTTTTTTTTTTTTTTTTTTTTTTTTTTTTGGTTTGGCCTGGATACACAGGGCAGGGCCAGATGCTGAAGAGAGGGAAGACTGCTTGCCTTGTCTGTGATGGCGCTTGGGAAATGTTCTCTCTCTGTGGCTTCTGTGGACAAAGAGCCTCTCTTACTCCCTTGAAATCTTCCAGCTCTGAAATTTATGATGAATTCCCTGTCCCCACTCCCAGAGGTAGCTGCCAAGGAGACAGGTTAAAAGCCTGTATTTATGGCAAGTGACACGTTCTGAACAAGATGTTGATTAAGGACATGTTGAGTTCTTACTGTTTCACAGACTCCAAGGGCTGAGCAGAGCAAGTGTGAGGATCCAGCCTGTGTGTGTGGGTACTCTACCACCCAATGAAGCTGGAGGCCTTCAGGAGCAGTGTGGGACTGGGGACCCGACAGGGCTCTGCTGAGGCTAAATCACACTGTTAAATGTTTAAGAACCTTACAAGCTGGCCGTTAAAAAGTGGTAGCTTGAAGTTGGCCATATTGGGTGTTTTCACACCATGAAAACTGGAAAACACTGTAACTCAGGTTAGTTACTTCCCCCTGGAGAACTGGTTTAACAGCCTTGCAGGGAAACAGCCTCACTCTGGGCTCTCAGGGAGAGAGAGAGAGAGAGAGAGAGAGAGAGAGAGAGAGAGAGAGAGAGAGAGAGAGAGAGAGAGAGAGAGAGAGAGGACTGAAGCTTGGGGCTTTGCCCAGGGATCCAGCCTGGATAGAGGGACTTCTGGCCTGGCTGTCAAGAACTGCGTCCCTGGAGGAGGAGAAGGCTAGTTTAGGAGAGGAACAGAAACCTTTATTCTGCCAAGCAAGGCAGAGCTGTGTGTGGCCAAGCGTCTCTCCTGGTCCACAGGCCTAGGACAAAGAAAGCTGTAGCTAAGAGACTGTTTACAGTGAAAACATTTCACTTAGATGTATTTGTCACAACAAATTCCTCTCATGGTTACCTTAAAAACAAATGTGCTTGTGTTTATGGTGTATGTTGTATGTGTGTTCTCTCTCTCTCTCTCTCTCTCTCTCTCTCTCTCTCTCTGTGTGTGTGTGTGTGTGTGTATGTGTGTGCAGGCATGCGCACACATAGGTCTGAGGCCGATGTTGGGGCTGTGGTGGTTTGAAAGAAAATGGCCCCCAAAGGGAAAGGCACTATTAAGAGGCGTGGCCTTGTTGGAGGAAGTGTGTCACTGTGGAGGTGGACTTTGAGGTCTCATATATGCTCAAGCCATGTCCAGTTTCTTCCTGTTGCCTTCCAGTTAAGATGCAAGAACTTTTAGCTCCTTCTCCAGCACCATGTCTGCCTGCATGCTGCCATGTCCCACCATGATGATAATGGACTAAACCTCTGAACTGTAAGCCACCACCCTCAATTAAATGTTTTCCTTTGTAAGAGTTGCTGTGACCATGGTTTCTCTTCACAGCAACAGAAACCCTAAGACAGGATCTTCCTAATTATTTCTCTCCACCTAATTATTGCAGCAGGATATCTCAATTGAGCCCAGAGCTCACAGATATCTACTCTAGCTGGCCAGCTTGCTGTAGGGATCCTCTGTCTCTGCTTTTAGGGTACTGGGATTACAGGGTGCTATTGCTAATGCCATGTGTTCGGAGACCTGAACTTTGATCTTCATGCTTGTAGGGCAAGAGCTTACCCCATTAGCCATCTTCTGGTTATTTTGTCTACTTTATCTTTGCTTTCTTTTTGCTCATTCTTTTGTGGAGGGGAAAGGTAGCTTGTGATTTCCAAACTCCAACATACACATGACAGAACATGTTACAACTCACATTTAATAGCTCATAGTGTATATAGTGATGCAGAAGACCAACTTGAACCCAGTTATCAGTTAGAGGAGAGGATAGTAAAAATGGGATAGCAAATATCTGGGAAGCTAATCATCATATGGTCAATTTTTCCTTCACACAGATGCCCCTGCGGGTGAGCATGAAGTGTAAGATACTTCTTCACTCTTGTGAATGCCTTGGCTTTAACTTCAACACAGGGGGGCAAAGTTGGGCATTGGCTTAGTGTGAACATAAGACACTACAGGCTATTTCCCCATCCCCATCCACCCTGAAACACAACAGAAGAACAAAGTCTCTGGATGGCAAAGAGGAAAGCCTTGGGAAGTCAGTATAGAAGAGAGACACCCAGAACTACGACTCTAACAGCTGAGACAGACCCAAGGTGAGCAAATGTAACTGCCATTAACATCAGCGAGGGGCTCAGGTGACAGATGTTGGCAACACCAGTGTTGACAGTCGCCTACTGAACCAGGATGAATGTGATGCAATCATTCTTGTATTTATTTGTGTGAGATTAGATTTGACTGGGCAATGTTTCTCCCTCTTCTAAATTATTAACATCTAATAAAAGATTATAGCTAAATTCCTAGACAACCTCACGCGTGGAAATAAAACTATCATTTTTGTTTTTAACACAGCTGCCATGCATTCCCCTCTGATTGTTGAGGAATACGAGAGGAGTGAAGAGAACTGGGATTGTCTTTAGTTCTCTGGGGCTCTTGCTCTGGTTGTTGGCCTCCCTCCTTTAAAGGGTGGTTCTCCCTTTCAGTCCTTCTCCATTGACAAACACAGTTTTATGGTTCTTTCTAACCGCCTAACCCTCAGCTCTGGGTCCCTTTTCAGGCAGAGCTCTGGCTGTGGGTAGATCACGAGGGAGGGGACTTCTGACATTGATGGGGCTTGTGGTTTAGAGGCAGTGTGTCAATCAGCTTGTCTGTCAGTTAGTCAACAAGTCTTTATTTATCCCAGTGGGTGCAGAGCAGCCTATTGGACGGTTGGGACACATGGTCTCCCTGTCTGCAGTCTTTCCCCTTCACACCATCCTACACACAACTGTCACATTAACTCTTTTTCAGATACAGTTCTGATCCTGTTGAACTCTGGCTCAAACACATTTGGTGACTGAATCCCTATTCTCTCCCGGAAATGCATACTTTGCCTAGTATTCTGTGGGGTGAAGCATTCTGAGCATTCTGACCCATCTTTAAGCTTTTGTCCTTAGTGCTCATAGCCTTAGTGGGACTGCTTGCTGTCATTTAATTTTATTTTTTACAATTTTATTTTACTTAATGTTTTTTCATTTATTTTGCATAGCAATCACAGTTTCCCCTCCCTCCTCTCCTTTTGCACCCCCCCCCCTCCATTCCCATCTACTCCCCTCTGCATCCACTCCTCCAGCTCCATTCAGAAAGAGCTGATCTCCTATGGGCTTGAACAAAGCACAGTACATAAAGTTAAGGTAGGCCTAAGTCAACCCCCCCTCCCAATCAAGCCTGGCCCAGGTAATCCAGTGTGGGGAATACATTCCCAGAAACTGCTTGCTGTCATTTTAACACACCACATAACTTCCCACATGGTCCTGTTTGCAGAGGTGGTGAAGCCACCTCTGGTCACTCTGGCTTGTTAACACAGATGGTGCTGATGATAGCTCCCTGTGCCAGCATTTTCTGAAGCAGGAGAACTTGGTGATAGGGAACAGTTCTGGGGACCAGACTCAGACTTTAAATCCCAGCTCTGCCCTTTAGGAGGTGAATGTCCTCTTTCGAGTCTCATCTTTTTTCTCATTTTACTTTCTAAAAGGAAGCCTATAAATACTAAGGTTAAAGAAGTTTGGTGATTTCCCCCAGGTGGAATAAATGCCACCAAATGGCACAAAAGCAACCACCATATCGTTTAGGAATAGATATGAAGATAATAAATAACAAAGGCAAATTTTGCCAAAAATTCAGGGAGGATGAAAAAGGTTCCAGTGAAAGAAGAATCTTCTTGCTTAAGGGATCTGAAGGGTGAATGAACATTTATTGTTCTTTGAAGAGAATATATAATTTTTTACATATATGATAGAAACAACAATAAACAGAAAATTAGTAACATTCATTCATCCTTCTGATGCTTGTAGACAGACCACTTCTAATACCATTTTCCAACCATCCCTCTTTACAAGATGCTAACTGCTCCAAGACTTGTTTCTGCCATCATTGTCCACTTTGATTCTTCCCTATGCCCATTCCTTGCTAAGTGATGGATCACTAACCAGAATCAACAACAAGCAATCTGGGCCACTGGCATACTTGCAGAGTTGTGTTTGAGCCAGGCTTGGCAAAAGATGGAGACAAAATGGTCCCTTCTACAGAAGGGATCTGTTTCTCAGATGTAATGCAGGTCTTTCAGTACTCCAGGTCTCAGTTCCTGGAGCCAGGGACTGGGTCATAAGGAGACCCTTGTGCCTCCTCCTCATTCTTTCAATAATGTCCATTCTGAGTTTGGGCAAAAGACAGCTAGATGGTCTCCACCAGGTTTGCTGGAGACATCAGTGGCCCAGCCATGCAGGGCTGAGTCAGCCTAGAACCATCACACCCAAGGATGTGACGCATCCCCAGGCTAAGTTTGAGCCCACAGAGGTCTTCAAGCAGCACTGACCAGCTTCGGGATTTTTGTTCAGGATTTCTCTGCTCCACAACAGACACAGGATGCTTCATTCATTTCTGAATCCTCAGCACAGGGCATAGCTATGGGACAATGTCCAGGAAACAGGAGCAAAGCTGTACCCATTAGTTCTTCAGGTCTGACTCAGATACCCTGTTTTTCCCTCTCTGACATCCTGTCATTGCCTTTGTGTGCCTCACTGAAGTCTGCATGGTCTTGTGCTCTGAGTCATAGAAGTACAAGGGCTGACTCTACTGAGCACTCGCCAGTGCTCTCTCTTCTCCAGGGCAGCCTTCCCTCTTCATCCACCTGCCCAATTTGTTTTCAAACTTGAGGGTTACAGATGTTACATTCGTATAGGAATCAGGGTTGTTTGAGTCTTAAGGGCTGTCTTTAAAATGGGGAGAATTATAGCTACTTTGGGAGGGTAATTTGAAGGATCAAATAACTTAATCTTTGTGAAATGTTTAGAAGGTAGTCTGGTAGATGGTAAACAAAATGGAAAGTTTTGTAATTGTTTACAAGAAGTATAAGCCAGAGTGTTAGGTGTGGTGGGGCATACTTGCAGTTCTAACACTTGGGACATAGTGGTAGGAGGATCAAGAGTTCAAGGTCATTCTTAGTTGCATAGAGACTGTGAGGTTTTCTTGGGCTACTTAAAGCCCTACAGGAAAAAAAAAAATTCACAGGAAAAAAGCTAAAAGAATGGGGGTGGGGGTTGGAGGTAGAGGATATTATGCTTAACACATAATATATATTGGTAAGAAAAACAAAACTCAATAAGAAATAAAAGCCAGTTGACTTAATTTATAATGAGCAGAGTTCGATAAAATGCAAACTAGTCAAGAGAACTCCAGCCCTGAAAGTCTAGAGTAACAATGGTGGCACAATATGTTAAGATATCCAAGCAGCTATTCATCCATAGTGAAGTCTGTCAACACTTATTGAGTATACTCTGTGTGTTATGGCTAGTGTCTCACTTTTTAAATGCACACCAAACCTAGAACTCATCAGTTAAGCTAGGCTAGACTGGCTGGCTAGAGAGCCCAGGGATCCTCCTGTCTCTGCCTCCCAAGTACTGGGATTAGAAGAGGGTACCAACACTCATGCCATTTTGATGTGGTTTCTGAGGACTGAAGTCATTATTTCCAGGCAAGTACTTTGTCACTTGAACATTTTTCCAGCCTTCTCACTGAACTTTGATTCTAGACATAATTACTACTTTCATTATCTTAAAGCATCAGGCATTAATATTCCATGAGGCTCAAGGACTTCCCAGGGAGACTGGACACAGATGCCTAGACACAGCATTTTCTGATTCTGATTTCATCTCTTACTGTTGTCCCCAGTTCACAAGTAAGAAGATCTACCTTAACTACACAGAGGCTTGGAGCCTCACGGGAAGGAGTATGGAGCCACATGCTGGCTCCACAGACTGTATCAGACATGGTTGTATCCTGAACTGGATTCTACAAGCAGAATCTCAGTTCTTACAAGGCAAAAGTGGGCAGGAAACTGGGCAACCTGCTTTTTAGCTTACTCATACAAATATAGGAGGACAGATTGTTTTGTTTCTACCTTCCAGGTGGCAGTCATGTGTGTGAACTCCAAGAATTCCAACTCTCTTCACTATTAGTCTAATGAACATTAATTAGGTAGGCACATTTGCTGGAGAAATCCCCAAACAAATCAATGATGTATTGTCTAATCATGCATGTCAAAGCCAAATAGAAATGTTTGGAGATCATTTGCAATTTTCTGTGATCTGATTCAGTGTGTTTCTCCACCTGGCTTGGAAATAGAATGTGTGATTTTTCTAGACATTCCACTCTCCTCACTCTGTGCACTTATCCTCACTCTGTAGGATAACCATCATCCCATCACCGTCCTTACAGGTGTTTTGGGATGTTCCTGCCAGCCCACACACTGTACCTCATGGTTCATATCAATGGACTTGATGCAGCAGGCATCCCAGCACAGTGCCATGTGAAGCATGGAACTTTGATGGTGATGACAATTAGTATGTCTGTGTCTGTAGCAAATCAAAATTTCTAAATTATTCAAGCCTGGATTCCTAGGGTTTTGATGATCTGAGTTCTAGTTCAGGTCCCAACACTCATTAGCTGTGTGTCTTAGTCTGGATTCTGAGAGGAGATTCTGTGTGTGTGTGTGTGTGTGTGTGTGTGTGTTATATGCAAATATGCATACTGTGGGTGGGCATGTTTGCTACTTGATTGCATGTAAGCATGTAAAGGCCAGAGGTCTACACTGGGTGTCTTCCTCTATCACCTCTATCACTTGTTTGAGACTGAGTCTCTTACTGAACCTGGAGCTGAACCCTTTGGCTAGAAAGGCTGACTAGTGAGTCCTTGGATTCCTGGGATCTGCCTGTCTCTGCTCACTCCTACAGATACTGGAATTACAAACTGATGATGCCATATCTGGATATTAGGGGCCCAGGGAAATCCCAATTCCTCTCTTTTGTCACCTTCTATTTTCTTACTTATAACCTCAAATTGATCCAATCTGAGTAGAAGCCAGAGAGTGAAGGAACTTCTGACAGTATAAAGAAGTTTGGAAAGTCAATTTGGGGTTAGAGAAAGGATAAATAACCAAGATCATTCAGTCCACCCATATGATTTTGGATAAGTTTCTTAGATTTTCAGCTTTTCATTTGTAAGGCAAGGATGGCAATCTTATGTAGCCACCCCAGACTACTAAATTCGAGAACTTTAAGACATAATGCATGGGCTTGTATTGGGGTTTGGATATGAAGTATGCCTCCAAAGGGCTTGAATGTTGGGGTCTTGGTACCCAGGTAGTGTTATAACCAGGTAGGAGGCTCTGGAAATGTTAGGAGAGCATAGTGATGGGGGCAGGTCCTCAGGGTATTGTGTCCCTGACCGCATTTTGTTCCTCTCTGCCATGAGATAGGTGGACAGCCTTCTTCTGGCACATTCTTCCAGTCTCACAGTATGCGCACCAGCTCTGCCTCACCAGCCTAGAGTCAATGGAACCAAGGACAACATTCTAAAAGCTCCGAAAATGTGAGCTAAAATAAATAATTTCCCCCTTTTAAGTTGTTTCTGTCAAGTTTCTGTCTGTATTTGGTTACCCCGAGGACAAAACAATATAGGTTGATTTTGTTTCCTGCTTGTTTACTTAGCCAGCTATTCTTTGTTTGGACCAGTCTGATGAGTGACAAGTCCATGAAGATGTGGGCCCAAAGCAAAGGGAAAACTGTGGCTGGTACCCAGGAGGGGATGGAGGGAGGGAACAAGCTTTCCCCTTGCTACTGTCTCCAAAAAGAAAGTTGGGGGGGAGAGAAATAAAAAATTTGTTCTTGATTCATATTGAAGTAATCTTTTTCTCTTTGTTGCAATTTATTCAGGTTTATGGAGCACATAAAGACCTACAAAGGCAGACTTTTGATGTAGTTATGCAGCTATAAACTTATACAGCTGTAATAATTGCATTTTAATGATTTCTTTATATTGCCATAATTGGTAGAGTTAATGATCATGTCAACTGGACTATGAAAAGAACACTCACCACAGCCAATGCCTTCCTCTCTAAGGCTCTCTGGAGAGGATAGAAAGATACATGATTTCCAACTTCTCTTTATTCACAACTAATGGACCTTGAGTGGGTAGTCCCTGAACTCCAGAAACTTCTCTTTGGACAAGTTTCCATTTGATACATACACTTAATTTGCCCTCTGCTCTGAGCAAACTTCCTTCCCCAGAAGGAGCCAGGCTGGGGCATCTGCTATTCCTCATCCTCTCTATGCTACGGTTTCGATGCACAGTAGTTTTCCATTTCAGGTTCATTACTGAAGACAGAGCTGGGAAATAAAAGGGTTTGTGGATGGTGTGCCCACGTGTTCCTGTTATTTAATCATGTCCCAAGTGCTGAGAAAGAAAAAAAAAAAAAAAAAAAAAGTCCCTCTGAGATCAGAGCTGGATGAAAGATCTCGATTTTAGCTGGAGGGGAAAGAGGGAGCAAAAAAATCAGCTTGGCTGGAAAATTCTCATAAAATTTGCAAAATCTTGAAACTGAAAGTTCTGCAGTACAGAGGTACTTCCTGGCGATGGGAACAGGCTCCGCTAGGCCTGTTGGAACTGTGTTTGGATGGGCTACTGTCAGTCAAGCTAACAGTGGCTCGGGATGCGGGTGGAGGGAACTGACCCTCAAAATAGAGATGGCTTTGGGCAAGACTAGAAAATAAATAATCACTTTCCTCCCACCTTCCCCATCTGCTTCTGGCGGAGAGAGGAAAAGGAAGCCAGTTAATTCCATCCCCCACCTCCCGCGCCCCCTAGTTTGACACACAATTCTGACATTCTAACAGGCCCCTAGGATCTGTCAATTGGATTATTGATGATTTGTAATGACCGTGGGGGTGGAGTCAGTGGAAGGGCTGCGAAGAGGAGTGGTGGGGAGGGGCGGGGGGGCGGGGGTGGGGGAGGGGTGGGGGTGGGGGAGGGGGGCGTTGGGCAGGGCTTTCTGAGTAGCCAGAGCTGCTGGTTTTGATGCTCGATAGGTAAGGGCTGATGGACTTGATCCTTTAAATTGGTTCTGCAAATGCATTGTGGGAGTCAGAGCCCTCAGACTTCCCTCAGACTTCCGATTGCCCTTCGCATTGTTGAGGCAAAACGTAGTGAAACGTAGAGTTTTGATCTGAACACTTAACAACCCAAAGTGGCTGGAGAGGTCAGCCTGGCGGAATCTGAAGAAATTTTATGAAACCATTTGTCCTCATGAGAAAGTTTACGCATAGACTGAAGACTGGTCTCAGAGTCTCTCCCATCCCAACAGCAACACAAAGAACTTACTTGAAAACCTACTCCTCGGGTCAGCTTTAATGAGGCCAGGAAGAAGAGTAGAATGAAGGAGACTCAGTGGGAGCACTATGTTCACTTTGAGTTTGATTTTCCCCTCTAAATCTGTAACTTGATGACTTTTAGGAAGACCTGTCTTCCTCTTTCGGCTGCCTTGATAGCTTTTGCCTCATCTGAAATGCTACCCAAAAACATCATGGCTGATGCCCGACCTTTGAAAAGATGGCATCCCAGGTTATATTATGCCATGAGGTGACAGTCTACTGAGCTATTTATTGGAGATCGCAGAGGGAGATCAGCAACAGGAAGAGGAAGTAGCCTCAGAAAGGAAAGGCAAAGGATGGACACAATCTAGTAGATTCTAGGCACTGATCCTTGGAGAAAATCTAGATGAGAGATTTTTTTTTTCCTTCTAGGAATAAGGAGAAAGGGGGACAGAAAGGTGGGGGAAGACAAAGTCCATGGGGAATGGGCTCCTGAAGTCCGTTTGTACTATGGCTACATCCTGGTTCCATTGCCAGAGGTCCCATAGGCTTCCCAGTTTTCCTAGCTGACATCCACGTTCGGGGGGCCTGGTTTGGTCCTATGTTGGTTCCCCAGCTGTCGGATTGGGGTCCAAGAGTTCCCACTTGCTCAGGTCAGCTGCTTCTGTGGGTTTTCCCAGTGTGGTCTTGACCCCTTTGCCCATCAGTTCTCCCTCTCTGAAACTGGATTCCAGGAGTTTGGCTCAGTGCTTTGCTGTGGATCTGTGCTTCTGCTTCCATCAGCTACTTGATGAAGGCTCTAGGATGGCATTTAAGAAGGTAGTCATCATTCTCATTATAGGGAAAGGGCATTTAAGGTAGTCATCATTCTCATTATAGGGGAAGAACATTTAAGGTAGCCTCTCCACTATTGCTTAGATTTCTAGTTGGGGTCATCCTTGTGGCTCTCTGTACATTTCCCCAGTGACAGATTTCTCTTTGAGCCTATAATGGCTCCCTCTATTGATGTGTCTCTTTTCTTGCTTTCCTATATTCATCTCCCCATTCAATCTTCCTGATCTCTCATGTTCTCCCCCTCCTCTTCTCCCCTCCTCTTCCTTCTCCCTCCCTTCCTCCTCCCCTCATGCTTCCAATTTAGTCAGAGGCTCTTCTTCCTTTCTCCTTCACTGAGCGACCGCGTATGTCTCTCTTATGGTCCTCATTTCCTTGCTTCTCCGGAGGTGTGGATTGTATTCTGGTAAATCTTTGCTCTATGTCTAATATCCATGTATGAGTAAGTACATAAGTACATACCATGTTTGTCTTTCTGTGACTGGGTTACCTCACTTAAGATTGTTTCTTCTAATTCTATCCATTTGCCTGTGAATTTCAAGATTCCATTTTCTTTTTTCTGCTTATTAGTACTCCATTTTGTAAATGTACCACATTTTCTGTATCCATTCTTCAGTTGAGGGGCATCTGGGTTGCCTCTAGGTTCTGGCTATTACAAATAATGCTTCTATGAACATAGTTGAGCAGATGTCCTTGTTGTATGAATGTGCATCCTTTGGGTATATGCCTAAGAGTGGAATTGCTGGATCTTGAGGTAGACTGGTTTTCATTTTCCAGAGGAACTGCCATACTGATTTCCAAAGTGGCTTTGTGAGTTTGCACTCCCACCAGTAATGGAGGAGCATTCCTTCCTCTCCACATCCTCTCCAGCATAAACTGTCATTGGTATTTTTCATTTTAGCCATTCTAGCAGGTGTAAGATGGTATCTCAGAGTGGTATTGATTTGCATTTCCCTGATGACTAAAGATGTTGAGCTCTTTCTTAAGTGTCTTTCAGCCATTTTAGATTCCTCTACTGAGAATTCTCTAGTTCTGTACCCCACTTTTTAATCGGGTTATTTGATATTTTGGTGACTAGCTTCTTTAGTTCTTTGTATATTTTGGAGATCAGCCCTCTGTCAGATGTGGGGTTGGTGAAGATCTTTTTCCAGTCTGTGGGCTGCCATTTTGTTTTGTTGACTGTGTCTTTTGCCTTACAGAAGCTTCTCGGTTTGTGGAGGTCCCATTTATTAATTGTCATGATGTTCAAGAAGCAGTCTCCTGTGCCAATTCGTTCAAGGGTGTCTCCCACTTTCTCTTCTAAGAGATTCAGTGTGGCTAGATTTATGTTGAGGTTTGGAACGATGTAGACTTAAGTTTTGTGCATGATGATAGATATGGATCCATCTGCAATCTTCTACTTGTCCGCATCCGGTTATGCTAGCACCATTTATTGAAGATGTTTTCTTTTTTACATTGTAGTTTTAGCTTCTTTGTCAAAAAATCAGGTGTTCGTAGGTGTGTGTGGGTTAATGTCAGGGTCTTCAATTTGATTTCATTGGTCTAACTGCCTGTTTTTGTGCCAATACAAAGCTGTTTTCATTGCTATAGGTCTATAGTAGAGCTTGAAGTCAGGGATGGTGCTACCTCCAGAAGTTCCTCCTGGGTTTCTTGTTTTTTCATATAAAGTTGAGTATTGTCTTTTCAAGGTCTGTGAAGAATTGTGCTGGGATTTTGATGGGGATTGCATTGAATCTACAGATTGCTTTTGGCAGATTGCCATTTTTACTATGTTGAGCCTATCTATCCAAAAGCATGGGAAATCTTCCCATTTTCTCATATCTTCTTTAATTTCTTTCTTTAATGACTCAAAGTTCTTGTCATAAAGGTCTTTCACCTGTTTGGTTAGAGTTACCCCAAGATATTTTATGTTGTTTGTGACTATTGTAAAGGGTGATGTTTCTCTGATTTCTTCCTCAGTACCTTTATTGTCTATATATAGTAGGGCTACTGAGCTACTGTTTTTTGTTTTTTGTTTTTTTTTTTGAGTTAATCTTGTATCCTGACATTTTGCTGAAGGTGTTTATCAGTTGTAGGAGTTCCACAGCAGAATTTTCAGCTCACTTATGTAAACTATCATAACATCTGCAAATGGAGAAAGTTTGACTTCTTCCTTTCCAACTTGTATCCCCTTGATCTCCTTTGGTTTTCTTATTGCTCCAGCTAGAACTTCAAGTACAATATTGAAGAGATGTGGAGAAAGTGGACAATTTGTCTTGTTCCTGATTTTAGAGGAATCACATTGAGTTTCTCTCCGTTTAGTTTGATGTTGGCTGTCGGTTTGCTGTATATTGCCTTTATTATGTGTAGGTATGTTCCTGTTATCCCTGATCTCTCCAAAATCTTTATCATGAAGGGGTGCTGAATTTTGTTGAATGTTTTTTCCAACATCTAGTGAGATGATCATATGGTTTTTCTTTTATAGTTTGTTTATGTGGTGGATTACATTGACAGATTTTCATATGTTGAACCATCTCTGCATCTCTGGGATGAAGCCTACTTGATCATAGTGGATGATTTTTCTGATGTGTTCTTGGGTTCAGTTTCCCAGTATTTTATTGGTATTTTTTCATGAATATTCATGAGGGAGCTTGGTCTGTAGTTCTCTTTCTTAGTTGTGTCTTTGTGTAATTCGGGTACCAAGGTAATTGTAGCCTCATAAAAAGAATTTGGCAATGATCCTTTTGCTTGTATTGTGTGGAATGGTTTGAGGAGTATTGGTATTAGCTGTTCTTTGAATTTCTGGTAGAATTCTGCACTGAAACCATCTGGCCCTAGGCTTTTTTTTTTTTTTTTTTTTTTTTTTTTTTTTTTGGTTGAGAGACATTTTGATTACTGCTTCTATTCTGTTAGGGGTTATAGGTCTATTTAAATTGCTTATGTGTTTATGATTTAATTTTGATAAGTGAAATCTATCCAGAAAATTGCCCATTTCCTTTAAATTTTTGAATTTTGTGGAGTACAGGTTTTCAAAGTATGACCTGATAGTTCTCTGGATTTCCTCAGTGTCTGTTGTTATGTCCCCCTTTTCATTTCTGATTTTGTTAATTTGCATGTTATCTCTGCCTTTTTGTTGAGTTGGATAAAGGTTTGTCTATCTTGCTGATTTTCTCAAAGAACCAACTCTTTGTTTCATTGATTCTTTCTATTGTTTTTTCTTTGTTTCTTCTTTATTGACTTCAGCTCTAAATTTGGTTATTTCCTGGTGTCTACTCCTCCTGGATGAGTTTGCTTCTTTTTGTCCTAGAACTTTCAGGTGTTCTGTTAATTCTCTAGTATGGCTATTTTCCAGTTTATTCCTGTGGGCACTAAGTGCTATGAACTTTACTCTTAGCACTGTTTTCAAAGTGTCCCATAGGTTTCAGTATATTGTGTCTTCATTTCCATTGAATGCTAGAAAGTCTTTAATTTCTTTCTTTATTTCTTCCTTTACCCAGGAGTGGTGCAGTTGAGTATTGTTCAATTTCCATAATTTTGTAGGGTTTCTACAATATGTGTTGTTGCTAAATTATAATTTTAAGTCACGTCGATCTGATAAAATACAGGGGGTTATTCCTTTTTTTTTTTTGTATCTGTTGAGGTTTGCTATGTTGCCGAGTATGTGGTCAATTTTAGAGAAGGTTCCATGAGGTGCTGAGAAGAAGGTATATTCTTTTGTGTTTGAATGGAATGTTCTAAAGATGTCTGTTAAACCCAATTGGGACATAACTTCTGTCAGTTCTTTTGTTTCTTTGTTAAGTTTCTGTCTGGTATTCTTGTCCAGTCCTGAAAGTGGGGTTTTGAAGTCTCCCACTATAAGTGTGTGGGGTTTAACATGTGATTTGAGTTTTAGCAATGTTTCTTTTACGAATGTGGGTGCCTTTGTATTTGGTTCATAGATGTTCAGAATTAAGACTTCATCTTGATGGATTTTCCTGTGATGAATATGAAATGACCTTCTTCATCTCTTTTGATTAATTTTAGTTTGAAGTCTAACTTGTTAGATATTAGGATAGCTATGCCAGCTTGCTTCTTAGTGCCATTTGATTGGAAAAATCTATTCCCAACTCTTATCTCCAAGGTAACGTCCGCCTTTGAGGTTGAAGTGTGTTTTATGTATGCAGCAGAAGGATGTATTCTGTCTTCATATCCATTCTGTTAGCCTATGTCTTTTTATAGGTGAGTTAAGACCATTGATATTGAGGAATATTAATGACCATGGATTGTTGATTCCTGCTTGTTTTGGATTTGTTTTTGGTGGCAGTATTGTGTGTGAAATTTCTCCCCTTTTTGGCTTTTGGTAAAGTGGGATTATCTATTGCCTATGTTTTTGTGAGTATAGTTAACTTCCTGGGTTGGAGCTTTTCTTCCAGAACTTTCTGTAAGGCTGGATTTGTGGATATGTATTGTGTAAATCTGGTTTTGTCATGGAATATCTTGTTTTCTCCATCTATAGTGATTGAGAGTTTTGCTGGTTATAGTAGTCTGGGCTGGCTAGTGTTTGTAAGACTCTTAGTGTTTGTAAGACTCTTAGTGTTTGCAGGACTCTTAATGTTTGTAGGACATCTATCCAGGATCTTCTGGATTTCAAAGTTTCCATGGAGAAGTCAGGTATAATTCTGATAGGCCTGTCTTTATATGTAACTTGACCCTTTAACTTTGTTGCTCTTAATATTCTTTCTTTATTCTGTATGTTTGGTGTTTTGATTATTGTGTGGCCAGGGAACTTTTTTTTTTCTTGGTCCAGTCTATTTGGCATTCAGTATGCTTCTTGTACTTTCAAAGGCATGTCCTTCTTCAGATTGGGTAAGTATTCTTCAATGACTTTGTTGAATATGTTTTCTGCACCTTTGAGCTGGGCTTCTTCACCTTCTATACCTATTATTCCTAGGTTTGGTCTTTTCACTGTGTCTCACATTTTCTGGATACTTAGTTTAAGGATTTGTTGAATTTAAGATTTTCTTTGGTTGATGAGTCTATTTCTTCTAGTTTATCTTCAGCTCCTGAGATTCTCTCTTCAATCTCTTGTATTGTATTGGTTATGCTTGTGCCTGTAGTTCCTGATCATTTGCCCAACTTTCCTATTTCCAGCATTCCCTCAGTTTGTATTTTTTTAATTGTCTTTATTTCAGTTTTTAGGTCTTGAACATGTTTCCTTCATGTGTTTTTTTTTCTTGGCTTTCCTTTCTTTCTTTAAGAGATTTGTTGGTTTCTTGCATTTTTTGGTTTGTTTTTTCCTCCATTTTCTTTAAGAGATTTTCTCATTTCTTCTTTGATCTTCTCTATCATCTTCATAAAGTTGTTTTTAAGGTCCTTCTCTTCTGCTTTATCTGTGTTGGTATGTTCAGGTCTTGTTGGGGTAAAGTCCCTAGATTCTGGTGGTGTCATATTGGTCTTTCTATTTTTGAATGTGTTCTTGTGCTACCATCTTTCCATCCCTTCTTCCAGTGGGTGCAGGTGGGGGTCTCTTTCTCTCCTCTCCCAGTGGGTGTAGGTGGGTTAGGACTAAGATGTCAGTAACTCTGGATGATCCGAGTTCTCCTTGAGTTTTCTGACACAGACGGTGTAGGGGGTCCAACACAAGCAGAGGACATAGTGAGGCCAAGACTGAGATGGTGACAGGTTCTGGATGGTCCAGTATAGCAGGTAGAGTCCACTACACGCAGAGCTGATCCAGGAAGTTCCAAGGATAGGGTGGGGGGAGTTGGACCTGAACTGCCAAACATTCACCTCAAGTAGAGGGCATAGGGGGACCAAGACTGAGATGAGGACAGGTTCCAGATGGTCCGGTATGGCAGGCCAGAATACTTTTTGAGATAAGGCCTCCTTATGTAACCCAGATTGATCTTGAGTTTACTATATAGTTCAGGCTGGCTTTGAAATTTCAGTCTTCTTTTCTCAGCCTTATAAGTACTGAACTTACAGCCATTGCATTGCCATACCCAGGTTCCTCTCTGATTTATTTTTTTACTATTTATTGATAAAGATATAGCTCAATATGGCCTCAAATTTGTTATATAGCTAAGAATGACCTCAAACTCCAGATCCCCTGGCCCCACTTTCTGAGTTCTGGGATTATAGGCATGTGCTACTATGCCTCACTTCTCTTAGACTCTTAATATGACCTTGTACATTCTGGTTTGTCAGAAGGCAGATTGATTCTACAGGACAGGACAAGGAGACCTGGGTTGTGAATAAACAGCAAGAGGGCATTAGGCTAGTTACATGCAGAAAACTGGTTGTTTAAAAAGCAAATGGCATTGTGGTGCTGAACTCTATCGTATTCAATTTGCTTTCACTCTTGTCTCATCTGGGCTTCACAAAAATCTTCAGTGAAAGAAGGAATGTTAAACTCATAGAAGGGAGCTGACTTGCTGTGGACCTCAGAGCAAGGATTAGGATGTTCAAAGCTCTTGTACGCCAGTGGCTAAGGTGGAGATATCTCTATTAAACATCTTTTAGTATCACCCTCATTATCAGGGGGGATGAGCAAAGAGGCTTCTGAAGGGCTTGATCTCTGAGTTCTTAATTATTCAAGATAAACTATTTAGAAAAAGGATGTGCATTTCTGAGAATGCAATTGTTGAAAACCCCCAAGAACCTTGAAGACTGCATTTGTCTGGCCAGTCCAATTCCTTGCAGCCCAGGACCACAGACATTTGGCAGTTGTCTTCGAATACACATGACTGAGAATCAATGGTGATGAAGTTCTTTCCATTACATCTCCTTCTTTTTTCAGAGGCTCAGGCATAATACACAATGTGGAGGTGTCTTCCAGGTTAAAATTAAGAAGTATTGTTACTAACACATTCTCCCCATCCCCCATTGGGATCAGAAGAGACCCAGAAAGAGAGAGTGAGGGAGAAAATGAGCAACTCAGTTCAGAAGCTGGAATAAGCTTCCTCTCTTCTCTGCTTTCCAACTGTTGGGTTCTCTTTGGCTAGATCTGTATCAGTGCAGTAGTTGTAAACCCTGGCCCTGTCTCAGAATCACTTTCTTCAGTGTTCTCTTGGAATCCCCGCCTTTACTGCCACAAAATTAAAATGTTCTCATTAAATCATGATGATCCATCCATCCTTTCATCTAGCCCTCCATCTAATTAATCACCTGTCTATCCATCTGTCCATCTATTAAATAGTTACTTAGCACTTACTCACTCACTGTATCAGGTGCTGAGGGGGACCCAGAGATGACTCAGATGCAGTCTCTGCATTAGTCAGAATGCCATCCAGCAGAGAGAGATCACATTAAGTATTTACAACAGGGGAAATTCAGTATAAGAGGTGGCAATAGAAAGGTTTTTGATAGAAGCCAAACAGGAAATTGCACAGCAACTCAAAAATCGGGAACACTTGGAAGGCACCTAAACGACCTCCCCTAAGCTAGAGAGGGGTAAAAGTGTGAGATGCTACCAGAGTCTAAGAATGAGGCCATCAGCGGGGAGCCATGGTGGTTGTGTTTGCTAGGGATTTGAACTAGAGTCAATATATTTGACTGGAATTTGGAACCAAGTGCCTTGACTTTTTGTCTTCTCTCCTACCCTATATATTCCTGATAGATTCCCTACTGAATGGACTCAACCAGAAATCGAAGAGGTGCAAGCCGCAGGATCCAGGCTCCTTGTTTTCACTATAGTATGGAACGGAGCCCAGGAAGGGTTGGGGATGACGCTGAAGGTTGATAGCTAGTGCCAGTCCAGACCTGGTATGAGGACTGGAGGAGGAGCACCTACTTCACCTGGACTCTAGTCAAATCTGTCTGATTTTTGAGAATATCCTCCAGAAGAAAACTTGAACCTTGGTAGATTATCCTATTGACTCTTTCCCAAACCCAGTAGCAGACTAAGCGTTCTTCTAAACACAGTTGTGTTATGCAAGATCTGACTGTGAGTAGGGACAACTGAGTTGGGTGTAAACATAATCTTGTGGCGTTTCTCTGAAGGCTCAGTGTCCAACAAATGATTGTTCCTGACACGTGATCACTGGTCCCAGTTCCAAGTCCCATGCATTTCCCACTCCAGGCAAACAAGTCAGTCACACTCCTCCTCATCCTCTCAGTGGCTGAAACTGGCCCCTCCACCTCCTTCCTGTGTGGATTCCTTACTTCTCTTTTGACAACCAGATTTACCATCACATCTTTGTGAAGACTTTGGTGTTTCTTATGTTTCTGCTGCTGTGTTTGGTATGATGCATGTGGTAGTTAGAATACTCACTGTTTTCCTTCATTTGTCAACTGTCCTTAGGGCACAGGGCCTCATCTTCATCACATACGTGCGTGCACAAAGTAATCAATAGACACTGAATTGAGGTCCTGATGGTGCTTCCATCATGCAGATGGATGAAGGAAACCTCTCCCTTTGGAGAGCTGCAATCTTCCCTTTTCCACCGGGGTGATGTTTACCAGCTAGTAAGGGCCATCAAGGCCATTGCCAAGTTTTCTATCCCATGCTTCAGGCTCTAGAATTATCGTGCTGGGGAGAAATTCCTAGGAGAGCAGGACTGAGAACTGAGAGCAGCTAATGGTGCCTTCCTTTTGATGTTTTATAGATGTGACTTCTCAGCCAAGCCTGGCCCAGCACCACCAGATAGAGCTTCCTTATACTGGAACGACTCAGACAGCTTGGCCAGCTTGATCACTTGGGTGAAGTTTTATATGCAGAAACAAAGAAACCTTTTTTCCTTGCCACTCCAAATTTTATCCTGCACCCCCTTCTGTCAAGTAAGAGTACCCCTGTTCCTAGCCTTGTTTAGATCTTTGGGGTCCTGCTTGGCCTAAGGGAAATAGTGCTACCAGGTTGTCTCTTTCAGGTAATCCATTCTCTCCCCAAGTCCATGGGCTTCTGACCCTGTTGGAAAGCCAGGTGGCAGTAGGCCTGGAGAGGGACCTCTTTTGTGCAGGTTAAGTGTTAATGTCAATAATATTTTCCTCCTAGAATGCCAGTATTTCTATTTCTATTTTTCCATCTCGAAATACCTCCCCCAGAGAGTTCTGTAGAATAGATGGAAATGTTAATAACCATTAGCTCCTTTATGGTGGATAACACGAGGCCAGGAGAAGAAAAAGCACCACAGCAGGAGACAATGAGATACATCAGATACTGACTGGTCCTACTCTAGCGGTGCTGCCCAAGTCTGCTGCAGGGTTTGAAACTAGTCCAGGGTCCACCTGGATGCTGTGAGGTAGGAGCTCGTACTCAACCATGGAGGTGGTGAGCATCTCCCTGCTTCGGCTGTGGGGCAAGTGATGGGGTCCTCTGGGGTTTCTTTGTAGCCCCTCTCAGAGCCACTCTCTCAAGGTTACTGGCAAGACATGGAAGAGGAGAAGCAAAACTCAGATTGTCCTTGGATCTGCAGCCAGGATTTCCATGAATATTGGTCTTGCTGTTTTGGGGCTGTGGACAAGTTACTCAGTCAAATGGCAGTTGGAGATTTCTCACTATTAGGTGGGAGAATTCCGCCCTGAAGGTTAAGTATTATGTGAGATGGGGTACAGCTGGTTCCTGACACATGGCAGATAGGGGGTATTCAGAGAGGTGGTGATTTTTACTGCACAAGTTTAGCTCCCCTCCCTTGTCCTTGGCTGTGACCTCAGCCTTGGAGCATGGCCAAACTGCGGTGGACTATCTGGAAGACCCTAGCCTCCCTCCACTGCTTTTACTCCCATCATCCTCTCCCCCAGTCCCCTGTGTCCAGATGAAAGGAGGAGGTCTCAGGAGTGACCCAGGACTGTTGGTTATGGGGACAGGGGTGAATGATGGGTGAGGGTTGGCTCATTCAAAAGACCCAGAGGTCACTCATCTGGACACTGGCACATCTGGATAGGAGCAGTGAAGATGTAAACAATAGTAGTTTAACTGCAAAGAAAAAAAAATCAACAAGAAGTGTAGTTCTTGCTTCACTGGCAATAGGTCTTAAATGTTTATGTTCTTACATTTCCTTCTCCTAGAGCATATTTGATATTTGCTGTCTTTGTGTATAGATTTGTATCAAGCCTAAATCTTTTCTTTAGACTAAAAGGGGAATTGCAGTGAGATATCCAGCCCACCTGCACCTGTTACATTGACCATGCCCATTTGGGCGTGGACTCAGGTGAGGACATGATGGGGGGAAGGCTAGGTCTGGGGTCCTGGACCACAGTTCGCTCTCTCTTGGTTCTGGTCAGGTCATGGAGAGCAGCCTGGGTGTGGATCCTTGGAGTAGGAACTTGCAGGTCATTGGTTTCTTATGTAAGTGACTTCTCCCCAAATAAAATTAACCTATATTTAATCCCATGCATCTTAATCTGTGCGTCTTTAAAAAGCCTCAGGCAAAAAGCCTCAGTGGGAGAAGATCCTAGAGAGCAGACTGGCAGTCTCAGTACTGACAGAGTAGGAAACCAGGCCTCCTCTCCATGTCTGTTCCTTTCAGCCAGGTCTGTTTGTGACAGCATGAACTGTTTTCACTTCTAGCATCTGTCTCAGTTCCCCAGAGAGCCCTAGGTCCCCCACCAGTGTGGCTCCTGGTAGAATCCCATGCATCTGTGCTTGGCTGTTTTCTCCCACCTTGCATGGCTTCAAGCAGGCCCTAATTGGCTCTCATGCATTTTCCTGAGCTGGCTGCTTACATTCAGACTGGAGGCCCATTTCTCCATACCACATCCTTTGTGCTATGTGCTGCCTCTGTGCTTTGCCTTAATTCCAGGGGCAGTCAGAACTGGGATTTGCTGCTGAGCAGGGCTGGCCTTCACTGTTATCTTGTGAGATCGGATCTGGCTGCGACATTTCCAGGCCATGTGATGAATGGGTCCCTGTAAATGTGGGTGGCAAGTAGGCTGGTAGGGAGGGTGAGACGAGATAGAGGGCTCCTTGACTTCAATGACAGGTTTGGAAATTTCTGTAGATATGGACTCCTTTTCTTCTAACCCAGTCCTTGACTTCCCTTCATCACACATTATCTGGGATGCCTGCAGCTAAGGCACAGCTTCTTAAATCAAGTGTGGTGACCCATTGTGGGAGTGGCATTATAAAACATACAAACAACAACAACAAAACATTGACAATAATGAAAGGTTTCTGAGCATGCAGTGACCAAAAATTAAGTCACAATCAAACATTTAGGGCTGATGAGGTGGCTCAGTTAATAAAGGGGCTTGCAGTGCTATTGTAGCCTGGACACCTGAGTTTGTTCACCCAGACCCATGGAAAGGTAGAGAGAACCGGCCACACAAAGCAAAATTCAAGGCATTTCTGGCAGCATTCACCTGGGTAGCATCAGGCAGCTGCACTGCAGCCTTGGTTCTGAAAACACAGTATGCATACTTCTGAACTGTGCACATATCATGTCACTCACTGTCAACAAACACTGCCTGAAGCAACTCTGCTCACATTTAAGGTTATTGTATGTTATGAATTGCAGCATTTTAACTGTACATTCTACTGCAGTTCTTTACTGCTCTTAAAGAAACATAATAGTATGATACAGGTGTTGTGGCTCATGCCTTTAATCCCAGCACTTGGGAGGTGGAAGCAGGTGGATCTCTGAGTTCAAAGCCTGCCTCTACAAAATGTATTCACTCTACACAGTGAATTCCAGGACAGCCAGGACTACACAGAGAAATGCTGTCTTGGAAAACCTCACCAAACCAAAACATAAATAATAGATTAATTATGGGAAAACAAAGACTTTATTTGTTTAGACACAGGGCCTCACTATGTAACCAAAACAAAGAAAGATTGTCTTCCCATCATCCCTCAGCAGGTATGTATCAAGTGAATCCATTCTTAGATTGTGTTATGTTAGAATGTTTGATTTCAAAATTTTGTTTGAGTTGTTGATTTCAGTTTTTATATATAAAAAATCATTAAGTGAATTTTGACCTGGGATTATGAATGGATTTTTCAATATTTCTGAAATGGTTCTAAACAAACTTACACTATTTTGTACTATATGTCTTATGCAAAGCAGTATTTTTAGCACTGACAACTATAAAATAAAAATATTGATCAACTCTAAACAATGTTGGAGATGTTCTATGTCCTGCAGTATTAAATATTCAGCCATGATTCAATTTTACATAAAAGCTAACAAGCACATACATCTCATTAGTATGCTGTTTTAGTTAGGGTTACCATTGCTGTGATGAAACAGTATGACTGAAAGCAACCTGAAAGGGGTTTATTGGGCTTACATTTCCACATATCAATCCATCACTGAAGGAAGTCAGGACTGGAACTCAAACAGGGCAGGACCTGGAGGCAGGAACAGAGGCCATGGAAGTGTGCTGCGTACTGGTTTGCTTCCCATGGCTCAACCTGCTCAACTTGCTTTTTCATAGAACCCAGGATCACCAGCTTAGGTTTGACCCCACCCACAATGGACAAACCCCCCCCCCCCATCAATTACTAATTAATAAAATGCCCTATAGGCTTACATGCATCATGATCTTATGGAAGCATTTATTTTTTCTTTCTTTCAATATTTATTGATTTATTTATTATGTATATAGTGTTCTGTATACATGTTTCCATGCATGCCAGAAGAGGGTATTAGATCTCGTTATAGATGGTTGTGAGCCACCACGTGGTTGCTGGGGGAATTGAACTCAGAACCTCCGGAAGAGCAGCCAAGGCCTTTAACTTCTGAGCTATCTCCCTAGCACTCATTTCTCTCAGATGACTCTAGCTTGGTTAAGTTGACATAAAACCAATATGCATATGACATAAAACTAATATGCAAATTTGCTTTTGGCTTTAAAGATATTTATTTAAAAAACTACGTATGTGGGTATGTGCATATAGATGTAGGTGTCTTCAGAGGCCAGAAGTGTTGGGTCCCTTGAAACTGGAGTTATAAGTAGTTGTGAGTTACCTGACGTGGATGCTGGGAACCCAACTTTAGTCCTCTGTAAAAAAAAAGCAGAAACAAAAACACAAACAAAAAACAGTACTCTTAATTGCTGAACCATCTCTCCAGTCCCTTCTTTTGGTTTTAATAAGTAGCGTAATTATATGCAACCAAAGAATTGTTTTTATTTATCGTATTTATTTATTTTGAATCTCAAGGACAAATTTATTCAAGTTTAAAAGAAAAACCCCATATTAGGCAAGATGAAGGTCTCAGCAACTGCCAGGAGAGGGGAGAGGAAGGAGAGAGAGAGAAAGCCAGGGAGGGCATTTGTAGGAAGCAACATGCTGGACAAGTGGTAACATGTGGTTGGGTAGCTTCAGATAAAAGGAACCAGAAATTCCTGAGTGTCCAGGGGGGAAATGCTCAGGATTTGGCCAGTATTCAAAATAAAAGAAATTGAAGTAGAGAGAAAAGTTATGTTTTTCTTAGTAACCCAGAAATCCAGGAGGGTCCACAGTGCTATGTGATGGAGGCTCTACAAGTGACTGCCCTTTGCTTTTATTATGATTATTTTTTATCTAAAATTTTTATTTGTGTGTGTTTGTGTGTGTCTGTGTGTCTGTGATGGTGTGCTTGGCAGCTTCTGGGACTTTGCTTTTCCTTTCATTTTGTGGGTGCTAGGCATGGAAGTCAGGTCATTAGGTATCATAGCAAGTGCCTTTACCTGCTGAACCATCTTGCTGACCCCCAAAGAATTGTTTTCAGTTAAACATTTTCATTTATTTATACACCCTTTTATATACTTGCACACCTGGGGTTGTATAAGACTTCTTGGGTAAATGGAAAACTTTTACAAAGGTCTGAATTAGAGGAGTTCTTCTGAGTGTAGCCTTGCAGGTATCAGTAAGCTGTGAGAGTGCCTGACCTTCACCTTGACCCGGTGAAATGGCAGCATGTCCCAGGCATGAGTGCAAAGTGATTGACCATGCTCCAGGGAGCTCGCTTACTGTTCCTTTGGACATGTTGGAAGAGCAGCTTTAGATGTAATGTTACATCAACACTAGCTGAAGAATGTGGAGGAAGTCACAGCTGGTGACACTGACATGGAGATGTCCACAGTTCTCCCCACATCTCACTGCTGAGGTACATCAACATCCCCATCCTTACTACCTTTCTATGAAACAGCATATTTTTACCAACACTGACGTTCAGCAACTAGATTTGAACTCACCTCCGGCATTTTAGAAAGTAGGTGTGTTATAAGTCTTCCTGGAACCCCTGGACTTCATCCTCACCATGCCCTCAAATTTGTCTTGGTTTAACCACACCCACATTTCCTAGGAAGCTCTCGGCTGAAACATTGTGGAAGTTCATCTCAGGACTGCAGCAGTTTGTGAGAAAGAACTTCCAGTGAGCTTGTATCTTGTTTGGTAATCCAGGAAACTCTGGGCTCATGGAGGAAGGCAGGTTGCAGTGGATCAAGAGACTGGGTTTCCTATGGTTCAGACTCTCTTCATCCTGGGTCATTCTTAGTGACCCAGGCTAACATATGGGACACAGTGTGATCTTGTGGACCGAGGCAGACTCTATCTTGGGTTCATCCTTGGAAAGGGGCAGGCCTGGGGAAATGGCCATGGTGAATAAGTACCAAACTGAGTTCTCAGGAGCAATGGTGCAGGAGAGCCATTAGCAGCCATGAGACTACGGGGCTAAGAAGGATGCAGGTCTTGTGGAAGATGTCCTGACAGGCAGGTTTCCAGAGAGACAATAAATCCAGCTCATGTGATTCCTGAAGGTCAATGAGCGTGTGGGTGCTGTAAGTACACTTCCCCCACACTGTTTCTTACACTTGCTTATTTATAACTCTCCATCATCTCTACAGCAACATCACATGGCTTTGTAATATGGATGTTACTAAAATCATCCTTGAGCTTTTAAGCATTAATATACAATGTAAGAATCAAACCACAGCTGAAAAACAACTATTAATAGCTATGTCAATTGAACCAGAACTCAATTTTTCTAAGTTAAAAAAATTATTTTATTTTAGTTGTGTGTGTGTGTGTGTGTGTGTGTGTGTGTGCGCGCGCGAGTGCATGCTTATGCATGTGTGTCCGTGCAAGCACCCTTGGAGGCCAGAAGAGGGCATTGGAATCTCTGGGTCTGGAGTTAAAGGTGGTTGTGAGCTGCTTGACTTGAGTCTCCTGAAAGTGATCGTCATTGCTGAACCATTTCTTTAGGTCTAAGATTTAAATTTCGGTATAATTTCATACTCATAGAAATTACAAGAGTGCCAAGGTGAACTCTAGTCTAGTCTTTACTCTGTCATTTTGTGCATTTTGTCTCATGTGTTCTGTGATGTTTAGGGTTTTTTTTTTTTTTTTTTTTTTGGTTTTTTTCCAGACACAGTTTTTTCTCTGTAGCCTTTGAAGATGTCCTGGAACTTGCTCATAGACCAGGCTGGGCTTGAACTCACAGAGATCCGCTTGTTTCTGCCTCCTGAGTGCTTCAATTAAAGATGTGTGCCATTGAGCTGGGCATTGGTGGCACACGCCTTTAATCCCAGCACTGGGGAGGCACAGGCAGGTGGATCTCTGTGAGTTCAAGGCCAACATGGTCTACAGAGCTAGTTCCAGGACAGGCTCCAAAGCTACAGAGAAACCCTGTCTCGAAAAACAAAGAAACAAAAAACAAACAAAGAAACAAACAAAAACAAAACAAAAGGTGTGCTATCACTGCCTGGTTAGTACTCAGGTATCCTTAGAGACAATGGTAACTAAGCCATGAGGAAATTCATAGCTAGTATATCAGGGTTTAATTCTGAGGTTTAAATCAGGGTTCAGTGTTTGGATTCTTTTTTTTCCCCCTTGAGACAGGGTTTCCCTGTGTAGCTCTGGCTGTCTTTGGACTCACAGACATTCGCCTGCCTCTGCCTCCCAAATGCTGGGATTAAAGTTGTGCACCACCATGCCTGGACCTGGATGCTTTTATTTGTGGGAAGCCACAGCCCCAAGATGGCACCTGGCTGGATGCCAGGTAATCCGAGTTTAGCTGTAAACAAGCCTTATTTGGAAGTACTTGATGGATCTGGTGTGCCTTCTCCTTCTATGGCCTATCTGGGATCTCCAGGTGGCATGAGGTGATTGGGCAGTGAATGCACATTTAAGGGCTTGCTGGGGCTGGGGGAGGCAGAAGCTGATGTACAAGGTTCCCGAATAAACTGCTTGAAGAAGAGTTGTGGTAGTGTTTCCTTGTTGGCTGAGATAGACGCGACATTTATTCACTTATTTGTTTGCAGTATTGGGGACTGAACCCAAGGCTTTGTACATGAGCAAGTGTTCTGTCACTGAGCTACACTCCCAGCTTAATTCAGAAGATATAACTAGACGGTAGCTATAAGGAATGGTTAGTGTTTCATAAATGCCAGTTCTTAGTGATGATCAGGATAAAGGAGAGGTTACCTGTTGAAGTTGAGGTTAGAACCAGAATCCTGGGCCAGCTTGGCAGGACAAGTGAAGCTGCAGCTCCAATCTGCTGTAGCTTTTGGGGAGCATAGAGGCATGGAGTCCCAGCAGAGCTCATGCTTCCTTGGGGACCATAAGGTGACTGGTGGTGTGGGAAGTTCTGCATGACAAACCTAGCTAGGCTCCTAGGGCATAGAGGTCTTGAGTAATGAGTAAAGGTGATGGCTATGGGATGCCTCTCCTTTGGCTCCTGAGAGGATGGAAGAATGGAAGATTTGAGAGGCTAGAAGCTCTCTTATGTGGTAAGACTAAGTATCTCTCTTCTCTACAGATCCCAAGCAGACTTTACTAAAATGTAATTAAGTTCCAAGTCCCTGGAAATCAATCATGCTCCTAGGAACTAATACCGTGGCTTAGTGATTAGAAGTGAGGGGAGCCAGGGGCAATTACTCTCTGATGAGAGAAACTTTAGTTCTGAGGTCCAAGTGCTTGCAGGGTTGGTGTCTGGGGTGAGGTGATGAAGCAGTCCCTAGGGACTAAGAGTAATTGCACATCTGTTTCTTTGGTCTGAAGGTCTCTATGGGCTATGAAGTCCACATCCCGGTCCATATTTGAACCTCAGGAGCTTTCCACCATATTGAAGGAAAAGGATGAGGGAGTGATGACTGGATCCAGAGCTCAGTCAGCCCATAGTCATTGTTTGGACAACTGTCTTCCTGACAACACCGAACAGACAACAAATAGCACAGTAAGATAGCTTGCCAGCTGGATGTGGGGATCCATGCCTGGATTCCCAGAACCCAGAACACTGAGGCATGGGAATGGCTGCAAGTTTGAGTCAAGCCTAGACTATATTGTGAGGTCCTGTCTCAGAACACCATAAAGCAAAATGCTTGCCAGTCAGCCACCTTTGCTTAGGTGCTTAGGTACATGGTCTTGCCTGGACATACTCCTTATTTGAAGTTCTTTAAGCAACTTCCCCCTGGAAGAGGATAACACTGGACAGGGATAAAGGGTCCTGGGGTTCAGCTATAAACAAGCAGCAGAATGCTAGCAATTGGTAAGTTTAGGGGAATGATAACTAACACCCCATTCACTAGTCTTTCTACCATTCTGTAGTTTTTGTCTCTAACCAGTCATATGACTTTGTATTAGCTGACCTGAGTGAGAGTTACTTGCAGAGTGAGAATTGCACAAAGAAGTATGTAAGACTCTTGCCACCACTGCCTTCTAGTTCATAACAGTGTCAGAGGATGGGTTGGTGGTTGGGAGACAGGGTGAGGGAAAAGAGAAAAGGGAGAGACTGTGGACAGGGAAAGGACAGTGTGCAGGGAGGAGGGATGATGGATGGAGAGCTGAGGGCTGTGCACAGACTCTTAGCACTCAGTCTGCTGACCACGTAGGACCAGCTCAGCAGCTGAGGACGTTGGAAGGCTGAGAGGACAGTGTGGGATGATAATGACTATTGTTATTTGCATACTGATCAGTACAGCACCAGGATTCTCCCAAACTAGACAGACAGGCTCAGTGTCATTCAGACAGACTTAGTTGTGTCAGCTGCCACCTGCCTCCAGCTAGTCCTGTGGGGATAAGGGTACAAGAAGGGAGAGAGGAGAGGCCCTTCCAGAAGCAGTTGCCTCTGTCCTTTTCCCCTGGGGTCTAGTACAGCTCCAAGTTTGCTCAAAGCCCACTGAGTGTATATATTTAAATGGCCAGTGGCAAGGTAGCCTATGGCAGAGGAAGAAACAGGGCCATAGGTGGCTGCTGAGTAGTGTCAGAGGAGCATCTGCCTCAAGGCCCTGTGGGTTTCAAAATGGGAATAGAGAGGAAAGTCCCAAAGGAGACACTTCAAAGGAAAGGAACATTACTCCAGCCTCTTACCTGGTGGGCACCTTAAAGCCCAGCCTTTCGGGGTCCCCCTACATCTACCCCACCTGCCCCTTGTCTCTCCCCATTGGCCCATTCATTCAGGCAGTGTGCAGGAGTCACAAAGCAAGAACTTCCACCTCTGGCAGTTCTCTTCCTGAAGTTTCCAACCAAACATTGTGCTGGACTTCCCTCCCTTTACAGGTAAGTGATGACCAACCCAGGGGAGTGGCCAGAGGCAAACACCTACTGTATTACTTTTATTTCCCATAGCTTTGATAACATACCAGGACAAAAGAAGTTTAACAGAGCAGGTTTTATTTTAGTTCACAATTCTGGGTTAGTCCATTGTAGCAGGGATTAAGGTGGCAGTAACTTGGTCAAATCCACAGACAAGAATAGAGAGAGGGAATAAATGCTTGCATCCTTGTGCTCAGTTAGCTTACTCTACTCTTACACAGTTCAAGATTTCCTGTCTAGGGGATTGTACCACCCACAGTGGGCAGATCTTCACAGGTCAACCAACACAATCAAGACAATCCTTGTAGACATACCTACAATCTAATCAATATTTCATTGAGATTCTTTCTCTAGCTGATTCTAGATAGTGTCAAGTTGATGAAAACTAATCATTACACAGAGGGACTTTGGTTTGAACCCCAGATCATCCACTTACTTAGGTGATTTGAGGTCTTTTTTTTTTTTTTTTTTTTAATTGGAGACTCATCTCACAGCCTGTATAATGGAGATAACATAATACTTCCCTCATAAAGCTGGCCGGCATTAGGATTCAAGGGCATTGATTACCACAGTGCCTGGTTTGCAATAAAACTAGTTGGTGTGGTCCAGTCAGACTTGGAAGCCAGTTCTGCTTGTAGGGTTACTATTAATATTCAATTCCATTTTGACATGAGCTGCTTTGAGTTTCTCAGAGGCAGGGGGATGGACAGCTGAGACACACTCTGAACTGTTGGGCCCGTGTGTAGTTCTTTCAGCGCCTTCAAATTGAACCCTTTACTCTGGTAGTTAGGTTCTTCTTTACCCTACTTTCCCACCTCCCGCACCCCATCTGAGTAGGCCAAGGGTCTCGAATCTCTCTTTATGCATGGCTCTTCCTCTCAGGAACAGAGTCTCTGGAATCTGAGCTTCCTTCTCAGTTCACCTGGGCCTCTCTCTTGACTTCTGCTGAGTGGGGCAGCTGTTTGCTTTCTCTGGCCAAGCTGCTAATGGCCCAATTTCTGTGACTCATAATTGCCTTACTCCACTACACAGGGTCATACAGGCTGGATGGTGGGCTTTCTTGCTCAGCACATGGTACCTGATATCTGCCCTGTCTAGAGAACCCTAATACTTGTCTAAAGCCACTGTCACCTTTCCCCATGAAACCTGCCATTAACCCTCTTCCTGGAGATCAGACACCCAGCTTGCTAAGAGCTGGCTGTGACAAACACATTCTAGAATGAGTTTGCAATCACCGAATACCTCTCTTGTGACCATGGATGATCATTCACCCCAGAATACCCTACTAACATTGACAATGGCTCCTCACCCTAATATACAGATGTGAAATTGAGACTGCATAATAGTAAATGATTTGTCCCAAGCTAGAGATGACTGAGCTGGGATTTGAATTTGGGAGTCAGATTGTGAAACTTGTGTTCTTAGCTGTCTCTCCCTGGTGAGTGTGTGGAAAGTAGACAAATTTAACATTTTCCTTCTTCCTCCTTTCTTCTCCTGGAGAGTATTTTATCTACCAATACCATACAGGCAGCTCATGCATTGCAGGGCAGGGCACTCAAACCTTGGTTGTTTTGTAATAAACAGAAGTTTATAGATCCCCTAGCTCTCCAGATATACCCTGAAGACAATTAAATACAGAAAACAGAAATGTTGAGGGAAAAATAATCCTGCATTATGAAACCAAATAGAAATCGCTTTGAAGTATCTGTTGTTTTTGGATTATCCATGAGTGTGGATAATCAGAAGAGTTGGCTGTGTTATTATGCACACAACTTAATCTGCCGCCTCTAACAACTTCTGGAGTACAATTTTGGACAACAAATTAGTTTCAGACGAGGGACTCTTGCTCCTCCTTGGAAAACATTCTTCATTTCAAATTATCCTCGTTGCCAGCCATCAGCACTGACAAGAAAGCAGAGAATTAAACTGTTGATACAATCCTAGCCCCCAGGCTGCCTCCTGCTTGCTCATCACAGATTCTCTTTGTGTCTTCCCCTTCAGGGGACGTCCTGAGCAGGGAGGAGGAGCTGGGCAGCATTATGGCAGCTTCAAAGCTTCGCTCTCTTTTCATCCTCCTGGAAGCTGGTGCTCTTTGAGGAGCCTTTGGATGATTCTGGAAAAAGGGCCAGCTCAGAGGAGCCTCAGAGCAACTGGGAAAGAGCCAGAAGCTTCTGCCAGGAAAGAGCTTCCTGTCAGGAGAACACCCAAGGTGGGATGGGCTGCTTGCTCTCCTTGCCCCCTGTTACCTGGTAGCCACTGAGGAGTAAAGGTGTTGTCCAAGGAATCGGAAGGCAGAAGTGCAACAGGCTGTGTCACAGAGCCGCAGGGAGTTTGTCACTCTGCAGAGCGAGTCTTCCACTTCAGGGAACTTTGCTCCTGTTGGTCTCCCTCACTGGCAGATGAGGAGACTCAAGCTATGGCAGCTGCCACTTTCCCAAGGTCCCACAGTACCCCTGTGAAATTTGAACTCTGACCCATATTCTGTTCTGGTCTATGACTTGGTTGACACCTGCTCTCCTATCTCTCTCTGGGGCCAGCCTCCGTCAGAATTGCCATCCCCCATTTCTTTCTTTCTTTCTTTTTTTTTTTTTTTCAGAATTTTTTTTGCTTTTTATTTAGTCGTGCGTTTTTCCTTTTTGTATAACTTACCTAATTAAAATATTCATCTTGTAGTTACCACAAAAAAGTAATATAGAAAATTGCATTTACATTTTGGGACCAAAATACAAATGAAGAACAGGATGATGCTCACTCCTGCCCCTCCTGCCTCCAAAAAAGAGAAAGAAAGCCCCTGGGAACCCCTTGTAACACCAAGGATCGCAAAGGACTAATCTGTCATTTGTGATTTGTATGTAATGTAGCACAGAAAAAATTGCACAAGCTTTCAAAAATGCAACCAGAAATGGAACATCGCCATGTGTCTGCTTTGTGGCCACTGTGCACGTTGGTGAGGGCTTGTAGAGATGGTTGGCTTCCTGGGCCCCTCCCTGTCCTCACCAATCACATCCCTGACATAGACACTCTGAAGTGCCAACCCCTTTTTCTTGACTGGGCTCCTTCTTACATGAAGTTCCCCAGGGCAAGTGGCAGATGGAGCTCAACTTCCTGGAGGGGAAGATAATCAAATCAGAAACTTTACACAGTGGTATCAAAAGAAGATGGGATTGGCTGTGTGGCTTTCAAGTGTGGGCCATGGTTGTTTTGAAAGAGTATAGTAAAAATTACATTTGGTGGGGAGAGCAAATCAGAAAATATGAAGAAGAAAGTAATAGTGTCACAGGACAGATGAAGACTTTCCTACTAGCATATCCACCCAGCTAACACGCAACCATTTTGCCCATGTGAGCTTGTTTCTGTTTTTCACAGAGCAAACACAAATACAGTGCTTGTTGTTCGACTGAGACTGTTGTCCTAAGGGCTTTTGCTTCACAAAACTTCAGTCTCTGCAACAAACCTCTGAGGTAGGCACTGTAATCTTTCCCAATTTACAGATGGGGAAAGTGAACAGCTTGGCTAAGGTCTTGGAGTAAATAAGAGGCAGATGGGATTTGAACTTGAATTGGCTCTGAAGTGTATACTGTTAAACAAGATTTCATAGACGCCTTGTTGCTCCAGTTTTGTACCACCCAGTACACAAATTCTTTGCTTTCTTCAGTGGTATGCTTGCTTGGATGCCATCCTTGGTCAGGATCATTGCTTGGTTGTGCCATGACTTCCTCTCTGGTAACAGCTATTACCTTGATAATAGAGCTATGCCCTTGGCTTTTGCTTCTCTATGTGATGTGCTGATCTATCTATCTATCTATCTATCTATCTATGTATCTATCTATCTATCTATCTATCTATCTATCTATCTATCATCTATCGTGTGTGTGTGTGTGTGTGTGTGTGTGTGTGTGTGTGTGTGTGTGTGTACATATAGCGAGTTGTCAGAGGACAACTCACAGGAATTTGTTATCTCTTTCATAATGTGGTTCCAGGGCTTGGACTCAGGTTGCCAGGTTGCCAGGACTCAGGTTGCTTGGTGGTGAGTGCCTTCACCTACTGAGCTGTCTCATCAGTCCCCTGCCTATCTTTGCCTCTTCTTTTACCTCCCCTCTGGAGGAGCACTGGCTCATTTGGTAAATGCACTCTGCTGTCCACTTGGTGCTGGAGACTGTTTTGATGGGGTATGGAAGACTTACAAGGGCACTAAGGAGGTCTCCTTTTAGTGTACTGTTTACTCATCTCTGTGTTTATCCATAAATCAAGGAAAACTGAAGACCCAGGACAGCTGGAACAGTGAGACCATTGCATCATGGCAGACTGAAAAGGTTGAGGGGAGAGCTTTGGGCTTCAAGGAGGGGCTGAGCACTGACTCAGCTTAGCTGTTTATAAACTGGGAATAGTAAGTGTATCCACCTCAGAGGTTTGTTCTGGAAACTAAGGCTATGGTGTAAGTGGTAATATGGTTCCCTTTCTCCTCTCTGCTCTAGCCAGCTGCTCCTTCTCTGGTCTCCGCCATGCAGACATGCTCCCACCTGTCTGCATGGGCTGCTGTGTTTGCCCGAGTTTCCTTCAGCCACCTGCATGGCTTACTCCTGAGCTCTGCTCAAATGCCTCCTTGTCTTCTCTACCCGCCACTTCCAGCTTAATAATGTGCCACCTGGCACTCCTGCTGCCTTCTGCCTTTATTTTCCTTTCAATTATTGCTACATAGCATAGTATGTACTTTACCTACTCATCTTGCTCTTTATTCCTTCCACACACTGTTTCCAACAGAGTGTTCTGCCATTTCCCAGCTTCCCGACCTTGTTTTGTGTATGGCAGCATTGCTGATGCCTGACTACAATAGGCGCGTTTCAAAATCTTATGGGGGGAACTTGTAGGAGAGTGGTCTTTCTCCCTGTTCACGGTTGGCTTTTAGATGCAAACTAAAAGCTCTCTTTCCCATCAGTGCAGGGTCACTCTCTGAGTATGTGGAGCATATGTGGAAAGGGACAGCAAGATCTAAAGATACCATCAGAGTCTCTAGGTCCCATCTTCTCTGCTCTGGGTTCCTGGGCCCTTTTGGACCTCTTTGGCTTAGCTTGTTTGAGTTTGGATTGACCACTTGCAACAGAATGAGTACTGGACAAGAAAACCTGATTCTTGGGAACTGTGATGAGTCAGCCAAGGGACAGAGTTGCGATCCATGGCAAGGGCTGATTTTGCCATGTGCTTTCACCCCAGAAAGGCATAGCAGGGCCTCCTGCTAGGAGAGGACATTTCTGAGAGCAGGGGCCAATTTCCACACCTTACCCATCCCGGTGTTGCAGACCTCCTGAATTAGACCTCTACCCGAGAGTCAGGGCTCACAAGGAGAGGTAGGTCTGGCAGTCCACCGGGTTCTAGCCTCTTGGGCCTTTCCAGATCCCTGGGCTCTTGAAAGATCTCTGACCCTGTATCTGAAACCACAGGGCCTGCCGTTCACCAGCTGCACCATTTTGGGCAGCTCACTGTGTCCTCATCTGCAAAGGACTGGAATAAATCACTCCTGGAGTGCTCAACAGAAGCAGCAGGATTTTGTGGTTTAGTGTAGTCTCCAGGGCCAGTCACCGGAATTCAGTTCCACAACTTGCTGTTGTGAGTAACCTCAGCCTCAGTTTCCCCATACTGGTAATCAATAGTACCTTCCTCAGGGAATGGTTTGGGGATTAAATGAGAAGGACACAGAGGTCTTGGGAGTAAGCTAGGTACTTCCGAAGTTCTCAGAAATATTAGCTATTATTATTTCTGTGATTGCAAAGACTTATTCAGGACCATCTCTCAGTGGTTTCTGCTCCATCTCTCAGGCAGACCCCAAAGGTGCTGGGCTCGCTCCTGAGAATATAGCACAGACACTATATTCTCCTCTTTGCAGTGCCTGGAGGTAGCAGGTAACTCCGCCAAGAGCTGTGCCTGGGTGTCCTTGCCATGCTGCTGAAGGCTGGGGCTGGCATCTTTGCCTTCACTTGGACAGTTTTCCACGGCCCCTTTAGTATTTTTTTGCTTGGGCTAGCACATTTACACCAACCATACATCTTATCACTGTCATAAATCTTTATTCCTATGGACATGCCTAAACTTATGGGTTGAAATAACATAATTTGCATGCTCTTAAGTATGCAGATTGGTTTAATCTGTTCTGTAAATTCACCACCAGGTCTGTGCAGCCAGCCTCTCCCTCCAGGCCCTCAGCCTGATTTGAATATCACACTTTATTTTGTGGGGGCTGGTGTAAGAGGCTTGACTCAGAAGCCTAGGTAGGAGCAGTGTATCCTGCCTGTGGTCACAGCCCTCCCTGCACACTGCTTTCCTTGGAGAGTCCTGTGTTATTCCCATAGACATGAATTCAGGGTGGAAGAGCCCCTCTGGGCTTCAGCTGAGGTTTTTGTAGTAAGCTGTGTTCCAAGATGGGCTTTCAGTGGAAGTAAGGCCAGAGGATGTCTGCAAGTCCTAGCATTACAGAAGGAAGAGAAGACAATGCAAGATAAGGACACATGGCCACATGGCTCAGGCCCATCATGGACTTGGGAACACACACACTATGTGCATGCATGGTATATGTACACTGTGTGTGTATGTGTGTAACACATGACTGTGTACACACTGAGGCCACAAGAAGGCATCCAATGTCCTCCTTTTTAAATGATGTGTTTTATTATTTTATGTGTGAGTGTTTTGTCTTCATGTATGTCTGTACACCATGTACGTGCCTGGTGCTAATGGAGGTCAGAAGAGGGTGCTGGATCCTCTGGGACTAGAGTTGCAGACAGTTGCGAGCCACCTTGTGGTGCTGGGAGTGGAATCCGGTTCTCTGCAGGAGAACAAGTGCTCTTTACCACTGAACCACTCTTCAGCTCCAGGGGTTCTCCTATGAGGCAAGGCCCGCTCTCTCAACCTGGGGCTCACAGTCAGGGTTGCCGCAGGTCAGACCTGGAGTTTCAGGTGTGCACCGGCACTGTTACATGATTGCTGGAACCCTAATTCTTGTCCTCATACTGTGCAGCAAGCACTTTTTAAAAATTCATTTTACATGCCAACCACTTCCCCCCTCTCCTTCTCCAGCCCCCCTCACACCCCAGAGAGGGTAAGGCCTCCCATGGAGAGTCAACAAAGCCTGGCATATCAAAATGATGAAAGACCAATCCCCCATCCTCTCCCCCATTCAAGGTTGAGTATGGTATCCTACCATAGGAAATGGGCTCCAAAAAGCCAGTTCATGCACCGGGGAATAAATCCTGGTCCCACTGTCATGGGTGCCACAAACAGACCAAGCAACACAACTGTCACCCACATCCAGAGGGCCTAGTTCAGTTCCATAAGGCTTCTCAGCTGTCTGTCCATAGCCCATGAGCTCCCAGTAGCTCGGGTCAGCTGTCTCCGTGGGTTTCCCATCATGATTTTGAACCCCCTTGCTCACATAATCCCCCCTCTCTCTTTGACTGGACTCCTAGAGCTCCGCCCAGAGCTTGGCTGTGGCTCTTTGCATCTGCTGCCATCAGTTACTGGATAAAGGTTCTATGATGACAATTAGGGTACTCCCCAGTCTGATTACAGGGGAAGGCCAGTTCAGACACCCTCTCCACTATTGCTAGGAGTCTTAGCTGGGATCATTCTTGTGGACTTGTGGATTCCTGGGAATTTCCCTAGCACCAGTTTCCCCCCTAACCCCATAATGGCTCCCTCTGTCAAGATATCTCTTTGATTGCTCTCCCTCTCCATCTTTCTCCCAACTGGACCATTCTGTTCCCTCATGTTCTCATCCCCCATCTCCTCCGGCCCTGTCCCCAGTTTACCCAGGGTGATCCACACCATCCATGCATGCCCCTCTTAGGGTCCTCCTGTAGCAAGCACTCTTAACCACTGAGACATTCCTCCTGCATCCATGGGAGATAGTTTTGAATATGACTCACAGTTCAGGGACCTGGGTAGCTTTTTCTTTGCTGCCAGGGCATACACATCAGGCAGACTAGTGGCCCTGGAAGCATCTGTCAGCCATTGGCCACAGAAATGGAGTTGGATACATTTGACTGGAATTTAGGGTACAGTTTTGTTTACTTTTTGAAAAAGAGACTGTAGTACTTGTCAGGGCCCTCTGTGTACCCCCGGTCCCTGTGGCCTAAAGAGACCATTCCTAGAAGATGAGATGGAAGTCTCTGGAAGAAGGAACAGGCTCTTTGTCATGATGCTCTTGCTAATTTCAGATCTTGCAGATTCTGGATCTGTGATTCATACTGGTATTGCAATCACCAGAGACATCTAATAACCCTGCATTTCTCAGTCTTCCTGGTTCTGACTCAGCTGGCCTGGGACAGGGCTCGTAGGTTAGAAGTTCTAAATGATTTTCAAATGGAAACCTTGAAATTGTTGGGTCCCAATGCTCTTCCAGAGGTTGGAGCTATTATTCTGGACTCTTGCCTTGACCAATCTTCCGTGCTTCACTCTTTAAAGGGACTCATAAGAGCAGGGGAGGGGCTGGGAAGATAACTCGGTGAAGTGTTTGCTACTCAAGCACAAGGACATGAGTTTGAGTCTCAGAACCATGTGTAAGAGCTGTGAATGGGCATTCTTGAAATCTCAGCACTGAGGAGATGGAGACAGATGCTGCCAGGCCAAACTAGCTTGCTTGCTGTGTTCCAGGTCAGTGAGTGCTCTTGACTCAGAAATTCAGGTGGACAGATTCCAAGAAATGACACAAGGCTATCCTCTGCTCCCCACATGCATGGCACATGTGTGCAGTTTACCTGCTCTCTTTCTCTCTCTCTCTGCTCTATCTCATTAAAGTATAGTCTAAAGTCTTAGGCAATTATCAGGCAGCCATTTTTGAAAAAAAAATTACAAATTAAAGGAAAAGTTCTAAGCAAAAGTTGGCATGCCATTATGTTAAGCAATGATAAACTAGAAGTAGTCAAATGGAATACAATACAACCAAAATAAATAGTTTTGTACACAGTGTAGTGACTCAAAATAATGTTATTTATTTATTTAGAGATAGAATTTTTCTGTGTAGCCCTGACTGTCCTTGAACTCAAAGATCCTCCTGCTTATGCCTCCCAAGTGCTGGCATTAAAGGTGTGTGCCATCACCATCTGGCTAAAAATTATCACTTAATATTGTTCCTTATTTTACATATCGATCCCAGTTCCCTCTCCATCCTATTCTCCCATGTTCCCCACTGACCTCCCTCATTCCAGCCCCTATCTACTCTCCTGGGAGGGTGAGGCCTTCCAGGAGGGATCATCAAAATCTGTCAAGTCTTTTGGGGTAGGACCTAGGCCCTCCCTTGGTTTCTCTAGGCTAAGGGAGTATCCCTCCATGGGGTATGGGCTCCAGAAGTCCATTTGCACTAGGGATACATTCTGTTTCCACTGCCAGAGGCCTCGCAGATTGTCCAGGCCATCTAGCTGAGACCCACATTCAGGGGTTCTGGGTTAGTCCAATGCTGGTTTCCCAGCTATCAGTCTGTGGTCCATGAGCTCCTCCTTGTTCAGTTCAGGTGTTTCTGTGGGTTTCTCCAGCCTGTTCTTGACCCCTTTGCTCATCACTCTTCCCTCTCTGCAACGGATTCCAGGGGTTTGGCTCAGTGTTTAGCTGCGGATGTCTGCCTCTGCTTCTGTTAGCTACTAGATGAAGGCTCTAGGATGGCATATAAGGTAGTCATCAATCTCAGTATTGGGGAAGGGCATTTAAGGTAGCCTCTCCACTATTGCTTAGATTCTTAGTTGGGGTCATCCTTGTAGATCTCTGAACATTTCCCTAGTGCCAGATTTCTCTTTAAATCTATGATGGCTCCCTCTATTATGGTATCTCTTTCTTGTTCTTCTATATTCTTCCCCTGACTCAATCTTCCTGCTCCCTTATGTTCTCTTCTCCCCTTCTCTTTTTCCTAACTCCCTCTCCCCACACCCTGCTCCCAATTTTCTCAGAAGATCTAGTCTCTTTCCCCTTCTGTAAGGGACCATGTATGTCCCTCTTAGGGTCATCCTTGTGGTACATTCACACAATGGAGTACTACTCATCAGGGAAAAAAAAAAAAAAAAAAGGAATCTTGAAATTCACAGGCAAATGGATGGAACTGGAAGAAACCATCCTGAGTGAGGTAACCCAGTCACAAAAGACAAACATAGTATGTACTCACTCATATATGGATTTTAGACATAGAGTAAAGGATCACCAGCCTACAATCCACACCAGCAGAGAAGCTAGGAAACAAAAAACATTATTTCTTAAGGTTAAAGATATTGATTTAATTTTTTTCAAGTTAAAAAAACCCAGCATGTTAAATTGTATCTGCATTATGATTATAACTGTAAAATTATGTGCGCCTGTAAATAAAGGGCTGCAGTAGAACAAAGACAAATGAAAGTGGCTGATGTGTTAGACAATAGGCTAGGGAGCTTCTCATTTCAAATTACTTTTTAAAATGTTGTTTAGGTGTTTATGCAGTAAGTAGCAGAAATAGAGTATTGCTCTAAGCAAACAGGCAGGTCTTGGCCTTCCCAGGAGAGGATTTTATGCTCCCTTCCAACATTTCTATGTCCCAAAGACATAGGGAAGTTCTCATTTGCTTAAGTACCTGGCATATGCCAGCACTACATTAGCTACTGAGCTGGGGCTGGTGCAGGTGTAGCATGAATTCCAATTGGTCATAATAATAAAAACTTGGAGTCAGCTATCAGGGGTGAAAGCTTAAGGATCACAGAAGCAAAACATCCAGCCACTAGAGAGTTCTCTACCAATGCTCTGAACAAAGGGGCAATCTTGTCCTCAGACTGCCTCCTCAAACTGTATCCTCAGACTGACTCCCTAGATTGCGGCTTCAGACTGTGTAGACTGCATCTGTCTCTATGAATCCTCAGACTGCATGCTCAGATTAGACTGACTGCTTAGACTGCTCTGAGCTCCTGTCTCCTCTTTCCTTATATTCCTCTCTTCACCTAGCCATATCCCCTCCTGTCTTCACCTCCTTCGTGCTGGAATTAAAGGCGTGGCCACTCCAAGTGCTGAGATCACCTTCGTGTTAGTTCTGTTTCTCTTTTAGACTGAATCAATTTCATGTATCTCAGGGTGGCCTTGAACTAACAGAGATCTGTCTGCCTCTGTTTCCCAAGCGCTGGCATTAAAGGTGTGTGTCAGTACTGCCTGGCTCTATGGCTAACTAGTGTGGCTAGCTTTGCACTCCGATCTTCAGGCAAGCTTTATTTGTTAGATCATAAACAAAGTATCACCACAAGCATACAGCATGTAAATCACTCACAGCCCAGGAGAAGTTCACTGTCAAGAGGCAGAGATTGACATACACACAAACAACAGCAGGGAGTATAGGACAAAGGCATGAGTGTTGTAATAAGGCACGGGCAAACTTCTTGGCAAGCTCACATAAATCTACTCCAGTGGAATGTGGGAAGGTGAGAAGAGGAATTGACATTGATCTTGGTCTTGAAGGAAGGTAAGAGTTTTCCAGGTGGTGGGGCAATCAATATTTCAGAGTTTGTGAAGACAAGGAACCATATGAGGTATGGGGTATTTAGTTAAGTGGTTCTATTTGGGTAGACTATATTAACTTATTAATATATATTCAGCAAGAAATTACTGTGTAGCAGACACTGAGCTAGATAAAAATTATGAACCTTCTCTCTGCCATGTGCACAGAGCATAATAATAGCAAATCTGTATTGAACACCAACTGCATACATTAGCTCATTTATTCCTCCAACAACCACACAAGAAAACATCATTCTTATTCTTGTCTATAAATGAAACAAACTTTGGTTCAAAGATGTGTCTCCAGTTGAGTATTGAGTATTTGTTCAGCACTGGAGATCCTGGACCCTGTAGTCTGATAAGAAGACCATGCAGAGTGGTATTGTCCACAGGGGCAAGCAGGCTAAGCAGGGCCCCAGAGACAGTCAAGGCAGGTGTTTGGAAAAGGTGACATCAGCTAAGTCCTGGAGTCCGGTAGGCATTAGACATGGAAAGTGGGCAGATGGAGAAAAATAAAGGAGCTTACAATGATGTGGATGATGGAACTGGTGATGTTGGCTGGGGCCATTTTAGGAAAGCCATAGATGCTTTGCTAGGGAACTGAGACTTCATTCTATAACAGTAGTGGGCTCACTAGCATTTCTGACCTGTTTTTAATCAGGAGACTAAGTCACTTGGGCAATGACTCAGTTATGTTAAATGTGAACTCTCAGTGACTGGGGATAATGAAGAGAATGGTATTGATGATTTGAAAATAATGGACAATTGGAAACATTGTCAGCCTGCCATGGAGTGCAGCCTGTCCTGGCTTTCTGCTGTAAGGGGAAGGTCATTTGCTTAGTTAATTCTAGGTCTTTGACTTCAGCACATGTTATATCTGCTTGTTGTGAGTGCACCTGTGGCAAATGCATGTGCAGTTACACACATGTGGACAGGTATGTGGAGGCCAGAGAACAACTTTGGTTATCATTCCTCAGGAGCCATCTACCATAGTTTTTTGGGACAAGATTTCCCATTGCCTTGGAACTTGTCAAGTGGCTAGACTGATGGGCCCTAGAGATCCACCTGTGTCTACCTGTCCAGCACTTGGATTATGAAGGTATATATAGATAAAAGAATAAAAACATTGGTTTTGGGGATTGGATTCAGGTCCTCACATTTGCAGGCAAGCACTTTGAACCTTTACTGCAGCCCCTGTGGCAAGTTCCTGAGTGTCGTCAGGCCAGTCTATATTGCAGCATCAGTGACAGCAGGATGGGAAAAAAAAGTTAATGATACCAAGAAAGGTAGCTGAGGACTCTCTGTCTCCAGGGGCTAGGATTGCGGGGATGGCTGGAGTGAGAGAAACTTGGAGGTTTTAGTAAATCTCTGGCTTCAGATGAATGGTAGAGAGTGATTAATGCTGCAAGCTGCATGGAACAGCCAATTGAAAAGGCTATAAAAGTCAGAACAGCTCAGGAAGCGTTGACCCTGAAGCCCACGCATCTGCAAGAGGGGATCATTTTCTTCACTTTCTATTGCAGCAGTGCAGGGACATTCTGCGAATAGAATCCAGGGGAGCTATCAAGTCTGAATTTGAGTGACTGTAAGGAGAGGGGTTCACTCTTTCCCTGGGAAAGTTGTCATGGGCCCATAGATTTCTTTGAGTTACTGCTAACCTATTTCTCTTTTAGCACCTTCAATAGGCAAGACAGAGTTGTTGTTTAAATTGGCAAAGGGATCTATAAATAACTGCAAAATCCATAACTAGCTCTGTCATCTTCTGTGCCAGACACAGAAGACCAGAGGCTTGAGGTCAAGACCCAGCTCCATTACAAACTTGGGAAAAGCATGTACCTGCTTCCATCCTGTGACAGGAGGGTGTTAGACTGCATGCTCTAACCCCCTGTCCCCTATGATCTGATGTTTGTGGATGTTTTCTTATGGCTAGGGAAATCAAAGACCATGGAAGGGAAAGATGAAAAATGTACAGGCTTGTTCATAATGCAGCAAGATTCAGAGAGCTGGTGGGCACCAAGGGAGGCATGTATGTGGGGGTCTTCTTGAGTGCAAGGACTTAGGAGGTAGGTGTATTGTGTAGAGAGGATTTTATTTATTTTTTTAAATATATATTTATTATTTTTTCTTATTTTACATATTGATTCCAGTTCCCTTCCCCTCCCTCCCATGGCCCTCGCACCTCCCCCCATCCCGTTCCCTACCCACTCTACAGGGAGGGATCATCAAAATCTGTCAAGTCATTTGGAGTAGGGTCTAGGCCCTCCCTCCTGTCATCTCTAGGATAAGGGAGTATCCCTCCATTGGGAATGTGCTCCCAAAGTCCTTTCGTGCACCAGGGATACATCCTGGTTCCACTGTCAGAGGTCCCTTAGACTTCCCAGGCCTTCTAACTAAGACCCAGGGTCTGAGTTGGTATAATGCTGGTTTCCCAGCTATCAGTCTGGGGGTCCATGAGCTCCTCCTTGTTCAAGTCAGCTGTCGGTGTGTGTTTCTGTAACCTGGTCTTGATCTCTTTACTTATCACTCTCCTCACTCTGCAACTGGATTCCAGGAGTTCTGCTCATGTTTAGCTGTGGGTGTCTGCTTCTGTTTCCATCAGCTACTAGATGAGGGCTCTATGATGGCATGTAAGTTAGTTATCAATACCATTATCAGGGAAGGGCATTTAAAGTAGCCTCGCCATTGTTGCTCAGATTGTTAGTTGGGGTCATTCTTGTAGGTCTCTGTACATTTCTCTAGAGTCAATTTTCTCTTCAAACCTATAATGGCTCCCTCTATTATCTCTCTCTCTCTCTTTCTCTTTTTTGCTTTTGTGTATTTGTCCCCTAACTCAATCTTCCTGATCCCACATGTTTTCCTCTCCTCCCATTCTCTTTCTCCTAACTTCCTCTCCACTCACTGCCCCTCCCCACTCCCAATATGCTCAGGAGACCTTGTTCCTTTCTCTTTCTGTGAAGGACCTTGTATCTCTTAGGTTCTTCTTTGTATCCTAGTTTCTCTGGCAGTGTGAATTATAGGTTGGTATTCTTTGCTCTATGTCTAAAATCCATATATGAATGAGTACATACCATGTTCCTCTTTTTGTGTCTGGATTACCTCACTCAGGATGGTTTTTTCAAGTGCCATCCATTTGCCTGCAAATTTCAAGATTCCATTGTTTTTTTCTACTGAGTAGTACCATTGTGTAACTGTGCCATATCTTCTTTTCTTCAGTTGAAGGGCATCTAGGTTGCTTCCAGGTTCTGGCTGTTACAAATAATGCTGCTATGAACATAGTTGAGCACATGTGTTTTCTGCATGGATATGGTATATGCCTAAGGCTAGAACTGTCGGGTCCTGTGGTAGACTGATTTCAATTTTCTTGAGGAACTGCCATACTGGCTGGACATGTTTGCACTCCCTCCAGCAGTGGAGGAGTGTTCCCCTTTCTTCACATCCTCTCCAGCAAAAGCTGTCATTGGTGTTTCTAATTTTAGCCATTCTGACAGGAGAAAGATGGTATCTCAGAGTTGTTTTGATTTGCATTTCCCTGATGGATAAGGATGTTGAGCACTTTCTTAAGTGTTTTTCAGCCATTTTGGATTCCTCTATTGAGAATTCTCTATTCAGCTCTGTACCCAACTTTTAAATAGGGGTTATTTGGTGTTTTGTTGACTAGTTTCTTGAGTTCTTTGTATATTTTGGAGATGAGCCCTCTATCAGATGTGGGGTTAGTGAAGAAATTTTCCAAGTCTGTGGACTGCCCTAAGCTTCTCAGTTTCAGGAGGTCCCATTTATTAATTGTCGATCTCAGTGTCTGTGCTACTGGGGTTATGTTCAGGAAGCGGTCTCATGTACTAATTCCTTCAAGGGTACCTCCCACTTTCTCTTCTAAGAAGTTCAGTGTGGCTGAATTTAAGTTGAGGTCTTTGATCCATTTGGACATATGTTTTGTTCATGGTGATAGACAAGGGTTTATCTGCAATCTTCTACACACCATCATCCAGTGTGCCAGCACCATTTGTTGAAGATGCTGCCCTCCTCTCATTGTATACTTTTAGCTGTTTTGTTAAAAATCAGATGTTTGTAGACATGTGGGTTAATAGCAGGATTTTTTATTAGCTTTCATTAGTCTACTTGTCTATGTTTGTGCCAGTACCAAGATGTTTTCAAGACTATAGCTCCATAGTATAGCTTGAAATCAGGGATGGTGATGCCTCCTGATGTTCCCTTATTGTACAGGGTTGTTTTGGCTATCCTGGGTCTTTTGTTTTTCTATATTAAGTTGAGTATTATCCTTTCAAGGTCAATGAAGAATTGGGCTGGGATTTTGATCGGTATTGCTTTGAATCTGTAGAAAGCTTTGGGCAAGATTGCCATTTTTAGTATGTTAATCCTACCTATCCAAAAGCATGGGAGATCTTTCCATTTTCTGGTATCTTCTTTAATTTGTTTCTCTAATGACACAAGTTCTTGTTATATAGGTCTTTCATTTGTTTGGTTAGCCTTACCCCAAAATATTTTATGTTGTTTGTGGCTATTGTAAAGGGTTATGTTTCTCTGATTTCTTTCTCAGCCCCTTTATTGTCTGTATATATAGTAGGGCTACTAATTTTTTTGAGTTAATCTTGTATCCTGCTAATTTGCTGAAAGTGTTTATTAGCTGTAGGAGGCCCCTGGTAGAGTTTTTCAGGTTGCTTATGTAAATTATCATATCATCTGCAAATAGTGACAGTTTGACTTCTTCCTTTCCCATTTGAATCCCCTTGATCTCCTTTTGTTTCTTTGTTGCTCCAGCTAGAACTTCAAGTACAGTATTGAAGAGATATGGAGAGAGCAGACAGCCTTGTCTTGTTCCTGATTTTGGAGGAATCACCTTAAGCTTCTCTTACTTCAGTTTGATGTTGGCTGTTGGTTTACTGTATATTGCTTTTATTATGTGTAGGTATATTCCTGTTATCCCAGAGCTCTCCAAGACCTTTATCATGAAAAGTTGTAGGATTTTGTCAAAGGCTTTTTCAGCATCTAGTGAGATGATCATATGATTTTTCTTTTTCAGTTTGTTTATGTGGTAGATCACGTTGATAGACTTTCATATGTTGAACCTCCCCTGAATCCCTGGGTTGAAGCCTACGTGGTCATGGTGGATGACCATGATGTTTTTCTCTGATGTTTTCTTGGATTCGATTTGACAGTATTATATTGAATATTTTTGCATCAATATTCATGAGGGATATTGGTCTGTAGTTCTCTTTCTTAGTTGTGTCTTTGTGTGGTTTGGGTACCAAGGTAACTATAGCCTTGTAAAAAGAGTTTGGTAATGAATCTTCTGCTTCTGTTGTGTGGAACAATTTAAGGAGTATTGGTATTAGCTCTTCTTTGAATTTCTGGTAGAATTCTACACTGAAGCCATCTGGCCCTGGGCTTTTTTTGGTTGGGAGGCTTTTGATGACTGCTTCTATTTCATTAGGGGTTTTAGGTCTATTTAAATTGCTTATCTGTTCTTGATTTAATTTTGGTAAGTGATAGCTATCCAGAGATTTGTTCATGTTCTTTGAATTTTCGAATTATGTGGAGTACAGGTTTTCAAAGTAAGACCTGAAAATTGTTTGGATTTCCTCAGTGTCCATTGTTATGTCCCCCTTTTCATTTCTGACTTTTGTGATTTGCTTGTTCTCTCTCTGCTTTTTGGTTAGTTTGGATAAAGGTTTGTCTATCTTGTTGATTTTCTTGAAGAACAAACTCATTGTTTCTACTTTATTGATTTCAGCCCTCAAATAGATTATTTCCTGGCATCTACTCTTCCAGGGGGAGTTTGCTTCTTTTTGTTCTAAGGCTTTCAGTTGTGTTGTTAATTCTCTGTTTTCTTCATATGGACACTTAGTGCAATGAACTTTCCTTGTAGCACTGCTTTCAAAGTGTCCTATAAGTTTGAGTATGTTGTGTCTTTATTCTCATTGAATTCTAGGAAATCTTTAATTTCTTTCTTTACTTCTTCCTTGACCCAGGAATGGTGCAATTGCACATTGTTCAGTTTCCATGAGTTTGTAGGGTTTCTGCACTTTGTGTTGTTGTTGAATTCCAACTTTAAAGCACGGTGGTCTCATAAGATACAGGAGGTTATTCCAATTTTTTTTGTGTGTGTGTATCTGTTGAGGTTGCCTACTCAATTTTAGAGAATGTTCCATGTGGAGCTTTTGTGTTTGGATGGAATATTCTATAGTTGTCCGTTAAACCCAATTAGGACATAATTTCTGTTTCTTGTTTTGTTTCTTTGTTATGTTTCTGCCTGGTGGTCCTGTCTAGTGGTGAGAGTGGGGAGAGTGTAATCTCCCTCTATGAGTGTGTGAGGTTTTATGTGAGCTTTGAGTTTTAGTAATGTTTCTTTTATGAATGTGGGTGTCTTTGTATTTGGGACACAGATGTTAGAATTGAGAATTTGCACTGATGGATTTCTCCTGGGATGAATATGAAATGACCTTCTTCATCTCTTTTGATTGATTTTGGTTTGAAGTCTAACTTGTTAGATATTAGATATTAGAATAGCTACCCCTGCTTGCTTCTTGGGTCCATTTGATTGGAAGATCTTTCCCCAACCCTTTATCCTGAGATAGTGTCTGTCTTTGAAGCTTATATGTGTCCCACATTTCCTGGATGTTTTGTGTTAAGGATTTGTTGGATTTAAGATTTTCTTTGGTCGATGAATCTATTTCCTCTAGTTTATCTTCAGCACCTGAGATTCTCTCTTCCATTTCTTGTATTCTGTTTTTTATGCTTACATCTGTAGTTCCTGATCGTTTACCCAGTTTTTCTATTTCCAGCATTCCTTCAGTTTGTGTTTTCTTTGTTGTTTTTATTTCAGTTTTCAGGTCTTGAACTGTTTGAATTGTTTCCTTCATGTGTTTGATTGTTTTTTCTTGACTTGCCTTTCTTTAAGATATTTGTTCTTTTCTTGCATTTTTTTTTTTTTTTTTTTTTTTTTTGGCTTGGTGTGTTTTTGTGTTTTGGTGTGTAAGGTTTTTCCCGCCACCTGGACCCACCGTGGCGCCAGCCCCAACCAAATAACACACAGAGACTCTGTATTTGACATAATTCTGTTGGCTTGCTACTTGTTTCTTATCGGCTAGCTCTGTTTTTATTCTATTAATTTATTCTATTAATCTAAGTACTTCCATGTGGGGGCCGGTGGTTCTGCTCTCTCCAGTCTCTCCATGTTGACTCCTCCCTAGTACTTCCTTGAATCCTTCTTGTCTCCTAGTTCCACCTATCTTGTTTTTCTATTGGCCAACAGTGCTTTATTCATTAACCAATATGAGAAACATATTTACAGAATGACATCTCCCATCATTGGTGTTTTTCTCTATTTCCTTTAATTGTTTGGTTGTTTTTTCTTCTATTTCTTTAAGGGGGTTTCTCATACCATCTTTGAGGGCCTCTATTATTTTTATGAAGTTATTTTTTTAAGTCGTTCTCTTCTGCTTCATCTGCTTTGGTGTGTTCAGATCTAGTTGGTGTAGAGTCCCTAGATTTTGTTGGTGTCATACTGGTCTTTCTACTGTTGGGTGTTTTCTTGTATTGCTGTCTTCCCATTGCTTCTTTTAGTTGGTGCAGGAGGAGTCTCTCTCTCTCTCTCTCTCTCTCTCTCTCTCTCTCTCTCTCTTTCTCTCTCTCTCTCTCCTGCACTCCTGATGGGTGTAGGTGGGTCAGGAGTTCGATGCCTGTAACTCTGGATGATCTGAGCTCTCTTGGAGATCTCTTAAGCAGAGGCCACACCAGGGCCAATGATGTGGGGAAGGCAGGCTCAGGATGGTCTCAACCACTCAGGCAGAGGGCAGGTGATTGGCCCAAAGATCAGGTGAGTGCAGGCTCAAGGTGGTACCTCATTGATAGGTAGGCCAAGTATGCTCAGAGCTGACCCAGGATGTTCCAAGGAGGTGGAGGGGGTATTGGACCTGCACTCTGGACCAAGGTTCACCTCAAGCAGTGGGCCCAGCAGGACCAAGGATGATGGGAAGGCAGGATATGGGTGGTGTATGGACCAGAGTACCAGGGCTGAACCACTCAGGTCAAGGTTTTAGGGGGCAGCGAGATATGGAGCTAACCCAAGGAGTTCCCAGGGAAGGATGTGGGCTGGATTCAGCCTGAACTGGTCCCAGACTCACCTCAGGCAGAAGGCAGGCGATGGGACCCAAAGATGAGGTCAGCGAGGGCTCAAGATGGTCCCGCATGGATAGGTGGGTCCAGTATGTTCAGAACCAACCCAGGAAGTTCCAAAGAGGTGGAGGGGGTATTGGACCTGCACTCTGGCCCAACACTCATCCTGAGCAGTCATAGAAAGGATTTTAAAACCAGAATGAAAGCATGGAAATTCCTCTGCTTTTTATTACCACCCTGCAATGATAGGTCTAAGCAATGCCAGAAGTGGGATACTCCCCTCACCTGCATGGAAGATCTCAGTGCCTCCCCCCTTTTAATGTTTAAAATTACATTTATCTTTCTGTTGGTCTCTGTTTATTTCTGTCTCTATTTGTCTGTGTCTTCCTGTCTGCATTTCTCCGTCTCTGTGAGCATGCACTCACATGCATGTGCATGTGTGTTTGTGCCCCTGCCAGGGTGAACATCATGTGGAGGTCAGAGGTCAGCTTGCTTGCAGAGGAGTCAGTTCTCTGTTTACCATGTGGATTCCAGGAATCAAACTCAGGTTGTCAGACATGGCAGCAACTCATTGTCTGTGCCAGACAAGTCCTTTTGTTGGTTCTTTTCTTTCTTTTTTCGTTCACAAGAGTTCAGTTAGGAGCAGCTGAGTTGACAACGAATCCAGACCAAACTGTGCGGGCTGAGAGCTGGGATCGCTGGGATCGACCTGACGTGTTCCAGTGTGCTATTCTCTCTTTGAATTATGTGCCAGACACATATTCCCTCTTGCACACTTAGCTCCTAATTGTCATCCTAAGATGATTTATTTACTCTGACAGGAAGAGAGGAGGAGGGGTGGTCCCCGCCAAAGTTTGTCTTTTTCTTAAAACCTTTCTTTTCTGATTATTAAAGCCACATCTTCTTACTGGGGAACACACAGGAGAGAGGGAGATTCTAAGGCACAAATAAGTACTTCCTGTGAATCTCATCACTCAGGAGTGACCTCTGTGAAGCCAAGTATTGTAATGTTCTGGAATCATTGGAGGGTTCTGTAGGGTTGAGGCTTTTATCTGAGGCCTCTATGACTCTAGTCCCCATGAGATTTGTGGCAGGTGTTGTACACATGTGGAGCCATGACCCTGCCTGCTGGAGATCAGGGTAGCTCCCGTGAGCCCATGTTCTTATGTTGGTTCTGATCCCAGGCTCCATTTTGTAGTTCCGGGAGGTGTGTCATTCCACAGCAAGGACATGCCCCTCTTCCACACACATTCATTTATTCACACAGTTGTTTCGAGTCACTTTAACCATGTTCTTTTCACAGCTGGTAATGAGTTATTACACCACAAGTATTACTACACTGTGGTGGATATTGGCCTTTGGGGAGGGTGGCTCAGAAAGCAACATCCCCACTTAGGGTTAGGGCTATCTACTTCCCTGTGCAGACTCCCCTTCTCTACCAGTAAGTCAAAGGCAATCTGTCTCCCAGCCCAGACCATGAGGGAGCTGGTTTGTAATCCTGTTCGGCCAATCAGGCCTGACCATCTCATACTTAGAAGCTCAAGGAAGCCTGGCTCAGAACCAGGAGCAGCTCTGATGTTACTTACAGTGACTCAGAGCTTCTGAGATTTGGCTCTCAGCCATGTTGTTTTTGGTGTCCCTAGGCTGCAATAGACTAAGTCAATAGAGATGCTGTCCTACCCAGATGGGGCCTGAGGAGTAATGTGGATTGTTCCTGCCAACTATCCTGGGTATTGGGCATGTTTCTCTGCATAGTTCTCCAGCTTATGGTCAGTTTTATGAATTATTTGCTATTCTTCAAAAAAAGTGTGTGTGTATGTGTGTGTGTGAGAAGAGAGAGAGAGAGAGAAAGAGAGAGAGAGAGAGATATGGGGGATGTGGGGATCTGTTATTTGAGTTGAGACAGGGTCTTGTTGTGTAGTTCAGCTTTTCTTGGGGTTTATGGTATTCTACCGTGGCCTCTTGAATGCTGGGATTATAGGTGTGTGCTATTACACCTGACTCCCTTTTTCTTTAATGCTAGGCAGAACAGCTTAAAGAAAGAAAGCCAATTTATGTGATTTGGTTTTTGTCTTCCAGATTCAAACACTGCAGAGTAGAGCATATGATTTGAATTGCAGTTGTTATTTGTAACTGCTGCTTCCCTAGGCCACAAGAGTGGTGAGTAGGAGAGGGATAGAGAAGACAACAATAATCACTCCGTGATCCCTGGCTCCCCCTTGCCTGCAATAGAGGGAACTCAAGCTCTTGCTTCCAAGAACCCCACAGCAGCATTCCTGTGCTTTTAGCTGCTTGGTGTTTAGCCCCTCAGCTCCTCCTTTGCCCACTTCAGAAACTTCTGGGGGAGCTGTTAGACTCTTCTGTCCATGAGCGGCTGGCTTGTTGAAATCATTTCCACTAACCAACCATTAAGGCTGATTCTCCTCTGTGGTAAGTCCCAGCTACTGCCACTATTACTCTCAACTATAATCTGGTTCCAGAAATGGCCATGTGCTCAGTAGTGACCTCACTTTTCCAGTGCCTGCCTGCCTGAGCATTTCTTATGCCATTTCCAGTCCTGCCCATCACCATGGAAATGATTTTTAAGCCTCATGATCTTATGCCAGGTCATATTCAATATGATGTGACTAAGTGTAAGGAAGGAGGAAGCTGGGAGGTGTGATGACCTGAGCTACATTTGCCTCCTGTTTGGGAGCGAGGGACAATCAAGCCGATCCATCACAAATGCAGGGGTACAGCTAGTGTGAGAAGTAATCATTATGGTCCATTTTCAGTATGAGATGAACTTACAGGTCACCAGAGAATCACAGATGAGCAGGAGGCACTAGGACCCTGTCTTCCATAGCTAGAAGCTGCTGCCTGCCTGCCTGTACACTTTTGGTTTATTGTAGGGTTGAAAAGTTGCAAACAGTCATCCATGTGACCCAGACCATATAACAGCACAGGAGGAAGGGAACCTTGAGCTCCAGGATATAAGTTGGGTAAGTCTCTGGGCTCTACACCAATATGATGGGGAGTTTGGGGAGGGGCAATACTAGACACTGGGAAGGTTGTATCTCCCTGAAGAACTCAGCCAATGAGGAGTTCAGGGGGTTGGCAATACAATTTTCTGATTGCATAAAACCACTGTTTATGCCAAATAAGTGCATCAGCTATTTTTTTTTTTTGCATTTTATTTCAGTGAATGCCTAGCTTCTCAAAATTCACTCCTCTTAGCCTCCAGCATACTTATTATGAAGTGAGGACCATTGTGTCTAACACCAAGGCCTCCCAACAACTCACAACACCAGGGAATGTAGTGTTGACAATGTCCTGAAGAATCTGCTTTTGCTGCAATCTAGCAGGTCTTATGTTGCTTCTAGGAGCCCAGGAGCTGGCAGTGAGCTGGAGTCTTAGTAACAGCCAGAGAAGGGGTGTTCTGTACACTCGGCTGTGATTCAGGACCAAGGTGTAGAAATGAATTGCTGAGTGTTGAGGTGGGCGGTGTGGCACAGAACTAGAACACAGTGGGAAGGATGCATTTTTCTCTAATTGTATCTGTATTTTAGGCATTTCAAGTCTAAATATTACATGATTTTAAAAGTTTGGGGCAGGGGTGCAGTTGAATAGGAGCGATTATTCATGTTCTGTGACACAGTCAGATAACTTGGTTGATAACAATTAATTGTATGTTTCAAAATAGCTAGCAAAGAGTTTGAATGTTCCCAACACAAAGAAATGATAAGTGTTTGTGATGAAGGATATGCCAACCACCCCATGCAATCATTACACACTGGGTCCCTGGACTGAAGTTCTATGTTGAACCTTAGAAACAAGCACCATTGTTACATGTCAATTATGTTTCTTTCAAGTTTGGGAATGATGGGGTTCTAAACCTCTCTTCTGGGCATTCATGATTCACATTTCTATATTGAAGGTGGTGAGCCTTGCAATTATGAACAAAGCAATACCCTGTTTATACCTAAGCAAGACTTTCTAGGCAGAAGACATTTTTAAAAAGTGATTTTCCTCAACTTCACGAGCATTTTAAATGGTTGCTAGCTGAGCCATAAGATGGCTTTTAAAGTGATTATTGTATAATGATAAGACATTATAATGCACATAAGTGATTCTCAAATATTAGCAAATGAATACTTTATGAAACTAGATGTTACTAATCAATCTCCTTAGATCACTTTGTATCCCATCTGGCTGTCATCTCTCCCCTCTCCAGAGATCACTTCAGGTTAAATTTTATCACTTCTCTAGTTATCCTCACACAATGCATTGTTTAGTTTAACCCCTTTTAAATGTAATCACTCTTTTTGTAATCTTGTGATGCCCCCCACTAAGTATTAGATGGGTAAGATTCATCTATGCCTCATTTTCATAGCTGTTTAACATTCTGTCATATGACTTTATTACAAGCTGTGTATCCATTTTCCTATAAAATATTTAGGGTTCTTCCATCCCTCTCTATTGCAGTTACTACGCGTCTATAAACATTTTTTGTCCTTTTCTTCCTCATACTCTAGCAAGTTTCTCTGACTGCCTTCTTAAAGCAGAGAGTTCTGTGTCTCAGGAGTGCTGTGGGTCACACAACTGACTAGAAACTACATGTACTAAGTCTTTCTCCCCACACTCTCTGCAGACTAAGCAATACTTGGTATTTTCAGAGTTTTTTTCAGCCTCATTATGGTTTGAATTTATGTTTTCCTGATTTACTATCTCTACCACTTCTTTCAATACTTTTCACAGGCGTTGTCCACAACATAGAGTTATAACTAACTGAAACATGATGGGACCACCACATTGACTAGGTAGCCAAAAAAAAAAAAATAATAATAATGGGTAAGTTATGGTTCCTTGTAATAGGCAACTCTTAAAGGAAGTTTGGAAAAGATGGTTGTGGAGAAGTCAGCACGTGTGTTACTTGGAAGGCTGCAGGAGCAGACTTGGAACCATCAGGAAATACCTAAAGAGGACTCTGTTCACAGGGCCTGTCAGTTTACAGAGTCCAGCATTGCTGGGAGACTTCCAGGGGCAGTTCTCTTGATTGCTGTGCCCTCTGATTTCCAACTCAGTTCCTTTCTTTTATGACCAGAAATGTTGGCATCTCAATTGCATTTTTTATAGATCATCATTGTGGCTAAGTTCTAGTCACTTAAGTGAGCTGTGAAAGCCATCCTGACTTGTGCTGAAGCTTCCTTTCTTGACAGAGCCTCTTACTATATCCCAGGCTACTGTGGAGCTGTGTATCCCAGGCTGATATAGATCCCAAGTTCTGGGTTCACAGACATATGCCACAAGCCTGGCTTTACGCAAAGAATTTTAATCCATGGAAATATTATAATTTTCTGTAACATTTAAAATAGTTTGCAAAAACATTAAAACTCTGCTACTGTCTGCTCAAAACATACAGAGAAGGGAAAAAATAGCAGTGAGGCTTACTCAGCACACTAATTCAAAGCATCAGAAATAGTGAGAACCAAAATATTTTATATGTGCACCTACAAAATAATCACAACAATTGAGATTTAAAATTTATCTTTTTCTCACTGTTTGTGTTTCTCACTATAGTTTCTGTTACTGTCTTGAAGCTTACTATGTTTTTCCTTGTTTTATATCTGACTTGTTCTCAATTTTGCTCAGCCTATCTTCATTTCATATGCTTTAGTTTTAGTTTTCAGTTGTGAAAATCTACGTTCATTAAAAGTTAAAAGTGAGAGTATACTTTAAAGAATGGGAGTAGCTTGAGCAACCATGCAACTCCAGAGCCCTGAGGCTTGTTTCGTTTCATTTTGCTGTTTGTTTGAATGAAACTCATTTGAAAATTACATGCAGGTATGAAGTGCATTCTGATTATTATCATACTCTCTTCTCTTCTCTCTCCTACTTCATCAACCTCCCTTTTTCCTACCTTAATGGTCTTTGTCGTTTGTTTGCTTTGTTTTCTGAAACCACTGAATTTATCCAGGGCCAGTGGTGTGGCCATGGATTTGAAACCATCCATTGGATTCACAGTGGGTACACAACGGGAGATAAAGATTCCTCTTTCCCCAGAATATATTGGTAGCTGTCCTAGTTTGTTGTAAAAAACAAAACAAAACAAAACCCATAACCAAAATCACCATGCAGGGGAAGGAAAGATTTATTTTACCTTATAGCTTACAGGGAAATCAGGGCAGGAACTCGAGGCAGAACTGAAGCAGAGACCATGGAGAAACAATGCTTACTGGGTTGCCCCCACCCCTCTTTGGTTTTCTCAGCCTGATTTCTTGTATGGTCCAAGTCTACCTGCCCAGGGATGACACTATCCACAGTTGGCTAGGCACTCTCGCATCAACCATTAATCAAGAGAATGCCCTATGGACTTGCCTATAAGCCAATCTGATGGAGGCAATTTCTCTTAAACACTAAGCCACCTCTCCAGCCATAGCAATTTTTCAACTGAAGTTTCCTCTTCACAGATCATTCTAGCTTGTACCAAGTTGTCAAAGAATTAACCAGAACAGTAGCCAATAGTTCCTTAGGAAGCCTATGAATAACCCTTCATGACTGGCTAATCCTTGACAGGGTTTATCTTGTGCAGACCCAGTGCAGGTAACTGTAGCTACTGTACGTTCATGATTACATTTGCAGTGCCATCCCCAGAAGTGGCCCTTCTCCCTGTAGTCCAGGTCTAACTCTTTTTTGGTCCCCTACTTAAACCTTGGATTGGGGTGATAGAAATGCCTTGTTTTGGCCAGAGCATGAAACTGTCTCTTCATTCTCAGCATCCTGAACTGCCACGAGTCTCTGCATTCACCACTGTTCATTGTGAAGAGAGGCTTCTCTAACTGAAGCTGAGGGAGCTTTGGCTATAGGTATAAAAGCAGCTATTTAGAAGGCAGTCTGATGTTGTGTCAATCAATTTAGCTAAACAATAATTGTACGATTCCCTACCCCAGGGCCTATGATCTCCCTAGGCTTGTACTTTTTTTTTAAACCTGGTTTACAGTACCAGACAGATTATTTTTGTAGAGTATGCCAGATGTAACCAGAGAACCATTGGTTACTCCCATAATAGTTGTGCCACAATCGCACAGGTGGTATGGTGGTGTGAATAGGAATGGCCCCCATAGACTCACGCATTGGAGTGCTTGGCCTATAGGGAACACCATTATTAGGAAATGTGTCCTTGTTGGAGTATGTGTGGCCTTGTTTGAGAACGTGTGTTATTGTGGAGGTGAGCTTCAAGGTTCCATATTTGCTCAAGCCATGCACAGTCTCCTTCTGTTGCCTATGGATTGAGATACAGAACTCTCTGCTCCTTCTTCTGCACCATGTCTGTCTGTATGCTCCCATGTTTCCCACCCCAACTATTACAGACTAACTTTCAAATTGTAAGCAAGCCCCAATTAAATATTTTCCTTTATGAGAGTTGCCATGGTCATGGTGTCTCTTTACAGCAATAGAAATCTTAACTGAGAGAGGTTTGTACCAGGGACTGCAGTGTTGTTGTGATAAGCCTGACCATGTTTTTGTTTGGAGGAATTTGGACTTTGTGACTTTGTTAGGAAAGCAGAAGATTGCTTTAATCACTGCTTAATGGGCATACTAGTAGGAGCACGGAAGACAATGGTGTTAAGAGTTATTTGCATCGTTGGGGCCTGGCTCAAGAGGTTTCAGAAGAAAACAATTTTAGTATATTGCCTAGAGATCATCCTTGTGATACTTTGTGAAGAAATGTGGCTGCTTTTTACCCTTGTCTGAAGAGTCTGCCTGAGGCTAAAGTAAAAAGTTTTGGATTAATTCCATTGGCAGAGGAAATCTCAAAACAGCCTAGTATATACTCTGTTATGTGGTTATTAATGGTAACTCTAATGAAGATTTAAAATGAAAAGGGGCTAGCTGAGCAAGGAAGAATACAAAATATACAATTAAGAAAAGGGGCACTGGAAAGTAGAATAGAGCTAAATGTTGTGTTGGAGGAGAAAAACGGATTAAGAAACAGAATAAAGGGAGTGGTGACCTCAGGGCAAGATCCTACCAGTTTCCAACTGGTGAAAAGGAACTAAAGATAAGCTTAGATCCAGGAGTGGGGGTGCATGTCTTTAATCCCAGCACTCCAGAGTCAGTCTGGTGGATCTCTCAGTTTAAGGCCAGCCTGGTCTATAGAGCAAGTTCCAGGACAGCCAAGCTTAAACAGTAAAGTTAACAGGTTTCCAGTCTTGCTTTGGTCCATTATTTCCTTACTATGCTCCCTTCCCTACATTTTGAATGGTATTTTATTTTATTTATTTATTTTGGGACAAGGCCCAGAGTAGCATTGAACTCAGGATCTTCTTTCCTGATTCTTGCAAGTGCTTGGATTCAGGCACTTGCTGGCATACCTGGCTGGTCTATTAATGCCACTTTTCCTCATTGTATGTGATATTTTCTTGCCTCTTTGCATGCCTTGTGACATTTGATTTTTTTGTGATCTATTATATATTTTATAAGGTACTGTTTTAGGGTTTCTAATTCTGTGATGAGACACCATGACCATGGCAACTCATAAAGGAATACATTTAATTGGGGCTGGGTTACAGTTTCAGAGGTTCAATCCATTATCATTATGGTGGGATATGGCAATGTACAGGCAGACAAGGTATTGGAGAAGGAGCCGAGAGTTTTACATCTTGATCCTTAGGCAGAAGAAGGAGACGTAACTTGAGTTTTTGAGACCTCAAACCCCACCACCAATAGTGACTTCTTCCAGCGAGGCCACACATATTCTAACAAGGCCACACTTCACAATAGTGCTACCCCCTTTGGGCCAAGCATTCAAACACAGGAGTCTATGGCAGCCAAAGTCAAATCTCCACACACAGGTCCTATTTACTTACTCTTGTATTTCATTGAGTATTTTAGGCTTTGTTTGGGGGATGTAGTCAAGTTAGTTGGAAGTTAGTCCTTTTGGAACTTTGCCTGTACAATATTAAGTGGATGTATTATGTTTTCACCAACCACTGTGACAAAATACCCAAGAGCAACAAATGGAAGCAGAAAGGTTTATTTTGACTCAGTTTCCAAGGTTTCAGTCTGTGGTCAGTTGGTTCAATTGCCCTTAGGTTTGTGACAAAACAGAAATGTTATAATAAGAAGGCTTGGTGGAATAAAGCAGATTACTTAATGGCAATAAGGAAGTAAACAGATGCAAAGGAGTCAAGGATAATATATAGCCCCCCAAGAATATGCCAAGGGCCTACTTCCTCCAACTAGGTCCTACCTCCAAAAATCTTTAACACCTCCTAACAGTGCCATCGAATAGTGAGTCAATTGTTGAATTAATGTGATGACAAAGGTTCAGTTATGGATCATGGTCTAGCCACTTTTTGCAGCCAGGCTTTTAGAGCATGAGCCTTTTGGAGGGGTACATCCTAGTCAGACCTCAACACTGAGGATAGAGTAGTGCTCCTCTTAGAGGGGTACTTCCTATTCAGACCTTAACATTAGGGCTAGAATAGTACTCCATTGAGGGCTAATTACTTCTCACTTGTGGACAATGTCTTGCCTACAAATCTTGGCATTTTCCAGTGGCTGATGGCACAGTCACTATTCTGAGTTATTTGCTATTGCTGGCTACTGTCATTCTGATCATCCTACATGGTTCTATCCATGGGCTGTTTCACAGGCATTTCAGAATCCATGATCTATAAATACTGAAAAGAACTTAGAATTTGGAGTTATTTCTTTGAGGAGCTATGTCCAGTGTTTGTACATTAATTTTGTATCCTGCTACTTTGCTGGAAGTGTTTTATCAGGTCTGAATGTTTTCTGGTGAAACATTGAGAATCTAACAAGTATAGGATCCCCTCATTTGCGAATAGGATATTTTAGCCTCTTCCCTTCCTTTTTTTGTGTTTCTTTTCCCTTTCTTTTGTCTTATTGCTCTAGCTAAGAATTGCAGCACTATCTTAAATAAGAGCAAAGGATTGGGCATTCTTGTCTTATTCCTGACTTTAAAGAAAATGTGTTTGGATATAATCCTCCTATTTCTATAAAGAAAATGTGTTTGGATATAGTCCTCCTATTTCTATAATATCACAAATCAGTCAGACAACAGATATCTAAAGAATATTTACCCAACAGATAAAGAATATAATTCTTTTAAACAATCTATGGAAACTTTTCTATAATTGATGATATTTTGGCCACAAAGTGAGTCTTAATAAATATAAAACAGTAAAGATAATATTTTATATCTTATCATATTACAGTGGTTAAAATTAGAAAGCAGCAAGAGAAACTATATGTATACTTGGAGAAAATGTACTCTAGAATGAGCAGTCTGCCATTGAAGAAATAAGGGAGGAAAGTAGAAACGTTCCTAGGATCAAATAAAAATGAAAGCACAACTCATTAGAACCAGGAAGATGCACCAAAGAAAGTTAAAAAAGGAAAGTTTGTAGCTATAGTGCTTACATTGAGAGAAATAGAGAGAGACAGAGACAGAGAGAGACAGAGAGAAAGACACAGACACACATAGAGATTTGAAATAAATTGTCTAATCATCCACCTTAAGGTCTTAGAAAAGCAAGACAAACTAACCCCCAAACAGTACATGGAAAGACATAGTGGAAATCAGAACAGAAATAATTGGAAATAAAAGAAAAATACACAGAGTCAATCAAAGATTTAGTTCTTTGAAAAGTTAAACAAGATTGGCAGGCCATTAGCCAACCTAACTATAAGAACAAGAGAAAAGACTAAAATTAATAAAATGAAAGATGAAAAAGAAAATGTTATAAAGATTCAATGAAATCCAGAGGATCATTAGGGACTACCTTAAATACTTATATTCTCCAAACTTGGCAAATCTAGAAAAAAGTAAATAAATTGTTAGATGCACATGACCTACTGTAATGAATCAGGAAGATGTGAGCAGCTTAATTAGATTCATAACAAGCAAGAAGACAGAAGCTGGTGCATTTCTTTCTCTTCTATTTTGTGGAATTGTTGGAGGAACATTGATGTCAGCTCTTCCTTAAAACTTAGATGGAACTGGGCAGTGATGTGTGAATTCCAGATGTAACCTATGAAAGCTGATGACCATTGTCCACACCTAAATTTCCTCTGTGTCCCTTTATGGGTGGGAACTCTTCCTTTGTTCAGTAAGTTCTTTTATCTTATTCATTTTTTTGTGGAACTATGTCGATGCCCCAGGGCAATCTTGATCTCAGTATCACTTGCCTGTCACATGGACACAGGGCTTCTTTCCCTTTCTCCAGGAAAAGCCCCTTCAGAGGGACACTTCAGGTTGCCAGTGAGCAGGAGTCCCCAGGGCATCTGAGTGCTGCACATCTCTGGGTTGGTGATTCAAGTCGTTTGTTTGTTTGTTTTGTTTTTGGTTTATGGGATTTTCTTTACTGCCCCCCACCTCTACTTTGCTCTGTGAATTCAGAAACTTATTAGAAATGTTTTCCACAGCCTTTGGGTTCTTTGTACCTCAGTGGTTTTTCAAAGTACCTGCTCTGAAATACTGTAGGGAATGGAAATCAAAGACTTCATTTCATTTTCTGTGCAACAGCCAACATCTTCCAAGGTATTTTTCTGTTAGTGGCTGTTTGAGAGATGCTGCGCCCTGGCAAGTCAGGCAAAGGTTCTCCTTAGAGGGAGCTTTCTATCAGTCTGGAAGATGGAGTATGCTGAGTACTTGTGAGTTCTCTGGAGGTTTCAAAGTGCAATGAGATGAATTTTTGCTGGTAATTTTATGGCAAAATTTATGAGGCTCAAACAGGAGAATAGAGAGAAAAGAAATGTGGACATTTGTTAAAACTCACAATTCCCTGTTGGTGGTTATTCTGATGGTATTGGGAGATGTGCTCTTAGAAGGTACATGTTATGTATATGGCACATGCTATGCTGGGATCTACATGAATTTTCTAACCCATTCTCTATGACACTTTCATTGTGGTGGGTATTGATGGCTTTAATTTAAAGATGGCCAAAGTGAGGTTGCAAGGTAACAAATTTCCTAAGGTCTCATGTTTAGCAATGGAACCAGAGTTATAAAGTCAAAGTCTGTTGTCTTCGAGGCTGAGATGCTTTCTAGTGTGCCATCCTGCTCAGTTTTGCTTGAGCACACCAGAGAGGGATGGGCTGTCACTTCCATCTTCCAGGAGCCGCTGAACAATCTTCCCTGACCATTCTTCTGCTTCCACTATCCAGATTTTCAATTGCTGTTTGAAAGGAAGAATTATATGCAACCCCAAATCAATTTTGGCTGAAAAAGAAGAGCTTCCAAGAACATGCCACTAGGGGATCATATAATGCCATCACTTTGATTTTTATTGCGAATGCTTAGGGATAAACATGGTAGTAAATATGCTATCTTGTTTAGCAGTTTATTCTCTTCAAGTTCATTAGGTCCTGCCACTTCTTCACACAGCTGTTCGGTGTGTGGGAGTGACTTTCCCATCTCTCACCCCCCTGCAACCTGCAGCCTACTCTGAGGAAGGGAGCTGTGGCTGAAAAGGCACTTAGGGAAGTGTTCTTCACACTGGGAGGTGAGGGAAGGAGGCTTCTGGAAGGACTTAGTGATTGTGTTGGTGTAACAAAGAGTTAACCCCGTATTTGATGTTTGATTGCTTAAAGCTTTCTCGCCTTCCCACTCTCATTTCTTCTGCATCACACCAGGGCGAATCTATAAGAAAGTCAGGTGCCTCAGGCTTTTGTACCAGGAGGAAGTTCAAACCTAGTTGCTAAGTGGAAGACTCAGCAAGAGATGACAGAGACCCAGCTTTCTCTGCCAGCCACTGGCAGCTCTGCAGTGTTTATGCTAATGGCAAGCTGGGAAATGCTCAGATATATGGCTGTAGAGCTGTGGCACCAAACTCCACATGCTTTTCTGGCACAGATGACTCCTATTGCCTAGACTGGAGGCAAAGACTCCAGAAGCCTAAGCCCCTGGGCCTCTTCTCTGAATGCTCCCCAAATGACAACTATTTCCAGGTCAGAAGAGACTTTAGCCAGTAGGGATAGCTTGTTAGGACAGGCCTGCCACTGCCCTCTCCTCTTCAGCTTCAGGAAGTGGGAATGGCCAGGTCTAAGCTTCTTTGAGACCACTTAACCATCTGGACTCATGAAAATGAGGGAGGAGTTGAAGGCAGAGAAATGGGTGAGCCTCAGGCAGGAGCTCAGTACTCACCTCCTCAGCTCCCTGCTCTTCAGAGAAGAGAGACGTTCTCAGAGACAGGAGAGGGTTGTTGTTGTTGTTATGTGTGTGCATGCTAGTGTTTGGGTGCCTCATGCCCATGAGTGCATGCATGGAGGCCAGAGGTTGACGCTGAGTGGTGCCTTCCTTAAAGCTTTTCACTGTATTCTTTTGAGACAGGGTCTTTCTCAGAGCTTAGACTTGGCTAGCCTGGCAGGCTAGTGACCTCTCTGAGATCCCTGTCTTGGTCTCTGCAGTGCTGAGGTTACAGGTACACACCACTAAACCTGGGCTTTACATTAATTTGGGGGATCCCAAATCAGATCCTCTTGCTTGTACTGAACCATCTCCCCAGCCATGAGAATTACTGTAATTCCAGAACCATGACATCATGATGGAAGTTCAATCTAAGCTGTCTCCTCTGAGGTGAGAAGGAGGAACGTGGCACAAAGGGCTCAGGGATGCTGCTTTCCACAGTCTTCCATATCCAGGCAGTGGACTTAGAAACTTGAAGGAGATAAAATTTCGAATAACAAATTTTACTTATTTATGTATTTATTTTTGTTTCTCTGCCATTTATTTACTTATGTTGATCACAGCTGACTAGCCTCCAGTACGCTGTTGAAAGGGAACGAGGGGGCAAACTCTTTGTCTTGCTTCCAATCAAGAAATGCATAAAAATAATACTATTATGTTATCTGTAGTTGTCCCACAGATGTCCCCTACTCAGGCTGAAGAAGCTCCATAATGTCTGAGAATTTATATCATAAATGGGTGCTTGGATGTTTGGCATATGATTTTCTGTGATATTGAGATGATTGTATGATTTTTTTTTCTTGTAGATTATTCATATGATAGCTACACTGAATGCTAATCAGATTTTGTAGTCTGGGGATAAATTCCATCTGGTTATTATGCATTAAGCTTTATATATTTTGATGGATCCAATTTGTTAAAGTTTTATAAAGGAATTTTTGGATTATGTTCATTGTGGAAATTAATTTGCAGTTTAGCATTCTTCCAGCTGTGTTATTGTGAGGTCAGGCAAGGCTGGAGTTAAGAGAAAGAGTTTGGATCAGTGTGTGTGTGTGTGTGTGTGTGTGTGTGTCCGTGTGTTGTATGTGTAAAGTTTACATGCAATAGATATATTTCTTAGTTTGTGGTAAAATTTTTTGAGTAAAACTATTTATCCCAAAGATGTCTTTATGGAGAGGTCTAGACTAAGATTTCTTTTATGGACACAAGGCTGTTCAGGATATCTCTTCTTGAGTGAGTTTTGTCTCAATGATTTGCATCTTTTAAAGGGATGTGTGTGTCTCATGTAAATTGCGTTATTGGCATCAAGGTTTTTATAATGTTCATTTAGTCTCATTTCACTGTCAATAACATCCACATCTGTGCTCTCATTTGTGATGCTATGGCTATTTGCTGCTTTTTCCCTTGTTCCCTTACTTCCTCTAACCCCCACTTCCTCTCGCTCTTTCCTTTCATCAGTTTAAGAGGTTATGCTTTTATCAATATTCTTAAAGAAACAAGTTTGGGTTTATTGGTTTTCACTATTATTTTCTGTTTTCTCTTTTGTTGATTTCTACTCCTGTCTTTAAAATTTACTTCCTTTTTCTCTGGGCTTGCTTTTAATTTTCTAGTTTCTTGTGGGGAAGCTTAATAATTGGCTTTGTAGCCTTTCTGGTTTTCCAATGAAAGGTTTCAATGCTATGAATGACCCTGTAAATCCTGCTTAAAAATAAATTTCAATGTATTGTGCTTTTGTTTTTTTTTTTTTAATCAAAAATTTCTTAATGTCTTTTGTGAGTTATTTTTTGGCCCACAGATTATTTAAATTGCTTGGTTTCCAAATACTTGTCTCTTTTCTGTGTATTTTCTGTCGTTGATATTTGTAATTTCTCTGCTGCCAGAGAACTTTCCCTGAACGACTTCAACTTCTTTACAGTAGTTTTATGGGTGGAATATGATTTATCTCAGCAAGTGTGCAGTATTGGAAAGAATGTGTCTTCTGCTGTTTGGACATTCTAAAATGTCTGATCAGATTGCCTCCACGGTGTCTTGATTTTCTTTGCTAATTTCTTCCTGCAATGTTCTTTCTGCTTCATATATTCTAGAGCTCTGTCATTAGCTAGTTAATATGTATTATCATCATACTTTCTTGATTAATTAGTGATTAGTTATCACTGGTGATTTCCCTTGTTCTGAAGTCTACTGTCTCAAATTAGTATAGCTACTTCTGTTTGCTTAGTGTTAGCATTTCCTTTCTCCCTTTCTCTCTGTCTATATATCGATGTCTCCTTGTGTAATGCAGAAGGGCTGGAAGCCTTCTGTGTAGTACAGGTTGCCCCTTCCTTTATGGTTCCTGCTCTATTCTCCTGCATGCTCATGTCACAGTCCTCCATCATCTTGTCTACTTCTTTGACTATTTTTTCATTGTTGTTAAAAAAAAGTAAGAGACTTCATTTTTAAGAAAAATAATTCCTACTTTTACTGTAGCTTCCTTAGTTTTAACAAATATTTCACAAGTTTCAACTTTGATTCTTTATTTTATCAGTTTTATTTCTTTAAAATTTTTTTAGTACTTGCCCTAGAGTTTGTAATATACATTTACAGCTACTCTCAGTGCACTTTGAAATAACACCACAGTGTGTCTTGGAGACTGTGTAGGTGACTCATAATAAGGTATTTCCAAACCCTTCCACCCCGCCTACCGTTGTGTGGCTCATTTTGCTTATCTTAAGCTGTAATCATCAGACTCATTGATACAAATACTTCTCTAAATGAACATTCATCCACTACATTTGAGAGGATAAGAAACATTTGATTTTGTCTTCACTTACTTTTTTTCTCTAATGCTTTCTCTTTATGTAGAGCCAACATTCTGACCTAGGTACTTTTCTTTGTCCTCTCTGCCATTTTTTTTATTTTGCAAAGTATGTCTTCCATCAACAAATTCATCCCTTTTCTGTTTGTAGAACACAAATTTGTGATTTTTTTTATCTTAATGTCTAACATTTTAATTTAACCTAACAACCTTGTCTTTTAATGTTATCTTTGCCTGCTAATCATTTATTTAGTGTGTTAAATATGCAGGCTTGTTTGGGTGTGTATCAAGTACACATGTGTGTGTTGGCCAGAGGGAGACGTTGGATGTCATCCTCTGAAACACCTCCTCCCTCCTTTGAGACAAAACCTCTCATTGCCTGGAGCTCTGCAACTAGGATAGGCTGTCTGTCTAGTGAACTCCGAGATCCTCCTGTCTCAGTCTCCCCAGTGCCAGGATTACAGGTGCACACCACCAAACTTGGGCTTTCCCAAGGATCCAAACTCAGATCCTTATGCTTGTACAGTGAGCTCTAAGGGGCTTCCTGTTTCTGCAGTCCCAGAATTGGGATTACAGGTGCATGCCACCATGCCAGCTTTTTATGTGGATGCTAGAAAGCAAACATAGGTCCCTGTTTACTTTCCCTCGACCCCATACACCATTAATTTTTAAAGTGATTACAAATATTTGGGTTGTTTGCCTTAAATTACATGCTTTCCATTCAACACACTTATTCTTGCTGCTTCCTTTCATTTTCACTCTTACTGGTTTAATGTGGTAATTGCATGGTTTACATGAGTTCACTCTGTCTTCTTTTTGTGTCCGAGTGCCTGTGTTATGTGTTATGTGAGCACATACAGGTGTGTGCATGTGGAACCTCAGTTGCTTCTCCGTCTTAGGTTTTGAGACAGTGTCTCTCACTGAACCTAGAACTCACCAGTTGACTAGACTGGCTGGTCAGCAAGCCTCAGAGTATTCCAGGTGCTGGGATTTCAGATGTGCACCACCACACCCAGATTTTCCTTGGGTGATGGGATCAAACTTAGGCCCTCAGGCTTGCACACAAGCACTCCAGTGACCATCTCCTCAGGCCTGTATCTCCTTTAGACTTATCTATTTGTTTTACTTTTAACTTGGCCTTTTCATGGTTCCAGGGATTATAGTATATAATTATTAAAATAAATAATAATAACAACTTAAGACAGCCCACCTTCTAACATACCCTGTTACACACTTTGTGTGAGAACAGTGAAATAGCGTGTGGTCCTGTTTTCCCTTTCTCCCCCAATCCCACCCCTTGTGTTCTTGTTGCTACACATTTTACTTAGACATACATTGTAAATCCTTCAAATGTGCTGTTAATACTTTTACTTTAAACAGTCAATTATCTTTCAAAGAGATTTAGGAATTAGAAAAGGCATCTTTGGTACTCCTTGATAGTCACCATTTTCTCTGCAGCTTTGTAGATCCTAATTTGTGTCTTGCATTGTTTCCTTCCCATCTGAAGGTTTTTATGCTTTAAACATGCTGCTCCACTGGTGATGAATTACCTCTTCTTGTTTACCTAAAACTCTTTATTTTGCCTTTTTGGTTAAACCGTATTCTAACTCTGTAAAGAATTCCAGGGTGACATATTTTCCTAAGATACGAGTCCACCATCTTCTGACTTGCATCAGTTCTTCTGGGAAATCTGTTGAAATTCTTGTGTTTTGTTCCTCTGGGTAATGTAGTTTCTCTTATTCTCTCTGATTTACTTTTTAATCTTAATCTCTATTATTGGTTTCCAACGATTGTTTGCTTACTTTCTGGGCCTCATTGTGTATCCTAGGCTAATCTCAAATTCACAATCCTCCTGCCTCTGCCTCCTGAGTGCTGGATTACAGACAGGTGCCTCCATAATTGTCTGATGATTAAGGCATTAAAATACTTATTTTATGTGTATATTTGTGTGCCTGAGTATGTATGTGCATCACATGTGTGCAGGGGCCTGTGGAGGTCAGAAGGGCATTGGATTCTCTGGAACCAGAGTTACAGAGGACTGTGAAGTAATACATGGGTGCTGGGAATCAAACCTGTGTCCTTTGCAAAAACAGTGAGTGCTCTTAGCTATGACATTTGCAGTTTTTTAAAATGTCTCTAGCTTAGGAATTACTGAGTTCCTTAGATCTGTGGGTTTTTTGTTTGTTATTTCTTTAAACTTTATGACAAACAAAAGGAAGGACAGATAAGCTGTGCATCTGCCCCTGGAACTCTCCCACTTGCTGGGTTTGGTTTTCATAGACCCAATCTGCTGCTACCCCTTTCCAACCTCTGTGTCCTGCCTCCAACTCACTAGTGTGTCCCACACCCAACATTCCCTGCTAAGGTGCAGGTCACTTCAGACAAAAGAACAGGCCACACTAGCCAGAAGAACAGGTAGGTATACTCAGGTGGAGAACTTTTGCTGAACCAGAGACCAGACCAGCTGCCATAACCCAGAAAGGTGGCCCACTCTTGAACCCCCTCCACTCTCTCAGTGCCCCCAGCTCCAGTCTCTGCTCCCCTACTCATCACCATGCCCCAGTTCATAACTCAGATGGAGACTCCTTGCTGGATCAGAGCCCACATCACATTGGCTGCCAGAACTCCAGGCCACAAAGATCAGATGACCAAAGAGGAAACAGAATCCACAGGACAAACACCCATTCAACAAAGACATAGAAATCAGCACTTAGACCTATAATCATCCAAAACCCAGATGCCTAGACACCAGCTTGAGAACACAACAGCCAGGGCAATATGGCACCACCATAGCCAAGCTATCTTACTACAGCAAGTCCTGAACATTCCAACACAGCTGAAGCACAAGAGAAAGATCTTAAAACCAACCTTATGAAGACAGTAGAAGTCTTTAAAGAGGAAGTGAATAAATCCCTTAAAGAAATTATGGAAAAGACAAAAAAAAAAAAAAAACAATTGGAGGAAATTAATAAATTCCTTAAAGAAAGCCCAGAAAAGCTGGGTGGTGGTGGTGAAAGACTTTAATCCTAACACTTGGGAGACAGAGGCAGGTGGATCTCTGTGAGTTAGAGGCCAGCCTGGTCTACAGAGCAAGTTCCAGGAGAGGCTCCAAAGCCACAGAGAAACCCTGTCTCAAAAAAAAAAAAAAAAAAAAAAAAAAAAAAAAAGAAAAAAATGAAGAACACAAATAAAACTTTCAAAGATCTAAAAATGGAAATAATATGTAATAAAGAAAACAGAAATTGAGGAAAATCTAGGTAAACAAAAAGGAACTACAGGTACAAGCACCAACAGAATATATGAGATGGAAGAGAGAACCTCAGACATTGAAGATGTAATAGAAGAAATATATACATTAGCCAAAGAAAATTTAAATTAAAAAAAAATCCTGATACAAAACACCCAGGAAATCTGAGACACCATGAAAAGACAAAACATAAGAATAATAGAAACAGAAGAAGAAGAGAGCCATGTTAAAGACATAGAAAATGTTTTCCACAAAATCATAGAAGTAAATTTCTTAACCAAAAGAAGGAAATGCCTATCATGGCACAAGAAGTATATAGAACACCACATAGACTAGACTATAAAAGAAATTCCCCTCTCTCTATAATAATAATAAAAACACTAAATATACAGAACAATGAAAAATTATTAAAAGCTGCAAGGGAAAAATAGCAAGTAACAAATAAAGGTAAACCTAATAGAATTATAGTTATTGAAGGCTCTAAAAGCAAGAAGGACCTGGATAGATGTCCTGCATACTCTAAGAGACTATGGATGCCAGACCAGACTTCTACACCCAGCAAAACTTTCAATCACCATAGATTGGAAAAACAATATGTTCCATAATAAAGTTAAATTCAAATAATATCTATCTACAAATCTAGCCACACAGCAAATACTAGAAAGAAAACTCCAACTCAAGGAGGTAAACTCCACACATGGGTGGAAACACAGGAAATAAATAATCTAACACCAGCAAAACCAAAAGAAGGGGAACACACACACACACACACACACACACACACTATCACCACCAACAACAAAATAATAGAAAATAACAATCATTGGTCATTATTTAAAAATTAGATCATTATAGAAAACTACAAAGTTAAATCAAGATCAAATAAAGAATTTAAATTGACCTATAACCCCTAAGGAATAGAAGCAGTCATTAAAAGTCCCCCAACCAAAACATCCCAGGACCAGGCAGTTTTAGTGCAGAATTCTACCAGACTTTAAAAGAAGAGCTAATGTTAACATTTCTCAAACTATCCCACATAAGAGGGACATTGCCAAATTCACTTTATGAGGCCACAGTCACACTGATACCTAAACCATACAAATATCAACAAATTCAACAAAGAGACCAAAATCCCTCATGAACACTGATGCAAAAAAAAACAAAACAAAACAAAAAACAACAACAAAAACCTCAATAAAATACTCAAACACTGAATCTAAGAGAACATCAAAGAGATATTTCATCATATGAAAATCTGTCAATGTAATCTACCATATAAACAAAGTGAAAGAAAACTCATGATCATTTCATTAGATGATGGAAAAAACCTTCGACAAAATCCAACACCCCTTCTTTATAAAAGTCCTGGAGAAATCAGTGATAAAAGAGAAACACCTAAATGTAATAAAGGCCATTTACAGTTAAATAGAAACTCAAAACAATTCCACTAAAATCGGGAACAAGACAAGGCTGTCCACTCTCTCCATATCTATCCAAACAGTACTTGAAGTCCTAGCTAGAACAATAAGGCCACTGAAAGAGATCAAAGGGATACAAATTAGGAAGGAAGATGTTAAAGTATTGTTATTTGCAGAAGATATGATAGTATACATAAGCAATCCCAAAAATTCCATGAGAAACTCCTACAGTTGATGAACACCTTCAGCAAAGTGGCTGGATAAAAGATTAACTCAAAAATATAAGGAGCCCTCCTATAAACAAATGCCAAACTGGCTGAGAAAGAAATAAAGGAAACAACAGCTTTCACAAATGACATAAAGTATCTTGGAGTAACTCTAGCCAAGTAAGTGAAAGACTTGTATCACAATAACTTCACGTCTTAGAAGAAAGACATTAAAGAAGATAACAAAAAAATGGCAAGAGCTCCATGATCATGAATCTGTAGGATTAACATAGTAAAAATGGCCATCTTACCAAAAACAATCTACAGATTCAACTCAATGCCCGTTAAAATTCCAACACAATATTTTAAAGACCCTGAAAGAAGAATACTCAATTTCATATGGAAAATACAAAAAAAATTAGGATAGCCTAAACAATCTAGTACAACAAAAAAACTTCTGAAGGTATCACTACCCCTGATTCCAAACTGTATTACAGTGCTATAGTAATAAAAAATAAAAACCACATGGTATTGGTATAAAAACAGGCACCTTGATCATAGAATGGAATCAAAGACCCAGATGTGTAGACTCCTATGAACACATGATTTTTGATTTAAAAAAGCCAAAAATATACAATAAAAAAGAGCATCTTCAACAAATGGTACTAGTTTCGCTGGATGTCTGCATGCAGAACAATGCAAAAAAGATCCATATCCATCACCCTACACAAATCTCAAGTCCAAATGAATCAAAGAGCTCAGCAAAAAACCAGATACTTTGGACATGATGAAGAAAGTGGGGGGGGGGGATAGCCTAGAACCATTGCCACAGGAGGCAACTTCCTGTACAGAACATCGATGACACAGACACTAAAATGCACAATTACTAAGTGGGACCTCATGAAACTGAAAAGCTCCTGTAAGAAAAAGGTCATTGTCAACAGGACAAAACAGCAGCCTGTAGAATGGGAAAAGATTTTCACCCACTCCACATCTGAAAGAGGGCTAATATCCAAAATATATAAAAAACTCAAGAAACTAGATATCAAAAAAACCAAATAATCCAATTAAACAATAGGGTACAGATCTAAACAGAGAATTCTCAATGGAGGAATTTCAAATGGCTAAGGAACACTTAAAGGAATGTTCAAAATCATTAGCTATCAAGGAAATGCAAATAAAAACAACTAGATTCTATCGTATTCATGTCAGAATGGTTAAGGTCAAAAGCACAAGTGACATTTCATGCTGGTGAGGATGTGGAGCAAAGGAAACACTTTCATTGCTCGTAGGAGTGAAAGCTTTGAAAATCAGTAAGGTGGTTCCTCAGAAAATTGGGTGTCCATCTACCCTGAGACCCAACTTCTGGACAAATAACCAAAAGGACACTGCATTCTATCACAAGGATACTTGTTCAACTCTGTTCATAGCAGTTTTAGTTATAACAGTCAGAAACTAGAAACAACCTAGATGCCCCTCAACCAGAGAATGGATAAAGAAAATATAGTACATTTATGCAATAGACTATTACTCAGCTGTTAAAACAAATGGCATCATGAAATTTGCAGGGAAATGGATGAAACTAGAAAAAAAAATCATTCTGAGTGAGGTAGCCCAGACTCAGAAAGACAAACACAGTATGTACTCACTCATAAGTAGATATTAACTGTTAAATAAAGGATGATCATGCTATAATCCACAGACCCAGAGAAGCTCAGTAATAAGGAGGACAAAGGGGGCATGGATATCCCTGGAATGGGGAAATAGAATAGATTTTGTGGTTGCACTGGGGGGTGGGTGAGGATGAGAATGGCAGGGATCAGGCAGAGGTAGGGGATGGAAGGAGAAAGAACTGAGAGAAAGGACTGGAACTGGGGGTGGGAGCTTTTGGGGGGGTGATGTGAAAACCTAGTGCAATGGAAACTGCCTGGAATCTATGAGGGTGACCTTAGCTATGACTCCTAGCAATAGGGCATTCCGAGCCTGAACCAGCCATCTTCTGTTGGGAATGAGTCATCAACCCAATCACAAAACCTTTGACCTACCATTTGTCCTGCCTGCAAGATGTGCTAGGGTAAAGGTGGAACAGATATTGTGGGAGTGGCCAACAATGACAACTTGAGGCCCACTCTACCAGAGAGAGCCCACGCCTGACACTGTATGGATGTCCAGGAACCAGAGGCTGGATAGCCCAGAGACCTAGGATAGGACTAAACAAGAATGGCCAAAGGGAAAAAAGTCAATGAAATGATTAGTAATGCGATTCTGCTGTACTCATAGGATCAGTGCCTAGTGCAATGGTCATCAGAGAGGCTTTATCTAGCAACTGATGGGAGCAAATACAGAAACCCACAGTCAAACATTAGGTGGAGCTTGGGGAACCCCAATGAAGAGGAAGAGGAAAGATTGTAGGTGCTCAAAGAGTTGAGGACACCACAAGAGTACAGCCCAGAAAAATCAGTGAAGCAGGGCTCACAAGTGTTCACAGAGACCGATGAGACAATCAGGGAGCCTGCATGGGTCTGTGCCATGTCCTCTGCATATATGTTATGGTTGTGTAGCTTGGTGTTCTTATAGGACTCCCAATAGTGGGAGTGGGGTCTGTCTCTGACTTTTTTTTTTTACTATTCTTGGGACTTTTTCCTCCTTGTTCAGACTTGATATCAGTATATGTGCCTATTTTTATTATAACTTGTTATATCATGTTCAGTTGATATCTGCAGGAGGCCTGCTCTTTTCTGAAGGGAAATGGAAGAGTGGCTCTTTGGAGGGGGCACTGGGAGGGGTGAAGGGAGGGGGAATTACAGTTAGGATGCCATGTATGAGAGAAGAATACATTTTTAGAAAAAGAAAGTCTTCCTATATCTTGTTCCCTGGATATTTATCAGAGGGTGATTTTCATACAGTAGGGTTACAAGGAAATGCACTCAGCATTTCCTGTGGATATTCTTGCAATTAAAATGGCTCTTTAGAGCTGTCTCAGATTCAATTGAGGGTGCTAAGCCCATGGTGGATAGTCACTATGTGTAGGCTGCCCTCAGGGAGGTGATATGCTTCAGGCCAGAAAGCTCCCTTGAAGCAAGAGCTCTAAAATTTCCACATTGTTGGCAGTTGCGGCTCATGAGTATCTCACTCCTAAAGAAAAAAAATGTAAGCGAAACATCACAGCATCCTTTGCAGAAATGCCCCCTTGAAATACACCTCAAGCTCAAAAATCACTTTGGCCAGAAGTGGTATACCCACGCTTACTTTCTGCAGCAGACATGGCTTCTACCACTATTTTAGGCTCTTCCATCATTGATGGTTCTAGATTGCTACTCACTTGTTCCATGTACATGGGTTCTTAAGCTTCTAGAAAGCAGATTCTTGTTTTTACCACTTTATAGCTCCCAAAGTGATTGTTAGAGTATTGTACCCTTTTACTAGTGGAATAATAACCACCCGTCTCCAAAGAATGGTTTGGATGACCTCATTCAAATCTTTCATGTTAGCTGGGTAAACTAAGATGGAAAGAGGTGATATAAGAAACTCTAATCTTATCTGTGGCTAGAACCCAGGTAACTCACACTAAAATTCAGTTCTTTTTAATTGTGTCTGGCTGTATTATAGTGAATCATTTGTCATTAGTGCTTACATGTGATTATTTATTATTATGCATCCAAACAACAATAGTTCAAAGAGACTTTATATAAACATAAATGACATTGAATAGGTGTTTTAAAGGAATATAGAATTTGAAGACTCAAAGAGCTACTCATACAATAAAGTCTAAGCAATATAATATATATTTGTAAGCATTTAAGTGCTTAAATTTAAACATTTAAAGCCTTAAATATACAGGAAGACTAGAATGATATCATATATAGTAGTCACATGTTATCACTTTGGGTTGTGGAATAGTATCTTTTTACTTACATTTAAAAGTTTGTCAATGATAAACAGAAGAATTGTGTCATTTTCAATGAAGTTACAACATATTGAGTTCAATGAACCATCTCAAGATGGTATTTTTCTTCAGCATGTTTGAGACAAGTTGCTTACTACCTCTATAGCTAGTTAGACCCATCTTTGGATATTACTGCTTCGTAGGCTGGTCTTATGGTTGGTATAGAATCTATTTTCTTCGCATTTCAGCTTGTGAATCTGTTTTGTCTTTATGGCCATTGATTGGAAGTTATATCTTAATTCTATATGAAGGGCCTTAAAACATAAAGATAGTTAATTCATTCTTCTTTCAGCCATCTTCCATCCTTCCTCTTCCCAATTTTAAGATATTGGAGAATGGTCTTAGTCATTGAGAACCATCCTGAATCATATCTAAATGTATATTAGGGGACGTCAGCCAGAGAATGACTGTTATTAGGAGTTTTGGAGCAGGGATCATTGGGACATTTTCTCATTAAATATTAATCAGATGTTCAAGACATGCTATGATGTGGTCTGAAGATTCAGGAATGTATGTCTGGAGTCACAGTCTGGAGGAGACAGATTTATGATAGATGATGACCATGCAGCTAGTTCAATGAAGATGTGAAATGGATTCCCAGAGTCATGACTAATGCTTCTTGGAGAGATTAAGAAGTAATTGCAAGCATTAGTTCTGTGTCTTGAAGGGCCAGGGCCAGTTTGCCTTCATCCAATACATGAAGAGACATGTGGATGCTCCCAAAATTCCCCAGGAGAGCATTGTCCCTCTCAGGATAGTGACAAGTTCCTTGGAGAGTCCAGTCGTATTATAGGGGAATATTTCACTTCTCAGTATAGGAGTGAGGGCAGAAAGGGAACATGGCAAGAGCGTGAAGCCGCAGGAGGATGCTACAATCTAACAGAGGTTCTTTAGGCATGTCTCTGTTGCTCCCAGCCTCAGCAGAGTTTTCTTTAGAAAAGGGGAAGGACTGGACACAAACTTCCCAAGAGCATTTGGTAAATGAAGTTTATGTGGTCACATCACTCAGCCAGACACTCTGAACTACATATGCTAATCACTTCTTCCCTATGCTACCTTATTTTTAGCAAGCTTACCAATTTGCATTCTGGAAGGGACTCTAATTATTGTCTGTCTTTCTCTATATGATTTAATTGTATTGATAGAGACATCTGGTCTAGATGAACCAATAAATAGCCCTAATAAATGAATATGGAATGGGAACATAATGACAGTCTCCCTGCAAAGTTCTATCAACTGTGTGGGGAGGTCACCAGCTTACATGATACATTTTGTGAAAGCTATAATCCTAGCATTTGGGAATCTGAGGTATGAGATTGTTCATGGATTTGAGGGCAGCTGAGACTATTCAATGGGTTTCAGGATCATCCTGGGATACATACATACATAGTCAGACCTCATTTCAAAACAACAGCAACAACAACATTAGAAAAACAAGATCATGAAGCATAGTAAGTGATATGGGGAGAGAAAAATGTGACAACAACAGCAGAAGTTATAAAAATACACACATCTGAAATGGAAAAAAATAGAGGGAAGAAGAGAAAGACCATATCAACTGCCCATTCCTGTACGATTCATTATAATTAAAAGTAATTTGAATCTTTTCTATAATATATATTTATTTTATATAAATAATGCAATGAAATAGAAATATATAAATATTATTTATTTATATGATATATATTCTTTTTATAAAAAATAGTTTATGAGATCTCTCTGGGTCCTTAAAACAAATTCCATTTTATTTCAGTTAGCTTGAGTGACTATGTCTTTTTTTTTCAGCTGAAACATCTCCAGGACATGTCATTTGCCCAGTTTACCTTCCTCCTTGCATTCTCTGTAATGACCAGCATAAGAAGGTTGAACTTCTAGCCCCATCTGTAGATCTTGCTCTGACCCAGAAGCAAGAGGCCTCTTTCACAGGAAAGCTAGTTTTCGCAAGGATTGTATTTGGCTAATAATGATTCATGATGCCAATTTGGAAACATGGACCTTGATGTTCCTGACTACTTCCTGCTCTCTTCAAATCTGTTTGCTTTCATGACAGGCAGGGGCCATGGGCAGCTGGCACCATAGCATCACTGTGGCTCTGAGGATTGAAGATTGTTGATTCCCTTGGGCAGACCACAGTGTGTGAAGAATCAGCACAGTCACCTCACTGTAGGACAGAAATAAAAATGTTCTCAGTCTCTAGAGTTACATTTAACTTTATTTCTCCCCAGCCCAGGCTGTTTCAATTAATTTGCAAGCGTTTATTGACCAGTTACTGCATATGGCCTCTCCCTTCTTCCCCTTCTTTGCCCACCCTGTGACTTCCATCCCTGAACTGATATTCTGAAAGCCCTTTTGTCTTCTCCAACACTCCCTTGGGTTGCTGATTCACATCTCTATTTTACTGCTGAACTTTTCCAATGAGCCACCCACTGTTGCTGTCTTGCTTAACCTTTCGTAATCTTCATTGCTGCTCCATCTATCTTCCTCTTTCCCCATGATACAGTTTGCTTCTCCAGTTCCCTGCATCTCCACAAGAAATACCTCTCTTTTTCTAAGTAACCAGAAGTGACTTTCTGTCCCTTGTAATTAGACAATCTCTATATCCTCATGTCCCCAGTTCACCTCTCTGACCCCTTCAAAAGATTAGTATAAACTGACTTAGAGTGTTTTCTCCACATGTGTCCAAGAAAGGAGGCGTCTCATAGCCTAAGTGGATTCTGGGATACTAAGATCTGCCTTGACACCATCCAATGGATGCTACTGGTATATTGGATAGGAGGAGCTTGGGCTCAAGCTTACAGAAGATCTCTCTGCAGCTGTCATCATTTTGGATAGACAGGGGCTCTTTTATTGTCCCTTCAGATAAGAAGCAGAAGAGGGGATGGTTAATGGCCTGAAATCTGACCAGTGAGATGGATGGACATTTGAATCATTCCCTGCTGGTATCTTAAAGAAGAAGAGAGGGGGCTGGGGAATTGAATTCCCATAGTGGGATCAGGATGAATTTATTATGACAGTTTTCTTCTGTGGTTTGGAGATGATAGATACATAAAGTACAAGAACACAGTCTGAAGTAAACCTGATGCTTACCACTTGCTGACTGTGTCCAGTTTCAGTATAGACATGAAGATTCACTTAACCATCTCTGTGCTTTTTTTTTTTTTTTAAATAGGGTCTCATATAGTTTAGACTGACCTTGAAACCATTATGTTGCTGAGAATGACTTTGAATTCCTTTTTGTCCATCTCCAAAAGTGCTTTGATTACAGGTGTGTGCTACAATGTCCAGCATGAATGGCAATTACTCTTAACTCCTATCAGTTAATTGTTGACCAAGTAACTAGGCGCAAAATTAGGTCATTCATTCTTTAATTCACAAACATTCAGTGATCCAAGAAGTAAGGACAAAAAAGTGAACTTGGGAGTTGGAGAGGTGGCTGAACAGTCAAGAGCTTTTGCAGAAGATCCAAGTTTGGTTCCTAGGACCCACAGGTGGCTGCTCACAAGTGCATTTGACTCCACTTTCAAGGGATCTGAAACTGGCTTCTGGCCTCCACAGGCACACACCCCCCACAGAGATATGCACATGCACATATAATTGAAAATAAAAATAAACATCTTAAAAAGTTAATCTGTAGAGGAGATCTCCAGATTTTGGAGTTTGTAATCTCAGTGATGGGCATGGGGTTGGAAACAACAGATCTGGAATTGCAACAGACCTAGAATTGCAACAGTGCAAAAGAAGAGAACAGAGGCAGGCTTGGAGCTTTTGGTTGATGTAGAAGTGCTACTTCTAGCTAGCTGCTAACACAGTGGAAAATAGGAGTGGTCAAATCCTACTCTGTTCAAATTGGAGGGACACTTAGAGGTCTTTCGGTTTAAACCACAGCTACAGAATAAGGATGCTAGCTCACCTGGGGAAATACATTGGCCTAAAGTTTCAGAGTCTGTTAAAGGCTGGGCCTGGACCCCTTGTCCCTCAACCATCGATTTCCTGACATTCCTGCCTAGTATCCTTACACCCAGTCTGAGAACCCCTGCTACTCTCTGAGAATGTGGCCCAGAGTGTACAGCTCTAGGAAGGCCAGGACACAGCTTTGAGGGTGCACACAGCCTTCATTTGCAGACGTATCTTTCTAATCCTGCCTGCTGTGACCCGCCTTGGCCAGTTCTTGGACCTGGTTGTTAGTTTTCTTTGTTCCCCAAATAGCAAAACTTCCATCATCTACTTCTTTTCTTGGTCTTTATGGTTTATTTTTGTCCTGACCTAGTTCCTTTATTCTCTGTGCTATGATTCTCAGCCTTTCTCATCTGCCCCTCATACCCCTGTCAGCTCCTAATTTCCTGGTAGGTCCCTCTTCCTGAAATGCAGTCTCTGTCTTCTCCAAAGGACCCATCACTTGTCCTAGAACACAAATTCTCTGGCTGTTTGGCCATGTCTAGGCACCCTTTCTCACAATGATATTTTCAGCTACATTAAGTACAGTATGTAGAATGAGAAAGAACCTGTGTTGTTTTGAAAAGCCAACATATGTACTTGTTTTTTTTTGTTTGTTTGTTTGTTTGTTTTTCAATTTCAGACAAGGCCTTGATATGTAGCCTAGACTGGCTTTGAACTTGCAATCCTCCTATCTCTACCTCCTCAGTGCTGGAATTGCAGACATGAACTACTATATCAAGCCAACTTAGGTGCTTTTAAACAAGTACCTTAAATAGCAAGATCTAACAGGAAGTTTAATGACTTTTATATGTTAGCATTAATGATCTTAGAAGATATTTGCAACAGCTTAATGTGACATGAAAATGCCTGTAATTTCTATGATTAACAAAAGCCTCAGTGCTATAGTTTGTTGTCTACATGCCTGTGAAAGGAACACTATTCTGTAGTTGGGATTTAGTAAAAGTGGAGATGTGAGGTTTTACTATTTAAGTTTATGGACCCTATGAGTTTTATGCACATACTGTGAGTCACCGTGGCCTCTAGGTAAAGGAATCCTGTTTTACATGACCCTGTGACTTGAAATGCTTTAGCTATGGAGGCATTATCTAAATTTATGTTTTCAGTCAGGGACATCCATTTGGATATCTCACAGGCATCTATAAAATTTAGCCTGTCAAAAGATGAATTTCTGCTCTTATCCTCCAAGACAACTCTTCATTTTTCTCATCTCAATGAGTATCATCTGAGTTTTTAAGTGTCACAGTCTAAACCCTGGAATTAATTCTCTATCTGTTCTTCTTCTTTCCCTCTAATTTAAATTCATTACATCAGAATTTAATTCCACAAACATTTACTCAGCACCTATCGAAAGCCAAGTACTGTGGAGACACTTTGGAAAGCAAGTCCTTGCTCTAATCACAGGGCATTGCCAATGAATAAGGAAACACATAGGGTAAGTTAGATAACAATAAGTGCTTAGGGGTATAAGGAATATCACCCCTCAGTACTGCTCCTTCTCCATAGTCTCTTACCTTATAGTCTAAAGCACCCAGACCTGCAGTAGTCAGCTAACTAGAACTTCAGCTAGGCTTGTTCCACTCTAAGCTTTTCTTCCCTGGCCCTTTGCTACACCACACCCAAACTTACTAGCTCTGACATTTCTTGTGCACATCATCTCCATATCTTGGGGCTTCTTTTGCTCCTGGGTCTGGCCATCTCCCACTCACCTTTCAGGTCCTGAGCTGGTTAACCTTCACTGAAAATACCATCTCCTTAGAGAATCCTTCTTTGACTACTCAACCTACTCCTTCTCCCTTCCCAATTCCTGCTGCTTCTCTTCCTTTATATATCAAGCTACTTGTGGTAATTGTTACTTAATATAAGAATGAAGTGTCCACTTAACATGCATGTTTCCTGCTACACTCAAGTTCCAGAAAGGTCAGAACCTTGTCTTTTTTGTACACCAGCACTGCACAGCTCCAGACGTATTGTTAGTCAGAACAAACACATAGCTGTTGAATGAGTTATAAGCTATTGCACTTTTTCATTCTGACATCTGCCCCTAGACTCATCATGTATTCTTGGTTCATACTTCCTTTATTATACACATGCACATTAAAGTTCCATCTATATGTAAGTAGATCCCAATCTAATCAGAGACAGTTACTCTCACATTTATTTATCCATTCATCCATTCATTATTTTAACCATTATTTATTGGGCCTGTTCTAATTACAAGGCACAGTGCCAGACTATCTAAGGTTAAAAGATAGATGCAAGACACAGTTCTTGTCCTCGAGGCATTTACAACATAGAGGGAGATTTAGGAAGCAGTCATACAATTATAGCAGGGCAGTAGATGCTACGTGCCACATTCAGCATTGCTATTGATAAAAAGTGCAGAAGAGGTAAAAATGACAATCCACCTAGAGATTTTTAGTAGTTTTCATAGTGAAGATAGTGTCTATGATGGTTCTTGCAAGGTGTGTAGGGTTTAGATAGCCAGAGGTGGTAGAGGAGGAATTCTAGGTGAAGAAACAGTGTTTAAAAGCAGAAAGGTACAGTGTAGGGAGTGGAGAGCCCTACGGGTGGCCCATGGTTAAGGAGTTACTGAAGCCAGGGGTGATGTCTATGATGACATTTTTGTGTTTATCAGATACTTGCAAGGGTGTCAAAAACTTGTTTAGAAGACAAATAAAGGATGAGACGTACTGGAAAGACTTGCCTACCTGGGCAATTCTAACTAAGATTTTCCTAACTTAATGATGAGGTAGTTAAGTAGTTAATTGAAATGTAGGAGCAGAAGATCTGGGCAGGAGGATCTTGATGTGGCCAGGAAAATATGAGGAAATTTGTCTCAGGAATGAATATTTGTCTTTAATTGGAATGTTGATTTACAGACATTTTAGGAGTTGACTCATTTTCACTGTGGTGACATCTTGCTTGTACTGCTTGTTCTTGCTTGTTATGGCAAAGAGGTGACCACTCTACAACAAGTATTCATTCAGGCTTACATCCCAAAACACCACAGATTGGGTTGCTCACACAACAGGTGTTTATTTCTGTAAGTTCTAGTTGCTTAAAGCCTGAGATAAAGGTGTTAAGTGAGTTACTCCTGATTTTTTTTTGGGGGGGGACTTCTCCTGGTTTCTAGACAGCTGCCTTCATACTGTGTGCTCTCCTAGTCTTTTCTTAGTATGTATACATGGATAGAGAGATGGATCCCTCTTCCTCTTATGAAGCTGTGAAACCCATTGGATTAAGATCCCATCATCTTGCCCTCTTCAACTGTCACTTCCAAAAAAACTTGGTTTCCAGTACATTCATATTGGAGATTGGGAATTCAATGTTAAGAATGCAGGAGATACAATTTAGCCTCTGAGTCCTTAAAAACCAAAGACCACGTAGGCTTCTAATTCAGGAGTTTCCAAGAAATGTGTGTTAAGGGACACAAGAAGCTCAGACAGCACCTTCCTGTGATGCAACCCAAAAGGAAAAGTACGGTTGCTTCTACAGTGCCCATATTGGCATCAGTAATGGCCACTGAAGAAATCATTAAATAGCTAACAACATATATTTGCAAATCCTAACCTAGTTTGATGGCTTCATTATTCAAAGGAAAGAGACAATTTTGAAGTTCAGAAAGATAGAGAGGCCTGCCCATTACCACATTGATAGACAGATTCTAAGAGCCAGTGAGGTGAGCTGTAGTCCTGTGTGCAGACTGCTTGTCCAGGGTGTTGTCCAACATTCCCCTTAGAGTCTTCCATGTTTAAGAAGAGGAACTCTTGAGTGTTACTGTGGACATGTATGATGAGGGACCTTCCTGGCACATAGGTTGCCTGCTGAAGAACTTGTCTGAAAAACAGTTAATGCTCTGAGGCCAAGTAGCATGGATGTTTTTATCTGTCCTTCCTTCCCCACCTTGTTCACATGCCCAGACTGCATACAAGCTGGCAGGAGTTATGGACTATTAAATAATGTAGGTGTTTTTCCTAAATAACTGTTTCCTCAGTGCCTAAGTGTTTTCTAATGTGCTCTCTGTCAGCCACCCAGAGGAGTCAGAGGCAAATGATTTCCTGTCTGGAGATGGGGAGAGAGATCCATGCCACCTAAAGGGAGGTTCATGTACTGAGGAGGATTTTCAAATGAGCTCCTGTCTTCCAAGAAGGAAAGCCACATCATGACACGGAATGAACACTCTGGGACAAAGGAAGACTCTGATGTTTCAAAATGCTTAGACCTGGCACTGCTTATATTTTACAAACTAAAATATATAGCTGTAGCTCTACAGGAAGAAAATGATTTTTTAAAAGTCCTATTTCTTAGGGGCTGGAGAGATGTCCTAGTGGGTGAAGTGCTTATTATGTAAGTGTAGCGCCCTTGAGCCCAAGTAAGAAGCCGAGTATAGCAATATGTACCTGGGGTCCCAGCTCTTGGGAGGCAGAGAAACCCAGATCACAGAAACTCTCTGGTCAGTCAATCGACAATCAATTGACGAGCTCCAGGTTCAGTGAAACACTCTGTCTCAAAAACTAAGATGGAGAGCAATTGAGAAAGACACTGAATATCTACATCTGGCTTCCACATGCACGCATGTGCACACACATTAAATTTTCCTGGAGAGTAAGGGCCCCTTTGTGTCCCTTAACCATGAGTCATAGCTTCTTATTTCTGTACTGAGACTCAGGACATCCAGGTGGCCAAATGATTTTCCTTGGACCATTTCCCTTCCTCTCTTCACATATCACCCTACAGGTTGCAGATTAAATGTTTTGTTTTCTCTTTAGAAGCATTTCTTCATCATTATCTCCTTTGATGTTATACAACATTTTTTTTTTGCCTCAGAGCACTTAACCCAGGCATAAATATATAGTTATGTGCTTGATGCATGCCTCTTCAGATTCTAAGCTCTACTTAGAGGCCATGCTAAGTATCAGTGTGCCGAGTGTCTGGTCTATCCCTGGCATGTCAAAGGTACCTGGTGAGTAAATGAATGGTTTGTTTCTATGAATATAGAAGTTCTGTTCTCTCCTTTTTTCTTTTTTGGAAAAATTATCTGTGTCTTCATTTGCATTCAATCACCTTGCTAGCTGTGGATTTATAACCTAAAGCTGAGAAAACGAAGGACTGTGGAGTGAGGTTAGTTTATAACTGGCCAATAAAAGATCAAATCCTGGATTGGAACTGTCTATGAGAAGTTCATTTATTTAGTCTTCAGCAAACATTTATTGATTATCATCCTACCCATATCGTAAAAACACAAGGACACACCATGAATGAGAAGCTGTTCTCTGTAATCATTGAGCAGGTAGTAGGCAAAGTTGTTGAAAGAAGAAGCAGGGTAATGACTTTGTAGTGAACTAGTTAGATAGCAGCTGGCTTGGAGGTCACTGAGATGGACCCCCTCCCTCAAAATCCCTTGTAAAAGCAAGATCAGGAATTTCAACACTCTGAATCCTGGATGAAGGAAGGAGTTCTGAGCCCTGTCCTTGTTTAGGTAGAGATATGATGCTATTCTAAACCATCTTGGAGATCCTTACTAGGTAAGTGTTTAAACCTTATGAGATTATAAGCTAGCCAGAGGCTTTCTGTTAAAGAATATACCCTTGTCCCCTCCCATAAGAGTCAACTCAGATGACCCCATAAATCACCTGGATAGGCAAATACTCCTCAGAAATCCTGCCATTTTAGAGACTAGAAATAATAAAAAAACCTGCCTAAAATGTAGATTGGTATGATTGTCCCTTTGGCCATTGTTAACTCTCACCCCTTTGTGTGCTATCCTCTACTCTGTAATAGACACTGTCCCATCTTTGATACTGTATTCTGTGTCAAATTCAAATTCTTTGGAAGAGATCACAAGAACTGGAGAGGCAAGGACAGGTCAGAGGGAGTTTCCAGTGAAAAGCTGATCATAAGTATGGCAGGCTATGCTGAGAGGAGACCCAGAAGTCTGTTTTATATCAAAATCCAGAGGATGAGAGTATGCTGCCTCTGTGAAACAAAGGCTCAAGGGACAATAGCTATGAGTTTAAGAAGGGTACAGGCAACTTGCTGGAGCAATATAAAAGATACAAAAATGGCCAGGGAAGAGTAAGCATGAAGGAGTATGGATAATGATGCACATGGATATGAAAGCCTCAATGCAGGATAGAGCTGGAGAAATGGCTCAGTGGTTAAGAGCATTTGGTGCTCTTCTAAAGGACCCAGATTCAGTTCCCAGCACCTGTGTTGGCTCAGTTCTAGAGAATATGATAACTTCTTCTGGCCTCTGTAGGCACACACACACACACACACACACACACACACACACACCACAAAATGTCATTATAATAAGTAAGTTTGGCTTCATTACATGATCAATGAGATGCCTTTAGTTTTTGTTTCATTTTTTAAAATAGAGGAATGATATAATTTAGTCAATGTTTTAGTAAGATTGATTCACCAGAGAAGGACAAGATAGGACCAAAGTGCTGATGGAGTCTATTATAATAGTCAAAGAGAGAAGAGATAGGGCCTTGACCTTGAGTGGTGGCTGTGGGAATAAAGAGAAGTGGACACACAAGATTTATTTCAAGGTAGAAATGACAGGTTTTAGTGATGGATTGAATGTAAAGGATGAGAGAGAAAGAGAAATTGAGAATGACTCTGCTATGACAAATGGTCCTTTCCTTGAAGTCATGCATCTTCTCAATTTGCTACAGACTTGAGCCATTCTGTCTTCCATGGCTAAACTGCCAAGGCTTTTGCTATTCCTTCCTTGGCCTTACTTAGGCACCATATTTAGTATCTTAATTCAGTAATGTACAATCTGTGTGGCTCATATCTTGATCTTCACAGCTCATTGCACCTCTTTAAATGGTCTGCCATGCACATGAATTAAACATGGTGGGTAAAGTGAGAGACAGCCTAAGTGGCAGATACCCTGGCTCTCTTAGCCAAATGTTCTAAATAGACTCCTGATGGAGCTTATGACTACATAGCAGTAATAATGCTGAAAGCCACTATCTCTGCAGGTATTTATAGGAAAGGTAGAAAGTAAGATGTCTTAAGGATAGAAGGATGTGGGGAGGTCAAAGAAGAGAGATAAAGCCAGAAACACCAGGGGACTGTCTAACCAAACATCTTGACCACCCTCAGATACTGTTAGTGCTTTACTGAATAGGACTGTTTGTGTGCAGTGATATGCCTGCAAAGAAAGAGAAAGTTAGAGGGAACTGGGTGGAGAGAAGTGGTATAGTTTGACTGCCATTTCTTAGAAAAATATTGGGGATGGGAGTTGAAACAGGGTCTCCTATGTAGTTGTAGCTGGCTGGAAACTTTCTATGTAGATGAGGCTGGCCTTGAACTTGTGAAGAGTCTCTGGTCCTACTTCCATTTGACTAGTTTACAAATAGTAATTGGTATAGCAAAGGTTTCAACCCAGATTAGTGTGATGGCAAAACCTGCACATGTAATTTTATGACACTGTCTTTCTCAGTCTGGAAAGGCTTAGAGGGAAGGCAGAGGAAACATACAAAGAATGAGGGGGTGAGGAAGAGGACAAGTGCACTTGATGCTGGGGAAAAGTTGACTAAGACAAAGAGAATCTAACCTGAAGGGAAAGAAGTATATTAGTATATAACACGAGAGTGAATGAGGTGTTACAGAATTTCTAGAGATGAATATATTGTGTTAGCAGCCTCCCACTCTATTTCCCTGTTGGCTGTAAACTCATAACTTGTGTCTTTATTGCTGTTTTGGCTCCCAGTCATGAAACTCTTTAACTTGAGATGAGCTGACACCTTTTCTCCTACTCGGACCAATGTCCACCTTGGGAATGGAGGGAGGCAAGCAGCACAGACTTGATTCCCAAGGGAGTGAATTCACGACTGACACAAGAACCCAGGAGAACAACGCAGTGTTACAATTAGCTGAGATACATAGTTTGGCACAAATGCTGCTCGTGTTGGATTTCAGATTCCCCATTCTTGCTCAGTTGTTCAAAGAAATCCCACTAGTACCCTTGTATCTCTGCATCCAGTGAACATTCCAGGGAAAGACTGCCTTATGACTAAAGAGAGAAGGCTAGAGTAAGCAAAGACCCATAGCTTCTGTTTATGTCTTGAATTAAGCACTCTTTTTCTGGGAATAAGTATGTTGAGACTCCACTGAATGTCTGTTTACTGACTAGAATATGTTAATGTAGATTATTAATACAATCAATACAATAAATATTGATGTACTCTGTATTGTTAGATGGCAGAGCTCTACAAGATGTCCCTGGCTTTCCCTCCTGATGCTTAGAGAATATTGTTGTACAGAGAAACTGAATGAGGAACTACAGTGCCAAGGCCCATGTACTTGGAATACCGGAAACACAATGTTTTAGTATTCCGCTGTTTGAAGACACCAGTTTGTTACTTTTAGAAATTCCTTGATCATAGGCAAGTGATTTATTGATGTTGTGAGTTTCAGTTTCCTCATCTACAAAGTAGAGGCCATTTACTCATTCATTCATTCATTCATTCAACAAGTGCTCACTGAACACGTCTGGGGTTACTTTAACCTTAGTAATATTGAAAGCCTCTCTGTGAAGGTACTTGAACTGGTGTGATTGATGAGAAACCTATTGTGAGGTTGGTGTGGGGTGGGGAGAAGTGTTGGATGGACAGACAGTACAGAGGCTGTGAGGTGGGCATGAGAAACATCTTGTCCCCTACAGTCCACAGGTGGAATATTATAAACTACTGAGGCAGGCCTGGAATTTGATTATCTTTTATTCTCAACATTACAGACATGATTTTTATTCTGATATAACAATCTCACCCTAAAGGAATCTCCTTTATAACCAGGGGAGTAATCTCTGGAGTCTAGAAAAGAAGATGGGCAATGGGTAGCAAAGTGTTAAGTAGTTAAAGTTCGGAAAGAATACATCTTAAGCTGGGTAAGGGAATGTGTTGCACAAACTGTTCCTAGGGATATGTGAACAACTGCTTCTCCCCAACAGGATGTGTATTAGTCAGGGTTTCCTCATATATATTTAATATTAATAGTAATAATACCATAAAATATACATATAGTATTAGATCAATTTATTTCAAAATAGTAACAACAGCTGAATCACACCCAAGAGGCTATGAACCCCTTAGTTGCTTGGTCCTTGAGGCTTAACCTTGAGGTTTGTGCATGTGTGTGTGCATGCATGTGCATGCACGCGCACACACATACACACACACACACACACACACACATACACACGCTCGCACGTGTGCTCACACACAAGAACTTAGTAGTTGATTAGTCTGTGGGGCTGGGTACTTCAGTAATCCCAGTCTAGCACCAAAACTGTTAGTCTTCAGTCAACAATGGAAGCCAAGAAATGCTGCTTCTGGTAATGCTGCAGCACTAACAGGATAAATTATTTCAGTGGCTTGAGAGAAAGTCAAATGAGCAAAAGGTGAATGAATAATCTTCCTTCTGCCAAGCTCCTTCTTTGTTTATTTGTTTTTGTTTTTGGTTTTTTTTTTTTTTTGGGACAGTTTCTCTGTGTATAGTCCTGGCTGTACTGGAACTCCCTTTGTAGACCAGGCTGGCCTCACACAGAGATCCACCTGCCTCTGCTTCCCAAGTGCTGGGATTAAAGGTGTGCACTGCCACCACCTGGCTTCCAAGCTCCTTTTTATCTGGAAGTTACCAGGAGGTGCTGCCCACATTTGGAGTCTGGTTTTCTCACATCATGTAGACAATTCCTTCTTTGGGTGATTCTAATTTGTGCTAAGTTGGCATTAAACCATCACAAGGCACAACCAATGGACCAATGTACTGATTCTACCTAAGTCTGGCTTGGTGAGCCAATGAGTTTATTGGTCTTGCCTATAGCAACACGAGTGAGGGATTACTTCTGGGAGTGTGGGTAACCCCAAACAGCTGCATCACTAAAGAGTCCCTGCCACAGCTTGGATAGCTGCATGTGTGGAGTCCTCCTCTACAGTTAACCTGTGTATTCTCATCGCCTGAGACCATGTGCAGTGGGACAGAATTACACACAGCTGTCAGAGAGGTGCAGGAGAGAGTAGCTGCAGTGAGTGCTTAATGCCCCCCAACTCCTGCTATGAGGGAACATCAGCAGGCCCCAGCTCCATTGTATTCTGTGTGACCACAGGGGCTCTGATGAGGGTGCTGAAGGCTCTTATGCTCAGAGGACAGCATTGCAAGGCAGGAAGTTAGTGTGGGGAGTGCTAGGTATGCCCTCCTTGCCATAGAGGACACACAGAAGCGATCACTGGCCCTGGAAGACACCTTATGGTGGACCCAGAAAAGTGGTAGGAAGGACAATGAGAAGAAATGGAGGATCAAAGCAGCAACCCCAAGTAGCAAGCTGGCTCTGTTGGTTAGATCTCTGGTGGCCATCAGGACTCAAGTTCGCTCCTGTCCTGCTTTCCTCAGAGCACTTGGGACTGTGTGTGACTTGCTCTGTGAGTGTTGGCTTTCTTACTACAACCTGTGTTAGTACATGAACTTCTCATACACCCCATGACCATGAACTGAGAAATGTAAGTGAAACAAATCAACTCAAGCTCTCCCTCCTTCCTTCCTTCCCTCACCTCACTGGTGACATCCTCATAGGAAGTGGGGTGCCTCTGTTTTGTGGGCAGATGGGCCATACTCTGCCGTGGTCACCCTTTAATTACACTAGGTATCTGCCTACTAATGCTGGGGTTATATCACCTGTAACCACACCTGGCTTTTTTATGTGGGTGTAAAGATTTGAACCAGGTGCCGCATGCCCTCCAGAACAAGCACTCTTACCCACTGAGACTTCTCTAGCTACTAGATTTTTGTCAGTAAAGTTGGTCAGTTCCTTGTGCCATTCATGTACATATATCTGCCTGCTTTCACACAACACTGCAAAGGCAAATGGCTGTGACAGAGACTGTGTGGCTCACAAAACAGAAAACACTATTTTCGCTCTTTACAGAAAAACTCTATTGGCCCTTGCTGTCAAAGCTTGTGTGTTGATGCAGGATTTCACAGTGAGGTGGCAGCTAGAGACAGGTGAACAGAAATGGAGAAGGAAAGATGCATGTATTGGACACAACTGGATACAGTTGTTAAGAGCATAAGACACTGGGTTCAAATCTCAGCTCTGTTGCTTAATCACTTAGGTCTGAGGCCAGCTGCATCTTTTCTCTCTGTTTTGGTTTCCACATCTGCAAATGGCCTTGACAATTATATTTACCTCACAGGGTGGTCATGAGGATTAGGCTGATTAACATGAGCTCTGGTTAAGCTGGTTAATGCATCCTAAGTGCTCAGGAGAGAGAGTCTGCTGATTTTACTACTAATGCTGTGTATCAGGAGTAGGCTAAGCACTCCATGTGTGTTTTATCTCAGTTAATCCTTACAAGGCCCCAGTGAGGTAGATGCTGTGTTATTACTTCCGCATTACAGGGAGGAGTCTGTAGCACTGGTCCTCACTTTGGGACTCCTGGGTGGCACAGAGGGGAGGGGACTCCTAGACTGGGAAAGAGAAACAAACACACACTCCAGCCTGGGGCCCAAGCGGGTTACTGGGTGACTTCATTGTGGAAAGTGGGGCAAAAAGAGGTGAGAGCCCCAGAACCCTCCAGGGCATCGACAAGGTCTGTTTCAAACTGTGGGATGGAACTGCGCAGCTTCCGTTAATTCCCACCACCATATCCTCACGTCCCAGACCTGACCAAGGGGAGGAGGGTCAGGTGGGAAGGGAGAGTGCAGCGAGTAGGGAGGGAGGGGCGATGAAGTGGCAGCAGGGGAGGGCAGAGTGATGTGAGGGAACTGGAACTGCCAGGCAGCGTCCTGAGACTACATCATACATATTTTAAGGCAAACTCCAGAAGCTTTATTCAGTTACCTGGGTCTATTGATGTCACTTGGACTGGATCAATATACCTTCTCAGAGAATTCAAAGGAAAGAAATCTATGTGGGGCCCACTCAGCAGGACGAGCGCGCTGGTGCCAGAGTGATAGGTCCGTGAGGAGAGTGTTAATCACTCAACAACTGATGTCCTTATTGTCTCATTGCCCTTGCAATGGAGCAAATGATAGTGGGGGGAGAGTGAGCTTGTGAGATGCTGTCATGCGTCCATGAGAAGCCAGCATCTATTGAGCTCCTCTGGTATGCCAAGATGCATACTGGACCATTTCATATGAAATAGCATGGCAGTTATCAGGACAAGTTCTGGGTTTGCTCTGGAGTAGGCTTCAGGGAGCTCCAGGTGTCCAGAGCAGGGCAGGCCTTTCAGTTACTTTGCTTGTAGCTATGACCAAACACCCTACAAGAGGCAACCTAAGAAAGGAAGGGCATTTTTGGTCTCGGTTTAAGAAGGAACATATCATACCATGAAGGAGAAGGTATGGCAGCAGGCGTATGAGGCTGGGCACACTTTATCAGCCGTTAGTGAAGACAGGGAATAGTCTGGTCATAAAACCTCAGAAATTGTTTCTAGGGATTCCCTTTCTCTAGCTAGGGTCCACCTAACGATTTTCAGCCTTCTAAAACAATGCCACTGACTGGACCTAATGTTAAAACATGTGAACCTTTGGGAGACATTTCACTTTCAACCCACAGCAGCAAGGTTGTGGTCCTGCCTCCTTCCATGTTTGCCCATGATGCTTTATAGATTGTGGGGGAAGAAATAGATATTTCTTCAAACTCATCTTGCCCCATCCCAAGTTATTATTCAGTACATTATATCAGTGGGATGCTTTACTCTTACATTATTTTTTCATCTTCTTGTTCATCATCTCTTGGGTTTTGTGGATTTGTGTTTTACACCTAAGGGAAATGGCTTTATTAAACTAATTAAGATGTCGCCAAGGAAAAGTGTGACAAAAGGAAGGACAATTGGTCTTTTCTGAGTGGCATAGGCTCTGGTAATTTGCACATCTGTCCTCTGAACTGCCTCTGCTCCATGTCTGTGAAGCGGTGGATTCAGGATGGAGACGCAGGAGCAGGATGCTGGTGCAGGGAAGCACAGACCTTTCTCTAGGGGCTGAGCCCAAGTTCAGGAAGCAAATTCCTAAGGCATCCTGCATACCTATTCTTCTTGAAGCCCTTGCCCCATCCTCTGATGTGCTGCAAGAATTATAATCTGAAGACTCTTGGTGGGTCTCAAAATGAACACATTCTTGGGAAACTTGCTTGAGGACCCTGAGTCCAAGGTACCACAGATTCCATGGCAGGTGTGAGAACCTAGCTCACATTCTTCTGTTATTGTCCACTTATCTCTTAGTAGGGAAGATTGGAACAGGCATTTGAGAACATGAAAAGTACTCTTGCTTCATAACAACTCAGAGAGCCTCTCCAACTTGAGTGATTACTTGTTGGATTCTTGACATGATGCTGAGCTAGTTCCAAGTTGATTTTGAGATGCATCATAAAATTTGAGAGGTTCTCAACTTTGAACAGTTTATAGTGTGACCTTATGCAAATAGACTTCTTTCCTTGATCTGCACAGAGAAAGGAGGTGCAGTCTTTGTTTGAACAGAGGAAGAGGTGTGATTTTTGCCTGAGATAGCTAGAGTTATGGAGGGTATACTCAAGGTTGCATTGTGGTGGCTGAGGACAGCCATGAATGTTTTCTTTCTTTTCTTTTTCTTGCCACGAAAAGGCTCCTCCTGGGAGACAATGCCTACTCTTAGACTTCTAATCTTTCCCAATTCTGTGTTTTTGGAGCACTAACTCACTAACTATCCAGCTGTTGGCTTCTGAGGATATTGTTGTAGTGCTCCCACTGATAAAGGAGTCACACACTCAGCCCTGGCCTGTCCTTGCCAGGCTGCCAGAGCAGCACTATTCCCAGCATGATAACATGATAAAATGGCTATTAATTCCTTCCTTTCTTTTTTCTTTCCTTTCTTGTTTTTTTTTTTTTTTTTTTTTTTTTTTTTTTTTTTGGAGACAGGGTTTCTCTGTGTAACAGCTCTGACTGTCTGACTATCCTGGAACTAGCTCTGTAAATCAGGCTGGACTTGAACTCACAGAGATCTGCCTGCCTCTGGGATTAAAGGTGTGTGCTAGCACTGCCTGATGTTAATTTTTAGAAGGTAAAATTCTAGGTCCTTGGCCTTTCTTGGTAGTTTCTTTCTGAATTAGGAAGAATGGGAAAGAAAAAGGAAGGAGGCAAAGAGGAAAGGAGGGAGGGAAGAGAAGCAGAGAGAGGAAAAGAGAGAGAAACAGACTTGAGTAATAAATGTAAATTTCTGTGAGCCTTTAAAACAAGAAGCCTAGACACTGGGCACTCCACTGGAATAGCTTTATTTTGAATATTTAAAAGGCTTTTTTATTATGGACATTTGAAAGTGTGCATAGAAGTTGAAAAATCATTGCAATGAGCATTCATATACTCACTAGCCAGTTTCTGTCATCAGGATCCTAGCATGTAATCATGCCAGGGCCTTTTCAACCTTCTGATCACCCACCAAATCAGCTTGGCTGTCACCCCAGACCACAGACCACAGATCTGCTAAATGGAAACTCTAGAGGCATACCCAGAAATCACATTTTAACATATCTGCCAGATGATTTTGTCTCCATTCAAATTGAAAAAGGCACTTGAACGTTTTGGTGTGTTTCATGATAAGCTGGTATATTTCCATCTAAATACATATTTCATCCTATAAATATTTATTGGTCACTTGCCAAGTCTGGTAATTGTTAATAGGAATGAAGGAGAGAGAGGATGGATGGAGGAAGAGGAGTATGAGAAGCAGGAGAGCGAGGAAGCTAAGGGAGTACTCCTGAATTATTGTACATATAACTGGCTAGAAGCAAGCAAATGGCACAGTGCAACTTTGACCTATTATCAAGGGATTTCACATGCTCTATGGGGTTCATAAACGTGACAGCTCAGGGACTGATGGTCTCTCATTCTTCCTCCTTTTCACTGAGGATATTGTAGTTTCATTGTCCTATGGAGGCTGGGACTAACACCAGAGGCTGATGTCCATGGTACTGAATCCAGCACAACACAATCTAACTATTGGGTACACACTTGGAGTATCCAGGAAAGTTTGTAGAAATAACCTTGTAATTTAAAAATAAATTGTGCTCAAGATTCCACCAACTCTAGGGGCAGAGAGAGAGATACAGACAGAGACAGGCACACCTCTCCAGAGAGAAAGGGGAGGTGCCCTGCTGGTTATGCTTTTTTGGTACCTCACACTGTCAGAGGCAAATATTAGGCCTGAGACTGCAGCCCTGTCTGAAAGCAAGTGCCATTTGTTATAAGCAGAGAGTGTAGTTGAATTGGGTTTGATACATAAGTAAAACACTTAGTGTTTTAGAATGTGCTTAAAGCACAGTGCCTAGCCACCACATTAGTTAGCATCACCAAGAGTCCATTTATAAATTTGAATTTTTGTCTCTGACCTTAAACCAACTGAACCAAAACCTCTGAAGTCAGCTCCAAAGATCTATGTCTCAGCAGACGCCCCAGATGATCTGGATACTCAGTATGGGAAACTGCATTGAGAACAATGGCTCTCTGTGATGCCTACACCCCCGAGTTACCTGGAACATTTGAAAATATGTGGGCTTGGTCCCACTCCACTAGATTTGAAGGAGAAGCTGTGGAAACGATGCCAAGGCTTTGAGATGTTTGAAATGTTTCAGGAACAATTCTAATATCCAATAGAAGCTACAATGCACTGAAGCCTTTTAGAGATTCAATGGAAACTGATGACAGTCTTCATACTCACACATGAGCTGAATGAATGTGAAGGATGAATGTACTGAGAACATTCGTGCAGTGACATAAACCAGTGGAGTGTGGCCAAGATGAACTACAGGTCTAAATAGCTTGGCACCATCACATTACCACTCCCTGAGGAGGTCACAACATTTTCAGTTATCTCTTATTTTTCCTCAATATACTCCTTGATTGTGGAAGAAAATATGCAGCTGTGTGGAGCACAGGTTGGGTATGAATTTGAAAGATGTGGCAACTTCTCTAAGACATCTTACAGAGGGATGGTGTAAAGATAGCAACATGTATCACTATTGTTCTCTGTGATTTAAAACATGGGCATGGAGGCAGTTGGGGAGATAGCTCAGTTGTTAAAGATCCTGCTATGCAAGAATAAGAACCGGAGTTCAGATCCCTAGCACCCGTTCAAGAAAGCTGGGCTTGCTTGTATATACCTATAATTCTAGTACTATAGCAGCAGAGACAGGAGGATCCTTGGAGCTTGCTGGCTAGTCGGTCTAGCTGAATGGGAAAGAAATTAAGTTCATTGAGAGACTGCTGGACACAGGACTTTTGGCTTCCACACATGTATGGTGGCACACGTGTGCCATGCCCCTCCACTAGTTCACGTTCCTTGCTGTGTGTGGTTAGATCTTCAGCAGGTCAAGCTGGAAGGCATACAGATAACAAATGGATCTGTTTTGTAGACTATAAAGTTATTGAACCTGAACCCAAGGGCAGCTTTTCCTCTATGTATTAATGATGATGCAGGTGGGCACACTGTAGCAGGCTGGTTTGATTCTAGACAAATCCAAATGTCACATGTTCATCAAGCATCTTAGTTCTTCTGATAAACAAGCTCTCTTCGCAGCTGTGAATTCAGTTGAGATTGTAGCATGTAAGACCAGCCAGCCTATCATTTCCTAGCCCTTCTCTGGGCTTTAAAAATGAACTACATCTGAGGTCCTTTAAGACCATATCAGATTATATCTGTTTTAAAGACATAGGACATGATATTTTAGAAAGTGCTGGGATGTGTAGGGACCTATTACTGGGAAGGCACAGGGCTGCAATGCTTTCCACTCATCTCATCTTTCTTCTTTCAGTCCTAGAGACATATTTAATAAGCTTTAGAAAGTAGATGTCATTTAAAGAACTGAGACTTCAATCATAGCAGGGATAGTGTTGGAAAAATTTAAAATAAACTCTTTTCATTTCTCTTTGAATAGATGCCAAAAGATGACTCTTCATCCTAGTACAAAGCTATTCAAGAGACATTTAGAACTGTTCCCTTCTGACATCGCTTCTAGAACTTCCACACTATTCCCTGCATTATTTACCACAATGAATACCAAGAATAGCATTGCCTGGACAAATATAGGGCACAGGGTGGGAGCCAGGGTGGAGAAGTGATTATCAGCCCACCATAGAAGCTCTTTGTTGAGGCACCATGAAAATGTGAAGGAATTTCACACCATTTCATGTTGTAGGCTCTGGGGCACATGAGGAAAAGTTAGAGCCCCACCTGTGGAAAATGGGGTGTAACAGACAGGAAAGTGACAGAGATAGCATAGCTCACATACAAGGCTGGTTCCAAGCACCACTGTGAAAAAGAGAAAAAAATTTCCAATTATCTTCCTCTTCTTTCTTTGCTTTTGTGAATCCTCTGCTCCAGGATCAAGACTAGCACAATAAAGGGCTCTAGGTTAAACAAAAATATTAAAGCTGCTAGACTCTTCAGTTTGTGTAATTTGTGTAAATGGTGAGTAGTGCATTCTTAAAATTTAAACTCCAAGCACCCTGCTTGTCTAACTTGAGTCCTGGCCCTGTTCCATCCATTCTAAATACCTAATGTTTACACACGAGTGTCCAGCTAATCCCTTATGCTTCTTCCCTACCTTGTTACCAAGGAAACCATCTGATACATCAATCCATGCCAGTGTTTGAGAGCATACTGACCACTCTCAGGAATACCTGTGTGTTCAAACAGAATTTCTGAAAAAGCAATGCCTGTCTCAAAATCAGTCCATTTTACCCTTGGTGATCTCTTCTTGCTCTTACCCACCAGGTGTGCCTTGTATGCAGAGTAAACTAGGCATGTGGGTTTTCCTCAGGGAAGACACAGGCTCCATCAGGTAGACTTCTGAATACCCTGCCGTTTTTGCTTGGTTTATGACCAATAGAAATTCATTATGCTGAGAAGCCAAATGGTGAAATTCAGTCATGAATGGTGCTGTGCTCGGGAAATTTGTCTTTCTTGAGTAAGGATGTGCACACATATAAGCATAGCTCAAGACAGAAAAAGGAGCTGTAGGAGAGGCACTGTGGATGACAGAACATCCATGGGGGAGATCACAGAACTTTTTCTACAGGTTGTGGGTTGCAGAGATAAGGCTATATGCATTCCAGCCAGATGGAAGAGAGCAAATTGAGGTGTAGACTAATAGGGTTTAATTTACTAAAAAAAAAAGTATGGAGTTAATACAAAATAACATTGGGAAGAAATTCTGGGTCAAATTGTAAATGGCTCTGTGCTAAGGCTCTGAATAACATTTAAGAACTTTTGACATGTGAGGCGTGGTAGCACATCTTTAATCCCAGCACTCAGGAGTCAGAGGCAGGTGGATCTCTGTGAGTTTGAGGCCAGCCTGGTTTACATGGTGAGTTCCAATCCAGACAGAGTTATATAGTGAGACCATGTTTTAAAAAACAAACAAACAAACAACTATGGACTTCATGGAACAGAGAGTGAGGTGACTGGGTTGAGGATGTTTGAAGTAATTGGAAAAGGTACAGTTTACTTGTAATAAGTTTCATTGGGTCCGTCAGAGTTCATTTTTGCATTTCCAGTAGAGATTAATGCATCTTCAGCATCAGGCCTGAGGGAGCATTTACTCACACTTTAGTATAAAGTGGTAAAATGGCTACTCTCATTCTAATAACATGAAAAGTATGGACTGTATTTATAAAAGGAGGTGTTGTTCATAGAATGAAAGCTTTTTAAAGTTTTTCTTTTTTTCACTCTCTTTTTTATGATAATATTTTTAAATTTAAAGTTGAAACAAGCTTGTTTTATATGTCAATCACAGTTCCCTCACCCTCTCCTCCTCCCCTGTCTCCCCTCAACCCACACCCCATCCCCTTTATGCTCCCCTGGGAGGGTGAGGCCTTCCATGGGGGACCTTCAAACTCTGTCATGAGACCTTATTTTTATGAGAATTCTCATATGTACATTTGCACTGCATGTGTGCAGTGCCCTCTGAGGCTGGAAAGTGGTATCAGATTCCTCTGGGACTGGAGCTACAGGTGGTAGTGAGATGCCATGTGGGTGCTGGGAATTGGACGCAAGTCCTCTAGAAGAGTAGTCAATGTTCTTAACCTCTGAGCATCTATCTAGCCCCGAAGGAAGGCTTTGATGTTGTCATCTAGTGTGGTACTTGGAGCAACACCACACTAGACTAGGACCCAAAAGAAGATTATAGGACAGGGGAAGTTGTGGGTAATATGTTACTAATGTTCACTAATAAAGAATTTAAGAAGCCAGATGACATTTTATCTTCATTCATAACAGCTCTTACAGGAGTGGTTTTCAACCTTCCTAATGCTGTGACCCTTTAATACAGTTCCGCATGTTGTGATAACCATAGTCACTTTCATTGCTACTTCATAACTATCATTTTGCTACTGTTATGAATCATAATGTAAGTATCTGTTTTCCAATGGTCTTAGGTGACCCCTATGAAAGGGTTGGGTTCATAACTTAGGAGAAAATGAGGCTTAGGGGAAATGAGGCTATGAACTTCCTGGCCAAAGGTCAGCTGTCAGATCTGATTTAAAGTCAGGCTTTGAGAACCTAAATAGCTATTTTCACAACTCTATAAAATTCATGCATTTCTGCTTTCCTCCACTAAAAGTCAGTCCCTCTAGAATTTAAGCCTTAGGTTATTTCATTATGCTATCATCTATCTGAGGCTGTAGCCCTCAAAGCCATCCAAATCCACAGTTCTCTGACAAAATCAAAAGACTTAGCCGTTCTTAATTCTGGGTCTTCCATCTTTGAACTTCTGTTTATTTACCATTATCCATTGATTTTTTCATAATAAATGGGGCAGAAAAAAGGGGTTCAGTTATTTACAGAGGATGCCCAGGAGTTGTTATTTTGTGAGAACGTGTGTATTCAGTATTACAACTATTGCTTAGACATATTATGAGTCATTGTAAGGTGATGACTCTGAGCCCCGCCATTGCTGGAGTCCTCTTGTGGTTATTAATACTGCATGGTTGGTACACTCATTACCTCAAAGCCCAAAGCAACTTGTTTCCAGGCAAGCCTCTGCTTTGCTCTTCTCCCCACGGAGACTTTTGCTTCCTGTGACTGGAGGCTGTAGATGGGAACAGAGGCTTGAGGCTTCGGGGCAGTCCCAAGGGATGTGTCTGGAAGCTTGCAGTTGGTGTGTCAGGGAAGAAAAGTCCTTTGTTAAGCTCATCCTGGCACTCGGGAGGCAGAGAGGAAGGCATCTGCCAAAACAGAGAATAACAATGACTCATTTCTGCAGTGACACAGCTGTCAGACTGTGTGCACCAGCTTCATCTCCTTACGTCTTCATGGCACCCCGAGGATCAGGCGGAGCAGAGGACACCTTGAGGAAACTGAGGCTGACTGAGGCAAAATGACTCTCCAAGGCTGTTTGGCCGGAAGATATTGAGCCTGGCATAACAACTCAGAGTTCTCAACGCCCATTTGGCATGTTTCTTGTCACACTGTCTCTACTGACATCTCTAGGGCCTGTATCTCTAGAGTAGTCACAAGCACCAGCAGTTCTCATTCCACAGCAGAAATGGTTTGGACTTGGAGAGCATTCCTGTATAATTTCAATCATAAATAGCCATTTCTTTTCAAATGTGGACCAGGTGTGCCTTGATTCTGAGCTTTGCGATCTAGCCCTTGTGTCATTTCCTTTATGGCATTCCTTGTTGACCTTTACCTCCCCTAGCGTGTCTGGTGACTCCTTCACCATGTGGTCACACCATTGTACTACTTCCAACGCATTTGCTTACTTATCACTTGTTTTCTGGGTAGTAACTGCTAAGCTACCAGCTACCCTAGGTAGAGTCATATTCAGTGTTTCTCCCTGGTGCTCAAAATAATGCTTAGAATGTAGCTGATGAGCAGTGCAGTTGGAACAGAATGATATTTAGCCAAATAGTAAAAGATAGCTCTACCCATCAGGAGTCCTTGTCTCACTCCTGCTAGACACTTTTGTGCCACCCACTCTCCACTCAGAGAAGATTGGCTGCTTTTCAAGATCCTTCTCTGGTTCATTTGCATGTCAATCAGCGGGCACTGCCAATGCAGAATTCCCAACATGGAGAATCCTGTCGATATGATGGCAAGGTGTGCTGATGAAGGAAGATGGGCATCCCACATTTCATCTGTTCAAACGCTGTGTAGGCAGCTGGCAAGGAGCAAGGTGCCCTTGAAGTTGATCTCTCACCAGTAGCAGCATTTGAGTTGCTTCCATCAAAACAGGGTGAATGTGTACTCATGCATGACACATGTGTTCATGTGCATATGTATGTGTCTGTTCACACTTCTGTGTCCTGAAATCCTGGAGCTTCTAGAATGAGAAGAAAACAGAGAAAGTAGGTTGAATCACACATGCTCACTCTATTTGTGCCCAGGGCAAGTGCATGAAAGAGAAGGCTGGAGATGGAGGAAACCTAATAGGCTGTAGTTGGAGCAAGTCTCCTCAGGTGCCCATTCCCCTTCCTTCTTCAAGCCACAGCTGTGAAGACTCTAGAGCCTTGGCCTGTTTGGAATTTGGAAAATGGCCAGGTCAAATCACTACCAGGCTACTGGCAAAGAGCAAGCTGGAGTTAAAAGACTGAACAGATAGCCAAGGACAGAATGCTTAACCTGCCATTCACTCATTCCCTACCACACCATCAAACTTAGCACCCGAAAATGTATGATCAGCTCATCTAGTCTCTCTCCCATCTGGTACAAAACTCTTATAGGCATAAGAACCCCTGTCCAATTTGAAGATTTGTCTATTTATTTTATATGGATAGTTAGGCATCTACACACCAGAAGAGGGTATTTATTGAATTCCATGGGCCTACAGTTATAGATAGACAGTTGTGAGCAACCACATGGGTACACACACACACACACACACACAAACACACACACACACACACACACACACACACCCTACTCCTAATTTTAAGAAAGAACCAGCAAATAACTGCTTGTTTTTTTTTTTTTAATTGTTTTTTGGTTTTTGTTGCTGATGTTGGGTCACCATTCTCTGCCCCTGGCCAGGTTCTGTAGCTCTCCCAGTCACTTTCAGATATTAGAAGTTTTACTTACAGGTATTAAAAAGGCCAGGTGGATCTAAATCAATACTTTCATTTCACATCCAATTTAAGCTTTTCTCTTTCTTCCCAACTCAGGCTGTACTGGTGCTCAGTAACCTGCTGTGGGGTAAAGCAGATTGTTATTTCTTTAAACTCCCTTTTCCATCCAATCTTGGCTACTGGCAACTGCCCGGAGCTCCTGCAGGGCTGAGGTGGGCAAGAAAGAAGTTCCCATTCAGATGTAGAATTTCTGCCTCTTTCCCTTATGAAATGCTTTTGTGGGCTTTTTAAAGTTGTTCCTTATATATTTCTACTACTGGCTCTCTGTATGACCTCTGATAAGGGTCCCCAACTTTCCTCTTTAGGACCTCGTCCCAGCTTCTCTGCTGATGTCACCTCACCCACTTGGGCAGTCCTCCAGATAACATCCATGCAGCTCCTGCTCTGAAACCCATTTATCCTAGGGAAAGAGACACCGAGAGTCTCTGGCCAATCACAAGCTTTCAATTCCTCTGACTCCATGACCTCTCACTCCCCAGGCATAGCACACCTCCAGGGATTCTATCTCTGCTTTGCTCCAATGCTGTAGAAAGTTTCCTGTCTCCTTACATCAATATGCACTTTCCCTAAAACTGAGAGGAGGGGCAGCAACCAGGACATCTTATTGAGTGGACAAATCTCAATGCTTTCTCCTGGGGAACACACTCTATTAATCCCTGGCCCTCCTCCACAAGTGGGATTGAGGTGGCTGCCAAGGTTGGGGCATGGGTTAAACTTCCTTGTCTTCTACTATATCCTGCATATGTCATACTTCTAGGCATCCACTTTTTAAAAGTGGGTGCTTTGCCATTATTTTTCTCATCTCAAATTCTGAGACAATAAAGATATTCCAGTTTGGAGACATTACAGTGATTTCCTCCTACACATACACAACTCTAACCACAGTAATAAAGTAAAGTAAGAATCAAATAACTGAGGGGATGGAGAAATGGCCCAGTGGTTAAAAGTATGTACTGCTTTTACAAAGGGCTAGAGTTCAGTTCCCAGTACCCACACTTGTGACTCACAATCCCTGTAACTCCAGCTCCAGGGGTTCCAATTCTGGGCTCTGTGAGAATCCACACTTTTATGAGCACATCCCTACACACAGGCACACATGAAAACTTTTTAAATCTTTAAGAAAATAAAAATGGACAAAAATAAAATAATAGAAAATGGAATTTATAATAAATAAACATATAAATAACTGTTTTCATGTCTCTGTGTGTGACCTACTGAATTTCACTGGACTTGTTTAAGGAGCATATGAACTTCAGCAGTGGCTACACCAATGAAGAAAATGTCTCGACTGTTAACTGTATAAAAATCTTTAGGGAGGAGGCAGGGCTCTGTGAGGTCCTTCCCTCGCCACGACAGGGTGTTCACAGACCCCTTCTTGTTTTCTGTTTTTAATTATCTTTTTTTTCTTTTTAAAATTGTTAATATTTTTCTTATTTTACATACTAATCCCAGTTCCCTCTACCTCCCATCCTCCCATGCCACCCACAACCCCCCCATCCCACCCCCCATCTACTCCCCAGGGAGCATGAGGCCTTCAATGAGGGGTCATCAAAATTTGTCAAGTTATTTCGGGTAGGGCCAAGGCCCTTCCCATGTCTCTAGGCTAATGGAGTATCCCTCCATGGAGAATGGGCTCCTGAAGTCCATTCCTGCACTAGGGATACATCCTGGTTCCATTGTCAGAGACTTCCCAGGCCTCCTAACTGAAACCCACATTCAGGGGGTCTGGGTCAGTTTTATGCTATCAGTCTGGGATCCATGAGCTCCCCCTTGTTCAGGTCAGCTGTTTCTGTGGGTTCCTCCAGACTCATCTTGACCCCTTTGCTCATCACTTCTCCCTCTCTGCAACTGGATTCCAGGAGTTTGGCTCAGTGTTTAGCTGTGGGTGTCTGCTTCTGCTTCCATCAGCTACTGGATGAAGGCTCTAGGATGGCATAAAAGATAGTTATCAATCTCATTATTGGGGGAGGACATTTAAGGTAGCCTCACCACTATTGCTTAGATTGTTTGCTGGGGTCATCTTTGTAGGTCTCTGGACATTTTCCTTCTGTGAGATTTCTCTTAAAACCTATAACCGCTCCCTCTATTATGGTATCTCTTTTTTTTTTCTATTCTTCCCCAGACTCAATATTACTCATCCCTCATGTTCTCATCTCCCCTCCTCTTCTCCCTTTTTCTTTCTCCTAACTTCTACCCCCCATCTGCTCTGAAATTGCTCAGGAAATTTCCCTTCTCTGGGGGACCATGTATGTCTCTGTTAGGATCCTCCATGTTTCCTAGTTTTTCTGGTGGTGTGGATTTTAGGCTGGTAATCCTTTGCTCTATGTCTAAAATCCATATATGCGTGAGTACATATAATGGTTGTCTTTTTGGGACTGGGTTATCTCACTCAAGATGGTTTCTTCTAGTTCCATCCATTTGCCTGTGAATTTCAAGATTCCCTTGTCTCCCCCACCCCGCACTGAGTAGTAATCCATTGTGTAAATGCATCACATTTTCTTTATGCATTCTTCAGCGGAGGGATATCTAGGTTGCTTCCAGGTTCTGGCTATTACATATAATGCTGCTATGAACATGGTTAAAAAGATGTCTTTGTTGCACAGATGTGGATCTTTTGGGTATATGCCTAAGAGTGGAATTGCTGGATCTTGTGGTAGACTGATTCCCATTTTCCTGAGGAACCACCACTATACCGATTTCCAAAATGGCTGTACCAGTTTGCACTCCCACCAGCAGTGGAGGAGTGTTCTGCTTTCTCCACATCCTCTCCAGCATAAGTTGTCATTGGTGTTTCCAATTTTAACAATTCTGACAGGAGTAAGATGGTGTCTCAGAGTTGTTTTGATTTGCATTTCCCTGATGGCTAAGGATATTGAGCATTTTCTTAAGTGTCTTTCAGCCATTTTAGATTCCTCTATTGAGAATTCTATATTTAGTTCTGTACTCCATTTTTTAATTGGGTTATTTGATGTTTTGGTGACTTAGCTTCTTGAGTTCTTTGTATATTTTGGAAATCATCCTTCTGTCAGGTGTGGGGTTCGTGAAAATCTTTTCCCATTCTGTGGGCTGCTGTTTTGTCTTGTCGACTGTGTCCTTTGCCTTACAGAAGCTTCTCAGTTTCAGGAAGTCCTATTTCTTAATTGTCTATCTCAGTGTCTATGCTACTGGGGTTATGTTCAGGAAGCTGTCTTCTGTTCCAATTCGATCAAGGGTACCTCCCACTTTCTCTTCTAAAAGATTCAGTGTGGTTGGATTTAAGTTGAGTTCTTTGATCCACTTGGAGTTGAGTTTTGTGTATGGTGATAGACATGGGTCTGTCTGCAGTCTTCTACACTCCAGCATCCAGTTGTGCTAGCACCATTTGTTAAAGATGCTTTCTTTTTTTTCCATTGTATAATTTTAGCTACTGTGTCAAAAATCAGGTGTTTATAGGTGTGTAGGCTAATATCAGGGTTTTCAATTCAATTCCATTGGTCTACCTGTCTATGTTTGTGCCAGTACCAAAGTGTTTTCAGGACTATTGCTCTATAGTAGAGCTTGAAGTCAGGAATGGTGATGCCTTTTGAAGTTCCTTTATTGTACAGGGTTGTTTTGGCAATCCTGGGTCTTTTGTTTTTCTACGTAAAGTTGAGTATTATTCTTTTAAAGTCTGTGAAAATTGTGCTGGGATTTTGATGGGGGTTGCATTGACTCTGTAGATTGCTTTTGGCAAGATTGTCATTTTTACTATATTGATCCTGCCTATCCATGAGACTGGGAGATCCTTCCATTTTCTGGTATCATGTATAATTTCTTTCTTGAGAGACTCAAAGTTCTTTCTATACAGGTCTTTCACTTCTCTGATTAGTGTTACCCCAAGATATTTAATGTTATTTGTGGTTATTATAAAGGGTGATGTTTGTCTGATTTCTTTTTCAGTCCCTTTATTGTCTGTATATAGTAGGGCTACTGATTTTTTTTTAATTAATTGTGTAATATACCACTTTGCTAAAGGTATTTATCAGCTGTAGGAGTTCCTTGGAGGAGTTTTTCAGGGACAGACCCCTTTTTGTATGGGCAATGATTTGTGAGAACCTTGGTCTTCTAAGCCCAACCTTCCATTGATTCTAATACCAAGCATTTCGTAATTGTTGTGGCATGAAAGGAATTAATTATGGATGAATTTTGTTGTGGCCTATTCTCACAGAAGTGTAATAATCTCTTTCCTGTATGGGGCATAGGGTTCTAGAAGGCATTCTGACATAGAAACATCTTAGCTGGAACTCCAAGTGTGCATGTGACTCCATAATCAGGAAAATGGGATATGGAGCCAGGCAAGACTTTCCAGGAATAAGATCTGTGCATAAAGACAGAGAAGAGTGAGAGAAGAGTGTTTGTTCAAGACTATTGAATTCCTTTAGTTGGATGGTGCTGGGTTGGTGGGTGGGTGGGTAGGGTATGAAACTCAAATGGTTATTCATGGAGGGCTGACAAAGCCAGGGCAATTGAGATTTTGTTCTATGCATGGTAGTCATGAGAGTGTGCAGGGAGTGCTCCATGTCCTCAGTGCTACAGGGGTTTAGCCTAGAGGCTGCAGGTTTACATGTCAAAGGAGCTAATTCTGAAAGCCGAGAGCAACTTGAAGAATGTGGTAAGATATTGGGAAGAGTTGAGGTACAGCTGGTTTCCAAGTGCAGGTGGTCAGTTTCATATGGCTAACTTCCTTCTAACTATCCGTGGTCAAGGATAATTTCTTCCAGGGAATCTTCAGGGCCAGTTGACTGTGTCAGGGGTCCCTCCTCCTTGCTGCCATGATTCCTTGGTCTGGGTCTACTATAACACCCCTTATAATATACGCTAAGTTTTAAGTTTGTCTGAAAGCCTTCTGTGTGTGGGGCATCTGTTTTATTAAACTCTGAGTCCCCCGAGGTCAGCACAGAATCTCAGCCATAGTAAATGCTCGATAAATGTTTGTTGAATGAATGGGCAAGTAAGCCTGGGGATTTAAGTGTGTTTGCTGGCTCTCTGCTGATGCTCAGCAGCCTGTGAGCAGAGCAGGGCAAGCAGGCAGGGAGACTGAGCTGGTTCCAAGTAGACATGGTCTTAGGGGTCTAGTATATCAACAATGGCAGCATGGAGATAAATGCCATGGGACTGAGGCTGGCTGGGTGGAAACCCCTTTTGGACACAGACATTAGCTGTATGTATCTACCCATGGCATGTATGACTCATAAGGTGGTATTTCATGTTCCTTGTATCACAAAGGTCATGACAACTATGGCAGAATGAAAGGACCGTCTAGCAATACCCATGTTACAGGAGTGCTAATGGGGCTCTGCTCACACAGGATACTTAACATAGAGTCACAAACCTATCATCCAGCTTCTCATTCAAGGCTGTTCCAATCTCATTACATGTGTGCTTGCCACAAAAACAAACATGCTCAGATGATGGGTGAGCACAGGCAAGCCTCCACACACAGAACTGCAAACAGATACATAAACCCCAAGACAATTTATTTTATGCAGGTATTCCAAAAAAACCCATCTCTCAGGCTGTCAGACTACACGAGCTGCTGTTGGAGGAGGGGGGAAGAACCAAAGACTCTCTTTGACAGCGCCTATTAACTGAAATACGAGGTGAACGAGAATGAAATAAAATTGAGAATGAGATGACAGGGTTTTCTATCTGACAGAAATGTTTGCAAACCATTGGCCTGATTGCTGCACATTCATCACCCACTGAAGCCAGCAGTCTCTCTATGGGTCCCTTCCTCACAGTCACTGTGGAGGCAGTATTTTGGAAAGCAGACGTCCTCACTCATCACTTCAGACTAACAGTTGTGCTGCGGATGACCCTGGGGCTCCAAGTGTGTTTGTCTTCCAGTCCTTCACACTGAGCTCCACCCCAGGGTGGTCTCCTTCCCAGTTCCTACTTCCTACTCAGCTTCCCCCTTCTATGTTCTGGAATGTAGTTTCTTATTCCTAGAAAGTTCTTCCATTCTAGACTGTTCAATATTCAATGATAACTCGCCCCCCCACCCCAATCACCTGCACTTCCAAACCATGTCATATTCCAGACGCACTTCCTCCCCCATCAGGCCAGTCTCCAAGCCTCACACAAGTGTTTTTTGTCCTTCTTGTGCTTTGCTCCTCTTGGGCCCAACCCTAGCTTGTAGAATGTTTTGTGGGTTTTAGTAGCTTCCTTTGCCAAAACAATCTCTTCCCTTTCCCATAAACCTCTACTCACATTCAAGGGAATGGCAGATGTGTGCAAGGCTTGGGGTGTGAGGAGATAGAAGGATCCTGAAAATGAAGACAGAGTTGAGCAAATCAGCTCATGCCTCACAGGCATTTCTTTAGTTCTTTCTATCATCATTTCAGTCTGAGCAAAGATGCCCAATCCTCACTTCTCCACCTTCATCCCCAGCTGCTGAAGGGAGGACCAAGAAATACTGCAGTTTTCTGGGATGAGCTATTGGAACAGGCTTTCCCTCTCCAATTCATGTGTCCCCTTGAATTCTTATCCTCCTTTTTGGGTGACACTTTTGTTTTGTGAATTACTGACTTGACCGTTGTATCCTTCAGATTCTTCTGTGTATGAGAGTACTGCTCTTTTCTCTTCCTCTTCTTCTCCTGCACACAACACTGGAAGGATTAGCTACTGTGAAATTGCATTGTGAATCTTGGGAAAGCCCAAGCCTCTGTGTGCTCAGTTAAATCTGGGAGGATGATTCTTGTCTTTGAGACTTGCTAGGAAGATCAGCTGAGAGAATGTGTGTAGTTCTCAGCACACAGTGCTGGTAGTAGGGCTGTCTTCTTCATCTCATCCTCTGGGATCCATGTTATTCCTGCCCAGGTCAGTCAGCTCCCTGCCTTCATTACCCAGCTAGCCCTCATCAGCTTCCCATCAAGAAAGAGAAGAGATACACTTGAGTATCTCAAGACTAATTATAGTGAACAAGAGGGACATGTGGTCATGTCATCAGCCATGGAGCATAGCAAGCGGCAAAGAGCTGGAAGCCTGTCTTCACTGTTTGGGCTATGTGGTATATGTGCCTTCCCTTTTAGTTCCACTTTGCCACCTGCATTTCTCCTGCAGACTACTGTTCTTGGCACAGGCTACATGTGGCAGAAATGGCCTCCAGAACATATTCCCATTCTCCCTCATTGCTAATGCTGAAAACCAACTAATGCGAACTCAAGCTCTAATTCAAAGCCTGAGTAGAAAGGATCTGATTGATACCACATGGCCAGCCATTGCTGATGGAGAAGATCTGATTGATACTACATGGCCATTATCCATTGACACTCCCCCATTATTTGAGGATTATCTACCTTTGCTTTCTGCTCTTATCCATACAACCTCCCAAATGGCTTTTCTGTTCCCACTGTTATAGGGACCATGTTGATGATTGTAACCTTAATAAAATAGCCCTCTTTTCTAAGTTCAAGATTTATAAATCTAGTCGTTTACTTCATGTATCCTTTGGTCCCAGAGACACAGTTTTCTATGTACAAAGCAAAGAACATTCTCTTCCCCTCACCTTCTCCCCTAGTCACATCTAGTTAGGTGGCACTCTTGTGTTCCGCACAAGGCGGAATGCTCTGCTATTTTCTTTCATCTATCTTCCCATGTCAGTCTCTATATCTAGTTCATCATCAGATACATAGATTTTCTTTCCTAAATCTCTCAGAATCATTTTTCCTTTCTTTATCTTCTTACAATACTCCTGGCCTAGTATCACTATTATCTTTTGCCTGGATTATGCTATAACTTCTTATCTTCTCTGTTTGGAGACATGTTTGCCCTGTCTCTAACATTCTGGCCATTCTCATCCCCTGCCCCCTCCCACACACATAGGTTCAGAAGAAAGCTTAAAAAACTTCTCAACAACAAACAAACAAAACCACACAGCTGATAAAGCCACTCCATTGTCTAAAATTCCTCAATGATTTTCCCTTGAGTTCAGAATGGAACTTGAGATCCTTACCATCCTCTTTCACTAGCCTGCTTGTCTCTCCAACCTCATCTTTTGGCATGTATTTCCTTTCCCCACTTCTGTCACACCAGTTTTAGTCCAAGTCACATAGAACAAACTCACCAGAAAAAAAAATGTTGGGTCACACACTCATGAAGTGTGCTACTAGGTTGCCCAGTATTGGTGACAAGCTGGTGATACATGCTGGCTTTTCTCTGGCTGCCTTGGCTTCATGTTCTTAACAGTAACAATCTTCCCAAGTGTGCACTCTCTAGAAAGGTAGAAAACCTTGTCTTCCCACCCCACAATCTTCATACTCTGCATGTCCTACTGCTCTCAGCTAAAGTACCACTTTTTCAAAGGACGATTTCTTTGTCAGGTCAACTTCATCAACACTCAGCATCCTGTCCTGTGGTGGTCATCTATCTGGAAGATTCAATTGCCATGGTTGAATTTTATCATTTTATCAAATTCTAATGAATGCCATTCTCTAAATAGATGAAAAGTGATTATATCTATTATATTATTATTGTATTCTCAGTCATTAGTGCTATTATTTGTATTACTAAGAGTTTAATAAATATTTGCTGCATGTATGACTGGTCCAGCTTGGATCGAATCCTTGCCTGGCTCATCACCTAAGGCTATGGAGGTTGGGAACTAAAGGCAGTGAGTTGAAGTCTACTGGTTTTTCAGGGGCAACAGATACTGCCAAATATTGGCCAACTACATTGTAAATCAGACATGTAGAGGGGCTTTGCATTTAAAAGTCTGAATATCTCTCTGTAGATTCAAGATGCATAGAGCAGCAAGTGTGGTGAGGATACATAGACTGTGGTGGAAATTATACCATCAGAAGATAGCCTGTCACTCTTTGTCTTCATTGATGAAAAGAAGGTCATATATCCATTCAGCATGTTTTTAATTGCAGGCTGTCCACAGTAGAAATTGACAGTAGCAGAACCCACACAGCAGCTTTTTTTTTTTTTTTTTTTTTTTTTTTTTTTTTTTGGTATATTCTGGCTTCCACATCAATTCTACATCTGTCTTAGGTAGGGTTTCTATTGCTGTGAAGGGACACCATGACCTCAGCAACTCTGATACAAGGAAGCATTTAATTGGGCTGGCTTACAGTCCAGAGGTTCAGTCAGTTATCATCATGGGGGGGGGGCTTGGATGCACACAGGCAGTCATGGTGCTGACTGTCTTGATCAGAAGGCAACAGGAAGTGGCTTGAAGCACTGAGCATGGCTTGGTCATTAATGAGACCTTAACACCCACCCCCAAAGTGATATACTTCCTCAAATAAGGCCATGCCTACTCCAACACAGCCATTCCTCCTAATAGTGCCACTCCCTTTGGGGGACTAAGTGCATTCAAACTACAATATTATACTTCCTGGCCTCCATAAGCTTATAACTACATTATAATGCAAAATGCACTTACTCTAACTTCAAAAGTCCCCACAGTCTATTCCATTCTCAACAATGTTTACATGTCCAAAGTTCAAAGTTGAAACCAAAAAGCAGATCACATGCTTCCAAAATATAATGGCACAGGGTATGCATTATCATTCCAAAATGTAGGGAAGGGAGCATAGAAAGGAAATACTTGACCAAAGCAAGACTGGAAACTGGAACTTGCTCTGTAGACCAGGCTGGCCATAAATTCAGAAATCCACCAAACTGACTCTGGAGCCCTGAGATTAAAGGCTCTAGGCTTATCTTTAGTTCCAGATGTTTTGAGGCTCAGACTTGGGATATTTCTAGATGCTGGTCAAGAAAGGGCCAAGAAGGCAGGCTGGATGATGGGCTAGGTGGAACTTTTAGTTTTCATCCCATTAACTCTTGTCACTCCCCTCTACATTTGTCATTTTCCATTTGTTTTTCTTTTGTCTTGAGTCAATTCCTGTTGTCCTGACTCCTTATCCAGGCATGGTGCTACCTGGTGCCACTCCAGTTGTGAACCAGTCAGTACATTAATCTTGACAATGCACCTATGGTTTTGTTCACACTTCAGCTGCTAATCCAAACACTCTCATCTGTGAGATGGATAGGTGTGTTCATATCAAAGAAGATCTGAGAGCAAGGTCCACTGATTCACTCTTTCATTGACCACAGGCCAAGGTCAATGTTTTGTTGAATAATTGATCATCGGGTGAGAGAGGCTACCAGATGGACATCATAGGCCATAACAGTTTGCCTTTTTCCAGCTACCTGGATTCTTGGTGTGTGTGTGTGTGTGTGTGTGTGTGTGTGTGTGTGTGTGCGTGTGCATGTGCGTGTGTGTGTGTGCGTGTGTGTGTGTGTGTGTGTGTGTGTGTGTGTGTGTGTTTTATTTGGACATATTTTCCAAATACCTTCTCCTGTCAGAGGGCTTTTTGGAGTAGACAGGAACCTGCCATTCACGACTTTACAATTTTGTTCTTGGAAAGTGTTTCTTGGCTTGCTACACTGAATATCTGCATGGGAATCTCCTGAAGAGGAGTGGAGAGGATGTTTAGAGACTCCTGAGTATGTCAATTTTTTGTTGTTCACAAGATCTCCAGGTAGTTCTGATGTACCCAGGTTGATACCTACAGAGACTTGTGGTGATACCTTGTTTATACTCTAACAAATAAAGCTTGCCTGAAGATCAGAGGTCAGAGGTAGCCAGTAGCTAACCATAGAGGCCTGAAGATCTGTACAGATAGACAGGAAGTGAGATGGCTGGGCATCAAAAGAAATATAGGCAGAGAAGACAGGAACTCAGTCTCCTTTCAATCTGAGGATTTCATAAAGGTAAGACTGATGGGAGATGTTATTCTATATGTTTCTTATACTGGGTAATAATAAAGCACTGTTGGCCAATAGGAAAGGAAGATAGGAGAGACAAGGAGGAAATAGGAAGTAGTAAGGAGGAGCCAAGATGGAGAGTCTGGAGAGAGCAGTACGCGGCAGCCAGCTCCGGGTAAGAAGACCACATGGAAATACATAGATTAACACAAATGGGTTAATACTTAAGACAGAGCTAGCCGATAAGAAAGTAGTAACTGGCCAACAGTATAATATCAAATATAGAGTCTCTGTGTGTTAATTGGGGCTGGCACGGCGGCGGAACAAGACCAGGCGGCAGACCTCTAGTGGCTGGCCTCTCTGCTTCTCTGATCTTTCAGCGTTCACCCCCCCCCCCCTAATATCGGACTCCAGGCTTTTATTATTAAGACCTGTGAGAACTCATGTTACAGACACTGAAGCAGACAGTGGAGTGGTGTCCCCAGTAGGTTGGTTGCTGCTCCTGACATTTGGGGCTGAAGAGCCTTGTTCTGGTATACACTGAGCACTGTAGGATATTTAGCAGTGTCCTTTGTCATTGCCCACTGGGTACTAATCACAACCATTCCCATAGTTAGAATCACCAACATAGTTTGCAGATCTTATCATGCTCTACAGGGCAAGCAAAGTCATCCTGCATGGAGAAAGAATGATGTAGAGAATGGCTCAGAGAAAACACAGCCAGATAGAATAAGATTCATATCCCAGCTAGCCACTGGCTAATGGGGAAGTTACTGTGCTCCCCTGAGTTCAGTTCCTCACCTGTCATTTGAAGAGAAAGATAACACTGGCCTCACAGGACCACTGTGAGCCTGGAGCAAACATCCAGCAAACACAATAATCATCTTGCCTCTTACACTGGACAGTGCTCCAAAGAGTTGGATGGATGGAGATAGAGTTGACTGATGAAACATCTTTCTAGGGGCAAAGTGAACCCAAGAGTTAATGGACAAAGTATAGAGGCATTGTGGTTTCACAGGGGACAATAGAGGCCAGAGTGAGGAGACAAAGCTTAAGAAGGCATCCTGTACCAAGCCTTTATGTTGCTTTCCTTCTATGTCTATCCATGTGGGTGGCCATGAAGAGCTCACAGCCTGTGTGTACTCTGTGGCCTCAGCTTCTGGGGCCAGCTCTCCCTCTGGGTGCTACCCAAGTTACTAGTAGGCCTGCTACACTGAGTGCCTGCCTGTGTGTTTCCTCCATTCTACACTGCCCATCTGGGACCACACAGCTGTGACCCCAGGGTTTCTAAAGCCTCTGGTCCCTTCTACCTTCAGCCTGTGGGACACAGGAAGACTATCCTGGCCAAAGAGTATTTTTAGCTGCTCCAACCCCCTGAGGCCTATTTTTAGTATCCAGCTGAAGGCTAGGCAGCTTCTCTATGATCAATGGGAAGGGGGTGATTGGATCCTGACTGGCACATTGTTTTGCCAGCCCAGCCAAGCTGGCATAGCTTCAGGCAGGATAATTACAGTAGTAAAATCTGCATTTCACAGCTTGAACTTCACTAAGGCTGTGGGGAATCACCATTTGGAGGAGTTGGTTTTCTCTGCACGGGATTTAAAAGCTCTCTGGTTCCATAGTGTTCTGTGGTATAAGGAATGAGGTATGGCTCCCAGACAATGTGAAATAGCCAAGGAGTGCATCAGGGAGACATAGAACCTGACAAAGAATCCAAGGGAGTCCTTAGGAGAGGAAGAAGGAAAAGCCCAGACAATAGGAAGCTGAGACACATCCAGGTACCATTGGAGGGGCGTACATGGGGCCAGGCATAGACCAAAAGAGAACAAAGTCATAGGAATGGTGAAAACAAGAAATAGAACACAGCCTGGCAGCTAAGTTGGAGGAAGGCTTCCAGTATGTGGGACAAGACCCTGAATTCTCTCTGGAAATTGTCCCCCCATCCTAGTGGCTAGACTTGGTTTGTTCTCATTTTTAGAAAGACCGAGTATCTAGCCGAGGGTCCTAGGCAGCTTCAATGGTGAAGGATTCTGGCTACAGCCAACCTCAGAGGCTGCACTCAGTCACCATGACCCATGGGATGGAACAATGACTCCCAGAAACCAGCAGAAGCAGGGAGGAGGACAGTGGATGGGACACATCATAGCCACAGAGTCTAGTGGGTCGTTTGAGGTCAATACTTTCTCTGTTTCCCAGGGAAGACAGCTTAGAAATGGGGACCATTGATTGAGGTGTCAGTACTGAATTATAGCATTTCCCCGAAACGTGTGTCATGCTGATAGGGTCCCTGTGTCACCGCAAAGGCGGCCTGACACGCTTCACACTAGCAAGCAGTGATTGCAGCCCAGCTGTTTCCACTGTTTGGAAATACCATCTTCCACCATGTCATTAAGCTAATTGAACAGGCCAACTTAGGAAGGCAGGGGGCAGGGGGCAGGTGATAATAGCCTTGGATTTGCCCACTGTCATTCACAGCCTGACCTAATTCTGCCCACTGCTCCTCTCTGGAACTCAGATCCACTGGCCCCAGCCAAGGCCATGAATGATAAACACTATGCAGGGAGCAGAATTGTTCTTGCTAATGACTTTCACCTCTGAAGGTCTCAGCCCCTGCTGCAGCTCCCAGGTCATCTTTGTACATCTGTTGAGGCTTCAACCAACACAGGCAACAAGAAAGCCAGCCGTTTCCAACAGCAAGGACCTGCCTGTGCTGACCCCTCTTGCTCCATGTAGCCATCTGCCTTTATAAATCTCCCCAGGGGCTGTGGCGGCCTTGGCTGTGGGCGTCCCTGATTCTCTCTAGCATTCTCAGGAGAGGACAGTGGGATTCTATCACATGATATCACACACCGACTCAGAAGACATTCATGACTGGACAGGCAGAGAATGGGGTCTGGACTCTCTTTCAGTCTGGGCAAGTGTTGAGGGAGGGATACTTGGCATTTGCTGCTATCCCCTGGGCCCCCTTGCCACCTTGCTTTTCTCTTTGAAAGGACAGATGCCCTTTCGGACACCTGCCCCCAGGGACATGACAGGGCATGTGGCGAGGCAGGACAGAGAAGTGTGTAGCTGTGACAACCCACTTGTTGGATACTAAGCCATTTCTACACTAGCTGGGAAATAGACCATAAACCATTTGATGGCACTGAGAGGTGACTACAGGGGTCAGCAATTAAACCAGGGAACAGTGAAGAGCAGAGGTGGGACTCCCAGCAGCTGCTGAGCAAGCCTTTCGTTTCCAAAGTGGTCTAGCCTTGGAGGGACACTGAAGCAGGTATAGGATGGGCTTGGTCTCAGAGGAACTGCAACTGGTGCTCATCTTCAGGGAGGGTGGGAAGCGCCAGCATGTGCCCTGTGTGTCACTGTGGTACAGCTCGTGCACACAGTTCCCAACTCAGAGGCTGTTCTGACTAGGAACTGAATGGCACTGACTGGTAGGGGCTGTATCAGACAAAAGATCACAGCAACAATTCTGAAAGATCAACCAGTGAATAGGAGGGAACTGGACTGGTTTCACAGATGACTTTCAGAATGAGAAGCCTTAGTTCAGAAACAAAAGGAAATGGATTTTAGCCTTGCTCATAGACTGACTCACGTGTACAGTTATAATACCAGCTGTTTAATGTTTTAACTATTTCTTTTGCCTGGTACATATACCCCAATACTAGAAAGAGATTCAAGGTCAAACTAGAAATCTGGTGGGAAGGGTCAGTGGGAAACAACATTGGTTATAGGGATCAGATGAGGCTCCAGAAAGGCAAGGGCATTCTGGCCGGACAAGGAGATGGTGAGGAGGAGACCAGAGGGAGCCAGCCATCAGCACACGGTACCTCCTCTGCTTACAGAGGACAAAGCTGGACTGTGGGGACCCAAAAGAGCCTGACAGTGATGGCAGCAGACACTTGACCCCCAAGGACATTTTTAAATCCAGGAAAGAGAAGCTGCCTTTGCATCTTGAAAAGCTGGGAACAATTAGAATGTTCCTGTCACAGTGAAGGGGGAAATGCGAAGAGGAGATAGTGGGAAGAGCCTTAATTAATAGTTTCTTGTGGCTTATTCCTGCTTTGATCACGAGGCTGATATTTCTGCAGTCTATTACAAACTTCATTAAGTTTATTTGCCTGCCAGGCGCCTGCCCTTTCTCCTGTCCTGTCCTGTCAAAGATAATTGACTGCAGTGGCTCAACTGGTCCCTTATGACCCCCACTTGGAGTATGGGCTGGTGGAGGACACCTGAAGGGAATTTGCAATGCAGACCCAAGGGGAGTCAGATGGCAAGATAGTTCCCACTACTAAGACACCGCACAAAACAGAGCATCACTTACACTCACCTGAAAGAGTTCCCCCAAAGTGAACCATGCACTGGGTAATGTGAGCAGGAGTCTGTGTCCAGGCCAGTGAGGGGGATGACACACACAGGTCACAACAATCACAGATGCTCTGCCATCCAAGGCATCAGGACGCTCCCTTTCTCCAGCCAGCTCAAGTCCCTTCTGCACAGGCCACTGCTAAGATAGTGCTTGGACTCCTCCTGAGATGGGGAGCTCATTACTCCAGGAGTGCTTTCTCCCATCCTTCGGTCTGACTGGGTGGGAAATCTGTCCCTTTTAACTTCTGCCATATGGCCCAGTGCTCTCACTAGAATCAATAAGTTCAAAAAGTAAAAAAAATTCACCTTTCACAAACTTTATCATACAGGTTAAGAAGGATTGTTTTGTACTAGTTTTCCCTTCAGCCTGGCAAAGGACATATTGAATTCTTCTCAAATTCTCCACATAATGTAACATATCTCTTTAAATTACAAAATATCCAAATATGGGTGGGCCAGAGCAAGGCAGGGCAGGGCTCTCACCTTTCTTGCTTTAGACATTATGCTTTTACTAATACAACCCAAATCACATCTTCTTTTGTGCCAGCCACATTACCCCATTAACAAAACTTCTGAGACTTACACATAGGCCAATAATAACTCTCCAAGGTGTGGTCATTCATAGAGCTATTGTAAGAAGTTTCATAGAATGAGAATGACAGTATTACCTGGATACTGCTAAAAGATAAAGTAGAAGATGACCAATTTAACCAAGAAATTCTGTCCCCAGATCCATGTTTTTTTTTTCAATTATTTGAAATTATAATTAGTTGACCCCTTAATTAAGTCTAAAGTAATTCTTTCAGGAGTGGTCTAGATGTGTTCAAACCAGCACATTTACAGGTAACTTGTTTACCATTAAGACAATTACCAAAATAATACGCTATTAAATACACATTAACATATAATAATTGTGTAAAGAATAACTAAGTAATTAATTAACATTTAACGTAATTCATAGCAAATTAGATAGCAAGAGTTATTAAATGTCAATTAGCCATATTAGCTACTGACACCTAAGTGATTCAATATGCTAATGCTAATTAATGTCTTATTTCTTACAAGCTTAATGATGTAATGAAACTTATTTACATATTTAGAGCGTCTTAAAGTCACTAGACAGCCTGATCTGAGAGCGGCTGTCAGGGTAGTAGTTTGGTAAAAGCCATTAGGGGAAATTGATTAGTGTTTTACTTGTGACCTCATAACTAACATTCTTCCTTACTGTAGAGGTAGGATCTGGACAGATGTCACATTTGAGCTGCATCCCACAGGAGCTGGCCGAGAAAGGCAAAAGCAGCCAACAAGGAGACTGTATGATTGTTAGAAAGCCTTAGAAAGTTCTACAGTGGGGACTGGAGGCCTGTGGTGTTCAATGGTAGCTGTCCCACTCCACCTCTTACCTCAGTTCTTATGGGACAGGAGAGCACAAGCATGCCACATTCAATGAGAGTGTCCACTTGCACTGTTCATACTGAGTCCTAGAAATAAACGCTTAACTGGTAGATACTTTTGACTCTTTGCAGTGGGAAATAAAATGCCTTACAGAGTAAGAAGAAAACGTCTCAGGGAGCCAAGAGAGAAATGCTTGCAATAGACCATCGTGCTCTACTGACTTCACCATTATGGAAGTTATGTGGGCTGTTTTCTTCACTGAGAGGTTGAAATCTATGATAATCCCTACAATGTGAATGTGTTACTATTACAAACTATCAATAAGAGAACCATTACTTTGATATTTGGTAAAGTGTAAAGGTTGTGAATGAGAGAGATCCCACTGGCCTCAGAGCACACATTCATTTATCCATTCATCCATCCATTCATCAGTACTATGTACCAGTTACTAGTTATGCCCAGAGACACAAAGCAAACACAACTCCATCCCTTCCTTTAAGGGGTCAAGGGATATCCTAACTGGGGAAGAGTGCTAAGCTATAGCTAGGTACCCTGTGTGCATTGTCAATGCATGCGCACAGGAGGGAATGCTGATCCCTATTGAAGATCAGGTGCCATTGAAGAATAATGGCGTGCAAATTCTGAGCCAAATAGATATCAAGGAGGCAAAGAAAATATCATCGATGTATTTTAGAGAAAAGTAAGATCTTGTACAAAAGTCTAGTTGTGAAAATAAACAAGAGGTGTTTGGATAGTGAGAGGTGAGGATGGGAGGTGGGACTTGGTTCTAAAGCACCTCTGTTAGTTCCAGTTTCCACAGTGTCCTTCAGTTTCTTGACTCAGTTCCAGAGTCTGACTTTGGGGTATAGCTGGTTAGGATTATGGAAACTGATACAATGAATGGAAGAATTATCCTTGAACTGTGGACTGGTTTCTTGTGGAGAAATGCCTTTAAGAAGCCTATATATTGCAGTTTCCCTCCTGGCCCAACAGCATCACAGGGAAAGGGGAGAGAAAGACCAAAGGTATGGTGTAAAGAGTAGCAGCAATGGGTCCTAGCTCTGCCATCTCTGAACTGGGGCACTGGCCAAATGGCTTAGGCTCTTTGTTAACTGGAGAGGACATGGAAGATCAGGAATGGTAAGATGACTCAGTGAGTAAAGGCTTTACCTGGAAAGCTGAGTGCAATCTTCAAACCCCACATAAAGATGGAAAGAAAGAGCATACTGCACAAAGTCCTCTGACCTCCACATTCACACCATGGCACACAGCCCCCCACTCTTCATTCCCCCCATACACAAACGTAATGACAATAATGATGATTGATGGTGATGATGATAACTTATGAAAGAATTAGAGTAGACGTATATGAGGGGCCAGGCACAAACCAATACATTGAGTCAGTTCCCTTCTCACCAGCTCTGAGAAATCACAACATATCAACACTAGTACCTATCTACCAACTTAACGGGAAAGCTATACAACTGCATATTTAAGTATTTGGAAGCAATATTAAATTTCCTACCAAACTGATATCTGTATCCAGTTCCTCAGGCAATCTGCCATCTAGACACTAACAATATTGAAAGTGACCCTCTAAATAGGCTCTATTGGCAGTTGCTTTTTTTAAAATGTTCCATGGTTGGAATTGTACCAGGAGTCTGGGTGTGGTCTGGGTAGTGGTGGAGAGTGCCATGGGTCATCACAGTCCTGGCTCTGACTCCATCGTCTCATCAGGGAAGCCTCAGCTTCTTTTCCTTCTGAGAAGCTGGGCTAACAAGGTGGGGCATGTGGGAGGAAGTTTTTGCTGCCTAGCTGCTGTACCAGGTAAAAACTGCCCAGTAAGACAGTAAGCTCCTGATAGTGAAGAAAGAGTCAACAAGTACAGCTATAGCTATATTTCACAACAAGGGGCATTATTGGATATGTGTGTGTGTGTGTGTGTGTGTGTGTGTGTGTGTCTAAAATGCAGGTTTATGTGTGTGCACATGTGTAGTATATGAGCACATGGATGCCAGAGTATGACTTCAGGTGTCACAGTTCAGGAGCCACTTGTTTCTGAGGTAGAGTTCCTGCTATGACCTGAGGGCTTGATTAGACTAAATTGACTGGCCAGTGATGCTCAGGGACCCTCTGTCTCCACCTCCCCAACACTAAAATTACAAACACACACCATCACACTCAGCTTTTTATGTGGGTGCTGGAGATCAAACTCAGGTTCTCATGCTTGTGAGGCAAACAGACTGAGCAACCTCCTCAGTCCACAATTTTGGGATTGTATGCAAACACAAAGTCAGATATGGAGTGTGGAAAGAAAGACAATTGGATTTGGATGCTCTGAAATCTACTAGCAATCAGGCCACAGGCAATTGAATTAACATCATTAATCCTTAGATGTGTCATCTATAAAATGATTATAATAGGTTTGTTGTAAGAATTAAACAAGCTATAAACGGAAACAATCGCCTATGTGAGTACTCAAGAAGCCTTTGCTGCCAGGTGTGGTGGTACACACTGGTAATCCCAAACTTGGGTAGCATAAGGCAGAAGACAGAATGTCTGATGATAAACAGGGCCACATAGTGAGCTCTGTCTTTCCATGGACTTGATTTAGGCTCCTAGGATATAAAGATAAGGCTTAATTCCTTACTAGAAAAGCTGGTCATGTAAGAAAAGGAAGCCGATTTAGTTTTAATGAAATCTACCCTATGTGGTAACAGCAGTGAGCACAGGGAGCTGGGAGTTTGGTTTCTAGTGGGTTCTCAGCAAGAATTTTATGAGTGCATAATTATTTCTGCCATCAAGCCAGATATCCCAAAGCTAGTCTTTATGCAGCTGACTTGGAAGAAATCTAAAAGCAGGACGTACCATTTATCTGGTTAAATTCACTTGATTGGATTTTACCACTGTTCTATGCTGTCAGAATATTTTTGGGGTCTTTAGTCTATCAAATAACACATTAGCTTTGTGTTTAGCGTTGAGGTCTTACGTCTCATTCATATTGTTGACTATGTGGTGTGAGGGACACTTGTGATAGCCTACTCAGCACATGCCTTTGGGATGGTCCCATGTGCCTTTACTATCTGAGAATAAATAAGGCATTGGAAACTTTCCATCAGTCATTCAAAAATCCCTTTAAGGAGCCCCAGAACAGCATGGAACCAGGTAGCCATGATGGTGGCAGGGTTCAGTCATCACCATGATGATCCAGAGAAACTGGACACATCCCTGGGAATGCACCGCAGTTACCTGACAGAGCCTGTCTACTCTCTGTCTTGTCCTGATCCACTTGTTACACTACTCAGAGTGACTATTTCACTTACATAAAGTCTACCTGGAATGAATTTTATGAAATATAAACCAGGGTTCATCTCCTTCGTTCAAACTGCACTGAAGACTTGCTCAAATGGCCCTCTACACTCTGCTGAGTATAATGTACATCGTGGTACTTGTGTGTTAGTGTTCATCATTGGTCCTAGTAAATTCAAACGGCCTTGCAGAGGTCCAAGTTCAAGTAATCTGAGAATTTCCAGCTACCATATATGGGTTGGTCCATGGTCATTGAACGGTTAATGGTAGTTGAAACGTGTTTTTTTTTTTTTCCCCTCAGAGTACTCATATTAAGTTTGAATGATTTCCCTGTGGATTATAATAGATACTGTTTTGGGGGGATTGAGGTCCAGGCAAGTTGACAAGTGACTTGCTTAAACTCCATCACCTAAGAATAGATCTAACTCCTACCCAACAGTTTCCATTACTTGGTAACTTGCTTTCAGAATGGCATATATTCATAACAGGCTCATCTGGAAATGCTCAGGGGTGATTTTGGAGAAAAGCAGATAACAGTGGTATATAAATGGCAGGTCAGGTCAATGTGTTTGTTTCTGGTGAAGGCATTTTCAAATGGAGAATTCCCGGAGATATGTTGTCAATGGAAATGCATCTTTGCTAGTAAGATTTCAGACACTTTGGCAATTACTAGAGGAATTGCTACCAAGAAATGAAAGCCTCACAGCACAGGGAACTGTCTTCTTCAGCTATCCAGAAGGCCAGTTTAAGATGTGGTCAATTCTAAGTCCTGAAGTACCAGCCACAGACAAGGTCTAGAGGACACATTGGGAGATGGATATTGCTGGGAAAGATGTGCTCAGGAGGGATGGAGATCACCTTCTGTGTGGTCTTCAAGAGGAATCACAGGTCACACAGGTTTTTAGCAAACATAAGCTAAAGATGAACATGTCTGCCTGGTCCATCTAGCTGTGCTACAGATCCCTCTAAATAACGGCAGTACTTGTTTGTCTCCAACACAGGGAATGCTTACGAGGTGGTCCCTTTTGGATCTTGAAAGCAGGCTTTTAGTTCAGTTTCTCTCCCATGGTAGAAGATTTTTATTACAGCCAAGGGATACTTCCAGTTTTGTGACAGGAAACAACTTGTGTTCTATTTGTCCCATGGTTACAATGTTAACAAGTAAGAGGGGGCAATTCTGGGGCAGGTGACCATCACCTTCATGTAGGAGGCCAGAGTTCAGAGTTCACAGGCCCCAGACCAAGAGTGTTCAAAAGCTCAGACCCATTTGGAGAGTACTGGAAGAAAAGGAGCATGAAGAGAGAATGGGGTAAAAAGAGCACAGGACAAAGCTCATGTCGATCATTGAGAACCAAGAGAATTAAATGGGACATTACCTTCCTATCTTCAGGCTGGTGAAAGCACCTCAGGGACTCCACTGAAGACAGATTGCTTGAAAACAGCTTCTCTTCTTGTCTCTACCCCACACACCTAAGAACCTCAACTACTGCTCTACTCCCCTGAGAGGTGAGTTACTTCATGTCATAATTCAACTATTATCTCCACATCATGTAGCTGAATTTCTCCCAGCAGGAAACGTTTCTGTGCCTTACAAATCACACTTGTGGTGCACAGAGAAGCAGTTGGAGAGCGAGAGCTCATGGGTCTCCAGCCTTCAGCTTGCTTCTCACATTTCTGCTGACTGGCAGAGACTGAATCCTTGTTTTGAGGGTTCCTTTTTCCATCACCTTCTGAAGAGCTGGAAAGCACTGGGTTTTCCTGGTCAGCACCTTGGAGAGTTCCAAACCAAGGCTTCTTAGACATGACTCAGGTCTGGGTGGGTATTCCTGCTTGAGGGTTGCAGCGAAGGCTGAAGTTCCCCTTGCCCTCCACCCACAAGACCTGTCTTTGGATTTCATCTATGGAACTCAGAAAGTACTACGATTTTAGGACTAAGAAAATAATTTTTCTCTGTTGTTCTTTTCCTTTCTTCCTCTCTTTCGTTTGCTTTCACTGCTTTGCCTGCTTCAGTTTCTCTGATAAGTATGGCTACTAGCTTCTCATGGGCCTTGACTCTTAGGATTAAAGATTGTATACAAAATGCATTCATTATAGTTTTGAAGGAGGTTGGGGAAATGCAGAAGGTGCAGTCGTGGCTTGAAATGAGAAAGCACTTTCCAGGGATGGGACAAACACGTGATTGCCTCTATTTTACTTTTTAAGGACTCCTTTGATCATGTAGACACGATGCTCATAGTGCTTATAAAAATATGTAGGACCTCCCAAGTTGGGAACACATGCATGGGCATGTAAAGATGGTAAGAAGGGAGAAGAGAACTTGTAAGTGTGAGGGGCTAGTTTCCAGGATTACAACAGGTCAACTGCAAATGCCTTTGGGGAGCAGCATAAGTAAAAAGGCATTGTGGGGAGAAAGTCGAGTGTGTGTCTGAATGCTGGGACCTGAACCCTAGCCATGACTTCCACACATGCTGTCTCCTTAGCCCTTCACAAAGACAATCTGAGAAAGGTGTCATCCCGTACAGTTTACTTACCAATGAGTAGATTGTAGGACACATGAGCCAAATGATGAGGATTTCTTCACCTTTGTACATTGCCATTTACAAAAAACTTTTGTGTTTGTTCTTCAGGCCTAGGATATATGTGATAGCTAGGGAAGTAACATGCATTCCCATTTCATGCGTTAAAACATGCATTTCTTGACTGCCCAATGCACGCAGGAGTCTGGGTTCTTGTTAATTTCTACAGAGCATGAAGGGTAAATCCTATAACAAAGGATCATGCATACAGTATCCAAAGGCTCAGACCACTGATGGAGCCTCACATTCCAGAGAAAGACTGGAAAATTGAAATTAAAAATATCAGAATGGAAACACAGAATTCTCATGTTTTTCTGATTAGTTTGTCCTGTTTATGTCATACTTCCCACACTGTCTGGCAAATACAGCATGCAGGCTCAGGAAGATAGAGGGGCTTACCAAAAGGCACATGGCTAACATTGGCCTGGTGAGGTAGGGTCTTTGTACAGTGGGTTTTTTTACCAAGCTATACCATTTTCTAAATAGTTAGGGACCATGTAGGACACAAGACTGAATGTTGGCCAATTCTAGCTAGTATGTCCATCCTTCAATCCTTCCTCTTCTTGTCTACTGCTATCACTGACACAGCTGTCCATGGGTTTTGTGATGCCTTGAGCCCTTCCTAAGCTGCCCCAGCTGGCCTCTCACCAGACTCTAGGCCTGGCTCTGGCTCTCAGAGAGCTCAGATGCGGGTGCTGGGATCCAGGGCTTAGCCAGCTGGCAGCCAAAGTTGAAATCCAAGTCTGGGTCTCAATAGGGATGCACTTCTGCCAATACTGCTTCTCCTTCCACTGCAATTAAGCATGGGGCCTCATGCTTTCAGGACTTTACAGATACACAGCACCCATAGTCAGAGCTTTTTAAAGGGATTTTATTTTGTTTTGTGTTTGTTTCTGATTATCACTAGTGAGTTTTAAGACTCCAGATGTCTTTGGGGCTCAACCCTTGATTGCAAGTAGGAGCAAAGTAAATGAGGATGACTGCTTGGGAGGACAGGTGGCAATTAAGGATTAAGATGAGTAAATGGGAAGACAGACATCTCCTCTTGCCAGAACTAAATTAAACATCTGCCTTGCCTAATAGCTCCTGTAACATCCCAGAGAAGACTGAGAGGACTGGGGTAGATGGTACTTTCTTAGTAGAACATTAAAAAAGCAATTTCTAGCTAATTCCCAGATTTTCTAGGGAGGCAAGAATGATGCATAGAGGTTGTGATTATTATGTTCTTGTTTTAGATATTTATTACTTTGACAGGTTATGTAAACATCCAGAACTTTATTCAACTTCTGAAAAATAGACTCAATAATATGATGTGATCTCACAGAACAACCCTGTAAGTTAAATGAACACTACAAGGGGCTTGGAGCAGTGTCTGGAACACAGTAAATACACAATAAAATTTCAGTCATTGCTGTTATTATTTGTATATCATGTCTTATTTACTTAGCTAGGGCTTTCAGAACAGTGATCAGTGATGCTGATCACTTCAGGGGTCCTTACATTGTTTCTAAATGAATGAGGCTATATGTGTGGCATTAGCACCAAGTAAGAATGTAGAATGCATCAAGTATGATGTTAGCTATTATGTGAGACAAAAATTCATGTATTAAGAACATACCCTTCTCTAGATGTTTCCCCAGAGGTTTAAAAAATATATAACCCAAGAGAGATCTTGATTTATATTTGATTTATGGGTATCTATTAGGAATTGTCTTTTGATTGATCAATCAACGGTTTGTTCATACTGTAAATTATTATAATATAAATTTCAATATACAACTCCCCTTACATTTTAAAGCAATATTTATTTAGTCATAATTTATCTAAATGTTATGTTATTTTAAATTTTATTGCTTTCCATTGTGTTTAGAATTTTTACTACTATAGAATCACAAGTGGTACCTGACTGAGCTTTCCTCAGTGCTCATTACAGTTTGAATGTGAAATGTCCCTCACAGGCTCATGTAATGAATGCTTGGTGCTGACTAGTGGTCTTTGGGAGCTCACTGAGGACATGCCTTTGAAGGTTACAGATGATCTCCAGTCCCTTCGTGTTCTTGGCTGTACTGAAATCAACAGCTTCCTCCACAAGCTCCTGTTTCCAAGATGCCCTTTCCCATAACAAACTGAGAATCAGTAGAACCAAGGCCAACTGTCTGGAATTTCATAAACTGGGCCAAAGAACTCCTTCGCTAGGTTGCTTCTTCAGGTATTTTGTCACAGTTATGTCTTCATAACTTTTTCTGGTGCTGTGATAAATACTGTGACAAAGCCAGCGTAAGGAAGAGAGGTTTTATCATGGCAGGGGAGTGAAGGCGGTAGGCGCTTGAAGCAGCTGGTCACTTGGCATAAAGAAGAAAGATGTGAGCATTTGTGCTCATCTGGCTCTTGTTCAGTATAGGAATAAGGGAGAGGGAAAGTGGAGCTAAGTGGAGGGGGGAGGAGAAAGCACACATCTTCAATCCCAGCATTTGGGAGGTGGAGACAGGAGGATTAGAAATTCAAGGTCATCCTCAGCTATAAAGCAAGTTGGGACAAGTCTGGGGTACATGAAATCCTATGACAAAGAATGGAAGGAAGAAAGGAAGGAAGGAAGAAGTAGAAAAGGGGACATGGAGGAGAGCAAGAGTGAGAGAGAGAGAGAGAGAGAGAGAGAGAGAGAGAGAGAGAGAGAGAGAGTTGTGTCCTGGTCATACATTCTTGTGCTTGTCTGCCATACAGAGCACTTGTGTTGGCTGCTTGTCTATTTTGCTGCTAGGATCACTGAGTTCTATTAATCAGCTCCATAACTCTCTACAGGTCAGGTTCCCTTGGGCGTTGATCTAACTCAACCAGTCATTATAGAAATGGAAACTTTCTGGCTTCTGGTGGTTGGATGTTATCACCCAACTTCTCTTTCATCATTAAGAGGTATTTAGGTCATTGTTCCCATTGTTAAGCAGTGAAGCTATGTGGACATCACCAGCATCCTGGACTGTAGAGGGCAGCCACAAATGATGCAGGTATCCATCCTATTAGGACATCCTGGTGACTCATGCCTTCTCAAGTTACATAAGTCATTAAGTGACTTCTGGCATTATTTTCCTGAACCTTTTAAATCTCTGATTCCATTTGCCATAGAAATTTAGGATTCGTAGCTTTGCTTGCCACAAGTAATAACTCTTCTCCAGCTTTATAAGCCACTTTGATAGGTGTCTTGTTCCCCTGAAGTCTTTACCAGGGTGTTAATCTCATTTCCTAATAGACAACCCCAAAGTCAACAACCTTTGTATACCCACTCTTATATCTCCTTGAATGTCCATCCTAAAAATGTCAATCCCATGAGTATGCGTTTGGCTCCTACCTAAAACCAATTCTCATAGCTCTCTTAGGGTTTAGTCTCTTTCCTTCCCTGTCAAACCCAGAGCTTCCTTCACTGGTCTCATAGGGACTGTTAGGAACTAGCAGCCAGCTGACACCCCCCCCCCGCCCCAACAATGGGCGGGATGCTCATGGCCCTATCATCCCTATGTCAGTTTTACCTGGCGGCCAGAGGACTCAGTTACGCATGCGCAAGCCTCTTTTAAAGCAAGTGCACCAAGTGCTTCTCTCTCTCTTCCTCTCTGCCTCTCTCTGCTTCTTTACTCTCTCTTTGCTCTCTCTCTCTCTCTCCTGCTTTCGATTGGCCACCAGCTACCCCCTGTTTCTCTCCCCTCTCTCAATAAACTCCACGTGGGCGCTGAGTCTCATGTTTGTGTTTCTTAGGCATTAGCTGCAGCAAAAGAACAACAGAGACTATCACATAAATATCAGAATATTAGTCAAGGTGAGGTAGGGACATCTCCCTTAGGGCAGCCCTTTTGTCTTTGTGAGAGAGTGCTCTGCATTATTTTCTGACATTAGAAGCTAATGGACAGACTATGCCACAGTTTGAAAGTCCAGAGAGTTTTCAGAGACACAATCATCTAAATTACCAACCCAAACACCCAGAACCACTCTTCAAAGCCCTCAAAGTTTTCTAAGGGTCCCGACATTAACGCTCAGAATGCTTTGGCTAAGTCATTAAACCATCTTTGAAAGCTTCATTTAGCTATGAGAGCTTGAGTTATGTCCCCCTCTACATTATCACTTTGGGAGATGAGGACCTGCAACAAAGAGTCCCTTTGGCTCTTCAGGCTTGGATTTTAACCATTGGCCATGCTTAGGTATTTAGTATGCCTTTTTGGAAATTCATCTAACTTTGTAATGGCCACCAATTCCATTAACATATAATGTCTTGCTTCCTTCTCTACCATGACCACAATATCAAACAATTACTTTTAAAGATGCCAGAATAGGGCTAGGAATATGGTTCCAGGACTCGAGGCATTTTCTGCCAAGTCTGATGATATGACCTCCATCTCTAGGATCCATGTGGAGAGAATTAACTTCTGCAAGTAATACTCTGTCTTCTATATGCATGCCACAGTTCTCTCTCTCTCTCTTTTCCCCTCTCTCCTTCCCTCCCTCTCTCTTTCTCTCTTCTTTCCTCCCTCCCTTGCTCTCTCCTCTCTCTCTCTCTCTTACACACACACACACACACACACACACACACACACACACACACACACAATAAATGTAGGAAACCTTTCTTAAGGGAGAATACTGAAAGAGACTACTGAAAAGGATGGATGCATTTTGGGGTCAGGTAGAAACCTGGTTCAAAGGAACCTCCCAGGAATCCAAAAGGATTACCCAGCTAAGACTCCTACCAACAGCAGATATGTAGCCTGATCTGGCCATCTCCTGTGACCAGGAAAGACTTCAAGTGGGGGTATTAGGACACTAATCCAGCCACATAAGCCTCAACCTACAGTCTGTCCTGTCTATGGGATGTGCTGGGGTAAGAGTGACTAAGGAATTAACGTGAACTTTCTGGCCTGGCTGGTGCCCTCACCCTTCTCAGCCCTAAAGAAACACAGGGACGCTATATTAACTATAAAGCTGTTAGCTGATGGCTTAGACTTTTTGTTGGCTAGCTGTGTCTTAATTATTAACCCATTTCTATCAATCTATATATTGCCACAAGGCTGTGGCTTACCCAGTAATGCTCAATATGGTGTTACTCTTTCGGCAGAAACATGACTCTGGCAGGCTCCTTGTCCTACACCTCACAGAATTCTCCTAGTCTCCTTGTCCTTCCTATCTTTCTGCCTTATTGGCCAACAGTGTTTTATTCATCAACCAATAAGAGAAACATATGTACAGAACATATCTCCCATCAGATTGAAGGAGTGGCCAACGAATGATGGGTCTAGCCTACAACACATGCCAGGAGAGTAAGCCCACCTCTGACACTGCTTGGAGCACCAGGACCCACAGGCTGAATGACCGAGAGACCTAGGATAGAACCAAAGATGACTGGAGGAAAATATGTCAATGTAATGGTGCCTAATGGTATTCTTCTATATACATAGATTGATGCCTTGCCCACTTGTCATAAGAGGCTTCATCCAGCAACTTATGGAAACAGATGCAGATTCAGTCAAACATTAGGTGGAGCTTGGGGAATCCTGCAGAAGAGGGGGAGAAAGGATTATAGGAGTCAAGGACACCACAAGAAAACCCAGAGAATCAGCTAACCTGGGTTCATAGGGACTCCCAGAGGCTGAACTGACAACCAGGAAGCCTGCATGGACTGACCCGGCACTCTGCATATATGTGACAGTTGTGTAGTTTGGTTCTCTTGTGGGATTCCTAACAGTGGTAGCAGGGGCTGTCTCTAGACTTTTGTGCTGGCTTGTGGGACCCTATTCCTCATACTGGGTCACTTTGCCTAGCCTTAATACATGAGGGGGTGCTTAGTCTTACTGCAACTCGATATGCCATGTTTTGTTGATACCTGTGGGAGGCCTGCCCTTTCCTGACAAAAATGGAGAAGGAGTGGATTGGGGAGTGGGGAGAGAGAGGGGGTGGGGAGAAGGGACTGGGAGGAGAGGAGAGAGGGGAAATTGTTGCCAGGATGTAAAATAATAACAACAACACTAGTAGAATAATAAGAATAAAACAAGATGCTAAGATGTTTTCCAATCCTGAGATGTTTTTGTAAGTGACCACTGAAGAAACTTTCAGCACTTGAATCACTGCTTTGTTACATGGTCCAACATACCTTAATTCGATGGAATGAGAAGGCAGTGATCCAGCCTTAGCACTCCCTGCCTGTCCTGTTCACTTGGAACATTTCTGGTATCAATGTCTTTCAGATGGCAAAATGAGATGAAATAGAAATGCAACCATTTAATGGGAAGTGTGATCATGACATATCAGAGGGTAAGAAAACTGATGTAGACATAAAGAGCCTTCACCCCAATGTAGAATTGCCACTGAACAGAAAAGAGGAAGTTAGAGGCTGGGTGGGAGGAGCCTAGGGCTGCACAGATGCTCTAAGAGAGTTTGCTTGTGAACATGGAAATTTGGAACTAAGAATACTCATAGACACCTACACTGGAGGCACTCTATGGTAGTGGTTGGCTGGCTGCTACTGCAAAGAAGGCATGGCTTTGATGAAACACAAATTCTTAGAAACGAACCTCATCTATTACAACTGTGCATGCACATGGCTGCAATTATGATCAAAAGACTATGCAATACCACTTAATTTCCATCTGAATGTGAGTGTAACATGTACAAAGGTCGAAAAATGCACACACCAAATACTTAACAGAAGTTGCCTCTTATGAATGGGGCACTATTAAGAGAAATGGAAGAAAAATTATAATACTTTTTCTTCAAGGTAATTTCTATGAGCCAAAATGATTAAATAGACACAATAATCTTTGAGTGCCGTTTGGTCACTTTCTTACATTTTATTTTACTCTGTATTCGCTATACACTATTGCTTTCTTTTGCTTGCATTTTATTAGTGAATCTTTACCATCTTTTTTATTTTTCATTCATTTTTATTGATTCTTTGTGGATTTCACATCATGAATCTTGATCCCACTCGTCTCCCCATCCCACTGCATCCACCCTCTACCCTTGCAACCTCCCTCCCAAGATAAAACAAAAGAAAAGTCTCATTGTGGAAGCTGTAGTATGACATAGTGAGTCACACAGCATACTCTTTGGTCCATACATCTTATCTGCAAGTGTTTATTGCAATGAGGTCGAGGCCTCTGGTTTCTGCTACACTATTGCTGCTGGGCCTCACTGGGACTCCTCTTGAATATCCTGTTGTTGCACTGTGTCATGGAGATCCTGAAACTTGGGGTCTACTGGACTAGCCCCTTCATGTGCTCCAGCAGATCATAGATGGGATGGATATTGGGGTGGGACAACTTGTAGTCCTGGCTCTGTGCCTGGGCAGTTGCTGGGTGGGTCAGCCTGCTAGCTCTCCCTCATCCTCAACACCAGGTGAGTCCTCCAGCACGGCCCCACTTGCTCACCCCACACAGGTAAGCAGCAAGGGGTTGGCCAGCTCTGTTCTACACCCTTGGGCCTGCTCGCCTACACCACCAGGGCCAGCTCTACTGTGTTGGCCAGGTGAAGTACAGAGGCCATTCTGCTGAGTGCCGCAGCTGGTGAGAGACAGGGACAGCTCTCCCATCTTCCACAGGTGGAGGTGAGGTGCTGAGGAGGTCTTCTCTCTCTTGCCCATGCCATCCTATGGCAGATAAGGGGCAGGATCAGATCTCTCACAGTCACATTCTCGGGGGCCAGCTCACCAGCGCCATCAGCTCTACTGTGCTACCCAGGTGAGAAGCAGAATCCACTCTCCTGAGTGGTGCAGCTGGAGAGGGGCAGAGTCAGCTCTTTTGCCCGTTATAGGTGGCAAGGGGTGAGGGGGAGGGCATCGTTCCCTTGCCCTTGCCACCAGATGGCAGACAGAAGGGCGAGGGCCAGCACCCCACTCTCAAGACCTCAAGGCAGGCTCAGCTAAACCATTGCCAGCAGGGTTAGCACTACTGTGCTACCTAGGGGAGGTGCAGGGCCCATTCTCCTGAGTGCTGTAGCCAGTGAAGGGCAGGGCCAGCCCTTTCATTTTCATGACCCAGGGGCAGGCTCTCCCACCTGCCTCAGGAAGTGAGTGGCAGGGGGTGAGGGCCAAGGGGGCATCTCTCTCGCCCACTCTGTTGCATGGCAGATGAGCAGTAATGCCAGCTCTCCTACCCTCGTGCCCTCAGGGTTTGTTTCACCCATGCCCCTGTCAGGAGGGTCAGCTCCACTGTGCTGCCCAGGAGAAGTGCAGGACCTGTGCTCAGGTAGGACCATGCTTTGCAGGCGAGGGGCTGCAGCTGGTGAGGGGCAGGGCCAACTCTGTGCAGCCCTATCCTCTCAACTTTTGAATGTGACAGGAGCCACAGACATCAACGCAGACCATGGCTGCAGCAGGGCCATGAGCACAGACATGACCCCCGGCAGCCCAAGCCCAGACATCAGCATGGCCCTGAGCAGCAAGCGGGCCGCTCACCTCAGTCCATTCCTCCACTGCCTTCACTTCCTCAGACCTGATCTACCTCTCTCCACAGGACAGGAATCGTCTCTCTCTCTCTCTCTCTCTCTCTCTCTCTCTCTCTCTCTCTCTCTCTCTCTCTCTCTCTCTCTTTCTCTTCCATACCTCATCCTGTATTTGCTCACTCTAATAAAGCCCAACCACCTAGTGGCACAGGGTGCCAGGCAGGCTGTGTTGTCTCCTCCCGGCCCCACGGAAGAGCAGCCTGAGTGGGAATGTGGATCTTTGTCTCCTGCTCAGTCTCGATGGTGCTCACAGATTCCTGTTGTCTCCTGCAGCCCAGGGTGGAGAGCCCTGGGTGGGCATCTTTTTTTTTTTTTTTTTTAAAGAAAAGTTATTCATTTTTTATGTGTGTGTGCCTGAGTGTATATATGTGCATGCACATGGAAGCCAAAAGAGGACATTGAAACTCAGAGCTTGAGTTATGGATGGTTGTGAGCCACCTTATATGTGTGTTGACTAAATCCAGGTCCTCTGTAAGAGCAGTAAGTGCTCTTAGCTGCTGAGCCTTTCTCCAGACCCAACCTTTTTACATTTAGTCTTTATGAACTATTTTGTGTAGGTATCTTTCTTATGATAACATATTAATGAAATTAAAAAAAAATTATCTAGACCAGGTGGCACATCTTAGTTACTCAGGAGCCTGAGATGAGATGATTGCAAGTTCAAGTGAGTTCAAGGCCAGTCTAGGCAGCTTAATGAGTTCCCATCTCAAAATAAAAAGTGAATGGAGGGGTGACTATATCCCTTAATAATAGAACTTTTGCCTAACATACATGAGGTTCAATTCCTAATACCTCCAAAAAATTACATTAAAAACTCAACTTGAACTGAGTCTTTTGAAAGGAATTTTAATACATTTATATTTATTGACATATATTTGGGTTTACTACTATCTGATTTTAATGATGTAGCTCTTGTATTCTCATTTGCACACAATAGAAACACGCTCAAACAAACCAAAATAGAAAGTGCCAGAGGGATATCTTGAAGAAGAAATATACTTTTCAGCTTTAAAAATAACTATGAGTAGGTGAAGATTTCTCTGAATGCTTGAGCCAGCTGTGGAACTTTGTATTTGGTTGCTCTCCACATAAGACAAAATGTCTCATGATTTTATAAGTGTATGCTGCTGTAAGGGCAAGGGAGAGGAACGGGGAGAGACCAGTGCTGGGCATTGAAATACTTAGGGACCTGGGTCGCCACTGTGTTGGTTTTGGTCTCTACTCCTTTTCCGCTCTGTGAGAGTGAAGAAAGAGCAGGGACAGTCATATCTGAGAGGCGTTATGGACTAGTCCTAGAGATGACCACATCACCTGTGTTCTTATCCCACCAAGTGATCAGAATTCAGACATGTGGCTGCACTGAACTGTAAGGAGACTATAGAATACAGTTTTTCTAAGAACCTGGAAGCAGAGGTTAGCACAAATATTGGTGAGCACTAGCAGTCACACCTTAGTGAAACCTTAGTGTGATATGACATTGAATATGATAAGGTTTCAAAATTTCCAATTCTGATTTTCTTTGAATGAGCAGATTTCCATTTGCATTCCACCATGGTCTAGTTTTAAGTGCAATGACAAGTGTGTTCCCCCACACACTCATACATTAAATAAATCAACATTTATATATTTAAAATTAAAAAGAGAGCTGAAATGTGGAAGACAAAGGCCAGAGATAGAGTGCAGTTTCAATGGCCATGATTTCCATGGGAACTTTGTCCTGCTTTGGTGATTTAGGGGCAGGGCAACTTGCTCAGTGATATGCTCTAGTTGGACTTTCTTTGAATGGCAAGCTCCCAAATGACATGGAAACTTCTTATTAATTGTGAAAGCTTAGCCTTGCCTTAGGCTTGTTCTCAACTAGCTCTTAAAACTTAAATTAGCAGAGCCCCCTGAGGCCTGGGGCCTGATCACACACTGGGGAGCCCTTCCTGGAGGACTGGACCACCTTCCAGAGCCTGCCAGCGCCCTTGTCCCTCCTCCACCCATGAACCTGATTGGAGCCTCCAGATGACTGGGGACTGCATGTGGGGGAGCCCGTCCCAGTGAACTGGTCCATCCATCCAGAGCCCGTTAATGCCCTGGTCCCTCCTCTATGCATGGGAGGAACCTGCCTTCCAGTACCCTGCACAGAGCCTCTGGAAGACTAGGGACTGTACACACATGGGGGAGCCCATCCCAGCAGACCAGCCCATCCAGAGCCTGCCTGCACCCTAGTCCTGCCACCACCCACTGGAAGAGGTGACCCATCGGAGTATTGGACTTGCTTGCACCCCCCACCCCCGCAAGATCCTTGGTCCCATACCCACCAGGAGATGGAGAGATCCCACTGGTACACACTGGAAGAAGAGATGGGTAGATGACAGTATAAGAACACAGTCAACAACAGAAAGATCAATGCGACACCACCAGAGTCTAGGGACACCACACCAACAAGACCTGAACATCAAACAGATGAAGCAGAAGAGAATGACCCTAAAAACAACAACTTTGTGATGATGATAGAGACCCTCAAAGAGGTAATGAGACAATCCCTTAAGGAAATGGAAGAAAAACAAACAAAAAAGTCAAGAAATGGAGGAAAAGACAAACCAAAAATTGCAAGAAACAATTCAGTGTAAGGCTTGAAAGCTGAAATAGAGACAATAAAACAAAACAACAAACAAACAAAACAGTCTGAGGGAAAGCTGAAAATAGAAAAGCTGGGTAAATGATCGGGAACTACACATGCAAACATAACCAACAGAATACAAAAGATGGAACAGAGAATCTCAGGCATTGGAGATACACTAGGAGAAATAGATTCATGGACAAAAAAAAAAAAAAAAATCTTAAGTATAAAAGAAGGTGAAGAAACCCACCTCAATGGTGCAGAAAATACATTCAACAAAATCATAGAAGAAAACATTCCCAACCTAAAGAAAGACATGCCAATGAAAGTATAAAAAGTTTACAGAATACCAAATAGAGTGGACCACAAAAAAGTTCCCTTGTCACATAATAATTGAAACATCAAACATACAGAATAAAGAAAGAATATTAAGAGCAGCCAAGGAAAAATGCCAAGTATCATATAAAGGCAAACCTATTAGAATTACACATGGAAACTCTGAAGGCCAGAAGGTCCTGGATAGATATGCTATCAACACTAAGAGACCACAGATGCCAGCTCAGATTACTATACCAGAAAAAATTTAATCACTATAGATGGAGAAACCAAGATATTCTAATTTAGAAAAAACAGATTTAAAAATACTTATCAATTAATCTAGCCCTACAAAAAGTTCTGGAAGGAAAGCTCCATCCCAAGGAAGTTAACTGCAACCACAAAAACATAAGCAATAGATAATACTACTTTACCAATGGCCAAAAGAAAAATGGGGGAAATCCACACACAATACCACCACCACAACCAAATCCAAAACAAACAAGAATTAACAATCAATGGTCATTAATATCCCTCAATATTAATGGTCTTAACTTGTCTAAAAAGGCACAGGTTAACAGAATGGATATGAAAACAGAATCTATCCTTCTACTGCATCAAGAAACACACCTCAGTTTCAAAGACAGATGTTACCTCAGAGTTAAGGGTTGGGAAAAGATTTTTCAATCAAATGGACCCAAGAAACAAGTGGGTGTAGCAATACTTATATCTAACAAATTAGACTTTAAACTAAAGTCAATCAAAAGAGATGAAGAAGGTCATTTCTTATTCATCACAGGAGAAATCCATCAAAATGAAGATTCAATTTTGAACATCTATGCTCCAAATACAAAGGCACCCACATTTATAAAAGAAACATTACTAAAACTCAAATTGTACATAAAAACCTCACACACTTATAGTGGGAGATTTCAACATTCCACTCTTAACACTAGACAGGTCCATCAGACAGAAACTTAAAGGAACTAACAGAAGTTATGACCCAATTGGATTTAACAGACATTTATAGAACATTCCATCCAAACACAAAAGATAGACCTTCTTCAAGCACCACATGGAACTCTCTCTAAAATTGACCACATACTTGGCAATATAACAAACCTCAATAGATTAAAAAAAAAAAAACTGGAATAATCCCTTGTATCTTATCAGACTACCATGCTTTAAAGTTAGAATTCAACAAAAACGCAAATTGCAGAAACCCTACAAATTCATGGAAATCTAACAATACACAATTGTACCATTCCTGGGTAAAGAAAGAAATAAAGAAATTAAAGAATTTCTAGAATGAAGGCACAACACACCTGAACTTATGGGATACTTTGAAAGCAGTGCTAAGAGAAAAGTGTATAGCATTAAGTGTCCACATGATGAAACTGGAAATAGTCACACTAGAGAATTAACAGCACAACTGAAAGCCCTAGAACTAAAAGAAGCAAACTCACCCCGGAGGAGTAGATACCAGGGAATAATCAATTTGAGGGCTGAAATCAATAAGGTAGAAAGTAGGAAAACAATACATAGAATCAATGTAACAAAGAGTTTGTTCTTCAAGAAAATAAACAAGATAGACAAACCTTTATCCAAACTAATCAAAAGACAGAGAGAAAATATGAAAATAAACAATATCAGAAATGAAAAGAGGAACATAACAATGGACACTGAGGAAATCCAGAGAATCTTCAGGTCATACTTTGAAAACCTGTACTCCACAAAATTAAAAAATTTAACAGAAATGAACAATTTTCTGGATAGATATCACTTAACCAAAATTAAATCAAGAACAGATAAGCAATTTAAACAGACCTACAACCCCTAATGAAATTTAGTCATCAAAAGTCTCCCCCCAAAAAAAAATTGAGGGCCAGATGGTTTCAGAGAAGAATTCTACCACAAATTCAGAGAGTAGCTAATATCAATACATTGCCAAACTCTTTTTCTCCAGGCTACAATTACCTTGGTACCCAAGCCACACAAAGACACAACTAAGAAAGAAAACTATAGACCAACATCCCTTATGAAATATATACTGGCAAATCTAATCCAAGAACACATCAGAGAAATCATCCACCATGACCAAGTAAGCTTCATCCCAGGGATGCAGGGATGGTTCAACATATGAAAATCTATCAATGTGATCCACCATATAAACAAACTGAAAAAGAAAAACCACATGATTATCTCACTAGATACTGAAAAAGTCTTTGACAAAATCCAACACCCCTTCATGATAAAGGTCTAGGGAAGATCAGGTATAAAAGGAACATATCTTAACATAATAAAATATACAGCAAACCAATAGCCAACATCAAAGTAAGTGGAGAGAAACTCAATTGGAAAGGAAGAAGTCAAACTTTTACTATTTGTGGATGATATGATAGTTTAGGTAACTGACCCAAAAAACTCTACCAGGGAACTCCTACAGCTGGTAAACACCTTCAGCAAAGTAGCAGGATACAACATTAACTTAAAAAAAATCAATAGCCCTACTATATACAGATGATAAGGGGGTTGAGAAAGATAACAGAGAAACATCACCTTTTACAATAACCACACACAACATAAAATATCTTGGGGTAATGCTAACCAAACAAGTGAAAGACCTATGTAATATGAATTTTGAATCTTAAAAGAAAGAAATGAAAGAAGATACCAGAAAATGGAAAGATCTCCCATGCTCTTGGATAGGTCGTGTCAACATAGGAAAAATGGCAATCTTGCCCAAAGCAATATACAGATTCAAAGCAATCCCCATCTAAATCCCAGAACATTTCTTTACATACCTTAAAAGAACAATACTCAACTTTATATGGAAAAACAAAAGACCCAGGATAGCCAAAACAAACCTGTACAATAAAGGAACTTCCAGAGGCATCACCATCCCTGACTTCAAGCTCTATTATAGAGCTATAGTCCCGACAACAGCTTTGTGTTGGTGCAAAAATAGACTGGTAGACCAATGAAATCGAATTGAAAACCCTGATATTAACTCACACACCTACGGACACCTGATTTTTGACAGAGAAGCTAAAATTATACAAAGGGGAAAAAAAGCATCTTCAACAAATGGTTCTGTCATAATTGGATGCTGGCATGTAGAAGATTGCAGACAGATCCATATCTATCACCATGCACAAAACTTAAGTCCAACTGGATCAAAGATCTCAACATAAAACCAGCCACACTGAATCTCTTAGAAGAGAGAGTGGAAGGTACTCTTGAACAATATGGTACAGGAGACTGCTTCCTTAATAAAACACCAGTAGCACAAACAGGGAGATCAACAATTAATAAATTGGACCTCCTGAAATTGAAAAGCTTCTGTAAGGCAAAGAACACAGTCAACAAGACAAAAAGGCAGCTTGCAGAATGGGAAAAGATCTTCACAAACCCCACATCTGAGAGAGGGATGATTTCCAAAATATACAAAGAACTCAAGAAACTAGTTACCAAAACACTAAATAATCCAATTAAAAAGTGAGTGGGGTACAGAACTAAATATAGAATTCTCAATATAGAATTCCTCTCATTTAGAGGAATCTAAAATGACTGAAAGACACTTTAGAAAGTGTTCAACATCTTTAGCCATCAGGGAAATGGAAATCAAAACAACTCTGAGATACCATTTTACTCTTGTAAGAATGGCTAAAATAAAAAAACACCAAGGACAGTTTATGGTGGAATGAAGTGGAGAAAGGGGAACACTTCTCCACTGCTGGTGGGAGTGTAAATTAGCACAGTCACTTTGGAAATCAGTATGGTGGTTTCTCAGGAAGATGGGAATCAGTCTACCACACGATCCAGCAATTTCACTCTTAGGCTTATACCCAAAAGATGCACATTCATACAACAAAGACATCTACTCAACTATGTTCATAGCAGCACTATTTGTAATAGCCAGAATTTGGAAACAACCTAAATGCCTCTCAAATGAAGAATAAATGGAGAAAATGTGGTACATTTACACAACGGAGTACTACTTAGTGGGAAAAAAATGAAATCTTGAAATTCCCAGGCAAATGGATAAAAGTAGAAGAAACCATCCTGAGTGAGGTAACCCAGTCACAAAAAAAATAAAAAATGGTATATACTCACTCATATATGGCTTTTAGACATAGAACAAAGGATTACCAGCTACAATCCACATTACCAGAAAAGCTGGGAAACAAGGAGGATCTTAAGAGAGACATATTATGGCCCCGGAGAAAGGGAAAGGGATGAGATCTTCTGAGCAAATTGGGAGCATGGGATCAGGGAAGGGGGAGTTAGGAGAAAGAGAAGGGTTGAAGAGGGGAGAAGAGGGCATGAGGAAGCAGGAAGATTTAGTCATGGAAAGAATAGAGGAAAGCAAGAAAAGAGATACCACAATAGAGGGAGCCATTATAGGTTTAAAAAGAAACCTGGCACTAGGAAAACGTCCAGAGATCTACAAGGATGACCCAACTAACATTCTAAGCAATAGTGGAGAGGCTACCTTAAATGCCCTTTCCTGATAATGAGACTGATGACTATCTTCTATGCCTTCCTAGAGCCTTCTTCTAGTAGATGATGGAAACAGAAGCAGACACCCACAGCTAAACACTGAGAGGAATTCCTGGAATTCAGTTGCAAAGAGGGAGTAGTGATGAGCAAAGGGGTCAAGACCAGGCTGGAGAAACCCACAGAAAAAGCTGACCTGAACAAGGGGAACCTCATGGACCCTAATCTGATAGCGGGAACCCAGCATAGGACTGACCCAGACCCTCTGAATGTAAGTGTTAGTTAAGAGGACTGGGTAGTGTATGGGGCCTCTGGTAGGGGATCAGTATTTATCTATAGTATGTGAATGGACTTTGGGAACCCATTCCACATAGAGAGATACTCTCTCAGTCTAGACACATGGGGGAGGGCCTAGGCCCTGCTACAAATGATATGACAGACTTTGAAGATTCCCTATGGAAGGCCTCATCCTCCCTGGGGGACAGAAGAGAGATGGGATGGGATGGGGGTTAGTGTTGGCTCAGAGGAGGAGGGGAGGTTGAGGGAACTGGGATTGACATGTAAAACAAGCTTGTTTCAAAATTAAATAAAAAGTATCATTAATAAAAAACTTATATTAACCAGTTTATAATAATCTACATTCTGGCACATGGCTTGTTACTGTATCTCCAACTTTCCCCCAAGTCTTGCTGGCAAATCCCTACCTCTCTGATTCTTCCCCTGAGTTCCTCTCTCCTCAGAAGTCTCACCTATCCTCTCCTACCTAGCTATTGGCCATTTGGCTCTTCATGAAATCAATCGGAAGATGCCTTAGGCAGGTGAGATAAAACAGACATCTTCACACAACATAATCAAATATCTCATAGCAACATGCTGTCAAGGTACACAGAGCTTATAATGGCCCCACTGAATACCAAGGCAAAAGAGAAGTGGCAACAGCCGGGTGAGGCTGCCCTACCTCCTCTTTCAAAGTTATTATTCCTTTATACAATATATCCCTACTGCAGCCTCCCCTCTGTCTGCTTCTCCCAGTTCCCTCCCACAACTCCCCTCTCCCCAAGATCCACTGCATCTCCTTTGCCTTCAGAGAAAAGCAGGTCTCCCAGGGATATCAATCAAACTTGGAATAACAAGATGCAATAAGACTAGGCACAAAGTTATGTCAAGGCTGGCAGGAGGAAAAGGGTTCCAAGCTGCTCTGGCTCTTTAGGTGAAATTTATCCTTCTTGCTTGCTTCAAACTTACTATGTAGCTGAGGATGACCTTGACTTCTTGATCTTGTTTTCTTTGTCTCAAATACTGGCAATATAGGCATGCACTGCTGATCCTGTCTGACTGTATTTTTGATGCTATATTGATCATTTCATTGTCTTGGACTGCTAAGTTGCATGCTAGACAACTCTCCTGCCCAGTGTTTTACAGGTTTGACTGTTGATAGACAAGACGAGGAAATCTCAGCATGTCCTCTGCTTCTGAAGCTTTCCAGAAAGACCTATGAGGAAGACAGTCAGGGCCCTGGATGAATGACCCTAAAGTATCTGGTTGCCCTTCCTTTGGTCTTGATGAAGAGAGATAATGTTTATTGGCTGCATTGAAGGATGGTAATAATTAACTTCATTAGACTCTTACCACAAATTCCCCTACATCCTGGGGTCCTAATGATGGGGGGAAGCCATTGCCAATCTGGAGCAAACATGAACTATTCTGGTTTTCACAGAAGATGAGGCAAATGACTGCTGCCAGCTGAGTGGCCTCACACAAAGTCCAGTATCATAATCAAAGTCTCTGCAATTGAGTCTCAATGATCCCATGATGTCTTACTGCACCAGACAGATGCAAAAAAAAAAAAAAAAAAAAAAAAAATGCCTTCATTTGGTAAATTGCTCACCTTCCCACTGAGAACCCCACTAAAAGGAAGTCACTATGTTTTCCATATGCTGCCTCTTTTCTTTTCTTGAGAGGTGATTTCCTAATTAGACCATGCTTTCCTACTTCAACCTTGAGGACTCAGGACCCAAAGGGGTATGCAGTAGCAGAAATGTTTGAGCTTGCAGGTCAACCTGATTGAGTGGCCTAGGGATTTGCATGGGTGGAATGGGTATGTTCTCCCCAATCCCAGATCCATGGGCAACCTAATGGGAGACTGAACTTTGAATGGTCTCTTTCTGATGGTATTCTTTCCCAAAGGACAGAAAGCTAATTTTAGCCTCAACAGACACCAGAGACAGAAATCAAATGTGCTGTGAGTTGTTTCCTCAATGTTGTTAGCATCTAAGCTGTGTACTAGGAGCTGAGGAGTCCCTGTTCTTCAGCCAGGTTTTCCAAAAGGTTGATGTACCTGAGACATGCTGCCAGGTTCAGAATTGAACAAACAAAAGCAGGCAAGAAGGTTTAGGCCAAGTTTAGCTGACTAGAACTCAATGAGAAAAAGGTGCAGTTGTGGTGATGAGTGGGTTTCCTATCTCCTGTTCTTATGCCATGAAACCTCAGACCAGATCCCAAACTCTAATACTCAGTTTCTTTATCTGTAAAATAGGGGGAACCCCACTTGCCTTACAGGGTTGTGAAAGTAAATGAGATGGGCTTTGTGAGCTGTACTTTGCAAATGCTAACACTCCACAAATAGAAGCTATTTTTGGTTAAAATGAAATATTAGACTATAGCTTTGTTTGCCAGATTCCTCTCACTTCTCCTGATCCCAGCGACTTAGGGCAAATCTCTCGGCCCTAAAGTCAAATGTCAGAAAAGGTCCCCACTGTGCTTTGTGAGTTGCAAAACAAATCCTTCAAGTGAAAGAGGCTCTCTCTCTCTCTCTCTCTCTCTCTCTCTCTCTCTCTCTCTCTCTCTCTCTCTCTCTCTCTCTCTCTCTCCTTCACAGTGAGCAGTGATAGCTACAGTTGGTAGGTATACAAAGATTTTTGTAGTTTGATTGTACAGATGGTTACACAACTGTTTGAGCAAAATGAAAAAACTAGTGGAGAGGAGGGTGCACATTAAATGAGTAAAATCTAAAATCTATGTTGTGCAAACCACATCTCAGAACAGCTATTCCTTAAAATAAGTAAGCCAAGAAATATTAAAATTCTACTTTCTGTATGCTTCCTTTCATGCACCTGGTCATGATTCTGAAGGACACTTCAGGCTGGATACACGTTTCTTCAGATCAAGGAAACATGGCTTGGACTCTCCAAAGTCATAGGACCAATGGAAGAGATAGTATATATTTATACATGTTTTATATAATGTCATATTACATATATTATCTATACTATGTAATGGAAAATTCTGTTATACAAATAAAGCATATTTCATGTAATTATGTATTATATTATGTACATATTTCATCAATAAGATATATTATATTCTATAACTTGTGTAATATTGCATGATAAATCATCAATGATATATAATGATATTATGTGTTATATCTATTATAGTTAATGATAAGTGCATGTATAAACTAATGGATTTATTTGTATCTATATATTATATAAAACAGTTACACTATATATTATATACTGTACATGTTATATAATACACACTTTTATTATAGTATTTTTATTCTTGAGAACTTAATACGTGTATAAAACAAAATATGATATCTATCTCACATTTCCCTCTTCCAACTATTCCTGTATCTCCCCAACATGTTCCCCTCTCAACTTCTCAGTCATTTTTTTTTTTTGTAGCCCACTAAGTCTAATTAGAGCTGCCCATATGTGTACAGTTGTGAGGCCATCCACTGGAGCATGGGAAACCTACCCATGGGAATACATCAAGAATGTTTCTCACTCCCCCAAAACTTTCAGTTGCCAACAGCCTCTCAGCAAGGTGTAGGGCCTGGAGATCATCTCCTCCATCTGTAACAGGATTTTGATTGTCTTGATTGTGTACAGGACTGATGTAGGTAACTGCAGCTACTGTGAGTTCATGAGTGTGACAGCTGTGTCATGTTCAGAAGATATCATTTCATAGCACTCTTTCCCATCCACTATCTCGTACATTTGTTCTGTTTCCAAGATGTTCTCTGAGCCTTGGCTGGGAGGGACTGATACTCTGTTTAGGGCTTTGCACTTGGTCTCTTATTTTCTGCACTTTGGCCAATCATGCATCTCTGTATTGACTTCTCACTGTAAAACAAAACAAGACAAAAGTTGCTGTAATTGTGGTTGAGAAGAGCCAGTCTATCATACAAACATAAATATTTAGAAGGCAATGGTTAATCCTGATTGTCAACTTGTACTGAGAGATGCTTAAGATATTAACGAAGCACACTGCTGGATGTGTTTGCAAGAACGTCTCCAGAGGTGACGGGAATGCGGGACAGGAACTGAAAAGGAAGACTTACCCTGAATGAGTGACACTGTCCAGTGGATTAGGTACCTGAAGAGAACTACACCAGAAAAGCAAAGCCAGCCAGCTGTATCAGTCAGTTCTTCCTGAACAGGTGTCTCTATTGTTGCTGCCATCACTGACAGGCATCAGACTTCAGCCTCCTCACCTGAACTCACACAGGTGATTCTCCAAGAAAGACCCAGAGATCTTCAGCCTTAGACAAGCACAACACCATTGACCTTCATTTTTTTCCCCTGAGGCTTCTAGCTTATTTGACATCATATGCATACATTTATACACACATACCTATGGAGAGAGACAGATATATATGAGGTGACTCATGCAACTCTGAAGGTCCCACTGTGTCAGGAAAGCCTGGCATCCAAGAAAAGAATTAGGTAATGTTTTTACTACCCTAGAGTCATGGTCAAGGACTAACATGGGTGACTCACAACACACAGAACAAGTCCTAGTCAGCAAATGTCTCAGTGGAGATGACTGGTTGTTGTTGTTGGTGGTGGTGGTCATCATAGGGCGGCATATGGAACTGAATATATCCAGGAAGCTTACTGGAGGAGGTGGAGTGTGTGTAAGGACTCTGTATTTAAAGACAACTATAACTGGAGAACAGGACTGGGAGAGGATCCAAGACATTGCTTGTTTACTTGCTCTACTGCTTATGGATTTTTCTGTTCTATTATATGTATAACATAAACTTGAAATAGATCAAATAGTTAGAAGCTGATATTTACATCCCGAGCTGTTACATAACTCGCTTGCAAAGTACTTTGATATTTGGTATTTTAGAAAAATCCAATCCTCACTGCAACTTCTTCAAGTGGTGTCTTTGCCTCTCCCAGGAAGCTGAGTCTAAGGTAATCACTTATGCAATGTTAATTTATTAGGGCATGCAAGCCCAAGGAACAGAGGTAAGGGGAGATGGAAGGAAGTGAAAGCTCCAATATATGGATGAATTATCGAGTTGGCTGCTGCTGTGTGACTGATTGCTTGATTTCCTGGTGTCACCCTCTAAGAGGCTGTATAAATTACCTCTCATAACGGTCCATCCAAGAGGAAACAAGAAATGATTTATCTATAGTCAAACACTGGCCCTTTAAAAGAGTTGATACCCTAACATTTAGGGGATTACAAATGTGTAGATATTAAGCAGGAGCCTCTCCCACCCTGCCCCCAGTGTGTTTGTCCAGGAAACAACAGAGAAACTGTTGCAAGGCAGGGTGGTCTGGGTACAGGAGAAAATCAAGGCTCTGTAAGTCTGAATGCTGCTATAGTCAAAGTCAGTCCAAGCTCAGACAGAGCTCTTTAACAGGGTGTCTAAATCTGAGATGGAGGTCAGACCCAAGAGAGTTCAAGTAGAATCACAAGTATCTGATACAGTGCATTCCTTGGTCTCACTCTGATGACATGACACCTAGTTTCCATTTGTAGCCTCCATGTTTGCAAGAACAAAATGACCTCACCCCTAGCCCCAATCTCCCCAGAGGTCATAGAGTATTTTTCAAGATGCTTTCCAGGAGCAGTCTCTACAGAATGAGAGTTGGGAATGTAACTATATTCTCCATTGTTAGTTACAGCCCCAAACTATGACAGACATTAGTGAGGCCCCTCCAGTATCTATTCTCTCTGGATTCCTCTCACAACTTGGCCAGCTCTTTGGCTGCTCTGGATTGCTTGACAGTTGGGATATCCAATTTTGTCCCCAAGAAGTCTTAGCTGTGGCTGCTACAAGTTTTCTATTATCACTCACCAGAGAGACTGTACTGTTTCTCCATAGGACTTCTGACTTAGCAGCATGTATGTAGAACAGAACACTGGAATGAGAGACCCAGTCCTGCTTATGCTTTCAAATGTTCTAGCTCCTGGGACCAAGCACTGGGCCTCCCTTTCATTATATTGAAGATGTTGTTCTGCTCCCAATTATTGTTCCCAGACTAGAATTGTGGATGGGATTTTAGCACCTTATTCCTTCAATCTATTAGACCATCAGTTTGCCAGGTGGGAGAATGGCACTCATAGTAAGAACTAGGAATCCCATGCCAATGTGCCTATAGTCACATCTCCTTACTGAAAAGGAATTCCTTTGATCTTGTGTGCGTTACCATGTTGGTAAATTAGGCATGCCTAGCCTCTCAGCTCAGGATCAGGAGGAACTGAATGGCAATGAAGGATTTCTGGCCTCCTAATGACTCTCTTTGATGCGTAAAGCCATGAGAAAGAGAGGGCACATAGAAGTCTGCATCTCAGCTTGGTGAATGATATCATTCATTCATACATAGCTTCATTCATGCTCCCATGTTCAACTTCTTGACGGGCTCATTGTGCTAGGACTGGAGTGGCTAAAGAGAGGCTCAGAAGAATCACGGGATAGGGGACTTACTTTAACACAAAGATCATCCTCACCCCTTCTGCTTCTATCATGCAACTTTTCAGTCATACTCCCTTTCAACCTGGACTACCCAGCTAGGCCATTCGCAAATGCTAAGTAAGGAGCTCTGTGCTGTGCCTGCAGAAGCTCATTGTCAGCCCCAATGTACTGTTTTAGGTTATTTGTAAACCAAACTGCCATGAGCTATGGGTTTGAATTCTGGGAGAGACAATGTGCCACGGACATATGAAATGGGATGATGGTTTATGTGTTCATGTGATTCATCTGTGTATAGTAGGCCTGATTCCAAAAGTATAGCTTCTCTTTAGTAGTTTGCTGTTGTGTTCATCAGACTATATGATTTGATGAGTCTGGTAATAATCAGGTAGGGACATCTCAGATTACATTAATCATTTTTTGTCTGTGGTCAGATATCTAGTTTCTGCTAGAGAGCTGAGTAGCATAAGCAGGAGCTATTTTCAAATGGAAATGACTTCTTTGTTGCAAAAGTCATATTTCCTTTCCAGAACCTTGAGCTCTGCACTTTCACTCTCTAACTAAGGCTTGCCAATAGGAGCAATCTATCTTACTGGAACATCTCAGACACCACTAGACACACTGAGTTGCACACCCCCATCGGCAGGTAGGTGCTAGTGCAGTTCCTTCTTGCTCACGGCCCTATTTGAAGTTGGTTGTATGAGTCATTCACTTTTTTTTTTTTGTCAGAATAATATTCCTTAGTGAGATGTAGTCTACCTCAAAGTCCCAACTCTTCTGCCATCATTATGCAGTAGCAGGTTCATATTACCATTTCTTCTTCTTCTTCTTCTTCTTCTTCTTCTTCTTCTTCTTCTTCTTCTTCTTCTTCTTCTTCTTCTTCTTCTTCTTCGTCCTTGTCCTCCTCCTCCTCCTTCTTTTGTTTGTTTTTTTGAGACAGGGTGTCTCTGTATTGCTTTGGAGCCTGTCCTGAAACCAGCTCTGTAGATCAAGCTGGCCTCGAACTCACAGAGATCAGAGTGCCTCTGCCTCCTGAGTGCTGGGATTAAAGGCGTGCACCACCAATGCCAGGATCACACTGCTATTTATTCTTTACATTAAAGATAGTATCTTGGTATCTAGTAAATGTCAAATCATAGAACCCTTAAACTTCCCCAATGTGTGAGATTCCTGAATCTTTCTATGCTTCCTCTCTTACACCTTAATATGCAAATGTTTTCTAGGGCATCTAGAGTGTTTGTCATTTTCTGTGTACTGAGTGCAGTTAGGGGCTCTGCTCACTAGGTTTCTTCAGCTTTACACAAACTAGAGTCACCTGGGGAAAGGAGCCTCAATTGAGAAATTGCTTTGACCAGATTGGCCTATGTGCATGTGGTCTGGGTTGTGTAAGAAAGAAGGTGAGCAAACTAACAAGCTAGTAAGCAGCACTCATCCATTGTTTTCGTTTCAGTTCCTGCCTCCAGGTCCCTGCCTCCATATTCAGGTAACAACATTTGATCGTATTTATGGGGGTTGAGCTCTATGTACTTAAAAGCTGAATAGCTACATTCCAAGTGCCATTTATTTATCTTCATTAAGATACCATATCCACCGAAGCTGTGATTGGAACTACTTCCTTAAAGTTGTGGTAGGCTAGCATATGAGTACCTTAATGCAGTTTTGTTTATACCATTTAAATGCAATGAAGATGAGATTATTTAACTGTTTAAGCCTTTGACAGTACTACTAACCTCTGTGATTTTTCCTAGACTGTGTTTCTGATTACTGTTTTTGTAAGTGTAGAATGTGGGAGGTTGATTAATTTCAGAGTCTTCCACTTGGTCATTACTAGCTTTGTGACCTTTATTTCACAGGTCAGAGAACCAAACTGAGCATTCTGCTAACTACATTTGTCTGAATTATATATACTTAGAGTCAGGGGTATAATCATAGGATGTGCCTGAAGATTCAATGAACTAACTGCAGATGGACTAGGGCTAGCATTCTACTTGTAAACAAAGTAATTCTCTAACTTGTGATGGCATTGTAGCACCTTGGTCAGAACTCATGTCAAACTGTCAGAATCTGTATACAACAGTTCTTGAAAAGTCAAGATGATCTACTGACTAGATGGTGGCAAATGGCCACATGCTCCCACTGGGAATGTCATGTGTCACTACAGCGACATTTTGGGTCTTTCCTGGAGAAACTCGGTTTTCTCTTAAGTTGATGGCCTCTGGGGTTATCTGCTATCTAAGGTCAATGAAATGTGTGAGTGATGATGGTTTTTCATTTTGATGACTGAATAACTATATACATTTTACAGATAAATAGCTTTATATATGCTTATACTTTGTATATAAATCTGAGAAACATACTATATATGGTATATAACTGCATATAAGTATATTTATATAAAGTTAAAAAAACAGGTGATTCTAGGGGCATCATAATATGATAGCCACTATCCTGAGTGCTGGCAATTTATATCTCTCTTCACATCAATATTCAGTAGAGTCAGATTGGTAGCTTGAAATTGGTTATGGTGGGAGTACTTATACTGTGGAAATTGGCAAGTGTCTGTAAGGAAGGATTGTCTGTTTATTTGAGGATGGTCATTAGATATTTATCAACATTTTACCACAGAATACCTCATATGTAAGACACCTTGAATTTTACTCTTGCTCTCCATCACAGTGATCATATCCTTTATGTCTCTGCTAAGTGCAGTCCCCAACATCTACCATTCTGCAGTCTTATCAAAGTCACTGCTACTTGGAATCCTAGACCTACTGACAGTTTCTACTTACAAGGAAAGCCATCTTTAAGATTCGCAAAGCAGCTAGTGCCTCCCTCATCCAGTAGTCCCTCAGTGCTCCATTGAAGAGGCTGAGCATAGGACATCTTGGAAGATCTAGGAGACTCTCAGATCTCATCTGGCACATCATGTTAGCATTCTTGCTATCTTGAGACTTCTGACTTCTTCTCTGATACCAAAAGTAGTCCCCAAATCTCCATCCACTTTCCTAATGTCCTTGTCCTGACATGCTCTAATGACAAACTACATGTTCACTTGTAAGACTGTAGGTGAAATCACCTACATTAAGCAGCATTTCTTATGTAGGTTTCAACTTGACTCCTACTCCCTTGAAGACCCACTACTTAATGTTACTCTACTACTTGTGAGCACATAAAAGAAGGGTTCTACAATTTGTTCAGCTTGTAACTATTTCTTCCTGAACCAAGAACTACATTTCTGTATTTGTGTTATACTGAGAGCTTATGATCTTAAAAAACAACAACAAAAGCAAGATTCCTAGAGGCATAATGAATGTCAGAAGGTATTGAAGAGAAGCATTGGATACCTGCCTTACTTGTAGTTACTGCATAGTTCTCTGAGAAGAGGATGACATTTTCTACCAACAAGAGAAAATACTTGCTTTTTCCCCTTCAACTTGCAGGTTTCAGATAAACCTAAGGGTTCTAAACTCTTGGGCTTATCCACTGACTGCTCCTACTCTGGGTTCCATAATTCCTCTCTTTTCCTAGCTGAGCTTTGACTCAAAGGTAAGACAGAAGTGTTTGTGAACAGAATCTTCTTGGCAGATAAAACAATCTTTTTTAACAGATTTTTTAAAAAATTTAAAACAATCTTTTTTATTTTTGATACCGATCCCAATTTCCCCCTCCCTCTCCACCTCCTGCTCCCTCCATCAACTCCCATACCACACCCCCATCCACTCCTTAGAGAGAGTGAAGCCTCCCATGTGGAGTCTGTCACATCACTTGAGGCAGGACCAAGTCACCCTCTCCTGTATTCCTCCACAGGAAATGGGTTCCAAAAAGCCAGTTCATGCACGAGGGATAAATCCTGGTCCCCCTGGAAGTGGCCCCACAGACTGCCCAAGCCACACAGCTGTCACCCACATTCAGAGGGCCTAATTTGGTTCTATGCAGGTTCCCCAGCTGTCAGTCTGGAGTCAGTGAACACCTACTAGCTCAGGTTAGCTGTTTCTGTGGGTTTCCCCATCATGGTCTTGACCCCTTTGCTCATACTATCACTCCTCCCTCTCTTCGACTGGTATCTGGGAGCTCAGCCCAGTGCTTAACTATGGATCTTTGCATTGGATATAAAATTCTTATGATTAGACTCTGGACTTGATTTTCAGCATGGTGCTTCCTGCAGCTTTAGGAAATAAAAGTCTCTGTAAGGCTTCTCTAGAGAGTCTCTTTTACATTTTGCCTTGGTTTGGCAGTTAGCTTTCCCAAGTCTAGTTAAGGCTTCCAACATGGCTAACGAAGTCCAACTCATTCCATATTATCACTGATACTACCATCCTTTTCAAGTATCATGGCTATTATATATACCTCATCCTATACTTCATTTCAAGTCACTAGGTCTTTAAACTTCAGACTTTATACCTGAGATGTATATGCTACAGATTTTCACTACCCTCCTCAAGGTTGTCAATGGAGTCCTTATTTCTCCCAGAGTCTGGATAATCTCATCCTGAAGGTCTGAATTCTAGGTCATTAGTGATGTCAACTGTCTTGACCTGTGTCTTCACAGAACAGGTTGATATAAAGATGCACACGCTTTTAGTTTTTAAAAACATTTGTCCCCAGAGCCAAAATGATCAAGAGGGGAGTAGGGAAGAATAGTGAGTTACTGTGAGGATGGGTTATGCACTGGCAGCTGTCCAAGTGTGACTGATTACCTAGATTCACAAGACAATCTTTAAGAAGGCATGTAAACTGTACTTAGCAAAATCCATCAGAGAAAGAACCAAGGAAGAATTGTCTATGAATTTTGTTACATAGTGGTCAAAGTTTTACCCCAAGGGCATTTCTGGGTTGTCTATGTGTAGGTACTAAACAAGGAGCAGACATGTTTCATGCTTCCCTGTCAACAAGTAACTCTTGAGCTAAGAGACAAGAGTTGTGTAGCAGAGTTAAGAGGAAAGGCACTGTCATAATATCCCTTTGTGAAATTTAGAGCCTACACAAACCTGAAAGCTTCAATGGCAAATGGGATAAGAAACAAGTGAAATCACAGGACCTTAAGTGATATATATATATATCTGATACAAGGACACAGACTACAAGATCTTCAAGGGAGAAGAAGCCTTGTCTTACTCATCTTTGGAACCCTAGCATTATTCTTTGTACATAATTATACAATCAGTAAGTTTGTAAGTGTCAATTGAGTTATTTTACGTTATTTTACCCACTTTACAGATGTAGAAAACAAGGCATGGATTGGATCGTTGATATCTAAACCCAACTCCCTCAATAAGTAGAAGAGCAGAGGCAGAGACTGAGGTCTCTTGTTAGTCATGCTGAAGGTCATTAAGTTTCAGTTATCTTCTCAATAAATACGTGTGCGCGTGCGCGCGCATGTGTGTATGATTGTGATTGTAATGGAAGTTAAAATCCTTTCCAATCTTTCCTAAGTGTTCTTCTTCCAGAACTTGGCTTAGAAAGCAATAGAAGGTCAGTAGACAACCACATCTTGTTTCACTTATTTTCCTGAATACAAACAAAGGAACTAATAATGAACATCACCTGAGTCTCTGTAAGCCAACAAAAATCCTTGGGCAGGCAGTGTCACCTTCAAATGGTAGAATGCAGGATTTGTTCCCAAGGACTGACTCTGCACTTCTTGCACCCTTCAAATACCTATTTGACCTCATTTTCCTTACTGCAAGAGGGTAGAACCACAGACTCCTCCCTCTATCTGCTTTCTAGCCCCAGGAACATTAATCATCAACCTTTCTCAAGACCTGGCAGGGAAGAAGCAGCGTCTAACTTCTTAATAAACTCATACTGTCGTTGGAGATGAAAGATGAGTCTGGCAAAGCTGGGAGCATCCCAACTTCCCAGCTCACCAAGTGCAGGGAAGGAACCAGCAAGGAATAAGGAGAAGAATTCCCTCTAGGACAGGACCCAATGGGTGGGGCAGGAAGGCCAGCTGCCTCTTCTAGTCTCCTCCTCCTAGCTGCTCTCTTCATGGCATCTTCACTGTATTTACTGCAGAGTGAGATGGTTCAGCTGTCCTTTCCCCTAACAATGCAATTGGGTGTGTGGACTGTCTTCTTGGTAGTTGAAAATGTCATCTCTATCCAGAACCAGAATGCATTTCAGGTCCTGTTCTGTAGACCAGTACATAAAGTCCTGTAGTTTATCCCTATTCTTACAAGGGGCTGATTCACATGGAGGGGTGCATTCCCAGTGCTTTTCAAACCTGCTAATGTTGACCTAGCTACTGTTCACAGCATTATCGTTCAAAACAGAAACTAGCTCTCACTTAAGTGACAGACATGGGACTATCATTGCAAGATCAGGTTGAGCCACTGGCAATCTGTACATGCAATTATTTCAATACCTGGGAAGCTAACTGCTGTTTATAGCACCCCAGCCCCCAAAGCCTTTCCAGCAAGTAGCTGGTCTTAACAACTACTTTTCACAGAGAATTTTCAAGGGCACAGCATCGGGCTGAGTACTTTACAGAAATTATCTCACTTCACCGTCACAACAGTCTTATCAGATGTCACTAGAGGAATCTGAAGCCCACAGAAGCTGAATGATTTGTTTAATGACACAATGAGTGACTTCAAGTGGCAAAGTCAAACTCAATTGCATATCTGCAGATTCTAAACTCCATTCCCATCTCGTGACTACAACCCACATTTAAGGCACATAAGTGAATGAAGACTGCCTGTCCAGTGCTTACCCATGCACCAAGCTCTGTGCTAGGAACTTCCACATCTGTTCAACAGTGATTTTATTTCGAGGAAAGAAAACTGAGGTCTTGACCTGTTAGCAATGGGCAAACCTGAGATTTAAACCTTATTTGACTATAAAGTCCTTCTACCCTGCTGTCATTCCTTCTTTCCTTCCTTCCTCACTTCCTTCCTTCCTTCCCTCCTTCCTCCCTCCCTTCCTTCCTTCCTTCCTTACCTCCTTTTATTTCTCCCCCCTCCATTTCTTAGTCTGTCTCTGTTTCTTTCCCAATTAATTGTGCATTTTTCAGCCAAGGTTAGACTCTTATCTTAGTGTCCTAACATAATTTATGCAGTGTGTCTGGCTCAGTATGTCCCTCTCCACTTACTTCAGCCTCAAGACAAGCTTCTTGTTTGTTTGGTTTTGGTTTAGGTCATTACTCTGCCTTGTCCCTACTAAGAAGAAAAGGAATTGCTTTTCCCTAGCCACATGGTGGGAAGAGGTGCTGTGTCTTAACTGTGGTGGCATTTCCCCTGTTTGGAGAACTGTGTCCTGTAGGTGATGGTCTAGCCCTCCCCTTGAGGGATGCTGAAGAAAAGGTTTGCAGATACTTCATGAGGCCTGTGGGCTCCTTTCTGGTAGAATTAATGAAAGAAAAAAAAATTGCAAGACCTCCTCATACAGGCTTTGTTTTTCCCTTTTTCCCCCTTGTTTTGCAAAGAGAGGTCCCGGCTGGCCTTTTAAGCTCAAGGAAAACTTAACAAACACTTTCTGCAAACCACCTTGCTTTTTACTTTGCATCAAATAACCTCCCTAACTCTGGAGCTTTGCATTCCAATCCTTGCAAAGGAGGAGTGAAGAAGCAGGATATTGAGTCTCATTAAGTTTCTTTGCTGTGTCAGTCCTCCTTCCCAGAGGGGGATGTAATGCTCGCTTCATAATACTCAGCCCCATGCACAAGTTGGCAGCTCCTTTCTCTCAACTTACATTCTTGGCTAAGAATGTGTTCACAGGGATTTTAAGAAAGCCTCCCAAAATACCTGTTTTCTGACTTTCTCAGAGCATTTCTGGAGATAGGGTGAGGTTCTGGCTGCTCTGAAGTCAGCTTCCTCTTGCTAATGAAGCTACTAGCTTAAAGTTCTTCCCTGTACTCTCCTGAGGGGGTGGGTGAGTGGCTCCCAGTTTTGCACTTCCTTTCCCCCTGGACTCTGCCCCTGTAAAGAATGATGGTATCTGACCTTGTGATCTTGGCCTTGATCCTCTTTGAGTCTCCTACTTCAGAACTGTGTGTGTGTGTGTGTGTGTGTGTGTGTGTGTGTGTGTGTGTGTGTGTGTTTGCCCAGAAGTCAACCTCAGAAGTCATTCCTTATGTATTGTTCACATAGTTTATAGTTTCTTCTATTGTTTTGAGATTATAATATAACACACCATTGCCCCTTTTTGTTTTTCTCCCTCCAAACTTTCTCATACAGCTTGAGATAGAATCTCTTACTGGCCTGGAGCTGGCCAAGTAGGCTAGGCTGTCTTGGGGCTCTGCTTGTTTCTGTCCCACTGAGATCTCTGATGCTTTATGTGGATTCTGGGGATCCAACTCAGTCTTCATACATCCATAGCAAGTACTTTACTAACTCAGCCACAGCTTCAGAAGATCTGAAACTCGTCTAATTCTAAAAGCATCCCTGGCTGTGTCAGCTCTCTGGATATGCCCTGAAAAACTTTATTGAGAACAGAAAGAAGTCTTTTCTAGTATGGGCCTCAAATTTTTATAGTGATCTATTTTGATGAATTTTGTGACACAAAGTGTTGGACCCTGATGTTGGAAGTCCTCTCTGAAATAATCAACTAATTACCTTGTATAATTTAGCCACTGTTCTAAGTGATTTCCTTATTTGGTGTTATAATATGTCCGGTGTGAGAGCACCCTTTTTAGGATGAGAAGACTGAGACATGGAGGTTAGATCACTTTCCCAACATCCCCTAAAATAGGCAGTGGTAGTGCCACGACTGTAAGCCTCTCTCACACCTTGACTTTCAAGTTCTCTGGGATTATATTGAACACCAGCCCAGAAGAATGTGTAGTGTATTTTGCCTGGTCCTTTGGTACCTGTGTAAACCTTTGCCCACTCCCTTCTTAGAATCCTTAGTTCCTCACCCTCAATTGTGAAGATTCTGTTCCATCTTCTCCATCATAAGTACACTGGACAACTGGAACTGTCAGAGTCAAACGCTAGTGGCCCTAACAAGATAAGCTCAGCCATTCATTCTCAATAAGCAAATTAAATAGGCAAGCAAGAGCAAAAGGCAGAGAAAGGAGGGTTATTCCATGTGGCAACACTGAGAAGAAGAATGAAGATGTCTAGTGATTCTTGATTCTGTCTTTTGGATCCTGAGATGGGTTTAAATTTAAGTAGAGGCAAACAGTATTCAAGGTATGGTCCTGCTCATTAATGAAATATCATTGACTTTGGTCCTAACCCTCATCTGTGCTGAGTTGTTTTGTAGGAAATATTTTCTTTAGAGACAAGTTTCCCCTCTGGCAGGTACTAGGGCTCCAGCCTTTCCTTGTTTAATATTGGATTCCTGGGGAGAATCAGCTCAACTGTCTGATAGACAAAGAGATGTGAACATCTTTGATCCTGCAAGAATGGCTACTAAACCACTAGCCTGTGTCATTCATATTCATGTATCTGCTACCTCTTTCCTTGACTGCCTACTCTTCCATCTGCCCTAACTGAAACATCACCTCACTTTCCTTCCAAAACAGTTCCTAGTTTATCCACCCCAAGAAAATTTCATGCTCATCTTTTCCTGCTTATTTCCTCATTCATATTTATTTGTGACCGATTAGGGAGGTGAATGGCAAGTAAGATGGGAAAGTAACAGAACTTCTAGTACTGCAGATCATACTCCAGAGAGAGACTCTTGACCCAGGATGGCACAGACTCTCTAAAGTCCCAGGAATTTTTCTTCTACTACTTAATTTACTTCTTTTATGAATATGAATCATCCATGAATGTGGCACTGAATTAAGATTGCAGAACTAGTTGATATTACACATAACGTTTTCTCTTGACATACTTGTAAGAGTTGGTCTGGTAGTACACACACATTACAGAGACAGGAGGCAAGTTGTATCATTTTAGTGCTCAACATATTGATTTGGTTAGTAACAAGGAAGCCAGGCCAAATAAATGTCAGAGGTCACATTTGAGTTTGACTCTGAAGGTGTGTTTTTATTTTGAAGGTAAGTTTTCCAAAGCCCAAAAATGACAATGCAGAAGAAACAGTTCTAATTATATAAAACAACTTGGATAAAGTCAACCTGAGAAATAGGATATAAATGTAAACTGAGGACAATACAGGAAAACACTTTCGGTTTAGAGTGCACTTAGAAATGAATCATAAGAGCTCAGTGATAGAGTACTTATTTGGCATGCTCAAGACTCTAGGTTTGATTTCCAGCATGCCTCTTTGTCCCTCCACCCCCCCCAACAAACAAAGCAATCATAAATATTAGAGAGAAGGAAATCTGGATTTTATAGTAAGGTTCTTAGGATGAGGAAAGAAATTGTCAGAAAAAAAAAACTGAAATAACCAGGCAGAGGAGTTGCGGTGATAGCCAACTCTACAGGGCAACAAACTTGGGAAGAACTCCAAGGTACAGATAAGGGTCCAGGCAAAGTCAATGGCAGTGGGAATGGACAGGGAAGGATGGGTGTGAGAAACACTTCATTGGCAAATTAAATGAGACTTGCAGTTTGATTGTATATAGATAAAGCAGGAATAAGGATGAGCCCATGATTCCAGAAATAGGAAAGTCAGAGGAAATGGAGATCTTGGTAGAATGGAGGATGAAATAAAGACCCAAATGACAAGATCAGTTGGAAGCTGTAGGGTTTGAAGTGCCTAAAGTACTTCCAGCAGAGTTGTTGATAGTTTGGTGGCATTGGTGGTGGTGGTGGTAGTAGTCATCCTCATTATCGACATTGTTTGCAATGGTCTCTTACTCTGTAGCACAGGCTAGCATCAAACTCACAGCAATCTTCCTGCTTCAGCCTCCTAAGTGCTAAGATTTTAGGTGTGAGCTACCATGTCTGTCACAGCTTTTGGAATATGTACAAAAGCTGCAGCATGGTTTTGATGGTCACTGTTAGAAAGGGTTACCTGGGGTTATTAAAGATTTGAGTTATATCTTACACCCAAGCCAAGGACATGAGTAACGAGTAAGGTTTTTCCACCTGCCAGTGGTCTTGTCCCGCCACTGGTCTTGTCCCGCCACCGCACAAGCCCCAAATAACATATCGAGACTCTTTTTCAGATATAATGCTGTTGGCCAGGTACTAGTTTCTTATTGGCTAATTCTGTCTTAAGTATTAACCCATTTCTGATGATTTATATATTTCCACGTGCTTTCATCTTACCGGAGAGCCAGCTGGCGTCCTGCTCTCTCCAGACTCTCCATCTCGACTCCTCCTTCCTCCTTCCTCTTTCCTCCTTGTTTCCTAGTCCTGCCTATCTTGCTTTCCTATTGGCCAACAGTGCTTTATTCATTAACCAGTATGAGAAACATATTTACAGACTGATATCTCCCATCAGACATGTATTTCCCAATTTGTCTTTTATCCAGGCAAAACTCCCCTCAATCTACAAGAACCATTGTCTTGGGTTCCTGCTTTCTTTCTATTTTTCTTTCTGTCTTTCATTCTTTCTTCCTTTCTTTTGTTCCTATGGTCATTCTGACCTGTCTTCCAGGATCTTAAGCCAGAGGGTAAGAAGGTCCCGAATGGAGACACTGGTATCTAGTTTTTCCTCTAGTTCGCATTCAGACCTCATTTCCCTTTTTAAAATTTTTAATTACTAGAGATGAAATCCATGCCGTTGCATATTCTGGGCAAAAAAAAAAAAAACGAGCTACATGTTACTTACAGGCTGATTTTCCCAACATTTTAGAGAGAAAATTCTTCCAAGTTGCTCTCTATTATTTTATTAATTAAACGCCATGTTCCTGCTCTTTCATCAGGAAAGTTTAGACCTGGGAGCATCTGTTTGCCTTCTTATTTATACTAATGACCTTGATTCTAACATGAGTGAGAGAGTTTTCTTTTCTGAGTTGTTGTCCTATATTATTAAAGTCAGCAAGGTATTGATTTTCCAAGCATGCTCAATTGGAAGTTACTCTCAAATAAATGTACATTCTTGCTCAGCATCACTCATTCCCACAAGGTTCCTACATGTGGAGACCCTCTCTGCATTGATCACTTTGAGCAGTGTGTCAATGATTCATCAAGGAATTGAAGACAACCAGGATTGGAAAGGAAGGCTATGAGAGGAAAACCTGCTGATTTTCCTTCTCAGCAGTAATGACAAACATTCCAGAGATTCTCATCATTTATCAGGGATACTCATTTGATTCTCAGCTCATGAGGTGAAAAAAAAATCAGTTTGGTACAAAAGCATTTACTGAGCATTTTCTAGAAGCCAGACAAAGGCTCAGGAGATATGAAGATTACTAAAACAAAGCCCTTGTCCCCAAAGAATGCAAAGTCTCAGTGAGAAAGACAAATATGCCACAAGAATGTAGGACCTTAAGAGATATATAAAATAGTCAAAATATGTGCAAGGCTTAGGACCTGAACAAAGCCTCCTCTCTGACATAATCGCCCACAGAGAATGGGATGCTCTGTAGTGGGATTTTGAAAAAGGAAAAGAGAAATGAGATGGAGGCCATTCTAAGCAGAGAACATACAGGGGAAAACTCAAGTTTTTGGGATCTGATGTGTTCCCATGATGCGTTCATGGGATACATGGGATACATGGGATACAAGAAGTCCTGTATGGCCAAAGAAGAGTGAAGACAGGCACTTTAGGATGGGGAGGAGTTCTGGTCACCTCTGCAAGAGGTAGGCAGGGACTAACCATGATTCTACAAAAGACTGTGTTGGTCTCACCAAAGATCTCCTTTATTTGGTAGGTTAATGAATACAATAAAACACCTTTTATAAAGAACTTAACTTTTATAGGAGAAAGGTGTAAATTCTATTTTGGAAATGATAAACTTGAACTTCCAGGTATGTCCAACCTTTGGAGATTGCAACATGATACTGTTATCTACAAAATTTACATTTGAAAACCATGCAATTGAGTTATAAAAATTACATAATGTTTTAAGTATGGTTTTGTGTCATGCCATGTTCATAGCGATTGGAGATGCTTGATTGAAGATATGTCCAAATTCAACTATTCAAAATATATGAGATTGGAACTTGGGAAAGGTTTGGGGAGGAGAGACACAGGTAAGAGCCATTACTTGGTGGTAGCGGTTTAAACAAAATAAAGTACAACACCCCTCACCCCAGGGCAATGTGTAGTAGAGTCAAAAACAGAGCTCTAGACAACAACTTGGGAACCATCAGCATTCACAAGGTGGGGAGAAAAAGGGAAGCTCATGTGAAATATGGAGGAGGAATGTCCAGAATATTCCAGAACAACAATGGTAGGACAGGGTCAGAAAAGTAAAGGCACATTTCCTGGAGATGTGGCCATTAATCCCAAATGTAGGGGAGACAAGTAAACTTATGGACTGGAAAGGGACCTGTAGCAAATAGAAAAATATATTATCCCAGCACTTGGAATATAGAGACAGAAAATTTGCTACAATAGGCCAGCTTGGGCTATATCATGAGTTCCAAAGAAAGAAAAAGAAAGGAAGGAAGGAAGGAAGGAAGGAAGGAAGGAAGGAAGGAAGGAAGGAAGAAAGGGGGTGGGTATCAAGAAGAACCTGCTGGTGGGAATCATCTCAGTGGAGAACTGGCAGAGAGAGGTCAGAATGAGATGGGATGAGAACTGAATTAGAGAAGGAAAGGGAAGCAGAATTGCAAAGAGAAGTAAGGAGCATTGAATCAAGGTGTGTGTGTGTGTGTGTGTGTGTGTGTGTGTGTGTGTGTGTGTGTTGAATGCAAATGTATGTGTCTGTCTCTCTCTCTCTCTCTCTCTGTGTGTGTGTGTGTGTGTGTATATATATATATATATACTGGTGCACACTGACATGTGTGTATTGAATGCAAGTATATGTGTCTGTGTGTATGTGTATATTGGTGCACACTGACATGTATATGTGTGTCTGGGGATGCATGTGTATGTGTCTGTGTATATGTGTATATTCATGCACACTGATGTGTGTGTCTGTATATATGTGTATATTAGTACACACCGACATGTATATGTATGTGTGAGTATGTAAGTGGGGGCCATTGATTGATTTCAGGTGTCTTCCTCAATCTGTTTCTAGCTTACTTTTGAGAACAGGGTCTCTTTCTGAACCAAAATTTTGACTAGACTAGCTGGCCATCAAGCTCCAGGGATTCACCTGTCCACCTCCCCAATGCTAGGATTACAGGCATGTACCACCATGCCCGGAATTCTTTAAAGTTTCTGGGGACCCAAACTCAGGTCCTCATGCTTGCACATCAAGCACCTTATTAACTGAGTCATCTTCCCAACTCAAGACAATTTTCTTGGTTTATTTTAAGGTGAGGGAGATTTGAGCTGCTCATGTGACCATTGTCACACAGGCAGCCAGTCTTAGAAGATAAGATGCCAGAAGTCCCGGAGGAGATGAGAGGGAGTCAGCTAGGGTAATATCCCAGCACAGGAAGAGGGGTAGCCTTGGGGAAGAGAAAGGCAGCTTTTCTTCCAAGGGAGGTGGGAAAGGGCAAGCCCACTGACAGGGCAAGCATTATGAGTGTGGGGAAGGAAGAGTGAAGGAAATGAAATCGATCTGAGGCTAACATGAGTTAATTGTGGGAAATCACATTACAGTGCTTTGCCCCGGCATTATTGTGATGGATATTGCTATACAACAAAAGCGTTCCAAGCCCTGGCTGGGGGCCCACATCTATGACAATGCCAACTCCTGTGGTCAAAGATTGTGGATAATTCTTGGAGGTGGTGTTGAGGAGTCACTGCCAGTAGTGGAAAGTGCTTCTGAGGGTAAGCACAAATGGCTTTGAAATGGAAGCTGGTATTGTAATTGCCATGTAGATAAAGTTCCCTAACTCACAGGCCTGATTTTCCTCCCATCTCCTACACAGCTTACTTAAAAATAAACCTTGGTTAAATATACAACTGGAAAGGCAAATTTGGCAAAATGGCGTTTCGTGGCTGGATAATTGAAAGTGTATTATGCCTGCACTGTAGTTAAACCCTGGCTTTAATAGTTTTCCCGTCCTTATTGGGGGTTCTATGTGTAGATCAAGCCTCGGGTTGAAAACTGAGAAATGAGTTAGAAACAACCAGAGGGTTATCCGGTGTGTATTGGCTTACCACCCTGAGTTCTAAGGTTTCTGAGTCCTTTTGAAAACCGCACCAGCTCTGAGCCAGAAGGTGAGGTTAGATTAACTTCACCACCCTCGCGTTCCTTTATTTTTTTCTCCTTTCTTGGCAGCTAGATCTTTTTTTCTTCCTCACACATGCCACCTCTTGATCTCTATCCTTCACCTGCTATGAAAACTTGCCTTCAGCACAGGAACACAATTTATACCAGTCACCTACCCCTTATTGTAAATCTGAGGAATGGTGTTTACTTTACACAAAAGTTTCCCCTTTTCCATTGCATTAAAAAGGCTTTGCTTCCTATTCCAGGGGGTTGGGCATTAAGAGGCAGGAGTGAGAACATCTGAGAGACTGATACTCTTCTTAGCACACAGGAATGTCCTGAGAAGGGTGGTGGCCAGCTTCCACTGGAACTTTGGCTATTGTCTGTGCTGGACAAATGAAGTCCAATACAATCATTTCTGCAAAAAGCCACAAACAGGCAGCCTCTAGGAATGCAGGTTATCTTTCACACAGCTTCCTTTCCAATTCTTGGTGTCTTCCAGAGGCAGAGTAGGACATCAAGGCACTGTTCTACAGTGACATCTCAGAGACAGCTTTTGAAAAGCCCCTCTTTGCAATTTGTTAGTTTTTTTTTTATTTTTATACTTCTTTGTTGGTGTAAATTGGACAAAAATAGCATGAACACTTGGATAAAGAAAATTGTTAGTAGAAATACAGTCTTTGGATGGAGGAGACTATTAATATAAGGTTTCTTCAAGGGCTGCAAAATGACATTTTCTGGGAAAAACACAGCCATTGTAGTCACCAACTGCACCAGTCTTCACAAGAGGGGACCTTGTACAGGCCCATCAGGACACAGTCATCAAAATCCAATAAATATTCCCAATCTAGTGGTCATACACATGGATCTCATTATACTAATAGAGCAATAAAATCAAAATGTCTGACATTGATAAAGGGATTGGTATGAAGAAATTGAGGTTGATTAAGGAGGAGGGAGTAGCCAAAGTATATCTTATGAAGGTGTGAAATTGTCCAAGAACTGATTTAATGAATAAAAAAATTTCTCTAGTGAATAAAAAAAGAAATACAGTCTTATTTTATTGCTTTCTTTCAAACCCTAATGGTTTTCCTTTTACTCCTTTATTGAGGCCAGTGGCATCTGGATGGCTGTGGCAGTTTAATTGAACATGTACATAGCTGGGTGCTTGTAGTTGAGGGGTTGGGACAGTGGTTTCATGTAAACTATTTCATTTAAACCTCATCTTTAGTCAAACAACTGTGTTTTGGGAGAGTCTTGTTTCTCTAACCTTGTTCTAAGCATTCTTCTATGTCAAAGGATGTAAAATATGAGCTGACACTATGTGGATTGTTTATATGGATAAAATCCCACCTGGCTTCTCATGATGTACTACTACAAGTACTCGCTATTCTGCTCCTCTAGTCCCAGGAAAACCAACTGGACTTGACATCGTAATCAGTCCCCCATGAGAACATGGCTCCTTTAAAAATGCTCAGTTTCCAGTGAAAAAGACCATGGAGCTCCATGCCCATCTTTTGAGAAGCCTTGATTCCACAGGCGTAGGTCAAACACCAAAAATAAACCTCTGAAATAGAATAGGGGCTAGATTGGAGCTGTATTCTACTCACAAACCAAATGTGTGCTTTTGTCTTTGGAGGGAAATTTAGTATCAAGGAAGCCCAGAATGATGGAGAGCATGTACCCAAAAGTAGGGCCTTGGGGAAAAAAACTCATATAGAAAGCAAAAATTTTGGAATATTTTCCTGATTATGAAAGGAATATAAATCTACTGAGGAAATTTGTAAAATAAAAGCTTAGTAAGAAATTTAAAATTACTCATCATTTTATCTAACCCTGTCATTTCAATATTTTTTAATTCTTTGAATTTTTGTTTTTACAAAATGTAATCATAGCGCATACACAATTTTGTGTCTTGAGTTTGTACTTTATGTTATGAATGTAACATGTTTGAGTAAATGTCACAGACTCATTGGGGTATAGACATATGATGCTTTTACTTTTCCAATAATTGCATGTATTATATTTATTATCTATCTTGTTGCTATGACAAAATGTTTGACAAGAATGACCCAGGGGAGGAAGGATTTATTTTGGTTCACAGGTTCAAGGGGTTCACTTTGTGGTTGTCTGATTCCATGCACTTGGACAGACGGTCACAGCAGTGGAAACATAATAAAGATCTTCCTCATCTATTGTGGCAGACAGGAAGCAGAGAGAAGGGGTTCAGGATGGGACCAAGGCATGATAGAGCTCCAAAGACAAGTTTCCAGTGATCTACTTCATCCAACTAAGACCCATCCACTTTCCACCACCCGCAATAATGGCATCATACTATGACTCTCTTAAGGGATTGATCCATTCATTAGGTCCAAGCTTTCATGATCTATACATCCCTGGAAACATCTTCAGAGCTGTGCTCTGCTAACCTCCTAGACACTTCTTAGTCCAATCAAGTTGACAGGAATATCCATTGAATATGTCAAATCTCCTTCTCTCACTGGGGAAAAGACATCCCTGACAACATCTCAACCTTCTTTATCTTTTCAGTCACATTAGGATTAATGTTTATTAACTTCCACATTAAAAAAAAATCTCATTGTCTAATTGATTTAAATAACCCATATCCCCATGGAGGTGGGCTTACCTTGCATCTCAAATAGGAAAGTAAGTATGAATCAGAGGAGTAGCCTCTTAATTGTTCTCACCCCTGGGGTTGTTGGGGGGGGGAAGGAAATAGAAACCACTACCACCAAAAAGCTAATAGAAACCACTACCACCAAAACCCTACTGAATGCACCACTCTAGTTCTTAGTCATTGGGTCTGTATAGATGAGTAGGGGACCAACAAGTCTTGCTGATAAAGGGGGCCAATCCCTTCCTGTCTGTCTCTGATTTCAGCATTCCTGCCATGCTCATATTCCCTCTATGGTTTTCCTGTGTCAGCAATGAGTATAGGAAATATCTAGAAGGTGCCCAGAGCAGTTCTCCTTGCTCCTTATTATTTGGTTAGACCTCCTCCCACAGATACAATTCACTTTCTCAACTTCTTCCTCCATGAAAAGAAATAAGAGTTGATAAACTTTTGTCACAAATACACGCTTTTCTCTTTTAAAATGTCACTTTATTTTTCTGTAATAAAGCGTTAACAAATCAATTCAACTTTTGTCAATTCCATAAATATATGGAGTCTCAAGATTAGGAATCTTATCTCTAAACCTAACCACTGAAATATTTAATCACTTAGTTTCTACAGTTCCAAGTCTCTGTTGTAGGACAGCAGTCTTCATTACAAAGGCACTTTCAATCTTTGCATCATTCATTCACTAAGCGATCATGATAATTTTAAACTCCTTGTAGTATGTGCTAGGAGGTCTTTTTCAACCAGTGAGTTCTTTGGTCATGGTGAAAGCAGTGACTTCTGAGACTTGCTGTATAACCACAGTGACCCAATGAAAACAAAGATGGTTGGTTCCCTACACAAGGGAACAAATCTCTCAGAAGCCAGCATTCGGTGCCCCCAGGTTCCTGTAATGAAGTTACCACAAGACTCTTTGGGGGAAATTACAGAAATTTTAGCATTGACTCTTGTCTTTCAGGTGAGACAGCAGTGCCCTCTCCAAGGTGCTGAAATAACAGACCTCTTTTTGCACAGAGCCTGGATTTGGTCATCTCTTGATCCCCTGAATGATCATCAGTACAGAAATGTTCTCTTCTAATCATCATTTAATTAGCAAGTAGACCTGGGTTCACACATCTCCTATCTTCTTCCTGCCTCCAGGACAAAGTGGCATTTGGCTGGACAATAGCTTTCATGTTATCTGCTGTGTGCTAGCCTTCCTGAGGGAAAGGTCTTTGAGATCTGGATCTTTGAAATTGCTGGTTGAAATTGAACATGGTACTCATGTGGCAGGAATGGGATTTGTTTTATCTGCTCTGAGTAATCTTTCCCTCATATTTATCCAAAATTTACTGGCAAACAGCCAGGTTTGGGAAAGGGTCAGATACTATAGTAGTTAAAAACCTAGAGTCTGTAATCTAATAGCCTCAGATTTTCATTTTTTTAAAATCTGTCATGAGTTTGTATAATAAAATTGCTGCCCTGGCATCCATTTTGAGGATGAACATAAGTTATTTGAAACAAATCACATCCTGTCACCATTGGCCTAGTTAAAACTTCCTCTCTGTGTGTGATTGTTTGCTGTACGGCCTATTTATATCTTCAATTCAATGGCCTCAAACTTAACAACTCTACCAGTTGCTCATCAGTATGCAATCTAATGGTCAGAATGCAACCTAATGTTCAAAACCAGAATCATAGGTTCCTGCCTCTGTGTGCGTGTGTGTGTGTGGGGGGTAATGTACACGCATGAACTTGTGTGCATTTGTATATTTTCAACTAGATGACCCACAAACACATGGATAATAAAATAATAAAAATCTGAGCTAATACCATGACTCCACATTGTTCCCTTTCCTTCTCATTCTATCACTTCTGATCTGATGGTTAATTCTCTGTCACCTATAGACATCGCAACACCCCCAACTCTCCCAGTTAGTAAGTTTATCCCCTTTAAAAACGTTCTTCTGTTTCTTACACAATAGTTGTTTGTCACCCTTGTGCCTTGGAGAGGCTTGATTGAGAGAAACATTATGCTCATCTATGTATGTATAATAAGCTTCCCTGAAGATCAACTACATCAGAACAAATTATAAAGAAACCATAACAATAAAAATCAAATACTATCACTTTGTGTATCACATAGGATTAGATATATCTCCAAGCAAAAGTAAACCAAACTTTCACGAGCAAACAGAGGCTAATAGTTTCTCACAGAAAGAAGGCAGCAGAAGGCCAATGCAACTCGACTGAGGGTTTCTGTTCCTTCATCTTTTTAGGATGTTTTGCTACCATGTGAATTTTCCCTTCCAGGTTCCAAAATCAACACTGTAGAACTAGGCTTCATGGGCATGTTTTATTTGAAGAACAGCCAAGGTCCTTCAAAAATCAACCAATCAACCAAACAAATGAAAAAACCACAACAATGTTCTAGGAGATTACCAAGAAACATCAACTTGTGTCTTATTAGGTTACATCATATTGTCAGAAATGATATCAAAGACTATTTTTTAGCTTTATCATCTCTAGTAGGAGACACTAATTATAAATCCTGCACTAACTATATGACTAATTATGTTACTCAACCTATAGAAACATTCCTTTTCATGCATCTATAAAACGGGGATGCTGTTGCAAAGATTGATTGAGATGATGTACAATAGCTACTTACTACAGTCTGGCATGTCTTAAACTCTCATAAACTTTTTAAAAATCAGGAATTGGAAAGATTGTTCCATGGTTAGGAATGCTTATAGGTCTTGTAGAGGACTTGAGTTTGGTTCCCAGAAACCATGTGGCATCTCACACCCACCTATAACTCCAATTCCCAGAGATCCAATGCCCTCTTTTGGCCTCTGTGGGCACCAGACATGGACATAGTATACCTACATACATGTAGCAAAACATTCATACATGTAAAATCAAAAGAAATAAATCTTAAAATGAAATCAATGTGTGAGACCAATTTACATAGTTATGGAAGGAAAGGAATATACAATTTAGAAAAGAGCCAAGAACTCTCACTCCAGCATTCTTGTTATCTATGAATTTCTCACTTAGCTGGGAGTCCAGCTGAATTTTAAGGGCTTACATTGTTAATCTTTATTCTTTGATGGCAGATGGAAGGAATGAAGGAGCTACCAACAGTAGTGGGTATTATACACAAAAATTTAATGATACATTCATTTGGCATGATGTTTGTGATGAACTCCCTCACTGTCATGATTGTGTCCTAAAAAGCTGTGATGAAAGAGAAATATGGTTATCATGCAACTGTGGGGTTGGTAGGTCTGGGTATGTGAACTGGTTCTGTCACTTACCTCAGAACAAACTTCAATTGACTTCAGTGTGCTCATTTGCTAACTGGGTACTATAATCTTGATGACCCAACAAAGCTCTAGAGATTCAGTGGATGAGTAGTATGATGAACAATAAACAATGTGGGGTTGGAGACTCTTATCCAAGAGAAAGCTACCTTCTCTATAAGTCTGTCTGTCTGAGGCAATCCAGCCACTTCCTTTCGCTTTGGTCTTGAGGCATGATCTTGGAGCATGCCAAGTAAGTTGTCTTTCTTCCTTTCCCCTCCTCTTATGCTGTGTCCACAGGACTACTGATATAGAACTTGCATGTTCCACTCTCTCTTGGCATAGGACCAGGTTCCTATGTGCTCCAGAGAATGTAGAGCATTACTCTGTGAGAGAGAACCTTACTTCTGTTGAGGGATGGGAGTGGGTTGTCAGGGCTACAAAGCCCCTCACCCACCACAGATACCTGGAGGCCTTGCAGCAGGTGGCAGGGATGTCCTTATTGGACTGAATATTGACAAAGACTCTTCTGCCCCCTTTGAAGATGTATTTCCTTAGAGAGAGCCTTGCCGAGCCTCGCCTGAGCCTCCAGTGAAGATGAGGTTGAGGGAGAGTGAGAAGAAATGAAAAGTGAGGGAGAGAGCAAAGCAAGGCAAGGAGAAAAATCAATGGCTCATTGCAAGCAGGTGGGAGCTGTGGTTGTGATGAATATTTACCGTGCAGCAGTCTAATGATTTTAGAAATGTTTTTTCTGACTGTACTGAGCGCTTGTGGGATTGTTTTTCAAGAAATAAAATACATTAAAGCTCAGTCATTAAGAGCATAAAGGAGGAGGGAGTGCAGGCTCCAAGCCCATTAGCACACCCTGTAGTTAAGTAAGGGCCTCGTTCCTAATGCATTTTTAATTTATTCTGTTTTGTAAAATAAAACTTTAAATGGCTTCTTGTACCATCACATTTGCAGGCAGCTCCCCAACCTGTCTCCAGTCACTGAGCACTGCTGGGCTTCAAGGTGGTCCCAGCAGAAGTGTGGTTCATGGACTCCCCCCCCCCCCCGCTTGGCTTCCTGGTCACTCTGCCCTATGTGGCTCTTTATAGAAATGGAGGCCCATTTCTGCTTTCTGCTAGCAGGGGCAGTCTCACTCACTACTGATGGAATTGTCCTGGAGTCAGAGGGAAAGGTTTCTAAAAGCACAAGGGTTACTTCTCAATACCTGGGAGATCCAGGAGGGGCTGTGTGGCTTCTAGAAACAGGCACATTCACTCCTCCAATGCTCTCCTCAGCCACTGAAGAAAGTTCTGGGTTTTAAATTATTATCACCACACTAATGAGAGTCTTGGCTTGGAAAGGCTAAGTGCACCGATCAAACACAAATAACAAGTAAAAGCTCACCCAGGCCACCTGACTCCAGAGCCCAGATATGATGAGGGAGCAGAAGGGTTAATAAGGTTACCATCCCAGGATGCTTTTCAAACTGCTTCTGAGCTGAGTTTTGAATGAGGCCCGAGGCTTATTGACCCCTTCCGGAGACAGGGAAGTTACTTTTCTTTCTCTCCTTCATCCCTTCCTTGCATCTGCCCTTTCTTCCTTCAGATCTCTGCTTGAATATCTCTTACACAGAGAGGTTTTCTCCGACCACCCACAAAGAATCCTCCTCCACCCACAGCACAAGGAGATGATAACCCTGCCCTGCTTCTGTTTCCTGCACAATGTGTTCCTGGGAGATGTGCTGTTTACATTTTCTCTTATTTCTTTTTGCTGTACCTCACTGGACTATAGACTCTGTAAGCAAGTATTTTCTCTCTTTTGTCACTTGTAGGTGAGTGTCCAGAATACGTACATGCTCAATTAACAACTGTTGAGTGAATAAGTGAGCTTCTAACTCTGGGGCCCATCTCTCACAATTAACTGCTGGCAATTTGTGACTGAGCGTAAATAGATCATTATCAGCTTGAGAAGGTTTCCTAAGAATGTGCCCTTTTAAATAGCATCTTAGTTCTATATCAACTAAGCACTCCTTATAGTCTGGATCTCCTTCTATCTACCAGGCAAGGTGCCACTGGGGGTTGGCTACTGAGTCTCTGATGGCATGTGGGCCACTCTCAGAGATCTGTACAACCTCTGCTCCTTAAGGAAAGCCTGAGTCAGATTATTGTGTAAGGGGAAGTGGGGGGGGGGGGCTGAGATCCTGCTGAAGCTCACAGAGATACTAGCAGTGTGCTTGCATTTTCTATTTTTGCTTGCCCACACCACCCAACAACCTCATGCCTGGCTCTAGCTATGAGGAATTCATGGCATGATTTCTGAGACTCTGGGAAGGAAGGATCCCTTATAGCATACTGACTTTTCCCCAGGAAAGCTGAAGTTCCTGTAATAGAATGTGAAGCCTGCTGCAAACACTGAGAGGGCCTCTCTCTCTCTCTCTCTCTCTCTCTCTCTTCCTCCCTCCCTCCAGTATCCCCTCCCTCCCTCTATCTTACTTCCTCTCTTTCTTTCTTTCTTCCTTTCTCTCCCTCTCTTTTTTGGAGGTGGAGACATACATTGACTAAATGGCTAGCCATGGATCCTGCGGGGTTCCTCAAGCTAGGTGACCATGTTTGTGGTGAGGGCAGGAAGAAGCATCTCTCCCTACAACCTCAGCCCATGACAGTTCCTCAGAACTTCCTTTTCCACCCCTTTGATTAAACTAACCGTGAGGACTGAACAAATGGTGTTGAGGCCAGGCCAAGCATGGTAATTTCTTCATCACAAGTTGCATATAAGGAGGAGACTCCCTGTAGAAGACTCTCAGAGTCATCCCTGGGTGCAGTCTTCAAGGAGCCTATCTGTGGGGTCACAAGGAGGAACACCCCCAAGAAAATACTGGGAGTCAAAAGCCTGGTTTGTTGCTGTCATGGTGATCCATGAAGCCAGCTCAGAGCCCAGTGTCCTGCCTCCCGCTCTAGAAAGATGCATAGTAATTGGTCAGATTACCAGGCCTAACTTAATTGCTGGTTTTAATCTTCATTACTAGGAAGAAAGCAGTGGGCAACTCTCTGAGTTTCTTTATTCCACACCAGGTTGTAAATATTGGGCTCAAGTGGAACCCAGAGGCTTTCTCTTCTTCCCTGGCCATCCAGAATTTCTCCAGAGGTAATGTAAGAAGTGTCCTTCTCACCTTTCCCAAGGAAATCTTTTCTATCCCTCTTCATCAGCCTTTCCCTCCCTGCCTCTGGTATTTTTCAGCTTGGCTCACACTTTATTTTCAAGATACCAATGCCAACAGTCAGTTTTCTATTTCCATGGCAACTTGCTGCATTCAAGTTTGTTGATAAAATAGCTTACAAGTGCCTGATGTTGGTGCTATATGGGTTGGGAATTGGCTCGACTAGCAGTGATCTGGGAGCGCATACTCGGGAGGCTATCTTGTGGCCTCAGTTGTTTTGCAAGAAGTGGAAAATCACACATTCAAGAAAACAAATGTTATAGTAGAAACAAGAGTAGTAAATAAGTGTCAGTGAGTAAGGAATGGCAGGAGAGCAGCAGTAATGGGAGTATCTATGAGAAGATAGGACTTGGCCAAATCAAGTTCTGGTTCTGGATGAGCCCGCCCAAGCTGGGAAGCAACTACAGAGTACTCACATGGGTGTGAATCAGCCTGCCCGTTTATCTGCCTTTGAGGAGCCTCACCTATCCCTCAGCAGTTAGTCAAGATCCTCTGAGGGAGTGCTGAGGAGAGGAGCTGAGGAGAGGAAACGAGTTGCCCCCATGGCCTCCCTTTTCATGTGAGAGAATGAAGACCTATCAAGAAGTGATTTGTATTCATAGAACTACAGTGGCCAAGATGGAGCATGAGTTTCTGAACTTAAACTTGGTATTTATCCATTTAATGGAGTATTCATCTATCCTTCTACCCGTTTATGCACCCATCAGTCCACCCAGGCACCTATCATCTGTGAGCCTTTTCCTGAGCTTAAAGAATTTGAGCCTAATATACTTTCTGGTTGATGGTTATTACTACCTTTGTAGGGTGGTGGTGAAGGCGGTGAAGGTGGTGGTTGTGTGCGTGTGTTTGTGTGCATGTGTCGACACATGTGGACACCAGAGGTCTGCATCAAGTGTCTTCCTTTATTCTCTCTACTATTTTTTTTTTTTCGTTTTTAAGACTGGGTGTCTCATTGAATTTGAAGCCCATTGTTTTGGTTAGACTGGCTAAATAGTGAATGCCAAGGATGTGTCTGTCTCCTCAAACCCAGCACTAAGGTAACAGATGTATGCCACTGTGCACCCACATAAAAGTAGGGCAGGTTCCCTACAGAAAGGCCACCCTGCAAGCAAGAGGGCCTGACCCTGAAAGATCCATGGCCCCAGATCCCCTGAGAGCAAGATGAGGAGGCTCCTCCCTGCGGGGGCCCATAGCTTGCACAGAGGCAAGGGTACAGGAAGCTATGTGAGGAGAGCAGATGCTACAGGCCATGCTACAGGCCTTGCATCTCAAACAGAAATCTGAATGTTAAAACTCTCAACAGCGTTTCTTGCTGTCACTGTTTTTAATACATTTTTATCCCTTTTGCATTCAATTATTATCATTGTCACCAGCACATGGGGGAATTTTCAACGTGCCTGTTAAAAATGTCAGGTTTATTAGACACTCTCTCAAAGCTTAGTTAATTCTGTTGTTTGGTTCTCTGCTCCCCTCCACACACAAACACTTTTGTCTTATTTATTTAATTTTTGGTGATGTGTGCATGGCTAGCCTAAACATATTGGCTAATTTTTCTCCCCTGGTTTTAAAATACTTAAACGAATTCTACAGAGAGGCATAGCTGGGATGAATGCAAGGGAGGGCAATGATCCCCTGAAGTTAGAGGAGAGGGCGCCTGCTGTGTCTACTGGCCGCCATCTGCTGGGCCTGCCCCTGGGGAAAACTCTCCTTTTCACTTAATCAACATAAACTGCAGGGCTCCTGGCTTTAGAACTTGGGTTTCCATTTTCCTTCTGTTGGGTGTGGGGGTATTGCTTCTCTCTCGGACAAATGGTTTCCTTGGGGGAGTTCAAAAGTGCATTATTTTGGCCTCCAAAGAGGCTCTGTGCTTGCATTCCCTCTGTATGGCAACTTCTTCATTGTCCTTGTCTTTAAGTCTGTTTGTTTAAAATCCCACTAAGAGTAAAGAAACTCTTTCTGCTTTGACTCAACTGTCAGAGGGTGCATTCAACACTTCTGCCTACTAGAGGACCAGCTAACTTATACAACCAGGGCAAAGAATCCAGTTGGCAGAGGTCACATAGACAGTTGCATCATCAGCCTTGGAGCATTGACGTGACATCATAAACTCCCAACACCAGCTCCATAAAGAGAAACGAACAGCTTTGGGCTAATTCCTTAGAGGCCAGTTTTCTCTTGGAAAGCAGTTTCCCTGGGGGGAGGGCAAGGAGGGGGGGGGGAAGAGGAGGCAGGCTTAAATGATGGTCTTGCTGCCAAAGTTGAAAGCAGTCTAAGCTATGCAGCTACAAAGTTGACTCTAATCACTGTTAGCTGCACCCCACAGGTTTTGACAAGTGGCATTTTTGTTGTCACCAATCTGTTCTAAACGTTACCTTTCATTATTGATTGTTTGATCCATCAACTGTTATGCAGTGCTTTTTCATTATTTCCATATCCCCTTCTTCAGTTTTGTTAATTGCTTTTCACTATTTCCTTTTTTTCTATTAATTTTCAAATGAATTGTATAATTCTCATATAGACAGTCTCACACAATTAATATTTCTTGAGACTTGCTTGTGGTTTAGCAGAGAGTCTGAGGTTTTCATAAACATTCCACGGGCTCTTAGGGAGAGTATACTGGTATTTGATTGATGCTGCATATGTATAGTCTGTTATATAAATATGAAACTTGTCTTGCTCAGATGTTTCAGATCATTCTCTTTTCCAGGCCTACTAATTACCCAGAAAAATGTGTCAAAATCTCAGACTTGACAATGGGTTTGTCAATATATAGTGACTCCATCACATTTTGCTCTGTGGATTTTAAGGCTTTGTTATTAAAAATATAGAAGTTTAGGTTGGGTGGTGGTGGTGCAAAACTTTAATCCTAGCACTTAGGAGGCAGAGGCAGGTGGATCTCTGTGAGTTTGAGGGCAGTCTGGTCTACAAGAGCTAGTTCCAGGACAGGCTCCAAAGTCACAGAGAAAAACCTGTCTCAAAAAACAAAAACACAAAACACAAAAAACAACAACAACAGCAAAATAGAAGTTAAGAATTATTGAATCTTTCTGGCAATATGCAGTTTTTATTACCATCTAATAATTATTGCATTATTTAATCTTTTGCTGTACAAAATATTTAACTTAATCTAACCTTGCTGGCTTTTAATTGTTTATTCTAGTTTGGTGTTATCTTTTTCTCATGTTTTCATGTTTTTACTTCCATTTTTTGTTCCCAGATAATAATAAAAAATATTTGGTTGGGTAAAAGTAAAATCTAGCCTGATTTTTTTTTTACTGTGACTGCTGATATTTCTATATTAATGTTTTTCCTTCTGTTTAATTCAGATTCATTCTTTAGGCTCTGTTAGTGACAGCCCCTTATGTGGAGGAGTATTCACTTCATTCCTTGTCTCAAAAGATGATCCCACTAACAATGGAAGTCAAGTCATTCTCTTGATACACTGAAGGTATCATTTCAATTACTTTTTGGCTTTCACTACTGCTGTTGAAAAGCCAGTTGTTGGCCTAATTATCACTCATTTAAACATAATCTGTCTTTTCTCTCTGGTATTTAATAATTATAGTCTATTTCTTATGTCCGTGTGTGTGAGTCATACCCAGATTTTTTGCAGAGTGAGTAACCATGTAATTGTCATCTAAGTTCTTTAAAATAAAAATAAGTGAGCACCTCCTTCAGTTACCACTCACTCCTCCAAAGGTAAGACCTATTTTCAGGTTTGTTTTTACATACAAGTTGTGTGTTCTCTCTCTCTCTCTCTCTCTCTCTCTCTCTCTCTCTCTCTCTCTCTCTCTCTCTCTCTCTCTCTCTCTCTCGTCTCTTGCTTTCTCTCTCCCTAGGTAAGGGTTTCATTTTACACATTCTGCCTGGTGTTGCAGGCAGCCCCAGGAACTGAACCTGATGTCTGCCTTTCTTCTTTTCTCTACATTCCAATTAAACAAGTAGATGTTACATTTTCTCCCCATGTCCTTACATCTCCACCTTTGTTCTGTACTGCTTATCTCTTCCCCTTGGTCATATTCTGAATTTTTCTTTCAAATCAGGTACTTCCTTCAGTTGTATGACCTGCAGATTGAATAATCTGTTATATTTCTCACTGAAGTTTATTTATTTTGGTAATGTTACAGTCCTTTCTTTCTCTCATCATTATTGGGAAGCTCTTTGTTATGTGTGGAAACACCTAAATACTTATTCCGTCTCTGAAACATTTGGGTTCTGATTCTGCTATCTTTTATTTTTGCTGAATTTCACTTATAACAATTTCTCCCCTTATATATTTTAAAACTTTCAGTGATAATTTCATGTTCTTTGAAATTTCATCTGAGGAGCTTAGTAGTGGCTTCAGGGGAAACTACATTTCTTTTCCAGAGGAAATTTGTGTTGGTATTTGGCAGGTATTTGGGAGTTATAACAACCCAAGGCCATGCACAATTAAACTGTTTGTCTGATAATTTAGATCATAAACTCAAATGAAAAGTTAGGAATCTTAGTGAAAAATGTTGCCCTCTTTCTAACATCAAGTTAAGACAAGTTTCCTATTGTCTCCTTCTGTATAATGGATTTGTTTTTAATACAAAATTACTCTTTTAGATTTTAGATTTACATGGAAGTTTAAAAATTAGTTCAGACTAATTCTTCTCTTGCTAACAACTTACATCCCTTTGGTATATTTGTCACAATTAAGACCAGTATAGATAGATTATTTTTAACCAATGCCTATAATTTACCGATTTCTTTAGATTTTACTTGTCATTGCACCTACATGTGTATATATTTGCCATTGGTATTGCTCACAGCCATGCATATAGAACCAAGGGCCTATGCTAGGCAAGAACTCTACCAAAAGCCACACCCCTAGTCCTACCTTAATCATTTGGAATGATATTGGTAAGATAGTCCATAAAAACCCCTTAAGGCATTTACCTTACATTTTTCTCATGAGTGAACTGGAATGGGTTTAGGAGTGACAGTGCAGACAGATGTGTTTTTAATCCATTCTTTCACTGAGATATGGTTACTTTGTTTTCTCAGGTAAGTGAACTGAGATTTTATTTCCTGGTTTGATCTGCAGCCCATTGAAATAGAATCTTTAAGGCCCCAGGGTTTGTCAGAGAGCCAAAGCTGACAGAGCACTTCCTTCCTTCCCAGGTCTTAAGTCTTGGCTTTCACTCTGTGTTTGGCCTTTGGGACCCTCACAGTCTTCTCCATGCAGCAATTCACATAGGAAGGTGACCTTACATAATCCATCCAACTTCCTATATTGTTTTCATGAGGATGGTTATTCAGGGCAGGATATGCAGAAAAGAGAGCTCTTAGAGGGGTTCTGGCCTCTCTCAAACCTGCAGCTGGGCCTCACAATGTTTATTCTGTGGCTGTGTGTGGAGCACTTATGACACTGAGCATTTGTTAGGCACTCAGGGAACACGTGCTCCGCTGTCTTTGTGTCTTTAGATGGCAGGGAAACAGTATGTACTGGAACTGCTCAGCAGGGGAGGCTGGAGGGTGGTATGCTTGGGGCCAAGAATTCTAAGTGGTGACTCCAGAGCAGGGGCAGGGATCAAGCCAAGGGCTGCCTGTAGGTCACAGTAAAAATGTGCAGTTTCATCCTGAGAGCACCAAGGGCCACCGAAGGTCTTTTTTGACTCAGAAGTATAGAGGTAATTTATGGGGATTTTAAAAGGTTCTCTCCAGGTGTTAGCAAGAATATAGTGGAATTTGGGTTGAAAGACACATACATAAGCAGGCTGTTGCCACAGTTTGGATGGTGAGTAGAGATGGGAAACAGTGGACTCTGAGAAGTATTTTGGAGGCAGATGGACAAGAGAGGGTGATGGTTTGGATGTGGGGGCTTGGAATGTACTAATACATGTCTCAGTATGATTTCTCTGGGACATGTTGTTATTGGGAGCTGGCCTTTTCTTGTCTGCTCATTATCACTCCCTACCTGACTCTCTGCTCTCTCTATATATATCATTCCTCTTATTCACCCACAGCTACCACAGACATTCTAAGAATGCCATAGAACCAGTGTCTTCTGGAACTAAGTCCACGCAGAGCACAAGACTTTCTCAGGCAGAGTTATAAAACCTGAATCAGAGACCAAACCTAGCAGTCCCTCTCTGGCACCTCAGAGCTCCTGGGCACTTCTTTTAGTAGCAAGGTGAGTGCCAGTTGGTTCTCACAGGGAACTCTGGTGAATGGCTGGGGAGTGGATAGGATGGCACCTGACATTGCTAAATCTGAGTAAGGTAGGCTGACTGGGTACACACCCTTGACTGAGCCTAGGAAAGAAGGGTGTGTATTTGCAGGACATGGATGGCGGGGATGGGGAAGAATGGGGTGGGGAGTGAATAGATCAGACACTCAGGAGTCACCAGACTTTCCTTAGGGTACTTGACAATCTCAGATTTTTACCCAACATTCTCTCTTCTTTCTGTATGTGGAATCAAGAAATCGTTCAGATGATTGTTTAATCTTGAAAATTAGCTGAAATAGTTTAATGTGTTGTCTATCCCAAGGGCAGTTATATTTAGGAGAGGGAATTTCCTGGAGTGAATGCTGGGTGGGTTTTAAATGCATTCATACTGGAAGATGAAAGGGGACAGAAAGGCTATCAGGGTCTCCTGAGAGTGCCCTGCCCTCTGATCAATAGCTCCTCATTCAGGCATAGAATGACTTTCACAAGCCAGCTGCTACAGGAAGAGCTGACCAGGGTGCTAGACACTACAGCCATCTCCATTGTAGGGCATGCACTCCATAGGCTGCCCCTGCTTTATGACTGAACCCAGTAGGGATGCAGAAGCCATCCCTCCTGTGGACTTGTGACTCCCTTATCAGTCAACGAGGCTGAGCATTCCTCTGTGCATTTGCCAAATCTCCACTGCTTGACAATTTAGGATAAACTCCACCTAATCTTTCTCCATTTTTCACTTGGTATTAGATTTATATCATGGTCTGACATATCTCAAAGCCTCCTTAACTCCTCTAACCATAACTCAATTTTTTCTTTTGTATAACTATTTCCCCACAGATGCCTTCACATTTAACACACACCTCCTTGTCCCTTTGCTAACAATGACCTGTTACTATTGTATGTTTAAATCTACTATCTTTGGATGTGCTTGGGCCTCACTCTTTAACATATGGACCTAATGAAAGTTCTGGCCAAGTAAAAGTAGAAAGTATCTTCTCATGTGCTGGTAGGACTTTCAGGGGAGGAAAAGATACAGAAGAAGAAAAGCTTGCTTAGATAATCTAGACTTCCCCGGCCATTGATGAGTGAAATTTCTATTAAAGGAGCTAAGAAATATTTGAAGGGAGGGGGAATATGGAGGAAGAGGAAAGGAGGGAAGAAGGCAAAAGGGAAAAATGTGAATGAAGGAAGGAGAGAAAGGATAAACTGGACTTGTGTTTGTAATCCTAACATTCAGGAGGCTGAGACAGGATGAGTAATGTGAGTCTAAGACCAGCCTGGGCTATATCATGAGTTCCAGGCTATGGCTTGGGTACAGTAAGACCTGTCTCAGATGAGGATGAGGAGGAGAAGGAGGAGGAAAGAAACACAAATTTCTATTATAACACACAATACCCCCCAAATCCAAAGAAAAACCAAAGCAAACTCTTTTTTTGTCTGGCTAGGTAAGGTATTTAAGACAGGTAATAAAATAATTCAAAGAGTTGTGTGCACTCAAAACCTACTGTGTGACATTGATACATCTTGTCGTTGGTCATTTAAGAACTATTCCTGATTTATCAGTCCTTCCAGAGAATCCTCTCCTGGTCCCAAGGAAGCCTACGGTGAACCTAGAAGCTGTCAGAAGCTAGGTACAGGGAGAAGTCAAGCCTTCTGGAAAGGAAGCCAGGGCACTGGGAGCTTGTGAACTTGGGGAGCCCTGGATGCAGTTAGCAGCACTAGCAGCCATCCTCTGCCTCCTATGTTGTGTGGAGAAGCAGCAGCCAAAAGCAGGCATGAAGATTCAGCCAGGGGATGCTAAGGTCTCCCTGATGTTCTAACTCAGAATGTTACAGTCCTTACCTGCTCTGTGTGCAACACAGTGACTCCTATGGAGTGACCTGCAGCAGAGGAAGTGAGATGGATAAACACAAAATCTCCATGCAAGATCTCTGGTTTCTTGTCTGCTGGAATTGCTCTTCATTCTAAATTTCTGAATGCCAGAGAAAACGTGATTAGTTTATAAACTGGGTCTTCCTTCCTCCCTCCCTTCCTTCCTTCCTTCCTTCCTTCCTTCCTTCCTTCCTTCCTTCCTTCCTTTCTCCTTTCTGCTTCACACTATAATTACTTGTCTGGTGGGTCCTTGGATCAGAATGACATTCAGATCCATTTAGACTAATGAATTGTTGTTTACAAGCGATACAGTTGCCTCTGGTTTAATGAGTGGCTCCTAATAGACTCTTACAATGGACGTTTGATTCTTCATCATGGAAGGAGATGCTGACAGCTTTCCTTTTCTGTTTTGTTTTGTTTCTAGAGTCTTCCTGGCCCTAGACCAAAGCTCAGGAAGCTGCTGAAAGCCTGGCAATGGGTAATTGTTCAAAAATGTGCCCTTCAGCTAGTGCACTGGACCCTGGCTGGGGTGGAGGACTCATGAAAGCACACCGCACCCTTATGTGAAGCACCACAGAGGTGCAGAGGGTAATGTACTGCCTGTGCTTCTAAATGCAGAAATTCCACCAAGAACTTAGGGACAAGAACGTATTACTTTATGAAATCAGTCTGCTCTACAGAGTCACACACAAACCTGATTGTGTTCAGGAGGAGAGAAAGGCATATTCTGTCAAATTGGATTTAAAATGTATTAGAGGCTCTGAGTGTTTGAGGGAACCCTAGGGCGATGCTGAGTGGGAATCTTACAGAGAGAAAAATGCATGCCTGAAAATTTTGTTTGGTTCATACATCCATTCACTTCACCAGAAAGCAAACCCATTGTGTGCCCAGCAGTGCTCCAGTGAGGAGTGATAGGAAGACAAATAATAGGCAAGACTGAGGACTCTGTGTGTGTGGGGGGGGGGGAAGGGAAGGATCCTGAATTACCACTCCAGCACAGAGACAAAAAAATGTGTCACCTACATGTGCTGGGAACTAGGCAGGGACTGTCGCAGGATCTCTGCATTTATATCAGGCATCTATGTATATGAGAACTGACAAGGACCACTCTTTCAAGCTCATCCAGCCGTGTCCAGTATGGCAACAATAATTTCCTCACCTCTCAGGGCCTGCTGCTGAGATATGCCTGAGCTATGTCTATCTTGTTCTATCCTTTCCACTCTGCCCCTTCATGATAACAATGGCAGAAGAGACTCACAGAAGAGGGAGGACTGGGAAGGATCTGGTGGAAGACTGGAGACCACTCTGGTATTATGCAATGTAAAGTTATTCTAAGCACAGGGGTCAGGAAAAGCTAGCCCCCTTACATCCCTAGAAGAGACATGCTTTTACCATCCCCATCTGCTTCTTCTGCCCTTCTTCCTGCTGCCTCCAACCTGTAGCTCCACGAAAATCAAGTGTCTCTAAGGTCAATTGTCCATGGTCGTGGAGGAAGCATGCAAAGTGATATTTTCTCTGAATTACAGCTGGTGTAGGAGAGGCGGCTGCTTTACATATGGCAGTCTCACATGCCTGGGAAGGTAGCTGTACTAAGCTGTAGCAACAACGCTCCATGCCACCAGGCAGCAAATGGATTTTGGTTCTGCTTTAATTTCTAGCAAACGGCCATGCCTACGCCACATCCATCAGCAGGAGCCAATTCCACTGCTGAATTAACAGCCTTGTTTAATGGTTGCCTCACTGCTTATCACACCTCACTTTGATTAAATTGTTGTATAAAGAGATGTTTTGGCAATAAATATCTGCCAGGAATTTCAATCATGTCCTGGGACCACCACTGAATCGTGGCTCTTTTCAATAAATGAAAGTTTCACAGGCATTGGTAGGGCAGAGTTGGGGTTAGAGGGAGAAAGAGTAGGAATGGAATTAATAATGGAGAGGAGGCTCCAGGCCTAGAGGACAGTGTTATTTTGAATGAGAATGGTCCCCATGGGCTCTGAATTGGAATGCTCCTTCTCCAGTTGGTATCATTGTTTGGGTAGGGTTTGAAGATAAGGCCTTGCTGGAGGAAGTATGTCACTGGGGGTTGTCTTTAAGGTTTCAAAAACGACACTATTCTCAGTTTCTTCTCTGCTTCCCCATTGTGTCTTGAGAGGTGAACTCTGAGCTGTTCCTGCTGCCATGATGAACTCTGGCTACCTTGAACCATAAGATCAAACCAACTCTTCTTTAAGTTGCCTTGGTCATGATGTTTTATCACATAGAAAAGCCACACAGCAAGGTACAAGCCAGAGAGCCTACCATGCCTCCGGACCTCATTTTTGGGTCTTTAAGGGAAGGCCTCTTCTGGTCTGGGAAGAGAGAAAGACCAGAGTCACTTAGTCCTGCACTCTCTTCACCTTGGCCAAGCAGCTCTGGGATATCCAGAAGGAATGGGAGGCCAAGAGCAAAGGGGTGTAGTGTTGTTTGCGTGTGGAATTTTAAGAGCTCTGGAGGCACATATTACACCCCCTGCCCTCCCTCCAGCCCCAGGTCATCTTCTAGGTATTTTCTGTGCCTTAAGCCACATGAGCCATGCAAAGGAATCAGTGAGGTTGCCACTGTCGTCTCTGTTTTAGACACACGCAAAGGCGACAGCAGACACAGTGAAGCAGTTTGATCCACTCACATGACTAAGAGGGTGACAGAGCCAGGGTTTGCCCCCAGGGTTTGGCTTCAGAGTCTAACTCAGGACCTCCACCTGACAGCACCAAGTTTATGAGCCAGCAAACACTTCGCAGCACCTGCCTACTCCACTGTGAGCTAAATATGTTACAGAGTATTGGAACTGGAAGATAATTAGATGTGGGTCTTGCCTCAAAGGAAATTGTGATATAATTGGGGCAAGAGAAACACCTGCAAAATGGCTCAAAAGTAATGAAAAAGGACTACAAACAAACTGATATATATATATATATATATATATATATATATATATATATAATCCTTTGATCTGAGAAAGCAGAGCAGAGAGCTATCATCCCCTCTACCCCTGACCTTCATGACTAAGGAGAACAACTTTGCGGTTAGAACTGGAAGCTGGGGGTGGACAGGTGAATGTCACATCAACTGTGATCAGAAGAGATGCGCAGCTAATCCAGGGTGGCTTCCTGGGATTGGTGAATTTGTCAAACCCTGAAGATAGAGCACATTTGAATGGGAAGCAGAAGAAAGGAAAGCCGTGGCTCCAGTCTTTCCAGGAACCATGGGGAAATCGGGTGCCCTGAGGTGATCCCTGGCCTGGGGGAGACTCCACTGACAAGAGTGTGACAAGGCCGCGGAAGGGACCTCCACAAATGGCTCATTGGCACTGGCTGTGATAGGGTATCAAGTTGATGTGTGCAAATGTGGACTAGAAGCTGAAGAGCTCTTTGACTCAGTATGAATAGCTCTTTGCCTTCAGAATGGGGAGAGGAAGAAATGAATAAACCTTCCAAGGAGCTAATTAACCCTCAGACAGTTCATACTGTTGTTCTAATACAGACAGAACACGATAATGGACACATGGTTCAGAGACAGCTCGTCCAGGATACAAAGTAGACCAGGTTAATCAGTTTTCTTTGGTAGATAATGAAGCTGTTTCATTTTATTTTGGTTTATATCATGTGGGGCTTCCAAGGCTCAGTGAGTACAAGGATGGCCTCTTGCTAGAGAGAGAAAGAGAGGGAGGGAGGGAGAGCTGGAAACACGACTCTTGCCCCCACACCTTGTCTTTATCACAGTCCATAGTAAAAGGTGTCATGGGAAAGGGGGAGTGGTGGGCTTACATTGCCTTCTAAAGGGCAAAGAGAACCTCAGGCTGAAGCACAGTCTATGCCCTGCATAGCAATCAGCAGGGAAGATGGTGATTTGCTTTGTTGTTAAATCATAATTTTGCTTCACATAGTGCCCTCTCAGATGTCCTGACTCAAACACCAGAGCCATTGTGGATTCTGGGAGCTTGCAAATGGACTTCATTGTCCTCCAGGAGAGACTGTTAAGGTCCAGAGCTTGGGGTCATTCTACTATCTCCCTTCTTCTGCTCTCCTGCTGGGCTAGCTCCAGGAATCCACCCTCTGCTCTATCTCCTACTGTGTGCACCTCAACAAGCCCTCCTGGACTTTCCTGCCCCTCCTAGCCTGCTGCCACTTGAGGGCACTTGGCAGCTCCCCGGGTGAGAGACTCAGTTTCCATGTTCAGCAAATGCAAAAGACCTAATTCACAGGTTGTTGAAGAAGACTGTTAGAGAAAGTGCAGGAAGCTTTACAGAGAATACATGTGAGCATTCAGGGAAGATTTAAGAATTGAGATAATGACTATGGTCATGCCCAGCTAGATCCTACAGATTCCCTGAGGTCAGTTGCCCAACTAACCAAATGCCCACCTTTCTTTTTTGTGCTTAACTGACCACATCCATTTTTTTTCTTTTCTTTAAAAAATATTTTATTTATTTTTATGTGCATTGGTGGTTAACCTGCACGCATGTCACTGTGAGGGTACCAGATTCCCTGGAATTAGAGTCATAGGCAGCTGTGAGCTGTCGTGTGGGTACTGGGACTTGAACCCAGGTCCTCTGGAAGGACAGTCAGTGAGTGCTCTTAATTGCTGAGCCATGTTTCCAACCTCCACATGCTTTTCTGAGTGCTTGTTGGACCAAGTCCAAAGTCCCCAAGTTTGCAACTCAAAGCCTCCTTCTAAGGTCCCCACCTTATCTCCTCTTATGATTTGGGTCTGAAATGTTCCCCACAGATTCACATATGGAATATTTGGTTCCCAGTGCAGCAATGTTCAGAGATGAAGCTTTTTGCGAGAACAGTCTGGATTCCAAGAACTCTGACATCTTTAGTAGATCAGTCTATTCCTAGATTCATAATCTGATGTACTATTCCAAGGTGATGAAGACTTAGGAGGAAGACCTAATTGAAAGGAAATGGTCTATGGGGTCATGCTCTGGTGACTACACCTCATCCCTGGTCCCTTCTTCCCCTTCTCTCTTTGCTTCCTACAGGTCATGAATGTTCAGTCTCTTGGATTTCATATTGCTATCACCATGATATCCTGCCTTACCTCAGGCCCTAAGCAATAGACTTTTGAAAGCTCTGAAATAATTTGACAAAATAAGTCATAGTTTCTTTAAGTTGGTTTTCTTCCCTTCCTTCCCTTTTTTGCACAATAGAAAACTGACTAACATCTGACAACCTTATCTCTTATGACCAAAACTTGAGGCTTCTTTAACTTATCCATTTGGCCATTTTACTAGTGTCTCTTTGGCCAATATATTCTCACATTATAAAAGAGGGAAGTCACCATGTAAGCCCATGATCTTTATTGATAATTATACTGAAAAGAATAGAAAGCTTTTCACTTTGCATTTGACAGAAATATCTTTTAATGTATGACCTACATGAAAGCTGAGTTCAAGTTGACATTGAACACCTATGAATCTATTTACTCTAAAGATGCTGGGCTTTGGTGCAGTCCTATAAGAAAGATTTTTCGGGGTCAGTATCCCTTCCCTGTATTTCACTACATTTCCAAAGCAGGAAACCAGCTACTGGTCCCTTGGGTTGGCTCGCCCTGCTTGCTCACACAAAACACAGATGCCGAGACACACACGGTTGCACAAAGGGTCCAAGTGCACACAGTTAATGTAGCATAAATTACTCCATGGAGATATGTAGATTTTGTGTGGCCTGTCCTATCAGGCAGGATTACTGCTCCTTGAAGCTTTGAATCTATTCCCCTTCACAGGCCACTGGACAGCTTGCAATGAAACACACGGTTGCCTTTTGTTTGCCTTGATGCCTTGGCCCTTGTCCCCAGTGTGGCCATTCAAGCTGTGTTCCTTTCAGCTCAGACCCCTCCCTTTGTCCTCCTTTCTGGTCTCTTCCCCCAGGTCTCTGGCTCCTTCATTCTCTCACCACCAGTATTCAGGGTCAGGAAGGATCAGGGACTGTCATACTCTTAACATTTCTAGCTACACCTGACAATACTAGTTCAGTAACAAGGGAATTGCCCAGTAGCTGATGGGATAGATACACCTTTGGCAATGCAGGGAGAAGGTGCCAGAATGAAGTACAGCAGGCTGGCTCTAAGGTTACTGGTCCCCACTTATTTATTAACTTGCCAGTGGGAGTCACAGGGTCCTGAAGGTGGCAGCCCAGTAGTTGTGCCCTGGTGGGTCCATGCCTCACCTTGGAAACAGCCCTTCATGGTATCCTACATGAAACACAAGATAACTGTCCCAGAGCAAGGTGATGCCTGCCCTAGAGCCAAATAGATTGGTAGGTGGAGGTCACCTTAGGTCCACTTCTTTGAGTACCTATGATATTAAGAGTATCACTTCTCAAGGCTGCTACCAGGAAATGCAAGTGAAATCCTCGCATCTGAACCCAGTCAACATCTACAAGTTTGCTCCTACCTCCCACCCTCCTTGCCTTGCCCCTGCCATTGGGTTGTTGGGAGGATCAGACAAGAGTTCTCCAAACTGCAAGACATATGTAAGTACTCGTTGTTATTACATTAGAACAACAGCTTGTGCATTTACTGTGAAAGCCTAGAGACTTGTAAGCAAGAGTTTTCTTAAAAGATCGAGAAATATTGGATCTAGGGGCTGAGGCATGCAGGCAAATGCCAGAGTGCTTGGGTAGCATGAAGGAGATTCCCAGCATTAACGGAAAGCCACAACTGGGTCTGTCACAACAAGCAGAATATGGACTAAAGAAAACCTATCTAGAACCTGCATAACACTGCAGAGTTAAAGAAATGAATGACTCAAGGCTTGCTCTGGGAGTGAGGATGTAGCTGAATGGTAGATCACTTTATTACCAAGCATGAAGCCCTGGGTTTGATCCCTGGTACTACAGGAAGAAAGGAATGTTTCTGAGAACACAGGGTCATGCAGGGAAAGATTTTTGCAGAAGCAGCCTGGAGATTTTTGTGGCAACTTTCTTAACCTCAGCTCTCCTGACATGAGGAACTAGTTCATTCCTTGTTAGGGAGTCCTGGGCGTTGTAAGGTGTTCAGCAGGATCCCTCACTTCTACTCACCACAGCCAACAGCACCACCCCAGGTGGTAGCATCCCACAGCATTTGCAGACATTGTCTGGAGATGCACAAACTCCTATTCCATTAATTCCTCCTGAGACAGGGAAAAGAGGCCAGAAGAGGATGTCTCTGGATGCAGACCCATCTCTGGATGCAGAGATAGTGCTACAGCAGCCATTAGCAGGCAAAATGCTTTTAAATAAGCAAATTTTAATTTAGACCTAAATCTCCATTATTGCCTGAGGCTGGAGGAAAATTGGTGACCATTTAAAATTATTAATTGGAGCCTGCTGCAAATCAGTGGAGGGTGAAAAGCAGAAAGGACCTGGATGATGGGCGCAGGGGAAGAGGAGGGGAAGGTGGGGAGAGGGCAGAGAAACAGCTGGTGCAAATTGACTGAGGAGGGACCTCCTTGTTGGGAACACAGAGTCCCGCCAGGGAACCTGGCGGCCATGTCACTGAGGAGAGCCTAGGGCCAGCAAAAAGAGTTGAGTTCCCAGGGTTTGAAAGCTAACTCCAGCAGTGAAGAGCTGAAACCCAAACTCAGTTATGTGGGGGAATATGATGTATCAGATGACGTTAGCTCCCCAGAAAGGAAGGGATGAGTTCCAAGTCCAGCAGGTTTTTTCCTACCGCACTAAGCAGCTAGGTGATGGGCTTTTCCGAAACGATTTCGGTGGATGAATCAATTCTTCCCTCATTAGACTGAGTGAAAGGTAATAATGTAGGTTGAAGCTCCGTATGCCTTCAAGGCAAGCTCTGGCTTCAGGCCCTTGAAGGCTTGACAGACATGGAGAAAGCCAGTGGAGATTTGAGAGAGGCTCTGATGCAGGTGGCAAGGGATTTGGGGGGCAGCAGCAGGGCTGCATCTGAGAAAAAAGGAGCTCAGGAGGATCCTCTGGGAAAATGGTAAGGGCTGAGGAGAATCAAGGGTGGTGAGGCAGGACTCTGGGGGACCTGCATGAAGGGTGTAATAGGCACTGGAGGAAGGCATCCTTGTTGGGAGGGGCTGTGGTCTCAAGCTTACTGTGTGCCCATCAGTGTATCTCTAGTAAACCAGTTTCTCTTTTTTAGAGTTTCTTTTGTGGACACTTAGGGGTCAAGAAAAAGACTGCTTAATTGGCTAAGCTAGAACAGAATACTCCCCACCCCCCATACTCGTTGGCCCTGGCTACTGGCCACTAAATGTTTAGAGAGGAAGGAAAGGAGAGACAGTATGAACCCTGGGTTCTGGACCTCAAGCGAGGGAGACAAGAACCTGTCTTCCACCCCTCAGACAGGGTGGTAATAACAACATCTGAAACTGAGCAACCAGGAAGCTGCAGGCTTGGGTAGGCATTCAAGGGTCTCAACCCCCTGCATCAAGGGTGGCTGGCACAGTCCATGGTGCTCATAAAAAGGAATGCAAAGGTAAGTGAGGGGTTATCATTGGGTGCAGTTTGGGCTGGATTGAGAATCAGAAGGCATTCCCGAGGCATATTGGGAAGAGAAACACTGGTGTAAATCTTCCCACCCACTCAACCCAGCCTCCACCATACTCTCTCTGACCTTATTTCCCTTTGACAAGGCTTGCATGGTCTTCAATAATGCAGGCCCCACCTAATACAGAAGAGGCTTGTCACCCAAAAATAACTTGAAAAGCAGACAGAGGGAAGCAGATAAGCATTCAAAATCATTTATTTATAGCACAGAACACAAAGCGTCAAAGAGACTACAGACAAGCAACAGTCACAGCACCCTTGGTGGGGGCAGCAGGAGCCCCTCCAACGCAGCTGAGCTGTCTCGGTAGTGTGCTTCTGGATGTGGTCTATCCAGGGTGGGCCTACAGAGAAGGAGGGGTATGTTGTGGTACAAGGAGAAGAGAATGCAAGAAGGAAAAAAAATACCAAGCTGTTAGTCAAGTATTAGATTTAAAAGCTTCAACAAAAATTTGGGGGACTAAAGACTTCTTCACTGGAAGGGTTGTGCAGAAGCTGGGGATGCTGTAGGTCGCACTGTTAAAATGCCTGCATGGGCTTGAAGATGAGGGCGGGTCAGCATTTTCTACTGCTAGTTATTGCTAAGAAAAAGAAATCACACTGCCTTGTGTCCCATTTCTTCTAGGGAAATACTTGAGCCCTGTCTCTGCCCTCTTTTTCCTTAGCAATTCTCTTTCTGCACATGGTAGAGTCTACCCACAGCCCAGATAGAACACTGTGTACCAGACAACCTCTAAATCTACCCTGCCAGCCCGAGATTCTAGAATGTTCTAGCACTAAATCTAACCATTAGAAGAAAAAAAATAAAAAAAAAATGTTTCACAAACAACTGTTTTTGAGGAACAAAGAGGATGAGAAGTCAGAGAATTTCAGACTTCTAGAAGGAATTACTTCTGTAAGGATTTCAACAATAAAAGTACTTTTATAACCCCAAGTATGTGTTTTATTACTGAAAGCCAAAAATAATACACTGGCTGATCAAAACTGACAACACCAACCTCAAATGTCACTGAATACTGAAAACATGTACAGCCAGATCCAAATTAACAACATTCTATCTGGACCATAAAAGTATATGGCAGCTTGGCTCCTAGTCGCGGATGGTCATCTGCAAGGCCAGTAAAGCAGCCAGCCGGGACGGTAGAAGTATGCCCTTTGGCACCAATGCCGTCCCTTACCCAGTATGACTGCGCCTAATGACAGCTGATGAAACCAATGGTGGTTTGTGGAGGCAAATTGTAATTCCTAGTTGACCAACCACGGGACCAACACAGTCCATGAACACAGGCAAAATGGGAGGCCCTGGAATCTTCGAGCTCAAATAAACAGGGTGCTTTTATACCATCATCTGCCCGCTGGCAAGTCTGTAAGACTATTTATGTGCCTTGTTGTAAGCCAGGAAAACAAACTGAGCAGAAGACACAGCCTTGTTCTCCAGGAGCTCACTGGATGTGGTAGTACACACTTGTAACCCTGGCATTTGGAAGGCTGGGGCAGTAGGATGAGGAGTGGGATGCCACCAACCTTGACTGCACAGTGAAATGCTACCTCCAAAAAATTTACTTGTTTTTAAAATGGAGCTAAATTCCCCTGAGGAAGAAAGTTAATTTTTTTCATACATTTGTAAAAAAAACAGTTTGTTTTGCAATAAGATGGATGCCCTGCAAAGTCATCAGTACAAAGAATTCCTGTGCTTACTCCCCCACCCAGACACCCTGACTGTCAACACTTTGTTCTGTGGATCAGCAGTCTCCTTCTGAGGCTCTGGAAACTGAGCTACAGGCTTCATGTCCCATCACTCCTAAATACCCCTCCAGACAAGAGCCTTCTGCACTTCGCCACCCGATGTCTATAGCAACAGAAAGTGAACACGGGTTCTGTAGCATCGCAGCTGTCCATTTTCAGTTGTTGATAACCACAGAAGGGGGATGTTTACAAATGAGGTTTACTTTGGCTCAGAATCCCAGTGGAAGGTCAGCAGGCTACATCTGGAGGTGGCCTGCTTTCTGGCAGAGTCAGGAGGCCATGCAGGGATTACACAGTGAGACACAAAGTCTGGAAATGTAAATATCCCTTGGCCTCTCTCTTTTCTTATATAGCTAGTAATACTCCATTATGGGGTCCTCACATCTAAAATAGCTCTGTCATATTAAGTCTCTACCCTCTCCAGACCTCATAATGGAGATTAAGTTTCAGGACAAGCACAAACCATGTCTGAACCTCTACCCACAAACTCCCTTCATCAATGACTCATTCTTTCCTCTGGGACCCGGGATGCTGTCAGGGATGCTTTCCTCTAGGTACAAAGGCACTGTAGCCTCTCTATCAGAAGGTTTCCTAATCATCTTCAAAGATCATCATTCTCAAGAACACAGGCCTTCCCTTCTCTATGGTGCCTCTCCACATGGGTAGGCTGGAAACATCTTTCTGGTAGAGACAGGTTAGGGTTTCTTGGCAGAAGCCTGGTCACATCGCTAAGTTCTCTAGCAGGAAGCCATCCCAAGTATTATATGATGCTTAGCGAACATGGCTGCTGACTCTTTACTGAATCAGATACCCCATGATGGTACCAACTGGTGATTTCTATTTCCACAAACCTATTCTTACTTATTTGGTGTCATACTTTAGTATTTTAAAATTACTTTATCTTAATTTGCATATGTACATGTTACAGGAGGGGAGGCTTGTAGGTGCCTGTGCCAGTAGAGAGGGTCAAATCCCCAGGAGCTAGAATTGCAGGCAGCTATGAGCTGTCCAGAGCTGGTACTGGAAACTGAACTGGGGTTCTCTAAAAGACTAATAGATGCTCTTAGCTGCTGAGTCATCTCTCCAGCACCTGCTGTCATACTTTAAAAGAGCTTTCTCAAATTTAATATTCTTATCAGTGTGAGTCCCAGAGGTTCCTATTTTGTTCACTGAGTTGTGTCTGATACTATTATTATTTATTTTCATGCACAGGTCATCTTTCATCTTCCCTGTCCCAGCCTGGGATCAATCTTTTCTCTAAGGAGTACCGGTTTCTTTTAATGAACAGTGAAATTTGAAAAAACACATCTGAACTATGATATGCTTATGGTTGCTGTGGTGTCATGTTATACTGGCTAGTTTAATCTGGGAAGAGGGAACTTCAGCTGAGGAATTGTCTCCATCAAATAGACCTTTAGGAAACTCTGTGGGGGACAGTTTTGTTATTAATAACTCAGGTGTGAGGACCCGGCCCAGGGTGGGTGATATCATCCATGGATTGGTGGTTTTAGATTGTATAATAAAGAAATATGAGCAAGCCCAGAAGAGCAAGCCAGCAAGCAGTGTCCTCCATGGTTCCTATTTTGGTTCCTGCATTCAGGTTCCTGCCCTGCCTCTGTTCCTGCTTTGGCTTCCTTAAGTGAAGGACTGCAACTGGGATATGTAAGTCAAATAGGCCCTTTCCTCCACTAGGTTGATTTAGTTTGTGTTTTATACCAGCAATAGAAACCTATCTAGGACACATGGCTTCTAGACATGTTCAGTAGATAGAGCTAAGAAGCATATGTATGTACATACACACACATACTATTTGTGTGTGTGAGAGAGAGAGAGAGAGAAAGAGAGAGAGAATGGGATCATAATGATTATTCAAATTGCAGTCCTACATTTGAGAGTTGTAGACTTTCCCATTGCTGGGATCATCTTACTATCATGAATATATATACCTTTTTTTCCTAAGCCATTTACTCATCTCATTTCTCAAGCATGCTGATCTCTCCTTTGTCTGCTTCTACCCTGCCTTACACTTTGGATGCCACAGGGAACTCTGCCAAGCCTGTCTTTTGTGCTCCCTGTCTCCCTGTTGTTAACTGTTCTGTCCCCAGAGGAGGAACAGCGGGGAGCGAAAGGAAGATGGGAAGGGCTGACTTTAAGCTTACTCCGAAGCCTCTTATCCTTTCCTGTTTACTGTGCCCCTTTCTTTGCACAGGTTAAACCATCTACTTGCACTACATAGATGAAGACAAAGGGGAAAAAAATCACAAAAAATGAAATGGTTCACCTAATGTTACACAACTGTGGATGACAGAATCCAGACTAAAACCAGGACCTCTGATTTCCAAACTAAGATTCACTGTACACCAGAATAGCAGAACATTCTGCACCACAGTGCTCAGCATGTTTACCCTCTTGTTCTAATGCACGCGGCACTGACTTGTATCTTCCACATCTTTCTTCCATACAGCCTAGCCGTCATGGGTCATCCAGAACACTGAGGTCATATAGTGGATGCAAGCATAAAAACCATAAGGGAAAAGAAAATGCATCACGATGGAACACTCTAAGATACCCTCAGTGAATTATGTATTCTTCCAATCACCTCTCCTTGAGAGCAAGCAAGACCTGCGATTTGCTTCTACCCAACAGGAAGTAGCAAGTAATGGATGTCATCACACAATAACATCACCACATGAGAGGAACTTGAAATCTGCCAGTGAGCTTAGGAGTCTGACCTCCATAGTTCACCTGACACTTCCGCTGAAAGTCAGAGACTCTGAGCGTAGGGTTTACTTAACCAGTGTCTGGGTTCTATACCATAGAAGCTGAGCTCATAAGTGAGCAATGCTGTTTGGGTGACTCTGTTTGAGGTCACTTTTTTATGTGCAACCACTTCTTTATGGGTACTAATGATAAAATACAATCACCTATTTTGCAATATTACTGATGAGGTTATGTGGATATATGTGTATGCTGTAGAAGTTTGTTCCAAATGTATCTGCTGGATGAGAATACATTTATGATGCATGTCAATAATGCTCTGGGAAACAGAAACACCTAGATTTTATAGTGCAATCATCCACTAGTGCTTCTCACACATAGCCCCTACATTAAGGAGGTAGGATGGTGTAATGGTTCAGAGAATGGATTGTGGGACTGGATGCCTGGGTTTAAAATCCCAACTCAACTGCTTTTCGATTGTATTAGAGTTATCTATTGCTATGCAGAAAATTACCCTAAAGCATAATGGCCTTGAATAACAGTTCATCCCCTTATAATTTTTTAACAAGATTGCTATTCTGTTCAAGCAGGTGTTGCTTCAGTTCACTCAGGCACCTCGGTGCTCTTTCACACTGTCTCTCTCTTGAGGCATAGTATGCTTGGACTTCCACACATGGTGGTGGTTTCAAAATGCTTAGGATTCTAACATGGCAGCTGGCTTCCATGAGGGAAAACAGATTACATAGCATCTCTTACAACTCATGCAATGTATCAAAGCCAATTTGGAGTGCGGCAGAATAGCCTCCACTCATTTCCACTGAGTGAGTGGTTAAAAAAAAAAAACCTATAGCCATCTTTAACCCACCATGGTTTGGTTAAACAAGTTTTTTTTGAGAACTAATGGCAATTTCTACTTCACAAAGTCGTTGTGATGATTACATGACTGCATGCGTGAAAGCTGCTTATTAGAGTGCCTGAACACAGTCACCATTATGTAAGTACTTATTATGTCACTAGACTTAAATGAAAGTGTTAGTCCCATTTTGAGCTGTCAACTCCTGGGGAGCATGTATTATGCTTAATACATCTTTGTCCTTCACAATTCTGACACTTCAGATATGTGAGCTTAAATGATTTGAAATTGAACAATATTTTATACCCTTTTTGTGACAAAAAGATGGCTATTTCATTTGGCTCAACCTAATAGGATCTGTTTAATAGGTGTTAATTGTATACGTGTTAACTAACACTTGATTTATTTAAAATTTTTGCATAACCAATTGAGTCAGACAACAGCAGCCTAAATCTACCTTTTGAAAATCACCCTTAAATATCCAACAGTAGCCTTCTAGATAGAAAATAGGCAGCCTAAGCTTAGTGTGTTCAAATTGCCACTGTCAGCACCTTTCCTACCCAGTTTTCATCAATCATGAAAGGGCATCATTGTTAAGGTTTTGAAAAGTGGAGGTATGTCTTGAGTGTCCATTTCCTCATGGCCAATTCACAATTAAGTCTTGTCAGACTTCGTTCAAGGGAATCTTCCAATATACTTTCACAGCTCCACCCTGACCCCAGATTCCCTTATTCTTACCTCATCCCCTTAATGCTCCCCCAGTTCCATGTCTGCCCCCCAAGTCCTACTGTCTAGTCTTCAGTCAGAGCCCTGAGTGATTGAAAAGGTGAGAATCTGTTCTTGGCGCTCTTCTCTTGGGACCTGGCACCGCCACCTCTGATCTCACGGGCTACCTTCTCCTCTCATCTGCTCTTTTACCACTCTAGCACCTACGGTTCCATAACTAAACTCTAATGCTTCCTACAATACCCTTCTTCTAGATACTGGGACTATAAAGAAAATAACTATAGCAACAACAACAAGAGTGAAAAGGAAGGCAGCATTAGACACAATGCTAAACAAATCCACAGCTCCCCTTGTAGTGTTATGAGAGCCAGTGTCTTAGACTCAACATTAACAAGAGGTATTTGCGAAAGCACCCTTAGGTATATCTTTCCCCCCAATCTAAACATTGTTTCCTGGAGGAAAGCTCAAGAGGCCCAAGATACTTATAAGACTCAGTAGCTCACAAAGCTTACAAGACTCATGAGGTTATGTGACTAGTAAACCATTTTTGAAGGAAGGACACTTAAGTGGGGTAGCTGCATAAACATTGCATAGGGGACTCCATGAAGCAGCTTCCACTCGTGCTGGGGTGGGTCTTTCAGTGATGTAGCTGCCTAAGAATCACTCATGCAAGTAACTCCAATAAACTCACCAAGATGGATGGAGTTGTTTCTTTGGTCTGTTTTTTCTCCTGCAACTGGAGTGAATAAGCATTTCTGCATCTCCCAGGAAAATTAATGTAATACACATTGTATAGACATGACTAGAGCATGAAACTTTGAGAAAATATTGAGTAGGGATAGAATTTATATAAACACATTATACATGCATCCATACATGCAGGTGTATCTAATGCTGTTCTGACCATTTTCAGATCTGGAGACATCTAAGAGAATATTTTGTGTACACATTTAGAAAATTAAAGCCAAGAATGTTGATGCATGCTTGTAATCCCAGCAGCCAAGAGGCTGAAGCAGAGGGATCACAAGTCCCAGGAAGTGGAAGCAGAGGAATCATGAGTTCCAGGCCAGGCTACACAGTGAGACCCTGTCTCCAAAAAAAAAAAAAAAAAAAAAAAAAAAAAAAGTAGAGAAACTGTAAATAAGATCAAAAGCCTTCCTTCTTCTGTCTATGGGCTCCTCTGTCAAAAGGTGGCCATGGGTAACATTTTGTTGTCATAACTTCAGGGTGAAAGTTGCCTCTGAGGTTTCCTACTTCATTACTTGGGGACTGTGATCCTATCATCAGAGAGATTTCTCCCAATACCTCCTGCATTTCTCAGCCTTTCTTCCCTTCTTCTGTGGATTCTCATCCTATAGAACTTTCCAATGTATATGAAGGCCATGGCTCATACACATCATCTACTCTACTCTATGTTGTACTTCTTGATCTGAAGCCATTGAGGGTTGTGCCACACTGGAGGCTGTGCCCAGATTTCTCTCTTCCTGAAGTCCTGTGGTTTGTGAGGCAGCTGTTGTGAACAGAAAGGCACCAGGAACATGGATGGCAATTACACCTTCTGTCTAAGGAGCCTTTGTCTACGGAATGTCTTTCATGTCAGTAGAGTTATACCCTCTGTCAGGCTGACAGCATCCCTGTCTTCTCATCCACAGAAGTACAAATTAAACACACTCAAACACACTTCCTGTACAATTATATAATACCAGAGAAAACAGAGAACAACACAAGACATTCTATTAAAAAGCCTTGGTATTGCTGAATATTCTGTATTCCCTATTCTATTAGAGGGGAGGCAGCAAGGGAGGCTGATGCAGTCCTCTGGACACACACTGAGCCTCGCAGCACTGGAGCATTCATTCGCCCACAGCGATAAGAAAACATCTCAGGCTGCTGGGTCTTGAAGAGCAAAGAAGGCCAGGGCTGCCTGGAAATATGTATGCTTGGGGGAAATGATAAGAATCGTAATAGCAGTGTTTATTGAGATTCTAAAATGTCCCCAGTATATGAATATCTAAGCGCTTTACATATATAAAGCCTTTTAGTCTTCAAAATAACATAATAAAAAGTAGATGCTTCTTTCCCATTTTGTAGATGAGAAGAATGAAAAACTGGGGCTATAGCAAACTTGACTCCATAGCACTCCTTCTTACCCAGTGGGTAAAAATGGAAAATGGAGATGGGTTTGACTAGAACACCAAGTTTGGCTCTACTCAGACAGGCAAAGGGAATCCAAGGAGTAGAGGAGATTGCTCAGGCTCCCAAGGACTTCCTTCCAGGGCTTTCTTCTTCCTGACTCTTCTAATAAGGTGTAAATACCCACATACCATGTTCATAGGTGATGGCTCGCTATGTTAGATCCATTCCCTGACTCTGCAGTTCTGAATCATCCCTTTGACAAACTACCCAGTTTTCTTCCTTGTCTTTGGATAGCGCACAGAAGCCACTTAGAGCTTAATATTAACACTGTACATCAATGTCTGCTGGGCCCTAAGTGGCGCGTGTCACACTGCAGCCATCTGCAAACTACATAAATGAGCCCTGTTCCTCTAAGCAGCAGAGTGGGAGAACTCAAAGAGAAGTCCTGTTTGGCCCAGAATTCCCATGGGAGGTCAAGTCTCACAATGCTCTATTTGCAGGGAAGTCAGAGACCCACACCTGGCACCTGTGTAGCCACCAACATTATGTCTGCTGCTTGGCAAAAATCTGTTCCATGTCTCAGTTAGTCCCGAATATATGCTAGTGACACCCCAAATTCACCTTGAGCACCAAAGAGAGGTTTCAAGAATCAGTTAACTCAGGTCCTAGACCATGCAGCCATCTACTCCTGACCACGCCACAGGCATGGGTGACCATTGCCCTTTTCTTGCTCTGGTTCCCCTCCAACCTCTTGTCTTACTCCTTCTCTTCCTTTCTTCTCTCCCTTTCCTGTGCCTGGATTCCCAAGACCCCTTCTCTTATCTGTCTAGCTCTTCCATTGTGGCCACTCAATTCTTGCTCATCTGTAATTCTCCTCAGAGAATAGCATTGTGTGGATGCCCTCGCCTTTCTCCTTGTTTAAGACAGGCCCTTTTGTTGTTGTCATTGCTTCTCTTCTATGTACAGCAGGCTAGCTGGCCTATGAGCTTCCAGGAATTCTCCTGGCTCCACCTCCCATCTCCTCATAGGAGCACTGGGATTACTGATGCACATGCCACTGTTTGACTGATGACATGCCACAGTGTGTTCTGAGAATACAAACTTGGATCCTCACACTTGCATACTTGCGCACTTGCACAGTAGTTTCTTTCACCCACAGAGCCATCTCTCAGCACATTCCTGTCTATTATTTAACTGAAAATGAAGATTCACCAAGTGGCTCAGCTGAAAATAGAAACAAGGCTTGTTTTGTCTACCCTGTGCCATGTCTACCTCTGAGGCTTTGTCGTCCCAGCTGTTAAGCAGTGACTGACCTCAAGAGGCTATTTCTCCTGGGGGACCAGCACAGCTGCTGTTGGATCACTCTCACAGTAACTGGAAATCCATTTATTCTTGCCCCTGAACCCTACAGTTCCTCTTACAAGGCTTCACAGAGAAAGGTTCAGGTGCAAATAAGGAGCTTTAACTTTATACTATTTGAAACAATAGCTTTTTATCCTTTCCCTAACAAAAACCTCACAAAGATGACAACAAGCCTTATGAAGTTGTCATGACATCTTTACTATGCATAGGTTTGAACATGTGAAGGAGGAGCTAGCTGGTTCTGGAGAGCAGGAAGATAGAGAAAGAGGGATTTTTTTCATATCCACTGCAAACTCCTCAGTCTTCCCAAGTGGGCCCTTCCCTTAGCTCCCTGTAAACCTGGGTAGATACAGATTTTTATCCTAAAAGACCTCCAGACACAGTGATTGTTGAGATCGGGCTGTGCCCTGCTCTCAGTTACTCTACATTGCATGAAATTGTGGTTTCTAAGGCTAGACATTGACTTGATTAACTCTATTTTTTTCCAGCAGCTTCTGACCCCATTTTGAGGTGGGGGAGGATGATTCTGTCCCTAGGCTCCATCTCTCTGGCACCACCCACACAGCACAGACTGATGAGTGACTTATTCCTGATAGTCAGAAGGGTGTCACCCTATAAATTTAGTGGGGAGCATATGGGCATATTAAAGCCAAATCAGGAAACCAGACCCAAGACTTATTGGACATGGCAGACCAGAGAAAACCTGTGTCACTGGGCATATAAAGGGCTGAAGACAGTGGAGTAGTTGGGACAGTCCTACATCAGCCTTTCATCTGATAAGTAGTGCTAGCATAAAGGGCCAACAGGCAAAGATCTCTCAACTGTCCCTAAGGCTTCAGCTTGGCTCAGCCCCCTGCTGTTGAGATGGCCTAGTCAGCTGCCAATGGTCTGCTCATCTACTTGCCCATCTGGATCTGAACCAGCTGTCTCCTCCTCCCACCTATTTTTGCCCTCTTATATCTATAACTGACTGTGTCTTTGTCCTCAGGCTTGACTCTCCTGGAGCCTCATCCCTATAGCAATAGCTTCTTCTTGTGGCTGGTTTGCATTTCCCTGTCTCATCAATACAGATCTTCATCTGCCTCAGCCAGATTACCAATATAAGAGAGATAATCTGGCAAATGGATGGCATTTAAATGACTGTACCATGTGAATATATTGTCATTCAATTAAATGTGACATTGGAAAAGACAGAAGCATGTTTGTCTGTTTCTCACGGCGGCCCTCACAATCTAGCTAGGCTCAGCCACTGTCCTCAACGGGCCAACTAAAGAGATGATAACAGTGAAAAGTAGAGAATGGAGATGGACTCAGTGTGTCTGAATGGGGGGAAACACACGGATAAAGAAACCCAATGACACTTCAAGTTCATCTTGGGGGTCCTGGCATGAGGTTTATGTTTAGGTAGAAAGCAAGGTGTATACATAACTAAGCTGTTCTTGTCAAGGTGTGGTCCCATCTTTCAACATTGTGTCTTCCCCAGTCTCTCCTGCAAGGTGTCCCCACTCTCCTGTGGCTCACCAATACCTTCCCTGCTATGCCTTGAAAAGGGTCCTCGGGTTTAGGGTAAAACCTGAACATTTGAGCTTGGCTTCTATCCCTTTTTTGTCACAAGATCTAAGACAGCAAAACTTGTCCAAGTATCTCATGTTACATTCCCGTGGGGTTTATCTTGGGATCTAGTGTGGCACTGGTGACTTGCAGGAAAGATGCCTGCATGTGAGGGGGGCATCTAGGTAAACATGACAAATATACAGATTCTTTGCCAAGATTCTGTAGGTAGTTGGAGGGTGCATGCATGTGCCCACAGAGGCCAAAAAAGAAAATGAAATCCCCTGGAGCTAGGGTCAAGGGCGGTTGTGAATTGACTGATATGGGTTCTGGAAAATTGGATTCTGGGGTTCTACTTGAACAGCAAGCACTTTTATCATTTGAACCATTGCCTCCAGTCCCTCTTCAATGTTTTGGTGCTTATTTAAGTGGTGTGTGTATGTGTGTGTGTGTGTGTGTGTGTGTGTGTGTGTGTGTGTGTGTGTGATATTGGTGGAGACTAACCTCTCGTGCAGGGGATTCTCTGTAAATATATCAGGATGACTCAAGCTGCTCCAGGAACATAAGTGTTTACCATGTAAGCCTGAGAGTCTAGCCTGGTGTTCCTCACCTCCCAGAGTCCAAACCCAGGACAGCTAGGCTTTCATTTCATCCTATGCAGGTTTATGCACAGTCCCTTGCTTGCAGTCTCCCCTTTGAGCATCACCTGACACAATCCTCTGGAGGTTTTAAGATGAGCTGGGACCTGGAGAAGTAACTGGGAAGATTCTCTCTGGGGCACGTATAAATGCAGAGAGAGAGAGAGAGAGAGAGAGAGATCAGGCATGCCACAGAAGGAGACAGAAGGAAGATGGCCAAGAGCTCTTGCAGGGCTTTGCACTTCCCTTATCAGCTTTGAAGGGAGAAGAAGAAAAGAGGATTTTCTCTGCCCTCCTTTTCTCCAATAAGTACTGGAAGCACCAGAACTTTGAGTATAATCCTTATTGATTCCAGACACACACACACACACACACACACACACACACACACACACACACGAGAGAGAGAGAGAGAGAGAGAGAGAGAGAGAGAGAGAGAGAGAGAGAGAGAGAGAGACTATCTCGGGGCCTTCACTTCCCAGTGCTCTTAGAGCCAATATGTCCTCCCTTCCAGCTGATCATGCCCAAACCATGGCCTCCACACCACCAGGCCCTAAGTTACAGGAAGGACTGGAGTCATCCTGCAGGGCCAGGCCTAAGGACAGCGAGTTGGAGGGATGCCCAGGGACCTTTTGTCTTCTCTCCATCTTGGCTGGAGGCCAGAGATGAGGCTAGTGAAGATGAGGACTTGAAAGAGAGCCTTAGAGCTGAGCGAGAACTTCAAACAATTACTGAAAAAGGAAAGCGCAGCTTTCATTATTTCTCCAAATTAGGGGGTTTCTTTGTACTTTTATATCTATTCTTAGCTCTAGAAACTTAAAATAATTTTGGACAATATGCAGAAGTGAGCATTAGCTCCTCTGAAACCAGGAGGGACATACATCTCCAGATGCAGAGCCACCCTGCCCCAAGGTCATGGTCAGCTATGATGTCCTACTCTGATGATCCATGGAGGCAGAAGAGTCTCACACCCCAGACACCTCAACTCCACATAGGGTTCTTTCTCCCAGAGCCTCCTGTGCCTCAAGCAAGGTTGTCATCATGGAAGATGACCTTCTCTCTCCTGTCCCACAACCCACTATTCTGCCTCTTTTCTCTCCTACCTGTGTGGATTCAATAGTCCTCTTCAGCACACCCCACATTTTTTTCTCTAATTTTTTCCTTTTTTTAATTTAAAATTGAAACAAGATTGCTTTACAAGTCAATCCCAGTTCCCTCACCCTCCCTTCCTCCCCTATCATCCCCACCAAACCCCAGCTCATCCTCTTTCTGCTCCCCAGGGTGGGTGAGGCCTTCCATGGGGAGTCTTCAAAGTCGGTCACATCATTTGGAGCAGGGCCCAGGCCTTCCCCCTTAAGTCTAGGCTGAGAGAGCATCACTCTATGTGGAATTGGCTCCCCAAGTCCATTCCTATACTAGGGATAAATACTGATCCCCCTACCAGAGACCCCCATAGACTGCACAGTCCTCCTAACTAACACCCACATTCAGGGAGTCTGGGTCAGTCCTATGCTGGTTTCCCAGCTATCAGACTGGAGTCCATGTGCTCCTCCTTGTTCTGGTCAGCTGATTCTGTGGGTTTCTCCAGCCTGATCTTGACCCCTTTGCTCATCACTTCTCCCTCTCTGTAACTGTATTCTAGGAGTTTGGCTGCACATTCCACTTCTCAAAGCCTTTACTAAGAGCCTCACCAGTCACCTGACACTGTAGGGATTTGCAGCAAGTTCAAGAAAAGCATGAAACTACACTGGGTGACGTCTAGGGACCACAGCAAGAACGGAAGTAGGGTGGGGTCTGATGTGGGATGGCTATGACATTTTGTAACTGATAGTGGGGAGACAGAGCCACACTCTGCCACCAGCAGCCCCAGGACTTCCCTTTCATCTGTGGACTTCTTCTCAGGTAACACTTGATGCAGAAGAGATTTGGTGTCACAGAAGAATTTTAGTCAAAGCCAGAGAAAAGCCAAATTAGAGTTTTGTTTGTTTTTAAATATTTAGTCATATGGCAAAAGTATGGTACAGCACAATGTGGGCTTTTTGAGACAGGGGCACTAGGGTGTCTTCACAGCTATGTCTATATGTGTACACATACACACACACACACACACACACACACACACACACATCCTGTGACTTTTCAAGTTATAGTTCTCAAAGAATGCAATTTATAATAAGACTTAAAGATTAAGTGCAGCTTAAAACTGAAATACAGTTTAGAAGTTCAGTAAAAATATATGAGCTGCTTTACTTATTTTTCTCATCTTAAGGAATTTCTTTCTCTATGAAGTTATAAAGACTTAGGGGTGAGAGAAAGGGCCTGTCATGAATAGACTTAAGGCCACTTCATGGATCTAAATAATTGAGTCTCACTTGTTTTCAAACATTGTTGTTTAAGATGGCTTTAGGAAAACATGAATTATCTCTGTAGGCAATTCTGGCTTTTCAGTTGTGTTAAAATTTCTTGACTCACATTCAGCAAGGAAGGCACACTTTTCATACCCTCTTCATTTTCTGCCTTTCTATTCTGCTTTCCAGCACTAGGAAACAGTTAAAAGATATTAAAGGGCCTGAACCCCTCATGGTGTTCATCTAAAGTGAGTATAGGAACAGATCTAAAGTAGAAGGCTGGACAGTACAGATAATCTTTGAATACAGACCTAAAAGTGAATTTGTTATTTCTAAGCACAAATGTTGGGGTAGGAGGCTCCTAGCCCAAGAGGAGACAAAGTTCTGGAGGTAATAAAAGAATTCATTGCAGCTCAAGACTTGGCTTCATCTAAGAGAATGGAAAATTCTGTAAGTGCAAAGGAAAGTTACAACCAAGATTCCTGGCTGCTGCTGCTGGTGGTGGTGGTGATGGTGATAGTGGTGGTAGTGATGCTGGTGGTGATGCTGCTGCTGCTGGCGATGATGGTGGTGATGGTGGTGGTGGTGATGGTGGCAGCGGTGGTGTTGTGGGTGTGTGTTCTGAGAAGGAAACTCAAGATCAGTGTTGGAATGGGTTTGAATGGGAGACTACTTGGAGGACCCAGCAGAAGCCTATGAAAATTAGGCAAGATAAGACTATAGCAAGAAAGCACTGCAACAAGGAGCCTTCACAGAGAAACCAGCCTGAAGAATATTTTTCAGAACTTGAAAAGAAACTGGCTGACTGGGACTGAGGATAGAAATGGAAATGAAGCTCCTTTATTTTTTTTTTTTTTTTGGGTTTGTATAACTTGTTAGCTAACGGTGCTGAAGGGGTGGGGGGAGCAGAAAGAGAGGTAGGTTTGTGTGTTAAAAGGGAAGAAAGAGGAGATGTCTGTTCTTGTGCACACATCCCTGATGAGACCGTGAGAATGGATTCAGAATCAAAGGGATGGATGGGAATAAGAATATGATGTCCCTGCTTTCACTGGTGGTACATGAGGCCAGGAAAGAAGGGAAGATAGCTCAGGAGAGAATCCAGGGTCTGATGAAGCAAGATCAGTCTACATAGCCACCAGCAAAGAAGGAATGGCTATCAGAAGTTCTGCTGCTCAGAAATGACGGTAGTGAGTGGGGGCACCCGGAAAAAAGAAGCATAAAGAGTCAAACCCAGAGCAGAACTCGAGAGGCAAGAAGCTGGAATAGACAGAGTGAGTAGGAGTCATTGGTTGTTGATGACTTTGGCCTGGTTAGCTGCAGTATCTGGGGGATAGGGAGGCAAAGATGATGGAGGGCTGAAAAGAAGCCAGATAATTTAATCCTCTGATTTAATGTTTGTGGAATTATGTCCAGTATCTTAGCTACTTTCACCATCTAAACTCAGCCCCTAACTCCTCACAATAACTACAAAGTGGTAGGATGCTCACCATAATCACTGTCCCCCAGCTGTGGCTCAGAAAGGAACTTGTTTTGTCTCTCAGTTCTAATGACACTGCAGAGCTGAGATTCAAATCTTCATGTCCTGGCTCTCAAGCCTCTGCTGTTTTCACCATTCCAGGTTCCTTTGTTTTAAAAACCAAATGACTCCTTTAAAGCAAAAGGAGGAGGAGAAGATGAGTTGGTGGTCTAAGAGCAAAGCAGGATCAACCAAAACTGTCATGGATGCTGTAAAAAGGTTGACTTCCCCTCTCCCTCCTCCTCCCTCTTTCTACTCCCGCCTTCTTCTCCCCCCTTCCATTCCTGTGCATTATAATACATATTCTGTTACTTAAACATTTTCATTTGAAGCTCATGCTTTTGGGATAGGGATAGAGAAAAAGGCAAATATGAGTGGTGGCTCTAGAGGCTGGAGGAAATGGAGTCAAGTACGTGGGGATGAACATGGAAGAAAGTCAGAACCAACCTTTCTCTGACCTGGGGGTAGGGAGAGTTAGTAAGGAAAGCAGGTGTGCTTAGAACCCTTGGTGTTGTTAGTAAAGTAGGAGGTAAGTTCTCCTGCAGAGTCTTAGCAATATGCTTGGAAGGGAACTCTATTCAGAGTGGCTTAAGTACAAGTGGGGATTTCCTGGAAAACAAATGCACTCCATCCCTCCTGCTCTACGCACACCTGCCATTAGCTTTGTCTGTTTCACCTGTAATGGTTTAGCTCCAAGTTCAATTTGAATTCAGAGGGCCCTCTGTTTCCCAGTTCTTAAATTTCAGGAGAAATTTAATTGCATGTAATTGGTCCCCAGCTTGAGACAGATTCCACAATCTTCCCAGTCTGATCATCTATGGCCAGGTTTGGGGTATCTAAACTCCAAGAAAAGTGCTGAGTTCAAGGTGAAGGATTGCAGAGGCAACAAAAGAACATGCACTAGAAGAGAGTGTCAAAGGAGAAATTGTGAGAGAGTTGAAAGTCTCCAAAAGCAGTGTTAAGCAGCCACTTCCCAGAGCCACTGGGAAGCCTTTATTCACACCCACCTCATCAGCCTAGATATGGAGCTGTCCCTCTAGCAACATGCAAAAGAGTGAGGGTGGTGATTGGAATGCAGGGCAGGGGACCTGAAGTCAGTGCCAGGGTACCTGGAGTGGACAGTCTGCTGAGGCTCGATAGGATGGATGAACTGAGGCACTGGGGAGGAGGAGTCAGTTCACAGGATGAGAGTAAAGAGCAGGTCTGGAGACCATGAGGTCAGGGAATGAGGTCATCCTGCCTTTGCTTGCCCTCATGGTCTCTGTGGAGGTCACACCCAGTGATTCCCTCATCAGTGTCTCTCCACTATAGGCACTATGGAGGCCAGCTTGCTGGTGTCCCTCCTTCCCTTGAGCAGTACAACTGACTCATAAGACCCAGCAAAGGCTTCCTCCAGACCTTGATAACCATTAGCATGAGGAGTGAGAAACAAGATCGTTATCACTTCATAGTATCATGGCAAGCATGTGAGATAATCCATCACTCACAATCAGCTTTTTTCCTGCCCTCATCACCTCAGGGGACGTTTACACATTTTCATGTTTAATGTCCCTGCTGTCTTAAAAAACTGATTGCCTACATTCTCCATACAGCTGATGCTGATGGCTCAGGCTGCCCCTCAGAGGCTTTGAGGCTAGTAACCAGCAGTCGTATCTCCACTGAAGGAAGGACTTTTAAAAAATTAATTCTGCCGTCATGTATACCTGCACACCATAAGAGGACACCAGATATCATTCATTATAAATGGTCGTGAGCCACCATGTGGTTGGTGGGAATTGAACTCAGATCCTCTGGAAGAGCAGCTCTTAACCTCTGAGCCATCTCTCCAGCCTCACAGGAAGGGTTTTTTAAAGCAGAGAGAAACCTTAACTGGGCCTCCCTGAGACTTCTAATTGGCCTTTGAGAGACCAGGCTGAGGTGCAGTAGAAAAGATAGACTAAGCATGATCAGATGTGCAGCCTGGTTCTCTGGAGACTAGAAATGTCTATATTCTCCCCTGGAAGACTCTGAGAACCCTGATGGAAACCTGTGTCTGATGCTTTCTCCTACATTCTCAGAGAGGGCCTGGATGTGACTGTTGAACTAATATAGAAGAATGGCAACTTGGCCTAAGATTTGGTCTATGAGTAATCTACCTGGAAGCACATGAACAGACTGAAGGAGTGTCCCTGTGTCCCCTTCATCTCTTGGTGTTAGGCCGAGGAATCCAACCTCTGTAGAGGCTGTTTCAAGTAAAAAGAAGCCTGCCCTCAGACTAGAGTTGCAAACTCCTTATCACTGGCCCTTAAGACCCTTCTGTGCCTCAGCCTACTCAGTTCTCTTAGAAGTTGTACTTTTATAAGAAGTATTATTTCATTTGGGTCGGATGTTGTACACCTTTCATCCAAGCACTCAGGAGGCAGAGGCAGGCAGATCTCTGTGCATTTGAGGCCAGCCTGGTCTACAAAGTGAGTTTCAGGACAGCCAGGACTGTTAGACAAAGTAACCTTCAAAAAAGAAAAAGAAAAAAAAAAGGTATTAGGTCCAAGTTCCAGTGTTTTTTTTTTTTTTTTTTTTTTTTTTTTTTCCTATCCACTCACTGCCTCAGCAACATGACTGGGAACATCCTATGTGTTAAGCACTGTTCAGAACTTAGAAAAACAGTCAGGAACAAAGTAATAAGGAGTGTTGTCTATATGGAGTTGTCAGTAAGAACTTGACTACTGTTTAGCTACAAAATTAGAAACTCAGTCAGTACTTGATAGAATGACAGAGACAGTTTGGTGAAGTGTTGCAGGCATAATTCCCAGTGGCTGAGGATGAGAAATAGCACAATCCCCAGGAATGACCGACACAGAGCCTGCAGGCTCACATCTCAGGGTTGCTCTCAAGCTCCGCAGGGGTGGTGATGCCTCCCCTCGTCTCTCTGCAGAACCTCCACATGATCCTTTCTCTCTGTAGAACTCATGTTCTCCTCTTACCCTGGGCTTGCTGGGTCCTCAGTTCTAGAAGCCCAAACAAACCCCTGGAGGATCTGTCTTGATATTCAGTTCCTTGTGTCCAACTGTCCATCCTGGTCAGATATGTTGTAAGGCAGTAGTTCTCAACCTTCCTAATGCTGCAACCCATCATACCGTTCCTCGTGTTGTGGTGAACCCCAATCTTAAAATTATTTTCATTGATACTTCATAATTGTAATTTTGCAACTGTTACAAATTATGATGTAAATATCTGTTTTCCAATGGTCTTAGACAACCCCTGTGAAAGGGTTGATCAGCCCCAAAAGGGGTCATGGCCCATGGGATTGAGAACCACTGGTCTAAGGCAACACATACTGGTGAGTCAAGGAGATTCTGGAACAATAGGATACTAAAAGAAGATGGGGGAAATGCCTAGAATTTCCTATCCATTTCTCCACTTGTTGATGGCTAACTCATTCATGAAAGGGCTTCTGTAGACCAATTCTTTCCTCTTGCCCCAGAGATGGCAGTTGCATTGATAAGGAAATCCACTGAGGCAGGGTTAGGACTGTTCCTCCTGCTTTGTAGCCTGGGGATTGTTCCCTGGTTCAGGAGAAACATTGATAAACGCAGAGCAAGGGTGTTCCCATCCTTCATCCTATTGCTGCTGAATTAACAGCAGAAGACATCATGTTTTATTATGACTTCATAATAATTACAGTTATTACTGAATTCATGTATATGGAAAAGGCAGAAATCCCATCACTGGATTAATGTGTGAGACCCTTCAATGGGATTTATTGAATAATAAGAGAACTGCAAATGCTTGGCACGAGACAGAAGCCTTTACCTAACACAAGCCTTGAGTAGCTATTGTGAATATCTCCTGTCTGAGGGAAGTAAATCTTTTCTTACATTTTCTCCTCCTCCCGGCAGTCTACCCCACTTCAGAGGTTGTGTTCACAACTTTTCTTTTCCCTTTGAATCAGAGCTCACACCCACACATTCTTCATATGTAGCAAAGGTCACAAATGTCTGCCAGAATGTTGAGATAAATCTTTTCCATTTGCACGGGGCTTTATGGTTTTCCAAACAGGATTACAAACACGACCTTTCTGCTTGAAAGGTCAAGCAGAAAACTCTCATAAAATAGAGACATATGAGCATTAGGGCCATCAAGAGACTTGAGTCTCTCTCTCTCTCTCTCTCTCTGTCTCTCTCTGTCTCTGTCTGTCTCTCTGTCTCTCTGTCTCTCTCTGTCTGTCTCTCTCTCTCTCTGTGTGTGTGTGTACACTCATGTACTGGGGCATGTAGCAAATCAATGCAATGCAAAAGTTCAGGGCATTTTCCAGAAGTCAATAAGCTATCTGTTACCTGTAGTCACATGCAGCTGAGGGTATCCTGCCTATTGGTGACTGCTAGTCATGAATATAGAAATGAATGGCAAAGGATGGGCAGAGTAAAATAAAGTAAAATAAAGCCTAACATTTAGCAGGAAAGCAATGGATATCTAAGATGGCCATGACTATCAAAGGGCTACTTCCTGTATACAAGAAGTAACATAGCCCTGAGGTGAGGATCAGGGGAATGATGTCAGGAAAGAGGACAAAGCTGATTTCCAAAAGAAGATGTCACTGGCAAATTGAGCTTGTCCAAGGTACAACTTCCAGATGGAGAAATAGTCCAGCTGCCAACAGAACATCCTCATTGGAGACAGACATCACCAAGTTTTAGAAGCAGCGTCCTTTGGTTTGCTCAGCCTGGACTTCCACAGTGGTGGTCATTGCCTGCAGTAGTGTGCCCAATGATGGAAAATGAACAATAGTCAGAAGCACAGCTATGAGATGCGCAGTGGTCTCTAGCAGAAGAGGAGGGGAGACTATGGGGGAGGGGCAGGAGGAAGGAGTAAAGAGAAGGAAGGGCCATTCTACTGAGTACCTACTACTGCCAGTGATGGGGTGATTCGAACACCCCGTCACCTTCAGATCCCCCAGAGAAGTGCTCCTCCCTGCTTTTATTATTTATTTAAGAAAAGATTCACTTGAGAGAGGGTAAGGCACACATTGTTGGACATCTGCTTTATAAGTGACTCCAGTGAGAACGGCACACAGTCTGGCATTGAGCCAGAGGAGAACTGTGGAAGACAGTTCCCTATGAGTGGGTTCAGGACACTAACCCTGAGATTCTGAATAACAAACTATGTGTGTCTTGGGTTGGTGTGAAACTCATGGATAAGGGGATCTCAGTAGAGAAAGAAAGTCAATTGCTTTTCCAAAGTATGGCTTTTCTCTTCAGATGCTTTGGGGATGGTCAGATGGTCTGTGTGCCACTACTTTCAACAATGGGACTCAGCTTCTTCATGGGAGCCCACACCATTTGGGCATCTCTCTTAGTAAAAACATCCTTTCTTATCTTAACCTTTCTTCCACATGGACTCTTTTCCATTGGATTTCAAACCCTCAAAGCCTTCTGAATTCAAAAGAGTAGCTAGACTTTGTTGGTGTAATTTAGGTCTAAGAATTCCTTTTTAGTGCAGGGAGATGGCTCCACAATTGAAAGTGCTTGCTAGTGCAAAGTGGGGCACTTGCAACAGTAACATTAGCTCCAGTAACAGAGGGTCTGATACCCTCTTCTGCATGTATCAACACACATGCAGACACACCTGTATCCACCTACTGTGAAAAATTATAAAGAAAAACAAAACCTTCAAAAATGGAGTTTTTATGTTCTGATTTGCCATTCAAGATAGACAAAGAGATGCCTCACCCCTCATGAGTTGAAGCACTCTGTCTCTTCAGAGCCCTGTGGACCAGACAGTGGCAAAAGCAAGCCTCTGCTCTGGAGTGGCTTAGTTCCCCCCAGAGCCTGTTTTGTCATCACCATGTTCACTGTGGCTACTGGGATTGATATTGACTGGAAAAAACTTCCTGTTGTAGTCATCTATTTCTGGGATCTAAGTAATTAACAGGTGGATGATGGAAGAATTCTAGACTCTTCCATGCCTACAGTATACAGACAAAGGTCATACAATGGCCTCTAGCTCCTTCTTGGTCTAATAGTTTGTAAATCACTCCTGTAGAGCACTGGGAGGCAGCCAAAAGTGTCTGATCCTTAATCAGAGATCCAGCTCTCATTTGATCTGTAATACCTTAATATACTGGGATCAACTCAGAAAAGCACTTTATGACCAATGTTCATACAGTCTGTTGCTATAAGTTTAAATAGCTTTGTCTGATGGACTTATTGCTGTGGTTGTCTTATGTATCCACATGGCTAGATTAAGGATACCCTGATATTAAGTTAAACTTGTAGGTATGTCTGTGAGGTTTCTAGGTGGGATACATTTTCAAATTGAATAAAATAACATTTTCTTCCCAAGCTTGAGTGGGACTCATCCAATCCATTGGAAGCCCAGATGCAACAAAAAGGAAAAGCAACAGGGATTTTTTTTTCTTATTGTCAGTTGTGATATTGGCCTTTTCTGGCACTTAGATTGGAAATCCCGTGATCAGATATTCTGGTTGTCAGACCTTGACCTGGGATGTGGCTATGCTCTCCAACTAGCTGATGGAAGATTGTGGCACTTCTGAGGCTCCAGAACCTCAGGAGCCCAGTCTGCAATTCTCTTTTCATAGATGCGCTGTTGGTTCTGGATCTCAGGAGACTCCTACAGCTGCTGTGCTGATGGTAGAGCTATCGCAATACTTACAAGGCATCTGATTTTACCAAGCACTGTACAGGCATCACGTGAAAGTTGCTTTGACTGAAGGGGACTCAAGCAAGAGTCCTCAGAATCCTGATGTTGATTCTTTCTTATTCTGGATGCTGGTTGAGAAGAGCATCCAATTTGTGAAAATTAATTCAACAGACTTCTTAGGACATGAGACTTTTCTCACTATGTATTATTTTGGAGGGGGGGGGAGGTTTGAAAATAGTTACCTTATGTAATCCTCACAACCATTTGCAAGGCAGGTCTGCTGTCTTCACTTTACAAATGATGACACTGATGAACAGAAAGGTTAAAGAACTTGACCAAGCCACATAGTTACAGTGACACAGCATGACAGCGCTAGGCTCCAGCTGAGTTTAATCTGGCTTGAAAGCAGGTCCACACACCCATGCTGCCTCTCCCCACCCTCACCACTGCACAGGAAGGGTAGCCTTTGGGCACCCTCTTACCTTCTGCCTCCCCAGGCCATATGCACAGTCCAGCAGTTTGTGTGAGAACCTGAGTTCAGACTCGGCCTACACAAACAGCTGGGTTTGGTGGCAAGCAATCCAAATGCTGGGGAGGTCCAGGGAGGTAAATCCCTGGGGTTCACTGGCTAGTCAGCCAAGCCTACTCAGTGAGTCCCCAGGCCAATTAGAGATGCCCTTTCTTTAAAAAAAAAAAAAAAGGAAAGGAAAGGAAAAAGGAAAGGAAAAAAGATAGAAGCCTCCTGGAGAACAACAATTGAGGCTCACTTCCATCCTTCATACAGGTGCCCATACACATATATACATGCTCTCTCTCTCTCTCTCTCTCTCTCTCTCTCTCTCTCTCTCTCTCTCTCTCTCTCACACACACACACACACACACACACACACACAAAACGATGTACACATTTCCCAAACTGGAAAACAGAGGGAGCAGGAAGGGAAGACAGGGTAGCTACAATTGTCAAGAGACTCTGATCTGTCCTCAAAAAAAGCATTCAGTCTGACAGGAGAGGCAACCACAGAACAGTAACAGGGGACTATGTGTTGAGTGTGGGTCAGCAGAGACATGGATTCTTTAAGTCTCCAAGTTGGAGGCTGCTATGGAGAGGAGCTGCTTTGCAAGCCCTCTAGTGGATGGAGGCCAGACCTGGAGCTAGATATCTTTTTTTAACTAATTTCTGGGGGTTGTTGGAGGGCTGCTGCCAACGTGGCTGATGGTCTCTGTATCCCCAATGACATCGGAGGGTGGTGTGACTAGATTAATTAGGTTTTATTAATAGGCAAGCACTTCATGAATTGTAATTAAGCAGATGCGCATCTGGTGGTGGTGGTGACTGAGGGTGGGAAGAGGTGACTCTGGCTAACTCTGGAGCCTCATTAAATATGAATGTCTTGGCACAGGTTACAGAGAAAACTCACCCACAAGCCATTGTTAAATAGTCTGCCTGAGCATCAAGGGGTCTGAGGTTCTGATTTATTCAGGAAATAAGCCTGGAGCCTACTAGATTCTGTGTTCTTTGGGTGAAACACAACTGTGAGTGAAGATGAAGAGGGCTGAAGGAGTCCAGTGCTGAAGGAGGCCATGAAGTGCTGGGGTACACACAGAGACTTGGTAGAGGACAGGAGATATAAAATGCCCCCCTCTGATGCTCTCTCTCTCTCTCTCTCTCTCATTCACACACACACACACACACACACAGGGCAGGGCAAAAGTCTTAGTGTACTGAGAGGCCACAGGGGCCAGGCTGGTGTGCAGACGAGGAGGCAAGAACAGACATGCTTGGAGCTGGGCCCAAACCCCACACAGGGTGCAGCCTTGGAGAGGGTGGAGAAGACAGGTCACTCGGCAGAGAGGGAGCCTGGAAGCAAGTGTTTAGACAAGAGGAGGAGGCATATTTAGCTTATGGAAAAACAGAGTGCAGAATGATGAAGTGGGTGATGGAAAAAGAGGTCTGAACAATGAAAGCAGCCCCTGTTGCTTGGATTTCTGAGACGATGACAGATTCGAAGGATAAACTTTCATCTAAGCCCATCCTGACTTTCCATTTGATCTCTGGGAAATATCCCAGAATCACTTTTTACATTTTAGAATCTTAGATTGTTTTAAAATTGCCTTCATGCTGCCTTGCGTCTGCATGTTCCTGTGTATTCTACAGCACAGCCTGCCAGAGGGCACTGGAATGTTCTATGCACCTCTAGCATTTTACCATGAAATGCCCTTTCACCATTGCATGGATGCTACCTGCTCATCCTCTAACCTCAGCTCCCATGAAAGCCCCTCTGAGAAGCCTTCCCTGGCACCACAGTCAGAATCACCCACAGCATAGTCTCTGTTTTCTTGGGTTGTAAAGGGGTGAGCCAAAGGCCCCAGCTATCTCTCTGGAAGAAAGCCTAACGAAGGCTCTCAACCTCAGTTTTCCTGAATTCAGAATGGACAAGAGAACAGCCCCTTCCTCAAAGGGTTGTGAACTGTTAAGGTACATGTCCACTACAAGCCTGAGAACTTCACATTCCTTGGTCATCAGTCCTGATGTGACAGGTGCCAAGGCTTAGCTCTCACCGTACCAGCATTGGTGCGGTTGGTGGCCTTTGCTGCTTAGCTGGGAGAACAAGTGAATATACTAGGCAGAAGAGGGATGTTTGGAGTCAGCTGTTGTGCCAGGAGTCTATTTCCTTCCATGGGATCTCGGGGGCCTGTGCCTTGGCCTGTGCCCAGGCATGGAGAAAGTGAAATGAAATATTTGGGGTGGCATAGGCATGTATGCCAACCTCCAAGGCCTGGGTGTTTCAATTAGTTTAATTAACGATGGCACCAACTGGCTCATTACCTGATGGAATTAATGGGGATCATTTGTCTCCCTAAAGCAGCCGCTTGGTGCCGCAGAGGCTGTTGTGGGGAGGAGGAGATAGGGCACGTTCCCTGCCCTGACTGTGTTCTTGACTCTCAGCCTGATCCACCAGCTCCCCAGACAGCTCCCTCCTGCCTCCTTCCTCCCTGTGGCATTCCTCAAGTCACAGCTTTGCCATCAGTTCAGAGCTTAGTTTCACTTTGCTTCAGGCCAAACATTTTATATCTAAGCACAAATGTACACAAGTATTTTAATAAACAGCAGTTATCGTGCCAGGCAGAGTGGTGCATGCCTGTAATTTCAGCACTTGGGAGGCAGACACAAGAGGATCAGGAGGTCATCCTTCATTACATAGCAAGTTCAAAGCTAGCCTGAGCTAACATGAGGTGGTGGTGCATGCCTTTAATCCCAGCACTTGGGAGGCAGAGGCAGGTGGATCTCTGTGAGTTGGAGATCAGCCTGGTCTACAAGAGCGAGTTCCAGGACAGCCTCCAAAGCCACAGAGAAACCCTGTCTTGAAAAAGCAAACAAAAAGAAAGAAAAAGAAAAGAAAAATTCACCAAGTAATGACAACAGCAACAACAGTTGCTGCAGGACCCTCTATCATTTCTTTAAGTATTCTTCCCTGATATGTGACCAAGTCCACACTGGCCTCATCCTCATCTTGTCCCATCAGAGCCTCACAGCCCCCTGGGAGCCCTCTGGAAGCTATCTTAAGAGGGGCTGGTCTCTTGTCTCAAAGGACAATTTAGGGATAAGTTTGAGGCAAAGCAATTAAGCTGTGAAGTCAGATTCCACTTTGAGACATATGGACTGCCTCTTTTCCTCCAACGTGTGATGTCTCGGTGCCAAGCTCTTCTCCCTGTCAACTGGAAACAATCGCCTTCTGCAGCCAAAGCTGAATCCTACCTTCCTTATCTGGGAGCAGAATCACAGCATGCTCTGGAAGGACCCACATCCTTTTAGAGAAGGCCAGAACATGCACTTAGGGTGAAAGAAGATTCTGCCTGGAATCCCTAGGCCCCTGGAGCTCACAGCTGTGTGCAGCCGTTTGTGGGAAGACACTGAAACTCTCGACCCCTCCAAGAGAATGTGATGGGTAGATAGGAGCAAGCACTCCTGGGGGAGGGAATCAGACTATAAATTTCCCCACAGAAATACTCAACTGCCTCTGCATACTTCCAGCAGCAAATGGCTGGCCACCCAGAAAGCAATGCCTACCACAGAGCCTGGATGAGCCAGAGCTGTGATGATATAATGATGGGTTATACTTTCTGACATGCTCTAGTCACATTTACAGACCATTGGTGTAGCTGTGTGGATGCGTTCCTAGAACTGCTTGTGGTGTGTGTGTGTGTGTGTGTGTGTGTGTGTGTGTGTGTGTGTGTGTGTTGGGTTTACTCATGAATACATGTTTGTGTGGCATAAAGGCATGGTTCTTTTTCAATGTCCCCAGTGCATCTCTGCCCAGGGCTGACTCTCTCTCTGAGAATGGGTGAGTGCCCATGGCTACTATAAATCTCTCCATGTGGGTGGCTGCCTTGATCTCTGTGGGTAGAAATGTGACAGTTTTGGTTTATGTCTTCACGTATGAGTGACTGTGATGGAACAAAAGACTTCATGAGTTCACAATGAATCTCCCACTTCCTTCCTTCTAGTGGGAGCTTGAGCATTCACTGTCTAGTCCTGTATTACTCCACAGTGCCATAATGCAAGAGTGAAACATACCAAGAGCAGTGTGGTGAGGTAACTACCCAGCCATGAGAGTGTGTGCTTATGATGGGTTCCAGAAAGGTACACTGTGGTGCTTATTAGAGCAGAAATTGTCCCTGTGGACAGTTTCATGCATGAGTAACAGTGGAAAGCTTGGGGCCTATAAGGTCCAGAAGCAGCTTTGAGAAAAGGAAGAGGCAATGTGTGTGTGTGTGTGTGTGTGTGTGTGTGAGAGAGAGAGAGAGAGAGAGAGAGAGAGAGAGAGAGAGAGAGAGAGAGAGAGATTAAGGTAAAACAGTATACTCATTGGCCAACTTCCAACTCTAAGAACCCAATTTTCAGTGTCTTCCAAGGCATCCAGGAGGCCATGCACTTGGAATCCAATGGGGGAAGATGCTGGGTGACATAGACAGTGGTAGACACCAGGCCTATTTCCCATCCTTTTGCCTCCCCATAACCCAGCTTCCATGCTGAGCCAGTATTGCAATGGCAGGCATTGCTCGTGCATTTCTCTGACTGCAGGCTTAGTCCTCATTCCTGGTCTTGTCTCCAGCTAGAGTCCTTCTCCTTTGGAAGGGTGCACTGACTCATTAGAAAAAAGTTCAGCCACTGGATGGGAAAAGAAATGGAATGGAAAGGAAGAAGAAAATAAAACAAAGAAGAAAAATTAAAACTGACTTTTGCTTGGGAAAGGCCAGCTGTCTCACCACGCAAAGCTGGTACTCATGCTCAGCAGCTTCTTCCAATCGATCGGACACTGATCACCTCATAAAGTGGTGCTGAGGCAGCGGGGGCCAGCTGAGAGGCCGCTGGAGGGAGCTTTGCCTGCCACACCAGTGCAGAGCTCTGCAGGACACAGCCGCTAGCTGAGCCCCACACTGCCTGCCTCTGCCTACACACTGTTCTCTCATAGGAACCAGAGGATCCCAACTCCTCACTCCAGGAGCTGCGGTCCAGAGATAATGTGATATTCTCACTATGGGCAGCATGTGCCCCTACTGTCAAATACCCACCCCAGTTTTGCAAAGCCATTGCTCAGTAGCATGTAAATGCCACAACTGGTCCCCATAAAGGGTTGAAATTTCAGAGGGAAAACTGGGGCCTTTTTACCAATTGGAAAGTTGAGGGAGGGAGGGAGAAGTAGCAGGGTAGGGGGAGCACTGACCTTCATTCCAGAACCCTCTATGCACATGGCCAGCCTGCATGGGGATCATCTGGTATCCTCAGATGAGCAACTCTGACATTTGCTGCCAGCATGAGCCATACGGCATGGGGCAGAACAGTCCACAGGCTCTGGGGTGTGAGGGCCAGGAAAGGGGCATGGCGACACCTTCAAAGAATGGAAGATGCTGTTAGCACGTCAGTCCAATTATGGTAATGTGCTGGAGTAATTGGCCCTCCAAGGGTGCAGGGGCTGCACATGAGTACAGTAATTGCAGGTTCACTTGGCTCTGCATTCTTTATCCCACTTTGGTGACTAATTATTAGTATTTAGCAAGTGGATATTGTCATCTTTGGAGCAGGTGCAGCTGTGGCTCAGGCACTAGAGCTGGGGCCAGCTAAAGGTCAGCTTCTGCTTGGGGATAATTAATTTTTCTTTTACAGATCTCAAATTCACTGCAAGCTTGTCTCTGCTGTTTTGCTTCTAAGCAAACAAACAAACAAACTCAAGGCAGGGGAATGAGCCTTGCAGTTTATTTCAATGCCATTCCCATTAAAAGACCAGAGTTAACAAATAATTGGAAACAACTGGGGGAGGGGGTCCTTTGTGTACCTCTGTTCTTTCTAAGGAGAGAGCCAGAACTGATTTCTAGAAAGATACACACAAATAAGAAAGTTAAATGGCCTGGGGTCACCATCAACAGGTGAGCATATTCCTCAAGCTTGTGACATCTTATTTATTTACTATAATGCTGTATCAGACACTAGGTCATCTGGTTTATGAAAAGGACTAACAGGGATGGGGAAATGGATCAGCAAGCAAGTACTTGCTGGACAAGCATGAGGGCTTTAGTGTAGATCCCCAGCACATGTGCAAAAGGCTGGGCTTGCAATGTGTGCCTGTCTGTATCCTACCTAGTACTGGGGAAGCAGGGAGAGAAGGATCCAGGGCATCACTTGCCAACCAGTGAGCTTTGGGCTCAGTGAGACACTTTGTCTCAAAAAATAAGATGGAGAGTAATAGAGCAAGACACCCTTTGCAGACCTCTAGCCTCCACACACATACCTCTGGCAGTGTGTACCTGCGCATACACATACATGCATGCACATGCATGCAACACATTTATACTTGTACTCATACATGTGCACCCCCACATACATACTACAATAAAGTAGGATTAACGTTGAGGGGACTAACAACAGCAAACAGTTCCTGAATTACTACTGAATATCAGATCCTATGCTGATGAACACCAATATTTACTTCAACTAATCCTTACAGTAGTTCTAAACTGCAGATAATTTTATCATCCCCATTTCATAGTTGAGAAGTGGAGGCTCTAAGAATTTAAATGATGTTCAAGCTGAAGTAACAGTGCTAACACTTCGCCCGGGGATAAATGATGTTCATCAGCACCCCTTATTCAAGTGTTGTGTTACACTTAGTCTCTAGCCTGTTGGGGAAGCTGTTATTAGCTTTCCTATGGAAGGTCTTTATCTACACCAGCAGAGCCTTCTGGTATACCTCAGGAAGCTCAAAATCTAAGAATATTAGCACCATCCCATGAATGTGATGGTTGGCATAATTAATAAGTATGGAAATAGGAAAAGAAATTGCTATAGTTTATCTGAAGCATTCCCCAACAGCCTATGTGTTAAAAGTGAAGCCCCCAACTTGGCACTATTGAGAGTAGTAGGGTCTGAAAAATATGAGACCTAATAAGAGGTATGGTCATTAGGATGCCTTTAAAATGATAGAAGAACCTTTTCTCCTTCGATTCCTAGTAGCTGCTGCATTCCTTGTGTGCTTCTAACATGTGGTATGGTTTTCCTGGCTACTGGTCCCAAAGCAGTGAGACCAACTGAGCATGGACTGAAATCTCCCAACCATACCCCCAGACAAAGCTTTACTCTTTAGTTGTCATGAATACTTTGTTATGGCAATGGAAAACTGACTAAGCAAACTTGGTCCTGCCTCTCTTTACTGAAACTTGTCTTAGTTGTCTCACAGCCTGTTGGCAGTTCAGCTAGAACTCACTTCATTAACTTTCTTGCATTTTTCTCTGTTTTATATCTATTTGACTCCACAACAAAGAGCCAACTCAACTTAGGTCACAGAGATGGCTACATGTGCTTTTGGCTCTGCCCTAGGTACTCAATGACTTCCAACTGAAGCAAAGTGTGTGGTTTTTTTTTTTTTTGTGTGTGTGTGTGTGTGTGTGTGTGTGTGTGTGTGTGTGTTGAGATGGGCAAGACTCTCTTTTTTAAGTTGGGTTGGCACAGGAAGGTCCCTGTTTTCAGGTTAGCTAAGTGAATGGAGGATATTTTTGGAAAGTTTCCTATGATCCACCTGCCTTGTTAAATGGAATCTATCATGGCATATCATTCTGAAGAATGGTTGATGGATAAAAGAGGTGAGTGAGCAGGCAGGACTAAAAGATGGGTGATCTTTTAAGGGTTCAGATTTATGTCCAGGGCTTGCTGTTATGGTGGGGTCACAACATTTCCTTCTGAGATTCTTGCTGCAGCCTACATATTGACGTAGCCAAATGAATTTCCCTCTTTGCAACCTGACCTCCTTCTTACTATGAAATGATCTCATTTCAAGGCTAACCACAAGAGGCTTGGCTGGGCACCGGGCATGCCGTATGCCTGGCATTTGCAAATCTTCATGCAAAGTGCAAGGGTTTTTTTTTTGAGACAGTAAATAATTCTGCCCAGAGAAATCTTGGAAAGGTCTGTACTGAGCCATGAGGTGAACAGAGAAGCAATTGCTCTGCCTACCCTCACAACCATTATCTGCTGCTCCTCTCCAAAGCGAAGGCTTAAGTCGCTTTTAATTTTAGATCAGGAACAATCTGATTTGGGGCCAAGGTCTTTTTTCACTGTCCTTCAAAATGTATTAAGCTGTGGTGTTTTTCCACCTCCAGTCTGTTCTGCTTTGGTTTCTTGAATATCAATAGCTGAGGATCCACCAAGGAGTCCACCTACAGCCAGGATATGTAATAAGATTAAGCTCGGTAAAGATTGCCCCACCCATACAACAGCAGCAGGAGGGGGAAGTTATGGAGTTGTGTATGACCTTCCTGGGATCCAAGATTAGGGTACTTATCCCTCTCTTGACAAAAGGGTAATGAAACCCACATGGCTACCCCATGAGTGACTAGAGACTACGCCAGTAGACAGAGCTTTCAGAGTTCAGGCCACTACTGCCTATTTCTTCCTAGCCTCCTCTCTGGGTTTCCTCCCCAATCCCTGTTATACAGAAAACAACAAGTGCCCTGTAGATCAGGCTGCCCATGATCAGTGCAACCTTGTTTCCAGGCTCCTAGACCACCATCAGACCTCAAAGCATGTATGAAACCCCTTCCAAGCAAAATGACTAGGTTGTGGGACAGATGTCAATATGACTTCCTTTTTGATTCTGTAGAAAGAAGCCTGACTGTCCTCTCAGCTTGGGTACCTGGAGTTTTATTCCTAACTGCAAGCTCTATCTGGGATGGATGTGCAAACACGTGGGAGTGAGCCCTGAAGAGCACCTGTGCCTCAGCAGGCTCTACCTTGCTATTCACAATATCAAGGCACCGGTCTGACTCCTTCCAGATCTTCCCCATCCCAGGGAGCTGGTCTGAGTCTTTGCTTTGGCTTACTCTAGACTCCTGTAGAACACTGTATTTCCTAGGTCAGGTCCTAATCTGTGACCATGGTATCCTGTGTTACATGGTCTAGAAATCTTTGGCCTTCTCACATTGGACATAGTCCTCTGGTAAAAAAAGGGAGCAACTTTCAGAAAATGTCCTGCTCTGTCTCCCCACCAGCTTCTCTCTCTAGGCCCCTGACAACAAAGCAGGCAACAAAGCAGGGCGAGGAGTGGAGATGAGCTGGGGGATGGAGATGGAAAGTCCTTAGCTCTATGCAATGCTGGCCCCTTGGGATTCCAGGCTCTGAAAAAGAACCTAAAAATGTGACAAAAATATTTATGTTTTCCACTTCCTTCAGACACAGTCTTTCTTGAGAACATCTGACAAGGTTGCCGGTGAACATGCATATCCAGCCAGCAGCCTGCCAGGCTGGCAGAGTGCCCAGAAGAGCAACGGTGGCAGCAGCAGCCATTAAGGGTACAGCTTTCCTTTACAGAAGCAAGGCTCTGCTCCTTTACAGACTGACCTGGCACCATGCAGCCCACTGGAAGGACACTCAGACTCTAGAAAGAGACACATGCCTCTGAGTTATCCCAAAGAAATGTCATGAACCCATCTGTGTGTTGTAGGTGTCAGCTCTGCCTGGCTGAACTCGGTCCAGGTAGAACAGTTTCTTCACAAAACACCTGGCTAAGTTTTGAGTTTGAGTCAATGTAGTTGGGTCTTTGGAGGGATGTAGGAACCCACCTGATTCAAAGAAACAACTTAGGATTTGGACCAGAGGACACCTCTGCCACAGTCTTGGTACAGGTGTCTCTCCCCAGGGGACACTGTCGGGAGGGAGACAAGGTACTGTTTTTCAGTCCTGATGCTCATTTGAACTGACATGTCATCCCACATATGGCCCTGCCTCTTTTCCCTCATCAAACTTCATTAGACTCAACACAGAGGAGTGGAAAGGACACCAAAAAAGCTAGGAGGAAGTCATCCTCCATCCCTAAGCAACAGTCTGTAGCCAGTGGGATGCACTCCTCTGCTCTGCTGGTCTGGGGAGCCTTCTCTTTATATGGTTCTGGTGCCCAAGTCTTAGTTTGTAAGTTGCCTCTAGAGAATTCTTTACTTCTCCGAAACATCTTTTCTGTCTAGAATTTTGGCCAGGCACGTCCTTCTAAACTCAATATGTAGATGAGAACTGAATTTTTTATCCTCTGGCCTCCACTCCCCCTCCAAGTGCTGGGATTACAGGCACAAACTATCATGCCTGGTTTAAATGACTGAGAATGAAATTCAGGATTTGTGTGTACTAGGCCAACACTGCTATTTTAGTTACATCCCACTTCTGTATTTGGGAACTTCTCAGAAAGTATTTGTGTGTGTGTGTGTGTGTGTGAGAGAGAGAGAGAGAGAGAGAGAGAGAGAGAGAGAGAGAGAGAGAGAGAGATGTCCATATGCCCAAGAAGGCCAGAGGAGGGTGTCAGATCCATTGAAACTGGAGTTACAGGTGGGGACTATGAATTAACTCAGGTTCTCTGGAAGAACATCAAGTACTCTTAACCACTGAGTTGTCTCTCCAGTCCCAAGTAGGACATTTAAATGTCAGTTCTCTCCTCACCACATAGCACCTTCCTGACATTTGTGAAGGATTTTCTCCATTTCTTTTCTCCTTGGGTATGAGCTTCAAAAGTCCTATGACACGCCTTTACACTCTCTGCCTTGGTTTCCCCCTTGGGCTGGGCATTGGTTCCCAGGCTTCACATTGCTGGATAAGCACATTGTAAGTGCTCTGCCTGTGATCCAGGTGCCCAACCATTGAAGTTGCCTTTGAACTCACAATCTTCCTGCCTAAGTCTCCTTAGGAGCTAGGTTTATGGGTCGTGTGTGTGTGTGTGTGTGTGTGTGTGTGTGTGTGTGTTGAATTAAGTTCTTGCTACATAGCCTAGACTGGTCTCAAGTTCACCATTGCTCTTTGCCTTATCTTCCTACCTTCCTCAAGTACTGGGATTGCCAACACATACCAGCAAAGTCAGAACCTTCTCTACTTTTTTTTTTTTTTTTTTTTGACCTAAAATTCATTCACACAACAAATATTTAGAGTGCTTTTAGTGGCTGGCCCATGCAGTAGTCAGCTATTTTTGTAACAATGCTCCATAAGAAACTACCCCCAAATTAACAGCGTGTATCAACAGCAAATGTTTGTTTTTATGGCCCAGAAAGTAACAAGCTGGCTGCATTGGAGCTTCTCCAACATTCATGACTGGGCTTAGGTCTGCTTTTCAGTTCTCCACTGTGGACCCAGGAAGGAGAAACTAGCCATGTAGGAGGTTCTTTTAGTAACAGAGAGAAGCAGCATCAAGAAATCACAGGAAGCTGTACAAGTCTGAAGGTCTCAGGTCAAAGGTGGTAGATTCCACTCAACGCTGACATTCTAGGCAAAGCAAGTCACAGGCGGGACTGAAAGTCAGCAAGGGAGGCCAGAGAACACTGGCCTGGCTATGGAGCCATGCTGCAAGGGAGGTAAAGGGGAATGGTGAGCAAAAGTGATGCAAAGCACTTTCCACCAAACCACAAATAACAAATGTGCAAGCAAGCAAGTCACTCCCATCACACTTTGGGGTAAGAGATAAGAAGAAAATGGAGGGCTTGATGGATCTGTTTTAGAGTGGATGCCCCGAGAAGTTCTTTATTCAAAGTGGTACCACTCAGCTGGGGTTTGAAGGATAAAACAGGAGTCAGGTATGCAGACAAGGGGTAAGTGCTTTCCAGCCAGTGGGGGTGGTTTGTTCCAAAGCCCCGAGGAAATAACAATGTTGATGTGACTGAATTGATGTAGTGTGCCTACAGTGTGGAAAGAACGGTAAGGTAGCAGACGAACACTAAAGATGCCCACAGTCCAGTCTTACAGGGCCTCAATTTTCCATTGTTCTCCTTAGGATTTACCAACTTTTGTGCTTCCATTTATTCAGTTATGCTCAAACTTACACACACACACACACACACACACACACCCTTCTTGAAGCCTCTTTATGATACTGTATTGTAGCCACTTTGTATATTGCTAAACAAACATAAAGAGGGAGGAAGAAGAGAGAGTAGGGAAGGAGGGAGGGAGAGAAAGAGAGAGAGAGAGAGACTGACTGACTCTAGGCTAGGCTTATTTAACCTGGGGAGCCTAGAGGTTTCTACCCTGATCAAGTTTAGAGAAGGCAATTGTGCATGTGTGGGGTGGTGGGTGGAGTGTATGGACTCATTCTATAAGTTTTATTACTCTAAAAAACCATGACTAATACAGGGAGTATCACATCACAATAGTAGGGAAAGACTCTAAGACAGGATCAGTAGCTATCTTTTCTGTACAGCACAGGTCTATTGGAAAAAACAGTACTCAGGTGAATAAATGTCTTGCTCCCCACTACCCTCCAGAAAGAAGCCATTAGCTCTGAGGGTCATCAATAATATAAAGGGGCATGGAGGCCACAGGGGGCTGGACTTGCAGGTGGAGGTGAGAAGCCACTATCTGAATGAGAACCATGGGAATGAGAGCTCTTGTTTCCATGGACTTGAAAAGCTCCAGGGACTTGAATTGCATTTTAAAAGTCAATTGTATTTTAAAAGTCAAGTTCTAGTGTAAGCATCCATGTTCTTTTATCTCCAAGTATCACAGGAAGGCTTGGTTGTATCTTGTCAACCCTCCTTGACCTTTGCGCTTCTGTTTTTCTGTAGTATGAGTGTTACATTTAGGGTCCTCATTTTCATTCCAGCCATCTGCAGTACTTTCTTATTCTGTTTATTCTCCTTTCCCATAACAGCTCAAACTAGAAGAGCAAAGTATTTTACATTGCAACTTCTTTCATTTGTAACAAAAGTAGCTGGTATCCCAAGTCTTGGGCTTCAAACCACACATTCCTTCCCCCTTTTCCTTTTAGCACCACCACCTCCTCATACTGAGCTTAGATAGACTTCATCTGACCGACAACTGCTTTCAAAACTAGAAAGGAGCACTTTGTATTTAAAGAGTTAGAGGCTCATTGCTTAGTAGTTACTGTCTCTTAAAAGAGTCAGTACAACTATAAAACTTGGAATTGTGCCCCCACAGAGGTAGAACTCAGAATGTTTCAGCTACTCTCTACTATGACTGCTTTAAAATTGAACAGTTCAGCTCAATAGATATTTCTGAAGCATGTGATTGTTCTATGCCACAAATAGTTGTATGTACTTGGGAACAAAACATGGAAAATGAGTCCTTAACCTTAAAAGTTAATTTAACACCCTAACTGGTAAAGATAGTTGCTATAGTCATTTGAGTAAGAGTGGTCTTCATAAACACATGTGTTAGTATTCTTGGTTCTCAGTTGGTGAAACTATTTGGAAAGGATTAGGAGATGTGGCCTTGTTGAAGGAGGCATGTCATGAGGGTGGGTTTCAAAAGCCTTCTGCCACCTGCAACATGATCTCTGCCTCCTGCTTGCCAATCAAAATGTGAGCTCTCAGCAGTTCCTGATGCCCTGTTTCTGCTACTACATCATGGACTCTAGCCCTCTTAAACTGCAAAGCCAAACAAATAATTTATTTTATGAGTTGTCTTGACCATAGTGTTTCATCACAGCAACAGAAAAGTAACTAATACAACAGTGAGTAATAAATTCTATAGCTAGATAGGCTACATAGATGCTAGAAGATGGTGAGTGCAGTGGGTAAAAGAAAAAAAAAAAACCAGCTAGTAATATATTAACCAGCATATCCATGGATCAGTCTCCAAGGAAAAGATGTGATTTGAGCAGAGACTTGCAAAGGGGGGTAGCTGCCAGTGTAATAGCAATAGAAAGAACCTATGGTGGTATATGGTCTGTTAGGAATGGCATCATAGTCCATTTGAGCTGCTAGAACAGGTAATCGTAGTCTGAGAGGCAGTCATAGTTCTAGAGACTGGGAAATCCATGATCTAAGTTGAGGATCCACTTCCTGGTATCCAGACATTATCTTTGGCCCTGTTTTAACAGAAGATGCTTTCTGGGGCACTAATCTCAACCACAAGGGTTCTGCCATGATGTCCATATCACCTCCCCAACCTCTACCTCCAAATACCATCACATTAAGGATTACATTTCCATGTGTGTTTTTAGGGGTCACATGGACATTCCGTCTATGGAAAGAAGCAGAGAAGGTGAAGGCAGGAGCAGGCCCATCCTTCAGTATCTCTGGAAGATTTCTTCCAAGAACCCCTATGGTGTCCAAATCATGTAGTGATCAAGGCTCATATATAATGTGACATAGATATCATATCTAGGTTATTCTAATGTTGCAGTGTAAATAGTTGATATGCTGTACAGTTTAGGAGAAAGTGGAGAGAAAAAGTCTGTACAGGTTCACAAAGGAGGCACCTTTATTTTTTCTTTCAAATATTTTCCAACCATGGTTTGTTATTTCTCCACTGTCCTCCCTCCTTTCTGAATCTTCAGTTCCTCTGAGAATCATTGACTTCCTTTTTTCTTCCTGTTTCTCCAACACTTTCATTCAGGGTTGCCTGAAATTTACTATGACTGTGACTATAACCAATACATTTTGTCAATGACACTTTCTTCGGGTTGCACCTCAAACTTGGGTGTGAACACCAACCATATAAATAACTTGTATTACTAAGGGAGGCCTACAGAGGAAGACCCTCACCCTCCATAATCAAGCATTTCACCCTGTTCCTGGCTCTTTTTTAATCCTCAGAATTTTTGTCTATGACCCACTACAGCCTACCTTCTGTTTAACAAACCATGGTTGGAAAATATTTGAAAAAAAATATTTGAAAAAAAAAAAAACTGAGAGCAAAGACTGGTGAATGACAACAGATATCTTAGAAATGTAATCTTTTTAGGGGAGGTTGATTCGAATTGATTTTGTGGCAGGGGTTTTTTTTAGTTCAGGCTGTCCTTGAACTTACTACTTAGCTGAGGATAATTATGAACTCCTTATTCTCTGATTTCCTCAAGTGCTGCGTTTACAAGGATGTGTTTTTTTCCCACACACCATCCAGCTTGATGTGGTGCTGGGATTGAACTCAGAGCTTCACACTTGCTAGGCAAGCATTCTACCAACTGAGTTTTGCCCCTAGCCCAGAACTTTTATTTAGAATAGCAAAGCTGAGAAATGAGATGAGGTAAGCAAGGAAAGTCTTTTACACAGGCCTGTGTTAAAGAAAGAAGTCACGTTGATTGAAACCTCATAGCAAAGCATTAAAGATTGGTTTGGAGTGATGGCTTGGTGATTAAGAGTTCTAGCCACTCTTCCAGAGGGTCTGGGTTCAAGTCTGAGCACCCACACAGCAGCTCCCCACAGTCTGTAACTTCAGTTTCAGGGGAACCCAATGTCCTCTTCTAGCTTCTTCAGGTACTGCATACATGTGATACACAGACACATACATACACATGAACAAAAGTAAAGGGGAAAAAGGAGTTAAAGATAATAATTCACAGGGCTGAAGAGATGGATCAGCAGTTAAGAGCACTGACTGTTCTTCCAGAGGACCTGGGTTCAATTCCCAGCACCCACATGACAGCTCACACCTGCTTGTACTGCTGCCTCCAGGCAATCCAACACCCTTGCACCAATGTAGATAAAGTAAAACAAACAAATCATTTTTAAAAAGATAATAAATAAAACTTAAGCTCGAGCAAGAGTGTGAGCAAGCTACTCATCTACCAATCTGTGGCTCCTGATGGTGAGCAAAGTCAAGGCCCCTGGGAAACTCAACTCTCAAACTGAACTTGTTACATGCTCACTCAGAGGGCAAAGGGGATCAGACCCAGACCCTGCCAACGTGTCACAACTCTGTCTTCAGTCTTTCCTCAGGATGACACCCATCTCTCATTTGCATAGCCCATAACTCCTTGTGGAACCTGTCTGTGACATGTAGAGGTCTTGCCGTGTCATTAAGCTTTCCTTGAACATTTTGAATCCTGTGTCCTTTCAGCTGTTCCCAGCCACGTGCTGGAGTTGCGGGTGGTGGCATGGCGGTGTAGATGAGAACAGAATCCAAGGCAGTCTTTGCCTGGTGACATTCACAGTCTAATGGGGAAAATAGTCATTCAACAACAGCTATGAATGATTTATTATAAAGTCTTGAGCATGCGAAGTGCTGCAAAAAGAAATACCAAGAACCGCAGCAGCATTTACCAGAGGAGCTTAATTTAGTCCCTCAGACTGACTGAAGAAGCGATATTTAAACTGACCCCTCAAAGATGAGCTACAGTGAGATGAAGAGAGAATAATATGCTGGATCAGGTGCAGCTGAGAGAGGGCCTTCTCAATGCTAAAGCACTGTCCTTTCACAACGCTACAACGCTGCCTGAGAAGTCAGGTGGCAAGTGGGGTTTAGGGCGTGGTGTTCAGCTGTTCATAGTTACTATACATAGGTTATATTCAAGTGTAACAGTAAATAACCACATGCCCTCATCCACTAATGTATCTGCCCTAACAGAACTTGGGTTTTAGCAGAAGTCATGTGCACACGCTCACTTATGAACACACACACACACACACACACACACACACACACGAGAAGGTATGACACTGATAAAGATGGAAAAGGGAAGGCTGGAAATGGGAATATGACTCTGCAAAGAAAAGTGCCAAAAGAAACCACCACCAAGGTGACCTTAATGTCTCACACTTCGTTCTTTACAAGCCCTTTTCCTCTGTGCTCACCTCCATACCAGCATCCTCTACATCCTGACACAAGTGCATGCCCCACCATGGTCACATACACTCAGGTTACTTCCTGGCTCCTTTGTGCTCTGTGCCAGAGAAGAACCAGGATAGTGCCAAACTCCTTCTTAGCCATGGCTTACATAGAGCCAGGGAAGCCAATCTCCCCAGAGATCGGCACCCTGCAAGGTTGTTTTCATATCCCTTGCCTATTGTTGCTTCTACGGATCACCGATAACACAGCTATGCTCATGGGGGAATTACAGTGCAGAGATTTCCTATATAAATCCATAACAATGTGAACTTGAAACCTAGCATGTGATTTTGAATACCAGAAAAATTACAAAAACCTCACATGAAAAGAATTAGTCGTCTCCTTCAGCCTCCTGCTCTGAAAATACCTAAATCTGTCCCAGGTGGCCAGCACACTCCCTATTCCGTTCCTGGGCTCTCAGGCAGGGTTATGGCTGGAGATCCCTGGTGGCCATGAGTGTGTATAGGAGTCTATCAGCTATTGGCTGCAGCTGTAAGTGACTTTACTCTTGACCATTTTTTGTTTTGTTTTCATTAGTCTTCCAGTATGGTTTTCTTGCTGCAGTGGTAAGGTCAGCCCTTTGCTTTATGTCTAATAAAAGCAGCTACCTGGTCATCCTGTGACCTCTTAGGTGGGTTGCCCAAGGTGTAGCTGCTTACTGACCTGTTCATCTGTGTCTCAGTGTTTCAGGAACAAAGTGGGCTAATTAAAGAGCTACTGATGTGGCTGACACAAAGAGGACCACCCAATGACATAGTCTCTGGAGCCACTCCTGAGAAAGCTGGCGGAAGGGGATCAGAATGAGCCCACCCACTCTGTAGGAAAGCCATTAATACCTGGGCCTCAAATGGAGCCACAGCCAAGGAAGTTTTTTCAATAGTCTACTGTTCGATTGAGAACAGAGCAAAAATCAGCAGCTTGGGAGTCTGGGATAGCTATGTGGTCTCCCCCTCCCTGTGTTCCATAAGAGCCCCCATTTTGTGTAACCACAGAATGCCTATACAACAGCAGTTTGGGAAGGAGAGAGCAGCTTCCGGAAGTGTCAATAAGCCAATTTGTGGCTTGTTAGAGTGTTACACTTGTTTATCGGCATTTAACAAGACAAGGCATTGATGTTAACACCCTGGGAGGGAAGTGGCCTGGACCAATAATATCCCTTACTGAAAATTAATTTAGACCCTCTTCTCTTTGTGCCATAAATGGTAGAGCTAATTCATTATCAAAGTGTTGAGATGCCACAGAAAATGAGTTAGGTAATAGGGGTAAGTCATAAGCAACTGAACAAAATCCCAATTTCGCTTTCTTTTGGTAACCACTAGTAAATGAGACACTGTGAAATGATATGCTTTATGGCAGGGAAAAGAACATGAAGGGTTTATTTAATTTGGGGGATGGGAGGACTGCAGGCTTGGAGATTGGGAGGTGGGGCATGTGCAGATCTTTGGAAACCCTCAGAGCTGCTATTGATAGCCCAGTTCTCGGCCACACCCACTGACGGAATTCAAGAGCTTGTGCAACCTGTTAGCCTGAAGTATCCAGGGGACTGGCAAGGCCCTGCTCTTTTATCAAAATTCTGTGAAATCTCGGTCTGGATCATTTACAAGATCCCAATTCCATGTGCTAGTCTCTAGTTGAGTTGAGCTTGGGCTTGCCATTATTCATCTCTTTGCTTCAGGCTTTCCATTTAGCAGTAATGTGGGTCATATGACCCCAAGTTGTAGCATCTTCTATTTATTTGCTTTTTGCCGTGTGTTCCTTTGGCTGTTTTATTTTCCCAGGGTAATTTCAGGCATGGAAACTACAGTTTCTGACGACCTATGTGCTAACAAAATGGAAAGAATCATTTAGCTCCGTGCAAACACCGCCTTGCTGTTCTTTGTGGAGGCATGTGCTGATCACTGCAGGAAGATGGGGAGGAGTCATGAGGCCAACTTACCCTGAACTACTGAGTCTTCTTTTGGAGGGTCCTGTATCATTTCCTCAATTCCAACGAGGGGTTATAAAATCTCTGTAAGAGCTACAGGGGAGGGGAACATGACTGTGAAAGCGTTTGAGTGCTGTGTCTGTAATATTAGTACATTGTTCACCTACCCTCTCTATTTGCCACTTGCTGGAGCTGCCTCCACTTCATTGAAACATTCCCTCTAGGGAATTGGGTGGAAGCACATGGAATTCCCAAGGAACTTCACAGAATTGTGAGGCTCAGGTAACTTGCATGACTTTCAGGCCTCCTCCCTGAGATTAGGGGTCCCTGTCCCAGGCTATGTAACCTGTAAAAAATTTCTAGGTAGAGGGAGACTCTGTGGCTATGCAGTTGCTTGAAAGCTGCATGAGGAAGGTCAGGAATGCAGACCTACGCTGGACTAAAAACCCAGGATTTTCAGTGATGCAGCTGCTGGGGTCAACCATGCATCTGTAACTATGACCAATAAGCCCATTGGTTTACCACTTTGGACTTAGGTTGAACAGTTGCTTTGGTTGGTCATTGCCTTCTCTATCTGGAGTAGAAAGAATTAGACTCCTCGGGAAGCTACTCCATACTTTCAGGTCTTCCCATAGAAGAATGGAATACCTCTCTCCACTCCTCAGCTGTGTTTGGGCCAATGTGGCAGTAGCAGTTCTGAGCCTAGGCTTTAAGAGGCACTGAATGTTTTTGCTCACCAGCAGGTGTTTTAGCCATCCCCACTGGTTGGGACAGGAGGATGAGAGATATATGGTGCAGAGGCTGGCCAAGCTCAGCTGACAGCAGGTGATCCGCAGAGCCTCAAGCTGAATAAATGCTTTTTCTGGATGCTGCTGACTTCTGGGGTTGTCTGTGTTATAGCAGAAGCAAAGGAAGAGATTCTTACACACAAGTAGACCAATCCCTTAAGCCTGGTTTCTACTTGGGAATTGTCTAAAATTAAGAGTCAGGTGTGTTTTCTGGCCAGGGCACCTTCCTACAGTAGCCTGGGTGGCTGCTCTGTTACCAAGGCCTCTTTCCCTGCTCTGCCAAAGAGGCTGCGGGTTAAATCTGTTTCATGTGCAGATGGTCTAAAGGAACATTCCCCTCCCCATTTGAAGTGTAACCTCATTTGTCCTTATTCTCTTGTGATCGCAAAAGAAAAACTGACCTTGTATCTGTTAGAGACTCCTTCTAAATTAAAAAATAATAACAAGTACATGTGAGTAGGTACAAGTGAGTGCAGGTGCCCATGGAGGCCAGAAGAGGGCTTTGAATCCCCTGGAGCTGGAGTTATAGTCCCCTGTGTGCTGCATGACCTAAGTGCAGGGAATCAAACTCTGGACCACAGTAATAGCAGTATATGCTCCTAACTACTAAGCCATCTCTCCTGCCCATGAGAATTTGTTCTGGGCAATAGTTTTCAAACATCTGTTGGTTTTTCTCCACTCATGATAGGAAGACAGGCTTCCAAATTAAAAATTACAAGATCCAAATGGAGGAGCATGGGAGAATCTTTGTGGACAGGTGGTTATCAATTCAGATATCCTCCCCTTCCACACCTTCCAGACACCAGACAGGACTGGGAGCTCAGGCAGCATCCCCTTGGCCTGGAAGGGTGATATGTCTTTGACAAAGCTTTTCATAGTGTGAACACAGGTCCAAGGAGTTTGAATGTGAGCTGTTTGGGGATAAATGCCTCCATTATTCATTTTACTGCTCACAAAAGGCAGCCATAGCTACGGGTTTTTTTTCCCCCAATAAGCATGGTTGGCATACAACACACAGCTCCCTCTTTCCTGCTGCTTGTGTAAGCGGCCTCTCCCTGGCCAGGCTCCCTGCTGCAAATGTGTGATTACAGGATTAGAAAGGTGATGGAAATAGTAATCATGCCTGTTTTCAGACAGTGCTTTCCCTCGAGGGACCTCAAATGGCTGTGTTCTTATTCATACCTGCAAGGAAAGAAAACCTTCCATAGATGGGCAAATAAGGCTGCAGAATGGGTGGCAGAGCCAGCTGCTGCTGGTGTCACAGGCTTCCAGGCTGGTGGACAGAGACTGTCAAGACAGAATTTAGAGCCTACAGACAATCAAAGCTCCAGGCTATGCAAATTGGACCTGGAATTGGGACATTACCCATTGTGACGGGTGAGCATCTTTGGGGCAATATAGGCAGCAATGAGTAGCCCAGCAGGCAAATGGCTTGGCAAGCAAACCACAGGAGCTAGACAGCCATCCTGACTTGTGGTTTACACCAAGAAAGTCCAACAGATGTATCTAGATGTTAAGCAGAACAGAAAAAAAGCGTCTTAGAAACAAACAACCTAGTGATTCACGAAGGAGAGGTTTAGAGCAGGACAGAAGTCCTCAGAAAGGAAGGGTTCAGAAGAACAAGGTAGGTTAAGCCAAGGTGGTAAGGAGGGTAACCTAGGGAGTCCAGCATGCCCACTGAACCAAGAAAATGTCCTACCGCCACTTCACCAAAGGCCAGAGTAGGCCCTACAGTCAGATCGATTGGCTGTGAGTCACTGAAACCACTACTAGACTCATCTATGGAAATAAAGATCTGGTTCCAGCAACAAGAGAGAGGCTAGGGATGCTGCTGGAGAATGGTGGAGTGGCAGCATATAAGCCATCTAAGTGCAGGCTTCTGGAGGTCAGGGGACTTCAGATTAATCCCAACTATAATGATGCCTTCTATGGGAAATATCAGATATCAGGGCTGTAGTCTTGGATCTCCTCCACCGTGCTTCACCATAGATCTTAGGCTAGAAGCCTATGTTGGATCTGCCTCAGTTCCTTCACCCCCAGAAGAGAACAGAAACCTCCCTAGCATCCTCTTTCCCTTCATAATTATGAGGAAAACATGAAATAACACACCCAGTCACTTTGGAAAAATAGAACTACAAAGCTCTGTCACTATTATTTATGTGACACAGCAGCATGTCTCTAAATGGAATTTCCCAAGGGTAACTCGCTAGCTTAAGGATCATCTAGTCCTTGTTGCTTTTTCCTGAGGCTCCAAACTTAACAACCCCTTCATCTCCCAGTAAGACCTCTGTGATATCAGAAAGAGACAGAGCCCTGGTTGCTTTTGTTTTTTCTCTTTGCTCTTTTGGAGCACTGCTACCCAACTTCCAGACAAATAAACAGAGACTTATTCTTACTTATGAATCCCCCTTCCCCCCTGCTCCAGCGTGGCTTGTTTCTAGCCAGCTTTACTTAAATTATCCTGTCTACCTTTTTCTTCTGGGCTTTTACCTTTCTCTATTTCTATATTTCTTTCTTTACTTCTTACTCCATTGCTCTCTGTGTGTCTGGGTGGATGGCTCCTTGTGTTCTCTCCTTCTCCTTTTTCTCTCTCCTCCCTCTTCTCTCTTTCTCCTTCTATTTATCCTCTCCACCTGGTAGCCCCACCTATCCCTCTCCCGCCTAGCTATTGAGCATTCAGCTCTTTATTAGACCAATTAGGTGTTTTAGACAGTTCAAGTAACACAGCTCCACAAAATTAAAAAAAAAAAGGCAACATGAAAGAATGCAATACATTTTACATCATTAAATAAATATTTCACAGCATAAATGAATGTAACACATCTTAATATAATATTCCACAACACAGAACCATGCCTGTGAAATTAGTGAGGAGCCTCAGTCATCTGGTCAACCGTATTTTAGTTGTGGATATCAATGCACCCACTGGTGATGTTATCCACCTGTAGTCACACTGCTAGTCAAGTGAAGATCCAGAAAATACAGTGTCTGGTGCACATTCTTACCACTGCCATCATTGCCACCTCCATCATCCAGCTATGATATGCTTCCACTGGGTAATTAATTTTGCTACCTATGAAGAACTTTTTGGAATGGGAAATAGTGAGAGGGAAGCCATAGGTAATACTAAAAAGAACATTTTTACATTATCAAATGACATTTAAACCCCTCTTCTTTCAGAAGCCTCTACTGACTAGGTACCCCTCCCAGACTGTCACCGTACCTCATCTCTCATTCAAATTACACCATGTTAAGAGGAAATTACTTCTTTCCTTGTCTCTCTCGTCTTCCAGAGTACAGGTTTGCTCTCATGTAGGGAATATGGTTTTTCCAAAATTCAATGCACATTTCTAAACATTGTATGTGAAGCCATAGATTTTCTTATAATCCTGAAATCTGTATGTTTCTCGGATACCCTTGGATACTGTATGTTTCTTGCTTTGAGTCCATTGCTTAGAAAATGTTAAACAAGTAAACAGACCCAATGATTCCAGCTAAACATGGTGATGTATACCTTTAATGTCACTGCTTGGGAGGCAGAGACAGGTGGATCTCTGTGAGTTTGAAGCCATCCTGGTAAGATGCTGTCTAAAGCAAAACAAAAGAAAAAAAAAAAAAGAACACTATTTTTTTTAAAATTTAAATTAGAAACAAGCTTTTTTTTAGCTTGTCTATCCCAGTTTCCTCTCCTTCCCCTCCTCTCCTGCCTGCTACCAATCCCCTATTCCATCCCCTTTTTGCTCCCCGAGGAGGGTGAGGCCTTCCATGGGGGATCTTCCAAGTCTGTCATATCATTTGGAGCAGAGCCTAGGCCATACCCCCATGTGTCTGGGCTGAGAGAGTAGCCATCTATGTGGAATGGGCTCCCAAAGTCCATTGGTATACTAGGGATAAATACTGATCTACTACCAGAAGCCCCATCGACTACCCAGTCCTCCTAACTGACACCCATGTTCAGGGGATCTGGGTCAGTCCAATGCTGGTTTCTCAGTTATCAATCTGGGGTCCATGAGCTCCTCCTTGTTCAGGTCAGCTGTTTCTGTGGGTTTCTCCAGTCTGGTCTTGACCCCTTTGCTCATCACTCCTCCCTCTCTGCAACTGGATTCCAGGAGTTCAACTCAGTGTTTAGCTGTGAGTGACTGTTTCTGCTTCTATCAGCTACAGCTCTAGAATGGTATAAGGTAGTCATCAATCTCATTATCAGGGAAGAGCATTTAAGGTAGCCTCTCCACTATTGATAGATTGTTAGTTGGGGTCATCATTGTAGATCTCTGGATATTTCTCTCTTGCCAGATTTCTCTTTAAACCTATAATGGCTCCCTCTAATATGGTATCTCTTTTCTTGCTCTCCTCTATTCTTCCCCTGACTCAATCTTTCTGCTCCCTCACACCCTCCTCTCCCCTCCTTTTCTCCCCTTCTTTTTCTCTTGACTCCTTCTTCCCTTCCTTTGCTCTCAATTTATTCAGGACACTTGTTCCTTTCCCCTTCTCTGGGGTATCCTATATGACTTTCTTAGGATCCTCTTTGTTTCCTAGCTTCTCTAGAGTGTGAATTGTAGGCTGCTAATTCTTTGCTTTATGTCTAAAATCCAAATCTTTGTGATTACATATCATGTTTGTCTTTTTGTGACTGGGTACCTCACACAGGATGGTTTTTTCTGGTCCCATCCATTGGCCAGCAAATTTTAAGTTTCTATTTTTTTTTCCACTGAGTAGTCCATTCTTCTGTTGAGGGGCATCTAGGTTGCTTCCATGCTCTAGCTATTACAAATAATGCTATGAACATAGTTGAATAGATGTCCTTGTTGCATGAATGTGGAGAAAGGGGAACACTCCTCCACTGCTGGTGGGAATGTAAATTAGTACAGTCACTTTGGAAATCAGTATGGCAATTCTTCAGGAAAATGGGAATCAGTCTACCACAAGATCCAGCAATTCCACTCTTAAGCATATACCCTAAAGATGCACATTCGTGCAATAAGGACATAAACTGTTGTTGGTGCAAACCCACTAATTCTTATACCAGTTGCATTCTGGCTTTTTTGTTTCTTTGTTTGTTTACTTATTTATTTATTTTACTTTGTTAGAGATAGGGCCTCACTTTGTAGCCAAGGTTGTTCTTGAACTCATAGCATTCCTTCCGGGTCAGGCTCCAAAGTGCTGGGATTATAGGTATGAACCACTATACTCAGCTCCAATTGTTTTACTTAGGGTCTACATGACTAGTCAAGTCACTTGTCCTTTTGGAATTTCAGTTTTACCATTTATAAAAAGTGAGAAGAGGCTACCCTTGATACATAGTTTCTCAATAATTATTAAAATTTCCAGTAGCCAACCAATTCCTCTTGTAGAGAGTCATTTTGTGACATACTCACATACAACCTGCAGCTATTCACTCACAGGTTATTCATTATGGCTTTATTTGTGAGAGCTAATGATTGAAAACAATGTAAGTAAGCTTGTTAAATAACCTATTATTATTTTTTAAATAACACAATCTAAGGCAGTTACCAAAGCAATAGTGTAAGTACATTTATTCTGAAATAGAACAAACACCAAAATATATTAAGTAGGGAGGGGGGATGAGGTGTGTAACAGTGTGTAAAGCAAGCTTTATCTCTATGTCAGAAATAGAGAATGTATGTGTGTGTTTATATAAGTTAACTCCAGTTTACTCAGGGAATTGGTGATATTTGATTCAACCATGTGAAAATAAAGAGTGTATTTTCAAAGGATGCCAAAACAAAAAATGGGAATTAAAACCTCACCTAACCACTTGTGTATTATAAGAAACATCCAGGATTATCTCTGTGGTCATTGTCATGGGTAGCAGTGGGGGCTACTGCACCTCTCAGACCTTCATTTACCTCTTCTGTCTGAGCTGGAACTAAGTAAGGTAGGTTTCTATTGAGATTCTGTCTTGATCATCCACAGCAAATTCATATCCCAACTGTCCATCAGTATTTGAATAAAGCATTTCCACTCTCCATTACCAGAGCTCTCCAATGAAGTGTGGAAGAGAGCAAATCTCTCCCCATGAGAGTCTAGCACTTGGGTCTAGAAGGACCCTCGTTATGCCTGGGCTCAGTTCAGCTCCCTGCAGTGTTTAATCTCCCTGTCTAATAATGGACAAGCCTATGTGGCTTTAGAGCTTCAAGTACTTCTTAGGATTGTGATGACCAGGGCCCAGGCAGGACCCAGGAAATACCATCTTTAAAACAGGAAGTATGGTCTCCAGAGCAGGCAGTTTCCTTTGTTTCCTTTATCATTTTGTTGGTTCTTTTGAACATTTTATTGCTTTTGTTACAGTTAAGGAAGAGATTCAGCCCCAGGGAAAAGAACAATGAGCTACTGACCGTGACATCAGGGCTAGCTATGCTCCTAGGAACAAACAGACCATCAGACTCAAAATAAAGTGGAAAGAACTGTTGTCTGGAAATCACCTCCCCATAGATGCTGAAATCATGGCATCAACATGTGGGTCATTTCTCTAAATTGAAAGCCTTTGTAATTAGCCTAGAAGAACATTTACTCATCCCTTGAAGATTATTGAATGTTTATTCATGTCAGGCACTTTACCAAGTATCTGAACATACAAGCAGATAAGATTACCACTGGTTTAAATAGTAAATGGTAAACATAGTAATATATTTAATAGCAACTATAGAAATAGCTGTGGTTAACACTGGATACTTACTTATGTGGTAGGAAGATTTCTAAGCTTTTTGTGAGCATTTTCGTTGAATTGTTTTAATAAGTATGTGATGGATGTCACCTCTATTTGTTGAATGAGGAAGCAGGTACAGAGATGGTAAGGAATTTGCCCAAGGTCTCATAGTAGGCAAATAGATCAGCAGAAATGTAAAATTTATATCCTACAGACATTTTTTCTAGGAAGAAGCAGTAGCCAGGGGTGTGTTACTAGGTCCTGGATCTCTGTGGATGTATAGAGAAGATAAATGGTTTGGTGGCCCTTCAGGACAATTCTTGTCTTGGTTACATTGGGAAGAGCTCATATCTGCATAAGGATTTGAGAAGATGAAATTTTAAGGGAATCAACAAGGGTGGCTGGGGTATCCATGAAAAAGAAGGGCAAACCCAAGACAAGGACCTGAGGGTCACTGCTAGGAAGAAAGGAAGTTTTATCAAAAAACACAACTGGACTTAGACATCCTAACAACCAGGGGAAAATAAAGAACTAAACTTGTCATTTGCAGCAATGGAACAAACTAGAAAGGAAGGACAGAGTGACACAAAGAACTCAGCTACATGAGTTGCCAGCCAAGGAGAGCCTGCAAATTCTGAACCACACCAAGTTCAAGTGCAGCCAAGTTTGGTGGGACTGAGCTGAGAACGTGCAGCACAGAGGTTGGCTGAATGTCCCCATACTTACCCTGAGTAGCTCGAAGATGGGTTCACCTGTAGGCAAAAGACATCCCAGCACAATGGATTCAGACAGGTTAGGTGCACTTTTATGGACCCCTTCTCTCTGCCTTGAAATTCTGAGTGTGCTACCAGAAGGGGAGAGAGTTTCTTCCTATGTTACTTCCTGGGACATGGAACTGAGTTTGAGTAATAACTTCATTCATTTTCCAATTCCTCTCCTAGTTCCCTGGCTGGGGTAGACATTATATGCTTGCAAGGGTAGGCCAGACCTTTGTCTCTCTAGGTCCAATCTCCTAGGAACTTCAGTGTGGAAACTGGCAGCTGGAGAAGGTGGGGAGTGTGGCTAAAAGGCCTACCTGTCATGAGATGTCACATTCAGAGGGGCATGAAAAGAGGAGGGAGGGATGGGCTTTAGTCTGTTCTAGAAGAAAATGAGGCCTGTTTTTTTTCCTCCCTGATTAGCATTTTTATTGCATCCTTCCTATTTGCTCTGCCTGCTCATAATTAAATACTGCCCATGGTGTCTCCTCTATTTTGGTAATGTGCTCTTGGACACCAATGGATTGGATTTAGATTTGCTTTATGGGCTTCCTCCACTGGTAGAGAATGAGGCTTAATCTTAGTGTCTCCCTGGAAAGATGGGCTGGATAGGGGAGGGAGACTAGCACTGGGGTCAGGAGACTCAATTACCCTACTGCTAGGATTTGAGCAGGTACCTTGGATGAAAATTGGAAGAAGTGTGTGTTTTTCCTATTCTCAGAGCAACTTCTATTCATGATGGCCTGAGACACAAGGTGTGATGAGGGTAAGGCTGAGGCCCAGAGGCTGACAGTGACCCTCAAAGGTTGGAAGATACTGATGGGAAAAAGTAACAAGATTCTCTTGAATGAAGACTCCAGGCATTTGTTAAACAAAGCCTGATGCCTGTTCCAGTTGCCATGCTATTTGCCTTCTACACATGACCTAGTCACAGCTATATAGTGAAGGCCACCCTCCTTATGCCATCATATCCCTTCGCCATTTTACCCTGGGCCAAAGTCTCCAACATCTCTCTTCCTCTCCTCCTGTTCTTGGTAGCATCCATTCTATTTTCAGGAAGCTGACTCGTATACCCCACAATTTCTTTACTTATCTCTGTTCTTTAGCCAAAGCCCAGCTTCCTCCTGTCATCAGGTCAAACTGAAGACACAATAGGAAGAGATGAGTTGGATATTTGAACCTTATTAAGTACAGGTTTGGCTGTCTAGATCAGTGGCTCACAAAGTACGATCTGCAGAACCTCAGTGTCGACTTAGCATTTGCTGGACATGCAAATTCCTGGGTTCCACCTAGTAGGGACAGGGTCCTGACATTCAGATTTTGTTAATTATTATTTTTTCTTATTTTACATATTGATCCCAGTTCCCTCTCCCTCCCTCCCATTCCCCCAATCCCCCTCTCATCCAATCCCCCCAACTGCACAGGGAGGGTGATGCCTTCCAGGAAAGATCAACAAAATCTGTCAAGTCATTTGGAGTAGAGCCTAGGCCCTCCCCCTGCCTCTAGGCTAAGGGAGTATCCCTCCATTGGGAATGTGCTCCCAAAGTCCTTTTGTGCACCAGGGATACATCCTGGTTCCACTGTCAGAGGTCCCTTAGTCTGCCTAGGCCTTCTAACTGAGACCCATAATCAGGGGGTCTGAGTCGGTCCAATGCTGGTTTCCCAGTTATCAGTCTGGGGTCCATGAGCTCCCCCTTATTCAGGTCAGCTGTCTTTGTGGATTTCTGTAACCTGGTCTTGACCCTTTTTCCTGTCACTCCTTCCTCTCTGCAACTAGATTCTAGGAGTTTGGCTCAGTGTTTACCTGTGGGTGTCTGTTTCTGTTTCCATCAGCTACTGGATGAGGGCTCTATGATGGCATGTAAATTAGTTATCAATCTCATTATCAGGGAAGGGCATTTAAGGTAGCCTTTCCACTGTTCTTCAGATTGTTTGCTGGAGTCACACTTGTAGGTCTCTGGACATTTCTCTAGAGTCAGTTTTCTCTTCAAACCTATAATGGCTCCCTCTATTATGGCATCTCTCTCTCTTTTTTTCCACTCTCGTCTATTTGTCCTCTGACTCAATCTTCATGGTCCCACATGCTCTCCTCTCCTCCCCTCTTTCTCCTAACTCCCTCTCCACTCACTGCCCCCAACTCCCAATATGTTCAGGAGCTCTTGCTCTTTTCCCCTTCTGTGAGGGACCTTGAATGAATCTCTTAGGTTCCTCCTTGTATCCTAGTTTCTCTGGCGGTGTGTATTACAGACTGGTGATTCTTTGCTCTATGTCTAAAATTCATATATGAGTGAGTACATACTATGTTCTTCTTTTTGTGACTGGTTACCTCACTTAGGCATATACCCAAATGATCCACATCCATGCAACAAAGTCATCTGTTCAACTACGTTCATAGCAGCATTATTTGTAATAGCAAGAACCTGGAAGCAACCTAGATGCCCCTCAACTGAAGAATGGATAAAGACGATGTGGCATATTTACACAATGGAATACTACTCCGCGGAAAGAAACAATGGAATCTTGAAATTTGCTGGCATTCAGTCTTAACCAGACACCAGGGCTCTTATGCACTCTCACTTTTAGAGCCACTTCTTGTTACCAGCTTTCCACAACCTTCCCTCAGTGGCTTCTTTACTGATGACCACGTCCTCTGTAAACCAGGCTTCTCCCACTGACCCCAGGCTGCTCCATCATCTGCTAGAAAGACACTGGCTTTCCTGCCTTGGACCACTGTCCAAGAAGTTGTCTTTGTCTACTCTCCCATCTCTGAACCTTCCTCCTGGGAGTGTGGCTGTTTATCACCTCTACTCTTATGATATTTATGTGTATACTCCCTGTCCCCAGTCCTAGAAATTCACTCTGCCTATCAGATACTTGACTTGAAATATTCTAGACACCTCATTCACATTTTCCAAACAGAATGCCCCAAGTTGATGTCTGAGATTCCTAACTTCAGTTCCTTTCCCATCCTACTTTGCACAGTTTCTCCTCCTTCATGGTCCAGTGACCATAGTTTCTGCTGCTGCCCATTCTCTGGTGGGCTTCCTTCATTGGTGGCTCAGCAGCTCCAGCTCAGGCTGCATGTCTCCTACTTGCATCCACTCTGCTCAGCACTGCCAGCATTGGTCTAACTCACGGTTCTTTCACAGAAGGGGTTCTCGCCACTAGCATTACATACCCCCAAACGGCTTTCACCATCAGCTTTCCTGACTGGCTCATTTCCTGTAACCCTCCTTGCTCGGTCTTCACCACCATTAGACCTGCTGTTCATGGTCACACTTCTGAGTATTTGTTCACATCCTTGTTTGCAAAAAAAATGACTTTTGTCTCAGAAAGGCTCCTAGCATCACCAGTGTAAGCATGTCTTGCCTTATGTGCATCCTTCCAAGATGCCTCTTCCCTCTTCTCCTAGCACTGGGCTTCCAAATGACATGGGCCTTGCTGGAGTTCTAGCATGCATCCCTCTGTGTTGCTCATTTGTCTCCTCCTCAATTGTACTTCTCAAAAGTCTTGGCTGAGCTTCAGTCACTGTTGTTCTCAGCCCTTAGCATGACTGCTGGTGCATGGCTGCAGCTATATGCATGTTTGGTTGCTAGTTTCAGTCAGTGATTACAAAATTTTCGAGGCAGTTGCCTCTAACCAAGGACAACAGAGTAGTGAAAGAACCCGCCCATCTGTAGCACCCTCAGGCTCCGTGACTTCGGCCCACACTCTTTGTCTTTGCATGTTAGTTATCTCACTTGCAATAGTGTTGATAGTGGTAGGAAGGAATCTGAGGCACTACTTGAACACCCTGACCTGTAACAGTCCCACTCCATGCTCATTCTTGACACCTGCCCCTCCTCTCATGTTTTAAATAGCCTGGGCTACCTGATGAATCCTCCTTATGCAGAGAAAGAGGAGAAGGGCATTTCCCCACAACCCAAGTCTCCTCATCAGGACCTGCCTCTGGCTGGTTGTTCTCCTGAAATGTCATTTGGTAGTACTTCCTGCAGTTCTGGATGCTGAGGTGTGGAACCTCCACAGCTAGAGACAAGCCACAGTGCTGGAGTAGTTAGCTCTCAGTTGAGTATTTGGCGAGTGGCTAACAGAATACCAAGGAATGCAAGGTGCTCCATGGTGTTTTTCACTATTGCTGGCCATGGTTTTCTACACAGAAATGAGTGGAGGGCAGCAGAAAGGAAGATGAAGAGACAGGGAAAGAACATTTCTCCACAATTTTCTGTTCACCTCCAAGGAGGACCTCTAGATTGTGGGGGGAGACCACAGGGGTCCCCAAGGTGCCAATTCCTCTGTCTTACCTTTAGCCCTGGGCTGTACCCTTCCAGCTTGCAGGCAGACAGAGGTAGACAGACTAGCTTAGATAAGACATCTTTAAGTGAATTCAATTACCATAGCAACCAAAACTACCAGCACTGAGATTGGCCTCCAGACAGCAGCGATCCTGGCATCCCAGAGAAGCAGTCATCCAAAGGCCATTGCTGAGAGACCAGGGGTAAGGGAGGGAGGAGACACCTCCTAATTCACTTAGGCTTTGAGGGGCTCTACAGAGCTTTTATCAGCCAGGAGCAAGCATCTGTTGCCCCTGCCCTTTGTGGGCCTAGAGCAACAAGCACATGCTGGTCCCATACTTCCAGGGGTGTTCTTCCATAGGTGGGCAGGAGACCACTTCCGACTGTCTTCTCTGAAGTGTAGAATTTAAGTCAGTGCTCCCTGGCTGGTGAGACAGTTCAGCTGACAAAGATGCTTTCTGCCAAGCCTGAGTTTGATCTCCAGAACCATTGTGGTGGAAGGAGAGCTGTTTGTCTTATACATTGGTTTCCCTACAAGTGGTCTTCTGGCCTTCAACCACGTGCCATGGTGTGTATGAGCATACACACACACATACACACACACACACACCAAATAAATGCTTCTAAAGTAATTGAAAACAAACAAACAAACAAACAACAAAAACAACTTAACAGGAGTGGACCCCCAAGAATCAGACTCCAGGGTGTAGACCTAGCCCTGCCAAGGGGTCTGGAGCAAACTGTTCAACTCTTCTGCATCTGTTGTTCTCATCTGACCTATGGGTGTGACTGCACCTGCTTCATAGATGTGGTGCCATGACAGGAAAAATGAGAACATAGAGAAAAGGCCTCAGTACTGTGTGAGCCACGGTGAACAGCAGATCAAAGTTTGCTGTTGTGTCTCAGCATTGCCATTATAAATTTCCCCACAGTGATTACGATCCCAGACTCTAGGCCCTCCTGTCCCACAGAAGCTTCCCAAAGATGCCAAGTTGTTTCACAGCAGGTTATTCCTTCCTTCTCCAGAAGTCAGCTAGAAAACCAGAGAGCTGCAGATGACTGGAAGCCTTGCATTCTGGAAGCCCCATCTGAGCCTGTCAGCTATGGCCACACTGGGACATTTGTGTGAGGCAGACCCCAGAAGGTTGGAGGTTTCACTCATCTGTTCCTGTCTCCATAAATGTGTTACACAGGTGCTAGACCATTAGGTTAGAGGAGTGATTCTCAAACTGTGGGTTGAATGACCCTCTTTCACAGGGGTCACCTAGGACCATCAGAAAACAGAGATGTTTACTTTATAGTTCAAAACAATAGCAAAATTACAGTTATTAAATAGTAATGGAAAGAATTAATATTATTAAATAGCTACAAGGAACTGTATACAAGCATCATTGCACCAGGAAGGTTAGAACCATTGGGCTAGAGGTTTGGTCCCCAGCAAGGCCCTCCAAGGGAGTGGTGAGACCTTAAAGGGGCAGGTTCTAGAGGGAGGTCTTCTGGTTGACAGCAGTACACCTTGAAGGTAAGAGTGGGACCTGCCCCTTCTTTTGTTGTCTGACCATGAAATACGCAGATTTTTCTCTGCTACAATATTTTGCCTCCCCAAAGGTTCAAGCACAGCTGGACTAGCCATCTGCAACTATGAACCAAAGTAAACGTTTCCCCATTCTAAGTTAATCGTCCCAAGCACTTGCAATGTAATGAAAAGCAGACTGGCACAAGTGTGTGATCAGCACAGTACAAAGGAGCCACTGCCTTTGATAAAGGCCACATCTTCCTCTGTAAAATTGAAATAAAATAAAAGGCAGTCTCAGAGAAACACAGGCCTGCTCATAAGCATGGGAGGTGAAGGTGGGCACCACCTTTATGCCCTTGTCTCCTGTATGTGCCAATTTTATTTCCCATGTGGCATGTGAACATCAGGAGGACAAAGGTGATTCTCTTCAATAAAGCAATGGCTATGATGGCATCTTGTGTCCTCCTCTGGGGAATGTGCTCTTTCATTCTGTCAACAGTTTTCTTTTTTAATAGTGACAATGAACCAGACCTTATGTCAGCTGCTGGGGACACCAAGGCAAATTCAATTTGGGGAGTTCAGCATGGCAGCCAAGAAAGACCTCAGGCTCTGAGGTCTCAGAGAAACCTGATGTGGTACTATTTGGTAGGGGAGAGTATAGTGAAGTTGAATCAGGGCACAACAATTAATTCCACATTGGGCAATGGGGCCAGTGTCTGGATCTGGAACATAGTTCTGCCCACTGGAGAACTGAGAGAGAAGAGTGCAGGCAGAGAACAGGAGGTACGGAGAGAAAGTGTGGAAGGCCTGTTGTGCAGAATGAGGAAAGGTGTTTAGGGATGGAAAGGAATATATGTGTGTGTTGTGCATGTGAATGTGTGTGTGGGCACATGCATGTGCATTGGAGGGGATAAGGGAGAGGATAGAATATGGGCAAGGGATGAAACCCAAGAGTTAATCTCTCTTCTTATCTCTCAAGCAATCAGCCATTCTCTAAGCCCTAGATAGTATGGCCGGCTATGCTGGGATTTGTACAGCTTTATTTTTAAAATTCCTTTCCCTGAAACCAAAGGAGCTGTTGAGCTTGTTTTGGGTTAAACCCAGCCCATTTCTGAAGGTTTGCTTTGCTCTTGGGTCTTAAAGGTCCTCAGCTGACATCTTTCTTCAGCCCAGCTTCAACAACCCTGGCTTGCAGAACTCTGACCTCCCTCCTTCCTAAAAGGTCTTTAACTACTCCACCCACCTACACCCACTCCACTCCCAGCTAGCCAGCTGTGCTTTGTATTGGCATGCCTGAGACCAGCATCATCATCACATCTTCCCAGGCAGCAGAGGCTGGCTAGGCCCTTCTGTGCCAATCAGCGTCCTGATTTCTTTTGCCTCTAACATATTTCTGTCATGCTTCACTTGTCCATCTGCAGTAGTTGAGGCCCTCATCACCTCTTCTCTGAAATGCTGCAAGTGTCCACTAATTGGTCCCCCTGCTTCCTATCTAGTCCTCCTCAAATCCAACCTCCACACTACTGGGTCAGAATGGACTTGCAAACACAGAACCGATTGTATTATGCATTTGCTCTAAGCCCATGGTAGTTCTCTGTGGCGGGCAGGATGGAGTCCAGTTCTCCCACTTGCCACCAGAGACCTTTGCTATGCTGTGTCCTGTTCCCTCCTTGGTGTCTGCTCTGCTTGGTGCTCACATCATCCCAATCCCTGCCCCATTTCTGGACTCGGGTCATGTGTCATCTCTTCCAGAGTAGCTTACATTCAACCTGTGCCACAAGCTGCCCTAGGGTCTAGCCCCACCCCTGTCACACGAACTAGCTCTGTCAGTGCTCTCAACATTCCTGCATGATGCTTGCTTCTGGTTCCTCATCTATGAATAAGTGTACTTCATTATTTCACGTGTTTGTAAAGCAGAGGCTGGGAAGATGACTTAGTTGGTAAAGTGCCTGCTGTACAAGCATAAGGACCTGAGTTTGGACCCCACTCACCCATAAAAGCTGGGCACAGTGTGTACATTTGTATCACCAGCGCAGGGGGAGAGAAGGCAAAGACGGGTGCATTTCTGAAAGTCATTGGCCAGATAACCTAATGAGTTGCTGGTCTTGAGTTTGTCTCAAGGTGGAGAGTGATCCAAGAATGTTAAATCAGCCTCTGGCCTCCACACATGTTCAGGCACACAGAGACACAGACACAGATACACACACCAAACTTTCAAATACACACCTAGCTTCTCTTTACCCTCAATCTTCACTGGCCTTCCAGTGAGAGTTTTAGTAAATCTACACATTTGATCAGTGTGTAGATTCACACTCAACTCTATTTGCTTGAGCTCAGTTCCCACAGGGCAGGTCCTCCCATCTTGCTCTCTACACACTCTTAGCAGTTAGTGGACATTCGATAAGTAAATGTTAAATAAATAGATGAATTTTTTTAATCTTTGGTTATTTGGAAGAGGCACATGTCACAGTCACCATGTGGAGATCTTGGAACAATTTTGTGGAGTAAATTCTCTCCTACCAATTGAATTTCCTGGGATTGAACTCGGGTAGTCATACTTGGCAGCAAGTATCTTCACCCACTGTGCCATCCTACTGGCCTCAATTATTTAATAAGTGATTTTTGAGCTAATATGAGTGAACAAAGACCTACTAGTTCTCATAAGATATGTGTTGCATGCCAGGTGTTATTTATTAGTCAGGGTTTTCTACAATGAATATATATACATATACATATATACGTTTATTACAATGGTTTACAGGCCACTTCCAGGTAGTCTAACAATGTTTGTCTACCATCAGAAGGTTCAAGAATCCAGTAGTTGTTCATTCTATGAGGCTGGAAGTCTCAATTGGTCCTCGGTACATGATGGAATCCTAAAGTAGGCTCTAACAAAGGAATGGACTTTGCAGTGAGGGCAAGCAGGCAGAGAGCTAGCTAACTTCCTTCTTCTGTGTCCTTAAACACAAACTAGCAAAAGGTGGACCCAGATTAAACATGGATCTTTCCAACTCAAAAAATCTGGGTTAAAGGTGGGTCTTCCCACAAGAAAGATTTAATTAAGAAAAATGCCTCACGGGTTTACCCAGCCACTTTTGTTATAGTCAATTCCAGATGTGGTCTAGTTGGCAACCAAGAATAGCTATGACAACAGGCCTCTTGACAAAGCACCTGTGTCACCTGCAGGGTGACATGGGAAGAAAAAGGAAACTTCCTGGGAAATTACGAAAGTGGTAATTCCCATGCTCCCTCCCCTATCACCAACCCACTGGTGCTGCGGTTCACCAGTGAGCCGGCTGAATATTTCCTTTTTTGTCCATTTAAGACATCTGGGACAAACTGGAACCCGTGAACAGTGAACCTGTGTTTGCAAAATGGACTGGAGTATTGGTTCAGAAGTAAGGAGCATACCACTTTGGGGATGGCAGCCTGCCTGGGAAGGAAGAGGCTCCAGGGGTCCACAGGAAGGGGTCTTCACCCTCATAACACAGGATAGCAATGTTCTAGCTTCTTTAAGCAAGTGGCTGCTTGATGTTGTTTTTCTCACACCAAGCCAGGCCGTCTCCTTCTTTATGACTCTGGGTTTGATTTAACACACACACTTAAAAAAAAGTGGAAGAACAACTCCTTAAATTTGCAGTAAATGTATTGTTCAATAGATTTGATTTATTAGTTAGGAGCCATAGAAGAGCAGCCGTGGCGATTTATTGTGATGTCTCAGGAACTGGAGTAGCTGCCTGGATCTGCTTAGGGTCCCATAAAAGTATCCAGGGAAGAAAAGACCCTCCAATCATTGGCACCAGTGGGGATTGTAACTGCCTTACCCTATTCTGTATGCCAGGTGATGATAATAGAAGGAAGTGGGCAGGTTGAAGCCCATGATAAAATGACACTTGTTTCTACATGGTTGGTTGGTTGGGGGTCAAGAAACAGAGGGTTTTCCAGGCATCCTAACTTGTAAAAGATAGACAGACCCCATTTGTTTCTGTAGTGACTCTGCAGAGAAATTAAGTAAATGGGGTGTGTGTGTGTGTGTGTGTGTGTGTGTGTGTGTGTGTGGTAATGGGTGGGTGATCCAGGGCTTATACTTTAGGAGAAGTCAGAAGGACCAAACATTCCATAAAATAGTATTTTTTTTTTCAATTATTGCCCTGAAAACACGGCTCTTTCCTCTGGATGGTTAGAAAGTATGGAGATGTCCTTTGCAGGGAGGGATGGGGAAGTCAGCAAAAGACCCCCCTTTAAGAGTTATGTAAGAAGAAGAGGTGGGGAAGAAAGACAAAAATGGTGCAGAGGAAAGCGGCTGCACAAACCGCTAACAGCTGGAGTAAGAAAAAGAAATCATGGTCAGCACCTGCACAGGGTAGAGGTAGTTAGGGTTTCCACTGCTGTGAAGAGACAACATGACCACAACAACGCTTATAAAGTAAATCATTTAATGTGGGATGGCTTACAGTTTCAGAGGTTTAGTCCATTATCTTCATGGTGGCATGCAGGCAAACATTGTGCTAGAGAAGGAGCTGCCAGTTCTACATCCTGATCTGCAGGCAGCAGGAGGTGAACTGAGTACCACACTGTATAGCATAAGAGACCCAAAGCCCAACTCCAAAATGACACACTTCCTCCAACAAAGCTACACCTACTACAGTGCCACTCCCTGTGGGGACCATTTCCTTTCAAACTGTCATAGTGGGAATGAGGTACTGCCCTGCTCCCAGGAGACACTATCCATGTGGGATGCCTAAGGCTCATTCTGCTTGAGGGAGTGGTATCTAAAATCTCTTACTGATTAACTCAGGAAAACATAAATTATAACTAGAAGGCTCAGTGGGAAAGGTGAGAACAAAGGCCCAAGAGGCAGCAGAGAGGGCTTTACACACGTGACAAGCTCATTAAGGGCCTTTGAGAGCAGTGACTGCAGCTTCTCCCAGCTTCTCTGTAGGGCTCTCGGCAAGGGCAGAGTGTGGATTCGTGTCCGCATGAACAGCACTGCCCAGGTTTCCTGTGGTGATGGAGACAGTTTCTACCTGCTCTGACAGAGGGGTAACCATGAACTCCACTTGGTGACTTGACACCTGAAGCATCACCCTAACAGTTAAGCAACAAAATATTTAATTTATTAATTTAATTTCAAAATTAATATAAATAGTCACATGTGGCTAATGGCTATCATATCAGAAAGTACAAATCTTAAGATGTGAGATACTTAAATCAGATGGCATCAGATGCCGAGGATGTAGGAGGTTCTCAGAAGGGATTCATATTTGTTGTGCCTAAAAGCAGTGACGTGTAGGGAAGACTGGGTAGTGGCATAGTCAGACTTAGGGTTTGTGGATTCTCTAGAGTACTGTATTGATAATGATAGACATATTATTCCAATGCACAGCACCCACATTCCAACAATTCACATGGCAGTTTATGCTGTTGTTCATTTCACAGGCCACAGAAAGCTAGAAAGGGTATCTCTATGTTCCATAGTCACCTAGGAATCCAAGATCCTTTTCTCTAGTGGCTGGACCTTCCTTAAATCCTTTAAAATCCCGTTTAGCCACTGGATCAAGATAAAGACACAGCACACAGAGGGTCATCCTGGGTGTTTTGTGGAGACTGGCCTGTGTTTCCTTGACCAGAACTTAGTCACGTGGCCAAAACTAACTTCAAGGGACTCTAGAAAATGAAAATAATTCATCTGTGTCTATTAAAAAATAAACAGTTTGATTGTCAGCTAACTACTGTGTGACTTTATGTCTCAGCTTTCTGTGAAACAGGAGTAAAGTAAGATTTGAATAAAGCTAAGTGAAGTCACTCACACACCTGGAACAAACATTAAGAACTGTTCTGGTTGTTTTTTGGTTTTGTATGTATTGTTCTGTCAACTTGACACAAATTAGAGTCATCTGAGAAGAAGGTATCTCAATTGAGAACATGCCTCCATAAGACTGGACTATATGGAAGCCTGTAGGGCATTGCTATAATTAATGATTGATGGAGGAGGACCCAGCCCATTATGGGTGATGCCATCCCTGGGCAGATGGTCCTGGGATGTGTAAGAAAGCAGGCTGAGCAAGCCATGGGGAGCAAGTCAGTAAGTAGCACCCCTCCATGACCTCTGCTTCAGTTCTTGCCTCCAGGCTCCTGCCTTAAGTTCCTGTCACTGATAGGGTGACCTGAGAGTTTTAAGCTAAAACAAATCCTTTCCTCTTCAAGATGATTTTGGTCATGGTGTTCATCACAGTAATAGAAATCCTAACAAAGACAGGAACCCAGCTGTGTTCTTAACTGACTCCAGTCTCTCATATTGGGCCTCATCACAGTAGACCTATTGATGCCAAGACAAAGGTAGGCATCACTGCCAGGCACATAGTATGTGCCCCTTTCCACTCAAAGAACAGAATAGATTTTGGGAAGAATCCAGGAAATTCCTGAGCTTTTCAAATCCCAAGACCACATGTGGTACACACAGATACAAGTATAGGGCAAACATTCTCATTCTCAGTGTTATGGAAGAAGGCAAGAAGGATGTCTCCAGAAAGATGGCTTTTGTTTACCATAGTAATGGTGGGGTTGCTGAACTACTTACTGATGGCATTACACGACATCTGGAATATGCCTCTAAGCTGTGGAGTAGAGGCCTTAGGATACAGATGAGCACGATGGGGTCATGAGTTGCTAATATTCAATGCTAAAGTGAGGGGTCATGGGGTAGATTATATGATTTCATCATCTGTAAAGACTGTTTTGAAGAGTTTTGAGACCCCATCTTAATGGGGGTTTTGCCAGGAGCCTAAGACCTTGCAGTATGGACATAGAGCTGGCCTGTCTCTGTTTACCTGTCTATTCACCACAGCAATGAATGAATTTGTAACTGAGTCTCCCACAAACTCATGGCTTTGAGCTCTGGAGAGCAAAGGCATTTAGTTGCAAGTATCATAGATGTGTAGAGCTAGAAGGGGTTGGATTCTCATGAACTGTATCTGTTTGTTTGCCAAAGGAAGTATGTGTATAAAATCGGTGCACAAATCCTCTTATTACGATTTTCTGCAAAGGCTGGAGACTTGGTTTTCTAGCTTCAGAATTCAGAAACAGCCTACCTCATTGTATATAATCTCATCATTTTGTTCAGTGGACAGAAATCTGTGTAGTTAAGAAGAACCTCCTGCCCCCCCCCCAACAAGTTTTCTTCCATTACTTTGGTGAATGCTAGAAATCTAATTTATTCTAACTTAGTTGTTTTGCTAGTGCTCTGTCCCATTTATATATGAAAACTGTATCTTTGGACAAGGCAGTCACTTGCATATTAATCTAAATGATTTGTCAGTTTTTCCTATCAAGAAGGGGATGGGAGGAAAACAGAACCTTTGAAGGGCTTAAGCGATGGCTCAGCTGATAAGAGCATTTGTTGTGCAATCACAGGACCTGAATTCAGACCCTAGAATGCACAGAAAAAGTCAGTTACCCTAATGTAGTGGAGTTTGAGACAGGAGGATCGCTGGTACTTGCTGGGCACCAGATGTAAGTTCAGTAAAAGATCTTATCAGAGGAATAAGCTACAGCGATTAGAATAGGACATCCAACATCCATCTCTGAGCCCCACACATGAACACACAGGTGCACACATTCACACACATGCACAAATATATATACATATATACAAAAAAGAGAAAATAAAAGGAAAGATGGCCAGAGGGATGGCTCATCAGGTAAAGGTACCTGTCACCAAACCTGGTGGCTTGAGTTCAATGCTACAGTCCCACTTAATGGAAGGAGAGAACTAATCCCCTCATACTGTCCTCTAACCCTGAGTGTGTGCGCACGCGCGCGCGCGCACACACACACACACACACACACACACACACACACACACTATATATATCTATCTATCTATCTTTCTTTCTTTCTATCTACACACACAAATATATATATATATATATACATACACACACACACAATACTTGTAATACATACTTTTTTTAAAAAAAAGAAAACAGCCTTTAAAGTGTACAGTTGTAGAAACAGGGCACCACAGGATAGAAAGAGGTGGCAATGGGGGAATGTCTAGGGGTAGACTCTTAATTTCACACATTCTGAGGTACAGGTGCACAGTCATCACATCAAAGAGCTCGGGTGATCTGCCTAAACTTCATGAACACTGGGGGTCTGTACTGAATATTTTAAGGAGCTGATTTCAGACTCGTCTGGACTCAGCTACGATACCATAACATCTAACATTTTCATTTATAATTGCATGTGAGGCATGTTTCCACATAATCTGACACCATCCTTATGAGCCCTGGGAATGATGCCATCATTAGAACACTTTCAGGCAAGGGAAATAAATACCAGAAAAGTGAAATGGCCAGTTAATGACAGAGTCAAACTTTGAAACCAGGTCTATCCAGAGACTGCTCTCCCCACTAAGCCTCCACTCTCCTGGATTTGTTGATATGGTTCACACAAAAGCTTATACTTCAAATTCAGCATCCATTGGTCTTGGTATCTTTAAGCCATGATTGCCTTTATGGTCACAGCTGCAAATAAACAGAGACATTACAATTGACTGTGTCCTGGTTATTCCCAAAGAGGCAATGTTCTGAGGATATGATTCACATCTTGCCAGGGTAGAAAGGAGTCCCCTACAAACCAATCTGTTTGAGCACTGGCTTGGTGTGCACAGGCAGACCTAGCTGAATCCCATGTTGTAGCCTTTCCCTAGGAGTACTATGGGGCTCCTTTCATCTAGGATCAGCCTAAATTGAAAACCCTTGTCCTTTTCTTCTGCCCACCCCCATTATGTCCTCATGTTCATGCTTGGGATCTATCAGAAAGAGACTTGGAGACTGACCAGATGGCAAATTTGTCACATATTCTGTCACTCATAATCAAGGGAACCACAGCAGTTACTGTTAGAATAAACCATAATCTAGATGCATTGAACATCTCCCAAGTGCCAGAATTCAGTTGCCTGAAACATAGTCCTTGCCTTACACCATACAAAGGCTAGAAATAGACATACATGTGCAGACAACTAAACCTACACATGTAGAAAGAACCGTGTTTGGGATATACAGGAAGGACTGTAGAACTCCCAAAGGGGGAAATAATTCATCTGGGAGACAGGAAGGATTTCACCAAAACTTAGTATGTGAACTTTGTGCTGAGTATTTAAGGTTTGAGGTAGAGTGGAAGTCTGCTATGAAAAGAGTGTTCTGTAGCTACTCCCTCAGAATTGAGACCAACATTCTCTCCTGGAAGGAAAAGAGAGACTCATAAGAATAAGAAAGCTAATGAACTTAGAGGTTCAGGAAATTTTCGAGAGTCACAAACATTGCTGGGAGAGGAAGCTGTCTGGTAGAGCTGGCTGCAAGTTGGGCAAGGAACTCCAGGGATGCAGTGCACCTGAGTCGTCACCTAAGCTGGGTTAGACTTCCTGATAATCAGCTCCTTTGAGTTACCCATGCCAGTAAACTCACTGGTTTGCCAACTACACTTGAGTGGAATCAATCTTTGATTGGTCATAAGTCCCATAGCTGGACTGAATAAATGCTTGTTCACATCTTCCCACAATGTGGGAACAAACAGAAAGTAATGATGACCCATTTCTGAAGATGGGACAGCATGTACAAAGGCTTGCAGATGTGATAGGACAAGACACCATCAGAAAGGCAGTGTAAGTAGAAGGTCCAAGAAGAGTGTAAGTAGACGTCAGTTAGGGTTGGAAGTAGGAGAGATGACATGATGGAGACAGTCCAAGAGAGGGTAGTGAGATGTCGCAGCGATGAGGTGGTCAAGAATGGAGAGAGCTGGTAGCTAGGAGCCAGAGAGAGCTCAGGAAAGGGTCCTCAACATGAGAATCAACTTAAACCACAAGTCTGTATAACTGCTCCCTGGAAAAGGGGAGACAGAGAACCAAGGAAGAGTAATAAACCATCCTGGAAATGTGCAGGAGGAGAAACCTGGAGCTGGGAACAACTCGGTCAGTAAAGTGCTTGCCACGCAAGCATGAGGACCTGAATTTAATTTCTAATGCCCACATCAAAATCCAAGTGCAGTGGTGTGTGCTTACCATCCCGTCTTGGGAGAGGTGGAGATAGAAGGATGGGTAAAGCAGGGAGGCAGGAGCCTGTGAACAAACAGGTCTTGGAACTCACTCCTCCTGCATAAAACTGGCCTCTAGGACATGGGCCTGGCAAGCCTCTTTGTCATCCCTGTCCCTGCAACTTTGCCTCTGTTCCTTTTATTCTCTAATGGAGATTAGGGACTCAGCTCCCAATGAGGTGAATTTGACATAGCTGGCTGTGGCCTGACTTTGTATTGTCACGTGCATATTGACTTAATGTATGTACACGAGCACCCGCATGTATGCACACAATCTGGCAGTTATAACTTCTTCCCTAGACAGATTTCTCTGTACTTCCTATTTTGAACAACCACCAACTGGCCAAATTTCGTGCATTGTTTTAAGTATGTTATCTATGATAGTTACTGAAGTGCCACAATTTTATCATTGGGCATTTTAGAATAGAGAAAAAAAAAAAAGGCACAGAGAGGCTAAGCATGTTCCCTAGGGTCCCACAGCTAGGTAACAGCAGAGGCAGGTCCAAACCTAATCATTCTGACCTCAAAGTCTGGTTCCCCCCTTGAAGGCACATGGCACTCTAAAGTTTGCAAGCCCCAGAAGAGTCCCAACTCCAAAGTGCTGGCCCAGCATGGGACAAACAACTGAAGTAGGACAGCCACAAAAAAGAGGCGTGAGAGTGACCCTTCAGGAAGCTCAGGCAAGCTTCAAAGACCAAGCTTGAGTACAAAGCGCTGCACGCACGGACAACAACAGCCTGGTATGTCAGCAAAGAGGAAGCCGACTTTGAGCTGTGCTGCTCCTTCCTCTCACAGTCCACACGGTGACAAGTTCTGCAAATATCGGCCAGAGCCTTGGAACTAGTAAAGAATCCTCCTGTGTGCACAGCTTGAGAAGGACACAGATGCACGCACGCATGCACGCACACACACACACTGGGTTTTCTATAGGAACGTTGTCTTTAAATAGAAAAGATAATCTGAAATACACACTGTACTTGCAGGGCACACACACACGCGCGCACACACACACACACACACACACACACACACACACACACACACACACAGGGGCCAGAGTCACTGAGCTAACACTTCAGCAGTGCCATGCCGGTGGTGAGAGGAGGAACCTAGTGCCCTGGCAGCTCCTGACTTTCAGTTCCTATTTAAAATGTCTGAATTGGGAGCATCGACAAGCTCCCAAATTAGCTTTTTAAATAGAAGCCGAGAGTTAAAGGAAAAGCGGCCGTGTCATGGGGGAAAAGCAAATGAAAAATCCCGGCCAGGCTGGGCCAGAGGCAGAGGGGGGAAGGAGCTCTCCAAGGCTGGAGAGATTTCAGGAAGGGATGGAGGAGGGTGGGTACCCAGTGTCTCCTGGACGATGTTTCTCTTGAATCCAGGTACCTCCTTTCTCCTTTCCCTTGTTCCATTTTCCTTATGTCTGTCAACAAAACCCACACTGGCCTGAACTAGAAATTCAAGTCTCCCTTACTTTTCTTCAGTTAGGAGACAAGAGAGCAGTTCACAGACTTTTCACTTAGACTCCCAGGAATGAGCATCTGAGATACAGGATCGGAGTGGGTGGAGCACGGTGTCCTGGCATCAAGTAGGGCTCACAAAGCCCCAGAGGCCACAAGTCCTCTCATTAACAGACCACTCCAAGAGTCTACTGATGTTCCCAGGCAACTATTAGTTCCCTGCTAGTCTGGGAGACTTGATCCCTGAACTACCTTCACACTGCAGAACAACAACAAAAATGTATAGGAAATCCTAACCTAGGCAGAGATAAAATTTTGAATTTCTACTGCCCCAAGTTGAATAGGAGATGGAAAGTGTCCCTATTGGGACCAGACCACTCAGAGAAAGGGTATCTTCTCCCAGGGGTCACAGCAACGGAGGTTACAACTATTTAAACAATTAATTAAAAACAAAACAAAGCAAAATCCAACATCAAAAACTTCCCTAAAGAGAGGTGAGAGGGAGAATCCCTGCCAGGGCCTTCCCTGATTTCTTCCTGAGTTGGCCAGGGAGTGGCAGTGTTGTTAATCATTATTACCGTATGCAAATTAGTATGCAAATCCCACAGGGTTCTAGGACTGCTGGAATGCTAATGGGGTCCACGCCCACCTCTTGAAGGGCCAATTGTGCACCTTTCAGACTGACTTACTTAAGGAAGCTTTGGTTAGACTAAGTGAGCCTATAAAAGCTCCAAGCCATCAGAGGCCCAGAGTAGCTGAGACTTCAAAAACTACTCACCTTGTACTTCTGGAGAGGGCTCAGTTTGCCACAAGCCAGAAACCCTATTCTGGACTCAGAAAGTCTTTATCCAGCCACAGTTAAAGACATGCCCTGCCAAGTACATCCTTACCCTCACCGCACATTTCGAATTTCTATCCATTTGTGTCTCAGCATACACCTCTCCACACTTCAGAACTGCGATCTCTAAAGCCAAAGCGTTCCGGTCCCTGCAGAGGAACGAAGCTGCATGCTTTGCGATCTCCAGGCCCGGGATTCCCAACACCCAGGCGGAGACACAGGGAAAGCCGGCAGCGACCATTTGGCTCACCAGCTGGGGCTGCGCTCTACACGTGCCATCTCGGTGACCATGAGATTCCTGACTGGACACTACGGCCCTTGGACACCCGTCAATCTCTCATTCCCCATCCTGGGTCGAAGTACTAAGCAATAGGGATCTTTGGGATTCTGGAAATGTCCGAAGGCCTGGGCCCGCACTGGAAAGATAGGGAAGCGAAAGTTCACATCCCCAAATCCTCAGTCTTAATTCTGGACACCCGTGGTGGAGGATTGGAGCAAATACTAACTATCTGGGCATGACCTCTCACTCCTGTACGACAGTGACTCTTACATGAAGGTAAAGGCAGTTTGACCCCTCTGAGACCTATCCAGCTTCGGCACATGCAGGTGACAGACACTACAGCCTGGAAGCTTGCATGCCTCGCTAGGTGATCAAGGAGAAGAGTTGCTCTGCCGCGTGGACAGTGAATGGGAAACCGACACCCTGTTAAGTGTACACACCCCACACGCACACACGCCGGCGCTCCCTGCCACCTCTTCCCAAGTCCCTAGCCACACACGCCCCCAAAGTCAGGATCACGCTGCACGCCCGGCTCCTCCCCCACTCCCATGCCGAGCTCACCTTGCCACTCTCGCCCCATGTCCACCCTCCCCGGCACACGCGCTCACACCCGCGTGGGCACACTCCACCACCACCTCCAGGCACACCCTAGGATTCCTACACTCTCCTGGGGAGACGCACCAGGCTCTGCCTAGTCTCCCCGCCCCCTCCCGCTACACCCCCCCACTCACGCGCGCGCCCCTCTACACACACACACACACACACACACACACACACACACACACCCTCGCGCAGAGTCACTCCCCCTCGCACGCCCTCGCCCTGGGCACCCTCCCGCGGCGAGGCTCCCGGGTCCTCCTCCTCTGCTCCCTCCGCTGCCTGGCGGCTCTGCGCTCTCGGGCCGGGCCTGGGGCCGCTCGGCCCGCGGGGGATCGGCGGGGAGCGGAGGGCGCAGCCTCGCTACCTCCCCCGGACTCTCCTCTCCGCCCCGCCCGCGCCGCGCCCCCACCGCCTCCTCGGGAGAGGGACCTCGGGAGAGGCAGCCCCGTGGCCGGCCCGGCTCCGCTCCGCGCGGCAGCGGCAGCGGCAGCGGCGGGGGCAGGGAACGAGCGAACCGGAGCTCACGAGCCCGAGAGCGGAGCGGCAGCGGCGGGGAGGGGACGCGCTGCCGAGCCGGGGCTGGAGCGGTGGTGGCGGCGGCGACAGCGGGGGAGGGACGGCCCCCCGGACGGACCGACGCACGAACCGACCGAGTGAGGGAGGGACGAGCGAGACTTCGCCGGCGAGGAGGAGCCGCCCGAGCGGCGGCTGCTGGGCGCTTCCCCGCGCTGCTGGGCGCTCTGCGCCTCGGCGGCCCCCGGCCGCAGCTTCCTCGCGCGCGCGGGGCGCGGGGCCTGGGGCTGGCTTCGGCGAAGGTAAGAGGGAAGCGACCGAGCCTTCCGGAGCCAGCGAGTGCGAGGAGCGCTGCTCCCACGCCTGTTGCTCCGGCTACCCACGCGGCACCCTCCCACTCCCGCGGTCGGGTGGGTGGGCGCTGGGGCGCCGGAAGGATTGGGGGTGGGGCCGGGGCCGTGGGGGATCAGGCCTGGGGGCGTCGGCTCCCTCCGCGGTGGAGCCACCTCTGGGCACCTAGGCGCTGAGAGGTTTGGGGGTGGGGGTGTGAACCTCTGCCCTCGTGCCATTCATCGGCCTGCCTTCCCTTGCTGGGTGCCAGAAGCAGCGCCCCGGGATCTGGCTGCAGGTGGCGACGGTTTGCTCCGTCCCTGCTCTTTGTGAGCCGAGGAGAGAAATGGCTGAGAGTGGGAGCTGGGAGCCTTTTGGGGCGCTTCGCAAAGTTCTCCAGCCCAGCGAGCCTGTGGCGCGTCTGCCAGAGGTTGGGGGCCGGTCCAGCTGGTCCTGCTTGTCACATCTTCCACCCCATGCAACCTAAGAAAGGTCTCTTAAGTGTTCTGAGCAACCCCGCGGAAGGGGTTTCAAAGACTCTCTTGCTTTACACGGTGTTTACACTGGGGGTGGGCAGAGAAGTTACCTAGCATCAACTAAATTCCTTCACTTGCTTAGTGCTGGCATTTGATTCAGCCCACGATGTTCTCCTTTCTTTCCGGGCAGCCTTGACAAGTCAGCAACAGGCTGAGGTTCCAGACCTGATATCAAGGCAAAGAGGAGTCTCCATGCATTTGAGGGAGGATCAGAACTTTCACCGGGCGATAGGCACAGTGCAATCGGTAATCAGGTTTTACAGGGTGGTCATACATGAATGTAGGTGATGCTTGAATCGATGCATTATTTAGTGTTACTTCAAGGGAACCTGAATGTTTATCTCAGGAAAGGGGGCATACATTCCTGAGCGTACATTTAATGCAAAGCATGTGTACATTTCCCCATGTGAACACACACACACACACACACACACACACACACACACACACACACACACTGGCCCACCAAGAGGAGTTGATGTGTTTATACTTTTTTGTGTGTTGCTTCTTGAACGCTACAAGATTCCAGAGGAAGAAGGATTAACAGCTGTTCCCTTTTGCTGTTGAGGCTGGAGAAAAAGAGTTCGGGAAACTGCGCTGGCCATCCTAGGAGTGGCACTGTAGAGAAGTCGATCAATCTGTGTGTCCCAGGCCTGTCCCCCAAGGATCTCCAGCTTGGTTCCCCTACCCATTTCATACCTGTTTAACAAAATTCCACTGACACAGGACAGATTCCCTGGGAGAGTGAAATGGTCCCCCAGAACAGCTCTAGTTTCTGGAGACTCTCTACTGTTTGAGGTCACTGAAGGGCAGATCTTGGTGGTGTGACATTTTTGCAGCTTTGTGTCTGTGCTCAGGTGAGATATCAAACCCCACGACCCACCGACGGGAGGTCTTCCCCCTTTTGATCTTCTGCCTCCAAAATAGAAGCTGCTTAACAGTGCAGCTGATTTTTTAAAGCAAGAGAAGTGGTTTCCTTTGCCAGGATTTTTCTCGATTGTCATTTTTGAGTTTACCTGGTTTTAATCTCTCTCCCTCCTTCATCCCTGCCTTACCCCACTGCTGAATCAAACTCTTTTGCCACAAACAAAAATAGCTTCAGAGTTTTCATTTGTAAGGCATTCACGTCCTAGTAAAACCATGGCATGGGAGGTGTGTGCGGTGCCATTGGCTGAAAATGGGGCCGCACTGTAGTGCCTGTTGCAGGGTTCATACACAGGCCAGCTCCAAGAGGCACTGTCACTGTTAGGGGCGAGTGTCACATCGACAGCCTGCAGAAGTCCTGCTTGAGCCAATTCATTCCTGCAGGGTTGTATGTGGATGTGGTTTGTGTGGACTTGGGCATGATGCCTGGTGGGGTGATGGTCCTCTTCCAAACTCAGGAGAGTACAATATATGACCAAGTATATGCACATGCATATGCACACAGAAAGTGGCAACAGGGTCATTGCTATTTTCTTGGCACTTTCCACCTGAAGGATGGGTTCTGAGTCTCTGGAGACAGTCTGGTACTTGCATGACCTTCTTGAGAAAGATTGTTCTGGATTATTGTGCAGGGTAAAAGTTCACTCTTGGGACAAGAGACTTTAGGCTAGATAGGGAGGGAATTAGTGTTGCCTTTCTCTGAGCTTTCAATTATCCATCAGAAAAAAGTTTGTGCATTACTCATGGCCTTGGAAAAGAAGAGTTGACTCAGTAAAGAGGGTGAGGGGATGGAATCAGCTTGCAGAGGCAGACAGCTAGTATTAAGACTCCAGAATCCCAGGAGAGTATTGGGAGACTTGTCCTTTCGGAGCCATGTATCTGGATAACAAGGTTCTCCAATGTACTTCCTGATTCAGCAATCTCTTAATCTTCGCCATTTGAACCCCTGCCCCTGCCCATCTCTTTGATAAAGGAGGGTGTTAGGGGCCACCAAAGGGCTGAGGCTTAGCCCTCTTTGCTTCCTAGGAGGGTGTGGAGGGTTGTGTCTGTGAGTAGACTAGGCATTGGATTGCCTTGGGTTCCAAGTGATGCAGGTTGTGTGTCCTGTTCTGGGCACCAGCCTCATCAGGAATTCCCAGAACTCTCTCTGCTGAGATGAGGCTCAGGCTAATTGCATCCCCACAGCAACCAACCCAGATGCTCTACTTCCCGCTCTGCATGGGCAGCCATCGTAAGGCAGTCTCAGAGAGAGAGGAGATATAGCGTCTGTGTCCTGGATCCAGGAGAATCATTTGAATCAAAAGGCCCTCCATCCTCTTCTTTTTCAGCTTTCATTTCACAGATGAGGATTCTGCGATCCAGAAAGTTAACAGTGGCTTGCTTTCACAAGTTAGGGGTAATACTGAAACAGACTGAAAGGTCCCCAGGGCCTGTTCTTTCCACTGCCTGCTTCTTTTAAGGGAGCACCAGGACAGGGCTGTGCCTCATTCAGGGAAGCCATTTGACAGTGAGCCAGACAATGGTCTGGTTTGGAAACTGTCCATCCCTATATACATTGACTTAACGACTTGGAAGGAAACTTCTGAGGTTTAGACATTTTTTTTTCCTGTCACCAATAGGCAAAAAAATCATAGGATTTTTGTGGAAATAAATTAAATGTTATATGATATGTAAAAGTGCCTTGGATATTGCCCAGAGCTTTGTCGATGCTCAGGAAACATGGTTTGAGTCAGAATCGGAGTTATCTATAACTTGTGTTCAGCTCATGTTCTTTTCTCAGGCCCTTGACCCTTGAAAACCTAGCTAAGTATATGCAGAAGACAGGGACATATCCTGGCCCAGAGAAAACATAGTTCTTTGTAAGTGCGAATGTCTTAAACTACACGATGCTGAATGTGTTTCTGAATGGATTACCTGCTGTCATGGACGAATGACCTCCACTCTCCTCTGTTCTCTCAGTTCCTGTCATCAAGAGCTCATCAGGCCCATGCCTGTTTTTCTGACTTTAAGCAGTGACACCTTTAGGAAACATCATTGTCATTCGCATTTTCTTCTGCAGTATCTAAACAACCCTTAAGGAATAGAGGAACTTATGAAAATCCCCCTTTACTTGTAGGTGGGGGAACTGAGGCAGAGATCAACTTCTCAAGGACACATAACTGTACCTACAGCTACTCAGTTCTAAGGATTTTGATTCAACTCTGTCTTCAGAGTCTATTGTTTAGAGAAAGACCCCCCCCCTTGACAATCCCAGGGGTCAGTGGCAAGGCATAGAGTTAAACTGATAGAATGCAAGCAACACATGTAAAATCATGGTCTTGGCTCCAGAACCTGCTCTAACACTGCTTGCACTATCACTACTTGCCAGGCTTGATGGAAAGCTAAGGTCACATGGCCTTTGCCCTAAAAGATCTTTGTGGGGCCCAGGGAGTGTGCTGCCTAGAGTGACTCCCAATGAGTTCTGACTAATCAATCATTTAGAAAGACACAGTGGTTTCTACTCCCAGAGCAAGGACTGTTTCGGTGGCTTGATAAAAACAGTTCATGGATGCATTAGGTACTGAACCTGGTATGGTCAGTGCTCAGTAATCCATTCAAGGTCAAATCCCTGACCTGTGCTTCAGGGTTATGAGATTGCTAGGTATCTGTCGGCCTTAGATGATGGACCCAATAGATTCTTCTGCCTGGGATTGCTTTGAGGATTGAATGAGATAGCCACAGAGACATTGAAATACCTTGCATAGAGTACGTGTCCATTCATTACTGTTAATATCATCACTGTCAATGAAGGGGATGTAAAGCACCTGTAATCTAAGCTTGGCATGGTGGGTGCTAGAGCAGAGAGGCAGAGTGCAGAGAGCCTAAAGGAAGGAGAGCCTTGGGAGAAGAGAAAGGGTCACTAAGGAGAAGAATGGGTAAGATTTTGGTAAGCAGGGCAAGAGGAGGGATGGGGGATATACTCCAGAGACTGATAGCCAGGGTTTGTTTGTGAGCCAGCCTCTGCTCTTGTTGTTGGATGCTAGGAGTGTAGACTGCCTGGCTGATATGTTAAGATGAGTCCCTTGATGAATGCCAGGCCAAGGAGGTAGGGTTTTATTTCATAGGCTACAGAGTAAAGCACAATTAGAACCTTGCTCTAAGGAGATTACTCTGAGTAGACTGAATTTGGAAATAATGGAAAGAATCTAGAAGTAGGGGGAGAAGAGTGAGACAAGAATACCAGTGGGGATGGGAGGGGCCAAGGGAGCCAGTCTTTCATGGTGTTTTATTATTTGGGAATCCTTGGAATAGTGTATAAAAAGCATGGTCAGAGTAAGTGACCCAGGATGAGGGATGCTATGGGCAGAAAGTGAAGAGCAGCATTCTGAATGGAGATAGTGTGAGTCTCTCTGTTTCAGAGGCATCCAGGGAGAAAAGTCCAGTAGTAGCAGCTCAGGAGGGAAAGAAAAATATCTGGGAGTCAGGAAGCAGGTGAAGGGGCATTCCTGGAGAGATGAAGGCCAACGTTCATCCCGGGTCTCTGTAGTAAGTCACCCAGCAGCAAAACCAGACCAACAAACAGCTCATCAAACTCCCAAAGTCACCTCTGCCTCATTTATTTCAATACAGAAATAAACCAAGTGAGTCCTAGAGAATCCAAATAACTGAGTTAAGATTTGGCTCTGCACTGTGTGATCAGTTTAGGATTAGTGGAGTTGAGTGTGCCAACCCCAAACAATTCCCCGTCACTGTTACGTGTGTTTCTGTGCCACCACATGTCTTCCCACAGATGGTATACATTTGGGGATTGCAGAGTCATTTCACTATCATCTTTAAAAAGCCAGATCTGGGAAGGTAAATCTGCTTCTCAAAGCCAAATATAGTTCTCTGTGCCATTGTTCCCTCCATCTAGGCAGGTGATGGGGAAATGTGGTGCAGAAAGCTGTGAGTGAAGGGACAAGGGTGACCAGCCCTGAAGAAGTTCCGAAGGGTGCAGCAGAGGACAGGTGAGAGAGCCTGGCATGGGATGGTGTATTGTTATATAATGGGGAACTCTGGGTTCTAGGCAGATGGAGACAGGAGGCGAAGGAGTTACGGAAGGCAGTGAGCATGGCTCAGCTTGCTCTGGGGTGGGAGAGGGACAGTATGTGGAAGTCAGGTGGACCAAGAACCCAAGCATTTCTTCATTGGATGGGAGAGAGACCCTGTACAACCTCAAGCTTCCCCTTGTCTGTTCATCATGTGTCTGAAAGCTGCAATTGAACATTAGGTTCCTAGGGCAAGGTTCCAGGCCAAGCATCCTCAAGTGTAAGTTGCAATTTGCCAGAGAAAGCTTTCTCTATGGGAGCTAGGGGTAGAACTTCACGAGACTCTGGGCTTGCTGGGATCTCCCACCTTGATAGAATTTTCTAAACCCAGTCCCAGTCTCCTTCTCACCAGGGAGAAATATAAAAGATGTGTTTACTTGATCTCCTTCATTGGCACCCCAATTCCTGATTACCGTGGTGGATGAAGATTGAAATAAAAATTAGCATGTTTATCCCACTTTTAAATTCATTTAATGAGAACTCATTTACCCTCTCCCAATTTAAATTCGCAATAACACCCATAACCTTTCAGAGCTAATTATTACCCATCTTCCCAGATCTTCTTGTTAGAGGCTTTCCTTCTCAAGTACTTCTGGACTCCCCCCCCCCCCCCCGACCTTGACACTTTGTCAGCCAGTCAGCAACATCTGATGAACTGGCCCTTTGCACAGCCCCTTGAGAGGTACTGTCCTTGCATCACTATTATAGTTGCCTCTTTGGGTGCTTTCAGTTTAATTTGCCTTGGAGACTTGCTGTTTCACACAATGACCCTCCCCCTTGTCCCTATCCTCCAAAATTCAAAGTAGACTCAGCCGTGTCTCTGATCTCTCCTGTCCCCCAGGGGTCACTGAACTAACTCCAAACTGGTGTGCACAGTGTCTGAGCAGCTACCAGCCCAAAAGCTGGAGTCACCATGGCGGCGGGAGTGGCAGCCTGGCTGCCTTTTGCCCGGGCTGCAGCCATTGGATGGATGCCAGTGGCCAACTGCCCCATGCCCCTAGCTCCAGCTGACAAGAACAAGCGGCAAGATGAGCTTATTGTCCTCAACGTGAGTGGACGACGGTTCCAGACCTGGAGGACCACTCTGGAACGCTACCCCGATACTCTGCTGGGTAGCACAGAGAAGGAGTTCTTCTTCAATGAGGACACCAAGGAGTACTTCTTTGACCGCGACCCAGAAGTTTTCCGCTGCGTGCTCAACTTCTACCGCACTGGGAAGCTACACTACCCACGCTATGAGTGCATCTCTGCCTACGATGATGAGCTGGCCTTCTATGGCATCCTCCCAGAGATCATTGGAGACTGCTGCTACGAGGAGTACAAAGACCGCAAGCGGGAGAACGCGGAGCGGCTCATGGATGATAATGACTCTGAGAACAACCAGGAGTCCATGCCCTCACTTAGCTTCCGCCAAACCATGTGGCGGGCCTTCGAGAACCCACACACCAGCACCCTGGCTCTGGTCTTCTACTACGTGACTGGTTTCTTCATTGCCGTCTCGGTCATCACCAATGTGGTGGAGACGGTGCCATGTGGCACAGTGCCCGGGAGCAAGGAGCTGCCATGTGGAGAGCGCTACTCAGTGGCTTTCTTCTGCCTGGACACTGCCTGCGTCATGATATTCACGGTGGAGTACCTCCTCCGTCTCTTCGCAGCACCCAGCCGATACCGCTTCATTCGCAGTGTGATGAGCATCATCGATGTGGTGGCCATCATGCCCTATTACATCGGCCTCGTCATGACCAACAATGAGGATGTGTCCGGGGCCTTTGTCACGCTCCGGGTCTTCCGTGTCTTCAGGATCTTCAAGTTCTCCCGACACTCCCAGGGTCTACGGATCCTGGGGTACACCCTGAAGAGCTGTGCCTCGGAACTGGGCTTTCTCCTCTTCTCCCTCACCATGGCCATAATCATCTTTGCCACTGTGATGTTTTATGCCGAGAAGGGCTCATCTGCCAGCAAGTTCACAAGCATCCCTGCATCTTTCTGGTACACCATCGTCACCATGACTACACTGGGGTAAGTCAGTGCCACTGGCCTAGATAGGGTAAAGTTGGGTTGGTTGGTCATGAAGCTTTAGGTGGCGTATCAGGATTGAGGAGAGGAGGTTTGGAGATAAAGCCCTTCTCTGAAGTCATGAGAGCCAGGAAAGTGGAATAGTCAGTAAAGAATTAGTGATTTGTTTGTGGGTGGTGACTTGCTCTGAATTGATTCTATTGGGGCTGGGTGAGGCATGTGTTTTGTAAAACATGGGAAATTAAGTCACTGTCTTTTCTCCAGACAAGCAGTGTGGTGTGTGTGATGGCACGGTGGAGTGCCTCTCAGGACTATGAAGGGGAGGAAGACAGAGCTGGTGGGTGGTGGGGCAGGAGGTTGGGAGAAGTTGGGTGAATGGTGTACAGTCTGTACATGCAGATTTCCTTCACTGGTCTTCCTGCATTTCCCCTTTGTAGTGTATTCGCAAGCTGCTTTCTCTTTTGCCTCACTTTTTTCTTTTCTGCTGCCACAGACACTCGAGGGTTCAGTATCTCTGATTAGAATTTCACTCACTGACCCTGATTTTGGGTTTCCTGCGAAGCAAGGCACCAGTTTCTTTTTTCTCACTAACGGAGGAATAAGCTTGTTTTATCAGCTGGAGTCAGAGATAGAGTGACCCAGTCTACCTGTGTGCCTGTGAAATAGTCTCAATGGGTCATGTGGTCAGACAAGCAGCAGTATCATCAGAGGGAGAGACCAGTGCTTAGTGAGATCTCATCTCAGGTGACCTTCTCTTCCAGGTCTTTGAGTTCTCCACTGCACTGAAGTTACACAAATACCTGTTTGTTGCTGGGATGTGACGTGTTCCATCAGAGGAAGGGGTCCCAGGGAAGAGATGAAATCTCACCCTAATGGGATTAGAACAAATAAAGGCAACTTTATGGAGACATAGATTTCAGAGGGGTTCTATCTCAGCCTTCAGAAGCCAAGAGATTAATGAAAAATCCCTTCACAATTCATATGCTGGGTCTAGATTTGCTTAGACAAGGAAGCATTATATTGCTGATGGAGAATTCATGAAGCTTTTTATTTGGTCTTTGACAATTCAGTTGGTGGCATCCTGGTGATTCAATTTTTTTTCCTGGATGAAACCTTATTGTGGTGGTATAGGTTATTCCATAGTGCTGCATGTGTTTATTGGGAACAACTGAGCAGGTGACTGGACCTTTTAAAGTGATTACATTTGTCATTCTGTCACAAGAGAGGAGCAGAGAGGAACAAGAGATGTCACCATCCATTTGTGAAGGCCATGTTTGATCCAGGCATTCTCTTTTCCTCTGTCTAAAGAAAGCTATACAGCCATTCTTCCCAACATCACACACACACACACACACACACACACACACACACACACACAAGCACACACACACAAGCACACATACACAAGCACACATACACACACACACACACACACACAAGCACAAATGTGTGCACCAAATAGCTAACTGCTCAACTGCTCACCAGAGGGAATGTTTAACTCTGGGACTGTATCTTTCTTGGATCAAATGGGCAATGTAAGCTTTTGACACCATGGGATATTTGAGATAAAGTGATCTGGGGATTTGGCTTCATATTTGTCTCTTCTACGCTGACCCTGGCCACCTTTCACCTTCCTAAAGAAATCCAGGTACCTCATCCCAACCCTCAAGCATGATCCTGATGTGATCCCGACTTCTCAGTGTCCTTAGTTGCCTCCTGGTGGGATTCATGACAGAACGGGAGGAATTTGTATTGGAATAAATACCAGGCAGATTTATGGGTGTCAGAGTTAAAATGGGATCATTTTGGAGATCAATAGGAATGTCACTGGCCACCTGCCCATTACTTTTTATTATTAGTATAATAGCATCTGGGTGTCTACTGTGTGTCAGCAGTGTGCTTAGCACTTTGCATATATTATCTTAAGTCCTCTCAGCAGCATTGCAAGGTAGGAAAAGTTCTGTGCTCTTTAAAAATACAGAGGGTGAGGCTCAGAGGGGTTCGGTAAATATCCCATAGTCACAAAGCTGATTTCCAGATGCCAGATACCTTCAATGTTCTTTCTCCTTTCACCAGGCCCCACTGTTTCCTTCCATCATGGCCCATAGTAAAAACCAAACCTTCAGGCTTATTACTTTTAGATAGCCTCTGGATGTGATATTCTCTTCTAGTCACATTACTAGTCAAGAAAGCATCAGTTTGGTGAATATCATGTGCCAGGCACTGTCCTGGGGACACAAAGGCTTTACAAATCATACATGTACTTCTAGATGGACCAGAAAACTGCATTAGAGATAAATGGCTGTTTTCAGAACTAACCATGGGATTTTACTACCATTTTTACTGTGGGGTAATGGTTGATTTCTTTTAGTGTTTAGCATCAGGGGGTGGGGCAGACAATGTTAGTCTCACATTTATTTTCTTGGAAGTAGTGCAGGGTGCAGACAGGCTGCAGGAGAAGGGATGTAAGAAGGAAAAGAATCTCCCTACACTGAGGACAGGCAAGGCTCCCCTGTGGGCCCTGGACCCCCTCACTCCACCCCCAATGATGAACAGGCTTGTTTCTCCATTCCCAGTACATTGAAATGTCTAGGCTTCTGAGACTAGAATCAAATGGGCTCGAAAAGAAACCTTTAGTCCTCTATTCCTTCTATGCAGACAAGTTATGAGACAGCAGTCTCTTTTTTCTTCCTTCCACTGTGACAGACTGTATCTTGGTGCTAGATCAAGCTACTTTGACTTTGACCTGAGCTGGCAGTTGGCACCATTACCAGGCTCGTTTGTTTAGCTATACATAGCAGGTGCATGGCAAAATGCTTTTTAATGGAGGGGTCAGTGTAAATGGGGCACCTTCTTCATTTGCTTGGCCAGATATTGTTCTCAGGCTTTTCTAGATGTATCTGCCCTTTTTTGAGGGCAAATTGAAGGTTTGAGCCAGCATCCCTGCAGCAGCTCTAGCCCTGGATATTCTGTCTCAGCTCTGCTGCTCCAGGAGAGAGGGGAGCAGACTTGACTGGGTAACTGATCTGTCCACTGAGATGCTCTACAGGACCACATGGATCTTCTTGCCCTTACTAGGGACTTTCCGGCTCAACCCTGGAAGGCTTTCCCTCTCTCCTGGATGCTTTCTCTCCAAACCACATTCACTGGCTAGTTTTAGTCCTGTCCAACATTGAAGGAAGTTCATCTTTTTTTTTTTTTTAAGTCTATGTTGAATTTGAGCCCCATGTGACCAGAAAGCATGAAGGACCATTGATTGCTTCAGTAGTTCAGTTGCTTCCAGTAGCTCTCAACACATACCTATCATGTCTGTGGCTTCTCCCTGCCCTACTCCTCCCTGAGCTCCCATCTCTCATCAATGATACTCTCTTCAGCTCCTTCTCAGAGCAGTGCCAGCCAACGTGCTGGGAGCCAATACAAGCAAAGGTGTTTGCTCTGCCAGGCTCTGGTTGCCATCTCTGCCTATTTTCCCTCTACCTCACTCATGTATTAGTAGATGTCCTCCAGGGAAGGATCTCCTGAAGCCAATTATCACCATTTATTTAATATTTCAAAATACTTTATGCACACAAGAACAAATGACAACCCAAATTATCACCCAGGCTTGAAGATGTCTGTCCTTGGCAGGCTCCTATGCCGGCAGGAAAGACCCCTAAGCTGTGCCCAGGCTTCCCTGTGCTCCCTTGACAGTTGAGCTCCCAAATGCAGCATTCAAGGATTAATTTCCGTGTTCATAATTGATGCTATAAATAAAACAAATCTCCAATTATCTCAGTTAACAGAGGAAAGGGATAACGTGGAACTCCCAATATTAAATAAGACCAACATAACTAGTTTGGGAATGTATTATATGAGGTGAGTTTTGTCAAAGCAAATTTCCCTTCTTAATTTTGCTTGGCTTTGCTGAGCATTATGGATGACATGGACTACCTGAGCAAGTCCGTGGAGCTGCTCAGATGAAGACATGGGGATAAGAGAAGTTGAGAGCCTTTGGGTGTGTGTCCACAATGGCCATCATGGGGGAGGAGGCTGTCTTCAGGACATCTGGAGTGGACTGTTCTTGGACATCTTACAGAGGGGAGTTGGGCTTGGGAAAAGTTGGGGAAGGTATGGAGCAACCTCTGCTCATTCCATGGTGGCTCACTGCCACTGTTGACTCAGTTACATAATTGTCATCAGCAGCCTGTCTGTCACCCTGCGCTCTGGGATGAGAGCATTTTTGACAGTGTCCAAAAATCATTTTAACAAAAGCAGAATCGATTTTGTTTTTTACTTCTTCCAAGCGTGAAGCAGTCTCCAGGTGATTTGCATTTTCCTTTAAAACCTAATCCTGGAGGGAGCCTGTTTGAGGTCCCAGGAGGCAGGAAGACTCCAGCAGGGAAGTAGAGAGAGAAACACTGCAGTTTGGGGTAGAGTTCAGGAGATCAGGGTCCCTGGTGCCAGAAATGAACTTTGTCCAAGACGTGTTTTTATTAACTCTTCAATTTTCAGTGTCCTGTCTGTACTTTCACAGGGATTAGCAATGCCTCAGTCTAGATACTATCTGTATGGGTGGACCCCTGCCCACAGGACTGTTTACATTACACTCTGAGAATGAGTGACCTTCGGGCCTTCTCTTTGTCGGCCTGTCTTAACTTGAAATTTCCAAGGGAGGATGCAACTTACATGTCAACAAGGAATCTCATTCCTTCAATGTTTATGGATGCTTACTGTACACCGGAGAGACTCTGAGAATACACAAGCACTATAATTGCATTCCAATCCAATGTCAATTTGCAAGATGAATCAAACAAGGTGAATCTCCCTTCCTCAGAGCATCAGTCACCTTCCAAATGTAAAACTCCACAGTCTCCAAGAAGTCTTCCCTGCTGTTGAAGATCTGGGGATCCTCTTGCCTCCCATCACAGTTCTGGTGTCATTACCCCTCACCTCCCATCATAGCACTTGTGTTCTACCCTGCTGCCGCCGTATTTTTTTGACCTTGTTTGTGTATCCCCCCTTCTCAAGATTGTGAAGTCTTTAAGCACATGTTGTCAGTGAACTCAGGGCTTGATAGTATAGTACTCCTCCATCCCTATTTACTTGACTAAACAGATTTGTGCCTTGGATTCCCCAGCTTCAACTTACCCATTCACAAACCACTTCTGGCCCTGTAAGAAAACCAAATACAGGCCCCTTTAGATGTCATTCATACTGTCTTGTGGGCAAGCAGATAGGGAGGACAAACACTGAATGAAGCTTCAGCCTTAGGAGGGCTAAGACTTCCTGCAAAGAATGTTTGCCATGAGGCCTTGAATAGTATTTGGCTACTTGTCTATGATCACCTTGAGACACTGCAAGGCCCGGGAGGAGCAAAAAGTGAACCACAGGTAAGTTCCTACCTATTGTGATTCCCTTCACTCAGCTATTTATTCCCCAAATACTTATTAAGTTCTTGGCATGATAATTCAATAGTAAAGAAACCATTTCGTGAAGCTTTCATTCTAATAGAAAGGACAATACAGTAAATAGATAAATAAGCACATTCTATTAGGATACACAGAAGAATGGAACATGGTATGACATGTGGGGAGTGCTGCGTGGACTTACTCTTCAGCAGCCAGATCCCCTAGGGACAGATCAGAGGCTTAAAACTCTTGAGGGTCTTCCTGTTCAGAGTCATGGTGGCATGGTGGTAGCATGGTGGTCACAAGCAGCGTGCTTGAATAGATTAACTTTCCGATCTCCTGCCTACTTCCTGCAGAAATTCCATCAGGAATTCCCTTGCTATTCCAAGAATAGTATATTGAAGACCCTTCAACCTGATGACTTTTGCATATATTATTCCTTCTGACTGGAACACTTTTCTCTATACTGTCCATATTCCTTCAGGTCTCTGTTCAACATCCGAGAGGCCTTCTTGATCCCTTAACATAAAGGAACATGGCAATCACCCAGACAAGAGATGGTGGTGGCTTCATGGGTGAGAGCAGCAGAGACCAGGGAACTGAAAGATCCTTGCCTATTTAGAGGTAGAAGGCTGGAGCACTAGCTCAATGCCAGTGTCTGCTGTGCAAGCATGGGGGCTTGAGATCAGATCCCCAGAACCTACTTAAAAGCTAGGCACCATGGCGCATAATGCCGCAGCACTGGAGTGAGGGGGAGTGTAAAGACAGATAGGTCCCTGTAAACTTATTAGACAGCATAGTTGGGTTGAGACACTTCAGATGAGAAACTCCATCTTAAAAGTTAGAGGTAGAAGCCCCACTGTTGTGGTACACACCTTTAATCCCAGCACTCAGCAGGTAGAAGCAGGTGGATCTCTGAGTCTGGTCTACTGAGTTCCTGGACATCCGGGACTACACAGAGAAACCTGTCTACAAAAAACTAAACAAACAAACAAAAAAGGTGGCAGGAGATCAAGGAAAGACATCCAAGGTTGACCTCTGGCTTCTATACACATGTATGGGTGGGGTATCTACTTGTATGCTTGTATACACTAACAAATAGACACCCCCAACACACACACACACACACACACACACACACACACACACACACACACACACACCCCAAAAGGAGAAACAACAGAAAGCCTTCTCAGGAAGTATTCACTAGCCTTTTCCCCATTAAGCAGGCTGGAAAGTTCACAGCAGGAGATTAGCCATGAAGACCTTCCACATCCTTGGGAGAAGCATTTGGCAAGAAGAGGCTTGTAGGGTAACTCAAAGCCTAGGGCAGCTAAGACATCGACAGGGAACCATCAGGCCTAGAGAGCCAACTTGTAGCCACAACATCTAAGAGAGGGGTAGTGCAGGCTGGCAGCAGGGGTGGAAAACTAGATGGAAATTTCCCCTTTTCCTACCTAGGCAAGAGTACTGAGTATGTGATCAGCTGGCATGTGCTTACACCATCATGAGGGACCAGCCTTGACTCTGACACAGAAGCCACTCTGAGACAGTACTGCAAAAAAAGGATAACTCACACGGGTGGCACTTAAGCCACTCAGGTGCCTCACACTGGGAGTCTTGCGATGCCTTTGCTTTCCGATCTGGCAATTCAGATCACTGCAGTTTTGGAAAAGGATTTCCTCACTGGTGTTCATTACACAGCTCTCTTCTGGAATGTCTGGAAGTCAGTCTCCTCTCTCTGCTTGACTTTGTTGTGCTTCTCTCTTTAAACACACCAGTAAACACAAACATGATTCTTCCCAAGGAACCACAATTATTCTGCCTTAAAATACTGTAAACAAAAAGCATAGGGTCCTCCCTGCTCCTTGCCAGGGAAGAGCCCATCATGTGCTACTTGAATGCATTCATTTCTCACACCCAGGAAGGAATGCTTGTCCTGGGCCAAACAAGGCTCCAGACCACACTCCACAAAGGCCAAGAGTTCTGAGCCAAGGACTGGTGCAGAGTAACCTTCCACCTTCTTTGGGCACATGAGCCTCCATACAACTAGCTATTTCTAGGAAGCTGACACTAGAATACTCTATAAGATTCTTCTTTTGGCGATGTTTAAGTCCCTGCTTCTGTTTCTCTTCTGGGAACTAACAAGTCTGGCCCCAGAAACCTCCTTTGAAAAGAGAGCATAATATTAACCTCAGAACAACTTCTTCTAAGAAAGATTTGTTTGAGATAGGAGCTACTCCTGTGTTTGGAGGCATCCATTCAACTGGCTCTGTGTTGAGTTTGGCTTCTTGTCTGTCCATCCTGATTTCCTCAGACCACACCAGCCCTATACAAATGATAGATGTGTGGGAAGAAAGTAGGGCTGTAGAGAGAAGAGAGCTCATCCTTGGCTGACCATGACTCAGTGGAAGAAGATTGCATTTAACTCGTGTAATCATATTCTGGGTGCCAGGACTTGAATGAATATCATTAAACTGAATCAGAAAAAATCGTTTTAATATAAGTGCCACCTCACATGCAAGCTAGTTGATGGAGAGATGGATGAGGCTGGGGACGCCTCCTTTGTAATGTGATGCTGTAAAATCCCATCACCTTCATTATTTCCCACCACGCCAACGCATCATAATACCCATGAGTGGCAGAACAGCTTGAATTTAATATACAGAAAGTCCAATCAGACAATAAATGGATGGAACTATATAAAGGAACCATTTTCTGGGAGGCTGGCTCCATTCTCTGGGATTCAGCTCTCTGACACATGAAATGTGCATCAATTTTCACCAACTAATGCAGCTGCCGAATCGCCACATGCAATGCCTGTTTGCTTTCGAAGTGGCAAAAGGGACCTTTCCCTCTACATTAACTGGCTATCAATTCAAAATTGCAGATATCTTTTTCTTTGATTTGCATCCTTTGGCTCCCAGTGGCACAGCAAGGTGCCTTGCAACGCCAGTCCAAGTGGGAGCATGGTCCTCCTTCTACCCGGGAACCTTACCACACTTTCAGTAGCACTTCATCTTCTTTGAACAGCTACACAGTCAGATGGGTGAGCACTGTAGGAGGCTAAGAGTCTCTACTTTTAGCCATAATTGTAAAGAAATGGTTATACCTCAGGGCGTGCTGCCGCACTCTGAATGTCTGTGACATTGTTGTGATGGTCCACGGTCCTTCCTTTGAAGTTGTATGGAGCAAATGTTACATTCTCCATTGGGTTCCTCCAACCAGCATAGCTCTGCACGTTGCCTTCCACCCCTGTCTCCCAGCCAGTTATGGAACAATTATAAACATAAATATCAATAGATCAAACAGAAGAAATGAAAACTAGCTGCTCAAAAATCATACAATACTGTCAAAAGATGATAGAAAACAATTTTCCCTTCTGGTATAAGATCCTTTTTAAAGCTATTTTTCCAGTGACATGAATAGCGGAGAGCTAACCATGATTATAGGCTTATAGCCTCTAAGAAGCATCATTAGTTTACTTTTACTTCTCTCTGGACATGTGTCCATTAGCAGTGGGAGAAGCTTAGGAGAATTAAACTAACCAGTATCAAAACCACAGATATAATAAATCTCATTTGATTCAATTAGTATTATTGAATATCCAGTATTTGCAAGGTAAAAGCTCAGGGAATGCTGGATATATAAAAATAAACGAGAAGGCTGGATATGTATCTCAGAGGTACAGTGCTTGCCTAGTATGTACAAGGCCCATGCTTCAATCCCCAGTGCTGTTAATTTGAATTGGATGGAGAATTTTGAGAGAGGAGATGTTTATTATATAGCAGGGGGTGTGAATATGTTTACAAGAGTGTACAGGAAAGAGAGTCACATTCTGAAAAGCTCTGACATGTGTATTGCAGAATAAATATTTAATATTTGCTGATGAATGAATGATTGACCTCACAGAAGAGATGACATTTTAGCCAGACTAACAATGGTAAGTAGGATTAGAGTAAGTAGGAATGAGAGACCCAAGTAAATCATGAAAGGGCATGATGTGCGGGAAGCTTAACTGCTGTTTGCTGATGTTTAGGGTACACAAACAGGAAAATGGCTTACAGTGAGTAGGAACACAAGGTTCATTAGATAGTCAGAGGACCTGAAAGAGAGGGACAAGGGGTTCATTTAGTAGGCATTAGGAGACACTAAAGTTGTTCTGGGTACATTGATAAAGTAGATCTGGTTCATGGATGATAGAAGATTTCTTAGATGCAAGATAATAAAGGCCAGACCCGAGATAGCTACAGCAGAACTAGAGGACTTGAATGGAAATGCAGCCAGGAGGAGTCCAAGGGAACTCTAGACATTAGAATGGCTAAGGAAAAACATGAAGCTGCAGGTACTAGAGAAGTAACAGGTTGGTGAGGGCTCAAAAGGGAAGGACCATGACCTTGGCTTTGGATCTGTGATATTTGCGGGTAACTCCAGATGTTCTCTGGATAGGAAATGGCTCCTAATCAGCAGGGAAAACAAAGGCTGAAGGCACTTTCTCAAATCGTTGGTTGAAGTGAGAAAATTGGATAAGACGATTGAAGGGACAACGAAGGCTGAGCCAATGAAGGAAACTTGAGGAATTCTTTTTGTCTGGTGTCTTACTTGGGTGAACAGTCCCATCAGGAACACATTACCATTTGCAAATAACTTTGCTAAAGATTCTGTCTAGTCTGTCTTCCTGGCCTACGGAAGTTCACTTTCCTACCGTTTTGCTATAACTAAAGGGAAGATTGGTTTTATTTTTAGTGGCCTACAATGATAAGTAAATAACAGTACCCACCAGGAGAAAATTTTGTTTATGGGTTTTGCAATAGCAAATAAATAAATATGCCTTTACGTTGGCATGTGGATAGTAGATAGGATTGAAATGGTCACAGGCAGACCAAGAACCATCTCTGTGGGGCTCAGGGTGATGCTGATGCTGAGGGGTCCAAACTTTCCTGGTCTTTTGCAGTTTCAGATCCTTTGACAAAGTTTCAAGAACTTGAGACATTTTTACTCCCACTTGATTACTTCTTCCCCTTGGAAAAGATGTTACCTGCACCTTCTGTGTCACTAGACCCATCCTCCGACATGACCCTAACCTGGGCCTTTAGAAAGCAGTTAAGGAACATGATGCTTTCACTATTTAGTTAACACACCTCATAGCAAACAAGACACAACTCAAATCATAGTAAGAGCTTTAAAGGACAGGAGAAATAAGGCTCCAACCCCTTATTTATGAGGTGAGTGTTAGATCCTACTCTGCACATCAGAAGGCCATGCCACTGTGTCCAAGCTCACACACTGCAGCCACACTGAGGTGTTTTGGGGCCATTTGAGTTCACTGGTCCTCCTAATGACCCACTGTCCAATAACAGATGCCTGTGCTCACAGAGCTGTATTTGAGGCCTCAGCAAGGCAAGCAGCATGAGTGAGACCAGAGGAAGGGGACAATTGAGGTAACATGTTAATGAGGGCTCTATGAAGGCTATGGCATTTCAGCTAGACCGTGAAAGACCCTGGTGGAAGGATTAGATGCATTAATTGGGCCATTTATTTAACATGTACAGGGAGACTGCTGTGCACCATACTAGAAAGTGGGGAAGAATTTGTGGACAGAACAGAAAAATCCTTGGAATTGACATTCTAGTAGGAACTGGTAATAAATAAATATATAAAAAGATAATGAAACATTGAAGTAAAAGCTATACAGAAATGGATAAATCTGGGAAGTAAGAGAAGGGGGAGCCTTGATGAATAGGGAAGCCTCAGAGGTCACAGGACAGGGGGAGGGCAAAGGGGACAGCAGCTGCTCCTGGTTTCCCAGCAGTTGGTTAGGAGTCGGAGAGTGGCTGTGTTCAGGGTGCAGCGATGACTTAAGAGCTGTGATTGGGCCTCTTTAGGGCCGTAATTCAACAGTGGAGAAGGGAGTGTTTGCCATCTGTGCTGAAGACTGAATGAGTAGAAATAGGTTCACCCTGACTGTGAGAGAAGACTGCCATTACCCTTAACAACAGTAGCTGATGATGCTTAGCTTCAACAACGGCCTAGGCATAAGCTCAGTACAGGTTGTTTAGATTCATCTAACCCTCCCAACTGCCTTAGAAAAGAGGTTTCACTGTTGCAAACTGGCTTGTAGTAAAGTCTTGAGGCCTACTCAACATTGACTGCTTGTCTGTGGAGAGCGTGGGATTCCCTTAGTGCTGGTCTGAACAGCATCCAATCTTGCCTTGCCAGCCATTAGCCACTTCTATCCGAGGGAAACTGGAGTGTGTTTCCTGAGAAGTGGAAAAAAATCACCTTCCTAGCTTTGTCATGTATAAAGGAGAGGAAGATATAAGCACCCCCAACTCCCCACCATTGCAGGGCCAAAAAGCTCGGGTTTCATGTACAAAAGTTATGAGAGGGAAGATGGAGATGGTGTGTAACAAAGAAAATATCCAAGGGCAGGGAGACCACACCAATGGGCATAAGCACTGGGGGAATTAGGCTTGCCTGGGCTCACAGAGACATGGACACTGGTGACAAACAGGTGGTAAAGGAGGGAAGGCAGCAAAGGCAGAGGTGGGGACTTTGAAACTATTGTAAACTGTCCCTTACTCCCAAATACGTATGAAAGAGGAAATATGCGTGCTACACAAATATCTTCTCTAATAACCTTTGCAAGATTCCTTCTCTGGGGAATTTCTGGTCCCAAGTTGCCTTGTTGTTTGGCATGCTTCACGGTGTGGCTATGGGACCATCCTTTCTTTCTCTTAGGTGCCATTCCTGCATTGGAGAGATGAAAAAGGGGAATACACAATGTTGCCGAGGGTGTTTCTGTATTCCCTTCCTTTTGGCCCCCCTCTCTTTTTTTTTCCTGCAAAGACTGCTGGGAGTTCTCCCAAGATTTCTGCATCAGAGAAAACTTGTGTGCTTGTCTTTTGAGCTGAAGTTACCTTGGTTTTACCTCCAGCCCCATCTTCTCCTTCAGCAGAAATTTGTCTCAAGGGAATAATGGTTGTGGTGTCAGTAAATACTAAATTCTCCTGCAGCTGGACTGGCATGCTCAGAGCTTGGGCAGAGACTAGGGAGAGATTAGGAAGCTCCATGCCCACTCCCCTGTCCCCACCCCTACACCGTGCCTGACTTCTGAATATCTCCATGTAAGGGCAACTTCTCATCTGAGGAGGCGAGGCTGTGGAGTCCACACTCAGAATTTAGTACTTGATGCCTGAACTTGCTTAAGTGGGCTGGCCAAGTCCTGCAGCTGGGGGGGGGGTTCTAGGAGACCGTGGAAAGGCTACCAGATTGGAAACCAGAAGAGGTAGTTATAGGACTAGCTTTGGGAGTCTTATGACCTTGAAAGTGTTATCTCTCCTCTTCTCTGGTGGTTAGTGTTTTCTGAATGGTGAGAGGGTTGCATTGGTGATTCTCAGGTCCTAGCCAGCTACTACAAAGCCCTGGGCCGTTTCTGCTTCCAAGGAAAATGGGTCATTAGCTTAGTAGCCTGGGTTATCCACAGCCGAAGAAATGGCCTTTAAATGGTCAGACACTTGGCAACCTTCCCATTTCCACTTCTCTAAAAAGGCAGAAGTTAAGACTCCTTAACCAAAGTGCCCATAAGAAATGCAAGTCCACTGGGAGGCCTGGCAGGCCTCTCTTGGAGATTCTCTATCTAAGAAGCCTTCAGGAACTTGGTGGTAAGGTAACAGTCAAGGTCAATGGCTCTTGAGGCCCCAGGGCAGATGTCCTGCTGGAACAAAACAAGGAGTTGTGAATCTAGCTCCATGGGATGATCAATATGGCCAAGTGAGTGGCAGCATCAAACATCAACCCTGGGAGCAAAGGCCTTTTAAAGGGTGAGGTCAGGTAGGCATTCAAGCCCAGTGGGATATTAAATTCAGAGAGTCTATTTCACCCACCCCAGCAGATAGCATCAGGTCTGCCTACATGGTTCTGGGGATGGGAGGCTTGCCCCTGTTTAAGGCAGCCCATTTCTTTCTTGGGGAGAGTCAATGATTACAGACCTTTTTTATACAGAGCCTGTTTTCCTCCTTTAATACAAGAAGACAAGGGCTTTGAGGAGCCAGAAAATAGTTCTGGAAGGCAGGGATAATTATGATCACAGAAGTCACTTGGAGACTCATATATCTGTCCTGGGACAGACTTAGTGTGACAGGCTCCCACTAGAGTGTGTGTAAGCTTCTAGAGTGAACCACCACCAAGGTTCCCTGCTGGACCTGTGGGATGAGCAGTCAAGAACCTGTGCGCTATGGCTGGCTGGCTTCTGAGGGTGACTGGACCCATCACACTTCCACTGTATCCCTGCAGACACCTCCATTCCTTCCATGCCCTGCCCTCATCATTAACTTATTTTGTGTGTGTGTGTGTGTGTGTGCTGTTATACTGATAGTCTGTGGGTGGCCCTCCTTTTTCCACTTCCTTATTTCATTATATGAGCTTCCCATAAGAGCACAGGGGGAAGCTATAGGATGTATACATCCTATATGCATCTGTAGTGTAAGCACTACAGATTAGTTTAAGTTATTTGAATGAAACCAACCGTTAAATGATCACAGAGGACCAGCAGACAGCAATCTTGCAGGCTCCCTTGGGGCTGTGAGCATCCCATTGGCTTTCTTTTCAATGCAGGGAGAGGATAACAGCCAAATCATAGGTGGCCAATGTGGTGACGCTGAAGGTAAAACATGGTAGACATGGCCAGGACATCACCTCTAGGAAAACACACTCTCTCCCACACTCTTGGCTCTTGGATCCAAAGGCCTGAATTAAGCAGGTCCCACTTCCAAGTAGCTCTGGCTCTGCTTTGTGAGAGACTCTGGTCCCAGCTGTAAGCAGAGCTCTTGGCACATATGAGGAGCTCAGTGGCTGGCCACTGTCTCATTGAAGCCTCATTGCAGCCCTATGGTTTTCTCTAGGTGGACTGAGAAGCGCCAGCAATGGTCTGATAAACACACTGGGCATAAAACTCTAAGCTGATCAAGAGCAGACAGTGAGCCCAAGTGCAAGGGCTGTGCATTTGAGAGCATGAAGTTGAGGAGGAGCTGCCCATCCAAATAGGGCAAAGCCAATAGAATCACAAAGAGACAGAGCTGGTATGAGCCCATAAGTCCAGCCAGAAAGGCAGTTTTGTAGAGCTGAAAAGGAAAAGTAATCCAGGCAGAAAATGAAAACTGGAGGGGAGAGAGGAATGGGCACAGTGTTCACAGGGGAGTTTGTGTGTGTGCAGAGATGCAAGAAGACCTCCCAGCTGTGAAGGTGGCAAAGGAGATAGAGAAAATTCTTGGGTAACTTGGGCTATCATCCAAAGTGGACATTGTTTTCTTTTTGCCATCAGGAGTCCCTTTGTTCTTGGGACAACTGAGGTGTGACCCTTTTTCCATCCAGACCCAGGGCTGCACCTTCTGGTCCTTAGATGAAATGAATCCCCATATATACATACCCACATCCTTATCTCAAGCAGTGGCTCTGTGTCTGGAGAATCTGGAGAAGATTGCCAAGTGGCAAGAGAGATTGGCTGTCCTTTGAATTTTCAGTCTTGTTTATGAAAACCAAAGTGCTAGGGGTGGGTGGGCTGGGGCAGCAGGGCCTCCAGATGCTGCTGGAGCTCTAGTATGCTGTTTCAACAAATATTTCTGCCATGCTGTCTATGTGTTCTGACTTTACACAACGACAAACAGCTATCGAGTCTGGTCACCAGGTGCAGAAGATGACCAAGATGACCTGGAGAAATGCATAAAGCTGACTGTGGAAGCAAGGAAACAGCTAGATAGCCCCAAACACTTCAGTAACGTAGGAGTCTTTTCTCCTGATGAGCCCACCTTGGTCAGAAGGCTGATGACCCTGCCTTTCCTATTTTGGAAGAGCGTAGTCAGTCCTGTCTCCATTCTATCCCAGGGTTTCCCTACTAGTAACAGCAAGCATTTTGAAAATATCACTTTAATTCTGCTTTAAAAAAAATCCCCCACCCCAATGTGTCATCATCACTACTCAACTTTAATGGTATTTTCCCCATATGACTGTATTTCCCAGTGTGGTTACCTGGCTTTGCCTTTGACCTTGCTCTTAACTTGGGGCCATCCACATGTCTTGAGTCAGGAAGGTACCGTTAAGAGCTCTGTTCCTGGCCACCTTGGCCACCTTGGAAGCTGAGGGGTCCAGTGTCTCTCCCATACCTGTATCTTGATTCCTAATATGTGCATTGCAACCCACAAGTTGGATGCTGCTTCCATATCTTCTTCTTTGTGTGTCTGAGGGATCACTTCACCCACCTGCTATCAGGGTCGGAACTGGGCCATCTGTAGTGAAAACCGGCTTCAGCACAGGCTTGTGTGCAAGGCAGGCAGATCATCCCAGAGCCTAGTCCTGTGGCCCAGGAGGAGTCTTGGCCCCTGTCCCCTCCCTGCTGGGTCCTGGCCAGCTGCCCAGGCATCTCTATTGTAAGTGCTCATTTCTCTCCTGACCAGCAATAAAGTTATAACCAAGAGGCAGTTTGAAGACACAGGCTATGGGTAGCATTAGGAATATCCAGGATAGGATCATGTTCTCATTCTTTTTCCTCTTTGTGAAGAGTAGCTTCCTGTGAACACTGAGATGGTGTCTCTAGGAAGATAACAAGTCTATTCTGAGCATGACCAAGGCTATGCATCAGTAGTAAATCTTTCAAAAAAGAATAAACCATATGTGTGTGGTGCTTCCACAGTGGGCGAGCAAAGCCACCTGCCTGAGTTCATCTCGGCCCCAGAAAGCTGCCTAGGAGATAATTGCGATGGTTAATGTTGGTTGCTAGCTTGACAGGATCTTGCATGCCCTGGGAGGCAAACGTCTGAGAATATGAGGGAGTTTCTAAATGGGATTGAAATTGCACTAAATGTGGTTGGTTCCATCCTCTGGAGGTGGTGTACCGGCCTGGATAAAAGGAGAAAGAAAGCTGAGCACCAGGGCTCAGTTCTCTCTGCTTCCCAACTGCAGATGCCACGTGACCAGCTATATCATGCTACTGCCATCCCTCCCCTGCCATGATAGACTCTCTGTGAGCCAACATCATCCCTTCCTCCATTTAAGTTTCTTCTTGTCAGGGATTTGGACACAGCAGAGAAAAAAAGTGACAGGTGTAGTCACTCGCAGCCCCTTTTCACTCATCCACCTCCATTGGAGCATCTCCCCTGATCTCCAACCCCTGTCTTCCATGATGGAGCCATTTCTCTACCTCATCGGTCCTGCTGGAGCTAGGGATCTGGTTGTCAGCATCTGCCTCCACATGTAAACTCTTGGACAGTTGGAAACATAGCAGGGCTATTTGTCTGGATAGTAATAGGAAACCCTTTATGTGGTAGACCTCGCAGTGCTCTGGGTGTTCCCTATTAACTTGCTTTCATACAGCCCACTAAGAGGCATTATCATTTCTGCCTCACAGCTGAGAAAACTGGGGTACAGATAGATGAAGTGATTGCTCCGAGGTCACAGAACTTCTCAGTGGCGAAGCAAGGTTTTAAACCCAGGCTTTCTGACTCTGTGTGTGGCCCTGTAACCTCCACACCAGACTACATTCCCATGGTCACACTGCTGCAAAGGAGATCAGGCCTTATTTTCTAGCACCTTCGTTAGCTCTGTTGTGAGAACCTGAATCAGTTAGCTCTTACCTCATAGACCATCACCTTTAATATGTAGCAGCTTAAACTTTAAACATTGGTTATTTCTCATGATTCTAAGGTTTTAGTGGATAGCACAGTTGTTACAGTCCAGCTGGCTCTGCTCTTCCCCCAGGACAATCTGTGAGTCCCTAAGGATGGTCTAGCATGGGCATACTCACAGTTATGGTAGCCAATGAGTGAGCACCCGAGGCATCTGGGATGGGTGGCTTAGCTCTGGTCCTTTACCACCCAGCAGAGCTGAGCAGAGTGAAGCCCTCCATTGATGGCAGCTGCAAAGTTTCCAGTCACTGCACAAAAGATCTAACTCTTTATGCACAGGTTCTTTTCAAGCTTCCACTCTGTCAATTTTGCTAATATGTAGTGGCCAAATCACCATTCAGAGGACAGCAAAATCAATTACACCTTTTGATAGAAGGAGCTGTGATGTTACATCACACAGGGTATGAATGAAAAGGGGTAAGAAATCATGGTGGCCTTCTTTGTGACCTATCATAGCTGATAACGGCTTCCCATGAACCACATGGACTGAATTTCATAGTGAGAAATGGCAGTGAGAAATGACGGCGGGGGGGGGGGCAGTTCACATGGGAGAAGGCCCAGTGTTTCCACTGAGGTCCAAAAACCAATATCAGTGCAGGGTTTCCATCCCTACGTGTGAATATATATCACCCATGATGCAGCTTGTTTGGTTGGGATTAGGAATACAGTGACTGTTCAAAGAAGAGATTCTTCTTTCTGCTCTAAACCAGGGGATGAGGAGCCATGGACTTTCTTGGTACTGATTTTATGATTGTACCTCAACCGTCCTTATGTTTCTATCTGGGTCCCTGGCCCGGCTTCTCACAAGGGCAGAGCACTGGCAAGAGCAGATTCATAAGGTAGCAAACACATCTGGGGACCACCACAGCTCAGCCACTTTCTTACTGTGTGACCAGGCAGACGTCAGGGTGGGAACCTCATCCTCTTCTTCTGACAAATGAAGATTGTCATGAGGATTGAAATAATGTTGTTTATTAAGTGCCTAAGCTGGAGGCTGGCAGGAGTGCATGCTCAATATCAGCCATCTCTGGGGCTTGAGTGAGCTCTGCTGCCCTTGTCCATGGGTGGTGATGGCCAGATGAACAGAGCTGTCACTGGTAAATAACTCTTGGCTCACCCAGGAATGCCAGATGGCATGCCAGCCACTCGGGCCAAGGAAACACACAGGGCAGAAGCTACGGGGAGAACAGAAATGGGACTAGAGCCACCCAAGGGCTCTGTGGGCATCTGGTTGAATCCTGTTATATGCATGAGTAAGGTGAGGGGTTACCATCAGGCAGCACCCCAATCAGACTGGACCCCAGAACAGTTCACTTCCTGGAGGTTGACCTTCAGATGCCTTCCTTAAAATACTCTTTCATCACATCCCTCTCCTCTCAGGTCCCAGCCTGTTCCTAATGCCACATGCACATCTTCAGCATGGGGAGAGAGAGGCAGCTACCAGGGATATGATGGGACTCAGAGCAGCCTCTGCCCTTTCACTAAGCAGAGGCCAACCCTAGCCTTCAGACACCAGGGAAACAAAGAAAGGACCTCCCTCACCAGACTGGAACCATTCTTCCCTTGAGTTGAACTGCCTAGAATAAGTGAAGAAACAATTATTTGTCAGGGATGAGTTGGTCCAGAAACTGGACATACTCAACAAAGACCAGGAATCATTATGCCAACCAGGTCTGTTGAGGGTGTCGGGGCTTCTCAGAGGACAATGGCCTTGCTGGCGCCAATGCTTGCCTTGTGAGGGACAGCTGAAGACACTGCATTTCTGATGAGCACAGGTGGACAGGCCCTCTGTAGACAGCCAGAATCCTGGCCTCCTGCCCCTAGTGGCTGACCAGGAAAAAAGCAAAGGAAGCCAAACTATAGCCCTGGTCCCTGCACGAGATCTTTGCCCCTGAATTGCAACACCCAATCTCTTTCCAAGGCACAAATGTAGCTAAGGCTGCCCCTGTCTAGGTCCACCCCTACTGTTTTGGATGGGAAAGGAGAAGGGGTAAGACACTGCCCTAGGAAAGAGGGGCATCCTTGGAGAAGGAGCTGGCATTTGGATGGGGTTCCCCCATCACTTGCTAACCTCACTCACTGCCAAGGCCCCGGGCTCCCCTTGGGCTTATAATTAAGAAATAGAAAGATGAGTGCTGTGGAAGTGCTCTGGAAACAGTCTGTTCTGTTCTTTGCATCCCTGGAGACCCACACTCATTCCCATCTTAATGGGAGGTGGGGGTTGGGGGAACGTGTTTCTAAAGTCAGAGCAATGCCTATAGCTCATCAGGTTTCTCCTCTCACAGCCTGGGTGCCCATGTTCTCCACCTCACCACTGTTCCAAACTTCCTAAGGGTGGTCGACATGTTCTGTTGTTGCCTACTTTCTGTGCTCAAAGAGGGCTTCATAGGCCTTGCTCCTGGTGACCCCTGGCTTGAGGCTATTGTGAGAAGAGAAGCAAGGGCACTTGACCCTATCTAGTCTTTGACTCATACAGTGCTCCCACCGTAGGAGGGACTCTGTGCTAGAGGGTGACTAAAGGCTATGAGGCACCCTCAGGGTTGCTCAGCGGGGCTTTATCCAGCACTCTAAGACCAGTGATCAGCTCTCTTAATGAGAAAGTATTTGGGGCTCTAGAATACATTCTCTGGCCTTGAAATTTCAAGTCCTAAGTAGTTAGCTGGGCACTGGAGGGCTTATTGGGGTCTTCCATAAAGCCAGATCAGGCAGACACAAAGTGTCTTTGGCCATGGAGTGCTTAAAGCAAGGAAAGGAGAAATCACTAGAGCTTTGAAACCATTTGTGAAGTTTCCTATACCTTGGGCCTCTGAGAAAGGCATGCTGCCATCATTCTAGTGTGTACCTACTGTGTGACACCCAGCACCAAGTATGAACAGCATGATGGGTCTGTTGGTATGTTGCTGGTCTCTTGAGTTACATGTCCCTCCCAGAAGTATGCAGGAAGAGAATACCATAGTCAATCTCTGCTGGCTTTTAGAAGAAGGAACCAATGAACCCAGCCAGGGTATTTAGCTTAGATCATAGGAACCTGTGGGAGCTTCCCACTCCTGGGACTCCTGAGAGAGGCCCTTATCTATTTAAGAGTGGAAAATGATGGTGGGTGAGATGCCTGGGGCAATAGGGAACACAAAGACACTAGTTAATGGGGACAGAAGCTTTAGCCTCAGGGTATCCAATGTGGAGCATCTAAACAATAGAAAACAGCAACAACAACAAAAATAAAAACAAAAAAAAAATAAGCCTGCTTCACTGTTTGTAGTCCTTATTCATTCTTGGAAGGAAATCTCCATCTTTGAGTAATTACAGCAAGAATGCTGAGGATTTTATGTAGAGTTTAGAGGGAGCTGCTTGTCATAGATAAGTGCTTTTGGAGGTACGGGCCACTCTGTCCACTCTAATGCACACTGGAATGCTAACTACTAAAGCGAGTGGGCAGAGTCCAGCCTGTGGAATTTCAGAACAATTACTCTAACCATTTTTAGTTTGCCTTGCTCTGTGTGTGTGTGTGTGTGTGTGTGTGTGTGTGTGTGTGTGTTTCCCTTCTCCTGTATGCATCTGTCATTGAGTGATAAAATAGAACATGATGAGTGTCATTCTAAAGCAATTACAAGCAAGATGCGTAATGGCAGAGCTGGAGAACACGGCATATGGCCTCCGGCAGCCTCTGTGTAAAAACTAATTGGGAGGTTTTGTTTCCCTACCACCACCCCACAAAACCAGATCAGCTTCATACTGAGGGAAAGATCATCGTAGTCGCACACACCCACTGGGTGAGTGTAGGGGACTCCAGGGCTGAAACAGAAGGGCTGTTGGCCACTGTTGTTAACCAGGATGGATGCCAGGAGGAGGGTCTTACCAGCTGCACAGGGGTGATTGACAAAGAGCAACAGGAACACCCCTGAAGAAACAAAGCTAAGCAGCCCAAGTCAAGAGTTTGGGGGGGCTGTGGGGAACACAGAGAATGGAGGCTAAAAGCAATGCGCTTTAATTTCATCAGTTTTGATTCTGCTTAATGTCTCCATTTCCTCCTTCTGGCTCCAGACACTTCCTGCCCCCCAGTTCCCTGGCAGCTACTCTGCTCTTTTCATATATCAAAGAGCTAAGTGAAGCTCCCAGGCCTCCTCAGGGCTCTGTCTGTGGATGACAAACTTTTCCTCCTCTTGCTGGGGAACGGCTCTGTTTCTGAGAGCCACAAATGGGATCAGAGTGATATCCTACTTAGACTTCACATTTTCTGAGCAGATTAACCATGGGTGTGGCAAGGGTGGGCACAGCTAGTCAGGGAGGCTGCCCTTCATACACTAAGTTAGGACCTTTACTCTGTTACAGGCTCCCTCATTTCACCCCGTTCCACCCCGCCCCATGCCAGCTGTGTGTGGGTATGTGTGCGTGCATGCCTGTGTCTTTCTATGTATACATGCCGGTGGTTTGGAGACAGCACATCTCCAAGTTGCCAAGTCAGTGACCAGAGTCCATAGAGAATCAAGGGTCCTTAACTGTGTCTTCTGCAAAAGCAGCAGCACACGTTGATCTGAAGGACAGTAGAGAATTGAAGTCTTCTTTGATAGGAGCTCCCCAACTCTGGTCTCAACTGTGAGAGCACCCTTCTGCCCTTTCCTCTATACTGACATGTTCTAATAGGGGCTTGCAGCCTCGTTTTGTAAAGAGCCAGAACATAAATCATTTTAGGCTCTGTGGGTTAAGTATTTTATCCCAACTACTTACCACAGACATACCAGGAGAAGAAGCAAGCATGAGTATTTTCAAAGTTTACTTCCCAAAGAGGGAAGAGATTTGGCCATGGTTTGACAGCTAGCGAAGAGAGGTAGTGCTAGTGGCAGAGGTGGGATTGATTGGTTGAAGCCGGCAGTTCCAGAGCAGATCCCACCTGTCTGCAATACAACCACTTCCATCATCTCCCTAGAATGCAGGGAACAATACAGAGCCAAGTACCAGAAAATGACCACCTGGGTTGAGCCGCACCTTATGTGTGTTTGGTGGTTATTAGTAGGTATGGCATTGCAAGGAATCCGGAAGTAGTCTTGAAGCAAGAACCATGTTGCTTTCCAGGGAGCAGCTGTCTGGTAGAGGAGAAGGAAAAACTACCCAGTGCCTTTAAAAAGCTGAGTATGAAAGTGTGCTACACAGAGGAATTGTAATCAGTATGCTTTGCTATAGATGCTTCCTCCTATCCTCTAGGGTGACCGTGGACCCAGCCCCATACTTCTTCTGTTCTATCCCTTTATGGCAGAGTACAGATAAGCCTATACTTCTGTTACAGATGAGAAAGAGGCAAAGAGAGAGACTTGTAAGCAAGAGTGTCACTATCTGGGCCTCAGTTTCCCTACAGGGATGTTTGCAGATGAAGGGGAAAGCAATCCTGGAATGGGGCTAGTTGGAAGCAGTGAGCTGACCTCAAGCCTGGCATCGGGCTGGACCTGTCCTTGCAACCAAGAGTGCTGCACGTCAGGAAGAGAAAAGTGGGACTTGTGAGCTCAGGCCAGGCTGGAAAGGTTCCCAGAGGGTGCTGAGCTCACAGCCCAGACCCTCCAATCAATAGGGCATGGCTATTTATAGCATCAGCCTGAGAGAAACTTAATTATGATCAAAAGGAGCTATTTAATACCGTGCTTGCCGAAGACGCAGCCTCTTGTCAGTGGAAATTAATCAGCATCAGTGGCTGCCGTGGGCTCCTACCCCCTCATGTTCCGGAACTTGGAAGGCACCTGACAGAGCACTGATGACGTCCACACTCAAGCAAAGTCATCTCACACCCAGTGGTCTCCCCAGGACTACAAACACCTGGGGATGAGAAGAACCTAGGGCCAGTGGGATCTTCCTTCATTTCAAGGCCTGCCTCTTTCCTGGCTGCTCCCAGCTCCTACAGCCTCTTTCTATCCCTTCTCTTCTCTACTCTCCTGTAGGGTTAGTGATCTGCCCTACAAGTTTAGTGCTCTGGCTCGGTTCTGGAAGGGTCTAGTTGAGGTCAGTGAGCTGACCTCAAGCCTGGTATCGGGCTGGACCTGTCCTTGCAACTAAGAGTGCTGTGTGTGAGACAGCTTCCTAGCTAGGTTGGTTTACACTATAGTCTTACACTGCAGATTAGAGATTGATAACAGCACCTTTCTTGTTAGGTGGTGGTGGTGAATTATCACACAGTCACTATGTAAACTATATCTGGCACATACTAAAATTCTTAAACCATCAGTAAATCCTGGCTGATATTCTTACTATATTACTACAGCTGCCTTGGTGTCTGTCCGTTGTGCCGCCTCAGCCAGATCATGAGCCTCTCGGGAATAGAGCCTCTCAGTGACCAGTATAGTGCTGGTCATGTAGAGGATGTTTAAGATGGTGTGGCTGCTCAGTCCATTTGCTCCAGAGTAAAGGTACTCACTATTTTGTCAATTCGTTCATTCATTGAATCCTCCTGTGTACAACATTTACACTGGTCATTGAAGATAAGAAAATCATTAAATACAGATAGGGCTTGTATGACAAGCTGTATGCTACTCACTGAGCCAGACACATATGTAAATGAATCATTACAGTGCAGTAATAGGCACATGGCCAACCTCCAGCAGAGGCACGGAGGTCACGACACAGAAAGCCTCTAGGTGTAGATGCCCCAGGGATAGACTTGAACAATAATAACAAGCGATGGAGAGGATGTGTGTGGGACAGAGGGAAAAGTGAGTTCAAAGAAAGGTCTAGATTAATGATGGTTTTTGGTGAACATTTTGGCTAGAATCTTAGCATAGTACCAGGGTCAACGTGAGACCACTCTGGCTGGGCTGTCATCAAAGGCAGACTTGGGGGTATAAAGCAGTGAGAGAGGAGGAGGTCCCATGTCACTGTCACTCTGCATAAGTGCTTGGCTCCAAGAACATGAACCAATACCCTCCCTTGATGAATTTCCTCACATGACAGGCTTGAATTTTTGGAGCCTAGTGGAGAAAGGCAGCATTCTGATTGGAAGCTTCTACAGGCACCAAGAGTTTGTTTGCAATAGACACCGACAACAAAACTAGATCTCACTTGTGCAATAACGGACCCGTGAGAAACCACATAGAAGCAACTAGAACACATCCTGGAGCAGAAACCCGAGTTTGGCCCATACAGGCACTCAAGAGAAATGAACTAGCATGACAGCCTAGGGCATCAGAGAACATCTCTGCTTTCATCTCCCTCTGTACCCAGGCAGGCCTTCTGCCCTGGGAGAAATCTGGACCAGTCTCATGACTGTTATAGGCAGCCCATGCAGTCTCAGCTCTTTGTGTCAGATTCAGGAACCACAACTTTAAACACTACTAAGCTCTTGCCCACTCCCCAGTTCTGCTTGGGGTGGGTCAAAAGTGCCTCCGTTTTCTTCCCCTGGGAAGCAGATGACTACAGAAGCTGGACGCTGGGTCCTTAAGTAGGGAAGAGTATTTGTAAAGTTGAGACTCCAAGTTCTTCAAGTACGGGAACCTAAGAAAGGGAACTGCATGCATGAGTCACCTGAGGGGGCTGCCATCTCTGGGAGAGGGACACAGAAATCCACGGTGACCCACTGGGTCAGGGGCAGAGAGAATGTTGCTGTCTCCTTGGTTTGTTAGCCCATGGTGCCTTGTTGGAGGGCAAAGGAGTATATATGTGTGATGGGGATGGCGGGGTGGCGTGGGGAGAGGTGATCTGGAGGCGATCAGAAGATTCCCCTCAACAGCTCTCTTCCTTTCTCACTTGCATGACCTGCCATGAGCCACTGCCCGGCTCTGAAACTCTCCTTCATGAGTTCCTTTGGAGACCCTTGTTCATGCTCACACCTTGAGGCACCACATCTTTTCTGTGTGGATGCTCAACCCCCTTCTCTGCCCTAAACCTTGGGGCTTCCCTGCAGGCATGTGCCTCTAAGATAGGCCCCGCTCAGTTTCACAGGCAGCCCTCCCTTTGGCTGGGAGCATGGAGCATTTGTGAGCTCCCCCCTCCTCCATTGCTGACCCAGTGGCCTGTGAGCACAGTTTTCCCTTCTGTATCTGGGCATGAGGAAGGTGCCAGCTTTCCAATCTACCCCATGCAGTCCCAGTGGCTTCCTCAGGGCCTTAAGGGCAGTCACAGCAACTCCCTCCAACCAACTTCTTTCAACCTCCGGCAACCTTTTTGTTTGTTTGTTTGTTTCTCAATGGACCGGACTAGCCAGACGACTCAGATTGTAGAGAGAAGTCTTGCTTCTTCCTAGGGAATATGCTGTATAGTTCTTGATGCACAGCCTTGTCTGAAATCAAGATTTTAAAATTCTGGCATAAACTTGTGGTGTTGAGTAATTTTAAAAACTTTTCACTTTATCCGTTGTTAGGGGAGGCAGCATGTGTGTGTCACAGCACACGTGTGAGGGTCAGAGGACAGCTCTAAGACGTTATCTCTATCCTACTGTGGGTCCCTCAGATCAAACTCAGGTTTTCAGGTTTGTGCAGCAAGTGCCTTCACCCTTGAGCTGTCTCAATGGCCTTGAGCAGTTCATTTGTCCCCTCAGAGCCTTGTCTGCACAGGAGAGATTTGGCATCTCCTCAGCTTTTGCAAAGATTTAGTGAATTTGTTCATTGAAAACATTTAGAATAATGATGAGATTATATTATAGCAAATGTTCAATAAAATACAGTTGACACCACAATTGTGTTCTGTTTCATCTGATTGTGGGGAGGGTAGCCTGAAAAATGAAGATCTGAAAAGATAAAGAAGAGTCTCCCCACCCACTCCATCTCTCTGGCTTTGGAAGTCCCATGTGGGTAGACAGGAGGTTCTGGCTCCTTGTGTCAAGAGCAGGTACAAGTTTCTAGATTTCTCATACTTAGGATTACACACCCTTCTGGGAAAGAGCAGCCTTGCCCCTTTATGTATAAATGGCACAGACTCCCTTTCCAGTGTCCTCTTCCTCTCATCCAGATGCCAACTCTAGTGCAAGGTGAGGGCATGTGAATCGAATAAGATGTATCACTATCAGGGTTGCCCTTCCTCAGTCTCAAGGATCGTTTCTTCCTGCTCAGGCCCTGAACAGTGGTAGGCCTGCAGAATACACCTGTGCAGAGGATGTCTCTGTATCAGCACTGTTTTTTTTCAGAGTGGAGATGGGATGAGTGAGGACCCTTTTGAAGACAACTCCTCCCTATAAGCCATGACCAGCCATGATCAGTGCCTCCGGGGACTGCAGGGTCCAGGCTGAGAGCAGTTCTTATCTCACTGAGACTCCAGGCCCTTTCCAAGGTGGCTGTGTCCTGTCTGTGGATCAGACCAGTCCCTGGGCTAAGATGCAGGTGTGTTTGCTGAGTGGTGTTTTGTCAGAGATCTCCTCCAGGACGCTCCTGGCTCCTAGTGTTTTTCTATTCCCAGCCCTGGCCCCTTGCTGTCTCTCTGGAGGGACTTTCCTCTTGACCAGAATTTCTCCCACTCTCCTTATCGTGTTTCTTTTACTCTTTCACACTGTAAGCTTGGTGGCAGGAGCTTCTCCTGTTGTCCATTCAGATGGTTCCTCTTAGAGAGACCTTCCTTTCTGTCTATCTATAGTTGCCCAGCCTTAGCTCTGTTGGTATCATCTTCACACTCATTGCCACTCCCTTCTAACCCGTTCCGTGTTTCCTCCCTTCCTTTTTGAGGATGGGATCTCTGCAAGCGCAGATAACCTGATTTTGTGCAACATTCTATCTTCAGCACCATAGCCAGTTCCTGGCACATAAAAGATGCTCAGTAAATGTTTGGTGACTGAATAAATGTTCTGTGTATCATTCCTTCTAGGTACCCACACTTAAGGTGTTCCACACAGGTGTTAAGTTTGGTTTGCCCATCCAAACCCCACATACCTATGTCTCCCCACCTGGTGATGTAAGTTCCCAGTTCTAAGTAAATTCATATACAGATGTTGGAAGAGGGCAGAGTGTGCAGACACGGGGTGGGGGTAGGGTGGTAGAGACGATATATAGTGTATATAGTGTAGACTCAGGCCTATCTGACTCAGGTCCACTCACCAGCTGTGACCCTGAGCCTATGGGTGCAGACAAGAGATATATGCAAAGGCCCAGTGTCTGCACACAGTGCATGCTCAGTAAATGCTTAGCTGTTCCAGCCTCATGTGTCTACTAAACTGTAGGGTTGGACAGATCATCCATTACAGGGCCTCCTGCCCTGAGGCTGGAGACTTGCTTTCTGTTCCCTGGGGCTCATAAAGCCTGTCACCTCTCTCTGGCTTCAAAGTGCCTAAGAAAGAGCCCTTCCCCATGACCAGTTATCCCCCTCCCTGATTAACAATTAACCCATTCAGCACTTTAAAAGTCACTGTTGTGTCCAAAGCACTCAGGATTGGATTGGCGAAAAGCCAGGTACGATGCATGCCCTCAGAGTTTGCCATCCAGCCAGAGACACAGCTGCCCAGATCAGGGAATGAGACAGCAGGGTGAATGGAGGCAGTGTTGTGAAATGGTGGTTTTCAGCCCATTAGTGGGTCATGAAATTAACTTAGTGGGTCACGGCCAGAATTTTTAGAGCAGAAAAGAAATATTATAGGATGAGTTGTACCCAGCAAGAAAAGTGATTTCTTACAAAAATGTTGTTTCTATTAGTTAGACAGGCAGGCAGGCAGGCAGGCAGGCAGGCAGGCAGACAGAAGATAGTTGGGTGAGTGGGTGGGTGGATGGACGGATGGATGGACAGTGTGTATGATGTAAAGCATATTTCTTATTTTAGGTCACAATACAAATATACAAGGAATCTGGTGACAGCAATTCTTGAGAGTCACACAGAGCTTCCCTGAAGAGGGTCCTCTACATAAGGCCTGGGTTATTAATCCCTAGGCTGAAAGGGGGAAAGGGAATCCTCTTCTTCTAGGAAGATATTACCTAGAAATGTCAGAGCAGAGAAAGAGTGAGTAAGCATATATATATATATATATATATATATATATATATATATATATGCATTATATCTACACACACACACATATATATATATATGTATATGTATATATATGGCTATAGTTTTAGTTGTCCCACAAATCAAACAAATGTATTCATTCCTGCCCACGTGCCTGGTTTGGGGGGCATGCGTCCTCTCTGGTACTTTCCTCTTTCTTGTCCCTTCTGCATCTCATTGCTCCCCAGAGCAGCTGTAGGATCTTGCCTCTGTGCCCCTTTCCCTAGTGACTACCTCTTAGTACCACTGTAGCTGTTCCTTGTCCTGTGTAGCTATTGATTGTAGACTCATCAGTACATCTTCACCCATAGTATCCACTTTGCACGTCCTGGTGCCCATGTAAGGTCAGCAGGACATTCCACTGTGTCTGTTTTCACAGAAGGAACGCTGAGGTCTGGGGAGGCTCAGCTCAAACCCAGACTCATCCAGCTGTGAATGATTGGTGAATGAAAACCATCACCATATATTTTTGATTTCCAAGAGGTATTTTATTACTTCATAATAGTCTTGAATGTTCAATGTACCAAACCCAGGTCAACCATTAGTCCCTGTGTGATGAGGGTCTGTGTGTTATACTTGTATCTCCCCTGCCAGGCTATCCACACCAACAGAAACCAAAAGATGCTTGCTGTGGTTTTCTGGCTATGTTGGAACATGGGATTGGGCTCCATTGAAAGCCTCTACTTCTTTCTTCTGTCTTCACTCTGGGTCATTGCCCTCTCCCCTCTGCTCTTCCTCCTATTATTGCTTTCCAGAAGTTCTTTCCTTTCTCATTGGGTTCTCCCCTCATCTCTTCTCCCCTCTCCCTCTCCTTCTTCACATTTCCATTGCCCCTCACTACCTTGGTGTGCCACACATAGTGGCTCACTGCTGTGGAAAAAAAGCTATCAACCAGGTTGTGGTCAGGAAGCCTCACTCAGGCACCATCTGCAGAGGGACTGAGCCAGGTCCCCAGAGAGGAGCAGCAGAGCTCCTGACCAAGGAAGGAGAAATGGGATGCATATGTTCAGTGAGTCAGTTTGGGCCTCTAGGGAAACAATCTGGACAGCTGGCTTAGAAACTCTCTCTAGGCCTGGGGTGGGTCGGGGAGAGAAGCAGAAGCGCCCCTGAGGGTTCTGAAGAAGGGAGGAAATAAATCCCGCCCTTAAGTGTGGACAGAGTCCTAGTGCCTTCAGGCTTCTGCCTCCCTGTGTACCTCAGGAGGCTGGCTCTCTGCCCTGTGAGTCACAGGCTCAGCGGGGAATGATCTATTTGCTGCTAAGCACTGCTGTGGCTGCTTTTCCAGGAGCTGGGGCCATTTACAGATGGGGACAACACTCATCTCTGGCAGGGGAGCCCCGAGCCCAGCACCAGCTCAGTGCCTCGAAATAGAGCTTCCTGTAGAGGCCAAGCAGACATGGAGTCCAGCTGAGGCCGTCCACATGATGGCAGCCAGCAGGTTCTGTTTGTCCACTGGGCCTCATGAGGCAGTTGCTCAAGGCAGCAGATGAGTAGATCATCCTACCTTGGTCACCCTGTGTGTCAGGGCACCCTGAGAACCCACCAGGCATCTGTGGGAGGCACAAGTGATAGCTGAACTGGTTTGTAGAGGCCAAGCTGTCACCTCCTGTCATTCCTTACATCTTTCTGTCTGCCGATCCCCCCTCCACATGCATAAACATACAGATCCCACTGAAAAAATATTGTTGTACCCCAAACAAGGGTCACATAGCAAAACAAAATAACACAAGCAAACAAACAAAAAAGCAATCACGTAATTCTTATCTGAACAAAAGATTTTATGTCCTTTTAATGATTCTTCCGCAGCTGCCCTGCCAACTTATTTGTCAGCATTATAAGAATATTTGAAGCTCCCCCCACCTCAGCATCTTCTTGGAGGCTTCAAGCGGAGGAAGAAAAGTCCCCATGATAAGTGTCCTACTCTTTTTTTGCTCATCAGACTGGCACCTACCTGTTCTCTTCAAAAAATACAGGCTCTTGTGTGTCTGAAAAATGCCCGTATAGTCTCTGGCCTCAAGAGCACCAGTGGTGTGATTTAGGGGAAGTCATTTAACCTCAGTCTGAACTTCTTCATCCATAATACAGGAAAAGCACAGTTGTCATGGGACCGGAGTGAAAGTTCATTGAGATAATATCTGAGAGAGTATAATATAGACTTTGAAGTGCTGTACAGATGGTTTATTTAATTATTTAATTAGTTTCTGAGAAGTTCTTACCACAAGACCTTCGAATGCAAATGAATTAAACTTTCCAGTCAAACGCCATAGAGTGGGTCCACAGACTGTGAAAGCAAAACCCAACTGTGCACTGTCTACAAGACTTTCTTCACCTTAAAGCATCTCATAGACTCAAATGAAGGAGTTGAAAAAAAGTCCACACAACTGGAAACGGAGATAGAGAGTGGTCCTGGTGTCCCCCACTGTCTTGCTTAGCCTAGCTGAGCTTCTGACCCACACTGTCCCTCCTTGCATGTTTACTATGCCTTGCTTGCTGAGGGGATGCATGAGTTTGAGTGAGAATGGAATAGCTGTCTCCTCAACCTGCTCCAGTGAGATCTGTGGTAGGGGGTGGTGTGAGGACAAGAAGCAGCTCTGGCTGGATATAGCAAAGCCCTTTGCAAACACAAAGAGCAACATAACCTTCAGAGTTATCGTGGCTCGGTATTTAATAATCATCTGCCCGTCTCTGGGGGAAGTATCGCAAACAGAATGTGTTGTCTCCATACAGTGAAGTTAGGGGAAACAGGAATGTACCTCCTATGGGGGTGTGGAGGCTTGGGGAAGGTCTGTGAGGCCCTGAGGCCTTGAACACTCTTCCTGAAGACTGTTGGGCTAGCAGCTACCTGACTGCTACCTATGGCTTAGGCCACATCTTCCCTCTCATGTCCATTTAATAAGTACCATTCCAAATGCCATTTTGTCCCCAGCCTTTACTCAGCACTGGATCACTGATAGTCCAGTCTCCGTCTAAAGCACATCTCCCCCCCCCTCTCTCTCTCTCCACACACACACACACACACACACACACACACTGGACTGTGGATCTGCGTTAGCCTGGATCACATTCTGCTCTTCATACATGACTCCACACATGCTGACAACTTAGCAGAAACAATAGCTCCACTTTGTTAAGTCTTACCTACCAGATGCTGGCCTGGGGGGCTGTGTGTGTAGAAACACATTTGATCTCAAGAGCCCCACTGAGAGGGTAAAATGTTCTCTTTTGTCAGCCCAGACTGTCCAGGGTCACAAAGCAGCGGGATGGAGCCAGGTCCAGAGCCCAGACCATTAGGTACCAAAGCCCTACTCCTTCCACCACTTGTTCAATGTAGAGAGAGACTGATGTGGGTCTGATGCACAAGGCCAGGGAAGACCTCCTTGGTGTAGGTATGAGGCAGCGGCATGGTTTCCCTTCACTGGTTCATGGCCCAGGACCTCATTCTAGGTTCTTTCCTGGGAGCTTCTGGTGCCTTTTGAGCCCTGAAGCTCAAGTAAGACTCCCGGAACCTCATTGCTCTGAGAAATGGGAATGGACAAATGAGAGACTTAGCCAAGACTAGAATCTGTTATTTCCATATAAATGGCTGCTCTTAGTACCCCAGAGAACCTGCCCAGCTCCTATCTGAGCTTTCTGTGATTTCTTCTCTCCCACAGGGGCATGTGTGGTTGGTCTCTGGGTGGGCTGTTTTGGTCTGAACTTAGTAGCCCACCTACCTTTCTTCTTTCCACTAATGCCAATGGAGACCTACTGCATGTCACTCATTATTGTAGTCCTGAGACCCAACCCAAGTATTCAGGGCCCACAGGGTTGAGTAGCAGAGTCGAGAATGTAGAGGGGTGATAGCCAGGCCTGCTGAGGTTGGCAGGCAGCTGCTGTGAAATGTACTGCCAGTCAACCATGGCTTTTACAATGGCAATGGCTGAAATACCCATATTTGTTTTCCCTTTACTTCCCTCCCAGTGCAATCATCTCCAGGGAATATATTCATGTTTGAGAAGGAACATTTACTGGCTTCCCTATATATGCCAGGCACCATGGGGGATGCATAAAGAGCAATGAGCCCACATCGTAGCCACAGGGGGGCTGAGGGATACTGTGAGCTGATCCTCTGTCAGCAGATCCACTCCTGAGGACACACAAGCACACACACACACATGCACGCACGCACACACGCGCGTGCACACACACACACACACACACACACACAGAGGCTGGTCAGAAGCATAAGCCTAGAAGGGGATGCTGAGGCTCACAATAGGCCCAGGACAGGGTCAACTGGCTCTATTTTATGGACACTCTGTTGTTCCACTGAAGAGTATTTGGGCCCCTGAGAAAGGGTGTACTAAACCATGCCCCTACGGTGGCATCCAAGCGCAGCACTCTTTGGCTGTTTGAATCTGTCAGCTGAGCTTTGCACAGCCCTGGATAGTCCGGCTAGGCCCCTCCCACTGTTGCTCTTTCTCCATCAGGTCGAATGCTAAGAGTGAGCCCAGGATCCAGCCTCCTTCCTCCTCCCCTGTGATCTCCCTGCCACTGCCCCTGCTTGATTGGATTTTTTTAAAATGTAGCTTCCCCTCCTCTTTTGTATTTACATAATAATAAGTCTAATAAATAGTTGTCCAGAAGATGGATGAGGTGCTGTCTCTCTGTTTTCCTGACAGATTGAGTCCTTTATGAAACTCACCAAAGCAGAGGCTTTGAAGCAGCTAATGAAAGGTAATCACTGTGAGGCCTGGCTGCCTGGATCTTGGTGTGACTGCAAGGAGCGCACAGCTTGCTTCTGGATTTGGGTTCTAGCCACACCATTCTTGAGCCTCCGTGCCTGCCCACTAGCTACCAGAGTTAGAGGAGGTGGCAAGAGAACGCTTTGTCAACTAAGCACAATGCGGACATCTGGAGGACCCTTGCTTTCCTCAGAGTCCTCCTTCTAAAAGCTTTGCCCTGTCTGAGTGACACATGGGAGGCACGAGCAGGCAACAGGCTATACAATATAACTCCTCTCCAGGGAGGAGGCAACTCTTTCAGAAACACTAGAACACTCAAGTTCCAGCCTCAACTTTGCTCCTTGCTTGCCCTCTGTGGGCCTAAGCACTTGCGCTATAAAATGAGAACATTCCACAAGTCACTGCCTAAGTGTCTTCCACTCTGATGAATAGTAGGAAGGGCACACTACTCCATGTTGGTGTCAAGATTGTGATCTATGGCCAGTTCAAGCTGTGCAGGGTACTCACAGTAGATAGGGCTATGTGGAAACATGGAGACAGAGGAGTCTTTCCTCTGGAACTTGTTTTGCTTGCCCCTGTGCTCACACTAAAGCATAGATTTCTTGAAGCTCCCTTCTAAGGAATATCCTTCCTTCAGCTAACCTGAAATGCCACCTGCCCTGGCCAGACACTCACATCCACAGCTGGTGCCTCTGCTTCCCTGCTTATAACTCCTCCTCTGGGCTCTGCCCACACATTCATGGGCTGGGCACCAGCTCTTCAGCCGGGGCAAGGCCAGTGGTTAAGCGCCTTTGCCACCATGGGACTGGAAAGAGGGCAGGGAAGTCCCATGTCTGTCCCTTCCTACCTAACTTTGACCAAGCCATTATTCCCCATGTAGAGCATGACTAGAGATCAATTCCTTCTTGATTTACAATACCCCCTCCTCCTTCCTTCTGCTTCACGTGTATCACCTTGCATCTTAGTTTGGGGTTCCCTGAAAACAGAGCCAAGACCAGTGTGGGTAGTTCCAGGCAGCAAGCGTGAGACTGGCGGGAATAAAGGTGGTAGGCATGGTAGTTTACCAAACTGTTCATCTTGCCAGGTTGAGGGAATCAACCCCATGGGCACCTCTGAGAGACTATGTTGCATAGACCAGAGGGTATGGAACTTAGAGTATTGGACTTCTGTCTCTGTTGGCTGTCCATGGTTTTTGAGGAAGCACCCAGACAGGGAAGAAAAAGTATCCCGGGTTCCCCTTAGCATGGACTCAGGGTGGATTTGAGCACAGCATCAAGTCTGTTCCCTGGGGGTGTGCAGTGTAGTCCCCATTGTCAGCCACACTATTTGACTCTCTGCTATGTGTGCTTTTCCCTTTTCTTTCTTTCTCATACTTTTTATTATTTTATAGTACTAGATATCAGACATGCTAGGCAAGTACCCGGGACTGAACCCAAGACCTCAAGGATGCTGGGTAAGCTCTCTACCGCTAACCTGCATCCCCTAGATGTGTTTCTTATTTATTCACCTCATAGTTTCTACTCATGTCCACTACATACAAAGCTGAGCCTTTCCAGGGCAGGACTCATCCACTAGCTCTAGTCTGTGCTTAGAAGATCCCTGGTACATGACTAACAGTAAAACTGCATTTGAATAAATACACAGGTTCAAAGGAAAAAATGCATATCAAATTCTTAGTACAGGTTAGGCTTACAAAAGACCTGAAGAGTACTGTTTCCATTTCCAAGTTATGTGAACTAGGCTCCTGCCCACTTGGGTCCAGGTGGTCAAAGGGCTGAGGCATTTTTCTCACAGCCCCAACCCCCAGGGCAGGGTAAACTGAGCCACAGAAGTCCCCATAAAGTGATCTGAGGACGACTGGCAGCAGGTTGAGGCTGTGGTATGGAGGGCCTTCCATCCGCATCACTCCTCATAGGCTGAGTAAGGAGGCCTCTGCTGCGTGCCTTGGGAAACATTTGTCCTTGCTAATTGTGTGTCAGAGGAAAGCAGTTTCCTATGTCAGAGGCAGTTCCTGCTCCTCCGCCAGATCCCAGCCACAAGTGGAGAGGCAGTGTGCCTAGAGGTTGCCTTTCAGAAGTCAAGGATGTGTGGGTCCCCGGGTCACTTCCCTAGGGCCCAGGGCTGCTGGAGCAGGCCTGCCCCTGGCTGCCTGTCATCTGCTGAGGATTATGGTGCCATTTGTTCTAATTCTTGTTGACATTTCATTTCACACACTATTAAATGAACCTCTCCAGAAGGGATGAAAGAAAAGTTTGCTTTGGCGAGTGAGGGAAAGTAATGTGTACTCTGGGGTAAAACAAGGCCCTGATTTATTGCTGTGATAAAAACCCCAGTAGATATGGTGCCAGCCTCCAGACCTCAGGGCTCTGGGCTAGAGATTTGAGCCTGAGCTCTTGTCAGTTATATTTCACTTGAGGAACTGCTTAGCCCTACAGGGAAGAAGGAGGCACTAAGGGGGACTGTAGCCTAGAAGGGGGACCCTACTGACAGGAGACTCCCTCTAGACTTGATGCCAGTCACTCTCTTCGGGGAGCCTGAGCAGACGCCCACTGAGATTGTTGACTGTTGACTTCCAGGGCTGGGGAGCAGAATATGTTAGGTTTTCTGTGAGAGGCTGGACAGTAGCTCTGTGCAGGTCCCACTCTGCTTTAATTAACTCTGAAGATGCTGCTGCAGGGTCTGACCGGAGCAGGACACCTGCCTGTTTGCTGCTCTCCCCCTCCTGTTCCTCATGCCTCCTCACTGGTTTTGAGGAGGTCTTCATAGACTACCTATTATGTGCCTAGTACTGGGAACCTGGAGCTAAGGGTGGCACTGAACAAGGCCATTTCCACCCCTGCTCTTGAGGGCCTTGTGCTCTGAACGGGGCCTGAAGCTGGACAGTAGAAATGCCAGGTGCTAATGTGGGGAGGGCCATGGAGGAAAGGATGCAAAAGCCTGGCTCTCAACCCCAAGTGTTCTGAGTCACAGGTGAAGAGGTGTGGTTGCCCTTTGCCCTTCTTAGCTCTCAGGTTATCTTAATGGATTCAGGCTTGCTGGGTTCCACACAGCTCAGAGTGAATAGAATCACAGCTGGGACCTTATTGGGGGTGGAAGGTAGCAGGAAGTTTGTCTTGCCTGAGATTAAGAACAAGACTTTGTAAGGTTTGGTTGTTCTGCTGTACATCTCCAGAGCACTTTGCTCAAATGCACATTCTGGCTTGATCCAGTAGTCCCGAATGAGGCCTGCTGTTCTTCTGAGAAGTCTCAAGCCATGCCAGTTCTGCTGATCTGGAAGCATTGTCTGTGCAGTCACAATCTAGAGAATAATCAGAAACGACCTGCTCCTTCACACAGTGTAGCTGGTCCTCTTGTTATCAAACCACACTGGATCTGAGTCTACTTTTCCCCATCAACCCATATCCTTACTCTACTTAGGACCCATTGGAACATCATCATCTGACCTAGCATAAGGGATAAATTCTAGCTGGAGAGTGTTGTAATTTAAAAAGGAGAGAGAGAGAGAGAGAGAGAGAGAGAGAGAGAGAGAGAGAGAGAGAGAGAGAAGAGAGACTGTGTATAGAAGTCACATGGAGTGAAAGGGAATGGAAAGTGGGGGAGGTGATAGGGGAGACCAGCCTCTGGGGACAGGATCAGCAGAAGAGAAAGGACAGGCAGAGAGAGAGAGAGAGAGAGAGAGAGAGAGAGAGAGAGAGAGAGAGAGAGAGAGAGAGAGAGAGAGGAGGGGGCGAGACAGAGACAAGCAATGAGAGAGAAAGGAACTATATATATTGATAGGGGGGTGAGCAGGGCCCTTTTAAAAGGGAACATAGTACATGTTGGCAGGAGGTGGCCTTAGTGGCTGCAGCTGAGGTTGTATCCTGTCAGAACCCCAAGGACAGGCCAGTACAGATGCCTGAATACTAACAGAGCATTTTCTGCTTTATCCCTGCAGTTATTGGTGTTACTCTCTTCCTAACTGTCTAGTCTAGTGATCTCCCCACTGTTCTTCTAGTCAGCTGCGTGTGCCTTGGTAATCAGAAGCACACTTTTCAAAGCAGTCTTCCTTAGCATAGTGTGAAAACTTTTTCCATTCACCATTATTGTCCCCTTCCCCTGTGCTGTGTTTCATCTCCCTCATTACCATCACGTGTGTGACTTTCCTATTGGTTGTCTTGTCCCCCATGTCCATAAAACACAAGGAGTTATTTCTTTTGTTTTTGTTGTATCCTAACTCCCAATTGGAAATATTATTTGTTAAATACCTGACTAAGTAGGTTCCATGCCCTCATGCAAACTAGGGTGGTGTCTGGCAGTAGATGGGCTTCCAATACATACTGAATGAGTAAATGGACCGATTAATAGATGGGGGAATATGTTCCTGATGTAGCTCACACACTGGCCTCAAGCAGATCTCTTATCTTACTCAGTGCCGATGCTTTTGTCTGTAGTATGCAAGGCTGCATTTGATGACTTCCAAGGTTTGTCCTTGCCTAGAAGTTCAGGATTCTGCTTTTATGAGGCTTTGAGTCAGTGAGACTTGTCTGGTTGCAGTGAATTGTCTTCAGGGAAGTGAGCTGACAGATTGAGACAATAGGTCAGGTCAGACTAAAGGAGTTTGGACTTTAGTTTGGTTTCAAAGGCAGCAAAGAGCCACTGAAGTTTGCTGAGCAGGAGAGTTGCCGATCCATGTGGCACTTTAGAGACTGACTCAGCCGAGCAAGATGTGGGGAGAGGGTCCGCCCAGCCCTCCATCTGTACAGACCCCACCATGGCATGAAGGATTTTGTTGATGAAGCAGACAGACATCCTGCATCCTGGCAAAGTCAATCTCCTCAGGTTGGGCCTCCTTTGCCCTTCCCCAAGGAGTCTGCTGGCCCCTGCTGACCCAATGGATGGAAAAGCACTGAAGCTGGTTGTCTGTTTCAGGTGTGGTGTGTGTGCAAACCACCCTGAGGAGGAGGGAGCTTGCTGTCTGTTTCCAGGAAGAGAATGCCCTGAGCCTCTGAGAACTCAGACCCAAGTCACCAAGTCCCTGATGTCCTCACCATCCCCCTCCCCAACACAGTTTCCTTTCCTCCCAGAGGCTCCTTAGTCCAGCAAAGGAGGATCATAAGAACTCCTCCCCTTCCTTGTGCAATACTGGCCAGCACCTGCCTGTTGATTGTTTGAGTATGTTTACACTCACTCCTGCCTTCTAATTTAGCTCATTATCATCCTTCAGGACAATCTATTTCTCCAGTCTTCCAACAGGTCTTCCTTCTACCAGCCTCCAGTCCATCCATCCATCTCCGGAGTTGCTTCAAGAATCACTCATTAGCCATTCACTCACTCAACATTTCCTGAGTGACTCATGTGTGCCAGGAGCTGTGCGAGGCACTGGGGAGGTGGCAATAAGCAGGAAAACCCACAGTGTCTGGTGGAGGAGTCAGTGCTGCCTAGCTTTTCCGATAACATCAGAATTCTGGGTGAAACCGGATGCACTAAGATGCAAAGAGAAGGAAGTGGAGAGCCTTGACAGTGGTCTCTGACTTAGTCAAGGGAGAGAAGAGGAAATATCTCTGAGTAAATGAGCCATATTATAGGGCTCAGAGGCTTGCAGTCATCCTTTAGTCTCTCAGTGAAGCTGGCCCCATTTACTACCCTGGCCTCAGCCTCCTCCTGTCCGACCATGTGCCTTGACAACACCAAGCATCTCCCTGTACACAACACTTTTGCTGTTGCCTCTACCTAGAATTCCATTCTTGCCTTCCTCGCCTGAGCACTACATAGGACACTATCCTTTAAGTCCCAGACCCCTCTTTCAGGAATCCCACCTGGTCCTCCACACAGCACTGTGGTCACACTAATTGGCTTCTTCCACCAAACCCCACTTCCTGCCTGGGAGCTCTCTGCTTGCCCATATTGGCTTATCTCAGAGATTAGGTAAATGCAAATATGCTAGGCCAAGCTTAACTGGGACCAGCCTCTACAGCAGGCTCTGGCCACTGCCTGAAAGATCCCCAATAGCACCCTGGTCTTAAACTAGGACTTTCTTATCTCTTCACTGAAACTTAACATAGTACTATGGAAAGACACAGAGGGGCAATCTGTGTGTGCCTATGAGAGAGAATATGTGTGCGCTTGTATGTATGAGTGTGTGTAATCAGCAAATCCAGGGGAACCACAAAAAGCACAGTTTATCAGGATGAGATGTTTCTATGTTTTCTGCATGAATTATACAGAGCAGGCCTGTGCTGTGCATTTTGCTATTTTTATAAGTCAGTCTTGCAGAGTTTATTTTCCTTGAGCTCATTTGTTGGGATAATGACATGTTGTCTGAGCATGTAGATAATTGAAAGGTTTTTAGGGATAGGGATTGTGTCCACCTTATGAACTGGAGTGGGTAGGGATTCCAGGAGGTACTCACACTCTCTGAACCTCCAGTCCCTCTCTCCCTCACACCTCCACTGGGCAAGCTAGCTCATCACTTGTAAAGAGGCAGCCCCCTCTGCTGCCAACACTAGACAAGTGCCACACCCTCACAGAGTACCTAGCTTGGCGGAGGGTGTCTGGATTGAAACACTTAACAGACCACCAAGAGAAGTGAAGAAGAAGCTGTTGCCATTTATTACAGAGAGTAATGGGCTTATATGCCCAAGCCAGGGGATGGGCTAAGCATAGGATGAAGTCATGCACCACCCACACCTGGGGTCAAGGTATGGGCACTGCACACTGGAAAGTTCTGAAAACAACTTTGCACAGAAGTTATACATCTGGGTGGGGAGGAAGAGAGCTATAAGGGACAAGTACTTAAATTTCCCAACAGACAAACAAAAGCCCATAGGGACTGAACACCCTTCCTGGCACACATACCCAGCAAAAGATAGGGGCTGCTACCATTCATCATTACTTTCATTACAGTTGTTGCCATTTTAATTATTTAATATTTCTCTATTAATGCCATTGAGTTTGTCACCAAAATACCAAAGATTTGCATCTCCCAAGGGAGAAGGACGTGTTTTTCTCTCTCAGAGTAATTACAACCAAATAAGGATAAGATATTAAAATGATTTCATTTATGTAGATATTGCTCTATGTTAATGAGTAAAAACAGGCAATTCAATTATCTTGGAGTAAGAGAAGCAAGTGGTTGCACAAATAACCCAAAAGCCAAGAGCACCAACACTAAAATCGATTCAGAAAGCTGTCTGCAATCAAAGAGGAGAGCAGGAGGTGAGTCTGGCTGGGCCAGTTTAAGGCTTTGGCTGATGAAGTATCAGAAGGACCTTGCAGCAAAATGTTGAATAAATTAAAAACCCCAATGGTATGGGTTGTGTTGATGATATGTCTGTGTAAAGTCTTTCTTGTTAATTTGAGAAACTACTTAAAAACATAGGGTTGAATTTTCCCTGTATGCTCCATGCTTATGCATACATGGATTGGTTTGGCTGTTAGTCTGGCAACCTCCAATAATACCTACATGCATTCCTTTTTTTCCCAAGTTTTTTTGGTTTATTTATTTATTTTTTTAATTTGGGTTCTGATAGTAACAAGAGCTATCTTTTTAAAGCCTGTAATACATCCAGTATTTTACACAAATCTCTGTAATCTTTTTAACAACACAAAGGGATAATTTTTCTTCCCATTTTGTGGATTAGGAAACCAAGGTTGGAAGAAATTAAGTAACTTCCCAAATCATAAAAATAGGACATCAGACATACAGAGCCAAGCCTCCTTTCATCACAGTTAGATGTAAACAGTCATTTGGAAGTCAGAATTTCTTAGGAAACTTTCTGCTTCTGACAGGACCTAGTAACAAGCTAGAAAACTGATGAATCAAGAAGTTGTCTTTTGTGCCATTGCGCTCAAGGCTGCTTCCTGCTTTCTCTTCTATCAGGTTCAGGGTATCTTGTTTTATGTTGATGTCTTTGATCCACTTGGACTTGAGTTTTGTTCAGGGCAATAGATATGAATCTGTCTTCATTATTCTACACACAAACATCCAGTTATGCCAACATCATTTGTTGAAGATGTTTTTCTCTTTATTTTCTATTGTATAATTTTGGCTTCTTTGTAAAACATCAGGTAGGTGCCCATAGGTGTTTGGATTTATGTCTGGGTCTTCTATTTCATTCCACAGATCCACTTGTCCGCTTTTATGCCAATACCATGCTGTTTTTATTACTATAGTTCTGTAGTAGAGCTTGAGATCAGGAATGGTGATACCTCTGGAAGTTCTTTTTATTGTAGAGTTGTTTTAGCTATCCTGGTTTTTTTTTTTTTTTGTTTGTTTGTTTGTTTTTGTTTTTGTTTTTTGTTTTTTTTGTTTTGCTTTTCCTATATGCAATTGAGTATTGGTCTTTCAAGGTCTGTGAAGAATTGTGTTGGGATTTTGATGGGAATCGCATTGAATCTGTAGATTGCTTTTAGTAAGATAGTCATTTTTTATTATGTTAATTCCACTGATCCATGAGCATCTTCTTCAGTTTTTTTCTTCAAAGACTTGAAGTTATTGTCATACAGGTCTTTCACTTGCTTGATTAGAGTTACCCCAGCATATTTTATATTGTTTGTGGCTATTGTAAAGGATGTTGTTTCCCTGATTTCTTTCTAAGCCCTTTTATCATTTTTATATTAGGGCTACTGGTTTCTTTTATTTTTTTTTCTTTCCTTTTTCTTTAAAAGTTAATCATGTATCAAGCCACTATGCTAAAGGTGTTTATCAGCTGTAGGAATTCCCTGGTAAGAATCAAGAAGAGGGAACAGACATTAGCCAGTTGACCTGGATAGATAAATAGATAATAAATGCAGGTAAGTCACTGAGCATGAAGCATGTGTCAACCATGAGGGGCTCTTCAGTAGCTCTCTTATCCACAGAAGACATTTTCTAAGTCCAACTATGGCCTGAGCCAAGGGGAGTAATAAACTCTATATACTATGTTATCTCTTGCATACATACTTGTGATACAATTTTTATTTATAAGTCAGACATACTAAGAGGTTAAAACAATAATTGTTGGTAAAGTATAGCAACAACAACAATGTATAGTAACAATCATGTGAATATGATATCTCAAAATATTTTACTGTATGATCATTACCCTCATAAGATTAAATAGTGTATATATCTGATGAGCTGAATTGTGACAGGCCATTACCTTTATTAACTTAATTGGAATAAGTACTGTCTAGGGGATTAGTGAGGCACATCTTTGGATGTATTTGTGGGAGTATCTTAAAGCCACCCGACCTGCTAAAATGTGAACAAGCAGCCTTATGCTCCTGCTGCCATGCCTACTCCTGAATGGTGGAATATAGCCTCTAACTGTAAGCCCAAATAAATGTCCCCCTCTTATGTTGCCTCCTGTCACTTATTGGTCACAGCAAGGAGTAAAGTAATGAATGTAGAATTTTAAGTTTTCAACTTCTATATTAAGGTTTCTTAGAAACAAGAACTTCAATACTTTGTCAGCCAATCTTATATAACAAGTGACTAATAAGCAATAGTCTATAATATATAGATATACTGTTCAAAGGGATGACGCCATCCAGGGTGGGATGGCATAAAACTATTAGGCCACTCGGAATGTCATGTAATTTAAACCTTAGAACTCACTCCTGGAATTTTTCACTTATTACATTCGGACAGTTATTGACACTTTGCAACTGAAACTACATAGAGTGAGACCTCAGATCCAGGAAGGCTACTATGGATGTGTGGATTTGTTTAATATATGCAAGAAGGCTACTATGAATGTGTGGACTTATTTAATATCCACAGCAGTTCCATGAACTAAGCCCCGTGACAGTCTTAATTTTGTGACACAACTGAGATGAGCAGATAAGCACACTGTCCCAAATCCACATCCACACAACTGGTAGACCTCCAAACCAGGCTGCAGGTAAGACTCTAGAGCTTGGACAATCACGCCACTGTCTGCATCAGTCTTCATTGTCCACTCACACACAGACATAGAAATAAACACACATGTATGCATGTGCACATGTACACACACACACACGCACACACACACACACACACACACACACACACATACACACTTTCTCTGCCTTTCTGGAACATTCAGAAGTTGGGCAGGATGGTGGTCTGAAATTATTTACAAATTTGGATTAACTTAGATAACTGAGCATTCACTTGGGCTGCTGAGGCTTCCTTCCTTGCCCAGCTGTGGTTCTGGTTATGGGCAGTGTCCTCTTGCTGCAGTGACCCTGATTCCTTAGCAGGCAAGGACTTTGAAGGAACTTGACAACTGATTTGCTAAGGCTTCTGATTGAACTGTACCCTTGACTCGGGCAACTCAAGCTAGAGGGTAGTTAGTTGAGCTGGGGAGTCTGGAAATAAGTGGGAGTAAACTCCTTGAGTAGAGTTTACCCCTGAAGCTTGTACCCAATCCTTGGAAGGTGAGTTAGGGAAACAGCCTCTAAGGCTCTAGTATCACACACATATTATGGGAAAAGAAGCAGAATACTGGGAGGATGCCTGTGGTTATGGTTCTTACCATGATAAAGACAATGTCTACCTGCAGAGGATACAGTGCACTAGAGCTCAGAGCATCAACATGATATCATAACTGCCCAGAGACTTGGAGCATGTGTGAGCATAGGTAAGAGGTTCTCACCCCAGTGTCTTCTGCCTTGGACCATGCCACACAAGGCAGTTAGAAGACTGATTTTCACCCCAGCCCAACCCCTTGCCCAGCTCACAAGCTCAAGGTAACCTTGACTTCTCCACAAACATGGTCTTCCTCCACTGTCCTGGAAGGGTGTTTCATATCCTGCTAAGTCCCAGCCAGATTCCCATACACCCAGGGGCCCAGAAAATAAAAATTCATCTTAGTAGCTGCCTTCAGATATGTATAATCATGAGGGTAAATCTGCCTCTAAAAATCATAAAATGCACTATAAACATCAGAGAAAAACAGAAAGGAATTTGGGCAGTCTACATGGCTATAGTGACAGAGATAAATGAGAGTTGACTCTGTTTTTTAGGGCTGAGTTCCATAGCCCTGGGTGGTCAGGGCAGCTGCCTCTTGTCACACAGAAGGAAGAGCAATATTCAAATCCTAATGCTCCGTTAGTGTCACTTATTTACCCATCTTCTCTCTCCATGGAGCCACCAGATCAACTGTGCTTCTGTGACTTAGTTTCCTAACCTGTGATGTAGGACTATGCCTACAGCCTGTTGAGGTGATAGATGAGATGAAATAAAAGCATCTGGCACATAGTCAGTTCTTACCAAATCCTGAGTCTGTTCTCAGTGCAGCAACCTATGCAAATGTGTGTTTAGGTCTTGTTTCCTTGAATGTACGAGAGATACTGAGAGTAGAGAGGAAGATGATGGAGAAGAGGGCTGGGTAGTGTACTTGAGTGGATTCAGAGTTAAGTGCTGAATATAGACACACTGGCTTAGTTCTGTTTCTTTGAGGGATGGGATGGAGTTCATTAGTGTTGACCCTATCTACAGATGGGGAAGATAGAGGCAGAGACTGAAAAGCAGGGTCGGTGCTTTACCATTCAAGGGCTAAGCTAAGTAGTTAAAGCTGGACTCTTCTGTATATACGTCAGAAAAAAAATAGAAAAGACAAAAGGGGGTGAAGGAAGGAAGAATAAATGTCTATAGCCTGAGAACAGGGAATGGAAAGTTACTGCTGCTTCGCCTCCTCCTTGAGGGTCTCCAGGTAGATAGCAACCCAAAGGGACATACTAGGTGTGCCATAGCAGCTGATCTTCCATCCATATTGGCTCCTCTAGTAGGCAGCAAACTTGTCCTTGTCTCTTGAATGTGACACTTCCCTTAGCGATAGTCAGAGTCTCTCTCAGCAGTGTTGGAGGCAAAGTACAGACAGGCTCAACCCAGAAGGTTCCTTGATTGGAATAAAAGGTTCCTGCCAGAGTGAGGTTGCCACTCAAGGATCCCGTTCCCAAGGAAGAGTTATCCTACAGGATAGAAAATGCATAACTGCACCTAGCCATTAAGCTCTAAAGAAACAATGCTCCCAACAATCACTCAGCCTGTTTGCCAGTCACTGTCCCAAGATGTATTTTGTATTAACCCATAAGCACATTACAAGAGCTGTGGGAAATGGTCACTATCATTCCATTTGGAAAGAGAGGCTCAGATGCCACAGCCCTACACACAGTGTTGCTAGGACCTGCAGCCAGCAGGAAATTATAGGCTGTCTTTTGTGCATGACCCCTCTTCCCACCTGCTTCCCAGAGATAACCAGTGTCTTAGGTTGCCAGTTTATCCTCCTGCATTCCTTCTACACACAAGTACACGATACTTGTGTTCTTGCTTATATTCCTTTCTCATCAGCAGCTAGGACACCAGAGATACTTTTTTTCAGATTTGTATTTAAACTTTGTATGTTCAGGAGGCAGTTTTCATGTCTCCACTCCCTTCATCACTCGGGCAATGAAGAGCTAGAGAAATAGTCCCAACATGCTGGCACTTTGCTTCAAAGCAGCAACTAACATGCCAGGCCTGGTGGCACACGCTTTTAATCCCAGAAGTTGGGAGGTGGAGGCAGGCAGAATTTCTGTGTCACTGGAGGAGAAACCAAGGCTCAGACCTGCTTTTAAGTCATGTACTCGGCTAAGCTCAGTAGTCATGCCTGTAATCTCAGCTCTTGGGAGGAAGAGGCACGGAGACTGAGAGCCCAAGATTGTCCTCAGCTGCATAGCAAGTTAGAGGCCAGCCTGGGGTACAGGAGACCGCCTCTAACAAAAACGAGAAGAAGAAATAAAAAGAAAGAAACAAAAAGGTTAAATAACCAATTACAGGTGGCCTTAGCAGAGTACAACCTGTCTGTATTTTCTGTGACAGGTCTAGCTGAAGGTTTACTAAAAGGGTTGAGGGTAGGGTTCAGTCTGATGGAAGCCCCCCGCCCAGGCCTAAGCTGGAGAGGCAGTCCTGGGTTCACTTGGCCCCTCTGAGGAAACACTCCTCCTCCCTAGCTAAGGAGTGCTAGTGTGCTGCCCTCCATGTAAGAGCCCCTTTGCCTCTGGGGCATCTCGAGAAGCAAGTGGGAGGCAGAACACCTGAGACCCTCTTCCAGGGTCCCCTTCAGCCCCATGATTTACTAACTACTAACAGGAGGCTTTCTGGTTGTTGTCACCTATATTTCCAGGTTACTTGGCCACGAGTATAAAGCCTGGCCCAATACAACTTAGTGCTTTAAACAAAGAGCCTCATCCAGTGAATTGCATTAAATCTCCCTGCTTTGTCCGCATTCAGACAGCCTTTCTAAATCTGCCTACCTAATTAGCTTCTTCTCGGAACCCAAAATATGATTAAATCTGTATTAAAAATATCTGTGGGGTGTAGGATCAGACACACCTGAGCATTTTCTAAATTTAGCAGAAGGACAATAGGCTCTGGGTGACTTTAATTGGGTGCGTGATTGCTGCGGGAGTACATGTTAATTCGGATTTCCAGTGTGCTTCTCGGTCTCTTGCCTTTAAATTTCGTAGCACAGGAAGGGGGAGCCGAGCAGCCCGCCGTTCATAACCATCTTCCCTCAGAGCTGAATGAACAATGCTCTGTGACCATCCGGTGGAGGAGGGGACAGGCTGCTGATTTGTTCCCTCCCCTCAGCTTGTGACTTCTGAGCTCTGCTTTGGGAGGTGCCTAGGCCATGGCTGGGCAGGATGGGGCAAGCAACTAAAGGACCCTTGCAGGGTCTCCTGTTACCTCCCCTCCTCTGAGCCCCCAGCAGTTCTCTCTGTTCTTAGTGTTTGGGGGGAAGCTTTGCTCAGAGGGGTGTGTATGGGACAGGAACAGGGACAAGGAACCAGGAACTTCATCTCCTGAGCTCTGGTAGATCCCTTGCTGAAACATAAAACCACTAGCAATAATAACATCCCTGCAGGAGATACAAGGTGGGCTTCTGACAAAGGACTGGGATAAATTCCCTGATTGTACCTGTCACCTATCAGGAGGGGAAAAAAAAAAAAAAAAAAAAAAAAAAAAAAAACAGCATGAGTCATAAGCGGAAACCATGGTGTAGTCAGCCTGTGGTAGGGTGCCTAGAGCCATTTTCTGTGGGGTTGAGGGAGCCAAAGAAGAACAGAGCTTACCCACTCAAGGACCAGAGGTAGGGCACTGGGGGCTGGTGTGAGGATGCATGGGTTCCCTTCAGGGTGCTCAACATCCTGCTGGAATTATTACACCAGGTGCTTGCAACTGATTTTCAATTTGCAAAGCAAAACAAATTTGCATTAATCAGAAAAATCCACAGGAAAGACTGTTTAGATTGTAATGCAGCTGCCAGAGCCATTTGGATTCCAAGTTTGCAGGAGGGTCTATTAACCCTGATGCCATCGTAGGCTTGTTACCACTCCCTTCAAACAGTCACATCAGAGGAACACAGATGTCTTCCCTGGTCCCAGTCTACATGGCCTCTTCCTCTCAGAATACTGGAAAGCATGAGCAGGAGGTGGGGACACCAGCCCAAGGCAAGGCTGTATAGGCAATGATGTGAGGTTTAGGCAGGACTGTCCTGAGGTCCTCGGTCCAAGACACCCAGGGTCACCTGGGAAGCAAACTCGGCTCCTCTTCTGGGAACTCAGTTCCTGGAGCAGCTTCTCCTTCAGGGTTGGTTCCTGCCTGCGCATTGCTTGTTTCTGGCAGGTGGAGACCCATCTTAGCCTTAGCTTACACAAAGGCAACAGGTGAGGATGGTAGTTCCAAGCCCACTGCAACATCTTCTGAAGCCTCACTGAGTGGGCTCCAAAGCCCAGTCTTCTGCTTTGGCCAAACTCCATCGCAAAACAGCCAGCCTGGACTGGGCTCTGTGCTCAGCAGGCCTTTGAGAAAGGTTCTTGTAGACTTCTGCGTAGAGGACCTCCATCCAGTTGAGGCTTCGAGAGATTGGCTTCACAGGAAGGAGCTGTTTCAAGGCCTATCTCCTGATGTGTGGTGACCACTCCCTCACATTGAACTCCCACACGATGGACACCGTTCTAATCATTTAGTAATAGAGTAATGAGTGCAGTAAAATGAACTCCCTACCCTAATGGAACCCATATATGATATTGGAGGTTGATATTCCAGAGTGTTACAGGCAAGAAAAATGTCAAGGAGAAATAGGATTACGTAATGTGCAATTCCTTTTGTGTCCCTGTGATAAAAGCAAAGAAAAACAGCTTAAGAGAGGAATGATTTATTTTGGCTCACAACAACAGAAGGTTCTCAAGGTCACTTGGTCACATGGTGATGGGAGCATGTGGCAGGAGATGGGGGTTCCGTATGACAGACAGAAAGGGACCAGGACAAGAATGATGCTTTAAAGGCAAGGCCTGGGGACCACCTTCCTCCAATCAGGGCTTGCCTTTCACAGATCTACTACTTCCTAGTAGTCTACTCACATTTTAAATCTATTTGTGGATTAAATCATTGATTAGGTCAGAGTCTTATCTAGAAACATCCTCTCAGACACACCCAGGGGTGTGCTTCACTAATCTGCCAGGCGATTCTCGGTCCATCAGGTAGACAGTGAAGATTAGTCATCACAGTAAAGAAGAATGAAGTAGTGTTAGCAGGGGAGGGTAGGGAGGGGAGAGTAACCAGGCAGGGGGAGGGTGGGCAGGGGAGGGTAGGCAGGGGGAGGGTAGGCAGGCAGGGGGAGGGTGGGCAGGGGAGGGTAGGCAGGGGAGAGTAACCAGGCAGGGGGACAGTAGGCAGGGGAGGGTAGGCAGGGGGAGGGTAACCAGGCAGGGGACAGTAGGAAGGGGAGGGTAGGCAGGGAGAGGGTAACCAGGCAGGGGGAGGGTAGGCAGGGGAGGGTAGGCATGGGGAGGGTAACCAGGCAGGGGGAGGGTAGGCAGGGTAGGGAGGGGAGAGTAACCAGGCAGGGGGACAGTAAGAAGGGGAGGGTAGGGAGGGAGAGGGTAACCAGGCAGGGGGAGGGTAGGCAGGGGGAGAGTAACCAGGCAGGAGGACAGTAGGAAGGGGAGGGTAGGCAGGGGGAGAGTAACCAGGCAGGAGGACAGTAGGAAGGGGAGGGTAGGCAGGGAGAGGGTAACCAGGCAGGGGGAGGGTAGGCAGGGGAGGGTAGGCATGGGGAGGGTAACCAGGCAGGGGGAGGGTGGGCAGGGGAGGGTAGGCAGGGGAGAGTAACCAGGCAGGGGGAGGGTAGGCAGGGGAGGGTAGGCAGGGAGAGGGTAACCAGGCAGGGGGAGGGTAGGCAGGGGAGGGTAGGCATGGGGAGGGTAACCAGGCAGGGGGTGTTTTCTTCACCAGAAGGAAAACCACTGTCATAGGCAAGCAGTGAGCTCATGGAAAAGAATGACTGAGCAACTCTTTTACCAGATAGAGAGGGAGCTGCCATGCAATCGGGAGCAGGCCAGGATCTTCACATCTGGAAGGTGACAAAAGTAGAACTGGTCCTATGGGGCCTTAGGAGCTACCATATGCTGACTCCGTGAGTTGAGCAACCTTCCTGCAGTACTGTTTATGATCCCCGTGGTGAGTTTTCTCACTGTTCCCAAGTACATGATACAATGGTAGTCTATGCTCATGACTTTTCCTGTTGTTACAACTACATACCTGACAAAGGCAACTTGAGGAGTAATGGATTTATTTTGGCTGAGGATACAGCCCATCATGGTGGGGAAGGCATGGTAATAGGATCATGAGGTGGCTTAGTCTGTAGTAAGCACACGGAGAGGTGAAGCTGGCACCTCAGTTCCCTCCTTTTCATTCAGTCCAAGAACTTAGCCCAGTCCTTCCAATTTGTGGTGTTTCCTACTTCAGTGAACCCAGTCTAGAGACTCCCTCACCTGTCCTGAGGTTAGTGTCCTTGGTGGTTCTGTATGCCGTCAGTGAGACAGCATTGACCACCATAGCACCCGTAGTAGAAGTCAGGTCTCAACTGAGAACCGTATGAAGGCTTCTGGGATTGAGCCAAGCTCTGTGTTTGCCTGCAGATCTTTGGATCTGCTTGACAGGTCAAGCTCAACACTCAGAAGGCTGTGGGGCAAGGAGTACTCAGTTAAATCCAGGATGAATCCCAAGTCAAACTGAATTACCCTTGTCTTCTCCTTGCCCCTCCATGTTGCTGAGTCTAATGACAAGCAAGCAAAGGAGGTCACTTCCATTTCCTGATACCCAGAGCTGGGACCAGAGGCAGAGGGCTTGTGAAATTCTTCAAGACACTCTCTTTCCACTGTCTCTTTCCTTACAGTGGCCAGTGTTGACCATGCCCAAGGCACTAAAAGATGTAGCAAAACTCTGGAGAAGTGTTGATCTTTGGGCTCAGCACTCTTGAGTATTTGCTTTTTGCTGTTTAGCACAGAAAAGGATGTGAAAGGCCATCCTGGCCAGCAGGTGGTATCAGGAAAGATCATACTGAAGGCTGGCCCAAGGGAGCAGGTTCTGGGACCAGGTACCTGACATGGCCAGTGGTGAAGCTTTGGGTGTGTCCTTTCACCACTCTGAGCCTTTTGGTCCTTGCCTGGGAAATGGAGAGGTGATGGTAATTTCTGCCCTCCCTCTTAGAAGTATAGTGAAGAGTGAGAAAAATCAAGATAAGGCACTTAGAGTGATGATCGACCCATACTAAGTACTCCATAAATGATTACCGCCTTTGAGGGAGGATAACAGAAAGAACGAAGAGAAATACATTTTTAGGGGAGAAAGGACAGCCCAGGAAGAGACCAGAGATAGGCACCATCCAAAAGGATGCTTCCTTCAAAAGCAGGTCAGTGGCAAGAAGTAGAGCAAACCAGCTGCTGTTATTGACCAGGCTGAGGATGCAAACCAGGATATGGATTGCCTACATCAACCTGAGTGCTGAGCAGGAATTCAGGGATGCTGCTTCTGCCTTGGGGGCACAGGCTTCTCCCAGCATTCTGGAGTCAAAGTCGAACATCAGGAGATGAGGCTTCCTATAGTTCTGTTCCTGCCTGGCTGGCAAGGCTGGAGCAATACGTGTCCCCATTGAATCCTCACATTTGCCCTCTGGAGTGGGAAGAGTAGTCTGGATAGCCTCCCTGGTTCCTGTTTCCTATACCAAGACTTATCTTATACCCTCCCATCAGGTTCAAGGCCCCCAAGCCTTTGAATTTGAACCTGCCAGTGCTTGGCTGAGTGACCTTGTATGACTAATTAACCACTGTATCTCATGTCTTGTCTTTAATGATAGGATGTTCATGAAGCTCCAATAACACAGTGTACATAAATGTGTAATGCCATGCAGTAAACAAGCTCAGTCAGTTGTAGGGATTCCTACTACTGCTTCTGCTGCTACCTACCACTCACTCTTGTTACAGTGTTCATGAACCATCAAAGCGTGGGAGCAGTGTAACCCACCCCAATGTCCCCAACTCTGCTGAGGGAACTGTTGTGCCATACAGCATAGAGAGGAATCCCATACAAATCATCTGCTACAGAGGTTAAATAACATTTGCCACAGTTACCCCAATACATCCTTAATGGTATGTGTAATTGTTTCAGAGATTCACAGTAATTAGGCATAAATGGTAAGCTAGGCATGTAAATGAAAATTAGTGAAAATTAGTATATATAATAATTAGGAAAAGATGGCATTTTTTAGATCAGTGGAGAGGAAGGAAGATGCTGAAACTGAGAAAAAAGATAGATAGAGTAGGGGGAAGGAAGCCTAACATGTTTCTGGAAGTCCCTTCTTTATTGCACATTGAAGGGCACATCCATTTTGCAAGTGACATCATGGCTGAGGCTTACCCCAGGTCTTAATGTCAGGTCCAGAAGCTACTTGGGCACACATTCCTAAAACACTGGGCTGTGGTGTGAGAAGGAATGTGGCCAACCATCCACAGAAATACCTGAGTGCTAAGGTGGGGAGGGACTCTTCCCTCTGAGGGCAGCTGACACTGCAGGTTGGGTGGGAGAGCTTTTGGGAGGGAGAAGAGAAGAAACAGGTAGGGTACCACTGGTGTTCATGGGGATGAAGAGCAAGGAAGTTAGCAAAGCAGTTTCTGGAACCAAGCTCTTGGTCTGGATCCCCCAGCTGATTAGCGGTTCTTGCCTCAGCTTTTTGCCCTGTGAACTGGAAATTACCAGGTTTGGATGGGGACTAAAAGAGCTAATATAGTTGACGTGCATACAGTGCTCAGCCCGGGGCCAGGCACACAGTCAGTGCCGAATAAGCCTCTTATTAGCCCTTCACGCAGCCTCTTCTGTAAACTTCTGGTACCTTTTGAAACCTAATCACGTTTCTCCAAAGCCTCACAGTGGAGAGGAGGGCAGATGGGGGAGACTGGCAGAGAGCATGGTGGGAGCCCATGGTAGAGAGGAGCTGGCACTCTGTTGCTTCCCATTCCTTCCTTCCCTCTCCTGTGTTTATTTTGCACCTCCCCTGTTAGGCTGTTCTAGGAGCTGGGGATTTAGCAGTGACCAATATAAGCCAGCTCCTGCCTTTTTGGAATGTGTGGCATAGTTGGGGGAGATGGTTAATAAGACATCCTGCCAATTGCTGGTGAGTACTATGGAGAAAAAAATTGAGTGGGAAAAAGAAATAATGTGTGCCTAGGGCTGGGGAGGGAGAGCCACGCTGGCTGACTGTAGATCGCACGTCTGTGCAGATGTGTGGGTGCTTCAAGGATGTTCTCTGATGGTGCTCCAAACCGCAGGTCAGGAGACTCCGCTCTCTCCTCACTGCCCGTGGGGTTTGCTCAGGGAATGTGTTTAGGCTTCAGATGTCCCATTGTTTCCCAGGCAGGGAGACAGGTGTGAGATGACCTGCCAGGGCCATCTAACTAGGGATCTGGTATGGCCAGATTGTCAGAAAGGCCCTTAGCACATGTTTGTAAAATGATCACCACTAATATCTTGTGGGTGTTTATCAGTAAAAAATACTGCACTAAGCATAGTATTGTGTTTTTGCCTCTTTCAAATTAATCTTCAGTGTAAAGCATGGGTTTTGTTATGATGTTTTTCACACACACCCATCACTGTATTGTGCATGTATTCTCCACTACTCAGGCCTATCCCTACTCCCCCTCCCCCCATACACACACACTGGCCCCTTCCTCCCACATGAACAGTTCCCCTCTGTTCCTTGCCATATTATGCATGAGATGATTTCTCCTCCACCATTGCCATGTTTTGTCCCCTTTACCTCCTTTTGGATTACCCCCCCCCCCCCCCCCCGCGGTCCACCTACTTTCATCAAACACTCGCACATACACCTACAAGCACGTGCACATGTGTGCATACACACATACATACAAATTCCTGCACATATTTAAATCTAGATTCTGTCTATGAGGAAAAACACAATATTTGTCTTTCTGAGACTTTTATTTCCCTTTAGGCAGTGATCTCTAGTACCATCCATTTTCCTGTAAATGACATTATTTTATCTTTATAGCAGAATTTGTGAAATAGAACACATTTTTTTTTTACCCATTCATCTATTGAACAGTATCTAGGTTGGTTCTCTGCTTTTGTTATTGTGAATAGTGAGGTGGAACCCTGCACAATGCTAGTAGGAATACAACTTAGAGCAGATACTACAGAAATTACCATGGATGTTTGTCAAGAAACGTAAAAAAAAAAAAAAAAAAGCTATATGATCCAGCAATACCATTCTTGGGTATATACCCAACAGAATCCAAGTCAGAGTACCAGAAAGATATCTGCATATTTTAACACCTTTTGGTTTGACTTTTTTAGAGTTAGAGTCTTACTCACATTCTAGCCCAGGCTGTCCTGAAATTCAGTATGTAGCCCAGGCTGGCCTCAAACTTGTAACAGTCCTCAAGGGTGCTAGGATTACAGTCCTGAGCCAGCCTCCAGTTCACCTCTTTAGACAGATGTTCTTCTCCCACTTACATGACCTATCCCACTGTGAAGCTGAGGCCCCAGAAGGGCCTTGAAGGTCATACAATTAGAATCCTTGTCTGTTGGCTTTTGACCCCAGAACCTATCCTATTAGTCACTGGAACTTTTACCTGCTTGTGACATCAAATGAAGAGTCCCACAGAGTGCATTGTGCTTGGAAACACCAGGCTCTGCATTCCTATTCTTAGGGATTAGATTCTGACCTAAGGCCTGCTACTGCATCACACCGAACCAGCCCCATCACCTTGCACTGCCCGTAATGCAACACCAAGAGTGTCAAGAGGATCAAACGAACTAAAGTGTCCAGCTCGTAGCAGAGGATCTGATATAGTGTGAGCTGCAAGTCAGGCACTGCTGTTAAGAGCTGCAGCAACAGCTCTGTGGCTTCCAGATTTCTCCCCCTGGTATTTTGGTCAGTCAGAGGAGGGCTGGGGACAAGCCTAGGTCAGAGAAATGTGACAAGGCCAGGATCCCTGTGCTCTGGCCTGCTCCTGTATGAAAGCTCCTCTCTGGGTCAGGTGGTCCCCTCTTGCTTCCATTCAGCAACCAGAACATGACTCAGCTGCTTGGGTCAAAGGAGACCTTCTCTACCAGAGGAACTGGTCAGTCTGGGACTTGATCAGCATGTCTCATGGAAACCCACACATGTGAGTGCCCACACAAGGGGCTGTTCCTGCAGCACCAAAGCATGGACAGCTGTGCAAGTGGACTGCAGCTGGTTTGTCCCTTCCTCATCTCGAGTGGATCCCTGTCATTCTCTGAGCACAGAGGTCAAGGGAGCATTTGAGGAAAGGATGAAGCATTATCCAACCTCTGAATTTGGTCATGCTGGGTGGTCTATGAGATAGAGATAAGATTGCCTTCACTTGGCTTGGCTCCATGGACCTGTCTCTCAGAAGTGTTCCTTGGCAGAGTGGTAACATATGCAGAGAGGACAGGGCTGTCAGGAAGGAGGATGCTCTTGTCCCTCTCAGGGTCATATCGAGAAGCAGAATGTGTCTCCCCTCTCCCCCCACCCCCCCGGGAAATTAAAGAACCCAGTGCAAAGGAGCCTGGGCCTGAAGGACAGGTCAGGATGTGACTTCTTCACTATTATGAGCCCTGAAATAGCCCAGAGCAGCAGCAGTTCTTCCCAGACCAAGGCCATCTCAGCGCCACCTTTGTCTTGGTCCTGAAGTCTGACAAAGTCTTGGTTGGAGGGAATTTCTAAGGACCATAATCCTTGACCATTCTGTGGAGGTGGCTCTGTCCTACCTAGCCCTTGAGTAGCCCCAAGACCCTAGCTTCTAATCTGTGACTTGACTTCCTATGCACATTTAAACAATCATGAAAGAAAACGGCAGAACCTGCAGCAAAATCCTTGTATGTGGGCAACCTGATGAAGCTTTTTTTTTTTTTTTTTTTTTTTTTTTGGCTGCCTCTGCTACCCAAGTCTGCAGACATGTTTTCTAGAAATATCCATGCTCCCTAAGCATGGCACTTAGCACATACTGCTGTAACTATTTTGTTTATATAACTATGATCTTTCCTTCCAGACTATGGGTTCCTTGGAAGGAGGTGTTCACTGTAGCTATCTCTCTGTTACAACCTTCCCCTCCATGCCTGGAACAGAGGTACTTGGTGAGCCTTTGTCAGGTGGGTATGAGCAGGGACAAAGAGCAGGATGGAAGTACTATGCACAGCCCTCAGAAGCTAGTGACAACACAGGCTGTCTGCTTGCAACTGGTTGGGTACCAAGAATAGCCTGATGCAGGTTGCACCAGAGAGCCTTGCCCCAGGGCAATAGAAGGGCAGCTCAGGAATGCTACCCGTCATTGTCCTCTGACTGTCAGACTGCCCAGGCCCTCACTTCAAAAAACAAAACAAAACAAAACAAAACAAAAAAAAAAGCTCGTGACTTCAGAAGGCTGGGTCATGTAAAGGGGTTGGTCACATGTTGCTTAGGATGAAGGCCCTGAGGACCTTCTTGTTGAAGTATGCAGAATAAGATCATAAGCCTGGATGGCTCTGATATGCAAGCACATGTTATCTCCCTAGCTTATGGCATAGAAATAAATCACCAAGATGTTCGTTTGGATGGTAGAATGACAGAGATTAGGACTTGGGAAATGGAAGTGAGATGATCACATGTACACCTGCAGTGGCCTGGGTGGTATTCCTGTCTGAACTCCAGAGAAGGCAGGTGCAGAGCTAGCCCCAAGTCCTGGAACTCCCGTAGCTTGCCCAAAGCAAGCCAGAATAACAGAAGTTACCATGAATGAAGTGGGACACAGAATGAAGACTCTGGCCACCTGTTATGGGCCTTGGACTTCTAGCCTCGGGCAATGATGAGAGGCCAGGAGAGCCCTCTGCCAGATATCACCGGCATTAGCCCACTCCATTCTGCACACTGATCTCAAGGTGAGGCAGGACTGTGGAGGCAGAGAGAGTGGAAGAATGTCATATGCCTCTTGGAGTGACTGAGCTGAAAGAAACTTTAGGGACCATAATCTCCAGCTCGTTTTGTTTTGTTTTGGTTTGTTTTTTATGTTTATTTGTTTTGATTTTGCCAATGTAGAACCTGCTGTTTGCAAGATCAGGCATTTGCATAAGGTCACATAGCTAAGGACAGAGCCAGGCAGGGTCAGGTCTCATACCTAGTGTTTTCTGAAACCTGCAGAGGCGATCAGCCCCGATTATATAAGCCTGGGTTATCCACAAACATTAGTCTTACAGGCTGGATTGTTGAGCCACAGAGGACTCCAGTAATGTAAACATTTAGTTTATATTACCATCTTTCGATGATTCTCCCAACTTCTAGACAAAGCAGGAACTAGTCGATAGATGAAGAATCATGGTGCAGAGAGATCATGGAACTTGTTTAAAGCCATCCAACTTCCAGCTACTAGACATGGAACTCCAACTCAGATCTGTCTTCAGAGCCAGTGTGTTCAGCAAGATTTCAACATGCTTCCTGTAAGCCAATCACTGTTCTGAGCTCCCGCATGAATTAATTTAACACTCTCAAGAATGTATGAGATGAATGTTATTATCACGTGTAAAGGGAGCACGTTAGGCACAGAGAGGTCAAGTATCTTTCCCGGAGTCCTAAATTTACTGTAGAGCAGAGGGCAGATTTAATCCTAAATTTCTGAACAGAAGAACTCACTGCTAATTCTGGAGTATACTTGGTGAGCAGTTGTTGGATGGATGAATGCATGGATGGATGGAGGCAAAGATGGATGCAGGGATGGCTGGATGGACAGATGGGTGTAAGAGCTGGTAGATCTTCAGCTGTGCACAGTGGTCTGCTGGGTAGCTACAGTCCCTCCATCCCTGAAAACAGCATGTGGTCTGTCCTTATGCACATCTGAATCTGCTAGCTGTGCCAGACCTGGCTGGAATCTCAATTTGCTCTAGGATTATAGGCAACCCATCTCAATGCCTCCTTCCCTTCCTTCCTCCTCCTGCTGCTGCTGCTGCTGTCCCCCCTGCCCCCAACCCTGCTCATGAATTAAAGATGTCAAAGGAGGCTGTGGTTTACAATGGAGACTCTTCTTTCATGCTCATCTTGGACAAATCAGGGCTGCCTGGGAGCATTTCTGGGCTTTAAGGCAACAAATAGTTGGAGAAAGGAAAGCCTCAAAGCAGGTTTCCAGGTGCCTGAGAACCCATGGTGGAGTCAGGAATGGAGGATTTTTTTCTCTCTTTCTAATTCTGGGCCTTAGTTAAGCTAGAGGTCGGGACCTAGATGATTTAATAAAAGTAGAGTTCAGAGACAGGAACTTCAATCCCAGCTATGCCTTATACAGTCAGTTTGGGCCTGCACAGCATCCTATCCAGTCCAAGTTCAACCTGCCGAAGCAGAGGAGGCTTCTCTGAATGTCCGTGTTTTGTTGTTGTTTGGTTGGTTAGTGTTTTGAGAAAGAGGTCTCACACTGTAAGCCAGGCTGGCTTTGAACTCATGGTGGTCGTCCTGGCCCTGCCTCCCAAGTGCTGGGATTACAAGGATGTGTCACCTAGTTCATTCTGAATGTTTGAAGCAGGAAACTTAATCCAGGGAGTTGGTGACTGCTTTCGGAGAGGACACTAAATTGGGGATGGCAAGAGTAAACAGGAGGTTAAAGGAAGCCACTGAGCCCAGGGCAAGCCCCCCCGCCCCCCGGGCCTGCATCTCTCAGAGAAGCTTGAAGCATAGGGGACCCGGCTAGAAGCCAGAAGCCGGCACGCAGAGGGAGTGAGAGCCACTGGCCTCTTTCTTCTAATCCTGTCCAGTGTCTCCCGCATGGGGTCTCACTGGAAAGCAGCGGACGCAGCAGAGGGGTCACTGAAGGCACACTCTCTACCTGTTCCTCATCTGTGGCGTGGGAACAGAGCATTGCCGGTGTCCCCTTGCTGCTATGGGCATTATAAACACACATGTGAAGTCGGCTGTGGCATTACTCATGGGTCAATGGTCACTTCTCACAGTGAGGCTTTGGTAGTTCTGACCTCTGTGGCCATGTGGGAAATGCTTCTGCTGCCAGCACAGGCCTGTGTCCTCACAACCAAGGAGGAGAGCAAGAGTGGAGAAGGCCCTTCCACTGATCCACAGCTAACACATGACATTAAATAATAGATGCTGTACTCAGCTAAGACCGAGGCAGATAGTAGACTGGATGATAAGTTTTCCAGTTGAAGGATCTTTTAAAAAAATTATAAAATAATTTGTAAACTTTAAAGTGTACACAAAGAGACCCAACTAAGCTACAGCTTCCCATTTTTCAGCCTCCTCCTTGCCCTCCTAAAATAGATGCTTCCTGTGGTCCCAGTTTCCCTACTCTTCTGAGTACCAAGGGAGACTTTGAACTGAGTGTTTTCACATCTCCTTCCAGCCATGGGCATTCCATTCATCCCTCTGTTCTCGGCCTCCCCTACTTGTGCCCTGGATGGCCTCCTTGATGCTCCCTCCTGACCTGCTGAACTTAGCCAGTGGGAACAAGGCAAGAGATAGGCTGGGTCTCTGGGTCCAGCTGCCCCCTGCCTCTGGGAATTGCTGTGATGAATGCTCCAGCCAGGCCATTCCTCTTCCTCTTCCACAGGTGTATGAGTGGTCACTGTTCTAATACTCTCCCCACTGCAGGCCTCCATGCCTCATTCTGGTCCCTTCATCCAGGCTTCACCTCTATCAATAGCCCTCCCCAACAATTCTCAGGTACCACCTGAGGGGGGGGGGGTGCTATGACTAGGGAGAGAGAGAATCCAGGTCCCTTATGCCACAGGGTGGTAGAAGCAAAGTCCAGCTACACTTCTCAGCTATAACTTTCTCACTTTCATGAGGAGCTGTTTTCCTCAGTTAGTTTGCAGAGTTCATGGTAAGAGTAACACAATTATGTTCATGGAGATCAGAGCACCTCCTTTGTGGGCTCATTACAGAGGCTGAATGACAAACAAATGAGACAACTAGTAAGAATCTTCAGCAAAGTGGCTGGTGTGGTAATCATCCTGCTTCGGGTCAGGAACCTGTGTGCCCCAGGAATTCCTGTGGCGAGTGTGCCACCCAGGATGGCGCTAGTCACATAGTCAGCTTCCTACTGTGTGCGGGAGATGGGGTTGAAATAGGATGGGCATTTATTTAGGGCCCTTTCCTCTGGGGGCAGAAAGCACATTCAAGCAAAATAGAGTATGATGGACAGCGTCTTACTCTGAGACAGTGTGGCAAGGTAGCCCAGCTCCAGGCATGAAAAAAGGAAGTGGTTGCTTGGTGATATGAGACACAGCTGCTGGGTAGTTGGACATGGCTAGACTCAGTTGGCCAGTCAGCTTTTGAATATTGCCTAGTGGAGGACATTCTGGGTGGGACAAGTAGGGAAGTAGGAATGGCTAGAGTGGCTTCAGTACCCAGGTTTGACTAACCCTGGGGACAGGCACAAGGCCACAGATGCCCCTCCAAACCCTGCCTGGGCTGGGGTGCTCCTTAGCAAGGGCTGGGGAGGAAAGAGGAGGTAGCTCTCCACCAGGGAGGCTCGAGCCTGCCAAGCAAGCTGGTACTGGAATTATTTGCAGTCCATATGCCAATTTGCTTTGTCATTGCCTGGCTATTTTTAGAAGCCTCTGGCGTATCTAGGAAACCAGAATCTGTTGACTGTGTTTCTTCAGGGCGAGGAGTGTGATTATTTCTCAGAGATGCGGGAGGAATGTGCGATGTCGGGCTGTGGGAAGGCGACCTCTCCCCTTTGGGTCAGGACAGCAGTAGTGTGTTCCCAAGGGGCTCGTTTCTGACCTGTCTGCTGTGAGTCCAGGGTCTGAGTGCACACAGGCAGTGGTTGGGAGTCTTCCTTTGGTCAATAGTCAGAGAGTTCAGACAGGTTCCCACTACATTCCTCTCAGGACATCAGGTAGGTTTTGCTTAAGGAGCTCAGGGCGAAGCTGTCCTTGCCTCCCTTTTCCTGAAGAAAAGTAGGGAGCAGAGAGAGGGGTCATGACTGGTGGGGTCGGGTGTTTTCAGGTCCACCGCCTCTTATTCAAAGAATTGAAGTAAGCACCCGGATTAGCAAAAGTAACAAGGGAACTTTATTTAAAGCTAAGCAATAAAAAAGATCAGTAGGCCACAAGAGTGAAGGCACAGCCCCTGATTGTTGTTTGGGGATTCCTTTTATGGAGTTTAGGAGGAGAAGAAGTCTGGCCACTAAGAAGCACAAGGGTGATGCTGTTTTGATTTATAGAAGGTCATATAATCATTTTTCTACCAGACATGTCAGTTCCCATAAAGAATGTGATTTAATCATATGCATGCCCAATTATGCATAGGCATGAGATAGCAAATCAGGGGTTCTCCCTAAAGGTCACTTGAGGACACAGTTCTGCGTTTTAGTACCCAAACCCCAAACCAATTCAGACCGGATTAGACCTCTTACCCTGGGGATGGGCTGTATTGTGAAAGAAACTGTCTCAAGTTTGATACTCATTAAGAAGAGAAATGCATTGCATTGTTCAGAAGGGTTATACCAGTAGCCTGATGTAGATGCTGCTGGAGGGGAGGGGTATATGTTCATAGTACATGCAGGTAAAGGTAAACTGCCAAACCTAATTCAAGAAGAAGAGTCCCAGGTTATTAAACTATTCCCTATGCTTGCTTGGTATATCAACAACTGAGCTCCTAATGCGACCTCAAAATACTCTCATTATCCCTTCCACTTGACGACCTCAAGGCAGTGCCATTTATGCCCAGAAATACAGGCAGCCCTTCTTTCAAATCCATCCAAATGTGCCAACCCAAAGATGCCAGACAAGGCATGTTCATTCACTGGGTTCATCCTTTGGCAGGGCTGTTGGGGGGGGGGGGTTGACCAGCGTGGTTTTGACCAGAGGAATAATTGTGAGACTCTTGTATTTCATAATATATGTTTGTGCATCTAGCTCCAGGGATAGCTCTTGGTCTGGATTAGGGACCTCCCTGGTAAGAAATAAAATGGAGCACTTACAATAAAATCCAACCCTTTACCATGGCATTCCAGGCCTTACCCAATGAGACCTGTTTCCTCTTCTATGCCATCTCATACCTCACCTGGTGCCCCCAGGGTGACAGCCCTACTAGCCTTCTGTCCACTATTTTGAGGTAGTTTTCTCTGCACTATCTTCTCCCAAGCTAACTAAAAGATTATAGATACATTTGAGTGCAAAATTTTAGTGCAAAATGTGAAGATTCATGCTTCTCCCATTCAATAGTGGCTCTCACCATTCATCCCCTCAAGGTTGTCTAAGAGGCAAGGAGGCTTCTTCTCTTGGCCCTTCATTTAGCCAGAACAGGCCCCCCATAACATGATCTCTGTTCTGTCACCATTTGAATCAGTAGCAAAGCATCTACTGAGTAGGTGCCAAGGGCTTTTCTAGGCACTTGCACCCCAGTCCTTACAATGCATTCTCTATAGTTTCCCCTGAGTGAGGACTTGCATGGATGAGCATGAAGTCTCTCAATAGAGACTACATTTCTGCATTTTCTTCTACATTTCTAACTCACTGTTTTTCATTTATTTTTCTTGCTTTATTACATTGGCTAGAACTGTTTCTGTACAGTGTCAATACAATGGTGAACAGATGTGGTAAAAGCAGATGTTCTTAGCCTTCAATTTCAAGTGTGATGCTAGCTGTAGGCTTTTGTAGGAACCTATTTTCTAGTCTATAACATTTGTTAATGTTCATTGTAGTTTTTGGTCATAAATGAGTTTAGGATTTTGCTGAAAGCTTTGCTATACCTACTGAAATGAGCACATGGGCTTCTTTTTTATCCACTGATACAATGAACTACACTGAAGAGTTTATATGGAGTTGGTAATTATTTTGTTCCTAAGTATCAGGTAGAGTTTATTAATGCAATAATTTGTAGCTAAGTTTGTGGAAGAAGTTGTAAATTAGAAATATAATTTATTCAGTAGAAATCCAGGGTCTTCTAATTACCTGTTCCTCTTTTAATGAGTTTTGGTACTGCTGTATGTAATGTCTTTCAAGAAATTTCATCTATATTTTCAGATTTATTGGTATAAAGGTATTTTTTTTTTTTTTTACAATGCCCAGCTTTTGTTTCGTTGTAAGTTGTATTTTTACTTGTGTGTGTTTATGTGCCTGTCACGTGTATACAGGTGGAGTTGCTGGTGACTATGAGCTGTTCTATGAGGGTCTGGGAACCAAGCTGGAGTCCTCTTGAAGATCTATCTATCTATGTGGGTGTTTCTATGTGGGACACATATTCTACAGTTCCCGCATGGAGTTCAGAGAACAACTTATAAGAATCAGTTCTCTCCTTCCCCTGTGTGGGGCTTAGGAATCCAATAAGCTTCATCTTTACCCACTGAACCATCTCACTGGGCTACACTGGCCTTGTTGAAGTATGTAGAAGCTATAGTAAAAGTAGGCCTTTGTATTCATCTTTATAAGGAAAACTTTTGGTCGTATTTGTTTTTGCATTTCTGTTTTACTGTCTTTGTTATTTCTTTTCTGCTGTTATTTTGGTTTCAATTGTCTTTTCCTGGTTTCGTAAGGAAGAGGCTTAGATCATTGATTTTAGGTCCCTTTTCATAGCATAATTATTTCATGTCATAAATTAATCTCTACGTATTGCTTTAGCTATGATAGAGGAGCAAGTCTGATGCTTTGTGTTCATTTTTTTTCAGTTCCATTTTTTTCATTTCTCTTGTGATTTTTTTCTTAATTTATGAGAAGTGCATTATTCTGCTAATATTTGACTACTTTCCAGCTAGCTCTCTAAATATTATTTCTAGTTGATTTTTTTTATGGTCAAAGAAAAGACTTTGTAATTTTCATTCCATTTTTAAAAATTGAGACTAATTTTATAGCCTACTATATGACCTGTCCAGGCCAATGATTTCACACACATGTACCTGGGGCTTGTGCATTTTAGGGGTAGTGAGTCCTAATTATGTCAAGGAAGTTCAGATGGTGGATGGGATTGTTCTAATCTTCCACAATCCTACTGATTTTCAGTTCCCGTTTTCTGTCTTTTGCTGAGGGAAGACTGTCTAACTCTGGTAATGTTTGTCCATTTCTATCAGTTTATGCCTCATGTGTTTTGAAGTCTTATTATAGGTGCATATGCAATCAGTATTGTTACAGTCTTCTGATAGAGTGACATGACTTTTAAATCATAGTGAATACCTATGATAATAGTTCTTATTTTAAAATCTTTGAGATAGAGAATCTCTTGTTTTGATCAATGTTTTTGTATCTTTTCCTGTTCTTTGAACTTATTGATAGCTCTGTATTTCAATTGTTTTTTCTTATAGATAGCAGGTAACTGAGTCTTGCTTTTTATCATCTAGTATGGTAATATCCTCTGATTTTAATTGAAATTTTAGATCATTTATATTTAATGAAATATTGATATTGATTAGTTTAATTCTAATATCTTGCTATTTATTTTCTACTTGTATTACTTTGTTTTTTATTTCCTTTCTGGTTTTTATATTAGATATTCTATTTAATCATATTGTTGCTGTATTAACTGTGTCTTTTTAAGTACTGGTTTGTGGTTTATAATATACCTAACAACGTATCAGCATCTACCTTCATATATTAAAATACTTTGTGTGCAGTATAAAAGATCTTACAACTACATATTCTGTTTTCTACCTTCTTTATTTTGTGATATCGTCATGCTTTTACTAAGTCTCATAAATCCTACAATAACAACTTTCTGCTCTAAATAGACAATTCAAAGAAAATTTTAAAATGAGTGAAAATGCATTTTGATTTATTCACATATCTTTTATTTCCAATGATTTCCATTCCTTTGAAAAGATGCAAATTCATAACTTGTGTAATTTTCTTTTTCCCTGGAGAACTTCCTTTTGTTTCTTATAGGCAAATCTAGTGGTGACAAATTACCTCAGCCTTAATACAAAGGAGTATTTGTTTTACTTTCATTTCTAAATTTATTTTCCCTGGATATAGAATTCTAGGTTGACAATTTTTCCTATCAGTCTTTAAAGACATAATTGTCCTCTGTCTTTCATACTTTATGATAGTGAAGTCTTCTACCTTGCCTTTGTCCCTTTAAATCTTCATGTATATATAATGCCTTTTTCCAACTGGCCAATTTCAATAATTTTCTCTTTATCACTGTTTTTCAGTGATTTGGTTATAGTGTGCCCTTGTGTGGTTTGCTTTTTTTTTTTTTTTTTTCCCTTACGGAATAATCAGCAAGTTCCTTGAATGAATGAATTTGTAGATTTGCCAATTCTAATAATTTCTTCCGTTTTTGTTTTGTTCCCTTTCTGCCTGTAATTCCAATTGCATACATATTAGATTATTTGCTAACATCCCATGTTACTGATGCTATCTATGTCTCTTTATTTTTTCTACTCTTTGCTTCATTTTGGATTTTTTAAAAATTTGTTTCTTCATACATTTGTATGTCTGATCTGCTATTTATCTCATTTTTACATTTTGTCGTTTCAGCTACTATATTTTTTTCATTCCAGAGTATTTCATTGGGTTTTCTTTTTGATGTGTGCATTTATGTGTATGTAGTATATATCTCTGTGTGTACATATGTGCATGTGGGTGCACATGCATGTGTGTAAATGTGGAGATCAGCGGTTGGTGTCAGGTGTCCTCCTCAACCACTCTCCACCTTTTTCTTTGAGACAGGTCTCTCACTGAACCTGCAACTAGGCTAGCTTGTTCGTGAGTGCCAGAGAGATTCACTCCACCCCAGCACTGCAGTTATGGTACCTATCACTGGTCCAGCTTTTATGTGTATGCTGGGGATCTGAACACAGGTCTCCATGCTTTCATGGCAAGAACTTAACCAACTGAGCCATCTCCCTACCACCTTGGAGCATTTTTTTTCTGTCTTTCATTTTTATTTCCATCATAGCCTTATTTTCCTCTAGTTCTTGAGCATACATATTATGTTTGTTATAGAATTTTTAAGATTCTCCAATGCCATCATCTCTGTCATGCCTGGATCATTTTTAGTGTACTGAGTTTTCTTCTGATTACTGCTCAGGGTTTCTTTCTTTTCATACTTGTTTGTGTGGTGTTTTATTTGTTTCTTATCACAGGATCTCATTATGTCACGCTAGTTGGCTTCAAACTCACTATGTGGTACAGACTGACCTCTAAATAATTATTTCCAGGCCTCGGCCTCACTGTTACTGGAATGATGGGTGTGTGCCACCATGCCTTGTAATTTTTTTCATTATATTTAGACTGTGAATTTTATTTATTGGATGTTAACCTCCGCACCTTTATTCCTTTAAAGGGCATTGTTCTCTCCTACAACATACATAACTGAGATCAGTTGATACATTTAAAGCCTAAGTGAAATCTAGTGTCTCCCCTATTTGAGGCTATTTTAGTCCTATTACATATGGTGGTCATGACATTCTAGTTTGTATTCTGTTGCTGGGATAAACACCATGACCAAAGGCATGGGGATGAAGGGGTTTATTTCATCTTACAGGCAAATGTAAGTTGAGGCAGGAATTCAAAGCAGATTCTTGAAGCGGAGCCCATGGAGGAATGCTGTTCACTGACTTGCTTTCGATTGCAAGATCAGCTAATTTGCTTATACAGCCCATATCTACTTGCCTAGAGATGGATAACATTCACAGTGGGACAGGTCCTCCTACATTGGTTAGCAACCAGGAAAATGTCCCACAGGTATCCCACATCCGACAGCAGCAATTCTTCACTCAAATGTCCCTCCTCAGAGATGTGTCAAGTTAACAACCAACATTAGCTATCTCAAGTGGTAACTTTCTGAGCATTACTTGGTGCTTTGAAAACTTACCATGAAGCTCAGCCATACTGGCTCTAGGATCATGAACTTCCTAGCCATGATTAAGTAAGGAGATTGTCCTGTGGCCTCTGTGGGTTTCTCCAGCTTCATGGAGTTCCACTCCACTGATTGGATGTTCCAATCAGTATTTAGACAAAGATATATGCTAAGAGGACACTTTCAAATCTCTAGAGCACATTTTTGGTGTTCAACCTTGAGCATTTCCAGCCTTCTCATCTTTTTGAACTACAAAAATGTTGGGCTGTGTTTGTTTGGGTTCCCTTTGTTTGTGCTGAGCCTGAAAATTGGGTGATGGTAGTAGAATAAGGAAAATGTTGTTCATTGTCTCTTCATATTCTCCATATAATACTTTAGTTGTTTAAAGACAAGGAGGTAAACTCAGCCCTCATAGTATTGTAGTAGCATGTACTTTCATTTCTTCTTGTAAAATTGAAGGAACCAAAGCACAGACAGCTGAAGTAGTTTCCCCAAAATGAAGTTCTTCATAAATGGCAGTTAGTATTTGAGCTGTGGTCAGCTGTCTTCACTAAACTGTCAGTTCCTCAAGGTCAAGGACATTGCCTGTCTTGGCATATGGAAGTGACATTCAGTAAGTGTTGAATGGTCAATATAAGATTGAAGGGAACCCTCCCCAGAAAGGAGAGAAAGTACTCAACCTTTCTTACCCAGATCATGGTTAGGTTTCTATGGCCCCACCAGAATGACCTATGCTGATTAACAAGTCCTGGAGGCTCCACAGTGCAACAAATATTTCTCTACTTACTCCTCCATACACCTTGTAGACAACCCTGTGCGTGAGCAGCAGCTGCTGCTGCTTTCCAATACCAAATCTGCTGTCTGGCTCCCACATGGAAACATATCATTTTAATCATGTTCTTTCAAGCCAGGAAGCCAATTTGCATTACAAAAGTCAAATTCCTTTCCCTGGTGGCAGCCATGCAAAAGCCTTGGCTTCCTTTTCACTTTTGCCTGGGGTGGAAGTTCTAGACATGCTTGAGCTTATCTTGGTCCAAGCCAGCGCCACCTTACAGAGTGCACCAGTTTCCTACCCTCCCTACTTCCTACCCTGCATTCTTCAGTATGATGGAGGAAAAGGAGCCAGATCTATTTCAGATGATGCCAGAGCAATTGATTGAAAATTATATGCCCATTTTCTTATCTGCATAACTTTGCATATTTATTTAATGGTCAAGTAAACTCATTTGGAGTCCCTCGTTGCTTCTCTTTCCCTCCTACTATTGACTTATCTTCTAGGTCTGGCACAGCTCTTGTGATCTCTGTTCCTACAAGGGAAACAGGCACCTCCCAGGAGTCCTCTAAAAGCAGATCTGGTCCAGCCTCCCAGAGTTCAACCCTTTGTCCCATGACCCAAAGTTATCTCCATCAGCTAAGATCTGAACCAGACTAGGTGGTTGGAAGAAGAGGAGGATGAGTCTGGGCTTGCTTCTCAGGAAGATTTCAAGTAGACAGGTTGTTCGGCCACCCAGCAGACACATGTGTCCCTGGGGACTAAGCTGCTGTCACTGTGGGTAATTGGATTCCTGCTCCCCAGCAGGACAGGCACTGGTAACCTTTAGGATTAATTACTCCAGTCGACCTCAGCTGCCTGATCTGGCTGGCTGTCTTCCCTGCTCTTGATCTGAATGCCCCAGGGGCCCAGCAGTGAGCAACTGTATTGGGACAGGAGCAAGCCTGAGAGATGCTCACATGAGCTTGCAGTCTGCTTGAGGATGATGCTGTGCCTCACTGTAAAGCCCACTCATTCTATCCACAGGTCTTCCTGTGGCAATTAAAGGGACTGGGCAGTAGAAGGTGGTATGAAGTCAACAGCTATCTTAAGAAAGGAATGTTAAGCTGCCAGCTCTCAAGCCCCCATGTGGTCGGAGAAGGTGCCAGTGGCTATATTTCTTAAGGAGGTGGCTGAGTTTGGAAGTCTCTTGCAGTGGAAGCCTATAGCTGGCTACCAGGCCCCAGAAGTTCACTCCTGCTGTGTTTATTCCCCAGAGCATAGACTTGAATTACAGAGCTGGGAAGCCAGTGTGGAGTACCAGAGTACCATGCCAAGAGCACCAAGATCTGAGTCCAGGTCTAACAGTGGTGGGTGAAATCCGTCAAGTGCCTATTAGGAGCAGGCACCTAACCTGCCATTACCTCATTCCACCCTCCAGCAAGACTGTAAAGGGCATGCTGCTATTGACCCCAAGTCCTAATGGAGAAAACCCAAACAAACCAAGAGCCATTGCCAGCAGAGACTACAAAGCTGCTCATCTGTCACCAGACCTCCTGACTCTTGGAGATCTTTCCAGGGGTTCAAGAAAAAAAGCAGGGACCATGGTGGCACTGGGTTCTATAACCTTTGCCACAGAAAACCGCTAGCTCCTGTCTTGTGAGGTGAATCGTGTGACAGTTCAAACACTAAGATCCTGTGCTTTCCAACTGGCCATTTGCTCTATCTCCCCCTCAAGCAGATCAATAATCTGTCAGTCAGCAAATTCATGTTAACACCAAGTGTCCCTCTGCCTTTGTCCCTCCGTTTAATTAGGAGGGGCACCAACTCTGTGCCCATCAACAGAGCCCTCCTACACCACCCTTTATTTCGTCCAGCCTCCACAGTTGGCAGTGAGCAGTGTATCACGAAAAGACTTTCCTGGAAAGCCTGATTGGCCACTCATTTGTTTCCGCTGCCACCTCCCCAACCCCCAGATGGCAATGGGCGTTTCCATGACAACGTAATGGGAAGCAATCACACCTATTGTGGGGCAGGACTGTTGACTTGCATGAAAGAGCATGTGTGGGGCTGAGGAGGAGAAGGGAGAAACATAGACTTTCTTGTGCCTGGGAAGAAAGGGTGTTAATTCAGAATTGAGAAGCTGCCTTTGGGAGTCTAAACTCCACTGATGCCAATGGAAACCTCATCACTGGCCAGCTCACATTTTTCTCCTACTGGAGGAGGGAGAAAGGCACAGGACCTGGAGTCTTTACTTATTTTAACCCAAAACTTAGTCTGCTGAGAATCTCTTGTTACTTAAGGATTTTTTTTAATGGCAATTCTCTATTCCTACATCTTCTCTCATTATTTTCTCCACATCTTAACATCAGGATGGCTAATAGGCTCAATGGGAAGGGCTTCCCACAGAATGGTTCAGAAGAGAATTCTGATTTCTCTGTCTGTCTCTGTCTGTCTGTCTGTCTCTCTCTCTCTCTCTCGTGTGTGTGTGTGTGTGTGTGTGTGTGTGTGTGTGTTATGAATATGTACATACCCGTATATGTGTATTCCTAGGTAGAGTCCAAATGTCAATGTTGAATGTCTTCCTCCATCAATCACTGTTTACCTTATTTTTAGATACAAGGGTCTCTCAGTGACATGAAGCTTGATTAGGTAGACTGGCTTGCCAGCAAGCTCCAGGAATCTACCTGTCTCTGTTCTCTCATCCCCAGAATTAAAGTTACAGATGTATGCCGCAGGGTCTGGATTTTACATGGGTACCAGGGGCCTCTCCATCCCTGCTTTCTTTGTTTTTGAATAGGATAAAAAGGAGTTGAATGAAATCAAAGAATGACTCAAAAGAAGTAGACAGAGGTTATATTGGAAGGTGTCGCTGGCTTCCAAGGGTAGAACTCTCTAGGGTGGATGGAGGAAGCAGGGCAGGGAGACGAAAGCAGTGTGGGTCCACACCACAACTGTAATTACAGCTGTGTCGCCACCATTCCCAAAGTGTTAAGAATAACAATGCCAAGACCAATGAAATGGTAAAGCAGGTAAAATCAGTTACATCCAAGCTTGACAACGTAAGTTGACCCATACCCAGAACTCACACAGTAGAAGAAAAGGACTGACCCCCATAAACTCTCCTCTCACTACCACAGGTACACCATGGCACATGTGCACACCACTCCCCACTCCACCATACACACATTAAATAAACACTGTTAAAGAGAAAAGCGCAAAGGCAATAGCACCATACTCAGATTCCCGAACTCTGCTGATGGCTCTGCCTGCCACACAGTAGCTTGCAAGAGCAAATCGCCTAACTTCTATTTGTCTCCATCTTTGCTAGAGAAGAATACAGATTAAGTAAGCTAGTTTGGACTATTCCACTACTGATGACTATTAGTTTTACTGTGCCCTATGAGCTGCTTCCTAAGCCTTGATTTACCCCTGAAGCAGATTCTTTGAGACTAAATTCACTAACATTGGAAGGTCTTGATTGCCCCACACGTAATAGATATTAAATATCAATCAAATAGCTCTCAACCTTCCATACTTTTGTCCTTGTGTATGTCTTTTAAATGCCTCTGACAAGCAATTCTTCATGTCCTCTTCTTGGGTTATTAAATATTTGCAGATGCTGAACTGTGGGCAGGGTGTTGTGGGCAGCCAGCAGTGCAGAAAGGATGTCCTACTACAAGATGCATCCAGGGTTACCTAGAGGAAAAGAACTGTGCAAGTATCAACTCTGTCCACGTAATGAAATGTAAAGCCTGTCCTGCACACAGCTGGTGCAGAGAACTGCTCTGTATGTATTAGTTGAAGAAATGGGTGCTTGAAGTTTAAGATAATGATGTACAAAGACATGGTGTATATTCTGGAGGCATAACAGAGTTGGGAAGAACTTGGCTTTGAGCTTTTAAATGGTAGACAGAATACCAGCAAGCTATTTGCCTCCTGCAAGCTGCTTCCTCCTCTCAGGATCCATAGCTATCCCTCCTGGTCTTCTGGCTTGCTATAAGACCCTCAAGTGCCCACAGCATGTATGTACATAAAAAAGAAGATGAAGGACATAGGATAACCAGTCATCTGTTTCTCCATAGCAAAATATCTCCAAACTTTTATTGATTAAAACAACAAGCATTGGCTTAATAGGCTCAGTGGGACAGGGATGTGGATATCAATCAGTGATAGTTGGGTGCCTCTGGCTCAAGTGGCTGAGGTCAAAATGTCAGAGCTGTAGCCATCTAAAGGCTTGACTCATGCAGTTATTAGGTAAATAGCATCAGTCCTTCAGCATGTGACCTGCTTCTTGACAGGTATATGACTGGTATATGATTCCAGAGCAACTGATCCAAGAGAGAGAGAAGCTCTATCCTCAATATGGATGCCATATTCTCCTTATAACCACCAAAGTGAGGTCCCAACATTTCTGCCATATTCACCTAGTGATAAGCCAGTCAAAGGTCAACAAGACCAGTCTCCATACAAAGGCAGCACCCTAGGTGTGAATGAGGCTGTGCCCCTCCCCTACCACTTTGAACATGTCTAGAAAAGCATTGTCTTCTCATTCCTCTAAAGACAACCCCCAAGACTCTCTGAGAACAGCTGTGTGGCCTTCTGTCTTCTTCTCAGTTCATGGATCTTTACTGAGCATTTGTGCCCCATGAAGTACAGCAGGTAATGCAGGTAACAGGATAAATAACTGCTTATGAGGGACAGGAGCTCAGTATGAAGGACACAGGGCAGGAGGTCAGAGGATTACCCACTGAGTGAATTCTGAGACTGAGGATAAAGAGATATTAGCCAGCAAGTGAGAGTGAGTGTTCCAGCTAGTGGAGATAGGGAAAGCAAGACTTCAGAAGAAAGAAAGGGATGGGGACAATGAGAGCTCCAAGTCTGATGGAAACTGCATGGCAGTTAACTGAGCAGCTTATTCTCTGGTCCCCTATCTATCTTGATAGCATTGGGTCATACTGGGTTCTGGGAGAAGGTGCTACATAGGCGAATTGGACTCATGAAAAGATAACCCTTCAACACAATTTGGGCTGAGGCCGAAGGGATATCTCTGAGGTACAGGGGAAAGAGCCTGGAGAGAAAAGCAGGTCAGGGCCAGGACAGCATTCAAAGACAACACACAGGGTTGCTGTGATAACAATGGTTCTGTTTTGTTTTTAATTATACAGTGATGTGTTAGGTGCACACACCATAAACAAATGTCCAAGTGCCAGCAATGGATACTGCAGCAAAGGGCAGGAGAGCCAAGAGGATGGAAGCCCTCCTTTGTCATGGTCTAGACCCCTGCTTCTCTTTTGTTGTTTTGGGTTTGGGTTTTTGCTTGTTGTTTCCAGACAGGGTTTCTCTGTGTAGCCCTGGCTTTCCTGGAACTCACTCTACAGACCAGGCTGACCTCGAACTCAAAGGTCTGCCTGCCCCTGCCTCCTCAGTAGTACTGTGATCAAAGATGTGCACCATCACCAATAGACCACAGCTTCTTAACTTCTACTCACACCATCTTTTTACCCAAGAAATTTGGATTTAACCCCAAATATACTGATCTATAAAATAGGCAGACAAATCAAACATTTAAAGATAATAAATCATGAATTTATTTAAAAGTAATTTGTAGGTAAAATACATAATATATATGTAATTTTTGCCACTTCCTAAAGACAAAAACAAATTTTCACACTAATGAAACATATGTGTTTATTTTTACATAAGATATGAATGTTTGATACTAGACTGAAGGGCACAGAGTCTTCAATGGTTTATGGGTTGGCAGATATTTTTATTTTGTTTTATAATAATGTGTATATCTTTGTATGGGTTTATGTACATGAATACAGTACTCTCAGGAGGTCAGAAGAGGGTGTCAGGTCTCATGGAGCTGGAGTTCCAGGTAGTTGTGAACCTCCTAGCATGGGTGCTGGGAATCAAACTCAAGTGCACTACAAGAACAGTATAAACTCTTAAACACTTGGCCATCTCCAGCCCTGAATATTTTAATCTTAAAATTATCAGCACTGAGAATATGTTCACCTAAATATGCAATACAAAATAGCAGAAGTATGTTTAGAACTGTTGCAGAAATTATTGGGAATTCTAGCCTAATCTCAAGCCAAAATTGAGTTTTCTGAAACTCAAGTCAGCAACTCAAGTTTTAAAATGCTTAAATGTATTGTTATTGGTGCATGTCAGTGTAAAATTTTAGAACCTTTAAATTTGTCATTATTGGTGTGTGTGTTTGTGTTGTGTATGTGTGGGCATGCATACCACACTGTATGTATGGAGTCAGAAGACAGCTTTCAGGAATCATTTCTCTCTATCCACCTTTACATGGATTCCAGGAATTGAACTCAGGTCACAGTTTTGCATGGCAAGCACCTTTCTTACTGGCCCATTAAGCAGCAATCTTTAAAAATCAAATATTCTAACACAATACAATCCAAAAACAGTAATTTCGAATGTTCACTCTGAGGAATGACAATAAAAAAGCATCAAAAGTTTTTATTTTCTTTAAGTAAACCATTGCCTTTCTTTAAGAGTATAAAACTACGTATGTACAGTAAAAACACTGCCAGTCATAACACGCTGTCGTCTTAAATCTGAACTGAGTTTTTTTTAAAAGGTATTGCATGGTGTGACAATATGCACATTGTGTTCAGATCCAAGACCACAATGAAGCTACACAATGCCACATTGGCAGGTGCTGCTAGAACCATCTCAGATCTGTTACAAATTTAATTTGGAAATAATTTGGGGGCATTGTTTATTCAGAAACTTTTTACTGTTACTGACTTTTCACACATTAAGTTATGAGACTGTCATATAGATTCACATATCGGTATAAGGACCTGGTGTCTGGACAATTGCTGCACTATCATTTATTATTATTATCATAATCACATATGTATGTTATGTATATACATACATGCATGTACTCACGTCTGTACAGGCACATGTATATGTATATACACAGGAGTGTTTAGATGTGAGTGCATGCAGGTGGAGGTTACAGATCAATCCCCAGTGTTCTTCCTCTTGTGTTGTACACATCTTTTTCCTGAGATGAGTTTCTCACTGGCCTGGAGCTTGCCATGTAGACCAGGCTGACCAGCCAGAGAACTCCAGAGATCAAACTGTTCCTGCCTTGCTGTGCTCCCATGTCTGGCTTTTTCAAATGGATTCTGGTGATAGGATTTGAGTCTTCCTGCTTACAAGGTCAGCTCTTGACCGATAGAGCCATCTCCTTAACTCCTGTGTTCTGATTTAAATGGGTTCCAGAACTCAAGCCAGGTATTGCCAGGCAAGATGCACCATCACTAGTAGCAAAATGTACTCACAGTCACAGATGCTGATTGCACAAGCCAGAAATCTGAAGGCTTGATGGAGAACTCTGTGCCCCACATTTACCTTAAATCAGGGAGTCCATCTCCATACCCTTTCATAGCCTGCTGGCTCTTCTTCAGACTTAAAGGCCTAGGGAAGATTAATGAGCATAGTCCCCCAAGCCTTGCATACTATTTGAGTGCATGACTCTGTGGTTCCTCCTGAGCTTACAGTCCCAAGAACACAGAGCAATAAAGAGGATCTGGCTTTAAAATGAAAGGCCAAACAGTGATCCCCCCGCTTCCCCATCTGGGTAGTAATTACTGACTACTTGCTCCTGCTGCTAGAACTGTAGATCTCAACTGCAAACACTGCATATGAGATTTCCCCCAGGATAACCCCCAACTCTGCCATATTTCCTTAGATGAGGATCTTTCCCAAGCAGACCTCAGCTTGCCATCCCACTTCCTCAGCATCCTGAGTGCTAGGATTGCCCAGTTATCTTGCCCTGCTACCCAACATCCCTTCCAACATTTAAGCTGAGGCTCCCTCCCAAAGGATAGCAAGATTCTGCTTCTGAAGGGGACAGGGCTGGGCCGGATGGGGCTCATTGCTCCTTTGAACAAACCAGGAAGCCCAAAGGCCTGCTGAGAGGGGAGACTCCTGCATCCAGAACTATGGCAGTTTCAGGAGTTACCCCAAGGAAGGCTGTATACCATAGTCACCTGGAGACCCATAGAGCAGTCACCCATTGAAACAGATCTCTGAATCAGAGTGAGGCCCCAGAATCTGTATTAGGGATCCTCAGCTGATTCGGACATGATTTGTTTGTGTTCATTGCCCAGCACTGGAGTTAGAAAAGGCAACATCTTTCTGTCACTGGGGTCCTTCAGAAGACGCTGTCCCTCTCTGCACTCATATTTAGTTTAGAATCATAGCAATTACTCCCTGGGTTGTGATGACGGCTGAGGTGTTGGTACAAATGGTTTCTTTATTTTGCACACTGCCTGAATGTTCTGGGTATGTGTCTCCCATTAATGTATTCTGCCCTGGCTTCTTTGGTTGGGCACAGTATCCAGCACACAGCTCTGTGTGGTCACAGATGCTTAATCAAAGTGTGAATATGGAGATAATGAAGACCTGGGCCTGCTCTGGAGTGTGCCTCAGAAATCCACTCAAAGAACAAGACCACGCAGTTTCTAAATCAGTCATTTGAGCTGGTTTAGCATGAAAGGCTCTGATGAGCAGGGACTGATTCATCCATTCTTGGTGTTCTGGGGAGGCACACAGAAGAACCCTGAGAATGCCATGGACTTCCGGTGTGAATAACATAGTTTCCTCCATAGTTGCCAGCAAGGCCACCCCTAAGCCACACTATTGAGTGGCTTGGTGTGGCTAGGGTAGAGGGACAGGACCCCTGTTTGCTAGCGAGGAGCCTGTGAGTTTGGTAGCTCAATGTATCCTGAGTCAGCCTCACACAGCCAAGCCTCTGTCTTCTCCCTCACTCTGCTTTGCAAGGTCGCCATGGTGACTTCCTGTCCTTAGTAAGTCAGGGTCTATCAGAGCCAATCGCAGCAGCAGGTACAGATAAGGGTCTCTAAACAGGGTGGCTGTCATGCAGCCTGCCACCACCAAACACAGCATTGATTCTCGCCTGTGCCAGTGCCCATGAGGACAAGGGAGGCTGGAGGAGGAGGGAGCCCTTTCTATATTTAGCTCCTGCACTGGGTTCGTCCCAGTGGACGCTTAGAAAGAGGCTGACTTCCAGCCGTGAGAAGGTTTAACATCCCTCAATTAGGCACAGCCTACAGGGGGCTGTGTTTTGCCCATTGAGAGGGTTAAAAGAGATATATAGGAAGAAAGCAAGGGGAAGAGAACAACAAACCTGATTTTAGCAGCCAGAGGAACTGCCCCCAAAGCCCCCTTCCTCAGAATCCATACTCCTAGACTTGGAAGAAGGCTCTGGGAGGCACCAGAGAGAGCTCAGGGCTTCAGCATGCAGAACCCCAGGACAGGCTTCTTAGTGGTCCTCATTGCCCCAGTGGAGGCACTCATTGCCCCAGTGGAGGCAGAGCTGGGGGCAATTGAGCATTTGCCCTAGGGTCCCAGAGTAATGACCCTCAGAGGGATCCCAACTTTGGGAGGGCAGGGCAGACTTGAGTGGTTGGAAATTGAGGTTAATGGCCAACCCGCCTGGAAGATGTGCTCTGAATGCCCCACCTCACACCCTCCTAAGACATGAAAGGGGTTTAGCACACCAGAGTCAGTAAATTGTTTATTTGCCTGAATTCACCAGGTAATTGCATGTCCCTGTGCTTGCTTCTGCTGTCTGCACTGGGCTTTTTAGAGAGATAAGCAAAGGCGAAATGAGGGTTCTGGTCTTCTGAGGCTCTTAAGCTCCCCGAATCACAGTAAGAGAAGCAGAAGATGGGCCAAGGCAAAGTCTTATGCAAATGATCATGATGGGATCTGGAGGAGGGGCCGAGGAGTCTCCAATGGGTCTAAGGGCTTCATAGTCTCTCAGGGCTGTAGTTCACCCAGCTGGCCAGGCATTCTGTGGGGATATTGGCAATAGCAGGTGCCAAGTTCCATCCAAGATAATTCTCAGCACTCAAGTCTTGTCAAAATATGTTGATAACTGCAAGTGACCTGTACTTGGGAGAATAAGCAGCTCCTCGTGTGTGTGTGTGTGTGTGTGTGTGTGTGTGTGTGTGTGTGTGTGTGTGTGTGTGTGTGTTTGTGTGTGTTGAGTGTACATCCATAGGTTTCAATGTGTGCATATTTGTATTGTTAGTGATGCTTGTTGGATGTCCTCTGTTGTAGATAGTCAGGGGAATATATGAAGGTAACAGTGATATTATTTACTGAACATCTGGTATGTTCCAGATACTATATTAGATGCATGACACTCAGCACATCTAACTGACACCTCACAACAACCTGGAGGTATATGCGCTTATCTCCATTTGACCGGTGGGAAAACTAAGAATCAGACAGGTTAAACCTGCCCAAGGGCACAGAATACAGAGAGGAGCTAGCACCACTCAGATTTGAATATAAAAGGTCCCCTGGCACCAAAGCTCCAAACCACTGGCTGTCATGCTAGAGAGCTGTGAGCACATAGGACAGGCACATTCTCACACTGCTGTACCCACCAGACCATGAGCAGGTGGGAGTGGGAGTGGAATCTACTGGTCTCTGCCCAGGAAGTCTCTGTCAGAAGCAGCATCCTGCCAAGAGCTGAGAGGGAGATCCTGGAGCCCTGTCTTCCCCACACTTCCTGTCTTCCTTCCCTTCCACACTTTCATTTATCCTAGGACTCCTCCTCTTCCACCAAATTGCTGCCCATTGCCACAGCCTCCCTTCCCTGAGAACTGTTGATTACAGGTGTCCTATTGTCTTGCCTGTCACCTGCTCCTTCCTCTACCCCCTAACCCCAGAATGCCACATTCTTGAATTTCAGTATGAAGTGCTCCCTATATTACCTCCCGAAAGACCAGGACCTGCTTTGGGATTGGCTTCCCCTACCTTATCAGTGTGAGCCCTGCCCTGTCTTGGGCTGCTGGCCAGACACTGAGAGCAGGTTCCCACTGCCCTCCATTCACCTGTTGCCCCTGCATGAGGCTGGGCTCTGGGAGAGTCCGAATCTTGCTTCTGTGCTTTAGTCATGGCATACTGACCAGGCTGGGATCCTAAGTGTCTTTGTTGCTACCTGATAGAGCGGATTCTGGTTCCTCCAATTCTTCTGAGCTCCATCCTTGCCACAAAATAAAGTTCTCCCTTCATTCAGGTCTCTCCAAGCTGGGGCGGTAATGCAAACCAATAAACCCAGAACCCAGGAGGTAGAGGTGGAAGAGGAGGGTCAGGAGTCTATAACCATCCTTGGCTACACAGTAAGTGAACCAGAATGGGCTACATGAGACCATGCCTGAAAAAAACCAACGCAAACCAATAGCACATGCTGAGCTCCCTTCTAATCAGACATGATCAGACATCCAGACGCTTCCAGATTAGTTAAGGCTCTGTGGTGTTTGGGCAACCATGGAGATGGCTTACATAGCATGTCAGGTTCTCCAGCCTCAAGGCGATGAACTAAGGCTTTGGGACCCACATCCCTCCCTCCTTCCACCCTTTTCATGGAAGTTTTGGAGATAGGTCTCATGACCAGCACTGAGGTAGCATCCTGAACTCAGTGTTCTTCTTTCATACTTATTGTCCTGACCCATGATTCATCTCTCATCTTGGAGCAGTAGCTCATCAAATTCATTGACTTTATCTTGGGGTCCCCAGTGCACAAATAGGGTCCTTCCATATATAACAAGGGTACTAGGAATATTGCTGAAGAAATAAATGAAATTTCTACATTGGTCTCAGAATGCAGGTCTAGTTTTCTCTTACAGACAGAAACTTATACTAATAAGTGTTGATTTTGCCTCAAACTACAAAGCAAGTCTTTCAGGAGGGCAGTTTATCTAGAAGCTTGTTGCACAGGATATCATCAATTCTGGGCACATAAGACTTACTCAATAGAAGCTTGTTAAAATAAATGGAATAGAATACAACATATCACCCTTTGGACTCCGGGAACAACTACCTAGGTACTTAAGGGCAAGTGGCTATTTAGCTCTATGCACCTGACTTTATATTGGCTCTGGGAACCAATTTGACTGAACCATAGAATTCTGCTCCTGGACAATAGCTAACAGTAACTGCTTTATACTGAATGTTTAATATGTGACATTGCTGTGACAAATGCCTTACTTCCCTCATCTCATTTAATCCAAATAACAATCCTTCTACATTCGCTTATTCATCCAGCCAGCCAGTATTTCCTGAGCATTCAGCATTTGCTGTGCCATGCTGGACATTTGGTAGTATACAAAATAAACAGTCTTGTTCTCCCTGTTTTACAGATGTGAGACTAGACTTGAGGACTCGGTAACTTGCAAGCTTATAAGAGGCAAGACTGCACCTGTGGTCAGGCAGAATGTCAGAAGGCAGTAGAGCCAGGTACTCGTGTGGCTGAGGCAGAAAGATTACTGAAACCCAGGAGATCAAGGCAGCCTGGGCAACTTCAGAAGGTTTGATCAGAGAACAAGAAGGAGGAGGGGAGATCCACATGGTTTTCTCACCCACATTATCTGTGCCATTTGTAGTTTTGTGGCCGTGTGGGGAGATGGAGATTGCAGTTTGAATCCTCTAGGCTCTAGAGGGCTTTGTGCTATGGGTGTTTGGCAAGGAACCAAATCTATCACCAGTCCCTGAAGTGATTTCCCTGCATTCTGGAAGGTGATGCAAGCTACACTGCTTATCTGTGTCTGTGTCACAGCATCACAGGTGCCTCCAAGACAGAAAAAAGAGGCTGTTTTCTGCCAAATATAACACAAAGAAACAGGAGGATGCAAGAGGAAAGGAAGGCTTGGTAGAAGTCTGCAGAGAGGGGCATAAAAGTACAGGTGAGGTTATCAACAGCATCCTCCTCTGTGCCATGTTGCAGAGTCCTTCAGAGCATAATAAGGATGCTGTGGTCTCCCCAAAAAACTCACATGGAAACTTCAGACTTCTTTCTTGGCGCATCACTCTCCCCTGCCAACCATGGGACAAACCATACCCAAGTACAATCCGTGTATGTACCCTATGGGCAGGTGACTCTCCTGGGGGTGTGCAACTCTGTTTTCTTACCATGACTCTGTACCCCCCTCTCCTATATGTACCTGGGAAATTCAAAGCAACTTCCCAGATCTGACTCCTGAAGGAATCTGGGAGGCAGCTCATGGAATTCAATCTTCTCTTTGTGTTAGATCCATTGTAGTTGGCCTAGCAAGCGTGAACTCACAGAAATAATGTCAGTATTGTGGTCAGTATGAATGCAGAAACATCCTTGTTGTCACCTAGAATGAGATGTATAATATCAGGGAGGCCCCATCTTCCCAATCCCAGCCCTAGCTGCAGGCTCAGAAGCAGAACACAAAGTCTGCTTTTCATACTCTTCAAGCAGAAGAATGAGAAGCAGAAGATGGATAGAAGCTATCCTGCTAGAGGGTACTAAGGACTGACATCAGTTCTTCCTCACAAATTTACCACCTACAGGATCAGGATTCCAGCACCATTTTAGAGTAGAGGCACTCTAGGCTCAGGAGTCTGTTATTGAAACAGTGATAAACGAGGAATTGGGCAAATGAGCAAAAAGACAGCATGAGTTTTAACAGCTATCCCCTTGCTCATTATAAAGCCATCCTGTGGACAAGTCCTGGGCTACGGGTTCTTTAAGGGTGAGAACAGAGTCATAGTCATCAATGGCAGGAGGCCTGGGAGAGATGGACATCACTCTCTCCTATCACAGCTATGAAAGGGATAGTGTCACCATGTCCTTTGCACTCATATGACAGTCAGCATCACTGTTGACAGAAAAAAAAAAGACCATTTGAGATGGTGCTGATCCCTCACAAAGCTTCGTCCATACAAGGGAAACAAAGTGCTGCCATGCTAGACTGGCTTTGTAGCTGAGTGCTGAGAGCTGAGAGCTGAGGCTGCCATGGTTGTAGAAGTATCCCCATCCAGACTCCTGCTCCCCAACCTTCTGCTGAACTCCATTGTCTCCGCCTCTTCCTAAAAAGAGTCTGAGGTCTCCTCTAATTTTCCCTCTTTGTGCTTCCCTATCCACCTCCTTTGGACCTAAGCTCCTACATGGCAAGACTTTTACTTTGTCATTTGTTAAATAGCAATAAGAATGCAAGTTTACTGTCACAGTGCTGACCTACTAGAGTTTGCATGACCACAAGCTTATATCTCCTTATGCCAATCCTAGGATCCAGAAACAAAAGATCAGTCCTGACTCTCATGAAGCTTCCAAGGTAGATGGCCCTGTGCCTCCAGTGGTAATCTTGAACAGTCACTATCCCAAGATGACTAGGGCAGCCAACAAGCTTCATGGGTACCAAGATCTCAGAGATGTAATCTTGGAGGTATGGTGTACAGGTTAGGAGCAGTTGTCCCTGGCAGGTAGTCCCAGGAGGGACCCTACAACAGCAAGGTAAACAGATAGTCCAAGAAGGGCACTTCCAGCAGCTGGCTGGACTTTGTAAATTAATTTTTGCTTCCCACTCAGTTATGATAAAACAATGAAGGATTAAGATAATGAGAGCTGGAAGGAATAGTGCTCTTCACTCCCTAATCACCCTACCTAGATTAATTTACCCATCCTCACCACCTCAAGGAGGACCATTGTAGTCCCTACTTGACAGACAAGGCTAGTGCAAGATAAGAAGCATGCCACAGCTGGTATGCAAGCCATACAAGCCAAGCAGTCCAGTTCTGTCCACTACTCTTGTAAGAATGCTCTATGAGTTACTTTTCTCATTGCCGACAAGTAGGTTAATGAAGAAGCATTCATGTTGGCTCATGGTTCAGGGGATGTATGTAGTCCTTCATAGTGGTGGCAAGACATGCACTGAGTGGGAAACCACTACATTACATCTTGGTCGACCACAAAGCAGAGAAACTGGAGTCCTACACTAAGCTGGCTTTCTCTTTTTCTCTTTCCTATCATTCGGACCCTCGCCCATGGGATGGTGGTGCTGCTCACATTCAGGGTAGTTCTTCAATGAAGAACTTTGGAAACATCCTCAACAACACACCCAAAGACATGCCTCACTGGTTTCCTAGCTGTTTCTTAATGCAATCAAGTTAATGATCAAAACTCATCATCACAGATATCCATAAACTGATAAGGCTAGATAGCAATACAAGTTGTATTTGAAGATGGAAGACCTCTGACATCTAAACTTCTTTGGTGACCTAAGGCATTTTATTTTTGGAAATAAAAATTATTTCCTCCTTTATAACCAGCATATATTTAACCAGTCTTCGGATTCTTTATGGAGAGAGGATACTGGGTGAATTTCTCTATGCACAGATCATCTAGTCTCTTCCTGTACCTGAGTTGTGACATATTGACCCATCCCACCTTTGACTTGTTTCAGCTATTCTTCCCCAACCTGAATGTATACCCAGCCCTTCATAGTCACACACATAGAGCCACATACTCCTCAACCAATGCTCCTAGATACTCTTCTGTTTTCATGGACACCCAATGTCCAGCTGCCCCATATATTCATATAAGATCTGTGTGCCCACACAGAAGTCCAAGCATCTAAACATTCAGATCCCCTCAGAACAATAAGAAGCCCCAAGAACAGATGCAGTCAAGATGTTCAGGGTTGAGGCCCAGGAGCCTGGCCAAGGCCCCAGGGAGTGAAGTTTTCTAAGAGGAGACAGAGCCTAGAACAGACTCCCTTCACTGCTCTGTAAGAACCACCAGGCCAGGGCTGGGGCCTCCCATGAGGTGGAGCTGCTCCGTTGTCAGGCAACCCTCACCAAAGAAAGCCCCAAACACTCACTGAAGTCTCTTGCGGACACTGGGCAGGGCACATGCTGGTGGATGATTGTGTATGTCCTTTATTAACCAGCATGAGCCAAATGTCACTCTGCATTCCCCTTTCCTAAGGAAAAAAAATACAATGGACAGGACAGGCCATGCTGCCTCCGGGGCCTTGCAGTCTGGTGCACTTGAATGGTATGGAGTTGATGGCAGTCATAGAAGCTTTTAAGTCCAGGACTTTCACCACTTACACACGTGTTGGTGGGTTTAATCCTAGTTAAGTTCAAAGAAAGCATTAATAGTATTCCCACCCTTATAGATGGTAAATTGAGGCACAGAAAGGTTAAATGGCCCAAAGTTTTATAGATCATGAACAGAGGAGCCAGGATTAGAATCCAAACAACATTTCTAACATTTTAACAAGCCACACCGTGCTAACCAATATTTGAATGCAGTGCCCATGAAGGATTCCACCTCTTTCTGCAGCACAATGCTTCCGAGCTTACAAAGCATCTAAACATACTTTCTTAAGTTCACTTGAGCCTACCAGCAGTCCTTTGGAGCAGATCTCATTATTCACATTTTAGAGCTAAAGAAATGGATGTGGAAAATTCAAGTTAAATGCTGTCTTCTTGGTAGCTAGTAGTTATCAAAGATAGGACTGCAGCCCAGCTTTAAGGTCCAAATGGCACCATGCTTCTGTCAGAATGAGGCCACTCATTCTTCCTGGGCCTCAGAAGGACCATGTCTGCTCCCTTTTGAGCTCTGTGCACTATGCACTACCCACTATGCATTATGCACTATGGTATGTCGGGAATTTCAAACCCAGCTTCATCTTACATGCATCCACTACATTCCTGGGAGAGGTTCCTCTCTTCTGAGCTCATTTCCCTGCTGCAATGTGAACACGCCAGCTTCCCTGGGCCATGGGGAGGAAAACAAGCCATGTGCTGAGTGTGGACCCACAGTGAGCCTTCTAGCCATTGAAAACTTTCCTCAGTATTTCTGAAAGTGATTTTTTTTTTTTTTTGGTCTGAGGGCGGGGACAGCAGGGTGGCTTCTTCCTGTACTGTTACTCCTGGCATTTGACCAAACTTTCTTCGAAGAAATGCTTTCACGCAGCAGATATGGTCCCAAATCTGGAACTCATCTTCACCCCAGGAGCTGACAGGAGGCATGGTGCACCGGGCCTGCACACCGAGCCCAGGAAGGGGCTTCCGCTATCCACAGCTTCCAGCCCACCTACTGGGTCCTGGGGCTATCTCCAGGAAGTCAAGGAAAGACATCTGGAGCAGATGGAGAAGGGCCACTCAGCAGCCCCCTGACTCATGTCAAATAACCCAATAAGGTGACTGATTTAGGGAACATACCAGGGTTGATACCAAGACCTCAAAGCTAGAATCCAGCTCCCCAGGGAAAGGAAAATGAAAAATATGACTAAACTGTCCTCCCACACGGCTGTCATTAAGACGGTGCTTGGTATGGCACAGATATTTTTGCTTCATCTCCAAATAATTTGTTCTTCCAACTTAAATTTTTTTAATTTAATTTTTATTACTTCTTCCTCCCTATTTGTTCTATGAGGCCAAGGAAATTATGGTGTGTGTTCCATGTTCCGAGGGCTTCCCTTGAGCTTCAGAGTCAAGGGTTACACACGCCACACCCCCAAGTCTGCTGTATAGCCCTTTCCCATGAGGCTGGGTCCTCTGTCTTTCCCCTACTGCCCACTCCCCTCCCCCTGTTTTCCTCTTCCCTCTCCATCCCCCTTTTCTCTTCCTCCTTCCTCATACCTCCTTCTCTCTAACCTTTTCTTCCTTCCTCCCCTCCTCTCTTCTGCTTTCCTTCCTCCTCTCCCTCCTCCTTAATCTCATCTCTATTTCTTCTCTCTCCCTTCTAATTTCTTCATCCATGCTCCCCTTTCCATTTTCTCCTTCTTTTCATCATCCTCCCGCTGCCTTTCTTTGCTTTTTAAAAATAACATTTTGCGTGTGTGTGTGTGTGTGTGTGTGTGTGTGTGTGTGTTCATGTGGTGGTCACAAGACAAGATATGGAAGTCAATTTTCTCCTTCCACCTTGTGAGTCCCTGAGATCAAACTCAGGTCATCCGTTTTGGCAGCAAGTGTCTTTACCATCCTCTTCCTCTTTTTTTTCCTCTTCTTTCTCCTCCTTCTAGGTCTTATGATATCTGTTGGCATGTACCAAGAAACAGCTACTACTGTTCTAGCCAAATAAGACTGAGTTCCCTTGTCAACAAGGGGCATAAACACATACACGGATGCCATGTCTGAGTAGCTTCAAGCTACTAGAAAGAGATGGACCTGGGCAGAGCACAAAGCAAGGAAGCTTTAGCCAGAACTATGAGGTAAGGGCTGGCAGGAGGTCAGTAGTGACGGAAAGTTGGACAAGTAGCCCTCCAGATGAGGTCCCCACCTCAGTGAGTTGATATGCCTTAAAAAAGAGGGAGGTCTTGGGCTACAGAAAAAGGAGCAGGGAGGAAGCCTCTGGCAATAGGAGGAGAAGGCAACCAGACCAGAGGGCCTTCTACTAGCCAGAGGCCTACCATGGGTACATGGGAGGTGTCAACATTGTCTGAAGCCTTCAAATGGGGCGATTTGACCAGGTTAGTGTATGAAAAGCTTACTACACTTGATGTGTGAAAATTGACTTGTGGGGAACTGGAAGAGTCAGGAGACGCAGCAGAAAAACTAACCACAGTGTCCTGACCCTCTGCTGCCATCTCCCCCATCAAACTGCAGCCCCTGCCTTGTTCAGTGCCCCTTCTCTGGTGCCCAGGATAATGGAGACTGTTTTGTAAGCACTTAATTCCTGGCTCTGAGCAGGTATGGATTGCTGCTGGAGGCCCTGTGGCCCTTGCCTCAGAGCACCTGCTGTACAGAGGTCTGAGGACAAGGGTCTTAGAGACTTGGCAAAGTTCAGGGCAAAAGAACAGCAAGAGTCCAAACAGAGAGAATATCAGGGCCCAGACTAGCTTCCTGAAGAACAGCACTAAGTGAGCTTGACACTGTCTGCCGGGTCTTTGCCCACACGGCTTCCTCCACCTGTAGCACTGATTTCTCCCCTCATCTCACTTGATCATGGCTGGAATGTTCTTCAATCCCACATTCCCTTTGCTGGGAATGGGAAGCTTTACCCAGTCCATATGCCCAGGCTTGTGAGACCCAGACCTTCTTTTCTTGTAAGGCTTTGCACACAGCTTTTAAATTGCCTTGTACTTTTTTCCCTCATGCACAGACCCTCCCAAGGAAGCTGGCTAAGTGAGGACAAAGGTGGCACCTGATTCATTCCCCATCTCTTCATTACCTAGTGCAGTTCCCAGAACATAGACGCTCGTAAAGCATTTTGTGCCAGTGAAGAAAGAAGCTTATCTTTCCCAATCGACAAGGAGACCGTCCCTGCAGCTACCAGTACACTGTTCATTCAGCATTCATTGAGAACTGACTATGTACCAGGCATTATACTAGGCTCTGGAGGTGCAGCTGTCAGCAAGGTAGACGGGTCCCTGCATGTATAGAGCTTATACAATGATGAGGGGCCAGACAGAGCACATAAGCAAAGCAGTAAACCAAATGGTGATCAATACAGTAAAACAGGGGTGAATTGAGGGTGGAATGCTGAAGAGGCTGGTCTCCTGAGATGACACTGATGGGGATGCCCTACAGGACATGAAGGAGTCACATAGACTTGGGGTTCACCCTTCCAGCAAGGCAATTATTCAGTGAGCCCCCATCTCTCTTCTATACCAACAAGTCTCTTTAAATGGACTGATGCCTTTAGCACTCAGTGCTTCTGTCCCTTCTTCTTAAAATGTCTCCCCTTTACTCTGCTTCTTTACCACAAAACTTTACCCTTTCTTTGTTTCTCTTGACTGCCAAACCCCTCAGAAAGAACTGTCAGACTCATCTGCTCATATCACTTCCTTTTATCTGTTTTACTTGGTGAACATGTATTATGAGCAGTTTCCTGCCAGCCTGGTCCCAGAGCTGCATCAGTACCAAAATAACACACAGAGACATTGTATTATTTACGAAACTATTGGTCAGTTATTAGCATTTCTTATTGGCTAGCTCTGTCTTAAATATTAACTCATGTCTATCCATCTAAGTGTTTCCACATGGTCTTATCTTACCAGAGAGAGAGAGAGAGAGAGAGAGAGAGAGAGAGAGAGAGAGAGAGAGTCCAGACCTCTTACTCCTCTTGGTCCTACATTTTGACTCCTCTCTACTACATCTCCCAGAATATTTCTTGTCTCCTAGTCCCACCTATCTTGCTTTCCTATTGGCCAATAGGGCTTTATTCATTAACCAATAAGAGAAACATATATACAGAGTGACATCTCCCAACATCTCCTTTTTTCTGTCTAAAATAAAAAGAAGGGTTAATTTTAACATATGACAAAAAGTTACCAAATAAGAACTATAGTTAACAATATGTATTCCATTAACATTATCAGGAATTAAAGAAAATATTTTATCATCTATCCTATTGTTGTGAGTCTAAAGTCTTATATGTAACTTATCTTTAATCCTAACTAAGGAAAACTATAACCATAACTATCTGTCTTCAACTCCATCAAAGACCACAGAAGGATAATATATAAACTCTAGAAATGACAGAGACAACTCACTGTCTAGTCAGTCACCCAAAGTTCTTCTGTAATCTTCCATCTTCAGCCTGTAGGAATAGTGTGTCTGGCAGACTTCTCAGCACAGTAGGAAATTTCAAACTGTCCTACCTGTGTTGGCAGTTTGTCAGTCACTTTTCTCTGTGTCCTGTAGAATGTCTGGTAAACTCTTCCATGAAGCAGAAACCCTGTAGCAATGTCCATCTTGTTTCAGCAGTCACTTTTCTATGGGTCCTGCATGTCCAGTTTATACAGCATAAAGTCAAACAGTCCAGACAACAGCAGTGTTTTGCCCAAAATGCTAGTCTTGCCGTATTGGAAGCAAACTCCGTAATGAGTTTCTTTGATGTCCATCTTCCCTTCTGACACAATTGGTGTTGCCAGAAGCAGTTGTGCCTCACTGTTAAGAAAAACACTAAACCATTTTAAATGCCATATTCTGTAGGTCTTTGAAAGATTTGAAGAATAATTATCCATCTCAAATATATCTCTGTATATCTAGAAATCATAACTGATATAACTATAAGTTTTGACTATTATAGGTAACTATTTATAATCTGTACTAAATTATACATTACATTTTTAAATGAGCTGTATAAACACAGTATATAAACAAGAAGAGAAATATACAAATCATAAAATTGACCTTAAATTGTATCAATAAGTGAAAATCCATTCCAAAACAAAGTATTCATTTCTATACCATAATCTCCTTTTTACCTTTAAGAAGAGATTAGTTGTGATCATTAACCATTTATAACCAACCCCATTTAAATGAAAATAAACATTTATAGACAATATTTGGGAATTTGGTCATTGTCCTTTCCAAACTGTTTCCTGCTGGTTGGGAACACTGTAATACCATGGGAATCCTAAGAATATGCAGAAATCCTAGCTGTAGTCTGCAAGGCTGCCTTGTCCCAGCTGTTTTGAATGTTGGATCACTTGGGACATTGTTTTAGGGGGTCTTGCTTGATCAAACCATGTTAGTCTGGAAGGAATCTGCTTTTTATTTTCTGTGGAAACAAAAATGGAAATTCTTTTCCCAAGTAACTTGTCCTTAGACTTAAATTTTGGAGTCAAAGCATTTTTAAAATATGTAAATTGGATTGATTTAGCAGCAGTGATACTCAAGTGTGTATTAGCAATTGAGCGATTCAAAGACAACACCTTCCTTAGCAATTGAGCAATTCAAAGACAACACCATAGCATACACTGCCTCCCGAGTGCTGGGATTAAATGTTAAATGTGTGTCTCATCAAGCATGTATTGTGTCACATTGTGCATGACACGACACAAACACTGCTAAGTGGTTTCATTATAACCCTACGAAGTAGAAAGTCTCAGATTAGAAAGCAGAACAAAGAGTGGTTAAATAACTCACCAATGGACACACCACTAACATAAGTCAAAGTGCTGAGGCAAACTGGGCCCACTCCTGAACTCCCCAGAGTAACTTTTCAGTGCCAGCCTCCCCAGAGCCCACATGACCAGGCTTCATGCCCAGCACCCTCCTGAAGTTTCTCTTGGTAAACAATCCAGTCCTTTGGGGTGCTGGCCTGCAGTCATCATTTCTCATCCTTGGTCTTCACTGATGTATTTGAGCAGTGCTGAAGCTACCTGGTCATTTATTCCTCCTTGATGCTCTCTCTTCTCCAGACTCTGGGGTAGCATATTGTTCTCACCCTCCTGCCTCGTTCTTTGCTTCCTACCAATGTCTTGCTAGCTTCTTTTTTCCTATACCTAGGAATGTGGAAAACTTGGATCTTTGCTCCAACAGCCCTCACTCCCTGCCCATCTCTTCTAGTCCTTTGGCTTGAGACACTGCACACACTGAAATCTTGGCAGGTTTGGGTTCACTGAAGAAGACATGTAGTCCATCACCCGGGAAGATAGCCATGCAGAGCAGTTTGATTCATGGCAATAGTCAAGAAGCAGAGAAAGGGGCGTAAAAATGTCCACCCAGCTTTCTCTTTCAGTCACTTTGAGACCCCAACCCACAAGCTAGTTCTTCCCACATTCAGGTGGGTTTTCCCTCTACAGTTAAATCAGTCAGGAAATGCTCTCACAGGCACACCCAAAGCTGGGCTTTATTATTGCCCTATGTTTCTTAATCCAATCAAGCTGTCAACTAAAATTCACCACCATAGCCTTTCTTTCCTAAACTTTGCGCTCTTAGCATCTCTACTTGGGAACTAATTAATGTCTCAAACTCAGGGATTCTTCTACCCTTCCTGCCCCACTCATTTATCTTCCTGAATGGAAAACTGCACCCCCTTCAGATGTGAGTCAAAAGTCCTGGCATCATCCTTGACTGCTGTCTGACCCTCCATATCCAATCTCTAAGAAACTTTGTATTTCTTATTTCTGGGCACATAAAAAAACTGACCATGTTTCTCATCTCTGTTCCTATCACACTGGAGAAAGCCACTGACATCGTTGTATCACTGTATGATCACTACAACCACCATAACCACCACCGCCACCACCAGTATACTGAACACCTTCTCTACTCATCACAGCAGCCAATACAGCCCTTTCCAAATTTAAATAAGAGAATATTCCTCTGTTAAGTACAGTGATGAGGTTCTCTTGTCTGGGGCCAAAGTCACCATCTTTACAGTTTCCTTAACATCCTCCATGGTGTGATTCCCATGGCCTCTCTGAATTCAACTCCTGCAGCCTTCTTTTTGGCTTTGTCTGCCATTACTCACCAGTCATGGAGTAGTCACACTTAGGCATTTCCTCTTGACTCTCCCCATCACTAACCCTTGGAGACCCTCATAGCCAACCTTCAGATATTACTATGTACACAAAGCCCACACTGACTTCTCCAGCTTCCTGTCCCTCCTTCCAATGCCCTGCTTTTCCTCTTTGGCACCTTCCACTGCAGCTATGGTGACTTATTTCAGTGACACATACTCCCACCCTCCACTAGATCAAGAGTGGTAGAGGAATGGAAATTTTTATTTTGCACATTGATGCTCTAAGCACCTAAGTCTGATTCTGGTGCAGGCAGTACCTGAGAGCTCCCATGAGCCCCTGACTAGTGATGCTCTGGGACTGCAAGTGCCAAGGTCCTGTATCCTCCTCCTTTCCCAGTCAAGGCCAGAGTCTATGGAGATGACCCACTCAGAAGGCCGAAGGAGCATCTGCCTCCATATTTTTCAGGTAGTCATCTGCTCATGCATGGTGGCATGTGTACTTTGTGGCTTGGTCCAGGGAAGAACAGCAGCGTGTTGAACATGGATGGTAAAACCCAGCCCAGCCGCCATGTTAACCCAGACAAATTCATCTCATCCACTGAGATAAACAGGACTGGTCTGAAGAGGTCCCAGTGAATAACTGACCTGCCTGCCTCCAGCTTCCTTGCAGATACAGCCAAAGAGAAGTTCTGTGTCGGCCAAGCTGCTGTCTGTGACTGACAGGACACGGCACTGCAAAGCTCACCTTCAGAGAGCTGCAAGGCTTCTGCCCTCTGGGCCCCCACCCCACCAGACCCAGGGTCCAGTTTCTCTTCCTTTTCTCAGAGATCATTGCCTCTTCCCTTGCTCCTTTTCAACCCTCCATGTTCCTTTAAGAGGCTCCTGCCCCGTGGTTTCCCTGCATCCGTGTCTCCTCGCTGTCTGTGCTTCCCTCCACAATCACTGTATGTCCGTTCGTCTTCCTCTTCTGCAAACCCTGTTTCTCATCTCTGCTTTTCACTCCTGTCTGTTTCTTTTTCACAACCCCACTCTTCATTTCCCTTCCTTTTCTGTTCTTACCCTACCACCCTTGCTCTGGTTTCTTTTCTTGGCCTCTAGCCTTTGAGATCGGCGATCCAGGTCCTTTGCCAGGTTTCTGGAAAGCTCTGCACTCCTTCCCTCCCACCCCACAGGTAGCACTCTGTCCATGACTCTCTCTCTGATCAGAGGCCAGCCCCATTGCCAGTCCCTGCCATCCCAGCTCCTTGTGCTTACTGTAGTGAGTTCAGGAAATACTCTTGCCCATCCAGTCAGGATGATCTTGGCTTAGGCTTGCTGTGTTGACTCTTCTGGTGGCCTGTGGTCTTTCAATGGGATGGGACTTTTCTCCTGCTGTCATGGCTGACCTGAACTTGGGTCTACAATGCTATTGTTCTTCAAGGCTTCCTTCCAACTCTCCAAGTTCCCTGCATAAATTGCTTCTAAGAGTCCATCCGGATGGTACCTTCCCAGGTCCTTCCAGCTGAGCCTGAGCTTTCCCAGATGCTCCAGAGCACTTCCTTCTTCTATGTAAGCCCCGAGTGCCATATTCTTCCTCTTTTACAGTCAGCATGTCAGGAAACCTTGTAAGGCTTAGCTTATCTGCTTCTGTTCAGTCGGTATAGAATCTGGCTTACTTGAATGCTGCCTCTTCCTTTTCCAGAGCCATGAATTTCCACAATGGCACAACAGAGGAAGAAGAACTTCTTAATTGCTCTTTACTTTTGGAGTTTGGTTAGCTTAGAAGGGCCATTAAGTGCTTGTAGGAGGCTGAGCAGGTGTCAGGACCCCCAGGTGTGGCTGGGAAGAGTTACCAATTTTCTCTCCTCTTCCGAATTCATTGTTCTCTCCATGGTGACTACTGATTGTGTTATCATTCTCCCCTTCCATCTCTGGAGAGATTTCTCTTGTCCTTTCACACTTCCACCCTGACAAAGTGATCTTTCCTTACAAGGGTATTGATGAGTTGAATGGGATTGTATTGAGGAAGGAGTCTTAGAAACTAGAAAGCCTGATATGTAGCAGTTGCCCTATGGGACAGCAGGAGATGTGTTCTAAAATCCTTGATAGTAGCCTGAAACCACAGATAGTTCCAGCTCTAATCATAGTACTTTCCCCATGCACATGCACATAAATTTTGTGCCTTTTCCATCTTAACTAAGCACCAAGGCTGTAACTTTTGCAGGTTGAGGTGCGACTGCAAGACTAGCATAAATCTCGTTTTCCTTCTTCATAATTTCACAGATGGAAAATTTGTTCTCACCATTGATCTTAGCAATCTTAGTGTACATTTCTTTCTCTTTCCTTTCTCTTTCTAAAGGAAGAACTTTTAACTTAAAGGAAGAGCTTTGTAGCTACTCTTCAATGTATTTGAACTGCTGGCCTTATTAATTTTACACTTTGGTCATTATTATGTATGTTGAGTTCCTGAAGCACAAGCTTCAGGATGGGTAGTGAATACAGTATGGATACACTTCACAAAAGGATGAGTCACATCCCAGAACAATTAGAACTGTGTGCTGACTAGTTGTATGTCAGCTTGACACAAGCTAGAGTTATCTGAAAGGAAGAAACCTCAATTGGAAAAATGCATCCATAAGATCCAGCTGGAAAGTTTTGTGTTTTTGTTTTTGTTTTGACAGGGCTTCTCTGTGTAGCTTTGGAGCCTGTCCTGAAGCTCACTCTATAGGCCAGGCTGGCCTAGAACTCAGAAGTCCACCTGCCTCTGCCTCCTGAGTGCTGGGATTCAATGGGAGAGGGCCTAGCCTATTGTGGGTGGTGCCATTCCTAGGATGGCAGTCCTGGGTTCGATAAGAAATCAGGCTGAGCTAGCCATGAGGGTCAAGGCAGTAAGCAGCACCCTCCATGGCCTCTGCATCAGCTCCTGCCTCCAGGTTCCTGTCCTGACTTCCTTTAATGATGAACAATGATGTGGAAGCTTGAGCCAAATAAATTCTTTCCTCCCCTAGTTGCTCTTGGTCATGGTGTGTCATCACAGCAGTATAACTAACTAAGACAAATGGGGTGGTAAGAGGTTTCATCCTACTGCTCCAAATGTCGTGAAGTCTTAAATTAGTGGATTATTTATTTCTAGAATAGTCCACGTATATTTGGGGGTCAAGATTGGCCATAGCTAACTAAAGTTGCAAAACACAAGACAGTGGCTTAAATGTGCTGAGCCAACTGTCTAGGCCTAGGTGGCGTTTCAAGTCGGCTTGCTCTTCCATGATGTTTTCCTGATGTGCACTCAAAACAATTTTACTCGCAGATGACTGAGCAGGAGCATGCTTGTTTCACTCCTGACATTCTCACACACCTGGAGCTAGCTTTCTGGAGGTCTTCTGCTCTCTGCAGGGATTTCCTTATAGTAACGTGGCCAGGCATGGTTCGTATGCTCATTGTGGACACCTCACCACCTTTGCACAGTAGGCTTAGTGGTGCATAATGGTGTGTTCACAATTTACTTACTGTGTCACCTCCAGCACATTGACAGACCCCTGTGAGGCCCGATTTTCCCTGTTGTTAAAATGACAATGAAGCAAGCACATTTGGCAGAGTGTTGTGAAAACCCAGGAGGATGATGCTGGGAAAGTGCATATCCCATGCCTATGATGTAAGTGTTCAGTGAGTGTAACTATTTTATTATTATCTCACAAGGAAGCTTTTGTATGGCTGTGAGCTAAACTGGCCTCCCAATAAATTGAAGAGGGCCTGCTTCTGCCACATGGAAGTGTCTAAGCCCTCTTATGTAAGCCCTTCAAATGTCTAGGGACAGCTTTCATGTCCCCTCTAAGTCTTCCTCAATAGAAGTGTCTTCAGTTTCAACCCCTATTCCTCATATTTTCCATGCTTTCCAGACCCTTTGTCATCTAGGTCACTGCCTTTTGTGTACATTTGTCAATGCCTTTCCAAAAATATAGCCGACAGAACTGAAGGTAAGACTTTGAATTTGGTCTCACCTGCCCAGAGTACAATGGGACAGTGACCTTGATCTGGATCCTGTGAAAAGTCAAAACTCTCATTAGCGTGTGCTGCTGGGTCTCTCTGTTGAGTGGTGGCTTAATGGTCTGCAGCCAACTAAAAATGTTTCATATGAGCCTGCTGAGCCTGACCTCCTCATACTTGCCAAACTAACTTTTCCATGACTCCAGTATTGGTGAACATGCGTTCAGCTGTGCTCTATTTATTTTGATTAAGAGTTGAGATCTCTTTTTAATTTCAGTACACGAGTAGATCAATACATTTCCATGTTCAAAAATCAAAAAGATAACATAAGCAGACAATGAGACGCTCCCACACGTCTTGTTCCAGTCTTCCCTCCTCCCACATTGGCCGTTATAATATTCTTAGTTTCTGATGTATCCTCTGGAGTCTCCTTAGCCCTTATCTTTCACTCCTGTTTTACATAACTGCTAACATAGGATACATACAGCTCTGAGCTTTGTGGTGGTCAGCAGGATCCCTTTGAATCTTCATTCTTTTATCTAACACAGTTATGTATTTCCCAGTCTTGTGACACTGGCACATATTGCAAGTATGTCATCAATGTTTTTATCCAAGTTGTTGGTAGAAATGTTTATAAAACCATGGACATAACCCAGGCTTATGTTGTCATTTATCTGCAAACCCATTCTAAGTACATAGTATCCTGCCATTCACTGGCACATCTGATCAGGCTTGCTTTTAGTCCATTTCTTTCCTTATTCACAGACTAGAGCACAAATCCATCTAATATCTCATTAAAGAGCTAACTTCCTAGCTGGGTGTGGTAGCACACACCTTTAATTCCAGCACTCCAGAGGCAGAGGCAGAGGCAGGCAGATCTCTATGAATTCAAGGACATCCAGGACATCCAGGGCTATGGAAAGAGACCCCATCTAAAAGAAAGGAAGATAGAGAGAGGGGAAGAGAGAGAGAAGTTTCTTGGAGTAGAGGAGATGACTCAGTGAAGTTTTCATCATGTAAGCATGAGGATCTGAGTTCAATCCCCAGCAGCCACATGAAAGCCTGAAACAGTGGTGTGAATCTATGATGTCAAAACTAGAGAAGCAGAGACAGAAAGACCCATAGCACTCATTAGCAAGACTGTTCAACCGGATCATCAAGCTGTGGGTCATATGAGAGAGGCCATCCCAAAGATAAGGTGGAGCATGGTTAGGAAGCATACCTGGTGTCATCCTCTAGCCTTTACACATGGACATGCACACACACACATGCACAGAACTATACTACTAATCTATCAGTTTAAAACAAAGGTTCCCAGCCAGGAAAGCTTTTTATTTTGTTTTGTTTTGGTTTGGTTTTTGCGGTTTTTTCCCCTCCTAAATGTCATATAGCAGTGCCTGGAGACACTTTCAGTTGTCAACTGACAAGGTTGGGAGGAAATTACAGGGGAAGAGGCCAGAGTTTTGTTATATATTTTACAATGAACAAGAGTGCCCACTGCCCTACACATATACACCAAAGAATCTTCAGTCTCAGTGTCTTTCGTGCCAAGATTGAGAAACCTTGGCTTAGAAAAAATCACCAAACTAATTTTGAATTAAAAGATTATTTTAATGTCACTTGGCCTTGATGAATACATGTTAGTTTTTATAATCATCACTTTTCAGAAGTAACATCAACTTTCAATTGATTTTTAGCAAAATTGAATTAGAACATCATGGGGCGAGGAATGTAGCTCTGTGGCAGAGAATTTGCCTTCTGTGAATGAGGGCTTGGGCTCAATCCCCAACATCAATAAACATTAACTAACTAAATAAGTCAGAACATCATCTAGACTCTCCAGACTTGTGTATAATTCCCCTCTCTTGGGAAACAAATTCCCCCGTAGATGCCCTTCTCCACGGGGATGCCTCATGTCTATTGTGATAATTTTGGCTCCTTTTTTTGCCACTGTCCTCAAATTCAGTCAGAAGTGACATATAATTAATGGAGAGTTAGGAAGTCATGGGGAAATGCCAGCAACAAGGGAATAGGCATAGTTAAATAGGCTCTTGTTCAGATTTTATAAATGCCTGTCTCCCATTTAAGTGACTGCCCCTGATGTAACATCTCAAAGACCTTGACCAGGCTAAATAGCTCCATTCATAAAGTGCTTGCATTCGAGGATCTGAGTTTCATTCACAGAATGTACATAAAGAAGTCAGGTGCAGTGGCATATGCTTGTAATCCCAGCTCCCACAAAGCAGAGACAGGCAGAACCCCAGGCCCTGCTGGCCAAAAGAGTCTAGCATAACCATCAAGTTCTAGGTCAAATGAGAGACCCTGTCTCAAAACACAAAGTACATAGTACCTTAAAAATGACACCTCAGGTTTACCTGTGGCCCCTACATGTACCTGTATGCATAAATGTGCCCCCAACACATGTATGTCTCCTCTCCCTCCCTCCTTCACAAACAAAGAAGGCAAAGAACTTCTTTCTTAGAGAAAGTGTTGAAATATTAAAGAAGGAGACATTTGGTGGCCAGCACAGCCCACAGAGCCCTGATTCCTGAAGAAGAACATGGTGGCCATGCTTCCATCCAGGAATGACTGTCTCCAAACCCATAGAGCTCCTATGCCATCCACACACTACTAGGGTTTCATACATTAAGGAAGAGATCATTTACTAAGTTGTTGAAGAGGCAGCCTATAGAATAGGAGAAGCATGTATGTGGAACCAATCAGCATCTAAATCCTACAGATCTGTTGAAGCTAATGTAACAAGAGCTAATTCTTTTTTTATTATTATTATTTTATTTTATTTTACATGTCGATCCCAGTTCCCTCTCCCTCTCTCCCTCTCTCCCTCCCTCCCTCTTACCCTCTCTCCCCCCTCACATGTACCCTGACCACCCTCCCCTCCCATCCCCCCACCCCAATTCCACATGTAGGGCAATGCCATCCAGGTGGAGTCATGTAAATCTGTCAGTTCGTTTGAAGTAGGGACTAGGACTTCTCGTCTCTAGGTTAAGGGAGTATCTCTCCATGGGGGATGTGTCAGCAAGGTCCTTTAGTGCACCAGGAATACATCCTGTTTCCACTGTCTGAGGCCCCTTAGACTGCTCAGTCCTTCTAGCTGAGACCCATATTCAAAGGGTCTGAGTCAGTCCCATGCTGGATTCCCAGCAATCAGTCTGGTGGCCCGTTAGCTCCTCCTTGTTCAGGGCAGCTGTCTCTATGTGTTTCTGCAACCTGGTAACAAGAGCTAATTCTTAATGCCTTAAGGACCTGATTTCATTCTTTAAGAACAGAGAGCAACCTACCTCCCAGTTTCAAAGGCAAAAAGAATAGGCATCTTCTGTGCCTTGTGCATGCAGTCAGACAATACTGTAGTTACTGAATACTTACAGTAGCTGAATTGGAATACAACCCCAAGTGAAGGACCTTGGATGTACAAAATGGCATTGATGTGACTGAAAACATCTTGAAAAACACTGCACTTGTAGTCATTAAGGGACATAGCTTTGAATCTCCATTCTGTTTCTCACTGGTTATGCACACAGACTTTTCTTCAGTTCCCTTACATCTCTGTTTTCTTAGCTCTGAAATGTGGATAATATTACCTATGCAAATAGCAGTGAAGATCAAATAAATGTTTATTAAGCCCATGGTTGTACCCAGCCAGGGAAACAAGCTTTTTGCTATAAATGGTATCTGAGATGAGCAGTGAAGACAGAGAGGTTGTAAAAAACAAAAGTGAGTGTTGGGCTGGGGAGATGGCTCAGAGGCTTCAGAAGTTAAGAACACTGGCTGTTCTTCCAGAGGTCGTGAGTTCAATTCCCAGCAACCACATAGTAGCTCACAACCATCTATAATGAGATCTGGTGCCCTCTTCTGGCCTTGAGGAACACATGCAGGCAGGATACTGTATACAAAATAAATAAATAAATGAAATTTTAGCAGGGTGGTGGTGGCTCAAGTCTTTAATCCCAGCACTTGGGAGGCTGAGGCAGGTGGATCTCTGTGAGTTTGAGGCCAGCCTGGTCTACAGAGCTAGTTCCAGGACAGGCTCCAGAGTACACAGAGAAACCCTGCCTTGAAAAACAAAACAAACAAAAAAAAAAATCAATAAAAAAAATAAAAGAAGTGAAAGAGAAGACCACAAGTAAGGAGGAGCTGGAAGAGTGTAGACTGCCCTGAATACCTGTGAAGCTGTCCAGGGAGTTTAGGAGTAAACGCGAGCAGCAGACAGCTGAGAGTTGAGTCATCTAATTTCTCCAAGTTTCAATTCCTTCATCTGGAGAGAGAGAGAGAGAGAGAGAGAGAGAGAGAGAGAGAGAGAGAGAGAGAGAGAGAGAGAGAGAGAGAGAGGAGGGAGGGGATAGGAGAAGGAGGAGAAGCAGAAGCAGCAGCTGCTACAGAGTGGAAGGGAACAGTGAAGTCTTCTTCGAAAGCTTAACTCAGTGGTTAAGGTTCCCTGCAAGTGGTTAATGGCCTGCAGATGCAGCAGTGGCAGAAGCCTTGTCAAGCACAGTTCGAGACTCCAGATTCCATTCCTAATATTGCTAGAAAACACACACAACACAAACATTGTGATACCTGGAGCCCAAATGTCAAGAAGGGCCAGCTCTCAAGGTCTTTGTGTGCCTGACTAAGGAAGAGGGTAATAGTTTAGGCTGTGAGAGGCTTTGACCAGGTTTTGAGAAAAGGCACATTAATCAAACTGCTATAGGTCAGCTTTTGGTACCTCTTAGAGGTAGGCTGTCAAGGAAGCCTAGGGAAGTGGGTCAAGTTTGGTTTTCAATAGGGACACTGAAGCAAGCAAGAGTCTTAATAAGGGCCCATCCCCACAGCTGGCTGTACTAAGGACCTACCGGAGACTGCAGGGTTCTGGCCCCTCCCTGTTGGACTCTTCTTCCACCACCCTCTTCTAGCCTCCCTATGACAGCTGCAGTGCCCACCCCCAGTCCCTGTTTGGAGCTGTGATTAATACAGGTTTAAAATAATCTTTGTCTTCTCCCTTTGTCCGCCCCCAGTGCAGCCGCGGTTCTCCTCCCATCCCCCACATCCTCACCCTCTGCTGAATTAGCCACACCTCACAAACCAGCCCGGGTGCTACTTCAGCCTGGAGTTAGGTCTTTGCTCACATTCCATTCTTCAGAGTCCGCTCCGTATGCACCAGACTAGGAGCAGATGACAGAGCTGCCTTTCCAGATCTCTTCTTGGTCTGCAAAACTCCACAGCCATCTCTTCCTAAGAGCTTTGGGCAAAGGACAGGGCAAGGGACCCACCAGTACATACCACCCATCTCAGACGATGGACACCCCACTGGATGCAGGACATGTTGCCTCACTCCAGTGTGGCGTCATAGTCAATACTTCCTGCCTTGCATCGGCGTCTATACCTCAGTTCCTCCATGCATCCTCTAGTTTGTTTTTTCTTTTCTTCTCAAAGAAAGATTGTTTTTATTTCTCTGCTAATAGTTCTAAGCTGGGGGTGTAGGAAATGCCATCCCATGAAACAGAAGAAACTAAAGTTAAGTGGTGTTCACAAGAGCAGAAACTGTGCAGGAAGCCAAATCCAGTAGCTAGCAGCTAACAGCCAGTAGCCAGCTTCTCCTGGAGACATCAGCAACCTCTTATCCCCCAAAGCTTCTGGGTCTCAACTTGTACTTCCTGCACCTACCAAAGCTTGGTGACATTCCCCACTTTCTCCCCTCCAAGTCATACCTAATAATTAATAGGCAGTTGCCCCTCAGAGCCATGTGACTGAGGGAAGCACAATGCTTTTGTTTAGCTCCTGCCTTGTGTTTATACTCATGGATGGCTGTTCGGACATGACTAAGGGAAATCATCATGGGATGGATCAGAGAGTATTAATGACCTTCAAGTTATGGGTTGTTAAAAGTTGAAGAGATACAAAGGTCTTTTCCCTACCCCTTTTGTTTTACAGAGAAAGAAACTGGGGTATAGAGAACAGGAAGCACTCAGAGCCATCAAGAAACTGAGGTGCATATAGAGATCAGGGAGCACTCAGAGCCATCAGGAAACAGGTGTATATAAAGATCAGGGAGCACTCAGAGCCATCAGGAAACTGAGGTGTATATAGAGAACAGGGAGCACTCAGAGCCATCAGGAAACAACCGAGGTGCATATAGAGATCAAGGAGCACTCAGAGCCATCAGGAAACTGAGGTGCATATAGAGATCAGGGAGCACTCAGAGCCATCAGGAAATAGGTATATAGAGATAGCAGGGAGCACTCAGAGCCATCAGGAAACTGAGGTGTATATGTAGAGACAGCAGGGAGCACTCAGAGCCATCAGGAAACAGGTGTATATAGAGAAAAGGGCTCACTCAGAGCCATCAGGAAACTGAGGTGCATATAGAGATCAGGGAACACTCAGAGCCATCAGGAAACAGGTATATAGAGACAGCAGGGAGCACTCAGAGCCATCAGGAAACTGAGGTATATATAGAGACAGCAGAGAGCACTCAGAGTCATCAGGAAACTGAGGTATATATAGAGAGAAGGGAACACTCAGAGCCATCAGCTATAGGACGATGGGCCTACTTTCAAGGCCCTGCTCTCCATCCTGCCCTAGAGGCTGTCCAGGACTCTTACTGTGCTGCCTGAGGTATAAAGGCTGCTGCCATAACCTGTCTCTTGCAGTGACATTGGAGGTGACACAGCATACAGAGTAGCTAAAGACAGAGGGTTAGGAAAGGATCGAGTCCTGGGGAAACAAGCCCTGACTTAGAAACCTGAGAAGCCAGTTATTTGGGTGAAGCGAGGTGCAGAAGGCTGGCAGGGACTTGTGTCACCTTGCCCTGGACAGGTGTTCACTTGCTTCAGGCTGAACTGGGCACCCAACAACATACAAGCCACCTCTCTGCTCCATCAGCCAGGGAGCTCTATTTGTATCAGACAGGCTAATGAATGCTCAGGCAATCCTTCATTGATTGCTTGGGATTTGGGTGGGGGAGAGGGGAAAGATGGTAATGGGGAAATGTGTCCCTTTGGGTAGAAAGCCTGAGTGTGTTCGATGGCCTGGATGGAGTCTAAATATTTAATGTTCTTGACAGAGACCTGGAGGAGTCTGTCCCTTTCTCTAAACAGCGACATGCCAGGCTCCCAGCCTGGGAGATGGAGGAGCTGGCAGCTGAGGCCCTGTGAGCTGCTTCCAGCTGCTGCTTGGAGAAAACAGGAGGCCAAGCTGGGAAATGTGACAGGGATATGGGAGCAAAGGACTGGTGCAGTCTGAGATTGAGGTGCAGGGAGCTGGGACAGAATGAGAGCTTTCTTTATTAAAAAATAAATAAATAAATAAAATAGCAGCTCATTCTTTACATTTGGAATAAAAACCTGTTGTAATTACCTAGCAGTGGGAAAGCAATTTCCAAACAGCTTTATTGTTCTGCTCCCCAACCAAATGTGCAACGAAACATCCACCAGGGACGAGCAGGAGCGAAGGCACACCGCAGTAACTATGATATTTAAATGTTTCCACAGTAGAAATTTCAATAAGGTTTAAATGAACCATAAGTTGATTTCTCTCCGGATTATTCTTTTCCTCCTCTTCCTTTATTACTTAAGACATTGTGCTCCTAAGCTGTACTCATATGGCCTAAGCAGAGCTGTCCCAGCAGGAAATTTGAAAGCATTATTGGTTGCCATTCAGAGTGCCTCCCTCTTAGTCCTGGCCCCAAGGAACATGAGCTCCTGCCACCCACCTGAGACAGCAGCTGGGTCACCTGAGGTCTCAGGGCTCCTACCTCATATCGCCAAAGAATCACATGTAGGTTCACCCTGCATGGCTGCACATCTCTAGACCCTTGCCCCCTACATGAATTGGAAAGCAAGACAAGTAAGGATCAAGTTCTAAGCCTGTCATGTTCCAGGCAGGGCTGGGAGTGTAGCAGCAAGGTGAGAAGGAAATCAGAATGTTTAGATGTTTCTTTATCATCATCAAGAAGCATAGACTATTCCATCAATCTGTGAATATCCAATTAGAGCACTAATAGTAGCTAAAATATTAATAGTGCTTCAATAGCCCCCCCATGCACACTCCTCCACACTCGCACACACAAAATTCACTCTTACCACAGTCCTAGTGATTATCACTACAATCCCTTTTCAGATGTGTCAGTACATTCAAAAAGCTTAAATCTCTTCCCCAAACTCTTACAGGTAGTGCCGGGGATGGGAATGTTACCAGATCCTATTGCTAAACTCTACACCTGGTTCCCTGACTCAAGTCACTATCACAGAAATATTGACCCCTTAGGAATCATGCGTTTGAAATGTTGTGGATAAGCCAACAGCAGAATAGGTATGAAGGGAAGGGGGCTTCCTTGGGGACTGTGCTGGCTAGTTTTATGTCATCTAGACACAAAATAGAGTCATTTTGAAAGAGGGAGCCTTACTTGAGATTGGCCTATGGTACCTTGTATTGATTGGTGATTGATTTGGAAAGGACCAGCTAACTGCATGTAGTGCCATCACTGGACTGGTGGTCCTGGTTGCTACAGGCTGAGCAAGCCATGAGGAACAAAGAGTAAACAGTGTTCTTTGATAGCCCCTGTGTCTCAGTCCCTGTCTCCACATTCCCTTGCCTTGAATTCCTGTCTGACTACCCTCAGTGGTGGAGTGTGACCTAAGAGTTGTGGTCTGAATTAAACCCTTTACTTGCCAAACTGCTTTTGGTTGCTGTGTTTTATCACAGCAACAGAAACACTTAGACAGGAACCTTGAAGAAATTCAGAGACTACATACTGGGTGAGACATGGATTGCTCATGACAGTCCCTAGAATTTAACCACTGTCTTCCTCCAGGTGCTGCATGCATCTGGTCACCCAAGTAAGCTCCTTTCTGCAAGGCTGAGATAAGTTATGTTCAACTGATCACACCATGCAGCTCTTTTCAGCCCTTTAGCACAGGCAGAGCTGGGAAAGAATGAAGAGCCCTGAACATGGCTTTTCATTTCAAGCTTTCAAAAACAGGCCATATTTATGAATGTTTGGCCTGAGAAATGCCTTCATGCTGAGTTTTCTGTTCAAGGCTATATTTCAGGGGTCATTTAAGTAATCTGTGGAAGCTGAGAGGCAAGAATATGAATGCATTGATGCAGAACATTTGACCACATGCGGAAACCCAGCCCCCAAGCTCTAGACAGGTCTCCACCAGCAGAGATTTGTGGTGTAGGTATTACTTGGGTTTCTCCAGAAAAACGGAACCAAGGGAAGAACGAATAGGTGGGTAGGTGGGTAGGTAGGTAGGTAGACTAGTGAATGGATGGATGGATGATAGATAGATGATAGATAGATGATAGATATATAGATGATAGATAGATAGATAGATAGATAGATAGATAGATAGATAGATAGATAGATAGATAGATAACAGATAATGAGGAATTTGTCCCTGTAATTATAGTGAATGAGAAATCCCACCACCTGAAGTCAACAAGCTGCAGATCTGGAAGAGTTGGTGTATGGTTCCAGTCCTAAAATCAGCAGAAGAGAAACCTCAGAGCTAATTACTCAGCTAGAGTCCAAAGCCTGGGAAAGACCCATATCTTAGCTAAGAACTCATGTAGGAAGATGTCCTCCTGTCCTGGTTTGTTTCTGTTTCTATGAGGAAAACCATGCCCAAAGGCAGCTTGGGGAGGAAAGGGTTTATTTTAGTTTATGCTTCAGAGGCCCTCACTGATAAGCCATGGCAGAAACTAAAGTGGAGACCATAGAAGACTACTTAGTGCCTTGCTCTCCATGGTTTACTCAGCCTGCTTTTTTATACATCCCAGGATCACCTGCCTACAAGTGACACCATCCACAATAGACTGGGTCCTCCTGAATCAATCATTAATCAAGAAAATTTCTCACAGACATATCCATAGACCAATCTGAAGGAGAAAACTCCTCAGTTAATGGTCTATCTTCCCAGGTAGCACTAATTTGTGTCAAATTAACAAAAACTAACCAGCACCGCTGCTTCTGATTGGCAGGACAGGACAGTCTTTTTTTTTTTTTTTTTTTTTTTTTTTTTTTTTTTTTTATCTTACTTGGACCTTCACATGAATGGATGAGGACCACCTACACTGAGGAGGGTCATCTTCTCAGTAGGCTGATTGGGATATTGGTTTTGTCTAGAAACATCCTCAAAGACAGACTAGAGTAATATTAGTTCAAAGACCTGGGCACCAATGGCCCAGTCAAGCTGACGTAGAAAGTTTATCATCACAATGCTCCTGTCTGGGTGTGGCAGCTCTATATTCTCTATCCTTTTCCCATCAACTTCTGTTCTAAGTGCTAAGGATGTAGGGAGGGTGCTTATAGCACCCCATTAGCTCCACTAATGAGGTTGCCCTTTTCTTCAATTTTCCACATCTGTTGGCTTCAGCAGCCAGCTGTGCAGGTTAAAGGCAGTGTGAGTGCTTCTCCGCCCTGCTCACCCTGTGCTTTTCCTCTTCAGAAGAACTGTTGTTACCAAAGGGAGCACAGCAGAGAAGGTGACCATGGGCAGGAGAGTATACATTTGAGCTCTCCTGGTCTTTATTCTTAGCGCAGTTCTGGGCCCCCTGGATGAGAGGAGGCTGGAGTAGAAGCAGAGTCTCCCATGTCTCATCTCCCCTTTCCACAGCAGTCACTGAGCTCCTGCTTACTAGAAGCTTGTGTCTTATTAGGCATAATAAGGCCATATTGGGGCTGGAAGGAGGGGAGTGCATTTCACACTCTGAGAAATGGGATTCAGCAAAGAGATAGGAAGATGTTCTGAGTACATGCTTCTCTGCCTGCTCATCTGTAGGTTGGTGGTGGCAATGAGCTAGGGGAGATAAGTACAGATTTGTCTGTCCAGCAACCTGGGGTAGTAAGTGCTACTTACTATGTGCAAAATCTATGTTCAGTCCCTTTTACAAAAGAAAGGAGAAAAAAATCATCTAAGTGCCTTGCATAATACATGGCATTTATTGGGGGTTCAGTATGAGGTTTTTTTTTTTTAATCAACCAGTGTACCTCTTTCTCTGAAATAGAGAGAAAGAATCTTAGAGTCATTACTCTGAGGATAGGATCCTGTCTAAAACATTGTTACCACCCTAGAGTATTCAGCACAGTACCCACCCAGCACATAGCAGGAGCTCTTCTAAATGTGTCTGAATGAATGAATGAATGAATGAATGAATGAATGAGAGTGAACAAATGATTGGAACTCTGAGACAGGGTCCCAGTCAGTCCCCCTGGGTGTGGAGCCATTCATATTCCACCTGAAGACAGGAAGTTGATCCCTGGAGCCAGACTTAGCAGGAGGAGGAGGAACAGGATTCAGCTGGGCATCCTGAAGGCCCCTGTCCCTTCCTACTTTAGACAAGGACCATAGCCCATCTCCTCCTTCCGTCTCCTTCCTGTCTGCTTCTTTTACTTCTCCTTCTCTTCTCCTGCCCCTGTCTCAGGAGTGCCTGGGCAGAAGGCAGAGAGTGAAATCAGAGTCTTTCTCTACTCCCTAGTTGGTCTGAAAATAGCAACTAATTCAAAAATCACTTTTCTTTAGCCTTAGAATAGGTGCCGTGAGTGTTTAGAAGTGAATTGAGCCTGCGTGGTTTTATTTTGCTTGGGCTAGGATTTAAAATCCACTCACAATTACTGACTTTTAAGCAGCTGGAAGAAGAGATGTCAGTCAAGGTGGGGGATTTCATGAGACGTAAAATTCTCTCCTGAAGAGGGCCTCGGAAGTGAATGAGCCACACACACACAAGCCAGGTCCAGCACAGTCATCTAACAGCAATAAATATTTCATAAGCACTCAGGAAATCCATGTGGTTTCGTTGCTTTGGGCTGCTGCCCACCCAAGCACATGGATTTGTCTGTGTCATTTACAAGCAATGTTTAGAATTGAGGAGGTACTTTGTTGGAAAAGATAGTTTTACAGGTGAGGTTGGCATGTAAAGGATCTTGCCCTTAGGTACTGCATACGTTGCAGAGGAGGGTCACAAGCCTGGTTCACTCCAAAATTTCAGCTTGATGCCCTTATCCCCTGGACCATAAGTTTGGCCCAAAGAGGAAGCAAGCATTTTCTAGCTTCTGGACTAGTTTAATGGTGTCTTTCCTAAAACTGTCGCTCACCTTCACACCATCTCTGGTATCTGCATCCTGAACTTAGAAGCCCAATAGCAGACAAGCTCAATGGCCCTGCTTTTCTGCTGCCTCCAAGGACATCCATCAGCTGCAATTTCATGTTGAATGGGGCTGTGAGGAACTTCAAGGCCGAGATTATTACATTTTGTACATTACACTTCTGCCACAGAGCTAAAAATACCCTCCTGGTGGTTGCTAAGTGCAGGTCTAATGGTTTTCCTTAGAGGAAAGAATGGAATTTTAGTTTCTCTGAATCTGGAAGCCCTGTGTCCAGGGAAATGAAGACAAGGAAAATGCCAGGGAAGGTTAGGGTGCATCCCTGGTGGGTGGGGCGGGGCTAAGGAACAACCCCAGAACTCATTTCTCCCAGGTGTCAGGAAACATCTCCAGGACCATTGTCCTCAGAGGGCTTGGGTCTCCAAAGGCACATGGAGAGAGCTGTAGCTGTCACAAAAAATGTCCCTGATCTGCAGGCTCCCTCCCCAGAGAGCTGATTGCCTGAACTTCCATTTTGGAAGCCTCTATTTCACTTGTATTGAATAGCAATTCTCAGAGCAGTAGCCACAGCTGGGGTATTTTTAAGGGAAATAGACTGGCTTAGGGAGACTCTGGAGGGTCTTAGGAAGACTCACCTGCCTTCCTAGAGACACGAAGATCTAGAATGTTTCTTAGCTAGTAAATTCAACACAGACTTCCTAAGTGGATAGCCACCCCCACACTGCCTGCTTCCTCGCAGCTGCCCCAGCCTTCTCTCTGACTACAAACAAAAACGTTTGATTTATTATTGAACCAATACATCAGAACTCCTAAATCTGAGTTGGAGGCTTGCTGTCCTCTAAGCGGTCCTCTTGGGAATTCACATGTTCTGGCCATTGCCATCTCCTGGAAGAGCTTCAAGCCCTTTCTTTGAAAAAAAATGTCTAGTTCTCAGGTCACTGCAGCCCACGTTGCCCCTCTGGAACCAGAATGTCTCACTGGGATGTTTGATTCATTTGCTGGAGGCTGTTGCCATGGTTTCATCCTCCTGATTACCTTGGACATTGACATGCATGTGAAATTGCCTTCCCTGGCACAGGGCAATGAGTGGCCCTGAGACTTAGCTGAGGATTGGTTAAGTGGCAGGCCACACCTGCCTGGAACAAGGTGTATAAAGTGTGTTTTAGCATCTATACAAAGGGCAGGTCCTGGGGACTAGTGAGATGCACTGTGCACATATGGCTGTCAGTGGAAATGGAGCTGAGAGTTAAGGGTTCAGAAGAAGAAAGGGGTACATATGTCACTGTTTTGGGAAGACTTTAATTTATCTTCTTCAGAAGAGAACCAATGAACTCACCCCTTGCTCAGGTCATGCTCCCAGATGCAAAGTTCATCCCAAACTACTGGAGAAAGAAAAGCATATGCAAGGAACTAGAAAACGAATCTTAAGTGGAACACTTCACTATATTTGGCTCCAAAGACTTTCTGAAAATAATCAATTCTGCCCTCCTGAGGTGGAGATCTGGCCTCTCGGTGGCCCATGGACACTTCAAAGAATGAACATGAGGTTCCACAAGCAGTTGTCAAAGAACAGAGAGAACTTCCAGGAGTATCTCAGGCTGGGTTACCAGGCAATCCCAGGGCAGCTATTTTGAAAGAACAGCACTGGTGTAGTGTGCCTGTTCTAGGTGTTTATTAGAACAGCCTCCTGGGCTATGTGGCTCCTTCTCATTGGAAGAACCAGGCAAGCAGTGAGAAGAATTAATGCAGAATGGTGTATAATCAGAGATTTCAGTGCTGTCTGACTGTGATAGGAAATGTAGGTATTGTACATATCTTACAGCATGTTTGCCTTCCTAATTATGTTTTGCCTCTACTGCTATGGAAATGAACTGCCCGTCTGGGAGTGCACACCAATTAATGGCTGGGTCAGGCTTCTTGGAAGGTTTTAGAGTCTGTGGAGCAATGGGAAAATCTCCTGGGATTTAACATTTTTCTACAGACAGCTTACCCAATGTGTAACCCATCTAGGTCAGATGGAGAGTTGGCTGCAATCAGATTCATTAGCAGCCCAAGAATTAAACTACCCCCATCTCCACTCCTGCTGGGTCATTCTCCATTCCCCTCCTGTTTCTGCCAGATATTTCATGAATCTTGAGTACCAGAGGCTGCCAAGCAGGCAGCTTTGCTTCAGTGGCAAGGGGGCTGGCTAATCTATATTCGCATATTAACCATACTTCCTGGTGAATTTCAATAACTTGGAAATGGGCATTTAGCAGCTGGGAAAGAGAAGGCATGTTAAGTGCTCAGAACAAGTCTTTGATAAACATCTGCTTGAGAGAGACCCTCTCCAGCCAGATGCCCTTGGCTTGACTGGGGTCCTGGTTTAGGGCTGCAGCCACATAGTAAAATATACTTAGCCTGCTTTGCCAGGTCCAGTGAGCAGGGTCCCTGTGGAGTGTCTCAGGCCAAATCACAAGCACTCTCTTATTCATAAAACTGAATTTCTAAGGCAGACCTCCTCCTGCCTGCCACTCCACATGAAGCCACTAGCTTCTCTAGAAGCCCTCAGCTGTGATCGCTGCCCCGACATGCTGTGAGTATCTCGTGTCCCACCACTGTGGGCCTTGTGTATGTACTGCTAAGCAGGAGTCATGAGGATGCATTGCCACATCTGACCTTGCTAAGTCTGTGTCTGTTGGGAACCCAGTCTCTTCTTGTCTGAGGCAGAGCACCCCTCCAGCACGGACACATGCGCACACACATGCACACATACATACTGTGCACACTTCCTGGGAGAGCACAGAGTCCACAAAACACAGTCCTGAACACCCCACAGGAAGGCCTGGATCAGAAATGATGGTGTAGACCTTTCCATTTCTTACAGGGGATGAAGGAAGTATTATGCAGATACTAGTGGGCAAGTCATTCCCCTGACAGACTCTAGGAAACACAAGCACACCAAGAAATTAGAGGCAAGCACAGGTCCAGGTTGCAAACGCCAGCATGGTGAAGAGAAAGCATTAGAGAGCAGTGTCTGGTCTATACCTGACCCAGGGTAGGTGACCCACCAGGATGCAATGGTGGATGAATTATAGATGGGAGGTTTCAGAGTATTAGACCTCTTCCTCAATCTCTAGGGGTGTCTCCTTTCCAGAACTGGTAATGTTCCCAGGGTGCACAGGAATGGACAGTTGGCATTAGGAGCCTGAAGCAGAGCTAATAACAGTTTTCTCTCCCATGGCCCCTCTTCTAGGAATCCAAGCTCTAAGTTCTCTGGGCTGATTGTCTGGCACCAAAATTTCTTGTTTCTCATTATCGCTATTCTCTTTCCATTAGCTCACTCTAAAATTTTAATGTCTTGTCTCCTCTTGCCCCCCACCAATCAAGCATCAGTACCCTATGGCTGCTTTGCTTTTCTACCCCTGCAGTTTCTGACCATGATGTCACGAAGTGTTCCACACCCAGGATGTGGATGTGAGATATAAAATGTGAATGGTAAGGTTTGCAAATCAAACACACTGAGAAAACATGGCATTTAGCAAAAGTAAACAGGTTTCTACAGCATAGGACTTCCATGCCTTTAATATGCTAATCTGGGCTCCTGGAAGAGGAAATGACAAATTTACTTAACCTGGAGCCCTTTTCCTGACACCTCTCACAGGACTGGGGTGTGCAACCTTCCTTTCTTGTTGTCTGTAGGGCCCTGGCTCCCTTCTCTGTAAAGTGAGGATAAGGCCGCATTAATGCGTGATGCTTAGAATCTGCTAGCGCTCAAGCTCCAGTGATCCCCAAATACAAGGCTTGGTTATTATTCATTTATTTATTGGCTGTTATCCATCTGGCTTTAGCCCTGTCCCCTCCACTGAACTTGCTCTCTGGTCAGTCCTGGTCACTGCCCAGGTCCCAGATCCTCTTCCTCTTCACTGCCTCTGTTCCTTAGCTGCCCTCACCCGTGCCTTTCCCCTGGCCTTGCCACCTCCTTTCCCCTGTGTTATAATTTTTATTTGAGCCAGCAGGCATTCCTTCTTTCACTGGAAATCACATCCTACTTCAGAGCTTCAGCTGCCACGGTAATAAAGGCAGCTGATCTCTCACAAAATCCGTGCTGTCTTCAGGCAATGAGGTGTTAGAGATATTACAAACTCGGGGTGTCCAGAGCTGGACTCTTGGCTCTGTCTGTCCCTTTAATCTAGTCCTTGTTGTCTTCTCCATCAACAGAACAAAGCTCCTCCACTCATCTTGACAGGTCCTACCGTCTTTCCAGGCTCTGAGCTCAGTGTCCTCGTCTGCATTTCTGTGCCTCTTCCATGGTTTTCTTCTCAGTATTCCTTCGTTGTCTTGACCATCATCACAACTTCTTAGTTGGTATTCCTGCTCCCTGCTCCCAGCTTGTTTTCCACTGTGCTTCCAGGACATGCTTCCAAAAGAGAACACTCATCATCTCATATCCTGAAGAAATTTTCAGTTGTTCCCTACTACCTACAAAACAAAGCTGTGGCTTGAGTGTGTCCTTGATGCAGCCTACACTCTTTCTCATCTCACCTCTCATTGCTTCCCTTCATAAGCTCTTCATTCTGCTCATCAAATTTCACAACATTCTCCACATTTGCTCTACAATTTCCTCACGATTGCGATTGCTTACTGCCTTCGTGGAGTCACAAAATTGTTCCAGCTGAGAGCCGCCTGCTTCTCTCTCTTCCTGCCCCCCACCACTGCACATGCAGATAATGATGTCTCTGCGACATCACCTCTACTGGAGCTCAGAACCCTTCAGGACCGGATCCATGGCTGACTAATCGCTGCTCCCATCTACATTTTTTCACGGAAGAGTAGTTCAATAGGTGTTCACTAAATGATGAATAAATGCATGAATGAATGGATGGGGATGGTTGGATGGAAGCCACCTCTTTATTCTTTTTGTGTCTTTTTTTTTTCACTCACTAAGAATCCCATGCACTGACCTAGACAAGAGACCCTGTAACATCGTATTCACTGATGCATGTGCTTACTATGTTTCACCTTGCTGTCGGTGGCCGCTGTCTGACCCACATCAAAGTTCTCAGATAAAGCATCATAGCTAATGGCTTTCCAGGCTGTGTCCCTTTCCAAGCCCTGATGGTCATGTCTTCAGAGTGGTACTGGCATCAGCCGACCCTCTCCTTGAAGCCATAAGCCATGACTATCCCTAGTAATTCCTTTCAGTACTAAAGTCTTTGGAGTCTGACCTTGAGCTCAGGCTCATTTCATCTCCAGGGCAGGGTGACTCTGGTTTCCAGCATCAATAGAAGCCAGCCAGACTAGCAGCTCAGTATTCCCATGCCCAGGTATCCTTTCTTGGATTCCTTGTCTGCATGTTTTCAGTTATGGCCTGTGATCTGCTGGGAAACTATAGTTGTTTATTTGTAAAGAGTAGGTTAGTGTCGGGGGACAGTGAAGTTGGGGCGTGAAATAATACAAGTGACTTCTGGCACTTACCTGCTGAGGTTTGAAATGTCTACAACTACTGAGATCTAAGTAAATATGACCTTGGTGGTTGACAGAACAGACTCTGGAAACCAGCTTCCTCATCTAAATACCAGAGTAGCCAGAAGGTAGTCAGGCCAGAAAAGCCACCCAGATATTTCAAACAGAGGAAACTGAACACAGGGGTTGGTCCTCTGACCAGTGGAAGCCTTGAAAACACTGAAGTCACCCTGAGAAAACAAATGCAGGAAGCAGTCACCATCTCTAAGGCTAAAAGACAAGAAGTAAGCTTAGCCAGAGTTCAGGAGACTGATGTTTGGAGGTGGAAGACTACTGCTCCTACCCCAGAGGCTAGTCCTGGAATGGCACAATAGAAGCCGATCGTCAAGGAAATCCAGCGTCTCATCTTGGAATAGGAACACAAAATGGCCGGAGCTGGAGCAAGCTGTAAATGGCCATCACAAAGCCTGGCTAGCTCTGTAGCTCTGAGTAAGATGTTCATCTGCTCCATCGGTCTTCTCATCTTTAAAGTGCAAAAAGCATGTACCTGATTTCTAGGTCTCAATTTGCGGATGCATGAAACACAGAGGAATTCTCAGCAACCCCCAAAAGCCTAATAACTGGGTCTATTATTATTCTGTTAAAATCTATCAGTTACTGTCTTTACTCTTCATCTCACTCTGCCAAACAAAAACGTGTAAGCTATGCATGGAAGCACATGCCTATAATCTGATCACCCTGGAAGCAGAAGCTGAAGCAAAAGGACATGAATTCAATGGTAGAGAACCAGAAGGGCAAGGTAAGGGTCAGCACGGCCTGAGTTCTAGTCCCAGCTCTGCTTGCTGACTCCCTCTCTGTTGATTTTATTCACCCTTTCTCTTAGCTTGTATATTTCCATTCCGTAAATGGGAACTAGAGACATCCCAGAAGAATATGTGAGCTAGTCCATATATTGTGGTCATTAACCCAACTGTTTCACCATCGTTTGAGTGGATGGGTTTGAAAGAGAGTTGATGACACTGTGGGTGGGGGGGGGGAGAGAATGTTTCAGCTGTGGACAGATGTGGAGTGCAGTTCTGAAGGAGCCTCTATCTCAGGCTCCTGGAGTCCTAGAGACTGTGTGGAAGCCTAGGAGTTCTTCCTCATAGAAATAACCCACATATTTTCTGTGTGCATCTCAGTGTCTCATGAGCTAGCTTGAATGGTTCTGAAGTCTAAGAGTAGACTGTTACATTTTCTTCATCTATTATTGTGCAAGTGTGGGATGTGTGAATGTAAAGGCACATGTGCCACAGCAAGCATGTGGAGGTCAAAGGACAACTTTATAGCATTTGTTCTCTCCCTCAACCTCTATGTGTGCTCTGGGGCTTGACCTCAAATTGCCAAGCTTGTGCCTAAGCAAGAACTTGCCAGATAAGCCATCTCCCCAGCCCTGAAGCATATTTTTCTTCTTTTGGAAATGAAAGTCCAAATACAGAAAAGGAAAGGAGATCCCAGCTTTAGTGAGAGACTGCTGCTGATATTCCTGCCAGGGTGAACCCAGAGTGGATGGATTGAACATGGAAGTACTGCTTTAAACTGGGGGGTACAGGTTTCCGAGTTCAAAGCCCATCTTGCCACTTTTGATGCCTATGCCTTTGGGAGGAAACATTTCCATTCCCCAGCCTCAGTCTTTTCCACTATAGAATGGGGATGATGCTTCAAAGAGCTGTTGTGGAGTTTAAAGAAAATATATGCACAGAGTACTTTAGTCATGTTTGGCAAATAGTAAGTGCTTAATAAATGGGAGCTATTATAGTCAGCTGCTTAAAATAATAATAGCAACCACTTATGGAGTGCTGAGTGTGCCAGGCACTCGGCTAAGTGCTTCGCCGGCTTTATTTCATTGAAATCAGAGAACTCAATGAGGCAGATGTGAGGATTATCCCCTGCTTGACAGATGAGGCAGTGGCTTTAAGCAGCTTCACCAAGGTCAGTCAGCAACAGCTGGAACTGATGCCAAAGGCCATGCTGCCTGCCCAGACCCCCTCAGAGCGAGGATTTCCACTGTTCTCACAAGGGCTTCTGCCAATGAACCCAGAAGCTTCCTGTCCACTCTGTCAAGGTACCTGCCATGATTCCTCTAACAATTCCTTCTAGAAGTTTTTAAACTTTCCCTCTTAGACAGGCAGATCACCTTCTGAAAAGGGGAGACTATGTTCTATGAGCAAGCACAGCACCCCCATCCCTCCCCCACCTTCACTGTATGGGTGCAAGCGATGCTCCAGAATGATCCTGAGGCTGTCTGCCTTCCGACTTCAGTCTTACTTCAGTACTACCCAGGATTGCAGTGCTCCATAATATTCAGGAAATTTGTCAAATAGGTTGATCTTAGGAAGCAAAGGTTTTCTGTCTTTAGTAGGTCCTAATTAGATATTCTTCTGCTTTGATTGACAAATATGTATCAGGTTCCTGTCTGGTGTCAGAATCAGAACCAAGCTACTACTATGCCTTAACACAATGGGTCTTTCTAGGATGTACAGCTCAGTGGTAGAACCATCAAAAGCAGCCTGTTATCAGCTGAGGGCCCACTATGATCCAAACATTGCTCTAGGCATATCTTACTTGAAGTAACTCATCCACAACTATGATGTTAATCTTTTCTAAAGATTAAAAAAAAATGATTCCAATGCAGAGAAACCCTGTCTCAAAAAACAAACAAATAAAACAATAACAACAACAAAAAACAAAAATAAACAAAAAACAAAGAAGGAGGCACAGAAAGGTTAGGTGACTCAGTCAATATACTAAGTATCAGGGCAGGACATAACAACAGTGTTTTAGCTCCTACATATAGGATTCTTTCTACAGTATGTATTTAAAAGCGTTCAGTGCTTTTCTAAAAGGTGTTGGAAGAGGTCACATCTTATAATTCAATGTTGCAGCATTCTTACTGGTTATAGGGTGCCTCTCTGGAACTAGCCATTAGATTCTACTCAGGAATCAAATGAAAAAAAAATAGTATTGGTAAATAAGAGTCACATCATAGTTTTGACCCCAAATAGCTCATCTATTTTCTGGGCGGGGGGGCATGCACATGTATGCATGTGTATGTGCACTTGAACACACAAAGTAAAATGGTGTTTGTTCAGTTCTAGGAACCTAAAACTGCACTAAAAAAATATGGTGCCCTAAGAACATTCATGCTAAATAATAAAGCTGTATTTAAGATTTTATTTTAACAAATAAGAATAGCAAAATAAAGACTTTTCACAAGCAAATGCATATAAACAAATGTATTAAAGGAAACAATGCAAAGGAGTCTAAGTTGTTTTTAATAATAGCAACATAATTGGGTTGGGTTACAATCTCTGGAATCTTTACTATGAAGATTTCTCTTTTATAGATCATTTTATGTTGTTTTATTAGAGAGCAGAATATGTGGTAGCACCTAAAATTCTCAACACCCCATCACCTATTGCCAGTATACACCTGCAGCATTATGAGATGCATTCCTTACGAGATCTCTTGGAGTGTGGTGGCACATGACTCTAATTCCTGTGTTCAAGAGGCTGACCTAATAGGAGGATCATGACTTTGAGGCCAGCCTGGGATATACAGTGTGACCTATATTTTAAAAAGAGAGAAGGGAATGAGCAGAGAGAAAGAGAGATTAAATAGAAGAGTAAATAGGGAACAAGATAATGCCTGATGAATATGAGAAAGTATGTGTGTATTAAAATCTCTTCATGAAATCTATTCTTTTGTACAATTAACATACACTAATAAAAGAATGACAATACTATAACAAAAACTGAGTCCCACTATCTCACTTTATAACCCTCTTGTCTGACTATAACCAGAGACAGGCTTTCTGCTCTCTTCCTTTCCTATTTTCAAGTTTTCTGCAGTACAATTTGAATAACTGAAGGCAAAGCCTGTGGAAGCTCTTTGATGAATTGTTGAACTATTAGAAAGTAATTGTGTGATTGAATAAGATATGTGAAGGAAGTAGCAGAAATGCCAACTCTGAGTTCTCAGTGGCACTAATAAGGAACTTCAGGAATATACAAGCTTAAATCTCTCACCTCGACCTGGTGTTGGAGACTCAGAGTTCAGCACCATGGCCAGAGACACTTCGCGACCAAGGGATTTGTTTGCTGAATTTTTGTGAGCCTATGCATCCTTACTTCAGGGTCACTAATACCTGAAACTGCTTTTCATTCTTGTGTCTTTCTCTCCCCTGCATTTATTGTCGCCCACTACCCCCCTTCTACCCTGTCAAAATTTGAATATTACTAGGAAGGGAGGAAATAATTTGAAAGTTGTTCACACTAATCTAGGTTAAGATTAGAACTCTCCTCCTGAGAAGTCCTAAAGGCTAGCCCACAAAGAATATCCTCCTGGGCACTGTTCCACCATCCCCAAAGTTGGTTCTCCAAACTGGGTGGATGAATTGTTCTCCAGCTCTTCTCAGTGAGTGCCACATGGGGCCAAGAAGAAAGCATGTGCTGTCCTCACCATGGCATCATCTGCCCTCACCACATGACCCTCACACAAGCCATACTTGTTATGGAAAATCCCACTCTCCTCCTCTGTTCTCCCTACCAGTTAGGGCTCCCCAGTCATCTCATTACTGAAGGCATCTCTCAAATCCTCCAGGATTCTATTGTTTCCTCCTTGTCTCACTCTTCATCCTAGTTATCAAACCCAGCCAGCTACCGCCTCCATCTTTCTCAAATTTGTTCCCCATCCATCCCACTGCTTCTTTGGGAATAGCTGTCATTACTTATCCTCTGAATTATTTTTGTTGTCTTTTAAGACAGCCTCTCCACTTCCTGCCTCATTCACTTACTACTTCAGCCTCCATTACCCTACTTATATCCTTTAAATGTGTCCTCGTTGCATGCATGATAAAGTTCAAACTCTCTATCATGACCTCCCTGAGTCCACTAAGGCCTGCTATTCCAACCTCCTTGACATCTTCTTGTCCTTACAACCCTGCTGCAGCAAGTGAATGACTACTTTCAAAAGCATGGCTTTGTTGGATGCCTCTGTGATTTGCATATTGTGTCACTGTTTCTAGGATGTGTTCCCCCTTGCTCTCCTAGGATACCATTCATCCTCCAAAAAACAGGATAGGAGTCTTCTCTTTGTGGAAGCCTTGGTTCCCCCTAGCTTCCTCTATAGTACCATCTTAATGATTGGTTTAAATTCTCCCCCATTTAGACCATGGGTTTATTTCCTTGTTCTTTAACTCCCAGACAAATTAGGTTAGTAATTGTCCAACATAAAATTGGTACAAAAGAAAAAAAAAAGAAGAAATAACTGATGGAAATAATTAGGAAGTCTTGGTGGTCTTGAATATCTCACATGTCTTTTACAAGATTTAATGCCATTGGCTATAAAATGAAGATAATGATACCTACATTGCAGAATGAGATGTGGGTTTTATGAAATAAGAAATACATAAAGCCCCTAGCCTGTAGTAACACAATCAATGTGATTTCCTTGCCTTCCCACTTCCTTTTCTCTGCTGTAATTAGTCTCATTCCCAGTCTAATCAAAATGGGCAAAAACATCTTTCTTACACTTCAGCCTCCTCATCAAGGTCAGCCAGCCCCTGCTCTGTTTATTGCAGGTTAACTGAGGTCTGACTCTGTGCCGGACATTCTTCCAAGTGTTGTAATAGTTTTCACAAAAGCTTATGAGGATCTGTTGGTCCTGTCCCAGCTTTGCAGGTGAGACCTGAGATGACAATAATCAAGGTCATATGGCTCAAAAGTATGATGAGGACTGAACTCAAGACATGGAGCTTCAGGGCTCATGTTGGACTGCTGTGCAGGTCTTCTCAGCACTGGTTAGGGCCACCATGAGAATGTGTCACTCCATGGCCACAAAGGAGCCTATCTCTCTACTTCAGAGACTTGAAAGAACATTTACAGAAGTATCATGTTAGAATTTATAGTAAACTACAGTGGCCCTATTACTTGGAGGTTTTCCACTGTAAAACCTTTTCTACTCATTGATAAATCTTGTTAGAGAGGGGAGGGTCTCCAGATTTCCCAAGGATCTGGGCATTATCAGCCAGCCAGAGTCCATTCATCTGGATATTGTAAAGTTCTATTAGAATGTGGCTGTGTCGGTTCGTGTATACATTGGGTGTGGTGTCCTTTGTACTAAGTAGTTGTGACAGGCACTGAGAACTGCAAGCCTCAGATATTCCTGTCAGGTCCTTTACAGAGAAAGGTTGCTCATGCTTCAGTACATTCAGTCAGCACACCATTGTCAAAGCAGACTGGGCAAACCCAGTGATCTCAGCTATCTGTGTAGAGTGTCCAGTCAGTCTAGAACACAAGCATCAGCAAAAGCCCTGAGGCATAAAGATGTGCTCCCACTTCTCTCAGGAGCCTGCTGCTAAGCTCTGTAGGGGATCTTTGGGCTGGGCTCCTTCTCCTGGTTTAGCGGTTTCTGGCAGACTCACACCACAGGGGCCCCAGTAAAATGCCAGGACAGTGCTGTCAAGACAGATCCCTTGAGCCCAGGGAGGCTCTTGGAGTCTGCCCACTGATGAATGGCAGGAGGAAGAATTTTTCACTTGCTGGCTAATCTGCACTTGGGAAATAAATTGCTCTTGTCACTGGTGTCTGCCCTGGCTCTGCAGGGCCCTCTTCCTTGCCGAGTCTGCCCTGCACACCATGCCTACTCCACCAGCCTCAAGATGTTGCCTCAAGAGGAGGAGGAGAGTGTGAGGGAGGGGCAGAGGACCAGGGAGTCTGTCTGCTCCAAACAGGTTCTCTTCTACCACTGGCTCCCCTCTGTGAACAGAGAGCAGAGCCTGCAGTGGCCCCCAAGGCAAGTCTGGGACCCTCGCTGTCTTATATTCAAGATGAGGCTTTGAAAGTGATCTGTGACTCTCTGGAAAGAATATTTTTCCAGTTTCCAGAGCTGGGAATGGAGATGGAAAGGGAAAGGATGGGTAAGACCAACATCTCACCGAAGGCCACCATGTCCTACATGTGTCCCTGTCCTGGGGCTATATCAGCTATCAAAGCCCTATTGCAGACACAGGGCACTCATCCTATGACCTCTGCCATCCACCTCATACCTCCCATTCACTCACACTTCCTATCTCTGACCTTCTTAAAAGTACTTCTACTAGCCATCATTCAGCTTTATCCCATGCCACCCTGGGCAAGTGACAAGTGCTAGGATGGCCCTGGTAGACACACCCCACTTGAAAGAGGTCTTCATTGCTGGGAGCTAAACCTTCCCAATGATGGCCCTTTCATCATCTAGGAATGGACACTGGCTGAGATGGGCCCACCACATTCTGTCTGAAGTGAAGGGATTGTCTCAGTTCACAGCCCACACCTACCTAATCAATCCTGGGAGCCTTAATGAAAGGGGTGGTATTTTAGTAGTTACCTGAATGACAGAAAAGAGCTGTTTGTTGCTGCCAAGGACAGATCAGGGGTCACCTTCCTGCTGAGGCAGATATCCTTGCAAGCTCATCTTGGGTACTAAACCGGATCTGTCACTGCAATTTCACAGCAGCCACTCAGGAGCAGGGAGAGCTAAGGAGGGAACTCAAGCAGGCCATATGCATTAGCAGTGGCATTTATAAGTCTAGATCCAAGGAGAGGAGTTGGGCACTGTAGCCTCTTCTCCAAGACCTTGTGAGATTGATTTTGGTGTTTCCATCCCAGGTAGAGATGTCTGCCTATGGCCCAGTTTTCATTGGCCACATAACAAGTTTTAAATCAGGCATTGATGCAGTTAGAAGCGGGTCAGGCAGACCTGGGGACAAATCCCAGTTTCTATTCATTGTGTGGCCTTGTTTATATTGATTTGTTATTTGGCCTCATTCTCTCTGGGCATTTATTTATCTGTTAAATGGAACAATTTACTAGTTGGTAAGAATTTTTGTGTGGCTTAGATAAGTGCAAATTATCCTTTAGAATCCTAGTCCTAAGCAAATGCTCAGTAAATTCATTTTTATGAGACTAGGGTCTCATATAGCTCAGGCTGGCCTCAGATTCACTATGTAGTCAAGGATGACCCTTAAGTTCTAATCTTCCTGACTGTACCTTCCAAGTGCTGGGAGTATATATATGACTACCATGCCCAGTTTAGACCATGCTAGGGATTGAATCTACAGTTTCTTGCATGCTAAATAGATTCATCAGCAGCATATCACCAATATCTCTTAAGTATTCATCATATCCCAGGCATTGCTCTGATAACTGTTGCCTGAGACAGTAGACCTTGTTACAGTCATATCGGAATACCATCAGTGAGGCCCACTCTTTGAGATGCCCCCTTTTGTCCTGGGGCATGCAGATTCTACTCTCAAAGGCACTTGGGTAGAGATAAGCATCCTTCATACCTAGTGCCCCAGCCTCACTGGTCCCAAACTCTCATCTCAGCAAGTGGTGACAAGCATGCAACACAGGACATGGGGGATAGGGGATATGGTAATTGCCACGTGACACAGGCTTGTTAACTCCTTACTTCTTATCACATGCTTGGTACCTATAGGCATAAGTGTATCATGGGTAAAGATCTCTTGGCTTGCACTTTTCGCCATTGAGATTATGGCATGCAGCAGGGTCTCTCCCCTCCCCCACCCCAGATCCTGTAAGTTCCGGACCCTAGAACTTCTGCTTAGGACCAGGGAGCCTCAGAGAGTGTCCACAGCTGAAAGAAGGCACATGTGGCTAAGTACACCCCTAACCACTGGACTATGAAGTCTCCCCAGTTCTGACCTGGCCTTGGGGACAAGGAGTAAACCCCCAGCTGACTGGTCCCTCTGCAGTTATTCCATTAACCCCTCTGCTTTCTGCCAGCACCAGTACCAACCCTCCTAGATGATTAAGCCCTCTTAAATAAGGACATTGCCAGGCTTTGGTGACCCAAGCAGCAGGCAACCAGTACAGGGCCGCAAGAGAAGAACTTGAGAACTTGAGAAGGGACAGAACATGGATGGTACCCAACCAGAGTGTCCTTGAAGCATCAGCCTAGAGCATGGCATCATTCATCATAGAACATAGCATTGTTACATATAGAGCATAGAATTGCTTCATAATAGAGCATAGCATTATTTCACAATAGAACATAGCATTGTTTCATAATAGAGCCTGGTATTATTTTATAATAAAGCATAGCATCATTCCATCATAGAGCATAGCACCATTCCATCATAGAACATAAGTCATTCCATTATAGAGCATAGTATCATTACATCACAGAGCATAGCATCATTCCATCATAGAGCATAGCATCATTCCACCATAGAGAACAGTATTCTTCCATCTAGGCCTTGGAGTCCATGCTCAGGAGGAGGGGCTTGGTCATTCTAAAAGCAATAGGAAACAACCATTTTTAAGTAGAGATAGATATGATTAAATCTGATTTTTATGAAAGGTAATTTTCAATGCTGTGTGTTGAAAGGACAGGAGTAGTAGGGAATAATGAAGTAGGGGAAGTATGAAGGGCTGGAATAGAGTGTTCTTATGAGTACAAGCTATAAGACTTCAGGTGTTTCCTGTGATGCTGGGATTTTTCAGTGCCAAGAAAATAGCCTTATCCACCAAACCACAGAGGATAATGCATAGAGCCCATAGTACTTTCAGAGCCCATGGAAATGCTTTAATAGCACAAGAAGATGTGAATATGAAATGAATGCCTGTATGTATAGTATCTACCAAAGTTGTTCTAGCATTAATAAAAACTCGGGAATCAAAAATTGATATAAAAACCTGATAAAATCCAAGGAACACCGAAGAGGCAATTGGCTGAACCTACTCTCCATGTGTTCCTCCAAAACACCCCGGGAATCTCCCCCAACCCCTTCTTCTCTCCTCAGTCCTCCAACATTTCTGTGGCTAATTCTGGTTAGCCTATCACTCACTCCTCGATTCAAGGTGGCTTTATTGGCACAAAAGACTGGCAATATGAAAAATTCTCCCACAACATATATGGATTTTTTGTTGATGTGTGGCTGTTTTGGAATTTTGTTTGTTTGGTTTGGAAAAGTTTGTCTTGAACTCCTGAGTTCAAGCAATCTTCTTAGTTTGGCTTCCTGAAAAGCTCCTGGGACTATAAGCATATACCACTGTTAGTCATGAGTGTACAATAGTTTGTCTTTGAATATAGATTATGTTTGTCTTTGTACAAAAGCCCCTTGGGAAGTGATGGGGTGACCTAAGGAACTTACAGGAAAGACTTTGGGTGTCTCTCTGCTGTAGACCATGTACTTAGCAGTGAGAGGCCCTGTTATACTCAGCATCCAAAATTAAGGAAAAGGAAGAGAAAAGGGAGGCATGATGGGTTGATGAAATCACAGGTATTCCAGTGGTGGGGTTGATAGACTGTAGGGCTGTTTCACAATAAACCTTGGAACAAGAATGATGGAGTCAGGGGGCCTATGTGTAACAGCTCTTGGACAGTCATGTGTGTAAAGGTTCTTTTTACTGAGATATTGATCATTGTCATCAGTAGCCTTGGCCATGTGTCATGTCTACCTGTCAAGCATTCCTTTCCTCATCTCTAGAATGCGGCCATGGAAAACTCTCATAGGATTATCGTAACAATCAAAGGATGTCTTAATGGCCAAGAAAAAAGCACATAGCTCCCAGTGCATGTTCATCAGCATGAGTTGAACCTTGTGAAAGGTCCAATGTCATTCATTCACACTTAGCCACCCGATCTGGTAACCCATCCCCTACTGAATTTGTGTCCTAATGGAGTAATCACCATAAGGATTGCAAATTATGTGCTACCAGAGCTCCTGTGTGCCCAGTACAAGTATGAGAAGGTAGAGGTTTGCAGAAGGGCTCTTCAGAGGTATGGTCAGGCAAAGAAGGTAGCCAGGGTGGCTTTCCAGAGAAGGGGTATGCCTACAAGTATTCTCTTACCCTGAGTAAGAACAGTGGAGAGAAGGCAGCTGGTGTTCTCTGGAGTCCCAGGCAAGCTGCTCTCAGAATCCTTGCTGAGAGGCAACAGTTTCCACACTGTTCACAAAGGCTTGCCAGTACCTCTCCTGCCCCCAATAGTGACAAGCATTTGTTTTTCCCCTGTTGTACTGCTGTTGAAGGAGCTCCTGGAACTTGTCCCAGAGCTATCCCCTCTACCCATGCATATGACTCCTCCCCTCTCCCCACCTAACTCAATAAAACAGAACCCATGTTTCCAGTGAGCAGATGCAGAATTGTCATCTCCATTCATCCTTGACTGCCCACTACAAACCCATGCCCAGGGCTGTGCCTCAGGGATCCAAGAGCCCAGAGCATCTGCAGAATGGGTTGGCAATTGCAGAGAACATTAGAGTCATGTGTTACTTCCCAAACCTGCCGGATGTGAAAAGTGGTTTGTAAACTGTAAGACATTATACAGATGTTCATTTACCATTTGAAAGTGAGTCAAGAAGGTGCCAGCACTCAACTCAGGGACAAAGTGGGGGGGGGGCGTGGAGAGAAAGTGCAAGGAGGACCAGTGCATGAAGCACCTACAGGGACTGTGGATTGCACAGAAAGACAGTGTGTCGCTGCTCATGAATAAACATGGGATGCCCTTGACTCCTAACAGCCTTGATTATACTCTGGTTAACAAGGTAGCTAGCAGGTACTGGGTTCCACAGCCCTCCCCTCCTTTCTTCCCTTCTCAGTTGCTTACCCAGGGTGCAGGGCATAGGCTACTACAGGGTGGGACACCAGGCAGCCCCTAGCTCCTTCTTCCTTTAGCATCCAGCAGTGCAGTCACTTGAGGCATGAAGCCAGTGCCGGAAGCTGAGGCTGGCTGAGTGCTGGGGAGCTTTGCGATTGCCAGGTGGAGCTGGCAGCCTGCTTCCTGGAGCAGACCCCAGGCTGGGCACAGGCTTAGTATTCACCATGTGGAGGAGATGAGTGGCTGAGGGGGGACAACAGGCAGCAATCCTGGATTGGAAGGCATGCCAGGATCACCAGGAGACCTCCAGCTGTCATTGAGATCCAGGTTTTACTACAGCTGTGACATGCTCTGCATCATGATGAGGGTTCTCATGCTTATTGTCTTGTGGGTTCATCACAATAGTCCTGTGCCTTCATAGTTTCCAGTGTCAACAATGCCACCTGTCCAAAAGCTGAATGACTTGACTAGGTTCATGAGAGGTAAAAATCTGAGGCTTCACAGAGAATCTTGTCTGTTCCTTGGGCTGAAATTTCTAGATGCTGTCCATAGCCCAGTCAGTGACCCCAGTATCTTCACCCACCCTCTTATTTCCTACCCAAAGCAGGTACAGCCTAGGGACAAGACCTCCCTGGTTGTGCATCACAGAAGACTTCCAGACAGGGTTCATAACGGTTCCCATCCACCTCCATATCGTTCCTCTCCACCTGGTTTCTGGCAGAATTTGGCCTATGTGCAAACCCATCAAGAGTTTGGAGGGAGGCCAGGCATGGTGGTACACACCTTTAATTCTCTAGCACTCAGGAGCAGAAGCAGGGAGATATCTGTGAGTTTGAGGCCAGCCTGGTCTACATAGTGAGTGCCAGGAGATCTAAAACTACATAGAGAGACCCTGTCCCAAAAAAAAGTTACAAATAGAGTTTGGAGGAAAGAAGGGGCCAGAATGAGGTGGGACAATTGCCTCCATTGCCTCCCCATGATTTTGCCTTAGCTGGCTGGCCTCTTGCCAGCCTCTGAAGGCCAGGGCTGCTCTAGAGGGCCCTTTCTACCAGATTCTCCTTCCCTCCACTCAGCATTTAGCCTGCAGGTGTCATGGCTGCTCTTTTTGCCCCTCCATTTATGAAGACTTTACCCACATCTCTGCACACAGGCTCTAGAGAAGACTCTCCTTAACCTTAATCAAGCTTCCACTATCTGGGATGGTGGGCACAGAATGGGGGTAGGGTGGCAGCAATGGAAAGGGTCTGAGGTGAGAAGTGTGTTCTCCCAGACTCATATGACAATAATGTCACCAACTTTAATTCATTCCTTAAGACTCCCCATCCTGACAATCCAGAAGAAAAGAGCTAGAGCTCCTTCCTTTAGAAAGTCCAACTTCTGGCTCCTGCCCTATGCCTTCCCATCCTAGCCTGGGATGTGATCATTAGCATAATACACACACTCAGTTGAGGTGGATCATTGAGATGTAACCAAGGTGTGAAAAGTAATTATCGATGGGATATTAGCAATTAGCATCACTCTTGGATTTCACTTGCTGGGACATGCCTCCCTTGTGCATAGAGCCTGGGGTTTGGGGTTGAGATTAACATGTGGATACCAGTGGCCATCCAGGCCACTACAGGGTCGGGAGCATCCCAGGCCTTGGTATCAGGGGTTTGGGAAGGCTGCACCCTGAGCTCTAAGCCTAGGTTTGGTCTTCAGAAGGTCTTACCTCATTTGAGTTCCCTGGTATCCTAGGGACCTTGATGGGAGATGTCATTCTGTATATGTTTCTCATGCTGATTAATGAATAAAGCACTGTTGGCCAATAGGAAAGTAAGATAGGCAGGACTAGGAGACAAGGAGGAAAGAGGAAGGAGTAAGAAGGAGAGCCAAGATGGAGAGCCTGGAGAGAACAGAACTGCTATTCCTCCGCTCTCGGTAAGACCATGTGGAAGTACATAGAAATGGGTTAATAATTAAGACAGAGCTAGCCGATAAGCAACTAGTAATGGGCCAACAGATTATATCAAATACAGAGTCTCGGTGTGCATTATTTGGGGCTGGCGCGGCGGCGGGACAACACAAGACCAGGCGGCAGGTGGAAAAACCGTACTTCTTACAGGACCTCAGCTTCACATGGTGATGAGAGTGGCCAGCAAGGTAGGTGTGGCTGGAATTGGGCATAGTGAAGTGAACACACAGGCCTCAGGATTGAATGGGCAAGACAGGTATATGCATACAACTGTGCCACTGGTACAAGGCCAGGGGCACAGAGAACCCCTAGGAAAAGTTAGGAGAGCCTCTGACTACTTCAGAGATGGTACAGAGTATGCAAAGTGACCCCATTTCATCCTGTTCCAAACAGGAGGTCTGCATCTGGAGCTAGGGCTGCAGCTCCAGTTAAGAGTGATCCAGTGAGATATCAATGCTTCAGGAACCTCCAGCCCTTCCCAAACAACAAGGATATCCACCTTGAGATGAAATGAATTTGCAAGTATGAGAGGTTTCTTAAAAGCAACAACTTGGGGCTATATTCGTCACATGGGACTCTGTACTGTCACCCTTTGCACCCAGAATTCCAGATCATTCCAACATCCCTCAAACCCTTCCCCTAGACACCCAGCATACCCCACATATTTTACTTCTCTCCCACCTCTCACCGCATCTTAGAGATGCCATAATCACTGCAGAAGAGGAGAAAGCTCAAGGCAAGATCTTCCTGATGCCTCCCTTGTCTCGGGATACCTTGAAGATAGTTAAAGTGCCAGATTTAGTCAACAAATATTAGGCATAGTGTGTTTCCTTTTGGTTTAAGTTTATCCCAAATATTGCATGAAACATACTTACACTTAAAAAGTACAAAAATTCATCTGACCTCCCAACCCTGGGCTCCAAATCAAATCAACCACTGGTGCCTGTCTTTGTAAATGGTCATTCTATGAGTGTCCAGCACACTAAGCTGAGGCCCTCTGTGGAATATAAGTCAACCTTGGTCTAGAAACCTCAGGGCCTCATATTTCAACAGAGCCATACTTTTGCCACACTCAAAGACCCTTCCAACAATAATCCATTCAGCAGCTATCTAGTGAGTGTCTACCTAATGCCTGGAGTTACAATAATGAACAAAATATAAGTAAGATGTTTGTCTCACAGCCATCATGTTTGGAGTAAGTACCATTGTCATATCCTATCAGACATTTTAGATACAATCTCTGTAATCCTCACAAGGAGAAATGATGATGATGGTGGTGATGGTTTTCCTGATAAGAAAACTAAGGTTTGTTAAAGTTAATCATTTAGTCATTCATTTTCAAATATTTTTGGGGCATTTCCAGGTATTGTCCTTCATGATAGATCAACAGTGAACAAAGTTAAGTAGTCATATCCTTTCCTAGAATGGAGCTTAACATTGATGGGAAACATAAACAGTAAAATGAATAGCAAATGAGAAGATGATATGTTAGTTAGCTTTTCATTACTGTGATACATACCCAAGAGAAAGTTTAAAAGAGGAAAGAGTAGGCAGAGCATCATGGCGGAGATAGCAACTCCTCCCCCACCTTTAACAGTTCCACCACATCTGATCTGTCCATCACCATGGGTGGGGTTGGAGCCCTCCTCAGCTAATCATTTCTGAAAACACCCCCACAGACACACCAGAAGTGTGCTTTACTAATCTGGGTGTTTCTCAATTCTCTCAAGGTTAATTGTCACACGTGGTAAATGGAGGAGACTTAGGAAGCACAGCGGGTCTGTGCAGTGCCAGGACTCAGCACTGTAACTCAAATTAGGATGTCAAGACACAACCTTAGCAAGGTGGAGTTTGCAAAAGATGAGAATCAAGGGAAGGTAGGGTCAGAGAAGGGAGACAAGTTTCAACCCTTTTGGTTCTGGTTCTGGAACTGGGTTACAACTCATTACATGTTGCTGCCTCCAGACCTTAACCAAGGATCTGGACCTGCTTGTCCCTTTCGAATATGAGAGTTCACTTCATCTCCGTGTCGGAACCACCCTGAAGGAAAGTTTTGTTATCATAGTTTTCCAGAGAGGGAAGATGAAATGTCATGCCTAGAGTGCTAATCCTGGAAATCGAAGCCTGAGGTTTCCTACCCAAGGTGGCAAAGCATGAAGGGAAGATGTTGGCTGCCTGTCTGGCACACAACTTCCTGACCCTTGATTTCCCCATCTGAAAAGCAGGTTTAATATTCTCATCTATCTCCTAGCATTGCCGAGTTTCTGTGGATTTGTAGGTAATGTTGATAACATGCCAGGCTCACTGTATTTAGGCCTTTTACTTACTTTTATTTTTTGAGATTGTGTATGCTAGGCTGTCCTCAAACTGGCTATGTAGCTGAGGATGACCTTGAATTTACGATCCTCCTGCCTCCACTTCCCTAAAGTTTATGCTACAGGCCAACAGGCACCTTGTTTATACAGGACTGTGAACCTAATTCAAGGCTTTGTGCATGCTAAGCAAGCTTTCTTCACCGGAGGTACATCCTCAACCATGGGCTGACCATTACTATCCCAAAGGCAGTGCTTTACTTTTCAAACGATCCTGGAAGACCTGGTGCTTGGTATTTGGGAGCAGACTACGATGCCTCAGGGGAGTAGGGGCCTGGAAATGGAGGACTCACCCCTCAGCATGAAGCTGACAAGGAAGGCAGGTTCACCTGTGGGACAATGGGATGCGTGAATGCTGCTGGAACCAAGTGGTGAGACTTCCTGATTGTAATTACCCTGAGTTGAGGCTATGACTTCAGCAATTTTATTCTTCTTTTGGAAGCACGGTCTCATTTTTTATGCATGTGCAGGGCCTAATTGCATCCAGAGAACGCTCTCTGCCTGTTGGTCTGGAGGTGCACCGCCATATGCTTGGTGTGTGCGTGATTAACCCAGTGCAGCTGCGCTCCCCTCTGTCTGGATTACGGATTCCATTTCAGCTTTGCTCTCAGGCATGAGTTCCACAATTTATATTTATTAATATGATTACCTTTTAAACCGGGTGCTGAGGGCAGAGTTCAGCACCATGCTGGAAGCCTTCTGGGCCAGGCACATGCAGACAATGCCCTTGGCCAAGTTTGTACAGCTCAGGCTCTGTCCAGAACTAGGCAGCTCCCTGAGCAGGTTCCACAGAGAGTTCCGAGCTTCCCTGGAGGTAGCAGGGATCTTTGTCCTAACACCTGCCATCCATTGCTCCTGAACTTCCTAGCTAGTACAGCCCTGACTGAATCATTGCCTTACAAATCTTCCTTCAAATCCTGACAGCCACTGGCCACTGCGGTCCTCTTGCCAGAAAGTTCTGCCTCCCAGCACCTGCAATAGGGACTGAGACACAGTGGCCATCTGACTAATATTGAGCAAGGGATGCTTAGGAATGCTCCATCAGTCTTCCAAAGTAGACACCTGCACCTGCGACCCACATATTCTATGACCTCCACAAATAGTCACTTGCCCACACAGTGGCAGCTGTAGAGATTGATGGGTCAAGTGCTCCTTAAGCTTAATAGCAGGAACAAGCAGAAGCTAGCAGGAGCCCACCCCAGAGCCAGTTGTCTTTGCCAGCTTTCCCAGATCTCTGCTGCTCTCAGCAAGGGGGAGCAGCAGCTCCAGAATGGCTCCTAGGAGAACCCAGAGCCACAGCACTCTCATTCCAGGGTCCCCATGCACTTGTGAGTCACTCCTGGCCTCCTAGTCACAACTCATGGGGGCAATTCCAAACATACAGGCCCTGTGCACCTACATCGTGACAGATATTCTTCTAGATTCAGGGTATAAAGAAGAACAAGAACCATGTTTGGTCCCGTGGGAGCTTATGTCTAGTACAGGAGACATAGCTGTAGACAATTAGCTGCAATACGATGGAATAAACACCCTAATGTCTCATGTTTACAAAAGCTTGAGCACAGAGGAGGGAGGGACTAAATCCACCAGGAGGAATCACTGAGATGTTCGTTGAGTTGCAATGACTTTATGAGGAGATTGGGAGCAATGACATTTGTAGCCCACAAAGGTGCATTAGACTGCATCACTTTGAGAAGATACATAGTCCTTAGCCACAGAGAACCTGTAAGCTAGTTAGGAAGACTCCTCATTTATTCAATAACCAGCTACTGAACACCAACTGAATGACAGGCACTGTGCTAGACTCAGGAGATACAGAAACGATCAGACACATTGCTACCCCTTTAGTGAGGAAGCAGACAAATGAAATCTATTATGAGTCTGAAGATGTCCATCTTCCTGGGAAAAGCCTTTGCACAATACAAAGAGAAAGGAACAATTATAGGGATGCAGAACTAAGAGATCAGGGTAAACCACTAGGGGTTACTATAACCAGGATGAGTTTTTGTTTTTTTGTTTGTTTGTCTGTTTGTTTTTTACTTTTCTTTTAATTTATTATTTTACATGTCGATCCCTCCCTCCCTTTTACCCTCTCTGCCCTCTCACATGCACTCTAACCACCCTCCCCTCCCATCCCCCCACCCCAATTCCATATGTAGGGGAATGCCATCCAGTTGGGGTCATGTAGATCTGACAGGTCCTGTGAAGTAGGGACTAGGGCTTCTCTCCTGTCTCTAGGTTAAGGCAGTTATCCCTCCATGGGGGATGTGTTCGCAAGGTCCTTTGGTGCACCAGGGATACATCCAACCAGGGTGAGTTTTAAAGCACGATTAGGAGTTTCCAGATAAAGGGGAGTAGGGGGAATAGAAGCTTGGTGGGAGTGATTTATAATAGAGTAATACAGGAACCCACTGGCAATATAAATGAGAGGCAACAGAAATGAGAGGTATCCCAGTGTTGCATATGAACCTCCTAAGCCCCAAATCACTGCTATGAAGAATAAATGGTGCAGAAGGTTTCTCTGCATATGAGACACACACTCAACTGAGTCTGAGCCATTGTGGCCTGTGCCTTATGTGAAGGTACATGAACCATTTGGACTAGGAGCCAGCCCCCAGCAATATCACCACTCTCCTAACTCCTGTGCCACTTCCTACCCTCTTTGTTTGTTGAAAACAAACAATAAGCCACTTGATCCACCACATTCTCCCCAGTGGCCCCAGACTCTGACTCAGCCATGTCAGGATATTGTAAAAGTCCTCTTAGGCCACCTCTCTTGGAGTCATCCATGCATCCAGGCCACAACCAGGCAACCAAACTCTGTGTCCCTCCTGAACTCCTGGGAGAGATTATGATGAAGCCTAGTTGTGTGGAAAACAGAGCAAACATGGTCCTCCATTCCTTAGCCTTTTATAAGGAAAGGAAGGTTAGCTAGCTTTGGGCACATTCCAAAGGGAGAGGAGGCCTGTGGATTCGCTGAAAGAGTCCCCAGATGGTGCCACAGCCTCCAGGCATTCCTGAGGGAGCAGAAGCTCTCAAGAGATGTGTCCCCAAGCATGCTGGAACAAGGGGTGGGGAATTGGGTGCTGTCTGCCAGGTTGTTTAGTCACTAATGATGTTGCTATTCTTGGTTACTCAAGCAATTTGGGCTTCTCTAATCAAGGAACAGAGAGCAGGCCAACTGAGGGAGCCAAAAGATTTGAAATTATCTTCAGGGCCTGTTAGAACTGGACTGAGACGATAGCATTCATGAGTAAGGGTTGGTTGGAGAAGAATCCAACATCTGTATGTACACAACGGGAGTTGTGCGTATTAAGATGCAGCAGGAAGGAATGCAGTGATGTGTCTGGTAGGTCTGGGATTCTCCAACTGGTTCCACTGTAAGAAGATAGATTGCCCTTTGCCTTAAGAGGGAAATTGCACAGAACCACTGAACCAGGATGGCAGCTCCAGGGAAGACATGGAGGGCCCAAGTCAAGGACACTATAGCTAAGATCAGGAGTCCTGCCACAAGAAATCTGGAGCACATGGTTGGAACATAGACACCCTAAAAATTGACAGATGGCCACAGGAGAAGTATAGTCACAGAGGAAACTAAGCAAGGAACTAAATTGTGAGGAGAAACGTAAACAAAAAATGGCATCTGTGTGTCAAGTGGAAAAGGTTCATGGTGACTGGGTTTCGAATCACCTAGGAGACAGAACTCTGGGCATGTCTGAGACAAGGTTTCCAGAAAGATGCAGTAAGGAGGGAAGATGTGCCCTACAGCATCATCCTGCTCCCACTGCCATGTCTTTCCTGCACGATGCATCGCATGCCCTTACACCATGAGCCAAAGTAAAGCCCCACACCTAACCTTCTTCTGCAGGTGTTTTGTCACAGCCGTGAGAAAGGTAATCAGAGGCACGCTCCTGCCTCCACAGGGCAGCCATGCAACCTCCTGACACTTTGTTTGCTGGGCGTGCGTGGTTGTACACAGCAGCCTTGAGACTATGCTCCAAGGAGCTTGACTTTGGAGCCCTCTGCACGACCTGGGGATGTCCAGGTGAGAGGGAAGCTGGCATGTTCTCTTTCCTCACTCTCCCTCCCCAGCTGCTGCAAACAATTAAGCCCAGGACAGCCATTAGGTAGTGCTGAGGGGCCTGTATTGATTAAGGATAATTGTATTTACTCTTTAGCAGTGTGAGGCCAGGCAGGAATATTTTTTGTTAATTTGCAGCTGTTTGGCCTCAGAAATGGGGACTAATATGCAAGCCTCAGCTAGATGTCCCCCCCCCCCCGCTCCACAGGAGTCAACATACATGCACACACATACACGGTCCTTACTGCTCAAGTACTATAAAAGCTCAGGTAAGGCCCTGCTGTTCCTGCAGAAGAGAACTTGGAAATGTTGAAACTTTGTCTTCCCTACCATTATCGTAGAGGCACAAGCGAAGCCCAAGTTGTCCCATACATATACATGCGCTGGCAAATATACTCTCACCCTTGTTTTCCCCGGCAGGTTTTTAAAACCTAAAATCTAGGAGAAGTCTTCTTTTTCCTGTCCCTGTGATATAAACTCCAGTCCTCCAGGAAAGGCCCCAAAGCTCCATCCTAGTGTGGACTTCGTTCCCCAGACAGCTCTGCTTCCTGAAAACTCTCGTTCTTGGTGTTCTGTTTGGGTCAGGTGTGAGCACGCCTTTTCCAGTTGTCCATCACAACCACCTTCCTTCAATTCCAAGCAGGAACTGACACAGGGCCCCCGCACTGGGCTCATGCAGAGATGTAAAGTACCCTCAGTCTAGGAAGGGAGGCCAAATGGGCAAACCCAGGCATCTTTCGTGAGGCTAGAGAGCTCAGGCTCAGGCCTCTGCTTATCATGCAGAGCAAGAAGCTTCCCTAGGACGCTGTTTCCCCAGCTGTGAAATGAAAGTGATTACAATGCCCGCATGACAGAACTGCTGTGACTGGCGGTACATGTGTCACATGTGGACCGCGCACAGCAAGGCCTGGAATGGAGCAAGTGAATGCTCAAAATGAATGCTAGCAGTGACTGTGTAACGGTGACTGCACTCCTAGAGATGTTGTGTAGGCTGGCTTCCACTGCCCTCTTAGTAGCCTTGCAAGCAAAAGCAGGCAAGATGAGCTAGAAAACTGAGATCCGACCCTAGCAGTCCCGGACCCAGGTCGTCACACTTGAAACCATTTCAAGTCTGCTCCCAGTTCTAGCTCAGTAACATGGAGTAACATCTACCATCATTCTTTTATCAGTACTGACAGCATAGGATGCCATTCCTTACATAACCTGGGGAAAGCTCCAAAGAGAGACTAAATAGGCTAGTTCTGGAAGTAGGAACTGTGTGTTCAGAAGCCCAGGGTGAAAGCCTACAGCATGTTGGGAGGACAGTGAATATTTCAATAAAAGAATGGTAGGTAGATTGGCTCTACCCTGGCCTGCCTGAAATTGTCCTGGTTTATTATTATTTCTTGGCCCAGCTCAATTATAAATTGTCCCCTGTTCACGCCCAGATAATCTCAGTTAAAATGATAAATTATATGGTCACCATAATTCTATGTACTTGTAGTAAACAAAGAAAGACAGGGAGAGAGGAAGGAAAGAGAGAAAGAAAGGAAGGAAGGAAGGAAGGAAGGAAGGAAGAAAGAAAGAAAGAAAGAAAGAAAGAAAGAAAGAAAGAAAGAAGTCGGGCGTTGATGGCACATACCTTTAATCCCAGCACTCGGGAGGCAGAAGCAGGCAGATCCCTATAAATTCAAGGCCAGCCTGATCTACAGAGCAAGTTCCAAGACAGCCAAGGCTACACAGAGAAACCCTGTCTCAAAATAAAGGGGGGGAGGAAGGAAGGAAGGAAGGAAGGAAGGAAGGAAGGAAGGAAGGAAGGAAGGAAGGAAGGAAGATAGGCAGGCCAGAGAACATTTTTCTTTTTTATGAAATGGGACTTGCTACTGAATTTAAACTAAGAGGGGTGGGGACCCAGTGAGGAATGAACACAGACTGGAGTCCAGCCCGGGCATCATCAGCATGTTGGTGGCAGTGGATGGAATCAAAGGGGAGAAACACTGGGGAGCGGCAACCCTTACATTGTAGGTGGAGCGGAGGGACACCCATGTGATTTGGAAAGCAGGGGAACCAAGAGATAGCTATTTCCCAAAAGTTAAGATACAATTGAATTTCATCCTGGGCTGGGGTGGGGCATGGGGTGGTTCTCGTCAGTGTCAGACCCTGCAGAGAGCCGCAAAGGCCTTCAAAGACTGAGGAGCACCTGCCGGATTCCACAGCAGAGGCTCTTCTCAGCTTGACGGAGCACAGAGAAGCAGGAGGGCAAGATCTTCTGCTTGAAGTGACTATGTGGGAGTGAGAAGGGTTGAGGAGAAGGATCCACGCTTGAAAATCTGTGTGAGATGATGACTTTCAGTCAGGAGATAGTGGAGAACTGGCAGTTCTGCTGCTAGACTGGCCCACCTGGATACTGGATAATAGCAGGGCTTGGAACACAGTGAGAGTAAATGTCGTGACTTTCAGCATCGAACAAGTTGGTAAATGATGGCGGTCAAGAAGAAGACAGAAGTGTGGGCCTACCATCAAAGAAGCAGGATTTGTCTTCTTGTTTGACACAAATGGGGTCATTTTGAAGCATCATTGTTATAGAGGAGAGGGGCCACCTCTTTGAAAGTCAGCTTTCATTTCAGCCAGGTGTTCCCGACACGATGACTCTGAGGTCTGAGTCTGCCTCTCGCTTGTCTCTGTCACTTTCTCACCCACCCACTCATGTGTCTGACCTGTTACCTGTAGCTCACTGAGTGGTGGAGAGAGTGCGTGAATAAATGAAGGTGTTGCTCTCACCTGAGGCACCCCTCCCTTGTGAGCTTGTGCTCCCGCTTGGCATAGAGCCTCTCCTAACCCTCTGATGTACTCACCTCAACACCGCTGTGTGGCCCCTGTTCCCCTCAGAAAACACCGGAGGAATGCAAGGCAAACAAGTAAAAGCCATGTTTGCTATGACTCCTCGGATGTGCCAAAATCTCAGGGGACGTGAAACCTGCCCCAACCTAGCTCCATTCCCAGACCCAGTCTATGCCAGCCTGAAGCGATTTAGACAATGTTTAGAAATACTTGGGATCCCAGCACAGTAACCCCACCCCCAGCCCCTTCCCCACCCACACTTATGCCTTAGCCAGTGTTCTATCGCTGTGAAGAGATACCATGTCCATGACAACACTTGCTTATAGCTTTAGAGGTTTAGTCTGTTACCAGCATGGTGGATACCATGGTGTTATGCAGGCAGGCATGGAGGAGCTGGAAATGATGATAGCTCTACATATGGATCAACAGGCAGCAGGAAGAGGGAGACACTGGGCCTGGCTTGAGCATTTGAAACTCCAAAGTCCACCCCCAGTGACACACTTCATCCAGCAAGACCACACCTCCTGATCCCTTTCAAGTAGCATCACTTCATAATGACCAAGCACCCAAATATATTAGCCCATGGGGACCATTTCTATTCAAACCACCACACTTCTGGTTCCGGTACAGTAATCCCCATCCCTCCTCATCCACAAGTCTTTACTTGAGATTTGGCTTGCTGTAGTTCCTGTCACCTGTAGTCACCCTTGATCTGGAAGTATTAGTTGGAAAATTCCACAGATAAATAGTTCATAATTTTAAATCCTGAATTACAATTTGAAACCCAAGTAGCATATTTCCTGCTGGGTCAATCCATCCCACTCAGGATCCAAATTGTGTCTTCGTTCAGTAATCCTACCTGGTGTGTACTAATCGCCTTAGTCACTGAGTAACCATCTCAGTTATCAGAGGAACTGTTGCAGTGTGGCAATCTGAGTTCAAGTTCTTTATTTAATGATGGCCCCAATGGCACAAAGGAGATAGCAGGGCATAAAGTATGGAAGGACAGATTAATTCTGGTGCTGCATGTGTCACTGTGGGGCCTATAGGGGGGGAAATATGATACATAAAAGGCCCACATTGTGGGCCTTTTGCAGGCACTCACTGAGGTTTGCTCAATGGGACCAGTGTACCTCTAAAATGGCACAGCAAAGGGTCTCCAAAGATGCAGTGACAGCACAGTGAAGGGAGTGGTGAAGTTCTAATTTTAGAGATTACACTGTGCATGTGCATATGTATGTGTTCATATGTGTGCGCATGTAAGTTGATGCCAGACGTCAATGTTGGGTGCCCCCCACTTTCTCTGACCACATTATATTTTTAGAGTCTTTCTTTGAAACCACAGCTCACCAATCTGGCTAGCAAACTCAATCGATCTCCCTTCCCGCACATCCCCAGCTCCATCCCCAGCTTTAGTGCTGGGGTTGCAGACCCATGCTGCTGTGCTGGCTCTTATATGGGTGCTGGGAGTCTGAAGCCAGGTCCTCAGACTTGCCCAGCAAGCACCTTGCCAGTTGAGCTCTCTCCCTAGTACCAGTTTTAATTTATTAGCATCAGCAGCATCAGCATCATCATTATCATTGTTACTATTATTAGTGGTGATGGTGGTAGTGGTGGTAGTGGTGTGTGTGTGTGTGTGTGTGTGTGTGTGTGTGTAACTTGCAGGAGTCAGTTTTCTCCTTCTACCATGTGAGTTCCAGGGAGTGGAAATGAGGTCTTGGTGGCAAGTGACTTTATCTTTTTAGCCATCTCTCCACTTTGGTTCTAATTTCTTGATTAAGCTTATCTTGTCCTTTTCACTGTGTTCTTCCTGACTTCCAAGTCTCGCACCATTGGCTTCATCCTGTAACACTGAAATGCAAGGCAGAGGGGGGGCCTTTCTTACTCCCACTACAAAACAAAACAAGACTCAGGGAGGGAAAACCATAGCTTGTGTGTTCCCAGAGGCCACCCAGGTTGCCACAAGAGAGCAGAAACAGACGGGCTTAATTTTTAGATTCCCTATGGGTCCCCGGGCCCTGACCTATTTTCTGAAAATGGAGCTTGGGGCCCAAGCCATCTGGCTCTCCTGCCACAGTCAGCTGGATGAATGTGGCCCTGGCCACGTCCTCATTTCAGAGCCTGCAGTGGCACTGGAGTCCATCAGGATCACTCTAGCTGTCCTATGCTCAGGACTTTGGCCGAGTGGAGTCCCAAGAATCTTGCTGTAGCATCCCAAACCCTAGGACTTCTGACTTCACAGCCCCCTTCTAACCCCACCCTCCACCCTGCTCCATCCCTGAGCTCCCTTTGAGCTTTCCCACATATCTGAGATCAAAATCTACAACTGAGAGGGTAAACGGCAGTAAAGAGCATCCCAGCTGGACACAGCACATCATTCATTCATCTGCTTGCAAAGAGGGCAGGCAGCCCGTGCCTATGAATATGAACATGGCCTCATCTCTGTTCTCAAGATACTGTGTGTGCCACTGTTGTCTGTTTCACAGGTGATCTCAAGGACAGCTAGAAACCAAGGACCAAGCCAGAGGAGGTAGTGAGTGGGACAAGAGTTGGGCTTCTTCCTTCTTGAATCGGAACTCCAAGCTTGCAGCTTTTCCTGCCCCCCACCCCCTCTCATTCACTGTCTGCTTCATGGAACCCTGGTGATTCCATCTCTCCTGGGAACTATTTTTTGCTTTTCTGATTAGTAACCTGGACTTAGCCTGAACCTGAAATCTTTTTATCCAGTTCTTTCAAACACAGATGGGTCTTTTGCAACCTGAACACCATTAACTGGCTTTTCTTTTCTTTTTTTCTCACGACCTTTCTGTACTTCCTTGTGAACAGTGGCATTTGGTTTTCCATTCTTAGATTCCAACATCTATCAAGAGTTATTCCTGTTCCTGTGATTATAAGGACACTAACATGGAGAAACTGGCTAAAAGGGCCACCCAGACTGGTTGGAGAGTAGACAAATGAGGTCCATTTGAGTGTAGTTCTAATCTGGTCTTGCCATTGGCACTTCTGTCCGGCATCCTGTGAGTCCCTGAGTCCCGTGGGCCCCATGAATACCGGGCTTATCAGGATTAGCCCTGGCTCCAGAACACCTGGGCTCTTCTGGGCCAGTGTTTGGAATCCAGACTGATGCCCATATGGCCTCTCAGATGCTCTGCTTCCCAGCTGCCTTCCCTCTCACCAGGATCTGTGTCTGCACAGCAAAGCACTGGGTATGCCTTGGCCTAAAGGCAGGGGCTGAGCCACTGGAAACTGTGTCTGAGTGAAGAGCGCTCTCTGGGCCTCCTGAGCCTATGCTTTTAGGGCGCCTGCACAAAGCCTTTCCCCCTCTGACTTCTTTAGGATATGCTTGTAGATTCTTTTTTCTCTCTTGCAGAGATCTAATCAAGCAGGTACTGAAGTGAGACTTCAGAATGAAAGTCAACAGAGAGAATAAAATACTCAGAAAAGGGCCTGGGCTCTGGAGGGAGCAGGCAGGTCAGAGCAAGGCAAGGAGCTGACTGGGGTGTGCCTTTAAGTGGTGGCCTCACAGCAGTTGACACTTCATTTAATTTATTCTTCACACCAACACCTAGGTATTACTGTCCTCAATGTACACATGAAGGCAGCTCTTGATTAGCTTGTCCAGAACTGAATGGAGACTGATTCTACAGAAAAAGCTTTATTTTTATTAAAGTTAATTCTTATTTATGCATATGTCTGTGTGTGGGTGGGTACCCTCAGAGGCTAGAGAGGGTGTGGTATCCTCTGGAGCTGGAGTTACAAGAGCTCATAAGCTACCTGGAGTGGGTGCTAGGAATAAAATTTGGGTCCACTGGGGATAAAAGCAAGTGCTCTTAACTGCTGAGGCATCTCTCCAGCCTCTAGAAAGAAATTTGCTAGAAGATGTGCCTAGAAAGAATAGGTGGTAGCAGGAGGAGAATCAGGAGAAATCTCCTTCTCTGTTAGCTGACATTGTGTCTACCTACTCATAGACTAGGGGGAAGCAAGAGAACTTGCATGTTTCTAGGCTCTCCTGCCTGTTGGGAGGAACTGAGGTCCAGAGTGTAGAGTACAGAAATCCCCAGTGCACAAGGAGAGGCCCTCTAGGAAGCCGCACACGGTGTGTGAGCCTGGGGGTTGGGAGTGGGTAGCCCAGAGGAGAGGGCCTGAGGGAATTGTGCTGCACACTGCTGTCAGGCCAGACATGGGAGCAACACCTAGCTACAGAATGACAGGAACGAGGAACAGGGCTGGAGCTGGTGCCTAATTAGAAGCCTGCACATAGGAGTCTGCTAAAAGCAGAAGAACTAATGAATTTTTAACTTGATCCACTAATAATCTTTTCCCTTGAAAGGTAGAGCAGACAAATAGGAGAACCAAGTCTAGACTTCAGTGAGATTCATAAGAAGAAGAACTTGTCGATAAGGATGCTGCTCTCTGACTAAAGAAGCTTGCACAGAGCCTGGGCTAGCCTGCACCAGGTTCTCTGCATACATATTATGGCTTCCAATTTAGTGTTCTTATGGGACTCCTAAGTGTGCAAATGAGTGGGTCTTTGATTCTTGTGCCTTCTCTAGGGCTCTTTTCCTTCTGTTTGTCTTGTCCAACTCTAATGAGAGACAGAAAGGGAGTGGATTCAGATGAGAGAGGAGCTGGAAAAGAACTAGGAGGAGTAAAAGGGAAGGGATACCGTAGTCAGGATGTATTATGTGATCAAAGAATCTATTTTCAATAAAAGCATGGAAAAAGAATGTTGTGTCTATTTTGTTTTGTTCACTGGGTGTCACCCTGCCTGCAAATGCCCCTGGCCATTGTAGTTGCTGAGTTATTGTGCAGTGAACAAAAAAAAACATAGAGCTAAGGGCCCAGGGTAGGTAGTAATCTCATTCTGGCATGGCCAGTAGTCAGGGAAGGTCACACCAAGTATCTTCAGACAAGTGCCGGAGCCCAAAGGAAGGGAGAATTGAGAAGTGTGATGCAGCAGGTCCAGTGCCATACCAGGGAACAGAGGGAGCACAGCACAGGTGGATGCGAGGACAAAGAGATAAAGTGTCTGTAGCGCAGGCACAAATAGTCCATGCTGGAGAAAAAGATGTGGAAAGAACTGGCATACATTTTTATATGGGGCAGGGAGAGTGGATAATAAACCGCTTTGAGAATCTAATAAAATCTATAGTTCCTTTCTTCCATAAATGACACACATACCGCACTTTACATCTGTACAATGTTTTCTCTATAATTTTAGGGACTGTTGATGGATCTTGTGTTGAGATATACTATAGGACTGGGATTGTAGCTCAGTGCAAGAATGCTTTCCGAGCATGCACAAGTACCTGAGTTTGAGCCTCGATGTAAGTGAGTAAGTAAGAAGGAAGGGAGTTTCTACAAAAGAATCAATGTAGGCATAAAGAATGTCTCTGGGAATTCCTGCATAGGGAGAGCAGAGGCCATGGCAAGAGGCAAGAGGACACAATACTCTGCAAGAACATTCTTGATGGAGTATGCCAAAGCCCAGTGTTGCTGTTCCTACAAAATGTATGTACTAAAACTTGATCCCTGGCGCTATACTGTTAAAGGGCTATTGCGTAGCTGTACTCTTTGCATTGGGGAGGGTGAGGCAGGAGGATCAAAAATTCAAAGACAGCCAAGACTATATAATAAGACCTTGTCTCAAAGGGACGGGGACAGGCACCTTCTCAGATAGTTAGGTCCTAAGGGAACGATCCTCATGAATAATATTAGTGCCTTCATATATTAATGCCTTTATGGTCCTTGTACCACATGAGGATGCAGCAAGAAGACACTGGGGAACAGAACTTCCACTTGATCTTGGAGTTTCCAGCCTCTATAAATGTGACAGATAAATGTTTTGTTTTATAAGCCTCTTAATTTATGGTATTTTGTTATGGAAGCTCAAATAAACCCACATATGTAGAATAAAGAATCAAATTTTTCTGGAGGAAAAAGACACTTTTATATTTTTGTACTTACCTTCAGTAGTTAAGGCAGGGACTTGCTGTGTAGCCTGAGCTGGCTTCAAACTTGCCTGCCTCCACCTCCCAAACGCTAGAATTACAGGTGTGTGCCACTAGGCCCTGCTATTTCTGTAGTTGTTATTGCTAAGAAACATTATCTGATTTGAATCTCAATAATTAAGCTTCTGTTTCCTTGTCTGTAAAATTGGGAGGATATCTATCATAACTGGTTATTATTTTTTAAAAAATACAATAGAATACTTCATGTCAAATGCTTGGCCTGGTGCCTGGCACACTCGGTTCAACATGTTTTAGTCATCATTATTAAGATTGTTATCATTTCCTGCTGGTAATGCCCTCACTCTCCTCTGCTGACTGCTAAACCCTTAAATAAAGGTTAGCCTTTATGTGGTTTGTTATTTTTAAGTAATGCCTCAAGAAGGAAAAATGAGAAAGGCAAAGGACTGCTCCTTGGGGATGATGATGTAATATTAGCTTTGTGCAAAAGAGGTAACTACCACATGGAGTGAGGATGGTGCTGGAGGGCAGGGGAGGAATGTAGCACCTACACCTGTAAGGAGAGCTCCACCTCTGGAAGCAAGTGAGGAACACAGAAATGCCTGCCCTTGTTTTTCTTCTGTCTTCCCCGGTGAAGGGAGCAAGCTGCAATCTGGCCGTCAGTGAGTGCAGATCTAGCACTAGTCAAGACTAGTCAAGCTCTAGTCAAGACTCCATGCCCAGGCCCTTAAAGTCATGACACCAAAAGGATTTACAGGTGAGAAGCTGAAACATTGCTGGTCATCACTGAGACACCAGGAACAGAGAAGGTTCACCAAGGAAGGTCCTGATGACCACACTGATATCAACCTAAAACTCTAAAAGCAAATGGCCTAGTAAATACATGGTGGCTTTAGATGGAAGAGAAGTCATACCCAGAAGCCAGTGGGAGATCACTAAATAAATTAAGCAAAATCAAAATGATTCCTTTTTCTTAGTAGGGTGTTTTTTTTTTTTTCTCGAATGTCAATAAAGTACCATCAGCATATAGTTTCATTTCAGGAAAATAATGAAGTTATTCCTTATCATCTTGTGAATAAATGGAAAAATGTGACATGGACAACAATAAAAGTGTGACTTCAGTGATGCCCCCCAACCCCAGAGTTCCAGGTGTTCTTCCCAAGTGGCAAGAGGATCCTGGCACTTGGTCTTAGCCAAATGCCCAGAAACTACAGCAAGAGCATCTCTGAGCATGTGCACAGATCTCCAGGTTTCACTTTCTCAGTGTGTTTACAAGTGACAGAAGGCATGCCTGTAGACCCAGTTCCACATGCCTGGGAAAGTTAAATTGCTAGATGGGTACAGTACCAGGGTCCCAACAGGTCTCCAGCACCTGAAATGGTGGATTCATGCTGAGTGAAATGTAATGGAGACAGACAGAAGAATAATAGATACTTTGTGTAGATACTCCTTTAAGGAGTATGTACCCTTGATATGATGTGACAGTACTGTACCTCTGTTGTTTTCCTGCCTTAAACCAAGTCTCATTATGAGGAAAAAAGAAAAATACCAATGAAGGGACATTCTTCAGAATACTTGACTAGGAATCTTCAGACCTACCTTAGTTAACAACAAAGAAAGGCTATGAAACAGTCACAGACCAGAAGATCCTAAAACAACTGAAAGAAACAGGATTCTAGGGATAGATGGAGACCTAAAAGCTAAGGAAATCTGAAGATATAACAGGCTTTGAATACTAACATATCAATATTTGTTCCCTAGTAATGAAAATATAATACACTACAATGCAAGTATATTTAATAATTGGGGAGAATGTGTGTATATGAATTCTATATCAGTTTCATGACTATAAGCCATTATAAGATATTTTTTATAAAATATAATGAACCTAAAGTATAAATTCCTGCAATTATCACAAAAATTATTTTGTGTTTGGTAAGCACATCTACACTGAGCTCAGCCTATAGAACTTTTCACTGGTTACCTGACTCTGGCAGTATGGTTATTAAAGAGTGAGTAATTCTGGGCTACACAGACATGGCTGAAACCCTAAAACTCAAAGTGGGGTCCAATGTCATGTGCTATCTGTGTGAGCTGGTCAAGACCCCTCATCTTATTTCAGTGGTCATTCCCTCACCTGCAAACTAGGCTAGAGATGGAACTACTTCATAAAAGATAGAGCAAAGCCCTGGCCTGTAACAACTGCTTGGTGGGTGGGTCTCTTACTACAGGGCAGAGATCTGACTGAGGCAGGGGTTGGGGGACCTGTATCTCATTCTTTGGGTAAGCATCACTTCAAGGATGGTCAGTATCTCAGAACTCAAAATCTTCACCTTGGAGAACTGGCTGAGGGAGGGATCACTTCAAAGGGCTTAGCAGGAGCCAGAAGATGAGAGTGACATTCTTGGTTATTTATGAAAACCCTAAGTATGTCCCTGGACATAAGCCTGTCTAGACCTTTGCTTGCTGTGACAAGTAACTGGCATAAATGCCATGAGGAAGAGCTATTCATATTGGCTCACAGTTTCAAAGGTTTCCGTCTGTTGTTGGCTGGCTTCATTGCTATGGCCTGAGGCGAAGCTGAACCTCATTGGGACATATAGTAGAGCAAAGCAGATGAGCTAGTGACAGACAGGAAATGAAGACAAAACAAAGGACCCCAGAAAAGGTTGGCTTTCAGAGGCAATGCCTCGGTGACTTATTGCCTCCAACTGGGCCCCACTTCATGATGTTTCCTTCAACAAATGAACTGTGGGAGACATTTCCTGCTCAAAATGTAACATTCCCCTATCCTCGGAGACATACAGGGATACTTTCTAGTCAGTTTTGCAGAATGGCTGAGAGGATGGACTTAAGAAATATAGAAGTGGACTGAATGAAAACAGCTGTAGTGAACAAGCATACACTGTTATTAAAAGCATCTTCAACAGACATTAACTTTGTGCCAGCGCAGGGCTGTGGGGAGAAGACACAGGACTAGCATTTGAAAGTGCTTGCCTTTTTAAACTTCATAGTTATCAAGGGCAAGTCAAGGGCAAGGCTTCTCTTTAACGATGGAGTATCCTTCAAAGTGCCACCGGACTGTGGATAATAGACAGGTCTTGAAAGCAAGGGTAGGATCTTGAAATTTTTACCCAAGTTCACTCCCTCCCACGGTTATTAGAGGATCGTGTACACAGGAAGGCCAGCATTGCAGAAGTACACTCAGTGGTCACTGCTGTTGTAATCTGCCTGACTAGTAACAATGGGAAACTGTGAGGTTCTGAGAATCCCAATCACTGGTCTGTAGGTGAAATGGTCACATCCCTTGAAAGCCTCTGGAGTTCAGAGAAGAAAAATACCACTCTCCCAGATAGAAAAGGCAGACTAAAATTGAGTCCAAATCTACGGAGGGAAGACAGAGACTGGCAATCCATCATCTTCCAAAGGCTCTTTACTTCAGACTCTTGCCAACTGAGAAGGTTCTGGGTGCAAACAGCCAGAACAAACAGAATGACTGAGGGAGAGAGAAGCTGGGATGGTAGTCACAAAACTACCCTGTGGTCAGAGAGGCAGGGAGCTCTGAGAAGGCAAGGGACCCAAGCTGGCAGCACAGTCCCAGGGGCAGAAGAGTGGCTGGGACGTGGCAGAAGGCCAAGAGTAGGACTCCCGTTTACCTGTCACAGGTGATACAAAGCCTTTGTTATGTATCTTGGATGATGAATCTAAACCTCAACATCATGCAGAGCCTAAAGTTCCCATGTTATGCAAAAACTCCAGTTCCCAGACATTTCTACAGGATGGAGCTACATGCCTTTGGAGAAAAAACCAGCAGCTATGTATTCAAAAATTTACAGTCTGGAGTTACAATAGACGGTGACAGATGGGTCTGGATTTACATAAAATGACACAGACACTGGTTTTCTGAGTATTTGTTGGTGAAATCAACAACAACTAAAATGGATCCATCACCCACTCACACACATACAACCATCCCACACAGCAGAGGCTCCCAGCAGCCAGTACAGAGATCTGAAATCTGTTTCCAGGTCAGGAGTTCAACCCTCATTAGGTGTGGCCCCTTTCTCTCCTAGTTTCTCCCCTGCTGGCAAAACTTCAAGCACTAGAGGATGATTAGCCTCAAGTCCCTTAGAGAAACAGCTTTCAGCTTGACTTTCACATGGAACAGGCATCCTTTGTGCCTCAGAGACCCAGAGTACTGCCTTTCCTTCCAGGTTGGACTGAGCCCAGTAAACACAAATAGGTTGGCTGATCTGTACTCAGACTTAGGGCCCCAAATTTTAAGAAGGGTACTAACAATCTGAAGAATGTCCACAGATGTGTATACTGGTTACTTTGAGCCTAGACTGTGTCCTGCTGGGGCAGTGGGAGAATGGTCTGCTCACATGCAGGGTTACCGTATAAAAGATACAATAAAACTCAGTTGCATTTTTGAACAGCTTTAGGGACACACTTGACTGGGGTGGTGAGGAAATGAAGAAAAGACAAACACATGGCCATAGAGAAATTGAGATTGGGTAGAGTGGGTTTTCTAATGGAGAAACCACAGCATCCCGGAAGCTCAATGTATTTGTTATATACAGTTGAATAGGGAGTCAGGGTTATTGTATTAAGGTGAACAAGGAGATGGGGTATTATATGCAAAGAGTCAGGGCTATTCTACACAGCTGAACAGGAGGCAGGTTTAGCTAATCTTAGTAGAAACATTCTCTATAAAGGAGCAGTCTTCAGGCCATGAATATGGGGGGGGGGGAGTCTATGATGAACATTTTCTATAGCCAATATCCACACGAGGACCAGAGGAAGAGTTTGCCACTCCACTGATTCTCACCCTGGGGCAAGGAAAGGGCTTTGCCATTTTCCTACTGGTCTGAGGCTATGGTCCATGACATGGATGAACCTGCGTCAATAATACACATTCATTTAGGACTTGGGGCTTCCTACGAAACTCCTATGGATATCCTCAAGAAACTGAGTTAGAGTTAGAACCCAGGTATACGAATTTTAAAAATGTAGTTTGGGCTCAGTTCTGAGGCATATTCACAGTTGGTGTCTCTGGTAAGCTGATTACATTGAAAAGTAATTACCTAAACTCTTTATTGTTGTGGGGTTCCGAGAGAGGTGCCTGCTGCTGGGGTTGCTACCCTTTGGGTGGAGAATTGCACTGGGAGGTCTCAAGGTTTCTTTCTAGACCTTAGGTGATATATGTCCATGTTCTGAAAGTAGAGCAAGCAGAGAGTAGGGATTATAGTTTAATCAGAAAGGACTAATATGGTATGAGCAACTGGGAGAAATCCATAAGCTTTGGATGTCTGAGTTTGAGGTTTTCAGGCTGTTTTTCTTAAGTAAATATGAGTCTGAACAAAAGAAAAAAAAGGGTGAGTCCCAGTTCAGACTTGGCTTCTGCTTTCATGTTTAAAAACCTCTTATTATAGAATGGCTTAAACCCCAGTGGGTAAGTGGTCCTGCCTCGTGAGAAGCCTTCACCTATATCTTGAGTGTGTACTGTCCTTTTCCTAAGTGCCTCTCTCACCTCTCATGCTTCTTCTTAAATAACTACTAAAGATGGTTTCTTAATAAATTCCATCTTTGCTTTTAAAACATAATAAATCCAGAGGGCTACTTGCATTCCCTAAATCTTCTTTTCCAACTTTAAGCTGATCACAAGAACCAGGGAAGAGATGAATGTCGAAACCTAACCCCTTCTATAGGCAAATCCTTGATCTGATCCCCTCCAAACCCACAGGGTAGGCATATGAGTCCATCTCAATGGTCATGTGAAAAGCTCTGCTTCTCAGTGTATCAAGTACACTGGATGGATAACTGAACTTCCTGCTCCCCCAAAATTGTCCATCGCAACTCTGAACAATTCACTTCTGTCCCAGAATAGTACCTGTTCAGTGCCACTACTTGTGGGATTTTCCTTTTCAATCTGCTTAGTCAGATTCAGATTATGTGATTCTATTTGACAATTTTCAATCACCATTGGCCACAGCCATCTTTCCTTAATGCAACCTACATACCACATATTAGCTCTGTGTTTGGAGAGATACACCCCAATTAAGAGCTCAAGAAAGAGAGGCTGGAGGGATGGCTCACTGTTAAGAGCACTGACTGCTCTTCCAGAAGACCTGGATTCCTGTCCCAGCACCCATATGGCAGCTACAAATCATTTGTAACTCTAGTTCCAGGGGATCAAAGGCCCTTTTCTAGCCTCCTGAGGCACCCAGCACACAATGGAGCACACACATACATGTGGACAAAATAATTCGTGTACATAAAATAAATCAATAAAATAAAAGAAAGAATAAGAAAAGAAGTGATATTAAGAGACCCTATTTTAGACTTCTTGGCCTTCATGTACAAACAGCAGAAGGCAGAGTAATTGTGCCAGAACTCAGCACCACTGTGATTTGGACAGTGTTCCCCTTAATTTGTTCTTCTACTCATCCAACAAATTCAGACTGGCTTGCTGCTCTTGCTCTGACCTGCCTGGATTTCTTATTTTGAGCTTGATTCCTAAGGAACCAAGCCTTGTTACCAGTTTGAAATATAATTTCAAGCAAGTCACCTTTCCTTTTTGGTCACCAGCTTCCTTATCACTGAGCCTTTAACTGCCCCATGGGCCACATTGGGGAAAGGCCATTCATTAAGAATCCATTGGATGCCGACAAAGCAGGTGCAAGGGTTCCAGGCTGCTTGCAAGCCAGGGAAAGGTCTGCACTAATCATCCCACAGTCTTAAAAGGCTTCCAGCATCTGTCAAGATCCAAGTGTAAGCTGGGCACTATAATTGGGCCCTTAGTATCTCCAGCAAGTTTTCTTGACACCTCTGCTGAACAGTAGATGGATTAGACATGGTGTCAAGCGGTGAGCCTGTTAATGTGCAAAGCAGAGAGGTGTCAAAGCTGGCAAAAAGCAAAGCCTCCAGCTCTTCTCCTTCTCCATAAAAACAAGTGAATGTGGATGCTCGGCTGTCACTGGGAATCAGGGACCACGGCCAGCATGGCAATACTGCCAATGGAGGGTCCTACTGTCTTCCTGTCTCCCTCCCTACTCGCTTTCCACCTGCCCCTGAAGCTTTCATTACCTCCTGAGCCCAAGAGGATGCCTGCTTGCCAGTGGTAAGCCAGAGGAGGGAGAAGAGATGGCTCCCTTGGAAATACAGAAGCCCATCAGCCTTCACAGTGACCATGGGGAACAGAGTGGCTGTCTCTAGTTATAAAGGCATCTTGGTGGGAAGATTTACCAAAGATGTATTTATCCCATTAGAGCTACGCCTCCCTTCGGCCTCGTTATCCCCAGTACTACATTGATCACTCTGCCACTGCATTCTGCAGGGATGTAGACATGCTCCATCTGGAACAGGGCTGGATGTTTGTACATGGAACGGTTGTGAATCTAGTATGTTGCCCCCTCTGTGGTTACTTTGCTCTGGCCTAGAACATAGTTGTCTAACCACATAGGGAAGAACAGTGTGGGTGAAGATCTCTCCAGAACAGTTGAAAAGAACTGAGAGAATGAAGAATTGTGTGAGTAAAAATGATATTAATAACAGAAATGATTGGACAAGTGCATTGATGATTATCAAAGATGATTTGGGGGCTTGAGAGATGACTCAGAAGTTAAGAGTACTTGTTCTTGAAGAGAAACCAGTTTTGATTCCCAGAATCCATGTGATGACTCACAACCATGTATACCTCTACTGCTGGGGACCCAACACCCTCTTCTGTCATCCTTGGGTACCAGGCACACATGGTATGCAGACATACACATAGGCAAAACAGTCATACACACAAATAAAATAATCTTTTCAAAGATGACTTGGGGTGACAAAATCCTGTTTGGAAACTTGGGGCAATTAGTATCCAGAAAGGGACAGAAGAAAAGTTGCCACATCGGGCCCACACTGCCATGTGATATTCCGGTCTTGTTTAAAACTCTGCCTTCTGGTGCTATGTTCTTGGCTTATGGCTGGGATTCTATACCTATGTTTTGGAAAGTTTCTTGTCTTCTGGTAGAACTTTCAGATTCTGTGTCTTCAGTTTTCGGGGTATTTCCTGAGGAGATCCAGCCCCACAATGTAGAGATCAAAGTAGCAGGTGAATGTAGAAAACAGTTCAGTTAGGGTGGTGCTGGGAGAACCTGGGTGAAGCTCAGAGGCAGAGTTCTTTCCTACCATAAGGAAGCTCTGGGTTTAGTGTTAATCCCTAACACTATAGGGATGTGGACTCACCAGTTAAATAAGGCTGAATAGCTCATAAACACCAAAGACAGCTACCTGCCTCAGACTCCTCACTACTGGGAGTGCAAGTGCACACTACCCAGTGCATTGCATGAGTGCTGGAATTTGAACTCAGGTCTTCATATTTATACAGCATGTGCTTTACCAGCTGAACCACCTCTCCATGCCAGGAAGGGGTTAACCCCTGTGTTCCAGGAGATTTCAGCCTAATACTTAACAGACTCAGAATTAACTCTGGCCACAAGAGTCTCATTACCTTGATCTTGTAAATCAGGATTTCTGGGATACATTGGACCTGGAGAGTCTGTATGTTTGGACACCTCCCCAAGTGAGTCTCTGAGAGCAAGGCCCTGTCTCAAAACAAGTTGATAAAGTAAAATTACCATGTATTAGCATAAATAAGACACATAACTATTTTCCCCAAACCATAAAACAGTAAGAATAGTGGCATTGTTTCACATTTAAAAAAAAAAAAAAATCATCTCCTATTTAATAGAAGGCAGCTGGAATCCACATCTGCATTTTAGCTTTTATAATCTGTGCTTTTGGTTGAAAAATGAAGAAAACCCAGTCTCATACAGCAGATTCCAGATTCCAGCCAAGGGTTCCCAGGATCCACTGTGGAGAAGGCACCTCTCTTCACAGTCATGCCGTGAAGGGCTATCCTGTTTGTGTCGTGTGAGTCTTCCTAGTTCTGTCACATAGATACATGGTTGGAAAGCCGCTCGTCTCTTCCCAGGCTTGTTGTAGTGTTGGCTACTCTCTTTCGATACTACACCAAAATGCAAAGTGTAAGTTAGTGGTACTGTGGAGTCACAACTGGACCAATGTACTTTTTTTGGTTTTTCAAGACAGGGTTTCTCTGTGAGTGTATCCTTGGCTGCCCTGGAACTCATTTGGTAGACAAGACTGGCCTGGAACTCTTCCATCTGCCTGTCTTGGCCTCCCCAGTGCTGGGATCAAAGGCATGTGCCACCACTGTCTAGCCCAATATCCTTTTAGTAGCCTTTATTTTTAAAATCTATTGGCTTTCTTGCATCTTGAATGGATTGTTTACTCATGTTTATTGACCCAGTCAAGGAGCCATAGAACCCCACCCACCACCCACCCCCTTATGCCCCACCCCCTCACTCCCCACCCCCACCCCCACCCCCAGAAATCTACAAGTCATACTTAAACAACTGTTGACCTCCTTGCTTTGGAAACTGCAAGGAGGTTAGAGCTAAAATATAAGCCAAGCAGAGAGAAATGAATGAATACTAGGGGCTGAAGAATTGCACTGGTACCAGATTGGGCAAATCTTCAATGCTGCACCAAGAAACCAGCTTTGACCTTCAAGGAGGGGCAGAGAAAATGCTAAGTAAGGCAGGGAGTGATGAGCTTAGGCTTGCATGTTTAGAGTCATTTGTCTGCTCAACTGATGTTTCTGGAGATCTTCACATCCTAAGCAGTGAGGATGAAAGTGGGCATAGGTGGTTTCCATCTTAGTGGAACTTGCAGTCCAATGAGGAATTGGTTATAGAGAGATATAGGTAGATTCCTCCATAACAGAGAAGAGTGGAAAAGAGTACAGACAGACCAAGAGGAGTAGGGCTAAGTTGGTTGCCACATGGAAAAGACCATGGCGACCAGGAAAAGGGCCAGGGAGAGAAAGAGTAGCAAGTAGCAGAAGCAAATAGGAGCTGTGTGTTACTGTGGGAATATCAAAGATGATGCCCAATTTCTGGCTGTTCCCTGATAAGGGACACCCATCAGGAGAAATGACTTTGGAGAGGGCATGCCAATATTAAATGTGAGGTGTTTGAAGGGAGCAAGCCATTCCACTAGAGATATTCAGTGGGCCAATGAGTTTGTGGATCTGACTTTGAAGGTATCAGATAGACTAGAGAATAAGATGGGAGAGTGCTCACAGTAAGACATTAACATCTAACCACCTATTCTTGCCACCCTTCCTGAATGTCAGTGTGTCTAAAATCAGATTTGGTATCTTCTTCCACCCTTCAAGACAGTTCTCCATCTTAATTATTGATACCAGTAAGTCTCTGCCTTTAGAGCTGTTGGCCTACAGTTCACCAAAGACACTCTCTTTCACTCCCGCTCCTACCACCCTGACTTCATGATCTGCCCAGCTCTCCCTCTCCTTTGCCCTCTGCACATAGATGATGCTGGTTGACTTCTCCACCCGGTCCTCTCTACCTGAAATACTCATTTGCATGTCAGTATTCTGTTATCATCAGGAATGTATCTGCCCAGAGGATTATTTCTCATTCTTCCAAGATCTGGACATGTATCTATCCATTTCATTTTAGATTTTCTTTCAGCCACACATCATGAGACAATCAGACATCATCTTGTCTTCTTCTGCCTCTTTTTTTCTCCTGTTGTTTTATTTGGGTTTTGAGGCAGGCTTTCATGTAGTCTTGGTTGGCCTTGAACTCCCTGCATAGCTAAAAGGACCTAGAACTCATGATCCTCCTGCCTCCACCTCCCAAGTGCCTGTGCCACCACATTCTGTCTACAATCAGTCTTCTTAGAAATTGAGTGGCCATAATGTGTTGTTACCTGAAGTCTCAGAACAGTGTACAACAATTCTCAGGACTTTCTCTTTTGCCACAGTGAAGCCACATACGTGACAGCAGAAAGCAGATAGAATTGCCTTTGCATCCCTTCTGGAATGAATGCTAAATCCTCAACCAAATGGATTCGATGAGAAAGGAAGAAAAACAAAACTCAGGTTAGGAAAGTAGCTCTGCCCAGCCATCCTGCCTCTCCTCAAGGTCAATGGAAATCTAAGTTTATCTAAGTTTTGGGTCAGCAAGATCCCAGATGATAGTGGGTATCATAAGATTTGAAGTCATAGAGACGGTAGTGACTCGATTCCAGGAGCCTTGTTCGTTCAGAGAAAAAGTCCAGCAGTGACTCTGGTGGCAAATAAATGGCCACAGAAAGCAATATTATCTGTCTAGACAAGAGGCAGTGTGCCAAGCAATGCTGTTAGGTGGGCTCTTTCCACACCAGGGCTTTGAGTTAGCCCAGCCCAATATCTTCCCCATCTATGAGCTGCTGGAGCATGTGAAGGGGCTGGTCCTATGGCTCCATAGCCTCAGGATTTCCATTACTCAGGGCAATAGTAGGATGTCTGAGAGTCTCTATAAGGATCTAGTATTGATAATGTAGCAGGAGCCAAAGGCCTTGAACCAGACTAATGACCCATTGCAATGAACATTTACAAATAAAGTTGTTTGGGCAAAAGGGTATAGTGTGTGTGTGTGTGTGTGTGTGTGTGTGTGACACACTGCAACTTCCAATGCTACTACAACTAACAAATATGTGATGGAAATGCAAGAAAGATGGAATGGTACATGCACAGAAGTCTGTGTTTGATAGAGGAATAGGTCATTGCCCAGATGGGTCAGTGAGATAATTTTTCAGGTTTTTCTTTGTTTGATTGACTTTTTCTCCTTCTTCCTTCTCCTTCTCCTTTTCCTTCTTCTTTCTTCTCCTCCTCCTTCTTCTTCTTCTTCCTCTTCCTCCTCCTTCTCCTCTTCCTCCTCCTCTTCTTCTCTTTTCTAATTTTTATTTTTTATTTTCTTGGTTGCAGGTTGCAAGGGTTATGGAAGGTTGTGTTTATGGAAGGCCTGGGAAATTAGTGAAATTGGTGTGCATGGTATGAAATTTCCAAAGATTTAATAAAAAAAATATGTGAAGAAAAAGGAGAAGACAATGACAGACTCAAGCAGGCATGCTTGCACTGTTCTGCAATACGTTTCCCTCTGTTGTGCAAAATGATCCTTACCAGATGCTAGTACCTTGATATTGGACTTCCTGGCCTCTAGAACTGTAAGAAATAGAGTCCTTTGCTTTGTGCATTGCCCATACTATGGAGTTCTATTATAGCAACAGCAAGCAGACTAAGATCCTGGGCTTGTGGTTCATAATAGGCCTGAGCTCACTGAAGGGACATGGAAAACAGGCCTGCTCTGAATGCCCCTTCCTGGCTCTGGGGAGTACTAGGCTTTCTCCATCAAAATACCCAGCAGCCTTCAGCCAGAGGGGATTGTTGTGGCAGCAGCTGGCAATGCCTGAGCTCACAGATGGCATTTGTTTTCTAAGGGGACAGTGAGGGAGCTGGCCTCTGTAGGACAGGCAGTTCATATTGGTGACTATTGACAGATGGAGCTGAATAATCTAAACACACTTTTTCATCTATTCAACAAGAGGAGTAGCAAGCCAAAAACAAAAACAGAAACTTGGAGCATGAGACAATTATTCTAAGATAGCCACAGGTTGGGAGAAGCAAAGGCTGGATCCTGTCTCTGTTCATAAACCTTGGGGAAAGTATGACTGTGAAGCCCTGAGAGAAAAGAACAAAGCTTTTGTCACATCTTGCTGCTGCCTCTGGGAGCCTCGCAAGTGTAGATGGAGCTTGGACTCTGGAGAAGATGCTTCCCACTACTGACATCACAGCAAGCCCTGTGATAGGCTGCTTGGACCAAGGAGTGGTCCTTGGGCTCTGAAATACTATTCTCAGCAGAAGGCATCTGTCTGCACCCTCCCCCACTGCACCTCCAGAACAGCATTGAACCGTTGGTCTCTTTTCTAGGCCCTATACTCCTCTGTGCTGAACAGCAAGTCTCCTGCTAGATCCTTCAGATACCCACTTCTCTAATCAGCCCTGGGCAATCTTCATGATGTCTTGGAGCAGAGGAGAGAGGGCACTGGATAAAGTCAACATTTCTTACCGGGGGAAACAGATGGAAATGGCTGCGGTATATGTACTTTAGAGTCACCAAAGCTCTGCCTCTCTCAGCCTGGAAGTCCTCTGGTATTAAATGATTGTAATAAGAGTAACATCCTCCTAATAGGGGAAACATGCAGAGCATCATACATATAAGTTCCAGATAGGTTCAAGGTAGCTGTAGTCTCTGTTTCCTTTCTTCAACAGCCTCAGAAATCCCAATAATTGACTAGCAAGGCAGGCAGGTATTGGAATCATGTCTGGGAGCTGGGAATGTAGCTCTGTTGGTAGAGTGCTTGCCTAGCATGCACAGAGTCCTGGATTTGATCCCAAGTGCTGTATAAAACCAGTGGCACATCTTAATCCCAGCACTAGAGGGATCAGAGGATCAGAAGCTCAGGGTCATCCTATGCTACATTGAAAGCGTGAGGCCAGCCTGAGCTACCTGACATCTTGACTCAAAATAAACTATTAAATTTAATAAAAATTCTACCTGATTGGAAATGGTGGCACATGCTTTGATCCCAGAACTCGGGAGGCAGAGGCAAGAGGATCTCTGAGTTCAAGATCACCCTGATTTGTAGCGTGAGGTCAGGATAGCCCAAACAAAAACAAAACAACACAAAAGAAACAAACAAACAAAACTCTGCCTGCTTGGTGTCCTGGTGTTGTGGGGCCCCTCCTAATAGCTGTGAATTCTAGGCAAGATAAGCTCCTTAGGGTGAACCTGCCAAAAATCAAGAGACTCTGGGTCACAGCATGTAGGGTGCTTGCTGGGCCCCTCCCTCAGGCCAGTACCTTCTGCCCCTTTCTCTTGGGCTTTTCCTATCGCAAGTTTCTGCTTTCACTCACTCCAAGAAATTCCAGTGGCCATGTGCAGGATGGCTAGTATATTTAAAGCATCTAAACATTAGCTATTGTCAGTTTACCATTGTTACTATTCTAGAAAGTTCATGTCTCTCATAAGTAAGGGTTTTGTTCTGAGGTGCCACTGTCTTGTGCAAACCCTGAATGAACTCTTTAGCCTTGGAAACTTTCCAGAAACTATGAATTCATCAGTGTAATAAATACCTACAAGTGATCTTCTGACCCAAGCATTAACAATAGAAAGAGGAAAAGCACTGAACCTTATCTAAGGGCCTGGGGCTCAGTGTCTGTCAGGTAGCAAGAGTGTAGTGTACGTGCAAGGAAGAGCATGTGAGTGAGAGCAGACACAGATCCTCACCTGGAAGCCCAGATGGAGTTCTGACCATTCTCTGGCAGCAGATTCTCAAAGGAATTATAGCTCAAAAAGAAAGAGACATTCTGAAAGTGAGATTACAGTGATCAAAAATCACATCTAATTCCAACAATGTAAAAGGGACACTTAAACAAATCAATATGGCGGTAGGTTTTCAAAATCAACTGGGAAATTACATTTACATCAAATATTGGGAAAATGGTTAATATCGTTAACATATAAATAGTGAATATGAATCAATAATAAAACCCAAAGGCATAATAGAAGAGGTAGAAGTGGGTGACAGACCATTCAGTCAAAAAGAAATAGCCTTGGCTTCCCAAAAACTGGGCTAGCCTCAGTCTTACCAGTCAAAATGGAAATTCAAATTACTAAATAGCTATGTTTGCCTTATAAATTAGCAACGATTTCAGCTTTGATTTACTTTCATTGTACTTGATGCTGGTAAAAAAAAAAAAAAAAAAATGAAGTTCAGTAGTCTCATTCAGAGACTGCAGAGGGGCGTGGCATCCAGAGCAGTCGCTTCATGGATCTCTTGTGGGGAATTGCTGCTAGTTCAGGAATACTATTATCAGTAGTATTGTTTGTACAAGCAACGTTAGAAAGAATCCAAAGGCAAGCACGGAAAACAATGCTTACGGTGCTGCTATGGTGGTGTAGGAAAGGAGAAAGAGACAAACCTGCACCCACTCACCACTGTGATGTTTAGGAAGAAAAGACTGGTAGGGAACAACATTGACGATGGTCTCTTCGGTGACGGAATAATGGATGGTTTGTGTAGTTCTTTTGGGTTTCTGCTTGGTGATCGTATGCAGTGTGCATTACTGTTATGGGGAAATAGCTGATTAAAAACAGAAGAAGAGCGATAAAGAGCCAAAAAGAACTCACAGAAATGGCAGACTAGTCCAGCAGACAAGACGGGCTGGCTTCCTAACGTGTCAAGTAGGTCTATGCCACCAAGCACAATATGAGGAATTTATGTCAAGTTCTCCCCAGAAGTAGAAACAAGGCAGGAATGGGTGCTGGATGGGTCCTGTCCAAGAAGCATGCACAGTTTAATGGAAATCTAAGCACTGTGGGCCATTTTGCTGGATTGGTCATTTTGCTGGAAGATGAGAAAACTCTCAGATCCCAGACTTGGGTTCCAAAAGTTCCTAGGCAGCAGCAACTACCAGAATGGCCCTACTGATTGCTACATATCACTGAAACATCACTGAATTATCATTGACTTAAGTGCAGTCTGAGGCAATTGAGTTGTGATGGTGATTTGAATAAGCATGGACTTGGTTTTTGATGGGTTTTTTTTTCCTCCTTAATGTCTTTCAGTCTTTCTGGTGAGACCAAAGATAAAGTCTCAATTTGATGCCTTATGTCTAACTCCTCTTTAACCTCTGTTCTCTCCCTTCTTCAGCCAGCCTCAGTATCTCAGCAGACAGGAGTATGAGGCTGCACTTTCAGAATATAGGTGATGTGTAGATTGACAGAGTCTACCAAGGAAACAAGGAAAAGGATGGATGACAGGGGGTGGAGAGATGGCTCAACAGTTAAGAAAACTGGCTGTTCTTCCAGAAGTCATGAGTTCGATTCCCAGCACCCACATGGTGGTCCACAACCATCTCTAATAGGATCTGATGCCCTCTTCTGGCATGTAGGTATACATGCAGAGCACCCAGACATAAAATATAAATAAATAAAATTAAAGAAGTAAAGAGAATGGATGACAGTCGCTGAATACTGAGCAAGGCCTAGGCTTTGGATATTTGGAACACAAAACTCAGGGAGACAAGTGGCAAGCTGTGAGTCACACACCTGGCTAAAGCCTACACTTAGTTCCACCTTGCTCCTTCCTGTCATTGTTATTTCTTGTTGGGTTTGTTGTTTATGGTTGTTTGGGCTTTTTTCCTGGTCTCAGAGAGGGCATGAGAGCATGCTATCAGCATAACTAAAAATGTTTTTCGTTTGCCTCTGCACTTTTCCCACGCCTCAGCTTTTCCTAAAAAGCCAGCATCTTCTGTATCCTTCCCTAGGGGTTTCCAATTCAAGCAGTTTTGTTCTTAGGTTTTTGTTTTTCCAGTGTGAACTTGTCAGAGCCCCCCAGTGCAGCCACATTAGTGTCTGCAGATGCCTTCTGATTGGGGTCATTTGTGCTGTGTCGTCAGAATTTCCCCAAATAGTCTGTGGTCTTAGCTCATTCTTCAACTCAGCCTGGGCTGCTAACTAGCTAGGGACCTCATGCAAGCCACTCAACCATACTGAATAGCTGCAGCCCTGTCCTACTTAGCTCAGAAGCTTACACTGAGGACCTCATGAGCAGGTAGTCACAAAAAAAAGAAGAAGAAGAACCTTTATCCCACAATAAAATGTGCCGGCAGCTCAAAATAGGAGCAAACGTAGACAATACTTTGCCCTTTGGAGCTCAACCCTGGGTGCTTCAGAACCAGGGCCAGTCTTCGAGGCTGTGATGTAATTGTTGGGCTATATTTTGTTTGGGACCTGAGTACTTTCAATAGAAAGAATACAGAAGGGATGGTAAGGACTGCTGTCACAGAAACTAGGGAGGCTATAAAGGACCCAAGTGATGGCATACATACCACTGCAGGCTTATAAGGTTCTGCCAGGAGCTTCATGAAGAAGAGAGCCTCTCCAGAGTCAACCCAGCTTTCTCGTCCCTGAGACACACCACAGGACCCTTCAGGAAAGCGCACTCAAGCAGACCAGAGGTGTGTGCTTGATCCAGATCAGCCTCCACAGTCCATTATGGCCTTGGGGGAATGTGACTTGCCATTTGGATCTACAAGGAGAAAGTGATAACTCCCTCATAGACTTATTTTAGACGCATGACACAAAATTCTTAGTACAAGGTATCACTCAAAAGATGATCATTTCTTCTTACTTTGTTCACTTTCCACATCCCTGTTCCTGACTATAGAAAGGCTACTTTCAAAATACCAAACACTTAACAAATACAAAAACTTACCACGTGATCCAGACATTCTAACTTCTTGGTATAAATCCAAAGAATTGAAAACCAATATTTACTCATTTGTGTTCAGAGCATTACTCACAAGAGCCAGTAGAAGGAAGCTGCCCAAGTATCACCCATGGTGATTAGATAAACAGACTGTGGTATATGCACACAATAGAAACTGACTCAGCTTCGAAGAGGGAAGGATTTCGATATAGACTATAACATGGATAAACCTGGAGGCTAAGTGAAATAACCATTCACAAAAGTCAGAACTCTCTCCTCCATTGCACAAACGTTCTCTGAGCAAAAAGTAGGCGGAGACAGTTTTCAGGTCTCAACAAAGAGTAATGAGAAGAGTGAGAAGAAGCCCCACCCTAGAGAATGTAACAAGTGCTATCACCTGAGTGGCTAAGAACAACAAAAGAAACATTCTCATAGCTCTAGAGGCTTGGGAGTCCAGGGTCAAGACATCCACATAAGCTAGCTGGGCCTCGAGTTTCTGCTTTAGAAGCCTGGGAAGAATCTGCTCCCTGTCTTGCTCCTGGTTAATGGAAGTGGACAGCAGCTCTTGACTTGTGAATGCATCACTCGCATCTGTGTCTCCATCGCCACATAACCATTCTGTGTGTGTGTGTGTGTGTGTGTGTGTGTGTGTGTGTGTGTGTGTGTGTGTGTAGGGCCAACTGTTTTTCCTTCCTTTTAATGGCACTAGTTTGGACCTAATAATAATAATAATATTAATATTAATAATAATAATGATGATGATACCACTAGTTACCAGATTCATTCTCACCTTCTCCCACTGTGTCCTCATCTTGACTTCCTTACCTTCACAAAGACACTGTTCCAAATAAGGTCTCAATGAACAGGGCCAGGGCAGAAGTAGAGGGTGGAGATTGTACATTTTTTTGACAAGACACAGCTTATGCAATGGGGCTTCCCAAAGTGAAAACAGTGTAGTAAAGAAGACAGCAAGAGTTTATGGCCAGAGTTGGGCTTTTCACCTCTCAGAACCTATGGCTGACAGATGGAGCAACAGGAACTACTTTACAAGGCAGAAAGTGTGCAAAAGTCACAGGCACATAGGAGGCAACAGAAAGTAGTAACTAATATTGTTATCATTATGATGATGATAATGATGATTTATTAGATGGATATAGAGACACAAGACAATGTTGTAGCCTAGGAGACATACAAGCCAAATCCTTCGGTGAGATCACGACAGGTTGTGGGAAACAGGATTCAGTTTAATGGAAGAGATGACAGGGTAAGCTTAGTGGAAAAGATGCAGATGCTTTTGACAGTAGAAGCAGCTGAGGAGGAGATTCCAGGAAGCGGGAGCCACACAAACAAGGCAAGCCTTGGTGGCAAGAAAGCATAGCACAGTGTGGAGTGGAGCTCTTTGCTCCATTTGGCTGGAACTTTGGGAAATGAATAAAAAGTAATGGTGATTGAGGTCATAAAGGAGTGTTTGGACCACAGAGCACAAGGAGTTTGCCTTTAATTCATAGGCAGTGGGGGAGCCAATGAATGTTTTTAGGAAGGAATGATGCAATTAACCCCGAGTTGAAGGAAATTAATCTGACCACAGTGTGCAGGAGGAGCAGAGAGCTCTGCAGGCTCCAGAACAGGGCGTGACTAAGGCCCAGGTCCAAGAAGGCTCACTGAGGTGAAAACTCTCCTGGTCAAAGACTAGGGGTAGGTTGTAGAAAATGTGTGGCTGAGCTGGACAACCTAGATGCTCTGTGCGCCCTCTTTGGTTCTGGTCATTATAGATGGAAGAGAACAGGGCATGTTGGGATTCAGTACTCTCCCAGACTCATGAGACAGAACTATACCAGTGAGCTGCTCTCACAGGATAGCCATGGGCATGGTGAGGGTGTCCTGTTCCCTTCCCCTGTGCCTCTGGGAGATAGGAGTGTTCCAGATCCGTAGGCTTTGAGGGGCTTTGCGGAGATGAAAGCTAGAGCTTGGCCAGGCTGCTCAGCAGTCATGATTGTTCTGCATTAACTTTCACCTCCATCTTACTTTAGAATTCTGTGAATATTTATGAGCCAGCTCTTCCTTAATGAGGAGGGGAGCCGAAACATTAATGAGCTTTCTTTCCTGGTTGGGTTTGAGCTGTCTTCCCACCCTCCCCCCTTAATTCGGATTTCTAATTTGAATTCCAACTATGCTTTTCTTTCCCGGTTCCTCTTCCTGGGGATGAGAAGGGCCATTGCAACTTTTTAGCACCACATCCAGGGAGAATCAAGTACATAGTGCAGAAACTGAGGCAGTCAACATTCATGGCTCAGAAGATCCTGTCCACCTATGCTGGTGTGTGTGTGTGTGTGTGTGATGTGTGTGTGTGATGTATGTGTGTGTGGTGTGTATCTGTGTGTCTGTGTGTGTGTGTGCACGCACGCGTGTGTGTGTGTGATGTATGTGTGTGTGGTATATGTGTATGTGGTGTGTGTCTTTGTGTCTGTCTGTGTGTGAGTATGCGTGTGCATGTGTGTGTGATATATGTGTGTGTGGTATATGTTATGTGGTGGGTGTCTGTGTGTGTGTGTGATGTATGTGTGTGTGTGATGTATATGTGTGTGTGATGTATATGTGTATGTGGTATGTATCTGTGTGTCTGTGTGTGTGTGCGCGCGTGTACATGCACGTGTGTGTGAGATGTATATGTGTGTGTGTAGTATATGTTATGTGGTGGGTGTCTGTGTGTGTGTGTATCTGTGTGTGATGTATATGTGTGTGTGGTGTGTATCTGTGTGTCTGTCTGTGTGTGTGTGCGTGTGTGTGCATGCATGTGTGTGTGTAGTAAGTCCCAGCTGAATTCAAATATGAAGGAACTACTGCTCTGTGAAGACTTTGACAGAAGACAAGTCAAGGCCTCACTGGTTCTTAACTAGAAGTATTTGATATGTGTTAGGCACTGAGCCTTTAGGTCCACCCTCCAGGAATTCCCTAGAACAGGAAAGAATCCTAGCTTTACACTCTTGTTACTGTGAACTGAGTTGTGTCCCCTCCAAGGGACAAGTGCCAACCTGACCCGGGGAAAAAGTAGAGAGCCTTGTGGAGGCTCACGCTTTGTGTAAGCATGGGCAATAGGGGAACAACAGGAATGACCTGACCATTGTGTCCACTTGGAATCCTGGGCAACTCAGCAGTCCTCTCTCTCACCACTCACCCTTTTCCCCCAAGGACTCCCTAAGGGACCACCAAGAAACATGCCAAAATACAGAATTGATAATCAATAACAAAAAAGACAAGCAAGCCCCCAGAAAGGTAGGAGTCCTTCCGTTCCCTGGAAAACCATAGGTTTTCAGCTGGGACTTCCAATCCCACCAGTGCCATGAAGGACCTCCCAGCCTTCTCCATATGACTCCTAGCTGCTTTTAGTCCTGCCCCTCACTCTGATCCAACACTGATTGTGCTGCAGTTGAATGAATATTTGGTCAAAGCCAGTAGAAATGTGTTCTCAAGGGCTCCTGCTGGGAAGGAGGTGCATAGCTAGGCCTAGAGTGGATAGGTCCACTCCCATCATCCTGGCCCTATCCAAGGACCACCTTCACCCCAGGTTGGAGAGAGAGAAAGTAATCATCCACTGCCTTGTTTGCATTGACCTCATTTTCCAGAACCTTCTAGCCCAGGGAAGAGACCCATGAAGCACAGCCTTGGCTGGTGAGAGACAGTCACCTCCTAATATTGTGTGTATGTGTGTATGCATCTGTGTCTATGTGTGCACACATACATGTGTGCACTTGCCTGCAAGAACAGCTCACACCTGGCATTAGACTGAACAGTCAGCCTCAATATGGTTAGCAGATGCTAGAGAACTAGCAACAATGAAGAAAACTAAAAAGTGACTTGGTGGTATAAAAAAAACAAGCTAATTACAGCTCTTTCTGGGAGTGCTCCACTATTTATGTCCGGCCATGTATCCACAGTGGATGTTTTGCATGTCACTGACAGGCTGGGTAATTTCTATTGTAGACCCTACTCAATTACATCATTAAATTCCATGTTCATGTACCCAGCTTTCTATTGCTGTGTGATCTGCCCTCAACTTTTTCCATATATGTTAATTCTATTAGGCATGGGAACATGATGTTCTTTCATTAAAAAATGTTAATGGAAAATATTTAAAACTAAAAGACAATTGGGTGTTAACCGTAAAGTTAACCCACAATCAACTACTATCAACATCATTGGGCTATTTGTCTTCAGTCGTTTTTCTTTGTGGGACTTAATTAGCTCAACCCCTGCAATAAGTCATTTGGGTCGGTACCAAGTTTGTGCTACAGTGAACAAGGCTGTGTTGAACACTTCCATGCTTTTACTTCTGAATGACACTTGGGTAAAATTATTGGGCCATTTGGTCTTGGGCAATTTCAGACCTCTTAATATGTATTGCCAAATGCCTTTCCCAAAGAGCTATGCCAATTGGCACTGAATGAGAATGCCCATTTCCATGCCTCTTACCAGGACTATTCATATTCATTCATTCCCCCCTCTACTTTCATGCTAATTTTAGATAATTTGATGGTCTGAAATGACAGTTGCCACATTTTATTTTTAGATATGTTTCAGTGTGTTTATTGATTTGTTGTAAAGTTCGAAGCACTCAGTTCACTTGCTTGTGAAGGTTTGTGCATATGAAGAGCCTGGTTTGTGTGTGCAACTACGCAAACATCAATCAATCAGGGATTCTGGACAAGGCTGTGGCAGATGAAGAGAGAAAGACACAGACTGTAGAACCCTCCAGCCTCCATGTTCCCATGTCAGTGCACATCCTTCCACTTATGTTCAGATCTTTGCTTCTCCCACTGTGCATCATACCTAGGGCATAGAGTTGTAGAAAACATGTCTTTAATCCCAGCACTTAGGAGGTAGAGAGACAATTCTCTGTTCAAGGCACCATGCTGGGGAGAGGGGTGTTCAAATGGTTTTATTCACACAGTGGTGATCCCGCAGCCGACCTTATCTCCCCCACTCCCAATAATTCTCCAGGATCCTCAGTAGCTGCTGGTAACGGAAGAGGGTTGGGAAAAGGAGAAAAGTTTGGGGCGGGGAACACCTAGGACAAACTAGAAACTTCTTCCAAACTTCTATTCTTATCTCTTCTAAGGAGTGATACTTACGAGCTACTATGTATTGATGAAAGCCAGACCTAGACAATGAAACAGTATTTATTCAAGGCTATTAAAACAGGAAGAAGAACTCAGGATAGAGACAAGTGCCATTTGAATACAGCAAAGACAACCGAGAATTTATAGCCTGGTGAAGGGGGGTCGGTAGGTGAAAACTTAGGAAGAGGAAGCCTTGGAAGCGAGATGGAGTCTGTCTATGCCAGGCTAACAGGATTCTTGCTGGAGGTAGACCAGGGAGGTCTGGGGGATGAGGAACTGATTGGACACTGAGGGTACTGGATACTAATTTACTAGGACTTTTAGTAGAATTGGACCATACAGAGATAGACGTGCATGCTCAAAAATGGAGGCCTAGCTGCAAAAGTGAGTCAGGGAGCCCCACTGCTGTGATTTAATGTGAAGTATCTCTACAGGCTCATGTGTCTGAACACTTAGTCCCCCACAGTGGCACTGTCTTACAAGGTTGTGGAAACTGTGGAGGTAGATGTGTGCTGGAGGAAGTGGGTCATTAAGGGCCAGACTTTGAGGTTTCCATCCTGGTCCGGTGTCCTCTCCCATATCTGCTTCTCATGACATATGAGGAGGTGAATCCCAGCCATGTGCTTCTGCAACTGTAATGGACTGTTCTCTCATGTAATGGACTGCTACCCTCTCAAACCATGAGCCAAATAAATCTTCCTTCCTTTTCAAGTGTTTCCTTTGAGTGTTTGGAGATGGCAATGAAAAGAGTAACCAAAACACGGAGTAAAGTATGGTCAAGAAGAGCTTGTCGTATTGAGGGAAGTGACTGAGCCCAAAAAAGGGACAGAAGGAAGGCGAGTGGGGAGGAGGCAAATTGGCTGGTCCTGTCAGAGGTGACACACAAAGGGGAGGGCTCAGGGTTTCCAGGTACCTGATTCCAAAGGTTGTAGACCGATCTCTACCACGACTCTGCCCTTGGCCCTTCTGCTTCATTTAGCACATTGAGAGAACTGGCTGTTCATCTCTAGTGTTAAACTCATGCAATGTTTCGTGCCCATGGTTTTATGTTCCAGTAACAAAGGTATTTCAGGATTCGAGGTGTAACTATTGTTGGGCATAATGATATAGCTTGATAAAGATATTCATGCTTGGGGCCTCCCTCCTGTACACAAACAGACACATCCTGGGGACTCAGGCAAGGAACATAAACAAGCATGTGTCTTGAACAGCAGAGCTGAAGGCTGTGAAGATGCGCCCATCAAGAAGGCTGGTCACCATCTTGGCTACAGAACTTGTCTCCAGCTCCATTCCCATCAGTAGGATACTGGAAGCAACACAAACCTGAATATTAGCATCACTCTTCTGGCAGTAACTTCAGGCTCATGAGTAAAGCAGATCTTTATCCAGCAATTGGGGTTTCTGTAGTAATGAAGTCTCTGCTTTGAGCATTTGTTAAAACCTGATTCATCTGAGTGATAAGAAAATAAGAGGATGACAGAGGCACCTCAATTACTTGTCTCCCTGCTAATCCTTGATGCAGCATGTGTTTAGCAAGCACCTGCTGTTTGCAGAGCTCCTGCTGGGTTGTATCTGCCCGGTTCTGCTCAGGTCTTCTTCATGTGCATCATACTGGATGCACAGGGGATGCTTTTTGTCTCTTCTTACCAGTGCATTAGATTGTGTGTCTGTCCGTTTAAACCACTGGAGTCTGATAGGGGTGGAGTCAGAAATGTTGGCTTCTGACTCTTGCTAGGTTCTGAGAGTGATCGGGGCTCCTGCTGTGACTCCACTGTGACCCCTTTCCCCACAGCCCGTCCCCACTGTCCCCCTGTGAGCTCTTCTTCACACAATGGCTGGATTCTCAGAAGCCTGCAGTTTCTTGACTCAAATGGGCATCAAGCTTCCCTGCCTCTGCTGTGCTTTCTTGGGTGGTCCCAGCAAGCTGTGGGCCTCCTGCTCCAGGTCCCACTGCAGCTCTTTGCTCCCTCTCTAGTGAAACTTCCCCTGGCCACGTGGCAGTGGTCTGCACTGCTCTGTACTAAGCCCTGGGTCTCACTGTCTTTCATCCTGTGGGGCCCTGTGTCTGTGCAAAGCCTGGGATGTTACAGATATAAATACCCTCCCGTGTCTGTGGTTTCATGTCTGTCAGTTCCACTACTTACTTTCGTTCCTGGAGACCTAGCTCAGGGTAGAACATCCCTGCTCCTCTTTTAATGAGTGACAGGTACTTCTAGCACATCACACAAAAGCTCAGAAAAGCACTTGCACATAGTATTTTGAGGGGCTAGAGCCCTTCCACAAAGGGACATACTGCATGTGAAGTGCTTAGCTAGCACATATCTGATCAGGAATAGAAGCTCATTGAATGGAAACCCTGGGAAAATCAAGGCAAATGAATGGCTGAGCCTCAGTTTCCTGGCCTAAGTATTGAAAAGAGAATTTGACCACCTCGGGGTTCTTGTGGGAATTAATAGCAGCCACAAGTGAGACCTGCATAGCTACTTACATGTTATATGACCATATAACAGGTGACCAGCTTAAGTGATAGCTTAAGGTCCCATTCAGGACCAGCATCTGATGCCCAGGCAGAGCTGCTCTTCCCAATACAGGTATGAGCAACAAGGGCCCCTTGGCTCCACTGTGGCTAAACAAACCTGGGACATGAGCCTCAGGCAGTTCTTAGCTGCTGACCTGGACGTCCTGGAGTTTCTTCCACATGTGCTATGCTTGGGGTCAGAAGGCTCCAACCTAGAACCCCAGACGGGTCCAGACTTGGGAGGGGCAACTCAAGCTCACAAGCCAATGCTCTGCCTTTTGGTTGCCATGGCTCCTTTCTGACTCTTCATGTATTTTTTAGGAATGCATAATTTCCTAAAGGGAAATTAAATTGGATTGTGCATTAATCTAAGCGACTGGAGACTGATAGGGATGCCCCTCCCCACCTGAACTATTGGCTTCTGATCCTTAGGTTCTAAGAGTGAACCAGGGCTCTTGCCAGCCCATTGTGACCCCTTCCCCCATGGCCCACACCACTGTCCCCCTGCGAGCTCTTCTTCACATAGTGACTGGATTCTCAGAAGCCTGCCTGCACTTTCTCTGCTTAAATCGGATGTTCAGACAAGCTTCCCTGCCTCTACCCGCTTCGAATGGCAGCTTGTGCTTTCGTGGGATGGGGGCAGAAGATGCTGGGAAGCTGAGCAAGCAAAGCACAAAAGCTGGAATTATGGATGTGTGTGCAGCAGGGCCTGCGTGAGCTGCTGCCCCCTCCGTGCCTAGTGGCCAGGGTTACAGAGCAAGTGCTTTGGCTAACTGCTCTTGTGAAGCAGGGCCTGGCTTAAGGCCTTTTCCTACTGATTATGAACAAGGTAACTCTGTGGAGTTCTAATTTCACCATCTGTGAATCAGGATCTTGGAAGATCCTGCTTTACTAGGTCCTCGTGTGGACTAAAATCTGAAAGTCCTAGGAGTGTTCCACACGAATTAACACACACAAAATGTACATGGCCCTTACTTTTATGGCTGTGTACCTTGTGCAAAGGACTTTACCCTGCATGTATGCCTTCTTACTGCTCCATGTTTGGTGATGGCGGGTGCCCAGGGATACCCACACACTATACTCTGTATTTTCCATAACCCTGAGTGCACAATGTGGCACACAGAGGCCACTCCACAAAAGGAAACGTGAGATGAGTGGAGGATGCTCAGGGTGTGAGAGACAGCTCCACTAGCATTCCCAGCAGGGAGCAGCTATGACTGGGTCTCCCCTCCTTGCCAGTGGACAGGCCCTTTCCTCTGCAGCCAGAGCCAGTTTGCACTGAGCACTGAACAGGGCCACCCAGCCGATTCAAGCTTCACCCACTGGTCTTCACTCTGACAGGTGATGTGTTAGCCCGCATTTCTACACGGTGGAATTAAGCTCCGAGCTCCTTGCCAGCTGCGTGACTTTAAACAGGGTCCAGAACGCTGTAGCTCTGGCCTGGAGCTCAGCACACAGCCTAATCTTCCTGCCTCTGTCACCTGAGTGCTAGGATTACACTCAAGCCCTACCCTGAGCTCTTCCCTGTTTTTTCACTCTGCACCCCCTCAGATCTTCAGAACACTTCTGCGAGGGGCTCAGGAACCAGGAGGGTGGGTAGTAAGAAAAAGAAACATCTGTGCCCAAGTTCTCTGGGACTCAGGATCTCAAAGAAAAATGCTAATGTTACTCACCTAGTCCCAGTGAGTAACAGTCTGCAGGGTTAGTTTAAAATAGAACTCTAGTCATACCTAATGTAGCCAATGGATTTTTAAATATAATTAAGCCTCAGCCTTACGCAGCTGAGTCTGGCTGTGGGTGCCAATGAAAGCTGGTGATCCTGAAAGAATGTTTGACTCGGAATTCAGTGAGTGACATGGGGGGCCCAGAAATCTATACTCAAACCACTGACCAATCTGGCTCACAGGACCCAGACAGAACTCAGGGGTGGAAGGAATGGATATTTCAGATAATCTATGACAGGCATTGTCAGGATTTCCTAGGTTTGAATAGCCAGTAAGCAGTAAAAATATATCCACTTTCATATTGTTGTATTTGTGGTTTTGTGTAAATTTCTTAGCCTTTCCTACTCCGTTTGAACCTCACCATCATCAGCTGGGCAGTGAGTGCTGAACACTTAGCCCAGGACCAGGCAGTACATTTCCCCCTTTACGGGCACAGGTGATGCAGGAATCACCTGACCTACCAAGCAGACACAGACGGTAAGGTGGGTAGGTGATGTCCTGCAGAGAGATCCACATCCCCACACAGTGACAAACAAGACTTTCTCATTTACATGGCCAAGCCCTGTCTCCCCTCACTCACGGTCTCATACAGATAAAATCTGATAAAAGGAAATATTGACCTCAGTGACAGAAAGATGTCATACCAGCTGGTGTATGTCAGCCTGCCTGAGGCCCTGCAGCTGGAGAGGGTGACAGGCAGAGACCAGGGGGGAGCTTGCATCCTGAGACCAATTATTTCATCCCTTAGTTATTGGCTCACTGCCTCTTACAGCTGCCACAGACCCTCACAACAAGGCCACCAATTTGTTGGACCCCAGAGAGAGTTTGTGCTCTTTGCAAGAACACACAGACAGGCAAACAACCACAGACCAACTGTGGGGGAGATAAGACTGTCAAGGTTTGCACTTATTTTAAACTGCAGAGGGGCACATTCTACTGTCTTTTCTGTTATTAAAGCCTTTGGGCTCTTTGTGCTTGCCTGCATCCCTGTCCTTCACAGAGATGCCTAGAAGAAACACTGGGTTTTCTTTCGCTCCAGGGCTAGACAGAAGCATTTTCCACCTCCCTAGCCTCAGTAATTGACTATAGATTCTCACTGAGAAGAGAAGGGATAGTTCTCAGACACCTGCTGTTTCTGTAGTCAGGATGGGAACTCGGAGGAAAAGTCAGAACCAGGAAGCCTACACCCAGTGTGGCCTTATACGCCCAATCATTGGGCACAAGAATGGGCAGAGCACACTTCTTCCTCAGCTGCTCAGGTCCCAGGGCCGTCTTCCATTAGCAAAAGGCCCATTCAATAGAACTTAGGAAATGGAAGAGACTAAATTGTCAGTAAGTCCAGAACCTAATCTGACTCTAGACTAGAAGAGAAATAAAGTCACAAGGATCATAAGATACAACCACTCACCCAGCATATTCAAAATAGAGCTACACATAGATTCTGAAAGCCTTCTCATGCTCCTCCATCCTCTCCCACTTCATGGTCATGTGCAAACAAGAGCCAAGATCTGCGCAGGTCATCCATCTTTGACCTCATAATATCCTGTCTACCCTGGGTGATGCTAGACCAGGAAACTACGTCTTGCTTAAAATTTCCTGTGCTGTTTCTGGAGACCAAGAAGGATCTGTGAAAAACCATTTGACTGGCCCAGAAGCCAGTCAGTAAATGGAAGGGGCTGGGAGAAGTAAAGAGCCATCAAGATTGCCTGTGTCCCCTATGGCCAGTATGCAGTCCCTAGGGCATGCTGGGGACCCTATGTCTTCATCAGTTTTAAGTCTCTAGTACTAGTGTTCATCCAGTGCCTGACACACACCATCAATCACCCAAAGACCATTGATTAATGCCATTTAACCCTCGATAATATGAGTGGGTCAGTGCATGTGCATGGGTACACACACACACACCAGAAATATGGCAAAAGTTTTCCAGCCCTAAGAAAAATTATTTTTGCTGTGGAAATAGAACTGGTAAAAATGGGGTGTTAGACTCTGTATGTCCCTTCGGCTCTATAAAGCACAACTACCTCCGTTGATCTTTGTCACTTTCACAAAACCATGTCCCTGGCCTCCACACACTCTTAGAGCTTTTGCTCTACTCAACATTTCAACCAACCTTGTCCACTGCTGACAAGCTTCCAGTGTTTTTCTTAATACTCATCCTTCTTCCTTATTCTTTGGGGCCTATGAAGAACAATAGGCCATTGGCCCTGGTCTGGTGAGGAGTCTAAGTTGACCTGGATTGGAGCTAGAGATGTTGTTAGTACGGGCATCTTTATCCCTATTTCTCCAGTGCTTGAAAGTGATTAGCTCAGTGACAGAAGTCAGTGCAGAGAATGAAAGCATCTCTGGCAGAATCCTCAGTCTTTGGATGCTGAAGACTGTAGAACAAAGGCACATATGTCCAAGTTTTGTCCAGGTAGACAGTCTTATTTGTGGCAGTCTACAGTCACTCTGTGCTCATCAGTATTTCCAGAGTGAGCCAAGATGCCAAGATCTGAAGAAAGAGAAAAGAAAGACTGCATGTGCACATTCCCTGTTTATTCTGAACTCTGGAACATGTGTGGTTGTCCTTGGCAGTTTCCTTGTCCCAGCATTCATTGCAGAGAGGGTCAGGAAGCAAGCCATACTAGGAATTCACCTGACCCTTTATCCTTCTAGTTATGCACCACCAGAGCTCAGGATAGGATCTGGACTCTTCTTTTCTTTCTTTCTTTTCTTTTATTGGTGGAACAGGAAACATTTGACCAAGAGCCCTAAGTTTTGGGAGTGACTTAAGCTCTTACATTAATTGATCTCAAGAAATGAATGACTCCTGTCAATAGAAATACCAAGTACAGAGGTACTGAGGGAATTCAGAGTGGTGGAGTGATCAATACTAGGCTGAACAAATCTGCAAGGGTTTTCTAAGATAAGAATTTTTTTACAACCTGAGAGGAGAAAAGAGACATGCCATTTATGGAATTCCCAATTCTACATGCTGAGCTTTGTACAAGCACATGCATGCTCTTTCTACGTACTATTTCTAGATAATTCCTTTAATCAGAATACTGATTTCTTTATAAGGTATGTTTAATTAACATGTATCCACTGAACTCTTAATTTCAACTATTATGGTTTTAATTCTAGAATTTCTTTTTTAAATTGTTTACAAAATTGTAAAGTCCCTTTTTAGTTTCCATTCCCAGCATGTTTTTCAAGCTTTTATTTATTTGATTGGAAGCATAGCTGTCCAAGCCTAATAATACTGGTATTTCAATGATTTGCGGGTCCCTTAGTTGTAATTTCACCTGGTTCTCACTCATGCCGCCTTATTTCTTTGTGTACATGGTTATATGTGGTTCTGTGCTAGTCAGTGTGTTTGGGAACTGTTGAAAGGAATCACCAGTAGTAAAAAAAAGTATTCTTTCTCTAGACCTTTCTAGAGAAAGGTTTTCTCCTTCTTGATATCTGAGAGGACTAATGGTCCAGGACCACTTTATTGCTACTCAAAGCTGAAAGTCCAGCAAGGGAAGATATTTGCTTCTGGCTTTGAACCTTCAAATGAAGCCTTTTAGTACTCCAACTTTGCACAGTTAGGGGAGTATCTATTCAGGCTTGGAAATCTGAGCAGGAATGGAGAATATGCAAAATTACACTTCTCTTTCTTTGCCCCTGTTACTTCCCAACTAATTGTTCTACTGCAAGGCAAGAGTGAGCTTTAAGTCCTGGGCTTACTCGCATCCTCTCTTCTTCAGAGAGAATGACTCCATGAATTTCTATTGCTTTGTTCCCTCTGTTAGTTTTATTCATTCTGTATTTCCTCCAGATTTTAAAATTATCTTTGGCAGATGAGTTTACTCAAATTGTTCAATTCTAGCACTGATGCTCTTTTCTCCTTTTTCCTTACAATTATGTAAGGTGGATAGATAGGATTGTTCCCGTTTTACATATGAGAAAGTTAAAATGAAAATTTTTACCCAAGCCAAGTAGCCCCTAAAGAGAAGACCTGAATTGAGTCAAGGTTATCCAAATCCCATAATTTTCTTACTACACTGTGCATGGGAATGGAAAATAGTAGGATGCTATTTACCAAAGAAGTGTCTACAAAGAGGCAGATGAGAGAGCTGGACCATGAAGGCAGTGGTGTCCTATGAGCAGAACTTCCATACATGGAGTATGTTCGCATGGAAATGGTGAAGCACCTGTTCTGGGATGAAGGTTCTCTTGCACAATCTGTGACACTCCACAAGTTACTCTGTTCTTAGCATCCTTTCTGGATCTAATGGGCAGGCAAGCAACCCCCCCCCCCAAATCAGGAAGCCCATGTCACAGCCAGTGGCTCCACAAAGCAAGGGTGATAGGTAATTAGGGAGATAACTAGATAGTTGCCTAGTAGAAGGACCTCAAAGGAAGGCCAGACTGAAGATTTGGGAATCAGCCTGATAGCAGCCAGTCATTCTTCTCTTCTTCAGGTCCTATGCCTGTCCTATTGTTACTAACATAAAATGATCCAGCAGCCTCTTCAGAATACCTTGGTCTCATACTTCTGCAGAGTTTATGAAAACACAAATGCATTCTGCAGTTATGTTTCACCTGAGCAGTAGGTGAATTCTCTGCAGGTACTTCCTCTAAGCCATGCAAAGGACATAATCTTGCTCGCCACAACCCTGCGCACCCCTCCGCGTCTCTCCTATCCTCTCCACAGCCCTACCATCCTCAGTACATCCCTGCCTCCCCCACTCCTACAGTCACCTCAACACCCCACTCTCTTCTGCATCTCCCTAGCATCCTCTCCACGTCCTACTCTACTTTCCACATCTCCACCTCTATCTCTGCAGCCTTCTTCCCTCCCAACCTTCCTCTCCAACTCCCTGCCCTCATCTCTCCATTTCTTCATCCCCACATCTCTACCATTTTTTCAAGGAAAGTGTTAATACTTTAAAGTCACTTATGAGGAGTTGATTTACACCCCTTGGAGACTCAAATGTATTTCTACCATTCATTTCCATACCATCCTTACAAGCAGTGAATTAAACCAAACTAAGTGTGGTTCCTGTCACAACCCAGGAAAGAAGGTGGCTTGGGGCAGGGGTAAAGACAAGAACAAGGATGGGTTGAAGATCTTTGGCAAGCCTTGGAAGCATTGTTTCCCAGTGTCCCCATGTGCCCCTGTCCAGAATTGGACTAAGATGTATGCATTGTCTTCTTGAAGGTTTTCTTACTCTTTTTATTTCACTGCTAGAGTTGATGTCCCATTGAGATTAATAGCCGATTGAGTCATTTGAAAAGGACCCTTTGACTGAGAAAAAGCACATAAATAAGCTCCTGTCTGCCAGCCTCAGCTGCCCTCCCTGCCATGCTACCAGCCCTGCTCCATAGCCAAAAGCACCATGCCCTTTATCTGATGTACACATCACTGTCAACCCACAACATTCTGGAAGGATCTGCCATGTACACTGCAGCCATGTGCATTGGTCTTTGAGGGGACCAAATGTGTTGTAGGATGGGGGTGGTCTTCTGGGAGCTGGAGTAGCATGCTGTCTTCTGATCTGGTTGTGGCATTCCCTCCCTCATTAAACGCTAGTCCATGAACTCTGAGTCAGACAGCCTGAGCTCAGATATCAGCACACTGGTTGATTAGCTATGTAATTTGGTGCTTATTAGCTAACCTTTCCCAGACTTAGTTTCCTGGCCCACAGAATTGGGATAATCACAGAACCTGTCTCCAGAACTTGTTAGGAGATTTAAACAAGCTAATGCAAAATCCAAGGACTAGTGCCTGTCCCCTCGTAAGTACTTATGCTTAGTGTTTGGTCATACCCTCCCCCCAGGGCCAGAGGAAAGACATTCCACTATCTACTGTTCTCCCTCAGGGGCTACAGTTGTAGTTTCCACAGAAACTGAATGAGGAAGGTCATGAGGAACCCCAAAACTGACCCTATAATGCTCTCTTCCCTGCAATCTATAGCCACATCAGACCCACAACACCGAAGCTTAATCAAAAGGCAGTGAGTAAAGATGTTAGAAAGGGGTTTCAGAGAAATAAACTCCATCAGGTATAGGGGAGGCTGTGAGATGAGTCCCTTGCCAGCCCTGAAGCACCCCAAGACCTTGCTTGTATTAGAATCTAATTAAACTCTGACCACCAAGTGGAGGGGCTCTGATTGCCCAGGAAATAAGGGAGTCATTGCACATTGCAGTACCCCCCCTATTTCACTAGAGGAGCCAGCAAGGAGCTGGGGTGGGCTAAGAGTGGAAGAGGAAAATACCAGGGGCAGCGAGGCTGAAGATCTTGTCCTTCTAAGAGAAGAACAAAGTGGCTTCCATCAAGTGTTCTTGAAACCAACCCTATTGTAAAAAGGCGGGGTGGATGGCACAGCCTCAGATGTAATGTGCTGGCAAGAAAGTACCACATGAATAGAAAGTTACAGAGCAACAAGAGGCTTGAGGGGCTGGTTTTCTCCTTTCCTTTCTTCCTTTCCTTTCCTTCCTTTCTTCCTTTCTTCCTTCTTCTTTCTTCCTTTTTCCTTCCCTCCCTCTCTGCCTCTGGTTTTTCACTCATACAGAGCCTCACTGTTTAGAACCTCCAGTTCCGGACCCCCAGCCTCAAGCCCTATGTTCTGCGACTGCACGTGGACATCAGCACTCTCGGCTTGCAGGGCTGTTTTTCATGTGTGCAAGCTGCCTTGGGAGTCCAAACACCAGGAGAAAGAACTCAACTAGAATATTCTCCTCTTAACTTGGGGGTTTTTCTTTATACTGTGGGAAAGTGCGAGAAAGTAAGGACACACAAGGAGAGTAGGTGACCCTCCGGAGCCTACCACCTGGCCCCCTTGTGTTGCCCTCTCCCCCCACTGACGTATCTTAAGTGAAGTTCAGACAAATGCCATTTCACCCATGGCTATTGAGCCTGCACAGGACATGGCATTCTCCTCTGCTTATGCAGTACCTGTGCCTGTAGATCGTGTCTTTTTTACTATTATTATTCATTTTCTTGCAAGTACACAGAGAAATTGATTTAACTGTGACATTTCTACACATATATATCATTACACCCATTCTTTTGTTTGGTTGGTTGGTTGGTTGGTTGGGTTTTTTTTTTTTTTTTTTTTTTTTTTTTGTTTTTGTTTTTGTTTTGTTTTGTTTTGAGATAGGGTTTCTCTGCAGATCAGGCTGGCCTCAAACTCACAGAGATAGGCCCTCCTGTCTCTGCCTCCCCAGTGCTTGGATGAAAGGCATACATATGCCAACCCCGCCCGACTACACCTATTCTCATTTGCTCCCCTCACTGATGCCCCCTTACCTCTCTGCCTCTTGCCGGTCCCCTTGCTTCTCCTACATCATTCTCCCTCCCTGCTGCCGTGCCACAGCCCTCTCGTGTTCCCCTCCTCCCTTCAGTGCTCTTCTGTTGTCCCTCTCTTAGTCCCCTCTCCATTTTCACTTCATATTTACCCAAATACACATACATGGACACAGATGCATATATAATTTTAAATCTAGAGTCTGCATGTAAGAAAAATGCAACATTTTTTTTCCCCCGGCCTGGCTTGTTTACTTAACAAAATGATCTGGAACTCTATCAGTTTTCCTGCAAATGTCATAATGGCATTCTTTATAGTTGAATATAATTCTTCTGTGTATCTGTACCATGCTCTCTTCATCAGTTTATCTGGTGATGGGCATCGAGGTTTGCTCTATATCCCGGCTATTATGAACGGTGCTGAAACCAACATGGGTGTGCAAGTATTCCTGCAATGTGCTGACTTAGAACCCTCAGGTACATACCCAGGAATGTATCGGTGGGCCCGATGGTGACTCTAGTTTAAATTTTAATAAAATACCAATTTCCATAGTGGCTTCGCCAGTCTACATGCCAACCAGCATTAATAAGCATTCGTCTATCCCCACATCCTTATCAGCATCCATTTTCTTGATGGTGGCCACTCCTACTGGGAGGGGATTCATCTCAGTGCAGATTCTTGTTTGTTTGGGTTTTACTAAGCAGCTTTAATTTGCATTTCCATGATAGCTAAGGATATTGAACACTTTTTAAAGTATTTATTGGCCATTTGTATTTCTCCTCTTAAAACCATTAAGTTATGAGTCCATTTATTGATTTGTATTTAATTTTTAGATTTCTTTACAGATTCTAAATATTAACACCCTGCTCCCTTCTCCTGCTCAGAACCATTTTAAAGGTATCTCATAGATCTGGCCCCTGGTGTGTGTGTGTGTGTGTGTGAGAGAGAGAGAGAGAGAGAGAGAGAGAGAGAGAGAGAGAGAGAGAGAGAGAGAGAGAGAAAGAGAAAGGGAGGTGAATGTTAGATGTTTTTCCTAAAGAGGCAAAAGAATTCTCTTGCTCACTTGAAGGGGTGAGGGACTTAGTCTATCTGTCTGTCTGTCTCTCTCTCTCTCTCTCTCTCTCAGACACACACACAGAGAGAGAGAGAGAGAGAGAGGCAGGCAGACAAACAGAGCATCCTCAAGGACCTCTCCTGATCTCTTCAGGAGTCATCAGGTCTGGCAGAGATAGTGGGACTAGTGTGGACATGGGGAACGAAGAGGTAGGGACCGAAAAAGAATCAGAAAAACATCCATTTATTCATAAAATTTGTGATGAAACCTGACAGTGGCCAGCATTGGGGAGAGCATCAGAGAGAGGCAGAGGAGACTAAGGAGTCCAAAGTCCCTTCTGTCACTAGCTTGCTTTGGGAGGCAGGGGACAGGAGGACAAGGTCTCCTCAGAACCAGAGGGTGTGCGGCAGAGAAGAGGAGCAAAGGCCCAGAGACCAGAGACAAAGTCAAGAAACCAAAGAAACCTCTGTCCCCTGTTCCTGCCTCAGTCTCTTCATCCCCCGCAGGGCTTCCTGCGCCATCAGCCAGGCCAGATCTCATATGTGGCTCCATTTCCACCTTGAAAGAAAAAAGGATAAAAAAAATACTTTGGGGAGAGATCAAGACTCAGATAATTTATTGAGCTAAATCAAGCCCAGAAGCACTGAGCCCCAGGGCTGCAAGCCTGTAAGATGTGAAAGGACTCTTCAGAATTTCCTGCTACTCTCTGGAAACATTAAATTGGCCTCGGGCTCTGGGGCAGGTTTAAGTACCTGAGACGATGTTAGAACTAATCATTAACAATTGGGGGGGGACCCAGAAATTTAGTCTTGTTAAAAGTTCAAGGGAAACCCTGTCTCAGAAGTGTGGACTGAATTTAGCCCTCCACCATAGTGTCCCTTAAAGAGCTGGCCATGTGCCCAGCAACACTGGAGCAATGCATGGCCGTGGACCCTCTTTTGGGCGATGGCATTACAATGTGCCAGGTCTGCCCTGGTGGCACTCACACTGGTAGCCAGAAAGGCAGGGGCCTAACATCACTCAGATGCTCCAAAGAGATGGGTGGATGCTGCTGAAACTTGGAGACCATCACTGCCCTCAAGTCACACAGCTAGAGGCTTGTATGTGTCCTCTGTGTCTGGAGCTACATTACACAGAGCTGAGGACTGCAGGAAAGAGGCGACAGGCAACCGAGAAACAGCCAGCAGCAGTTCCTGCCAGAAGTGATGAGGAGCCAGACTATGCCGGAGGAACTTAGAGAACTGTCATGTTGGGAGAGGGACAACCATGCTCTGGAGTTCCCAAAGGCAGAACAGGAACTCACAGCTGTAAGCTAAAGCTGAATGGACAGTGGGGGCTGCCTGATGGCGACCTAGGTTGCTTCATGCAAGGTAACTAAAAGCTATCTATCATTTCCCAGCTCAAAAAAAAAAAAAAAAATGCTGTGATGGTCTCGTCTTTCATAAAAAATCCTGTGAAGAAACCTTCTGTTGTTCATTTTTCAGATTAAGTAAATGAGACCCAGGAAGTTTGTGAGTGCTGGAAATCTGTCAGCTGGAGAAAGAGAGAGAGGTGGGGGTGGGAATTAACTTCCGCACAGGCCTGTCTAATGCTAGTCCACCAGAACAGCACGATAGAGGGGCTAGGGAGGGTAACCTGCCAGGCCTGTAAGCCTAAAACTATGTAGCTTAGTGGGAGGGGGACTGGTCCTCAGAAGGTGGGAGTTGGAGAAGAGGGGAGAGGAGAGGAGAACCCCCAAGAAGGCAGAAGGTGGTCCCAGAGTAGCTCAGAGCAGAGGAAAAGAATGCAGACAAGGTATCAAAGCCTGGGCAGGGAAAAACAGTGTGTGTAGAGGGTGAGATCAGATGGCTGATTGCTTAGCGCTTTAATTTGACTTGACCCCTCTCATCCCAAGGAGCTACATCTTGCCCACTTTTGCCTCCTGTCTGCCTCTACCCAATTCAGCTAGAGTCAGAGGAAACAGAATCAGGGGCGTGCTACCTGAGGCTAGACTGGAGCTTAGAGAAGACCCATATCAACAAATAGTACCTAAGAAGTCACTTGGGTGTGCTGCCTATCTAGTCCAGCTTCTGCAGCCTCTATCTATCTCAGCCAGCCTTCACCCCCATCGTATCACATGCCCACCATGCTTTTAACCAAGGCTTGTTGTGCTGATGCTCGTTCCACTGTGGAGATGTGGTAGCACATCCATTTCTGAGATGCTTGCTAGCCCAGGGTGACAGAAGGCCAAGCATCTGACCCAGGGAGAAGGGTGTCTGTGATGCCCATATGGAGAAAGAGGAGCAGATGGTGCATGCCCGTGGGACAAGGTCTCTAAGGAAATGATCTGACCAGACATACACTGTTTGTCGCGGCTCTTCTGAGTCAACCCCTACTTTCAGGGGTGTGAGATGACAATGGCAAAAGGTTTCCTGGGTCCTGAGGTTGGGGAGGATAAACTGAGCAAGGTACAGTTTCCACAAAAGTACGCCGACTAAGATTGGGGTTGTGGGCATGACAATGTGACTTGACTCCACTTGTCCTGCCACCCTGAGTACCATCTGTCTTACTGAGCCCAGGCAGGAGCTAAAGGGCTTCTTGGCCTCTGGGACCTCGGCCCTTCCTGTATTACTTCTTCCTCCAAGTACAAATGTCTCTAGCAAGCACGCCAGGGCCAGGGAACAACAGCCTAGACACTTGAGTGTCATCATTTAAGCAAATCCCAGCTTCCCCTCATTGAGGGGAGACCAGTAGTGAACTTGATTGCTGGACCATGTCTCTTCTCAGTTTCTAGCCACAGGTGGATGGATGGCACTTGCTATCGGTTTGCTGTCTGTTCCCCATCTCTACTGGTCTACGTCAGTATGCATTTCAGGGGACCCAAAGAAACTGGGTTTTTGTAGTAATCCAGCTTTGTTCATCTCTGCAGTGTGTTCACCATGGTTGCCTCATTAAGAGACAAGGTTACAGGCACGCACGTGCACATACACACACACACACACACACACACACACACACACACACACACTGATCTTTACTGCTCTCCCACCAGTCAAAGTAGGAATGAGCTCAGGTCCTGGAACAAGTGACAACATGAGAGTCCTCAGGAACCAGATTGAGAAGAGAAGTCCCCTGTAGAAGATGTGGTGAGGATGGCCAGTTGGTATATAGCATTATACTCAGTCCTACTGAATTTGGGATTTTAAACTTTTCACTTCTAGACCCTCCGACTGATTCTTTTTCACATTGTCCTAGTGGGTTCTGACAGGTTGGTTGGTTGGCTGGCTGAAGCTCAAAAACAACTTCATTAGAATTTAAAAAAGAAGGCCCAGAAGAGGCAAGCTATAAATCTCAACAGCTGTCTGGACCATGAGAATGGGGAAAGGCTGTGCTGTCTGAGCTAAACTGACATGAGGTCAGCCATATAGAGGCAGGCAGCCTTGTGGTCCAGGGGAGGGGCTCTAGACAAAGAGTAAAGGCTGGGTATCAGAAAAAGTATTTAGGTCTGGTCAGCATCTGAAAGAAGGAGACAGAAAAAAGAAAAGGAAAAGTTGCACCCAGCAAAATCTCATGGTGTTTTAATAGAGACTGCACTAGGAAGCTGGAATTCTGATAAAGAAAAGCATGCTATCTCAACCAAGGGCCAATTCCAGCGGTCTCTTCATCGTGGCTCAAGGTCAACACCCCTTCTTTAAGGGTGCTCCCAGAGACAGGCCATCCAAAATGTCAGGCAGGCATTTTCTGTGCCTTTCCCCACCCTGAAGAAGTAACTAAAATCACTTAGAGGACAGACTGAAACTCAGGAACAGATATAGTCTATTTTCACATGAAAATCTAGAGATCCAGTTCCAAAGCTATCCACAAAAATGGAGCAATGGACTGGGGTTCTAGTCCCCCACCCTCACCTAAGGCCTTTGAGCGCGTGCTCAGTGAACAGGGGATGGGAGCTCCCATCTCCCATCCAAATGCCTTTCTAGAAGTTCTGGGTTTGGAGCCTCTGTCCTGAGCTGCCAGAGAATATTCTACTCTTGCTCATCTTTGTGACTCCAGTTTTGGTTTTTCTTCAAAGAACATTTCATAGATATTCACTCAGTATCAATAATAATAGTGTCAGAAGGCCTGGATGGGGTGTCTGAAGTCATGGATGGAGTGTCTGAAGGCCTGGATGGGGTGTCTGCAGGCCTGGATGGGGTGTCTGAAGGCCTGGATGGGGTGTCAGAAGGCCTGGATGGGGTGTCTGAAGGCCTGGATGGGGTGTCAGAAGGCCTGGATGGGGTGTCTGCAGGCCTGGATGGGGTGTCTGCAGGCCTGGATGGCATGTCTGAAGGCCTGGATGGGGTGTCTGCAGGCCTGGATGGGGTGTCAGAAGGTCTGGATGGGGTGTCTGAAAGCCCTACTTATTTTCTGTTAGCCCTCCTTCACTCATGGCTGTTTGTTTCCTTCCCTGTGGCTTTTGTTTTCCTGGTGTGTGGGAATTCTGGAGGCCCAGGTTAAAGAGTCTACCTGTAGGAAGAATTTAAATATGGTGTACCATCTGGGAGCCATTCAGCCCACTCCCAGGATTGAACTCAGTTTTTTGTAGTCCTTTGTCGCTGTTGGCCCAGAAACAAAGCACAGATCACTGAGCTCTTGTTGGCATATGTCTCAGAGCAGCCGTGTTCCCTCTGCTTCCTGCTCACTCCTCTAGCTGTGATTCTGCCTTGTGATTGGTTCCTTTTTATTAGAGTAAACTGGGTATTCCTCTACTTCAAATGAGCCATGCATCTCATCAGAAATCCTTATTGTGCACCATGCATCATATTGGGCGCCAGGGATCCAGAGATGCATAGTCCCACCCTCAGAGTGCTCTTAACCAATGAAGAAAATCGACATTTTGCAATGTCTCTTAGGGCAGGCAGGAGTGACTGCTATGATGACTGCCAAGTCAAGGAGAGCCTGAGGAGGTGACATTTGAACAACATCTGGAATACGAGTGTGAGCTGCCAGAGCACATCATTCTCTGTGGAGAGAAGGACTTGGAGGGAGGTTAGACATCATGGAGAGGCCTGTAGCATTTGGGAGCAGAATTTTCCAGTGTGGCAGAAGCATGAGCAGCAAGAGAAAAGGAGAAAAGGGGGCTCTGTGTGTGTGTGTGTGTGTGTGTGTGTGTGTGTGTGTGTGTGTGTGCCTGTGTGTGTGTGTGTGTGTGTGTGAATCTGCCTATGTTTGTTGTGTGTCATCTATGTTTATTTGTGGGTGTGTCTACATTTGTGTCTGTGTGTGTTTGTTTTTCTCTGTGTGTGCACATGTGTATCTACGTTAGTGTGTACATTAAATGCTATTGCCAACAAACCACTCTGGACCATGGGGCAGGCTCTCCTCTAACTCAGAAATGTTCTTAGTTTCCTAATTTGTACAGTGACTTACGTGGCCAGAAACTGATAGCTATAGACACTCCCTCTGACATGCCGAGTCTATAGATGTGTGACCCATAGAGAAAACAAGGTTCAGAGCTGTGTGGTTCCCAAATCACCAACATCAGTGTCAACTAGGAACCTCAAGCTCAGGTTCTCCAGTGCTCCCAAAGAGCTCCAGAATCAGAGGTCAGTGACTAGAGCCTAGCAGCCTATGGCTTCACTAGGGCTTTTAGGCAGTTCTCATATACACTAATGTTTGAAACCCTGGTTTGAGGTATCAATAGTTTTGTTACCAGCATGGCTTTTGAGACAGCAAAGCAAGGAGATAATTGCCATGGCTTAAGCCTGTCACCCATCTCTTGCCATGAGTCTGCATCTATGAATAACAACACTAACACAGCAGATGGCCTAGAGATTGACACGGACCCTTCTCTGTGATCTGTGCGGATGGGCTGAGAACATTCTCAGTACCTAGACCCTTCCACTGGGCTTCCTTGGCTCCACCCTTGCCATTTCCTCTCCCTCTCTCTTGGCTCTTTCTCCTTGTGCTCATCTCTCCTTTCCTATAGGAGAGCACAGTGAGGACAGGGTTTCCCTGGAATCAGCCAGTCTGGTTTTCAGTGCCAGCATGGTGTTCCCAAGTGTGTTGTTAACCTGATCTTCAGTTTACTTACCTCAGAAGAAAGCTGCTGAGGACTAAATGACCCACACTGGTACCCAGTGAAAACAGATCATCGCCAGATCATCCTGATTCTTGGGAGATGGAAGCAGGAGGTTGAAGAATTTAAAGCGAGCCTCAGCTACATAATGAGTTCAAGCCAGCTTGGACTACACAATACCCTGTATCAAAAACAAAAACGAAAATCTGAAACAAAAATATAAATCAAACAAACACACCCAAATATATTTGCTGAGCTATTGCTACCACCGTGGCTCTGAGACTCTGCTCTCCTCTGTGGGTCTACTCCAGGTGGTGTTAGGGCCACAGATGCAGCCCAGTCTTTCTGCCCCTGGTTGGGCCAGAGCCCAGCTAGCAGATGAGCATCAAGGAGCATTTCCCTTTGGAGACATAAGCAGCAGGGTGTGTTTTTAGTTGAGGGAGCATTTGCTTCATTTCCCAGGCCCCTCAAGAGTCCCTTCTAAAAACGTTCCCTCTTACTCCCTGGCTCAGCTGCCACCTGCCATGTTGGCCCCTCAAGACCACAGCTTTTCGGTTACTAGCAGTTGTGTGTGGGAACTCTGAGTCAAAGAGACCCTCCCATATCCCAGTTCTGCAACTGGCTAGCCAGGTGACCTTGGGATGCTTTTTGATTTCTTCATCTGCAACACGAGGATAATAATGTATCTCCTTCCTAGGATTGTTTGGGGGAATAAATGAAGTGATGTGTGATGTGCCAGACAGGGCAGAAGAACTTAAATATACACAGCTCAGCTACACTGCTCCATGGGAGGGTGTTGGGGCTTGGGAAAGGGCGGCAGCGATGTTTATCAAGAGAAAACAGCCCAGGCTTGTGTTTTTGGTGTGCTAATTGTCCTCTGGGGTCATCTACCATTGCATTGACATTTAGCCCTGCACTTGGAGGAAGCCAAGAGTTCTGAAGTTCCCAGGGTTTACCATAGTGATTTAGCCAGCCCTCAGAACTCTTTTCCTGGCCCCACCCACAGAGGAAGCCCATCTCATTGCTTCTCAGAGAAGAAGGTGGACTCAGGAGCTCCTATGGCAGCATAGTCAAGACTTGCTCCTCATAAAAATACATCAGGGATGTTTCTCCTTGACTGAGTTCTACAATGCAGCACTAACTGGACGATGCCTTGGCATCCAGTAGCAGTGGACTCCCCCCAAATGGTCTTCTGGCCCTACCTGAGAGGCAGGCAGAAGCAACCAGGAGCTCAGCTGTACTTATCTCCTGGCACCTGGAGGAGGAAATGAAGGCGCAATTAACTGTACAAGGCGGGTGGTTTGTGCAGCTTAAGTTCAGATAAAAAGTTTAATTATCCCTAAGCCCTAATACAAATTAATTAGCCTCCCGTATTAGGGAGGTAAGCTTCCCTACTCTTGCCTCAGCCCAGACATCACTGTGGATCACTGAGGACATTCTGGGAGATGGGGCAGGAAGCAGAGAGAGTAGGTCCTGGATGCTCACTTGTGCAGCTCTAACAGATGGCCCCTTCCCAGAGGGTCTAGGTGGAGTCTTATGTCCTGTGCCTAGGACATCACCTCTGTTCATTTACAGTTGTTTATGTACTGGGGGCCAGAGCTCACATGTGGAGGCCAGAGGACAACTTGAGGGAGTCATTTTTCTCTCTTACCATGTGAACTGAACTCAGGTGTCAGGTTTGGCCCCAAACACCTTTACCCACTGAGCCATTTTACCTGCCCCGAGTATACTCCTATAGTCCCCCACTTGCATAGCCAGGGTGGTGTTAGGGTGAAGTTGGAATCAAGATGGGGCTCTGGGGCTAGGTGGTTTTCTAAGCTCTGACTTTCCTTCTGAAATTCCACAGAGAAAGCAGGTCACATGTTTCCACTGGGTCTCAGAGAACTAATACCAACTGCCCCCCATGCCTGGCACATCTGCCCAGGTGGGCACTTGGCCCTGGCCATCATGGTCATTACCACACCCCTTGGCTGTTAAGTAACAGGCATGCTGCCTCCCCATTGCCACCTCACATGGTCCTTATACGCACGTTTCCTACGTGTTCCACAGACATTTCTTAAAACACTTTAAGCAGGGAGTGACATCCTTAGATTTGCATTTTGAGCACACATCTTTGTGTCTCAAAGGAGAAAGAAAGTGGACATAAGAAGTCATGTTTATAGGCCTCTCCAGAAGTCCAGTCTAAAAATATCAGTGACCTGAGTCCAGGACATACTTGATAAAGACCTGTGAAAACTGAACACTTTCACAAATAGAAACTCATTCACTCCACTGTTCTACAAATGCCAGGAAGCCAAGGAAAGAGAAGGCAAGGATGACCCCAACTAACAATCTAAGCAATAGTAGGGAGGCTACCTTCAATGCCCTTCCATGATAATGAGATTGACGACTACCTTATATGCCGTCCTAGAGCCTTCATCTAGTAGCTGATAGAAGCAGCAGCAGACACCCACAGCTAAACACTGAGCCAAACTCCTGGAAACCAGTTACAGAGAAAGAGGAGTGATGAGCAAAGGGGTCAAGACCAGGCTGGAGAAACCCACAGAATCAATTGACCTGAACAAGGGGAAGCTCATGCACCCTAGTCTGATAGCTAAGAAACCACCCTAGTCTGATAGCTAAGAAACATCCAGACTCCCTGAATGTGAGTGCTAGTTAGGAGGACTGTGCAGTTTATGGGGCCTCTAATAATGGGTCAGTATCCCTAGTACACGAATGGACCTTGGGAGCCCATCCCACATAGAGGAATACTTTCTCAGCCTAGACACATGGGGGAGGGCCTAGGCCCTACCCCAAATGATGTGACAGACTTTGAAGATCCCCCATGGAAGGCCTCACCCTCCCTGGGGAGCAGAAAGGGGATAGGCTGGGGTTTGGTGGGGATGATAGGGGAGGATGGGAGGGGGAGAAACAAGAGGGGGGACCAAGTAAGTCTAGTGAGTCCTTGGAGCTGTCTTTCTAGGTCACCGTCTCCCCCAAAGCCACGTCCTCCTTTCTTTCTTATCCTACCTGGGAGCGCAGAAGTAAAGGACAGAGGAAGGCTATGGGAAATAGCCCGGGTCTAACCCCAGCATCCTGCCTCTTGCTATTCAGCTGATCTTGAGCATGGTCTTGTCCTTTTAGGCTCATCCCTGCCTGAGATTGTGAGTTGCCATGAGCTCCACAGGTGCATATAAAATTCTCATCCAGTACAGCTTTCAGTTCGCCCCTTCATGCCATAGTTTTCCTCCCCAGTCACACTCTTTCAGGAAAAGTGTTCCCATGTTAACATGTAAAACTTCTACAAAGGTCTCCATCCTAGCCTCCTCTGTATGGTATTCTGCTAGATGCTTCTCCTATAGGTATCTAAGGGGCATGTAAGGTGCCCGGCCTGTAACACAGCCTGCAGATGCAGTGGTGTGCACGAGGAATGGAGAACCAGTCTCTGGACCGCCTTCCTGGGATGTGTTCTCCTGACAGTCCAGCCTAAGATGGCATTGGGAGTTCAGAAGCTATTACACTGTTGGCAGGTGCTGGAGTTATATTCCCTAGTGATTGCTGTGTAAGTCATTGATTATCTGAATCAAATTCTGGTGGTATCACTTATCTTTATTGAAATTAATCTGGCTGATTTCACCCGTGATTACAACCTGTTAAAATCCCTTTGACTCCTAAAGACTCCATTGCATAGTGACTCTGTTATTTAGAAATTTGAAAAACTTAAGAACAATCAGTAGTGGCAGCCTCTCCATCATCATGTTTAGTGGATCCAAATGAAAGAAGAGTAAGTAGAACCACTAATGAGCTGGATCAGCGTGGGTGGGAGCATGGATAGAACAACTGAGACGTGGAAGTCAAGGGTACAGCTGTCCCTCAGTAACAGCTAGGATCGTGGCTCTAACCCATCATAGTCTACCTTTGCTCTCCTTCCGTGTTTCAGCCCCTTTCCTTCCTAACTGCAGTGTGTTTCCCCTCAGCAGAAAGCACAGCTGCCAATAGCTCCAGAGACTGGCTTTTCAAAGCTTCAAACGCTATAAAAGAGATTGGTCTGGTCCCAAAGGTATATTCCGTATAGTCCAAGAATAATCTACAGTAGCCATGCTTAGGGTTTTGAATGAGTGGGTTTACCGAGTATGCAGCAAGCAAAAGGAAAAGGAGTAAATAGCAAGGAACAGATAGGTTGAAACAGCAGATAGATGGCAAAACAACATCAAATCGACCGAGAAAGCGAACAGTAGGTAAAAGCATCAAATCGAGGGCTTACAAACATCCAGCCGAAATTGACTGGGAAAGCTCTTTTGAGGCAGCCAGCTGGAGGCCTTGATTAAGAGCATCCTGGACAGAGCAGAGTGTCCCCTCGGGTGAGACTTCCAAATAAAAGAACAGATAGCAACAGAGAAATAACATCATCGCATTGAGCATTTACACTCACCCAACAGAAGCAGACTAGGGAAACCGAGGCAGTCAGCTGCAGTTCCTGGTTGAGTCTTGGGTAGAAGGACCTTTCCATCTTCTCCATGGATGGGTCTCTGCTTCCTGTTCCCACTGTATGCATTCCATATTATGAAATAAACAATAACAACCTCAGTTGGAAATAACTTATCTTCTAGCTGTTCTCAAAGGCACAACACTATAAACCCCTTAGCAATTTCAGTGTTTTCTTTATCCTTATTAGAGAGTTAGCAAGAGGCAGCCCTCCCCAGGACAGAGAATTTTGTAGAAGACAAGGGAGGGCCTCCTCACTTTCAACAGGCTCAAATAGTACATGGCGGTATACTGGCGCGAGAAATACTACAAGGTACAATCTAGAGAAGGTAGAAAGATGCCAGCATCAGAAGCCATCAAGAAAACACAAATCAAATAGCACTGAGATGGCACTTCACACTCACTACAGAAGCCATCATCACAGAGACAGAAAATAACAGTGTTATCTTAGATAAGGACACATCAGCGCCCATATTCATCACTGATAAGCTTATAAAATGTTACTCTGCCTAAAACAGTCTGGCAGTATCTCACACTGATAAATATCATCATATGACCCCTAACTCATGAAAACAGAGTCATGTTAAATTTAACACGCGACTGTTCACCTGTTATGAAGAAGCATCCTTCATAATTGGTTAAAATAAAAAAAAGTGGAAACATCCATTGACATCAAGTGATGAATCAGTTAACAACATGTGACCTAACCTCACAGTGAAGATGAGTGAGACATAAGAAGGAGTAAGGAGGCTTTTATACATGCTAGCATGTGGTTGAGTCTTGAACATGCTGAGTAAAAAGAAGTCAGACACAAAGACCATAAGATCTGTGGTTCGTGGGTGAAATATCCAAAGCAGGGAAAGCTTCAGAGACAGCAGCGGTAGGATGGGCATAGTCTGAGACTGCTAATAAATGTATGGCTTTGGTGGGTTATAAAGATAAAGTCCCACGGGTGGGACATAGCTCAGTGGTAGGATGTTTGTATAGCATGTAGACAGCCCTGGGTTCATTCTCCAAACTCTCTCTCTCTCTCTCTCTCTCAACCAGAACTTTAAAACAAAAGAAGAAAAAAAGAAGGAGGGGGAGAAGGAAGAAAGAAAGGAATGAAAACATTCTCAAGTTAGGGACTTCAGGTGTAGCTCAGGTATATAGTGCACTTCCTTAGAAGTGTGACCTTGGATTTGCTGCCTGGTAGAAACAATTGCTGTGGGTAGTAGAAGCACAACTAGGCAACTGCACTAGAAGCTGATGAATTATACAACTTACATAGTTGAATTTTGTAGTGTGTGAACTGAATCTCAATAAAGTGGCCAGAAATAAATCTAGGGTGGAAACTCCTTGGGCTAGCTTAGGGAAGATGCCTGACTTTGAACTTGCTATGACCAGAGAGGATGAGAGCAGTATGGCCAGCAGTATGGCTGGCAGCTTTTCTAAACAGGGTTCATTTCATATTGGTGAGTGAGGGTCTCAGGGTAGACTGTGAACAGAAAAACAAGTCCATCACACTGTAGACAATTAACAACTACTCAAGCACAAAACTAAACATTTTTTTTCTGAAATACTCTCACAGTTCTGGGGATATGAAGCCCATCCTATAGGTGGTACAGGTTCAGGTTAAGTACTGCCCAGGGTCATTTAACTAGTTAGTGAGTCATACTGGCCCAGGGTATAAACCCAAGTCTGCTTTCAGCTCTTCTCTCAATTATTAGGTCATGCTGCCTCCCTCTGGCTTTATACAAGTTGCTGGGAAATTCTGGAACACACCACTGGAGACTTAGCTTTAGATCCCTTCTTTATTTCATTGATAATTACTCCTTCACTAAAGGAAGCCCTCCTAACAGAGCCGTGTGCTTCCTTAGCTGGCATAGGAGCACTGTTGGTTATCTTGAAAAGGTGCTAGAGATGGCCACTCGGCCCCTCCTAGCCATTCTTCCATCCATACCACTTCCTCTAGCTTGTCAAGGACATGAAGAACGGGGGCAAGAAGGCATCCTGCAAAGTCTTGATGCTGGGCCTCTAGCCATCCCCTGATCTGCCAGCCAGTTAACCTCACTCTCAAAACAAGAAATAAGGTTAAGTTGGCAAGATGCGTGCATAACAAACCAAACACAGCTCATTTTCCAAGCGTCCGCAAGCTGTCCGCTTAATAATCTGCTTTTGAATTCTGCCAGCAATCTGATGGCAGGCGTGATGGATGCCAAGCCCGTTGCTCTGCGGTTTATCGCTGTAAAACTACCAACAAAGCAACCTTCCAGCTCTAGCCTCTTGGTGTGTCTCTGCTGTGCTGTGATCAGAGATCACAGGCAGTGGTTCGGCAAACCCACTTGTACTCCCTCCTATCTCCAGGACAGAGGCCAAGAGCAACTCTGATGGGAGTCTACTGAGTCCAGCTAGGCACTTGTCCACTCTCCCTCCCAGATTCCAGGCTCCAGACCCTTCTGATCCATTTTGGTCCCAGTCTTCTTCAGATGAAATGCATTTCTCTCAACAGAGAAGGCAGAAGTCCCTTGAAGGCGAATCATTCTGTTTTCTCCATCATCTGCTCCCTCAGACCATCTGCCCAGCAGTGGGTATAGCTCCCCCAACCTTGTTCTATCTCTTCAAATGTTTAAAACAACCACTGTGTTTTACTTAGCATTTTCAACAGCCTCAGCCACTCTCAAATGCAACCTTCCTGACTCTAGTCGTCCACCCTCTTACCATCTTTAGTTTCATTGGTGGTTGTGGGCCCACAGGCACTTTTCAGTCAATCATGTCATCTGAAAATCTCAACTAACACTGTCTATTGCTTATCTGCATCACTGGGATTATGTAGACTTGAAACAATGAACTGTTTTTAGAACCCCCCTGACAGAAATTATAGTTCCTAGAATGCCTGCAGAAAAGCTATCGAGTTTAATATTTATAGGCTACATATCTCACAGTGAGATTCCAACATTGGTTACTTTTGTTATTTTCATTTTATAAAAGGAACTGAGGCCCAAAGTAATGACCCTCCAAGATCATACCGTTATTTAATGGTGGCCTAGGAGGGTCTTGAGTTTAATCATCGTGGTGAAAAAACAAACAAACAAAAACAAAACAAAAAACAACAAAAACAAAAAACCAAGCTCTTGGCCTCCCCACCTTCCTGAGTGTCAAGGCTGGAGAGGCACATGTGGTCACAAAAGGATGGGAGCAGGTTCTAATGGTAGTAGGTACCTGGGAAACTAAAGCCAGAACCCAAGCCCCTGAATGATTGGAGGAAAACAGTCCTTGGAGGATAGTCCATGGAGGAACTTCCATGAAGCCATTCATTGATTTATTCATTCACCCAACACCTGCCCTGTCCACAGTTCTCAGATGTTCGGGTAAGGACCGTACGCTTTTAAAATGGCTAACTGTCCCCTTCCACATCCTCCATGGAAACCCTCAGAATCTGGGTCCCCTCAGAATCAGTACCTTCAAATTCCCTCTTCTTAAAAGCAAAGATCCCTGGACATGTTGAGACTTTTTCTGCTACACAAACAAAGGGCTCATGGCTTTGACCAAGGGTGTTGTCATAGCTCTTTCCTTCATATGGCCTTTGAGTTATCTTAGTAAACAAGAGGCCACATAACCTCTGTGGAAAGCATCTTACTGATTGCAGAAAGAAGGCTTGAGCCAGCCTGCCTGGGACTGAGCGAGGGCCACATTGGTTCCAAGGATAATAGCCAGCATGTGAAGGAGAGAGTTCCAAACTGAAAAGAATCCAGCAATATTCCAAAGTGGCTAAAGGGGTTGAGTGTCAGAGACCATGCACATATCTAAGACAGTATGGTTGGTAGGAAGGAGATATACTCAAGGGGACAGGCTTCATCCCAGCTAAATAACAGCCAAGCCTTGCAAGATCCCCAGGTCTCAGTTCCTGCATGTGGAAAATGTGGCAAAGCATTTGAAGATTCAAGAACTTGTAGGCTCATGTAAGGTAAACTCATAAGAGCTTTGTAAGTTATAATCTTCACATGAGCAGACACTGAGTTTATTTTTTATATTTTTTATCATACGTGAGAGCCTGCTGTTCTTCTGTTTCAAACTCACCTGTGGCTCTTCGTGTGTTTGAACTCAAATCCAAACCCCTTACCACCAAATATTAGACACTGAATGCTATGTCCTGCCTGTCTCCTTGGCCTCCAGTTATAATGCTTTCTCTCTCTCTCTCTCTCTCTCTCTCTCTCTCTCTCTCTCTCTCTCTCTCTCTCTCTCTCAGTGCAGTGCTGAGGGCCCCTTGACAATTTCTGGAATGAAATATTTTTATTACCTTTTACTTTCCCATATTTCTGCTAGGTACACCCAGGCTCAGGTGTTTTATGTGGCTGGAAGTTACACCTCACATGCCATCTCAGTGAGGCTTTCCTTACCACAGCATTTACCTCTGTTCTCTTTGTGGAAACAGCTGCATGCCAAAGAGTTGTGATGACTTTTAATAAATATTTGAATTCACTGAGAATTCCATGCAATGTATTTTGATCACATTTACCCAGATGCACTCTGTCTTAGTTAGAGTTTCTGTTGGTGTAATATAACACTATGATCAAAAGAAACTGGGAAGGAAAGGATTTATTTCAGCTCACAACTACTGGATCACACTCCATCACAGAAGAAAGTAAGGTAGAAACTCGAGGCAGGAACATGAAGGCAGGAACTGAAGCAGAAGCCGTAGAAGAACAGTGCTTACTGGCTCATTCTTTATGGTTTGCTCAGCCTGCTTTGCTATACAATTCAGGACACCCTGCCCAAGGCTGGCACTACCTAAAGTAGGCTGGACCCTCCCACATCAATCACAAGAAAACACTGGACAGACTTGTCTATATGTACTTTCTCAGTTGAGAATTCCTCTTCCAGAATGACTTTAACTTGTGTCAAGTTGACACAAAACTAACCAGCACACATCCCCCACCTTCCTACCTGCCCCAGATCCCCACCCTCTTTTCTGGTTGTTGTTAATTTAATTTATTAATTAATTAAATTAATTTAATAATTCATCAACTCCAATTTGTGCTGTCCATATATTTCTGGGTGTGGGGTCACTCGCTGGAGTACGGTTGACCTACCAGGAACTGTATCTTCAAAGAAAATTGACTGCTCCTCCCCCTTCCCTCCCTCTTCCAAAACCATCAAATATCCATATCTCCTCAGTTAGGGGTAGGGACTCATGAACCACATCTCACACCATGCTAAAATGCTGGCTAGCTTGATCTTATGGAGGCAAACAGAGCTGCTGTGTGTTCATGAGTGCTGCCATTCTGTTGTGGCCAAAAGACACTCTTGTCTCAGTCTTCACCAACCTCTGGGTCTTATAATCTTCCTGCCCCCTCATCCATGATGGCCCCTGAGCCTTGAGAATGAAATATGGTATGGGTGCCTCGTTGGTGGCTGAGCACTCCACGGTCACTTATTCTCTGAACCTTGACCAGCTGTGAGTTTCTGCATTAGCCACCATCTACTCACAAGGAAACTTCTCCAATGTTGTCTGAGAGCTTCACTGATCTATGGGTACAGAGATATGAATTTAGAGGGCATTTTGAGACTATGCCCTTCTAGAGAAATAACACCAGTAAGTTCACACCTGTGACCTATGAGCTCCTCAACCATGAGTTCTTGGCCAGGTTTACAGAGCTTGGCCAATTTGTGCTGTTCACATACACATATATGTGTGGGGCCACCCCTGGATTGTGGTTGACCTACTAAAAGCCATATCTTCTCAGAAGACTGTTTCTCCCCACCAAAAGCCACCAAGTGTCCATAGCTCCTCATTTAGGGGTGGAGAGTTCTGTAACCAAATTCTTGGTTACCCCCATAACTTTTCATTCTTGCCATGCTGGCCACTATTGCAGTTCACAGAGTTCACAATTGAATAAGACTGTTATTGACTCCTCATATTCCCACTCCCACCCAAAGCCTGCATAGCACATTCTAGTGCTGTGAAAGCCAGCTGGCATGTAGGAAGCTTTCTGGTCAGTACCAACTTGATTTCTCCATGCCCTATGACCAATGTGTATGGTGTCTTCAGCAACAGAATCTTACCAAGTTCTGGTGATCAACCAAAAGCAATGGCAATAGGCTGTGTTGTTTGGGGTGGGGCTCCAGGACATCCTTAACTGACAACTCAGGGAGAGGTAGCGTATACTTAGCACTGAGTACTTTATTTGGCAACCTGTAACTTCTGGGAGGAGCATTCATCCCTATGCAGACAACTGTAGCCATAATATATGTATATGCACATATATCTATACATTCATACTCACATATATATGAAGCTTACAAAATAGGAGGTTTCCATATCACTTCTTCAAACATCCTTGAAGTTAGTCAGCCCTCACCCCCCCTCCTTGTCCTACCCTTTTATCCCTCTTCCCATTTCCCCTCCTGGTTATTCCCTTTCCCCTTCATATCACCTATGTTCCACTATCTTCCCTCCCTTAAGATCTTCCTTCCCTCTCCCCACCAATGGGTTTTCTGGATTTTCTGGATTCTCCAGATATTCCAAATTAAACGCAAATCTAAAACTTGATGCTAAAACCCATATATGAGTGAGAACATGCAATGTTTGTCTTTCTTGGTCTGGTTACATGTATGGCCTTTTTTATAGAAAATTTGCTCCATAAAAGTTTCGCATCTTTTGCTTTAAGATTGTATCACTGAACCCCGTGTATAGTAGGTGCTATAAAATATTGATGAATAAATGAATGACTGCGTGAGTGAGTGAATGATTGGCTGGGAAGACTCACTTGTTTCCCAAATGGCCCCTTAATTCCTTACATCTTCTCTCTCCCCTCATCCCTCTCCCTCTCTCTTACAGATATGGGGACATGGTGCCTAAGACAATCGCGGGGAAGATATTTGGCTCCATCTGCTCCCTGAGTGGTGTCCTGGTCATTGCTCTGCCAGTCCCTGTGATAGTCTCCAACTTTAGCAGGATCTACCACCAGAACCAGAGAGCAGATAAACGCAGGGCACAAAAGGTAAGCGTTAGAAACAGGGTTGAGGGTGGGAAGCGTAGGAAGGGTGGGAGACTCAAGCAAGCTTTCATGCCTCGATTGTTTGGAGGATCTCCACACAGGCTCCCTCTGGCTTGGAAAGATAAGGCAACTTCTGTCTCTTCCTCCTCAAAGTCCGCAGTTCCAGCCCCAGTCTGCTGCTCCAGAATACAACAACCCTCACTATTGACATATAACTGGACTGACCTTTTAAGTAGTCTGTTGAACTGGCCCATAGCTCCACTTCCACATGCCCAGCCATGGCCACCAAGCAGCTCCAGGCTCCTCCTTTTCCGATCCCATAACTTTGCCACTTTAATATCCTGTTGAGGGCCAGATGTCTACAGGCTGCCATGTTCAGAAGCCTCTTTTGCACTTGATCTTCAGGCTTGTCTCTGGGACAGCACAGCAATACCAACCCCAAGGCACCTTCCAGAGATGGTTCCTGCCAATGACTTTTGCTGGGGTCCTGTATTGTTAACATTTGTGTTGTTGTAACAAATGCCTGTCATCCATAATTAAAAGAAAAAATAGTTATTTTGACTCACAGTTTCAGAAGAATTAGTCTGTCTGGTGGGCCCCAAACTTCATGGCAACAGGGGGAGCACGTGGTGGAGATTGGTCTTCATCTCTTAGTGGACAGGTGACCAAGAGGAGGGAATTTTTTTTTCTATCTCTCTATCTCTCATCTGGATCCAGCCCACAGTACCGCTCACAGTAAAGTGGGTCTTCCTCAGTTAATTCTCTATAAATGCACCATCACAGACACTCCCAGGGTGTGTGTGCCTCACCAGTCTCCTGGGTGATTCTAAATTCAGTCAAGTTAGCAAAGACTCGAAGCAAAGGGATATGTGGGGGGAAGTTTCTACTTCCCTTTTGATCCAGGCCAAAAATGGTACCCTTATTGTCTCTGGCTCTGAGGTCATGGTTAGTCTCTGGGTACAAAGGACGGAGGGCACCTTGTGGGAAGATTAACCTAGACACCACAAGGAGTTTGCACTCTGTGATTTAGTCTTTATTCCATCCCTCCACTTCTACAGACACTCACCTTCCATGTGACAAGCCCCACAGCTAGATGACTTGCTCCCATTTGCAAGAATAACCCCTGGGTAGCAGGGCCTAATACTGAACAAAGCAATCTAGAACCTCAGAATAGGTCTGTGTGTACTGACTGTAGCAAAGCCACAAGTTTAAGTTAATTCTAAAACAATGGTTCCATAACAATATTTGTAGAACAGTAATAATACAATCATATACTAAGCCTACTTGGTCCCCATATCCCAAATATGACCTCTTGTGCATCCTCATGTCACCTCCTTACCTTCCTGCCCCCTATATCTGTGCCTGGTCTGTGTTGTCACAGCTGTAAGCTCTTACATCCTCTGTCTCCTACAGCATCTATCTTCACCCAAGGTCAGGGCCTCCCCACTTCCAGACACTCAGAAATGGAAATCATGGAAATCATCTTATTTCTCCCAGCTCAAGTTAGCTGGTAATGTGAACAATGACTAAAGTCATCACACAGTTCTAAATAAAGGAGCAGAGGAAAACTGAGCTCCCACATCCAAACTCTGAGGTCCTGAGGGCCAGGGAATCCTGCAGCACACTCTGTCTTCACATCCCTTAAACCTGGACAAGCACAAACCCAGGCTTTCTGCACAGCTGGTAGGGTTCTCAGAAGTGTCAGGCTCAATGGTGACAGCCCCTCCAGAGGCAGCTACCTTCCCCTCCCTGGCCACACTGTTCCTACTTCTCAGAGAAGCTCATCTGCAAAGACTAGAACAGTGAATGTTTCCCATGGACTATGTAAAGCTTATTGTGTTCAATTAAAGTCCAGAAGGACGAACTCTGGCTTTCTTCTCTGAGCTACTCAAGATGAGCCCTGCCTAACCCCTTTCTCTCTCCTTTGAAATAAGTAAATATTTACAATGTTTTCCCCAGCCTGGATACTGTTTCTCCTCAAGGTTGAACAGTGCTGTCTCTTTCACCTTGGGCTTCCTGTGAGAGGGGGAAAAAAAAAAAAAAAACAACAGTATTGTCTGCTTCCAGCAGTTTGTCTGCCATGGTGAGCCAAGGCATGGTGGCCCAGGGGACTTGGTGAAAGTGGAGAGACGGGACAGGGAGGAGGTCAAGGAAGCTAATGATAGCCCTTAGCGCTGACCACGTTTCTGGGAGCTGCATGGGCATAAAAGTAAGATCCACATCAGGTGCCTGGTGGATTCAGGCTCCAAAAGAAATTAGTGTCATCATATCTAGCCTTAGGGACTGTCTTCCTTAGGCCAAGAGAACCAGAGATGACACAAGGTTGTCTAGCAGAGGCACCTGGGATAGGGCCTGGAGAGGCCACCACCTGTCCCAACTCCACCCACAATTTTTTGGTCTCAAAGGAGATTATTTTAGTTTTACTTACATTTTTATTTTTGTTGTGCTGGAGATTAAACCCAGGGCCTTGTGCCTGGCAGGCAAAAATATTCTATCCCTTAACTATACCCCAACACCATATCCTTTGTTTTTAACAGGATATTTTATTGGAATAATTATAGATGATGTAGTTGCAAAAAAATAAGTCCTTTTTGTACTGTGCCCAGTTTTGTTTAATGGTAACATTTTATAAAACTATACAGTACACAAAAGATATAAAGGGTATGAATCCACCCCTCTTACCCATCTTTCCCAGATTGCCTGGATTGTGTGTGTGTGTGTGTGTGTGTGTGTGTGTGTGTGTGTGTGTGTTACAGTTTCCTCATCCATGTGGGTTCCTACAGACTCATCAGCTTTATGACTATAAAACTAGCCAGTTCCCACATGATAGTCACACTCCTGCTATATCTCTACTCATCCCTTACTCCTGGAAACTATTTGTCTGAGCTCCATTGGAAAATGTTCTCATTTCAAAAAAAAGTTACATAAATGTACTCATGCAGTTGGTGACTTTTGGGAGTTGGCCTTTTCATCCCTATAATTCCCAGAGATTAATTCAAATTATATCACTAGTTCCTTATACCAGACCTAGTGGTACAGGCCTGTGATTCCAGATACTCAGGAGGCTGAAACAGGAGAATCATAAGTTCAAGGTCAGCCTGGGCTACAGCATCATCCCTGGGCTACAGCATCATCCCAAGCCAGTCTGGGTAACTCAACAAGATTCTGTCTCAAAAAAATTCAAAAGTCCATTCACTTTTCTCATTCAGTAGTGTTCTGTTGGATGTTTGCCTGCCGAAGAGCACCTGGGATAGAAACGGTTTCCAGTTACTACAAAGAAGTATTCTTATGTGTGGGTTTACATCAACATAAGTCTTAAGTCTCTCTGAGAAATGTCTAAGTGTACAACTGCCTGTGTTTCCATTTCTCACTTGTCTTTCTTCTGCCTCTCTCAGGGAAAGAGATATCCAGGCAGTCCCTGCCAGCTGCTGGCTAGAAAGGCCAGTTGTGCCAGGTTCTGCAAGGGTCCCCAAATTGTCTTGATCATTAATGGTGGCAGGCCATGTCTTGCACTGACAGTATTGTACGGTATCTCTCCTCCAACCCCAAAGCTCCATTCACACTGTTGAAGATGCAGACTGTTGGGCTTTGCCCTTCAAGTTTAGAAATGTCCCTGAAAGGAGGCAAACTCAAGGAGAAAGGAGAAGGATGCCTTGTATTTGACTTCCTAGTTGAAAGACATGAGCTGAAACCCTTCTAATCCATTCTGTCACCCTGGCTGAGTGGCTCTCCCCCTCATGAACTCCATTGTTTAAATCAGTTCATTATTAATTGTTTGGCCTTTGAAACAGCCTAAATGGCTGCTACATTCTCTCATCTTCCATGGTGTCTTTATGGTTGTGGTTGAGAGAAAGTGGAAGCTGACCAGTCCAAACAAAGGCTGAACCCATCACAAGGGCTTAATAAGCATAGACTTCCAGCCAACCAGGCTTGGTTTTCCTTCTTCAGCTTCCACAAGCTTTGCTTGAATTTCTGTTCAATGCAGAGCGTGCACTGGATGCTGGCAATAAAAGAATATGCCTAAGTCCCAGGATCTAACCCCCAGAAACACAAAGCCAAGCAGAGAGCACCACCCAGTTTCACATACTAGATAGCGTTTTGCAAACCTTCCACAAACCTCTGTTTCCCGTTTGGGAATGATTAAATGATATGGTGTGTTTGATGTGACAATCTTCCACCTTAATAGAATTCAGAGTGAGATAAGATTAAAAGAAGTGCCTCCGAGGGGAACAGGAGAGCCTTTCATCTCTGGAAAGTAATAAACACAGACCCCACATATGAGAAAGGTCTGGCTTTAAGTGGCAATCAGATTACATAAGGCTGTAATGAGCTTGACACAATTGGATTTCCATATGCAGCTCTCAACACCTAGCCTTCTCCCAAAGTGACAGCAGCCAATTCGTGAATTACAAGGACCTCACTATAAACATCTGGCTATGGGAGGGTTGCAGCAGGGTTCCTGGGAAGACTCATCCTAGACATGGAATGAATGAATGTATTTTGATCAGAGACAGGGAGGTGACAGGGCTGATGACTTGCTGGCTGTCTCATACCTTCCTTTTCATTATCTCCATCTAGAGAAGTAACCATCCTTGGACTTACAGGAAGACCTTCCTACTCAAGTGTTAGCCCCTTTCCCACGTTTAAAGACCAGAGAAAGAGTTTAATTGTCTCTGCAAGGAGATACTGATGGGTGGGGGAGTTCCCAGGAAACAGGGAACATAACATCCTTTATGATCCTCTTGACAGTCGATGGCCTCCTCTAAGCAGATGAACCAACCCAGACAGGATACCTGGGAGAGGATAAGGAGAAGGGAAAATTGCCACAATTTCCCAGAATCTTTCTGTCAGGGCCCAGTTATATGTTGCTGCACCCAGAGGCAGGAAGAGGATCTTCCATTCCAGACTGAAACTATGAATCTCATGGGTTCTTCTGCTTCTCACAGCAATAGCTTAGAGCTGGTTCTAGATCTACAGAGCCTAGGCTATGTACTCTAAGCCCAAAGGGGTTTTCTCCAGTCCCAGACTGAACTTCATGGTTCTCTCTTTTAGCTATGCTGTTTGTCATGACTGGTGGTCATTAGAAAGGAAAAAAAAAAAAAAAAAAAAAAAAAAAAAAGGAGCAACCAGTATATATCATATAGCCAGCTCTCCCATTCCCTCAGCAAGTAAGCAAATTGAGCTAGGGCCAAGATGCTATGCAGCCCCCCTCTGGAGCGAGGTTGTCCGCTAAGGCTTTTCCCAGGGAGGGTTTCAGTTCTGTGCTAGGTAAAACCAAAGTGGTATATTGGAACACGTTCCTTTCTGCCATATACACACCAGGCACCTCTATGAACTCTGGATTCTTCCCACTCCTGTGCACAGCATAGACACAGCCATCAACTCCCCAAGTCAGTTGTACACCTATAAATATGTTTCTTAACTCTAAAAAGATTGAGAGACTCCTGGTAACAAACAAAGCAAAAGCAAACGTCCTGCCCTCCAGGAGCTTACGTTCTAACACAGGAGGCAAAGAGTGGCAAGACAAGTGTGCATGCTATGCTACCCTAGTGGTGAGCGCTAGGAGAAAAACAGACAAGGGAGTTAAGAGATGCTGGCAGTGCCGTTTCTCTCTTTGCTTTTTTCTCCTAACTAACTGTTATTTGGGAACTTACAGCTCGTGAAGAACCAACCACACTGGAACCCAGGAAAGAATGAGGACAGTTAACACACTGTCCTCTAGGAACAGTACAGTCTCCTTAGAGATAATAAACAGTAGAATGACTCATGCCATTGTGCAGTGCCTAGTGAGAAATGTCAGAAAAGCTTTAGAGAAAGAATTTGAAAATGTGGTATTTCTGCCACAAATATTCCACCCAGGCTGAAGATTTGTGAAGATTCCTGGAGTCCTGGCCATGGCTAAACTGCAAAAGTGGATGCACAGGTCTCCTATCCATTCCAGGGTCTGTATGCAGAGATGCATAAGGCTAAGTAAGACAGGGGAACTTATTTTCCCTTCTCACACAATGTTAGGAAAAGCAGCTATTGTCACTGGTCCTACCAGGCTTGCTTTTCTTGTATCTTATTGTCTCTCTTGTTGTCTACCCATCACAGAAGGCCCGCCTTGCCAGGATCCGTGTGGCCAAAACGGGAAGCTCCAATGCCTACCTGCACAGCAAGCGCAATGGGCTCCTCAATGAGGCCCTGGAGCTGACGGTAGGTGTCCGTAAGTCCTGGCAGAGGACATAAAACAGAAATAGACTTGTTTGCTCATCCACAGGTACCAGCACTCCCCCCAGAAAGCTCCAGTTTAGACTCTGAGAGACATGCTCCCACTGACACACCGCTCTCATATAATTCTCACCACTGCCCATAATCCAGCTGTTGACAAGAACCCCCAGACCAAGGCCAGCAGGTTTTAATGGTGGCCCTGAGATTTGGCTTATCAAGATTTTCCCCATGCCCTCTTACCTTCTGTGAAGAAATGAAGAGGCTGAAGAGAGGAAAAGGCACCAGTTATACCTAGTCCTTCTTTCTTCCTCACTAGGGCACCCCGGAAGAGGAGCACATGGGCAAGACCACCTCACTCATTGAGAGCCAGCACCACCACTTGCTGCACTGCCTAGAAAAGACCACTGTGAGTTCCAGACTACTGCCCCCTCCTGCTTCATCCCTGACCTCCCAGGGCTGTACTCACATTGTCATCCTAGGCCAGATAGTCAGTCTATCCCCTTCCAATGCAAAAGAGTAATGTCACGGTCTATCAGCACCCAGGATGAAGACCCCAAGGGGTGAGTCAAGGCCACTAGAGTGAGATATCAGCTGTGTTGTGTCCTGCAGCTGTAGAGAAAAGGCCACCCCGTAGCCTTCCCATCCATCCCTAACACCAGTATGTGTCTTAATTACTGAGGACTAAGAGTTTCGTTTTTCATTTCTCAGTTCTGATGGGCATCACCCAACAAGATACAGGCTGAATTTACACAGGACAGTAGAGAAGAAGGAAGATTTTTGTTCTCCCCCTGAAACTGGGTTGAGACAATCTATGGACCCCTTGGTGTCTGCATTGATGATTAATTATCAGTCCCAATCCACTTAGTAACCTTGCACTCTTGCAGAGAGTTCAGATTGTGAAAATTGCTAAAGGAGATCATGGCGTAGGGTGCCACAGCTGGAACGGGAATGATGCTTGTGCCTTACTGACAGTCTGAAAGGAAGGGCAGTAGGGCCAACCCTGAACCCTTGGCAGAAGTGCTAGGAGCAATAGGGTGGGAGAAGTCAGAATAGAAAAGCTAAAGTGAACCTCGTCCTTGTTCCTTTCTAGAGGTTTCCTACCCAAGGAGTCTAGAGTCAAGGCTCAGCATACCTTGGAAAGGAACTTCCTAATTCCTAGTAGCCCATAACGTGACCTCTCAATTGCTAGATACCTCTTATTCCTGAGCAAAAAATGGATTCCATAGATGACAGTGGAAACACAGTAAGATCTTCTAAATGAGAAAGTGCTGTGCAAGTGCAGGCCCAAGAATCTGTGGTCAAAAACAACGTATGCATATCTAGAAGTTCTCTCAAGAACTCAGAGTTTGCCAATGGGATAAGCCCAGACCCCACTGCCCTTTCCAAGTTGCATGTGCAGGGCGGAATGTGTAAATTAAAAGGACATGGGTGGAGACATTGAGGTTGGAAGGGCTGGAATGCTGGCATTGGGGGACTGAGAGGTGGAATGCTGGCATTAAAGGGGTGGAATGCTGAATCTGAGGGAATGTTGGATTGATAGTAGGGATGGCATATCGGAATGCTGGATTTGGGGGGAAGGAATGTGGGACCCAGGGGTGGAATGTTGGGATAAGAAGAGAGGAATGTTGGTATGGAAAGAGTGAATGTTGGGTTAAGCGGCTCCTATTGGAACCAAGGGGTGAGATGTTGGGACAAAGGAAGCAGAATGCTGGGAATGAGGGCTGGAATGTTGAATTTGGAGGGTGAAATGCTGGGATGGAGGAACTGAATGTCAAAACTGGAATGCTGGAATGTACAATCAATGGTGTTTCTATCTTCTGTTGGCATGTTGTCCTGTAGGGGTTATCCTATCTTGTGGATGATCCCCTGTTATCTGTTCGAACCTCCACCATCAAGGTATATTAATTCAATTGTTCTTCTCTCTGAGTCTTGAGTCTGTGGATTTACTCTGCTTGCCCCTAGTCTGGTTTTCTGCATGTGCTGCTCATTTTCCCTGGCTTTTGCTATCTCTGCTGCCACACCCAGTACCAGCTCAGGCTTCCAGTATTTCTGCACCTAAACTACCCAATTTCCTTTCCTATCTTTCTGTTAACACTCTGAGGGCTTATAGGGATCAGTGGAACTCAACTTCAAGGTCAGTTTCCTCTGGAATGACCACGTGCCACACATCTCTATGCTACCTCCTCAGTTCCCTGCAAACTCCTGGTATTGGCTGCCAGGAGACACATTCTCTGATTCTGTCTTTACACTTCTCTTTTTTCCTCACACTGTCAATGCCACAAAGTTTTAGTCATTTTGGTCAAGCAGCCATTTTCCATTATTCTGGGTTTATCTATAAACCACCCTCATGGTTTACAGACAAGAGGCTATTAATCTTCTTCCCCATGCTTACATTTGACCTAGGGAATCCTAAACTGCCAAGTAGTTAAGGGCCCATATGCTGTAATCAGGCAAAAGGAAAACAAATTAGAAGAAATCTTATCCTTAGCAGTTTGACCCCTTTGCATTCCAGAACAATACTCCCCCAATTTGGTTAATAGTCCAAAACCTTTACAAACGTATGTATACCACACCTGTAAGAGTCATCAGATGTGCAAAGAGAACCTAGCAGACTCGTGTTCAGTGGCTTCGGAGCTTACTAAGAAACATTTGATTCTAGCTCTGATGATGCCACTAAGCCCCTCTATGTCCTCTGTGTCCCTTCTGCTCAAAGCTGTAGATGGAGTATATGACACATACTGATTTAACAACCGTGTCCCTGCCCAGTCTAATGGCCAGGGAGGCCCATCTGAGTCTTTTGACATTGACACCTGTGGAAATGAAACCCCTCACAAACACTTACCTGTGACCCAGGCATCTGGGGGGGTCCTTCGTTAAAGGCCCCAAATAGATCGGTAGCCCTACAGAGACTGGGGCTTCCCACCTCCCTTCTTCTTTTTTACTTTCTCTCCTTCCTCCCACAGAACCACGAGTTTATTGATGAGCAGATGTTTGAGCAGAACTGCATGGAGAGCTCAATGCAGAACTACCCATCTACCAGAAGTCCTTCTCTGTCCAGCCACTCGGGCCTCACCACCACCTGCTGCTCCCGCCGCAGCAAGAAGACCACACACCTGCCCAACTCCAACCTGCCAGCCACTCGCCTGCGAAGCATGCAAGAGCTCAGCACCATCCACATCCAGGGCAGTGAGCAGCCCTCCCTCACCACCAGGTGGGTGGCTTCCATTCCCACCACCCCTAAAGTCTTGAGTCATTCCCTTGCCAGAATTAAACACTCTCCGCACTAGGACCTCAGGGACCCCCTCATGGTCCCTCTGCTCTCCTCCCGCCTTCCTTCTCATGCTTTAAAGTTCATTCTAGGGTCTTCAGAGGATGGTGGGTGTTACTATATCTATCACACTTTAGGTCAAAAGTGGCTTCAGGTAGTAGGGGGAAAACTCAAAAAGAATTCCAAAAAATGAAAAGATGGGCTATAATCATTTCCCTAAGAAAATACTTCTCCCAACTGTGTTATTGTTACTTCCAAATACATTGCAGAAAATTCAGGGAAAGCAGATGTCACAAGTGTTATGATAAGCCCACAGGAGCTGGGAAGAAGTGCTATCTGATGACTTAGTAATTGTTTTGGTTTTGTTTTGGTTTTGTTTTAGGGGGTGTTTGTTTTTGCTTTGTTTTGTTTTGCTTTGCTTTTTCGAGAAGGGTCTTCTTAGTATTGCTTTGGAGCCTGTCCAGGAACTAGCTCTGTAGACTAGGCTGGCCTTGAACTCACAGAGATTCTCCTGCCTCTGCCTCCCGAATGAGGGAATTAAAGGCGGGTGCCACCAATGCCTGGTTTTAACTTAGTAATTGTTAACAGTGATTAGAATAGTAACTATAAGCTGATTGTTAAAGGGAGAGATCAAGGGTTGTAGAGTTCCTTGACACAGCATAGAGCAAAATCAGTGCAATGAGTCAAGGGAGATTTGGGGTGGCCACAAGCAGGAACCATCGCCAACTCACTCTTTTCTATCCCAGTCGCTCCAGCCTTAATTTGAAAGCAGACGACGGACTGAGACCAAACTGCAAAACATCCCAGATTACCACAGCCATCATCAGCATCCCCACTCCCCCAGCTCTAACCCCAGAGGGAGAGAGTCGGCCACCCCCTGCCAGCCCAGGACCCAACACGAACATTCCTTCCATAGCCAGCAATGTTGTCAAGGTCTCAGCCTTGTAAAAACACTGGACAGAGGGCCCAAGGGGGTAGTGGGGAGTAAAGGGGGCTGGCATGTTGGTGGGTGGCCATTGAGACCACTCCCTCCCCCTTTCCCACCATTTCTGCCTACCCCGTTGCACCCCTAGCACTGAGACTTGTGCCTGGAAGCGAAAGGAAGCAGCAAAGGGTACCTGAGGATCCTGCTGCTGGTGTGGACACAGCCCTGTGACATTGCATCTTGCTGGGGCCTGAGGAAGGGAGGGGGTGGGTAGGGGATGGGCCATTAGTGGGTGTAGGCTGCTTGCCTGGACAGGGCCTGGTGGGGGCACCTCAGACCAAATAACAGTTGTTTCTGGAGACCCCAGTGAGGAAAACACAAGACCAAGAGCAGCCCAGAGGCCAAGTCGTCACATGCAAACAGGAAGAAAATATAACACTGTGTATTAAGCACCTTTTTCAAGGATCTTAATGGATAATATTTATTCATGGGAAAAGGTGGAAAACAAAATCATCAATTGATTTTTGTGAAATGTTTTTCTCCGTGGACCCAACACCTTTAAACCAAAACAATGCATTTTGTGAGGTTGGTTTTTATTTTTCTCCTTTTATAGCAAAAGCTTTTAGGCTCAAAGTCAGTTATTGCTGAGTTCCCTCCCCGTTCCCAGGAGGAGTGAGGTCACCTTAGCTGGACCCTCACTGCCCAGCTGACCTGCACAGAGCTGTCAAGAAACCACACAGCAACCCTTTTGCTCTGTCCATTCATCTGTCTCCTTTGTCTCTGTACCTATCTGCTTCACCTTGGCTGTTTCTGTGTCCAACCATCTGTCTCACCATGGACAGACAGTAAAGCCTTCTTTGTCACTGCCAAGTACTGCAGACCTGTGCCTGGGAGTCAGGCCGAGCAAATGCAAATACAGAAAAGGAGGGAAGCCACCTGGGGCGAGTTGAAGGGTGAGGTAAGTCTACCTTAGGAACACAGGTGCTTCCCTTGGGATTGGAACCACTTGTCTTTGCAGTTTGTTGTGGCAGGGAGTTGGAGAATGGTCACGGGTTTCACACTGGGTCTTGAAAATGGAAATAGCAACTTCAGAAAGCAGTCATTCGGCTATTCCCCAGTAAAGACGGCACCACAGCTCACAGCTGCCAGAGCTCTAGGGCACCTTGCTATGTATCCTCCTTTAGGATCGATCCATCATGCAGTGCTTTGCCAAGAGGCTCCGTGAGCATCTCCAGTAAGAACAAGGGACTTCCTGCCCAAGGCAGTTCCTATACAGAGGCCGCTAGGGTTAAGCCTGTGTGCCTCATGAAGGATGTTTCAAAGCAAGAAAGCAAGCAAGAGGCTCTAGATGATTCTCTCCTGGTCTAAAAGATGCCTTGAGGTCTCTGAAGATAGCTGAAGTGTGAGAACAGTAGTGACCTCCATACAAACAAGGGAATGGAGATTACTTCTTGAAAATGTGGATAATATGTTTGTTCAAGTTATTTACATGATAGTGGGCCTGGGAAACAGTATTTCTGGAATTTTCCTAATCATTTTCACCATTTACAGTGGGGCACGTGATAGGTGACACAAACCTTTTCCAACACCAACTCCTTTCCTTTAGTCTTTGAAGCCTGGGATCTGAGACACATAAGCTGCTTAGGAACGGTCTCGTCCATTCTACAGCTCACAGATGAGCTGATCATTTGCAGCTCAAAAATCTCTCTACCCATTACAGACAACCTGGTGAGTTTACTAGCCAGGGGCCTGAAAGTCCTCATGGGGCTGCCAAGGCCCCAGCTCCAGTGACCCTGTACACAGAGGAGTCCAGGTAATTTGAGGTGATGCTGATAAAACCAGAAAGTGGACAGAAAGGCAAAAGAAAGGTGGTCCTTCTTTCCATCTTTGTCCCCCTGTCCTTATCCTCAGTGGCTGCTGACAGTCCTTTCTCTAGATCAGGATTGCCCCTAAGAATGGCAATGGAGTTACACTTACAACCCAGTAATTCCATACATTTATCTTATCAGCCAAGGTAGAGAGCCAAGCTGAACCCAGTTTTAGCAGGTAGGCAAAGAACTTTTGAAAAAATGGATCATGGGACAAAAGAATGTCTAGGTGTATGATATATCCTGCGAACTGAGTGAGAGATTAGGATACATATTTTAAAAGGAACACTGTTGCCTTCACATACAAGCCACCATTCTATTTAAGAACGTCATTACAAGGCTAGGATAATGACTCAACCAAGGATCTCCATGTCACTTGGACAGTACACCAACACAGCATATTATAGTTCTCATGAAAAGAAATGTATTTTAAAAACTGTATCCCAAAAAGTCCATTTTTATTGACTTGAGTGAACTGAATATTTGTGTTGCTTCTATTTCATTTCCAAGCCCATATCATGCCAGTTTCTTTATAAAAAGAAAAGCATTAACTCATTTTTATTCCCCCATTGCAGTCTTGGCAGGGGATAAGGGACCCAGCTCAAAGATATCTTTAGGACCTGTGGACCTGTGCCCAAAAATATTAACCCAGGAAAACAGCTCACAGCTATATATCTCCTTAAAGGATATTTATGATTAAGTATGGGGGCAAAAGTGTGCTGGATCAATTTAGTAAGTCTAACTCATCAACTAGTAAGTGAAGAACCAGGATATCAGCATCTTCTGGAGACCAACAGCTTTCTGGTGCAATGACTCATGATGCACAAACCATGATGAAATAACCAAAAATTCCCCACTCCACCACTCCATTCAGCCCTACTTAGTACTGGGGAGAGGGTATCAAAAGGACAAACATAAAAAGCCTAAGACTACATTCAAATAATAAATGGAAATAACTTGTAAAATATAATGTTGAGTATACCAGACCTCGAGAAGACTAAATAATAGCTAATTCATTTTCCAGTGTAGAAAAAGAACTTGACTCAGTCAAGGTAATGTAGCCATGCAAGCATAGAATAGGGACCAGAGCACAAGACCCTTGGCTACTAGTCTAATGTGTTTTTGTTTGGGGTGTTTTGTTGTTGTTGTTTTATCACACCCTTTGCCTCGAAGAGTTGGGGAAGGTCCATCAACAATGCCATGACTTAACTAGAGACACTCTTCTGTAAATGTCAACCCAACTCGATGTAGCCCTGGAAGTCACCTGACTATATTAATACAAATGACAGACATCGAAGCCACCATTTCCTGGGTAGAGCAAGCTATGGATCAGTTCTCTAAGAAATAGGTGAAAAGGGACTGTCCAAGATTTTTCAGGCAAATGTTCGATATTCTCAATGGAAAACAAGGCTTGGACAATGACATTTCAAAGCATACCTTTCTGTTGCTTCTTACTACAATCTGTGAAGGTAGTCAACTTAGTAAATCCTTGATTCAGAGAAAAGAAATGGGCACAAAGAAACTGAATGACTCATCCAAAGTTTCATGGCAAGTTAATGGCAGCATTATGATATGATCCAGGACTTAGATTCCATGTCCTGGGATTGTCTTCTATATCCTACTCTATGGCTCTAAGGTTTGCTCATATTTTTAAAAGCTGGATTGCAAGGGTGATGACTAGGGGAAGCATCCCTCAAGTAGCAGGACCTCCTAAAACAGACCATTATTTCTTCCTAATTCCCATTTTCCCTAACTAGTCTCAAGCTCAGGACTAATTGTACAGAACCCCCTTTCAAATGACCGGTAGATATTCTCAACAATTAAACATTATTAATCTATGACCACATAACTTGAACAGATGTTAAGGAGGATGGTAAATGATGAACCATGGCTGACAAGAGTCACATACAGAACTACTGGGACGTTATACAGTTGTTTCCCCTGCAGTTCAGGGTCACGTCATTTTCTTGTCAGAATGCAGGTGGGGGAAGTACCTGGGATCATTATATGCCTAGATTGTTTTCCTTGTCTTTTTAAAAATAGCAGTAGTGATTGAAATTGAGTTAGCATTAGATTTGAAATTATTAATGGAGTCTAGTGATTCAGGCTCCCTCACTTCAATTACTAGGTAGCTAAGTAAGGATCCCAATACTGTTCATTTGAGGTAATAGTTTCCCTTTCATGCTAGTTGGCATGGTAACCACTGTAAGAGGAACATAAGAGACTTTTATTTTTCCTCTGGTTTTGTAATGAATTCTCGCTACTTGCAAAGCTTTAAGATGATGAGACAGAGGAAAAACATTGTTAGGACCCATGACACTTGGAGCCCAAAACAGCATCATGAAAAGCGTTAGAACCTGGGGAAAGTGGCTTTGAAAAATGAAATGTTTTTTAAAAGGGGTTCCTTATGGGTCTTGTTTTTTATTCAGGATATTCTGTTTTCTCGTGTGGGAATGACATTTATCTTAGCAGGTTATTTAAACTATGCTGACTAATGACACATTAGTCAGCGCAGGGCACTGACCCAAGTCCTGGGAGACACCTTTGACCAATGGACTATTTTACAAACCAGGGAGGTGGGAGGGATGGTATATTTTTGATAACCAGACATTCCAATGTTTTCCTTAGAGGTCATGAGCTCCCATTAATGTTCTTGTGAAAAACATCAAGTGTGTTCTTTTCTATTTTCGTATAATTACTGGGCGTTGCTTAACAACATCACAATGGCAAAGAAATACACTGTATAAAACTGCAGGAAGACAAATGTGAAAACTTTCTGTGGGGAAAGAAAAAGTTCTTAAGTCTCTTGTCTTCTTTTGAAACTGTAGTGCATATGTTATAACATGTATATCATTTACAGTATTGAGTCCTGTGCCACTGCTGTACCCTGATGTATCCAAATCTGGATTAAACAAACTATGTGCCACAAGCCTTGAAGTGGGGGAGTTTCCTTTAAAACCAGTTCTTTGTCTTCCAAAAGTATTGCCTTACACCAGGAAGCTTCCTGTCCTGCTAGGGCAATGACATGATTTTACAGGTAAAGGCCTCATCTAACCTGCTCCATCTCCTTCCACTTAAGCAACTCCTCTGCTTCCCGGAGCTTGGAGCTTGCCAGCCTACACACTCTAGGCAGGTTCAGTGCTTTAACAGCGGGACGCTGGATTGAATTTGTCTACAGCTCTCTCTTAATCTGTCTGTTTACATCAGAATCGGTTCTACTGAGGCTTCCTCTAATATTTGCTCCACCTAGACTAAGGTCTGAAACAAACCACACACGCGCGTGCACACACACACACACATTAAATGCTATAGAGAGTAAAAGTCTTGACAGGCAAGAGAAGCATATGCTCAGGTTCGTCACCTATGTGTGACTTCACATCCACCACTTTTTACTTCTTCCCTTCAGTTCCTTTCTAAACTTTAAAGGGAGCTCAGGCACAATGAAGTGCTTTTTAAAACCCATCTAACCTTAACAGTCCTGTTAGTGTTAAGAGAAGCATTTTCATGTTCTGCCATGCAACAGCACAGATTTAAATCCTTTTTCATTTTCCAGAACCACCAGATCCTATGAAAACAGTAATAGAAACAACGTGCCCCAAAGTCCAAGTCCATTATGAAATTCATTGTAAGCGCTGATGCTCACATCCTTACTGCCCACTAGGTGTCACTAAAGCCCACAGCTCAAAGAATCTTGAGGAACATTGTCAAGTAAGCGCACTCAGCAACTCTGCTGTGTCAAGCCATTCTTTTTCATTAAAAAGCATTCCGTGTGTAAAGCCTTTGAAGATCTGATGCTGGATTTTGATTCCCAGATTTACAGGGTGGAAGGAAAGAACTGCCTCCTGTTAAGTTATGCTCTGATCTCCACCCATGCACCATGGCATGCAGGCACACACAAAATTAAAATATAATAAAACTGTTTTCTCATTACATAGCTCCAACTATCCTGGAACTATGTACACCAGGCTGGCTTTGAACTCACAGAGAGATCCACCTGCCTCTGACTTCTGAGTGCTGGGATTAAAGGTGAGTGCCACTATGCCCAATTCCTAAAAAAAGTTTTAAAGCACTAAATGTCAAGCAGTATTCATGCACTTGTTCAAAACACAAAACAAACACATTCTGCCTGACAAGACAAGAGCTTTGTGACATGGGTGTCAACAATAGCCCTGAAAAATACAAGTTAGTTTATATGTAAAGCAAAATGGGAAAAGCCCTCAAAAACTTCTGTTCCCAATCATTCCTTTATTAGACATGGTCCACAGTACAATCATTCTTCAATTACTTTTAGTGTTCTGGGACTGAAGTTTTATCTAAAGAAACATGCTTTTATTTAAAGTCTCTAAAGAAGTACTTGTAGGCTGGGTGATGGTGGCATACACCTTAGATGTCAGTGCTTAGGGGGCAGAGGCAGGTGGATCTCTGAGTTCCAGGCCAGCCTGTTCTACAGAGTGAGTTCCAGGACAGCCAGGACTGTTTCATAGAGAAACCCTGTCTTAAACTCCACCCCCACCCTCACCCCCCCCCAAAAAAAAGAACTTGTATTCTCAGAATTACCTAGAGAAGAGAGTTGAAGAGATGACTCAGTACTTAAAGTCACTGGCTGCTCTTTCAAGGACCCAAGTTCCCTTCCCAGCACCCATGTTGGGCAGCTCATGACTGCCTTGAACTCCAGTTCCAAGGGATCCAACACCCTCTTGTAGCCTCCATGGGCTCACACACACATACACATAAGTAGAGAAAACACATATAACTATCCAAAAAAGCAAATTTCCCTAAGATTTCTGCATGTAATAATGAATGCCTAATTCAAGCTTAACCTGAAGTTACAGTAATGGACTGAAAATTTTGAAAAATTCAAGAAATACCTAATTTACTTTTATTTGCAAATGTGAATTATCTTTCTCATAAAATCCTTTTTCATTAAATCTTCCAAGAAACCTTAAAAACCTAATCCGAGGTCTCATTTTACTGAGAAAGCTGGATTCTGAGTTTAGATGACTAGTACACGGTTTAAAAGCAGATAGAATGTCTTAACCAGGACAAGTTTTCTTTCTATGATAAAAGTTCCCAACTGACTTTACAGTATACCTGTGCATTGTTCCAAACAGGTTATATGGACACATGCCTAGACTGAAAGTTCCTAGCAAAATGCACCCACTCACCCCCGCCCAGTAAGCCATGCACAAATGGTAGATATCCTCCACTTTCACCTCTGCAACTACTGGAATGAAAACAGCTGCAACTTCTCTAGTACCAGTCCATGGAAATTAAATCCTTCAGCACCTTTCATAAAGATGCATATGCTTACTTTCAAAGTGCCTCAAATTTCTAAAATTTTAATTCATATACTTGCTCTTGGAATTTGGGAGTTTTCCATTTTCTTAGTGTGTGGGGTACAAAGTGTGCTCCTGGCAGTCAGTAGGTAACTCCTTCCATGGAGATCAAACTCAGGTCATCATGCTTGGTGGCAAGTGTGCTTGCCAGCTCTCTTCCAGCCCTCTAACTACCTGAAGCTTGATTTAGGTATTCAGTGCTAACACTTACAGAGATCTTGAGGAACCCTGCTTCCCTGGATAACTCTGAAAATGCACCATTATTCTTTCAACGAAAAGTGTATGTGTGTGTATGTGTATGTATATATATATATATATATATATATATATATATATATATATATGGCAAACACAAAGCAAACCTATAGAGAATCTGATTAATCAATCTCATTCCAAATTAAGATGCAGTAGTACCCTAATTAAAATCCCCTAGCAATGACAAACTATAAAATTGGCTCTATTGTTGGGGAAAGACAGAAAGAGTAATGACAGGATCTTATTTAAATGTATAATTAAATTCTCTACATCTTATTAGTACATTGGACATAATCTAGGTTTGCCAAATTTCACCTAACTTCCCAATATATGTATAGTATTGATTTATCTGTATAGACTAACCATGCCAGTCATTCAAGCTTAACAGTTTAAAACTATATCCTAGGGACGTTCCACAGTAAATGTGGGTGTTTGCCGCCAATACTAGGATAAAGGGTCTATAATGCTAAATATGTACACAAAGAACTTCCTTTTTTAAAGTAAGTAATTTCTCAATACTAAGGAATTCTCTCACCTAAAATCCAGTTCATGGCAAGATCAGACTGAAGTTTAGGGATTAAAAAAATACTTAGCTTCTAATTATAACTTTTCTACATCACAATTTATAGAGGCACTTCCAGCTTGGAAAAATGATAGTTCCTCAGAGATCCTAGCATTCAAGAAGAAAAAAAAATTCTTTAGCACCGATTAACAATTAGGACATACTATGGGAAGAGTCAGAAGAGAATGAGCCCATCTTCTATCAAACACTGAGCACTAAGAGCTTGAACTTTCCATTAGCCTACCAACAGAACTAGTAAGCCTGCATCTATGCAACTCACATCAAATCTCAACCTGGGTTGCATAAATGCACTTCAGAGAACCTACAACCCCATTGAAATTTTGTTCACAATCTCACTTATGGAATGAGACATTTTCTAGGTTCAACCTATCTATAGCTTCTAAGAGATTCATTTAGAATCCAGGAAGCAAGGAGGATAAGCTGCCTTTCCCTGAGCACAAGAGAGCCACAGATGACACCGACCTACTTAACACAGTGAAATGTGGGCAGTTTCCACAGCTAATGGAACTACCACTGGAAGCTCTTAGAGAACATTGAAAGACTCCATCCTGCCTAAATCTCAAAGATGTACCATGATCAAATAAATTTCCATGAGAATACAGCAATATAGAAATGTAATGTGATCCTTTAGTAAGGAACTCCACTGAATAACATTAAGCTCAAATTTTAAATGGTTTTTATTTTTTATTTTTTTAAGGAGTGCCATATGTCACCTTTTAAAAGGTTTCTTTGGGGAATAACCTACATGAAGTGGCACTTTGGGGGTCTTCAGATCCAAGTTGTAAAAATTCTCTTTGCGAATCTGATGAAATTGAAAGAAAAAAAAAGAATATTCCTGGACCAAGTCAAAATAATCTGAAAAATAGTTGTGTCCCAGTAGAAAGCCTCAACATCCTCTCAAGTTTCTCCAAAATGCCACTATATCCCACTTGCTCTAGGTGAAGAATGCATATCCAATTACAGTTGACAATCAATGGTCTCAGACACTCCTAACATCACTGGTTACTACGCATCATTTCTTGTAGATAAACTGTATTCATATGGTAGGCAGCCATCCAACTTGGATGTCTCTGAGCATTCCAATAGTATGAGTGGGAAGCAGCAGCATAATATTCTTGCCAGGCCCTGTAATACGCTCTCCAGTACTCCTCATAATCCTGGTAGGTATCAGAAAAACTTGCATTGGTTTCCCTGTGACAGTCATACCAAGCCTCTTCCTGGGGTTCTGTCTGGACTCGGTAGGAGGAGCGCCGTGGTGGGTTCCTCCTACTCTGCTTAGATCTCTGGTTAGCTCCTTCTTTATGCCTTGCCTTCATCTGGGTCTCAGGAGATTCTTGATATTCTACCTGAGTTGGGATATCAATTCTATTCACAACTTGTTCCAAAGAGAGAGGTCCACCCACAGGTGTACATTCAGAGTCTTTCAACTGAGTGTCAGAAGAGCCTTCCAAGTAAGACTTATTGCCTTTGCTCTGGAAAGAAGTCCTTGAGCTGCAAGAATCGCTCTCACTCTCCGAGTCCCCAGATTGGCTACTACTCGCCAATATCTGTACTCTATCTTCAGAAATTCTATTTCTCACAAAACCATTCTGAGGATTTACAGTCTGAGCCCCTGGCCCCGTGTAGTGCCGGATAATTTCCACAGGTTTCTCTAACCCCTCTTTAATATAGTGCTCATAATCCTCTACCAGTTCTGCAAAAGACAAAGTACATGGCTGATGGACTTTGAAGGAAGACAGACAAGGAATTTTAGGAAGTGCCCCAGGTGAAGCTTCTTGCTTGGCCTGCTGCTGGCTGCCACTGGAGGAGTCCTCAACAGCAGTCTGAACAGAGTTCTTCACTTGCTCTCCCAGTTGTGTGGTGCAGCCCAACTCTTCTGGTAGAACAGCCCTTTCTGGGATTCCACACTCTGAGCGGCTTTTCACAGAAGTCTTTTGTTTGCTACTGTGTTTTGATCTGGCTGATAATGTAGATACAGAAGTATTTCTAGGGGAAGGCATTTGGTTACCAGGAATTTTTTGAGTTTGGAAGGCTCTTTCTAGTTTTTGAACTTGCTTTTTGGGAGACTGGGTAGGTATACTTGGTGAGCTATATGTATGCATCGCAGCTTTAACTTCCACATCCCAATCCAGGCATTCTTCCATCAGGCCAGGAGGAATGGGATCTATATAAAAAGAATACAAATTAAAATTCTCAGCCCAGGCATAGTGGCACACACCTTTAATCCCAGTATCCTGTGGGCAGAGTTAGAGGCCAGCCTGGTTTACAAAGCACATACCAGGTCAGCCTGAGCTATGTAGTGAGACTGTTTTAAAAGTAAATAAAATTGCAAAGCCCAAAGCCCAATAACTTTGGGTCTAATACAGTAAAACAATTTTTATGCATCAGTAGCCTACTGAGATTATGCCTAAATATCCTAATTTACAAGACACAGATTGGCAACAGCATGTACCCCACAGACCTGTGGTGAAAATTAAATGAATTAACATACACACAGTAGATACAATAGCACTAAGTGCTATATTTGTATTATGCCTATCATCACTACAACTGTAAGAACATCAAAACTTGATTCAAAAGGAAGCCAGGCATGGTAGCACATGACTTTAATCCCAGCACTTGGGAAGCAGAGGTAGGCAGATCCCTGTGAGTTTGAGGCCAAATTGGTCTATCCAGTCAGTTCTAGGATAGCCAGAGCAACAAAGAATACAAAAGAATGTCAAAAGAAACAGAAACACGCACCTGGTAAAGGGAGGAGGTTGATATTACATTTCTGGGCAATTTTCATCATCATATTTTCTTCTTCCCCTCTACAACAGTAGGTCACTGTCAGTCCCAATGTACCTAAGAGTATGAAGTGACATAGTAACTCATTTCCATAAAAATAACAGTCCAAGTACCTTTCACACCAGTCTTCTTGTTCAAGCACTAAACTTCCTTTTCCCTTACCAAAGCGGCCGGCTCTGCCAATCCGATGCATGTATGTCTCCCAGTCTAATGGCACATCCAGATTTACTACCAGATTCACCTTCTCCGCATCAATCCCACGGGAAGTCTTAAAAACAATTGTTTATATTAATTACAGCACGGAAACCAATGTATGTCCTTCTGGTATAACCAGAAGCCAGATTGAAAACAGGCAAGTATTTAGGATTCAGAGAGGAAAAAAATCTATTTCTGATGACTAATTAGGACTAAACTATCTAAAAAACAATATTTAAACATTAAAGACATTTTTAAGAAAGCACTTTCCAGAACTGGAAAGATAATTTTTATCTCTGACACCTACCATATATACCTGCTAGATACATCAAATAGGACAGCAATCTAATAATACACCCCAAGACCGACAGTCACCCAAACCTAACAGGAGCTTTACCAAATCTGTAGAAATGAGAACTCTGCAATGAAACTGCTTCAGTTTAGCCATAGCATCAAGGCGTTGATTCTGATTCATGTTACCTAGAAAAACCAAAACACTAAATCATTTTAAAACACCTAAGCAAGCTGGGAATGGTGCTGCATGCCTGCCATCTGTCATCCTAGTACTCAAGAGGGTGAAACAGAAGAGTCAGGGTTCAAGGCCCGCCTAGACTCCGTAATATCCCATCTCAAAAACAGCAACAAAAACTTAAGCGAAGATATATTTATCAAATCCAGAATAAGCAAGAATCATAATTCCCATTCTTAATGTTTTAAAGAAATATGCCAACCAGCTAATTCTATCCTGTGCAAATCTGGGTGCTAAAATTTGAAGTCAGTATTTTTCAAAGTGTGGTTTGGGCAATCAATTTGAAATTCAAAAATCAATTTTAAATAGTGACATTACAAAGTCTAAGAAATACTTCTTATGAAAAAAGTTCTCACCAATTATTTACAAATCTCGTTTTAAGAATCTGTGTAGTCAAGTGTTGGTGGCACACGCCTTTAATCCCAGCACTCAGGAGGCAGAGGCAGGCGGATCTCTGTGACTTCGAGGCAAGCCTGATCTACAGAGCAAACTCCAGGACAGGCTCCAAAGCAATACAGAAAAACCCTGTCTAAAACAAAACAAACAAACAAACAAAAAGAATCTGTGTGTGCCTATGTCTATGTATCTGACTGTATACAGTTCTATAAGCCTATGCATTCAGAGGCCAGGAGAGGGTATCGGATCCCTAAGAGCTTATTATGTGGGTGCTGAGGTCCAAACTTCTGTGCACATGATTGCACATGAAGTGCTTTTAATTAACACTGAATCCTCTCTACAGACCACAAATCTGGTTTTGAAATGTGATCCAGAGTTGAGCTATTAGCCCATTAGGTAGTCTCCCTAATACCTCATATTGAGTAAGTTTCACTTAACAAGGTAAGAATTATACTACAACATATAAAACTGGAAGGATCTCATTAACCAAAAATTCCTTTAAATCTTTTCTATTAATCCAGAAATTAATATCTGCGGATGAAGTGAGTCACTTTGCCTTCAACAGACCATTAAAGTCAACTCAATAGCTAGAGGTACAGCTCCAAAGGAGAGTACTTACCTAGCATGTGAAAGGCCAAATCTGATAGTAGGGGAGCAGAGAAGATAATTCAGCTAGTCTTAGCATGTTTTTCTATGACAACAGGGTCTTGCCATGCTGTCCACACTGGCCTTAAACTTAACATAGTCAAATGTGGCCTTAAGTCCATGACCTTCCTGCTCCAGTGGAGTACATGCAATACCATACCCTGTTTAATTTGTATCATTTCGATAATTATTTTATTATATGAAGAAACAAAATGTCTTAAGACAATGAAGATAAATTTTGTTTTATAGAATTAAGTTGTTAGCAAATATAACTCAGACAACAGACAAAGATACTCTTTTAAAAAAATAAATAAAATAAAATAAAAATCCAGGAGACTGGTATCAAATGCCAGCGAAAAGAAAAATAAGCTTAAATTTCCTTTATTATGAGTGCAAGCTCACACTCATGAAACAATTTAAGAAGTAATGTTTTTCTCTCTTGATATGGAAGGCTTCAAAGCAATACTGTAAACAAAAACAAAGAGCTGGACTTGCCTGAAATGCATTCAGTAGGAAAACCTTTAGAAGAAAGGATATCAGCCAAATGTTGTGCTCTACAAAAAATAAACAAATAAATAAAATGATTCACAACTTTCAACTATTGCCTCATGCCTATTCTTTTGCTTTTTAAATTCCTGGAATTAAATTATATTACCTGCTATGCAAATTAGAGAACACCAAGGCTTGATTAAATGGGATTCTACTGAAAAGTTCCTGTAAGTGCTGAGTCTTTTCCTCAAAAATCTTATGAGCCAAAGGGTAAGAATTGACAACTTGGTAGTACTGCTTCAAACCTACAAAGAAGTCAAAGGTCCTCAGTTAAAACAAATCTAATGAATTCCAACGGCAACTATGATGTGGTTGGTCATAGCCAACCAGACAAGGGAAGTTCCACAAGGTCACAAACTAATACTGCAAAATCTGTACATACCTATGAGACTTGGATCACTGGGATTCAATCTTACAAATGTGGGATCTCTCATATACCTTGTCAAAGCATTAGCCAAAAATTCAGGATAAGTAGCAGATACTGCCAACATCTGTTTACTGGCAGGTAAAGAAGAATAAATCCAACTGCAAAATACAAGAAAACATATATTGTGAAAACTACACAAACAGCTAAAGACACACTCAGATACAATATTTTTTATAGTAAAGCTAGTTTTCTTACTTTATTTGCTCCTGGAAACTGCCTTCTTCTAAAAGCTTATCTGCTTCATCAAGAATAAAGAGACGGATACTGCCCGGATTCAGATAGTCAAGTTCTATGAGCTGTTTAATTCTACCTATATGCCAGGGAAACAACAAAACCTGAAATATTTGACATATCAAATCTGTACAAACCTCAGTAATGCTTTTACTGTACTTATCCACAGGTTATACAGCTGAATTTCTTCACAATGTATATTCACATACTATCGTACAATCATAATAATTTTAAATTCTCATCTAGCCTGAATCCATCTCCTACCCCCACTTTTTATCTGCGATAAATATGGAAAACAAGCACCACTGCTATCAAAAGATTTGAATGATAAGGCACTAAATTCTAGATTCTAATCGATTTATGAGCAAATTACCAGAAAGAACAACAAAAATCTCAATCCATGGTTTAGATAGGCTTCCTAAAAGTCAGGTCATTATTTAAGAAGCCTAGCCCATGTGAATTACCAAACACTTTAGAATGGAGAGAACAGATTCTATTGATAATCTAGCCATGTCTAATGCTTTTCAATTCCAGTGAAAGTAATTAGCCCCATTATCAAAAACATCCATTTACCTATAGTCACATTCAGTGTTACATTTCTCAAGAATGTCAGCTACCAACAGGTATTAATAACTTACCAGGAGATCCAACAGCAATATGACACTTTTTAAGTCTGGTTTTGTCTTGAGATAATGGAGTCCCTCCAATAAAGACATGACATTCTAATCCTTCCATTTTTATTCCAATGGCTGTGATAACAGAATGTATCTGAACAGCAATTTCTCTTGTGGGAGCCAATATCAAAATCTAAAATAAATTGTAAATATTACTTTAACAAGTCAGAATACATATGAATGATACATTCATTGCATGCTATACTACTTTTCATTTTAAGAGAGGAGTTTTAAAACACATGAAAATATTCCATTTATTTACTTAGTTAATTATTAAGAACCTACTATATGGGAGAAAACATACAAGTTGTGAAAGAACTGCCCTCTTGGCAGTCTTTGGTTATAACATAAACAAAAACATATGCATGTAATAACAAGTATTATTTTCAAAAAAAATCAAATAGGGAAAAAAGAAAGACCCGACAAGGGCAGTCATTTTAAATGGGGTGATCAGAGAGCCCTTCTGAAGTGAGGTGCTAACATGCACCTGTCATTCCACCACTCTAGAAGCAAGAACAGGAGGACTGCCTCAAATTGAAGACCAGTCTATGTTGCAAGTTTCCATCCAGCTACAGCTATGTAGAATGTGCCTGCTTCCAACAAACAAAAAGAATTTTAAAAGTCCCATAAGAAAGTAACATTTGAGAAGAAACCTAAACATGCAGCATAGAGATAGTTGTGGGACACACCAGAGACAGTACTTCAGGAAAAGAAAAAGCAAATTCAAAGGCCTTAAGATACACATGAGGGACAGCAAAAGGACCCACGTACTCAGATAAATTTTAAGAAGAATATATCTCAGGGCTAACTCCCACAGTTAGGATCCAAAGGCCATGAGAGCCACACATAGTAAAAACTGCAGAACATACATGTTGTCACTATAAGAAAATATTGCTTGGGAAAAAAAAAGACAAGGAAATAATAAAAGTATATTTAAAAAAAAAAATCCCTTAACTCTGGGTACATATCACATATTTAGAGTTCTTTGGTACTTTTTCCTGAAATTTCCCAACTTAAAACAATTATGTAATATTACTTTGATACACACACACTTTTAATAATATAAATACCTTAACTAAAAATAGGAATTTTACTGAGGTTTAGGATTTGGTATGCTGCCAAGTCTCAAACACACCCTAATTTACAAATATTAGCCACTGTCCTTAAGAAGCATGTTCAATATCTCCCAGAATGTGGTGGATACAGAACTCAAAAAGGTTCCTAGACAACAAAATACAAAGATCCTGGGTTTACAAATAAACACTGTTCAAGATTCATCATCATGATAGCCACTTCTTAACTTGAAATACAGTCTGCCTATTACACTCCAGAAGATAGTGGGAGGGCCACATCCAATCCATTGTTCAGTCCCCAGTGCCTAATGTAGTATTTGTATGTATTACTGGCTGAACAGATCTTTTTGAAGAATGATCTCACAAACCCAAATTTCCTACTAATCTGAATAGGACAATCTTAAAACTATTCCAAGGCAACCTAAAATTAAGAGATAAATGCAATGTATGCAAAATACATTTTTTAAAAAATGCATGAGGGGGGGGTACAATGCATGGAGAGGTGGAGGGGGAGAGGTGGCCAGATGTGTCCTGGAGAGATGGCTTGGAGGTTGAGAGCTCTGGCTGGTCTTCCAGAGGTCCTGAATTCAATCACAAGGTGGCTCACAACCCTCTACAATGGGATCTGATGCCCTCATCTGGCCTGCAGGTATATACATGCAGACAGAATATGACCCCCCCACACACACACACACCCAAAAAGAAAAAGAAACTTCTGAACATGATGGTGATGACACACGCCTCTGATTCCAGAGCTTCGGAGGCAGAAGAGGATCTCTGTGAGTTCAAGACCAGCCTAATCTACAAAGCAAGTTACAGGACAGCCAAGGCTACACGAGAAACCCTATCTCAAAACAAAACAAAACAAAAACCACAAGCACATTAAGTTCTAGCATAGCATACTATATAAACCAAAACTTCTACCTTCTATGTCTAACCCCAATCTAGCAAGTGTTTTTAATAGTAAAATGATTTAAATGGACACATATTGAAGGTGTAATTACTTTTTTAAAAAAAATGTTTTAATAATGATATTCTTGGCCACAACTCAACAACCTTACCATCTAGTTTACTTCTGCAATTTTCCTATGGTTTCATATTCTCCTATTCATCAAACTCACCATCTGTGAGAAGTTAGTAGTATTTCCTAAGTCTAGCTAGAGTCCACGTGCTACACACCCCCCTCTGGATCCCCTGAGTTTAAACTCACCTGAGTACTAAAGTTTTCAAGAATAAGGGAGTCTAGAGCAATGGTGGAGAATACACAAGTTTTCCCAGTGCCAGACTTAGCTTGAACAATTAAATCTGAGGAAGAAATTAAAAAATGTATCATTAACAACGTTTCACTGAAGCAACTAGATACCAATATAGGACCAGCGAAGGACCAGATTCTCTCCGAAGACCACCTAGCATAGCTGTCACCTATATTTTTAGTTGACTCTCAAACGCGCACGAGGCGTGCTTGAACCACGGAGACACTTCTCCGGCCCCATAGTCCCCGAATCTCTACCGCGGATCATCTCCAGCTTGGACTCGGTGCAACAAAGTCGTAAACACCTTCAAATTCAATTGCGCGCCCTGAGCTCTGCCGAACCCCGCAATGGCGCGGAACCGGAGCTTTCCGGGGCCACGCCGCCCCCTCCCCCGGCCGGCCCCGGCCCCGGGCCTCACCGAGCCCGCAGCGCCCCAGCGGGATGGCCTTGAGCTGCACGGGCGAGGGCCTCTCGAAGCCGGCCGCCCGCAGCCCCTCCAGCACCGGCCGCGACAGCAGCAACGACTCAAAATCCGCGGGCTCCGCCAGCACCACGTCCCCTGTACGCGTCCGCGGCCCGCCGATGTCGTGAGCGGTTCGCACGCTCCACGGGGAGCTGGGAGTTGGCTCCGCAGCCTGGAGCGAAACGGCCTCACGCTCCGCCGCCATAGCGGACTCCGCGGTTGTCAAGGCCGCCGGGGCTTCAAACGCCGCCGCCATGGTAGCCGCGCCTCGAGATCTCGCGATACTTAGAGTTGAGGCGGGGCGCCTGGGAGCGAGAAGAGGAAAAACTTTATTGTCAGTTTCCCGGTGGAGACACGGACACACCTGGCCTGGAAGTGGAGGGGACGAACGGAAGTCGGAGGCTGACACTCTGGGGACGGGGAAAAAATAAAATAAAATGTAGCCTGAGGAAGAGGCGGGAAGAGCGAGGGAAGATGAGGCTACCAGTGTTGCCGCTTGAGGCCTGCAGAGGGCGTCGCGTGCCCGCGGTGGGCGCCGCCCGCCTCCCGCGAGCTCCGCGCGGCGCCGCTCCGGAACCCGGCGCTGCCGGCGCGCTTTGTGACGCAGCCAGCGCGTCAGGCTCGGCCGCGGCTGGGCTCAGCTATCCCTTTCCCGGTCTCGGCCGACTGTGACCACGCTGAAGTCCTCGTTCCCCGCGCTCTTCGCAGACAGCGCCCAGGAATACAGCAAGACGGGCGTTGCCACGCGGTGCCCCAGCCCCTTCCCGGAGGCTGACTGACAGCATTTCCAGGTGGAAGCCTAGCTGAACTGCCCACTCCCGGGCCGGCTCGAGCGCTCTCTCGAATGAATCTCTAGGCTAACAGACGTCTCCGGTTCAACGCATCTTTTGTGTGCCCTTCCTCCCGACCTCTTCCTTCCTCTGCACCCGCTCACGTGTCACCTTGTTTTGAGAGGTCCTGCTCCCTGGCCTTCCCCCCCATTATTCCCATCACTACCCTCCTTGTTTGATTTTTGGTTTGATTAGCTTGGTTGGCTTTTTTTTTTTTTTTTTTTTTTTTTTTTTTAACAAAGCTTCCCTATGCAGCTCAGCCTGGCCTCAAATTGGAAATCTCCTGCCTCAACTTTCCAAATACTGAGATGCCACACCACACCTTTTCACTCTTCATGATACAACTACCTAAAATGTTTATTGTCTCCCTCACTTCCCCTGAAGACAGGAAACTATTGACTTGTTCTTTTGTGCCTCTAGTACGAAAAACAAAATCTGACACATTGAACAGTTTCTCTCTCTCAAAATGCTCACACAGACCTGCACAGTTTTTCTCCTAGCTGACTCTTAATTCTCAAGTCAAGATCTATCATAAACTTCATTTGTCCTTAAGTATAATTCTGGTCTTGTTTCCCATTCATGCACTGATGTCCCCATATCCAATTAATTAGAAATATCTTTGGCAAGGAAATTTCACTAGAAGAGGGAACTGGAGATGGATGCTGTTTGCTTACTGGTTTACAAAACACCAAGTACCCACTAACCCTATGAAGGAAGAGGAACTTGTACTTAGTTAACCACATCTTTCATCCATCCTCCGCTCTCGCCCTCTTTCTGCTAATTTGCTGGCAGATGTCTCCAAATATCTCTCACTCCTTTTCAATATAGTATCGACTCATGGTCTTTGGTCATCCTAACTGTTGTACCCTTCCCTACTGGCCTCCCTGTCCGGATTCTTCTCTGCACAGGCCATGCACCCCAGAGGCATTTAAATTACTTCCTTTGTCTGCTCTTCTCTTTCCTAAGGGTTGAAACAACAACTTTGGCATACTAAGCAAACACTTTACTATTTAAGCACATTCCCAGTCAAAGAATGACTCAGTCCTCACTTCTTCCTTCCTCTCTTAGTTTTCTTTTCCTGTTGCTGTGACAGAATACTTTGACAAAAGTAACTTAAGGGGAAAGGGTTTGGTTTTGTTTTTCTGGACCACAGTTCAAGGTACAGTCGGTTATGGTGAGTAACTCAAGGCAGTAGCAGCTTGAAGCACATTACATCTACTTTCAAGAAGCAAAGAACAACCAATGCTTGTTAATGAGAAGCTGCTTTCTCCACCCGATACAGGCCAGGATCCCCTGCCCAGAGAATGGCCCTGCCCACATTAAGATGGGTCTTCCCACACCAGTGAATCACTAGGGTCATCACCCTTAGGCTGCTAAAAGGCCCATTTCTAGGTAATTGTAGATCCTGTCAAGTTGACAGCTAACACTAACCATTATATTTCCTTTCTTTTTTTTCAAGATATTTGCTCACTCATGTTCATACCATCATTAGAAACCAAAGGGTTTTTTCTTAAGTATACTAAAGGATAAATAAAATGTGGGGTTAAAGTGGGATAGTATGCAGCCTTATAAAGGATGGAAATTCTGACTAATACTACAAAATGGATGAACCTTGGGGACTTTATGCCAAGTGAAATAAGCCAATTAGAGAAGGACAACTACTGTATGCTTCTATTTGTGTGAGACTGCTAAGTGAATCAGATCCGTAGATGCAGAAAATAAAATGGTTGTTAGCAAGAGTAGGGAGAAGAGCAAAAGACATGTTATTTAATGGTTTTAGAGTTTGAGATTTGCAAGACAAAAAAGTGTGGGAGATCCTGCTTCACATCAATATAATTCTACTTAATACTTGAACTGTACACCTAAAAATCACCAAGATACTAAACCACAATTTGTTTTTAAAATCATAGCTTTCAAATTTTTCCATGTTTTGGAAGATGACTCCTACAGTAAAGGAGCTTGCTTCCGAGCCTGACTACCTGAGTTCAATCCAGGGCCCCGCATGGTGGAAGGAGAGAAGTGACTCCTGCAAGTTATCCTCGGCCTACACACACACACACACACACACACACTCAATTTTTATTCTACCATTATAGTATATACAGTATTTGGGTTTTTAATATGTAATGAAAAATACCCCCCAAAAATGTATACTATATTAATAAAGGCATTTACCCTCCGGAAGTGGGAGGAGAAGATTCAAGTATTCACTTTGTCCGTTTTGGTAATATATTTGGCATTATTAGAAGAAGAGACATTTTGAATGTAGTTTTTAAAACTATAAAAATGAGGTTAACTGAGCAACTTGAATTGGCAGTGAACCAGTTAGATAAGTGCAGCTAGACTAGACAGGGCAGCTTGTGCTCTCTAATCCAAGGCTTGAGAAGCTGAGGCTGGAGGATCAGCACAAGCTTGAGGGCAGCTGAGGATACATAGTGAGTTCTAGACCATCCTGGGCTATAGAGTAAATACATGTCTGGGAAGGATCACTAATCAGTCTTTAAAGGGATCGCTGATTTTTGTCTTCAAGTATTCTGTCTGTGCCCTCTGCTTCGGGATTGTAATCAGAAATTAAAAATGTAAACCAAAAATAAAAAGAGGGAAACAGGGTCCTACAAACATGAGCCATGGAGTTCTGGTGGGATGCCCTGTAGATGAACAGAAAAGCAACGCAATTAACTGAGATGACAGTGCTGATGATCTTAATGATGATGGAGGATGATTTGTGATAGTGATGAATGTGGTGATAGTGGCAATGGGGCTAGCTAACATTTATGAAGCTCATATTCTTGTGGAGAAATCACAACCATGTGAGATGGATACTACCATCCCCATTCTACAATTAAAGAAAGTAGGACACTTAACTAGCTGCAGTGCCTATGAGCCACAATAGTATTATGGCAAAATATTCACAAAAACACAATAGTGGCGCTCACATCTTGGTGGTAACTAACAGCTGTCTAATTGGACTGAAGGCCTAGTCAACAGCAGCAAAATCAAACCTGGTACTAGAAACCTAGCCCAACTTCCTGGGACTAATGAGGCCATGGATCGTAGAAGAGAATCTACTAATACCATTTTGCTAGGCCAACATAATTCCTATTTAAATGTTTTTCTTCAACCCACAAGTAAGTTTAGCTATCACCCCTTACCACAGAGGCGTCTCTTAGACAGTGGTGGCACACAACTTTAATCCCAGCACTCAGAAGACAAAGGCAGGTGGATCTCTTAAGTTCGAGCCCAGCCTGCCCTACAGAGTGAGCTCCAGGACAACCAGAGCTACACAGAGAAACACTGTCTCAAAAAAAAAAAAAAAAAAAAAAAAAAAAAACAAAAAAAAAAACAGGAGTAGGAAGCTTCTCTTTGCTAAAAATGGAGACCATGATGCAAAACACTACTGGACACAGTGTATCAGCCTAGCCCCCATAGAAACCTCTACAACACAGCTCCTGAATCAAAGAAGAAGCAGCAATAAGATTCCAGAGCCAGCATGCGGGAAGTCTGCTGTGAAACAGTCTCCTTTAGAAATGGCTATATAAACAAGACCAGAACAATGCCAGTATCAATAGACATGCTAACACAGAACGAGGGATAGCTCATGGGTTCCATCCCATCCCTAGAAATAGAACTGCTGAGAGGAAGAATTAGCCTCTTCCAGGGATGAGCGCCTTTACTGATATTCAAACAAAGTGGTCAACCCTGAAACCATATACCCACAAACAGCAAAAATGGACTCTGCAGGTTGTATTTATATAATTGTACATACACATGTGTGTATGTGTAATAACAATAAAAGGCTTATTAATTTGTGAGTTTAAGGGGTTTGAGAAAGGGTATTTGGGAGGGGCTAGAGGTAAAAAGGGAAGGAGGAAGTAACAATTCTATTTTAATTAAAACTGATTTGTAAAAAGGGAAGTAGATTTCCCAGTCCACATGGCTCTGGTCTCGGGCCTGGGCATAACAGAGATACCCAGGACCCTCATTCCTGAAGGATCTTCCTAAGATTTACAAAGTCCTGAAATTGCCTCCTGTGATACAGAAAGGAAACAGCTGGGCAGAACAGAAGAGAGTCTCAGACAAGGATGACTTCCAGCAGAAGGAGTGGACTGCATAAGCCTGTGCCCAGTGATGTCTCATAGATAAAAAGTTACTGGGAGAAGTCCTCAGAAGCCAGATAAAATGTGCCCAGCCTTCCATCAGTCACAGGAGGTCTGTCATCAGAGAGGTAGGGAAAGGTGCCCTCCCCTTCTCCAAGCAGGGCTATGGTAGATTTGGAACAAACAGTGATCAGAGTGTGAAAATCCCAGCAGTATGCTCTTTGCAAGGAGTGGAAACCAATGGAGACAACAAAAGGTGAGAGCCTTTCCCAAAAGCTTTTAAGGCTGTTTGGGTCCAGCTTCAGATTCTGCTCCTTTGGGTGCCCTTTAACCCCCACCCCAGCCTTCACACTAGAAACAGACCAGTCCTCCTCCTGGAATCTTCTGTTTGTTTACATTTCTGTGTCTCACAATAAATAAACTATCAGCTTCTCAAAGAATGTTCTCACCCTAGACTCTCCATTCCAGCGCCAGGCTTTTGGTGGATCTAGGAAATACAGAATGGATGACATCTGCCTGCTGAAAATACTCTGCTGGGCCTTGTACACATAGCAGAGTTTCTGTAAAACTCATGCCAGCCACTGTCAAAGAAGCCAGCTCCCAGCCGGAAGTAGTTTGGAAAGAACGATGCCCAAATTCCCAAATATTGTCTATAAATGTTTGTTTTCATTTAAATGGACTTGGTTATACAAAATAAATAAAAAAAGAAGAAGAAGAAAAAGCCAGCTCTCCCCACAGGAGACTACTTTTCCAAAAAGTAACATTTTACAGTTCATAGGCATTGTTAGTACATCTGTAGTATATGATGTTTTACAGATACAAATATTGTAGTTCTGTTGGAGTTAAACTGTATTACTTATATTAAAAGCAGGAACAAAAAATTTCCTTCATGAGTTGAAGTTTGTAGAATATTATGTCTTAAACATGAGTGCTGTAAGATAAAGCATAAAGATCAAGCAATCATTTGCTAAGCAGATGAGGTGTGAGGGTAGTGCTCATAGCTAGTGGGTGGACTGTGTCAGCCTCCTGGCCTCTGCAAGGTCATGCTAAGGATCCAGCATTGAAGCCTTCTCTTTCAGCCAGACCAAAATCCTTAAGGTCTCCTGACCTGTAATGTCTCTGGTACTTTGTTCATGCCATGCCAGGAAAGACTTTCCAAGGACCCAAAGAGGGAGAGACACCTGTGGATTGAGAAGTAAGAGAGTAAGAGTTAGGCCCTGTTGGGTGTGGAGATTCACAGTGGTTACTTCCGGGCCCAAGAAGCTAAAAGGATCTCACTGAGGATGCTAAGGAAAGCTTGTATCAGGAGGCTTCCCTTTATTTGGCGATCACTGGGGAAATGTAGCAAGCAGAGAAGAAAACAAGTATTGCAACCACCTTTTCTCATATGACCCTTAATGTATGGGAATCAAGATTCACTGGACTCAGTATAAGTTAAGTGAGGTTTATTGGGGAGACTTCATTTACACATGAAACAGATGACCACTGAGGGGTCCCACTCCACACATGCCACCCTTTGCTGTCCACAACCCAACCAGGAAGCAAGAGAGTGAGCTGGGGTCAGGGATCCCAGACCTAGCCCCCCTCTCCCACTCCCATCACATCCACACCTGTGACCACGCCCAAATGCGCATGCTCAGTGCCACAGTTGAGGGCTGGGTGGATATCTCTTTGCAGACCCTCAAGCCAACAGCTATGTATTTGGATTAATCCACACATATTTCTTCATTCATCCATAGAAATCTTCTGAACACCCACTACAAAGTACTCACATGCTGAAAATGTAAAAATAGAACACACAACAATTGGAGTCACTGACCTCAAGCACATCAGGTGGCTTCTTTGAGCAAAGCAAAGGGCACTATGAAAGTCAGGGATATCCAGCTAAGCTAGGTGTGAAGAGTTAGGAAAGACCTAGGGGTCAAAATTAGGACTGATTGAAAATGAGACCCCAAGTTAGAAATTTAGTTCCCTGGGAAGTTCATTTTGCCCTAATGGAGAAATCTGGTGTAAAATTGACATAGTAACACAAGTCCACAAATTTCACATCCACTCGAGCTTCTATCCTGCTAACCAAATGATTGCTCTAGCTCCAAGCATCACATCTTCATTCAGACATTAGGATGAAGGAGTGTCAAGATAGAAAATAGAATAGAGTTCATCATACCAGATGCCTCTTACATTTATTTGTCTTGTTTTATAATTATGATTGTTTGGCTTGCATGCATGTGAATGTATTACATGTGTCCATTGTCCTGGAACTGGAGTATGGGTGGTTGTGAGCCACCATGGAGGTGCTGGGAATAGGATCCAGGGCCTTTGCAAGAACAAGCGCTTTTAACTTCTGAGCTATTCCTCCAGCCTCAGTTCTCAAAAAGCTGCTACATTCCTACATAGCATTTCACTGACCAGAACTTAACAATAGAATCCTGCCTCTCTTCAATGAAATCTGGGAACTATATCTGTAGGAATCAGTTCTTTCCCTCCATCATGTGGGCTCTGGAAATTTAATTTGGGTCATCAGGCTTGGCAGCAAGTGCATTTACAAACTGAGCCATCTTGCTGGGTCCATTGGAATTATACTTATTTTTCTAAATAATCCATGCATCTAATAAAGGAGGTCTATTACTACAGAAGGGAGAGGAGATTATATGTGAGGTGACTAAGAGTCTTCCACATCTTCCCAGAATTAGTGGAATCTTAGAAAACTCTGGAGAATGAGTAGAAGTTATTGCTCTCATCACAGAAGGAGAAACCAGAGGCCTTGAGATGCAGAAGACTGTAGCACATTTCCTTTGCCTGCATGATAGTCTGTGAATTGTTTGTATTTCTCCTGTCCAAGGAGGCCAGAAAAAGGTATTGGATCCCCTGGAACTGGAGTCACAGACAGTGTGAATGCCATGTGGATGCTGAGGATTGAATCTAGGTCCTTAATAAAAGCAGTCAGTTTTTTTAATCACTGGGCCATCTCTCCAGAGCCATAGCACATTCTAGAATATCTTAGAATGAAAATGAAGGGAGAGTATTAGTTGCTGTTCTCATTGTGACAAAACACCTAAGAGAAGCAACTTCAGTGAGGAGAGATTTATTTGCTTCATAAATTCGGAGGGTGCCCTCCACCATGGCCTGGCAGGCACAGCAGCTGGAGTGGTTGGAACCATTTGGTCTGTGACTTTGGGAGCTTTTGCTGCACCATTGGTTGACATCTTGGCAAATCAGAAAGCAGACAGTAGGACCAGAAGGAGGACTGAGCCATAATACTCAATGCCCACTCTCAGTGGCCTACATGTCTTGTCCAGGCATTATGTCCTCCACCTGGACCACAAGTCGGGGAACAGGTATTCAAATGCATGAGTCTACTGGGGACATTTCCCATTCAAACTATAACAGTGTAAGCTTTGAGGAGGTAAGAGAGTTAAGCTGGTGGCCAGGCTTTATTACCTGTAGACTTTTGAGTGCCATGGAAAGCAGCTACTGCCCTTTGGTGAGCCCTCAGAAGAGAAAAGAACCCGTAGAGGGTCCCAGAGCTCCTGAAGCCGATCAGATCAGATCTGAAGCCCCAGATCTGCCTAGCAGGGGAGCCCAGACTCCTACTTGTGCCTGTCCTAAAAGAACTGGCAGCCCCGCTGGGGGAAAGTGGTCAAGCATAAAATTTGCAAGTAGCACAAGCTGGTGTAAAATCAGACGCGGTACTGACATTTTTCAGGTCCCTCCATTGCTTTAAGTGTGGCTGTCATGTGGGAGTGAGAAGTTCTGAGAAGCTGAGGGCAACAGCCTTGGGGATTCCGAGAGCAAGGACTTTCTTCTCTGTCCTTTTCATCCCCACACCAAGTCAAACTGCTTTAAAGGATGCATGGAACTCTGAGGAAAACTGCACGCTGATGTCTTCTTGACCCATTCCCTGAGCCTGACTGAGCTTGGGTGGAGGTGTCAGTACCTGGAGTTGAAGCTGGCATCCCTGGGAGTGGGGGGGGGGGCTGGTGTTCTCTACCTTTTCTGTGGGATGCAGCTCCCCTCCGCCCAGCTTCTCAGGCGGTGGGGGTGGCAGGAGAGCTAGCGGGCAGACAAATCTCAGGAAGCTATTCTAGGTAATGGAACAGTCTGTGTAGGGGCGTGGAAGCATGAGGAACTTTAATGGTTTAAAGAAGGTAAGTCCTTCGGTGTGAACGGAGGCTGCGATGGCAGCAGTTCCAGGAAATGAGGCGAGAGGGATGTATTGGATCCGCATTATGGAACGCCTTGTGTGTCACCACAAGGAATATAAAATGAGCTTGTCGTGCTCTTCTAAAGACGGCCATGTTATATAACAGTGAAGAGAAACACAGTTGGAAACGGAAAGAGGACTTGATTCACCGGAAACTGGAGGAGTTAGAACTTAATTTGCAAAGCTGGGTGCATCACTAAGCTTCCTATTTATTGAGGCAGATAACAGCAAGACCCACTTTGCACCTGGCTTGCATACCTTCCAGATCCTGGGTCTTGCTTTACTTCAGTTCTGCCTGTGTGCTGCTTACCCAGAACCTTAAGGCAGAGTTCCCTAGCTTCTCCGGTTCATGTGCAGTAAAGGAATATAATCTTGCCTCAAATTTGTTTAAAAAAATGTCATATGCTCTCTAGACAGAATGTGTTGTTGCATGACACTGTTCAATCCTGAACATCATTTCCTAACATGGAGAATAACCTTTTTTTTATAAATGTCCCATGACCACATCAATGGTGTCTTCAGTACATCCTCAAAATGGAATTGGGGATGGGTCTAAGCCCCTGCAGTTTGAAAAGCCACCTTTGGCTATGGGAATTTGCTTGGCTGGCTTTGGGATTAGAGCCCTAGGCAGTCTTCCCACATATACTCTGACCAGATTCCACTCTGCCCAAGGCCTGAGTTGATTGATTGCCCCATTTAACACCACTGCCCCAGTCTTTAGAAAGGAAGGCAGCATGTTTGCTCTTCTTCTGAGAAAGGGGCCCAATTTATTCTTGTCCAAGAAGCATAATAAATAACCTGTCCCCTTTGGCAGGGAGTTTATTAGAGACTGACAGAACATTTAACAATAACTGGGGGCCTGTGATTTATTAGGTAGGGAGATCTGTGATGTCTCTAAAGCCTGGGATGTGGAATTTAATTGATAACACAGCTGTCAGCCTCTATGAGATGTGCTCAATAGAATATGCATTGGAAGGGATCCTCTTTGGAGCTGTCAGGAAGGGTTTCTGCTGATCATATTCATCTGCTCTGCATGGTGAGGTCTGCTAGATATCTGAATGAGAGATAAATTGCTAGAGGGGGCTCTGGAAGGGGCCCAGAGACTGATGCACACATCAGTTGCTGGACCAATGGAAGACTGTGACACAAATGAGCAAAAGCAAAAGGGACTTCACAATCCTCAGTGAAGGATCTTCTCAAGAGCCCTCTGGTTTTCTTCTGTGAGCTGCTCAAGAGAGTGAGAGGCAAGTAGCACTCTAGAAAGAGAGAGAAACGAAAGGGTTACATGTCACAAAAGATCCATTTTGGAATTCTGAATTTTCTGGACCAAAGACAGCTTTCCTCCTGTGCCTTGCCCTCAAGCCACCGCCACCCCCACCACCAGCACACACACACACACACACACACACACACACACACACACACCAGCATGACCACTACTACCACACCAATTGCTTCACACTTAAGTGTTCCTGGAAGCCCTGGTTCAGGTAGCAACCCCTGTCACTCCTGCTTTCTTACCAGGAGCAGAACCACAAAAATTAGGATGAATGGAGTCTCACCTTGGCTGTGTCTTCCACTCCCAGATATCCCAGAATCTGGTAGAGTCTTGACACAAATGCTTGTCCTCTCCACTCTTCCACCTCAGTCTGCCCGCTGTGAGGGAGATGCTTCCATCAGAGAACACAGAGCTCTATCCTTAGGCAGCCTGAGCCTTTGCAAAGCAGCTCCTCTCACATTTTGCTCTCTCCCCACCCTCTGGGTTTTTGCTCAGCCTTAAACAAGGCCATGTAAGGCGCGGAGAGGGGCTTTCTGAGGCCAGAGCCTGTTTGCCTCCTCTGATCCTCCTGCATCTATTCTTAGGTCCCAGGAGATGTGTCTGCCCCCTTGCTCCCTCCAGGGAAAGCGGGAGTGTGGGGGGGGGGAGCAATAGCCAGAAAGGAAATAATTGTCACTGTCTAATCTGAGCCTCAGCCGTGACACTGAGGGACCTCTGAGCAGGATGGATACTGCAACTGGCTTGATCAAATCAACCCCCTCCTGCAACCTTGTTAAATTAAACTGACAGCTCAGAGAGGAGGAGGGAGGAAACAGGATCATCGCCTCTGGTGGGGTGGGGCAGGCACTGGTAAGAAGATCAGACAGAGGCAGAGCATCAGCCTGCCCTTTCCCTTATTTGCTGACTGTAGAGAGGTGATGGGATTTGTGGATGTGCAATGCTTAAGGACCTGTCTGAGCACAGGCTGTGGAAACTGATGCAGAGGCAGACTGCTGCCTCCCAGAAGGCTTGGCAAATTCCCCTGGCACTGAGGCCTCATGCACATTTAGAACACGTCTTTTTGACATTTCAAAGAGCCTTCATGTACTTTACCTCCATGACAGGCAAACAGTGATGAATTGCTAGCTTCACTTTGCTGCTAGAGAAACTGAGTCAGTAAAGACAAGGGAGCTGGCCGACAGTCAATCCAGAAACCCAGGCTTCTTGCTTCCTAGTCCTGGCACACACTGCCTCTAGCTTTACCATATGGCAGAATTTCCTAGGATTTAGTCCCTAGAGATTAGTCTTTTCTTCCACCCACTAGAATGCATGGTGCACAGCTTGCATATTAGGCCATCAGGAAAATGTCAATGCAGCCTACCTGCAAAACACATGGCTAGTTTCCATAGATCAGGAGGCCATTCCAACATCCTTGTATCACTTGCCCATGTGTCCAAGCCCTTCCACGTGATTTCTACCCAAACTAATTGTAATTAAGGGCAGGAGACAAGGTGGGAAGATATTGTTAGCAACCCCAGCAAACAGCAAGAGTAGGCAGACAACACCGATACCCTGCTGGCTTCCTCACCTGCCATCCAGTTCCTCACCTGCCAAAGCTAATTTTCCACTCACCAGTAGGTGTGAGCTCCTTCAGTGTGTGTGCGCCACACACACTCTCACAATGCATACAGACACAGCACCATTGTGAATAGAGCAGTGTCTCTTGTTCTCACTCCAGAGACACACCAATAATGTTATTGACACATCACCCCTTTCCATCTTCAGTAGAGAGCACACTGGGGTGGGGATCCTGCCAAGGATGGTAAACACCAATCACTGAGCACAGCTGGGATCTTGTCACACCTTGTCTCCCAGGCATGCTTGTTACATACCCCGAGCTGCACACTGGTTAATGAGCAGACTCTAGACACAGCGGAGGTGGCAGATATGCTTAGAGATTTCCTAGCTTGCTTTCTGTACCTGGGATTAAAAAGAAAATTACAACCAAAAGCACCTCAGGAGGAAAGAATTGATTCAGCTTTCGGTTTCCATTCCTTCATAGAAGGAAGTCAGGGCAGAAACTTGAGGCAGGAACCTAGAGGCAGGAATGGAAGCAGAGGCCACAGAGGAGCACTGCTTACTGGCTTGTTCTTCATGGATTGCTCAGCCTTCTTGCTTATATAACCCAAGATCACCTGCCCAGGGGTGGCATGGTCCACAGTGGCCTAAGCCTTCCCACATCAAACTTAATCAAGTAGATGGCCCACAGATTTGCCTAAAGGCCAATCTAATGGGAACATTTTCTCAGCTGAAGTTTCATTCTTCCCAGATGACCTAAGCGTGTGTCAGGCTGACAAAAATAAATAAACACTAACCGCCACAGAAGACAAATAGCTGCAAACACCATCAAGGGGAATGTATGTGTGCCATAGCAGACCTACCTTGAGCTCATTCCCCATGTTACCACTCATGACCTAGAAAAGGTTAACAGTATACAGACAGGGGATGCTTAGGTAAATACCACTGGCCTCTTAAACTCATCCTTGGCATTGTGATTGAAAGCATTGGACAGGGTACTTCTAAGGAAAAGCTTTAGGTTCCTCTAGAACAGTGGTTCTCAACCTTCCTAATTCTGTGAGCCTTTAATACAGTTCCTCATGTTGTGGTGACCCTAACCATAAAATTATTTCATTGCTACCTATAACTAATTTTTCTAATGTGAATTATAATGTAAATACCCAATTGTCAACCTCCAAATGAGTCTTGACTGCTGCTCTAGAGGTGAGATAGAAGGGAAGGAGGTCTTGTCTGGGGGCAGTGTCACAGCTCATTGGTCATGATTCCTGTGTCATTTTTAACATTAGCACCTTGGTAACCTAGGGCAGGTCATTAGCAATCTGACCCTCATGTTCCTGGCTTGTAAAATAATACACTTAGGCAGGAATCCAGGCTGTTATGAGTGTTTGAAACTGTAGCAATCATAGAGGACAAGATTGAGATCCAGAGAACTTACCTTATTAGTTCAAGGCCACACAATTAATAGAATGGTTGAGTTGGTAGTTTCTGGAGTGATAGCCAGTGACAGTGGGTGGGTCTAGCATTCCCCTGGGGGTGGCCTGGGCTACTGTCTCATTTCTTCCCTCTCTCATCTGAAGAAAGGAAGACTGGGTACACATCCCTGGATTCAGAAAATAAATGTTGGCCTGACACATGGGATGCTTTCCATACATGTCAAGTCAGGACTATTTCCATTGGCAGACTAGAGGTTCAAGTTTGGTTATCATCTTTTCCAGTCTTCCCATGGAGTCACAAGCTTTGATTTGCCTAAGGATCTCTGTGACGCCAAAATTCTATGTTGTCCATTAGAAATCTCAAATGCAAGTTATTTTCAAAACTCTCCATTCAGAGACATGAAAGACCATTTGGAGAATTTCATTATCTACCCTGCATTGCCTCCTTCGTTTTCTATGGATGATGATTCATGGGGAATGATCACAGCAAAGGAAGCCTGCCCGATACTGGGGAGGAGGAGGAGGCCATCAAATTCCCCACTGTTCCGCTCCCATGTGTGCTCGGCTCCTATTTTTTGGTGTGCATATCCATTTGTTAAGTGTGATACTATTTCTTGGCCGCTTGCCTTTCCTATCTGGGAACCTGAGTCTCTTGGTACAGACCATTGCTGGTGGTAGTCACTGCAAACTCCGGGAAGAGAGTCCTGCCTTTCAGCTGTCATCCTTGGTTCTGGTTCCTTTCAGGGTGTCCTGGTTGAAATCTCTGCTCTACCCAGAGTTGACAAGTGATTAGTGCTAGCACAATTCTTTGGCCCCTACAAAACACCAAAAGAGGCTTAGGAGCCAGCCTGGAAGAGGCCAAACCTAAGAAGTGACCTCATTTTCTGCTTACCTCACAGCCTCAGGAGAAGCAGATAGCCCCCCTTAATCTCTTGCTAACAAGTCTGTCTCTGACAGGCTGGCAGTCCCTGGTGCTGGCTTAAAGCTTCTGGAAGGGGCCAAGTAGCAGGTAGTCAAATAGCTTTTGCCCTGAGTTACAGGGCCTGGTGACATTACAGAGAAGCCAGTGCTGTGCCTCTAGAGAGTCAGACATTGTAGAATGTCCTCAGGAGGGTCCAGGAAGCAAGCCACTAGCCTTCTTAGTATAATCAACATCTACCAGCATTAGTTTTCACGAATACTTTAAGTATCTCCCTGAACCAAAATTCTTCATTTCTCTAACATTCTTCAGGTATTCTTTGTAGTTGGGCTTGTGACAAAATGGAAGTATTTGTTCCCCTGGGGGTGAAGAAACCATAGCTTAAGCACTATAAGCACCAACCCCACAGCTACCTGTAATTCTAGATCATGACTATCGGCCCACAGACTAAACATATGTTATTTACACTAGCTTACTTTTTTACATCCCTAATGAACTAGGCAAGGCTGTAATCTCGGCGTTTCAGAGACAGAGGCAGGAGGATTGTTGCCTGGTCTATGTAAGGAATCCCACCAGGGAAACAAAGCAAGATCCTGTCTTAAATAATGATGAGAATAACAACAACAACAAATCCCATTGAATTGTTCAGGTAAGAGAGCTGGGAAGCCATTTGTACATGTTTATTCCTCCAATACCTTCCTCCTGTTCCTCTCCCATAAGAATTAGTACCTGCATGACTGATCACCTGATATTAAAGCCAAGTGGCTGTGAGGAATCTAAACCATGGATACAGTGATGTCTGTCAGCACCAGGAGATCAGTCATGGAAGTTCCATGGGCAAGAATCTACCGGCACTTCCTATTTGGGTGGTTCTCATCATTTTAGTAAAGTGCTACCTTAGGGCACACCCCTCCATTCTCCTGCATAGTTGTAGTAGCAGGGTACCATTCTCTATCCCCTCCTTTGGGTCTCAGTCACTCTGCCTGTAACTGGGGAGAATGGATTACTGTCCTCTGCTTCCTGACTGTGGATGCAAATGTGACCGGCTGCCTCATGCTCCTGCTCTCCTGTCTTCCTGGCTATAATGTATTGTGTGTTCAAAACAAGAGCTTAAATGCACTCAGCCTTCCATTACATAAATAAATAATTGCAAACAATAACACTCTTTGAAGACACTTAACATGTACAGAGCATTGGGACTGGAGAGATGGCTCAGCAGTTTAAGAGTGGTAGCTGCTCTTCTATACATCAGACTTCTCACTGTTCCTGTAACTCCAGCTCCAGTGTGATCTGAAGACTCTAACCTCCTCAGGCATATACCCACACACAGACACACTCACATAATAAAAGAATAAACAAAATCTTTAAAGTTTTCTTGTGGAGCTTTATGTCCACAGCCTTTGAGTCTTCTACCAAGTTATAAAACCTTTTAATTCAACTCAGAGTGATGCTTTATGATAGACCTAAGAGGCTTCCCCACTGTAGAAGCTACTTCACTCTCTCTGCCCATCCTGACAACAGGAGTCCAGTCCTTCATCTACAGTGAACAGGGAAAGATGCCATGCTAGCCAGGAGTTGCCCTCTTCTAAGAAGAGTGAAGTCTCTGTCTAGCCTACCCCTCCCCTCTCCCCAGAAACAGCATCCCAGTGTGTTCAAGCAGACTTTGCAGTCTATGCTCAGCACCTCTGGGCAGCCTGTGAGGCAAGTCCTTTCCCTGGAGAGTAGCCATTCTGGAGTGGTATCGGAACACATTCCAACAACACATGTTTATCTCTAAGGTCAGCCCTTCCTGTTGATGGTGCAGAGGCATATAAGGGGGGAGGGGGCTAATGGTCTCTGCAGCCACAGGAGGTGAGGAATGAGGGCAACAGGAACATAGCTCCACCCTTTGGGAGGATGCTATTATGCTGAAGTTTCTAGAACATGTGTAGCCATGTATCTTCCAGTTCTTCTGTCGCCAGTGGAAATGAAAATGTGGGCACCACCTCTTCTATAGCTAAGCTAGGACTTGGCGGGTGGGAATCTTTCAGGTGAAGCCTCAGGTTTTGAAGCCAGGATAATGGCAGCATTTCCATTGTTTAGTGCAGGATGAGCTCTGTTGGGACACAGCTGGCTCTACCTCTCCCTTTAAGCTCATCTAAAGGTGCCAGGACCTCCAGGCTCTGGCAGTGGGACAAAGAGACCTACCTTCCCTTGCTAGGCTGGGTGCAAATTCCAAGTGATTGACACTTTTGGATCCAGTTTCAGGAGGTGCAACCCCACCTCCAGCAAAACTACAGACCGCATAGCCCCACTAGCTGGGAGCAAATGCTCACATGCCTTCTGAGGGTTCCATTTCAGCTTCAGATGTCTTTAGGAAGGATGTCTATAGCCAGTTTCAAGACCTCTGATTCCTTTGTTATTTACTTTCAATTGAGATAGCCACGTTCTCTCTCTCTAGGCTGAGTTTTAGGAGGTGGGAGGGTGTAGGCTGAACCATCTGATACCTCTTCAGCAAAACTGAATCCTGTTCCCCAGCACCCATCCTCAGGCCAGGGATATTTACCCATGTTTATATAACCATGGCAACAGGCTTTAGTCTCTATCATTTAGACCCTTAAAAAAAGAAGAAATAGACAGGCAGTTCATGTCCCAGCTATTGCTTCCTGCTCTGCCCCCAAAAGAGCTACTTTCTCAGAAACCATGGAAGAAGAAGGGATAGAGAGAGAAATAGAAGGAGAGAGGGGCACTACACACTCTTGAGGAACACTAACCTCAGGCTCCCAATGGCCCAGCATCATGGAGGACTTCAGAGTTTGGTTGTACTTGTGTTCCAAAGTCCCCAGGAGCCATATAGCAACACATGTATCTCTGACTCATCTGGAAGGCCTCTTGTGATCTCTGTACAGAGTATGGTTATCAGTTATCTTCTTGCCATCCCCTCCATCTTCAAAGTGGATGGATTGTATGCAAACCTTGCTAACAGTGTATTCTTCATCTGCACATTCTTATGTCTCAACTATTTCACAGGTGGTCATCAGCAGGGAGTTTGTAGGGCTGGGAGACAGCTCAGGGGTTAAAAGCATTTGCTGCTCTTCCTGAGGACCAAAGCTCTATTTCTAGCACTCACAAGGGAGGGATCACAGTCACCTGTAAACACCAGCTTGGGGGGGGGCTCTGTGCCTTCTTTTGGGCTTCTGGGGATACCTAAACATATATGACACACACATAAACAAAAGGAAGAGTGTTTTGTATGGAGTATGGCATGTTAGACTCACATAGGTTTAAATGATCAGCAGGAGAAACTGGGACCCAGTAAAAGGAAAGCATGTATTATCAATAGTGTAGCCCCAACAGTGCTGGGTCCTTGTCAAGAGATCAGACTGCTTTTCTTGGCATTTCAGCCACAGCCAGTATCCCAGATTCCACAGGAGGTTGGTTTCAGGGATGGAGAAAACCACAGATCTGCAAATGTTTACGGAGCTTCTTACGACAGGCTGCTGTTCTATAGGCTGGAGGTCTAAGCTTGCAAAAGGAGACACTTGGGGTGGGGAACCCCAATCCACTCCCCAGGGGGTTAGCAGTGAGGAGAAGAGGCACATCAGCACGCTCCTTTCTGACCCACGGGGCAGACTCGTGGCCCATCAAGACAGCAATGGGAATTCCATTTTAGATCCCCTTGGCACTGGAAACTGTTGAACAGATTTCCAGCACTGTTTCGCCTAATTTTCTGAATGACACATCACTCTGAAGAGGAGTGGGAAGGGAGGCGGGTAGTGCAGTCACAGTCACCTGGTTCTGCAACTACCCCCTCAACCTTATGGAGTGCCTGCATTCTCCCTTGGTGCCTTCTCTTGCGTCTTTTTGGTTCCGTCCAATGCAGACCACCAAAATCTTGCCAGGAGCAAACTTTCCCCTATTAATTATCTTGAAACAACGCATAGCTAATTGTCCTAATTACTCTTGGGCTCTGCCACACCACCCCTGGCTTTTGCTCACCAAGGGCAACTCAAGTTGGGCAAGCAGCCCGGAGGCCTGCTTAGGGAGTGCTGAGTTGGTTTAGCCCACAGAAGATCCAGTAGGAGTTGGTGCATCTTGGGAAGATGCCTGTCGACTAAAATCAGAGCGTTTTCAAGTTCTCACCTCTCCAAGTTCAAGAAGGCCAGAGCTAGGTAGTTCTGGGGAGGGGAAGGCCTGCTTTTCCAATCTCTACCTCCTCTATTGAAAGCAGGACCCATCGTCCATTTTTTAATCTTTTCATTAAATCTCGCTCTCTGAAATGGCTATGCTTATATTTATTTGTTTCATATTCCTTCTCTCCCCTACAATAAAAGTTCTGGGAGGCTGAGACTTTGTCTTTCTTACTCAGTACCTCCAGGTTTACCAACTTGCGGGGGACACAGCAGACCCCACATGAGCTGACACCTAGCCAAAGCTCCTTCCTTCCTCTATCGAAGAGTGAGCCAGAAGGAGGTGAAGTGGAACAGGGCTGCGCTTCCAGGATCCTCTTTAGAAAGGGCTTCTGAGGGACTTCAGAGGAGAAGCTGCCAGGAGCTGTTTCTTCTCTGAACAGTTCAGTTAAGATTAAACTGTGACCCTTTTGCCTGAGCCTGATGGCGAATCCTCGCCCCTAAAACTGCGTTCTTCTTTTGTAATAGATCATGCCTTCACTGTGGAGCGTTGGCAGTCTGAGGTTCCCCTGCTCCACAGAGCCCAGAGTTCAACCTCCACAGGTCCCCTAGTAGTTGCTGCTGGCCCCTGAAAGGCCCGCGACAGACCTAGCTAGGTCGCCCAGCCCGCGTCCTTCGGGCCACTCTTCTCATTGGCCGAAGACACCCCTTCTGAGTTCTCATTGGCTGCTGCACTTTTCCTCCGCCCCCCACCCCGGGCCGCGGGTGGCAGCGGCGAGGGACGCTGCACTAAGTCCCCACGCTGAATCCGAAGCTGGGCTCTTGCGGCCAGGAGCGAGGAGCGCACTGAGAACTCTACTTTCTCGAGAGCCCGAGCCCATCAAATGGGCGAATGAGGAAGGAGAGCAGGGACATGGACTGCTATCTGCGTCGCCTCAAACAGGAGCTGGTAAGAGCAGAGCAGGAGCCGGGGGACAGGGAGGGCTGCTCCACCCAGACCTAGGTACCTGGCCTGGGTCCCGAGCTCCGTGCACCAGAGAGGCGCGGAGACGAGAGCAAAGAAGATGCCAGCTGGTAGGTAGAGGCTATAGGGCCGTCGCTTAGAGGCAAGAAACTTTGGCAAAGATTCTGATGAGATATGAACAAGTAACAGGGAGTCAGAACAGCCAGCCAGGCTGAAATGTGACAGAACAACCGAAGAAGAAAAGAGGAGCACACCCAGAGAGGGCAGGCACACACATGGAGTAAGGTTCGAGTGCCCGGAGTCGCAGGAGTGACAGGCAAGCAGCGGGCTGGTGTTCAGGTGCTGGACTTGCAGCGTGCGGACAGATCCCTGTCCTGGGCAAGAGGTCAGGCTGAACTACTGCTCTCTCGTGGGGAGCTGGCACCGCCCGGGGCCCCCAGCTCTGCTGGGCTTGGCAGAGCTGGCGCGGCTGCGGGGGCAGGCTTGGCCGGCTGTCTGCCTGGGCTTGTCTGCCAGCAGGGAGGGGGGTAGCAGCTGTAATGACGGGGGAGGAGGGGTGCCGCCTGGCAGATCGCGAGCGGGAGTTGTGGAGGCCCAGCCAGATGTCAGGTCTGGGCTTGGGGAGTGTGTTGGGAGTGTGTGGGCCCCGAGGTGCTGAGGGTGAGTATGCTACCCTGGGGAGTGGGAGTGAATCACCGAAGAGGGAGAAATGACTGCTAAGGCTGTCATGCACGCCCCCACCCTCCCCTCTAGTGTTCCTTTACCGTCGGGGTTCGTGCAGACAGGTAGGCATATACATGCCTCTTTCCTCAGCTCTGCCCCTCGCTCCATCTAGACTCTCTTAGCTTCCTCCTCCACTCCACCTCTCAATGTTTCTCATTTATCTCCCATGGCAGTGGGCTCTCCTGTCTCATTTTGCTACCTTCTTCTTTCTTCTTTTCAGAGCCAGGTCACCAGGCATCCAGCAGCAGACCTGGATCCAGAGAGTGCCCCGTTCAGGCCCCTTAAGATCCCAGGATAGCCTTTCCACTCCTGTCTGTAGAGATGCCACTCTGCCTGCTTGGCAATGTGTTAGGGGCAGGCTTTGCTGGTAGCCGGGTGGGGGAAGGGGGTGGCGTAGCAGGTGTTCTTAGTGATGCTCCCTGACCACGATGCCCTGGCACTGTCCGTCTGTCCCAGTCCATGGGTCTGACTGTTCGTTCATGCCTTTAGTTCTTCCTCCTGAACCCTATCTGTGATGGCACTCGATGTGAAAGTTACTGCCTCCACAGAAACACTTCTTCTGTAGGAGCCAAGGTGTTCATTGATGCTCTTCTGAACCTATACTTTATAAGCTTTTGTATGCAGGCCATGCTAGTTCAGGGTAGTGGCCCTGGCCCATAAATATCCCATGCACAGGTTCCCACTTCATGTGGCCAGTACCAGAAAGGAAGACCAAAATCATTGCAGACAATGGCTGAGGATCAAAGCCCATGTTGAGAAAAGAATCTAATAGGATCCTCTTTGTGCCTGGAACCTGGGACCACGCCACCTACATCTATAGAGCATTTGTGGGTGTTCCTGGCATGGGAATGAATTTTCTAAATCTTACTGATTTGCATTTTTTACATCACTCTAGGTGGGAGGTGGTGAGGGGAGGGAGACAGTCTGTGGATGTCAAGAGAATTTAAAAAAGAGAGAACTAAAGAAAGAATGAAGGAGAAATCTGTACTGAGCTGAGCTCCCAAATTTTGATCTGCAAACCCTCCGCCCAGGCCTTGAGCCCCTGTGCTGGGAGAAGGGAAGAGAAAGGCCGAAGGCATCCTTCTCCCCATCAGCTTTCATTTGGCCTTTTGTCTGAGCATCTCCAGCCTTTGACTGTCTTGGAGAGCAAGCCAACTGCCTGGCCCAGGGCCCAGAATGACACTCAGATGGGGGAGTTCTTCACCCCCATGGTACTCTGCTCCCTCCCCAGGGCCAGCTTGCTGAAGAAGAGTCCTAGGCAGTGATAGGCAGAGCTATTGAGCCTCATTCGCTCCTGGATACCTCGCCTCTGTGTTTAAGTAGCAAGGCGGAATCTCCGTGCCTGGGTACTGAGAAATTGGAGGAAAGAGGAAAGCAAAGTGCCGTTAGCCTGGGTCCATCCAGAGCTGCCTTCTCCAGGGGATTGAATTCCATGGCTATGGCAGAGATAGGGAACTTCTTTATACCCTAGGGCAGTGGTGAAGTAAGCATTGCACAGAGGCAGTTTATGCTGTGAATGGACGGCTTTTGCCCTGCAGTTGGTTCACTCCAGCCAGCATCTCCTGTGCCATCCAAAAGCACCATATATTTCCAGGTTCTTGCCCAGGAATGTAATTCTGGTTCTTGCCTCATGTAATTCTGATTAAGATCTACATTTGCTTATTTCATGAAATTCCCTTCAAGAACACCCCGTAGATACAGTGGGATAAGCCTGATGCAGAAGGCAGAGTGTTCTGTGTTCCCCATTTTTATCCAGTTCCTACCTTGGCACCGAAATTTGGCCAAGAAAAGTTGTTCCTGAGATACAGCATAGCCAAAGCCTCAAGTTTCCTGAAGCTAAAAACTTGCATTATAAAAATTCAGGAGGCTGAGAGTTCAGAGACCCGAGCACAATTAAGTAGATAGCTAGAGTACTGGCCCTTTCTCCCTGCCTGGACGGGCAGGAGAGTCGAGTTTCAGGAATGAAACCAGGCTGAAAAAGTAGCAGCAGCTGACACACTTCTTAATGGGGGGTGGGGGCTACATCGTCCAGCACCTCCCTTTCCCTCCAGCTGCTGAAGCAGGGCCTGCCTGAACACAGAGCTTGGGACCAGCTGTTCCTTACACACAGTTCCCTGTGGGGTTCCAACAAATGTATAGACACAGACACACAGGGGGAGCAGACACAGGATGCTCCCAGACTAAGTTCTTGTGAGTTCAGATTGATTCTGAACAAACAGAATGCATAAAAGTTGAGTGACCAGAGCTCCTGAGGTTCGGCTAGGCTGGGGAGGCTTCCTGGAAGAGGGGGATGCCATAGAAGGACATTATGAAATGCCAGTCCTAGTTGAGCCCTGGAGAAGGAACTGAGGTACTTCTCTTTTGCAGGCTGGGGAAAGTCCTTTTAGGGGACTTGTATTCCCAGAAGGCACTCCTTTAGTCACTGGTGGCTACAAGATCTGGATGCCGTAGCATGTGACTAAGGAATAGGGCCTAAAGACAAAATAAGGAAAAAGAAGGGCGTGGGAAAGTTACAATTGGAGCTTTCAAGTCTTGAGCAAACCAGCAAATTTCTTTAGAACAAAAATAATCTTCTGTAGAAACATCTCATTCTGTGTGTAAATCCCACCCCCTTTTTCTCCCCAGGGGAAGAAAGAGAGCTTCTGGGTCAGTTAGTCTGGGGTCAGCTGGGACACATGATTCGGGGGCAGGTCAAACTTGAAGCCAGACCTTGGCCCTGTCTGACTCTGACATGTTGGTTCCTTTTCCTATCTTTAGAATGAGTTGTTAAAAGTACCCACTTCATATAGCTACTGTGAAGATTAAATGACAGTATAAGTAAAATCTGGCCTTTAATTTGAGAGTCTCCTGCTCTAGGCCTTCAAGGACTAAGGTGTACGCCACTGGACCCAGCAGACAGGTTTGCTGAGTTCATACTGGTTTAAGGCACCAACAGGACACCAGCACTGTGGATACAAAGAAAAGCAGACCCAGATGTTGTCTTCAGGGAAGGTATAGTTATAGTTTAATAAAAAGTTGACATATATTGATAGACTTTAAAATGCCAGGGCTGGTGATGTGACTTAGTATAAAGCACTTGCATAGAACATGTGACACCCTGTGTCCACTCTTCAGTACTGAAAAAAAGTAACTAATCCATAACACTGTCCAACTGTTAAAGCAACCCAATAAGTGGTGTTTTTACTATTGCCTTCTCTCTCTCTCTCTCTTTCATTCTCTCTCTCTCTGTGCACACACATGCATGCGTGTGCACGCGCATGTGTGCACTGTGTTTTGAAACAGGATCTCACTACCTAGACTGACTGAAATTTCAGGTGTGAGCCACTATACTCAGCTTTATTCTCATTTCTAAACATGAAAATAGAGACTGGAGAAGGTTGGGTGCCTAGGCCAAGATCATAGAGATGATAAGCAGTGAGGGTTGGATCCAGACCTAGACAGATGACTGCAGAGCTGCTGTCATGGATGTACAAAGATATGCAGAGACAGGGAATATATGTTCTGTAAGGGCCATGGGTTCAGTGCTCTGAGAAAGGAGAAGCAACATGAGATACAATGTCCCATTGTGGAGAGATAGCATACATGTGAGACCTTGAGGAAGCAACGGGGACATGTACAACAGTTCAACAGTAAACAGCGTTCTAGGCACATAACAAAACATAGGCAGACAACACAGACACCAAAGTCATGTGGATGTTTGAAGACCGTAGGCTATATGCAGGGAAATAGTAGGTGACAAGCCAAAATGGAGGCCTTGAGTGTCATGCCAAGACTGGTATTTTCCTCTGTGCACTGGAGAGGGACATGGAGATTTATATACATATAGTCAGACATGTACCCTGAGAGGGGTGGGAGCAAATGAGGAAGGACCATGAATTAGAAGACGCTGGGCAAGAGAGCATGGTAATCGGAACTAGGTTCCTTAGTTGACTGCAAGTGAGAGGGGCTAAAGTTGACAGAGAGAAGAGGATCATCTAAGGCTGAGAGGCCGGCCTCCCAGAGCAGGCCGATATTGGAACTCTCTCCCAGTCTGCCTCTTGTCTGACCATGTGACCCCAGAAGATGGTTCACTTGGGAAAGTAGGCTCATCATTTCTCACCCTTCACATCTTCCCTCTTTAGCCTCCTCCCGCCTGCAGCTCTTGGCAGAGTTTCCGGGTTACCTTCCTGTTGAAAGTTCTAGCCAAGAGTCAAGAAGGTCCCTATTCACTGAGCTGGAGAATGGGTCACTTGGCAAAAGCAGGGCTTTTCCCATTTCCGGCCCAGAGCCTCCTAGCTTCCCCAGGGGTTGAAAGGAACTGTATGGAGATTTTGTGAGTAATGGGGTGGGGAAGGGAGGCAGGGCACACTGCCAAGTCCATGGGCAAAGCCGAGCCTGTGTCAAAGGATTCCGGCTGAGCTCCGAGAGGGCGTGAGATGGATGGAAGGAGGGCACAGCTGCAGGATCAGTCAGGGGCCCAAGGCAGGACTTGGGAAGGGAGCCGAGGATGTTGGCATCTCCTTCTAACTCCTCTCCTCCCACACCACAAAGGGCCCAGCCAGTGCTGGTGGGAAGATCTGTCCATAAACAGCTGACCCCAAACTCCCTGCTGCTCCACTCAAGGTAGTGGGATCTGTAGCCCAATGGCAGGCAGTTGCTTTCCTCCTAGGAGCCCTTAGTGGGGAGGAACAGGACTGGAGTTGGAGGCCCTCAGACCATGGTTTCTCTCTTTTTCCTCTTCTGATCCACCCCCCTATTGGCTGGCCTGGCTTCTTACAGCATTCCACCAAGTTAAGTATTCCTTGAGTGAAAGGAGGCCCACTGGCCTAGAGGAAGGGGTTCACCCTGGGATCCCAGTTTTCTCACTAAAATGCCTTTGAACAGGAGTTACAGTGATTGCATACTTACAGCTCCCACCTGTTGGTGGCTTGTGCTATACTTTTTGTGCAAATTCATTTATAAGCACATCAATTAGAATAAATAATAAATAGGAGTTTAAATCATATGAAGATACAGTGAAGACAATGAAGGAAAATGGAAAAGAATGTTTGAGCAACAGTGGCTCCAGAAAAGATGACCGGAGAGAATCTCTCCCTTCCTAATCCATCAAGTGTGCTTCTCTCCTTCCTGCCTAGCCCAGCCACCCACCCAGAGCAATGGTGGAGTTCAGCAGTGCAAAGAAGAGGGTACATGCCTCACACAGGAGGGTTGACATTGAAATCATTCACAACCTAAAGAAACACAGGTGAATCTACCTAATGACAAGTGCAAAGTTTACCAGTTAGACCCCATCAGGGTCCCCAAACTATAGCCTGGAACGCTTGACCACACCAGGAAGGCTAGAGTAGATTGTAGCCAGAGAGACTAAAATTTGATGTGCAGATAATAAGCTAAAATCTTAGGCAAGGCTAGAGGTAAGTGATGGACTGGGGATGATATAAGGCCAAAGATGGAGGTGAAGAGACATTTCAAGCTTTTCTCAAAGCGATTCCATTGGGGGTATGCTTAAGGACTTTGTGTTTGATGGTATGTGGCTGGGGTGAGGGCTGTTGGGTCCATTTCTACTCAGAGAAGAACCAATCAGATCTTCCTAGGATGTCTCCAGTTGACTCCAAGATCAAGCAGGTCAAGACTTGGTCCTTGCAGGAAGAATGGTTCTGAGATACTAAGAGGCCCACCAGCATAGAGACTGTCACTCAGAGTTATTTATTTCCGGCTCTCTAAGCTGACTCCACCCCTTTGCTCCCACCACACCATCCCCCTTCCTCCCACTTTGGTCCTAAGACAAGAGAAACCCAGGGATCCCAGATGGTCCCACGCTCTGAGTGAAGAGAACAGCGCTGTCTCTGGCTCTTTCTCCATGGATGACATCATCCCCTTGGGGGTGGTGAGAAAGGCTGTCTATCCTCTTGGCTCCCTTCACGGTCATGGCCCAGAGGATGCTCCTGTTTCCTCTGCCCCCGGCCCTCCCAGCTTCCCATAGCTCCCTTCTATTCTCATCCCTCTCATAACTGCCTTCCCTTCAGTGTCAGTTTATCCTCTGTCAGAGGATGGACTCCTGGAAATCAGTGTGAGGGTTAGGAGGAAGCTGGGGAGCTGGACAAAAGAGGCATTCTCCTAGGTCAGACCATACATGATGCATGGAATCCTGCCATTAACACGTGTGAAGCTTCACAAAGGGAGAACTATTTTGAAAACGCACTGGAGGTCTTAACAGGCAGCCTGCACTTGATGCTTCCTTTCCACCCCATAGGTAAAACCATTACCTCATCTAATCTGCACAGTGGCTGGTGAGGCCTGGACTGTTACTCCTATTTTAAATCATGGAGATAGAGAGCTGATGATGACCTTCAGTTATTCAAGTGCCTGCCTATGACAAAGCCCTGGGTTTGATTCCCAGCACCACATAAAACTGGGCATAGAGGGCATACCTATAATTCCAGCACTCGGAAGCCAGAGAAAGAGATTTTCAAGATCACCCTCAGTGAATGTGTGCCAGTAGAGAAATTGAGCTGGGTGTGATAGCTCATCCCTATAATGTCAAAGCTTGGAGGGTGAGGTAGGAGAATAGTGAGTTTGAAGCTGGGATGGGCTTCATAGCAAAACTCTGTCTAAGAAAATAGAACAAGTCAATAAACACAACAGTGCCTCATAGAAAAATTAAAATACAGATACTACATGGCAGACCTGGGATTTGAACCCCATTCCTTTTGTTTCTAGACCCCAAGTTCTGAACCAATGTAGAGTATTTTCAATATGGATACAATTTCACACTTGTTTTCTTAAAAAGGAGCCCCTGTCTTACCGACCATCTATATTCATACATTCCTACACACATTAAATCTTGATGGAACACTATGCAGAATGTCAGCATTGTTTCTTATGGATTTTTCCACACTGGAGGAGACTGAATGGGTCATTTCATTCCTCCCACTACCTTTGGCCTGACTGTGTTCCTCCTTCTGGAAGAAAGCCTGCCAGCTAGACTCTGTGCTTGGTAAATCAAAATCTTGGGAAATGGCCCTGACTCTCTCCCCCTGCCTAGCAAGAGATTTCAGGTAGCAAACAGTCCTGAGGGATGATGTGGGGAGGGAGTCAGTAGTCTCCATCCATGGTTTGTGAGTGTCACACAAAGTACCAGGAAGTGGTGTGCAGTCTCTAGCTTTAAACAGTAGATTCTTGATAAATATTTCATGAGCAACTGAGCATTTAAACCATGGAAGACATGGGCCCAGAACAGAAGTATAACTTTGGGGACATGTACCTCATGGATCTGAGAGGAGGCCCTCAGGAGCATAGTGGGAACATGTATGGGACACGGATTTAAATTCCTGGAATTAAATTTTCCATCATGGATCTTAACTAGAGGTCTTGATAACTTGGAGACTCATAAGAAATTGACTTTCGACAACAGAAAGCCACTGAGTGAGGTGATGGAATGGAGACATGCATCTGGTAGAGTGGTCGGGCACTTGTGGGTCTGCTGGCCTGGAGGGCAGTGCGGGGATACATTAGACAGGAACAGAGCGGCTGAATAGAAGTTCCAGGTGACAGGAGAGTAGATTGGAGCAAGGAGGCGAATAGGGCAATTGGAGGGTAATGTAATTAGTCAGGAAGGAACTGATCTGGGTTTGCATCCCTCCCGGAGTCTCAAGCTCCATTCAGAGCTACACCAATAGCAGCTGAGCATCTCTGAAAGGAAGGGTCAGGACAGCTATTCCGTGAGTTCTGTGTCTCCTTCCTGCCGTTGCTGCATCACCACTCCTGCCACTCAAATGGCACATACGTGCCCCAGCCAATCCTAGGGCTGACGGGCTATGCACTTCTTGACCTGTCTTAAGCGCACAAAGCAAGGACACTCTTAGTAGCCCAGCAAAGGCTTCTGGGTCCTTGGGGGCTGATAGTCCTCCACTGACCTTTATTGCTGCTGGCTCAAGGGAGCTTGGACGATCTCTTCCCACCAGGCTGAGGTTGGCAGGAGATTTGACCCAGAAGCCAGAGAGGGCTAGCCGACAGACAGCCCACACTGCAGTGCTCTGTGTCCCCCACTATTTTAGTTCCCCACCCCCACCCCTTGGGCTTAGCTCTGGGCATTGAGACAAGCCTGGGAGGTAAGATGATCCCATGGGTCTCTGGGGGGGCTTAAAAACAGATGGTTCCCGCACAGAGGTTCACTGTGAGTAACTTGATCAGGATGTGGGGAGGGAGCTGGCAGGCCCAAGGCAGCTTGGGCACAGGGGCTAAGAACTTTGTGAATGTTATCGGGGTGGCCTTTCCTCCCCAGTCTCCAAGGAGAGCCCTCACCAAGTCAGTCAGTCCCTCAGCCCCTTCCAGATGGTACCTAGAACATGGGGCTAGGGGAGCTGGCCCCAGAATCCCTGCTTCTGGCTTGGCTAGGACAGAGCCAGCAAGGCTGAGAAGGCAGGAAGAATGCTAGATCCATGCATGAGGGAACAGGTGCTTGGGGGGGGGGTGGGGGGGTGGGGGGGCAGGGACTTCTGACACAAAGGATCTTTGGCCTCTCCCTCCTGACTAGTCATATGTGAAGAGCAATTAGAAAAAGCCCCAGGCCTACCCTTTCTTCCTCCTGTCCCTTCCCCTCTCTACTCTTCTATAGAGGACAGAGTAGCCTTCAAGTCTGCCCCTGTTGCCCAGCCATCTGCAGGCAGACCTGAGCTTGAGTCCTGGCCTTATAAGCTGCATGGCCTCAGGTTCCTGGCTTCCCCCCTGCCACAGCTTGCTCACTTGCCAAAGTGAAAATAGCAAACTTCCAGAGTTTATAGAAATTGAATGAGATGAGATACCTGGTGTATCAGCATGATTCCCATGACATAGTAAATATTCTCACGTTTATTGCTACCATTAGCCACACGTATGTAATGCCCGAGGAAGCCAGAAGATGGCATCAGAACCCCGGAACATATGGTTGTCAGTTGCCATGTGGGTGTTGGGAATTGAACCTGGATCCTCTGGAAAAATAGCCAGTGCTCTTAACCTCTGAACCATCTCTCCAGCCTCACCACTACCACTTTGTATACCCTCAGACTAAACTCAGCTCCACGCCTTTTATTAACTAATCACTTATGGGCCTTGGTCATCTGTCAGATGGAAGCAATAATAGTCACAATCTCAAAGAGCAGTTGGAAGGATTAAAACAGAGTAATTAATAATATAAGTTGATATACACATCCACATATTTGTCTATATGCATATGTCTACACACAGACACAAGCATCAGGCAACTAACATCAGTCTCCAACTTAATGAATTTTGAACAAGGCGTACTCATAGCCATGCTAGGTTTTTCTGTTGGTTTGTTTATTTGATTGATTGAGATAGGTGTGGTCAGTACAGTAAGTAATGAAGTCAATATTTCATTATCATGTAATAGGATTTGTATTGGATAGGTTTTCCATCTGTAGGCTAATAGAAGTTCTGAGTGCTTTGACACAGGTTAGACCAAGCTGTGATGTTTGATGGCTTAGGTGTATTGAATGCATTTTCAACTTAATGACAATGTCTGTGGATTTAGCAAGAGGCAGGGCATCTGAACAGCTTTTAGGACAGTGTCTATCTTGGTTAGTTCACTGTCGTTAATATTATTTCTCTTATCCAGCGGTAGCAGTGTTCAGATTCCTCCTCTCATGACGCGGGTCTGTTCTATAGCAGACTGCGGAGGTGAAGGTCTAATGGCAGGCTTGGATGACCCGGGAAGAGTATGTTTCTAGGTTACAGGTTGAGGTTCAAGGCTGAGGGGTGACCCTCGCTGTAGCCCTAGCGCTCAGTGGCCCTGTTTACTCTCCTTGCAGATGTCCATGAAAGAGGTGGGGGATGGCTTACAGGACCAAATGAACTGCATGATGGCTGCACTGCAAGAACTGAAGGTCCTACAGGTGCAAACAGCGTTGGAACAGCTGGAGATTTCTGGAGGCACGCCGGCCTTCAGCTGCCGCGAGAACTCACAGAAACAGCCGGAACGCCCTTGCTGGCAGGGCAGTGGAGGTCCTCCCGCACCTATGGCCCAGCCTTCCTCCAGCCAGCCTTCTTTTGACAGCAGCCCCAAGTTTCCGTGTCATAGGAGTGTCTGTGGGAAGGAGCTTGCTGTCATTCCCAAGGCACAGCTGCAGGAGCACCAAAGCTGTACCCAGCAGGGGCTAGAGTGGGTGGAACCAGATGACTGGACCTCCACGTTGATGTCCAGGGGCAGAAATCGACAACCTCTGGTGTTAGGGGACAATGTTTTTGCAGACCTTGTGGGCAACTGGCTAGACCTACCAGAACTGGAAAAGGGCGGGGAGAAGGGTGAGACTGGGGGACCCAGTGAACCCAAAGGAGAAAAAGGCCAGTCCAGGGAGCTGGGTCGCAAGTTTGCCCTAACAGCAAACATTTTTAGGAAGTTCTTGCGCAGCGTGCGGCCTGACCGAGACAGGCTGCTCAAAGAGAAACCAGGCTGGATGACTCCCATGGTCTCTGAGTCACGAGCAGGACGCTCGCAGAAAGTCAAGAAGAGGAGCCTTTCCAAGGGCTCTGGACGGTTTCCCTTCTCCAGCTCGGGAGAGCCCAGGCACACTGAAACCCCTGCCACAAGCAGCCCCAAGGCCTTAGAACCCTCCCGTGGGGGCTTTGACATTAACACAGCTGTCTGGGTCTGAATTTGAGACAAGCTGGCTGAACCTAAAAGGCAGCCTAGTGCTAGGCCTTGCCCTGTGGGAGAGCGGACAGCATGGTCTTCAGGCCAGGTGCAAGTTCCCATCCTCAGTAAGAAAGGACTGCAGAGTTCTTAGTCAGGCCTCACTAGAACAGTGGGGAGAGGCTGCCATGGGGCAGGCTGAGGTAACAGTCCCTGCAGAGTGTCTGTGTGTGTGTGTGTGTGTTGAGGAAGATGCTCTTGTATCTCCCTGGAGAGTGTGTGTGTGTGTGTGTGTGTGTGTGTGTGTGTGTGTGTGAGTGAGAGAGAGAGAGAGAGAGAGAGAGAGAGAGAGAGAGAGAGAGAGGAGGAAGATGCTCTGGTATCTCCAAAGTGCAGAGGAGCAATATGCCTTCACCCAGGTGCTGAGATGAATACAAGTCGGCATGTCCACTTTGCAGATGAAGCATCAATCTTCGAGGTGTCTAAAAACACACGCATGGCTGTTAGGGGGCAAAATAGGTCAGCGCCACCTCAGGGTTATTGCTGGACCCTGGAGTGACACTCTGCCTGGTCCAACAGTGAGTAACCATCCAGACTCTTTAGCCTGCCTTAATGCTTTTGCAGGGTAGCAGATGATTAGTGAGCCCAGAAAAAACACTCATTAAAAAAAAAAAAGTCCCAGTCCACATCTCAGTTACCTAGCGAATAGAACAAATCCAGGACTCATCTACCCTCATCACCCTGAAAGTCAACCATACACCTTCAGGGCGGGGTAAACACCAGGCATGTTGTGTAGTGAGCCCATAAGCAAACCTAGGACCACTTCAATCCATGGAGGGGCCATCTTTGCCCTCCCTCTATGGCCAAGAGAGAACAAAGTAGGTCCCTGTTCAAGCCCAGGCACCCTGGAGGGCGGTTTAGCTCCTCCCTCACCCCTCCTACAGACCCAGCTCAGCTTGATGGGGTGTGACAACTGCAATTAGAGGCATGCCGCCTGCTGCCCCCAGAGCATTAAGAGCAAATTAGAGAAGGAAAATAACAAGAGAGGCTCTTCTGCTTGCAGCCTGGACCCCCCCCCAGGGGACTGAGAGGAGGAAAGTGGAGCTTGGTCTGAAACTGGGTTTAGGGAGGTAACAGCAGCTGTGGGGAGGGTCATCTGCATGTTCACACACAGTCAACTGATAGATGGTCATTTTTTAAGTAGGGGAGAAGGTTTTTATTTTTGATCTGTCACTTTTTGCCAGGCAATAATCTCATCTCTTTCAGACCTAGAATGACCTAGAATTATTTTCCGATAAATCAATGGGTCAAAGAGTCATGGTGTGTAAGCTGGCCAGATCAGGCTGCTTGCAAAGGAAAGCAGCTCCCAGTTTGCATCCCTGGGCATCGGGCCTATCTACCTTGGCCTGGAGTTTGTCAGTTGGGTTCACTCTCTCTGGCCAAGCAGGTTCTTGTCCACATCCTGACATTTCTTTAACTCTGGCTGCCATTGGTGGCTGCAAGATTCTGTGTAGAAAATGAACATGTGAAAAACTTACACCCTGATTCCTGAAGGATGGAACACTCATATTGTTCAAGAGGACATGGACTATGATTGCATAGGAAGCCGTTACCTTTTCACCATCCATATGCAATTCAACTGTTTTGTGGACTAGTGGTAGTTAACATTGGTTAAATTGACTAACATGACAGACTCCTCTCCTGTCTGGGCATTGCAATGGAAGATGAGAACTCAGAGATGGGAAAGGAACCAGCTGCTCTCCTCCAAGCTACCAAAGCACACAAAGAAATGGAGTTAATCATTACCTGGCCAGAAAAGAGTCAAAGGACCAAAACAAAACAATTAGGAAGTAATTTCAGCTTCCAAGATAATCCACAGGTGCTGGGCACCTTTGCCTTTATTTATTATACTCTTATTTCCTTTTTGCTACGCCCAGGAAATGGTTGCTCATTTTAGCTCATTTTACCTGAATAGAGGGTTCAGAAAAGTTAACTCTTTCAAGGCCAACAGTACAAAGCTAGGATTGAAATAGTTTGTAACTGACTCCCAATCTTGTGTTCATGTACCTGGCAAACTGTCCATATCTGCTCTACAACCAGATCAGGAGTAACCACATTTGTCCTCTGAGAATATTCACATCTCTTCATGATTGACAAGTAGCATGTATATTTTGTCTATTTGAGGAATATCTGTTGGAGGACTATTGGAGGGATTTTGCCTGGGCCCCAAAGGGGCTGATAAAATGTCCCAATGACTATGTCATGCTTTACTGATGAAAGACTATGGTTACTCAACCTCATGTAATTTTTCCTTTTCTGTTCACACTCTTGGCTTCTGCTGACAGCAATTGGAGACTGCTCTACTGAAGTAGAGTACATAGGTGACTAGCAATGTCTCCGGCCGGAGTCATGCACAGTGCAGGGCAATGTTTATGTGGAGGAGACAGTTAAAAAATAGGTAGAGAAACTGACAGCTTAATTCTGCCTCTTGGATTCATTTTCTGGTTAATTAGGACATGCAAATGAGCTGGAAGCTCATTTGATACACTTCTTGGCATGGAGGCCTGTCCCACACCTGACCTAATTCCTTGGCAGTTACTGATGGCCTCTGGTTGGCCTAGGCATCTTCTCAAGGACCCACCTGCCTTTCTGTGGTCAGTCTGTAGATATTCTCCAATGACAGCATCGACTAGAAGATTCCTCCGCTGATGGGCATGGTTGGCAGAGCCTGCCAGGTCTCTTCTGTTTCCTCTTTACAGGCCTGCAGAACTGGAACCTTTCTTTTTTTTTTCCCTCTCCAAGTTCTTCTGCAGCCTACCTCAGGGTATTCTCTAACCCAAACTGATCTTGAGGAACAGACACTTGACTCAGCTCTGCCTACCATCCCCACCTGTTCCCCAGAGGCTCCAGAGAGAGCCCTGCCTTTCTCAAGTCACCCCAACATTCTCTGCAGGGTAAAAATCAAGAGTACAGCCTGTCTGCAGCTTCTCTGGAGAAGTCTCCATTCACCTCAGGTGACCTCTCCAACCAGGGCAGTTAGGTGATTCTGCCAGCACCAAGCATTTCTATGAATTCCTGATCTTGGAGTCAAGTAGATAGGAATCCAGCCCAGGCCTGTGTTTGTTTGAGCCTGAGCATGTTGTCTGCCCTGTTGGAGGCTCCTCTGCTCTCGTGTGAAGCAGGTATAATGCAGGGCTGCTGTCGGGTGCAAAGCACAATGCACCAGGGCCCCACTGTTCCCAACACGCAGGTTCCACAGAAATGGCACTAGCCACCATCCCCAGCCTAACTACAGACCCCAAGGAACAATGCTGAAAATAAACAGTGCTCTCTCTGAGCCCTGGTTCTGCTAAAAAAGTACACGGTGACTCTCATTTTATCACAGGATGTGGCAAGGACCAGAGGTGTGTGAATATGGTTTTAGATGTTGCTTACCTGGGCTGTTTTGCCAAATCTCACACTCATACTTTTTGTTAACTGGGGTAGAATGGCACCCTGGGCCCAACTAGGAAGGTGTTGGAGGCCCCCACTGCCCAAGGACCTTCCTTAGGGACATACCCAATGTCTTAATAAACCCAATTCTCCCTTTGACAATCTGGGGCCTCAATTGCAGGTCAGGGATGGTGTTGAAGGAGCCAAATTCTGTTGGCCAGCTGTTTCTCCTTGGTGGCCAGAGTTCCCTCCAGGCCACATCATTCCTTTTCACTAGCCACCCTGGGGGCCATCCTTAAGATTCATGGTTTCCCCCATGAAGCCTGAACTTGACAAGATCTACTCCATGCCCCTCCCATGCCCTTCCCTTCCATCAGTCCCAGTGTAACCCGGCAGGCCCAATGCACACCCATGCAAGCCTTCACCAAAGAGTCATCATTGTCCCTGCAACAAAGTCCCCATTCTTACATTCCAGTCCTCCATTGTCATCCTCTCTCTCTCACCACCCCAATGCTCCCTGAAAGCACCCCTGTGCTAGTCAGAGACCACAAGTCAGTGTGCCCATAGAGGGGGTGGGGGTGGGGGTGGGGGGCAAACCTCTCACAGGAAGCCCTGGCAATTACGAAGTTTTTCTTTCCTCTCCATCTCCTCAAGCAGGATCCTTGACTGAACTCTATCCTGCTCAGGGACAGTAGGAATCTGTTCTGCACCTCTGCTTATTTTTAACTTTCCCCAACACAGTACCTTCCCCTCTGGCCTTCTGGCTAGGCAGGATGGTTTGGGCACCCCTTTGGAAGCTGCATGTTGGTGCTGGTTCAAAGGGGGAAGTTGTCCTCATCTACGTATGGTCCAGGGTTTGTAGGACGCCAATGGGGTATAGGAGGTGTTTGTGACTTCAATGCAGCCTTCCTGTCTGTCCCAAGTGTCAGAGGCCCAACCTTTCTTAAGTAGACCCCAACTGGCTTGCTGGGCCTTGTTTCTGGAACTTCTCCCCCACTATTCCCACCAAGAAGATAGGTTACCTTTAGTGCCTCAAGCTCAGGTCTGCCTGTGCTGTCCTGAGTGCAGTTCCTGCACAGACTGTCTTTTACTTTCCACTTTTCTCAGCTCAAAAGCCACCTTGATCTCTCCCATAGGCCTTGCCTGTGTCTTGGCCTAAACACCAGTACTTACTCAGCATGGTGAACTGCTTCTGTGCATGCTTTCCTTCTCTCCAGACCTCTGAGCACCTCCAGGGTAGCAACTATGCAGTATTTCTGCTTCCAGTACTGAGCATGGGGCTGCTGTGTGCAATTTCCACTCCACAGGGAGCCCTGAGCTGAGCCCACCATTAGTTTATCCTGTTTAGGGACAGCCAGTGGCCAAGTGGCCAGGCTTTTCTTAGATGACCCCCCCACTCTTATATTTCACAGCTTCAAAGTCCATTCCCTAGGAAAGGGGATTGGTGAGCGGTCATGCAGAGCAGGAAACGTCAGGAGACAGCCCCTCTTGAAGCTGTTGCACAGTCCTGTCCCTGGTCCACTGCTTGGCTTCTCGAACCAATTCTATTTTAACTCTGGCTGGCTGTGGGGTCTCCCTCACCTCCCTTCTCTCACCTCCCTATCTGTGGTGCCATGCTGTCACCGGGCTGTCCAGGCTTTTCAGATGAGCACAGCCACTTCTCTCTCAACAGCCACTGAAGAAGTCACCTTTGTCCCAGTCCCCAAATTTTCTCCCTCGCTTTCCTGGCCTCTTTCCCCCACCCTTCCTGACCTGGGTCACCTCCATGGATGTCCCTTTTACCAACATCTGGTCCCAGACTTCCCACCCCAGGATGTTTTCCTAAATTACTATGCTCCAACAGGGACACCAAGTCTGCTAGATCCTCCTCCCCTTATTGTGTCTATTAAAGGAGGGGTGGGGTGGGCAGGGTAGCAGGGAAGGAAACTGAGAGTTGGGTGGTGAGCGCCTTCTCTACCTCCAGTTCCACTTCTGGCCACATTCCAAGCATTGTCTCCCCACCAGGCCCGAAGGTGCTCAGGCACTTGTGTGGAAGCTGTGGGAGAGGGCTGGACAGCAGGAACTTAGGAAGGTGGTGTGTGTGTGTGTGTGTGTGTGTGTGTGTGTGTGTGTGTGTACACACCCACCTGCACTGGGGATGAACTCCCTGGCCTTGTTTATGCTAGATCCACACTCTACCACTGGGCCACCTCCTCCCTATCCCTGAATCAAGCACCTACAAGCATAACTGAGCCCCCATATGCCCCTAGATCCCTGGGCATCTCAGACCACATCCTCCTTGTTCAATTCACACCTGCCTTAGGTGTAAGGACCTAGCTCATCATCACAGAGCCCTATGCCAAACTCAGTGAATTGTTCAAAGCCAAGTGTCTGTTGATAAAGAAACTCAGATCCCAGAAAATGGTTAAGTTTTCTATCAATGGTTCCAGGGGTCCAAAGAACCCCAAAGTTTCTGGCATAGGCTTTAGGACCCTTCTGGAGTAGAGATCAAGGAGTATCCCCAAGCTTCTGTTAGCTCCACACAGTTCACAAACAATGGGCAGGTTCCACAGCTCCAAGCCCTACTCTGCAAACTGGGAAGGCTGAATGCCTAGCACTCTCTTATTCCAGATTTTCTTCAAACAACAGCCCCTCCAGCTGGAGAGGAAGATCTCAGCAATACTTACGCAAGTTGGACCAGGAGCTACATTAACTGTGGCCTGTGGATTTCTCACCTACATGGAAGGGTCTGACAATGGGATGCTGATGAGGAAGCTGGCACCTACCTAGATACAGCACAACCTATACAGCCAGAGGGGCTGCTGGCTCATGGATGGCACAGAGAGAAACCTAATAAGGTATGGGAGAGCTAGTAGTTACTGAATGTTCAAGGTGTCAGCCCTGTGCTAAGCATGAGGGGGAACGAATCATGTCAGTTAACACAGAAATAAAAGCAAAAGCTTTTCCTCCTTAATCTTTTTTAACACCCTTGTGAGACAAAGTGTCTGGAACTGGTGGTTCATAAAGAACTGATAAATGTAACTGGTATGGGTGTTTGCCTGCATGTGTGTATGTTCACTACATGTGAACCAGAAAAGGGGCCAGTACCTTGGAACTAGAGTTAGATGATTGTGAGCTGCCATTTGGATTCTGGGACCTCTTCAAGAGCATCTTGTGCTCTTAACTGCTGAGCCATTTCACAGTGCTCTTGATGGCATACTATTCTGTGCTGTGCCTTTTGTTACAATCCTTCCCAGACTAATGCTGATTTCCCTCTCCATATTCACCTCAGCCAATTCTATTATGTACATTATTCTTCCTCTTGTTAATTCTCCAGTCATGCTGACTTCTTTAGTCTTCCATCACGCCCAGCATGTTGCCCTTACCCTTTCCCCATGTGAAGATCCTTCTTTGTCCTAGGCAGTTGGCATGGGCTCGCATTTTCAGTGTTTCCTTACATTACACAGGGACACATAAATCTTTCACTCATTCCTGTTGCCCTTTGTACCATCTAATTTCCTTTTTAAAACAACATCCATCACAGTAAACACACAGTGGTTTTAAAAGTTTTATTTATCTACATGTGTGATATGTGCGCTGTGTGCCCTTGTGCAAGTCTGTGAAGGTCAGAGGTCAATGCTGAGTGTCCCCCTCTACCACTTTCCACTTTAAGATGGGGTCTCTCGTTGAATCTGGAGCTCATTGTTTGGCTAGATTTGATGGTCAGTCAATTCTGGGAATCACCAGCCTGCTAGGGATCTGAACTCAAGTCCTTATGTTTACATAGAAAGCACTTACAGTACCTACTCACTCATCTCCCCACCAAATCTTGCCATTTTTTAAAAATTTATTGATTTTTAAAAAATATATATTACTTTTTATTTTACATATTGATCCAAGATCCCCTTCCCATAGCATTCCCCTCCCACCACAAAGGGAGGGTGATGCTTTTCAGGAGGGATCATCAAAATCTGTCAAGTCATTTGGAGTAGGAGCTAGGCCCTCCCTCCCGCCTCTAGGTTAAGGGAGTGTCCCTCCACAGGGAATGTGCTTCTAAAGTCCTTTGTGCACCAGGGATACATCCTGGTTCCACTGTCAGAGATCCCTTAGACTGCCCAGGGCATTCAGGGGTTCTGAGTCAGTACAATGCTGGTTTCCCAGCTATCAGACTGGGGGTCCAAGAGCTCCCCCTTGTTCAGGTCAGCTGTCTCTGTGGGTTTCTGTATCTTTTGCCATTTTCTAAAGATTAAAAGTCTGCAAGGGGAGGTATTTGGGTATGTTTGCAACATTGTTATATTCAATGCATTCAGAACAGTATTGGTTTAGAGTATAAATAACAGTAACTATTGATAGACCCACAAAGATCATGCATTTCTTGCTTTGTAGGCCCTGCAACTTTAGTGTAAGAATTTGTACATGGGTAAGATTAAAGAAAATCACTGAAAACAACACATCAAAGTAAGAGACATACACCTGTTTAAAATTGGGAAGGTTTATTAGAAGTTTTTCCCTTGTTGGGAACAGCCAATCTCTTGCATAAGCAATTAGCAGTTAGGACTAGAACTACAGCTGTCTGCTTAACAAACCCAAAGCACTTGCAACTCTCAAGTTTCTTTCTAAGGCTGTTAATGCCTGGAAAACAGAACCCATGTTGCCTTCCCCCAAAAGAAGTAGGCACCCAATTCAAAGCCTCTAGCTGTTCCTAAAGAAACATTTAAATGGGACAGAGTTGAGGACTGCACAGTCAATGAATCCAAGAAGAAACTGCAGGAAGAAAAATCCAAGATGAACCGAATAGCTGCACTGTATTTGCAAGAACGTCTGTGTTTACATTCTGAGCAACTAATAGCTGGGTAGTCAGACCTCTCAATGCTCACATTCATTTGCTTCCTACCAGACAGGCTCTGTTTAGATCCTAGAAGAGCATGCAGACCAATGTGTCCTTTGATGTTTGGTGTGGATTCAGTGAGCCTACTTTACTATATATTTAGCACCTTAAATAAGCACAAGACTCAAAAGACTATTTTGAAAATAACTTTTCTCCAATTATGAGACGATTTCTTCATATGCTGGCTTCAACACATGATTTATAAGAGTATATTTTATTTTCTAACATCCTGTGAGTACTGGTCAGGAAGAAAAACATGATACTTATCAATTCTCTTTCTGACCCTTAGTTCCTACACCAAAACTCTGACCTATAACTGACAAATATTTGTTGATCTGTGAAGGTACACAGGAAAGCTATTTTAAAGTGGCCATACTCAAGACATGAAGAATGTTTTATTACTATTTGTATGAGGAGAAAAATTAACTCCAAATCACTAGTTTCAATGAAGTGGACAGAAAAATAACAGCATTTTCTCTCATTATTAATTTTTCCAAGTACATTACAATTTCAGAGAAGGGAACTGTTGTATTGAGGAGTAAAACATAACCTCAGGTGACAGCAGATGAAGGTGACAGGCCAAGATGAGTTCAGGGCAGCAGTTACATGCCAATAGCCACTGTTTCCCCAAACATTAAGAACAATACTTAAGTGGCTACAGTTCATTAAGTTATTGGTATTCATAATCCCCACACATTTTGTGTATCTTTCCTCTTTGAGGGAGAGCTTCCATGCCTCTTTGTAAGGAAAGTCATGTTCAGAATACTTTTGATGCAATGTTGGTAGAAAGAAGCATCATCTGATACTGAAGCTCCCCCTGGTGGAGGGTAAGATGATATGCTAGTATTTACTGTTCTAAAACTATGTCATTAAAGTTGTTTGTGGTCTAGTTGGGGAAAAAGAAAAACTACCAATTGTAACATCAAGCTTCCTTTAAATGAACACAACTAAGGCTATTATACCCGAAACAGCCACAAACCCTACTATGGAATTCATTCATTGATATGCATCAGGATATTCAAGTTAATACCCTAGAAACTCTTGATTTCTTGGCTATATATAAAAATATATTGTCTTTGGACACCCCTTCCAAGACCAAGGAGTTCACAAAAAGACACTATAAAAAGACAACTTTTTTTCTTAACAGGACACCTTTCCAACTTGCTCAGCAAGTACAGATGTCCCTTAGGTAACACTGCATTCCTGACTCCACTGGTCCTGCCTTGAATGGCCCTGGGTGTCAAAAAAGGCAGTTTTCTTGAATTTTCCCTTTAATCCAAGTGGAGAATGTAAGAGGTGACAGAGGAAGCCAATAAAAAGATCAGTTCATGCTACTGGTATCAATTTAATGTAACAAATACCTACACAACCCATTTGACACATGATTTAGACATTTTACTGCTTAGTGAAAGATCTGTCTGACCATAGAAATGTGTGAGAAGTATTTCCAAGCATAATGATTTCAACGGTCTTTAAAATAGGGTATGCCTCTAACTGTGCAAAGTGACATGTTCCTTAGTCCTAGTAACTTGAGATGGGAAGGCAGGAGGATCACCTGAACCTACAAGCTTGAAGCTGGCTGGGTATCACAGTAGGACCCCATTTAAAGAACAAACACAAACAAACAAAAGGTCCAGATTTTTTCACTGGGACAAACTGGCCTTATCATTCCACTTGCTTTTTAGCTTAAGGTTTTTTGCCCCTCAGTCACAGACATGCATAACTTCGTCAAGAGAAGGGAAATGTTAAGTAGCTAAGTTTATTAGAATATCAAAAGAATACAATTTCCAAGTTTTCAAACAGTATTTTTTTGACATTTCTTCAGGTTGGTCCAGATCTTACATTTGAAAGCTGACTTAGAAACTGAAGGGCTGGCCACATGCCTGGCAAATCTCAGCAAGGCATGCACACTTCTTCACAACTAGCTGCGATGAGACCATATCTAGATCCCTGAGCAAAGATTTACTTTCTAGGACTGGTCTCCTTGATTTTCAGGGTCAAGGCACAGGGTTTCCTAAGCTTGCAATCTGCTTTCTTCTCCAGTATGCACCTGGCCAACAAGCCATTTGCTTTCCTTTTCTTCATGGAGAACACACAACAGTATCACCCTGGTACATGTCCTACATAAGCCCCACCTTTATAAAATGCAACTGAGATGGAAAAGAAAAGCACCTCTATGCAACCAGCTAAAGCTGTGATGTAGCTATCTTCATATCATATCACTCCTGCTACACTGCTCATATTGTCAAGTCACACATCCCTTCTTGTGTTCCGAGTTGCAATCACTTCCCTCAAGTTCCTCAATCTATCAGAAAGCAAGTTTGAAAATTTTCACATAACACGTCATTGGTGGACTCACTCACACCAACAAATTAACAATGGCAAGGATTCCCTGGATGAAATTACAAGCTGTGCAGGATTTGCAATAGTCAAAGTCAAACCCTGATACAGTATTAAACTTTCTTTTTACATATAAAAATAATACAGAGTGGGATATTTTATTTGATAAGATACAATCTTTAAGGTCAAGAGAGAATATACAAAACTATTCTATGTTGTCTGGTGTATTTTACTGTATAGTAGGAATAAATATATCTAGAGCAGGAAGTGCGAGGTCTGTTCCTAGAGAGATCACTGATTAGTGTAGTTTAAAGCCAAGGTTCTGCTGATCCAGGCAGAAAGGAGCTACTGTTGCATTTTAAACAATGTAGTCATTATCAAATAAAGGACTTAAATCTATAAACAATAACAAAAAGACACAAACCAAATGAAAATGTACTAAAATTTAATCATCCATAAAAGCTGTAATTTAATCTGACAGTAAAACACAAGAAGCAATATTAGAGTTGGTTTAGTATATTATATATTTTAGCTTTGAAAGCCATAGAAATCAGTTATCCCAGTTTTTTTCCCTATAAAAGACCCATTTTTTCCAAAGCATTATGCACAAACAATTTTAATTAGAATATAATGACAGATGATATTTTCATAATTTTTAAATATAAAATGAAGTCAATGACTCAAAAATGTTATCTGCTGCAATGAGTTTGAGGGGGAGATTTCATAATCTATATCATTACAGATATAAAGTATGATGGTTCAACTTTTTAGTGCTTGATAGGGAGGAGTCATGATAAAAAGGTCAATATGAAATCATTTGATTATAGTAGTAACATCTAACATTTGAAATGCATCCATGCTCTTCTGTATAATTGTATTAGAGTCAAGTATCTTATTTCACATCTGTTATAACTGCTATTGCAAAGGAGAAATACTATGTCTTATTTCCAGGAGATATACACAGAGCAACTTTTTCTCCAGGGAACTTGTGCAAACCAATATAAGATCTAAATTCTTCACATAATATATAAAACAGGAGAAGCCTCTTCAGATTTAGTTTTAGAAGTCTGGAATGCTGGCACTTTCCAATTAGGCAACAGTTCTTCATTTCTGTAATCTGGAACACTGAACAGACAGACACATAAGAGTTCTCTCATTGTAGGAAGATGGCAGTCAATAAACAGGTATCTAACAACACACAAATGATGGCATCTACTGACCACTGCTAAGGAACTAAATTACAGCAAGCTACTTCAATAGAAGAGCTATTTTACCTTCCCATTAAACATGTTCAAAGCAGTGCCCCTTACCAGCAGGAAGTAGTTTGGAAAGAACGACGCCCACATTCCCAAATATTGTCTATAAATGTTTGTTTTCATTTAAATGGACTTGGTTATATATATATATATATATATATATATATATATATATATATATATTATATAAATAATCAATCCTGGTGGCAGAAGTCAGGAGTCAAAGTATAACCTTGACTACAGTCTGGAGTACTAGAGACTGTCTCAAAAGTTCAAAATCAAATATAGAACATTGAGTTCACAAACAGCTATTAGTAATCAATTTTTGTTTGTCCCTGGTTCTATTTTACTTAATAATTCACATCTTACCTAATACCCTACCTATAAGTAGGTAGACAGTAGTATTCCACTTGTAACCCATTATCTGTTTTATAAATTTCAATATTTGTCAACATAAACTCTCTGTGGGAAATTCTACATTCAGCCATTTTCTGATCCCACATTAGGTATACTAATACAATAGGTAAGAGCCCATACTCAAAGGCAGAAGAATCGGCAGGCCCTACTACTCAGCAGAAGCCAATTAGTTTAGATGGAGAAGTCCTAATGATTTATTTCTCTAAGCTCTTTATTACTGGGATATTTAAGAGATTTACATGTTTTAATACAATTCTACTTAAAGGCTATAGACATATAAGTGGCCCCCAAGGTTCAGCTACTTGGGTACTAAAACATTGTAATTGTTGCTTAAATCTACCCTGTTATCTTAGAACTTTTTAGCCCTAGTATTGTTATATTGGCCACGATGGTCTCAAACTCCTGGGCTCAAGTAATCCTTCTGCCTTAGCCTGAATAGCTGAGACTACAGGCATGTGCCACAAAGTTAAGCTTTAGCACTTCCAAAAATACAGGAATAACATGGCATTACAAATCACAATAAATGTACTTCAAAGCATTCTGATTACTAAGGCCTCTATCATCATACCTCTACAAGATCTCAGGAGACTACATTTTAAATTGAATTATGTACAAGTCTAAGGATTGATGCAACCAACATGAATGGCTTATTGCCACACCTAGGCAAGACTTCTCTCTAAATTGTATGAATACATTTTAAAATCATAATAGGCCAAGTGCTATCTTTTCCTTTAAGCTAAAAGAAAATTTTCTGAGAATGCAAAGTTACAACTCAGGTTTGCCAAGGTAATGGTGTCAATAAGCCAGTCAACTATAAAAGAATAAAACACATTACCAACTTGAATCCTCATGTTTCTGTCTTTGTACCCGTCCTTAAACACACACAGTAATCTTAATAATCACTGTCAGGAAACTAATAATTTAACAAGTCAGTTTCAGGAAAAGCTACTTAGTTCTTCAGAAAAAGAAACCACTAACCAGAAGCTGACCTTCCAAGTTTGACCACCTGAGACAACTATGCTTTTCCTCCTTCCAAATTTTCCATTAAAAATGGTTCAGTTACTCAACTGTTTTCTCTAAGAGAGATCCTTACTCATCCCCATCTCTAAGGAGCACAAATTAGCTCATCAGGAACTCAGAAAGCAGTAATCTACTAAACAGGCCCCAGAGACCAACAGTAGTTAATGTCATCAACTCTCAAGTGAGGAGAGTTTATGTTCCTCTTCTAACTCCATCAAGTTTAGTCATATTCACATAATTAGCCTCAGACTATACCATGCATCTGCTCCATGAAAGCATTCTGTTTGGGTTTAATAGCTGCCAAATAAGAAACATCAGGGGATTCAAATATGTAATTAAGGGAAACCAAGTAACCAGCTTACAGGGCCTGGCTTCATACCTGACTGGCAGTGCAAATGCTGCCACAAATTTCTCTCCAGTGGGTCCACTTAATGAAAGCTGAAATACTACCTGAAGTCAACTACCACTTGATGCAGACTGGTAAAGCATTTGTTGAAGAGTTACCTACTCTTGAGAAGAACTGAAAATAGAACTACATATGCCATTGCACTTAAGACAGAATGGCTCAGTTTAGTTTAAAAGGCCTGAAGACACCAATCTTGGGGAGGACATGGAACTCACGAATTTCTGGTACATGTAAAACTCACACTCACTCTCTCTCTCTCTCTCTCTCATATGAGCTGGGCATTAGGTTTCTAGACATGTGTACGTGTGTAAGTCATGCACAGAACTGCAAACTATCCATATACTTTGTTTGTTTTAGTTTTAAGCCAGGGTCTCATGTAGCCTTGACTGTTCTAACTTTGATATATAAGGGAGGCTGGCTTTGAACTTCTAATCTTCCTGCCTCATTCTTTGTTTGGGGTAATAGGTGTGAGCTGCTAGGCTAAGCTCAGTATTATCCATATTAATTCCTCAAAAGTTCCTTAGTAGCAGAACACCCATTAACTAAGTAATAAATTAAGTACTGTCATATAATAAAAATAAACTACTGATACACATAACATGGATACTTCTAAAAACACAGCTCTGAGGGAATGATGGCAGACATAACACATTGTATATTTCTGCTAATGCTGAGTTCAAGGTGGAGCAAAGGGAAATGCTGACTCTAGGTAAGTGCTCTACCTAGCCTCTAGCACTATTTATTTCTCAAATAGCCACTCTTTAGCAGGTGTTGGCAACATGATGCTTAGACTCTTCTGGGGAAGAGGCCAATTATCCACCAGATACAGGTGTCTGTCACATGTATAAGCAATAGAAATACTGACAGTAAGTAAAATGTTAAAGTCGGGAGGAACAAGGAAGGCTCTGCTCTACTTAAGAATCTTACCTGGCTCAGAGCTGCTGCTGACTTCAAGTCTAGAGCAGCAGACATGATTTCTTTTTAGGCTTCTTCTTTTCCACTGGTGTTTTTCTATTTATCTGTCTGACCAGGTCATAAAATATCTAGGTAAAAACAATAAAAAGTATTGATTGTTTGTTTCACAGAATCATTTTGAAAGTACCAAGTATTATTCTGCCATTAGATCTGAACTTTACTGTTTTCTTCTGAAGTTTCTTAGTTCCCTAAGCTAAATCTCAGAGTAAAGCAGACCTTATCTATTCATGATAAAGGATATGTACCTGCTCTTAGACAACCAGTAGTCAATTTTTAAAAAAATATGTGAAAAGTAGTGAACACTTAAAGTATAATTAAAATTACAGCAACAGCACCAAAGAGTTTCTATACATTCTTCCTAGAGTCAAGTAATAATTTTGAATCATGGACCCTTAAAGGGCTAAGCATGTATCTCCCAGAACAATATACTTTTTTTTTTTTGTTTTGTTTTTTTGATTTTCAAGACAGGGTTTCACTGTGTAGACTAGACTGGCCTCAAACTCAGAGATCTGCCTGTTTCTACCTCTCAAGTGCTAGGATAAAAGGTGTGGAGTACCTCACCCAGCAAGAATATACTCATATAACCTTAGCATAATGCTGATCCTAATCAAGACTTTTAAACATCAATACATTTCTTTATATAATCTCCGATGTAATTCCAATTCTCTCAATTATTATCTGAATGAGGCCCTAAAATGTAACTTTCCTCTTAGGCAGAAATCTATCAGGATCCACATTGCATTTTGTTTCTTGATATTATTATAGCACCTGGCTGTCTGTTATTATTTGCTTATTTGTTTGATATGGCTTTAGACTCACTATTAGTCAAGGCTGGCCTTGAAATCCTGATTCTCTTCCTCCATCTCCCAAATGTTGGGATTATAGATGGATACCAGCTCACAAACTGCTTTTAGCTTTTTAAAATTAGGAACAGTTCTTTGGTCTTTGTCTTCCAAGGTTTTGTCATTTCTGAAAAATAATACCTAATAAGTGTATAGAATTTCCCTCAATTTGCATTTGATGATGATGATGCGCATTTTAGGCTGGGTCAGAAAAAAGCAAGTCTCTTTCTTGTTCAGGTAGCACAAGAGCAGGCACATGATGTCCACCCCTTATGGATTTTTTTTTGGGTAGAGTCTCACTATTCAGCTCTGGATGGCCTGAACTTACTTTGTAGACCAGGAGTTCAAACTCAAGAGGTACATTTACCTCTACCTCCTAAGTACTGGAATTAAAAATGTGCACCTCCACGATCAAAGCAAACAAGACAATAACAATAACAACAACAGACAAGAAAAGTCCACTAATTCTCAATTTGAAGGCACAAATTCATCTTTGGAAGAGTAAAAATCATCAAAGACAAAAATACAAAACTTCTTATTTCATAAAAGTGGGTTATTAACTCTGCCATGTATTGAAATGTTACCAGTCTATCCCTATTGTGTTCCTTAAAGCCAACTCCGCAAGAGATATTCAGATGATGATGATATGAGGACCTTCATTTTCATCCCAGGCCATTAGTAACTGAGTGCCTGCATTATTATAGCAAAGAACCAGATTCATCTGAGGTGATCTTTAATACATTGGTATACTTAATTCAATAAAACTACATATAAACAAAACAGTGTTGAAGACAAATTTCCTGATTTTACTTTTACTTTGCAGTGTTGGGAACTGAACTCAGGCCTTGTACATGAAGGCAAACACTCTATATAGCTGAGTTGTACCTTTAGCTATATAATTTTAATAGTTGTGGTTTTGTTAGAGAATGTCCTTAAAGGTTCTTTTAGTGATTTTCTTATTTTCCACTTATGTACCTGTGAGGGATGCCTGTTGATCAAGCAGCTGGACTTAAAGGAGGTTGTGAGCCATGGGTGATGGACCTGAACTCATGACCCACATTAAGCCCTATGAGCTCTTAGTCCTGGAACAATCTCTACAGCCTGGGAATGCCTTTGGTCCAAGGAAACAAACACTAAAATATACAGGAGCAAAGAAAAGTGATTCCTATAAGTATGTGGCCCAATGTTAATTACTAGTGAATCTAAATGAAGAATGAACAGGCTATTTTTCTTGTTCTTTGATTAAGTAAATTTCAAAAGCAAGAGATCTTAACATCAGTGACTTACATTTCTTTCTTTTTTCTTTTTCTTTTCTTCTTCTTTTTTTTGGGGGGGGGGGTTTAAACCCAGGGCCTGTACATGTCAGGCAAGTCCTCCACCACTGAGCTATATTCTAATTTGTGTTTTTTTTTTTTTTAAAAAAAGATGACAAACTACATTTCTTTAAGATGATAATCATCTGTTACTTTTTCAAATGACTCAGAGATTACAAGACTAAATTGTTGAAAAGAAAAACAAACAAACAAACAAACAAAACTCAGATTCATTACAAAGCTATAAGTAAGTATATTCTTTTCTGTTTGTCCTATCCATCCAACCCCCCACTTCCTAAAAAGACTCTTGTCTCTATAACCTAATTTCTAAGCGAAGGTTAAAACTACAGTATTTATAAGCCAATACCGTTTCCACAACTCTGTAGCCTTTAAGAACTTAATGTATATGAGTCAGGCAAAAGTTCTCATTGGTGCACAAGGCTTAACATGCACGCTATTATACAAAGTAACAAAAAGATAAACCAGAACAGTAAATTAATGAAATATATACGCAGTTCCTATTTCAGCTTTTTCATACCAGTCAGTGTCCAGTTTCTGGCACACATTATAGAGACAGGTAACTGATTGCTTGTAGTATTATTCTAAATTATTTCTTTGGAAAAACATTGCCTACCTCACAGCAGCAGATGGTTCAGTGATGAGGGCAAGTTCGAACTATAATATTTGGTTAGAAATGCTGAAAGTCCCCAGCCTAGGTTCTTCCTCATCTCTCTGAACTACAGAAAAATCTAGAGGGAACACAGAATAGAATTTCTCAACCCCTCTCCCATTCCTAATTGGATGTCTTTATTCCAAGCATAACTCCAGCCTCAGCAAAGAAAAATAAATCTGGGGCTAAGATTGAGGTAATTCCAGTGCCTCAATTGCTACTTGTAGAATATAGAGAATTAGACGGCTCTGGCCAAGCAAGTGTTCTTGTCTGTTTGCAAATTTAAAGTCAAGAGCTGAATCTTGTGAAATTATGATTCCTCTATCGCATTCACAAGCATTTGCAGAGCAGCACAGACTGTCTCAACAACTATGAACTATTCAAGGAATTCTGTAGCTGAATTATTAGGCTAGGAAAAGAAAAACCTTAAAAAAAAAAAACACTTCAAAATTATATTCTCATTTCTAGCATGCAGTCTGTATGTTTTTTCAAGAAGTAGAGACTATAAAATGATTACAACATTTTATATTTTTCCTAAACTTCTATGTGAAACTTTAACAAGACTGCTGTAAAAAACTCAATTCTGTTGCATTAGAAACTGCAATCAAGGGAGCTTTAATAGCCTGTGTAAGTTCCTGTAATCATGTAATGATTAAAAATGAGGAATACTTACTTCCTCCATACTAAACTCTGGCTCCTACAGGGAAAGTTGTGATGGACTCTGGTCCAAATCAGCCCCAGCACACTTGGTGAACTTGGTAGGTGGGCAGCAGTGAGGGTGACAGAGAGTAACGAACCAGATTCCAAAGGCTAACCTTATCACGTATCACATTGCACCACAATTCTACTCTTCAGGAGCATTCACCAACTGTAATGTATTCTTCATTAAAATATTGTTTGTTCATTTTAGTTAGGATTTTGTTATATATAGTCCATGCTGGCCTAGAACTCATTCTTCTGCTTTGGCCTCCAGAGTGCTGGCAATACAAGGTATGCCACCATACCTGGCTCCTTTTCTTGCTCACTCGTTCTTTCAGAAAATACTCTACTAAACATGAAATTTATATTCTTTAAATTAAAAAAACCTTCTAGAAAATTCTAATGTACAACAAAGAAAGATGAATGGATGCTAGATGTCTATCAATTTCTTCTCATTTACCCAGAGTGAATAACAAATAACTGTTAGGGAAGCACTTGGTAGGATTTGTTGCTCAACTATGGTGCAAACTTGTTAAGAGTAGAAATAGCTGTTTGTATGACTGCTACCTGGGTGCAGAATGAAGTGCCAGGCATACAATAGGGACTCAGTATGTTTGCCAGGTAAATGGAATTCACAGATTTTTGTTGCTGTTGTTGTTAAAAGTGGTTTCACTTAAAAAACAAAGCTTTAGCATTCTTGACTCTTTGTAAGAAACTGAATCTGCAGTTAAGCTGATGTTTTTTCCCTTGGGAGGTGCTTAAAATAATTTAGCCATCTTAAAAGTCTAATAATAGTCCACAAGCATAGTCATGAAAAGTGGCTTACAAAACAGAGGCCAGAGAGATCCGTGAGTGAAACCCCAGCTTTGATGACCCAACCCACTCTTACTCTCACCTGTGTCTAGTTACCTGAGATTCTTCCATCGGCCACAGAAGGGGACAGGGGGCTAACACTGCCTCCCTGCTCCCAATTATTTATTTTCAAAGGCTTTTGGTAAAGTTCCAAAGCAAAAGGATTCTCATGGGTTTACATGATTGGTGGCAGCAATTTAGGAAATGTACTAAAATTTTAGAAGCTCAGTCAACTGTTGGCTCTTTAAAATAAGGCACATAGCTCATCTGCAAAGCCTTCTGGTCCACAGTTATTATCTTAAGACAGTGGAGTGCTTAAATCATCAGTGTGCAAAGAACTGAATGGTTTAAATTACACAGCCATTCATATACAGACCTCACACTTTCTGGCATGCATCAAAAGTGAGACAAGAATCAAAAATCAAATTCTATGATGGTATTGTGTAACAAAAGTCCATTATAATAGCAACTTAGAGTTTTTTTGTACTTTCGTGTTGGACTTTACCACCTATTTGTTATTTCAACTGAATAAGTTAACTGTTATAACATAAAGTGTGAGAATTTTCACATGCTAGCTCTGGTGTATCACTTAAAAGGGTTAGCAGGACTTTTTATAGAGCCTTTGACAAGTTAAAATTAAGTGTCTGCATTACAACTATTAGAGAGTGATGTCATAGAAGAAATTACTATTTTTCTACAAGGTAATGAAATAGGGATAATTTTCTTCTTAAAAATTCTGGCTATTAGTTTAAAGCAATGGAAAATAAAAAGGCACTTGTCTGTATTGTCCAGTAGTTGCAGGTTACCTCATTAACGTTGATCTTTGACTTTGCAGAGGATTCTAAAAAGGCACAGTTACACCACTGTCTTGCTAAATTCTGGCCTTGTTCTTTACCAACTACCCGCTCATCTTCCAGGTCACATTTATTGCCAACCAAAATCATTGGAACCTGAAGGAAGGGAAAACAAACAAACAACAAAAAACAAATAAAATGAATTACATACTCATTATCTACCCTCTTTGGACAAATAAGCAATCACCCGATAACAAATGAAACATACCAGTCTACAACTGCATGCTCCACCAAATGCTAAAAACCGGTGCTATGTATTGTGGTTTGGGATGGAAGAAGAAATGGAGGGGAAGAAGAAATGGAGGGGAGAGAGCGAGAGCAGGCGGTCAGGGGTGCATGTACCAAGTTATTTTAAATAATATGATCCCATTTCTTAATTTTAACTGTTTTGCATGAATGCTGTGTACAACATTCATGTACGGTACCTATGGAGGACAAAAGAGCTACAGATGGTTGTAAGCTGCCATGGAGATGCTGAGGACTGAACCCTGGTCCTCTGGAAGAGTGGCAAGTAATTACTGAGTCATCTCTCCATCCCTTAATGACCCTAAAAGTCTTACATGGATTTCTACAAATAGCTGATTCTAAGTAGAAACTTCTGAAGAAAAGGGAATTCTCCCTGCAGTATATGAAACTGATTCTAAGTGGTTTAAGTGCTTCATCTCATAGGTCTAATAAATGCCAAAAATAATGACATTATTAGCAGCCTCTACTTCTATACCTAATATTAGACTTGAAGACTATGTAGGTGAAATATTAAGGGGGATTAAGAATAAAAATAGGAGCCAGAGAGATGCTCAGTGGTCAAGAGCACTTGCTGCTCTTTCAGAGGACCCGAGTTCAGTTCCTAACACTACATAGGTAGCTCACAATCACCTGTCTTGCTAAATTCTGGCCTTGTTCTTTGCTCTAGGGAGTCCAATCCCCTCTTCTAGCCTCAAAACATGGAACACATATACACATACATTTTTAAAAAGTCATCAAGTGGCCGTGTGGTCCCTTTTACTCCATACCACAGATACTTGACTATCTTGAACATTCTACTCTCACAGCTAACAAATTGTGTTATATTCCTCAGCTAAAAGTTTAGAGAACAAGGCCAACACCACTATACAAAAGAAAGAATATGAGAGACATGGTGAACCTTCTACCCAAAACAGATTAAATAGTCTCAGCATCTTTAATTTAATTGTTTGTCTTTGTTGATGTAATACAGGGGATTAACATTACCAGAACTCACTGTAACTCCATGAAAACAGAACTCTGGATAAATTCATCATAGAAAGGAAGAAAACTATTCATTAAGGGCAGTCATGGGGTCATATGGCACAAATTTCTCCTATCTGCAATGTTATCAAGTTTAAGAGCCTGAGTGGATGAATATGCTCCCAGAAAAGTACAACTGAAAATTTCTATCCTAATTTCTATAACTGAAAAAGAATTTTTCCACAATCTCAAACTGATGTAAAAATGTAAACTATATTCCATTTTAAAAATAAAAGATAAGAAACAGGTATGCTACCAACATAGGTAGTGAGTGCCTATAAATCCAGTACTTAGAAGGGCGAGAGCTGGGCAGTGGTGGTGCACGCCTTTAATCCCAACACTCAGGAGTCAGAGGGATCTCTGTTTGAGACCAGCATGGTTTACAGAGTTCCAAGATAGCCAAAAAGGTTAAGTGCCTGAAGCTAGCCTGGGCTATATAGCAAGACAATGTGTTAAAACACTAAAGCAACCCAAAGAACATGTAAGATAGAATTTTGAAAAAGAAACATTAGTCATGGTTCTGTGTGTGCTACTTCTCACATTCAACGCTCAACTTGAGTCCCACTTCTTCCTTCTGTGAAGTGTTTGGATTCCTCATCTCTCCTGTATTTTTTATCCATATGGCACAACACTCACTTTGCCATACACATCTCATATTCTATATATCTCAACATATAATTTATAGGTCAATTTTGAAAGTAAAAAATTTATTTTCAGGGGCAGTTTTTGACATGTGCTAGATTCCTTCCAAACCTTATACAAACGAGAAAGCAAACACTTTTATTTGACTACAGAGAGAAGACGATATATTTTAATGAGAGAAAAATACTTACATCTTCTGTGTCTTTAACCCGTAAAATCTGTTCTCTCAAGTCCTGTAAGTCATTAAATGTAGACTGAGCTGTAATTGAATAAACTAGTGCAAACCCTTGGCCATTCTTCATATACAAATCCCTCATTGCTGTAAATTGCTCCTGTAGTATAAAAAAGATCCAGTTATAAATATATATGCAGTTTTTGAATATATGCTGGAATGGTTTTTAAACAGAATAATCTCAAACAAGGACCTACATTTTAAATTACATATTGTCATAAGACTTCATACTTGTTTCTAGAAATAGATGGTTGTATTTGTTGACACAATTCCTTTAACATAAAAATCTTAATTGGTTTTGTTTGGAAGATTTATAATATGATCACCATTCAAGTAGAAACAATCCAAGATGCAAATCTAGTACTGAGTTATAATCATCCATCATGGCCAGTCTCAACTATCTTTCTACTGATATTTTACCATCTTGACATCAGTACGTTATCAACCCTGAAGAGACTACTGAAAAGAGCTTTCCCATATATTTTTTTTATCTCCCTGCTCCCTGTATTTCAAATTCTTGGAAAAGATCTGAGAATAGTACAGTGACTATTTTCTTTAGATTCACTAACATTAACATTAGTCACGCAGTTACAGACTCACTAAATTAAAATGACTTGTTTGCTTAAAACCTACCTTCTCTTCTTTGAAGAAATTATATATCATAATTACAGAAAACAATACAGAACAGAATCCTATCTAAAATGCTCTTGGATTTTATATGCAGTATAAAGAAGTCACATATAGCAGAATATTAAAAATGAATATTTAACCTCTTTATCATTAAATATACAAATCTACAAAGCTTCATAAACTTTTTGCTTCTCTGGCTTACTGATTTCCCTTGTCACTCTTCCCTTTGGTCTACTAAACAAAATAGTTCTAGGTGCTCCAGCCTGCCTGCTAACACTCACCCACATCCTTAATCTTAGTCTTTCCTGTATTGTTCTGGACTTTTCATTTAAATGTAATTAGACATTCTAGCACTAGCATTCCTTCCATGCTCTCTTGAATTATGGCCTCTGCTAGTTACTAGTCAGGAATAAATACTGTATTGCTGCAGCTTGTTGTAACTCTTACTGAGAATCCCAACCTCCTTCCTAAGACAGCCTACAAGATTCATCTACTCAACAATTGTTTAAGCAGGAGATATGTGGGTCAACACAAGAGGCAAAAATCTCTCAGGGAATGAACATGGAGATAAACAAAAATAAAGTATGAAGTAGACCAGGCAGTAATATTACAGAAAAACATAACGCTGAGAAAGAGTTTCTCTCTTTTTTTTGGGGGGGTGAATAATGGAGTAGTAGTTTATATTTTATTGGGGAAGGTACTGACAGCTAACAGGAGGGATAGAAGGAAGAGGAAATTAACGTATGCTCTTATAAGGTGTCCCAGGCAGAGAACAACAAATTCACAGGGTTCAAGGAGAAGCATACAGTGTTTGAGAAGCTGCAGGAACCAGCCAACTAGAGTGTTAAGGAGGGTGGGGCTAGGGAGGGGAACACCTACCTTAACTAATATTCTGAACTAAAAACCTCCCCTCCCCAAATCATTTATTTATTTGTTTGTTTGTTGTTCATTGGTTTTTGCCTGTATTTATGGCTGTGTGAGGGTGTCAGATCCTCTGGAACTGAAGTTATAGACAGTTGTGAGCTGCCATGTGTGTGCTGGGAATTGAACCCAGGTCCTCTGAAAGGGCAGCCAGTGCTATTAACTGCTGAGCCATCTCTCAGCCATTAAATACCTTTTAAAATATATACATATTATAGCATATACCTTACTTCAATATAAAAACACTGCCTTTACCCCCCCCCCCCGAATTTCAGATGCTACAGGTGAACTCAATACATAATTCAATTATGATTTGTGGGCATCAGTCACATCACAAAACAATTTTATATACCTAAGAAAATTTATGAAGCCTTACATTTAGAGAATTTAAAAAATCAGAATAATCACTTTACAGAGAATTATTCAGATATGAAAACCTGCTTACAGACTAAAACTTGTTAAATGAAAAGGAAAGAATCCTTACTGTTCCTGCAGTATCCAGGATTTCCAGCATACATTGTTGGCAATCTACTTCAACTTGCTGTGGGGGAAGCAAAAAAGAAAAGACAAAAACGCAACATCATCATGTTTTCCTTTTACCTCTTCAAACAACTACCAAGTATTTTTCTACTTAGTACCACAATAGGAACAGGAGTCTTTGAGTACACCAGCAATATCCCAAAGGCCAGAACGGTTAAAGTTGAGTGTAGCTATAACGATGCCCATTTGTCTTTATTGGAAGGCAAAAGAACAGGTTTTGTTATTTGGGAAAAATGGTATACACCATGCTAACAGGAAAAAATTCTAATAATAAAAACAAACAAACAAAAAAAGAAGGCCATATTGTATGACATATGGTTGTGACAGACTTATATAGGATATACATATTTGATCTTAATGGAAAGCTAAGAATTAAAGAACCAAAGCTGGATGTAGTAGTGCTTACCTATAATCTCAGCTCTGGGAGACTAAGGCCCTATGGTTGACAGACATAGAGAGACACTATCTCCAACAAAAGATGTCAGGCTTCACTGTACAACCTTAAATGTGTCAAATTGTATACAATACAAATTGTATACAAAAAGATTTCAAGGAATAGAAATTTTGTCAACTTACTATATAAAATTGTTAAAATTTTGCTAAAATATTCACAAAATTTGCAACATAAGAACTCAGAAGTGTTCAAATAAATAGCAATGAGCTACTTATTCCTTAAGAATATATACAACCCTTAAGACTTTTAAGGGCTCCTTAGGGGGAAAAACTGTAGAGGGTGAAATATGAATATACAAATTCCATTTCCCCAGTCTTCTAGAAAAGAAGACTGGTCTAAAGAAAGTATCAATTATCAACTCTGTGGAAAAACTCTTATAGAAGGGATTAAGAAAATTAGTCCTTCAGCATGCTAGGGACAGATGTTGCTTTATGGTTAAATGTATTTGGAAGAAATTTCAGAAGAGCAACACTGTCTCCTACAAATAAACACATCACCCTAAGGTTCTTCTGACCCTTGCCTCCCTGCCCCAGTGATGAGGAGGAGTACCTCTGGTGGGGCCACAAACTCAAAACCCCACCCCGTGCAGGGGGCCAAATAGCTGACAGGCAAAATCTGTGCCAGAGTCCTCAGGAAATAAGGAACCATGCCTGTAGTTTCATAATTATCTAGAGCACCGTTGTGTTAATTTGGAAGAGAATAAAATCATTTGGCCAGTATTTCCTAAAAAGCTTAATAGCTTAATTCAACAAAAGTTATAGTACTATCAAATACAAGATTCTAAAAACAGATATCTAACAGAGCAATGCTTTCCTCTGTTAAAATGTAGGTTTAGTCTTTGGAAGGATAAACTTGGCTCTGTTATATGACCTTCACCTGGATATGTGGAAAATAAAATCAGGAAAGTTTTCATAGTTCTATCTAGTCTTATAATAGGACTTATTTTTGTCCTATTATATTTTTAAAAATATAATACTCTGTCCTTTTTTTTTTTTTTTTAAAGATAGGGTCTTTGTAGATTGGTTGGCCTTGAATTTGCAGAGATCTCACTGCCTGTTTACCAGGTGCTGGGATTAAATGTGTACACCACCATGTCTTGTTTTACCAATGTCACTTCTTTAAGAGAAATTTGAGTTCACCACAAAATTAAGAGAAATAGAGATGTTCCACATTATCTCTGCCTACACCATGTACAACTTCTTTCTCTCTTTTATCAATAGAATCAACAGAAATTTGCCACAAACAATATAGCTACAATGACATATTGTTATCAGCAAAGGTCTACAGTTTGCATTACAGTCACTTTCAATATATGTACCACAGATCTGAGAAACATGACAGGTATTTCCATTATATTATTATACATTGTTGATTAATTTTGATAATCTAAAGGTAGATATCATTAAATTTACTATAAATCAAAACCAAAACTTAATGGATAACTTCAATCATAAAAATTGTCTTAAGTTTGTTAGTTGTTGAAAGTATTTAGTAGAAAAATACACTTATGTATAAATCCCCAACACTCATACAGAAGCCTGGGTGTGGGCTTAACATTTTTCTAGTTACTTTCTACTGGGAAAATGCATACAGAAAAGAATGAACTATTAGCAGGTGTAGTGGCACACACCTTTAATCCCAGCAATGGGGAGGCAGAGGCAGGCAGACTTCTGTGAGTTCAAGGCCAGCCTGGCCTACAGAGTGAGTAAGTTCCAGCAGGATAGCCAGGGCTATTACATAGAAAAACCAGATCTGGAAATGCCCCCCCTCCCCCCGGCCCAAAAAAAAGAATGCACTATTAAGTAGCAGCACATAGAAAGAGCACTCTCCTAAGCAGTGTTCAGTGAGGAATGTTTTTATCCAGGTGGAACTTCTAAAACCAGACATAGCAGATCTCTATCAGTTCTCAAAACTATTATAAAAAGCAACTTCATGGACCAGGTTTGAAAGCTGGATTACTCATAAGTACACATACTGTTTCACATTTTACCTTTCTGTAGGAATCTTCTATCGTTGGGTCGTATTTTTCAACAAAAATTCCCTGAACAAACTGAACTGTCTGAGAGGAGAAAACAAACAGAGTTAAAGACCTGAAAGGAAAATCAAATGTTCCTAAGTGTTACTTAACCTTACAAGTTGTAAAGAATAAATCAAACTGTGTTGAAATTATTTTCCAGTAAGAATGCATACAAAACTAAGAAGATATTTATTACAAAATGAGATGGTCATGTTAAAAACTTATCAACACAGCGACTACATTGCTAAACATGATTATGTTAAATCTTAAAATACAGGGATAAACAGCAAGATTCTAGTTCATTAAAAAGAAAACCATCCAAATGTAACTTCTTGTCTAAAATGAGAGAGACAAAGGTTCTAAATGTTTGTATCTTTTAAACTGTATGGGAAAAAAGGGAATTTAGCATTATTGAATATCTGTTTGCTTCAATTTTAGACTATAATCACATTTAAGTTTCACTTTTACCCTAGAAATACTTGTCTGATTTGCCAGCTGAACTTACAACACATCATCTTTTTGATTCCTAAATCTTACTCTTTCCAGTGGAAAACACTACCTAGTCACAGATAATGAACTAGCCTAGGTAACACCAGAAAAAGATAACTAGGTTGTGCATACACTTGAATATACACAAAATTTAGAATATATTTGAGTTCAGTACAATTCATGGTTCCAGGAATCAACTGAGGGCCCTGAGACATACAGATAATGGAGAATACTGTAATTTCATCTGCAGAATACTGAATGAACCTATCTGCATGTATATTAGAAAGAACATTTATTATCAAATAAATGGCAAGTACAGATGATAATTCTTAGATATTTCCTAGGAAGTTTTAAAACATAGTCTGGAATATTCCTACCTACAAGCAAAGGCAAATATAAGGTCAACTGCACTTAAAGGAACTTCAGTATATAACCAGAGTAAAAACTTTTTACTATTCTCTCTCCTCCTTCATCCCTTTGTGCTGGTGATACAACCCAGGACCCCTAGGCATGATAGGCAAATATCCTACCACTGTACTGTGTGTCTCAATTCTATGTGAACATGCATGTATGAATGTGTCCAGAGGCTAGAGGAGGATAATGGGTGTCCTACTCTATCATTCCCAGCCTTATTCCTCCTACACACAGCTACACACACACACACACACACACACACTCATTCACCACAGGGGTAACAGATGTGTACATGCCAACAACTAGGCTTTTGTATGAGTGCTGGGGATTTATACACAGGTCCTCATGCTTACACAGAAAGAGTTCTTACCTACTAAGCCATCTCCTTGGGTCCACAGTTCTCTAATCCTCATTTTTTATCAAGAGTTTAATCACTTTTTTATTATGACATAATTCAGATAGGAGAAAGTCTGGTATGGTTTTCTAACAAGTGTAACCTGGAGGAGAGGTTCTCAAAATATGGTCAAGCATATGAGGTCACAAGGTGCATGCATGAGATCCCGGTTCTAAGATGTACTGTCCCCCTCTTGTACTTGCCATCCGCTACAAGTGCTTAGACACAGACAGTGGACATTACTGGTCCCTGTAAACATCAACAACTACCTCACACCGATCACTTCTTTTTTTTTTTTTTTTTTTTTCTTCGAGACAGGGTTTCTCTGTGGTTTTGGAGTCTGTCCTGGAACTAACTCTTGTAGAACAAGATGGTCTCAAACTCACAGAGATCCAGAGTGCTGTGATTAAAGGCATGTGCCACCACTGCCCAACTCCGATAACTTTTTTACACAGTAACCTTCCATTAGTCCTCTGAATCTCATCCTCTCAATTCTAAAGGATATCTCATTTTCATTTTATTGCTTTGGCTTTCATACTGGATCTGCTCCTCCTTTTCCTTATGTCATTATCTTCTTTTCCACTGGATCACTGCCTCCAAGAAACAAACTTGCTCTGCTACCTCCAATCCTCAGACAAAATGGAAAACCCCTCTTAGCCTATATCCCCCTCTAGCTTCTCCTCCTCTCTGTTTGCTCTCATAATCACACTTTAAGTGTCTACACGGTAATTCGATTTTCTTAGTTCTCAATTACTCTTAAACTCTACCCAGCATGGTTGTAGCAACATCACCTTACCAAATCTTTCATGATGTGCTACCATCTCCATGCACCACTCCTCTTTCTCCCTTGACTTCTGAGCAGTCAAGTAGACACATCTATGCACTCAGTCATAAGACACCTTCTTTAGTGTAGGATATTTCAAGCCTATCTATCCTCTAACACTGAAAACTATTCAGAACTCATCCCTGGGCTTTTCTCTCCTTATTCTCTTCCTGGACAATCTTGTTCACTCCTACGGAATTTAGGGTTGGTTTTTTTGTTTTGTTTTGTTTTCTTATCCTATTACCATCATTATTTCCATCTACCCAATCTGTTTACATAACAGTTCATGTATTTCATAGGTCCCTCTTTTTAAAAAAGGTCATTTCAATCTCATTTTTAAAAAAAAGTCATTTCAATCTCATTTATATGTATCTATGTTTATGTGTGTGTGAGCCCATGGAGGCCAGAATAGGGCACAGAATTCTGTGGGGCTAGACTTAAAAGTTGTGAGCCATTCAATGTGGGTGCTGATAACTGAACTCAAGTCCTCTTTGAGAATAGTATTTTCTCTTAACTATTAAGTCATCTCTCAAACCCCAATACGTTTTTGAAAAATAAAGCATATGTGGTAGCCTAACTTTCTTCCCTGTATATGATACATCTTAGATATCATAGGTCAGTACACATAAAGCTGCTTCATGCTTTTGTATAGCATTCTACTCTAAATATGCTTTAAGAGTTACTTAACTAGCTCTTACTGGGATGCATTCAATTTCTTATCATTATGAACAATGTTGTAATGGATACTTTTCATGTGATCACTTTGCACATGTAAACTAATAACTGGGATAAAATATCCTGAGAGAAATTGCTGAACTGAAAATTACATGTAAAGCCAAGTGTTATGGTATATGTTTGTGATTCTAGCACTTGAGGAACCGAGGCAGGAGGACTGCCAAGTTTAAGGCCAGCCCATAAGAGCCGTTTCTACTCCCTTCCCCCCCCCCCCAATGACATGCATCTGAAAAAATCCATTTCCACAGTGATGTTAATTATACTCCTAATAGGCTAACAGTAATAGAATTCTCATGAAATTAAATATGATCAATATATTAATGGCAATTAAAATTGTATCACAAACCTCTTTTAAACTTGTCAGATTCATTTGTGTATCTGATGTATTTCACTTGAGCAACTTGAGTATCTCCTAAGTATAAGACTTTGTGTTTTTATTCCTTCATCCTTAATCCCAACCAGCCCAGCAGTACGTGTAAAGTCTACGTCCTATTTAATCCTCAAGCACATGCATGCCTCTTCTTCACTATCATGGCCCTAATCCCAGCACACACACACACACACACACACACAGCTAATGTGCTCAACAAGTTCCCAACTTCCTTCAACTTTTCTAAATTAGAGTTTAAAGTAATCCAGTTGTTAAATAAAACATTTAGCTAACTCACTGGCCTCCCAGAACCCTCAAGAAACCCTACATTCTATGTCTTACTGTTCTTGAACCTTAGTTACAAGCTCTTATACAGCAATTTTAAGTCATCTGGGCTCCCACCTCCCCGCCACCTCCCTTCCTTATGCCCGGCCATTCTGGCCTATCTTGCAGTTGTGAAAGCTAAGTGCCACTTGTCAGTTTCTTCCTGAAAATTTTGAATTTTTGTTTCAGAGCATCAAGTAGTTCATTGTTTAATTGTATATTATTACACTCCACTTCTGCTATATAGTAAGCTCCATAATGCACTTTTAAATTGCTGTTGTGACCCCAGAGCCTGAATGGTTCCTCATATGAAACAAAAAGGAGCTTTCGTTCCATGTAAGCTTGGAGTCAGGCAAAGGAGAATCTACTCTGCTATAATCTGTAACACTTTTCCCTAATGGAATATAAACTTCCTTGACAATGAGAATTACATTCCACTTTGAATCACAAATACTTCTGGCCAATGAATAGTTGGCAGACAAAAAAGTGAGTGACCGTACAGTATAAAGCTATATATCTTTGATTACAGATAGTAGGGTTATAAAGAATAATGCTTCCCTTTTCCTTAGTAACTAGAAAACAAGCCACATCCTGTTAATACTGATAGGTATAGATGGGTGGCTAACTTACCAGAGCAGACTTCCCCACGCCTCCTGAACCAAGGACCACTAGCTTGTACTCACGCATGATGTGCTCTGTTTAAATATTGACAAACTGAAAAGCAAAAAATGAAAATAAAAATTCACAAACACACAAAACAGCTTAAGAATAAAGCATCAAATACAAGATTTTGCTCTAATTTTTTTCCCTTAACATTATCTACAGAGCAGAGGCTTGAGCAAAATCAAACAGTTTTCAATAATAGCTTTATAGGATCAGTGTCACACACTTTAATTTACTGAAGATGATCTCTTACTAGTTATCAATCATTAAGCCCATTCATGTTACTTTGAACAGTGACTAGAAAACAGGGCATTAAAAATCAATAAAGTCTTACCAACTATAACCATGAACCTAATTATTTACAAAACTGTACTCTGGAGATACTTATGAGCTTTATTATAATCTACATGCTATTTTACTTGCCTAATACATATAGTAGTTCTGTACTATTTTATTCATTGTTACATTATAGTCAGACTGTTTGAAATGTCAGCTTTAGAATTCTTAGGATATAAACAGTAGGTGAAAAGACAAGTTAACTTACACCAGGAGGGGTTAGTAAGCACTCTCAAAGATTCAAAGAGCTTCAGAAAATAAGTGGATTATAAACTTATCTTATGAAGTAAAAGCCAGGAAACAATTTCCAGTGGCCCATATAGAGTAACAAAGGTAAGACCTTTCACCTTATAGAAAACTGCTAGAATACTGGGCAAAAAAATATGAGATGATTATTTTAGACATTGAAAAATAATGTAGGATGGCAACATGTGGACAGAAAGCTATGAAGTGAGACTCACAGCTCCTTAGCTTTCTGTCTGTAGACACATTTCAGGCTGTGCTACAGGGAGAAAGAATTCAAGAACAGCTTTGGAAATATACCCAGGAACGGTGAGTTAGGCTCTGACAATTCCAGAGATCTTCAGAAGGATCCACTTGAGACTGGGACCAAGCTCTCACTCAATGACTGATCAGGGAGTGGATGGGTAAGTGTCAGTTATACCTAGTCTTCTGGTCAAAATGACAGAGGTGCATGTTCTATACAGACACTGTTTTTTCTCAGCATGGTTAAATTCCATGGACTTCCAAGGGTCATTAACTTGACAACACATTCCTTAGAAATGTATCGAAAGGCCTACTAAGCATGTAGATTAAACTACATCAGATAAAACAAAGAACAAGAGAACTACATGCTGCTGAAGTCTTAGGGGTCACATGGTCCTTGGAAATGGGGTTCTTTCTTGGTGAAACACCAGATATCCACTAGATAACTCAGAACTTTTACACTTCAGCAGAAAATCTAATAACCGCTTAGTGACAGTCTTCATGGTTTTCAACATGGGACTTTTAGAAAGCCACAGCATGATTGGATGTGATGGCTCACACCTTTAACCCCAGCACTCAAAATGGCAGATCTCTGTGAGTTTGATGCCAGCCAGGGCTACCTAGTGAAATCCTGCCACACAAAGAAAAAAGTTATGGAATGTGAAGCTGAGCACAGACCTGTTCTTATAAAGGTACCTGTCCTAATATAGTTTACATTTTATCTAGTTACCCAAAGGAAGAAAACAGTGATTTTTTTAAAATTTAAATTTCATTTTATGTGCATGGGTGCTCTGATTACTTTTATGTCTGTGTACTACATATGTGCCTAATACCCATGGAGGCTAGAAAAAAAAGCACCAGATTCCCTGGAACTGTAGTTACTAATGGTTGTAAGCCACCATGTAGGTGCTGCAAATCAAACCTGGGTCATCTGCAAGGACAGCCTGTGCTCCTAACTTCTAAGTCATCTCTCCAGTCCCGACACAGTGATTTTTTTTAAAATGCTATTATCCTTACATTTATATTATATAACATGTGCTGATGAAAAAACAGATCAACAGTAAAGGAGATTAGTTAGGAAGCATATCAGTAGTTTAGTGAGGCCTGATAGAGAGAGATCTATAAAGCAACACCAGGGCTGAGAAGGCGACGGTGCTTTTGTGAAGGTACTGGGCTCTAACTGCTTAGAGATAACTGTTTGTAGGAAAAAAGACAACTATAACTTCTAGGTATCTAGCTTGAGCAAAAAAGTGGCTGATAGGACACCTGCAACTGAAGCAGGTACAATTTTTTTTTTTTTTTTTAAGAGAAATTCAGTGTGAGAGTCCTGTGGGAAAAGTGTGTAACAGAATTTGACAGCTATTTTTGAAACTCAAGTTTGGAAGGGACTAAAAAGAAGGTAGCAATTAAAACCACAATACCAGATGAAATCAACTAAGGCACACTCAGTGAAAAGAGAAGAAAGCTTGAAAATAACTATATGTTATCACAGAGATATAACAAAGGAAAAGGTGAGATGTGCTAAGTTTGTGCTTGACCCTAAATATGTATTAGATTGTTTTCTCATTTATCTGAGAACAGTGTTGATGGCTAATAATACAGGATCATATTGCTTCCTGCACCAAGACTGCTCTATCCTTATCCAAGCCTCACAGGGGATTGCTATCATATGACTGTGTGTATCTTTCATGAGACAGTCACACTACAGCAAACAGTGAACTTGTTTATATTCCCCAAATGTCTCCAGATTTTCTAGGGAAATGTGAATTAGGGAAAGAATTTAGAGATGACCAAATTACTTGGGGGGATTCTCCAACAACAGAGTATTTAGCTTCTGTTCCTTAACAAAATGGCTAAGATTTCCAACTTTCAAAGTAATTTTCCACATAGAGAATATTAGTTGTAGATATACATACCATAGGCACATCCATAGAAAAAATAAAATAGCTTGTCCAACAACCATACCCATACAAATTATTAGTAAGAATAATTAGAGTTAACATTTTCGTCCTAAGGGGAGTTACTTCTAACACATTACTGCCAAGTAAGAAAACCACTATATTCTTCCAAGCAAACTCTATGTCTTTTTATGGAAATCTCTGGTGTTCTGCACTCCCAACAAGTACCAGAAAATGCCTTACTTTGGCTAAGACTACTGACAAATACAGGACAGGATAAACACAGCACTCTTAAGTTTTAAGTCAATTTTGATATTTAACGTTATGGTTCAAGTTCTAAAAGATGTTTTTCATTCTTCCTTCAGCAAAACTAGTCTTAGAAAATAACATAACTGGTTGTCAAAGCAAATAAATCTTAAATTTTTTTCCTGTTTCCTCAAGAACTATAAGACAAAAGTTTTTCCTGCAAATTGAAACTAAAATATAAAATTCACTAAGGGAAATCATGTATTTGGATGAGGTGAGAAATTTTAAGACATTTGGACTAAACTTTAACAGTAGGGACCTCCAGGTGCTCTCCTAGAAACTGCTTGTTACATTTAACCTCACCACGTATTCAATCATAGACAGACTGTCTCATTATGCAGCCCTGGCTAACATGGTCAAGACTATGTAGACAAGGCTGGCCTCTGACACAGATCTGCCCACCTCTGCCTCTGGAATGCTGGGATTAAAAGTGTGTTGTTGTGGGAATGAGTTCCACCAATAGCCTTGGGGCATCAAGCTCTAGGGCTTGGTCTTATCTGCTAAGGAGGGGAAGTGCATTTGCTTTCCCTTGCCCTGGCTCTTGCTTGGAGTGGTCAGAGATCAAACTGCAGAGTGTTGGTGCAGGATCAGCAGTGGCATCTGCTTTGATCTGTATCTGTAAGTCTGTCTTTTCAAGGCATCCCTTAATAAATTGGTTATCATATTTTTGTGGGTTTTTGCTTCAGTGTGTGTCACCTTGTATTAAGACTGGAAAAGGCAATCCAGTATGAGGAACAGGGTCTCAATAGCCATTAAAAATCCTGACTTGCTACACAAATACCATATATATGCAGAGGTCCTAGGCCTTAACACAAGGTACTTAGTCTTACTACAACTTGATGTCACATTTTATCAATATCCATGGGAGACCTACCCTTTTCAGAATAGAAATGGAGGAGTGGATGGGGGGGGGGAGGAAGGTGGGGGGGAGGAGACTGGAAAGAGAATATGGAGGAAAAACTGTTAACAGGAAGGAAAATAAATAAGACAGAGAAAGGGAGGGAGGGAGGAAATAACTGCAAGAAAAAGTGTGTGCGGCCACACCCCAAACTCGTGGTTAAATGTGTGCAGATATCAACAATGTTACTTATTTTTGAGACAGGGTTTATCTATTACATAGCCCTGGCTGTCCTGGAACTCAAGAAATTATAGACCTGCCTCTGTCTCCCAAGTGCTGGGATTAAGGCATGTGTCACCACACTAAAGTCAATATTTTAAAACTGGTAGGGGCAGAGGCTGGAGCTTATTGGTTGAACATGGCATGCAGCTCTGGGCTAGATTCTCAGCACTGAAAAACAAAACGGAACAAAACTCTGACAAGTGGCTATAGTATGTTTTAGGGAGGGAGAAATGAATACAGAAACCATGACAGGATTTAACTTTCTAAAACTTAACAACCATCTTAATTGTGTAATATAGCAAACCCTCCAGTTTTCTGATATGAAACTGTATAATTAATATCTCATTGAAAGCATTCACCTTGAAACCCCCTTTTCTTATAGTTTCTAATACTCTCCAGACTAGTATACTTGGGAAAAGGCATGCAAACACAGAAACTGATGAGGAAATGAAAGGTGCCAAGTGCTGTAAGTGGTGGACCAGGCCTCAGAACACTCCTCATGCTCACCATGCACCAAAATCCACAGGTGCTCAAGCCCTTATATATATACCACAACACCTGCATATGAATTACATATATCTTCCCATACACTTTAAATCATTTCTAGATTACTTGTAACACCTCATAAAATAGACATGTTACCTAAGTTGTTACCATCATCTTATTTAGGGTATGCTACAACAAGAAAAATGCACATGCTCAGCAAAGACATCATGTCTTTTTATTCATGGTTGGTTGAAGCCGTGAGCACAGAATCTAAGGATACAGCATGTCAACTATATTTCACCAGACTATATGACCTAAAAGACCATAAAACATTATTATGTGCCTCCTTAAAGGAAATATTTAAAGGAAACTGGCTCCAGTTTACCAGAAGAAATACTAATAAATTGGAGGACTTAACAAGAAAAGGATAGAAATGTTAGAATAAAACATAAAAGAAAAAGAAATTAACTGCAATGATTACTGTCTGCCTACCATGTACAAAATACTGTTAAGCACTTTATGTGTTCATGTTTTTAATTCACACAACATTCTTAATACTCTCATTTTTATCTCAATTATCCTCATTTTAAAAAAGATTTATTTTTATTTTATGTGAAAGGTGTTTATTTGAAAGGTGTACCATATGCAGGCAAAATCCAAGGAAAGCAGAAGAGGGCACTGGGTCCCCCGGAACAGGAGTTATAGACAGGTGTTCAATTTTATAGATGAATCAGAGAGGCTAACACTAAGCAAGCTCCTCAGATGGAGGGCTGGTTTCATATAGATGAGAAAGGACAACCAAAGATCAGAAAAACTATTTGAAAGACAAATAAATAAATAAATAAATAAATAAATAAATAAATAAATAAATTTTATAACAAAACCTAAAGAAAACAGACCCTGTGGGAGGCTATAAAATAAATGTTTAAAGACCTTGTGGGGTTATAATACTTATATAAAAGATCTATTGGAGATTTATAAAACATGATTATATAGAAAGTTGGTAGATGGGGAGAAGAGGAAAGCATGGTTTAAGATAAGAGTCAGTTACTGAGTTTATATACTGAGTCCATAGTATAGAAGAAAAGGACAGAGATAGGGAATATACAGTAGGAGGGTGCTATGCTATGATTTGAGTATCTGTCAATCTCATGTGCTGGAAATATAATCCTCAAAGTCGAATCTTAACAGTATAATATTTGAGAGGTGGAACTCAATCGTGAGGGCTTCAATCATTAATAAAAAATTACTCGGTTGTCTGAGGAATGGCTTTGTTATATAAAAGTTTTCCTTTGCTTTGGAAAAGGATGAGTATTTGTATCTACATGGAAAATTTTGAAGTCTAAACAATTGTGGAAAACACAATGAAAAGAAAACCTAACTGCAATTCTGCAAAGTACATATGGTGAACAATTATTTTATAGAAAGTCAATGCCAACAAATATACTCAGAAAATAATATACCTAACTTAGATGTGGCAAACTTGTACAAAGAGCTGGAGTTTTTTGTTTGTTTGTTTTTGTCTTTTCTGGCTTTAAATATTAAAATTAAAATATAAGAACTTCTTTAGTGGCAAGCCACTAAAACTGGCACTAGAGGGGGTCATGGAGCTTCCTCTAAACTCTACTTCACCTAATATTCCACTCCATTTCTAGGCAGCTGCACTGTTAGAAGTTCTTTCCTTTGCTAAGGGTCTGGTAGTGGTCACTAGCTGGTTTCAGTTCTGTCCACTGCTATAAGTAAAACAAAGAAAATTCTTTCTCCATTTTTATACTTCAAACATTTCAACATGTTTTTAATTTCTTTCTCAGTCTCAATATATATTTCTCTACAGTAAGCAGTTTCCTTTTTCTAATGTTTTAAAACCTGTTTCTGTTACTGTTCTGGTCTCTTCTGGAAAAGCTTCAGTCTCTCTTATTCTTCTTAATACATACTTGGGATATAGCTTGGTGGCAAGGTTATTTGCATGCCCTGGCAGTGTGTAAACAAACAAAATCCAAACCAACAACAAAACCATCCAATGGTTGCTTAGCATTAGGAGTTATTATTTTTAACAAAAAGCATGGTCACTATTACAATTGTTTCTTGAGTATTTTCCTCTACATTTCTAAGATTTATACTGCTGCCTCTTCATTTTTGGTTTTAGATACCATGGTAAGAGTATCTATCTACTATTTTTTTTTGTTCTCCTAGAGAACCCTACCACAATCTCAATTTCTCTGTCATATTTTTGGTGTTTTTGTTTTTCCTTCTTTTTATATTTGGCAACCCACTGAGTTTAACTAGGGCTGGCTACATGGGCACAGGAGAGGGATTATTTAAAGAACATGAGTAACTTTTCAGTGTCTACATCACTGAAAAAAATCTCCCTCTTCTTCAGCAAATGTGAACTGTCAATATTGTTCTTCATTTCATTTTTGAGACAAGGTCTTTTTTTATATTATAAGATGGCCTAGAATTCACAGCAATCCTCCTGCTCCAGTACCTAAATGCTGTGGGTATAGGTTTGTGCCACCATGTTTGGCCCCTTCTCTAATAATGCACCCTTCATTGGGGATTACTTATCTCTAAACTTTATCTTCTGTAATCTTTTTTTGGAATATCCAAATAATGACAAATCACTCCACTTTTTGTTTCAAAAGTTACATTGCTCTCCATTAGCACCAATCTTGAAAGATATTTTAGTTTTACTTTTTGAGGTTTCTCTGTGTTACATCTCTAACTGTCCTGGAACACACTTTGTAGACTAGGCTGGGCTCTTAACTCACAGAGATCCACCTGCCCCTGCCCTCCCAAGTGCTGGGATTAAAGGTTTTTGCCATCATCTGGCAATACTTTTTAGCTTTAATAGCTGTTAATTTCAGTTCTCTGTAGTTAATAAGTTAAGAAACCAAAATTGCATTGGTTTCTATTTTTCTTTCACTAACGCAGCTGTTGGAATGGCAGATCTTTCCTCTGGTTATTTTGATTGTGGTTTTAACTGAGCTGTTTATAGACTTAGATTTCTATTTAGCTTGCTTATGATCTAATGTCTTCAACTGGTGTCATTTTGATATTTTGGAAATATTCAACCTTAATCGCCTTAAATATTATGTCTACTTGACTTTTCCTCGTATCTGGAATTCTGGTCAGACAACTGCTAAATTGTATTAGGATGTAGATTTTGCTGCTGTAATAAAAACATATTGTCTCAAACAATTCAAGTTTTCCTCATTCTCACTCATACAGCCTAGGGTTTCTTTGGCAGTCAAATAATTTGCAAGCCAAACTTTTACATTTTACTGTCATTTTTAAAGCATTACCTTCTATACAGCCCAACTCTCCCCAGAATAGCTGACAGCCATGCTACATTCTTGTCAGTCCATGGGACAGAAGACAAGGAAAGAGAGGCCATACTTTTCCTCCATATGCATGATCTATAAGTTGCACAATTTTATACTTGCATCCCAAATTACTAAGAGCTTATCACAAGGACAGAGTTCACTTTCTAGAAGGCAACAGAATTTAAGTGTCAGCTGGGCAGCAAAGCACTCAACTAGTACATCCATTTATTACTAGAAGAAAAGGGTTATCAGGAAAATACCTCTTCCTGCCATAATTTTCAAATCATCTTTTATTACATATTCTACCCTTGTCTCTTTTAGTTAACCTATTTTCCAAATTATCTTCTTGTTCACTAGTGTTCTATCACAACTTGCCTATTTAAACTAATTATACAAATATATTTACATTACAAATGTATTTATAAATGTATACATTTAGTTTGTAATTCTTTTTCTTCAAAGCTAATGACAATATTTCATTCGCCTCATTTTTTTTTCTTAAGTAGCACAGTGAAACAGTTAAAATCCTGAACACAAGATCCACATGGGTCATTTACTAACCGTGGCCATGTTACTTCCTCATTCTGTGTTTTAGTTATTCATCTATATAGGGTCCCTGTTTCATAGTTGTGAGAATTGACTGAATTAAATGTATTACAGATTAGAATGTTGAGAGATTCACAGGAAGTTCTATACTGCTAAATATCATGCTATTATTCTTATATTTTAATTTAAAACTTCCTAAATATGCTCTTCTCTATATAATAACAATAAAGTCTGAAGCCATCTGCTGGTCCTTATTTTCATTATCCTTTCTCTGTCTGTCTCTCTCTGTCTCTGTCTGTCTCTCTCTGAGATAGGGTTTCTCTGCATAGCCCTGGCTATCCTGTCTATAGACCAGGCAGGCCTTGACCTCAGAGATCCACCTGCCTCTTCCTCTGGGATTAAAGGCATATGCCACCACCACCCAGCTCTTTTTTCTTTTTAAACTGAGTGTGTGGTTTGGCTTTTTTGTTTTTTCACTATGACATGTGTCTTCTTCTGTTAAGGAACTATCTCTGGCAGGAGTTACTGTAAACCATATTCTTATCTTGGAATGATCTACAGACTTAGAGATGCAAATCTCACAGAGATTGGGTTATAGCTATAAAATGCCCCCCACCTCCACCACCACTTCTACTTAATTTTCCTTGTTGTTCAGGGTTGGGGGTCACATTAGACACACAATGAACTATTTCCTAATAGGCCAAGTTAGTCTCCTATCAGTGTATCTCCAAAACAATGCAACCAACCCCAAAAGTTCAGTATATAGCTTCATGACAAAAATAGGTTGTGGTAGTTGTTCTAGCTTTCACTTCTCAAGCCGGTACAGAGCATGTTCTCCAAAATAGCCAATCTGGGGCTGGGACTTTAGCACCATGGTGGATTTGCCAAGATTCAGAATCAATCTATAGCATCTCAAGGAAACACACACACACACACACACACACACACACACACACACACACACACACACACACACAGTAGATTCATTAAAATATTATACTTTCTACCTTTTAAAATTTTTAGTTATTTTCATCTGGGGGATAAACACGAGTCCTCTAGGTTTTCCCTTCAGAGCCCATAATATTTTCAAGCATTTCTAGGTTTTAGTCAATGAAAATTGTGCACGCTTGATTCTTGTTACTAAATGTTATAGCCAGGTCCTATGCTCCTCAAACCTAAATGCCAATGGTAAGTTTCCTTGGTGAGGAATATACAGAGTAGTGGGAGAATTACAACTTGTTGCAAAGAAGAATGTTTCACAGATGTACAACTTCAGTTTTAATAGTGTTCCTTAGAGTTACATTTATAAGAACGTATCTTTGCTTACAAATTCTATGTGATCCACATGTCTTTACAATTGAGCAGTCAAGAATCTACACTTAATGAAAAGGTGCTTCACAATATTCTGAAGATGAACTATGCGTAGTTGTTGTTATGAAGATATCATCACAAAGCAATGCTTTGCATTTTGTGTCACTTTTTTTTTTTTTTTTTTTTTTTTTTAATCTTTTGACAGTTCACACATACTGCCGACGAGCTTGGGGCACATTTTCATCCCCATTACCTTCTCTTCTGCTGAAGCCCTTCTTTCCAATAATCTTCTTCCTATGCTAATGCCTTTGTTGGGGGGTAGCCAGAGTTTAATTAAAGTTGTTTGCACGAACAGGGGTTATGTACTGAAACATGAGCAACAATCCATTTCTACTGAGGAAAATGACAGCCGTTCCTTTAGTACTCATTAACTATACATAGATCCTCATTGAGAGGTGGTCCAGAGTCCCACTACCATGCATGGGGAAGCGGGGATGAGCTCACTTTTGTACAGTCCTGTTCAGGGGACAGCTGTAAGGTAATGAATGCAATGGCCAGGTCATGTCCTGAGGTACTAGCTCGTACATTCTTCCTGCTCACTCTTCTGTTGTCACTACTTTTTTAAAGGTAGAGTAAGGGGAGAGGACAGCAGTGTTAGAATTACCTGCTTAAAGAAACAATTACCTTCTAGCTATTTATTTCTTTTTTATTACCAAGACAATAGTCTTAAACAGCTATTATTGTTCTTCTAGGACTTCTGAAACTACCTTATAACTAGGTCATTGTTACTGTATCTCCACAGTACATGGGCTCTACACTGCAACCAGAATGATCTTTTCAGGAGATTATACATATATCTCACTATGGTCATTGCCTTAGTTAGGATTAACTGTCAACTTGACATACCCTGGAATCATCTGAGAGGAAAGCCTCCACTGAGGATAAGCATGAGCCTGTGAGCAATCCGGCAGCATTCCTAAGCATTCCTAAGCTGTACATCATTGAGTGTGAGTTCTGTGTTAGAGGCAATGCTGCATGGAATAGCAAGGTAGGTCCTGCCTCCAGGGTCTCACTTTTAAGTTCTTGCCATGACTTCCCTCAATGATGGACTGTGGCTCAGAAATAATAATAATAATAAATAATAAATAAAATAAACTCCTCCCCAAGTTGCTCTGATCAGTGTTTAATCACAGCAAGACAAGAAACTTCATACTCCTTAGAGAATCAAATGGCTTCCTTCTGTTCTTGGGATGAAACTCCAGAACCAGTCTCTAAAGCTCTCAATAACTGGTTCCTTTGCAATCTACTTTGCTCTGCACTTGCACTCACCCACTGCCAGGCACCCATGTTTTCCCTTCAGTTCCTGTAATCGGTCGGGCATGCTTGCCTTTACCACAGGGTTGTACAAAAGCAGTTATTTCTTTTTCCTGAAATGCTTTTTATCTTCTTTCTCCACTGAGCTAATGCTGACTGTGGTCCTTAGACCTCAGCATATTTCCGTAAGATATACTTTCTAGGGATGGGGGAATGGCTCAGTAGGCAAAGTGCTTGCCATGCAAGCATGAGAGCCTGTGTTTGAACCCCCAGAACCCATATAAAGTGGGATACAGTAGTACTTCTACAGTAGGAATAAGGACAGAGAAAGGAGAATCCCTGGAAGACTATGAGCCATCTGACCTGCAGAGACAAACAATGAGACATTGCATCAAGCAAGGTAGAAGGTGAGAACCAAGAACTGAGATTGCCCTCTGGCCTCCACTTGTATTCCATAGTGAGACCCTGTCTCAGAGAAGGGGTAAAATAACCTTTTAACACACACACTCTCTCTCTCTCTGTTTTTCAAGACAGGGTTTCTCTGTGGCTTTGGAGCCTGTCCCGGAACTAGCTCTTGTAGATCAGGCTGGTTTTGAACTCACAGAGATCCTCCTGCCTCTGCCTCCTGAGTGCTGGAATTAAAGGCATGTGCCACCACGGCCTGGTTTTAACTTCATTCTTAAACAAAGCAATCTAATGGCATTGTTTTATTAACTAATTTTAGATTTAAAGTAGATGAGCTGATAAAAATATGCTGCATGGCTGAATGTTGCATCATCTTATCAAATACATATTCCCAAAATGATAGTCTTTGTATCAATATATAATCTAGTTTATAAAGAAATTCATCATTTTAGATATTTTTTAGTCCCTGAAAGGCAGCTAACAGTTTTGTTCACGACTTTAAGCAGGCTTGTTATTTCTACTATGAATTTTCATGCTGTAAAGCGAGTGAGGTGGCAAGACTAGTTTTGTCATCATTGTTCAGTTGGCTTCTGTTTCTGAAATGACTTGTAATATAACCAAGGCTGACTTCAAACTCCAACTTCTACCTCAGCTTCCTGAGTGATGGGTTTACAAGTGTGCACCACTAAACCACTAAACCTGCAGACAAGCTGGTACCTAAATAATACTGAGATCAATTTGATGACATGAAAAAGAACTAAAAAAGAAGGGCTGGGGCACAGCTGCATGCCAAAGTATAATTTGAACCCTACCATCAGAACAGAATGAAACAATATACTTTCTTTTACATCTTATTTTAGTGTTAAAAAGTCTCATTTATTAATGCAGTAGTTTAAATTGTAGATGATCAAGATTATATATTACATCATTAAATCATTAGAATGAACTGTTCTCTAGAAACAAAATACTTTAAAATGAAAATCTCAAATGTACTTTTTACATTAAACCAAAATACTACTCCAAAGTAAAACATATTTCTCATATTCAAATGAGAAGGGATGATCTTTGTCAAAGTGCCCATGACTATAACTTTCCCTTTTAAATGTCTAGTACCAGGAATGCCTCTAACTAACAGAAGGGAGAACTGTACTGCATCCAAAAATATCCTGTACTCTGCCTTTGGGGACAACATGTGCTCTTGGATCCACGAGTTATCAAAACCTAGTGAATGCCTGTATCCTGTTTAGCAACATAGGAAATCATCACAAAGCGTACTGGCTAACTGATGGACATGGAGATGGGGCACAGACAAACAACACATTTATAAACTAGGCTGAAAAAAAAGTGTGTGTGTGTGTGCGCGCGCGCGCGCGCGCGCCGCGCCACACAACACAGGTCAATGCTGGACATCTTCTACCACTTCTACCTTATTTTCTGACACAGGGTCTCTCTCTGAACTGGAGCTCACTAGTTAGGCAAGACTAGCTGGCTCTGATTTTTGTATAGAATTGCAGGTATAAATTGCCAGCCTAGCTTTTTACATGGCTGCTGGGGATTCAAATTCAGGTCCTCATGACTATAGAGAAGTTACTGACTGAGCCACTTTCACAGTCCTCAATCTCAAAAACCTCTGATTAACACTTTCAAGGTTGACCAAAACATACATTTATTTATTTATTTTTACTTTAAAAGATACACTTGACCAAGTTAACTAAATCCTGCTAAGCACAGCTAAATATGTCCAATTCTGAAATCCACTGACATTCTTCCATAAATGGGAACATTTACTCTAATTTTGTTCCTTAATGGGACTGCCAAATAAACTGTGTATTTATAACTTTAAAATGAAGAAGCCCGAGTATAGAGTCATTTTGAGGGAAAAAGATCACTATCGAAAAGTTTCTGATAGATTTGCAGGTTTGTCTTTTTTTTTTTTTTTTTTTTTTTTTTTTTTTTGAGGCAGATGTAGCTTGATCCTAAACTGAGCCAGGGCCTCTTGAGTGCTAGAATTACAGGCATGAACCACACCCAACAACATCTTTATTTATTTATTTTTTTAATAGACTACTTCATTTCTTCCATCCAGTTGAACTGTTGTGACTGTGAAAAGGAAAGTGAAACCATGTGACCAGTAGCAATCAAGCTTTATGTAGCATTCCGTGATTTACAGAGCTTTTAAGTAATCACAAAACTTAAAACATATTATTGTTCCCATTATAAAGGAAAACCACAAGAGGGTTTTCTTGAGTTAAATGACTTGGGCATAAGATAACTAGGAAGTCATTAAATGGCATTAACTTTTCAATATATTATGCTATTATGTAATAATTACAACAACAAATAATTCCAGCAAACATTTCTTGAGTGCTTAGTGTAGATAACTCATAATAAGGGGGCTGAAGACACAGCAATATATCTGCTTAGTGTAGGCAAGGTTACTGGCTCAACTCCCAGTTTCACCTGGGAAGGAGGAAGTCACAATAAGCTTAGGTAAAAGATAATTAATAAATAACATGTACAAGAGTCCACATCTAGGAATAAAAGTCATGATTCAAGCTCAAGCAATTTGACTTCAGAGTTTACTGGCTAACATGGCATCTTGCCTCTACTAATATACACCTGTACATAAACTTGTATTTATGCATTTGGGAGGAGACTGAGGAGTAGGGAGACATGTAAAGAGTATGTATCACTGTGTCTTGTATATATTACATGAAGTCCAGGAGAGGAAGGAAGTATAGGTGGATGAGTATAATATATGTGAAATTTCATGGGAAAAAAAAAAAAGATTCAAGAGACTTGGAGTAAGCTACTGAGCTATTACTATGGCAAGTAAGTAAAGGGAGGAATGACCACACAGGGCTTTTTTCTTAAAGAGTTATTTTATTTGTGAATATGTATATGTATGTGTATCTTTATCTGTACATGTATATATGTGAGTGTATGGTATGTATGTGCTGGTGCCCACAGAAGCCAGAAGAGAGTGTTGGATCCTCTGGTGCTGGAGTTACAGATATCTTATAAACCATCAGATGTGGGTGCTGGGAACTGAACTCCAATTCTCTGCAAGAGCAGCAAGCATTATTGACTGATTATTCATCTCTTCAGTCCCATACAGGATGTTTTTAATAGCAGGCTATCAAGTTACTGTGGTCCATCTATGATATCCTAAGATTCTGAAACATTTGTATCACAAGGACATAGTTTCACAGCAGGAATACAACAAGAAAGAAAGAACCATACAAACACTATGTAGGATGGAACATGAAAAAATGAAGTGAGACTTGCAGGAAGGCAAGGAAACACAATTTTTAAAATCTGCCTACTAATAATATATTTTAGTTCCCAGAAGCTTTTAGGTCAATATTTCCCCTTAAAAATATAAAGATGCCTTCCTAGAGCTCCAAACAACACTTGGGAATGGCAAATATTCAATAAATCTTTATTGCATGAAATAGTTCAGGCTGGATTCAAAGCTAGACTTTGTCAAACACTGATGTCTATGACCTTTCCTATTGAGTTTCCAGTTCAGTAACACAGGAAGCCTTTAGGATCATTTGAGAATGGGGTTGGGACTTGAGATAATGGTTAATCTTTTATCAGCTGAGCAGCATTTGATGTGAAAAACATAATATATACATAACATTCAGCCATACTATCAATTTAAGAACCCTAAATTAGGAAGCAGCTTAAGGGAACATACTGATTGTTCAACCTTCTTGAATTGAGGTGGCCCTGGCCTGAGGTGATGCTGGGAAGTACAAGGCACTTTGCTGCCACAGAATAGAGGATGGCAAAGGAAGTGGCAACAAAACCAGGAAGGCGTGGTTAGTTAAGCTTTCTGAAACTGAAAGGACAGCTTGCTGGCAAGCTGATTTGGCTCGCTCGCATTCTGCTAGCTGGCACGATCCCTGTGTCTGCATGTGAATGTAGATCTGTAACATCTTCTTCAGGGTATGAAAGAGTTTATTTTGCCAACTGAGTTAATAAAACCCAGGGCAGATTTGGATTAACCTTCTTTTCCATTGGAAGATGTTATATGGAAGGGGCTACATTGGAGGAAAGAAATAGTCTTCAACTAGGACTGAAGAAAACTCAAAATAGGCTAGGTTAATGCCAAAATGAATATGACAACTAGGCAAAAGGTGCTTTAGGGTATCCTCTAGGTTCTCTGATTATCCTCAAGTATGCATTTGATGTTATCATTAAGAAAACATATAGTACAAAAGATGACCTCAACACAGTAGCAGTTGAAAATATGGCAGACATGTTGTACAACTACAGGTAGTCTTCTATGGGCAGCATAATGTGGTGTGGTAAGACCAACACTTACAGTCTCTGTGTACTCTCTAACAATGAGGAACACATGAAAGGCTCCCTACACCCAAGTCACTCCAAAGACTCACAAATGGAGCACGTCAGCAGCCATCCAGGTCAATTCATAAGTCAGTCTGAAGCTGCTTTCTCTCTTGCACCTACAGTACTCTGAACAATGCAAGATGCTGGTTTGCTGTGCTGAAGATCACAGTGCTTAGGCAGGACTGCACTCCTTGCCCTCAGTGAGTTGCAGCCACCAAGTATGTGCTCTCTTCTCCTTTGGAGATGACCCCACACCTATTCTCTCTCCTATCCTCTAAACTGGAAAACACCCACTCTTCCTAGAACTCAGGTCATACTTCCTGCCAACGCTTTATCAACACATTTGGCTTATTTAACAATCTGAAACTGTAATAAAGGGTGAAAACAAAACCAGTCCTAATTACTGTAAAAGAAAGTTGAATGTCCTATATAGCCATTAAATAAGAATAATTAAAGATGTTTAATTTTGTTACATGTTAAGAAATATACAAAAGTACACAAAGCTTTATGCAGTGTAGGAGACCTACACTGCATAAAACATTCTATTTCATCATAGTGGAATCAAAAGACCACATAAAGCTAAAAAGTTCATTCTGGTGATTAGGAGATATAAATTGCTGATTATAGATATTTATAAATAGATTTCATTGAAGGTTTACTGCCTCAATATTATTTTTACATAGTCATCAATTCAAGCCGACTATGCAACCTACTGAAAAATGATACCTAAAGCACTAGAGCCAACCACCCTCTAATTACAGCATACCAAACAAATCTTTCCCCTTATGGTGGTTTGAGTTAAAATGGCCATTGTAGGCTCCTATGCAGGCTGGTAGAACCTGTTTGGGAAGGATTAGGTGTGGCCCACAGGGTCAAACTTTGAGGATTCAAAAACTTCTTACTACCCCTATTGCATTCTTTGTTTCTTGCTATTTGAGATGTGGGCTCTTAGCTGCTGCTTTAGCTGTTGCTTGTTACCACACTACTCTGCCATGGCGGACTCTAACCCTCTGAAACTATACGCCCAATTAAATGCTTTCTTTTATAAGTTGCTTTGGTCATGGTGTTTTATCACAGCAAAAACAAAGTAACTAATATAGCCCCTCAAGTCTATTAACCACCAAGAAGCTGAGCTGATTTTCATAAAATTGCAAATCGGTCACATTAGTAACTATCTCCTTTTTACCCATTCCCCAAGTGAGTAAAATATGTTACTAGTGACCATCATTATTATTCTTAAAGACAAAGAATGAAATGCTAATAAGGTCTAAGAAGAAGTCTGTATAATTTGGCCTCTAAACCCTGCTCCCTTCTGTTCTCAACAGTCCAACCTAATTGGCTTTCTTTCATTTTCTTCAGTGAACCACACTCTCCTCTGCCAGAGACCAGTAGGAAGGTAAAGTGCCTTAGTGAGGAGATATGAACGATCAGGACCCTGGTTTCAATCCCCAATACTGTAAGCAAACAAACATTTTGGAGAATAATGAATCAGCAAATGGGGAAAGAAGTTCATGTAGTATGTAGTTTGAGTTTTCAAAAGTAGTATTTATTGACTAAAGGCTAAGGAAAATTAAAGAACAGAGGTATGCCAAAAGGACAGGATGGCAAAGCCTTGAGAAGACTGGCAACCTCCATAAAAACAAAGGGAGCCCTAAAACTGGAGATCAATGGGGGTTAATTACTAGGAGATTCTAAGAAAAGCTAAATTCAGTCTACTGGCCATGGTAAGGACTTTGGCTATTAACTTGGCATGAGACAGGAAGCCACTGCATGACTCCGAGCAGAGGGTGGCAGGTTTCCTCTAGCTATGAAAGAGGTAAAGGGCAAAAGCAGGAAGAACAATAAAGGCTAGCACAACCACCCAAGACAACAAGGACCAAAAGCAGCTGCAGAGGAGGTGGTAAGAATTAGTTTCTAAATATAGTTGAAGATGAGGCCAAGCAAGAGAGGAACTGGAGGAGGGGGAGATTGCTAAAACAAAACACCAAAAACTCAGAAAGTGCAGAGGACACCAAGTAAGATGAACACAAAAATAATCTGCAGATACTCAAATTACAAACAAATGAAACAAAAAAAAAAAAAAAAAAAAAAAAAGGTCAAATTAGCCAGAGGAAGGAGGAGTGGGGATAAGAATTATATCAGACGTCCCTCCTACCATGTACAGAGTAGAAAGTAAAATGTTTAAATCATTCAGACAAAATATGCCAAGCTACAATTCTGGTCTAGATCAATTATCCTTCAAAATGAGGGAGTATCTGCAAACAAAAACTGAAGAAATTTATCACCAACAAGCTTACCTTGTAAGTACTATAAAATTCTTCAAAATTGCCAATGGTTTAAATCATAAACTTCACTTTTACTTTTTCTTGGCTTAACAAATAACATTTGCTAAAAATAAATAGCCAACACACAAAAAGTTTAGAACAGGGAGACCAGAAACAAATCTCCCACATTTGCTTATAACTGACTGATGACAGCATCAGTCAGTAAGTGGTAGATCTAGCAGGCAAAGTCAGTAAGGACAGAGTTGCTTGACATTTAAAGAATAATCCAACTAACAACAACAGAATATGCATTATTTTTCAGCAGATATAAAGCAATTACTAACATGGGAGGTACTCTATACTATAAATCTCAATAAATGTAAAGGAATTTAAATTATATAAAATGTCTTTTATTTTCCATCAAACTGATGCTACCCAAACCATGTGCTCTGTTGTGGCCCTTGGACTACCTTCTGCTTTTCATCATCATTATTTCATCTATTTTCATGGTCTCCTGGACTCATCACTGTAACTGATCCTAATGAAGAATAGTTAACAAGCCCATTTCTAAGAGATGGTGCTTTATATAAAAAAAGGAAAGCTATTACAATCTAGCCTGGGTTCCTTTTATAGCCTGACTATGTCAATGCTAAAAGTTTAACTTCCAAAGCTTGATTTGATAGTTCATAAACTGTATCAGAATGGACGGGGAAGGAAATGTATATTTAAATGTTCTAGTTTAACTAGCACTTCTAAAATGATAAATTCTTAACCTTGTTTTCTTTTTCTATAATATAAAAATGTCACCATTGAATTGTGTCACTAAGACATGATATCACACATATAGTAGCAGTTTTCTCTCAGCACAAAAAAAAAGCTACTAATAAAATTGTTTTATAAGACAGTGAACCAATAGTCAATGGCTTATATCCTGTATCAACTATATACTTTCAAATAAGTAAACTTCAGAACATCAATGGGTATATAACAAGTTTGTTACTTCATATAACTTCATTTCTTTGTTATGTTAGTACTAGAGGGTAAGATTTTTTATTCTGTTAAGAAATTGTGTATCTAGTATGTATACAGTGAAAAATACCAGCATGGAGAAAAAAATATTTTCTAATTGGTAGAATAAAATTTAAAATCACTTGCAAAGACATGAGAATATCCAAATATTTAGAAAAACAATTATTTTTAATAACCCAAAGCTTAAAGAAGTAGCTAAAAGAGAAGTTAGTATCTTGTAGTTCTATGAGGTAGAGTCTTTCTATTAGCTCTGGTTGCACTGGAACTCACTGTGTAGCCTAGATTGGCATCAAAGATACAGCAATCCTTCTGCCGCAGTGCCTCCCAAGAGCTGAAACTGAAGGCATGCACCACCACATCTGGCACAGAACTTCACGTTCTTTTTTAAAAAATAGTATTTTATTAACTACCACATTGTTATAATACACTTTAAATGTACAATAAGGTAGCCTTTAAATCTGAGGTGGTCTTATAGATAACAAATGAACAATCCAACTTCTTGAAATAGGTGAACTGCTACAGTTATAGGTACATTTAGGAAAATTGCAGAGCTCTTACAAGACCAGCAATGTAATTTTACTTTGCACATTTTTAATTGAAAATATAAACAGTAATTAAAAAACAAAAAGAAAATGCAGCATAATAAAAAAACACACATTTTACATTCTTAACAGAGTGGAAATGAATATATGAACAAAATGTAGGAATTTGGGATCCCAGAAATAAATCTTCACAAACACTGTCCAACTGTGTTTTACAGGAGACAGGAAAGGACAGTCTTTTCTTTTCAGTAAACAGTGCTAAGAAAATGGATGTCCATGTGCAAAAGAATGAAGTTGGACACTGCTCTTACTCTGCATATTAAAACTGACTTTCACTGAAGTTGCCCAGAAGGAAGCACAGAGAGAACACCATGTGAAACTGGGTTAGCAACAACTTTGGAGGCATGACACATGAAACACAACCCACAAAAAGGAGAAATTAGATTAATCAGATATCAAAATTAAAATTTTTTGTGCATGAAAAACACACCCAACAGGGCCTCTGAGATGGCTCAGAGGGGGAAGTTTCTTGCCACCAAGTCTGACTGAGTTCAGTCCTCAGGACCCCTTTCCATTTTTGTTTCCCGCTTCATATCACCTAGTCCTGGTATTTTCCTTGCAAGCACCCCCTCCTCAGTCCCTTTACACTTCCCTGGTTTCTGTGTTTATTCCATATTCTGTGCTCACATCTGAGAGAGATGAAAGAGAGAATGCAGTGTTTATCTCTCCAGGTCTGAGTTACCTCACTCAATATAATTTTTTTCTAGGTCCATCCACTTACCTGCAAATTTTATGATTCCATTTTTCCTTATAGCTAAATAGTATTCCATTGTGTATATGCATCACATTTTTATTACTCATCATCTACTGAAGGACACTTAGGTTGTTTCCATTTTCTAGCTACTGTGCATACGGCAGCAATGGACACAGCTGAGCAACAGCTGTGGAGTAGGATGTTGAGTTCTTTAGGCTTCTGGCAAAGAGAGGTATAGCTGAGTCATAGGATTTTTAGTGTTTTTGAAGATTCTCCACACTGATTTCTAGAGTGGCTGTACCATTTACCAATCCTACCAATGGTGAATAAGGGCGTCCCTTTCCCCACAACCTCTCCAGCACTAGATGCTAGTTGTTTTGTTACCTCAGCAGTCATACTGACTGAGATGAGATGAAACCTCAAAGTTGCTTTGATTTGCATTTCCCTAAGTGCTAAGGATAATGAAGTGTTTCCTTTTGTGGCACTTCTTAGCCATCTTTATTTCTTCTATTAAGGAACTCTGTTTAGATTCCTAGCCACTTTTTAATTGGATCATTTATTTCCTTAGACTCTTGGTTTTTGAGTTCTTTGTATATTCTGGATAAGACACTGCATACTTTGAACACAGGACTTAGGTTATTTGAGCTGGATCTAAACTAAAAGCCTCCTTCCTACAGCCTGGCTTCCAGATCAGAAAATATTATGCAATTTGCCAAGGAGGGTAGCAATTAATAGTCCTACCCAGCTCTGGCACTTATGAACCACAACAATAACTACCATGGCAAGATATCCATTAAAGGTACAATAAATGGCACTCACATTTCAGTAATAACCAACTGCTAATTGGACTTAAGATCAATTCAACAGGAGGAAATCATGCCTCATACTAGTAACTTAGCCAACATTCCAGAGCTAGTGAAGTCATGAATCTTAGATGAAAATCTACTACTACCACTTTGCCACACTAGCATAATTCCTAACTACGTTCTAAATCTTATCCTATACACACAGAAAAGTGTAGCTATCATCCCTCTGAAGGCGAGGATGTAATGACTTCACTAGACCCAAGCTAAATGATAAGTGGGTGTTTATTGGGGAAGACTTACACAGAAAATACAAAGAACCACGGAAATGTTTCTCTGCTCTTCCTACTGGACTGGCTGACCCACCAGAAGGAAAGTGCAAACAGAAGCCACATCTCAAGCTTTCCTCCTTCCACATCTGTCTGCCTGGAGCCACACCCTAAGAGGTGTGGCCACCATTACAGGTTCACAGACAAAATGCCTACACCTCCCATCAAAAAGGTTCTCTTTACAGAAAATGGAGACCACGGCAGAAAACAACTGGACACACAATGTAGTGATCAATGAATAAAGGAAAGCTCAGCCCCAACATAGCTCCTGCATCTACTGCTCAGGAAACATCATAGAAGAAGGGGCAGAAAGACTGTAAGAGCTAGAAGCAAGGAAGTCACCATGCAACAGTCTCCTTTAGAAATAGTTGCATAAATAAGACCAGAACAATGTCAACAGCAACAGACATGCAGCACTGAAAGGTAAATCTTGGAGTCCACACCCCTATAGACAAAGAACTATACACAACAACTGCTGAGGGGGGGAATGAACTTCTCACAGAGATGGGACTCTATGGCAGGTTGAGGAACTGTCTGGTAAGGATTGGGAGGTGTGGCCATGCCAGAGGAGGTGTGTCACTGCAGGTGAGCTTAGAGGTTTCAAATGCTCTTGCCAGGCCCAGTGTTTCTCTCAACCTGATGCTAGTAGATCAGAATATAAAATTCACAGCTACTGTTCCAACATCCTGTCTGTTGGCTTCCCACCATAATGATCACCAACCAACTCTCTGAAACCGTAAGCAAGATTCCTTTTTTAAGAGTTGCCTTGGTCATGTCTGTTCACAGCAATAGAATAGTAACTATGACAGCCTTCTAATTGGTTATCCAATAAAAAGAAAGTGATCAGCCATGAAACCATATACACACAAACACCAAAACCAGACTCAGCAGGTTGTATTTATCTATTAATACTTACATACACATGCATATATAAGTGCATAACAATTATCAAAGAAAAAGAAGCCAATGATTTGAGAGTTGGGGGGGGGCATGAAAGGAATAGGAGAAAGAAAACTTGGGAGGGGCTGAAGGAAAAGGAAGGGATTTTGCTACAGGAACTATATGACACAATTCATGGTAGTTTTGAAAATTACTTCTACAAGTACAAAGTCATGTTTTTTGGGGTTTTTTTTTCAGGGGGTTCAAACTTGGCATCTCAGCAGGGCACAGTGGGCCATACCTGTAATACAAATTAGATCCTGTCCCAAAATAACAGAAAAGAGGGGTAAGACAGAGAATTAACTGATTGGTTGTCAAAGAGTATTCTAAGACCCAAAGCTAGGGAGAAGGCTCAATCAGTAAACCTCTTAACTTAAAAGTATGAGGACGTGAGTTTGGATCCCTAGAACTATGTAAGTAAAAAGTAGGACACAGTGGTGAACACCTGTAATCCTAGTGACAGCAGGTTTGAAAATAGACCTTAAAAGCTAGAGGACCAACTAGTATATCATATACTTAGAGAAGTTGCAGGCCAACAAAAGACCCTGCCTCAAACAAAAAGCTGGGTACCTGAGGATGTCTCTGCCCTTCATATCTGTGTGTAGGTATATAAACATGTACACACACACACACCACACACACTTGTACATTCACACATATAGCATCTTTTATGATGCAAAATTTTATTTAGAATCAATTAACTATTGAACATATATAATTTGAAAAACTTCTGAATCAAATATTTCTGAATTTTAAAGTAATGCGAGAATTACAGCAATATGAAAGAACTTACTATCTATTTTTCTTACTTGATATATAATCAAAACAAAAAGGGGAGTATGGTAGATTTGGAGCATATATATATATATACACATATATATGTGTGTGTATATATATATATACATATATATATATATATATATCTCCACTATAATGTGGATATACTGTCATTTACACACTTGTTCAAACCCATAGAAAGAGGGTGAATCTTCATTCAGAATGTGGATTCAGTGACAAAGATATGTCAACATGTGCTCAGCCACCAGACAAGTGACTGACTCTACTGGGAAACTGTTGAGAATGGACAAAAGGTACAGCTAGTATGTGGGATCCTGTAGTGTAGAGTGTACTATATGCTTAGTTTTGCTGTGAACCTAAAAACTGTTCTACAAACATTAAATCTGTTAACAACATCAAAAATAGTTCTGGCAAATGTGAAAGAGCCAACAATTTCAGCTTCTCTGGAAATGAGAAGCAGGTTACACAGCAGGAAGTGACTGTGCACAGCTCTGTGATACGTAAGAGTGAAAACCAAGAGATGGCAGAATTAGCTTGCTACTCTGGAGAAGCTGTTGAACTTCAAAGCATTCTTAGTGATGCTGTTTTGCCTCTCGTAGAATGTTGAAGATCAAATAAGACACTATTACTCATATACAGCACAGGAAGAATTGTAAACCAAGACCAAACTTTTATAATTAAAGTAAGTATAAACAAGAGTCCTCTGGGTCTTCATAACAATTACTTTTCCTAACAACCTTGATGACATCAAAGAACAGTATAGTCTTCTGGTGAAGAAATGAAAATCAGCACACTGGTTTCATATTGTGAATGGCATAAAGATTAAGTTAATGCATCCAGACCAGTGGTCCAGCTCATGGGACTCTAAACACTCTGGAATGTTTAGTTCATTCTAGGAAAAAGGAATGTTTTCAAGATTCTTTAAATATTAAACTACCTTCTAAAACTTGTGAGAACCAATCAGAATCAGTGGTAAAATTCTGATCATCTGTAGCAAAATAAATGGACTTTATGTAGACCATGATATTTTATTTGCAAGACCCCTAAAATGATACTATTATCATTCCTATCAAGTTTCTAACTAGCTCATGGAAAACTATTTATATTTGAGGGATGTCATGTGATATTTCAATGTGTACTATCTCTTCAAATGTTTATTATCTTTGTAATGAGAACATTTAAATCCCCTTATTTAGCTTTTCTAATACACATGGTCATTATCTACAGTCTGGGATACCAGAGCTTCCTGTTTAACTGAAACTGTACCACTGACCTACCATACTTGCCCTTCTCTGTGCTTCACTCCTCCAGTCTCTGGGAAACCACTGCATTCTCAGCCTCTAATAAACCAACTTGATTATATTCATGTGTGGGTATGAAAATGCTGTACTTGTTTGCCCAAGAATGACTTACTTCCCTTAACATAAGAATTTCCAGTTCAGAGACTGAGTCCATAACTCAGTTAGCAAAATGCTTGATCTGCAAGCACAAGGACCTGAGTTTAAGCTCCAGAACTCATGAAAACAAAAGTTGCTACAACAACAAAAGTGGAGTGGATCACACATAAAGGTCCAACAGTGCAGAAGTGGAGACAGAATCCTGAGGCTAACATACAGGGTGGGTTCCAGGCAGCAAGCAACCCTACCTGGAGGCAAAAAGGTGGACCACAGACCAAGAAAACCACTAGAGGTGGTCCTCTGTCTCCACATACATGCACACACGGAAAGAAACATTAGTTCTACCCATGCCACAAATAACAGCTGAATCCTTTTAAAGGCATTCTTCACTGGTTGCAGAAAAAAAAAAAAAAAAAAGGAAAGCTAGGAGGCAACGTGAAGTGCTTATAATCCCAGAGGAGCCTATTGAGACACTGAGGCAGGAGAATTGCCACCATTTGAGGCCAGCTGAGTTACAGTTTGAGCTACAGAGTAAAACAATGTCTCAAAAAGTTGACAAGGGAGTATAGAAAGAAAGGAGGAAGAGAGGGAGAAAGGGAAGAAAGCTGGAATAGCAGGAAGGAAGAAACAGTATCTTACCAAAGGTCACCCACAGTAATCTATGGAACTAGGAGTAGAGGCCAGTAAAAAGACAGGTGTTCACATGCTTAACTTAAACTCCATGCTATCTTTTAGATAGACTAGATAAATAGTGTGTTTATTATATTATCATTTTCAATAGTAAAAGCAAAACAAAAACCATGAACAAGGCAAAGTTGCCAAATATGTGCTTCCATTTTCATCCTTTAGCCATTGTCCAGAACTAACAAAAGTATTTAATAATCAGAGCCACGCAAAACAGAACAAACAGGCTGATCTATGAAGTAATACTTCCTACACATATTCACTATCATTTTATCACTTCTATCTGACATCTTAAAGTTGAAAATTAGGACTTGTTTCTGAAGGTTTCTTTGTTCACAAGGCTGAATTCTTAAATAGAGCCCAACCCACAGAATCTGTTCCACTGTGGTTGAAAATGTGCTATCATACTTGTTAAGCAGGAATAGATTAAATACTTGAAATATTGTTTATTGGTAGAAATAACACCAGGAATATTTGTAATTATTCAGTTCCACTTATTTTTATCGACATAACCAACTACCCCTACTTCTGCTTTCCTTACCTCCCTGATTATTTATGTTTATATCAAGTCTAGTTGGTACATGAGAGACTGTCTGTAAGCATCAATGTCATAACAGCCTCTGAGAAAATGTGATTCTGAACAAATTTTTAAAAGACTTTTAACTATGAAAATAATGGAGTATTTTTATAACTAGAAATAGAATGAGAATACTGGAAAGCACCTGCTTGATGCAAACATCTGCTTAATTACAGTTTTAAAAAAAATCTAGTTCTTAAAAGTCTTTTTTGTTGCTATTGATGTTGCATTTACTTTTAATTTATGTACATTTGAGTGTTAGCCTGAATCTACAAGACTGTGTACCCTGTGCAGTACCAGCAGAGGCCAAAAGAAGGTGTAGATACCCTGGGACTGGAAATAAATGATTGTGAGTGATCATGTGGTTGTGGGAAATCAATCTGGGTCCTTTGCAAGAGTAGCCAATGCTCTTAACCTCTGAACCACCTCTCCAGCTCCTAATTCTAAAAAAGTGCCATCTTAATGAACTGTACCTTTCTTTCATCTGAAAAAAAGAAAATATTAAATAGCAGTCTGGGAATTTAGCTTGGTTATAGAATGCTTACCTAGCATGTGTAAGGCCTTAAATTTAACTCCCAGAATGGTGAGGTTGGGACAAATTAGATAAGAAAATAGAACACAAAACATTGTATTTGATACCAGTGTGTTGAAAAAAAGTGGCCAAGGGTCATAGACATGCAAACAATGGGGCAATGAGATGGCTCAGCAGTGAAAACATTTGTCACTAAGGCTCAAAACCTGAATTTCATCCTGGGAGACCCACAAGGTAAGAGAGAACTGACTGTGCTGAGTTGTCCTGACCTTTACAGAGCATGCACATACACAATAAATAAACATATTTTTAAAAACATACAAACAATGGAGGACACTAAAACTAGCAAATGAATAGCTCATAAAAATAATTAAAATTGTAAATGGCCAAAATTATGAGAAAATAAATATCATTTTTGGCTGCATTAAAAGAAGTATTTTAAAAGTATAAAAAATGTGGTATATGAGAATAAGTCCTAGTTTATCAAATATTTTAATATTAAATGATAAAGTTTAAACACACAAATACAAGTTCTACTAAATGCAAACTATCACAGATGAGTAGTGACACTGTTATAATAACATCTTAAAGAATGGTTACAAAGGAATTTATATGTAAAGTTGGTTCTGAACACTAAATACATCTATTTTCACTGAAGAGCAAATTCTTAACACAAAATGAACTAGAAAGACTGATAATGCTAAGTACAATATTACACATACATTGATAGGAATTTTTTTCCAGTATCCAAACTATCTTAATCCTTTGTCTTAATTAAAAGTATCAAAATGATAGCATATACAAATTGTGAAACTTTAAAAATGTTTTATACAAACACACGGTGATTTCAGCACTTAATGTTGTGCCTGAGCCTAACATTTGACTCTTCATAAGCAAGCTGCTATAATCTTGTCATTGTAAACTACTTACTGGTAAAAATAAATTAGTATTAGGAAGTATCCATTGGTAAGGAATTAAGTGCTAAAATTAGCAACAAGACTATGAACAGCTTGTTTAGAAGACTAGATTTGTTTGGGAGCATTGATTGTCCTTCCTGAGGATACAGGTTCAATTCTTAGCACCCACATGGTGGCTCACAACCATCTGTATGTAACTCCAGTCCCAGGAGATCCAACACCCTTTTCTGGCCTTCAAGGGTACAGCACACATGTGGTGCATGGACATATATGCAGGAAAAACATTCATAATAAATAATTAAAAATAACAAAAATGTGTATCTTTACAGGAAGTTTCTGTAAGGACATATAACAAATTGGTAACAATTATTTTTATCTTACTTGCAATCTTTACTTTTTTTTGCTTTTCTGTACTTTCTACTTTTGCAATATATTACTTCATAAAAATTAACTTTTCCAATCTGATTTAAAATTGTTCATATTGCTTTACTACTTTGAACTGGGACATTATTATTAAAAGCACAAATAAAAATGAGAGTAAATATGGGCTATGATGTATTAATATTTTATACTTTCCTAAAAGGCAACCCACTTTTAGTTAAGAGCACAAAACACAAAAATCTCCAAATTCCTACATGCAATGAGGGTTATACTCTGAAAGGCTGGTTAAATAATCATTGTTATCTCAGGGCTGTTACTACTTATAAAGTCCTATTAGTATAAACTTATCACAATATTAATAAGGCAAGAATAAATGGAAGAGGAATTAAGAAATGGAAATATTTTAACTTTTGTAAAATACAAATATCCATCATACATTCTAATTATTTAAAAAGAAATTGCGCATATTTTAGCTCAAAATTAAGTTAGAATTTTGTATCTTCTCTGTATGCAGTATCTATTAAATTAGTTTGAAGTTTTAATATTTCTACTAAATAGGCAACCAGTGTGGGTAAGAACTATAGTGAATCTAGCTAAAGTTTGGCCATAATGAATGAATTCTCAAGGATGAGCTGTCATTTGTGGTTCTAATATACAGGAGCAGCTTTGTATAAATATTTACAATTCATGAAAGTCACATCTTTTATCAAAGCATGCAATCTTCAACTTGGTTAAACGGTAAACCTCAGCATATAAATTCACAATTAGGATGTTAATTTTTAATAACCACTCCATTAAAAAAAATCTACTAGCTGAGCAGAGCAGCAAGCCCTCAGACTTGGCAGGGCATAGCAGAAGACAAGAGTTGGAGGAAACATAGTGAGATTCGAGTCTCAAGACGCAAAACAGGACCAAACAAAACAAAACTTTGATAAACAGCCCTAGTACATATCAAGATGAACTAGATTTTCTTGGAATTGAGTTGTCAACTAGGCTAATTGGGTTCACCATAGAAAAAATCATTTAAGGCTGCACTTTCATTTATTCATTCACTCACTCATTTTTTTAAAAATATAATAAAATGTAATAAGATAAAACAAAAAATACCACATTGAAGTCAGATAAAACAGACCAACAGAAGAAGAAAGCCCAAGAGAGGGCATAAAGAAGAATCAGAGGCACACTCAACAATCCCATACAAACACTAAGTGGGAAGTGATAATATAAGTGAAAAGGACCTGGTGCAAACCCATGCAGGACCTGCTTCAGTCTCTGTGAGTTCATGTAAGCTTTGCTCATGTTTATTTAGTGAACCTTGTTTTCTTGGTGCCCTCCATCCTCTAGGGTCCTACAGTCTTTCTGCCCCCTCTACTGCCAGGTTCCCCAAGCTCTAAAGTGAGGGATTTGATGGAGACCTCCCATTTAGGGCTGAGTGTGCCAAGGTCTCTAAGCTCTCTGCATAATGTCTAGCTGTGGTGTCTTTATTTCTTCCCATCTGCTGCAGGAGAAAGTTGCTCTGATGATGACTAAATAAATGCCTGTGTTTCCTGCATGCTGGGATTACAAAGGTGTGTGCCACTGAGCTAGCTAAAACACACACTTGAGGGTGTCTTTTAAAGAAGACATTCACAAGCTAGGGCATAGTAGCACACACTTTTAGTCCTAGCACTCAGGAGGCATAGCCAGGTGGATCTCTGTGAGTTCAAGGCCCACCTTATCTATATAAAGAGATGCAGTCTCATAAAACAGAAAACATGTATGTGGCTAGAGAATGAATGCCTCCTGACTACTGAAGACCCTACCTCTAGCTTTTATTCCCCTCTAGTGCTGGGATTAAAGGAGTGTGATCTGTTACTCTTTTAGACTGATTCAATTTCATGTGTCCCTTGGTAGCCTTGAACTCAGAGAGATCTGTTTAGCTCTTAATCCTGAGTCCTAGGATTAAATGTGTGTACCATCACCTCCTAGCTTCTGGCTGCTGGGATTAAAGGTGTATGACTGGCTTCTATGGCTTGTGGCTAACTCTGCTTTATGAATCCTCAGGCAAGCTTCAATAAATCATAAACAATATATCACCACACATACACATAATTACTAACAGAATCAGAATTAATATTTAAAAAAAATCTTAAAAATGGAAGAAGTAGCTAAGTTTATACAGGAGAAATGACTCTGAAAGAAATGAGTGCGTAAAAACTAAGAACATTTTTATTTTAAACGCTAAAATATAGTTCTTTTGAAATATTTACTGATTTCCCCAAAAGGAATGTACTTGAATGTGGCATATTACTAATTAGATTAAGATTATATAAAAAATATAATATTAAGTCACAAATGTCACCTAAGATAACCACTATGGTATATGTTGAACTTCTAAATTTCAGGAAAGCATAGGACTTGAAGGCAGTACACCCACAACTCTATAAATAATCATTAAAAGAACAGCATAAGATATCTAAAGTAAATACACCATTAGAAACCTGGAAGTGGGGGTAATATATCTATCTTTAAACAAAATGAATTCTAAAACATGGTAAATTCAAAATTCCTCAATCAATAAACTAAAGATTAAAAGGTATAAGAAGACAGTATGTTGTGGTTTCGGGTACCCTCAAAAGCTAATGGCCTTTTTATTTATCATGCTTACAAGTACTTTATAATACAGAAAACAAACTCAGTGATAGCTTTAGAGTTCTGAATTATGGCCAGGCACTAAAAAGATCAAATTTATGCATTATTCTAGTCTGGTTTAAAAAAATTATATATATATATATATATATATATATATATATATATATCACATACCAACATGCATACATTTGCCTTTAAAAACAATTTTTAAAATTACAGCCAAAATTAAGCTGTATATGAAAATTATACAGATATACCTACCTGCACATATACAAAATATTTTCAATTTCCTTACTTAAAGGACTACAAAACTATTGCAATTAAAATCTGGTACCAACACAAAAAGAATGATATAATAGAAAAATGAGCATACAAAGCACTTCCATTTCTTAAATGATCCAGCAACTCTTTAACAAAGGAATTTATGAGACAGAAGTAAAGAAAAAAGATAGGAAACAAAAGATCCTTCAACAAAAGAAGGAACATACTGCTTTAAAGAGTGGGGCAGAATTAGGCACATAGTGGTATGAAAACATGACCAGCTTACTTTCAACAAGCAAGCACCTACCTACAGTGAAGCTATATAGCCTACTTTTCGGTTTCAAGGACATGGCTATAAAAACTATGTTATAACACACATAAGAAACTGCTGGGATGGGTGGTGGCCCACACCTTTAATCCCAGCACTAGGGAAGCAGAGGCAGGTGAACCTCTGTGAGTTTGAGGCCAGCCTGGTCTACAGAGTGAGTTCTACAGTAAAATATTGTCTCAAAAAAACAGAGAGAGAGAGAGAGAGAGAGAGAGAGAGAGAGAGAGAGAGAGAAAAAACAAACTAACAAACTAACTGCTGAACAAATATTTTAATGGTGATTGTCTTTGGAGAAAGGAACTTTGACTTTCTACATCATATTACCAAAAATGTTAAAATACAATAAATAATTGGTATTTCTTGAAACTATCCTGAGGAACTAAGGATGGAATGAGGGGGTGGGGGCGAGGAAATCAATCAGAATATTCATTGAGCAACTTTTTTAAGGAAAAAAAAAAGCTACATAATTGTTATTTAAATTGCCATTAAATAACAATTATGCATCTGTTATTTGTCTACAAAAAACAAACTTAATTATTGTCCTGAAAAGAGGAACATGAAGTATTATATATTTTATTTGTCTTCTGTTAAAGAAAGAACTACATCATATACCTTTAAGAAAGCTATACACCAAAATATTAATAGGCTAGAAGGTGAAATTAAAGGTTTTTTTTCCTTTGTTTTCTTTTAGCTCATTAAATCCATTCTCCATGGCAGAAAATTTAGCTCTTTGAGGCAAAAATTAAACCCTACCTTTCTATACAAAGCACAGATACACACAAAAGCAGCAAATGTTCACTATGTCTATGCATCAGTGGTACATTCTCTTTTCTTTTTCCTTTATGGTATGGGTTCAAACCCAGGACTTGGTGCATGATCCACAAGTACTCTACACTGAGACACAACTCCAACACTTTAACACTTTATTTCTCAAAAAAAAAAAAGGTACAACTTTGAGTCTGAGTTACATATCTGTGTACACTTAATTAATTAAAAAGGTAAAAATGAATATACAATGAGAAGTTGACATCATTAAGTTTTATTACTAAATGCAAAATGTCCTCTTTTACTTCTCCAGCTTTAAAAATAAAATATATACTGCTTGGAAAAGCACAGTACTATTCAGATATGGTGGCTTGTGTCTAAAGTCACAACTACTCAGGAGGCTAAGGCAGAAAATGCTAAGTTATAGAATAGACAGGTCAAAGCAACATAACAACAACAACAACAACAAAAAATCAATCTTTACCCCTCACACTCTCCCTATCAGCCCTCTCGCCCTTTCTCTCCAGTGGTAAAATTCAATGTAACTGGGATAAGTACAAGGGTAAAAGTTTCCAAGGTTTGCTATAATAATCACCAACCTTTTCCAGTTCTCATTCCTCACATTTAGAAATTAGCAAGTTAATTTCACTCCTGTTTAGTTTTATCACAAATTCTAGTCATATAAAAATTCTCATAATTCCACTTCAAATATTGTATCTATTAAATTACGTACAGTGTTTAACTTGTTATCTGAGAATCTTCATCTTTAAGGATTTATTAATCTTACATTCTATAATAATATTAGACTTTATTTTCTGAATATGCAATATAGGAACAATGTATAAACCTCTAAAATAAAAGGTCAAAAGAATGTAATGAATCAGAGATGGGATGGTGCAAGCCTAGGATGTAAGTGATCTGGAGGTCAAGGTAGAAGGACTTCCAGGTCAGGGCCACTGTGGCCCTGCATCAAAATAAATGCTGTTCATAATCCCAAGATTTAAAGGCAACAAGTTAGGGCTTTTTTTTTTTTTTTTTTTTTTTTTTTATTTCTTTGAATGCTGTACCCTATACTAATGCATATTTTGCAAAATATGGCAGTGAAAACCCTAACAGCACTGGTCATCTGTTTTCTTCCCTTACCATCAGAGACTTTTTATGGTTTGCTGTCTACAAAACACAGTAGCATATGTGACTAAAAATGTGATTTAATATACTGTGAAAATTAACCTTAGGATGGAAAGGGAGATGGTTCTTCATAGAAAGACAACTCTTCTATGGATATAAATATATATATATATATATATTTTTTTTTTTTTAAATAACATTTTCCTGCTTTGGCACTTTTAAAGGACCATCTTCTGCACGCCAGCAAACTGGGGATGCTAAACAACAGTCATGAAAGTATTATGACTGCTCAAGGTCTAAAGAGTGAAAATTCACTGTAAGACACAAACTGAGCCCAGCATACATGAACCTAAATACAGTCAGCGAAGAGCAACAAAGCAGTGATTCTTTGTAGCCATTATCTAAGGCCTACTATTTTATATATTCATGTAAGCAGATGGCACTAAGTGTTGACACAAGCTCAAGCTTGTTCTATTGGTGACAGCAATCCAAGTCTAAAGAATAACGGGAACAATAGGACAACTACATCTTCTATAACTGTACTTACCTACTGCTCCAAATGTGGCTGGAGTTGATTACTGAATTATAATGCAATATGTAATAATGTAAAAATCGTAACATTTGACTAAAGGCTAGTAAGAGGATACTAAGCATTTACTTAAAATTCAAGGTAAAGTTTATCCTAGGTGTTGAAACTCAGTATTCCAAAGGCACAGGGATTTTAAAAAGAGGATATTCTGAGGTGAGGATTTAACGCTGTGGCACGGCACTTGCCTGGTAATAGCAAGTGCAGAGGGTTTGTTCCTCAGCACTAACCAATTCTCAGTTTTTCAAGTCTTATCATGGAAATAAAAGCAAGATTTATCTTCCCACATTTACTAACCCATGACTCCCATAAATTAATGACATTCTTAAGTTAAATTTATAAAAATTGTATTAGGAAAAAGTCAGATAATATCTATACAAAAAGTGATACTTTTATTTACATTTGAAATACTTTTCTAGAAAACGCTATATGCCATTATTAAGTCATAGGAATAAAGTGAAAAAAAAAAGAAAGTGACAACAGCCTAAAAGTAACTAAGATTTTTTTAAGAATTACCAAAAAAAAAAAGTCTTTTTTTTTTTTTTTTTAGACAGCTGTGTACTCTGTACCTGGCACTATCTCCAACTCACAGAGACCATCCACCTCTGCCTCGTAAGTGCTGGGATTAAAATGTGAGCCACTACACATGACTAAGAAGGTGATTTTTTTTTTTTTTCAAATACTAGGATCTGAAAAGCAGATTAGAAATAAACTCACAAATTACCTCAGTAACATTCATTAAACATTAGCAGAAAAAAACATTTTGATAACATCAAGAATCAAACTATTATATAAAGCTATCTTTTAAAAGCCTGTCAAATTACGTTAATCTCAACAACAATTTAAAGAAAAGTTAAAATATCTTCCTTCTCCAAAATAGCAAACTTTCTCATTCTATCTAGGTTTACTGTACTCCCAACTCAAGCCAAAAATACAGACTCTACACCTCATGAAGCTATTATGAAAGTAACACTGTTACAAACGGGGGCAGATGCATCATCTCATCTCTGAAGGCCTCAGAAAGCTACAACAGCCCAACCAGGTATCCTTCAACATTAATTTACTTCCTCATGGCCAACATTTAATCATTTTTATTTCTGCTTTTTTACCTACATCTAGCAAAGCAACTTTCTCACATGTCCTCTACTGACATCCCTTCACTTTTCTAACTTTCTTCTAACAAGTTATTTTAATTTCTAGATGGGTGCCCATTCCTATAAGATTGAAAATAATGGTAAACTAAAATTTAATGAAGTTAATTTGAAGGATTAGAAATGCTAGGATATTTAGAAACCTAATACTATTATTCTGCCTGGGTACAGACATGACTTCAGAAAGAAAAAAAAAAAAAAACTATCATTATTCACATATTTAGATAACTCTATTGCAATTATATGCCTTAGAATAATCAATTCATGATTCTGATCAACTAACTACATGGTGTAATAAGCTGAGAGAAGAAACAAGCATATGACCCACCCCCCCCCACACACATATACAACTGCAACAGTCAGATGTGAGCTGAAAACTAAGGTTGGCTGCACAATAGTTTGACTATTGCTATTCCATCACCTCATTTTAAAACAGCAAGTTTTTAAGTGATATGATAATGATGTAGGCTTATAAAGAGAGGTGCCTAGAGTGGATAACAGTGAGAACCTAAGTTTAGATCCCAAGATCACAAACAAAATCAGAGGTAAAGGCAGTAGAATACCCAGACTCTTAAGGATCAGCAAGTCTACTAGCGTATGTGTAAATGTAAACCACACACACACACACACACACAATCTTATTTTATGTGTGTATACACCTGTTACATGTGCACCACCCATGTGCTGATGCTGGCAGAGGCCAAAAGAGGGTGTCAGAACTCTGTGGAATTAGAGAAACTATAGTCCAAAGTGGGGCAAATCTATACTTCCTAACGGCCACCAAAATTGGTAATGTGAGTTTCCCAGGTGATACTCGTTTTGAAGGCATCAAGGAGCTATGGAGAACAGCTAAGGCTTGGCACTGTGAGAGAGGCCATATATGAAAGTAAAGCCTCAGCTGCAGTAGAAGCCTCAGAATGAAGAGAGCCCCACAGAGAGAAGTTGAGGCTTGGTACCATATAGCAGGCTTAGGATCCTGAAGAGATCCCAGGAAAGGCTACTGATGAAGTGCTGCCCAGTTGCAGGCAAGATCCCAGCATTTAGGAGATCCCAAGCTGTTGTGCTGCAGAGGATGGAGCAGAGAAGTAGTCTAGGCAGGCCCTTCTGAGCCCAAAGGAGCATGAGTGTGACCCAGATGACAAGTGCTGAACTTTGCACACTGTTAAAGCTGGGTTCTGCTTTAATTTGACTCTGACAGTGTCTTGGCTCTTCCCCCATGAAGTAGGAACTATACAACTTATTTTTGGTTTTACAAGAGCCCACAGTTAACAAGACTTTAGAATTCTTGAGGCAGAGAAATCTGACAGAGAATTAGGAATCTGAGAGAAAGTGGATACTTTAAAGTAGCTTTGGATATTTTAGAGATGCTCTGGGTGCTTTAGAGAGGCTTAGAACTTTAAAGGACTGGATATTTTAAAGACACTTTTAATGTGAATTCTTAAAGATTGTAGGACTTTCAAAAATGGAATGTTTTATATTGATAATGATATTAAGATGAGCCCTTGGCAAACAAGAAAGGAAAGTTAATGGTTTAATAGTGATTATGCATATGTGTTGGTTTAACAAGAGGTAAATTGTCCTTGTTGAGAGTGGCTTGACACAAGCTAAAGTGATCTAGCAAGAAGAGCATCAAATGAGAAAATGGCTCCATCCAAATTGCCTCTAGGTAAGTCTGTAGTGTATTCTCTTGATTAATGATTGACATAGGTGGGTTGATGTACCCATGGACAGGCAGTCCACAGTTGCAAAGGAAAACAAACTAAGCAAGCTAGGAGGAGCAAGCCTGTGCTCCTCTTTGGCTTCTGTTTCAGTTCCTGTCTCCAGGTTCCTCCCCCGACTCTCCTCAGTAACAATGTCTGAACAGAAAGTTGTTATGTGAAATAAACCCTTTCTTCCCCTCCATGACTTTATCAAGCTAACTAAGACAACCAGAACCCACTTCAGAGACTGATTGTGCAATTTAAGTGGAATGTTAGGTCTACCATCAAAGAAATATTAGTTCCCTTCTCTAAGTCCCCAAGGAGATTATCAGTGGTTTCTATCCTTTCTATGAAAAGAATCTTTTTATTTTTACATGGATTCCATGTACTTAAAGAGCTTTTTGTATCAAGTACACTGATATTTTACTAGTCAGATTAAGTCAAGGCTAACCAGAACTCTAGAATTTTCAGACTTAAAATTAATGTAATGCAATACTAAGTTCTCCCCAACATAAACAACATTGTTTTCCCAGACCGAGGAATCAAACCCACTATGCTCTCACATGCTCAGCAAGAACTCTGCCACTTAACTATCAGTCAAAGACTTGCATTTACATATTACTGGCTAAAAGAAAGATGCAGGGTTGGAGAGATGGCTCAGGGGAAGAGCATTGAATGTTGTTCCAGATGACCCAGATTCAATTCCCAGCACCATGTTACAGATGGCTCACATCAGTCTGTAACCCTGGTTTCAGGAGACTCAACACCCATGGCAAAAACACCAATGCACATAAAAAATAAAATATTAAAAAAATAAAGGAAAGATATGCAATAGCTTGCATAAATACCCATATACATGCATACATCTCTCTCAACACACACACACACACACACACACACACACACACACCCCACCCACCTGGAGAGGGGAGTGTTGGTTTTCTTTTTGGAGACAGAATGTCTCCTATGTAGCTATAAAGTCATGGCTGGTCTAGAATTCAGTATGTTGCTGGGAATTGAACTCAGAACCTATGGAAGAACAGCCACTGCTCTTAACCTCTGAGCCATTTCTCTAGCCCCTAGAACTCAATATGTAAACTAGGATGACCTTGAACTCAAGAGATCCTCCAGAAGCTGCTTCCCAGGTGCTGAGATTAAAGGTGTGCAGCACCATACCAAAAGCACACAATTTTTGCAATACTTAGAGTAAGTCATTCTGATCTCTGTAGACCCATGGTGAAAACAGTAATGATGTATTCAAAAAAAAAAAAAAAAAAAAGTGATGTATTCTACAGGGCTGGATAGAGGGCTCAGTTGAGCAGGTGAGAGAACCTAAGTTAAATCTCAAAAACCTGTATAAAGCTGGACAGGGCAAGGTGTCTTTGTGATCCCAGTATACCTATGGAAAGAGGCAGGAGAATCATCAAAGGCAAATCACAGGCCAGCTGGCCTGATGATGTATACAATGGCAAAAGAAAACCATCTAAAAACAAGGTGGGATGTGAGGACCAACACTAAAGGGTTCCACCCCCATACACAACAACTATGGCTCCGTGTGCCAATGCTGGTCCATGTGTAAACACACACACACACACACACACACACACACACACACACACACACACAGGGGGGGGGGACACGCTACTGTTTACAGATGTGTTTTTAGTTAGTATTCTTAGCAACATTGCCTTCAAATCCAAAGTGTTTTTATCTGTTTATCCACACAGGAAGTTGGTGAGTAGTGCTTTCCCTTTGTATTTATCACAAAATCCAAACCAATTCTCAAAGTCCTGTGTGACTTTTTTTTTTCCTACTCATTTGCTTTGCAATTTTGACATACAAAGGTTAGAGTCTTATTTCACATACTCATGTCACCTCATGTAGAAACTGGACAAATAAGCCAAACACTGACAGTGACAACTCCTGCTGCATGGGGCAGCAGACTCACCTAGGTCCAGGGATATGAAACCAGCTTAGGCAACACAATGAGACCCTACCTCTTAAAACTAAAACAAACAAACAAAAAAAAAAAAAAAAAAAAAAAAAAAAAGTTTTGAAAGAGTAATCCTAATAGTATATAGTTAACTGTTAGCTACTTGATCTAATAATTTATTTTTCATGCCAAATACAAGCAGGTTTCCAAGAATGTAAGACACAGGAAAATATGCCATAGAGGAGACAGTGCCAGGATGGCCCAATTCAGAAAGATCTTGTTTTCTTAACCAAAGTTGGAGGGTGGGAAGGAGTAATCAGTCCTAAGGGAATTATCATAACTCTGACTTCTATTCAAGTGAACAAAAAATAACCCCAAACCTATTCAAAACGGACTCAACCAGAATCTTGAATTTTGTGACAATAAATTAGCATTCTAAATACCTGAAGTCTTAAAAAAAAAAATGAAATACCATCTACATTAATAGATCTGAAATTGTGCAGTTTCAACATAAGACGTATTCAGGAAAAAAAAAACAACAACAAACACAGTCTCTAACACTGTTGCTATACTTGTTCGTGAATTTAAAGTATTTTCAAAGATACTTATAAGGGAAGAAAACTGAACAAAAGTTAACAATGAACTAAGTAAGTACGTAGCCCCATGTAAGAGCACCTGTCTGGCCATATAGTGTCTAGGGTTTCAATTCCTAGCACCTTAAATTTCATTTCTCCATCTAGACAATATTTGAAAGAAATGAGAAATGACTAGTTAAAAATTAATTATAAACATCTTAAAACTACAAGAAGGTTTTTTGGTTTCCAAATGGATAATAGTGAGCAGCTAATTCACAGCTAATATTAATTTACTTCTTAGATAGATTAATATCAAATGTCTGATCAACCTATATACTTATTTTCAGCCAAGGGGAAATAATAGAGGCAGGCACTTAAAATTACTAAAACTGGCATCTGAAAGCATAAGAATACTTACAGTAATACTTTTTCTAAAGGCCATTCACTCAACTTCCCTTTGTTGTAGTTACTCTTTATTTGGCTGTCTTCAACTTCTAAGCTGTTGTGTATTATCACCACTGCTCATTTAAATGATGCTGTCATGTCTGGTAGTGTTTACAAGGAATAAAAAAACATGGGTGGAGGGAGGTGAGGGAGGTGAGGGATGGCTTAGCAGTTAAGAAAACAGGTTCCTCTTCCAAAAGATGTGAGTTCAATTCCCAGCACCCATATGGCAGCTTACAACTATCTCTAACTCCAGTTCCAAAGGATCTATAGTGCCCTCTTCTGGCTTCAGTGGGTACCAGGCATGCATATGGTACACAGACATACTTGTACCCATACATTTAAAATAAGACAGTAATTTAAAAAAATGTCTTAACCTGTGGAAAAGAATGTCACCTTACACTGAACAGTTTTACAATTATCTCCGGAATACAAAGTATAAACCTGAAGATTCCCTAATAACTAATTAAACTAAAAATTTACAATGCTAAACAAAATTTCTGTAGCAAATTGAACATGTTTTAGAAAAAACAAAAATGTTACTATTTGCCTGTGGCATGAAAACAGTCTTTTAACCTTTTTAAAGAAGGTAGTAACAACCAAGACTATGTTGTTCCCTCTCAAAGGTAATCTGACTCTGTCTAGCCTAGATCCTAAATTCAATACTAGTTCTTTTGAATCCCTTCTTCAAACCTGACACAAAAGTGACTTTAGCAACTCCCCCAATTCTCCCTCTTGTTTTCCACTACGCACTTAGATATTGCCTTATCTGTTATTAAATTAAACCAACTTCCCTGTTTCCCATCTTTTCCTGTCTCAATTCATTCTGGACACTAAAAAGAGTCCCACTATAAAGCCCTGGCTGGCCTAGGACTAGCTATGTAGATCAAACATCTGCCTGTCTCTTCCTGCCAAGTGCTGGGCTTAAAGGCATGAGCCACTACACCCAGTGAGGTTACCCTCCCCACTTATGAAACTGACAAAAAAATAACAAAAATAGGTGGCTTTTGATTAAATGCCTATTATATGTCAAGCAGTCTTAAATATTATTTCTAACCTTTTCAACAAACTTATGATGTAGGTAGTACTATTATTATCCTTTAAAAATAAGAAACCAATATTTAAAATTATCAAATCATCAAGTTAGTAAGTTGCCTAAAACTATGCACTTAGTAACTGGTGAAGCAAGGTTGTAGACCAGGCTTGTCAACTCCAGAACCATCTGTAAACAATGGCTAAGTCAGAACAATGTGAGTACATACCTTTGAAACAAAAATAAATGTTCTCATATTGGTAATTTTAGAGGAAAAATCTGAAAAAATTAATTAATAAAACCCACAGTGTTCAAATTACAACTTCAATTGTCTCCTTTGTCACTAATCACATTCACCTAAAATATTTTTAAAGGAACTTATTACAACTAACTTTTTCAATGCATACACTATAATGAAGTTGCACATTTTTAATACTAGGAAGTCTATAGACAACCATAAAGACTCTAATTGGGAACTATCCCGCTGCCCAAAGCTAAGGAAGGAAGAAAAGACAAAAACAAATGCAATCAAAGATAAATGTACAAAAATGTCTCTCCGATATTTAAAATAATAATAATATGATAAAGATCAACCTTAAAGCTCTAAACCAAGAGACCAACATCCCATATAGACAGGAAAAATAGTATAAGGCATAATTCTAACTTTTATAAAAATAAGTCTGTATATGAAAATAAATACCTGGAAAAATATATACTGAAACATTGCTGGTAGTTTTCTCTGTGTAACAGGATCATCAATAATGTTAGATTTCTTCTTTACATTTATGCTCTTTTCAAAATTTGCCACAATGTAATATGTAATATTGATCTCTCTCTCTCTCTCTCTCACACACACACACACACACACACACACACACACACACACACACACACACACACGGAGGGAATACCATATTCACTGAAAACAATCCTAAAGGTAAAAAGGAAAGATTAGTTGGAATAGAAGCTACAACTTTCAGGACAAACATCAGCCTCGTTTTGTTGCTCATGTTTACTTTTAGATTGTATAAAGGATGTTTTCCAAAACTCAGTAGTATTTATGAAGCTGCACAAGGCCTACCCACCAAAAGCACCACAGTTCAGCAGATTTTCCATGCATGACTATTGAACATGAATGTCAAATTAATTCTAACTTAAAACATACAAAACAAACAAACAAACAAACAAAAACCAAAATAACTACCCTCATTTTGCAATCTAAATGTAGTATTATTTCCTTTAAGCATGTGAGTTAGGTCTAAGGAGGAAGAAACTTGAAAATAAAACTGGCAAGCTCCCAGTATTCAGTAAGAATGTAAACTGATGAACTTTGTCTATTCACACATCCCTCCTAAGTAGACATTTTAGTGGCACAGGATGATTGTAATCAATGTAGGGGGAAAAAAAAATAAAAATCTGCTCTACAAAAAAAGAAAACCCCAAGCCTTGACATTAAATACAGAATAAAACTGTTAGCTTAACAAGGAAACAACTTCAGTATGATGTGGTTGGTGTGTATGTTGAGTTCTGAGCTACATCACACTCTGTGTTGTTACTATATTTTTGACAACTAGGGAATAGTATTTATGAAGCTGCACAGGCCTACCACTTAATGAACAGCCAAATACTAAAAAGCTGTTAGAAAACAAATACACAGAAATAGCTAACTAGTATGATGAATTTTACCTAAAACTATAATTCCATTTTAACCCACTATGAAAATGCATAGATTACTAGACTATAAACTCCGGTAAAAAGAATACTACATATTTACATGTGTCCAACGAAGAGTTTAATTTTGACTCTTTCAAACATCCCAGCTGAGATGGCTAAGCAGATAAAGGTGCTTGAGGAGTTTGATCCCTTAGATTCACAAGGTGGAAGGAGAAAACAAACTCCTACAAGTTGTCCTGACACCCACACATGCATCATGGCTTGTGCATAACATACACAGAAATCATAAAGATAGGTAATAAAAATGTTTTAGGGACTGGAAAGATGGCTCACAGGTTAAGAATACTGACTGCCCTTCCAGAGAACCAGGGTTCAGCTCCCGGCACTCATTGGTAGCCAATAACCACCTATAACTCCAGTTCCAGGGGATCTGACACCCTCTTCTGGCTTACTCCACTTGATACTTGTTTGGTACACAGAAATACATGCAAACAAAAGACTCATACACATAAAATAAGATAAATTTTTTAAAAATTTAATTTAAAACATTGGTTCAATGGCTGAACGGATCTGTTAATAAAAGAATATAGGATAGTTCCACACACATCCACTAGATTTGGGCTAATTATAAACTACATGAAATTGTAAAATTAGTAAAAATGCCAACTACTACAAGAATTAAAGAAGTAATTGCTGTCTTAATGTTGCATAATACCACAAACCTGTCAGGAACAGAATGAATTATATTTATAAATGGATTTAAAAATATTACTGAAAACACAGTGAATGAATGTGCTCTTTAGGCTACACATCTGGCAGTCTACACAGTAAGGGATTCCCTACCACTCACATGCCGTAGCACTAATGCCATCATGGTTTCATCTAACAGTTGTACCTAGTTCTCTGTATCCCTAAAGTTTTGCCTTTGAAAACTAAAGCACAATCTTATCCTGAACAATTTTCTCCACCCCCCACAAGCATAGTAAGTTGATATAAAACAGTAATGAAAAAAAAAAAAAAGCCATGAATAAGGGACTGGAGAATGGCTGAGTAGTTAAGAACACTGCTACAACTCCAGCCCTGGGGATTAGACATCCTCTGCTGGCCTCCTTGGGAATCAGTCACATACATGGTTCACAAATATACACTGAGGCAAAATACACAAATCCATAAAAAATTTAATGATTTTGATAAGTAGCATATTTGATTCATACTTGTGAGTTCAAAGTGAAGCCCTTTAAAGTGCTAATTAATTCAAAAGCATTTTTTACTACGTATCTGTATTTTAATATTCTTAGGAAATATGTCTAAATTTTATTATGTCCTGAACCAAACATGATTCATATGCCTTATTTTAAGCTTCGTTAACTTTGCCATCCCATACTTTGAGTCACTTCCTATCAATGTAAATTAAATAAGCTAAAGATACAGGTGTGGCAAAATTAGAATGACTTATAAAGAAATTCTTTCAGATTTATTTACAGTAAATTTATAAGCCCTAAATAAGTTAAGGACTCTTTCAAAGTCATTCATTTGTATAGCAATTAAAGTTTAGTTCATAAAACAAGTTAATCTCCCAGGTGTAGATCAGGTATTTCTGAAAATAATACTAAAAGGACTATTTTTTATTCCATTTATAAAAGCACACCGTTTCTTGTTTCAGTTTTACCTTAAATAATCACACAACTTCCCTTTTCATATGGGCGCGTGTGTGAGTGCACTTTGCATCCCGCACTCTGAAAGGCCTATTTTCAAGCAGAAATGAGAGCATGGCACAGTTCTTTGCTGAGCTGCTTTGCTGATCAGAACATCATAATAATGAATAAAGTTAACTTTAATACTCATCAAGATAATTTAACTTTGAGACAAATTAACCAGTTATCTCAAAACTATGCTTGGGGAGGGAGATCATGATCACTCACTGCAAACCCATAACCACTAATGCAAAACCTCAAAATGTAAATTATCTTTTAAGTTTATAAAATATTAAAAGGTACATAAAATTATTACTTTTGATCACCAAATTTATGTACATACACAGACCCACACCAAATTTATGTACATACACAGACCCACACCAAATTTATGTACATACACAGACCCACACAAAGGATGCTTCAATTTCCTTTCATTAACACATGAAAGCTTAAATATTTCTGTTTAATGCTAGTATTTTCTACAAGATAAAAAACTACACTAAGTAATGTGGTAATTTCATGACATTGAGATGAGCATAAAATATTTGAGCTATGCTGTAACTTTCCCCAAGTGATTAGCTTAATTTGGAAAAGAATATTGGGTAGAAGTAAGTTTATATTGATATATGTCCATTACATGTATCACAATAATAAAACATAAATGTTTTGTACAAGTTATTGCTATTGGTCATCTAAAAAAAGAGCTGTTTGGAGCCAGGAGCCTTGAAAACTGAGCTTTGGTGAACACTCCCTGACTCTCCAGCACATGCCACACAGTACTAGGTGCTTTCTGGGAACTCAGCTGTTCTCCCTCCCTTTACCGATGTCATAGCTTTGGCTCAGACCAAGTCCAGCCTTCTAGATTCCAGAGCCAGAAACACTGAACAAAGTCTTGGCAGTATAATTTTCTATGAAAACAAAACAAACAAACAAAAAAACTAAAGTGGTATCACCCTCCTCTTAAAACTAAATAAAATGTCAAAGATTCAAAGCTAACCTTACATAACAAAATAAGTCTGTTTTCTGAATAACAACGCACCACAATTTAAAAATTCAACTGCTCTTAACCAAGGACTACTTGGTCAAACATATAATATTCCAAAATATCATAAAACATAAACAAATTACAGGGGCAGGTTAAAAAAAAAAAAACTCCTTATAAGAAAAAGTAACTGCCAGAATGAGCAACTAGATGTTTTATATGAGACTATCAACCATCCACTGACAAAGTTCACAGTAACAGAAAACACCGCAAGACTCAGAGTTATTTCACTATTAGATTATTAAACACAGTCCAAGGTGGAAGTTCCCTGAAAGCAAAGGCCCTCTAATTTGGGAATACCTATATTCCCAACAATTAGCACTCAGTGGTTAAAAGCTGAAGAGTGAGGTGAGCTAAATTCAACCTGTCCCAAAGATCTCATTTGGTGACCAAAACAATTTTTTGTGTTAAGAACACCCAATGAAAATGAAATTGTCATGAAACTTATACTCAACAACTATGGCTGTTGAAACTAGGATAACCAATTCTTTGAAGACAATTTAGACATATACTAGATAAGTCCATTCATATACAGTGATTCTTTTAGAAATAAATCACAAAGATATTCCAAAAGGAAAAAACACGTTGCCTAGACTACTGTGAAATTTCACTATCTTAACAGGGAGGGGAAGATATCTATATGCCCAATAGAAAGAAAATAGACTATTTAAAAATAGTTGAAAGGTTAAAAATGAAAGGGCAGGATGTAACTTGGTTATTGAGTATTTACTTGACCTGGTTCAATCCCTAGCACATTATTTTTGTCTTCCTCAACCCAAATTGGCTTCCACACTATAGTCAGAATGGTGTTTATAAACTGAGGTCAGATCAGGTCTCTCTTCTCCTCCAAGGGTTCCCCAACTCACTCAAAGTAAAATATAAAGGTCTTACTATGGGATCCAAGGTTTTATAAGCTGCAGTTACTTCTCTAATCTCAAGCCCTATTTCTCTCCCTGTTTACTGTTCTCAGACCACATTGGACTCCTAGCTGTTCTTAAAAAGGCCATGTACACTCCGGGGCCTTTGCACTAGAAGCCTCTCTCTTTGAACACAAGGGAGCACACATCCCTCCCTCACTTCCTCCAGGTCTCCCTGCTCCAATTAAAGGTCCTCCCTGGCAGTGTTATTCTCTAGCTCCTCACCAGACCTCTGTCTTCCATACAGCTCTATCCCCTGACACTGGACATTTACTTGGATATGGTCTATCCCTTATGACTGATGGGATGACAGCAAGAACTCTGCTTTATCCACCCAGTATACATGCTGCATGAATTGATAATGTATGTTTTCATAATTAACTACATGAAAACCATGCAGATGAAGAAGCTTGAAAGAGAGAAAAAGAAATTATTTGATTTTCAAATTCTCTTATTACTAAAAGGTAGACTTACAAGTAAAAGCCTGATTAGTCATGATTAGGATGTTAAGGGGCCATAAAATACTAAGGAGTATTGGCTTTTAGATGACTGCTGGTTAGGGCTAGGGATATAGCTGGGTGGTAAAGTGCTTGGAAACTAACTGTTTTTGAAACTCTGGGTTAGATCCCCATCACTACAAAATGACTGCGAATAAATCGACTACCTACCATTTGTGAAGCTGGAGTTGATCCCCAGCCCCACATAAACCAGGCATGGAAGCACATACTTAGCCAAGCACTCTGGAGGTAGAGGCAATAGAAGTTCAAGGTCTTCTTCAACTACATTATTGAGCTATACATGAAACCTGTTTGGGGGGGGGGGTAATAGTTACTGAGAACATAAAATTGTAAGAACAATCACTCTTAAACCTTGTTCCCAAATCTCCAGAATTTAAGGTGAAGACACAATCACATCCAAAGGCCACAAATAAAGGTTCGATTTTGAAAAGTTCCAATAAGAAACTAAATAATAACTGGGATTTCAGATCACTTTTAAAATAAGTGTCTAAGGGGGACTTTAGAGGAGTCTTGAAATTAAATGCAAAATTTTGTGCATTAATGTCTATTTTCTGGGAAAAAAAAGAGCCCATATATTTCACGATATTCTCAAAAGTATCAGTGGCCTAGAAAAGTTTAAGAATGACGTGAAATGAAAATCAGACACTTAAGTGAACCATTCAATTCATTTAACAAATGTTGGGGCACCACATGTAATCCTTGATAAAATGAATGCAAACAACAACCTTGAAGTAGCAAGGAAGCCAAACAAGATTCACTGAAACACCACTCTAAGAAAGCATATTCAACAATATAAATTTAATTTTGAAACAAAGTGTTGTTACAGAAAAACATAAAGACAGAAGAGAGTCTGGGGCTTAATCTAGCACTTATATCAAAGTGTTGCAGAATTCAATTACTTCAAAAGAAAAGAAAAACTACTCATAGGCATACCCACCCCCACACATTCTGACAGGAAACTCAAAGAAAGTTTCCAAATCCTGTTTCCAGCATCATCTCTTGTAACTGACTGCGTCTGAAGGCAAGCTACCCTGGTTAATTTTGAGGGTCGACACTTTGATTCTAATAAAAACAGAACGGATCTTCTGCCACCCAAGAAGCAGAAAACAGTGGCTGCTGGTACCTGTAACGCTTGGCCCATTAACCTCCTGCCCCTTTACTCCATTTCTTACACAGTACTTCCTTCAAAGCGGCGACAAAACGATTTTCCCTTCCCAAAGGCAATACACTGTTCCTCAACGCTAGCTCTTTTTCCAAAAGATCAAAGGTCCCCTAAACTCTGGTTTTCCGTCCTGTGAGGAAACCTCGGGGTTTTGGGGGGAGCACAACTGTCCTGCCTTGTTCTTCTCCTTACAATAGCAGATTACACAATTCAGCAGTAGACACTGTTTCCTTAACTTTCTGCGTGAGACAAGCCACAATTCCACCACCCCGACACTCCTCTCTCACACACCCTCGATGGGAGGAAGACAAGAATCACACCGTGGCCTCTATCCTGACAAAATTCAAGGGAAGCAGCAGGAACCAGAGAGAAGAGCAACGCTGCAAAGACGAACACATGGCAAGCCGCAGAAGACAGAGGGCAGGGAGGGCGGGAACCCGGCTGGCGGCGGAGTGGGACACGGAGGTGTCAGCGCTCGGAGGCCGGGGCAAAGGCCGCACGGAGGGCACCGCACTTCCCGGGCCCCGGGACGACACCTCGGAGCCGGCGCGGACACGCGTCCCCTCTCGCGGCCCGCCCCTTGCGGCCGGTCCCGCAGGCCCGGCCGGGCGGCCTCGGTCCGCGGGCGTGGCTGGCTCTGGCCTCCAGCCGCGGCCCCTCCCGCCCGCCAGGCTCCCGGCCGCCACCCCGGACTTGCGGGCGGCTATGAAGAGGCCACCGAGGTGCGGCCAGCCCGCGCTCCCCATTCGCGCCCCGCACTCACCCCGCGGCCCGGCGCCTCCTCCACCTCCTCCTCCTCCCTCCTCTCGGCCGCGGCTCGGGCTCGGGCACTGCGCGGCGGCAGCAGCAGCAGCAGCGGCCTCGGGAGCGGCGGCGGCGGCGCCTCCGGAACGCGCACGCACGTAGCACGCAGGCCCCGCCCCCAAGTCCGGGCCCCGCCTTTTCGGACGCGTTTCCCGAGTCTGTTTAAAGGAGCCTCGCTTCAAAGGATGAGGTCTGTGGAGAAGGCAGTTGGGGACTCGCCTTAGAGGAGGTGATTAAAGCAAAAATTGGAATGAGGAAGGAAGAAAAAATTCAGAGCGAAGAAAATTTTGAGGGCATGCATTCACTTGGCAGTTACTAGTTGAGCACCAAATAGGTGTTTGATTCTGGTCTAGGAGTATACAGGGAAAGTCATTTTCTAGAGCTTTCATTCTCCAGAACTATGAGAGGGAACATGAACAATAAACAAATAGCAAAAAACCGCAGGTCACCAGGGAGAGCTTTGCACACCTTCACTCATTCTCTGAAGAAGCAAGTCTAGCAAATCCACGACAGGAACAACGCTTCTGAGAGAAAATCCTCAATAAACCCAGAGTGGAAATGTATCTGCCATATTGCATGAATGGCAAAAGGCAAATGGAAGAGTGGATGAACAAAGTGTATGGCTAAAGAACAGAATAGTGAGACTCCTGGATATATACACAGGCCAGACCCTGTGGAGCCTGTGACCTATTGTAATGGCAACAGGAAGCCCTGAGGAGAGGGTGAGTCCAGAAATGACTGTATCTAGTTCATGATTTTAGAGGTTAGCATTATTCAGGGTGTGGTGACTCACTCTTGTAATCCAGTATTTTGAAGACTGGGGCAGGAGGATTGCCACAAGTTTGAGGTTAGCCTGAACAACATAGTGAGTTTTAGGCCCTTTGGGGACTAGAGTAAGTCTCGCTGTCTGTATGAAATGCACACTAGAAGCACAAATGTCCACAGGGGGAGTTTAGTAAGTGGCTGTTCATGTCACTTTGGACAAGAGTGGCAGCAGAGTGCACGGTGTTACTTTATTTTAGATTTTTTTTTTACTTTAGTTTTATTAAATACATTTTAATTAGGTTGGTGTTGGACTTGAGAAGGCATTGAAAGGAACAAAAAGGTTATGAATGATTCTTAGATTTGGGGCCTGTTAGCTGGTGTCATTTAGTGAAAGAGGAGATGGGGTAAGAGCAAATCAAAAGGAAAAATCAAGAGTTATATTTTAGGGGTCTGGAGAAAGCTAAGCTAACAACAGGGTGTAACTCTAGTTCCAGGAGGAATCTGATGCCCTCTTCTGGCCTCTGTGGGCACTGCATACTTGTGGTACACATAAATGCATGAAGGCAAAACACTCATATACATAAATCTAAAACAAACAAACAAAAAAAAACTTCTACTTTCCTGTTTTCCTTCCAAGTGGTGATATTGAAATAAACAATGGGAGTGTGAATCTGGAAATATAAATTTGAGATCCTTCAGGACATAGAGCTCAGGTCTGCATAAGCTCACTTAGGGAGGGGGCATAGCTGGAAGACAGGACCAAGAGCCACTACAGAAGTACAGGTTAAAGAGAGGTGGGGCTGGCAGTCAGGTTAGAGGAGCACCAGCGAAGAAAGGAGGTTGGTAGGAGTTGTTTCAGAAAAGAGGGAATGGTCAGTCCCATCACCTACTGCTGAAATCTCTAAGAAGACAATTGAGTCTCAGTCTCCATCCTCAGTCCCACAGTCCTTACTGCCCCACCACCACCACCCTGATTGGCAATGCTCCACAAGCTCTGCCCCTGAGCCACATACCGAGCCAAGAGTTGAGAGGTTAACCATTGACTGAGCTTGGCCTGATGAAGGTTTCTGGGGGCTTGATGAAAACGCTCTCAGTGTTATCTCATGGGAAATGTCTGATTAGGGTGTGTTGTGGGAAGGAGAGGCGAGGAAGATAGAGCTCTAGAAGGGCTTTCTGAGCCTAGCAACTGAGGAATGGGCAGTAGCAGGAAGAGGAGGGGATCCAAAGAGAGTCTTTAAAAGATGCTTCCTTATGGTCTTGGGATGAGCTTTAGAAGAGTAAAGTTATGGTAAAGAGACAAGAGGAGACAACTAGAGGAAAGACAGGAACTAAGAAGCAATGGGTCATAGCACAGTGCTGGAGGAGGGAGGAGCCGGCTGTGTACAGGAACAAGGACAGCCCAGCCACAGACTGTTTTGTAGTAAAGGCACAGAACATAGGTGCAGATGTAGGGGACCAGGGAGAGCTAAAGTCTAGTTCTTGTTTTGTCCACCAGACTAATACCCTGTAGGACCATTTAAGTCTCTCTCTCTCTCTTTCTCTTATAATTTTTCCCAATTTGCACTAGGTGTGTTGGCTGCCGAGAGATGGGTGAATAAGGTAAGATCTGGTCTATATATTTTCTTTTATTCTTCTCCCTTAAGTTGCTGGTCATACACCTACATTGAGATCAGTCAGCAAGGTGCATTGCTTAGTTTTGCTGATGAAAGTCGATGAGAGAGATGAGAGGTAGGTAAGGGAGTGGCGGATAGACTCTGGAACTTAACTTGTGTGAGAAAAGAGGCCAAGTAAAAAGCAGTGACTGCTGTGGAAAGAAATATTTTCAGAGGAAACAATCAAATAAGTGAGGGCGAGGGGGACTTTCCTAGAACCAAGAAGATGCAAGTGAGGCAATCAGGGGAGGAGAAGGGTGAAGTATCTGTGAAGAGGGTTCAGATTTACACAGAAAAGCTTCAGAAACAGCACAATCTTGGAGCTCCTGTCTTTGTCATAGTGTGTGTGAGACACTGGTCTGGTAGGGCTGGGAACAGAACTCACACTCATTGTCACTGGAAGCACCCCAGTCCTGGGAGAAAGTGAGCACAGGGAGCAATAAGCCAGTCAGATACCACAGGAGCTTCTGTGCGAAGCTTGTGAAGACCCAATGGACACTTTGCTTGCCTTACACCATGAGCATGTGATCATTTATTGCCCCAGAGTGTGATAGATGTGAAGTATCTGTTAAGTCCTCCCCATTTGCAACTCAAGTCCTTCAATCCCTTGTCCTTATCTTTATATCTATCACCCTCGAATCAATCTGTGCTGTCCAATGAAATGCTCTGCAGAGATGGGAATTACACTTCTGCCTTGATGGCAATGTTATTCTTATGATTATTGACTTTTTGTTTATTTTGTGGTGGTGTTGTTTTTTTTAATTTAATTTTATATAACAAAGTCCATTTAAATGAAAACAAACATTTATACACAATATTTGGGAATTTGGGCGTCGTTCTTTCCAAACTACTTCCTGCTGGTAAGGGGTGGTGTTGTTGTTTTAAGACAAGATCTGGTTTTGTAGCTCTTGATGGCTTGGTACTCCCTGTGTAGTTCAGGCTAGCCCCAGATTTAGGGTAGTCCTCCTGACTCACCCTCTGAAGCACTGGGATTACAGGCTTGGGTCTTCACTCCTGACCTGCAACTGTTATTTATCTCCATAATCCACTATGGCGATTAAATACTTAAAATGTGGCCATGTGACTGAGGGGCTGTATTTTAAACCAGACTTAAATTTAATTAGATTTATATTTAGATAGCTGCATATGGCTAGAGGCTGCTACATTGCTCAGCCCAGGAATAGATACTTTCCATCCTGTAACTCTCCCATCTGCCAGCTCTCTCTAGCTCCATCACCATCACCCTTGATTGGGTATTGATCACCTCTAGTTTTGCTGTGTGTACTCTCCTCTTGGTCTCCTGATCAATTGTTTTCCTTTCAAACCATCTTATGTTCTTGCAGAAACATTCTCCCAAGTAATAGTCAAATCATGACCCACACCCCATTTTAAAATCTTTCATTAGCTCAACACCCAGCTAAGTGCAAACTACTTAGTCGAACAATTGACTAGTCATGCATCTCCAGCTCCTTTTCTTGTTGCACTAGTACATGTGTTGTGACCTATTTGCTATAATTCCTCCTAACTTTTCAATTGCCTCTCTGCCTGTCACAGGTGCCTCCCAATCCTTCTGTCAGCCCCAAGTCTGTCTCATGCTTCAGCTCCTAACTGAAGGACTTGTCTTTCTTTGGAAGTCTCTGTCATTTTCAGTTTGTAGCTCTCCTATGGTATATGTAGCCACCTTAAAATGTATTTTGCATTTTCTTTTCTTTTTTACTTGCTACTAAATATCACTCCTTTCAGTGAAGTTAGTATTCGCAGCAGTATGAGCCTTGCACCTTGTGGAATGAGGTGCTCCTCAAACAGCCATTGAGTTACATGCTTCCCTGAAATAGGAAGAATAATTGCATCCCCATCTAGCTTTAGCAGTAACACCAGTACTCTCAGAGAGAATGTCTTTAAACCCTAAATGAATTTGGCAATGTGGAATCATTTCTTTTTTCATGTTGTGATTGGCTGAGAAGGTCTTCCAAAACTTAGCATACTTTTACAACGCAGTTGTAGTTTGTAATCTTAGAGAGCCTGATTATACTGAGACCAGGAAGGGCCAGTGTAGCTGTGTCCAGGACCAATTTATGAGAAAGGCCCCCCACAGAAGTATTAAGATTGTGCTACAATAGAATCTTTCATCTTTTGATTGTTTACAAAATGTATCTTTATAGCTTGAACTCTCAGAAACACATAAGCCAAGAGTAGAAAGGCAAATGTTCAGCAATATTTCATGCACTTTTTCTGGTACTGTGTTGGATTTTAAATAATTGAAAAGTAGGTATAATACTTTATTAAGTAAATTGTTCTGGGTAGCTAGGTGCACACCAGGGAAGCACTATACCACTGATATGCCCCCAGCCCCAGGTTAATTTTTATATGCAAAATGTTGTTCACACATATAGGTCCTCATACACTTTCATTCATCTATCCTAAACTGAGGCGTGTTGCTTGCTAGGGATTTAATGCATGTTGCTAAGAATATCAAGATATGGTCCTATGCCAAAAAATTATGACCTGCTATTTGTAAGCTATAACTAACTTAATCCTATCAGTAACAATGTTAAATGGATAGTATTAGGTTCATTTTGCAAAGGGAAGAATTTGCTCAGAGGGATCTAATGACTTGCCATAATGTGCAGTTAGTTTTTAACAAGCCTGAAGCTTAAGCCACAAAGCCTTGGTTGACTATAAATGTAAGTTCCCTAAAGGAAGCAACTTGATCTATTTGTAAATACTCAAGGAATGGGAGGGATGGCTCCTCAGTTTATGCACTTATTACTCTTCCAGAGGAGCTGGGTTTAATTCCCAGCACCCAAATGGCAGTTCCCAGCCATCCTGTTACTCCATTTCCAAGGGATCTGACACCCTCTTCTGTTCCCCATGGGTACTAGGACACACACAGAGTATACAAACATATAAGCCAGCTAATTCACTAGCCAGGAGTCTATTTTGATTGTGTGATAAGATTATAATTTATCTATTTGTGCACTTAAAATGTGCTTCACAGATTGCTACTCATCCACAAGCCATTTATTATTAGTGAACCTTGATTAATTTTTTGTGCAAAAACTGAGTAAGCATTTAGAATCTTTTTCAGCAATGTGACACTGCTGTGATATGCGAGCAAGTGATCCGTGGGCTTCTTTGGCTGAATCTGGGCACAAATCAGTTCAAGTATTGTCCAACTCATGTAGTGAGTCACTAGTATACTAGTAACAGCATCTAATTCAATCTTACCCAGGACATTTACCACCCACCTGCTCCTCTCCTGGAGAAGGTTTTAAGTAAAAGTTTGGATTTCAAACAACAACAACACTGCTTCCTCACCACAGAAACTGTAGTTACTGATCTTGTGCCATAGAAGCATTGGTGAGTAGTAATTAATTATGTGGTTCCTAAAATGGTTGACAGACTGGGTCAGTCTGTCACTGGCCAGTTATACGGCTTTGGGCAGATTGCCTCATGAAACTTCAGCATTCTTACATATAATATGTATAAGGTAAGTACAAAATTTCACAGGGATTTAGTACAAAATGAGATATGCAAAAAACCTTTTTGATAAAATCTAAGAGAAAATATGTACAATTTTTTTTTTTTTTTTTTTAGACAGTATCTCTCTATTATGTGACCCTGGCTGTCCTGGAACTTACTTTGTAAACCAGGCTGGCCTCAAATACCTCAGTGCTAGGATTAAAGGTGTGTGTCACCACATCTGGCTTAAAAACTAAAAGAAATATATGAAGTACTGTTCATAGAAAATTATGTACAATGACAAAGTGCCATTTGTATTCCATAATACATATTACCATTAATATTTTATTCTGATGTCATAAAAATTCATGCTATTTGAAAAAAATATTTTTAAAATTTTCTCTATAAAGGTAATTCTATGAATATCCAGGCTGTGCACAGACTCTTCTCAGTTATCCACATTACTTACCCCATAAACTTTATTGTAAAAATCTTGCAAATGAAAAACAACAAAAAGCACACACTGAAACTACCTAGACCCAAAGTCTGTACATTGAGATGTGTAATTCTGTATTCACATTATTCAAAGATGATAAAAATGGATCACTTCCAAAGTCCCATGTGGGTTTTTTCTTTTCTTTTTAAATACATTGTGTGTAATATCGAAGGACAGTGCATTTGACTTCTAGGTGGCTATTAAGAGCAGGTTCTGAAGCTGAGTGTGGTGACATACACCTCTAATCACAGTACTGGAGATTAGACAGTAGAATAAGCAGTTCTAAATCATCCTTAGCTACACATGAGCTTGCAGCTAGTCTGGGCTACACAAAAGTCTGCTTAATATAATATAAAATAAACAAACCATTACAGTAACGGTCAGAAGCTTTGTCATGTAGACTTTTATGTGAAATTACTCTAAATAAATAATAACAGCTGCTTTATCTAGGTGATGTAAGAAGGCAGGGAAGCAGGTGCATAGTGTGCATTGGCCGATAGGTGCACACAGACAAGCTAGAGTCCTTTGTTGGGCTGGAGTGTAGCTCAGGGGTTGTGCAAAACTTGTGTTCAATTCCCAGCACTGAAAATTAAAGTGTTTCTTGTTTGGCGGCATATATTTTGCTTGATGACATACTTTCTACAACAGATTTTTATATACAAGATCCCTTTTCCCTGTGCCTCAGCCTATTTGGTCATTTGCATTTCCTGCAGTGAACCTGGTTACCTGGTAGGAAGCAGCTACTGAGCCATTGGGTTCTGAGCTCCTAGCAGGAGTCAAGGATTCTTGCAATAGTCATGCTAGACAGTGATGAGTGCCTGCAGGCAGGATACAGCTGGCCACTGCAGAGATAGTCCAGTGCAGGCGGGGGAGGGGGGACAGAATGTGCCAAGAGTCAGCAAAGCCTCCCTTATCAGGAGACACAAGCTTGCACTATCAGGGAACAGCAGTCACCACGCCAACCCAGCCCTCTGTAAATGGAGGGAAAGAGAATCCAAAAGGAATTGCCTAGCTTCACAAAAGTACCTAGTGTTATTTATTCTGTAGCAAAATTCAAGCATATGCAAAGTACAGGTTAGTCAATCCCACAGGAATTTACATCAGGCAGGAAACTGTAAGGTTGCTAGATTAACAAAGAAAAATATAAGATGCCTAGTTAAATTTCCATTTCAGAGAAACAAATACACTTTTAGTACAAAAACATTTCCTGCAATATTTAAGATTTCTTTTCAAATCTGAAGTCCAATTGTAACTGGGTATTGTGTCTGTAAATCTGAAGGGTGGCCAACCGTGTAGCATCTGAACTATGGGTTCAAGTACTGTCACTTATTAGCTGCATGACCTTGAACAGATTATTTAACCTTTCTGAGCTTCAGTTTCTCTATATGTAAGCTGTGGATAAAATTTATCTTACAGAGTTGTTAATAAGGCTAAATAATAACTGTGTTAAAATGTGAATATACATGATAAATGTTCAAAGATATTATAGAAAATATGAATGTTTTTGTAATCAAACTACCTTTTAAAATTTGGTTTTATAGTCCATATACATTTTAGAAGGTCTGAGTGGAGGGCTTCCCCCCCCCCATGATTACATGGTGCCTTCAACTAAACTAACATTATTTTTAGATTCACTATCATTACCCAGAAGTAACACATAGCCAATATCTAATAAACAGGCTTTGTAGTCCTCCCCTTGATATATAATGACTGAGCTCAGTTTTAAAGGTGTCCTAAGCTTCAGATCTCCAGTGAAAAAGATTTGGTTAAATATTTGCAAAATATCCCTGAAGTGAGCAGGGTGGTAGCACATGCCTTTAGCCCCAGCATTCAGGAGGCAGAGGCAGGTGGATTTCTGTGTGTTAGAGGTCAGCCTGGTTTACAGAGCAAGTTTTAGGATGGGTTCCAAAGCTACAGAGAAACCCTGTCTCGAAAACCAAAACAAACAAATAAATTCCTGAAGTGTTTGCTAGATGGAACTCTTAAGCCAGAGGGCTAAAGATATAGCGCAGTAGTATAGTGCTTGTTTTTCTAGGTTTCAACCCTAGAACAGGGAAAAAGAAAGAAAAGAAAGAAGGAAGGAAGGAAGGAAGGAACAAAGGAAGGAAGGAAGACAAAATAAGTTAAAAAAGAAAGTGAGGTACCAGCAACCGTTCTTGGATAGATATTTGTTGCAGTAGGATTTATACTTTTAGAATCATTTAAGAAGTACCAAATTGAACAGAAAATTCCAGTTTTTGCATATCAAATTCTACTAGCACATAAAAGTTATACAATGGAAATAGCAGTAGGTTTAGTCTCTAAAAAACCTGGTTCACTCAGAGTCAGTCACCTGTATGCTTCTGACTATTTGCTTCCTGGTATGTAAGAATCATAATGGAAGTGTATCATTTCAGACTCTGTAGTATTAGGTATATAGTTAGCACTCAATAAATGCTTATAACAATCAATCTGTTGATTCATAGCAAGATAACCACGTGCCAGCCCGGCTTTAAAGAAAGATTCAAGGAGTTCAGGAGATGGCTCAGTCAATATGCTTACCATGCAAGTATGAGACTCTGAGGTCAACCCACAGAAGCCATGTAAAAAGCCAGGCATGGTGGCCCACACTGGGATTCTAAGGGCTGGGGATGTAGAGACAGGTAGTTCCCTGGGGCTAGTCAGTTTAGTCTAATCAAGGAGGTCCTGGTGCCAGTAAGAAACCCTGTTTCAAGAAAAAAATGTGGAGGGCTCCTAAGGAATAGCATCCAAGATGGGCTTCTGGCATCCACACACACTCCAGCACATGTGTGCCTGTGCACATTTAGGGACATGTGTGCGAACACACACACACACACACACACACACACACACACACACACACACGAAAGAGTCTGGGACTTACAACTTTATATGGCTAAGCTGAAACTCCCTACTCTGTACATTTCTTATTCTGGATGAGAACCAGTCACTTCTAAACAATGATACAACCTAAGGGGAATGCAAGGAAGGACTCCATCCATATTCTTCATCTTCAGTTCTCTCTCTCTCTCTCTCTCTCTCTCTCTCTCTCTCTCTCTCTCTCTCTGTGTGTGTGTGTGTGTGTGTGTGTGTGTGTGTGCAAACACATATGTATGTTGAGGTAGCAGTGTGGGGAGGCAGCAGCGGAACAGAGTGAAAATGTAAGATCAGAAAAGGAGTTAAACATTGTCCTTTTCCTTTTGATAACTTGTTAAATGAGACACCAAACTTGCAAATAGGATCCAGAAAGTGGAAAACACTGCCAGTAAACTTATGGTGTTAATTTTGAGCTGAAAAAGCATATCCCAAATTCAAACCAGATTCAGAATTTTTTTTCAGAGTTTCTACTGATTATGCTTGTTATAGATAAACTAAAGGTAGAATATACTAGAAAAAAATAGGGAAAATACAAAATTCACAAGACTACTTAAAGTCAAAGGAAGAAGATCTCTGTGTTTGCATTTCCTGCTAACAAATGAGGCTCACACAATAGAGTGTGTCATTCCCTAAGGAGAAGGGGGAGTGTGAGGGGTTTGCCAAGGCAGTTACCAAAGGGTAGGTCATTTTGAGTTGGGAGGTCATAAGGATTGTTGGAATTTCTGGGCATTGCAGGAATGATGGTGAATTAGAACAGAGCTGGTGGCTGTGGAATGAAGTAGAAGGCAACTTTGAAAGTTGATTAATCAGCATTTGTATATTGTGCATCAGCAGTGCATGCATTAATATGTCATGGGAACACTATGCTACATAGAGCATAATGCTCACACTCCAGGGAGAAAGCAACCTGTGTGAGTCAGGAGAAAGATGGAAGAAAAAGGTAGAAGAAAGGTTTAGTGACTAGGGGCTTAAAAAATATTGAGTATTTTTTTAAAATGTCTGTGTGTGTTTTGTGTGTGTGTGTACATATGCCAGAGTGTGCAGAGGTTAACCTCGGGTGTCAGTCCTCAATGCATGCATGGTTAGAGATGGGTTCTCTTCGTTGTTTGCAGTTGCCTGTGCCAGGATAGCTGCCCATCAGCTTCCAGGGACTCTCTCAGCTTCTTGTGGGAGCATTTCGATTACAGATGTATGCTGTCACACATCTTTGAATGAAAGCTTAGCTTTACATAGCTTCTGGGGGAATCAACAGGTCCTCCTGCTTGTGCTCTGGGCACTTTACCCACTGTGTCATCTCTCCAGCCTGAGATTAGTATTGGAGTTAAAATAGAAAGGAATAAGGGCTGTATTCTCAAACACAGACTAGAATTTGAATTTGCTATCTGACAGAAAGATGATGTTTTAATGATGATAGTAGTAGCAGCAGCAGTAGTAGTAGTAAAAATAATATTAATAATAATGTTTCATGTATGCATAGGATGCAATTAAAGGCCTGGCTTGGGCTTTGAATATGGTCAGAAGCAGAGGTGGAGCATGCCTCAAGTCCTTCCCTTCCTTCCTGCACCCTGGGTGTGTGGTGTGAAAGGGAAAAGGCCAGGGTGTGCATGGCTCTCACAGACATCTGAAACAGATCCTGTCCTCCCTCAGGTTGCAAGGTTTCTCAGATACCCCCTTTTCACCCCACCCACCAGAGCTGTAATCGCCAAAATAGACAGATTAGCAGGATTCCAGCCCCTGTAAGTATCTCACCAATGCTCATTTGCTGACTTTAATGATTTCCAGAACCCCTTCTTGATCTCACGGTCAGCTCGGGTTCATCACAGAAGGAAAGTCTGTAAGTGAGATGTGGGAGGTCAGCTCCTCAGTGAGGCATGGATAGGGAAATTGGCGAGAATTCTCTGGTCCCTTTTAAGACCTTAGTTTTGTAATGCCCTAAAGCACCAGAGTGCTAGGTGTTGGGTGTCTTGATGAACCAGCTCAGGCAAATACTAGTATTGTAAGAGATACCCCAGAGTAGCCTTCCTTCCTCAAAGGTTCACAGCTTCCTCCAATCTGCCTCAGGAAAACTCAGATCTGTTACACTGCAAATACTGGCAGCCAGAAAAGTGAAAACAGGGCCTGGTCTTAACTATCACACCACACAGATTTTTAACACATCAGGATAATAACAACAACACTATGTTGACAACTGATAATCTCTCCTGTGCCCAAAAAGAGTATCATGGCTGGCCCTGCAGACCCTATGTGTGCTGGGAGATGAGGTGGTGCAACCTGCTGTGCCGTGACAAGATGCAATGCAAAGCAGTTGGAAAGATGTAATTCTCCAATAGAACAGAACAGAAGCCATTTGCCAGGCTCTGTGAGAAGCGTTTCCACAGCTGCTCATTGCCAGAGGAGAATACGCATTCCTCAGCTAACTTCTCTTGTGAGGTTCCTCAGCCTGCAGCATGATAAGAACTCAGCCTTGTCAGAGAGGTGGAGCCAGGTTTAGTTCTGGTTGTTGTTGTGTTTTGTTTTCATTTTTGAGGCAGTTTTCACTGTAGCCCAAGCTTGCAACTGCCAATAATTGTAATATCTCAGCCTCTCAAGTGCTGGGATTCCAGGCCTAAGCTGATCCCGATTGTGCCTGACTAGGGAAGTCCATTATGGGTAGTTTTCCTGTCTGCAGACAGCACCACACTTAAAAGGATCTGAGTCTGGGGCTGGAGATGTAGTTCAGTTGCTAGAGCACATGCCTAGCATTCACAAAGCCCTGGATTTAACCCCTAGAACAGAATAACCAGGTGTGGGGCCATATACCTATAATCCCAGAAGAATCAGAAATTCATGGTTATCCTTGTCTACATAGTGAATGTGAGGTCAGCTGGGACTACACAAAACTTTCTAAAAACCAAAATCAAAAATAATCTGATGCCGTAGAAGTTAAATCTACTCCACAACAAAAAAACTGAAGAACAATTAGCAAAGAGTTGGTTAACGACAAAGGTACAGGGTTTCCTTGCATGCAGCCTGCTTTCCCAACTGCTCCCCTGCCTTTCATCATAGCTACCAAGTCCTGGAGTGCAGCATCAATCATGGCTGCTTCCAGGGCAACAGCTTGGTGGCACTAAGCACTCAGCTTGCCCATGGTGATGACAGTGACATCTTCACAGAGGGCAGCATCCGTCAGATGTGCCCTCCTGCTGCTCAGCTCACTTCAGAAGGCTTTCATTCGAGTTTCTAATTTTTAAGATAATGGAGAATATTTTGATTTCCTCTTACCAACCAAAGCATTTGTGTCTGGCTCCCAGTACCCCGGCTGGCCTGCCTAAACAAACATATTCTGAGCTAGCAGAAGCTTGACCAGGATACATCAATCTCACCTTGGAAGGCACCACTAATTTGCTTTGGCCTGTAATGTGTTTGTACCTCTGGCCGTTTTGATAACTACTTTGGGTCTTTCTTCCATCACTCAATAAACACACGTTAAGAGGGATGGGATGTAGCTTGGTGTAGACTGCATGCCTGGCACACACAAGGGCCTGGAGTTTAATCATCAGTACCATAAAGCTTCCTGTCTGAGATGTACATGATGTTTGTTTTGCATTTCTATGTAGCAGTCTGTGAGGTAAATTGGCCTTTGGGGATTTTTAACTTGCCCAAATGATTCACTAAACACAGAATTGTGAAACTCCTCCATTCTCAAAAGACTGTCCTCATAAAATCAGGACTTGGGCCTCACTTTCTTGGCTGCTAGCAATTAGGACCATTCAGAGAAATCCTAAATCCTGTTAGCCTCTTGAGCTCTGTGGTTGGTAATTGCTTTCTGGCAGAAGTCCGTGTCAGTCTTCTGTGTGAGTCAGAGAGGAATTATTGGGACTAGATTGACCTCCAGGCAGTAGATCTGCACCTCACACCTGAGCCGAGAGCAGCTCTGAACCAGAGAGGCAAAGGGGAGTCATAGAAACGGAGAGGGACATTGTCCTGAGGATCCCCAAGAGTCAGCAGGTCCAGATGCCTTTGAGATACCTTGATGTCACTTTACATAAAGAGCCTAAGAATGTCTTTTGCCCTCATTTGGTTTTTTTGAGATGAGTCTCTTGAAGCCCAAATTTGGTCTTAAACTTGGGATAGACTCCTAATCTTCCTGCTTCTGCTTCTCAAGTTCTGGGATTATAGATGTGCACTACTATGCCCGGGCTGAGACTGCCTTAACTCATGGTTATGACAGAGAAGTTGTTGCCAAATGCTTGGTGACATAGTCATCAATAGTTAATGTTATTTAGAAGAATAAGGAAAATAGGTACCAAGTGTTTGGAATGTTAACTTAAGATGTGTTACATTTGTTTGTGCTGTGGAATATTTGTTTAATGATGCAAATGTGTATTACGTTCCTTTAGGTTGCTTTTGGTCACCTCCATTAAGCTGTGAGTCTTCGCCTGTGTAAAATAACTGATTGGTCTAATAAAGAGCTAGGTAGGAGAGGGATAGGTGGCCCTGCCAGGCAGAGAGACCAAAGAAAAGGCAAAGAAAAAGAAAAGGAGGAGAGAAGGATGCTAGGGGCCAGCCATAGAGTAAGAATGAAAGAAAGACACATAGAATAAAGGAAGGAAAAATCCCAGAAGCAAACCATAGTTAAAGAGAAATGAGATAATTTAAGTTAGAAAAACTGGCTAGAAACAAGCCAGGTTAAGGCCAGGCATTTATAAGTAAAAATAAATCTTCGTGTATTTGTTTGGGAGTTGGGTGGCAGGCCCCCCCCCAAAGAGTAAAAAGAAATCAAAGAGACCACAGTGGATGGGAAATGGGAAAGCATTGAAAGCATTGTCAAAGAGTCTAAACCCCAAATGTCACGAGACGGGCACTCATTTGTACTGAACGATTTGGATGATAGTAATGTTTTGTTTTTGTTTCTAAGGGTGTAATCTGAACTCTGGGCATTCTGCTAAAATTAATGTCTAGTATAAGCAGAGTATAACAACCTCCCAATAGGAATTTGAACAGAAGGATAGCAGCAAGTGGAGGATGGGGGGCAAGGAGCAGTGACAAGGTGTGAACAAGGCAGAGGCTTTAGGCTGACAAGAAACAGTTGCGAGACTTCAAAGCTTTCTGTGAGACTGACAGCACTGAGGATCTGCACAGGGATTTGGCTGTCAGCCCTCCTGATGGTCACAGATAGGACAACTTTCTTGCAGAATGCTTGCGTGTGTCCTGGGCTGCCTTCATGGGTACGTGAATGCTGACAGTGCAGGTGGATTCATCTCCACGGCAGCCCCAGACTCCTCCTGCTGTACCCACTTCCTCTTTTTCATATTGCTTCTCACCAGAGAGGCTGGGGGCCGTTCCAGTGGCTTTGGGGATGGCACATTGTGAGTGATTCTTGTAAAGTGCTCCTTTTAGGCTTTCATGTTTATCTCAAGAGAGATAAGAATAGGGGCCCATATTCACTTTAAGTGACTCTGAAACAAAACTCACACAAACATGACCTGGAGGCAGAGAAAGCTTCCAGGGTTCAAGTTGAGCAGGATTCTATAGACATACAATCATGCTGTTTTGCTCCGTTTGCTTAAAACAAACAAACAAAATGTAGATAATGTCTCCTTATTTGGCATTGTGCCCTGTGGCTTTTAAATCACCATCCAGAACATTTCAACTCTTTGTATTCCCAAACAGATGTCCATGCCCCAAACTTGGAGGAGGACAAGTGGAATTATTTTTAAAAGAAGGTAATATAATCACTCTACCTAACACTTCTACCTTGAAGAAATGGAAGTTTCATTTTCAAGATATAGATAGACTCTGTTGACACTCTACTGCATCCCAGAATGCTCTACTGATCTCCTCAGCCCTGAAATAGTAATTAATTTTGCAACATTATGAAGTTGATCCGTTCACTCCAGCATGATGACAGTTGGGCAGTAGTCACAGTTTCCCTTTGTTGTCATTACTCTTGCCATGTGTTGGGAAGCCAAGGCCAGAAGGACAGGTGAGACTGGGCTTCGGGGGTTTGGACCGACTCCAGGAAGCAAACTTCAGCCCAGCTGTCATCTGTGGGAAGTGGCTCTTGCTTGAGCAGTGGTACTTTCCAGTGTCAGCACTTGTGTTGTATCAGCAGCTCAGACTCCACCCTGAGGGGCCCCACGTCCGTCCTCGGCCATCTTTCATCTTGGGAAAGTTCTGTGGTGTGAAGAGCTTGGGCTCAGATGGGAGGGAGGATGAGGCCTCAGTGAAACAGATGGTTGGGTGCTTGAACAGCAGTCTAGTACAGGAAGTCAATTCTCTGACTGAGAATTGACGATTGGGAGGTAACTGGGTTGGAATGCATCTTCCTTCTTATAGCTCTGACAGATACCTGACAGGGCTTGCACTATGATCTCCCTTAGTAAAAGGGCATTACCATGCCATGACCCAACTCCCTTGTCCTGCCCCATACATGTTGGACACACCCTGTCCACTTTGGAAGAGTGTGTATTGGAGTAGACCCTGAAGCCTTGTTTCCTCAGAGAGAGAGAGAGAGAGAGAGAGAGAGAGAGAGAGAGAGAGAGAGAGAGAGAGAAAAGGAGGGAGAGAGGGGGGAGAGAGAGAGGAGAGAGAGAGCATTCATTTCAGGTAGACATGGTAGACAAATAATTCCAAGGTATCTGGACTTAGATTTTCTGAAGTAGGAAAAGAATGAGTTATATTGGCTAGGTTGAGAAGATGAGACCGGTGGGTTGCTTCTTTCTCCCCCTCCCCCATCGTGATCTCTTGCCTCAGAAAAGGAGGAAAATGAATGGGCAGTGAGCGCCCCTCTCTCAGCATGTTCCAACTTGGCGTCTCAGCAAAGTAATGGGAAGGAGGAAGAGACAACTGACATTTACCTAGTGCTAACTCAACTTGTATAAGCAGTTATACTTTATCTAAATAACCATATGGAGAACTTAGATACAAACCCCTATTGTGTCAGCATTGTTATTCCCATTTTAAAAGAGAACTCTACTAGACTCTTGTAGGTAGCCGGGAAGCTGGGAAGCCAAACTTTAAAACCCAAATCTTCCTGACTCCCAAGTCCACTTTCTGGTTGCCTTGCTAAAGTGCTCTCTCTGAATGAACATGAACTGGATCCTGATGTCTGTCCACAGAGAAAAGACTGGCAGTGAGTGCTGTCTCCTTGTTCCCTGTGCACTATGCCATCCTTGATGTCAGGGAGGAAATGAATGGTCATTTTAAAATTCTGGTTGGCTGAAGGATGCATTTTATTGCAAAGTGTGAAGATCTAGTCCTGGCATACAAAGATGAATAAATCTGTGAAGGGAATATGCCATGACGTATTTGTTGAAGATATTATTTTTCTTAATGACTTGTCAACAAATTTGAGAATGCCTTAAATCATACCATTCTTACTCTTGTCATAAAAAGAATAAGACAGCTGAATTCATAAAAGGGTTACTAGCTGTGAGGCATTATTCTTTGTATTTATAAAAGTAATTTAATTCTGTAATGATCCTATCTGGAAGATATAGTTATTTTTTTTCAGTTGAAATCCCAGGTGCAAAGCTCAGAGAGGTTAAAAAACTTTAAGATTACACAGGAAGGATGTGGCAAAAAAGGGGGGGGGGCAACCTGAACTTTTAAACCTGAACTCCTACTGTCCTTTCTGCTACTTATCATTAAGGAAAATCAGACAGAGGCAGGAAAGTCTGTTTCTATATTTTGAAAAATTCCTCTTCTCTCATTTCCCATTTGCTAGAGTAACAGCAAACTTTTGCAATACTGAGCCATACTAACATCAAGAATGATGACCATTCTTGAGTCCTTCATTATGTATCCTCTTCTCTCTCTCTCTCTCTCTCTCTCTCTCTCTCTCTCTCTCTCTCTCTCTCTCTCTCTTTCTCTCTCTTTTCTTCTGAGCATGTCTCCAGTATCCTCCTCTGCCCTTGTGAGTAATGGGTGACTGTGGACTAAGACCTACCTCTTTCCCCAATAGTAAAATAGTCAATGGCACTAAACACAGAAGACCCCGCTATCACTGTAGGCCTCATCAGGGAGAGACAAGACAAGTCATTCGTTCACACTGAACACAATGAGGGTGACGAGTGAGTTTTGTTTTGTTTTTTTGGATAGGGTTTCTCTGTGTAGCTCTGGCTGCCTGGAACTTGGTCTGTCGGCCGGGCTGGCCTCAAACTCAGAGATCTGCTTGCCTCTGCCTCCTGAATGCTGGGATTAAAGTCCTGGTCCACCACTGCCTGGCTCACTGTGTTCTTGTGGAGCTCACTGGAGAAGTACTGGGCCCTTCTGAAGAGGCCGGACACTGTCACCTGCTCCCATCATGGAGCTGGAGAGAGACAAGCCATGGTGACTTGGTTTGCCCTTAGCAGCTGAAACTTGCATCTGTTCCACTTTTGTTGGCAGACGAGGCTTACAGAATTACTCATTCCACCCAGATGTGTAAAGAAGACAGTTTCCTTTTCTTCTAAGTCCTATGATGTCCCTTATAAGCCTGCACCAGATGAGTAGCAAGAGGGGAAAGGCTAATTTTAGCTACACAGGGTTTCAAACTTAGTCTGATTCAGCTATTTGAACAATATCTTTTGACTTCTGTGTCTTGGAGATAAGGTGAAGTCCTTCCAATTCTCCCATTCTGCTTTCTTCTTCTTAAATGGTACCCACTCCTCTGAGGCCAAGTTCACATGGCCACCTTCCCCACAACTCTGCCCTCATAAACATAGCAGTGTCTCCTAGCAAAGGAATTCAAGGCAGTGGGGCTAGAGCTCTCTTGATTTTGGCATCCTGTCATTTTGCTTCGTCCCATGGGTAGAAACCTTAAGAGGAGTGGCATCAGAGGACACAGGGAAGCCCTGCCTGGCTTGTGGCTGTCCTCTATCTCTTTTCCTAGCAGTAGCTGGAGAGGAATTCTGATAGCTTCTGGCCTCAGCAGGGGATATTCTTTTGATACCAGAGAAACCAAAAGGCTGAGTTTTTGAACTTGAAAAAAGTGCTGGAGATCCTTTTAATTTTTATTTTTTTTCCAGAAGTAGTTGTCCTGCTGGGTTGCTAAGCTTCAATGTGGGTCTTTCTTTCAGGGGGAAGTGTGCTTGAAGGACTTGGAGAGCAATGAAAATACTGTGTTTGCTGAATATTGTTCCCACAATGTCAAGGTGGCCTTGGGATGGTTGAATGGCTTGCTTACGTGTGTGTGTGTGTGTGTGTGTGTGTGTGTGTGTGTGTGTGTGTGTGTTAGTAGTAGTAGTCATAGTAGTAGTAGAATATGCTTCAAAATTCTCCTCAAAGGGAAATGTAGGGCACAAAGGCATGAGCCCCGCTATATCCCCATGTTTTACATAACTAAGCCAGTTTTCCTATCTTTAAAATGGTATAACTGCAGTATACACCTCACTGCACAGTTATAACATGTAAGACCATTACCGATAATCCAGAACTTAAGACTTTTGCCTGTCTTGAAGGAAGCACTCAGAAACATTAGCTAAAAAATGAATACTGTATATTTCAAACCTCAGAAACATGTTGTGTATGGTATGGAAAAGTGTGAATTTACAAAATAACTAAAGTTGCATAAGTTCACGCAAGTCCGCCATGAGCCTTTCTGAGAAACAAACATAGAGCATGATATCCTAGGATAGGTGTGCTTAATTGTGACTCTTCCTTGTCAGCTTGACTAGATTTAGAATCACCTAGGAGACACACTGCTAGGACTTCCTGTGGGGGCCTCTCAAGAGAGGCTTAACTGAATATGGGCAGTGCCATCTCATGAACTGGAGTCTGACTAACAAAAAGGATAAAGCAAGCTACGCATCTGCTAGCATCTCTCTCTGCTCCTTATCTGTGGATGTGATGTAACCTGCTCCCATCACCAGGCCTTCACCGCCATGATGGACTGTTCCTCTCAAACTGTGAATCAAAATCCCTTCTTTCCTTGAGTTGCTTCCAACGGGTATTTTGTCACAACAAAAATAACTTCTATGTTGTAAGAACCAAATTACATACTATATATAAAGTATTTAGCAAAGTGTGACACCCAGCTGAGGCTTGGTGTTCTTCTCTTTTCTCCTTATGCCAGCAGTGTACTGTCTCATAACTCATGACTGTTAGTTAGGGTATCAGCCAAAGATCTTGAATTTTTATGACTGCCACAATATCCTATGGCAGAAGTTCAGTAATGATGTTGTAACAGATTCAAATGAATCTCCAAAGCCAGGGCTCAAAGCTATAACTTTTTCTCCATCAAATGCTACTGGCTAGAGGACAGATGTTTCATGCCCTTCCACCAACAACTTTAGCCATCTTAGGCACATATCCCATACAATCTTGTTTCTTTATTAAAATTACCCCAGGGTCTGTTTCAGTCACATTGCTCAACCCACACTTGGAGAGAAACATGTTTGCATAAATACTAGCAGATGAATTTTTAAAATATCACTTTTTCTCTCCTGGCACTCTGTGAGGGAAATGAGCAAATATAAACAGACAAGTATTGCACTAGAAATAGAGCAGATGGGCTTCTGGGAGGCCTGGACTTTCCTGGACTTCCACATTTGGGAGCTGTAGGATTATGACAAAATCCTCTTGTAATATTCTTGATTTTGATTTCTCAGTCATAATATTAATTGCTTAAAGACTTGGCTTAAGCCACCCTTTCAGCTCAGGTTTCCCTTTGGAGAAACCAGCAGGATGCTGGAAGCTCTCTCTCTAGCAGGGATTGCCTGTTTAAGTCCAGCATAAACTCAGTTTGACTCGGGAATCACGGAAAAAAGAGAAAAGTGTTATCTTCACTCCATGCAAGGGCGAGTGAGAAAGAAGCCTTCATCTCCTGTTTTGGATGACTTCATATTTGTCACCTAGAGTCCATAACACTTATGAAACATGGGAACTAATTACACGTACTCACTCACTTTTCTTGACTTGGGTCATTTAGGTTTATGCCTCAAACCCCAGGAGACGCATCTATCCATGAAGGACTGATTGTGAACCATCCTTAACACCAACCTGCACCTTTGGCTGGGATAATATTTTCAGTCATCATGACAAATTTCCTGGAACATCTAAGGTTCTAGACTAATTAGTAATGTCTATCCCCTCTCCCAACTCATATGTTGACATCTAATCCACATTGTTGATGGTGTTTGGAAGCAGGGCATTTGGAAGGCAATTAGACTGTGAGGTAGAGTACTAATGAATGGGTTTAATATCTTTATAAAAAAAAAAAGAACCCAGAGCCAGCAAGATGGCTTACAGCTACCAAATCTAATGACTTGAGTTTCATCCTGGGACTTATATGGTTGATGGAAAGAACCAGCTCCCATAAGTTGTCTTTGAACCTGCATATGCACACTGTGGCACATATGTGCATGAATGCCCACATGCATACAAAATAAATTAGATATAATGATAATAGTATACCCAGAGAACTTCTCTGTTCTTCCAACCATTAGAGAACAATGAGAAGGCTGCTGTCTGTAAACCAGCAAGCAGGCCAGCAAGAGACAGAGTCTCTTGGTGCCTTAGCCTTGAACTTCCACAATTATGAGAAAGTGGTTTCTGTTGGAGACACCCAGTCTCTATTATAGCAATCCAAATGGACTATGGCAATCCATTAGGGACCATACACTGTCGTAAGAGTTGAAATATAACAATGGAGAAGACAAGCATAGTCCCTACTGTTAACAAAACTAAAGTCCAGTGGGAAAACAGCCACTCATGGTATGATCTAATGATTCATTTAAAAAACTGCAGCAGAAGCAATAGTTTCCATTACCAACCACCACATTATGTTCTAAGGACTGGTTTTGGAGTAAATAAGTGATAGAAGCTGCCCTGTGACCTCTTGTTATATTTATTTGTTTATTATTTAATTTTGTGGTACTGGGAAGGAAACCAGGGATTCATGCATCTACAATGTGTGAAGTGCTCTAGCAAAATCCCAGGCCCACCTTGTGGCCTCTTTGTTGTCAGAGCCTCCATAAGACAAAGATTGCCCATAGTTTATAGTTGACTTGGTTGACCTCTGTCTTCATGAGAAGTCTTTAAAGTCCCCCTCAAAAGCCTATAAATTATGCTGTTTCTTATGGCAATACTTGGATCTTGGAGAACACATCACCTTGGGTGGACAAGTATTAATGAATTTTTTGAAATTACAATGATACTTTTGTATAAGATTTAACAAGGGAGGTAGCACTATGTCATAGAAAGACCATAATCTTTGAGGTTCACCCTGGACTGAAATCCTAACTCAAAAGTTTATTAGTAACGTGTTTTCCAGTGATGTATTTTACTTTTCTGCTTTTTAATGGCCTCATATGGAAAACAGGGGAAAGAATGCTTATCTCTGTGTTTCAGAGATTGTTATGTGAAGTAATCCTGAGCAGTGTTTAGCATAGACCACTATGATGGCTAATACTGATTGTCAACTTTATTGGATCTAGAATCACCTAGGAGTCAACCTTTTGCATATATCTGTGAGGAAGCCTCTAGACTGGGTCAACTGAGCTAGGAGGCCATATCCCAGCTGTTGGTGGCATTTTTCTACGCTCTGGAATCCTAGGCTGAATAAAAATGAGAAAGTAAGCTTAACACCAACTAAGAGAAAACTTTCTCTGCTTTTTGACTACAGATTCCAAGCAACTCACTGCTTCATGCTTCTATCACTGTGCCTTCCCTGCTTTGATGGTCTGTACCCTCAAACTGTGAGCCCAAATATGCCCCTCTTTCCTTAGGCTGTTTTAGTAAGGCATTTTGTTATCATAGAAAGAACAGTAACAAATACACACTCAGGAGCTGTGCTCTGTATGACATGGGACTCGTCTTTGAAATGACTTATGACAATCATATAACTGAGAGTTTAGTGGTAGTGAAAGGTTATATCCATAACGGACTCTGCTGGGTCCTAATGGTTCCAAATTCTACCTACCTCTATATACCTTTGCTGGAACTCAAAAACATAGCTGTCTTGCAAATACCTCAACCAGAAAACCCAAAAGAAATGACACTCCAATTAGAAATCAGAATAAGCAACAGTCTAGCCCTCAGCCTTGTTGAATCTGGCCTTCAGCCTTATTGCATCTGGCCCTTCTACTTTATTGTGCTTTTTCACAGAGTGAATTTTTTTCTTTAAGGTCCTTGAAAATATTAAGCTAGAGATCAGATGTGGTCACAAGTACAAGGGAGATAGGAACTAGGTGACTGGTGCTATTTTCCTAGACAATTACTATGTTCTCAGGAGGTGCTGGATTTCCCCCCTCCCCCATGAGTCTATCCTGAAGGTTCCTCTGCAACTTTTGGATCATTGAAACAGATACTAGTAGGATTTGCCAAATAGCTGAGTTGTGAAGCTGATGTGAAAAGTTTTTAACTCTCCAAAGTTTGAACATCACAAAGAAATAACTTAAATCTGGAGATAAATTTAGTGTTCAAAACACAAAAGGTGATTAAGTTAAATATTGATATTAGGTAACCATAATTAGTGGGCAAGCAAAATGGCTCAGCAAGTAAGGATGCTTGCCACATAAGCCTGGCAACCTGAGTACAATTTCCTGAACCCATATAAAGGTAGAAGGAGAGAAGTAATTCCACAGAGTTGCCCTAAACCTCCATACATTTGACATAGCATGCTCCTACAGACCATGCATATACACAATAATAATAAATAAATATAGTAAAGTACTCATGATTGGATAAGTTTCCATATAACAGAGAAAACAGTGTATAATTTTGTGTATTCAGAAGGAGTTTAACTGTGTTAAAAGACTAAGACTGTGCCCATGAAAAGACTGGAGGGTAATACTCATAAAATGTTAGTGTGTGGCCAGGTGTGGTGGCACATACTTTTTAACCCCATTGGATACAGTGGATTTTTTTAGTTCAAACCCTAGCAAGTTCCAGAACAACCAGGGCTAAAACCTGGCCAACAAAAAATTGTATTTTCATTGCAAGCATGTATTATTTAGTCTTGAAAAGCATTTTAAAAATGAAGATCTCCAAGGTGAAAAGCAGACGTTCCCAAGATGATTTTCATGAACCATTCATGGTATGCAAAAGGAAGCAGTTTTCAGGAACTGAATAGGGACCAGAAAGTGTGCCTTGGTCAAGCTTGGGTCTGGTGTTTCTTTGCAGGGAGTAGAGTTGTTTTTGTTCTAGCTGCCAAGTCATGTTGTCTGATGTCTTCCCACTCTCTGGTGAGATCAAGGTTTATCCTTCCAAGTCATGGCATCTGGTTTTCTACTTATGCGGGCTAGGGGTGGGAGAGCTACAGGAGATAAGCAATAGACTGACACCAGCCCCCACTGCAGGGCAAGCCAAGCGGAACAGCACTGGTGGCTTAAAAGCCTGAATCGACTAACTTTGTCTCTGTTTTAAAGTTAGCTCCTGAAGTTCCTGGTTTTGAGCTAAAGGAGAAGCAGACAGCTGGTGATCAAAACCTGTCTTCTCCATGATCTTTCTCAGAGGACATTTAAAAAATTTTTTTTTCAAAAGTCTTCTTGTAGTCATATCACAGTAATAGTCCTGGATGCATCTTAGTCCTTGTTTCTTACATAGGTACTTTTTCAGCTATTGTCTGTCTGACTTTCTTCCTCCTTCCCTCCCTCCCTTCCTTCCTTCCTTCCTTCCTTCCTTCCTTCCTTCCTTCCTTCCTTCCTCCTTCCCTCCCTTCCTTTCTTTCTTTTTTCCTTTTTTCTTTCTTTCCCCCTCTCTCCCCCTCTCTCACTCTCTCCCTTCTTTTGTACTTAAAAACATAAGCAGAAATCATCTCCTAAGTTACCAGAACAGATGCTCAGTAGGTTCTCAGCAAAGCTGGTCCTGATGAGGCAGCACCCAGAAATGTTTCAGTAGCATCTTAGCTGTTTATCAAGATGCTAAAATGGACATCTTAACTACTCTTTTGCACTTCAAGTTAAAGTTTTAGATAAATGATATATTCCAAAAAACTCAACAACAAAGGCTTATGAAATGGTTCAGTAGGTAAAGGCATTTTCTGACTGCATTGTAGACCTGACTTCAATCCCCAGAACCCACATGGTAGAAGGAGAGTACCAACTTCCGGAAGTTTTCCTCTGACCTTCACATATGTGCAGTAGCATACAGGGGGGGGGGAAGAGAGAGAGAGAGAGAGAGAGAGAGAGAGAGAGAGAGAGAGAGAGAGAGAGAGAGAGAGAATACAACCATTTTTAATAGCTAAGCAAACAAAACAGTACAAAAGAAACTTAAATTCGGTCCTAAATCTTGATACTGAGATACTATAAATCTAGAAATGAACTGGCCTGGAGAAATACCATTTTGGATCCCTGCTTAGCAGCCTTGTAGAGACTAAGAGAATTCTGAGTCCGAACTCCAGGACTCAGAACTTGGACACAGAAGGGGGGTATTAGTGAAGTGTCTTGTCCAGCTGAGGTTTACTAAACAGCCCAAGAGGCCGTGGTTTAGCCTGAGTCAGTCAGGGTGTGACAGACCACAGTGCTGATCTCACCTTTGCAAATCAACCAAGTTCCCTGCCCACTCCACCCCCTCAGCCTTCTGTCATCCACCTTTACCACCCCCATCCCTCCAGCTACCTCCTTTCTATTATTTACCCCTAACACGGCCAGCTGTGGAAGTTCGGTGACTCATTTGTTACTTAGGTATTTTGGGTTCATTACTCTTCAGACACTTTACTGAGAAGAGCCACTCCCAATGGTGCCAAAATAGAGGAGAGGAAGTAAGGCCAGCAGATGGGAGGGGGTGGGGCAGAAATCCAAGGACCGCTGTGGAAAAGTTCAGGGGAGGTGCTCTTGTCAGTGCCAGAACTCCCAAGCAAGGCCACTCCAAAAGCAACAATGGAAAGGAAACAGGGCTTTGATTAAACTTCATTGAGAGTCCTGGACACACAGCCACAAGTGCTCAACAACAGAGATGATGTGTTCAGGAATCCAGAGGAAGCGTCATTGCTCCTTGGGAATATTTTTGAGTAACCACACCCTAGTCATGCTGACTTGGCCAAGAACAGGGTGGAAGGCACAATTACAGGACAGTTGAGCACAACTTACAACACACAATCTGATCATTCACCTCATACTTTGACCCTCTGCTTCCAAAATATACATGTGCCTTTACCTCAACCATCTAGATTTGGTCTATGGACCATATCTGGTATGAAGTGATTGCTGTTCAGAACAGTCCCACATCTCTCATGTTATGAGCAGTAAAGGCATGTGTAGGACTGAGGTTACGGCTCAACAGTAGAGTGCTTGCCTAGTATGTCTTGGGTTCAATTCCCAGCAACCACAAAGCAAACAAAACCTAGAAACCACTTGCCAGGTCCTCCAAAAGGTTTGTGAGAATACATTTGAAAGGCTTCAGAATATTATTACAAAGCATTCTCCCTAGGAACGAGCCATTCCTGGTGCTGGTGCTGTAAACCTGTTTTGTCCTAGCTCCAGGCTGTTTAGAAAGAGCATTGAATTACTATTTGTGACATTTGTCATTCAATGGTAGTTTAAGGCTTGCAAAATTACTGCAAACCCAATGGGAGATATTCATTCCTCTCTAATTATGCATTCTTTTATCAGACAAAGATTCCTCCAAATACCTAATGCTAGAGCCAGCTGTCCAGATCCAGAGCTGGAGCATGGGCTAGAGGCCCACTTCTGAAAAGTGATTCCAGAATTCAACTAAACTCTTGAATTCTGAAAGGAGCTATTGAGCATGATTCATAATGAATTTTGAGGTCACTGACATTGTGCTTTTGCTTCCTTCTTATGAGATGGTATGTTCATGCTTTAGAGAATATATATATAGCTGCTAAGAGCAACCACTTTACTGGAAACTGAGAAACACAAAATGGTATGTGACTGAAGCCATGCATTTGATGGCCTAGAAAGATCAAGGTTTTTGATGACTCATGCCACTGTCGCAGCCCAGGCAACAAGACATTAGCATCATATAGATTACATCCTTTAATTAATGAAAATAATAACACTGTCCATTTAGAAATATAAAAAAAATTCCTTTCAAATAGCTTTAGGACTGTGTCATGGGTTAGAGATAAAGTGCAGTGGGGGAGGGTTTGCTTAGCATCATAAAGCTATAGGTTCAAAACTCAGGGAAAGAAAGAAAAAGAACTTTAACATAAAACCAAAATACTGCTTCTTTGTTTATTTGTTTTGTTTTTTTAGATAGAGCCTCACCCTGTAGCCCTGGCTGGCCTGGAACTCCCTCTGTAGACCAGGCTAACCTCTGTCGAGCTCCACCTGACTCCACCAATAAAGCACAATTCTAAGTCAGGTTAGGCATAATCATAATTGACAAGTGAAAGAACAAATCATGACTAAAATTAGAAAGTAAATACAGTGGTAAATAACAAATAAAAATATATTTCAAGGTTCTCCTCTAAGAGAAATGCTTGTTTAGAAAATGAGAAACATCAGAAATTAAAAAGGTAAGTGTTGAGCTCAAGATAAAGGGAGCACAGAGGGAGGCAGAGGAATGTAAATAATAAATAATAGAAATCAATAAAATTAAATAAGTTATAAAAGAAAGGGTCAAGAAAATAAAATTTGGCACACTGTAAACTCTAATAAAATTGAGAAGAATTAAAAGGAAAAATCTTATCTATGTGATAGAAAATTATAAAATAAGAATGTCATAAACTTTGTACAAGTAAATTTGAACACTTACATGAAATACCTAGTTCTGTAGAAAAATGAAAATTGCCAAAATGCACTCGAGAAGAAATAGAAAGTCTAATTCAAGAACTACTGCTATTTTTAAGCAGTTGAGCTGGTAACTTAACATCTTACTACAAAACAAAGTAAAATAAAAATAAAGCACACCAGGGACCGAGAGTTTCATAAGTAAATGCAGCCAATTTCCTAAGAAAAAGTTCACCATAGTCTTGTAAATATACTCGAGCACATAGGAAAATAAGGCACTGAGCAAAAGAAACAAGAAAAAGACAGATAGCCATAACTTACGTTATGATGCTGGCAGAATCTTGGTATTGAAGGAAAGAGAAGAAAAGAAAAATTATAGACTCCGTTATAGACCCATCCCTCATTGTATACAGATGCTAAAATTCTAAACAAGACTATGGAAAGTTAAATGCAGCAGAGAATTAGAATTAACATTTGTTCAGACTTCTCTCAGGACACAATTAAAGACATTAGCAAGTATACTAATTCACTGCTTTATACTAGGAGGAAAAACATCAATAATTTCAATGTATGAAGAAGAAACATTTTCTGAAATTTAATTCATAGTAAATAGTGTCAGCAAACTTGTAGAATGGACTTCCTTTACTTGATAGGTGGTATCCACCACACATTTGTGTACAATAGAACATATATGCATACTTTATTTGTGAGACCATCCCTGATATCTACAAGCCTATTCCTGGACGTCCAAGCAAGAACTGTATGATAAAAAGAAATTCACTGTATAAAGGTTGAAAGGAATGAACAAATGATTGTATTCACAATCAATGTTGGTTATCAACTTAGGAAATTCAAGAGAAACTACAAATTATTATAGTAAGGTTTATCAACACTCATACATACAAGGCTAAAATGGAAATACTAGCTGTGCTCCCAAATAGGAGAAGCCAATAGTTGGAAACCGGAGTGTGTGTGTGTGTACATATATGTATGTTTCACTAGCCATAGTGGCATAGACATTTAATCCCAGCACTTGGGAGGCAGAGGCAGGAAGGCCTCAGTTGATTTCCAGGCCAACCTGGTTTACATAGTGAGTTCCAGGTGGTCAGCTAAGACTATGTACTTAGACCCTATTGCAAACCCCTCCCTCCTGCAGAAAAACGTGTTTCTAGGATCCGGAGCGATGGCTCAGTGGTTACGAGCACTTGCCACTCTTGCAGAGGAAACAAGTTTGATCCCAAGCATCTATATCAGGTGAGTAACAACAGAGAATAATGCCATCTCCATGGGTTCTGATGTTTCTAGCTTTCCTGGGCCCCTGCACACACACACTCCACATACATATAACTGAATTTTTTTAATTGTTAGAAATGTCTCTAGCCAATTGTGGCATCATGTACTTGTGCTCTGGCACCAGAGAAAATGAGGCACAAGAATCTTAAGTTCAAGGCCAGTCTGGATAACATACTGAGGTTCTGTCTCAAAAAAAACCCCAAACAACAAACCAAAAGTCATACTAATATTGGTGATTTAAAATTAGAAATAACTGGTCAAGTGTATTAATAATTGATGATAAGCCAAATTAAAATAGTCACATACCATTTATGCCAGATTATTAAAGCTAAGGGAAGGACGTCTGAATATTGGTGAAAATGTGGGAGCTTATAGCTTTATACGTCATTATTTGCAATCCTTTCCACTTCCCCTAGAATTTATTGGCCTAAGACGCGGAACCTCCTAATTCACAAGCCTAATCTCCACACCATAGAATGGTGCCTGGCACTGAGGGTGGTATGGGCAGGAGCTACTAAAGTAAAAAATGCAGATATAATATTCTATTAGTAAGAATGTAAGCTCCCAAGAAAGCTGTAGGAAGCTTCTTTCAGATCTGCACCAGAGATCATGCCCCAATATGTATATTGTATCAAAATAGCGGCAAATGAAATGGGATAGATTATGGAATATTCATATAATAGAGTAGTGTATACCAACTGAAATGAGTGATGTAGAACTAAGAGTATCAATGTGAATACAGGATATTTGTCATTGTGCTTCAAATGTTTCCACTTGAGAATTATATATTGTCTTTAAGTACTGAAAAAGAGGCTGGGTGTAGTTGTGCACACCTTTAATCCCAGCACTCAGGAGGCAGAGACAGGTGAACCTCTGAGCTTGAGGCCATCATAGTCTACAGAGAGAGATCCAGGACAGTCAGGGAGGGCTACACAGAGAAACCCTTTCTCAAAAAAAACAAATAAATAAAAGAACTCAAATAGAAAAATAACTTCAATATAAAATTAAAACTAATAATTTACAGTAACTTAATTTTGTAGTGCTAAGGCTGAACCAAAGGCATGCTTATACATGCTAGGTAAACTACTACAGAGTTGCACTCCCAGGCCAATTTATCATAGTTTTTGCTCCAGAAAAGTTAAAAAATAAAGCTGGTTAGGATAAGCAGTTCAAAAATGACATGTGAGTCTAGAGAGGGTAAAAATTAATCTGTCCAGAAGGAGTCAGGAAGTGTTCATTCTTGAAACTGTGCTTGGTAGGTAAGCAGGTGAGAACAGAGTGAAGAGATTTTCCATGGAGTGAATGGTGCCCCAGCAGAGTGAACAGTTCCTGCAAATTACTGGGAAACAGCAGAGAACCTTAAGTATGGAAATAGCATACTCTACTTTCATATACATTTTATAAAGATTACTCTAGATGTCATCTGGCCACTGGCACAGTGTGGCTGGTAGGTCAGAGAAGCAATTAGCAGAGCACTATGATCCAATCGACAGCGGACAAAGTCCTCAGCTTACATAGAAGCAGTAAGAATGGATCCAGAGATCCCAGGTCACAGACCCTGATGCCTATGTGTCTGATCTGACATGTCAGGGAGAAAGGGGTCAATTGAAGGGAATGGACACATTCCCAACTTGACCCTTGTGTAGATAGTGATGCTAAGCACCTTGCATGAAGAGTAGTAGGGTGACGGGCAAAGATGATGTGTTTAACTTGAGACTTGTTATCATCAATGTAATAGGAGTTTTTGGTTAGACACGCAGACTTAAAGCTGTAGGTGATATGTGGAATTAGTTTATTTGATGGAACGCCACCATAAAAGCCCATAATTGGCCAAGCAGTGCCAAAAATTGAAAGCAGAGAGTCTTGTCTGACCAAAGATCGAAGCAGGGCTTGGAAGTTAGCTCAGTTGGTAAAGTGCCTATCTTGCAAGCATGAGGACCTGATTTGGCTTCTCAGAATACATGCAAAAAGCTGGTGTTGGGGTACAGATCCTGTAACTGGTGGTGGTAGTGGGGTTGTCTGGCAAAACCCGGAAGCTCATTTGTGAGCAAGCATAGCCTAGTAAATGAGCTGCATGTTAAGGGAAAGATCTTGTCTCAAAAAAAAAATAAAGGGGGAGAATAATGGATGAAAGACAACAGAGGTTCCCCTCTGGTCTCCATATGTATCTATACCTCAGCATGTGCATACATCCACACACAGCAAGCATATATGTCACATATACACACATCATAATACACACACACACACACACACACACACACACACACAGTGTTTCTCTCTTTAAAATGCAGAGAAATACATGAAAAACAAAGAAAGAGCTAAAGCAAAGAAATGTCAAGGAGGAAGTTTGTAAAAGTACTAGATAAAAGGAAAGGGCAAGTCAGGAAAGGATAGGTCAGGCAGAGGTGATTTGTTACTGTAGAGGACAACTTTCTCAGCAAAATGGGCACATTTGCCAAATTGCTGCAGACTTTCAGGTGGGTGGGCAGTGAACATGAAGAAAATAATAAGAGACAGAAAAGTTGAAAGGGAAACAGCTAAAGCTAGTAGAATAGAAGCTTGCAGTTTTATTTTTTCTTATGTTTTGAAGCAGTGTCTCTCTACATAGTCCTAACTGATCTGGAACTTGCTCCATGGACCAGGCTGGGCTGGAACTCAGTGATCCACCTTCCTCTGACTTCCGAGTGCTGGGATTAAAGGTGTGCACCATTATGCCTGGCTTGTTCTTAATGAGAGTAGAAATGGGAATATTTATCTGTCAAAATACATCAAGCAAAGAGAAAAGCTGGAAGAGGTGAGGGGTCAGTTCATAGAATGAGACCTTCTTGAAGCATAGGCACGGTTCAGGAGGTGAAAGAGGAAAAGAGAATTTGATAGCATGTTAAGGTACAAGGCAGTTGGGGGGGGCAATTGGGAGGCTGTGATTTTCTCATGAAATAGGAAGTAAGTTGATTTTCTGAACTTGAAAGTGACAATGTTGAGGGCTGGAGCCAAAACAGAGGTGGCTAAGCTAGCAGCTGGGAAGAGCAGGTCAGCAGCAGCTCAAGAGTAACCCAGAGCAAGGATGGAGCACTGTAGAATGGTTTAAAAGGTCAAGGAAGAAGAGAGCTGAGAAGGGGGTAAGTCAAGGCTGCTGGTAGAAGCAAGAATCTGAGGTTACACTGACTCATCTACATAGACCTTGGAGTTTCATGGTCTGCTAAAGACATGGAAGGAGAGACGAGTAAAAACCGTGAGCCAAATGGGGATGAAGAGGCTCCAGCTTGGTCTGGTGACTTCAGATTGGATGGCCATTTCTCACTGAAGAGGAGACTCTTTCTCCTACCTCACATGTACAATCCCAGCACTCGGGAGATTGATGGAAGAGGACAACCATGAATTCCAGGCCAAGTTTGGCTACGGATTGAGACCCTGGAGAGTTTGGTATGGTGGCATACACCTTTTGTCCCAGCACTCGGGAAGCAGAGGCAGGAAGTTTTCTGTGAGTTCCAGGCTAGCCTAGTCTACTTAGCAAGTTCCAGACCAGCCAGAGTTACAAAGATTCTGCTTACAAGGGGGCTGGAGGACAGACAGCAGGAGAAATGGCTCAGAAGACATGAGGTTGGTTCTTAGCATCTATGTTCAGTAGTTTACAGCTGCCTGTAAATCCAGCTCCAGGGGATCTACAGCCCTCTTTTGGTCTCATTAGCACCACGCATACACAGTTTTAAAATAAAAATAAAACTTTTCAAAAATAGCAGAGAAGTGCTTTTCAGAATTCCCAGTCAACTATACACTTATTTATTCATCCATACTTTCTCATTCAGTCCTTCAGCATCCAAAAAATGTTTGCTGAAAACTTACTATTTATCAGGATAGCATCAAGGACAGTAAATAATACCTCTCTATTTATCAGTTTTAAAATACACCTGCAACTCTTCCTACATTATTTTCCCACATGGGCAACACCTCTGAAGTCAAACTGCTTGTACAAATGTCAGTCAGACTGCAGTCATGACACCATCGTCATGGTTTGCCCAGACATAAACTTTAGTCATAGCTGTTCATGCTGTCATGACTTCAGTTGAGTTAAGTACACTGTTGGTAATAACATGTTGGGCTAAGTTGCTGTTTTGATTACAAAAAAATTGCACCATGAGTTGGTATTGAGAGGCAAAGTCACTGAGGAAGGCAAATAAATAATGGCAGGTGGATTTGATGTCAAGAAAGGAAATAGTCATTGAAGACATGATTAAAATTCTGCACATTACTAATATTATTATTATTTTTAAGCAAGAGCTAAATGTCTTAAGGGACCTTAAAAAGAAAGACACCCACAACTAAAATTGTGCTGTGCTTTGTTGCCAAGATACACATACACAATAATCTAGGCTACACAAGGCGGTTCAGTAGAAAGTGAGTGGGAAGAATCATCTCCTGTTTCAAAGCACAGAGGTGGTGGGTGTTACAGACCTGGGTCCTGGGGTGATTGGGAAAGCATCAGGCCACAGTTTAGTTGGTGGGAATTTTTCTTTGTTAGTGGCACATAAAATCATAATTCTCTTTAGAATTAAAAATATCTTTAGAACAATTCATATCCCTCAACTATTTAAACAGTTTATTTTGGAGAAACACAGATTATCAGAACTCAAAGAACCAGATTTTCCCATTAGAAAATGAGGAAACTGAGCCCTAAGTGGTGGGTGGCTGGCATGATGACACCCACAGCTTGCTAAAGTCAGGAGGAGATTTATTTACTACACAGAAAATTGTTTTGCCTGTGGCAGAAATAGATAAAAATTGCATAATGTCTTGGTGGCCCATACTTCCATTAAAAACCCTATGATTGCTCTGCCCCCATTGGGAGGACGATAAAAAGCTTCAGTAAGTATCTGTAACGACTAACCCTTAACAACATGCCTCAGATTTAAGCCCGTCATCCATATCTATTTAATCTCCCTAATCACCAGCCTTGCTGGCTTTATAGCTTAAATATTTCTTAGAGCATATTCCCTTCAGTGTCGCTTTTTATTTCCCCCATGACATTTAAAAATCACATGATGAAGTTTTAAAATAGCTATAGATAGCAATTTTTTTTATTTGATGTGTTTTTTTTTCAATATCTAAAAAATGAAGTCTCCCTTACTGTCAGTCTTCCCCTAGAGCTCAGATAGGTAAGGAAAGCAGGTGTTCAGACTTGAAAGAGGAGGATTAAACCAAGACCAGAAATGACATCCATCCCCCGCAACTGATGAGGCCAGCATGGAGCAACTAGAGACCAACTTATCTCTTCATATCCATCCCTTCTGGTCCACACTAGTACAGAAGCAATCTTTATTTATCCACCACCTACTGCTTCCAATATTAGGAAAATAATATAGTGAAGATGGGAAAAACTACTAGTTGCCTAGTTTTCTAGTTTTTCAGTGGGGAGTTTCAGAGTCTTGTGGGGAGAAGGGTCAAGAGTCCCTGGAACTGGAGGTGTAGTCATGGGTGCCATCTGGGTGTTGAGAACTGAATGGAGGTCCTCTGGCTCAACAAGTGCTTTTACTGCTGACCTGTCTGTCTTTCCAGACCCATATAAGGCAGATTTTATGATCAACAGCCAAATAGCTCATCCTTTCAGGTTCAGGATTTGAAATGAATGAGACTCAAATTTGGTATTAACTCCTTCAGGTATAAGAGATACTACTTACCCTATTTTACAATAGGATGGCATTCTGGTGACCCACCACACCAGGTAGGTAGTCATAAATGCTTCCCTATTCAAATATGAATTTCCCCAGAGGCATTAAAAGAATATGAAAAATACCATGGACCTTATTTTATCATTTTAAAGATGTATCAACTGAACATTAGCTGAATTATTATTGTTGTTATTGTCGTTTTGAGATAAGGTCTTATGTAGCCTAGGCTGGCTTTGTACACACACAGTGAGGCTGGCCTTGAGCTTCTCATCCTGTCTCTGCCTGCTGAGTGCTGGGATAGAGGCAGGAGCCACCACACCTGTTTCAGGGGGTTCTGGGGATTAAACAAAGGGCTTTGCGCATTCTAGGCAAGCACTCTACAAACTAAGTTATACCATCAGCCCGGTATCTTTTTAGTAAAATTCTGGAAATTTAGCTCATTGATAAACTGCTTGCCTAGTGTGTGTGAAGCACTAGTTCAATTCAAAGTAATAAACAAAGTTTTCTAATACATTTTCTGTGTGCTGTGTCTCCCCCCCCCCCCCCAATCAAATCCAGGGCCTTAGGCATGCTTGTCAAGCAAACAAGCAAACTACTACTGTCAGTGTCCCTAGCTTCTATACACAATTTCAGTTGTGCATTTTGTTTTGCTTACTCATTATTATTATGAATTGTGGGTACATGTGCCACAGCTTGCATGAAGAGGTCAGAGGATAACTCTGTTGTTGGCTGTCTCCTTCTACCTTCACACAGATTCCAGGGATCAAACTCAGGTCCCGGGCTTCTGCGGCAAGTATCTTTACACACCCAGCCATCTATCTTGCTGTCCCTCATTGTTTTCTTTGGTACTAACTCTCTCCCTAGTATAACTTATTGGAACCTGGAAAATATGTCACTGTTAATGTAGCTTTTTTTTTTTTTTAACCCATTCACCTGTGATTATAAATTTATATTTATTTTTGCTGCTTGTCTCAGCCTCTCAAACACTGGAATTACAAGTACGTGCCAACCAAACCTGATTTATAAAGGAGGATTTTTTAAATAAGCATAACTATTTACCTATTACTACCAGAGGTGGACTCCTTGTCCCAGAGAACAATTGGGCATAGCTCCAGTGGCCTGCTGTTTTGTACTTTTCCAGGGCAGGGAAACTTTTTGAGTGAGAGAAAGCAGGACTATTGAAAGGTTTAGTACTCATCTGTGCCTGGTAAATGCTGCTCAGCTACCATCAAATGCCGGACTTCCTTTAAAAAATACTACACGAAGACCATTGTTTCCGGCTTTTCCAATTCAATGACATGCTCCACAGAGGTAGAATGACCTCTGGACCTTCATGTGCCTGCTCTCCTCCCGGAGTTACCACAGGATGCTGTGGGTGTATCACAGAACAGCTGGGAGGCCAGGTCTTAACCTCTGTGGGAGTAATCCCCAAGCTTGACACCCAGGAACTTCAAAAGGCAAGCTTTTCCTGAAGCTCTCGGGTCACAGCTTTTAACACGGCTGTTAGAATATACACCCTGTAAACAGGAACTGTCTTAGGAAATACAGCTGAATACTTGTCATTTTTATTTTTAAAGAACTATTAAAAAGTCTGTGCAGAGGGTGACATTTATCTGGCATTCCATTAACAAGCTGGCGCTTTCTGCTAGTGGCTTTGGTTTTATGTTTGGGGCCCTTTTGTGCCCACTGCTGCTCAACAGGAGCTTAAATATCTCTAATTTAATCTATAACTCATTTTATCTTGTAATATGAGAGTCTCAGACAAGGGAGTTGGTAAGTCACACTGCTTGTTTTTTGCTGCTATTGAACAGGAAAAGATTTACTAAAGCTCAAACCATTGTTTAGATACCTTGTGGTGGGTATTCACTGGAGAAGACTGCTAAGACTTGGGTTTAAGCAGCTAGAAATTCTTTATTAGCCAGCAGACAACTAGACTGGGTGTTTGGAATCCCAGTGTAGCACTGGGCCCTTCTCAGGTGAGCTTTTGAAAGCACAAATCCATATTCTGGGCTGACATACTTCAGATAACAAGAAGCAGAATTACAGAAGCTAAAAAGAAAGGTTAGAATCTCTTCCAAGCTGGTTCCAGTGTCTCCACCCACCCCTTGGCTACCTATTTGATCCAGACTATACAGAGACTTTTCCAGAACTATGCACTTTGGTGGGTTAAGTCTTTGTTTTTGTTTTGGCCGGTGGTGATTGTCTACTTGCTGAGTTTTACAGCCTGAATTGTATACTCCATCATGGAGTCAGTTATGCTGAGGTTTGGAGGCTTACTTAGGTGGGGGGGGGCTGTTACAAACCTCTATGCTTGGAACCCCAGGAAACAGGAAAATCATGTAAAACAGAAGAGGAGGCTCCACCAGTGGACCGGCAACAGCCAAGGTTAAATGACTTCTGGAGGAGATTTAAATGAATGTGGTCACAAAACTTCTCCTCACCCTAGTGGCACACACCTTTAATCTCGGCACTTGGGAGGCAGAGGCAGTTGGATCTCTGTGAGCTCAAGGGCAGCCTGGTCTACAGAGTAAGTTCCAGGATAGCTAGGGCTGTTATACAGAGAACCCCTATCTCAAATAAATACAAAACAAAACAAAACCCCCTAAAACTTCTCACCCAAGGACCACCCTGCCCACTGTCTTTGAAGTATGTGTGCCATTTGTTAGTAAGCCACATAGCTTCCTCAGATAGTCATCTGCTAGAGTTTGGCACTTCCTCCCTTTCCTGCTCTTGGTTTGGCAAATTCCTGATCATCCTTTTCTGGGCTGTCACTTTGTTAATGTCTGAAAGCCTTGAACAGAGGCTAGAACTTGTATGTTGGGGTGAGACACAACTGTGTTCAAACTCCATCCCATTTCACACTAGACGAGTCACCTTATGACAACCTAGCTTCTGAGTGTGCTTGCCTGAAAAGAGAGCTAATGTCTCAGGCAATAGAATGTGGTTAGTATAAAATCATACAACTGTATAAAATGCTTCTGTGAATTAGACACTCAGTCGTTGTCTACATCCTCCATGCACATCTTCCAACCTCTCCCTGAATTCTCTAGCAGAATCATTTTAGACAAAATTTAGAGCATGAGCTTGTGACTTATCTATACTTAGACATCGGCGTTATCTGTAGCCACATTGTTCACCCTCTGCTTAAGGTACCATTTCCAGATGAAAAGATATAAGATGGAGGTCTGGGTTTGTATTGGCAGTGGTCAGTCAGATTTCTGCCACCAGGAGGGTGAATGTGACAAAGTTGGTTGGGTCTTGAAGATAATGTTCTCATCCTAGAAGTGACCCGACTAGGACTGATGGGATGGCTCACCAGGTAAAGGCACCTGCTGCCTAGCCTGATGCCCTAAATTCAATCCCTAGGACCCAGAAGGTAGGAGAATGAAACTGACTCTCGAAACTGTCTTTTGACCTGTGAGTGCACACACACTCACACACACACACACACACACACACACACACACGTGCGTGCGAGCTTGCACACACATACACTGAATAAATAAACAAATAAATGTTTTTTTTATAAGTTGTCTGATTAGTTTTAAAACTTCACTATTCCAATACAGAAGCCACTTGTCACAGAGACTTACTCATAAGCACTTGGCTGGGGGCCAGTGCAACTCTAAAATGGAGCTTCTGGTTTTACTTGATTTTAATTAAGTGCAATGGTGAAGTGAAACATTTTATTATACATAGTTCTAAATAGTTAAAATTTAAAAATTAAGAAAGCATACCATTTTGAAGACTTTAATATTTTATTTATTTAACTTTGTGGAAGACCTCTAAGTATGTGGGCAAAAACTGGAGTACATGAATGAACCTACATTTGTGTGTAGTAGTAGTAGTAGAATATGCTTCAAAGTGTGTGTGTGTGTGTGTGTGTGTGTGTGTGTGTGTGTATGCTCACAAAGGGTATAAAAAGATCCTTGTTGACACTAGAATGTCTTTATTACTACTTCTCCATCTTACATTTTGTAGGCAGGGACTCTCATTGAACTAGAAACTTGTGTTTGAGGTAGATTGGTTGGCCTCCACCTCTCTTGGTAACCCCTGTCCCAGCACTGGGCATATATATATATATATATATATATATATATATATATATATATATATATATGTAATGTCAGATGTTCATCTTTCTCACTTTGTTTTTAAGCTTTCCTACTGAGTGGGATGCAAAAACACTTCATTAGTTTTATTCATATGATTATAATTTGAAATAAACATTTTGTTCCATTGGATTTAATGAATTATAAAAATTAATTTTGTTGGGTTTTTAAATTTTTTTTTGGAGACAGGATTTCTTTGTGCAGCCTTGGCTGTATTAGAACTCACTATGTAGACCACGCTGGCCTCAAACTCAAAGAGATCCACCAGCTTCTGCCTCCCGAGTGCTGGGATTAAAGGTGTGGGCAAATACCAACCAGCAATTAATTGTATCTAAAAGTTTTACTTTTTAAAAGACGATTACTAAAATTATGAAGATAATTAATCATGTGGCAGCCTATAGAAAAAGAGATTCTGGAAGGAGACAGCTGTGGTCCCTCTAAAGCAGGCATTCTGGTCATTTTATATAACATGAATCTTGTTAGTGAATTTCCAGTAGATGGGAAATCTTGCCTGAGAAACCAAGTTACAGAGCCCAGCCTCAAACCCTTGTCTGTCCCAAACTCAAACTCACATTTTCAGAGACCTCTGTGAGTTTCAAGACACAAGCATGGGTATGCCAAGTAATGGCTGCCCTGTCCCCCTGATGTGTGAGGCAAATCCTCACAGCAGACTTCCTGACCACTGGACCGTACAAGCCAGGAATGCCTGAGAAAAGCTTCCAGAAACATTCATCTGCTGAAAGATACCACCAAAGCTGCCAGCACACCCTCTGTCTCCTCTGACTCCACGCACCATGTTAGCACCCACATTTTGTGTTGACCTAAGATTTCTTCGTGTAGAATGAGGTGCCTTGACCTCAACACTTAACATTTGGGCCACATTAACTCTTCCATGTGAGTGGGTATGGAGTCTTGTCCTGTGCATTGGGAGACATTCATCAGAATCCCTGTTCACTACTTACTAGATGCTTGGTAGCAACTCCCATGCCTAACTGTGACAACCAGAGTATTTCCTGACACTGCTCCCTGCTTGAAAACTGAGATCTTTCTTTTCTTATTCATTCCCTCTCCAACCTCTTTATTCACTATTTTATAGTCAGGCTCCCTTCCTTCATAAAAGCAGGCTATTGTCTCCAGTCTTTAAAAATAAAACAAATCAATTAACCACAAAACCCTTTCTTCTTGATCAAGTTTGCTAAAGAACTATGGCTGAATTGACTGTCACTCTCCATCCATATTTTGCAGGCAGGGTCCCTTACCCTCTTTGTAAAAGTGTTGAGTCTCTTCTTTCTGCCATGATCACTTAATTGGCTTCTACCATCTAACACTTGGTGATGTCCAAGATGTCTGGAGTCTTTTGTAAGGTCACTGTTGTGTACTGCTTCTTAAATTATGGTATGCCCTATCCCCCAAGGGCATCTCTCCCTCTTCCTGGGGCATGGTCATTTATTCTCAGTGTTTTTGTTCCAAGGGAAGCTTCAACTCTAAAGTTTCTAGTTCAAGCCCAGATTTTTCTCCTGAGTATTAAATCTACACACTGACATGTGTCTCTCACGTATTCTCTTGGAGAATTTATTATCCCATAGCTTTTCCACCCCTAATGGTCCATGTTTCCATGCCTCATCTCAGCTACATAGTGGTGCACACAGAGTATCAAGCTCTGATGTAAGATACATGGTATATCAGTAAAGATGTTCCTCTTATGTTACCTAGAAATGCAACCCCACAGCTGTGGGCACACATGAACCAGACAACTGTGTGTCATAGTAAAAATGAAAACATCTATAATGAACCTTGTGCACAGTAGGCACTCATAAGCTCTCTTCCCTGTGTAGTATAACATGAAGATTTACTCTTTGTCCCTGACTCTTGCCACAGGGCTCCTACAACCCCTGGAATTTGCTACGTGACCAGGGTCACAGACCTATACGATGCACTTACATAAAGTGGCACATTGATGATCTCACTCAGTCCATTTAGAATACCTGATTGTAAGTGGATGAGATGGTTTAGTGTGGGTCCCTAGACAGCTCAGGAGGGGGCTAGCCACTAGAAACACAGTGAATGATGATTAAAGATTTGGAATTTTCAGCTCTGCTCGCCCTCCAGAAGTGAAAGGGTGGAGGCTGGACATTAAGTGCTGTGAAAACTGTGGGACAAGTTTTCTCAGCAGCTGACAGTGAGCAGTGCTTCCAGGTGCACCAAGAAGCTGCACCCCCCCCCCACTACACCTTGATCTGGCTGTTCATCATCATAATGTTTGGTACGTTTTATAATAAGCCTTCAAGTGAGTGTTCCTCTGAGTCATGAGCCACCCTAGTGAGTTAATTGAACTTAAGAAGGGCATTGAGGGATCCCTGGTTTATAGACTGGTGATCAGAAATACGGAAGGCCTGCACTAAGACCCACAGCTGAAGGGACAGAGTTTGTGGGACTGAGCTCTTGACCTATGACAGTGTCAGAACTGAGTTACTGGGTACCCAGTGGGTATCTGGTTGAGAACAGCTAGCTGTAGGGAGACCACAGCCACACTGGGTGCATTGTGTTGAATAAGTGGGAGCAGAGAAGGAAATAAAGTTTGCCTTTCACTTTACCCCGTTAGTCTCTCTGAAAGACATACTCCAGAGCATTAAAAATTGTGTTTTGGTAATGAGATTATAAGCAATGCTGAATGTATTCTCTGCATCTTTTTTCTGTTGAAAAGGAACTATACTATTAAAGATAAACATTACGCTGTTATACATAATACCTGACCACACAATTCCTTCTGCTGGCTGTTTGTTGACTTTCCTGGTTAAGTATAAACCTCTCAATATGGCTTATAAGATCCTTCGTGAGGGACTTTTGTCTAGTTATGAAATATTTTTATTTTTTGACTGTTCCTTACTTGTATGAAATGTATTCTGATTGTATGTTCTTGTGTCCTTCCCAGTTCTCCTGACCTAGTCTTCTTAACTGGTCTGTTTCCTAACTGGTCTCTCTGACTTTGATGCTGTGTGTGTGTGTGTGTGTGTGTGTGTGTGTGTGTGTGTGTGTGTGTGTAGAGGGGTGCATGCTAATTCTCTCTTTTGTTTTTCAAAACTCAGTTCAAACATGGTCTCTCTAAACTCTGTTCTTACTCAAGTCTCCTAATCAAATGAGACTATGTTGTCTCCATCACACACGTCTGTATTTGTCAGAGTACCTAGGATACTGGCATTTATTTGAGTCCTATGGTCTCCTTCTAAGAGACTATGAAATCTTCACGGGCAAGGCTTATGAGACAGATAATAGAATTTAACAGAGGACTGGGGAGTGTTGTCAGGGTGGGGAGTTTGCCTGACGATGAACCTGAGACGCCCCGAGATTTACTTCAGGAGAGAAGGAGTGGGTGAAACAGGCCTACAGTGCCTGCTGCTCTTAGGGGACCTTCCACCACTTCATGAACAAGACAGAAGAAATTATAATAAAAAAAGCAAGCACTAGGCCAGTGTGTTAGCACAAGCCCACAATTCTAGTACCTAGGAGGAGGGAGGAGAATCAGGAGTTTAAGGCCAGCCTGAGCTATATGAGACCCAAAAGCAAAACAAAACAAACACCCCAGTCAACTAACCAAAGAACTCTAATCATGTTATATGCTTTAATCTTTCATTTGATCCATGATTTATTTGAAAAAAATATTAAGGTTATATTTTAATGTTTAAAAATGTTACTTGAGTTTTGTACAATGTGTTTTGATCACATTCACCCCCTTAATTCTTCCCAGATCCCTTTCCCCTTCCCTACCCACTCAACTCTGTGTACTTAAAAAAAATAAATAAGCATGTATCCCTAGTGCAGGAACGGACTTCGGGAGCCCATTCCCCATGGAGGGTTACTCCCTTAGCCCAGAGACACACAGAGAGGGCCTGGGCCCTACCCCAAATGACTTGACAAATTTTGATGATCCCTTATGGAAGGCATCACCCTCCCTGGGGAGTGGATGGGAGATGAGATGGGGGGGATCCTTAGGGGGATTGGTGGGAGGCATGGGAGGGAGAGGGAACTGGAATTGATATGTAAAATAAGATTGTTTCTAATTTAAATATAATTTTTAAAAAGATTAAAAAATAAAATCCTTCAAGACAAATTTGTGCTGTCCAAATATTCTTGGATGTCTGGCCTTCCATTGGAGCATGGTTGACTTACCAGGAACACTTAGACAAAACTGTCTTTCCCTCTCCAGCAGCTAGCAATTGCAAATAGCTCCACAGCTAAGGGTGGGATTGGGTGCTCAACTCCTCTTTCCCAGCAGGGATTTGGTCTGGCTTGGCCTTGCACTGAGTTTGTACATGGTATCACAACTCAACTGCTATTAGTTCATGTGTGAAGCTGCCCTGCTGTGTCCAGAAGTCAAGGTTTCCTTGTGGGCATCTGTCACCTCTGGTTCTCACATTCCACTCCAGCAGTGATCCTCAAGCCTGGGGAGACAGGATGCACTATTTACTATTTTCTTAAATGAGAAATTGAGGCTTCAGATATGGTAGGCAATTTGTCCAGGTAGTAAACTTTCAGAGTTAGTGTGTTTGACCCTGTCTTTTGAATGGAGCTCTCAATACTCTGGGGAAGATTTCTATCAGGGCTCATTCTAACCACTCAGCACACAAGAAACCTCTGGGTCCTTGCAAAGTACCATCGAGGAGCTAATGGATGTTGGTGTTCAGGGCCTGAGTTTTGGGCTATTTTCTCTGGATCTATCCTCCCACCTCCAGTTCTAGCAAAACACTCAAAAATGTAAGGTTCCTCCAGTTGCTGGATCCACATCCATTTTATCCTATGGAATGTCCTGGCTTTGGGAAAATCTCACTGCTTTGTGGTCAGGTTCATAGAAGAGGCTGTTTTATCGGAACACAGTGAGAGTCTTAATGGTGATGTGAGGCCTCTGTCAAAGATATTAATACCAGGTAACTTGAGATCAAGTGCCCCCTGGTAGTCTCTCTTCCCAAAGCCCTGACTGCAGACCTGCAAGGAGGCCCTGCAGCTTCCTTAAGGACTTTGGGTTCCGATTGCGATCAGGTGGCCTCTCAGCTGGCACCAACAGCCAGTATACTTTCCAAAGATAAGGAAACCAAATATTAGCTAGCAGGATTGTAAACAGTGCCATAAACACACCCACACCTTCTTCTCCTCTCCTCTCCCAGTCCTGGGGAAGCCCTAACCTGTTACTCCTGTCCTTACTTAGAAAGGAAAATAAGGAACTGAATACAACCCTAGCTGACAGACTTGTCCAGCCCAGATGGGTGGGTGCTCCTACAGAGAAAGTTTTCTTCATTCCCCACATGGAGTTGGGGTACATTCCTTGATTTTTTTCACAACTCCCTCAAATAGCCTTACCTGTCTCGGCACCTTAACTTGGCCTACAATCATAAGCATACCACAATGGGACTGCAATCTCTAATCCTTTAGATGGCAGTAGGATCCGGTTTAGCAAGTGTTTTCCAACCCCTTTGAAGTTGGCTCTGTGTCTTGTGTATCAAACAACAGCTCACCTTAGGACTCCACATCCTGTATCTTCAGTTTTGCCTGGTGTGGTCCTCTGCCTCGCACCCCAGAGTGCACTGGGAGCTTTTTAGAAAGGTAGCCTCTCAGACTCTACCCCAGGTTCACTGAGTCAGTTCACATTTTAACATGGTCTCAGGTGACTCATCTGCCATTTAAAATTTGAGGTGCCCGGGGCTGGAATGGTGTTTACAAATATACAAGTTCTGTGATCCTAAGTGTGCTAAATAGTAGGTAGGACAGGCTTGTCATCTCTGTCCATCAAGGTCTTTGGGTGTAGACAATACTACTACCACCCTCTTTGCATCCCTTGTATATATTACACATGTGTATATTATATATAATGGCATGTTCAAATATTTTCATTAGTAATAATAGTAGTAAATATAAGAATGCAATGTTAGCATCATGCTACCCCTTGGGCCACAATACCTTCAGTAGTCCTTTCTCCTTAGCAAATACACACAGGCACCCTACTGAGGCCTTGCATGTGAATCTCTGGCTAACAGATTTCCTGTGCTAGAGGCTTCTGACCTGAGAAAGAGGGTTGACATCAAAAGGGGTACCAGTACCCGCTGTGGAACCTTCCCTCTCCTCAGAAAGGTATTAAGACCCAACTTTTATCAAGGGGCCCCTGATTTCCTCTCTTTAGATCCTCTACCATGCTCTTTCGGGTGCTGGGGCCTGAACTCATGTTATTTATCTGCCTGTCCAAGGCATTAATAATTCTTTTTTTTAATAAACTCCATACTCCCCTGTAGTGAGATAGTTCTGTGCCCTTTATAGTTCTACCTCTTGTCTTGACACTTATACTCTACCTCTATTTTAGGGATTTACATGTATGTATATGTAAATAGTTATATTGTTTAAGTATTTGTTCCTGCTTTACTCAGGGAAGTTTTAATCAGTCTTTTTAGCTAAGTTCCCGAGTATTACAGATTATCTTCACTCACATTTCCTGTACCTATGAGATTAGTCAGATATAGATGCTTAATCTTCAATCACTTCATAGACATGCAGAACATGGCATTTAAATGTTTTAATATTAGTACTCCATTGACATGAGACACTGTTGCTCCTGACAGCACCGTGCACTTTCCCGAAAATATGTTGGACACTGTTGTTGCTCCTGCTGGAGTTCAATCTCGCCTCAGCTACTGGCCTGTTGGGCAAAGAATTGCCCCCACCTTGACCACTGATTTGGACATGCAGTCCTATGTGCGTGCAGGAGACAAATATAGAAGACTGCTGGACCTTGCCAAGTCAGGGTAAGACAGCCATTCTACCTCCCTGCTGTTGTTGTGGTCTGTCAAGTTCTCTTGGCCTTAGCCAAATCTGGGTGTACCAACGTGGCTGTGAGACCTAGGGTGACTGTTCAGGTGGCTTGCTGTTTCTGTCCTTGCTGCACCTTTTGGAAGTTGTCCATCCGCATTTCCTGTCTACTCTAGTATTGTTAATTCCATTCTCAGGTCTGGATGAGGTTGAAGATTAAACTATCACAACTATTATTCTCTCTTCCTAGTTAGATATATTAGGTACTAGACTTACGTTTTCCAGCTTAGGACAACTCTATTGTAAACTCCATTATGCCCTCACCCTAGGACTAGATATGTAGGTCATTTTGTTCTCGATTTTCCTTTTCTTAGAGCACACTTGTTATTCACTGTTTTGTATATAGTTTTGAATTAAGCCTAAATCTTTTCTTTAGACTAAAAGGGGAATTGTAGTGAGATAGTTCTGTGGCACTGACCACGCCCATTGGGGTGGAGCCATGGGCGGAGTGACCTGTGGAAGGAGGTCAGAGGGGGCCAGGAAAGGCGCTCTCTTTCTGGCGTGACTCGGACAGGAGAGGATCGGGTTGAATTTCCTGGTGTTCATCTGTCTAAGTTGTAAGTTATTTCTCCCTGAATAAACATCTATTCGGCCTATTTGTTTATCCTGATCCTTATTTACCGCGATACTCCCCAAATCTATTTCATCATCCACTGATTCCCTTATCCGAAGCCCTTTCAATGAGTGCAATGACTTCTTATTGAGTACTAATCAGCCAAGAATTTATGTGTGTTAGTTTCAAATCACCATTGTACCTGTGCATGCTTGGAGTACAATAACAAAATATTGGAGGCAGGGAGCTCCCAGTAACAAAAATTTCTCACAGTTTTGGTAATTAGCTGGTCAAAATCAAAGTGTTGGCAGGTTTATTTTTACCTGAGGTTTCTCTCTATGACTTGCTGAAGGCCCCATCCTTGCTGTGTTCCTTTTTTGTTTCTATTTAGTTTGGAGACACAGTCTCAAATAGCATAGGCTGGACTTGAACTCACTGTGTAGCTGAAGATGCCTTTATACTTCTAATCCTTCTGCCTCCACATCCTTAGTGCTAGGATGCAAGTATGTGCAACCACTCCTAATATATATGGTGATGAAGATCTAACCCCAGGGCTCACGTGCGTTAGGCAAGCATTCTACCAGCTGAGCTATAGGCCCAGCCCCCTTGCTGCATTGTTACAAGCTCTTTCCTCTGTATGTGCATGAATGTGGTGCCTGTGTGTCCAGATTCCCAGTTCTCATAAAGATACTCTAAGATATTTCTGGTTAGGACTTCAGTCTATGAGTACAGGGACAGGATTCAGCTCAAGATCATTACAAAGTGGCAAATTCTTACCTTCTTAAAAGTGAAACTAACAACTAATGTCATACAGCTGGTAGTCGTGAGGCCAAAGCTGGGAGTCTTTGTGTACTTGTGTATAGCATTAACTTGTGCTATGAGTTTATGATAAGAATACAGAATCATGGCTTCTGTTTTCTTGAAATTTACACTTTTATGGCTATCCTTTCATTTTGGAGTCTATTTGCCTTCCCTCTCTTGCTGTAGAGATCTATTTTTGTGTAGTCATGCATTATTGATTGCCAAATTCAAGAGAACACCATGGCAGAGTCATTACCTTCCAAATAAAACCAGGCTCTGAATGCCACTTTAGAAAAACTTACCCGAGGCTGCATCGGTTTTCTGCCAGTCTCAGCTGCTTCCTATGGAATATGCCTGCATTTGCCTGCAACTCTCTTGATTTCTTTTTAAAAGGTTGCCGTTTCAGCAAACCCACCTATCCCAGCATAGTCATCCATGTTACTTCCCAATGCTAACCTTGACAGGATAAGAGATGATGAAGTAGCAGACATCAGTCTACGCCCATGGAAGAAGCTGTGGGGTGGTGTAGGCAGAACTCTCAAGTTTATCATCTCAAGAAGACAGAGCCAGCAGCTCCTGACCGCAAGAGCCTTTGCCTAATGGGAAAAGTCCTAGCTAGTTGGAGAACATCTTAATTAGCTAATGCTATGGAAACCACCAAACAAGAAATTCAGCTCTTAAGTCTGTTAGTAATGGAACATGCCATTAATCCTAGAACTCAGGAGGCAGAGACTAGTGGATATCTGAGTTTGAGGTCAGCCTGGTTTACAGAGCAAATTCAGGACAGCCATGGCTACACAGAGCAATCCTGTTTCAAAAAACCAAAAACCTAAACCAACCAACCAAAGGAAAAAAGAAATTTAGCTCCTTAACAGTAATGACAACAGTCAAAATGTATGCCATTTTATGTATTCTGTCAAAACACAAGACTATGTATGGAATTGGGACTGTGATTTCTCCATAGAGAAGTACAAGGTACACATCTGAGGAATGGGGCACAGGTGTGAGGTTCTAGCACATGGGAGGCAAAGGTAGGAGGAGCAGAGGCTCAAGGCTGCCCTTAGCTATACAGAAAATTTCAATTAGGCCTTGAATTTTGAGACCTTGTCTCAAAACAAAGCCAATAAATATTAGATAAATAAACTCCAGCTCCGTGGGAATCATAGCCATGTCTACTAAGTTTTAACAGACTGTCTGGGCAGTCAGAGAATGTATGATAGGGATAGTTCCTGAGAAGGCAAGGTACGAAACTGTGAGAATGAATGAAAGCTCCATGGAGATCCCCAGGAAGCTAAGGGATAACAGGAACATGGACCATCCATCCTGGGAAGTGCCCAGCAGTGAACAGAGCTAGCCTCTTCTTTAAAGGACACTTGTTCTACTGAAAAGATCCCTACCTCTATGGCCACATTTAACGTTAACCAACTACCTCAAGGCCTTATCTCTAGGAGACAGTCACATTGGGGTTAAGGAGCTTCAGCATATGAATTTGGAATGGACATAATTCAGCTGGTCTTCCACTGGCTCCCTTGTTTCCTCTTTTTCTTAGTCTGAGACAGCAACCCATGGGGATGGAACCATCCACATGCATGGTGGATAATTCCTCCTCAGTTAAGTCTCTGTAGAATGCCCTCACAGACAGGTCCAGACTGTGTCTCCTGTTGACAATGAAGAGCAGCCCTCACAACCACCCTTCTGTCCTCTCAGGTAACTTGATTGCCATTTCTCTCTGTACCCATAATCCTTTGCTTAGAGTTCTTATTCATGCATTCATAATTCATGACACTCCTCTCCTTATCTATCTCTTCTAAATGGGGGGGTTTCTTCTCAGTATTTTGTCTTTCAACTTTATTTTCTTCTTCTGTTTTTATGAGGCAGGATTTTATACATAGGCCAGGCTGGCCCAGAACTGTACTCAAAACCCTCTTATATCACCCCACAAAAGTTCTGGGATTAGGGTAATGTGCCACATCTGACAAAATGGGCAGATTTCTTCTCTCTCTCTCTCTCTCTCTCTCTCTCTCTCTCTCTCTCTCTCTCTCTCTCTCTCTCTTTTTTTTTATTTTAGATACAGTTTGTCCATTTAGTCTTGGCTGTCCTGGAACTCATTAGGTAGGCTGGTCTTGAACTCATAGAGATACATCTGCCTCTGCCTTCCTAGTGCTAAGATTAAAAGCATTTTCACCACTACTTGCAGCTAGATTTACTGATAGCATCAACTCCCTGCATTCTCCTGTTTACATCCCCTGTGCTCTTGCTCACTGACAGTTCTAGATTGCTTTCTGTTGCAGTGATTAAAGAATTGACCAAAACAAAACTGGGAGAGGAAAAGGTTTATTTGGTTTCTAATCCCATGTCACAGCTAAACATTGAAGGAAGCCAGGACAGAAGTTCAAGGCAGGAACCGGGAGGCAGGAGCTGAAGCAGAGAACGTAGAACAATGCTGCTTCCTGTCTTATGCTCAGCTATCTTTCCTTTCATATAGACCTCAGGTCCACTTGCCTAAGGATTGTAATACCTACAGTGAGATGGGCCCTCCTTCATTAATTAGCAATTCATAAAATGCCCCCATGTAGCTGGAGAGATGACTCAGTGGTTAAGAGCACTGGCTGCTCTTCCAGAGAACCCGGGTTCAAGTTCCAGAATCCACATGGTGGTCACAACTGTCTTTGACTGTGGTCTGATGAGATCCAGTGCCCTCTTTTGGTGTGTATACATGCATGCAAAACACCCATATACATAAAATACATACATAAATAAATCTAAAAATGCCCCCACAATCAAGTCCAAAGGTCAGTTTGATGGAGGGAAGTCCTCAGTTGAGATCCTCACTTCCCAAGGTTGCCTGGGTCTGTATAAGCTGACAAAACCTAATGATGACACTGACTATAATCTATGACTTTAGATATGTGGTATGTTTGGTTGATGGATGGGTTAAAAACAAAACAACAACACTATTGATACAGAGGCAGATACTATAAAGATAATGAAGCTGAAGGCTTGGGGTTCCTCCTTTGCAAGAAAAATTACCTATGGACTTCGAATTTATAATTTGATATTCTCTTCCAAAAAAAAACAAAAACAAAAAAAACCCCACATACATTCCAGCACTTAGAACATAGAGACTGGAGGATCTCAATGAGTTCAGAGACAGCCTGATCTATGCATTGAGATTATGTTTTAAGAGAGAAAGAGAGGCAGAGATGAGAATGAGAGAGAAGCAGAAAAAAAGAGATATGATTCCCTATAATTAATATTTTTTCCTTACACTGGAGTCAGGGGGCGGAGAATTACCCCTCTCAGTTACCCCTCTCCTTCCCTGACCATTTTGGAGAGATATAATCCACAGTTCAGCCATCCTTTGATCAAAGGAAATGAAAATGTTGGAGCTGTGTATGGAGCAGCTTGGACCATACTGACTTCCAAAAATTGCATTAATTGAAGACAACTAGATGCCCAGTGTGATGATCCCAAGGAAATTTTTCTTCCCATTAGGTATTGCTCATCATCTTTATAGAGAAGGGACCCTGAGGTCCCTTAGGAGATCAGTAATTTGCTTGGACCTTTCATTTGGAGCCTGAGGCATTAGGTTTGGAGCGTTACATTATTGTCCCCCTCCTCTTTTTAGTTTATTCTTCATTACTCGTTGGAAACAAGCTAACCCAGTCGTTAGCATCTGCTGTTAGTCTGCTCCTCCCTCTTTACCCATCACTAGTCTGGACCTTTGCCTCATTTTTATATGCACCACTAACTGATGTTTTTCCTTTTGTATTTGTGCGTCTTCACTTGAGATTCGATAGGTTAGCCACAATACCCTCTAAACAATTCCTGATGACTGATGGCTTCCAAGGCTCCAGTCCTCGGTGGCTTCCTGGTTATACCCAAGACAAATCTCATACTCTGCCTTGTTCTGTGCTTTGCAAGCTCACCTTTCCTTCCTCAGCTGTTCACTCCTGACTGTCTCAGGATGCTCTGAACTGTGTCCTTGTTCTTCAAAGATGGTGCTTTCTGCCATCGGCGTAGTGAACAGCAAGGCATACAGGCTTCTATGTCCATAGCTGCACCTTACACTTTCTGTCTGAATCAGTGCTGCCCAGTAGAATTGTGATATGAGCCATGTTTATTTCACTATAAATTATTAGGTAGAGACATTTTAGTAAGTTAAAAAGAGAAAACATTGTAAAACAACAAAATCTCATATTCTGCAACTATTAGGAGGACGAATCTCCTAATAGTAGAGATTGTGTTGAATTTCTTCAGTTATACTATTCACGTTTACACCTTATTAACACTACTGGACTATGGTCACCTTTCCCCCATTTTAAAATATTATATTCATTTATTTTGAGTGATATTTTTGTAGAGTTAAGAAAACCACATGCCATAGTCTGTTTTTTCCACTATCTGGGATCAAACCAAGACAGTCAGGCCTGATAGCCCTCCTTTGTCAACCGTCTTTATTATCAGATTTGGATGCTGCTTGCTCTGACACTCCCTGGCCTGTATTAAGCACCCTCGTCTTGCACTACAGTGTCCTATGTTTAACCTGATCACATTACTTACTGCACTGTGATGCAGCTGCTTGCTCGCCTGTCTTTGTTTCTTGTTAGATTCTGAGCTTCTTGACAATGAGGACTTTGTCTAATTCATTTCTGTATCATCAGCATCCAACAATTCAAGCCTAAACTATTTGCTTAGTTTGTTTGTTTGAAGGAGTTTGAATGCCTAAACAACAGTCTTCTGTGAACCAATACAGTACTACAGGATCAGGTCCCTTACTCACTATGACCTCATCGCCTACCATACTCCTTTTTGTTCCCTACTCCAAACACATTGGCCTCCTTTCTATTCTTTAAATAACTGAAGTCTGAGCTAACCTCAGGGCCTTTACACTGGGTGCTTTTTCTGGAAACCCTTCCAGTGAGGATATGTTAGTTGGTGGATTCTCTTATTGCCTCAGGCACCTCACTCAAACTTTCTTCCTTGTAGGCTTTCTAAAGAAAACACACAGGACCAGTCCTTTTCTAACTCTGTCACTATTTTATTTTTTTTAAGCAAGTTTCTCATTACCATTTGAAGTATTGTTTTGTTGATCTGATCACCCCACTAGAACACAAGTTTCCTGAGATAAACCTCTTTCCTGCTGTGTTTGGTAATGTATTATCCACTTGTAGTGCCAGATATCTATATGCACACTAAATACTGGTTGATTGCAAGAAAGTTTACATAGGATAGTGGAGAGAAAGGAAAAAGACAAAGATTCTCAGAATCTGAGGCCAGTTTTTCCTCTCTCCACTTTAAAGTTTCACAGCATCCAAACGGCTTGGAAAACCTGAGCATGTGCTTGGTTCTTCAGAGAAGGGTTGAAGGGACGGAATGTGGCTGCTGCAAGCTTCCGTGGCAGTTGGTAAAGATGACCAGACGATACGCAGGACTTCAGCAGGACCCATTGAACAAGAAAGGCAGGTAGGAAAGCCCTCATGCAGAATAGCCACACTGGAGTTGCCTCCTCCTGAGCCTGGAAAAGCATGAGACAGCACAGAGAAAGCAGGAGCAGAAGGCCAGACTCTGTGAGTTGATTCCGAGGGACAAGGGCACCCTACTTTCGCAATGCTCAGGTCTTTCTGCTAAGTAGAGACAATTCTATTCGCAGCACAGTGAGGACGACCTGACATGACATCTGTGAGAGTATTCTGTGATCCACGGAGTGCTTGACAAAGTTATGGGAAGCATTTCCCATGAGTTCTCTTGTCTGCCCATCTTACACCTTTAATAATTGGATTGTTAATTGCTTCTATATAACTCAGGGCTCTGGCAAACTTTTATATTGTTGTAGAACTCAGACCCTTTCCTCCTGAATGTCCCACAAGGTTCGGAACATCAAATTTCAACCTACAGAACTATCATAATTTGTGATTTAGCAAGCCATATCTAAGTATTTCAATGAATACTGTGTGTCAACTATTTCTTATATAGAGGTCTTTCCTTCCCAGATTTAGCCTGTAAGCTGTCTCTCAATCATTCAGAACGATGTTTACAGCTTTGCTTTTTACTGGTGTTGTATGACTGGAGTTAGGTTATTTAATCTCTTTCAGTGTTAATCTTCTCATCCATGATATTGACGTGATAATATCCTTTGCAGAGTGCAAGTATGAGAATCAGAAGATGTATTTAGGGCATCTAAAGTATTGGCCTGGACCTAGCACACAGTAAGAGACGAATCAATGATCCCTTATTACAAGAGCTACTAGCATAAAGCTGGGGAATGATAGAATTGGATTTTCCTCAAATTCTTGATTGAGAAGTAGAAATAAAACTAAGGAAGCAGAGTGACTCCAAGCCAAACCTGGCTTTAGTCAACATAAACAGAAAAGTTTATGGCTGCCTGACCCAGGCAGAGACTTAAACAGCAATAAAAGGACACTTTATTTTCTTGGGTTGACAAGTGATAAATCTTATTTGAAATAAGTTATAGGTTTAGGTAGAGGGGGAATATTGCTAGCATTAGTCTTGAAATGTTGATGAGGTGTTTGTGGGGCATAGTGATGGGTGTAGCAATGTAACATAGTTTCCAGCTAAATACAGCCTAGTAGAGGATGAGTGCTCAGAGGTGAAGGCGACTTCTGGACTAGCTGGAGATCCAGTATGGGCTCTGTAGGAGGTACACAAGTTGGAGATAATTGGGTCAAGTGCCCTAAGGCAGGATCAGGGGAGCTGATGTCCTCCTTGGCCTCCATGGCAACAGTGTCTCACAGGTGAATTATACCTGTACCAAGGCCTCCCTTCATTTTGCTCTGAACAACCAATTGATTGATTTTCAACAACTTTTTCTTAAGAACCCACTGCATAACTGTTCCTGCCCTCAGGGTCCAGGGAATATGAAACAAGAAATGAAACCAGCACCATCAACTCCTGCCTTCACTCTCTTTGCTAGCTTTAAGGCTGGTAGGACAAGATGGGGCCATGGTGGGGGTGCCAGAAGCATCTTTTATGGCTACCACATGATTAAGTGTGGTAAGAGAATGCTAGGCACCTCTGCCAGCCTCACCCCTTAAATTGTAGCCCTTGAATTTCCAGGGCTGTCACTAAGAAATGCTCATCAAAAGGGTGTGCTGTGAAGATCTAGGCTGTTCTGGGGTTTGATTTTGAACTCAGTGTTGGATATGATAAGAAATCTTAGTCTTGAAATGAGGACGCCAGACACTGTGGAAATACCACTGTTCAGAGTCATAGGTATACACACGAGCTGATCTAGTCATCGCCCAGGCTCTCTCAGCTTTAAAGTTTGAAGGCACCTTGTAAATAAATCTTTAGCATTTGAGGTGGGTTGTATTTATTCCTTGGAAGTCCTCCAGCTTTCAGAAGTTCTTTCTCACTCTTTCAAGTGAATCTACATTCATCCTGAAAACAACTGGTGTGTAGCTTGACTGGTTTATGCTTAGATAACTTGATTAGTGGGAAACTGATTTGAACATGCTGGATCATAATTGATGATCTGGTATATGCTCAGACATGTTCCAGTTTTTGTTAAGAGTAATCTACATAAGCAAAGACTATGCTTGAAGCTCATGGAGTTGCTTGAACAATCCCTTATTGATATTTTGGGCAGCTATTATGTCAGAAAATGAAATTGGTATTCTAGAAATTGTTACTACGATTTAATTTGTTATGCCATTCTGTCTTTTTTAACTTTATGTGGTTTACAGCTGTTGTTAGTTATATAAGACTTTAGACATTCATCTATCTTGAATATGGAAATGATGGTTATATAGTGCTTTATTTATTTCCATAAAGCGGTGGTTCTTGAATGACCCTTTCACAGGGGTCACATATCAGATATTTCTATTACTATTCATAACAGCAGCAAAATTACAGTTATAAAGTAGCGATGAAGATAATTATGTTTGTAGGTCACCACAACATGAGGAACTGTATTAAAGGGTCACAGCATCAGGATGGTTGAGAACCACTGCCTTAAAGATAATATTTTTTTTGTCAGATATTAATATAGGTACACCAGCTTTTAGTTTGTATACTTCCCACTCTCTGTCTTCTTTCCTTCCTCTCTCCCTCCCTCCTCCCCTTCCTCCCTTCCTTCCTTCCTTCCGTCCTTTCTTCTTTCCTCTCTCCCTTCCTTTCTTGCTTTTTCTCCCCACCCCACCCCCCCACTTTGGTAGTGCTGGCTATCAAAAACAAAGTCTCCTACATTCTTAGTCACATGCTCTTTCTCAGAGCTACATCCTCAGCCTTTTCCTTGTTTTTTTTTTTTTTCTAAGTATTTTATTTGTAAATAGCAAAGAGAGTGGGTTTTAAAGTCCTTAAAGGACATTCTTCTCATATTGACATCTCCCTGCCTTTCTTTGAGTGCTTCATGCATGCTAGGCAAGCTCTGTTCCACTGCACTAAACAACCAGATCCATATTCATCTTTAACCGAAAGTTTAGTCTGCTTACTGGAATTATTGCTTTATTTATTTATTAAACAGCCTCTCACTATGTAACCCAGGTGACCTCGAGCTTGTGGCAATCCTCCTGCCTCAGACAGATGCTCAGACCAGTATAGGCCTGAGTCACCATGTCCAACTCTCCAGTTTTTAGTTACTTGAAACTTTTCTCATTCCACATTTATTTCAGTGAGGTAATCCTTATGATGTACATGTGAGGTAGGCTTAGGTTTTGGCTTAGTCCTTTGAAGAGCTTACACTTCTCTACTTTGCTTTTCCTTATGGTGTTGAGAAATCCATAGTCATCCCATGTCGTTCTTCTCTAAGTGACAGCCTTTCAGTTAAACTACTCTAACATTTTCTCTTTGGAACACTGTTTTATGCAAATATGATATATCTTGATGTGAATTTCTTTTACCAGGGACATACTATAGTTTCCCAAGTGAAATAATTGTAGCTTATTATTTCTGGAAAATTGCCAAACATCATTTTTCTCCAAGTTATTAAAAATCTACAGTAAATGCTTTGCCGTTTACTGTAGTAAAAGGAAATGTAGGCTGATATCCTGCAAAAAGAGAAAGAAAGAAGGAAAGAGAGAAATAAAGGAAGGAAGGAAGAAAAGAAGAAAGAAAGAGAAAAAGAAAGGAAAAAAGAAAAGAAGGAAGGGAGGAAGAAAAGGGGCTGATGATGTTGCTTAATAAGGAATCCTCAGTACTGGTTAAAAAAAATTTTGTGGTAAAAAATACAAATCACACCATACACCATGTGCTTTTCAGCTGTTCTTTTAAGGGGATGGTTCAGTAACATTTTGGACTTCCATGTAATACAGCCATCACCCATCACTGTCATTCATCCTCACACACACACACACACCCTTTTTTTTTTTTCATTTTTATCAAACTCTGCTACTTAAACAATTCCTTCTTCCTGTCTCTAGTCCTGGCAATCACCACTCTACTTCCTGTCTCTTGTCCTGGTAATCACCATTCTACTTCCTGTCTCTAGTCCTGGCATTGCACTTCCTGCCTCTTTGAACTTGACTCTAGGCAATTCCTGGATGCTATTAAACAGTATGTGTCCTTCAGCGAGTGAATCATCTCACTGAGCATTCCTTCCTGAGAATCTGTAAAAATTCCCTTCTTTTAAAGGCTTGACCATTTTCCACTCTATATATAACATTTTGCCTATTGACTTCTGTGGCATTAAATTCTGGGTTGATGGCATCTTTTGGCTATTGTGAATAATGTAGCTACAAACATAGGTCTGTGCTTATCTGCTCAAGTCTCCACTGGAAAGATAGATACAGAGAAGGAAAGATATTAGATACCATGACCATTTTGTTTTGAGAGGAACGTCTCTTTATAATACCTTAGCTATCTCATATTTCTACCCCATGGAATGTGAAAGGTCCAAATTATCTAAATGCTCCCTAGTGCCTAATATTCTTCCTGCACCCAGTGTGTGTGTGTGTGTGTGTGTGTGTGTGTGTGTGTGTGTGTGTGTGTGTATTGGCACATGTATTGGTCAAACAACAACTGTGGGAATGAGCTCTCTTGTTCCATTATGTGAGATGGACTCAGGTCAGCCCTGGTAACAGGCACTTTAATCTCTGAAACCAGCTCACCAGCCTCAAATTCTGTGTAATTTCTTTAGCTCTGTTTTTCAGTTGGCTGATTCATCCTCAGAATAATTTCACTATTTAACTTACCCACTGAAGATGTAGATAGTGTTAAAGATTGAACCTGTAGCCTTGCACACCTAGGCAAGCACTCTACTGTTAGGGTGCATTTCCAGCAGTCTCCACTGAGTTTTAAATTCAAAGAAGATGTTTTATTTGTTTGTTTTTATTTCACAATGCTGAGAGTCTCATTATTTTCTCATACTTTAATTATTTTCTAACTTATTTAGCATTCTGTGGTCACCAATGCCCACATTAAAGTCTTTGCAGGCCAGTTTTCCTCAGATTATTGTGCTATCTCTGCCCTCCAGCTCCCATAAAATATTTTCTTTAAATTTTTTTTTTGAACTAACATACTCCAGGACTTTGTGGGAATTCTCAGCAGCTTGAGCAGTAAATGGGTTTGTGTTTACTTTTGCCAGGAGGTTGAAACCAAACTGGCGACACTTTTAACATGATTCTTGGTTTGGGTATTTTGGAACATGAAAGAAATACAGACTCAGGTTCCTCTGTTATGCTTGTCAGAATCCTTTTCAGATCATAAATAAATGTTTGGGTCTCTAATATTACTTTTGAACTTGTATGAATCTAAAAATATCCTGTCTCCCAGTAAAAAAAAATTCTACATTACCATTACTGTGGACTAGAAAATATTCTAGAATAGGCAGGAGTTTTAGCATTTGACCTACTCTTCAGGTTTGTGCTATGGGCTCATTTTTGACTTTTGAATGTTTTCTTTCTTTCTTTCTTTTTTTTAAACAAAAGATGTGTGTATAGGTTTACCTTGTAATTTGAAAGATCTATATGAAAGGTATTTCTGACATGGAACTCTCTACACCATATATGTCCACAGGACCTATATTATTTATGATTTATTAAAGCTTGCCTGAGGATTCAGGAAGCAAAACCAGCCACAAGCTCTAGAGATCAGGCAGTGGTAATATATACCTTTAATCCCAGCAGGCATACTAGCTAGCCAGGCACACACATTCCAGGACTCAGGATACAGGCAGATGGATCTTTCTGAGTTCAAGTGCACCCTGGCCTACACAAGAGTGAAGAGTAACAGAGCTCACACTTTTGACCCTAGTACTTGGGATCACATGCCTTTAATCCCAGCACTAGGGAGGTGGAGACAGGAATGATATGGATGGGGATAGAAAAGGATATAAGGAGGAGACAAGAGCTTGGAGCTTTTGCCTCTGAGGATTTCGTGGAGACAGGATTGCAATTTCAGCTGGGTAGAGGTAAGATCTAATGGCTTGGCTGCTTTGATTCTCTGATCTTCAGCTTGAAACTTGAACCTCAATATCAGTCTCTGGATTTTTATTTTTCATGTTACAGGCCCTCAGACTTCTGAATTCTGAACGTATTTGACTTAATATTCTGATGATATTCTGCAAATATTCTTTTAATTATTTTAATCAAGTAAGATAAGAATTGTTATTATTCCTGTCCCCATGTTAAAGACCAGAAAATGGAGGTACAAAAAAAGTGGAGTAATATGCCCAAGGTCAGGGTCGATAAGTGGCACGTGTTTGAGTATGAGAAACTCAGCTTCACTGTATACACACAAAAGCCCTCCTGTCGGCCACATCCCATCTCTGCTGTATATACAGCACTTTTCCCAGAATAGGGAATGTGGATGCAGATTAGGCCTATAATCTCAGAGGCAGGGGAATTGTTGTGAGTTTGAATCCAGCCTGGTCTACATAAAGAGTAGCCAAGGCCAGCCTCAGCTACACTGTGAGAACTCTCCCCCAAAAGCAAGCCAACAAACACCCCCCGAGTAATCAAACAAACAACCCAGTATGGGAGCAGAACCCAGAGCCTTGAGCAGGCTCAGCACACACTCTACTACCAAGCAGTACCTCTAGCCTAACCACGGAGTCGTTTGTCTTTCCAATGCTGGGGATGGAAGCCAGCACACTACATGTATATTCTACTCATGAGCTCCACCTGTCAGACTCTGCACACTTTTAACTTACCTTAGTCCCATTTTCAGCTCCCCAGCCCAACTGTAGCCTTGAGAACCACAGCATCCATGCTAAGACCAATGCCAGACAGAGTATAGTGAATGCCATTGTTTGCCCTCATTTGATCACTCTGGTGATTCTGGTAGCTTCCTAAAGGATCAGCTCAAATGGCATGGTTTGTCTTGCCTTGACTTTCTCACACCTGAAGCCACTACCCTGGGTAATTTATTGAGACAGACAAATGCCTTTGAGGCAATGAATGAAGTTGAGGAAACCAACACATTCAACCATACCTTGGGGAGAAAGGCTGAGATGAGATGCTTTAGGAAATAAATGTAAGGCAGAAAGTGGAAGTAGTGTTGTTAACTGCCTGGCTGAGTGTTGAAGGCATGCCTCAATGAAGATACAGACATCCTCTGAAAAGACTGGGAGATATTCCTTGGTTCCACTAAGTTAACAGGACAGAGGTGCTAGTGTCTGCAGATGAGAAAACAAAATTAGTTTCTAGAAATCAGTATGGAAACATGTTTCTAGTGTGGTACAGCTATAAGGCAGGACATGTAGATCAGGGCAATGGGCTTGGAATCTGGGACTGAGAGCATGCTGGGCGAGTATTCTATCACTGAAATACAGTCCCAGCTTCCCCAACCCTACCTTTTCCAGACAGTCTCACTAATTATCCCATACTGACCCAAGATTCATCCTGTAGCCCAGGCAGGATGTGGTGGTACAGGTTTATAATTCCAAAGCTCAAGAGACTGGGGCATAAGGATTAGGAGTGCAGAGCTCTTGTAGGTGACATAGGCCATCTCAAGACAAGAAAGAAAGAGAGGGGGCTGCATCAGGTGAGTACATTAACACGAAGATCCCAGCATGGGCAGTTTAGAGGACTGCTTTCTGTTGAGAGAGATGAGTGTGTTTAGAAAGGGGATCTTGACTTTGGAGGGCAAATGGCAAAACTGACTTTGAGCATGTCAGGTTCAAACTGAAGACTGTGTGTTGCTGATAATGACCTCTGGCAAATGCCTCATGAGAATTCAGGGCTAGGCCTAGGATCTGGACCCCTCATTCCCCTCAGGGCTGTGCCTAATCTTTCAATGAGACAGAACCACTTTTCATTTCCTGAAAGCACTGAGACATCAAGACATGGTGTCTGTGAGTTTTAAGCAGAGCAGGGGTGCAGCCCAGTTCACTTTGCTTTACCACGATGCCTGGGTTGCTGAGTGGAAAATGAATGAGGGAGCTGTTTGTTGAGACCAGACAGTGGAGTGAGGTTTTTTGTTTCTGTGTTTTTCCTGTTGGCAGTGGCTCTCCTTGAAAACAAACTCAGTTTTTCTCTCAGATAATTCCCTTGTCCCATATTTTAGAGTTAAAAAAATGTACGTATATTTGAGTTCCCATGGAATCACCGGTAATTCACTCTTTTCTGGCTTATGGGGAGAAATGGCCATACAAACTATGTTTTACCGTTGGATCAAAGAACTCTTTACTCAGCTGTGTGTACAGTAGATTTCAGTGTCAGTGTCTCATCACCCTCCAGATTACAGCTTTTACATCTCCTTATGAGGGCCTAGATGTGCAGTTACACAGCTGAACCTGCCTTTCAGCAGGACTAGAGTTCATACCGGAACAAAATCCCACGAAGTTTGTTTGTTTGAAACAGAGTCTCACTACACAGCCCAAGCTGGCCTTGAACTTACAGAAATCCTTTTGCCTCGGCCTCCCAAATGCTGGGAGAGCAGGCCAGAGCCACCACCTTCACCCATGTAGTTTTTACAGTGAAATGCACAGAGAACATCCAGCTGCTAAGACATTGGAGGAGGCCATACTGTTCTATCTATGCAGGCCTGGTTAGTTCTCAGCATAATGTTTACACTTTGTCCCCAAAGAATCAGGTATTTAAAAGGATGTTCTCAGAGATGCTGAAAATCATAAAGAAAAAGAGACTGTTTATTCATTTGTTTTATATGGTTATGGAAAACTATTCGTGACAATTTTTAAATCTTAGGGGAAACCAGCATTGTACCGTCCCAGACCCCTGAACATGGGTCTCAGTTAGAACGCCTGGGCAATCTAAGGGACCTCTGACAGTGGAACCAGGATGTGTCCCCTGGTGCACGAAAGGACTTTGGGAACACATTCCTCATGGAGGGACACTCCCTTAACCTGGAGGCAGGAGGGAGGGCCTAGTCCCTACTCCAAATGACTTACAGATTTTGATGATCCCTCCTGGAAGGCATTGCCCTCCCTGTGGAGTGGGGAAGGAGAGGATGGGAGGAGGTCAGGGGGAATGGGAGGGAGAGAGGGAGAGAGAGGGAACTGGGATCGATATGTAAAATAAGAAAAAATAATAAATATTTTCAAAAATCTTAGGGAATAGTCTAGAAATAAACACGTGCCCAAGAGTTGTGTGTCAGAGTAAAGCTCCTACCCCAGGAGGAAAGGTGCATGCACGGCTGTGCTGACTCCAGCCAGATGTCCTCACTCTCACACGACTCTTGTGTCTTCCTCCCAACCACGTCTCTCTTCCTCAGCCCTCATCTTCCTCTCTGAACAACTGCTTCATGCTCCATCCAGGAAATGGAGGCAGTGGCCAGCTTCCTGTTTCCACCCCTCAGCCAGGACAGCCTCCCACAGCCGTGGAAAAGAACACTTCTTAAATTCTTTGTACTTGCCCCAAGTAAAACATCCCCAGGCACCCCTCTTATCTAAAGAAAGGAGGGCCAGTGGGCAGTGGGTGGACAGGTGTTCCTGTCCACACAGACCTCTCAAAGTTGCCCATTTTGCTCTTTTCCAGATGTTTCTTTGGAAAGGAGTAGATATTTTGAAATCTCTTTCACTTTCGGCTTACTGAATTTATCAGCGGTAAGTATGTTTATAAACATACAGTTTATGTCTTTGTCTGTTTTGATATGGGGTCTCTATGTGTAGACTAAGCTGGTCTCAAACTCAAAATCTTTCTGCCTCCATCTCCCCAGTGCTTGGGTTACAAGTGGAAACCATGCCCAGTTTTATAGCAGCCACACAGCTTCTTTAGTTGATATTTCTTTGGCTTTGGTGATACCACTCTCTACTGGGGTCTTTCAGTCTCAGGCTTTTTTTTGTGAGTGCTTTCTCACCTGACTGCCTTTACCTACTGCTCTTCTCTTCTCTTTTTCCTGTGTCTCTCTCCCATTCCTATGATAGTGACCATCACGTCAAAGGAAGTGGTTTCTACACTGACTAATCTCCCAGAACTGAAGGCTGCCTATCTTCCTGCCTGCCAAGCATCGGCACTCAGATGTCTCCTACTTGGCATGCCAAGAGTTGCCTCCTCTATGAATGCAATACTCCTTCCCAGCCAGCCTGCGAATCATCTGCTGACTTCATCCCTCTCTTCTCTGGATCTGTCAGGGTTCTCTTGGGGTTTTCACTCACAGGGGGCTCAGATCCTTATATGGATGGACCTTGAGCTTATCACTTTCCTGCCTCAAGTTCTCCAGCACTCTCAGAAGCGATTAATCAATCCCATTACAGTTCATATTCTCACTGAAATACCCCACACCAGCAAGTGATTCCTCCTTCACAGCTTTGCCTTCTATGGTAGAAGTCTGCAAGCTGTGCCTCCTGGGCTAGATCTGGCTTGCTTCCCATTTTTGAAAATAAAGTTGTATTGGAACATAGCCACGTCCGCTCATATACATATTGTCCGTGGCTGTTTTTATGCTACAATTGTAGTGGTGAATAGTTGTCACAGAGACCATCTGGCTTACAAGATCTCACATAGTCACTGTCTGTCTCTCTTTTACAAGAAACCGCCCTTTCCTGGTCTCTAGACATTTGATCAAAGGTGTCACTCTTTTGACACTGCTTACTGTGCAATATTAGTGTCCCCTTTGCCACTGGAAAGAGGACCAGAAGTGCCTTTGAGTCTAGTGCAATTAGAGAATAAATTAACCCAATCCCAAACCCCATTGACTGAGCTCATTTCTCCTCAAGGTTCCATACGCCTGGATTCCTGATGAATGTCAAATTTCCCTATGAGGGTTGGATCGAAGAAGCAAAACCTCTTGAAATTTGATCTTACAGGATTTTGAGATGTGTTGTTGTCTTTGTGTCTGGTGCTGGAGTGTGAAGTTTGCAGGGCAAGTGGGTCCAGAAGAGGAGATGGATGTAAGGTGGAGAAGGAGAACAGGACTGGCAGCTGGAACCCACAAAAGTGGATAGAGCCTCTGTCAGAACGTCACTTTCCCCAGTTATGCTAAGGTGGTGTCCACAGTGCTTGCCTGGCTCTGATGTCATGAAAGTCTGGAAGGAGGTGGGGCAGCTACAGGTTATGGTTGATATGTGCCAAGGGGTGGAACTAGCAAGTCAATGACAGCATCAGTGGCTTAGTGCTCTGTCACAAACCCTATCAGCATCAAGGCAATATGGTTGCCACTTCATCTCCACCCCAAGCTTCATGGAAACTGTTGCTTATGATGACAAGAGCCAGAAACACACAAGGGAAAGTGTTCTGAGAAATACTTACAATTACACTAACGATTGCAAACCACCTCCTGGAGATGGTTCTACAATAATCCCAGCACTGAGGAGGTAGAAGCAGGGGGATTGCCAAAAGTTCTAGACCAGGATGCTCTACAAGGCATCAGGTCAGCCAGGGTTATAGAGAGACAGACAGACAGACAAACAAATGAGAAAATCACTTTCAATGGTTATTTTTTATTTAATGATTGATTTTGTCTAATAATGATAAATCTTTTATCGTTTTATTATAATCAATCTGTTATTTCTGTGTGTGAGCACACGTGTGTGTATGTGCATACCTGTGCACATAAATGGAGGCTAGAAGAGGGCATTGGGTGTCCTCCTTTAACTTCCCACTTGTTCATGTGAGGCAAGGCTCTTTCCTTGAACTTGGGGCTTGTGTGTCTCTGCTGGACTGGAAGCCAGTGAACCCCAGTGACTCTCTTGTCCTGCTCCCCGTGGGGCATGCAGGATGCCTAACTCCAGTCTTTAGGATTAAGCAGCATGCACCCTTAACTCCTGAGCCATCTCACCAGCCCCCAAGTTTCAATTAAGCCATTCTGAATTGTATTTGATATAGTTCAGATGTCTCATTAGATGACCGGTTTTGTTTCTCTGTGCATTTGGTCAAGGCCCTTCATTACCTCAGGGCGTAGAGAAATGGCCTCAGGGAGACCTTGTTAGCTTCTGTGGTGTCATTGTTGGTCCTTTCTACGGCTTGGAAGAACCCTCACCCACACACCTACAACCAGTACACTCTGACATTAACTGCTTCAGAATCAATGTTGTGCTGGTGAGTGGAGCCTGAAAGGGTAAGAGGCTTCACCTTTTTCTATAAGTTCAGCGTTTAAAACAGGACTAAATAGAAATGACATAAAACTGACCATTAGTCTTCTAATAAGCACAGATTCACTGCTATAACTGTCTATCATTGACTTTTGTTCCTCCTTTTTATCTCAAGGAGTTTGACTGCTGGCCACTACAGGTATTTGCATAAGCAGAATTGTACACTATTTATCCTTTTTGGAGCCAAACATAGTGTCCTCCTGAGACATTTGTCCATACATTTCATAAGTCAGACTCACCTTTCCCCTTTAAGGCTAAATCATCTGCAATTGTCTGTGTATGTTACATTCTATTTGCTTGTTCTTCCAGAAGATTACTTCTGTCTTCAGGCCATTCTGCTATGACCATGAACTTAATACTTTTAGATTTATTTTATTTTATGTGTATGAATGTTTTGCCCTAATGTGTCTGTTCACCACATGCATGCCTGGTACTAAAAGAGACAGAAGAGGACAAGGATCCCCTGAAACTGGAATTACAGATGGTTGTGAACCACTGTGTCGGTGTTGTGGGTAGAACCCAGGTCCTACCCATAGAGGACAGAGTAGCTCTGAGCTTATGAGCCATCGCTCCAGCCTGCACTATGATTCTGTTTGAGTCTCTGCTTTCAGTTACTCTAGGTTTATTACCAGGAGTAAAACTGTTGGATCCTATAGAATTCTATTGTAATACTTCGAAGTATCTCCATAGGTTCCTGGTGTCTAAAGCAGCTACAGTTATACATCCTCACCAACCATGCACACAGCTTCTGCTTTCCCTGTGTATTAGCTACTTTGCATTTCTAAAACACCAGATACCTAACAAAAACAAAGGAGGAGGTATTCACCAGCTCAAGTCTCAGGAAGCAGAGAGGGAGCACACTAGCATCCACCTGGCCATCTCTATATTCTGTCTGGGGACTCAGTCCACTTGTCTTCAGGATGAGTCTTCCTCAGTAAATTGTCTCTGGAAATACCTTCTCAGACATGGAGATGTATCTCACCCATCTCCTAGGTGATTCTAAATCCAGTCAATTCAACAATGAGAATTAATCATTACCTTCCACATATTTACCAACAGTATTACTTCCTTCTTTTAATTACATTTATCTATTTGTTGCGTATGTGGTGGGGAGTGTGAGAGTGCATGCCACAGCGCATGTGTGAAAGTTAGAGGACAACAGACAAGAGTAGCTTCTCTCCTTCCATGATGTAGGTCTTGGTCATCAGACTTGGCGGCAATGCCAGCTTGCTGGCTGTTTTATTTATTTGATTTATATAGTGAGTTTTACCTTTGTGGTTCTGCTTTGTACTTTTTTGAGATTGATGGTGCTGAGCATCTATTGGTGATATATCTATATCTATATCTATATGTATGTGTATATATTCTTATTTATTAAAATTGTGTGCCTGCATTTGATTTGTGTGTGTAAACGTGGGCACACACATGCCACAGTGAAGGTGTAGAGGTCAGAGGACAACTTTCAAGAATCAGTTATCTACTTCCAGCATCCTGGTTCTGTGGATTGAACTCATAAGGCTGTACTTTTACCCACAGAGACACTTACCCTAGCCCAAAGCATGATTTTTTTTTATTTTGAGAAGTATCTATTTCAGTTCTCTGCCCATTTTTAAACCAAATCCGTAGTTGTTGAGCTGTTGGTGTTCTTCTTGAATTGGGGATACTGGCCTTTAATTAAATGTATGATCTGTAGATATTTTCTCCCAGTCCACAGGTTGCCTCCTTTTACTCAATTCCTAGATCCCCTTTATACATGCATGTTTAAAATTTGAAGTGTGCCATTTACCTATTTTTCCTCTTTTTTCTATGCTTTTTGTGTCATACTAAAAAAAAAAATTCACTGCCAAACTTAGTGCCCGATGCTCTCCATCTTTTCTTCTAAGAAATGTTAAGTTTCGGTGCTTCCCTTTCAGTCTTTAATCCATTCAAGCTAACTTTTGCTGAGAATATGCAGTGTTCCAGTGCCGTTGACATTGTTTCCCCTTGTCTTTCAATGTCCGTGGTACCCTCGGTGAAACTAATTTGTCTGTGTACACGATGTCTTGTTTCTGGGTTCTCCATTCTTCCCATTGGTCTGTATGTCTGTCTTGAGTCTAGTACCAACCACATTGTTCAGATGACTGACTGCATCTTTGCAGTACCATTTGAAATTGGGAACTGTGAAACGAGTTTCTTTTTGCCCTTTAAGCTTGATTTTGGCTATTCGGAGTTACCATTTTTAGGTGGTGTTTAAATTTAAATGAATTTTAAATTAAACTAAATGAATGTTAATTTTATTAGCAACAAGCTACTAAAAGTCAAATTTAATAGGAAACTGTAGCCGTATGATTCCATATGTCAAGAAATCCCCACTCTGGATCAAATGAATCCTCACCCCCTGCAGGTGATTCAAGTTCTCTGTGTCTGTCTTCTGTAGTTACTCTTCCTTGCCACTCCCCTTCCCGGCCTCATTCTAACCCTTGCTTTGTAACTGCTTCACAGATGCCTAATCACTCTCAGGTACTCTTAGCATGGCTGGTTCTCTATGCATCGCTGGGCCTTTGCTTTACTGTTTCCTCTGCCACACACGCTTCCCCTGGCTTTCTTAGCCTCAAATTACCCCTAGCTCTTTCTTTGGGAATTAGAGTACCATGCTGTGTGAATTAATAAACATTATGTGGTAATTTCCAGTAGCTCTGCAAAGACAGAAGCTAGATTTTCTACTTTTGTCCAGTGTGTAAATAGAATCAATAGTACACAGATAACTTGTGCTAAACTTGACAGACCTAAAAGAAGATGGAATCACCCATGAAGGAGCCTGCCACTAAGAGTGGATATTGCTGCTATGGGCAAAAGAAAGGACCAGTGGGAGAGGCCCTGTGGTGCCTGGGGATTATACACACTGGGACTCGGAATGTAGGAACACTTGCTGCATAATAGCAGTGTCAGCTGACTCCTACAGAGTAGGCTTGGAAAATTCCCCTCTAGCCAGGTCACCACACAGAACTCCTATTCAGAAAACCTATATAAAGTTCAAGGCCCCCCAAAGGCCACTGGGCAACAGTCCAATCCTTCTCTGGTGTAGTAGCCCTTTCCTGGAGGAATGCCAGAGGCCCTGGAGACCTTCAGCTTCTCCAGTGCATTTAGATAGTGGGGACATGCTTTATGCAATTTTAGTTCTTGAGACTGTAGATACTGCAATTGTTTTTGTGGATGAAATGGTTTTAAACCCAAAGAAGATCCAATGGGCTTGGTTCTTGGGAAATCCAAGATGAAAAACAATACATGTAGGACATAGTGAGTGGTGGCAAGTGTCTAGCTCAAAGATGAGGGGAGTCGGCTGGCTCAGCAGCCAGAAGGAGAGAAACATACTCAGCTGAAAACGTCACACTCTGCTTGGATCGCCTAGTCACTGGCTAATGAGAGATGTATGCCAAGGAGGCGATAACACAGAAGTTTCTGAAGACACACAGGTATACTTGATGACATCCCCAGGCCACCACTCCCTTCCCACATATGGCAAATGAGAACAAGAATGATTCTGTGTTTCTGTGAGGTTTGATATTACCTGTGCACTTGGTAGGGTGTGTGTGTGTGTGTCTGTCTGTCTGTCTGTCTGTCTGTGTGGTCTGTTTTTCAGCTGAGGACTGACCTCAGGTCTTATACATTGTAGATAACAATCCTAGGATATACTTCAATGCAGGAAGTGTTCTTATATCAAGGAAGAGAGAACGAGGAGACATTGAGAGTTATGAATCTCATAATGACTGAATGTCATCTTTATCCAAAGATGACCCTGCCTTCCTTTACCTCTTAAGTATTGCAATAATAGGCTGTATTATTACCTCCAATGTATGTGGCACTACAGACCAAACACAGCGCTTTATGCATGCTAAGCAAGCATGCTACCAACTGAACTACGTTCTCAACCCAGGAAGTGAATTTTTGTATCAACCTGGTATGATTAATTTTTGGTTCCATGCATTCTTTAAAAAAATTGTGGAAATGCCATATGAACTAACAAAGAAGCTGTCTAAGGTTTTTTTTTTTTTTTTTAGAATTTAAGAATGCTTTAATATTTGTTTAAAGAAATTGGTAGAACATGTAAAATAAATTAAATAAAAAAAGAAATTGGTAGGACTATTATAGTAGTAAGAGTATGTGATTGGAGGAATTCCCTTGAGTAAATTATAAAGATCACTTCTATTTTCACTCTGGTTATGATGGACCCCATGTGTCTCATGTCTCTTATTATATTGTTTCTTTTTTCCTTAACATTATGAATTCCAGATCAGACATGTCTTCATTAGTCATGGTAAAATAAAACTGATTTTCTTGGAAATGATATTTTGGACACTGTAAGTTTGGACCGCCTTCTTTCTAATTCTTGAAAGTAATTCTCAAAAGGTCTGGTGTCCTTTGACAGCTTAAGATGACACAGTGCTGCTTGGACCTTTGACATCACTAGCTTTGTTCCTCCAGAGAGAAGTCTCCTCTTTAAAAACCTGCTCTCTGACTAGCCAGGTGTGTCATAATTGCTGCTGACATGCCAGCCTACATCACTGGAGGATGCTTGGGTGTTTGCTTGCCTGTGGATGCTTAATTGGTCTCCATCAAGCACTTGTGGAGAGCTCAGAGTTAGTTAATGTACTAGGAGACATGGGAGGAGAGTATGGTCCCGAGTTCAAGAAGCTCAGAACCCAGGTAAGAAAGACTGTAAATAAACAGCGATACTTACAGCAATGTGAGCTGCCTTGAACTAGGAGTGAGTGTTGGGAGTGAAGGAGAGCCATTACTCTCAGGTTGGAGAGAAGGAATTTTAAAGTGGGAAGCTGATGCCTGATCCTGGGCCTGGAAGAATTAGTGTAACTCTACCAGGAAGAAATAGAACTGGTATCATGTTGTAGATCTGTAATCCCACCACGTGAAGGCCAAGGCAGAGAATCATGAGTTCAAGTCTATCCACCCTGGACTTGTCAGAGAGATGGGTCAGGAGCAGAGGAGAGAAAGAGAGATGGGGTGAATTATGGTAAAATAGGAACTGGCTAGATGGCTCAGTAGGTAAGTAGTAGTACTTGCTCCCAAGCCTGAGGACTTGAGTTCAATTTTGGAGAAACCATAACTTCCACAGTTTTTCCTCTCCCCTCCTTAGGAGCACTCCGACATACATGTGTGCGCGTGTGTGTGCATACATACACGTGCACACACACACACACACACACACACACACACACACAATAAAGAAATGTAATACAAAGAGTGCATTTGGACACACAGTTCCAGAGGGAGAAGGGCCTATGGCCATCGCAGTGGAAAGGCAGGGCAGCAGGCACAGGCATGGCAGCATGAACAGAAAGCCGAGGGTCATATCCTGAGCTATAAGCGTGACATGGAGAAAAAGGAGAAGGAACTGGAAATGGGGAGTGTTTCAATTCTGAAGTTCTGCCTCCAGTGACTAATTTCCTCCAGCAAGGCCACACCTCCCCTAACATCCGGCCCAGTCCCACAGGGCCCGAAGACCAAGGGTTCAAATACAGAAGACTATGTGGGACATTGTCATTCAAACCACCGCAGAAGGGAAGTGAAGGGACTGTGCCTGGCTTGTGGAAGAAGAGAAGCATTGAGAGACTGGCCTAATGCTCAGATAGACCGACCGTTGGCCTTGCTAATGTTTTCGAAAGGGGTTGTCCTAGTTTCCTTTCTACTGCTGTGGTAAAACCCTGATCAAACACAACTTAGAGAGAAAAGGGTTTAATTCATTTCATCCAGGTCACTATCCATCACTGTGGGAAGCCAGGGCAGGAACTTAGGGCAAGAACCTGGAGGCAGGAACAGAGGCAGAAGCCATGGAGGAATGCTTTCCGTGGCTTGTTCAGCCTGCTTTCTTATAAAGCCAAGACCACCCGCCCAGGGGTGGCACCACCCACAATGAGCTGGGCCCTCTCACATGGATCCGAATCAAGAAAACACTTCACTGTCACACCCACAGGCCAATCCGAAAGAGTCAGTTCATGGATTGCAATCCTTTCACTCTAGATATGTTGAGATTTGTGTCATGTTGACAAAACCTTAGGGGGGGGGAGGGTAGAATTGAAACATGATTTCACTTTAAGAATCTGAACCCCAGTGACAAAAAAGAATGACAGGCAGAGAGCTTTGAGAGATGATGTGGATTCAAAGACAGAGATTAACCAGTTGCAGTCAACTGTGCAGGGTAAAAAAAAATTTCTCCTTTTCCTGAGCTCAGAGCACACCGGCAGAATAGCAAATGCTAATATAGCCAGCACTGAGTCAGCAGGGAGGGCAGGGGTGTGGCTTAGCTCATGGGTCCCTCTCAAAGTGCTTCTTTGGTCTCAGTTTCCTCATTTAAAAGATGCAGAAGCCGACATGGCTGGCAAAGATCACTCTTAACGTTAGTAATCCTGAACTCTGTTCCTTTGCCGACCTTAAGTCATTCTCCTAAAAATAAACAAAGAAACAGATAAACAAAACTTTAAAAAGAACTCCTACCGGTCAGGCCTAGCTTTTCTCTCAGTGTGAGCAGAGGAGTCAGATGCATGCAGCACTGAGCCTGAAAGACTCAGGAGCTGACAAGCTGTGTCTCCCTGGTGAAGAGGATCCCATTGCCTTAAATGGAAGCGGCGTTTGGAGTGTTGTTTTTGCCAGGTCTCCTGGACTTAAATGGAACTAAATGCTCTTGCAAAGATGGAAAGGAGAGTGAAGGAGAGGAGGGGGTTGTCTGGGCATGGGAGCTGGCTGCTAGCCCTTACACTCGAGGTCCAAGTTCAAATATGCTTGCAGGCAAGCCTCTGGTAGTTTTCAGTCCTCACACAATGAAGCTGTTGTATGGCCAGAGGCTGGAACAGGCAGCTGGATTTTTAATGGCCAGCACCTTTTGGACTCCTTTTTGTCTCCCCCTGTAGGAAACGTACCTCATAGGACACACACAGTCACACTGTGAGATCTAGGAAGCAGGAGAGGCGCTGCTCCTGCGTGGGAGTGTCAGCTTTGGACGTGGCAGAGCAACGGGAGATTAAAGATGTTCAGTAGAGTAAGAAGCTGTTAAACACTTTCTCCCTCTTCTCTTTTAAACATTTATCCTGCCCCCAGCAACCATTTTAGGTGACTGAATTCCTGGACAGCTTGGGTCCTTTTGCTATGTTAGTTTAATTTTGTAAGCTCCCCCTATAGGAATGACTTGACTAGATGCCCATCTGATCTGCAAAGTCCAGAGGGATCTCTGTGCCTACTGCTTACAGATTTAATCAGATGGTTCTTGAAATGGCCCTGACCCTTTCGTTGGGAACAATTTCTAAAGTGATAAATTCTCTCCCCACTAAACTGCACTGAGTAATCTCTCTCTCTCTCTCTCTCTCTCTCTCTCTCTCTCTCTCTCTCTCTCTCTCTGTGTGTGTGTGTGTGTGTGTGTGTGTGTGTGTGTGCATGATTTCTCTTTCTCTTACATTCTCTTTAAACACAGTAGATTTTGCAGGCAAAGTCTTGTAGATGTATTTAGCTACAGTGATAATAAAATGGAAATTTGCTTGGTTCTGATTCTGCCAGGTGATTTTAAAAAGTACTTAATGAACTGAATTCGTACAATCCTCAATGTGACTCTGTGTTATCCTCAGCACCTTAAAAATGGAGAAATTGAGCCATACCAAGATTAAAGTCATGAGCTGGTAGATCATTGAATCAGGCTCCCAAACCTGTTACTTAGAACCAAATGCTGGACTGATTTCCAGTGGATGGGATGTTTCCTAATTTTCATGCTTCTTGAGTTCAAGCTAGCCATGAATATACTTTGGAATATAGCTCTTAACCATTTGTCACCTTTGTGTTCTGATTTCCAGGCATAGGCGGGAAATGATGGGAGAATAAATAAGGTAGTAAATAAGGGATAATCATGTCATTGAGAACATAACACGCGACTATATGTGTACCCATGTGTATACATATTCATTTGTTCATCTAGATACTGGTGTGTGTGTGCATGCATGCCTGCATGCATATATGTGCAATTGTGCATGGGGGCCAGAAGTCAACCTCAGGTGCCACCTAACTTTTCTTTCCTATTGAGAGTAGGTCTCTCTCACTGAGCTGGGATTCACCTCACCAAGTAGGATAGGTTGGAAGTGTGGAAACCTTCAGGGATTCACTTGCCTCTGCCTCCTCAGTACCAGGATTACACGCATATGCATACATCTAACCTTTAAATTTTTTCTTTCTTTTTCCCCCAAAGAGAAGTCTTAGGTAATGAATGCATGTCTTCATGCCTTGTGAGGCTAATGCTTTACAGACTGAGTTATCCTTGAAGCCTCTTTTCTTTTGATTTCTTTGAAATAGGTTCTCACACAGTTGAGGCTGGCGTGGAACTTGCTATGTAGCCGAGACTACTCTTGAACTTCTGATGCTTTCCAGAAGCTGGGATTACTGGCATTCACCACCACACCCAGTTCTGCCTCTTGATTTTGTGTTCACATCATTGCTGTGCTCCCAGAGACTTTCTGAGCAGGTTAAACATAGCCCTTCCCTGTGGGATCAGTTTTTCCTATTCCAGGTCATGGGAAGGGGCAAGAAGGAGAGGACTTCCTTTTCAAGGGCCTGTCAGGAAGCCATGTTTGGAAATGAACACACACAAGTTGATCAATAAGAATATTCCACAGCTTACCAGGTCTCTGTGCATGGTATGGTGCAGTTGGCAGCTCTTAGGATATAGGAGGACACCAGCCTTGTCCCTTAGAAACTCAGAACTGAGGAAACAGATAGCTAGGACTCCAAAATCACCCCCTCTGGCCATAGGATGTGATAGGAAATCATTTATTTCACGTGCCATCTTTTTAAAATTGTTTTAGATTCATTTGTTTTTATTTTATGTACATGAGTGTTTTGCCAGCATGTATGTATGTGCACCACATGCAGTGCCTGCAGAGGTCAGTCATGTGTATCAGATCCCCTGGAACTAGAATTAGAGATTGTCATGAGCCACCAGGTAGATGATGGGAATTAAACCTCTGAAGAGGAGTCATTCTGTCCAGGCGCCCCAACCCCTTTTGCTATTTTATACTCTGGACTTAAAAGTAGATCCAACTCTTGCACAAATACAATCAATGCCACCCTATCATTACAATGTATGAGGTTGCACTGGTATTCAAAGATATATATGATATGTTATCAGAGGACATCACCTTATAAAACAATAATCATTCTATGGTCCCACAAACATAAAAATGCATAAATAACAATAAAATGCACAATAATTAATCATATACCAGGCATTATTCTAACTTATTGGTCATCCAAAGGACTCTGTGGGTGCCAATGATAGCTCAGTAGATAAAAGCACTTGCCCTCTAGCCTCTTTTAAACCAGGGTTCCACACTGAGGAACAAATTCCTCAAGTTTTCCTCTGACCTCCACAGATGATATATGCGCACACACATACACACACACACACACACACACACACACACACACACTTTTAAAATGTGATCTATAAAAAGGAACTCAGTGAAGTAGATATTGCTATTAGATAAATCTTACATGAATAAACTCATGTGTAGAAAGGTTGCCACTTCTGTAAGATTCCTTAGCTAGTAAATGGCAATGTTAGAATTCAATCTCAGGTGCCCTGGCTCCCAAGTGACCACTGCTAACCAATAGAGTAACTTATACACAAAATCTAGACAGGCATACAACTAACTCCCAGCTATTATTAGCTAAGAGGTGTGGAAGTGGGTGGGATGTAGTGGAAGGATATATTCTTTTTACAGCATATGCACTCTTTTTCCTTTTTGGCAATGCTAGAGATAGAAACTAGGGCCTTGTGTAAGTAGCTATTCTGAAATTAGATTACAACTTATTTACAACTCTGCATCTCAGTTGGGGATGCAGGCAGCTTTGGAGGCAGTGGTACCTTAGACAAAGGAAAAGATCCATGGGACCCTTTCTAGGCAGAAAGAAGGAGAACTGTGTCTGACTGATAAGTACAGAGAAACAATAGAAAATGACGAGAAGGGACCGAGGGGCTGAAAGAGGCATCAAAGAAGGGAAGGAGTTGAATCTGTGAGTTGATGTTGGTCAAGCGGTAGGTATTCAACACAGTCAACTTTAAGGACCCATACTTCTATATGAAGTCTTGGGTTGGGGAGATCTGTGTATGGTAATCACAGAAATAAAATATTGAAGTTAAATAAAAATAAAATAAAAAGATTAACCAGAAATTGCAATTTTCTGGGTAGGGTAGAGAGGGTAGTCAGAGGGCCCTGCAGAGAATTCCAGCTTAACAGGTTTCGCTCCACTCTGAGGCCAAGTGTCATTCTAGAGGGAAGGTTGTGCCCTTTGTTGACAATTATGGGTGAGTGGGGCTGCCCACAGCCACAGAAGCCTGTAAGGTCAGGGGTCATGTGTCAGCTGTTGGGACCTTGGCTGCCCCACTGGCAGGGTCTCTTGACTTGGTCCCCATGACAGCAGATCCCAATAACTCTTATGCCTTCTCTGCTGTCAAGCTCAACCACCTTCAATTCTCCCTTGAACCAGGCTGTCAGGCAATGCTCAGCCCTGAATGGGGAAGCAAACCTTGCTTTCCAAGGTCGGGGCAGAGGCCACTGTTAGGGGAAAGGCTGTCTCTTCCAGGAAAGCCAGGCCTGAAAGCGCTGTCTGCTGTCCTGAGGACAGTTGTCCTTGCAATACCTGACGACTATGGCTTTTCTGGAGCATAAACAAGACTGGGATTTTAGGACACTGCACACCTGTGTTTGATAAGTGAAGAGGTGTCACCTTTGTCGCTGTTTCTTCCTCGAATAGCTGCTGGAATAGTCATGATAGATTTGTTTTCTGAGTGAATATTATAAGTCAAGACTCCTATAAAACATTCTTCACAACAAAATGCTACATTATTTTACAAACAATGAAATGGAGATGCTAAGAGTCTCACTCATTTGTGTAGAGATAGGATTTGAATTCTGCTCCAAATCTCATAAAACTGTACATTATGTTCCCTAGATAGTCTTTCAAACAGGAATAGGAATGGCTTAGTTAAGCACCAGCTGATAGGTGAGCAAACTGTAGTATAAACAGTTGTATATTACAGGGCACAATTCTTCCTTGCCTTTTCTTCTGTGAATGCAACGTGTGTATGTGTCTTAGAAGTGACATTCACTTGGCTACTGAGTGCCTCATATGAGATTCTAGAAGACTCAAAGCCTCAACATTCTTTGCTTATGTCTAGAATATAATTCATGATAGTTGTGTCCAGAAGTCTGTGGGCAATGCTGGCTGATTCTTCTCTCTTTCCCATGCCAAGCCCTCTGAGCTCCTCCCTGCCTGGACACTGCTGTCCATCAAGCTGATTGGCATCTGAGACTTGCTTCTCTGCTGATGGTATCTAGTTCCAGTAAAACTGATCTGTGCATTTGTAAGGGCTGGGCTTGATTTCTTCTGGTCTTGAGTACAGGATGTTAATTATTTAAGTCACTTGAACTCAAGTCTAATCTTTACATAAGCTGCCGAGTCCCCTAGAAGGACAATTTAGGGTGATTCTGAGAAAAGTTGCTTGAGCCTTTGTGTGGGTGGAAATATATTACTTATGGGTGTATGTCACAGACAATACTGTTTATGACACACACCCAGACACACAAAGAGTATGTTTGAGATTTTTACTTCTGACCAAGATGGAGTAAGAGAAGCCAAGTTTACCTTCCAAATAATAAACGGGACAAAATATGTAAGACAATGATATTCCGATGCTAATCTTATCAGGCTGTGTTGGAAGGTGCTTCCTAAAAAAGAGAAAACAGAGGAAGCGAGACCTACAGTTAGCCAGCTTACTCTTGAGGGGAGTTTCCCATTGCAGTGCAGGGAGGAGAAAGTAGTGTGGTTGAGAACTCAGACCTGGGAACTGAGGGAGACCGAGAGCAAAAGAAAACCCTGGAAATGGCAGCATCGTCTATGCTGAAGGAAAACTGGGGGTCAGAAGATCTCTCTAAAGTCTTCTGCTCAGTGCTTCTCAGCTCACGTCTGTGAGGAAAGTAGCTGAGGCCAGAGTAGAGAACTTCATAGTTAGTGAGCAGGGTTTTGGGTGACAGTGAGAGATACGACCTTAAATTATGGGACAGAATTATTCCTAGACAAAGGGTGGCTATGATCTCCCCTACGCTGCAAGCCTAGGAAGGAGGGAATTAATCCCAAATAATTTAGCTGTGCTCTAGAACAATGCTCAAGTGTGGTGATGTAATACAAAAACTGTCTAACATTAACAAGATAAAGTCCTCCAGACCAGACATCCAATCCAAAACTTAGCTGGCATAGAAACAGGAATATGACTAGCAATGACCATCAAAGTGGAGACCAGATGGAATACTTTTGATAGAGCTGGTAAGTGAAGTTTGTACTGTTTTGGTTTGGTTTTGGTTTAGATGGTGTCACCTATAATCCAGATTAACTTGGACACCACGATCCTGCTGCATCCTCTGAAGTGTTGGGACTGCAGGTCTGTGTGCTCATTCCTGGTGACAGTTTTCTAAATGATGGTTATAAGTAACCTATGTGCTGACAAAGGCAAATATTGGGCATGTAAAGCGCAGACAGGGAAGGCAGTAAAAAAAAAAAAAACAAGCCGGGTGTACTGAGATACACATGTATTAGAGTTTGTTTGGGACGCTGAAGCAGAAGGATTGCCTCAAAGTGGATTCAGCCTGGGTTACATAGTTTCTTAGTTTCTCTTCCTGTTGCTGTGATAAAATACTCTCAACAAAAACAACTTAAGGAAGAAAGGGTTTATTCTGGCTCAGAGAGTACAGTTCATCTTGGCAAGGAAGCCAAGGCAGCAAGAGATCTACTATCAGAGTTCAGGCCTGTCTCTCAGGTAATTCTAGATTTTGATGAGATAATTATCACTAACCATCATCCATAGCAAGTTCCATACCAACTTGAGCTACAAAGTAAGACCTGGTCTTACCATAAACTCAACCCCACCTCCCCAATGCCAATAAAACCACAAACAAACAAAGTAAGCAGTCTAGCAAGCAAACAAAAAGCCCAAACACTAAAATTGTCTAATCTGCTTTATACGGTAATAAAAAGAACACCCAAGATGGGATGTTTTGCACATCTGAAGAGATTTCCTGCTGCTGGGGTGTCTAAGGCATGGAGACCAATTGGTAAGGACTTCCTTGCCTACAAGATCCCTGGATAGGAAGAAGAAGAGAAAAGAATGTGTAAGAGAAGGAAGAGCATGGAATGAATCCTTTTATTAGGAATCCACCCTTATAATCCTGGCTCTAATTCATTCATGAGAGCAGCACTGTGCTATGAACCATGGGGAGCACATCCAAAGCATAGCAAATATTCAACAATAAAGTCATTCAAAACGGACTTTTTTTTTCAGGGGCTGGGGAGATGTTTCAGTTGACAAAGAGTCTGTGCAAGCATAAGGACCTGCTTTGGATCCCCAGAATTAGTGTAGAAAAAGCAGGGTGTGGTGGCTTGCCTCTATAATCTCAGCACTAGGGAGGCAGAGAAAGAGAATTCCTGGGACTTTTGTTCAGCTGGTTCAGCCAAATTGCTGAGGTTCAAGTTCAAGTGAGAAACCCTGTCTGAAAAAATGAGAATGGATGACCAGCAAGAAAGCTCACTGAGTAAAGGCACCAGCTGCACAAACCTAGCAAACTGAGTTAGAGTCCTAGGACTCATGTAAAAAGCTAGGAAAGAACCTCTGACCTCTACAGGCATGCCATAATGCATGAGCCCCAACGCACGAACACACACACACACACACACACACACACACACACACACACACACTGATAATAAATTTTTAAAAGGCTGGGGAGATAGTTCAGTGGTTAGGAGTACTTGCCACTCCTAGAGGACCCAAGTTTGATTTACAGAATCATGTTAAGCTGGTGACAATTAACAAAACTCCAGCTTCTTTAGCCTGTGCACACACACAGACACAATTAAAAACATTTCCCAATTAATTGTTAATGGAAAGAATTGATAGATAATTACACATCAAGCCATGTTAAAGCAGTGCTAGAAGTTGGCTTGTTGGTTGAGCATGTGTCTAATATGTCCAAGCCCGAGGTTGATCTTCACAAAAGGAAAAACAAAACAAAACTAAGAAATCTTAAGAGAATGTCTACAAGCAAGAAAGAATAATGGAAAATCTAGATCTACACAAAAGAATAAAGACCACTGGCATTGTCACTGTATAGTAAATATTAACATTTTTCACTATTGAAAAATTTAAATTAGCTTATGGAGGGGAGCAAAAATAGTAACAGTGTATGAGTTTATACCACAAGCAAGTAAAATTATGTCAATTAGACAAAGAGTAGAAATGACACAATGTACATACACTGTTTTAAAAAGCTTGTTACACTAGATGTGGAATGGTATAACATTGAGGGTAGCCTATATACTATAAATGTTTTATTATAAAACTGTAGGGCAAAGTGTTACTTCTGATTAACAAACGGAATCAAGTAAAAACTACTAAATAGAGTCATTAATGATAATTATAGGAACAAGGCTAAGATGTCTCTCTCCTTTTCAGCATTGTGCTGGAAGTCTTAGCTAGTGTAGGAAGACAAGAAAAAGAAATAAAAATAAAGACTGTAAAAGAAGTAAATTTCTATTCCCAGATTACATGACTGTTTATATAGAAAATCCCCCCAAATCAAGCCAAAAGAAACCCTGGAATTAGATGATTGTAGCAGATTCAGGACACAAGGTCAATATCACAAGAGTAATTACTTCTGTGTGCTTATGTTGAGTAATTAGATTTTCAAAATAGAAACATTGTCATTTATATTTGCATGCTCAATGGCTACCGCTTATATATTAACAACATATGCATAAAATCTATGTGAGGCTTGGGGGTTGTGGTGCAGGCCATTGATCCTAGCAGTTGAAAGGCAGGGGCAGGCATATCTCTGACCATGGTCTACATGGAGAGTTTCACGTTTCAAGGCCAGGCGGGGATACATAGATGAGGTCCTGTCTCAAGAAACAAAAAAAGAAAAAGAAAAAAGAAAACAACAACAATAGAAAAATAATCAATATGAGAACTACAAAACACAAATGAAAGGAATGTAAAGAGAAAGGGGGGGAAAAAGTATGGGCTGAGGCTCAATTGTGAACACTTTCCTAAGAAGTGAGAGCCTGGGCTGGAGAGAGGGCTCAGTGGTTAAGAGCACTGGCTGCTCTTCCAGAGGACCTGAGTTCAATTCCCAGCATCCACATGGCAGCTAAGAACTGTATGTAACTCTAGCTCCAGGAGTTCTGACACCTTAACACAGATATACATGTAGGCAAAATGCCAATGCACATAAAATAAAAAGTTAATTAAAAAAGAAAAAAAGGAAATGAAAGCCCTGGGTTCCTTCCCTAGAACTGGGAAGGGGGAACCAACCAACCAACAAAAACAACCTAGCATTAAAGAAATAGAAAAATATTCTTTGTCCCTGAAAAGAAAGGGTTCAATACTATCAAGATTTCTATTCTTCATAATTTGATCTATAGATTAAACATAGTCTCAAATGAAAAGCTACCAATTATTTTGCAGATGATAACAAACTGATCATAACTTTACATGGAGAGATGAATGACATCTAACTATAGTTGCCAACCAATAGGAAAAGAATAAAGTCACAAGACTGTCACATTCAAGTTCAAGACTTACTACAATGCTACTATAATCAAGAATGTAGGGTAGCTGCAATAATGTACACCTTTAATTCCAGCATTTGGGAGGCAAAGGTATACATACATATATATGTGTGTAATATATATGATATATGTATATGTAATATGCATATATCTATAATATATAATATATGCAGATATATTATAGATATGTGTGTATTATATATATACACATATATGTATATTAAACACACATATATCTGTGCCTGAGAGTTCAAAGCCAGCCTGCTATACATAGTGAGTCCCAAGCCAGAGCTACAAAGTAAGATCCCATCTCTCTCTCCCACATGCACACACACACACACACAGAGGAAAAAGAATGTTGGTAAAATGTTGCATTTATATTACTAAAGTAAACAGAGCCCTGTAAGTAACACACACATAAATACAGTGGCTTTTTGACCAAGGAACAAAAGCAATATAGTAAAGATAGTGTTTTGGGGGCTGGGGAGGATGTTGTTGGGATGGTAGTGCTTGCCAAGCATGCATACAATCTGGAGTTCAATCCTTAGCACCACATAAAATAAGTGTGACAGAACACCTGTATCCCAGCACTTGAGAAGTGGAGGAGGGGGTTCAGAAACTCAAGGTTATCCTCAGCTACACAGCAAGTTTGAGGCCAGCCTGTGCTGCATTGAGAGCCTGTATTTTTAAAGTGAATTTCAATAACGGATAATAAGAAACTGGACATAACCCATGCAAAACAAAAACAAATATAGAACCAATTTTCTTTCTAAGAGTCAGTTCAAGGTAATTATAGGTTGAAATACAAAATACAAGACTGCAAGGCTCTTGACTGATAACATGGACAAATTTAGATGACCTATGGCTTTGACAGGATGCTTTTCATTACCTACAACACCAGAAACATGCTCCATGAGAAGATCATCGATAAACAGGGCTAAACTAAAATGAAAGCCTTCTGCTCTGCAAATTGCAACAACAAAAACAGGAAGTTTGGACTAGGGGAAAAGCTTTTGCAAAGGACCCGTTTTATTCACCATTCTATTGTTGTGAAGAGGCACTACGACTAAGACGACTCTTATAAAAGAAAGTGTTTAACTAGGACTTGCTTACAGTTTCAGAGGTTTGGTCCATTATCATCATGGCAGGAAGCATGGCAGCAGGCAGGCAGACATGATGTTGGAGTAGTTGAGAGTTAGTTACATCCTGATCTACAGGGGGGTGGAGGAATGGCTCCTGGGCTTGGCATGGGTTTGCCTCAAAGCCCAGCCCCAGTGACTCACTTCCTCCAACAATACCACACCTCCTAATCCTTTTAGAGCCTTTTTCTGGTCACTAAGCATTCAAATATATGAGCCTATGCAGGGGGTATCATTTTCAAAAATAAAAAATCAGACAGACATTGAGTGAGGTTCAAGCTGATGGTCAGATAAGCAAAGCAGCCAGCCACGAACTCTTACCTCTACCTCAGACTGGAAAGGTGAGCCCACTAGCTCCATGAATCCTTAGAGTGCAATGCTCTCTCCACGAATCTTCAGAGACAGTAGCTCTCCCTGTTTGGAAACTAAATCTGCACAAGACATTTTGCATCTTCCCTTTATACCTCTCCAGTGCTGAGATTAAAGGTGTGTGATCCCAAATGCTGAGATCACCTTTATATGTGAACTGTTTCTCTTTAGGGCTGGATCAATTTCACGTAGCTCATTGTGGCCCTGAACTAACAGAGATCCATCTGCCTGCTTTCTGAATCCTGGGATTAAAAGTGTGTGCCTCCATGCCTAGCTCTATGACTAGTTAGTATGGCTGCTGGGATTACAGGTGTGTATCACTATTGCCTGACCTCTATGGCTCGTGGCTAGCTTTGCATTTTGAACCCTCAAGCAAGCTTTATTAAATCATAAATATCACAGTACTATTTAGGACATTCAAAGAGCTCTTAAAATTAAATAATTAGAGAATTAACTACCCAATAGAAAGTGGAATAGAGCCCTGAACAGATACCTTACCAAAGAAGATATAAAAGGTGGCAAATCAGCAGGTGAAAAAATAAGGTAGCTCATATGTCATCAGAGGATTGCAATTATCACAAGACAACATTATATAGCTGTTGGAATGATCAGAACCCAAACTCTGACCAAAAGCCTGTGAGGATACAGGGCAAAACTGGTTACAAATCTTTGTGTGTTCTCACCAAACTCCACTCTCTATACTGTTTCCTGAGAATCCACTTACCTGAATCCTTTCATTAATTAACCTGTGCATCTCAAGATTATAAACTGATCTATGAAGTTTATTCAAATGTGTTTGAAAACGTGGGCCCACAAATGAACCTGTACATGAAGGCAAAGCTTGGGAGCAACCAAATGCCCTTTGGGAAGGTGACTAGATGAACGTCCCACATGGACCAGCTTCCAGCAGGACTGGAAAGAAATCAGTTACAAAGCAGGGGAAATGCATGACGAAAACGTAAATGCACATGACTCAGTGAGAAGTCAGTCCAGAAGGTCACAGACTATCTGACTTCAGTTACATGGCATTCTAAAGACGCCAAGATGGTGGAAACGGTAAAAGGGTTGATGGTTTCCAGGAACTGGAGGCAGATGGTGGTTGAATATGTGGGACACAGGGTTTTGTTTTATTTTGTTTTGTTTTTTTAAGGGCTGTGAAATTATTGTGTGCTAACAATGGTGGGTGCAAGTAATTATGCTTCTTTCAAAACACTTATGTAAAACATCCAGAATGCAACCTCCTGCAGTGTCTATGAACTTTGTGTGATGGTGCTGTCCCTAGCACTGTTCCATTGTTGAGATGTTCCAGTCTGGCAGGAAGCTGATGATAGGAGACTGCATGAAGAGGGGTCAGGAAGTCATTGTGCTCTCCATACAATTAATTCGGTTTTGCTATGAAGTTGAAACTGTCCTAAGGGATGAAGAATTTCAAAGAAACCACAGCAATCAAAAGGTTGTGGTATTGGTGTGAAGACAGACAAATAAGCCGGCAGAATTGCGTGCAGAACGCATGTAGAAATGGGCCCATACTTGCAGCTAACTGATTTTCAAGAGCAGTGCCAAAGCAACTGAATGGACAGTGGACAATCTTTTCAACCAACAATGCTGAATGCAGTGAAGGAAGGCTCAACTCTTACCTTGCAGCATCTACAAAAACTAGCTTGAAATGGACATAGATGTGAATGCAAGGTTAAGATCATGGAAGTTCTAGGGGAAAACACAGGAGAAATCTTAGTGGCCTTGACTTTGGCAAAGATTTCTTAAACATCAAGTGTTGAGTAAGCAAAAACTGTCACAGAGAAATGAAATGCCCATAATGAAATCTGTTTTCTTCCCAAAGGCACTATAAAGCCAAAGGGTTAGCCACAGACTGAGAAAAAATATTTGCAAATGACATATTTATCTGACAAGGATTTGTATCTAAAATATGTAAAAACAAAACAAAAACTCCATTAAAAACTTGAATGACCCTGGATTCCTGTTATGCAAGATATTTTTCTTTGGCTAATTTCATTTTTCTTTGCCTAGTTAAATAGCTATTAAACATAAAATGCTAAAGGAATTTCCCTTCTCCACATGGCCACAGATTGAAAGGGGATGAGTTCACATAATTCATTTATAAAATGTTCCTCTTTAAACCAAAATGGCTCCCTCTATTAAGGTATCTCTTTTCTTGTTCTCTAGTCTTCCCCTGACTCAGTCTTCCTGATCCCTCAAGTTCTTCTCCCCCCACCCCAATCTTCTCCCCTTCTCTGTTTACTATTAGCCATTATAGGTTTAAAGAGAAATCTGGCACTAGGGAAATGTCCAGAGATATACAAAGATGACCCCAACCAAGAATCTAAGCAATAGTGGAGAGGCTCCCTTAAATGCCCGTCCCCTATAATAAGATTGATGACTACCTTATATGCCATTCTAGAGCCTTCACCCTGTAGCTGATGGAAGCAGAAGCAGACACCCACAGCTAAGCACTGAGTAGTACTCTGGGAATCCAGTTGTAGAGAGGGAGCAGTGATAAGCAAAGGGGTCAAGACCAGGCTGGGAAAACCCACAGAGACAGCTGGCCTGAGCAAGTGGGAGCTCATAGACTCCAGTCTGATTGCTGAGGAACCAGCATAGGGCCAAACCAGGCCCCCTGAATGTGGGTGTTAGTTAGGAGGCCTGGGCAGTCTATGGGGCCTCTGACAGTGAAACTAGTATTTATCCCTAGTGCACAAATGTGCATTGGGAGCCCATTCTCTATGAAGAGATACTCTCTCTGTCGAGATACATGAGGGAGGGTCTAGATCATGCCCCAAATGATATGACAAACTTTGATGACCCCCCATGGAAGGCCTCACTCTCCCTGGGGAGGGGATGGGTGGTGGGGGGCATTGGAGGAGGAGAGGGAGAGGGAACTGGTATAGGCATGTAAAATAAAATTGTTTTTAATTTTAATAAATAAAATGAGGAAAAAATAATAAAATAAAACAAAATATTTCCCTACAGAATATTATTAATTTGTAGTTTCCTATTTTTAAAAGCATGAGAGTTGATTGTTAGTTTTTGTTTTTGTTTTTTTTAGATGTTTTAACAATTTCATATATGCGTACCATGTATTTTGGAACCTTTTATTCCTTACCTCCCCATCCCCAATTCCTTTAAGAAAACTTTAACCTTCCACACCATTCTCCATTTCATGTGATCTTATTTTGTAACCCACTGAATCCAATTTATAGAGCCTGTATACTCAAGCATGTGGGGTCAACCTACCAGGGGCTCCAACCTTAAAGAAAGCTGGCTTTTCCTCTCCTAGAAGCTGTAAACTATCTATAGCTCATCAACTAGGTGTAGGTAGAATTCCATATCAGAATGCTACCTGGCTTAATCTTGTGTGGGCAACCACAGATGCTGTGAGTTCATGAGTTTGTAGAGGAAATGTCCTTCTTTTTAAAATTGGTGGCTAATGTAACAGTTGGTTTACCAAGGAAAATATTCAAATGTCAGATGATTTCATGAAAAGACATGAAATCTTTATGATCATTCAGTGCAATCAGCACTGCGAAGCGATACTAGACTGGCAGGTACAATGGTGATCCTGTAAGATTATGATGGAGTTGACCTAAGAATGCATCTCAGTGGCAGAAATGTGCTCAGCATGCTCAAGGCCTTGAGTTCAGCATCCATCCAGCAACTCAAAGTATAATGAAACTGACACCTTTGGACTAGTGATGTCATGGCTAAGCTCATCACAGGCTGTGTTTGCAGCCTGCTACATGAAAGTGTAGCACATACAATCACATCTAGTATATGACTATTGATAATGATAAATGGCTATTACTGGTATAAGTGTTTACTATACTATATATTGTATCATTATTTTAAGTTATACCTCTAATAATATGTCTCCTATAAAAGTGTGCCATGCAGCACTGTTAGCAACCTCATCTATCTGGTTTCCTGCCTATCTTGATTCTACTCATAGACCATGTGTAATGATTGCCCTATACCATTCAGGCTTGTGTGCAGGTACACTCTATGATAGTCAAGCCATAAGAAAAATTTCCTAACAAATTTCCTTCATTAATTGATGTGTGACTGTATACACAGATTAAATGAGATTTTATCACACGGCCATCAGAGGAGCTCAAATGAAACCATATATCTGACCATTTCAAGCATTGATGAGAGTCTGTTTCCAGGAAATAGGAACTCTGACTCATTACTGCTGTCATTTATGACTGGTGGGAATGTAAAGTGCTACAATCATTTTACTGTAAGACTGGGAACTTCATAAGGAGTTATACAAATACCCACTATCTGACCAGTTATTTCATAGCCAGGTATTTGCCTGAGGATAAAGACTTGTACTTGAATACTTATGACAACTTCATTTGTAAAGTCTCTAATGTGAAAACACCCCAGATGTCCATCAACAGAGGCATGCATGAGCAAACTGTGGCATGCATGCCTTGGAATAGCTGCAACAACAGTGAGCTTTGGATGCACACGACAGTGTGGGTGAGTCTCAAAACCATGCTGAGAGAATCCTGGGGAAAAGGAGTACATGTTTACACTGTCACTCCGCTTATATATGTCTAGAAAGTCTAAAGTAATCTATAATGACAGACCATGGAAGTAGTTAGAGAACCGAGTGAGGATAGGGAGGGAATAATTATGAAGGTATAGGAGGAGACTCTGGGGAGACATGGGCATTTTTTTTTTTTTTTGATGATTTTAAAGATGTTTACACAGGTATGCACATATGTCACAATTTACCAAAATGAATGCTTTATGTGCAGTGTGTTGAACTTCAACAGAAGTTTAAAACAAAAGGAATTAATTTTAGACCGATACCCACTAATAATCATACAGTCCAAACAGCAACACAATAGAGCCTGACGTACCATTTTTTTCCACTTCGACTGAAAATACATTATGGCCATGATTCACTGTGTTGACTTCACAATCAATAATGGGTTTGAATAATGCAGTTTGAAAATACCATCTTAAAATGTATCTTTGACTCAAAAGGATTTCATGGAAACAGCCTCCTAGCTTCATGGACAAGCCCTGCTGAGGTAGTGTCTGTGTCATTAGCACAAATCTTCCTCTTTTCTATTGTCTATGTAATTGGGAAACCATTGAGTCCTAACATACCAGCCTTTCAAATTCTTGGGTCATAGGCACTCTCTTGCCACTATCTGATCTGTGTAAGAGATCATTGGTTGATTTCATCATCAAATCTCTTTATGGCAAGGAGTCGGGGACACTAGAGGGACCCTTTGGGAACACTGAGTTGGTAGCTCCCTGGTAGACGACTGCACAGTTGCTAAGGGTGGCCAAGGCCTTCAGACTAGCCACCTATTCTTGGCTGCTGTGTCTACCATAAAGGAAAGCAGGCAGGTTCCAGCAACAATCCCATCTCTGAAAGAACTTAGTGGTTTCCTGGACAATTTGCATTTGTTGCTAGTTTTTCCCTTGCTATTTGAAGATGGAATGGAAGGAGTTCTGGCTTGCTAATGGACAATACACAACTCTATCTGTGTGTAACGGGGCCCACTGAAGAAAAGTCATGAAGCCAGTGGAGGAAACAGAAAAACAAAACAAAACAACAAAAACAAACAAAAAGCAATGAAAGAAACCGTAGGCTCAGGATAGCCTCATTCTACCATGAATTGCTCCTGTAACTTGATAATTATGTGCCTAGTGATCTCTTCAATTACACATCTCTCTGTGTCGCAAGCAGTGGTGTAATTTGCACATTAGGTCCGAATTAGCTTGGGCATGGTGGCACATGCCTGTCTGTAGTACTAGCATTTGGCAAACCAACGCAGAAGGACTGGGCTATAAGGTGGGACCTCATCTAGATTCTTTCTTTGCCAAAAGTTCATTTCAAGGCAGAGTTTCATAAACAGTCTGAAAACAGATGGAGATGAGACTTGGGCAGAAGACAGTGATGGCTCCAGCTTTGGGGTTTGATTTTAAACAGTGGCTGACGATGCAAAAGTTAAGAATGATCATTGTTTTCCAAGACCTTCATAGTGATTCTAGAAAAAACAAAAGCAAAAAACAAAAACATAAAAATGGCAAGATAGATGGATGCTCAGGCCAGATCTTGTGGCACACTCAAGGGACACAAGGTTGTAAATGATAGCTTAAACTCATAGGTTTGGCAGGATGGCCTCACTCACAGTTGACAGTTGATTTCCTTGCCCATGCTCTGGTAAGCCATGGTAGAGCTTGTGAATTTGAGCAGTGCTGGGGGAGGGGGATCCTGGTGCATTGATACTATTAACTTTTGGCAAACAGTCTCATGTTTGAGTTTTCTTTATTTAGGAACTGTAAGCGTGGTTCCAGTTTCAGTTTAGGCCTTAGTTCAGATTCGGTTCTGCCAGCCTTTGTGATCTTGGGAAAACAGCCTAACTTCTGTCAAGTTCATATTTTGTGCTCAGAACAGCACTTCCCAAACAGTAATTTTGCACCCCACCCTGAAATGTTTGGCAAAATCTGAAGATATATTGATGGAGAACAGGGGCTGCTGTTGGTAGTTTCGGTAGAAGCCAAGGGTGATGGTAACATTCATTAACCCAGTAGTGCACAGTAAACATCTACCCTCACAAAAAAAAAAATTTCAAACTGGCTTAGATGCATTTAGAGTCTGACACAAGATTGGTAAGTGCCAATCAACTGTGCTGCCCTCAGCAAATGATCCGTTTAATGTGGTTTGAGAAAAACAAAACAAAACAGCTTCTGGAAAAGCATGGACCATCCACTTCTGGATAGAGTTCAAAGAAAATTCTCTCATTACTGGTACATTCAACCAATCTGACTGTAGCACAGGCCAGCCAAGGGGCTTAAAGTAGAGGCTCTGAGGTCTGATTCTACCATTGACTATATATGTATCTTGGGAAAGCCATTTAGCTAACCCCACTCGTCTCCATAATATAGGTATTATAGCCATCATAACACCTTCCTCAAAAAAAATATCTGTCTCATAGGAAATACACTGAGGTGTGAAAATGGTCTGCATAGCATAGCAAGTGTTTGAGTGATACTTGCTATTATTGCAGGGGAGTGTGGAGACTATTAGATGGAATGGTTTTTAACATTTATTTGTAGTTGAGTATGTGCAGGCATGCTTGTGCCAGAGCACATGTGTGGAGGTCAGAGGACAATGTGCAGGAGTCAATTCTCTCGTGCTATGTGGATTCTGTGGACAAAACTCTGGATGTTAGGCTTTACTGTGAGTGCCGTTACCTGCTAAGCCATCTTGCTGGCTCAGAAGGATAGTGATTTCAATAAGACACTTTAAAGTACTTAACATGGTGCATTAAGGGACACAAACCAAACAAAATCTATACGGCCATGGAAAGCATCAGAGGACCTGGTGGCAAGGAGCTGGGTGTTCGTGAATGTCATCCCCATGACTTTTCTCATCCCCCTTTGAAGTGGCTTTCATTAGCCATTTCTGTGAGTCTCATTTGACAGTTGTGGAAATGGGCTCACAACAGTTAGTCAACTCCCTTAAGATCACACAGCTGCAGAAGGGCAGAGCTGGGCATTTGAATCCCCAGTGTGACTCCAGCCTGTGTTTTCATGGGCTGAAATTCAGCAGTGCTCAACTCAGGGCCAATTCCCAGAACATAAAACATTAACAAGTTAGGAGGTTTCTATGTTTAGAGCAAAGAAGACAGCGTGAAAGCCCAGCCTCTGTCTTGGCTGGAGTAGGCAGCCTGGGTATGAGGCAATGAGAGCAGGCGGCTGCTAGCAGGAGTCCTTTCTGCTTTACTCCAATGACAGCTGCTGGGACCAGGCAAGTCACCCTGCAATGTCAGGCAGCATAAAGTTACCCACAGAGCACATTTCTTAGTGATGTCTGAGACCTGAGGTCCAAAGGAATATGGGCCCTTAGGTTAGTCAGTGTCATTTCCCACCACAAGGGGAGATCTTCTAGAAGGTTCTGGTGACAATCCCCGGCAAGTGTTTTGTGTGATGAGATAGGGACACAATGACCTGAATAACCTGGACTGGAGAACTGGAGAACTATGGTGGCCTTCCTCTAAACAGCTCTATTTAGTAGAATAGGAATGACGCCAGGAACAGCCTAGAGTCCTGAGGGCCTGGCTGTAAAGAGGCTGTACCAGGAGCCCTTACACTTGTGCAGTAGGTGATGACATCTGCATCTCTGGTGCCCTGCAGGGCCCCTCCTGGTATTGCACAAATGCCATTACTTTTCTCGTTGTTTCAGTGAAATGCCTGAGAGAACTTAAGGGAGGAAATAACGGTCAGGCTCATGGTTTCAGGCCACCATGGCAGGGAAGTTTGTGGCCGCAGCAATGCTCTTCATGTGAAATAGTGGGACCTGGGCCAGGTGTACCCTTCAAAGGCCCAGCCACACTGACATATCTACTGAAGCTGAACAGGTTCCCTCAGCCCCTTGGCCTTGAAATTAACATCACAAGCTGGGAAAGCGGGGAGTGAAAGCTTGTCTGTGTGTGTGTGGGGGGGGGGTAGTTTAAATTCAAACCATAGCCAAAGGTGTCACCCACTGTCCACAGTAGGACAGCATCTGGGTCTATCTCCCAGCAGCTAGCCCCACCCTCCACCCCCACCCCTCAGCTCTTGCATGCATCACAAAATAACGGAGCTGGAAACTGTCTCGGAAGGCCTGGGCCCCACATACCCAGCAGAGGAGCTGGGCAGCAATAGAACAGATGACAACGTGCCCCATGTGTTCTGCAAAAGGCTCTGCTCCACCCTGGCAAAAAAGATGCATTGAAAGCTCGCTAACCTGGTTTTAAATATAGGAGAGGAAACAGATGCTGGCTGGGCGGAAGTATGAGAGGAGCGCAGAGGTTCAGGCAGTGGCTTGCCCAGGCTGATAAGAAGGTGGGGGCTGCAAGCCCAGCCTCTGCTGAGTTGCTTGTAGAGCCTTTCTGACATTACCGTGGGCTATGCCGCCCTCAGAACTTGGTTTCTCTGCAAGATGCTCCTCATAATTGACATGAGAGAGTTATTTTTAAGCTGATCTTTGTGACTTCCTTTTGGCTTGTGTCCTCTGCTTCCTTGGTAGACCAATTCTGGCATGGCCTGGCAGGCTGGGGGAGGTAAGGGCTGTCTCTGTATGGGCAACAGCAGAGGCTGAGGAGGGAACCCAATGGCGTTGACTCTGGCAGGTTGAGCACAAACCCGGCAGTGTGGAGGAGCCCCAGCTCCTCAGGTCTAGGTCTTGGTCTCAGAGCAGGGAGGGAGCCAGAGCAGCCACTCAGGAATCCTGTGACCCAGTATGTAGTGTCCAGGCAAATAGAAGAATACCTCAGTGTTGTCAACTGGCCTGTCCTCCAGGGAGCTTCCCTTTCTGGGGCCAGGCTGGGCTGCCCTCTGTGATCTGTGAGGACACCTCTTCCTCTAGTGTCACTGAGTTCCAGCGGTGTATGTCTGGCCTGGTGCACCACCAGCACCCTCAAACTGTGTGGCTGATGAGTCATAGCAACAGTCTCGTTCTCTCCACCATTCACAACAGTGCAAAGGAGATGAATCCTGGGGGGCGGGGGCTGCCTAGGCCATAAACCACTACTTGGGGACCTCAGAGTTTCTGTTGATGCCTTTGCGTTATCTGTACTTAGTGGAGGCCCTGGAGTGCATTTGGCACTCGATGGCTGCCTGCAATGCTGCGTGTATGTGGCCTCTGGTACAAGGGTTGGTGACCTCCTGGCAGGGCCCACCTCCTTAGTGTTCTCTTTAGACTGATATGGTCTCCACTCCTATCAGGAATCATGGAGCCTCACCCTCTTCCGATTTCAAAGATCTCTCTCTTCTCTCTCTCTTTCCTCTCCTCTCCTCTCCTCTCCCTCTTCCTCTTCCTCTTCCCACCTCTCATCATACATGCAGGGTGAGGCCTGACAGGGAATAGTTTACAAACTAGAACTTCATTGCCAAGGCCCAAGGGAACGCAGCTCGGTTCTTAGCAGGTGGCAGTACTGCTTTGAGTAGCCCTGTGAAGTAACAGAACAAGCTCATCTGTGTCCCTCCACAGTAACTCCCAGGTGACGCTTGGAAAATTTCCAGGTCAGAGTCCATGTCAAGAAATAGGTTTGGTTTTTGAGATGCCCTCTGCAGTCGAAGAGCTGGCTCTAGGCTATCTTTCTATTGACAGGCGTTGGACACTCAACCTCAGTTAGTGTAGAACTGAAGAAAATCCAGCTCTCAGAGTTACAGTTAGATTAAATGATCTGCTCCAGGCAGACAAGCACAGTGGTTAGAGATGTGAGTGCCTCAGGTTGGCTGACTCATGCAGCTGCTAACCAAGTCACCAAGGAGAAGCTACTTAACTTGATGAGATGTCAGTGTCCTTACCTGTGAAAGCAGCTGTTATGTAGTGAATGATAGGCTCCATGTACCAAGAATCAAGGGAAAGCTAGCAATAGACCATTTAATAAATAAGATGGTTAAGGATGCACTGTATCGGGGGCTAGAGAGATGGCTCAGTGTAAGAGCACTGCCTGTTCTTCCAAAGGTCCTGAGTTCAATTCCCAGCAGGCCCAGAGAGCCCTGAGTTACAAAGAGCCTACTGCATTACTGCACAGAACTATCCTTAGGCTCCTGGCTTTAAGGAAGGAATGACTGACTTGTAACAACTTTAAGGAAGGTGGCACAGGATGTGTGGGTGGCACAGGATGTGTGTGAGTGTGTGTGTGTGTGTGTGTGTGTGTGTGTGTTTGCACGCACTGATGAAATGTGCAGGAAACGTGTCCCTCCTACCTGCACCCTCACAGTCCCACTGTGGGTAGGGCAGTGGTTCAGTACCAGTATAGACTGCTTGTCTCTCACTGCACCTGCCTCCTCTTTGGGTCTTTGCTGCCGTCTGTGAAATAAGAGCCACTTCAGCTTTGCCACATCTCACATCTAAATGGTATTTAGGAAGGGACCATCATAGCTCCTGTGATTTGATCAAGACAAGGCAAGGAGTCCATCTCCTGTCGGTGAGGTAACCCTTTAAAATGGTGTTCATTAATTTTTGAGAATCACACACACACACACACACACACACACACACAATGTATTTTGGTCATATTCATTCCCTTCTTCTCCCCTTAACTCCTCCCAAGTCTACTCCCAGCCACCCCCTCCTAACTTCATATCTTTCAAAAATTATTTTTATAACCTGTTGAGTCTAGTCTGTGCTATCTGTATATTCACGAGTGTGGGTTAATCCACGAGTGTGGTTGACCTTTCAGGGGCCATGCCCTTATAGGAAACTGACTTCTCTTCTCCCAGAAGGACCTACACAAGGTTCCCTGCCTGACTGTAGGTTTCTGGAGCAGCCTTCCCCCTGTAGACCTTCAGCAGCTTCTTGCAGCCCTCCCCAGCCGGCAGCTGTCCTGGCCTCCCTGCAGATGTTTCCAGTTTGCAGATTGCATTAGGTTCACATCGGTCATTTGTTCCAGTTGCTCGGAAACAACAGCCAGCATTATTGTCAGGAAACGAGAGAGTGCCAACTTCAGGGTGACACAAAAAGACCCAGTCATGGGCACTAGATAGAGGGAGGGGGAGGGTTGGCAAGGACCAGAGACTGGACCATCTGCAGTGACCTAGACTTCTGCTGACCCCCGGTGAAGTCATGGTCACTGAAGCAGCATCTATCTAGCTTCCCTCTGGGAGGACCCGGTGTGGGGCAGTTAAGTCATCTTAGAGGGACCAGGTCAGAAAGAGGCATTCTCCTGGAGGCCTGGGAGTGACTGGAGAGTCTGGCTCTGAGGTTAAGGCATTCTGTTTTCTTGCCCCTTCACAACCAGGAGCTATTCCAGGGTTAATGAAAGATTAGGGAGTCTTTGGTCTTTAGGATCAAGAGCAAACACAAATGAACTAATGTGTATCAAGTCATAAGCTGTGCGCTGTGTGTTTCATGTTTGTCAAGCAGCTCTTTTGGCAGGAGGTGACCACAGTACTCAGCAACCTTCACACCCTGCCCTGGAGGTGGCCTTTTTATAGCAGTGAAGAGTGCCAAGCACTCTGCCAGGCCCTCCAGCATGAGTGACAGGTGAGACACAGAAACTGTGATTATGGTTCTGAATAGGGCTGGCTCTTGAGATAACCCTGGGGAGGTTTCACCTGCAGTTGACTGAGGGGCCCCTGCAGCTACAGGAGCTCCATCCTGGCAGTGTCTTGACTGCCCGCAGTCAGACTCCCAGGCTGTCCTCCGGGCTCACAAAGGAGGGTGGGGCCAAGGCTGAACTCTGGCGCAAGCTTCTCACTGACAAGCTACTCTCTTCCTGGCAAGTGGAAAAGATGGGAGAAGACGTCACTGCCTTCCTGCCATCGCCTTTGGGCGAGTCCACTTTCTAAAGATAGGAGGACCAACAGAGGATTTGGAGCCAGGAGCTGCTCCAGCAAAAAACAAGAGATGGATGCCAGGGAAACCAAATCTGGACAGAGCAACCCCTAGGTACCCAGCAAGCCTGCAGCACATGGAGGGGTGGTAGATATAGGAAGACCTTCTGTTGGTTCAGCATCCACCAAGCACCTCATGAGGGGTCACTGGCTGGGCACCAATGAGGTCCACAAGGAAGAACATGGATGCTGTATTCTGGTAACTACCTGATTGGTGAAGACTCTATTCCAGCTGTTGAGCCCTTTTTACTTCACTCAGTGTCCAGAGAATAGTCCTCCCCCTCCTTCACCAAATAGGAAATTAAGGCATGGGAGATTAGGCAATGTGGCCAGAGTTATCCACTTAGAAAAAAAGAGCTCAGAAAACAAGACGTGGCATGTTCAACTTCTGAGTTACGTGCTGGCAGCCCGTAGCGATTTCTTCTCTGGCGCTGGTCCTCGTGTGAAAACAGTGGTCCAGATCTGACACCTGGAGGCAGAAGTGCAGTGTGCACGTCGCGTGGAACAGGAGACGGCTGCGGGCATCTCACCAAGGCTGAGGACTCCCGACACAGCTTTGAGGACTGACCGTCTGGAAGGTGCTGCCAATATGAGGTGATGTGACTGGCTGACACATAACCCTGGATGGACAGGACAGACAGACCAGAGAATCAGATGAAAGCACTAGCCCCAGGATGATTGATCAGCTGGGGGTTCAGAGAGGAGGGCCCCAGAGTGGGAAAGGAGCTAAACTCACTAGCTAGCCACGAAACCAGACTGTGTCCCAGTTTAGACCTTGACCTCGCCACTCCGGACATCAGTTCCCTCTCATTTGATTCACTGTGAACGTGCACAAAGAGGACAAGAGAACAGGGCCAAGACAGCGAATAAAGGATCCCTGACCATGGAGCGTAGAAAATAGGGCGCCCATGGCATCATATTAGACGAGAGCCAGTGCTGAGAGAGAACCCACGGTGGTAAGCAAATATGTAGAAGCCACATGTAGTTTTGTTGGACATTCTCTGCAAGGGCCTCTTCACTAGACCTGAGTAAGTCACGTTGTATTTTCTACATGCTTTGGTTTAGAACTGAAGCAAAATGATGCAGCAAACAAACACTGGTCCTTTGTTCCTCCCAGCTTCTATTGACCACAGTGACATGGTGAACATGCTCCTAGGCAGCCTGAAGACGGACCTGAGACTAATGTATTATACGTGTTCAGCTTGAACGTGAAGCAGGTCTTGCATGCACAGGGATGCTCTTTTAGGATAAGGTGATGGGGTAGGGTCCAAAGTTGAACAAGAAGTTGACCATCCAGTAGGAGAAGCCCTGTAAACAGCTCCAAAGTAGCATAAAGTGCTCAAAAAGAGGCTGGCATCGGTTGACGTGGGACCCTGTTCAGAGGAAAGAGCCACTGACGGCCCACAGTGAATTGCTCCTTCCCGGGAGTGGTTTGTAGACCCAGTTATGAGTCCTTCCTGTGAGAACTGTCCCAGACACAGCTGGGCATCTGTGCCCTGCACTGAGTCCTCTGCTAAACACTCACTTTAAATGACAAGGCTATGTGATACTACTTTGTTTTTGTTTGTTCTTTTCCTGAGATGGGGCGTCTCACTTTGTAACCTTGGCTGATTTGAACTTGCTACACAATCCAAGCTGGCTTTGATCTCACCAAGGTCAACCTGCCTCTTCCTCCCTAGTTCTGGGACTACAAATGTGTATACTTGGTCTGAATGGGTGTTTTCTTAAAAAATTGCACAATCCCTATAGTGCACTGGCAACAAACACTAATGTTCCTTCTACGTGCTCATTATTTGGCACATGACAGAACTAAGACACCAGAAGCCAGGACTGGAGAGTTGACTCCATGTGATTAAGAACACTTGCCACTCTTTCAGAGAACCTGAGTTCATTTCCCAACACCCACATCAGGTGGTTCATAACTCCAGCTGCAAGGGGTCCAATAACGACCTCTGGCGTCTACGGCACTGTCACATAGGTGCACACATGAATAAGAATAAAAGATTAATAATTTTTTAAAAAGTCTAGGAATCTGAAATTGAGACGATGCACATAGATTTTTCTAGGAAGTCTTAAGTGCAACACGATTGCTAAAACAGCATGGCTTGGGCTGCTCCTCTAAGTCTCCTGGCTATCCATGCAGAAGTGACCTACATGACATTCTTTACAAACCTGATGAACAGAGCAGGGGAAGCTGTAAGAAAAGCAACCTCCTCCCTAGCGCTAAACTCGTTAGAGAAGTTGTAGTAACAATATAGTATCTTAATATAGTATCATAATAACGTAGTAATCATAATAAAATGCGGAGACATACTCTGTATAATAGCTTTAATAAAAAGCGGAGGGAAATAACGTTGTCCAGGAGGACACTTCAGCAGGCGGTAAAGTAATGTGGTTTCCTGATTTTGTCTGAGCATGGACTAGATGTAGGAGTGTGGAGTGGAGAAGGATGAGGGAGGGTTGGCTGGCTGGCTTCCACCACACAGCAACCTCAGTGGAGGAGCCAGGAACCAGAAAACTGGCAAAATGTCCTGTTCCCAGTAGCTGACCCAACCCAAGGATCACCCACTCCCACTCAGACCATGAAGTCTGAGGTGGCTGGCTGGCTAAAGCCAGCTTTAAGCTCTCCTTGTTTTCTTTCCTTGGTGGACCCCTGTGTTCCAGTGGACGATGGAGACGTGCTGCCACCTGGTGGCCATATATGAGCATAGCTCCTTAGTCAAATCTCAAACACTTAAAACTGATGCTCCACCCCTACTCTTGAGAGACAAAGCTAGCTGAAAGCCCTCTCACGTTTTGAGAGCCTATAATCTGAAAGAACATTAGTGGCAGGTGAACCTTCTAGGCTCATTCTTGGGCTTGGAGGCCTGGCTCACTTGGGGTGGGTGGGGATATGATAGCCAGGGTGTGAACGCCTAGGATGGAGCAGTTTGCTTCCCCAGAGCAGGATTTCCTGCAACTCGGGTTACAGGAACCTTGACTTGGGTGTCTGGGCCTCATCGATACCTCTCACTTTCTCTGATACTTAGCAAGCTCTGCACCTTGACTTCGGGCCTTGTAAATTGAAGGGCCTTGGCCTAGTCCTAAGAAGAGCTTAGAGCAGTGCCTGTGGGGGATGCTGCCCAAAGGACAGCATCTTCCCCATAACTAACTGGCAGAGAGGGGCAAGGGAGCTAGCTACGAGAGGAGGGGGCAAGGAGAAGGCGCCTTCAAGGATGCCTAGGACTGGTTCCTGCTGAGCCCCTGCTGTTCACTGGCACCTGGAAAGATCTGCAAAAGTATAAGGTTTTGGGGGAAGTGGTAATGGTTTCAAGAGGAAGTGAGTAGACCGATTTTATGCACGTATGCCGGCATCCAGTCAGTGAGAGCTCTGAGCAGTGGTTTTCACCTTCGGGCTGCCCGACATCCTGTCTTGGCTCTGGGTTGGACCAGTTCTGGGTTCCGGGGATCTAACCCTGGTCTCCTACTAATGTGCCTTGCTGTTGAAGGGTGGCAACTGAAGTTTTCTAGGCTTTTCTGAGACACTCCGAAAGAGCCACGAATCTTCTCACTCTGATCAGCTTGACTGTGCTCTGTTGCTCCGAGCCAGAGCTTGAGAGATTTTCCTGAATTCCTGTCACTTCGTTAGAATGATGATTCTCTAACTCATCCTCATCTCCCTCAAAGAGATCAGGCTCTTCCAGTAGAACCGAAAGTCACGATGGCCCTCATTTTAGAAGGGAAAGAATGACAGGGAAATACAAGCCACCACTCACTTACTCTTCAGTTCACTGTCTAAAACTGACTTTTTGGTCTTCGGTGTGACCCATAGCTTCACCAGTGGCCTGCTCGTGTGGTGGACCTTTCTGTGGTCCTACCATCTCTTCCTGAGTCAGGCGACACTGAATCTACTTCACATGTCTTTTTTCTCTCATGGTCTTGGTGGCCTAGACATCTACATTTCTAATATTGATCACATAGTGACACCAAAACGAGAGGCTCCTGATACTCGTGACAGCTTCATATCTGGTTGGTTATTTGCTTATTCACTTTCTGAGGCCTTCTATCCAGGACGTGGGCTCTGAGGCGGCCGTGTGGGTCTGAATGTCAGCTTGTCACTTCTTAACTGTGTGCTCTGGGCCAAGTTATCTAAAAGTTATTTAACCTTTCTGAGGCTCTGCTCACCATTGATGAGTAGTGTCTCCCCCTTCCAAAGACATTACATGAGATCGCAAATAATAAAATGCCCCCCCCAGTTCCCTGTAGCTGGTGTCCTGGAGAGCACCTAACAGGTCCTAGCTGAGGGTTCCTGTCATTGTGTACCCAGTGACAGGTTTCTGCCACCTGGCTTGCTAAAGAATCATCTCTAACCATTCATCTAGCAATAGTGTACTGCTGCCTGCCAGCCGCTGTGGTGCAGAGTTACAGGGTAGGGATGGGGGGCCGGCCCTGATGTCAGCTTGGTGGGATCCGCACGAGAGAGAGGTGCTATAGGAAGATTCCTTCAAGGTCTTGCGGAAGAACTATCTTGAGGGGAGACTTTATTTTCTGAGGTGGGCTAAGAAAGAGGCCCTCCAGCTAGGAAGTGAAAGGGTATGACCAAGCCATGAATTGCTGTTGTGTGGCTTCTGGCTTCTGGGTGAGAAACAGATGGCAGGAGCCTGTAGAGGCTGAACCCTCATGGCCCTCACTGGGACTTGTAATGAAAGCAATTTCAAGGAGCCAGAACTTGATCTCAGGGGATGGGAGGGAATGGGCCGAGGGAGGAGGTTTGTTGCCTATCCTGGTCTCTCTGTCTCCTTTCCCAGATTGCCTTTTGGATTTCACTCTCTAGTGAACAGACAGCCCGGTCATAGGCCAAGCATGATGCTGTTTATTCTGAAAACACAAAGGGCTTTTGGCTTCGAGGAAATGGCCAAGGCATTTCAGGGACCTCTGAGAGTAATGTTTCTAGGTAAAACGAGGTGGCTGTGTTTGTGGCCATATGTGTGTCCTCTGTCCTTCTTCACTTGGTGGGTGGGCCTTCTACAGATTGTGTGGTCTTAGACTCAGGCTGTCCCATTGACTTCCCCAACCCAGTGGGAATGAATTGGCGTCAAAAGAACTCAGTTTCCACAGATAGACAGTGCAGATAGACAGGTAGTCAGGTCCACCCGTCTTTAACTATGCCCTTCACTTCCAGTGGGCTAGAACTATGCTCCTGGCCCTGTCACCTTCCTCACTTCCTTTCAGCTTAAAAAAAAATATCTTTGTGTGTGTGGATGTTTTGCCTTTCATGTATGTCTGTGTATGGCATGTATGAAGTGTCCTTGGAGGACAGACTAGGGTGTCTGACCCCTAATCTGATCTCCATCAGCTCCACTCTGTCCATACTCACTCCTAAAGCTGGGCTTCCATGCCTGGAGATGCTGATCCACTCCAGAAAGATGCCATTTGGTGTAGAATTGCCACAATGCCCATGCCCAGGAAGTTATTTCTCTCACATGAGGTTGCTTTGTGGTACTGAGTGGCAAAGGATGGAGATTTTTTTTTTCCAGTAACTAACCAAGCAGGATTCAGATCGATTTTGGTAAGAAAGGCTTTTCTTGCCACTTGTTAGAAATTGCCCTCAGTAACTTCCTCCAATGAAGGAGAGATAAGGAAAGCAGTTACACCAGAAGTAAGATGAAGGGCTATAAGGGAGGCTGCTAAAACCTTCCAAACAAAAACAAAAATCCAAACCAACCGAAAACAAACAACAACCAGCCAACCAGCTTAAACACTGGGGCTGGAGAGATGGCTCTGCTGCTGTTGCAGACGGAGACCTGATGCCCTCTTCTGGCCCCCATGGGCATCTGGACACAGCTGTGCATACACAGACACGTATATACAAACATATCTATATCTACACACATATAGGGAGACAGACACACACACACACATACACACACACACACACAATTGTTTTGAGTCTGTCCTTGACTGACCTAGGCTTCTTAGGTAGACCTGGATGGCCTCAAACTCATGGTGGCCGCCACTGACTCCCCAGTGCTGGAATTAAAGGCATGCACGCCACCACTTTGTCACAAGAAAGTCCTTTTTCACTTCTTGCTAACTAAGCAGTGGGTGGGAATATTACCTAGTTAGTGTTTCCATTTCTTCTTCTACCCAATCCTATCCCTACACGCATCTGGTCCATGATTCCATGCAGTACTTGTGTGTGTGTGTGTGTGTGTGTGTGTGTGTGTGTGTGTGCGTGCGCGCGTGCGTGTGCGTGTGCGTGTGTGCGTGTGTGTGTTGTGATAGGATGGTACCCAGGCTCTGATGCATGCTAGGCAATCATTCTACTACTGAGATATATCTCTAGCTCCCCACAGCTTGATAATTTTTTTTTTTTTTTTTGAGAAATGTCTGTTATTTAGGCTGGCCTTAACCCCACTCTGTAACTAAGCAGGCCTTGAACCTGTGATCTCCCTGCTTTAGCTTTCCATGAAGCTGAGAGCATCAGCTTTCATTACCAGATCCGGTCTCTCATCTTCTCTTTGAGCTGTCAGCGTGACACCCATGCCAGTTTCCTAGGTTCTTCCCACTTTTTTTTTTTTTTTTCTTTTCTGAGGGTTCCTGGCCCTGTACTTCCTCTTGGCCTATCTCACTTCTTGAAACACTCTAAAGAGGGGTGCTTATCTTGATGGAGCTTGAAAAGCCCTCCGAGGGGGGCAGAGGAAGGCAGAAGGCTTGACAGTGTGTCTGGGGAAGCAAGAACAGCAGCACTCCGGGTTAAGCCACATAGCATTGCGTTCTCCAGGTCACTGGGAGACCAGTGATATGTGGCTGAAGCTGTAACAAGCCCTTTCTGAGAAGACTTTCCAAGAAAGCATCACACAGGAAGGAAAGAGCAAGTTGTGAGTTCTCGGCCGCTGCTGCATGCAGACTTCTAGGCAGATGTCTGGCATGAGCTAGGTCCAATAGCCCGTATACATCCTGCTGACATACCTGTCACGAGAAGCTTCTCCGAGACAGCATGAAACCTGACAATACCACAACTGCGCTGTGGTTGAAGGTCACTTACATCTCCATGGAGGTTGTCATCGGGCTCTGCGCTGTAGTGGGCAACATGCTGGTCATCTGGGTGGTGAAGCTGAACCCCAGTCTGAGGACCACCACCTTCTATTTCATAGTCTCTCTAGCACTGGCTGACATTGCTGTCGGGGTGCTGGTCATGCCTTTGGCTATAGCTGTCAGCCTGGAAGTGGAGATGCACTTCTATGCCTGCCTTTTCATGTCCTGCGTGCTTTTGATCTTCACCCACGCCTCCATCATGTCCTTGCTGGCCATTGCCGTAGACCGATACCTGCGGGTCAAGCTGACAGTCAGGTAACCTGCTTGAAGAAGGGTGGGACAGCAATGAGAGAGGGAGAGAGGGGGGAGAGAGAGAGGGAGAGTAGAGAGGAGAGAGGAGAGAGAGAGAGAGGGAGGAGAGAGGAGAGAGAGAGCTGTGACTGGAAAATAGAGCTACCAAGTTTGGCTCTCAGACCTGCTCAGTAGAAATGAACCAAAACTGGCCCTTGATGTTTACAAAGGGCAGCAGATGTCTTTGCACTGTATGTTTTGTGAAGAGGTTAGGCATGAAGAGCTGAGACTCAGGAATAGGAAATGGGCACTCTGAGCCCTTCTCCAATGATCATGGGTGTCTGCTACTGTGTAGAGTGGCTCAAGATGATGAAAGCCTGATGTATCTTTGGTTTTTAAAAATCTGATCTCATTTTCAAAATGATAGAGCCTAGTAGATTGATATCTTGCTTTAGGAGAAGTAGAAAGATAAGTGTAATAAAAGATAAGCAGCTGTCTGTGTGGCTTTGCAGATGTAGGTTAGATTTTAATGTTGCATCTGTCTGAGTCTGTCCTGATGTTGAATGAAGATTCTAAAAATGTTCAGTTTTGCCTGGTGGTAGTGGCTCACCTTTAATCCCACCACTGAAGAAGCAGAGGCAGGCAGATCTCTGTGAGTTCAAGGCCAGCCTGGTCCACAGAGTGAGTTACAAGACAGCCTGGGCTACAAAGCGAACCATATCTTAAAAAATGAAAAATAAAATGTATATTTTATTTTTCCTCTTTTTGGTTTTGAATAAAGTGTAAAACACTTCTAAGACAGACACTTTTGTGATATGTGCAAAAATACTGTGCAAAATAGTAGCATCTTTTCCTGTGACCACACAAAAAGAACAAACAGCCCAATGGAAAAGAAATCACATTTTTTTTCCTGGTTTCTCTTGGGGAAAGAGCATGGCAAGGAAAACTACAAACAAGCTATGGGTGAAAACAAGTCTGGGTTCTTCTCCCTGGTCTTGTGGTCTAACATTGGGGAAGTTTTTTAGGGTTCTCTACTTCAGTTCCCACATCTGAATGGTTCCCAGCATCTGAACCAGGCTTACCTTCTTTCAACCTATAGCTCTCCAACTTTTGGCTTCTACACATTACCTAATGCTGTCTTACATTTTTTTTTTAGAACTATAAAATTAAGATGATAATTTCATCCTTATAAGGTTAAGTCGATAAAGTTAATCAATCGAAAGTTCTCAGAAAAATCCTGCTACAGAGTCTGTTCATAGCTATGCCACTGCCATCAGTAAAATAGAGATTATCATAAAAATTTCTCATAGTTATGAGGTTTAGTTAAGTATCAGTTTCTCTTGCAATTTGATTTAGGCTTTTTAGGAAGTATGGTTTAATGAGAAATTATGACTCTCCAGGATGAACTTATTAAAGGCTCTGAAACACCTCAGCATAACCCTAAGAAAACAGTGATTGATTAACTCCAAGACCAGAATAGATGCCCATGTGAAACAAGGGGCAAGTACAGGTACAGGTACAAAGCACAAGTGTAAGTACAAGTCTGGAGGTGTGCTGGAACCTATGAGCTCCCGCGCACTAGCCAACCAAATCAGTGCAGAGCGCAGCACACCAGCAAGCCTGGGGAGGTTCTCATCAGCTTGGGGATCCCAAGACTTAGGTAACTCTTACATTGCAGAATAGGGAGATGATGGTCAAGATAGCTCAATAGAGAAAAGCACTTGCTATTTTGGCAGAGGACTCAGGTTCCATTCCCAGCACCCAGCACTGTCTATAACTCCAGTTCCAGGAGATCAAATGCTTTCTTCTGACCATCCTGGGCACCAGGCATGCACATGGTACACAGACATACATTCAAACAAAACATTCATATACATAAAATTAATCTTTAAAAAAAATTCTTGATTGAATGGAGGAATGTAGGCACCTGATTCTTGGAAAAATATTGCTGATCATTCTTTATTGTTGTTGTTGTTTAATGTCACCTTATACTTTGGGTGTTTCATCTCTCAGCAGAAGATTAGGGAATCGGAGAGCTTGCTTTTACTTCCTCCCTTTCCCCCAACTAGTTGTTTCTCTTTGTGAACTCACCACTTTTTCCCCATTCAAACAGATATAGGACCGTCACCACTCAAAGAAGAATATGGCTATCCCTGAGCCTTTGCTGGCTAGTATCCTTCCTGGTTGGACTGACCCCCATGTTTGGCTGGAATAGAAAAACAACCTCAGGAATCTCCCCAAATGTTACCACCCTTTCGTGCCATTTTCGTTCAGTTGTGCGTTTGGATTACATGGTCTTCTTCAGTTTCATCACCTGGATCCTCATCCCTCTTGTTGTCATGTGCATCATCTATCTGGACATCTTCTACATCCTCCGTAACAAACTCAGTCAGAACTTGTCTGGCTTCAGAGAGACACGTGCATTTTACGGACGGGAGTTCAAGACAGCAAAGTCCCTGTTTCTGGTTCTCTTCTTGTTCGCTTTGTGCTGGCTGCCTTTGTCCATCATCAACTTGGTGTCCTACTTTAAAGTTGAGATACCAGAGGCTGCAATGTGCGTGGGGATCCTGTTGTCCCACGCGAACTCCATGATGAACCCTATTGTCTATGCCTGCAAAATAAAAAAGTTCAAGGAAACCTACTTTGTGATCCTCAAAGCTTGTAGGGTCTGTCAGACCTCAGTTTCCTTGAACTCAAATACCGAACAGACTACTGACTAGCTACCATGACATATAAAGAGCTATCTCTCCAACGTTCACATTTAGCACCAGCAAACACCATAGGCCTTATCAGACACTCTTGTTTCCTTCCACTGCAGTGGGATCGTCTGGCTGGTGGCCACATGGTTTCACTCCTCCCTGGGTCTGCTTTAATTATTTTCTTCCTCTTCTCTAATTCAATTCTGTGGAAGCCTGACAGGAAGGCAATGCCTTACCGATGATCACGAACTATGCTTCCTTCCCAGACACAAAAAGTAGTGGAGTCTTGAGGGAGTCTCGTCTTACCAAGGAAAGATTCTAGCTGGACTGGATGAAAGGGTCCTAAGATGTTGAGAAAACAGGAATGAGCTGAGTTTAAAGAGGGCTTAAACTGCTAAGTTCACCTGAGTGGGTATGTTTAAGCAAATGAAAGACGGTGGCCATTGTTGTGCAGCTCTGGGTTGGGATCACTTGGGGCTTGGAGCCACAGTTGACTGCTCTCAGCACTGGTCCTGCTTGCTTCCAGAAACACTGTTCCAAGGTGCAGCCTCAGCATCGTAGATGATTGTCCTCTCTGGGAGGTGGCCTGTTATGCAAGGCTCTGATGCTCTTGGAATCCAAGGCAACCACAGGTTGAGGACCACTGGAGATCTTTAGGTATGCTTTGTAAGTCGGGAACAGGACATTTAAGGAAGCTGGCACTAAGATAGTAACTTTTTAGCTTTGTGGCTTCAGCCCGGAAGGATGAGTAAAATAAGTAATGTATCTAAAACCCATAAAACTATAAGATTTTATACTCTGCATTTCTTACTTTTCTGTTGTTGTAACAAAGTAGCATGGCCAAGACAATGTGTAAGAGAAAGAGTTCATTTGGGCTTCTGGTTCCAGAGGGTGAGAGGCTATGATGGTGGGGAGTTGGCATAGTGTCAAGAGCCAGGCCTGGTAACAGGAGCAGGAAGCTGAGTGATCGCCGAGTTGACTTGAGGTGGTACAAGGCTTTAAACTCTCCAAGTCAGTGCCACCAACTGAGGACCAAGTGATTACATGCCTGAGCTTATGGGGGACATTTCTAATGCAAACAGTAACATTTAACATGCCTGTGTGCAAAGGGAAACAGATGGCAAAAGACCTGGATGAAAAATGGAAGTGGAGTGCCAGGCTTTCTCTGGGCTCCTAGTTACTTTGTGAGCCTAAATGACGAGTTCCTTCTTTTCAGGAAAGCCAATACTTTAAGTGTGTGTTATAATTCTACTACTGAATATAAGGCAAAAAGAGACGATTAAACGCTATTATCACTTTGTGGATTTGTGTGTGCGCATGTTACTGTGTGTGTGTGTGGTGGGGGTGCACATAAATTTTGCATGTGGAGGCTGGAGGACAAACTTGGCTTTCCTCAGGTATTGCCCACTTACTTTTAAACAGGTTCTGCTACCAGCTAGAGGCTCAACAATTAGTCTAGGCCAGCAAGGCTCAGGTATGTGCCTATCTCAGCCTCCCCGGGGCTTTGAGTATGAGCATAGGCCATAGTGCCCATCTGTCTGTGCTCGTGCATGTGTACACAAATGCGTGTGCGGCAGTGATAAGGATTAAACTCTCCCTAGTCACTGAGATTTTAGATGCCCATTGGTTCTGCAATTGTGTGAGTACTACAGTTATTTTCATCTCAGTATGAGGGTAAGGCAGGGTGGTGTAGGTGTGAGGCAGTTGGTCACATTGTCTCTGCAGTCTGGAAAGCAGGTTGACCACTGTCCAAGTATGATGTATATGCCTTTAATCCCAATCCTGGAGTGGAGAGCAGAGGACTCTTTAGTCTGAGGCCAGCCTTGTTTAACTTATCAAGTACCAGGGCTGCATATGAGGCCTTGGGGTGAGGTGGGGGAGAAAAATGCAGGATTGATCACCACCACAATGCACTTGAGGCTTTAGCTGCTATTGCTGTCCTCTGGTTAATCAGGATACGTGTCGGGCAGGGAACAGTACCAGTCACATCATATTGCCTACCCTTTTTTTCCCTACCTAAATCTGAAACTATCCATAGAGCCCCACTCCCAAAATAAAATATTGACTTGATGAGAACTAAGAGACAACAGTTTCAAACAAAGAGAAGCAGGGATCTGAGCGTGGAATTAGACCATAGCCATTCCTGAGGTTTGTCTGAATCCTAACGCTAGGCCAGCACTCAGTTTCCTAGTTCCTCTTGCTATCACTTCAGGAGAGACCCCATGGTCTCTCCTCCTGTCACCCCAGAAGAATCAAGCACACAAGGCTTCCCCTTAATCTCTGGTTTGGCTCGAGTGTGCCTTCAGGAAGAGGCCCTGGGTTTGCTCTGCCCAGTTAGCGGGACAGTAATGGGGAAGTGCTGTAGGTTCTTGGTTTCCTGATAATCTTCACACTGTTGTAGCAACACTCACTTAATTTAAAGTGAACACTTCCCTCAAGTCTGAAGAACAACCTGGGCTGGGTCTGAAGGTATTAGACCGTGGTGACTAGGTTTGAGAACAGCTTTTACTTTTTTTCTTTGTCTCTCTGATTGTCACTGGTAGCTTGCTGGGAACGGGGTTGTTTCATATTTGCCAAATGGAAATATCCTGAGATTCAGGACTATACCAGATTGGGAGAAGCCAAAGCCAGGGACTCAGAAGAAGCTGAAACCTAGCATATGAAAATACCCTTTTAGCATTAAGTCAAAAATGTGAGCCAAAACTCCCTGACTGCATCCAGATCTGAGTGGCTGGGCTACCACATGGAGCTAGGATGTCAACTGGGCCAAGCTGCTGCCAATGGCCATATCTGGGTCTGCGGTCCAACTGTAGCTGGGCTCTATGTTGAAGTCTGTGGCCCATGTTGCCTCTAGTGCCCATCTGGAGGCCCAGGATGTGGGCAGCAGCCAGTGGCCTTGTTTGGAGTCTGGAGGTCATGATGCAACAGGGTCTATACAGATCTGAGTGACCTGTGATGCCCTCTGGGGCCATGGTGTCATCCAGGTCCAGGCTGCTGCTGAGGGCTATGTCTGGGTCCATGGCCCTATAATAGCCAGAGTCTGGATTGACATACGTGGCTCCTGTTACCACAGAGGGAATGAGGATGCCCAGGGTCAGATCAGCCACCTGAGTTCAGGTTAGTATTGGAGGGCTGTGATGCATGCAGATCTGTGTGGCCCGCACTGCTACCGAATGCCATGGGGACATCCAGGCCAGAGCTGCAGCTGAGGAGCTTGTCAGAATCCATGACCCTACTGCAGCCAGAGTCTGTGCTGATGTCTGAGGCTCCTGTTACCATCCAAGGCAGTGCAGATGCCCAGGGTCCAAGGCCATGTTGGCATCTGAGGACCACACTGCCACTGGGGCCCATGCTGGCCCAGGGAAAGCTGGTCTTGCCCCTTGCTGGACACTGCAACAAGAGATGTAGCCCTGACTCTCATGGGAGAACTGGCCCCTGCACTCAGGAGAGATGTTCCCACCCCTCACCAGGTGAGGGAGAACAACCCTGAGGGCATGGGCATGGAGGAGCTGACTCCACTCCCTTGCCTGAGGCGGGTGGCCCCAGTGGCTGGGACTGACCAGCTCAGCTACCACCCAGTCCCACAGCTGAGCCTTGCAGTGGCCCACACTAACATCTACCTCATCTAGGTCCTGCTGGAGCTCATGAAGGGACTGGTCCTATGGAGCAATATCTGCAGAATCTCTAAGATTTGGGGTGGCCACAGAATATCCCAGAGGAGTTCCAGTGTGGATCCAGTGATGATGGTGTATCAGAGACCAGGGGCCTTGAACCAGACCAGTGACTTGCTGTAATGAACAAATAGGACAATCTGACTATATGCACCATACCAAGGCCCCCACCCCAGTGCCACCAGAATGAATGAAGAGGGGTGTTGGAGAAGCAGGGAAGAAGGGGAAGCAGAAGAGGATTTTTATTTTTATCTTTGTTTTTTGTTTTGTTTTGTCTCTTGTTATATTCTTGGTTTTTGTTTGTTTGCTTGCTTTGTTTTGTTTTCTTTTGGAGGGTGGCTGCAGGGATGATGAGAGGATGGGGGATCAGGAGGTGAGCAGGATTGGAATGCCTGATGTAAAACTCCCAAAATATAAATAAAGAAGTCATATTTTAAAAATAATTTTGGCTACAAGTAAGTAGACCCACCCTGGTTTCAGGTTTAGAGATGAGTGTGACAGGGATCTTCCCATGAGGTCAGCACCCTTTTAGTGTAAACAGAAAGCTAACTAGAGCTTTTCCTCTAAAGGGAAAAGATTCAGAGACAAATCCATGGATGGTTTTCCCTTCTTCCATATGAAGATACTGAACAAATGTAGATGCAAAATACGTGGGTTTATTACTTTGCCTTGTTTTTTTAACTAAATCAAGTAAAACTAGAGACTAGCCTAACAAATGTCACCAAAAAGCTATTTCTCCTCCATTTTTTTTTTATTTGTGTGTGGGGGGTGGGGGGGAGTTCATTCTGCAGCTCAGATGGACTAAGGTTCACTCTGTAGTCTAAACTATCATCAGAATGTATTAGAACTCATGGTAGTCCTCCTGCCTCAGCCTCCCTAGTGCTCGAGTTACAGACATGAGCTACCACACCAAGTTTATCCTGAACTTGCTGTAGCACTTGGCCCAGATTCAGGCAAGCAGAAGAGTAGGGAAGCTTTGAAGTTGTGTTTAAGAGAAGCTCAGAGGCCAGGTGCAGTGGTGCCCATCTGTAATCAGAGGCACTCAGTAGGCTGAGGCAGGAAAGTGAGAGAACAGACTGTATAAGAGCACCTGTCTTTCAAAAAAAAATAAATAAATAAAATAAATAACAAGTTAAAACACACCAAAATTTTAATGAGTTTGTCTTGAGAATTAGAGGATTCCTGAACAGAGCAACCACAGACTGCAAGTGGCTCTGCTAGAGGGGGCAGGTGGAGAGGTTTTCACAGAGTCTTGGTGGCAACATGTCAAAGAGAATGTATTTGATTGGTTAAATTGGTAAGTCTATTGCTAGAAGGTAAGTTTGGCAGTTGGTTAATTCACTTTGGTTGTGGCTGAGGGGTTAAGTGGTGTGATTCTACAGTGTACATGGAGTTGTCAGTTTGATGATGTAGGAGCCCAAGGTGCTGGAGCCAATAAGTTTTTTGAAGCAGAAGAGAGAAAAAGAAGCGACTTAAACTGTGTTCTTGTTGGAGGGTGTGGCACTGGAACATTCAGATGCTTTTGAACAGAGAAAGCATTTGCTTGGTCCTGAACGGCTATGAGAACTACAATTGAAGTAGCCACTGCTTACTTACTAGACAAGCCTTGGTGATTTGAGGATAATTGTGAAGAGGATTTAGTGTCTGACTGCCAGAGAGTGTTGCTGGAGATAACAACAAGAATCACTAAAAATGCCACCGGCTGCAGGCTGGTTTGCTGCTTACATAGATGAGTGGCTGCTTTTCTGGGCAGATTATAGTAGGTTGTCGATCAGAATCCTATCCTGATATTGTCATCTAGATGCATAATTTCTAAGCATGTTTTCAAGAAATATCCTGTTCCTAACCACCGTAGCTGGGTAGGGTAAGAGTAAGAAACCTGGCTTCCTCAGACAACTGTGTGTGTGTGTGTGTGTGTGTGTGTGTGTGTGTGTGTGTGTGTGCGCGCGCGCGTGTGTAAGTCTCTGTGTAAACTATAAAGTTCTCTACAGCTTTGTAGGATTATTGGTGTGTGGGGTTGGGGAGGAGAGAGAAGGAGAGGCATAATGCCATGGAAAAGGTTTTTATTGGTGTCATTCTCCAAACCTGCTAGATTTCACATCAGATCACATTGGCTCTGCTCTACTGACTATATGAACTTGGACTACTAACTTAGATTTCTGTGTCTGCTCTTGTATGTAACATGAGACTAACAACATTCATGCCAGGATTCTTTGTTTCTTAAAAAATAGTAGTAGTAGTAGTAGTAGTAGTGTGTGTGTGTGTGTGTGTGTGTGTGAGAGAGAGAGAGAGAGAGAGAGAGAGACAGAGACAGAGACAGAGAGAGAAAGGGCATGTGTGACAACACTTGTGTGGATGTCAGAGGACGATTTTGTGGAGGTGGTTCTCTCCATTTATCATGTGGTTCTGGGAAAAAAGTCAGGTTGCCAGGCTTATGTGGCAAGCACCAATACTGGCTGAGCAACCTTACTGGTGCCTTGTTTTGCTACTTTTTATTTTGTCAAAATCAAAAGCCATAAAGTGGAGTGACTAGGAAAATGAGCTCTCATTTACCTATTATCCTGTTTTAATACTGATTGATTTATGGTCTCTCTTGTTTCATTTATGACCATATCCACTTAACCCTGGCCTGAGTATCTTAAAAATTTGAACTTCAAATTATTTCCTTTATAAAAATTTTTGTGTAAAATATGTTCTAAAAGTATTACTTGGTTTAATGTCAAAACCTATGTACTTTTTCTAAAGATTAATCATATCCTTGAGAGAGGAGCAGAATTATTAATACCAGCTAACACTGACCCTCATCTTCCCATTTGTTTTATTTATTTGATTTTTCAATTTGAGACAGAATCTCACATAGTACAGGCTGACCTTGAACTTGATATCTAATAAGGATGACCCTGAACTCCTGATCCTCCTGCTTCTATCTCCAAAGTGCTGGAATTATAGTGTGTGCCACAACACCCAGTACTCTCATTATTTTTAATGTAACTTTTCCTTATCTTGAGCATTTTTCTGATACTTAACCATGTACACTCCTTTTCTATTTCTGATGACATTTTCTTTGGTGTCATCTCTGAACAACAATGATTATTTTGCTTCTAGTATTGACAGAGATAAAAACTGAATTTTAAAAAATCGGAATAATTATTTGCTGGTTAGCATAAGAGATAAGTGCTGAATTTTAAAAACATCAGAACAATTATTTGCTGGTTAGCATAAGACAACAAGCCTTTATTATCTGTTCCTGGTCTGTGTGGATCAAGAATTCAGGAGCATCTTCATGGATGGTTCATTTTCATGATGTCTCATGAAATTGCTGGGCTTAGACATCTGAAAGATTGATCATGGACACTACCGAGGTGACTCTGGCATGACAAGGTGATATTGGCAAGTTGTTGCCTTTTCATATGAGTCCTTTCCATTGTTTGTTTTAGACCCCATAAGGTAGCAGCAAAAGAGACTGCAGCAGAAGTTGTATCACTTTTGAAAGACACACATCATACTTCTTCCAAATTTCATCATGCAGGCCAGCCCTGACTCACTTTTAGAGGGGCTACATAAAGGCATGTATAGCAAGGGACATCTGGTATACCTGGATGGTGTGGTTGGTTTGTTTTTGTCAACTTGACATAATCCTAGACATATCTTAGAATAAGAAATGTCTGTTAAGAAATTGCTTCCATCAAGTTGTCTTGTGGGCAAGTCTATGAGGGTATTTTCTTGTATCAGGGCCCAGTTTGTTATGGGTGGTGCCATCCCTGGGCATATGGGCTTGGACTATGTGTTCAAGCTAGGAAGACCAGAAAGCAACTTTCCTACATAGTCTCTGCTTTAGTTACTGATTTGTGTTCACCTCACCCCCATACACACACCAACAGACTATAAGCTGAAATAAACCCTTTCCATCCCCTAGTTGCTTTTGGTCAGTGTTTTGACCATAGCAACAGAGAGGCTGTGATGAGACCATTAACATACCTAAAACAAAAGGAACAACTAACAGCATCAACTATGTAGGCACTGTAATGAGTTTCATATATTATCGTTTGTCAATACACTCAACTTCATTTAACTTGTTCATTCTCCTTCCTATTCTTTTTGGCCACACAGTTTGCTCATTGAACAGATATCACCAATGAGGAGTAGATAATGTAATGTAGGTAAAAGTCCCATCGTAATGCAAGCATGGTGCAGGTGCACATACTGAATTCCTGTAAATTAGAGGAAGGCTCCTCTTTTCTCAAGAAAGGATGTTCTTGCACAATGTAGAAAAGTCATCTCCATCTGGCCTTTGAAGGAAAGTGCTATCTCTAGGGTGTAATAAGGAGCACCCATCTTACATTTGAGAATTTGAGGTGGTTCAAGAAATCAAACTTTCAGGCTGGAGAGATGGCTCAGAGGTTAAGAGCACTAGCTTCTCTTCTAGAGGTCCTGAGTTCAATTCCCAGCAACTGCATGATGGCTCACAACCATCTGTAATAAAATTTGGTGCCCTCTTCTGGTATGCAGGTAGAACACTATATACATAATAAATAAATACTATATGCATAATAAATAAATTTTTTTTAAAAGAATGCAAACTTTCAAAGCTATTGGTCAGAACATGTGTATCTGTCAGGAATCAGGAGAAGCTGCTGCTGCTACTACAAAGAAAGACCTCCTTGATGTGTCCCAGCTCTATTAAGAAAATTTTTTCCAGAATCTGGAGCCTCTGGCCCTGGATGCTGACAGCTTTACTCATGTATTCTAGCAGGTGGATATTCTTCTGACAGATGGCATGCTTCACCTCTAACAGCACTCCCTGAGTCTTCACTGTAGTTTCAGACTCAACTTACTAAGAATTTCTCTGCAGGGACTCCTCCTATCTAAATAGACACTGAATCTCTAAGAATGATGGACAGACAAGAGGGACAGCCATGTCAAGACAGGGTACAGTTGTTCACATGGACCCATGCGAGTGATGACATGTATCTGTCTTCTGGGAATATATAAAGTGGTAAGCCAAGTGGACTTAATCAAGGAGAGGGTTCTTTTGCTGCTCTGGGCTCTGCTGGAAGCTCAGATTTTCACAGTTGCTGCAAAGATAACATTTCATTCATGAATGGCATCCTTTTGGTGAGTTCCCTTTGCACAGAACAGAACCCGGCTTGGTCTGCACAATAGCATTGATTAGAATAACTGGTCGTTCTTTCTTCACATAGGATAAAAACCACCAGAAATTCAAACATATGTTTCCCTCTCACAGATCCGGAGTCCCTGAGATCCTCCATTCTTACTATTCCAGCTGAAGTTTACTTCCTTATCATGGAGCACTTCATTCTGCTCTCCTTGGCTCTCATTTCAGGTAAGGTATTGGGAAGGAACACCTCTGTCCTCTACGCCACAACCTTCTGAGGCAGCTCCACTTAAAGCCCCTGCTTAGTGAAGCCATTTAAAGCACCTAAGCACCTGGATAGGAAAATGAGAGGAGGTGAAAATTTGTCTTGTTAACAGATTCTATTAAGAGATCCTAGGTCCTTACCTCTAATAAGGGAGTTGTGGGGAACTTGAAACCCTTGACAAAAACTGGAGCTTAGTGGTGTTTTGGTTTTTGTTTCCCCAGTGTCTCCAATTTTCCTTCTCTTCTCATTTCCCCCCTCACATGTTGCATAGATATAGGCAGCCATGCTTACCTCCATTCTGCCTAAGCCTGACACCAAAGATGGTACTCAGAAACGGGACTTGCCCCGAGCTGTACCACCTCTCAGCTTTGCTCCCTTTAGACCTACTGCATCTCTCTGTGGGTCAGCATGCTTGTCTGTGAACTGAGGATCACAAGATTTTCTTGTTTGATTGTGATGAGAAGAAACTGACATTTACAGGAACGTGTTATCTCCTGTAAGCAACCTCTTGTGCTGGTGTGGGGGCGGGTAACACCCTTGGAAGGCTGAGAGTAATGGGCTCTGTTGTCCTATCTCTCCTCTCTGGTCAGATATTTTCCCAGCCATGGTAAAGCCGGATGTTGCATATGTGACTTCCTCATTATGAAATATCCTGACATGATAAAAGATGCCACACTGGTCTTGTATGGCAAGTTCTCAGCTCCTAAAATCACGTGTCCCTTTAATTTCGGTCCTTTGCAGCCAGAGCAAGCCTACTAACCCTTCTCTTCCTTTTAGTTGCTTCCAAGGTAAGATAGGGAATGAGAGGTAGAGTTAAGGGGCTAGATGGCAGAAGAAAACTCATGTGCTTCAAGGGTCCTTATGTTCACATCTCACACATTCTCAGGCTAGGAGAAAAGACTTCAGCAGCTGTGGGATCTAAGCAAATGAATTAGAACTGCCTAAAATCAGGGGAGGTCTTTTTCACTTATTTTTTTTCTGGAAACACCCACACAGAAACACCCAGAGATGTGATTGATTAATTTAAGCATCTCTGAATCTCATCAAGTGGACATCAAGATTAGCTCTCATATATCCCCAAATAAAGGTTTCTTCAGAGTTGATGTCATTCTGGGAACTTTCTGGCTTGAAGATGGCTGTGTCTTCACACGGTTTTGTCTAACTTCATCTATTTTGAAAATTTTAAATAAGGATAGCAGCTGCATTTGATTCAGAACTACCCAAATGGGGGCTGGAGAGATGGCTCAGCAGGTAACTAGCAACCACCTGTAACTTCAGCTCCAGGAGATCTGATGTCTGTTTCTGACCTCTGGGCTCCAGGCATACATAGTGTACTTATACACTTGTGGTGCACCCAAATCATGCAGAGAAAACACTTATACACATAAAATAAAACAAAATTTCTTTAAAAGTGTTTTTTTGAAAGAGCCACCCTAATGATATAAGTTTAACTCAATTTCTTTTTTGAAGGTCTTTCTTGTGTTCAAATTCAGTCACTTCACATTCTTTATAAGGATTAAGGTTGCAACATGTGAAGGATTCAATTTAGCCCATAATCGTGACCGAATTCAAATGAACAAAACCTAAATTCCAATTATCCTTCAGGAGCCCAGGAGGTTCAGTATGTTTCCAAGAATAATGAAATAATGAGCTCTCTCTCTCTCTCTCTCTCTCTCTCTCTGTCTGTCTCTGTGTGTGTGTGTGTGTGTGTGTTCACAGATGCCATGGTCATGGATGAAAAGGTGAAGTCAGGTGTTGAGTTGGATACAGTTTCTGCTAACTGTAACTACGATGCCCACTACAAGGACCACACCAAGTACTGGTGCCGGGGCTATTTCAGGGATTCGTGCAACATTATCGCCTTCACCCCTAACAGCACCAACCGTGTGGTCCTGAAGGACACAGGAAGCAAACTCATCATCACTGTGTCCTGCCTGGTCAAGGAGGACACAGGCTGGTACTGGTGTGGCATCCAGCGGGACTTTGCCAGAGATGACATGGATTTTACACAGCTGATTGTGACTGACAACAGAGGCGGTCGGGCCAATGGGTTTTCACCTGGTAAAGAGACTGGCAAGGGATCTTTGAAGGGTAATGGGTGTTTGCTAAGGTAGTAAAAACTCACTGAAGGGTCCATGTCTGGTGGTGTACACTTTTAATCCCAGCACTCAGAAGGCAGACGTGGGTGGATCCCTGGGTATGTAAGGCCAACCTGGTCTACATAGTGAGTTTCAAGCCAGGCAGAGTTACAAAGTGAGACACTGTCTCAAAGCAAAAACCAAAAACACCTCACTGAAGTCAGTGGTCACAAACTCAAGTTCCTCATGCATTCTTTGAGTTATCTGCTCTCGACCCTACTTAGTATGGTGGCTGGGGGTTAGGTAGAGTTTTGTAGGAGAGTAGAGCATCTGAGTCATAGGTATGCTTGCAACTCCCCTTTCCTCACACTAGGCTGGCTCACATACTTTGGAAGAGGCTGGAAGGTCTCATAGGAGTGAGACCTTTATAGAGATGGTCCAGATTTTGAGGCTACAGTGAAATCTCAGTCTTGCAGATCTAGAACCTTGAATATTGGATTGATAAGTGACTGGGGCTGCAAAAAGAGATCCAGGCTTTTTGAAACTTGGCAGCTTAAAAAGTTCAGTCATTGATATAAATTAGATATAGTGGTCAAACTTGTCAGCATCCATCTTTACTCATGTGGGATGCAGTTAACCCTTGGAGGCTACTGGAAAGGACTGGAACCACAGGGCAAAATTTGCCTAGGCCAGACTGTGACTTTGAGCTGGAGCTAATTTTTGGGACCTCCCAATGTTTACAGGCTCCTCTTCAGCACCAGGAAGGACCCATATTACAGTGTTTCAGGCAGGGAACTGTGGAAGGCACTAGCTGTTCCCCTGTTGTTCCCACTTAGGAAAGCAATGTGCTTTTCTGTCACTGTCTGGAGCCCAGTGACAGTAGGAAACAGCTAGAAGGACTTGTGGGAAGCCTCACACCCAACCCACCTCTCCAGTTCTCATGCTGGGAAGAATCTTGCTCATCTTTGGTCTTGTGGTAACTGATACAGCTAGCATCCCACTAAGTGGGTATCTCCATACTGGCTGTGTTTCTGCTTTGCATGCTTCTGCTTTTTATAGCATTTCTTGAGTTTGTAGTTCAAGAAGAGAGGAGTCTTATCTAAATTTGCTCCTCTAAAGAAACACAGAGGAGGCAATGTGGGCCTCCTCATGGATTGTTAGTAGCTGTCAGAGGAACTATGCCACAGATTGACCCATTTCCTACAGATGGGACTGTCTATTTGATACACTTTTCCTCCTTGACAATGACCCTAGTCTCTAACCATGAACTTCACAGAGCCTTTGTGCCAATCTGGAAAAGGTGCCCCTTCCTCTCAGTGCAGAGGACCTAGTGGCAGGGTTCATGACTTAGCAGGTGCACTATGAGCGCTGGATTTCTCTCCCCAGCCTTGCCCCTGTTCAAGGCATGTTTATACAACTGTTAGCATCGCCATTGTCCTACACACAAAAAGCCAACAATACACTTACTTACTCTCTGGAGAGGAAGAGAAAGATAGGCGGGGGATGCAGCTGGAGCCAAAGGAAGGACTCCAAGATCAGCTTTATTCTCAACAATTCCTTTGTGATTCAGACCCTTCAGGGAACAGGAACCGGAGCTGCAGGACTTCCAAAGCTATCCAAAAGGCAGAGGGCTCCAGGTGAGAGGGGATCTGAGGAGGTGATAGGGTGGGAGTGGGATGATCTAACTACAACACATTAGAACTGGTTTACACCTTCTGCTTTTCAACTGCCCATTGTTTCTCTGCCTAAACTAAGTATCTTCATTGTAATAGTTTTTTTAATGACTATTTTTGTTTGAAAGCATCAGAAAATAGCTTCTAATTGCTTTAATCTATCTGTCTATCTATCTATCTATCTATCTATCTATCTATCTATCATCTATCTATCTATTGCTGACCTAAAACTCAGAGATCTACTTGCCTCTGCTTCTCAAACGCTGGGATTGCTTTGTGAGGGGCCACCCCCTGGCTTAGTTGCTTTAATTTTAAAGGAGACATGATCCCAGGGGGAGAGAGGTAAGTGTTTGAAATGCAGAGACAAAGATGCAGGCAAAAGAGGTGCCAAGAAGCCAATGGGACTTTTTCTCTAGCTCTGTTCTCATCTGATATTCTCGAGTGTATTTGCTTCTTTCTCTTCCCATGTCACTCTTGCTTGCTTCTATTTTGTTCTTTAAAAAGCTTGATTCATTTTTATGTTATGTGTATGAATGGTTTATGCACATGTATGCATATGTTCGTGCCTGGTACCTGTGGAGTCAAGAAAAGGCAGCCTGATCCTCTGGAACTGGAGCTAATGATAGATATGGGCTGCAATGTGGGTGCTGGGAGCCGAACCCCTGAGCTATCTCTCTAGGCCCCTATTTGTTTTGTTTTGAGACAGAGTCTGAAAACGTTCCCCCCAAGTTCCTGTGAGCTGCGAGCTGACCTTAAACTTAAACCTTTGTTCCCGCTGCTTCCTCCTCCTGAGCAATGGGATTGCAGGTGTGAGCTACCAGCTCCCTGTTTGCAAGCACTCTACCAATTGAGCTCTGTCCCCCAGCTAGAATTTCTCCTGTCTCTCCTTCCCTCTCCCTTCCTTCCCTCCCCCCTCTCTCCCTCCCCCCTCTCTTTCGTTTTCTTTTCGACACAGCAGGTGACAGCCATTTATCTTTGCTCAGTTTATTTCTTCCCCAAAGGAATGACTGGACTGCAGTTTTCAGCTCCTAGTCCCCATTTCATTTCTGATGAAGGGCTCATTTGGATGCCCATCAGAGCCAAGGAATAAGTTAGTCATACAAAGGACAGAGGGACTCATATAGGATGTAGCTGTCAGGAGCTACTGGGGCTGGGATGGAAGTGATGCTGTGAGAAGGAAACCAAAAGACCTGGTATCTGATGTGATTTCTTCTAGAATGTCCATTTTGATCATTTGCATACTGATGACCGGTTTGGGGATCATCTTTATAATCAGTCATTTGTCCAGGGGAAGGAGAAGCCAAAGGAATAGAGGAGGTAAATAACCCCCGGGTTACTTAGACAATGTACTGGGATTAGAAAGTGTAGAGGTCAAGGACTATCTGTCATGAATGAATGTGACCTTCTTCTTAATGCCTAGTCACTTAGGTACCAAGGCAGCTAGTCAGCCCATAGGCTGAGGAGATATAATGGCCCCTCATAGTGACAATGGCATCATGAGAGGTGACTGAAGGAGTACTGTAGTTATAAGTGGAAGTGGGTGTGGGGAAGCAAGAAATAACCACATGCATGTTCTATATCTGTGGGGTTACTTACCTTCCCAGTACACAAGCTTTGGGCAATAGCCTAATAGCTTTACTCTTTGTTTGAAACATTTTGTTCTCCTATAGCGATGGAGCCAAGGCTCCTGTCAAACGATGGAGCTTCTGTAACTGCCCTCTAGCAGGTGCAAAAAGGTCTTCTTGCAAGGGGTCTGTGTGGGAAGGGCTGGCCCGGGAACCTCAGCCCTTATCTTTGTATCTGTTTTTTTCTTGGGTAGTTACTGGTAAAAGCATCGCTAGAAGTCCCCAGCCAAGCAAAGCTCCTTCTGTGGTCTCCATACCCTTGGTAAGTTCCCTTCTTTATTCTTCAGAACTGAGTCCTGAGACCCCTGCCCAGAACCCCATCTTCATCTCTCCCCATTCATAGAGAGGGGACTGCATGATTGCTTGCCTTTTCCTGTGATGCAGGCTGGTTCTGCCATCAAGAAAGTTCTCTAGGTCACCATATTGTGGTTCTGCTAAGTTCTGAAGCATTTGCAGAACTGAAAGAACACTGTGAGAATCTGTTTGACGAAGGCCATACTGTTAGCTTTTGTCTTTTTATGATCAGAAACCATGGAAACACCATCGACAATGAAAAGACTGTAGCTGTAATTACAAAATGGATTTCAGTCACCCTGCCTGGGTTTGGGAACATACAAAAACAACATTTCAGAGAAATAATGATTAAGATAAAGCAAACAAACAAAAGCCTCAGAACAGAAATCCAGCACCATCACCAAATCCCAGTAGCATCCTCAGATGGAAGACCTGTTAGTGACATACAAGGGGCCAGGGCCAGCAGGAGCTGAAATATGAAGACAAGGCTGCAGGGTCTCCAGGTGCCCCTGTGCTGTTTGGGTCCCAGGCAGATGCAGAGCAAGCTCCCGCAAATGGCAAATGAGCAGCTCCCACAGCATTCTTGCCTTTTTGCCATCTAGAAGCATTGGGAACAATGGAGGTGAGGGATATGGAAAAGCACCACGCAGCAGGGTTTGTCTGGTTCTACTTCCTCTAGGACACAATTGTAGTTTTTTTTTTTTTTTTTTTTTTTTTTTCCAGGAACTCACCATCACTTCTTTAAGATATGACCCAGGGTAACATTTTTTCTTTCCCAAGTCAGTTTTTCCCTCTACATTTCCTGCCCTGTTCCTATACTCTTCTGTGGTTTCTATCCATCCATCCACCCATATCCCACCCAACAACCCACCCATGATTTCTTCATTTTGCAAACTAGGAACATGCTAGTTGCTGGGGTTACGAAGGTGCAAAATAGATAGCACCTATTTCCATGGAGCTTATGGTGTAAAATAGGAAAACACCTGGGCAGCTGTGGTGCACCTAGAAACCTAGGCAGAAGGATCTCAAGTTCGAGGTCAGCTTGAACTAAATAGTGAGTTTTAGACATGCCTAGACTGCAGAGTGAGACTCTGTCGCAAAAATAATGTGGTGTGGTGAGGTGGAGGGATACAAACAGCCACACGTAAACATAGATGTAACCTTGTTAAGTAGAAAAAGTGAAGATGACATGATGCTGTAAAAGACGGGGCAATAGAATCTAATGCTGTTCTCTTCAGCAAGAAGCCCCATGCTTGGGGGACACAGCAATGTGAAATAAAGTCCCTTCTAGCTTTGTTATTCTTGGGCTGTGCATTCCAGATGCACTTATACCATCAAAACTCAGGGAGAGAAGCTCAAGCCCCAGATACCCACTGACCTTGCCTACAGCTGGCTGACAAGTCTTGCAGGGACAACACCTCCCTGAAAACAAACTTTAGTGTTTCCAGGACTGGTAAGATGGCTCAGCAAGTAAAGGTGTTTGCTACCAATCCTGATGACCTGTGTTTAATCCCCAGGACTCTCATAGCTGCAGTTTGTCCTTTGACTTCCACATGTGTGCTGTGGTACACATAGCACTTATGCATCCTCCACCACACACACACACACACACACACACACACACAGAGAGAGAGAGAGAGAGAGAGAGAGAGAGAGAGAGAGAGAGGAGAGAGGCAGAATTAATCAATTTTTAAAATCCAAACTTGGGTGTTTTGTTCCCAGGAAGCCCAGGATTGCCAGGAGTGGCTTCCTTGCCTTTTGCCATGTGGAAGCTTTGGGAAATGTAAAGGTTGGCAATGCTTAGATTTGTTTTAAAACAATCTTGGTATGTAAAATAGGCTCAAGAAAGTGAAGTTTGTGGCTTTTTGCTGACAAATACTTCAGCAAGAGCCCCCAACTCAATTTTCCTTTTCTATTTCCCAACATAGTAGGCAACGATTTGAAGTTCTTCCCACATGTCCTGACTCAAGGAAATGGCTCAAACTGAACACGTGACTGAAGATTTCTTTCATTTAGTTCCCAAATTGATGTAGTTACAGTTGAATCTCCATGACAACTAGCCTGCATCTCAGAGGCTGATTCTGACCTTTCTGGATTACTAAAGGACTCTCTGACCTTGAAGCAATCTTTCGTGGCAAGGTGACAACAGTGATGGTCAGAAGAGTGATCACAGACCTCGCCAAGCAAAGCTGCCATTGGATAACATCTCCAGACCTTAGCATTTATTAGCTGGAGTGAAGAAGAGGTACAGAGTCTGGGATAAGGGGAAATGACTTGTATTTTATTTATCAGCCAATAAATATCCAAATAGTGTTGAAAGAGTCCTCAAGTATGACTAACTTCTCCTAGGCCATCATTGGAAAAGCATTTCTTGAAATGTCCCTAAAAAGCATAACATTTCAATGCATCTCTGAATTAGTATTAAATGCCACTTTATCCAAAAGTAGGATTGAATCTGACTCTCATAGTCTCTTGGTGAAAAGATCATGGGCCCCCCAAAACACATCCATCCTCAAATGGAAACCTGTCACCAGAGTAAGTGGATGCTGCTTCTGACCAGTGAGCAACCAAGGGATGACAAGTGGCAAATGCATACAAATCAGGAAGCACAAGGCAAGAATGAGGCATCATCTTTGGTGGGAGGAAATAGAGTCACATCATTGTTGGTGCAGGACTACCACTATCCTACATGCTTCCCTGCAATCTGCAGCCCTCTCCCCATATAGTGTCACTCCTACTGTTTGATCATGGCCTTTGCTGCCCTCATAAGAGCCCTGGTATTCTGTGGGGTAAGCACACATCATGGGTATTCTTGCACATATGGAGGCTGGAGGATAACCTCAGATGTCATTCCTCAGGGGCTGCCCACTATGTATGAAACAGGGATTTTCATTGGCCTGAAGCTTGCTGATTATGTTAGGTTAGCTAAACAATGAGACCCAGGGATACTCCAGTGTCTGCCTCTCCAGGGTTAGGATTATAAGCGTGTCCTACCACACCCTACATTTTTACACGAGTTCTTGGGATCAAAGTCAGGTTCTTGTTCCTGTGAGGTGTCTCCCTAGCTTCAGAAGTTTAATATGCCATGGTCTCTTCTGATGGGGTGTAGTTCCAGCCTTAGAATCCTCAAGTGGTCCCCTGGTTTACTCTGGGTTGGAATGGAGATCGGGTATTGACCAGATTCTCTATGTATCTTGTTAGATTGGATCGTGGCTCTTGCAAAGCCTTAGATGTGCATAGTTCAGGCTCTGTCCTGACTCCTTTATTTGGGAGGGACTCCAAGCTCAGCAGCCCAAGGGAAAGGATAAGGCTAAGGATATTATGCCTGCATATTTCCTTGCAGCCTTTCTCCTTTTGAGTTTCAAACACAAAAAAAAAATGCCTCCCCCCCACTCCTGACCAATCCCAGTTTTGCCCAGTGGCTATGTATTGAATTTATTCTCAGTCAATTTACCAGGGACTATACTCTTAGAGAACACTCTTTGTTTACCAGCAGCTAATAATTGCCAACATTCTTCAGCTAGGGATAGAATTGTGTGCCCAACTCACCTCTCCATGCTAGGGCTTTCACAGGCCTTAAGAATGCTGTAACAAACTGGAGAGATGGCTCAGTGGTTAAGAGCATTGGCTGCTCTCCCAAAGGTTCTGAGTTCAGTTCCAAGCATCTACATGATGGCTCTCAACCATCTACAAATGGGATCTGATGCTCTCTTCTGGTGCAGGTTTACATGCAGGTAGAATACTGCATGCATAAAATAAAACAAATCTTAAGAATACTGTCACAACAGTTGAGTGCATATTTGTCCGTGCATGTGTGTTTGTATACTGGCATTTACACACACCACAGAGTAAATGTGAAGAAGTCAGTTCTCTGTGTTCACCATATAAGTCCCACGGATTGAATTCAAGTTGTCAGATTTGGTAGCAAATACCCTTATCTACCACACCAATCCTCATGTTGACTTTATAATTTTTCTTCTTATTTAGTACTTATATTTCAGAATATGCTTGCCTAATTAAAAAGAATCTTCCTGATACTTTTAATGAGGAGGTCTATATGGTTGTCCCTTTGTTTTGAAGGTAAATGAACATGTTTAATCTTCACCTTTGTCTCGCAACCAAGATTGTCACCCACATTTGACTAGTGTCCTATACAATATGAACTTTGTGTTGGCTTATAGCTCTGGTCTTGACTTCTGAAGAAGATGATGGGACAGAGTGACAACTAACGAGGGGCGGCCAACATTGGAGGAGTGTTCGCCATTATTTGAAAATCTTAGAATGTTCATTAGGGTCGGTTCCTCTCTGGTTATCATCAGTGAGTTTCTTCATCTTGCTCTGTCTGCTTTTGGAAAGTTCAAAGGCGTTGCTTTAAGGGGCTGCTATTGCCAATCAGAGTGAATGCACTAGCAGCCTTTTCTCTGGTGGAGAAAGTAATTAACCATTGGTTTTTAAAACAGACGACAGCACTAGCAGATCAGGTCTACACTTCAACTGCATTGTACACAGGCTGTACTCCTAAGTTTGTAGGAAACAAACAACAAAAACAAACATACAAAACAAAGCCAGAAAGCAACAACGTAGCTGGAGCTGAGTGGAATTTCTGCATTCTGCCTCATTGGAGAGGCAGGGATGGGCCTGTCACTTTAATTTGAGAATAGACAGTGGTGTCCAAGCCTGTGGAGTGTTTTCCAGCCAAGTCGCTGCTGTTTCCTTCTGCGGGCTTGAAAGTCATGCTGGCATAGGTAAGTGACTCCTTTGAGACAGATGAAAGCTTCTGAGGAGAAAGAGGAGGAAGAAGGATTTTAATATGCAGCAAGAGGTGTCCCTTCAAAAGTGTCTTGAAAGCTTTGGTAAGTGGGGACCCAAAGAGAACAGAAGAACTCATACAAGAGTCACTTGTCCAGAGCCAGAGAGTGACACCAATATTCCAGCCAATAACCCAGTGTGTAGATCACAGACTAAACCAACTCCCCACAAACAATTTATGCCACTTTCATCATTCAATTCCCCTCTTACAACCCTAAAACAACAGCATGATCTTACCTTGATGGGAGGCTCTGAGATAGGCTCCTGGGCCTTGGAGTAACCTGCAGCAGATGCCAGGAAGAAGAGGGTTGTCCTCTCACCATGGGGTCTGAAGGAGTGGGGAGCCTCTCCCCTTGACTGTGTGAAAGTTAGTAGGTAGGGGTGTAGGGGGAGAGCAGCAAGGAAGAGCAGAGAAGGGCCTCGAGGTGGATCAGTGGAGAGGGTGGGCTGAGCAGGCTTTCTCTCCACTTCTCCATCAGTCATTGCTCATGTTCTCAGTGACAGCAAGACAAATCTCACAGAGACCACTCACATTTTTTGCAGCTCTTGACGATGATGAAGATAAGGGCCACGAGTATCAGTGTCAGCAGAACCCCGGCAAAAAAGGCCAAGGTTAAATGTTCCTGTCTGTTATGGCAAAGAAAGGGACTAGTTAAATCTTTGGCAGGGGCCTCTTGGAGCCTTTCCTGGAAGCCAAGCTTTCTTTCTTAGGTTCTCACACAGGCTGATGGACTTGCTCCCACCCACTGCCTGGGAAAAGACACTCTACTTCCGGGTTCCAGAGACATTTGAGACTCCCAACCCTGTCCTCATCACTGCACACCTGAGCACTGTAAGTTCAGGGGACTCATCATCTCTCACATCTTGGGCAATGCTGAGTTCATACTGCTTATAACCACGTGGTTATAAGCACGTGGGAGGCTGAGGCAGGACGATTTTGGCAAGTTGGAGGCCAGCCTGGACTACGTTGTCAGATATGCTTTATCCCTCTCCCCTTTTCCCTGCCCTGCAAGCAAAAGAGCAGAACTATACTTCTAAGATCAAAGACTTAGTTCTTTCACTGTTACTGGTCTCCTCTCCCACTCAGATTGCCCTTCCTAAGTCCCTAAGACAAAATGATCAACAAAAAGTCCAGTGCCACATGGCTTGGATAAAATGTGTTCCTTTACTTAGGGCTGGAGGAACAGGGTGTAGAGCTGGTCACTGGAGCTGCCGTGGAGACTGTGCCTGCAAAGAACATGAGAGGGATCAGTTTTGGGAGATCAGTGTCCCTGCTCTTTTCCTGCCATCCCTCCAGGATAAAACCACAAGCACCTCCACTATCCATAGGGACTTAGAAATTGGCTACAATTTTGTAGAGGGGGAGAACAGGGTTGTTTTTTGTTTTTGCCAATGCTGGGCAAGTGAACCCAGGGCCTTTTGCATACTAGGGCAAACTCTGCATCACTGAGATGCACCCTGTCTGACTGAGATCTTTAAGGTGAAATGTAGTGCTATTCTTGAACTGGTTTACAAACTAAAGAAGCAGAGTCTAGAGTCGAATCCCTGTGTCCCTTATGCAAACAAAATAAATATTCTGTGTCTCCCTCAGGGCTTAGTGGGAGACCTGGCAAGCTGTGGGTCCTTTGACCTCAGTAGGTACTTCCCAAACTCGTGACACCTGCCCCCCATGTGGTGTGCATGTGCCTTTTCCAGTGCCTAACCCACAGGGAGGGGAACAAGAAATATGATTAGATTTTCATCAACTACCAGCATGGAGGGCCAGTCAGGTCTTTCGGGTCCCTTTTTCTATTCCTTGGGAGACACTGGCTTCTGTATTATGATAAATTTGAATTCTTCTAGCTCAGAAATGCTCTAGCTAACACTGTCACCCATGGGGCTTTCAACACAATTCCTTCTTTTGCCAATTCACTGTGCGAGCCAAGGGAAGCGATGCTTTCTGTCCCGAACTCACTGATTTGGGGTTTAGATGTAGAGGAAGTAGATCCCATGCTGACTTCTCCTGGGAATAAAACAGGTATTCTTTAGCTTGGTGCGGAGGCTGGGCATGGCAGCGCAATCATACTGGGGTATAGCTCAGAATGGGCTAATCCCACCATGGAGGTGCCGTGGTGCCTCTTTGGTACTTTGTTCACCTGGGCATGTCCGATGGCCAGAGAAGCTACATCTGAACCCTTCAGCCTAGCATCACTCTCTGTGCTGTCAGGGATATGCAGCAGCTGGGTGTGGTGGAATGTGTCTCTGGGGAGATGGTAGTAGGAGAGGTAAGTAGGAGGATCAGGAGTTGCAGTGAATGCCAAGTTAGCCCATCTGAGACCCTATCGCAAACAAAGCAAGCAAGCAAAGTAAGGGAGTGGAGAGATGATGGGACAGTGGTTAAGAGCACTTGGAGCTCTTCTAGAGGACAAGGGTCCAGTTCACAGCTGTACTCCAGTTCCAGGGGATCTGACACATCTTCTGGCCTGCACCAGTCAGTACTGCATGTACATATGAAGAAATAAATAAAATAGTAAAACAAAACCAAGAAAACTGCTGTTAGGTTACATGAGACCCAGTCTCAATCAATCAGTCAGTCAGTCAATCAATCAATCAATCAATCAATCAATCAATCACGCAAAATTCCAGCACGGTGGGGGCCACCATCCCAGTACTACTGTGTGGCCTTGGCACTCCTAGTGACTCCTTCATTGTAACACAGAATGACATATGGTGCACCTTTAATCTTTGAGATATGTGGTGGCTTCTCAGACATGCATGTATGTCCCTGGACAGTCTCTAGGTATTATTAAAATGAATGTAAAGATGAGGTTGGAGAGATGGCTCAATAGTTAGCACCATTTCCTGCTGCTCTTCCAGAAGACCCAGGTATTCTCAGCACTTACAAGGTAGTTCACAATCATCTGTAACTCTAATTCCAAGGGATCAGTCGCCCCCTTCTGGCTTCTATGGCATTACATCTAGGCAAAATCCAGAAACTATAAAGCATCTAAAGGCAGGAAGGTATTCCTAGGGTTCATTGCTAGCTGAATGGATTCCTTTTAGCCATACATCCCATGCTGCCTGGAACACTTCTTCCTATATGAGGCCAGGTCTGTGTTTTGCTCAACATTGTTCATTCTTACACACTTCTAAAACCCTGCAGAACATTTTTAGTGGTGCTAGTCCTTTCTGCTGCAGTACCACCCCACCCCATTTGTGGAAGATACTTTGTAAGATGTTGTGCAGGTGTCAAAGACCAAGGACAGTTCCAAAACCTGTACAATATAGACCATGCTTTTTCTTATGCTTGATGTTTTAGTTAGGGTTTGATGGGAGGTGCCATTATGTATATATGCTTCTCATACTGGTTAATGAATAAAGCATTGTTGGCCAATAGGAAAGCAAGATAGGAGGGACTAGGAGACAAGGAGGAAAGAGGAAGTAGTTAGGAGGAGCCAAGATGGAGAGTCTGGAGAAAGCAGAATGCCAGCAGGCTCCCCGGTAAGAGAAATACATAGTTCAGTAGAAATGGGTTAATAATTAAGACAGAGATAGTGGATAAGAAACAAGTAACCGGGCCAACAGCATTATATCAAATACAGAGGCTCTGTGTGTTAATTGGGGCAGGCGCTGCGGCAGGACAAGACCAGGTGGCGGGCAGAAAAACCCTACTCATTACAAGGGTTACTATTGCTTTGACAAAACACCACCACCCAAAAGCGTGTTGGAGAGAAAAGGGTTTATTTGGCTTACACTTTCACATTGCTGTTCATCACTAAAGGAAGTCAGGACAGAACTCAAACAGGGCAGGAACCTGGAGGCAGGAGCTGATGCAGAGGCCATGGAGGGGTGCTGCTTACTAGCTTGTTCTCCATGGCTTGCTCAATCTACTTTCAGGACCAATAGCTTAGAGATGGCACCACTCACCATGGGCTGGGCCCTCCCCCACTGATCACTAAGTCAGAAAACACCCTACAGCTGAATCTCATGGAGGTTCTCATGACTCTGCTTCTTCTCTGATGACTCTAGCTTGTACTAAGTTTACACACACACTTAGCCCGTGCACATGCCATGCCTATGAAGTTTACTTTAGAAAGTATTACAGCGAGGGATTGGCTACAAAACTAAAATAAAACATACTAATCACAGTGCTATATCATAATAAAATCTATTAAAACATGGTTGTTTACTTATGGAAATTTCCCATTCATATTTTCAAATAATATTTGAACAGAAAGAACAAACTGTGGCAAGCAAACCCATATATGTCTATTGAGCACAGATGAGCTTTCTTAACCAGTTCCCTTTTTATACAAATGTTTGCCAATGTGTTTAACAACTAATAGTGAAACAGGTCCTTTTATGTATAAAATTTTAATTACAAACTTGGTTTTTTTTTTTTTTTTTTTTTTTTTTGGTGGCCACAATTTTAATACATATTTAGGCAAACCCATGATAAAAAAAATTTGGGGTTTTCTCCAATTTCTGTTGAATTTTAAGGCAATTTACTTAGAAAATGCCATAAATGGTTCATGTTTTAATCTGTGAGGTCTTATAAGTGACTTTTCCCAATCCTTAGCTATGGGGGAAGACTTTGAGAAGGATTCCTGTTTCCAGGTGTCATTAAAACAGTAGTAAGGCAACATTATAATGCACTTCACCATTCAGCAAGCATTTTCATATCTGTCACTGTCAGAGCAAAAGGAAAGTACTGACAAGAAAATATGTTGAGGAGTCTGACTATGAAAACAGGAAGACCATAATCCATGCAGAATCAGCAGGGATAATGACTTTTCTATCAGTCTTTGGTTCTTTTTGAAATTTATGTTGGTCATGCTTAATTAAGCCTAGAACTTGGGAGGCAGAGACAAGTGGATGTCTGTGAGTTCAGTTCAAGGTCAGCATGGTATACATAGTAAGTTACTGAACAGTCATGGCTGCATAGTGAGAGCCTGTCTCAAAATAAAAAATAAAATAAAAATAAAACAAGTCAATGGTATCCATTTAAGGACTTCATACAGTACTAGTATATCTGACTGTATTTTATTATACTATATATTTATAACTTTTATAAATATTTACTTATAATATTGAAATGTATTCTTCTTGAGGAGTGTGGATTTCCACTAGATCTAATAATATTCAGAGCTATTGACGCCTTCTTTTGCAGCAGTGGTTCTAAATGAACAGACAATACAAATCAATATTATCACATAAAAACTTAGGTCACCCTACCCTCACAGACTAAATCATCTCGCAACCTCACAGAGAAACAGCTACTTACAAATCCAGGTGACAAAAACAATCTAGCCAGGGGTGGTGGCACACACTGTAATCCCAGCACTTGAGAGGCTGAGGCAGAATTGCCCTGAGGTCAAGGCTAGTCTGGATTACACAGGCTCTGTCTCAAAAAATCCCAAACAAACCTGGAATTGGGCTCACATCTTTAACTCCAGCATTTGCCAGAGGCAGGCAGATTTATGACAGCCCGAGTTCTAGGGCAGTCAGGGCTACATAATGAGACCCTGTCTCAAAACAACAAAAACAACCTACCAAAATAAGGGGCAGCAAGATGACTCAGTAAATAAAGGCATATGTCCCACAAACTTAGAAACCCAAATTCAATGACTAGATCCCAAGCAAAGGTGAAAGAACTTACTTGAAAGTTGTCCTTGAGATGTATACACACACACACACACACACACACACACACACACACACACACACACACACACAATTTTTAATTCCAAAAGAAACAAACAATAATTCAGACATGATAGAGCAGCAGAAAGTTGAACCAGAAACAATTGTTTGCAGTTTGATCTGGCACAAGACTTAACTGAGACGTGTGCCAATAGTCATTCAAATGCAGTCCTTCCCCCACCAAATAAGAAAAACACATCAGAAACCACCAAATAAACATTTAAAATGTCCTTTGATAAGCAACTACTTATTCTGGATTAGAAGGGTCTTTAATTTACCTTTCCAGAAAAAATCCAGTCATGAGATGTAGTCGTCAAAGACAAAACTTTTTACTTGCTTCTCTTCCTTTTTACAGAAATGGTGAAACGAAGTTTACTCCCACTGCCCTGTCACCATCAAGCTGTGTTGCAAAGATATATTTAAGCTCCATGCCACAGACTTCCTCTTTGAAACCAATGATATTTTCCCTGGCTTCTCTTCTCAGAGTCTAGCTGGCCTTAAACTGCTATGGATGACAGTGACTTTCTGATCCTCTTGCCTCTACCTCCTGAATGCCAGGATTATAGCATGCAGCACCATGCAGCTTGTTTCTGTGGTGCTGGGATTAAACTCAGATCTTCAAGCATGCTAGGCAAGCAGTCTACCAATACAGGCAAATCTCCACCCCAATGCTACATTTGTAAAGACCCTATAGCCATGAGAGTTGCTTGCATACTTTCACACACCAATGCCAAAACAGAGCCAAAGTTCATTTCTAAGGAAGAAGTTTATTATTTAGTCTCCCTGAAGCTACTGATACCAGCATGACATCATCACCATCATCAAGGACTTCATTTTTGCATCAGGTCTGATTAAGAAGATGACACTGATATAGAAAAATTAAGAGTTAAATGTCAAAATGAAACAACAGGCTGAGAACTCGTGTGTTCAGAGCACTGAAATCCCCTTTGAGAGGTCAAGATTCATTTAGTTATTAGCATTTATTAGTAAAAGAACATGACTAAAGACACTCATCAGATAGATGCCATAGGCCACCCAAGGCAAGGGTTGGTGGTTAGGCAGTGAATTTGGAGGATCTTGGGATGGTTCAGGAATGGGCACTAGTAGATGGGGAGACACTAAGAAGTAAACACAGATGGGCTAGATCCAGAGTACAGACATCTTTAAGTTCCAGGAGATGTGTGCAGTCATTAGTAGGTTTCATTGGGTGAAGATGAGACTGTGCTCATATAAATCTAGATGGTGTATCTGCCACTCCATATGGTTTCCAGATGCAATCAAGAGAGTAGATAAGCTGTGTGTGGTGAGGTATCTGTGAATCCTGAACTCAGGAGGCTGAGACAGGAAAACCTTCAACTTGAGGCCTGGTCTACAAGCCAGACCTTTTCTTAGAGGAGGTGGGGGGCAGATTTGACAAACATGAGACGAATGAGGTTGCTACCAGCATAAAACAGCATATTATTCTAGAGTAAACATGTAGGGGGAGTGGTGAGGAACAGGACAGTAGGGGAGTACTTATCTTACACGTGGTCTGAACACAGGCCATGACTACAGGAGAGAAACAGTAGGACAGATGCATTCATCTGTTGTTAGAGCAAGTTTACTTATCTACCTACTGACCAAACTATTCCTCAGTGCTAATCACTTCTCTCCTTTTGAGATGGAGCATCCCTTGTAGTTTTAGGTTAATTCTACCTGACAAATCCTGGCAGTAGATTAAAGATGTAACTGTTGATGCATGACCTCCTCTGACTGCTCCCTTCATAGGGCTCTTATGAAGGCTGTGATGAGCTAGTATGACTGACACAGGTCTAAAAGTAGATCCGAGTTCTCTATGTGGAGGACAGTTTCTTTGAAGTCACCCAAACCTACACAAGATTCTCTAAGCAAAACCCAAATTCTTCCATGGTAAGCTGCTTACATTTGGGGAAATTTTGTACACTGGCCATCCTGATTAAGTTTGTGATATAGACAGGAAAGCCATCTGTATACATGCAATAGAAATTGTGGCCCTGGATACTATCAAGGTAAAACATGCAGTAAAATTCTTAGGATGGGATTTGGAGGAACCACAGTGTTTAGGAGAGGAAAACAGAATTGGTTAAGAAAACTGCGTAAGATGTATTTCTCTACATATCATTGTAATTTATTATAGGACACCCATGAGATCCTGAGCGAGATTAAATCCATTCCCTTTGTATGCACCTATCATCTAGTTTTTCCTCTGCCTTTCTTGATCAACCTCTTTGAAACCTGGTATTTAAAACATTTATTACAGTATGTTATTATTTATTCTATTTGATTGCTAATATCTTATTGTGCCCGCTATATAAACTAAACTTTATCCTGGGCCTGAATGATTAGGAGAAACCACAGAATTTTTTTTTTTTTAAGGTTTTCTCCTTAGGTTTTGGTACTGAGTTTCAACATCTACTGGGGGCTTAAGAGTACACATACTGCTTCTGCTGGGGATGCTCTCCCCTCAGTTCCCCTTAGTGCAGTCTGCTCCATTCTAACTTTGGCATTGGGCTTGACTCCCTCAGAAGCCTCACCACCTTCACCATCTAGCAAGCAGGGCTATTGTGTCTTCCCCAGTGAGTGAGAATGAGGAAGGTGCTTGCATGACCCCTCTAAAAGGCAGGTCACAGTCTGAATTAAACACTAGTATTCTTTTGTGGCTCTTTATTCAGTACTATGCTCTCCTGGAACATCTCATAAGATGTTAATTAGTTCAGTAACATCTTTAAAAATTTTCAATATATATGTGTAGTGGTTTTGTGTGTAAATGTGTGGAGTCAGAAGACAACCTCTGGTGTCTATCTTGCCTTGCATCTTGTTTGCTGCTGTGTACACCATCCTGGTCCACAAGCTTCTGGGGATTCTCCTGTCTCTGCTTCTCATCTTCAAAGTTCTGAGATTACAGATGTGTGCTACTGCACCCAGCTCTTACATGGTTCTGGGTATCTGAAGTCAGGTCTTCATGAATGCATGGCAAGAACTCTTTACCCACTGAGCTATCTCCAGCTGTCAGACAGTTTTAATCATATATTCTTGTAACAAATGTTTCAGAGTGTAAAACTTACAAATTGTTTTAAATGTCATTTTATTGCAAGATGGTATAACTAATTACAAGTTTAAATTATAACTTGGTAATTTTAGTTGGGCAGCAACTTGCTGCAAATTACTTACTCAAAAGTGATCACTAGCCAATTCCAGATATACAGCAAGGATCAGAAATACCTGACTGGCCAATAGGGTTAAGTCACTAAATGAATCTCGATCATTTCTTAGGAAAGGTACACTGTAATTTCAACAGACAGAAATACAGGAAGAGTTCTTCACTTAACCCTCTCTGGACATTTCAACTGAGATAGATACATTCACATAACTGGCTGAGCTTGAGCCTTCTTTGCAAGCAGCTTTAGATCTGCAATGCACTTGGCAATGGTCTCCTTTTCCTGTGACAAGAAAAATGTAGTTAGATCTCTCAAGAACATGTAAAGACAACATAATTTCTACTAGAATGGAACTTCAAGAATACTGTTTAATGTGCACATCTTACTAAAAAAGTTTATAAGAGAAATTAATTATATAACATAGGAAAGATGCAATTTATTTTAAAAGCAAATATGAGAGCTACAATACCCTAGCCCATGGCTTTTATGAGTAAAACCTACAAAGAACTTAAGGCCAGATATGCTCATAACACCTTTATCTGATGTCAGTTTGGGTAATCAGCTCAGTGAAAAAGATCAACCAACAAATATCAGTAATGAAAAAATATTAATAATTAAAATAACTGAGGCTAGAGAGATGGCTTAGCAGTCAAGCACTTCCTACTCTTCCAAAGAACCCAAGTCCAGTTTTTAGCACCCACATCAGGTGGTTCACTGCCATCTGTAACACACACACCGCTCCCAACATATTATCCAGGGTACCAGTCCAACCATAGATGCTACAAAAGGTCATGTACCTGCTGTGCAGAAATGCTCTGTACCACATGCTTCTCCACCCAGTCTATCATGTGCTCTTCCTCCTTTCGACGCATCATATCCTGTACAGAAATATGGTAGTCCAGACGATTCTTTACCTCCTTATACGCTCTATGTAGCCGATCCCGGTATGTGACTTCCAAGGCCAAGGCAATATTATTCTGAGGGCAAAAATTAAGAAATGATTTGCATTTAATTAAGAAATGTTGCTGGATGGTGGTAGTACATGCCTTTAAAACCAGCACAAGAAGCAGAGGCAGGAGGGTTTCTGTGAGTTTGAGGCCAGCCTGGGCTACAGAGTTAAGTGCCGGGACAGGATCCAAAGCTACACAGAGATACCCTGTCTTGAAAAACAAAAAGAAATGTTATTTGATGTTATTTGCACACATTAAGAAATACTTCTGTTTTGGAGGCCTTTCTTTTTAATATGCAGGCAGTAAACCAGCATGTGGCAAAATCTGCATGGCATGGGCTACAATTTCTCTCCATTTCTTAATTCTTTCCCAGAAATAACTAACAAACTCAACAAAGATACAGCCCAATCTTTTCTACTACAATTAATGCTCCCCGCCCCGTACGATATATTTATCTTACATTTGAATGGTAGCTTATATTTTACCCAAACTGATATCAGATAAATGTGTTATGAGCATATCTGGCCTTAAGTTCTTTGTAGGTATTACCAAGTAACTACTATGCTCTAAATATTCTGTGTCTATGTCAATTTAGTCAAGCTTTATAAATACATCATGGGGCACCAGTGTATCTATTTTACAGAGAGAAACTGAGGCAAGCAGAACTTGCCCATGGTTACAGAGCCAATGAATAGTGAATCTGAGATATGAACACATGCAATCAGGCTACAAAAACTCTTAAGAATCTGTTCTTGGCTAACTCTCAAACCAATATGAAGGCTATTTGCAAAAAGGTTGTCAGGGTAACCCCTTAAAATACAAGTGAAACCACATCACTCCTCTGCTTATAACAACTTTTTCTCCTTCACCTTAGGTTACATCTTCCCAGAAACAGGAATGACTTAACATATGATAGCACCTGACTATGCTCTTCTTCCTTTTATTCTCTCACTGAACCCAATCTGGTTTTAGCTATGTTGGCATTTTGACTCCTTGACTATAGAAAACAACTTTTCAGGTGAGGGTCCTTGCAATTGTTTTCCCCTTTGCCTGGATCACCATTTCCCTAGAAAAGGACAAAACTTGACCACCACTTCTTTCAGGTCTCTGCTCAAAAACCTCAGACATCTTTCCCAACTGCTACAAAATAATTCCTCATTTCTGCAATGCATTTGCTTTTGTATTAGCTTATTATATTCTTAAGCATTCTTTGACATTCACATCTACTCAACTATTCACTTTCTGATCTCCCAATGGCTGGTTATAAATTATAAATTCAAGCTGGAGGGTAAAGGTGGCAAGGTTGATTAACAATTAAAACTCCAGAGATGATGGTTAAATTACAGGTTCAGACCCAAATCACGGGCTATTTTAGCCCCTAAATTGCCATTTATTATCCACTTATATCTATGATCCAACATCCTTGTGACTATTAGGTAAGTACTTAGGAATGTATACACAGATCCCTAGGTCTTACCAACACAAAGGCTATCATTAGTTTATACATACTTGAGGTGTATAGCAGAAATTTACTAGTTTTGCTATATCTTGCCTACCTAATGTTTCTACCAGTGTGTTTTTTTATGTCTGAGTGTTTTGACTGCATACATGTCAATACACTGTGTGCATCCAGAGAGCATTGACTCTCCCAGAACTGAAGCTACAGTGCTGAGAACTGAACTTGGGTTCTCCAAAAGAGTAGCAATCGCTCTTAACTGCTGAGCCACCTCTCCAGCCCCTCCATCAATGTATCTGAAAAAAATGTTTTGATTTACAATTTTGTTTGCTCTTACTAAAGTGATACTATATTGAAACATAGTATTTGGGATAACCTGAATCTGTGTTCTAGGGTCATTCATATTTGGCTCTAGAATAAACTCTTTTATCCCTCTGAGGTTAAAGCTGTCTTTTGTGGAGGCAAAGTAAATACTATGAAGACATAAATTTTGTTTCTTGCTGTTTTCTTCATACTGCACCTTGACCACACTATCCAGATAAGAACTCATTAAGCACATCGCTCAAAGCAATGCTCCTTTCTCAGCATTGCTGAGAATGTGCCACATCTTCTTTATCCATTCTTCAGTTGAGGGGCTTCCAGGTTCTTTCTACTACAAATAATGCTGCTATGAACATAGTTGAACAGATGTCTTTGTTGCATGGATGGGGATCACTTGGGTTTATGCCTAAGAGTGGAACTGTCAGGTCCTGTGGTAGACTGATTCCCATTTTCCTGAAGAATGGCCATAGTGATCTAAAAAAATGGCTGTACAATTTTGCATTCCCACTAGCAGTGGAAGAGTGTTCCCCTTTCTCCACATCCTCTCCAGTATAAGCTGTCATTGGTGCTTTTAATTTTAGCCATTATGGAAGGAGTAAGATGCTATCTCAAAGTTGTTTTGATTTGCATTTCTCTGATGGCTAAGCATGTTGAGCACTTTCTTAAGTGTCTTTCAGCCACTTTGGATTCCTCTATTGAGAATTCTCTATTCAGTTCTGTACCCCATTTTTTTTTTTTTTTTCTAATAGGGTTATTTGGTGTTTTGGTGACTAGTTTCTTGAGTACTTTGTATATTTTGGAGATCAGCCCTCTGTCAGATGTGAGGTTGGTGAAGATCTTTTCCCAGTCTATGAGCTGCCATTTGGTCTTATCGACTGTATCCTTTGCTTTGCAGAAGCTTCTCGGTTTCAGGAGGTCCCATTTATTGTCGATCTCAGTGTCTGTGCTATTGGTGTTATGTTCAGGAAGCGGTCTCCTGTACCAATTTGTTCAAGGGTACCTCCCACTTTCACTTCTAAGAGATTCAATGTGGCTGGATTTCTGTTGAGGTCTTTGATCCATTTGGACTTAAGTTTTGTGCGTGGCGATAGGCATGGGTCTATCTGCAGTCTTCTACACAATTGTGCCAGCACCATTTGTTGAAGATGCTGTCTTCCTTCCAGTGTATATTTTTAGCTGTTTTGTCAAAAATCAGGTGTTCATAGGTGAGTGGGTTAATATCAGGATTTTCGATTAGATTCCATTCATCTACTTGTCTATTTTTGTGCCAAAACCAAGCTGTTTTCAGAACCAGTAGAGCTTGAAGTCAAGGATGGTGATGCCTCCTAAAGTTCCTTTATTGTACAGGATTGTTTTGGCTATCCTGGGTCTTCTGTTTTTCCATATAAAGTTGAGTATTATCCTTTCAAGGTCAGTGAAGAATTGTTTTTATTGCATGCATGCTTCTCTTTAAAAAAATATTTTTTAAATGAATGGTTTGTCTGCATGTTATGTATATGTGTAATATGTATGCCTAGTATCTGTAAAAATCAGAAAAGGGTGTGGAGTTACAGATGGTTGGGAGTTACCATGAAGGTACTAGGAACTGAACCAAAGTTTTCTGAAAGAGCAATGCTGTTAACTGCTGAACCATCTCTTTAGCCCCACATGTGTGCTTATATAACATACAAGTTCAATATGAGACATCTTACCTCTAAATATTAGGCATAAAATACTGGGCTCAAAGAAAATATTGACAAAATACCTGACATGTTTCTAATTTTAGAATCTAAGTTCTGGGTATGATTCAAGAGCTCTATTGCTTCCTAGATATGCTTTTTGAATGTATGTTAAGGATCAGATTATCTTAACAGTAATTGTTAAGCTTTTCTGATTTGCAGGGTGGTGGTGATACATGACGCATGTCTTTAATCTCAGCACTCAGGAGGCAGGCGGATCTCGTGAGTTTGAGGCCATCCTGGTCTATAGAGTTAAGTTCCAGAACAGAAAGGGCTATTACACACAGAAACCCTGTCTTGAAAAAAATCAGAAGATTTTCTTACTCAATTATGTATGAAATGCAAAGAATGTATCTCACCTTTGGCCTTTCTTACACAGTGCTTGCCTTTAAAAAAAAAAAAAAAAAAAATCAGCCCTAACTTAACATTTTACTTTCCTTTTATATGGATTCAAAGTGTTCTTTTACACCTTATACTTTTTCTAATTTTAGAATACTAAGTAGTTTTTTCAACTAGCAGATCTTAAATAGCTACATAATTGCAAATGCTAACTTCTAGCCAAATCTTCATTTCTATATAAAATAAGATCCATTTTAAAAATTTAACCATTCCTCAAAATATTCTGATTTTTGGTAGTGGTAAGGCAGTCCTACTGTTGAGCTAATCCACAGACACTAATTTTTTTTTTTTTTTTTTTTGGTCTTGTTTGTTTGTCACACCCATGAATGACATTACTATTCTTAGAAGTTACTGAAACCTACCCTCTGAACATCAAAGAGATAGTGGCGCTTCTGAACCAGAGCCTGCTGTGCCTTTTCCATGTCAATTGCATCCTGGATTTGTTTGATGGATGATTGCTTTACTTCTTCTAGTTGTGCAATTTTTTCCTGTAATTATGACGACAAGTTTAATGGAAGCACAAATGGTACCAACAAGACTCATTTGATGCTCTCTCAGTTTCATTTATAAAAATGCCCATGAAGACACATACAGAGAAACACACAAATCTTCAAAGCATTATCTATGAGTTATATATCACTGAATGAAAAAGAGCAAGGAAGGAGGATGTAGAGTTAATTCAAACTAAAGATATATGAAAAAGCCATACAAAAACTTGCTATTTTATAAGCTAATTAAATATAATAATGATAATAATAATGAAACAGCTTGAACAGAGACACCTTACACAGATGTATAAGATTGCTCCTAGAAGCCATAGGGTTATTAAATAATCCCAGTGCCAGGTGTCAAATACTAAGTTGTTGGTCAGGAAGGGTCCAAGGACCCCCTACAGTAGTCTATTTCCATTGCTCTTGACTGAGCACCAGAACACAATGGTTAAGGTCCTGCTGCTGAAACACTTTGGCTGCAGAACAGAGAAATCTAGCTTGAACTAAGATGGAAGATTTCTCTCTGATGGCTAGCTTTTATGATGCATGAAAGTGTTGGGTAGACTGCTGAAGAAGAACAGTCATCAATGTTTTTTCCCTAGATACAAACCTTTCAAGCTGTAACATCAACCTGTCAAGGAAGGTATGACCAATGGTACAGTAGTGTTTATAGACTACTTTATGGCAATCAACCATTTTCTGACTGGATTTGACATCTACTGAACAGGAAAGAATTTATGTATGATTCCATAAACCTAGTCAATATTTCATGGCTAAGGAAGATAAAACATATTCTTGTTGTTTTTATTAAATGAATACAGTGTCAAATTGCTTTCTACATATTTATGTTTTATACTCATAGATTGGTGCAGCTCTTAGCCTTTGTCGGGTGGTGCTAACTCACTAACTCATTAACCAAAGCACCAAGACTACATGACTAGAGTGCTTGGCCCTAACGGTGACATCTGTATCACTTTCACCAAGGCCTAGGGAGCATTAAAGAAGAGAAAGTGGAATGAATCTAACAGCTGGTGGTTATGCAGGAAATCTGTGAAATGGTGTTTTCTGGACGTGACATGGTCCTTGCACTAATGAATTAATTTATAGCAGCTGTGCTTGTTTTCCTTGTTCAAGGTTGAGCTGTCAACATTCAATCACAGATGGGGCAGGGACTCATGAAGCCACATTTCACTGTGGGCAGTTAATGTTGGAGGAGAGTCATTTTCTATTACCAGTACACCCACTGGTAAGTTGCCCATAATTCTATAAACAAATCCCCACCTATGCTCATGTAGGCAACACCAATTAATCTCTGTGAGTCACAAAAACAAAGCATGGAAGTAGGAAAAGGACTTGTTGGGAAGAAAGATTCAGCAGAAATGGGAAGAGGGATGAGACCATAATGAAGAATGAATTCAAGGTCAGCCTGTGCTCCATGAAGAGCCCTCACCAGAGTCCCAATACCACCAACCAACCAATGGGGTATAGTTATTAATTCTCAAGAAATAACTGTGTTCCAATGTATTCTAGTCCATACTCAATGTAGAGAATTAAACATGCTTTAAAAAAATGTATTCTTTGGCAATTTTATAATATAGTTTTTTTTTAACTTAAGAGAGCTAAAATAAAATATACTTTTGTTTTTAGAAATGAGAAAAAGACTAGGAAAATCTGAAGGGTTCAGTAAACTTGAACTTTATATTAAAGCAGTAACTAACTGCAACATGACTGTAACCATGGTAACTATATTTATTGGTGTACTTTCCCTTCCTACATTCATAAATAGTAATTACATTAGATAACTGGGATATTTTTACTATAGTCTAAACAGGGGAAACAAAGTTTAAGATTCTTACCTCATTAAGTTTATCAAGAAATTGTCCAATAGAAGCACCATATTTCTTAATCACATAGACCATCAACCCTACTACTGATATGGTAGAGAAGGTCTCTGGGGTAATCACATATATTTCTTTGGACAGAAAATATAAGGTAAGACCAGTTCCAAGCATGTAGGGTCCTAGAAAAACAAACAGTTACCTTATATTTTATGGTATGCCTACTGTGCATTTAGTTACTTCAAGGCAAAGCTAAAAATGACAATCAGATTATACACATACAGTTTAAGCAGCACACAGAGCAGAAAGAATAGAGATCTGGACTGAAGGAAATCTCTACCATGACTCTATAAACCATTAGAAAAAAAATCTGAACTTTTTTTCCTCAAAAGGGAAATAGCACTTTCTTCCTAGGGCTGATAAAACAAATAATATAAAGTATCTAGCACACAGGAACCATTTTATAAAGACATCAAGCTGCTTTCTAGATTAGTCTGTCCAGCAACACACACTGATGACTCAACACACACTGATGACTGAATGGAATCAGACAGGACAGAACTCTATCCATTCTTTGCCCAAGTTTACAAAAGTTATAAAAGATGCAAGAAACAATCAAAATATATACATATAAAAAGAATTAAGTTATCAGAATTCTCAATTTCTGTAGGCAACTAATTATAATACTTCCAATATAGTTACTTAAAAAATAAAAATAAAATAAAAAACTAGGCCATGAGTTTAGAAGGAAGAAGATCAAGGACACATAAAGTTTTCTGTGTAGCCCTGGCTGTCCTGGATGGAACTCAATCTGTAGACCAGGCTGGCCTAGAACTCAGCGAGATCCACCTGCCTCTGCCTCCTGAGTTCTGGGATTAAAGGAGGGTACCCACCATTACCTGGCATTCTTTTTAGATATTTTAAAAGTTAGAATTTATGGAGCTAGAGAAATGGCTTATTGATTAAGAACATTTGCTGTTCTTGCAGAGGGCCCAGACCTAGCATCCACATGGCAGCTCACAACCTTCTATAACTCTAGTTCCAGGAGATTCAGTACCCTCTTCTGGCCTCTAAGAGCACTGCACGCACACGGGGCATAGAAACATACAGGCAAAACAAACACATAAAAAAATATATATATAATTTTTAAAAGTTGGAATTTATACTAGTGCATAGGGCGGAGTGACCTTCATCCATGCCTCCCAGTCTGTCTTGTTCTTTAGCCCTGGTTGGCACTGAACTTCCTGTGGCAATCTTCTTGTCAGCTCTGGCTGGGATTACAGGTACATGCATGCCACCATGTACAGCTAAGTGTCTTCACTGACATGATTTTGAAGTTAGTGTTCAAAACACAAATATTCACATAACATTTTTCTTGTCATCTTACCAGATGTTAGGATGAGACACAGGCTTTTAAGAGCAGCACTGTAATCAGAGTAGTAGTAGAGACAAATAATTTTAACACGTATCACAAGAGTAAGAGTTATAATCCTAGGGGCTGGAGAGATGGCTCAGTGGTTAAGAGCACTAGCTGCTCTTCCAGAGGACCTGGGCTTGTTCCCAGTACCCCCATGGCAGCTCAAAATTGTCTAAAAATTAATCTGGGAGATCTGATGTCCCAATTTGTTCTGACTTTCTTGCCACTAGGCACCCACATACTATAGAGACACACATGCAAGCAGAACATCTATGCACATAAAATAAATACAATTTTAAAAAAAGTTACAGTCCCAACTACATAGAACCCAGATTTTTGAAAGTTTCAGGTTTTTCTTTCCACTGTCATCAGTATATAACTTTTAAATAAGTTTATAAAAAGGCCCATTGTGTTAACATTTTAATGATTTATGAAGACACTCATTTTCTTTCATTTCAGATAAGGAAATGCTACTTTAAGCCAGTCTAAGGCCTGTATTTTGGGAATCCAGTGTTCCATGAAAGACACACAGTATGCAAAGACAGAAGGACGCTAACTTAGCCAAAAGACCTAAGTTCTAATCTATACCCTTGTAAATAACCTTTCTATGTCTCTAGACAATAAAAATGCTTTCATGGGAATGTTTAAGTATTAAATAACAAAAGTGAAATCAGTTACTACATTAAAAAAGTGTGGCTCTAAAAGTTTATATCTTTTTTGGTTTTACAAGACAGGGTTTCTCTGTAGCTTTGGAGGCTGTCCTGGAACTCATTCTATAGACCAGGTGGACCTGGAACTCAGATGCGCTTGCCTCTTGTTAAGATAAGTGTGCCATTGCATACTCCTCTGAGTCTCTTCTGCCTTATTTTTATTCGTAGCTCCCTTTATTATCTGACAGTATAATATTTATATATATATATATATGTATACACACGCGCACACACACACTAATTTGAAATTTTTAATCCTGTAATAAAATACATGCTCCATAATATGAGACACTTAGTTTGTTATTGTATTGTAAGGACAATACAATGCCTGGTAGTAAATCAAAGAAATTAGCATGATTAGTATGTTAATAAATGAAAACAAAGCTAGAAAGTAAAATCCCGAAAGAAAATTCATCTCAAATACAAGTTTCTTCTGAAAAAAGAACTGACTTGACTCAGTATCACTCAGTATCACTCAAATTACTAAAGACTGGGCAATGCTCACCTGTTACTCCAGTTTTAGGGTAAAGGAACTGGAAAAATTCTTCAGGGATCAGCCCAAGACGTACTTTTCCTCCATATTCAGGAAGAGGTGGTAGAGGGGCAAGACGTGGCTGTCCTGTGTGAAAGACCCTTGTTGCCTGTAATACCCTACAAGAAATCATTATACAAATTTAAAACCAACTTTTCTGAGAAAACACAATGTGCAATTCACAAAAGCAATGAATGGGGATAAACACTGAGGTGGTTCCCACTGTCACAATGGAAAGAAAGTAGACCTGAAATAGGAACTCAAACCCTCTACTGAAATCTTTATAAGTCTACGGATGATTTACAGAGGACTTGATATTTCAACCAGGAGCAATGAAACACAAGAGAAAGGGCTACAGCCAGATAGATGGCCTGAGTTAAAATCTTAGACCAAGCACTAGGCTATGAGAGAAGTTGAAAGTTTTTAAAATTTTTTTACTCTTCCTTTTGGTTGTGTCTGCACTCATACACACCACTACACACGTGAGGGTCAGAAGACAATTTGCAAGAGTTGTTTCTCTCCTTCTGCCATGATGGTCTGCGGAAAGAGAACTCAAGTATACCTGTATGATTTAGTGGCAGGTATCTTAACCCGCGAAGTCATCTTACCAGCACCTAGAACCTAAGACTGTGTAATCTCAGATTTTTCTTTATGTAAGGAATAAAACATACTTCTTTACAGGGCCATTGTGAAAGATTGAATTAATTGATGTAACATTCTTAGAATGGAACTTGTCAATAGTAGGGTTCCACATGAGTAGTTAGCTAAATGCCAACACTGTAAGCACCCTAATACTGCTGAGAGCATTGACTCTGAATATTCCCTTTGATGGCCTGCTCATCATTATGTGAAATAAGCCTTTTCAGTTTAACAAGGTTATCTCAGTTGAAGCCTTTATTTTCTCTTTCTTAAACTATTTTAACATCTCCAAACCTGATGGCTCTTCTTGCCAAATATTCCTTAAATGCAGCTCCTTCTTTCATATTACTGCCAATGATTCCAAAACATGAATCCGAGATGAAAACTCATCAGCAAGCTCTCCTCCGTTTACAGAAAACAAACAATACAGCACAGATGAACCAGTTCCTGCAAACTGTATCTTCACGTTTCTTTAATGCCTTGTCTCTACTCATATGAACTATTGACATCTCTCAAAAACAAGCACCTTACATTGCCTCTGCTATGTATGCATTTTATTTAATGATAGCCAAATCCAGCCAGTCTTCCAGATACCTCAAAGCATACCCTCTATGAAGACAAACTTCAACAAATGATGCTGGGAAAACTGGATATTCATGTGTAGAAGAATGAAACTAGACCCCCGTCTCCTAGCCTGTACAAAAATCTATCCCAAATGTGACAAAAAATTTAAGACATAAACACAGGCAAGAACTTTTTCTGGGCGCTAATTTCTCAGCAAATAATGCCAACAACTGACACAAAACTTTATAAAATTAAAAAGCTCTTCACAGTAAATAACTGAACGAAGAGACAGCTATAGAATGGGAGAAAATCTTTGGTAAGTACATCTAACAGAATTAGGATCTACAAAATAAAAACCAATCATCAACCTCTCCAAAACAAAAACCCAAATTATAGGAACTACAACTCAGTCAATAAATGGCCAAGAAAAAGGATAATACTCGAGTCATAGACCAGTAACTCTTTGCAATGAACACTTGCAAGGTATATGGACAAAAGGGTTTACTGTGTGACTAATTGCATCACACTACAGCTTCCATGATGAGACGGATTTTTCCTTCTCCTTTTTTCTCTTAAATTTTATTTTATTTTGTTTTGCGGGGAAGTTGCAAGGGCAGATACAAAGGGATAAGGAAATGAATGGGATGGAGATATATGCTATGAAAGACACAAACAAAAAAAAAAAAATTCCAGTTAGAACAGAAATCAAGACAAGTAATAAATGCTGGTGAGGACATAAAAAAAGGGAGGGGGGCATTATATAGTGCTGGTGGAAGTGTGAATTAGTCTAGCCAAAGAAGGCCCCCCTCAAAAAATTACGTCAGGTGACTCGGCTAGAACACTCCTGTATATTTATGCTAAGGATTTCAAGCAAGCACACCACAGAAATACTTGTACTTATCAAAGCACTATTCATAATAGCTTAGTGGAAGCAATCTAGGTGTCTGTCAACAGAGAAAATGTGCTATAGGCACAATGTAATTTTATTCAATTATACAGAACGAGATTATGCTGTCTCCAGGAAAGTGGAGATTATCATATTAGTCAAGCTCAGTTGCAGAAAGATAAAAATATGTCTTCTTTCATTTCTGGATATTAGATTTTATATTCATTCACAAGATCATGTACATAACATAAAAGTAGAAGCAAAATTACACAGAAGGATGAAGAGGACTAATGAGAGGAGGGAGAATAAAAAGATAGTAGATGAGCATGGGGGGTTATTCTTGCTCAAGATACATTATATACTTGTATACAATGTCCTTATAAAGGCCAGTACTACACACAATGAACATGACAATTAAAATGAACTTAGGGCTGAACAGATGGTTCAGCAGTCAGGAGAGCTTGCTGCTCTTCCCCAGGACTGGTCCCCAGCACCTATGCTGGACTGCTCACAACCACATTTAACTCCAGTTTCACATCTAACATCTTCTTTGCAAGCATTCGTGCACATACACTTGTGTGCAAGCAAGTGTGTGGCATTTTCTAGAGAAATAGCAATGCTGGTAAGACTGGAACACAAAGCTAATTGTGGGAAGGATGCGGAAGAACCAAGAGATAGATGGGCTGAGCTTTCTTGGTTTTGCTAAGTTTCGATTTTATTTCAAGAGGAATATGAGCTCTGAAGGTTCTAAGCAGGTGATTGTCATAATCTCTCTGCAACACTGAGAAAAGACTCTAAAGGGCTACTGAAACTACTCATTCAAAACCGTTGGCTGCTGCTCATGCCCAAATAATGGCAGTGGGTGTAGTCAGAGTCAAAGCATAATCTTGAGCATGATGAGCCTTGCTGATGTAAGACAGGGCAGAGTGATGACAGAGAAGAAATAAAGGCTGCTTCGTGTATCTTCTGTGTGTAATTCACTTATCACTTGTGCTATAATTTATATTGGCAGTGCCAAGTATCATACAAAGGGTACATTTCCAGCGCACAGCTATTTTTCAGTGTTTGTATGGAGTGATTTTTCTGTAAGTTGAAAGCAGTCAATTATAGTCTCACTTTACTGCACAATAAGACACACCAAAAAGAGGCCATGTTTTTCAAGCATTTTGTAGTCACCACAACTTTGAAAGCGTCATGATTAAGTTTGGAGTTAAAGCATTTCACACACATCCGGATACGTTCTAAGAATGGCCTTTTAACTGCAACAGTGCCAACACTTCTAAGTACTTACAGTGCACCAAGCGTTGTTTTCTGTGTTTTACCAGAATTAAGTCTCTCATATTTCATAATCCATAACATGTGGCTCTAAGTGAGGTGTCACAGCTAAGTGGAGGGGCCAGGTGTATCCTGCTCTACCTTTGGAGCCTGTAAACTGTCACTGTCTTTCTCATTATGCGATTGTCAAGATACACATTTACCAATTAATGAATGATTTCTGCCTCCCAATACGGTAACAGAAGACTGAAATCTGGAGACACCCAAAACAACATGCTTTACGTTGTTGTATTCAAACCAGATCTGTTCTTGGGTGTCATCTAGTAACTGATTCAGAGCTGTGTGCCGCTGAAGGTCACCGTGAGTTACCCTCTTTGGTGTTTGTCACAGGGGGATATGATAACGTTCAAGACAATTGGAAGAACAAGCGTCTGAATGAGGATTCTGGCTCGCCAAAATGAAGGAGAGCGGTAATTTCTGGCTTAAAGAGAAGAGGAGGAAACCGAGTAATAAAACGCGGTGACACTCACCCTGGCCCCAGGACGCCCGCGTTCTTCAGACAGGGGGCTGCAAACACACAAGGCGCAGGTTAGCAAAGTCGAGGTGAAATTCCGTTTGCACCTTCCTCGGTCTCCGTGAGATGCGATCCCCGGCCCATGCATCCCTCCCTGACGTCCCTGAGACCCTGCTCGGCGGCTCTGCTCACTCCTCTGCTCGGGCCCAAACGCCGCTGCCCTTTCTTCACCCTCTCCGCCTCCCTGGGGCCCCAGGCTTGCTTCTTCCCAGTATCCTGACAGGTCAGCCCGGGGTCTCCATCTCTCACCCGCTGTGGCGGCGGCAGAAAGTACCACCCGGGACAGCATGGCCTGCTAAGGTCCAGGCAGTGGTCTTCGCGTCCCCTGTGACCGCCACCCAGACTGTCAGGGGCACGAACAAGATGGCCGCTCACATATCTCGCGAGAAGAGAGCGGAGTACTTTCTGTCCGGCTCAATTTTTATTTCTCGCGAGAAGAGGGTAAAAAAAAGAAAAAATACCCAACAACCCAAACTGAAATCCCGCTGCGGGAAGGGCAGAAGGAAGGCGAGCTGGAGGTGTAGGCGCAATTCTCGCGAGGAGTGTAGCGTATCCCTCAGAGGGGCGGAGGCGCAGAGGCGCACCACGTGTGGGGCTCCGCCAGCGCCGAGTCGGCATCGCTTAGGTTGGGTCTAGGTTGGGTTTGGAATCGTGGAGATGCGGAAGGAAACCCCAACCCCACTCGTGCCGCCGGCGGCCCGCGAGTGGAACCTGCCCCCTAATGCACCCGCTTGCATGGAACGGCAGTTGGAAGCTGCGCGGTACCGGTCTGGTGAGCCGAGATCCGGGGCCTGGAAGCCCCCTTCCCTAGCCCCGGGCGCCCTTTCCGGGTACTGACCCCCGCCGAGCCCGCCCACGCCCACCCCCCACCGCCCCGTGCCCTCCCGATCCCTACCTGGGGGCTGCCCAGCCCTGCCCCACAAACCCGATCTCAAACTCGGCCCGCGTTGGGTTCTATGCGGTTACCATAGAAACGAGCCGGGCCTTCCATCTGACACCTTGTAACTTCCCTCTGCCAACTGTAGATGGTTCGCTTCTGCTCGGGGCTTCCAGTCTGAGTGGTCGCTGCTGGGCCGGCTCGCTCTGGTTTTTCAAGGATCCGAGTGCGGCCCCCAACGAAGGCTTCTGCTCTGCGGGCGTCCAGACTGAAGCCGGAGTAGCTGACCTCACTTGGGTGGGGGACAAAGGTATCCTAGTGGCTTCTGATTCAGGTGAGTCACCCCCTCCCCCGGAACTGAATGAAGATGTAGGTTGGGATGGGAAAAAGTATTTTTTTTTTTTTCCTCTAAGATGTTAAACTGCCAGGTGGTCAATGCCCAGTTAATTCACGCAAAAAGTGAAGAAATGGATTGTAATCTTCCCGTGCTCCCCCCACCCCCCCCCCCCCGCCAGCCTGGACCAAAGAGAATGTTGATATAAGAGGTGGTGCTGAAGACAGTTGGTGCTACCTGTCTTCCTGTTTATTTTTCTGAGACAGGCTTTCGTCATGTTGGCCCGACTGTTCCAGAAGTCACTAAGTAGACCAGGTTGTTCTTGAGCTCACAGAGATCTCCCCCTTTGCTTCTGCCTTTCCTTTGCTGGGATAAAAGACATGTGCCACCATGCCTGACCTCCTGTTTGCTTTTGCTGTTGAGGTTGTTCTGTGTATTGAACCCAGCCACCTTGCTCGGCAGCTGAGTGTCAGGCTGAGCAATGTAGGTTTTGGCCTTAAAAAGAGAAGAAAAATGAAGTTGGGAGAAGAGTGAGGGGAGTGAATCCTGGACACTTTAGGTGTGAATATGATCAAACTACATTGTGTACACATGAAATTCTCAAAGAATCAAACATTATACTAAAATGATATTAAATAAAAATTATATTAAATAAAATGTAGAAGTTGGTGGGAGCGGGGTGTGGGTGCTGCCTATCTGAGTGGAAGCAGACAGAGCTCTGTGAGTTGGAGGCCAGCCTGTTCTAGGCCAGCCACGGATACATAGAGAACCCTGTCTCAGTGAGATAGAAACATGTATTTTGGGTCTGGAAAGATTACCTGGCAGTTACAAGTGCTGACTGCTTTTCCAGAGGACCCAAGTTGGATTCCCACTAGCAACCATTTCTAACTCCAGTTTTGGGGGAATTCAGTGCCCTCTTTTGGCCTTTATGGGCACAAATGCATTTGGTGAATTAGCCATGAAGGCAAAATACCTACCCATTTAAAATAAAAATACCTCAAGTGTGTATGTGTGAGTTTTGATCTTTTGAGATAGGGTTTCTCTTTGTAGAATGGGTTTCTCTTTGTAGAACTCTGCAGACCAGGCTGGCCGCAAACTCACAGAGATCCACCTGCCTCTGCCTCCCATTCATTGGGATTAAAGGCGTGCACCACACCTGTTGTTTTTCTGTCTGTATTCTTAAATTAGATAGGGCTTGGAAGTTGAGAATTAGGACATTGGAAATTGAGCCTTTCTGGCAGTCTTGAACATTAAAGTGTTTGTTGCAAGACATTTTTTTCAAGGAGTCTAATCAAATATTTATTCATGTCTCAACCACTGGGAAGAGATATCATCACCCAACTGTGCTGTGTCTTGTCTTTGTCTTGGGAACCAGTTTCCCAGTGTCTTCTCTCTGGAAGCAAACAATTTATTTTATATCGATTTCCCTGTCTTTTTTTTTTTTTTTTTTTTTTAGAAGATTTCCTCATATAGTCATCAAATGACCTGGACATGAGCTAAGCCCTTTCATAATGTGGTCTTTGCTTTTACAGGAGCACCTTTTTGTTAGCTCTGCACCAATGCCTGCTTGAGTCCTAGGCATGAATTACTTCCTTGGTCTAACTCAGGCTTGTGCTTCCCTCACCTACACTTCACCCCACTCTATCCTCAACAGGTGCTGTTGAATTGTGGGAACTAGATGAGAATGAGACACTTATTGTCAGCAAGTTCTGCAAGTATGAGCATGATGACATTGTGTCTACTGTCACTGTCCTGAGCTCTGGCACACAAGCTGTCAGTGGTAGCAAAGACTTCTGGTGGGTTCCTGTTTTCATTACTCCCATCCCTAGACTTCCTGTGGGTATCCTTAGTATCCTCTTAATTTCATTAAGTAATGCTTTGGGCTATCTTAGTGAGTAATGGCATGTCTGTTTCTTTATTGGTAGTACATTATAAGTAAGACAACAGTAGTCTAGGAGGCAGATATGCAGATATGGGGCATGTTGGTTAAACATGTTCCTGTTTGAGTTCATTTTTATGTTGATAGTGCAAGTCAAAATTCCTTTTTTTTTTTTTTTTTTTTTTTCATTATAGCATCAAAATCTGGGACCTGGCTCAGCAGGTGTCACTGAATTCATACCGAGGTAAGTATTCCTTCTTGATCGATACTGGCTATAGATAGTATCTTTTATTTGCTCCTTTGGGATGTTTGAACTTTGGATAAATCTGTGTTCTCTTGGTTGGCTTCTCCTTACTCCCAAACTACAGTCAGGTTCCATTATCTACCACCTGTCTTCCTCTGTTCCTGTTTCTGTTGATGGTTTCACAGCCTTTTGACTACTTGGGTGTCTTAGTTTTATTGCTGTAGAGCACCACCATGATCAAGGCAACTTGTAGGAAAAAGCATTTAGTTGAAGGCTTGCTTCCAGTTTTAGTGGGTTAGTCTATGATTGTTACTGTGAGGAGAATGGGACAAGCAGGTAGGCATGGTGTTTGAGCAGTAGCTAAGTGTTACATTCTAATTCACAAGGCTGTGGCAGAAAGATAGCAAGACTGGGCATGGCATGGGCTTTTCTAACCTCAAAGCCCACTCTAAGTGACATATCTCCTCCAATAAGACCACACATCCCAATCCTTCCTAAATAGACCACCAACTGGGAGCCAAACATTTTAAATCACGGTGGCTAACAGATTCTATCTTCTCCATACGCAGTGTTTGTTGGGTTCTTTGAGTCTCCGTTTGGTTGGTCCATTTCCTACATTGTTTACCATCAGGCTTTATCAATAAACAGTGTTGTGTCCGTCCCTCCCCCCCAACCCCCCAAGACAGGGTTTCTGTGTGGTTTTGGAGGCTGTCCTGGAACTACCTCTTGTAGACCAGGCTGGTCTAGAACTCACAGAGATCTGCCTGCCTCTGCCTTCCGAGTGCGGTATTAAAGGCGTGCGCCACCAATGCCCGCCTTAATAAACAGTATTACTCATCTCTTATCCTGTCTTCTGTGACTCTTAGTTATTCATTTGTTTCTTGTATCCTGCAGAACAAGATCCCATTTTCTTGTCATCATTCAAGCTTTATTGTGACTGTAAATTGTGCTTAACCCAGACATAGTATAGTCTTACCATTTTGAGAGGATAAGCCCTGGGACTAGTGTATGTGTGTCAATATGTGCATGTGTGTGGAGGCCAAAGGTCAATGCTGGAGATACCTACTTTGTTCTTCAAGACTGATTCTCTCACTAGGATATGGAACTCACAGATGAGGCGGGGCTGACCAGCCAGGGAGCCACAAGGGTTCACTTGTCTCTGCCTTCCCAGTGCTGGGATTACAACCAAGTGCCACCATACTGGGCTTGATGCTGGTACAGGAAACACTCCTGCCCAAGACTTTTGAATCCTAAGTTTTGAATTTTCACCTCTAGAAAACATCTTTTCAGGGCATTTCATCACTCTCTTTAATGTTCTTTTTATTTCGCTTCATTAACAGAACCAGCAGTTGACTTTATTTTGGTAGCAATTGTTTTTGATTTTGAATTTCTGAAGGTGGACAGTGAGGATGGAAGAATGGAGGGTTGTCCTTAAGGCAGACTATTTTGGGTACTCTTGGAAGGGCTGGCTAATGACCTCAGTGATGTTTCCAACCTCTAATTTGTAGCAATGATTTGTTTTTCACATGTAAACCTTCTAAAAGCTATACCCTCCCATACATTTTAAAAATTGTTAGCGAAAAGATTTAAGTAGAGCAAGTAAGATGGTTTGGTGGTTTGCTATGAAACCTGGAGAACAGAACTGCCTCCTGCAAGCTGTCCTCTGACCGCCATGCATGTGCTGTGGCACATGGGAACACATACCTAATTAATACATGAATAACTTAAAAATTAGGTAGTTTGCAAGAGGTTAATTTTTCATAATTTTTGTTACACATTTTTTTCCCTAAGCATGTGTTTTTCAGTGTCAGTAACTTTCTTACAGAAACCGTTTACAAATAGCCTAATGACAAAAACCAGTTTGTCCTGTTTGCAGCATTAGGCTTCACTTTCTTATACAGAAAGTCCAGCTTGGTTTATTAGTTCAGATAAGCTAATTGGTTATATTCTTATGACAACTATTTTACTTTTCAGTTTTCACTGTTAGAAACAGTGAGGCAAGTCACAGCTGCCCTTGCATATGTGGGGTAGCTGAGACAGGTTCAGTCCCTATTCTCCTTTGAGAGCCTTAGGTTTTCAGGCTCTGAACGCTGGCATGGGAAGACTCTGGCTGGAAGGGAGACACACATTCTACCTATAAAGCGGGAGAAGCATGATGGCAAAGCACAGGCAGTTCAGTTTACACTCGAGGGAAAGCGTATTAGAATACTCACATTGCTTAAAACATAGTGCCAGAACCCTCGGGTTTTTCTGTACTACTTAGAGCTGTCTATATCTCTGTTATGGAAACTGTTAGTGATAGCCTTTCTTTCATACTATCCATACTGCAAATTCCTCCACTATTCTTACTAAGCCTGTAATTGAACTTTATTGTCCCTACCAGTTCATCATTTCCCCGAGCCTTTTCCTGTTTTATAACTATTTACTTTTCCTTTGGTGGTTCTAGTTTATAATCTGTCATAATATTTATTAAGTTATACCATGAAAGCAGGCCTATTTCTTACATTCTCTTTTTTTTTCTGCCATGTTTCTCCATTGCAGCTCATGCAGGACAGGTCACCTGTGTTGCTGCCTCTCCCCACAAAGATTCCATGTTTCTTTCATGCAGTGAGGTGAGATCTAGTCACTTCTTTCCAACCGTAGCTGAACTTTAATAGGCCCAGATCTCTGATGTGGAGACTGGCCCACAGCTGCTCTTTTGCATTATGAAACCCTTTTTCTGTTCCTCTTCCTAGGACAGTAGAATTTTGCTCTGGGATACCCGCTGTCCCAAGCCAGCATCACAGATGGGTAAGTGAGATCAATGGTGAGGAGAGCGTGGTATAGGAACCCACTTGGAAGAGATTGTCTTTGCCCAGAGTAAAAACAGAGTTGCCAGATGCCCACCCTCTGTCTCACTGAGGCTCTGTGCTGACCATAGGGCAATGAGTACCAAGGGGAAGGGCTACCCTCCATGTGGGTGGTTTACTCTGCAGAGAGAGACAAAAGGGCTAGTGTTATTATTGTTGTAGTGCCTTGTGCTTTAAATGTATACTCTCAAATGACAGGAGACTGATGGATAGATGTGGCTTGTGAGGCTCAGGGATGAGGACATGCTTGATTGCCATAGCAGTATTTAAGAAACCCAGTCAAAGTGTTCCCAGGACTTTGTGACTTCTCTTGAAAAACTGTTCTTCTAGGTTGTGGCTGCTTTTGTTCCAAACCTCCCTTTTCTCCTTTCCAGGCTGCAATGCCTCTGGCTACCTTCCTACCTCCCTGGCTTGGCATCCTCAGCAGAGTGATGTCTTTGTCTTTGGTAAGGTACCATGACATGTGAACTCTGGGAATGGGAGGATGAGAAAGTGCTACCTTCAGGGTGTATACGCTCTTGTTAGCACACTTCAGCACTACATGAATTAGGCCAGATTTATTTCTCTTTGGAGAACATAATTTTTTCCTAGTGGATCGGATTCCTCATTGTTCAAGCTCCCTTATTCTGGGCATGGTTAGAAATCATTGGGTCACTTGGCAAACAGCTTTGCTGTTTAGGGAATTATGTTCTCTTGTGGGTATGACTGCATATGGTAACGGTAAAAAGTATCCGATAACTGTCACAGCCACACAGTGATTTGCTAATCCTACCTTACAAAAGGAAACTGGTACTCAGGATGGTGAACTTGTCTGTATCTTGAGGAGCTAAGATTCACTCAAATCTAGGTCTAGCATATCAAAGCCTATGGTTTTTGTTGTTATTTTCTCTCCTAAGACAGGGTCTTTCTGTGTAGCTCTGTCTGTCCTGGAACTTGATATTTATTTAAACAGGCTAGCCTCTGCCTCCTGCGTGCTAGGATTAAAGTCATGCTTGACTGTTGCCAGCCTGAAGCATATGTTCTTAGCCACTGTAACATGCTGTTTCTTCTACAGGTGATGAAAATGGATCTGTCTCCCTTGTAGACACCAAGAATGCAAGCTGTACCCTCAGCTCAGCTGTGCATTCCCAGTGTGTCACTAGGCTGGTGTTCTCTCCACACAGGTACTGTTTGTTACCAGGAATCTGGAAGGGATGGGTGGGGACAGTGGTGAGGGAGTAGGAATGGAATGATAAGAAATATATTGTTGGCAATGCATTAGCTTTGTTCCTTAGATGGGACACTACTCTAGCTTGGTTTTCCTAAGCTAGTCAGTGTAGTACTTATTAGGGTTGTATAGTCTAAAAACAGTTGAAATGTGAGCTCATTGCTGTTCAACACAGCTTGATTAATGCTAGGCTTCTGGCTCCATGTGCTAGAGGAGCCTAATTCTGGGTAATTGCTAATGTAGAGAGGGGCCCATTGGGTAGTTGGTTGCCAGTGTGGTTTCTATGAGCTCTGGCTCGGTTCCATTTTTATTGGAATTGTAAGAGCAAGACCTTTAACCCAAGGTAGGTATCAGGCTACCTTCTCCCCTGGCTCAGTTTACAGTGAGTTTGGGGCTGGGGCAGTCAGATTTTGGTTGTGTAATCTGTGGGCTTTATCTTCTCTTCCCTTTGTTACCTCTCCTAGTGTTCCCTTTCTGGCTTCCCTGAGTGAAGACTGCTCACTTGCTGTGCTGGATTCAAGCCTTTCTGAAGTGTAAGTTTGAAGTAGAATCCTATGGTTAGGAATCAGGGACCAAGACCAGTGGACATGCAGGTCTGTTCTCAGGAACATGCGTGTAGAATTTTTTGTTGGGTCTGGAGAAATGGCTCAGCAGTTAAGAAATTTGTCTTTGTTCCCTGCTTCCATGGCATTGTGCTCACAGCTGTCTGTCACTCCAGATCGAAGGCATGTGATGCCTCTGCTTCTGTGGGCATCTACACTCAGGTGCACATACTCACTTACACATTATTAGAAACAAATAGGAGAAAATTCTCTGTCTTTGTCTATAGAGGCTCTCTCCATTTGTGTCCGTATGTTGTCGGGAGGGGTCTTTGTGGGGCTGTAGTCGGAACCAGAAGAGCGGCCCCAAATCTGTACCTGAGTGGGGGAGTGTGGATGAGGGAAAGTCTAGCTATAGACGATAAAGAAAAGACAGAAAAAATAAAGGTCAGGAGGGCAGATCAGTCAATACTGAAATGCCATGAGTTTATTTTTCACCACTCTTATATACCTTAACCAAAAAGGGGAACACAGTATCATGTATATGGAACAAACAGACTTTTCTTCCTCACTTATTCTAAGGGTTCAGTAACCATACCTTAGCTCCAACTTCTTCCCTAATCTTGAGAGTCAGGAGTAGCCACACTTCAGATTCAGGTTTTTTGTTATTTAAAGACAGCCAGACATCCTTCTGCAGCCATACCTTTGACTTGTTGAGGTATGAGGTTTGAACTTTCTGCCCTTGTGCCAAGATGGAGTGCAGCCATCTTTATGGACACCCACAGTGGGTCTGCAGAGAATGAGCTCTGGAAGTATTCTGATTGTAGGCTAGGTCTAGCATTCCAGCTTCTCTAAGGGAACCCCTTCTGTGAAGTGGAACCTGCTATAGAGAAAAGGGCATGGAAGACCTAGGTGTACATCCTTCTTTGCTGTGATTTCCTGCTTGGTTGTGGATATACCCCTTCCTTGCTTTGCCTACCATTTCTTCACCTACGAAAGTAGACTGGATTTGATGATTAGACATTCACTGTCCTGGTGATGAGACTGTACAAGTGGTAAAGTGTTTAAAAACCGTGTCTTGAGTATGTTAGGTTTTCTTTCTGTCTTCTTTCCACCTGGGTTTTTTTTTCTTGTTTCTTACCACCCCCTCCCCCATCCCCCTGCCTTTGTTCCAGGTTTAGAAGTCGAGCCCACAGAGACTTTGTGAGAGATGCTACGTGGTCTCCACTTAACCACTCCCTCCTTACCACAGTTGGCTGGGACCATCAAGTCATCCACCATGTTGTGCCCATAGAGCCTCTCCCAGCCCCTGCACCAGAGAATGCTGCGGAGTAGAATGGATTTCAGAAAAGAAACAAGCCCTCCACCTGCAAGACTCTACTTGCTTGCCCCTGCCTCCCAATTGTGTGAGCACAGGAGCCTTGTAGAGTATGTTATTCTCTAGTCCCATGCAGTAAACAGGCAGATTCTCAGCCTGAGGGAGGCTGCAGCCCATAGTGACTAGGAGGAAAAACGTCCTTTATAAAGGGTATATGTGGGAGAGCACATGTGTATGAGTGTATTCAGTAGTTTGGGGTGGGGGTGGGGATTATTCTTCAGCTTTCCCAAAGCAATGCTCTTTATTTCCCACAAAGTGATCAGAGGGTTTTATGCTTCCCAAGGCCAAGAATTGAATATGTTATTTGGGATATGGAATGTGGGTATCACTAGATTTGTGGGAGTAGTTCTACTACTCAGAGATGGGGTAACTTATTTTTATATGGAGTTTAATTCATTATTATGGGAAATACTTCAATCCACAAAAGTCCAGCACAGTATACCTTGAGAAGACACAGAAATACCACAGTTTTGTACAAATCTCTGTTAAACTGAATTTTCAGATCCATTTTCTGGGTGAGTAAGTTTTGCTGTTGCAATGTAGTTCTTGCTCTTGCTCACCCTTTACCCTCCTCAGTGTTGTATGAGAGGTGAGTTTTCCTGTCCTAGATTTCATAGAAAGTTTTAGGGATGACAGAACACTTAAAGGTGTTTCAGCGATGTCAGAAAACTGACAGGGTTTGTTACAGAGAAATCTTTGTCATTTTTCCCACCTAAAGATACTCTGATTGTCTCTGGGCATCTCCTCTGAAGATATGAAGCCTGAGTGCTGTTTTTGTGGACTCTTAAGATATAAGATCCATCGTTAGGGAAACTCTGAAATACTGAAAGGTGAAATAAAGATTTTGGTCATGGTGTTTTCCCCCACCAAAGCTGCAGTTACTATTTTTTTAATCTGTTTCACTTAGGTGAGTCACCAGGGTGTCTTACTGCTGACGTCTATATTCTACCATTCCCGAAGTAGCTAGTTTGGTTAGAACTTAAACATTTATTTATGCTTGGTGTTGGTGGTCTCATCACTCTAGAGTTCCTGATACATAACTGATTATATTGGCTCTGAGAGTGACTGATGATCTACTTTGGAGTGTTTCAACTTTAGTTTAGGAAAAAGCACAAAAGTGGGCCTCCATTCTGTACTTGCTAGTCTTGAGGCTCCTGTGATTACCCTTGAGTAAAACACTTGAATTTGCAGGCATGGTCAGCCAGGGCTTGGGACTGGGTGGGAGTACGGATTTCCATTGTTCTAAGTTCTGGGGAAAGAATAGGATGCGTAGGTGGAATCACTTTCTGCTGCTCAGAGATAAAGCTTGTGTTTTGTGGTCACTTAGGCAAGAAGGGCAGATAGTGCATTTGTATGACTACTTGTTTCTCAGGCTGAACACTGATGGGGGGTGGGGGGAAGAACCTTAAAGAAAAGACTTCAAAAAAAAAAAAAAAAAAACTGTTAGAAGGACTAAAATGACACTAAGGACGGGAAACAAGATTTTGAAGAACTGTTTGAAGAACTTTTCATTGTTTAAAAATGAAGAATGAGGTAGATAAGACCACTTGCTCTTCAGAGAACCTAAGATTTAAGTTTCCTTTTAGGTCTGTATTGATAAAAAGTAGTTCATAATGATTAATGCTTGCCACAGATGCGCAAACTTAGTCAAAGCCACAATTAACAAGCATAATTTCTGGATGATTGTATTTTATGAGCAGAGAAGATAGTACAAAATAAAAGACCTGGAAACAATCAGGAACATAGGGCTGGAGTTGCAGCATGTCATTCATTGTCTTGAGAACAGTTGCAGTCCTGCAAGGCCCAGTGACAGAGAACAATGGGTCATTTTGCTTGTTGAAAACCATTCAGTTTTCTTCAGGTTAGTGTTATGTTCAAATGACTGACTTTGAGTGAATGCGTTTCCATAGCCTTGTTATTTGTTCTTAGAACCCTGTTAGCCTGACCACCACTCAGCTGCTGACCCCTAGCCCACTAAGGCCTGAGAGTTATTCCTAAAGTTGCGAGTGCTTGGGACATGAAACACTGAAGGTTTGTATAGTCTCAGGTGACAGCTGATCCCCATGTGGACATTTCTTGTGGCTTACTGTCACAGCTTCAGAAATACCCAAAGTCAAGGTCAGGAGATGGCTCAGTGGGTCAGCTTGCCATCAAGCCTGATGACCTGAATTTAGTCTCCAACCCACGTGGGAAAGGATGGTACTGACTCCGCAAATTGTCCTCTGCCCACCTTTATGCATATAAATATAAGTACCCAAACTCAAACTGCTTTGGGTTTCTATATTTTTAGAATATAAGGAAGGACAGGATATTGGGGAAGAGGCTTTGTATTCTAAAAGCTCATCGACTTCACAGAGCATCATAACATTGCTGCTTTTTAGAAGGGAGCGTAAAGTGCTCTGGTTTTTAAAGTGTTGTATTTGGACAGAATGAGTGTCTTGTATTTCCTTTGTGCTTTGATACTGTTTGGCTTAGCTTTGAGTCCACCAAGTAAATACGAATAGAAAAAGACAAGGTATTTATTTTGTGTATACCGTGAAGGCTTAGCAAAGTCTGTGTGTGGGAGAAGCTAGTGAGCTGCTTATTACCAACATGGGTAATACTGGGGGAAAGCGTTCAGAACCAGTAAATTGCTTTTGTTTGGGAAAGCAAGCTCCAGTCTCAAAATCTCTCAATAGCTTCATCTCTAGTCTGTACAGTACTGTTGGAAAATAAGCAAGGCAAGCAGACCACTGTGAACATCCAAACACATTTCTTTGTGAGGTTTCTCATAAGTGCTGGGATTTGGTCTTCCTATGGAAGCATGTATGTTTTCATCTTTGGTGTGTGGTAAAAGGACAGGTGTACCCAAAAGGGGCTGAAGGAGGAATAGCTGGTAAGTTACACAACACAATGCGTGATCCTGCGGTCTTAGCTTATGTTTAATGTGGTCTTCCACTTACTACAGAATACTTGTTATAAATGGTATTCTTCTGTTCTTTTTGTAAGGAATAGACTGTCAAAATTCAAAAGCTCAGTAAAATAGAGTTTAGTCCCTAACACGGTTCTGGTGGAAACCAGTCAGTGTCATTGGTTGAAAAGTCACTAACAATAACAGATTTCATTTGACCCTGTGATGTTGAGTGTCAGATTCTAGGCAAGCATTTCATTTTAGAGGCATTGTGCTTAGGAATTAAGAATTAGTTTCAAATGAAAATTTGCCACTTTGGTGGTAGTTCTCTCTCGGATTCTCAGCAACACCATGAGGATTGTACCTGAGAATACATGTTATGTCCACAAGCTAAATTAGCTTTGGGTTCTGCAGTTTACAATTTATCAGAAATCATGACATTGGCCAGGCTTTGAAACATTAATCTGGGTGTGTCTGGTTTCTCTGGGTGTATATTTCCTTATTCCAAAGGCAGGCTGCTTAACTTTTGAATCTGTAGCTACAGAGATAGGCATGGCTTCTTCAGTAAAGAGCTCAGATTATCAGGCTGGGCTATGAGGGCCTATCTCAAAAACAAAAAAACCAAAATAAACCTGGGACAATATGCTTAACTTATAAATCGTTACACACAGTCTAAAGTAGTGGTGCATGCTTTCAAACATGCTAGAATAAAAGACAAGGAACATGATCTGTGAAAACATTGCTGTATGTGGTAATGCACATTTTCTAATACAATAAACATTCAATATGAAGATAAAAAGTCTTCATGCTTAATCAACAATTAGCTTTTATAATCAATACTGGGAATACTTCACTTTAAAGACGAGCTAATGGGCTAGAAAATGCTCACTCTGGAATTTTGTATCATTCACACAATGATTTAATTTAAACATGCTTCTGCAATTCCTCCACAATGTTAGTTTTTAGTCAAATGCTTTGTTCAAACAAAGGACTTCACACGTGTTCCTGCCTTCATCTCCATTACTAATGAAATACGAGAGCAGTCATGCTGCTTTGCAGAATTCTTCAGTTACCCAAGTAACATACACTAGTAAATATCTTTCCCTGTAAGAATAGGCTGAGCACTAAAGAATAGATTCTAGATGCCAGTGGATGTGTCACAGAAGCATTGGCTGTTTTTCGTTTTAAGGCAAGGACTGAAGGAATAAAATTGTGAACAAACAGGCACAGCACATTGGTCTTCTATTTAATCCTTATTTAATGTTTTCATCAACCACTGTATAAAGAATCAGAGTTGCCAGCTTTTTGGCATGGTCGCCCCTGGATTAGGCAGAGGTCATTGGTGGCAACCATTGTTCTGTCTTAGCTTTCTCAGCATCCTAGCAACTCCTGTGGATCTGGAGAGATAAGGTGCAGATTGGCAGGCAAATTATAGTGACAGCTAGTGCTGGCAGCGGTGTGATATGAAGGGCACAAATCTCAGCCATGAATAGTCTTGAAAGGCAGGAAGGAGTCACAGTGGGGGAAGGCTCAGAAGTAGAGATCAACATTTCATAAGATATTGGAAGGGAACCAGTAGAGCAGCCATGATAGAGCCTGGCAAGACTGAGGCCCCAGAAACCAACCATAGTATCAATAACTTATAGATGGGTTTGCAAAGTCATATATCCAATAACAAGAATTAGCGCACATGAATAGTGACTGAGAAAAGCATGGTCATTAGTGGAAAAGAACATCGGGAGTTGTTAAACCAATGGTATAAATTATTTATTGCCTTGGGAGGCTTGCTGATCTGATTTAGTTTAACAGCAGCCCAAGGAGTGGAAGATACATGAAGCATGTAGATAGGACTCAAAGGACCCTAGGGATGACACAGAGCAGGAAGGGGTCCTGGGGTCAGTCTGATAATACAGCTTTCTCATTGCAACCATTGTTGCTTTCCAAGAAACACAACCCACACAAACACACACTACTCCATTTGTCTTTGTTCTTTGATATCTAAATAAACTTTTGATATAAAAATTATGAGTTTCTTGCTTATTTCATCCCATAAGCGAAGGACAGATGTTCAGTAGATTTGACCTCTGGGCACTGTGATTTTTCTGAATCCTCCCTAGCATTGGAATCTGCGTAGCCCTTCCTTACATGTGCAGCAGCATCTGTCTAAGAGAGAGGGCACACAGTCTGAGACCATCTAGAGCAGAGAAAGAGAAAACCCATGGGTTAAAGCAACAGCTGATGTATAGACTTTTTCTTAACCATTGCATTGTTATTGCATTTCTTTAAATTGGCTCTTGAGTGTTCATAATCATATTTATATTCCTGAGGCTCAGGTCCCATTGTTTGTTTGCTTTTTGCCTGGGAAAATAATGGCTCTATCAGCTCCAGGCCCATTTGCCATACAGAACAACCAGTAGCTGCTGCTCGAGAGTGCTGTCCCCTTCTGTACCAATCTCTCTGGACCACAGGGCTTCATGTCAGTTGACTGTGAAAGGTCAGAGAAATCAGGGAAGAAGGATTAGTGCAATAGTTCTCCAGTTGGGCTGCACATTAGACACTTGGGTCTGAACTTTCTTTGTATCATGTAGAGAACTGTTTTAGTGTGTTTACTCCATCTATTGACATGAGCTGCCTGGTGAGTGTCAGGCAGTATTTGAGTTTGGGCATCCTGCTCTTCTGGCCAATTTCCTAATAACATCTATAATTAACTAAGCTCTTACTTTATGCAAACTGCAATTTTCACACTACCTCTTCAGTCCCTATATATTCCTGGGAGGTAAGAATGAGCTATTATCTCAAGAATAGCAGACTTTCCCTTATGTATGGAAACTGCAGGGGCTCAATATTCCAAAATTATAAAACATAAGTGGTATAACAGGGATTGCTACCTTGGCCCTAAAGCCTGAATCCCAAGCTGAAGCTTTGCAGCTTCATAATAACTGCTTTTTAAATAATCTTTATGGATATACCCCATCATGCAGTGTTTCTCCTCCACCTCAGCTGTGAGGAGTTGGATACCAGGAAATGGGGCCAGTTGCCAGACAAGGCTCAGGAACACACACTGTCCTTGCCTTTGTTACAGCCTGTGGTGAACACTGACTCCCTGCTAATGTCAGGCTGGGGATGTGGTTTTGCAGGCCCTGAGAACTACAGCTGTTCTTGAGAGGGAGTAGAAGTATTTCTGAGGTCATTGTGACTCTTGAATCATCGTTTCTGGCATGGCATGCGTGTGTAGCTGGGCTCTCCCTATGCTGCACAAGGACCAGCTCCTATTAAAAGGTCTTGAGCTCCAGCCCTATAGCTGCCAGACCGCTGAGATGGGGAGGTTGCTGCTGTGGGTTGGTGAGTATGGCAGATTCTAGCAATGGCATACAGTTCAGAAGATACCAGTTTGACATTTCTCTGGTGCCCAGTTAAGCAGCCTGGGACTTAGAGTCTGGATGAGGCAAATATGAGTTAGACATGGTAAAGAATGGGAGGTACTCAGCAGAAGGGGCTGGGCAGCAGGTCTCCCAACCTAGCTGTTTTCATGCTTGGTCTTCATCTTGGGTCAATTTATTCAGAATATCTGAGGAGAGAGCTTTGATGTGAGTCCTTTTGAATTTATAGCTACAATTGAGAACCACTGGCTGAGAGCTTTAGCTTGAACATCTACCATTGTCCCTATTCAAAGCAGGAGCAGGTAGAGGGTTTAGACTAGCTCCACTGTTAACTTTGAAGGAGTGGAAACCATTGACTCATGTGTCACTTTGTGTGTATCTGCATGTGTGTGTGGTGTTGAGCTGGAGGGGGCACTTGCTAACTGGGGGGGTGTAGAGAGGGGCAAACCACACTGTGTGTGTATATATGAATTCCTTCATTTCCTGCAGGTTTGGTTCTTCTGATGAAACACACCGATGGTAAGGAAACCACCTTCTCCCCTCCAAAGCTAGGGAGATTCTCTGGCTAGGAAATCTCCATTTGGTGTCTCCTGGACCCCTGCCTATCTTGTCTCCTTGGTCAGAGGTTATTGATCCCATACATTTCAGCACAGGACACTGGCCAGTTGCTGTTTGTATGGCTTAGTATTGCCAGGATCTAGATGGATAAGGCATTCTTTCTTTTTCATCTCAGCAGCAAGGGCACAGGATCTAGGGGCATGTGGTGTAGGCGTTGGTGTATGTGGGCTGTTACAGTGGCCTGCTCTCTTTGACTGTGCTTTCTCTAACTTCCAGAAGCAAGAGTTCCCTCCTTGCCCTACGATCTCCGCTGACTAATCCTTGCTGTCTTTGCCAGGTTCTGCCTACAAGCTGGTGTGTTATTTCACCAATTGGGCTCCCAGTCGACCAGGTCCTGCCTCTATCTTGCCCCGTGACCTGGACCCCTTTCTCTGTACACACCTGATATTTGCCTTTGCCTCAATGAACAACAATCAGATTATTGCCAATAATCTACAGGATGAGAAAATTCTCTATCCAGAGTTCAACAAACTCAAGGAGAGGTATGTTAGATGTACAGTTGGGGTCTCAGATTTTATAGCTAGAGGAAAGTTAAGCCCATTTTCCTTATTACTCTTAAATTTCCCTGAGTTTTCTAATCCTACCTTTCTCACAAACGGAGATCTGAGCACTTCTTACTTAAGAGCTTTCTATTGACCAGTCTCCTGAGCTGCTTCTTGTCTCCATGACTTGGGAGTTAATGTTGCCTGTTCCTGGGTGTCTTCACACCCTTTTGCCCTGGTAACCTCAGGCTCACCCTTTGAACCCAGTTGTGAGGGATTAATGCTACTAAAGTGCTTCAAAGAGGTGAGTGGGATGCTTGTCTATGTGTTTGCTGTTGCATCTCAAGCAGTCAAAGGCACATACATAATCACTGCTCATTGAATATTTGTTGAGTTGGAAAATGAGTGACTAGAAATATTTTAGGCTTTTTTTCTGGAAATATTGTGGGAAAGTGAGGGATCTTGGGGCACGTTGTATAGTCTTGGTGTGCAGAGCTACAGTGTCTTCAGATTGATCACTCACCTCTGTTTTCTTCTATGGTCCCCTCCTTTGTCATGCCTTCCCTGTTCTTCTCATGTCCCCTTCCCCATTTCCTATTGTTTTTCTAATACACAGAAGAAAGAAAAGCAGTGACTGCAGCTGCCCATAGAGTAAGGACCTGCTTTCCCACTTTCTCCCCCACATTCCAGGAACAGGGCCCTGAAAACACTGCTGTCCATCGGAGGGTGGAACTTCGGCACGTCACGGTGAGCTACCCAGTCACTGTCTTCTCTCTGGGAGGCAGAGCGATAGGCTAGAAATGAGAATAGTGTGTGTGTGTGTGTGTGTGTGTGTGTGTGTGTGTGAGAGAGAGAGAGAGAGAGAGAGAGAGAGAGAGAGAGAGAGAGAGAGAGAGAGCGCCAGCTTGGATATAAGGACAGCAAAGCCCATGTTGGTACCTTCTCAAGTCTTGGATTCAAGGGATCCTTTTCCACAGAGGATCACAGGAGGGAAAAAGGATCCTAAAGGTGATGAGAAAAGGGTCAGGGGAACATAAGATACAATATGGCACACTTGGGCCTGGGAGTGTGGTATAGTGGCAGCACCTTATGTGTTCACCTTAGCATCATCCGAAAAAACATTCAATATGAAACAAAACAGAACAGAACAAATTAAAACACAAGACCACATGGGGATACAAATCCATAGGAAACAAAATGCCAAGGAAAACAGGCATCAGATGTGAAACTCAGGGCAAGAAATGAGTAACAGGTGAAAGGGACACCCACAAAGGAGTCTTTAATGCTTTTTGTTGGAGGTGGGAATTTTGCTTCTGAAGAGAGGAGTTTTATATAGGACAAGAAGAATAACCCCCAAACCTCATAGGCTTTGCCACTCTGGGCATGGGGCTGGCTGTGTTAGAGGTAAAGACAAAAAAAACGTGACATTTTGGTGCTATGGCAGGGGCTCACAGCATACATCCTTCATGCAGTGGCTGCTTTTGTTAGTGCCACACTAGGGAAATGACAAACCACCTTCATATTCTCAAAAGGACAGTTTCCTTGCTTCCTAGCTAAGGTCTTGGGGCAGAGCCTGCCTTTTAGCCTTGCTGGGAGACCTGACAGTGTGGCGTTGTGTAGGATGCCCCTTGAACAGGACCTCCAGGTGGGATGGAGGATTCCAGATGTGAGGTGTCTAGCAACTAGCTCTGTTAAGCCTCAGGCCTCATCTTTGTTCCTTTAACTTTCTGTGAGCCTAAAGCCAACATGAGATGCCACATGTATGTATGCATACACATATATGGTATATATGAATGATTTCTTGTGAAATGGCTATATTCTAAATTATTAGGAAAAGAAAGCAAGAGTCACAAGTATTAAGAAAGTTGCCAGCTTTCTTCCAGGTGTCCTCACCCCTCGAGAGCCCAGCTGAGTGGTAGCCAGTGGAAACCAGACCCATGTATCTCCAGGTCTAGTTATTTTATAATCACTTGTCACAAGATTAATCTGGGTTTGCTTAAAGTTGAGCTCTGATAAGCGAGAATTACTCCTAAGTGTTTTGCTATGGGAAAGGAAACAAATAAAACAAAAATCAAACAAGCCAAAGAATAAAAGAGCCAAGGCTGGGAATTTTCCTTGAGAGCGCTCTACCTCTTGGGCCAACTTAATGCCACCTGCTGGGGGCCCTTGCTAGGGCCTTGGAGGACACTGATTTTGAAGACATTTTTCTTTGCCTTACCCTGGTCTCTCTGCAGGTTCTCCACTATGCTGTCCACTCTTGCCAGCCGTGAAGAATTTATTGATTCAGTTGTATCCTTCCTGAGAACACATGGCTTTGATGGGCTTGATCTCTTCTTCTTGTACCCTGGACTACGAGGCAGCCCCATGAATGACCGGTGGAATTTTCTCTTCCTAATTGAAGTAAAGCCAATACCAAATGGTTCTATTTTCTTTTGGAGTGGGTGAATGTCAGAGAGATAACACAAGTTTGGGGCGGGGGGAAGGGACAGAATATTCTTATACTGACATTCCATGTAGATGCTGAGTCACACTGCTGTAGAGCAGCTAACCTGGAGCTGTTTCTGTCTCCATCTGGATCTTGTCCCAGCTCTGTAGCCAAAGGAACACTTTCTCTCTGAAGCGTCCTGGTCTTGCTCCCAGCCTGCTTTCCTTCCCTCTGGTAACTCAAGTATTGTGTTGGTATGCTGTCCATCTTTCCCATAACATGTGGGCAGAACCTGTGTTCTCTTTCTGTCCCAGGCCTAGCTTAAAGAGCTTAAATACTTTCTGGATCTCTCTCGCTCTCTCTCTTCCTTCCCCCTCTCCCCTCTCCCCATCCCACCTCTTAGTGTATGTGTGTGTGTGTGTGTGTGTATGTGTCTGTCTGTCTGTCTGTATGTATGTATGTATGTATGCATGTATGTATGTATGTCTTTCTCCCTAGGAGCTCCAGTTCGCCTTTGAGAAGGAGGCACTGCTTACCCAGCGTCCAAGGCTGCTGCTGTCGGCTGCTGTCTCTGGCATCCCGTACATCATTCAAACATCTTATGATGTGCACCTTTTAGGAAGGTGAGTGGATGTTGCTCCTGAGTGGCTAAAGCACTGTCTGAGCTTCCGTTTGCTGTCCCATATTGGTGAGGTCCTGGGGTGAGCTGAGGAATGAAGTGGTATTTTACCCATCCCTGGGCTTTTATTTAAAAAATCAGAATTGGGTTTTGTACTGCTGGCTTATAACACCATTAGCCCAGGTAGAGTCTTCTTTGAGCCCATTGCTGGAACTCATAGATAGAGAATGCCATGGGCATGGCCTCCTCCTCTTCTGAGCACAGGGGTAGACATATAATAGACAATAAGTGATAGGGTCAGAGGGCAGGTGAGTAGCAAGCAAAGTCATGGAAAGGAATGCCCAGTTGTACTCACATTTCAGAATAGATCTTTTTGCAAAAGTTAAAAAGCAGACAAAAATAGATCATAAATCTTTCTAGACATGCTGGCTCTCACCTAATTTTCCTGACTCACAATCAAGTACCAAAGATGAAGAAACCAAGGTTCATGCAGAGAAACAGAGAACATGGTATCCCTGTGTAATTCAGCAGGGAGAGGTGTTTTAACATGGGAGGAAAAGAGAGACCCAACAGGGAAGAAAGCTTATTAGTGTTCATTGTGTTGCCAGGTAACACTGAGAGAGTGCTGCCTTTACCTAATTGGGTGACTTTCAGAAAATTTGTTAATATGTGTTTCTAATTATTTAGCCTTAAAATGTAAAAAGTTGGTTGGATATGGTATTGTATACTTTTCCGCAATCACAGCATCAGGGAGGTAGAGGAAGGAGGATCGTGAGTTTGAGATTAGTGGCGATTACATAGTCAGTTCTAGGTCAGCATGGGTTGTATAATGAGACACTGTCATGACAGACAGACAGACAGACAAAGGGAGAGTCTATGGCATTCACCAGATTAGATAACCAGTATAAACCCTCACATTCTGGCATGATACATGCTCAGGTTATATTTGGTTATTATGGTTATGGAAGTGTCTGGAAGAGTGGACATTAGTGGCTCTCTGACATGCACTTTCTTTACGGGGTGTCACTGTGGTTCGATTCATAACAGTTTATTCACAGCTTTGTTACACTCTGCATGCATTCATTGTCTTGTCCAAACTCTTTCTACCTCCACATATACTCTTGGGATGCATAGAGCCAGATGCACAGCTATTGCTAGTCAGCAATTCATTCCATCTCAAAGTAGCTCATTTAACCTGGGCAGGTCCACAACAGCAAGAAACTCTGAAGGTCGACTTGCAGCTATTTAGCTGAATACTGCTATGATGATCTGAGTTGAGTTTTTACTTAGCCTGACATTCATATCTCCTCCTCTGTTCCTTACAGACGTCTGGATTTCATTAATGTCTTGTCTTATGACTTACATGGAAGTTGGGAAAAGTCTACAGGACACAACAGTCCTCTGTTCTCCCTTCCTGAAGACCCCAAATCTTCGGTAAGGAAAGGATTTGTTGTTAGCAGTGGTATTGTGAATGTATTTGCCCTGCTTTACCCTTAGATTCTGGTGAAGTGGGATTATCTATTGCTTATGTCTTTGTGAGCATAGTTAACTTCCTTGAGTTGAAGTTTTCCTTCCATAACTTTCTGAAGGGCTGGATTTGTAGATACATATTGGGAAAATCTGGCTTTGTCATTAAATATCTTGTTTTCTCTGTCTATAGTGATTGAGAGTTTTGCTGGGTATAGTAGCCTGGGCTGGCATCCATGGACTCTTAGTACTTGTAGAACATCTATCCAGGACCTTCTGGCCTTGAGAGTCTCCATGGAGAAGTCAGGTGTAATTTTGATAGGTCTGCCTTTATATGTTACCTGTCCTTTTTCCCTCACTGCTCTTAATATTCTTTCTTTATTCTGTATGTTAGGTGTTTTGATTATTATGTGCCGTGGGGTCTTTTTTCTTTGGCCCAGTCGGTATGCTTCTTGTACTTTCATGGGCATGTCCTTCTTCTGATTGGGAAAGTTTTCCTCAATGATTTTGTTGAATATGTTTTCTTCACCTTTGAGCTGGGCTTCTTCGCCTTCCTCTATGCCTATTATTCTTAGGTTTGGCCTTTTCATGGTGTCCCACATTTCCTGGATGTCTTGTGTTAAGGATTTGTTGGACTTGAGATTTTCTTTGGTCGATGAATCTATTTTCTCTAGTTTCTCTTCACTGCTTGAGATTCTCTCTTCCATCTCTTGTATTCTGTTGGTTATGCTTGTGTCTATAGTTCCTGATCATTTGCCCAGTTTTTCTGTTTTTTGCATTCCCTCAGTTTGTGTTTTCTTTATTGTCTCTATTTCAGTTTTCAAGTCTTGAACTATTTCCTTCACCTGTTTGATTGTTTTTTCTTGGCTTTCCTACTTTCTTTAAGAAATTTTTCATTACTTGCATTTTTTTTTTTTTGCATGGTGTTTTCCTCTATTTCTTCCAATTTTTTGTTTGGTTTTTCTTCCATTTCTTTAGGGGATTTTCTCACATGGTCTTTGAAGGCCTCTATCATTTTTATGAAGATAACTTTTTAAGTCGTTCTCTTCTGCTTCATCTGGGGTGTTCAGGTCTAGTTGATGTAGAGTCCCTAGATTCTGGTGGTGTCATGCTTGTCTTTCTATTGTCAGGTATTTTCTTTTTTTTTTTTTTTTTAATTTAATTTATTATTTTACATGTCGATCCCAGTTCTTTTTTTTTTTATGCATATAGAGTATTTTTATTTAATTTTATATAACAAAGTCCAATTAAATGAAAACAAACATTTATACACAATATTTGGGAATTTGGGCGTCGTTCTTTCCAAACTACTTCCTGCTGGTAAGGGCGCTGTCTTGGGGGATTCGAAGAAGATTCAGATATCCTAGCTGTAGTCTGTAGGGCTGTTTTGTCCAGCTGTTTGGAATGTAGGATCAGCTTGTACTCTGTTTCAGGCGGTCTGGTGTGATCAAACCACATTAGTCTGGAAGGAATCCACATCTTTTCATTTTCTGTGGAAACAAAAATAGAAATACTTTTCCCCAGTAACTTGTTCTTCAACTTAAATTTTGGAGTCAAAGCGTTTTTTTTTTTTTTTTTTTTTTTTTTTATTATTTTACATGTCGATCCCAGTTCCCTCTCCCTCCCTCCCTCCCTCTCCCCAAGCCCTCCCTCCCTCCTTCCCTCCCTTTTGCCCTCTCTACCCTCTCCCATGCACTCTAAATACCCTCCCCTCCCAACCCCCCACCACAATACAATATGTAGGGGAATGCCATCCAGTTGGGGTCATGTAGATCTGACAGGTCCTGTGAAGTAGGGACTAGGGCTTCTCTCCTATCTCTAGAATAAGGCAGTTATCCCTCCATGGGGGATATGTTTGCAAAGTCCTTTTGTGCACCAGGGATACATCCTGGCTCCACAGTCTGAGGTCTCTTAGGCTGCTCAGACCTTCTGGCTGAGACCCATATTCAGGGGGTCCGAGTCAGACCCCTGTTGGCTTCCCAGCTATCAGTCTAGTGGCCCTTAGCTCCTCCTTGTTCAGGTAAGCTGTCTCTATGTACTTCTACCGCATGGTCTTGTCCTCTCCATCTGCTTCTGGGTTCTAGTTTGACTCAGTGTTTATGTATGGGTGTTTGCTCCTGTTTTCAACAGGCATTAGTTGAGGACTCCATGGAGAAGTTAGTTGTTGATCTCACTCTCCGGGAAGGGCATTTATGATAGCCTTTCCACGGAAGCTGAGATTGTTAGTTGGGAGCAGTCTTGTAGTTCCCACGACCTTTCTTTGTGTTCAACTTTATCTTCAAACCAATATTGGCTCCCTCTTTTATGTTCTCTCTCTCTGTCTCTGTCTCTCTCTCTCTTTCTATTTTCCATTCCTAACCAGGCTCAATCCTCCTGGTCGCACATGCCTTCCTCTCCTCCCTCTCATTTTCTCCAACTTCTCTCTCCATTAGCTGTCCTCCCCCACTATACCTGAGGTCTGGGGGACTTGTCCCTTCCCAGTTCTGTGAGGGACTTTATATGAATCTCTTAGAATACAACTTGTATCCTGGTTCCTCTGGTGATGTGAATTATAGGCTGGTGATCATTTGATCTAGGTCTAAAATCCATATATGAGTGAGTACATACTGTGTTCCTCTTTTTGTGACTGGGTTACCTCATTCAGGATGGTTTCTTCAAGTGCCATCCACTTGCCTGCGAATTTCAAGATACCATTATTTTTTTTCTGCAGAGTAGTATTCCATTGTGTAGATGTGCCACATCTTTATTAACCATTCTTCAATTGAAGGGCATCTAGGTTGCTTCCAGGTTCTTGCTATTACAAATAGTGCTGCTATGAACATAGTTGAACAGATGTCTTTGTTGCATTGATGTGAATCCTTTGGGTATATGCCTAAGAGGGGGGATTGCCGGGTCCTGTGGTAAACTAATTCCCATTTTCCTGAGGAACCGCCATACTGATCTCCAAAATGGCTGTATGAGTTTGCACTCCCACCAGCAGTGGAGGAGTGTTCCACTTTCTCCACATCCTCTCCAACATAAGTCATCACTGGTGTTTCTAATTTTAGCCATTCTGACAGGGGTAAGATGGTATCTCAAAGTTGTTTTGATTTGCATTTCCCTGACAGCTAAGGATGTGGAGCATTTTCTTAAGTGTCTTTCAGCCTTTTTGATTTCCTCCATTGAGAATTCTTTCTTCAGTTCTGTACCCCATTTTTTAATAGAGTTATTTGGTGTTTTGTTGACTAGTTTCTTGAGTTCTTTGTATATTTTGGAGATCAGCCCTTTGTCAGATATAGGATTAGTGAAAATCTTTTCCCAGTCAGTGGGCTGCCGTTTGGTCTTGTCAACTGTGTCCTTTGCCTTACAGAAGCTTCTAAGTTTGAAGAGGTCCCATTTATTAATTGTTTCTTTCAGTGTCTGTGCCCCTGGAGTTATGTTCAAGAAGCGGTCTCCTATACCAATTTGTTCAAGGGTACCTCCTACTTTCTCTTCTAAGAGGTTCAATGTGGCTGGATTGATGTTGAGGTCTTTGATCCATTTGGACTTGAGTTTTGTGCATGGCGACAGACATGGGTCTATCTGCAGTCTTCTACATACCCTCATCCAATTGTGCCAGCACCATTTGTTGAAGATGCTGTCTTTGCCCCATTGTATAATTTTAGCTGTTTTGTCGAAAATCAGGTGTTCATAGGTGCGTGGATTAATATCAGGATTTTCAATTCGATTCCATTGGTCTACCTGTCTATTTTTATGCCAATACCAGGCTGTTTTCAGAACTATAGCTCTGTAGTAGAGCTTAAAGTCAGGAATGGTGATGCCTCCTGATGTTCTTTTATTGTATAGGGTTGTTTTGGCTATCTTGGGTCTTTTGTTTTTCTATATAAAGTTGATTATTATCCTTTCAAGGTCGGTGAAGAATTGTGGTGGGATTTTAATGGGGATTGCATTGAATCTGTAGATTGCTTTTGGTAAGATTGCCATTTTTACTATGTTTATCCTACCTATCCAAGAGCATTGGAGGTCTTTCCATTTTCTGGTATCTTCTTTAATTTCTTTCTTTAGAGTCACAAAGTTCTTATTATATAGATCTTTTACTTGTTTGGTAAGCGTTACACCAAGATACTTTATGTTGCTTGTGGCTATTGTAAAGGGTGATGTTTCTCTGATTTCTTTCTCTGCCTCTTTGTCGTCTGAAAAAAATAGGGCTACTGATTTTTTTGAGTTTATCTTGTATCCTGCTAGTTTGCTGAAGGTGTTTATCAGCTGTAGGAGTTCCCTGGTAGAGTTTATTGGGTCGCTTATGTAAACTATCATATCATCTGCAAATAGAGACAGTTTGACTTCTTCCTTTCCAATTTGGATGCCCTTGATCTCCTTTTGTTGTCTTATAGCATTAGCTAGAACTTCTAGTACGATATTGAAGAGATATGGAGAGAGAGGACAGCCTTGTCTTGTTCCTGATTTTAGAGGAATTGGCTTAAGTTTCTCTCCATTCAGTTTGATGTTGGCTGTTGGTTTGCTGTATATTGCTCTTATTATGTTTAGGTATGTTCCTGTTATCCCTGACCTCTCTAATACCTTTATCATGAAAGGGTGTTGAATTTTATCGAAGGCTTTTTCTGCATCTAGGGAGATAATCATATGGTTTTTCTTTTTCCGTTTGTTTATATGGTGGATCACGTTGATAGATTTTCGTATGTTAAACCATCCCTGCAATCCAGGTATGAAGCCTACTTGATCATGGTGGATGATTTCTCTGATGTATTTTTGAATTCGGTTTGCCATTATTTTATTGATTATTTTTGCATAGATGTTGATCAGGGATATTGGTCTGTAGTTTTCTTTCTTAGTTGTGTCTTTGTGAGGTTTGGGTACCAAAGTTATTGTGGCCTCATAAAAAGAGATTGGCAATAAACCTTCTTTTTCTATCTTGTGGAACAGTTTGAGGAGTAGTGGTATTAGTTCTTCCTTGAATGTCTGGTAAAATTCTGCACTGAATCCATCTGGCCCTGGACTTTTTTTCGTTGGAAGGCTTTCGATGACTGCTTCTATTTCATTTCGGGTTATAGGTCTATTTAAGTTGTTTGTCTGTTCTTGATTTAATTTTGGTAAGTGATAGTTATCCAGAAACTTGTCCATTTCCTTTGAATTTTCAATTTTTGTGGAATACAGATTTTCGAAGTATGACCTGAAAATTGTCTGGATTTCCTCTGTGTCTGTTGTTATGTTCCCCATTTCGTTTCTGATTTTGTTAATTTGCATGTTCTGTCTCTGCTTTTTCGTTAATTTGGATAAAGGTTTATCAATCTTGTTGATTTTCTCAAAAAACCAACTCTTTGTTGCATTGATTTTTTGTATTGTTTTCCTGGTTTCTATTTTGTTGATTTCAGCCCTCAAGTTGATTATTTCCTGGCGTCTGCTCCTGCGGGGTGAATTCGCTTCTCTTTGTTCTAAGGTTTTCAGTTGCGCTGTTAATTCATTTATGTGACTATCCTCTGTTTTCTTCATATGGGCACTTAGTGCAATGAACTTCCCTCGTAGCACTGCTTTCAAGGTGTCCCATAAGTTCGGGTATGTTGTATCCTCATTCTCGTTGAATATTAGAAAGTCTTTAATTTCTTTCTTTATTTCTTCTTTGACCCAGGAGTGGTGCAATTGCACATTGTTAAGTTTCCATGAGTTTGCAGGTTTTCTGCTATTTGTATTGTTGTTGAATTCCAATTTTAAAGCATGGTGGTCCGATAAGATACAGGGGACTATTTCTATTCTCTTGTATCTGTTGAGGTTTGTTATGTCTCCTAGTATGTGGTCGATTTTAGAGAAGGTTCCATGTGGAGCAGAGAAGAAGGTATATTCTTTTGTCTTTGGATGGAATGTTCTATAGATGTCTGTTAGCCCCAGTTGAGACATAACTTCTGTTAATTCTTTTGTTTCTTTGTTGAGTTTCTGATTTGTGGTCCTGTCTAGTGTTGAGAGTGGTGTATTGAAGTCTCCCATTATAAGTGTGTGAGGTTTTATATGAGCTTTGAGTTTTAGTAGTGTTTCTTTTACGAATGTGGGTGGCTTTGTATTAGGGGCATAGATGTTCAGAATTGAGACTTTGTGTTGATGGATTTCTCCTGAGATGAATGTGAAATGACCGTCTTCATCTCTTTTGACTAGTTTTGGTTTGAAGTCTAGCTTGTTAGATATTAGGATAGCTACGCCTGCTTGCTTCTTATTTCCATTTGATTGGAAAATCTTTTCCCAACCCTTTACCCTGAGGTAATGTCTATCTTTGGAGCTAAGATGTGTTTCTTGTATGCAGCAGAAGGATGGATTCTGTCTTCGTATCCATTCTGTTAATCTGTGTCTTTTTATAGGTGACTTAAGACCATTAATGTTGAGGGTGAGTAAGGACCATTGATTGTTGATGGTTGTTTGATTTAGGTTTGTTGTTGGCAGTGGTATTGTGAATATATTTGTTCTGCTTCACCCTAGGTTTCTGGTGTAGTTGGATTATCTGTTGCCTACATTTTTGTGGGCGTAGTTACCTTCCTTGGGTTGGAATTTTCCTTCCAATACTTTCTGTAGGGCTGGATTTGTAGATACATATTGGGAAAATCTGGTTTTGTCATTGAATATCTTGTTCTCTCCATCTATATTGACTGAGAGTTTTGCTGGATATAGTAGCCTAGGCTGGCATCCGTGTTCTCTTAATACTTTTAGAACATCTATCCAGGACCTTCTGGCCTTGAGGGTTTCCATGGAGAAGTCAGGTGTAATTTTGATAGGTCTGCCTTTATATGTTACCTGTCCTTTTTCCTTCGCTGCTCTTAATATTCTTTATTCTGTATGCTAGGTGTTTTGATTATTATATGTCGAGGGGTCTTTTTTCTTTGGTCCAGCCTATTTGGGGTTCGGTATGCTTCTTGTACTTTCATGGGCATGTCCTTCTTCAGATTTGGAAAGTTTTCCTCGATGATTTTGTTGAATATGTTTTCAGCACCTTTGAGCTGGGCTTCCTCACCTTCCTCTATGCCTATTATTCTTAGGTTTGGCCTTTTCATGGTGTCCCACATTTCCTGGATATTGTGTGTTAAGGATTTGTTGGATTTATGGTTTTCTTTGGTCGATGAATCTATTTCTTCTAGTTTATCTTCTGCGCCTGAGATTCTCTCTTCCATCTCTTGAATTCTATTGGTTATGCTTGTGTCTGTGGTTTCCGATTTTTTGCCCAGCTTTTCAATTTCCAGCTTTCCTTCCATTTGTGTTGCCTTTATTTTCTCAATTTCGGTTTTCAAATCTTGAACCGTTTCCTTCACCTGGTTAATTGTTTTTTCTTGGCTTTCTGTACTTTCCTTAAGGAATTTGTTCATTTTTTCCACTTTTTTGTTTGTTTTTTCCTCTATTTCTTTAAGGGATTTTCTCATATCTTCTTTGAGGGCCTCTATCATTTTTATGATGGTGATTTTTAAGTCGTACCCTTCTGCTTCCTCTGCTTTGTTGTTGTGTTCCATTCTAGTTGGTGTAGATTCCCTAGATTCTGGTGGTGTCATGTTTGTCTTTCTGTTGTTAGGTGTTCTCTTGTATTGCCTTCTTCCCATAGTTTCTTCCTGTAGGTGTTGGTGGTGTCTCTTCCCTCTCTCTATGGTCCTTCCCAGATGGGCTTATGTGGATCAAAGATTCAATGTCTGTATCTCTGTGTGGTCCAAGCTCTCTAGGAGGCTTCTCTCTGGCCAATAGCCGGCAGAAGAGGACGAGGGCTGGACTGGAACTTGAGAAGGTTTTGCAGGGTAGTGGGATCTCACTGGAAACTGGCGCTCTCCAGCTGAGACCTCGTTCTTTGGCAGGGGCCCGGATTTGGGGGTCAAGGATCTTGCCTGCAGGAACTCCAAGTGGACCCGCAGAGATAGGCGGATCTCTGGGAGGGGCCTGGGACTCCAGCAGAGGACTGGAGGCGGGGTCAGGGACTAAGCTGGTGGAAATTACAGGTGGTCCCATGTGGATAGTCAGGTCTCCTTTGTTCGGAGTTGCTCCGAGAGGTCTCCGAAGTAGGGTGGACTGTTGGCTCCACCCTCTGTCCCAGTGGTCAACCAGAGCGGCAGGACCGTAGGTGGGGTAGGGCACAGGGTGGGGGGGGGGGTAGGCTGGAGGTTGGGATGGGTGGGGGTGTATCAGAGCTCCAAGGGTGCTCTCAAAGGGGACCGGAGACAGGAGCAGCAGGATCAGGGGCCAATCCAGGGAGTTCAGCAGGTATTTTCTTGTATTGCCATGAGGTTGTCTTCTTTCCACCTAGGCCTTTGCCATGAATTACTGGAGAAATCTTGGGGCACCCGCAGATAAACTTCTCATGGGCTTCCCTGCCTATGGACGGACCTTCCACCTCCTCAAAGAATCCAAGAATGGATTGCAGGCTGCCTCAATGGGACCAGCATCTCCTGGGAAGTACACCAAGCAGGCTGGCTTCCTTGCTTACTATGAGGTGATGGGATTAGAGACCTCTGTCTGGTGGTTGGGGCTCCTCCCTCAAGCTGGAGAAAGAGCTAGGATAAGAGCAATGGTAGTGAGAGCTAGAGACAGGGCAAAGAGACATTTTTTTTCTAGACAAGGGAAATTCACTGAAATTTTTTTTTTTTCCTTTGGAGTTGTGGAGTCCTTTGTAAGAGATAAGAGGCCAGAGAGAATATAAATGGAAAGGAAAAATTTTTCCTTCCTTCCTTCATTCCTTCCTTCCTTCCTTCCTTCCTTCCTTCCTTCCTTCCTTCCTTCCTTCCTTCGGTTTTTTGAGGCAGGGTTACCCTGTGTATTTCTGGCTCTCTGGGAACTTGCTTTGTAGACCAGGCTGGCCTTGAACTCACTGAGACCCATCTCCCTCTGCCTCCCAAGTGTTGGGATTAAAGATGTACATCACCACTGACTGGAAAGGAAAATCTTAAATGTTGCATGGATAAATTCAGGCTTGGTCTATGTTTTAAGTAAAATGCAGGCCTTTTAAACACGCACACAGATGCACACACACACACAGAGACATGTGCGCGCGCACACACACACTTATGTGGGCTCTTGAAAATCTTGGGAGTAAGTGCAGGACAGCAGGGTGCCAGATGGGAAGAGTTAAAGCCCTACCCTAGGGAGAAGTGGAGATGTTGCATGTACCTCCAAGATCTGCTCTCTGTTGGATCATTGGAGACATTTCCTGCTAATGTCTTGAAGCATGGTTGTGCCTAGTATCATAGTTGAAAAGAATATTTTTAAGGTCATGGTAGATTACAGAAACTTCAACACACAAAACCTTAAAGTACAACCAACCAACCAACTAACCAACCAACTTAACCTATCAAAAACAAGCAAACAAACAAACAAAAAAAAAAAACCCAACAATAATACTACAACAGCAACAACCTCACAAAGAATGACTTAGATGTTATGTAAGGATGGAAAAATGCAGCCTAACTCTCCACTGACCCCAGGAAACTAGAAGTGTAAAAATACTAAATACCTTAAATTCCAGACCCTGCCCAAAGCCAGTAAATAGGTGAAAGCTCATACTCCTTGCCACTTACCTGACTTTGTAAACTGCTTGTGAAACCCCCGCCCCAGTGACCTAACCTAACTGCCATTTGTCACCCCACCTAGGAACCTGCACAAATGCAGACCTCCAGGGCTATAGAAAACTGATTGGTCTATAAAGCGCGGGCTTGGATGGTTTAAATTGATTGTTCCGCACTGCGTGGGCTCTGGAAGCTATGAGATGATTGGTTTATGATGTGTGGGCTTTGTTGTAACCCTATAAAAGCTGTCTCAATTCTGTACTCAGGGTCCTCAGTCCTCTACTCCTGCATGGCATATGACTGTGGACCCCAGTGCACTTGGAATATAAAAGACCTCATGCTTTTACATCAAGACAGCTTCTTGTGAGTGATTTGGGGTGTTGCCTTTCCTGAGTGGGAGCGTGAAGGTCCACGCTCTGCGGGTCTTTCAGTTAACTTCTGCAGTACAACTTGGACACCTATGTGTCCCTGTATCAGTTTCTAGCATGATGTTGGGGTTTCTGTGGGCAGTCAAGATCATGGTGGGTAGTGATAACCTAGTTAACTGTACCTTCGAGACCTTTAGAGGTACTAGGATTTCAGGTGCTAGTGAGGCAGCTGGTCCTGAGCTCTAATGAACAGAGATACTTGTTTATGAAGACAACAAAAAAAGCTTAGTGTTGTGGCACTGGTGTTATTTACCTAATTCTGGAAGTGACCAGTGAACGAGGTCTGAGGAGGAGCCGGGGAATTCTCTCTTGCTGGCAGAGAATAGAGCATCCGGTGGAACTTGCTGATGTTCATCTGTCTAGGTTGTAAGTTATTTCTCCCTGAACAAACATCTGTTCAGCCTATTTGTTTATCCTGATCCTTATTTAACTGTAATACCATGGACTCTAGGAGAAGGGCCCCCTGTAACAGAAGGGACATAGTATGTAGAGGAAGCCCTCTGTGAACAGTTTCTCCCTCTCTCTTTGATGTGTCACCTCAGGCTGTAGTGAGAGGTTTTCTTGTATTCTTTTGTCAGGAGCTGTCTTTGTGGGGTTGCAATCAGAAGCAGCTGAGCAGCTCCGGGGCCGTACCTGAGTGGGGGAGTGTGGGTGAGGGAAAGACATTCATACCTGAGTGGGGTGTGTGGATGAAGTCAGGAGAGCAGATCTGTCAATACTGAAATGCCACAAGTTTCTTTTTCACCAGTTTTATATACCTTAATCCAAGAGGGGAACACAGTATCTTGTATATGGAGCAAACAGACTTTTCTTCCTCACTTATTCTAAAGGTTCAGTGACCACTCCTTAGCTCCAAATTCTTGTTCCCTAGCTTTGAGGTCAGGAGTAGCCACACCTCAGATTCTACACTTCTCCTTCCCTAGCCTTGAGAGTCAGGATTAGCTACACCTCAGATTCAGGTTTGTTGTTATTTAGACTAAGACAGTCAAACATCCTTCTGTAGCCACACCTTTGACCTTTGGTCTTGTGACTTGCTGACAGCTTTGAACTCTCTGTCCTTGTGCCCAGATGGAGTGCAGCCATCTTTATGGGCACCCACTTTCTTTCTCCTGAGACAAGAAGCAACCGAGTCTCTTGCTACTTCTCTTCAAGGCATTTCATGGAACTTACCTGTGTCCTCTTGGCAGGTTTGTTCCTTTCTTCAGAGAGCAGAAAAGCACTGGATTGATCATCAATATGTCCCATATGCCTACATGGGGAAGGAGTGGGTTGGCTACGATGATACCAACAGCTTCAGTTACAAGGTGAGACTTGTTCTTTCCTCTCCCAGCATTCAGATTCTCATTCTCTTTAATGGAACTCTGCTTTATACTGTGCGTCTATGCTCATGTACACATGCTTATGTTACACTAGGCATCCGTGAATATTACTGATTGGGGGCAGGGATGAGGAAAGTACTAGGTTTTCTGAGGTCAGTGGGAATAGGAGGAGATGATGACTTTTGAGAGAGGCTACTGGAATAGAATCTTGTCACAAGTTTAAAGGAAAATTTGGGTGGGCAGGGTATTTCTACAGAGGGCCTAAGGTACTGGTGAGAGTTTAATTCTTCAAGGTGAGTATCTGAGTTGGTATATGACTTGCAGTTTGGATACCTGGAGCCAAATTGACATCCCTTTCTCCAATGTAAGTGACATAAATGAAGTTGAGTCTGACAGGCATAGTGGTGTGTGTGTGTGTGTGTGTGTGTGTGTGTGTGTGTGTGTGTGTGTACATGTGGAAGAGAGAGTTGTTACAAGCACTTTCCCACCAGCCTGGTCCCATATCAGCCCCAAAATAACACACAGAGACTCTGTTAGTTATAAAGCTGTTGGCCAGTGGCTAGAGCTTCTTACTGGCTAGCTCTGTCATAATTATTAACTCATTTCTACCAGTCAGTGTTTCCACATGGTTTTACCAGAGAGATGTCAGGCATCTTTCTTAATTTCTTCTCACCTTACTTACTTGTGAACCTGGAGTCAGCTAGCCTGGTTGGTTAGCAAACCCTGGGATCTTCCTGTCTCCACCTCCCCAGCTTTGGGATTACAGGCATACACTGCTATTCTTGACTTTTTAAACATGTGTTCTGGGGATTGAACTCAGGCTCTCAAGCTTACACAGCAGGGCTGTTTTTGTTTGTTTGTTTGTTTGGTCTTTTTTAACCCTCTCCTCAGCTCTGAGTCTGGTAGACTTTTATAATGAATTCAAGCAGAAGCTTCATGGTACGGTTGCTCCCAAACTTTCCTTTGCTTTGAAAATTCTGAAAAACTTAATAAATAGAAATTCTTGGTTGAGCCTATATTCCATAGATATTTCAAAAAGTCTAATTTTAGTGTGTCTTCACTTGTGACATTGCTATAAATATTTGTAATTTTGGAAACTCCAAGGGACAAGGAAAGACCCAGGAATAAGATAATGAGGATCTGAACCTTGGATAAGAGGTGGATTGTGAGTATTTACAACTGCTGGATACTGAAGCTTAAGAGTAGAGAAAATTTATAGTTCTGTTGTAGGTGGTAGAAGTGGAAGGTGTTGGCTGTTCTTTGGGGGAACACTTTGGGATAAAAGGCACTAGAGATAGTGGGATACTAGTGATTTCTTCTGTGCATAACTCAAGTAGAAAGCAAGACTTCCAACTATTAGGACCTTACTCTAGTTTAGGAATGGAAGACAGAAAAGATAACTCAATAGAAACAGCCAATCAGATGAACTTAAGTACGTGAGCCTCAGAATATCAGATAGAAGCTCATCTGCCCCTCCATGTGTTGTTTGAGTCCCTGGGATTGGTAGCAGAGAGTGAACTTGAATTATGGTCATTACTGTGCCTTGCTGAGCTAGATCTAGATAAAGGGCATGAGGCTGTCAAGGGAATGATGTTGAGGGGTATTTTGTGAGAATATCAGAGCAGAAAGAAACCTTGGAGGTAATTATTTGGACATAACTATTTGAACAATTTTAGTGCTCCTGCACAGGGCAGGCCAGTTAGCCAAGAAAGCAGGCAAGTTATGAAAAATGGAAAGCCATCTTCCCACATGCTCCCAGAGCCACTTGCCTCTGTTTAAAGACCATTACCTTCCCTCTACCATCACCACCCTTGGTGTCTAAACATAAACAGAATGGACTGTTCATTCAGTGGAGGCATGGCTTTCTTTTCATGGAGAGAGGTATCCATTGTCTATGCTCCAAGGTTCACAATGTCCAGTCTGTTCTGTGGTGCAAACCTCATGCACCTGCAGGACAGAATCAGTTTGTCATAGTGCCTTAAATATTTTAGAGTGACTTATTTTATGCATATGAATGTTTTTCTTGCATTTCTTGCATGGATATATGTGCACCACTAGAATGATTAGTGCTCTTGCAGGTTAAGAGAGGGCGTTGTTTCCCCTGAAATTGGAATTATGTATGGTTATGAGTCTCCATGTAAGTGCTAGGAACCAAACCCATGTCTTCTGTAAGAGCAGTGTAAGTGGTCTTAATAGTTGAGCTATCTCTCCAGCTCCTCACACTAGGCAATGAAGGAGGACATTTATGATTATAATTTACATTGGATTCTAGCCTCTACTTCTCATTAGCTATGGAATCTTAGAAATTCTATATGGCTCTTACCTTCTTTGGGTATTTCATCGAAGGCAAATAAATAACATTTCTAATATTTTAGGCCCCCCCAAATGACCACACACTACAATATGAATGAGTTTTTAAAGATACTATGTTAAGCAGAATAATCACACAAAAATGATGAATTCTATGATTCTACTTATTATGCTATGTATTTAAAGTGGCAAACCCACAGAGGCAGGGGAACCAACTCAAGGTGCTTTTCTAGCTTCTTGTTTTAATATGAGTAGTTTGTTCTCTGATCCAAAGTAACTTACAAGCCTATAAGTAAGATAAGCTTCTAGAACCCTTAGATCATCAGATTAATAGTTACTCCCCATCCTTTTTTTTTTTTTTTTTTTTTTTTTTTTTTTGTATTTTACATTTCAGGAAAATAAACCCCACCAAAGAGCAAAATGTCTGAGCAATGTCACACAAATATTTAAATAGAATCGAATCTGTGGGGGTTTTGTTTGTTTTATTTTCTACCAGAGAGAGTAGGAGCACCAGCAAAATAACAAGTCTGGAATTAGAGTTCAAACTCTGCCGTTTAGTTATAGCTGAACTTTAAAAGTCATGGAAGACAGCCTTTATCTTCTCATCTGTTGAAAAGGGCACACAGTATCTGTTTATGGTTACTTTTTAACACCACTGTCATAAAGTTTGTGGAAATAATTTTAAAAGATAAAATGATCTCATAGTTCAGTTTGATGGGGATGGTGGTGGCAGGCTGAGGGATATGAAAGAGTAGCTAACATTAGGAGACATTAACTATGTGCCTACTAAAGTTAAGGAGTATTCCTACATAACATAAAACATAGGGTTAACCATTTTATCTTTTCTTTTAATGGACCAAGGGGTATTGAGACAGGGTTTCATGTAGCCAAGGTTTAACTCAAACTCACTATGTAATCAAGACTGGCTTTGAACTTCTGATTTTCCTGCTGCTGAGTGCTGAGATTCCAAGCATGAACCATCGTACTTTCCCTGTATTTTAGTCACTTTTTAAAAAAAGATTATTTATTTACATATTATGTACACAATATTCTGCCTCCATGTGTGTCTGCATGACAAAAGAGGGCATCGGTTCTCATTACAGATGGTTGTGAGCCACTTTGTGGTTGCTGGGAATTGAACTCAGGACCTCTGGAAGAATAAGCAGTGTTCTTAACCTCTGAGCCATCTTTCCAACTATATTTTAGTTATTTTTCAGCCCACAAGTCAGTGACATTAAATGTTCTCAGATGTTGTTTGACTATCATACCATTCACTTTTACAACTCCTCTATCTTCCCAAATTCGAACTCTGTACCTATAAACACTAACTCCCCTCCTCCCCATCCCTAGGCAATCATTACCGTGAATACCCTCTTTCATTGCCTTCTGCAGGTTTGCTCATCTTCTGTTGTTTGCCCCCTGTACCCAGACTGGAGGGTGGTTAGTAACTGACTTTTACTTTTACAGGCAATGTTTGTGAAAAAAGAACATTTTGGGGGGGCCATGGTGTGGACACTGGATATGGATGATGTCAGGGGCACTTTCTGTGGCAACGGCCCTTTCCCCCTTGTCCATATATTGAATGAGCTCTTGGTGCAGGCAGGTAAGTAACTAGGACCTAGAAGCTAGGGTTGTAAGTGGCAGAACCGCACAGGTGAGTCCATTCTGCTGGGTGTAACTTCTTTGAGTTGACACTGAAGGAAGGGAGCAAACTTTAATGTCAATGAGATTTGACCTCCTTGAGCTTCTTTTGCCTCATCTGAAAATGAAGTAGTCCTAAACATAGACCATTATGAAGAACTAAATGAGATATTAGATAAACAGAATACTGTTTCATAGTTCACATTCATCTCTTTTTTTTTTCCTTCTCATTTCTTGGGCAAGGAACTAGAAAATGTACACACACACACACACACACACACACACACACACACACACACACACACCTCTTTTGATATTAGTGGCTGCAGTTAGGAAATGTATGTAAGAGTCAAATTTCCTTAGAGATGTAGGATGTAGGACTGGAGCTCAGCCAGGCCAAGCACTTGCCTAGACTCTAATCTAATGGTTTACCACTTGCAGTGTAGAGTCTCCAGGCCTCAGCTTTGTTTCTGACACCTCTTCCAATGTGGCATACAGACAACTTCTCCTTGCATTGTCAACAAAAAAGTAAGCCTTGAACATAGGTCTGGCTAGAGGTACCCAGGGATGTTAAAGTGAGGGCCTAGACATAGTCCATCCGCAGATGGCCCACAGTTTGGGTCTATGCTAGCACCTTAGGGTAAGTTACTGAGCTTTAGTGTGGTTGGGTTTTTATCCCCCTCCTCCTCCTGTGAGTAAATCATGAAATCTTTCAATAATGGGTTTTTGGATCAGATTTTTCAGCTTTGGAGTGGCTTTTGAGTTGTTGGAAATTAATAAGAAAGGAAAGAAGAGGTAGAAATCTTACTAACTTTTCTGATGGTTTTTCTCCAGAGTTCAACTCAACCCCTTTGCCACAATTTTGGTTTACATTGCCTGTGAATTCCTCAAGACCTGGCTCTGACAGTCTGCCTGTGACAGAGGAGTTGACCACAGATACTGTAAAGATTTTGCCTCCAGGAGGAGAGGCTATGGCCACTGAGGTCCACAGAAAGTATGAAAAGGTGACTACAATCCCTAATGGTGGATTTGTGACCCCTGGGGGAACAACATCTCCTGCAACACATGCTGTAGCTATAGAAAGAAACACTATGGCTCCTGGGGCAAAAGCTACGACCTCACTGGACCTTTTGTCTGAGACCATGGCTGGGACGACAGTGACAGTCCAGACACAGACAGCTGGGAGGGAGACCATGACCACAGTGGGCAATCAGTCTGTGATCCCTGGGGAAGAGACCATGGCTACAGTGGGTCATCAGTCTGTGACCCCTGGGGGACAGACCACAGCCACTGTGGATAATCAGTCTGTGAGACCTGCAGGGGTGGATACAACCCTTGTCTATCTTCAGACTATGACTCCCAGTGAGAAGGGAACCTCCAGGAAGAAGGCAGTGGTCCTTGAAGAGGTCACCGTTCCCCCTAGAGAGATGACAGTTATTCCCAATGGTCAGAACACAGCTGTAAAGTGGGAGAGTGTGATCACTGAGGTGGAAACTTACCCCCAGGATGGGTGAATTGGTCCTTATGTGAAAGTGGAGAACAGGATGTTATCCTCCAGCTTTATGGTCCTATTCTCAGGATATGCCCCTTTTTCACTCTTTCTGATGGAAACCACTTCTTCGTCAACTCAATAGCCCTTCTAACAAATCTCTTTCCTCTTAAAAAAAAAAAAAATCTAGAGTACTATACTCTGTTATGGAACAAAGACCATGAGTTCCATTAGTGGCAATTCCTAGGGGGGAAAAAATCCTTGTTTTTTTTTCTTTTATGTGATATGACAGAAGCCACCTCACATTGCCACCAAAGAACCATTTGTGGGAGAAGCTGGCACCAAAGCCATGGGACAATGTCCTTTCTGTCAAATAAATTGGAAGCATGAGAATCTTCCTGTGGTCTCTGCAATTATTTTGTTTTTCTTTATGTATATGTGTGTATGCCTGTTTTCTTTATGTATATGTGTGTGCCCCTCACACACAAGTGCCTGTGGAGGCCAGAAGAGGGTACTGACTTCTTTGGAACCAGAGTTACAGTAGGTTGTGAGCTGCCTGGCATGGGAACTCCAAACCCAATTCTGGGGCTCTACTAAACCAGCAAGTACGTTTAAATTCTGAGTGATTTCTCTAGCTCACTCTGAGATTCTTGAAGTGATAGCAACAATCTAATTGTTAGCGTCTTTCTTTCAAGATGAATTCCGTTTGTTGATAGTTCGTTGATAGTTTTGGAAATGTCTTTGTGTCTAGTCTACTGCGGTATTTCCTTTTGTAGATTACGGGTTTCCTTCTCTAACATGAGCACCCACACATCACTGGGGACTAGAGCCAAAATCTGTTTCTCCTATAAAGGTTTTCCATAATCCTCAAGGGAGCCGTGAGGAAGACAGAGAAAGGGAATTTTCCAAGGACATTTTCTGCTTGGAACATTTTATTTGTTCCTGTAAAAAGTACCCTCACCTTCTCCTCGGGAAGATTTTGAGAAGACAAAAAATTAAGTTGAAACTATTTTAAAAGGGAACTAGAAGGATGCATCAGCAGTTAAGAGAAATGGCTATTATGATAGAGAACAGGATTTTGTTCCCAGAACCCAGACACAACTGTTTCTAATTGCAGCACCAGGCTATCTGATGCCCTCTCTGGTTCTGGGCACCAGGCACACACATGGAGTACATACATACGTACAGGCTCCTCTTGTGAGTTTCTGGCTCTAACTTGGGTTCTCAGGTTTATGTGTCAAGCACATTTACCATTGGATCCCTCTCCCTTGCTCATCTCTATGGTCTTAATGCAACACACCAGTCTCCAGAACTTTCCCTTTAGATGTGGCTTAGAGCCCACATTAGTGCCATCGATTTTGCAGAGAGTTTTCCTTGGGAAGCAAGCAGGAATTCATTCAAAGAAGGCCATCACTGAGTGGGAAAAACAGCTGGGAGTTTATTTAAAATGGTTGTAGGTGGCATTCTGAAGTCTCTAGGCCTAAGTACCATTAGTAGGGCACTGCTTTGTGGGAAATGGACCATATTCTGCTGACTTCCTATGATACCAAGGAAAATTTATATATTTTGAGCCTGTGAACTATAATGACTTTTAAAAATGCTTTAGTAGCCAGGGTTTTCCCTCCAAGGCTAGATTAATAGCTTACTGGAATTCCAATGATTAATGTGTTAAACCTTTGAACTTTTGAAGTCATAACATCATATGTATCATATTTAAGTCTCATTTTTTTTTTCACATACCTTAAGTCACTTCCTCAGACCTTTACAATTTGCATAAACTTTACACTTTTTCTTTTCTTCCTTCTGGAAATATCCAATCATTTATTATGAGACATAGGTGTGTGTTTACTAAGAGCAGTCATTGAAAAGCAAGTTCTTTTAAATGAATGGAAATATTTAAGTAACAGCAGCTTGGTAGCTTGAGTTTGTCTTTACATTGAAGCCTGTTTTGTGAGTTTACCTTGCTCAGCATGAAGCCTGCCAGCAAGGTAAACCTGTCTGTGAGTTTACCTTTCTCAGCAGGAGACCTTGTAGGTGTAGAAAAAGCAAGGCCTGATTTTTACCTATGAAATGGACTGACCTGGCAGCTGCAGCCTTTGTGGGGGAATCTGGCTCAAGTCTTCTTGATGTTGTTAAACTGTTAAAGCAGGGCAAACCATCAGTACCACCACGAGATTTGAGAAGGATAAATCTGAGTAGGAGGTATAAACCAAATGACTTCTGTAACAATTAAAATGACAGAGACTTACTTGCTATCTGGACAGCCAGTCTACAATCCCCATTACGATCTTAATGGCTTTGTTTGGGGTAGAGGTCTTCAGTCTTTGGCTGCCACACAGGGCTGCATTAGCCTTTGGCCTCCAGACTCAGAAGGTCTGAGAGATTTTCTTGTATAGGATGAACTTGGGAGAACTGACCTATCCTGGCAAGTCAGAGTGTGGCAGTCAACCCAACAGTGTCCACTGTTTGGGTGGGGCATGGGTGGTGGACTAGTCATCTTTGCCTAGTGGTTAGTGTTACCACTGTGCAAAATAAGGTGTGTGTGTATGGAGTCCCTTTGCTGCCCTTCTTGGAGATAGCCTCGGTTGCTGCTACCAGAAGCTGCTATTTTTGTCTATCAGGGTGTTAGGTCCTAAGAAATCCCATTTCCCAAAGTCTGGCATTTAGACAAAAGCCAGCATTCCTTAGAGACCTGTGGTTCTTCCATTAACATATGGCTGTGGTGCCTATTAGCATATCAAGGTCTGTGCTGGGTTCTAGGCTCCCTCAGTCCCTACCCATTTGAGTGCTTGTTACAGAGTCATCCTGGCCAGCATATACCTCTCCATCCCCTGCGCTTCACTGGTCCCCTTCTCTTTCCTATATAGCTCAGTCATTTTGGCTATGTGCTCTCCCAGTTCTGCTCTTAGCTCCGCTCCTTGACCTCTCTCCATTTCTTTGCCCTCTCTCCTGTTTCCTTTCCTTTTCCTCTCTTGCTCTCCCCACCTCCTCTCATGGCCTGGTCTATTCTGCTGGCAGGTTCAGTCTGGAATTTTGCTGATACTTCAGTACATGTACAACAGAAAGTGCTAAAATAAGAGTGTTCCATGTTCACATACATACATGCAAATTTATGTAACCTGGGAATGCTGTTTATTGTTTGTCATCCTCTCAAAAACAACCTTTTGAACTTGGGAAATTTTCAAAGTTCAAAGTAATAATGAGAGATACAACAATGAAAACCCAGTACCATTCATTAACCACCTACATATGTATTTCTTTAAATGAAAACTCATCTAATTCTGTGCAGGTTTAGATGTGTTACAGAGTAAGTGGGGAGTGTAGCTGTCTAGGTCCCAAGAATGTGGGTTTCTATGTCTTTCTTATTTGTCTGTAGAGATTTTTGATGGCAAGATTGATCATTGCTTAGTATGGCTGCTGAATATTCCCTGCTCAAGGCTGGCTGGTAGTAGGTGAAGAAGAAACCTACAGCTAACCTTACTAATGTGAGCATGGAGGAGAATGGGAGGGACTCTGCTCATGACTGGCTGGTGCAGGAACAAAGCTTCAGTACTCAGTATGCCCCTCCCTGCTAACACTTCAGCTAAACTATCTGGCAAGATGCCTGGGATTTTCCCAAGCAGGCTCCACCATTCTGTGCAGGACAAAATGTTGATTGTGTGATTGTGTGGCGTATTCCTGGAAGCCTGTGGGCTTCCTCTTTGATAAAAACATTTGCTGGGAGCGCTAGACTTTTTTTTTTTTCTTGAGAAAATCAACAAGATAGATAAACCTTTATCCAAACTAACCAAAAAGCAGAGAGAGAACATGCAAATTAACAAAATCAGAAACGAAAAGGGGAACATAACAACGGACACAGAGGAAATCCAGACAATTTTCAGGTCATACTTTGAAAATCTGTATTCCACAAAAATTGAAAATTCAAAGGAAATGGACAAATTTCTGGATAACTATCACTTACCAAAATTAAATCAAGAACAGACAAACAACTTAAATAAACCTATAACCCACAATGAAATAGAAGCAGTCATCGAAAGCCTTCCAAACATCTGGTCCAGGGCCAGATGGATTCAGTGCAGAATTCTACCAGACATTCAAGGAAGAACTAATACCACTACTCCTCAAACTGTTCCACAAGATAGAAACAGAAGGTTCATTGCCAATCTCTTTTGATGAGGCCACAATAACCTTGATACCCAAGCCTCACAAAGACACAACTAAGAAAGAAAACTACAGACCAATATCCCTGATCAACATCTATGCAAAAATACTCAATAAAATACTGGCAAACCGAATTCAAGAATACATCAAAGAAATCATCCACCATGACTTCATCCCTGGAATGCAGGGATGGTTTAACATACGAAAATCTATCAACGTGATCCACCATATAAACACACTGAAAAAGGAAAACCATATGATTATCTTCCTAGATGCGGAAAAAGCCTTCGACAAACTTCAACACCCTTTCATGATAAAGGTCTTGGAGAGATCAGGGATAACAGGAACATACGTAAACACAATAAGAGCAATATACAGCAAACCAACAGCCAACATCAAACTGAATGGAGAGAAACTTAAGCCAATTCCTCTAAAAACAGGAACAAGACAAGGCTGTCCTCTCCATATCTCTTCAATATCGCACTGGAAGTTCTAGCTAATGCTATAAGACAACTAAAGGAGACCAAGGGCATCCAAATTGGAAAGGAAGAAGTCAAACTGTCTCTATTTGCAGATGATATGATAGTTTACATAAGTGACCCAATAAACTCTACCAGGGAACTCCTACAGCTGATAAACACCTTCAGCAAACTAGCAGGATACAGGATAAACTCAAAAAAATCAGTAGCCCTACTTTTTTCAGACAACAAAGAGGTAGAGAAAGGAATCATAGAAATATCACCTTTTACAATAGCCACAAGCAACATAAAGTATCTTGGTGTAACGCTTACCAAACAAGTAAAAGACCTATATAATAAGAACTTTGTGCCTCTAAGAAAGAAATTAAAGAAGATAACCAGAAAATGGAAAGATCTCCAATGCTCTTGGTTAGGTAGGATAAACATAGTAAAAATGGCAATCTTGCCAAAAGCAATCTACAGGTTCAATGCAATCCCCATTAAAATCCCACCACAATTCTTCACCGACCTTGAAAGGATAATAATCAACTTTATATGGAAAAACAAAAGACCCAGGATAGCCAAAACAACCCTATACAATAAAAGAACTTCAGGAGGCATCACCATTCCTGACTTTAAGCTCTACTACAGAGCTATAGTTCTGAAAACAGCCTGGTATTGGCATAAAAATAGACAGGTAGACCAATGGAATCGAATTGAAAATCCTGATATTAATCCACGCACCTATGAACACCTGATTTTCAACAAAACAGCTAAAATTATACAATGGGGCAAAGACAGCATCTTCAACAAATGCTGCTGGCATTGGATGAGGGTGTGTAGAAGACTGCAGATAGACCCATGTCTGTCGCCATGCACAAAACTCAAGTCCAAATGGATCAAAGACCTCAATATCAATCCAGCCACATTGAACCTCTTAGAAGAGAAAGTAGGAGGTACCCTTGAACAAATTGGTATAGGAGACCGCTTCTTGAACATAACTCCAGGGGCACAGACACTGAAAGAAACAATTAATAAATGGGACCTCTTCAAACTTAGAAGCTTCTGTAAGGCAAAGGACACAGTTGACAAGACCAAACGGCAGCCCACTGACTGGGAAAAGATTTTCACTAATCCTATATCCGACAAAGGGCTGATCTCCAAAATATACAAAGAACTCAAGAAACTAGTCAACAAAACACCAAATAACCCTATTAAAAAATGGGGTACAGAACTGAAGAAAGAATTCTCAATGGAGGAAATCAAAAAGGCTGAAAGACACTTAAGAAAATGCTCCACATCCTTAGCTATCAGGGAAATGCAAATCAAAACAACTTTGAGATACCATCTTACCCCTTCCAGAATGGCTAAAATTAGAAACACCAGTGATGACTTATGTTGGAGAGGATGTGGAGAAAGTGGAACACTCCTCCACTGCTGGTGGGAGTGCAAACTCATACAGCCATTTTGGAGATCAGTATGGCGGTTCCTCAGGAAAATGGGAATTAGTTTACCACAGGACCCGGCAATCCCCCTCTTAGGCATATACCCAAAGGATTCACATCCATGCAACAAAGACATCTGTTCAACTATGTTCATAGCAGCACTATTTTTAATAGCAAGAACCTGGAAGCAACCTAAATGCCCCTCAATTGAAGAATGGATAATGAAGAAGTGGCACATCTACACAATGGAATACTACTCTGCAGAAAAAAAATAATGGTATCTTGAAATTCGCAGGCAGGTGGATGGCACTTGAAGAAAACATCCTGAATAAGGTAACCCAGTCACAAAAAGAGGAGCATAGTATGTACTCACTCATATATGGATTTTAGACCTAGATCAAAGGATCACCAGCCTATAATCCACACCACTAGAGGAACTAGGATACAAGGTGTATTCTAAGAGATTCATATAATGTCCCTCACAGAAGTGGGAAGGGTCAAGTCCCCCAGAGCTCAGGGGAAGTGGGGAGGCAGCAAATAGAGAAGTAGGAGAAAACACGTGCGACCAGGAAGATTGAGCCCAGTTAGGAATAGAAGACTGAGAGAGAGAGAGAAAGGTAGATAGATAGAGAGAGAGAGAACATAAAAGAAGGAGCCAATATTGGTTTGAAGATAAAATTGAACACAAAGAAAGGTCTAGAGAACTACAAGACTGCCACCAACTAACAATTTGAGCTTCTGTGGAAAGGCTACCATAAATGCCCTTCCCGGATAGTGAGATCAACAACTAACTTATCCACCACCATGGAGTCTTCATCTAATGCCTATTTGAAATAGGAGCAAACACTCATACATAAACAATGAATCGAATTAGAACCCAGATGGAGATGGAGAGGACAAGACCAGGTGGCAGAAACACATAGAGACAGCTTACCTGAACTAGGAGGAGCTAACGGCCACTAGACTGATAGCTGGGAAGCCAGCATGGGACTGACTCATGCCCCCTGAATATGGGTCTCAGCCAGAAGGACTGAGCAGTCTAAGGGACCTCAGACAGTGGAGCCAGGATGTATCTATCCCTGGTGCACAAAAAGGACTTTGGGAACACATCCCCCAAGGTGGGATAACTGCCTTAATCTAGAGACAGGAGATAAGCCCTAGTCCCTACTTCACATGACCTGTCAGATCTACATGACCCCAACTGGATGGCATTTTCCTACATATGGAATTGGGGTGGGGGGGATGGGTGCATGTGAGAGGGCAGAGAGGGTAAAAGGGAGGGAGGGGGAGGAAAGGAAGGAGGGAGGGAGAGGGAACTGGGATCGGCATGTAAAATAATAAATTAAATAAAAAAAATGCTTTGACTCCAAAATTTAAGTTCAAGGACAAGCAGAATGCCGGCCGGCTCCCCGGTAAGAGAAATACATAGATCAACAGAAATGCAGAAATGGGTTAATACTTAAGACAGAGCTAGCCGATAAGAAACTAGTACCTGGCCAACAGAACTGTATCTAATACAGAGTCTCAGTACATTATTTGGGGCTGGTGCGGCTACGGGACAAGACCAGGCGGCAGGCAGAAAAACCGTACTCCTTACACATGGTGCCCACGTGGCTTATAAGAACTTCCACTTAAAATTTAACAAAAGCTTAAAAAAGGCTTTTAGAAACAAAAGAACAGAGACAAGTAAGGTTTCTTGGTAGCAGCATTTTTCTCGGTTGGACAATGATTTGCGAGAGACAAGCAGATATTTGCACGGCTCCTTTAAGAAATGTTTCCTGACTCAGCATAAGCGGTAAAAAATTGCAGGGCTTTTAAGAAGCACTGCTAACAATTTATTGGTGTGTATGAGAGATGGCAATGGCAGTGACCACATCTCCAAGCCAGCAGCATGCAGACCAATGCAGTGAGCACAGTTCTCAGTGCTGGCGATAAAATATCAGCTACCATCTTTGGTAAATTGCGGCAGAAACAACAATGACTTTCATTTTAGCAATGTTGTTGTTTACCAGATAAAAGACTCGTGGCCAGAAAAAGATAAAGATTTACAGTAAAGACAGATTCCCATTAAGAAAAACCGCTAAAGATTTACAGTGTGTTTTAAAATATACGTAAACATGAAAAAAAAAAAAAGAATAAAATGATTTAAAAAGACAAAAAGGAACTGGGTGTGGTGGCACACACCTTTAATCCCAGCACTCCAGAGGCAAGCAGATCTCTTGTGATTTCAAAGTAAACCTGGTATGCAGAGTGAATTCCAGGACTGATAAAAGTTACACAGAAAAACCCTGTCTCAAAAAATGAAAAAATAGAAGTAAAAGAAACAGAGTAATAAAAAAGCCATGTAAAGATGGGAAGCACAGAAAAATTATGGATGCTATATACTATTCTGTTGTCTTTAAATTGTTTGACTCCTGAGGAAGTAACAACAACTTATAAAACATAAATGCTGCTGGATCAATTCAATTTATATATTTTAAAAATGCGTTGACTCCAATATTTAAGTCTAAGGACAAGTTACTGGGGAAAAGGATTTCTATTTTTGTTTCCACAGAAAATGAAAAGCTGTGGATTCCTTCCAGACTAATGTGGTTTGAGCAAGCCAGACCCCCTGAAACAGCGTTCCTGGTGATCCAACATTCAAAACATCTTGAACAAGGCAGCCTTGCAGACCAAAGCCAGGATTTCTGCATCTTCTTAGGATCCCCATAACAGCGCCCCCTATCAATAGGAAGTAGTTTGGAAAGAACGACGTCCAAATTCCCAAATATTGTCTATAAATGTTTGTTTTCATTTAAATGGGGTTGGTTATAAATGGTAAATGATCACAGCCAATTCTTTTTAAAGGTAAAAAGGGAATTATGGTATAGATATGAATACTTTGTTTTGGAATGGATTTTCATTTATTGATACAATTTAAGGTAAATTTTGTGATATGTATATTTCCCCTCTTGTTTAGGTATTGTGTTTATATAGCTCATTTAAAAAATGTAATGTATAATTTAGTACAGATTGTAGATAGTTACCTATAATAGTCAAAACATAGTGTTAATTAGGTTTTCTAGATATATAGAGATGTATTTGAGATGGATAGGCATTCTTCAAAACTTTCAAAGACCTACAGAATATGGCATTTAAAATGGTTTAGGGTTTTTTCTTGACAGTGAGACATAACTGCTCCTGGCAACACCACCTGCGTCAGAAAGGAAGATGAACACTGAAGAAACTCGTTATGGAGTTTACTTCCAATATGGCAAGACTAGCCATTTGGACAAGATACTGCTCTTGTCTGGACTGTTTGACTTTATGCTGTATAAACTGGACATGCAGGACCCACAGAAAATTGACTGCTGATTCAAGATGGACATTGCTACAGAGTTCCTACTTCATGGAAGAGTCTGCAGGACACAGAGAAAAATGACTGACAAACTGCCAATACAAGAAGACAGTTTAAATTTTCCTGTTTTGCTGAAGAGTGCCAGACACACTATGGCCTATGGGCTGAAGATGGAAGAGTACAGAAGAACTTCAGTTGACTAACCAGGCAATGAGTTGTCTCTGTGATTTCTAGAGTTTATATATTATCCTTCTGTGGTCTTTGAAGGAGTTGAAGACAGTTATGGTTATAGTTTTCCTTTGTTAGGATTAAAGATAAATTACATATAGGACTTTAGACTCACAAATATAGGATAGATGATAGATTAGTTTCTTTTAATCTTGCTAAATGTTTATGGACTAAATATTGTTAACTGTGATTTTTATTTGATAACTGTTATGTGATATATTCTGCTATGTTAAGGTTAAAACCCTTCTTTTTATTTTAGACAGAAAAGAGTAGATGATGGGAGATGTCATTCTGTATATGTTTCTCATACTGGTTAATGAATAAAGCACTGTTGGCCAATAGGAAAGGAAGATAGAAGGGACTAGGAGACAAGGAGGAAAGAGGAAGTAGTAAGAAGGAGTCAAGATGGAGAGTCTGGAGAGAATAGAATGCCAGCCGCCTCTCGCTGGTATGACCACGTGGAAATACATAGAAATGGGTTAATACTTAAGACAGAGCTAGCCTATAAGAAACAAGTAACTGGCCAACAGCATAATATCAAATACAGAGTCTCTGTGTATTATTTGGGGCTGGTGCGGCGGCGGGACAAGACTAGGCGGTGGACAGAAAAACCATACTCCTTATATTACTGGGGAAAAGGATTTCTATTTTTGTTTCCACAGAAAATGAAAAGATGTGGATTCCTTCCAGACTAATGTGGTTTGATCAAGCCAGACTGCCTGAAACAGAGTACCAGGTGATCCTACATTCAAAACAGCTGGACAAAGCAGCCTTACAGACTACAGCCTGGATTTCTGCATCTTCTTCGAATCCCCCATTACAGCACCTCTTACCAGCAGGAAGTAGTTTGGAAAGAACGACACTCAAATTCACAAATATTGTCTATAAATGTTTGTTTTCATTTAAATGGACTTGGTTATATAAAATAAAAAAAGAAAATTTTTATTCTTTTTATATATATATATATATATATATATATATATATAATTTTACATATTGATCCCAGTTCCACCTCCTTCCCTCCCTCCCTCCCTCCCTCCCTCTCTCCCTTCCTTCCTCCCATACCCCCAACTTCCCCACCTATTCAATTCCCCACCCAGTGTACAGGGAGGGTGAGGTCTTCCAGGAGGGATCATCAAAATCTGTCAAGTCATTTGGAGTAGGGTCTAGGCTCTTCCTCCTGCCTCTAGGCTAAGGGAGGATCCCTCTATGGGGAATGTGCTCCCAAAGTCCTTTCGTGCACTAGGGATACATCCTGGTTCCACTGTCAGAGGTCCCATAGACTGCCCAGGCCTTCTAACTGAGACTCACATTCAGGGGGTCTGAGTCGGTCCAATGCTGGTTTCCCAGCTATCAGTCTGGGGGGGTCCATGAGCTCCCCCTTGTTCAGGTCAGCTGTCTCTGTGGGTTTCTGTAGCCTTTTCTTATCATTCCTCCCTTTCGGCAATAGGATTCCAGTAGTTCGGCTCAGTGTTTAGCTGTGAGTGTCTGCTTCTGTTTCCATCAGCTACTAGATGAGGGCTCTATGATGGTATCTAAGTTATCAATCTCATTATCAGGGAAGGGCATTTAAGGTAGCCTTTCCACTGTTGCTCAGATTGTTAGTTGGGGTCAGTCTTGTAGGTCTCTGGACATTTCTCTAGAGTCAGTTTTCTCTTCAAACCTACAATGGCTCCCTCTATTATGGCATCTCTCTCTCTCTTTCTCTTTTTTTTTGTCCCCCCTACTTCCTGGTCCCACATGTTTTCCTCTCCTCCCCTTCTCTTTCTCCTAACTCCTTCTCCACTCACTGACCGCCCCCCCTTCAATATGCTCAGGAGATCTTGTTCCTTTCCCCTTCTGTGAGGGACCTTGAATGAATCTCTTAGGTTCCTCCTTGTATCCTAGTCTCTCTGGCGGTGTGAATTATAGGCTGGTGATTCTTTGCTCTATGTCTAAAATCCTTATGTGAGTGAGTACATACCATGTTCCTCTCTTTGTGACTGGGTTACCTCACTCATTCCATTCCTACCCAATATGATAGACTATAGGCAATATAATGAGAACATAGTAGTAAGCAAAACAGGCAGAATATAGTTTTATTTTACATTACACTTACTATTTTTTATTCTGTATGTGGGGTGTGAATATGCTACATCATGTCTGTGGAGGTCAGGGGACAACTTGTGGGAGTCAATTCTCTTCTTACATTATTTGGGTCCCAGAGTCAAACTTAGCTGGTCAGGCTTGATGGCAGGAACTTTTACCCATTTAACCACCTTGCTGGTCCAAAATATTTTAATAGGACCCTTTGGGTTTCTACTGCCTCCTTTCTCTTGAGACAGTTGGCTCTATAACTTGCTAGACTGTTGACTAAAAAGTTTAGAGTGCAGAAGATGGAAGCAGAAATATAAATTTTATGACTTATCCCATGTATGCTTGTGTGTGCCTTCCTCTTGGATGCCTCCATTAAATGCAATGGTGACATTAGAAACCTGCTTGCTGGCAGCTTTATTTAAATTGCATTTGTTTATTTCATGTGTGTGCAGACACATGCCACGGTGCTCCTGTGGAGGTCAAAAGAGAGCTTGAAGGAGTTGGTTCTCTACCTCCACCCTGTATATTCCAGGGACGGAACTCAGGTCGCCAGGCTTGGTGCTTTCATCCACTGAGCCATCTCGCCAACCCACTGATGGCAAGGACTTATGTAATGAAGCTGAGAAAAGTGAGGAGCTCGCACTTTGCACACATCCTTTCGTGGTGTGTCAAGGAGACAGACTCAGCTAGCTTATGCATTAATATGCTGAAATGAAAGTTTCCTATGACCACTGACAAAGCCTTGGTGTTCAGAGCCTGACAATGGACAGAGACACAGATGTCAAATGGGGGTGGTCTGTAGAACAGCTGGGATGGTAATTGCTTGACTATGGGCGAGAAGGGGGGAGGAGACACAGGCTTGAACAATAAGACAATTGTCTATGAAAAAGCTATTGTCACCTTACTTGAATTTTCAAGTCACATTTTCAACCTTTCAAGACTATATATTTTGTAAGTTAGGAATATTACCACCATGCAGTTAACATGTAGGACTACTGAGTGTGTGTGTGGCTGGGGTAGGGAATGAGAAAAACAATTGCTCAACATATCCATAAAAATGAAATCAGGAGTTGGAAGGGGTGAGTCCGGTCTCAAATGGGGGTAAAACCACCACCTTGTGGCCCCAGCCTGACTCTGGTCGTTGCTGCCTCTTCACGGGATGTGGTGTGGGGATCCAAAGGAAACAACACAGTTGAGGAATCTGTTTATTATTGGTAGTCTGAGCTTTGAAAGCACAGAATATAGCCTAAGAGAACATTTTTAGAAATGGGACATGATATGTGTTGTTTAGATTCCTAAACAAAACATTCCAGGGGGCTTTGGTTCCGTGACCTACTCTTGTGTTAAAGAGGATGCTGCAATGTGTGTTTGGCCACACCAGGTTGATTGGCATGTGGTGGAACCAAAGAGTCGTTTCTAGAGAAGATTTCTGTAAAGTCTAGTGACTCTTTAATGGGGAAGAAAACTTTTGTTGGTTATATTAAGGAAGTTTCAGAAGAAGATAATCTGAGAGACTTCTTTGAAAAGTATGGTATAATTGAAACCTTAGAAGTGATGGAAGACAGGCAGAGTGGACAAAAGAGAATTTGCTACACTTTTGATGATGTGGCACAGCTGATGAAGTAGTTGTTCAGAAATAGCACTATTGATGGACATAATTGTGAAGTGGAAAAGGCCCTTTCTAAACAAGAGATGCAGTCTGCTGGATCACAGAGAAGTCATGGAGGTGGATCTGGCAGCTTTATGGGTCATGGAGGAAACTCTGAGGTGGTGGAGGTAATTTTGGTCATGGTGGAAACTTTGGTGGAAGAGGAGGCTCTGGTGGGGGAGGTGGTGGGGGAGGTAGTTATGGAGGTGGTGATGATGGATAGAATGGATTTGGGGGAGATGGTAGCAACTATGGTGGTGTCCTGGTTACAGTAGTAGCAGAGGCTATGGTGGTGGTGGGCCAGGATGTAGAAACCAAGGTGGTGGATATGGTGGTGGAGGAGGATATGATGGTTACAATGAAGGAGGAAGTTTTGGTGGAGGTAACTATGGTGGTTGTGGGAACTATAATGGCTTTGGAAATTATAGTGGACAACAACAATCAAATTATGGAGCCATGAAAGGGGGCAGTTTTGGTGGAAGAATCCCATGGTGCTGGCTATGGTAGATGTGATAGATATAATAGCAGGAGGTTTTAAAAACAACAGAAAAGGGCTATAGTTCTTAGCAGAAGAGAGAGGGGGAAGTTGTCAGGAAAGCTACAGGTTACTTTGAGACAGTCATCCCAGCTGCATTAGAGGAACTGTAAAAATCTGTCAAAAGAAGGAACGGTGATCCACAGTCAGAAAAGTTATGCAGCTTAAACAGGAAGCCCTTCTTGCTCAGGACTGTCGTAGCCACGGTTTGCACAAACTGAGCTACCCATTCATGCAGCGTAGTGTCAGATGTACATTCCTCCTTGTGTGTTGCAGCTTTTCCTTTTCATTACATTAGGTATATATTGCTGTGTAAATTGTAGCAGTGGTACCAGCAAGAAAAAATGTTTTTTTTTTTGTTTTTGTTTTTTGCTATAACCAGATTTATTTTTAAGTTTTAGTTTATTTTAGTGTGCATTGATGTTTTGCACCACATGCATGCCTGGTACTCATGGAGGTCAGAAGTGGGCATTGGATCCCCTGGAATTGCAGTTGTAGATAGCAGATGATTGTGAGCCACCTTGTAGGTGTAGGTACAGGGGATTGAACCCTGGTCCTCTGTAAGAGTAGCAAGCACTCTGAACCATTGAGCCATCACTCCAGCCCTATACTTAGCCTTTTCTGTTTAGGTTATGGGTTATCCTAACTGTCATCCTCTTACTTGTGCAGAAGGCACTTCATATAGGTGGGATTTTCTGTCCTACCAGCGAGTTCCCAAATTACCACACTGAGACTTATTTTAATTATAAATGATTGGTTCATAGTTTAGGTTTATTTCTAACTAGTTCTTACAACTTTTTTTTTATTTTACTTGTCGATCCCAGTTCCCTCTCACTCTCTCCCTTCTTTCCTCCTTCCCTTCTTCCCTCTCACCCTCTCTGCCCTCTCACATGCACCCTGACCACCCTCTCCTCCCATCCCCCCACCCCAATTCCATATGTAGGGGAATGCCATCCAGATGGGGTCATGTAAATCTGTCAAGTCATGTGAAGTAGGGACTAGGACTTCTCTCCTGTCTCTAGATTAAGGCAGTATCCCTCCATGGGGGATGTGTCCACAAGGTCCTTTTGTGCACCAGGAATACATCCTGGTTCCACTGTCTGAGGTCCCTTAGACTGCTCAGTCCTTCTGGCTGAGACCCATATTCAGGGGGGCTAACTTTTCAATATTGCTGTAGTTCAGTTTTTCTACATTTTTAGTACAGAAACTTTAACAAAATGAAATTTTGAGGGTGTTTCCTTGTGAGTTAACAGGTTAAGAAGATCATTGTTAATTACTATTTTCTATGAATTTTGCTAAAGTTAACTGTAAAGAAACACATACTGGCTTGAAATTTAAGGGGAATCTATTCTCCCCATTTCCTAAACCATCATGAATGGGCCTGATATATATGTATATGTATATGTATATGTATATGTATATGTATATGTATATGTATATGTATATATATACATACATATATATATGTAAGATATTTGCATGTTTGCAATGTGTGTTTTAAATCATTAGGATTGGGTAATAAAAATTAGCATATTTGTGAATTTAATAGCATTACAATTACCTTCAAATGAACAAAAGATCTCAAAAGTTCCTATTTGGCTTTTGTGGATTTTCTTTCAAAATGTAATCATGATTTTAGTGTGTCATATTTATGGAGTCCTAGCTATGTTGTGATCATCTCCAGTTCCACATTTACCTTGATCACTTTGAAACTGCTGTCCATACTTTGGAGTACAAAGTTTTTATACTGCCCTGTACTTAAGTTCTGGAAAAGGATGGTGGATGTATTTCATCTCCCAATTTAACATTCTTTACTTTTCATACAGGACCACTAAATTTTCTGTGTTTGAGCACCCTGCTAAGTACCTGGTTTCTTCTGCTTCTCAGGTTTAAAGCTCTGAAGCCCATTGATCTAGTCACTTTCCTGGGGTTAGTTCCATGCCTCCAAACTTTTCAGGACACAAAAGTCACTTGTTTGGACCCCTAACTGGCTGGGTCCATTTTGCTGGATGATGAAACCAAGGATTGTTCAGGTGTCATTGTCCAAAGCAAAACAGCAGAAAATGTAGCACAGTTACTTAGTGTGAGCACCTCATGTCCCAAAGATCTGAGTTCAAATTCAGATAGTCATGACTGATTAAATCCCTAAGAACTCATTATTATTACTTGTATACATTTCATTCTAAAACATGTTTGTGTGAATTACAATTTGTTCAGAGACCGTGGCTGAGAAGAATTTCAGATATCAAGGTCATATATTTGAAAAATGTCTACTGTCATGCCAGCAAATACTTAGCAATTTCATTCAAGCCCTAAGTATGTACCCTGCCTGTCAGTTGAATGTTGAATTCAAAATTTCACTTGGTTTTTGATATATAAGCAAAACAAGCAATAAAATGGGAATGGGGTGTGCCAGTGTTTGAGTATACTTTCTTCTTGTTCTAATTCTGTGTCTCTGAGCATTATCAACATTTTGATGCATGCAATGCTAGCATGGAACTTTGATCATTACACATAGTGAAAGTTTTCCAGAAAACACTCACAAACCAATAAATTTAGCAGACAACAACAAAATGAAATCATATTATGTTCCTCAGTGTGACATCACCACACACTCTGAGACAAAGACCTTGAACTTACTGGGCTGTGATTAGAGTTCTGAGTTCAGACAAATAACACTTGAAATGCTACTGCTACCTTTTATTAGCTGTGATCCTGGGGGAGCCACATCACTCTAATATGAGTATTGCAATGGTCAAGCATCATTTGTGCCTGGTATAAATTTGTTGTTAAGTGAGACTTGTGAGTAGAAGCATACCCTCAGTGGCTCTGTTTCCCCTAAAAACTTTCTAAAAAGAAATGTCAGACTTTGGGGGGCTAGAGCATGGCATTTCCAACATGACCCTTCAATCTGAGGATAAGGGGAGGGGGTAAGACAGATTCTATCTGGGAATGGTTGGCACAGCAGGTGAATGGTACCACTACCTGTTTCATACCTTCAGAGCATATTCAGCTTTGCGTGGTCATTGCTGTTTGGCTGTTCTGATGTGTTGAGTAATGAATTAATGTGCTTTTGTCTCCATTCTCTTTCTCAGTAGCTTCTGGCCAATACTGCTCTTCTCCTTTGTACTCTTTACTGTAGTTTAATTTTCTTTGCATGTAAACTCTGTGCCCAGGCTAAGTCTTGATCCAGTGTGTGTGTGTGTGTGTGTGTGTGTGTGTGTGTGTTCATACATGCATGCATGTATCCATTGTGATGAGGACATAGAAATGTACACACATGTGGATATGAGTGTTCTAGAGAATGCTGCTGCCTCATGCCATTTCTCTGTGATTTGAAGTTCAAGAATAGGATGCATTCCTTATGGCCATATCAATACAACCCAGATCCAAAATCTGAGATGAGGACTCAAGAAAGCAAGGTGGGGGGCACTGTTGGCCTGGGTGCCAGACTAGACCTGTCATGCTTGGTAGCATCCTTTGCTGGAAGGTCCGTGGGAAATTTCAGAGGTGAATCACAGGAAGTGGGGTGGGGGCTTGGGCCCTTTGGATTCCCAATTCTTTGGAGTTCCTCTGCCTTCTCTTAGTCTGTGGTTAATAGCAACAACACATAGAACATGCTCACCATCATATCATCATCCATTCTCTCTCTTTCCCTACCTGTCTGTTCAGTGCACATACTCACTCCCCGGATACCTGTCGTGTACTTTGATTGAGTTGGCCTGAGTAGCAGTTCTTTGTTCCAGCTTATGCCTGGGCAGCTGGTGGAACACTAGGGCTTGGGTTGGTATTGAATAAGAATTCTGAGCCCAGTATGAATATCATGGAAGATAGAGTGGCTAATGCAGGTTTGGGTTAAGGCTATTAACCTGACCTTCCCCAGTGGACAATCCCTTTGGATTATGGGAGACATCTTCAAGAAATATTGTTCTAGGACATAGCCAACAATAAGAGGCAGTGGTGGGACTTTGTTTCCTTTGCTCAGATTATCTAGGCTTCTCTTTCTACCCTTCTCTGAGGGCTGTGGATTCCCCTGGCATTTCTGTGGCCAACAGCAGCATTTTTATGGTCTTGAGGCCTTCTGATGACCAGAATCTTACTTTCTACAATTAATATATAGGGAAACTCCAAACATCTTTAATGTTCTTTCCAAAATCATGCTTGCCCTGATTTTAGTAGTTTATTCTATGCAAAGACATGACAATGGCTGTTTCAGAGGAGCTGTTGATTAATCAATAGGAGAGGGAGCAGGAAAAGCATTTGAAGGTGTATGCCCCACAGATGTGATGGACATGGTATACTTTGTGATGAGTTCTGGCTTTAGGCCACCACTTCCTCTAGGACTCTCTCCCCTGGAACTATTTTCCTCTTCACACTTAGGAAATTATGTGAAAAGTAACAGAAAAGGACAAGAGAAGATGAAACAGAACAAAGCCCCAGGCAGCAGGCATCTCATGAGAAACACCTTCTTTTTTGAGAGGAACTCTTTACTTTTTTCTTTCTGAGACAGGGTTTCTCTACATTGCTTCAGAGCCTGTCCTGGAACTAGCTCTATAGACCAGGCTGGCCTCGAACTCACAGAGATCTGCCTGCCTCTGCCTCCTGAGAGCTGGGATTAAAGGTGTGAGCCACCAACGCTGGGTGGAACTGTCCACTTTTAATGAGTCTAAATGTGGTTTGGCATGTTCATGCACCTAGTACTCTACTGGCGCTTTCAGCCTGCCTCACATAGTCCCTTTTCTGCCTGTGCTTGAAGGCCTGTGAATCTAAAACCTTAATTTTAAAAAAGTTCATTTGTGTTTTATCTTTTCTTTTCTTTTTGAGATTATAACAGAATCACACAACTTCTCCTTCCCTTTTCTCCATTCAGACCCTTCCACATACCCCTTCTCTATTTCAAATCCATGGCTTTTAAATTATTAAAATTGTTACATGCATATATTACTAAATATAACCTGCTTGGGCTATATACTGATTGTATGCTGCATATATTTTCAGGGATGACCACTTGGTATTAGATAATCAATTGGTGTGTTCTTCTTTAGATAAGACTGTTTCTCCCCATCTCAGGATTCCTTAGTTGCCTGTAGTTCTTTGTGTAGAGTTGAGGCCTTCTTGGCTCTTTCCTATACAGTTTGGTGTGTCTATTATTGTTGTCATTGTTCAACTCATGTTTAAGCAGTCATGTTGATGAGACTTTATAGATGTATCTTCGGAGATTACTAAGAGAGAGAGAGACAGAGAGAGAGAGAGGAGAGAGAGAGAGAGAGAGAGAGAGTCTCAGGACAAGGAAGCTCCCTGATCCTCTGGCTCTTACAATATTTCTGCCTCCACAATATTCCCTTAGCATAGGGATGTTTTGAAGATATATCCATTGGGTCTGGGACCCGCAACTCTGTGTTTTAGTTGATTGTTGATTTCTGTAATGGTCTGGACTTTGCAAGGAGAAATTTTCTTGATGAGGGGCAAGGACTACACTTATCTGTGGGAATGAGGACAAATATAGAACCTTAATCTTAATTTACATGGGAGGAAGGGACTGAGGCTTTGTCAAAGATTAGGCAGCAGCTGTGTGAGTTTCCAAGTCCTCTGTACTGTCTGTCCCATTGGTCTACATATGGTCTATATCTTGTGCAGATGAAAAACTTGTCAAAAAATAAATCATAAAATTTCCATTCATAATACCCCAATACCTTGGAATAAAATGAGACAAGGAGGTACATAATCAATAGAATGAAACTTCAATTGATATTTCATAAATGTGGATGATGTTTGACTAATGATGGTACTGTGAGACTATTTAATTGGAAGGAATATTTGGAATCTGCTTTACAAGTTTAGCTGAGATTGAGACTGAGAATCTGGTGGCATTTTTGGCATGAACAAGCCAGGAGGAACAGGCCAGTCAGTAGCACCTCTCCAAGGCTTCTATATCAGCTCCTGCCTTCAGATTTCTGCCCTAACTTCTTTCAGTGATGGACTATGCTGTAGAAGTGTAAGTCAAATAGTCCTTTCCTCCCCAATTTGTTTTTGGTCATGGTGTTTATCACAGTTGAAACACTAAGACAACTTCAGTCCTCATATCTAGTACTTGTGGGATTCCCCTCACAGACAGCTGCAGATGGGATCATGCTCTTCATTCTTTGTAGACCTTACTCTAGAGTGAGCCCTGTCATTTTTCTAAGCTTAAGGCCATGGCTGGGAATAAACAGAATTAAAAGAATCCATTCTATCTGACTGTTATGTTGTATGACATACTTTTCCTTGGGAGACACAGGTAAGTCTACTCACCCTAGATTGGGAGCTCATGACAGCCCAAAGTATGGATACCACCAGAGTTCCACTTAGTGAACCAATGAGTTCTATTAGAACTGAAATGGCTCAAGACAGTTGCATCATCAAAGTCTGCTCTGTAAGTAGGAATAGTAAGAAACCATTGAGCAAAGCCACTCAGTAGATAGAAAGTGGTTTATTAAGACAAAAAGAAGAACAAACCAAAGCTGCTGGGCTGCCTTGGATAGCAAAGGACAGCAACCAGCCACAAAAGCTTCTTAGGTTTGCTATAGGTATATGACGGGAGGCTGCTTGTAAGCTGGCCAGTCAGGTGGTTAGTGTGGTACCTATTTCAGGCAGTCAAGGTGCTGACAGCTGTGATTAGGGCTGTTCACCCAGCCTTTAAGGACTTCTGAGGAATGCTTTGGGTTTCTGTTATTCCTAGCAAAACCTAGCTCATATTGGTGGGGGAGGGGGTTGTCATTGCCATCAGCATCTCCATTTTGTGGCCTGCTTTGTGACCTAACATTCCAGCCTTTTGTTGATAATAAGGAGTGGCAGTGTTCCTCTGGCTATTTCTGACTTAGTGGAGGCAGCGTGTGTGTGTGTGTGTGTGTGTGTGTGCGCGCGCGCGCGTGTGTGTAATGTTGATCCAAAGTAGGGAGGGTCAAGCAGGCGGTGATAGTAGGAATTCTGTCAGAAGCATCTGGCTCATTGAGCATCAGGTCAGCTCATTAATTTTTTTCCTCTGGAAAATGTCTTAAAAGACAGAGGGCAATTGTTAGTATGAGAAGGATGGCTCAGAGGGCCGAGGAGAGGCATGAGCCAGGAGCCCACAGGAGACCATAGTGAGGGTTCAGAGTTAGCTCCTGGGGGCTGCTGGATTCTGTGTGCCAGCTCATGTAAGTTTTTAATCCATTCTTCCACCTGTCCAGATTGACTTACATAGTAACAACATTCAGCCTTCTCCACTGAGGAAGAGACAAGTGCCTCCTTTCTCAGCTGCTTCAGTGGCTCACTGGTTTTGTAGGGCCACAAAAGCTAGTATGGTGAGCTGGTTTTGGAGTAGTTGTAGGGTCAAGGTTGATTTCTGGATGGTATCTTCCAGCTTCGTGGAAATCTTCTGGGACAGATTATACTATGCGCAGAAAGTAAAAATAAGGAACACAGGAAAATCTTTATCTTGGGTGTGCATTTGAAACTTCCAGGTTGGGAGGAAAGAGACCCCCCCCCCCGGGATAGGCAGGAGGAGGGTGTCTTGTTGATTGACAAGAGTACTTATTAGAGAGGATCTGGAGCCTGTTTGAGCTGTGCTAGGTGGATCCAGTCTCAACTTCCTGAAGCTTGCATGGATGTTTTGAAGTTGACAGGAAGATCAGCAGGACTACTGCCTGTTTTCATCTGCAGTGAAATCCACACTGGAGAAAAGGCGGTTAGTAAATGTCTGTAAACAGCCCAAGCAGGCACTTGCCTGTGAGCTACAGCCGGAATAAAGCCGGAGAAATTATTAACAAACATGAACACTTGTCTGTAATAACATGGTACTTTCCTGACAGGAAAAAGAGTGAAGGGCGGGCAAGCAGAGCTTGAGGACCTGAAAGATGGTCCCGGACTGAGTCATGGATAGGCTTTGCTTTTTACAAGTCAGACTATGTCGTGTTCCGAGTGTCTTTCTGAATACGGGGCTTCCATCACCTGCAGACTTGGAGGCCCGAAAACTTGAGAGCTGCAGTCTCTCTTCAGGACGTTCATACTTGTCTCCAAGTTCCCAAATGGAAAGACAGAGAAACAAAGAGGGAGGACAGGAGGGAGAGGGAGACCACTTTCTCCCATATTTCTGTATCAGGCTATGGAATTAAGATGGTTGTAGAGTGCATTTAAATTAATAACTCCCTTAGAAATTAGAAATCGGCAGGGAAAATGGTTGTTTTTTTTCCTAAATAAACATTTTATTAATTCTTTGAGAACTTTATATGATGTGTTTTGATCATATTTTCCTTCAATTCCTCCTCCCTTTAACTCCTCCCAGTCCCTACCCCACTTTTTGTATGGTTCCATTTTTTTTACTTTATTGAAAATAGTTTGTTTTCCTCACATAATGTATCCTGATTACAGTGTCCACTCCCTCTATTCCTTCCCATTCCTCCCATCTCCCCTCCCATATGGATTCACCTCCTTTATTGTTTCTCATTAGAAAAAAAATGTCTAAAGGATAATAATAAAATTCAATATAGTTATATGAAACTCTGTGAGTTCATATTAAGTTTTGGTCTTGTTGATTTATAGGACCTTGTTTTCATGGTGTTCTTCTTCCTATCTGGCTCTTCCATTCTTTCTGCCTCCTCTTCCTTGGGTTTCCCTGATCCCTGACCAGGGAGTAGGAGTGAGGGGGATTTGATAGAGACATTCAATTTAGGGCTCAGTGTTCCAAGGTCTCAGCCTCTGTGTTATGTCTGGCTGTGAGTCTCAGTCTTCAATCCCATCTGCTGCAGCAGGAAACATCTCTGATTTCTGAGTACAGCAGAATGTCATTAGGGGTCATTTTATTGCTAAGGTCATTTAGTAGAACAGTAGTATCTTCTTTTATCCTAAGTCCCTCAGTCACTCAAACAGTGTTGGGTATGTGTTCCAGCTCGTGGAGTGGGCCTTAAGTCAAATTAGACATTGGTTGGTCACTCCCACAAGCTTTGTGCCACCATTGCCCCATTATATTTTGCAGTCAGGACACCATTGCAGAGGTTTCAGAGGACCTAGATGGAAGGCACAGTAAACAGTAGGGAGGGGGTTAGCCAATACTTTTTGATCTGGGAAGCGTAGAGAAGAAGAGTTAGCTGATTGCTTCTCTGTTGCTCTTTGGATCTATCAGTTTTGTTTTGTTTTTGTTTTTGTTTTTGTTTCCAATATCTGACTCCCAAGTGTTTTTAAAAATATTTACTTATTTATTTATTTATCTTATTTTACACATCGATCCCAGTTCCCTCTCCCTCCCTTCCTCCTTCCCATGCCCCCATCCAATCCCCCCCACTCCACAGGGATCATTAAAATCTGTCAAGTCATTTGGAGTAGAGACTAGTCCATCCCTCCTGCCTCTAGGCTAAGGGAGTATCCCTCCATGGGGAATGTGCTCCCAAAGTCCTTTTGTGCACCAGGGATACATCCTGGTTCCACTGTCAGAGGTCCCATAGACTGCCCAGGCCTTCTAACTGAGACTCACATTCAGGGGGTCTGGGTCAGTCCAATGCTGGTTTCCCAGTTATCAGTCTGGGGTCCATGAGCTCCCCCTTGTTCAGGTCAGCTGTTTCTGTGGGTTTCTGTAGCCTGGTCTTGAGCCCTTTTCTTATCACTCCTCCCTTTCTGCAACAGGATTCCAGGAGTTTGGCTCAGTGTTTAGCTGTGGGTGTCTGCTTCTGTTTCCATCAGCTACTAGATGAGGGCTCTATGATGGTGGATAAGTTAGTCATCAATCCCATTATCAGGGAAGGGCATTTATGGTAGCCTTTCCACTGTTGCTCAAATTGTTAGTTGGGGCCATCCTTGTAGGTCTCTGGACATTTCTCTAGCTGACTCCCACATTTTATTTAATAATAGAATAATATAAGTAATCTCCTCATCTAGAGTCCAATGTGCAGCATGAGGTCATATGGCTGCAAAGCTGCCACTTCTCCATGCTGTCACAGACAGCAGTTGGATGGCTTTCTCCCCTCCTCTCTGCAAGTCCTCCCAGTGAGCCCTGGGTCTTTCTCACTGCAGTCTCCCTGCAGCACAGTCTGGTTACTGCTCACCCTGTCCCCAAACTGGATAGTTGAAATCACCCACCACCAGTTCTGATATTCAGATGGTCTCATGTCTCACATTCTGTGTTCTCAGCACTCACCATACAGAGTAAAAAATTAAACACTTTATGTAGAAAAGGTTTCTGAATGGATTCTGAAAGGAAAATTGAGACTTTCTCAGTTCACAGGTGTGGTAATGATCTACCAAATAAAGCTTGTCTGAAGATCAGAGTGCAAAGCTAGCCACAGCCATAGAGACCAGGCAGTGGTGGTACACACCTTTAATCCCAGCAGCCACACTTGTGGAACACATCTTTAATCCCAGCACTCAGGAGACAGAGGCAGGTAGAGCTCTGTTAAAGGTTACACTGAGCTACACGAAATTGATCCAGTCTAAAGAGAAACAGAGCACACCCAAAGATGATCTCAGCACTTGGGACCCCACGCCTTTAATCCCAGCGCTAGAGAGGAATATAGGCAGGAAACAGGAGCTCAGTGCAGTCTGAGGTTTGGGGGAGAGCAGTACAGTCTGAGGTTGTCTGCAGTCATGCTGAGGATAGAATTGCCCCTCTTTGATCTGTGCCTTGGTAGAGGTAGGAACTCTCTAGTGGCTTGGCTGTTTTTCTTTTCTGATCTAAAGCTTGAATCCCAGTATCTGTCTCTGGGTTTTTATTATTTGTGCTACAGGAACAGACCCAGCAGAAATTTTGGTACCTTTCAATAATGCTGAAATTGCCTTTTGCTAACACTGAAATTTAAATAAATTGGCTCAAAGCCCTTATGATTCCAATCAAAAGTCAGAATTATATATCATTCTCACGATATTATTACATTTTTCCAAAACCTCTTCATATAATTGCTGACTCTCAAAATGCAGAGTTGTTTTACATATTGAAACCACTGAACTTATTCCAGATGACTCATAATTAGCTTTGTTACTTATTTGATTACAATAAATAATCATAAATAAAAATCATCCCTTATATAATACATATCAAATCCCATATGGGTCTACCAGGCCCTCCAGACAAGGCAATAATGAAATTGATCAGCTACTGCTAGGAAATGTGCTAGAAGACTCAGAATTTCATAAGAAACACTATGTTAATAGCAATGGTTTGAAGAAACCTTTTTTTTTTTTTACCCCCATCACTTGGCAACAAGCTAAAGAGATCATAAGGAAATGTCCTAGTTGTTCTTTTGTACCCAAACTCCAGTACTTACAGGAAGCAATCCAAAAGGTACTCAAAGAAATGAAATTTGTCAAATGAATGTGTTTCATTTTGTGGAGTTTGGAAAATTAAAGTATGTGTACCATACCATAGATACATATTAGGATCTCAATGGGTAACAGCTTTGCATTCTGAAAAGGTTGATACCATAATTACACATTTATTTAAAGTCATAGCCATTATGGGAATGACCATACAAATTAAGATTGACAATGTTCCAGCATTTGTCTATAATAAAACAGTATTTTTGCATATTACAACATAAAGCATATTACTGGTATACCTTATGTCTTAGGATTTTATTACTGTGAAGAGACATCATGACCACAGTAATACTTATAAAGGAAACCCTTAATTGGGGTGACACACAGTTTCAGAGGTTCAGTCCTTTACTATCATGGTGGGGAGCATGGCGGCATGCATTTAGATGTGGTGTTGGAGCTGAGAGTGCTAATTCTTGCAGGCAACAGGAAGTCAGCTGACTGTCACACTGCAGGAAGCTTGAGCAAAAGAGACCTCAAAACCTTCTCCCAGTGACACACTTTCTCCAACAAGGTCCTACCTCCTAATAGTGCCACTCCTTTTAGGGGCCACTTTCTTTCAAACCACCATACCACACATCCTACCAGACAAGCAGTTAGAGAAAGATCTGATTGTACTTTAAAAGATACGCTCCATAAACATAAAAGGGATAATAAAGTCCCCAAGACTGGAATTAGCCATAGAGGTTTTGGAGGACTGAGATAGGGTGTCATAGGAAGTAGTAGGGAGGGCCTTAGACAGATTCGAGGTCTTTTTTGATCTCAGAAGCCTGGAGAGGCAGGGTCAATCATTTTTTTTCTCTGTGTTCTTTGCTCTATTAGGTTTTACCCCAATATCTGACTCCTGAGTTTTATTTAATAATATGACAATATAAGAAATTGCTTCACACATGAAGAGGAATTGCTGAGAAGGCAGACTCTAGAATTTGGGGTCAAATTTGATGGATGACAGGAGCCAGCAGAAACATGATCCATGCATACTTTAGGATAGTAAAATCAGCAGCTTGATTCAGAAAGGCTGAGTTCCATGACAGAAAACTTACATATGCCTCCTGTAGTTTTGGCACCAGATGAATGAAAAAAAAAAATAAAGCAATATAAACAAAGGACATGACTGCTCCTATGTATGGTGGAGGAGAAAGTTTATTGTAGATAAAACAGAGAGCATAGCCACAGGAACATCTGGGAGAGTCCAGAGTATACACATCCTGAGCTGGGCTCTATGACGACAGAAACAAAGGGTGAGGGGAGAGGGGAGAGGGGAGAGGGGAGAGGAGGGGACCAGACCCAGAGGCCAGGAGTGTAAAGGACAGTCAAAAAAGGGGCAGGTAACCAAAATGGCTGGGTTATATAGGGAAGGGGAGACCAGCCTCTAGGCTGGGGAGTGTGGGGTACGCCAGCCACAACGGTCCTGTAACAGGAAGGGACTTAGGGATGCTGGGAGAACCTGGTGGCCAGGTCTGCTTTGATAATGTTAAGTAGACACCTCAGCCATTTGACCTGGGTTTGAGACCTAACATAGGCAGATACACACTTCAAACATGGTTGCTCTGGGTTCTTTTTTTTTCTCTCCTTTCCTTTCCTCTTTCCTTTCCTTTCCTTTCCTTTCCTTCCTTGCTTCCTTAATTTCTTCCTTCCTTCCTCTCTCCTCTCTCTCTCTGCCTCTCTCTCTCTCTTGGCTTTTTAGGACAGGATCTCTCTATATAGCCCTGGCTGTCCTGTAGTTTAGGATGCTGTCTGCCTCTGCCTCCCAAGGTGCATGCAACTGTGCCCAGCTACTGTGAATTCATATTTTACACCCTAAGATATACTTGCCTTTAGGGGTCATTTAAAGAAGAAAGAGGTACACCCAACCTCCTCACCACTTTGTGTAGTTTCTCTGATACTTCAGCTTAGGTGTGTGTTGATTGCTAGTATATTCCCAATGCTTGTCACTCTGTCTGGCATTAAGCAGGAACTCAGCACATAGGCTAAACAGGTGATGTCATGAGTAATGGAACTTTTTTGATGCCCTTTGAGTTTTATGTAAGTCTAGTAAAGAACAGAACCAGAGAATTTCCATTCTATACCAGGGAAGTCATAAAGCTTGGAAGAACTCCCAAACATAAGTGTTTTGATCTGAATTTAAATATTTCCCATGCTCTGTGGGCTCATAGCCAAGCCTTTGACATGTAAGGGCTATGATCTAACCAGTGGCCAGGCTAGTGGTAGAACATTCAAGACTGATGCCTGAGAATTGAAGGGATCCCTGAATATTTCTTAAAATGAAGCTACATGGTTGGACACCCAACAGGCACTGTTAAACTACAAACAAAGAGACAGAGCAGGAACATTGTGGATCAGTCTTTATGTTTTTGTAGGGTGACTGTGAGACCCTTGCCCCTCCCCCGATGCTGAATTGGCAGACCAGAGGGCCCAGGAAACCAGAAGTACAAGAGCGGTTCTGTCCTCAGTTCTGGAGAGTCTGTGATCAGGAGAACATATCAAGACAGTGCCTACTTCTCAGTTGTAATACAGGCTAAAGTAGGCCACACGGTTCCGATGCTTTCTAAAGTCCTTGTCTGTGGACAGCTGCAACAAAAGAACATTGTCTGGCTCAGTGTTTCAGCAAGAGTCCTCTGCTTCTGAGCTTCCTGACTGTGAAACGGAGCCTCACAGCATTAACCCTGTGGTCCAGGTAAAGCCCAGCTCAACGGTGGTTGAAGTGTATCAACATTCGTGATAACTGAAAACATTGTACTCTGGTGTTCATCATGCTAGGAATTATTGGCTACTTGGAAACTTTTGAGTAGTTGGTCAGCATCTTGAAGGCAAGGATTGTATGTTTAACTATGTTACTCATAGGTCCTAACACATATATCCATATATTAGACATTTCACAAATATTTATGGATTTAACCTAAATTCCACTAGGAAAAAAAACCCCATAAACCTAGAATTATGATAGCAAACCCATACTAAGCATATAATCTATGTGCTGTATTAAATTCTTTTCCATATCTGTTATTAATCTTTACAATAATGTCAGATAAACTGTATTATTATATTCATTTCAAAGATAAGAAAACTGACACTTAGAAAAAGGCCTAGAGATCCCATAGGAAGGCAATACTGGATTCCTATTTGGAGACAGGTAGTATTTTTTGCATGCTCTCTGGTTCTCCAGTGATCTAACACATAAGTGCTGTATCAGAAAGAACAATGCATCTGGAGTTACGAATGTGGATTGCAGCTTCCCAGTCACCTAGTCACTACTATATCTCAGCATCTTCTTAAGTTACATAGGATATTTTCCCAGTTCTACCCTAAAGAATTATCAGGAGCAGTTAATCCCTTATCTAAGTATCAAATAAAATGTGATATTTGGCTAGTATTATCTATAAAAAGCCAATGCCTATATATAGATCTCCAAAAAGATCCTCACATTGGCATACACACAAAATATAACTTCAGGGGACCATGAACTTTTTAAAACATTTCCTTACAGACTCTCTGTTAAGAACAAATGATAATACAGGGTAGTACTGGACAGAAAGATGTGTTAACAGCCAATCTTATTACCTCAGCTTTTAGAGTTCTTTTCTCTAGACATGGAACCTGAGACCAGTCTGGAGATCCAAATTTCATTGGCCAAACAACCTTTGGGGGTGACTTCCTTTCTGGATTGTATGTGCCGGGGCTAGAAATAAACATACAGTTGATGACTGACCATGAATTCCACCCGCCTTGGGACAAATAAGACTAACCTGTCAGGCAGACATGAGTGCCATTTCCTGTTAGTGTGTTTCTAATTAGGTTGTCAGTGATAAAGAGAACCAACCTCGACATCCAAGCAGGGTAAAGACAGACTTAAAATATTTCTGTAACTCGGTGTCCTTAGCTGAAAGACCAGAGCATCCCAGGAGAGTGATAAGAGATTAACCATGGTGATAGATTAGTCTTGCCTACAGTTTGAACTTGGTGCAATATATGCAGACAACCTTTCTGCAATCTAGGGGCAAACAAAGCAGAACCAGTTACTTTGGCTCTCAACAATGAGATTAGTTTTTGAATTGCCTGTGTTTGTAAAGCTGTTATGGATTCTATTGTGAGGAATAGTTTAGAGCAGATACAGAATCAAGACTAACATTTAAACTTCCTTAACACAAGCTTGAACCAATGACTTGCGTTTTCTGGCCCTTGGATTTCTCATAAGTTAAGGAAAGACTTTGACTATTTTCCCCTGAAGTTGTATATATTGAGTAGTTTAATAGACATCTAGACTAAACCCCATTGGCTTATAAGGCCTAGGTACTCAAGCCTGCCTCCTCCTGTGTTCACATTTCCTGCCTTCTTACCATACCATAGCCATGACAATCTCTTCCTTTTCTATCTCATCAAATGTCTTCTCAACTTAAAGTATTTGCAGTTGCTTTTTTTCTACCTGGGATGCTCCGTCTTCACATACTAGATTAAGCCACTTCACAGGATTGGCTTAATCTACTCATTCAGCTCTCAGATCAGGAGGCATTTGCTGAGCATTTTCCTTAACAACTTCAGACAAAGTAGCCTCCAGCTCATCACTCTAATCATGTTATCACCCTGTTCTAACATCTTCATAGGACAGCACTACCCCCCCCCCTACACCTTCTGGTGTGCCCATGGCAGTCTTAGGTCACAGCTACTGTCATGAGGGAACAGTCACTTGGTTCCCTTAACTCTTGGAAGTGTTACAGTTTGACCAATACACTATATGGCCAGTATACTTATTACTGTTGGTATTTCCTTGAATATTTAATTCTAGTTTCTTTCTAGTATTTTCCAAGAGATCAGGATCCTTGTTTGGTGGGTATATTGAATGATCTGTGGAAGCTGCAAAATCACCTGACATAGTAGTAAACAACTATTGAATTAATAACTGATTCTACAGTTACGCAGTACCAGAGACCTGGGACATTTGAGGTTAAATCTTTAAAGATTCATACTGGAAAGTTTGGATATAATTCCTGCTTCATGTACTTCTTTCCTATGAAGTGAACAGTAAACAGAAGACATACCCAGGATAGGAAGTGCCCTTAACTTCAGTCCTAAATCGAGGCACCAAGGCATTAAATGGTGCAAAGCATTGTTTGTAGCTTTCATTCCAAGTACTAACTTTCTGATACATTCCTGGATATGGTGTCACATCCTATAATCACAAAAGGATTTGTGTGTTAAGAGATGATACGGTATAATTTATATTATTACAAATTATTTTTTTTATTTACCTGTGGACATAAAGATGGGTGTTTAGAATGTAGTTGGTAATTTTACTGGTTAGGGACATGGTCTCAAATCTCCTCTAGGGTATATGACCACACCAGCCATGGGTGTTGGTTACGCTTATAGTACTAGGCATCCATATTTAAGGTAAAAAAAAAACAAAACAATCATTTCATACTGTTTGCTACAGTTCAGTGAGTAATAGGTAGAAATAGGCCTATATGGGCAAAACTCCACATAATATCTATATTTACTATATCTACCTATCTATCTATATTAAAGAATCAGAGCAAGTTGGTGCAGTCCACCACTGGGTGACTTTTATAGTTAGTATTGCCACTCCTTGACTGTCTAGACAGAGTTGGATCTTGGTTATCTAGGGGCTGTGGCCTGGCATAGTCTAGGCTCAGAAAAAGGAGAAAGATGAGGATTTTGGTTTTGCCCACAATTAGTCTTGAAACCCAGTCAGACACACATACACACACAATGAAAGAGTTGGATTTTTTTCTTTAACTGACAAGATAGTGTGATGTAAATAAAACCCTGTCCTGGGTCTATTTCTTCAGCGAACTGGTTTTTGCTGCTTTTAGGTTACTTCCTGCTTGTAGTGGTTAATGTCTCAACTTTTTGTGTTTCCACAAGGACAACCTTACAATCCCAGAACATTACCTTGCTGACTGGCTTAAACCTCATAGCTGTCCTGGCTCCAATAGCATAACCTTTTGTACTGGTCGGGGTCCGAGATAGGTTGTGTGCCAAACTATTCCACTTCCAGTGAAGGAAGGGGGAAGGAGGGGAGGAGAAAACGAGAAAGTCAGTAACATATTCACAAAGCAGCCTTCAAAGTCGAGTGAATTTAGAATGTTCCTATGTGTCCTTCTTTGCAAGACATTGCTGCTTTTTTTTTTGTCTTGACTCTTTTATAGTTAAAACCATACAGTTAAACAAACAGCACCAGTAGCTTTGCCAAAAAGTGGTGGCTGGATAGATGAATATTGAATTTCCTTGAATCCCAAAGGCTACCATCCTCAGAGCCCTGTAACAGCTGAATTTGCTTTATGGAAGAAGCAGCCTGAGGTCTGAACTTAACAGAAAGAAACTGACATCAGCTCAAAGGGATGCTGGGAAGTGAATATGGAGCAGGGGTATATAGACAAGGCTTGCATTTAGTGGGATGGGAAGGGGTGAACTGTGGTCCTTTACACATTGGCTCTATAGCTGGTTGCAGACCCGGACTTCTCCTGTTGGGTAGTGGGAACCAGAACAAAAAAGGTCACACAAGGTCACACATAAGAGTAATCTTTCTACCAGAACACTTGTGTATCCTTCCATAGGAAACTGAGGGGAGGTGAATACTCACGTCTATTGCTTCGTAACACCCAGGGCCTGTTTGGGGCGATCCCATAAGAGGGAGAAACTTGTTCCCCAACCAGGTTGGAGGGTGGTAGTGAGGAAAGAGTCTCCTCTGTTGACGTGTCCCAAAGGAGTAATTATCCACCTTCCCTAAAGACCAAGAAGAGAAACTCCAAATGAGCACATGGGTGGAGGGAAGCATGGGGTTAGGTAGATCGGTAGAGTAGGTTGCCAACTCTTACGTAAACCAGGCGTAACTCCACGGAGCGAAGGAGCGAGCTGTACTTCCTCCGTATTCATCTCTCCTGGTTTTCTTACCCTCCTCCCGCTGTCTGTTCTGTAGTCCTACTATGATAAAGCACATCGTGCACCTTACTAGTGTTCGCAATGTGTACTACGTTGCCAAGGTAACGGAGACAGAGAGAGCCAGAGAGGTGGAGCCTAAAGCGCCTAGTGCGCCTGTGCAGCAGATTGCCCAGAGCACTATTCACTTCAGATCTAGGCTCTGAGTATATGTTAGTTCAGACTCTGGATTGAGAGTGGAGCCTGCTAGGCACTAAGTGGAAGGGCAGCGTGGGTGAGGGTGGCAAACTGCTTCGGAAATATCCACGAGGGATGCAGTGCTAAAAGATAGGGACGTGGGGTTCAGACCGCCCTAGATCTCAACTACTAGTGCCAGTGAAGCAGAAAACACTCCGGAGCTAGGAGCTATGCTGACTAACGAGGAGGTTATGCAGCTGAATAATGGCTGGAGCAGAGGTTGCGGGGAAGGTTGAGCAGGCAGGTAGGTCTCTATCAGGTCCACCTTAGACCCATTTGTCTTTTTCTTTTTCCTCAAGCACCACGAGACAGAGAGAGAGAGAGAGAGAGAGAGAGAGAGAGAGAGAGAGAGAGAGAGAGAGAGAGAGAGAGAGAGAGAGAGAGAGAGAGAGAGAACAAACATAAAAGAGGGACCCTTTATTGGTTTGAAGAGAAAACTGAACCTAAAGAAAGGTCTAGAGACCTACAAGACTGCCGCCAACTGACAATTTGAGCAACTGTGGAAAGGCTACCATAAATGCCCTTCCCGGATAGTGAGATCAACAACTAAGTTATCTACCATCATGGAGCCCTCATATAGTACCTGTTGGAAACAGAAGCGAACATCCATAACTAAACACTGAGTTGAACTAGAATCCAGATGCAGAGGGAGAGGTCAAGACCAGGTTCCAGAAACACATAGAGACAGCTGACCTGAACATGGAGGAACTAACAGCCCCCCAGACTGATAGCTGGGAATCCAGCATGGAACTGACTCAGACTCCCTGAATATGGGTCTCAGGTAGAAGGACTGAGCAGTCTAAGGGACCCCAGATAGTGGAACCAGGATGTATTCCTGGTGCACAAAAGACCTTGTGGACACATCCCCCATGGAAGGATACTCCCTTAACCTAGAGACAGGAGAGGAGTCCTAGTTCCTACTTCAAATGACTGGACAGATTTACATGACCCCACCTGGATGGCATTGCCCTACATGTGGAATTGGGGTGGGAGGATGGGAGGGGAGGGTGGGTAGGGTGCATGTGAGGGGAGAGAGAGGGTGAGAGGGAGAGGGAATTTGGATCAACATGTAAAATAAAAAAAATAATAAAAATGGAAAAAATATTAAAATCTCTACAATTAAAAAAATAAACACTATTTCTTTTCTAGTTAAAAATAAAAATAAAAAGATGGTCCTGCTGTGCATGTGTGCCTTAGGCTAGCACTTCTTTCAAAGGCAAATTTACAGATTTATTTAGCTTTAAAGATTCATTTATTTTACTTTAGTGTGTGTGTGTGTTCTTGTTTGCATGTGCAATTGTATGTATGTGTGCCACTTGCAAGCATGTGGAGGCCAGAAGAAGGTGTCAGATTCCCTGGTACTTGTGAGCACTGGGAACCCAACTTGGGCCCTCTGTAAACACAGCAAATGTTGGACACTCAGCTATCTGAGCTACCTCTCCAGCCTGATCTTACAGATGAGGCAGAAGGGTTTTTGTTTGTTGTTTTCAGGTGAAAGTTGGAGCCCTCAGGACAGGCCTTTAATCCCAGCTACTTAGGAAGCTGAGGCAGGAGGATCACAGGTTCCAGGCCTTCTTTAGCTGCAGAGTGAGTTGTCTGGGTACTAAGTGAGATCTGCCTCAAAATGAAAAATGAAGGGAGGGCTGGTAATGTCGCTCAGAAATATAGAGATTGCTCAGAATGCATGAAGTCAGGTTCATTTTCCAAAGCTACAAAAAAGGAAAATGATGCTATTTTGGAAATCGAAAAAGCACATTTAAAATAACTTATTTTTTAAAAACTGATACACAATTATAACTATTCTTGTCTTCATATGCTGCTTTGGTATATGTGTTCATTGTGTGATATTCAAATTGGGGAAACGATATTCAATTTCCCAAACATTTGTAATCTCTGTGTTGCAGACTTTCAAATTCCTGTCTTCTGGCCGGGGAGAAGATATTTTACTTAAACATTATTGGAGTGATTCCCTTGGCCAGTATACCAGACTGCTTAAACATCTATAGTGCCCTGCCTGGTTACACAATGAATTATTCTGTGTACTGCTTAGTGTCCAACTATCCAACAAAAAATAATTGGGAAAGAGGCAGAAGTGTGGTGTACTCCTGATGCCAGCCTGGTTTACATGGGTTCCTACTTCAAACAAAAATTAAGAAACAATCTCTCTCCCCCTACCTATGTATCATCTATCTATATATTATGTATGTATGTATGTATGTATGTATGTATCTATCTATCTATCTATCTATCTATCTATCTATCTATCTATGCATCTTCAAACAAGAACTAATGAAGAAAACCCAGGATATGGAAGGTTGTTATAAGTAGCTAAGATTTAAAGAAATGTGTTTTTTTTGAGAATTTTATAATGCAAACAATGAAATAAAATCACATCTCTCCCATTTCCTCCTCCAACTCTCCTCATACCCCTACATCATCTCCCTCCCAACTCTATAACTTCATCTTTTTTTTTTGAGAACGCATTAAGCCCAGTTAGTGCTGCCTATATGTGTGTAGATGTGGGGCCATTCATTGGAGCCCAGGGAAGTATTAGTTGTCATAAGGTAGCTAAACTGAAATAGACTAAAAATTGGGTCTAAAAGTCATAGCATAAACTTTACTCCAAGAATTTTATAAAAATATGTCTATGGTACTATTATTAATAAGGGAAATATAGGCCGGGCATCCGTGGCACACGCCTTTAATCCCAGCACTCGAGAGGCAGGCTGATGAATCTCTGTGAGTTCAAGGCCAGCCTGGTCTACAAAGCGAGTTCCAGGGCAGTCTCCAAAGCTACACAGAGAAACCCTGTCTCGAAAAAACAAAAACAAACAAACAAACAAACAAACAAAAACAAAAAATAAAAAAAGGAAAATATAAATACATATTGATACATATTGGTGTTAATTTGGCAATTTTCACTTTTATTATTGTTTTAAGAAGTATTGTTATATTGAAAAATGTTTGATTCTTGTTTTTTTCCTTTGTTTATTCAAGATAGTTTCTCTGTGTAGCCCTGGCTGTCTTGGAACTTGATCTGTGGACCAGGCTGTTCTTAGACTTAGAGATCTGCCTTCCTGTGCCTCCTAGTGCTAGGATTAAAAGTAGGAACCATCACACCTCCTCTTCTCCTCCTTCTCTCTTCCTCTCCCTCCTTCTCCTCTTCTTTCTTCCTCCTTCTCCTTCTCCTCCTCTTCCTCTTCCTCCTCTTCTCCTCCTTCTTTTTGGTTTTTCAAGACAGGGTTTCTCTGTGTGACAGCTCTAGCTGTCCTGGAACTAGCTCTGTAGACCAGGCTGACATAAAATTCACAGAGATCTGCCTGTCTCCACCTCCTGAGTGTTGGGATTAAAGTCATGCACCACCACCGCCTGACAGCATTTTTATTTTTAAGACTATTTTTAAAACAATATTTTGATTTTGACTGACACAAACAATACATTGTTATAAGGTACAGTATGACACTTCAATACATATGTAGAATGTATAATGACCAAGTCTGCATTGTTTGAGTAGCTAGTTTCTAAGATATTAAAAATTGAGAAGAAAAAAATAAACACATAAGGAAATACTATCATTCTAGTTTATAACAGTGTGGAAAACATTAAGAGTTAATTCAGAACAGAAAAAGCTGAATTTCTTATAATTATTAAATTTCTATAGTGTAATTACAATCCTAAATAATCTGATTTTAAAATAAAAAGAGAAAATTAAATCACTCATTTGATGTATAGCTCAGGCTTTACAATTAGGTGGTTTATTTTAGAGTGCTGATCATGTACTCATTTGTAGAAACCTCTATAACAATCTTCTGTTTTTAATCCTTTTCCCATGAACAATTTATTTCCTGGCCAGCTTATGTCACTTGAATTTTTTAAAAAGCAACAAGTTATATGTATAACATATATTAGCAAAATGTAAGATGTCTTCTGACATTAGTATATATAACAGATAATAAGACAATTAATATGTAGGCTATAAAGGTCTTATTATTTCTTCATTAAGTCTTTGATCTGGCCTCATACATACTTGAAGGTACAGTAAAAACTGAGGTCATACCCCACTATCACAAATTTATGCATGAAACAAACTCTTACAGACATTCATTATTGGCTTTGTTTATAGGACTAACTGTGATATGGTAGAACTTCCTGAATCTGCTTTGAGCACACTAGACCCGCCTATCCAGGTGGGACCACTCTGAGTCCCTGCCTACCTGATCTTTGACCCCCATCACTGGGCCCCTGCCTGAGGAGAGACCTCCTAGGAAGCTTGGACCACCCAAAGCTACAGACGTTGAACTCCTGACCCATCTAAGCCCGCCGGGAAAGACTCCACTTGTACCCACTGGAAGAAGTGATGGGAAGAGAGCAATACAAGAAAACACCTAACAATAGAAAGACAAGGACCACACCACCAGAATCTAGGGACTCTACACCAACTAGACCTGAACACACCAAAGCAGATGAAGCAGAAGAGGATGACTTAAAAAATAACTTCATAAAAATGATAGAGGCCCTCAAAGACGATATGAGAAAATCCTTTAAAGAAATAGAAGAAAACACAAACAAAAAATTGGAAGAAATAAATCTCTTAAAGTAAGGAAAGCCAAGGAAAAAACAATCAAACAGGTGAAGGAAACAGTTCAAGACTTGAAAACTGAAATAGAAATAATAAAGAAAACACAAACTGAGGGATTGCTGGAAATAGAAAAACTAAGCAAATGATTGGGAACTATGAATGCAAGCATAACTAACAAAACACAAGAGATGGAAGAGAGAATTTCAGGCACTGAAGATAAACTAGAGGAAATAGATTCATTGACCAAAGAAAATCGTAAATCCAACAAATCTTTAACACAAGACATCCAGGAAATGTGGGACACAGTGAAAAGGCCAAACCTAAGAATAATAGGCATAGAGGAAGGCAAAGAAGCCCAGCTCAACATACCCAAATTTATGGGACACCTTGAAATCAGTGGTACAAGGGAAGTTCATTGCACTAAGTGCCCATATGAAGAAAATGGTGGATAGTCGTATTAGTCAATTAAAAGCACAACTGAAAGCCTTAGAACAAAAAAAGCAAACTCACCCTGGAGGAGTAGATGCCAGGAAATAATCGATTTGAGGGCTGAAATCAATAAGGTAGAAACTAGGAAAAAAATACAAAAAATATGCAACAAAGAGTTGTTTTTTTGAGAGAACCAACGAGATAGACAAATCTTTATCCAAACTAACCAAAAAGCAGAGAGAGAGAGAGAGAGAGAGAGAGAGAGAGAGAGAGAGAGAGAGAGAGAGAGAGAGAGAGAGAACATGCAAATTAACAAAATTAGGAATGGAAAGGGGGACATAACAATGGACACATGATTGTAACCCAGTGGTGTGGGGAATGGAGGCAGGAGGCTCACTGAGTCTTGCTGGTTACTAGCCTGGCTCCAGCTTTAGTGATAGACTTGACACAAAATGAATGTGGAGAGTGAGAAAGCAGGGAATGCAGTGTTTTTTTTTTTTGCTTCCTCATGTATGTGTTTTGCACACACTGCCCCAAACATGTCTACATACCATTCACACACCACACTCAGCCACATATATACACATACCAAAAGTATTATAAATCTATATGTTCCAAATGATTGACTTGCCACACAAGGAACATTACACTGCTCTGATAACAGGAATGGATGTGGATGTGCTTTTAAGCCCTTAGAAACGTTTATTCAGTCTTGCGTTTGTTTCAGAGATCTAACAAATGCCATACTAGTAAAATTTGAGTTTATAGAGAGCCTGTTCTTTAACCACAGTGAAAATGAAATAGAAAACAAGGGGTCACTAAAACATTAAGAAAATTATTCTAACTGAATGATAAAGAAAATACAATACACACAAGGTAATGTTATAGCCAAAATAATGACCAGGCAGAAATTGTAGCATTAAATGACCATGTTAAAAACGAAAAGGTGGCCCTGCCCAGAGCATCCTGATGATTGAGGTCTGCATGCAGGGGAGCCCATCCGAGTGGTTCAGCATACGTGGAGGCTTCCCGTGTCCTGGTGCCACCTCCTTCCATGGGAATGGGTAAGTGTGGGCCTGTTTCCAGCCTGCCTTCTGGTGCACTGCCTGGAGTGTCTTGAGGACTGAGGATTGAGGACTGAGTGCAGGAGAGCCTGCCCTAGTGTACTGGCTCATCCAGAGTTTGCCAGCATCCTGGTCCAGCCTCCAACCATGGGAGGGGTCCCACTACCACCCACTGGAGTAGGTGAGCCATCAGATTAGTGGAACTGCTTGTACTCACCAGAAGAGAACCTTGGTCCTGCATGCACCAGAAGAGAGAAAGACCCTACCAGTATGCACTAGAAGAGATGAGTAGATGACAGTATAAGAACACAGTAAACAACAGAAAGATCAATATGACAGCCCCCAGAGTCTAGGGACTCCATACCAGCAAGACTCAAACATCCCAACACAGATGAAGCAGAAGAGAATGACCTTAAAAACAACTTCATGAAGATGATAGAGACCCTAAAAGAGGTACTGAGAAAAATCTCTCAAAGGAATGGAAGAAAAAATTCAAGAAATGGAGGAAAAGACAAGCCAGAAATTACAAGAAACAATTCAAACAGTGCAAGGTTTGAAAGCTGAAATAGAGACCAAACCAAAAAAAAAATACAGTCCGAGGGTCAGCTGGAAATAGAAAAGTTAGGCAAATGATCAGGAACTACAAATGCAAGCATAACCAACCAAATACAAATGATGGAAGAGAGAATCTCAGGTGTTGAAGATACACTAGGAGAAACAGATTCACTGACCAAAGAAAATCTTAAGTTCAACAAATACCTGACACAAAATTTCCAGAAAATATGGGATACCATGAAAAGACCAAACATAAGAATAATAGGTATAGAAGAAGGTGAAGAAACCCAACTCAAAGGTACAGCAAATATATTCAACAAATTCATAGAAGAAAACTACTTTCCCAACCTAAAGAAAGACATGACAATGAAAGTACAAGAAGCTTACAGAACACCAAATAGAGTGGACCACAAAATAAAGTCCCCTCACGACATAATAATGAAAACACCAAACATACAGAATAAAAAAAGAATATTAAGAGCAGCAAAGGAAAAAGACCAAGTAACATATAAAGGCAAACCTATCAGAATTACACCTGATTTCTTCATGGAAACTCTGAAGGCCAGAAGGTCCTGGATAGATGTTCTACAAACACTAAGAGTCCACGGATGCCAGACCAGGTTACTATACCCAGTAAATCTTTCAATCACTATTGATGGAGAAACCAAGATATTCCATCACAAAACCAGATTTAAACAATACACATCAACTAATCCAGCTATACAAAAAGTTCTGGAAGGAAAATTCCAGCCCAAAGAAATTAACTACACCCATTAAACATAGACAATAGATAATACCACTTTACTGACAGCCAAAAGAAAAATGGGGGAAAATCCACACACAATACCACCACCACCAAATCCAAAACAAGCAAGAATTTACAATCAATAGTCATTAATATCCCTCAATATTAATGGTCTTTACTCACCTATAAAAAGACACAGGCTAATAGAATGGGTACTAAGACAGAATCCATCCTGTCTAAGCTTCAAAGACAGACATCACCTCAGAGTTAAGGGTAGGAAAATGACTTTCCAATCAAATGGAACCAAGAAACAAGCAGGTGTAGCAATACTTATATCTAACAAATTAAAACTTTAAACTAAAATCAATCAAAAGAGATGAAGAAGGTAATTTATTATTCATCACAGGAGAAATCCATCAAGATGAAGTCTCAATTCTGAACATCTATGGTATCTTGGCCTTTACAGTAAACTACAGTATAGTTAGTTGAGCATGCTATGAAGTCATGGGTATTTAAACAAATCAACTAGGTCAGAGCCCTCATGATTCAGTCAACTCTCAACTGCCCTACTTATGAACACGCTCATCGAGACCAAGTCTTCGCATGATATTCCAGGGGATGTCTCAGGTCTCAAACACAACTACAAGTTAACACACACTGAACAAGATGTAAACTATTGGACTAAGTTTTATGTTGAATACATATTGAAATAATAGTATTTGGGGTTAAATGATTAAAATGAACTTCTTGTGTTTTATTCTTTTAATTTGGCTATTGGAGAATTTAAAATTATGCACATGGCATATGTATTTTCACTGGATAATTCTGAACCAGAGTATATAACATACTGTACAAAGTAGTAAGAAGAATAATTTCATTTAAAAAAATGAACAAGACTTGGGTGCTAACCTTACAAAAGGAACATTAAAATAATTGGCAAGTATAAAAAGGTGCCTGTCTGAGACTTTATCGAGGCAGTTTGAAGCTGAAACGAGATAGACACTGGGTGACTAAAAGCCCAAGGATGATAAAAACATGAAACAGTGGAAACTCTAGTCTGAATTTATAGTGGATGTGGTTGGTGGTTTGAAGGAGATACCCCAAAAGTCTTGGGCATTTGAATACTTGCTCCCCAGCTGCTAGCTGTCTGGGGAGGATTAGAAGATGTGTCACTGTTAGAGCAAGTATGTCACTGGGAGAGGGCTTTGGAGAGTCAAAGACTCAGGCTGTTTGCTTGTTTGTAGTTTGAGATGAGAGCCCTCAGCTGTGCTCCAGGCAGCCTGTTTCACCTCCACTATCATAGACTGTAATCTTCTGGAACCATAAGGCCCCAATAAGCCTTGGTCATGCTGTTTTATCACAGTGGAAATGTAAATTGGTCAATGCATTCCCTATGGACAATTGAGGTGACTTCTCTAAGGCTGACCATAGACAGCTCCAAGGATCCTTAATTTCTCCTCCTTGGAATTTACTTGGCAGTAATGCACACAATTACATACTGAAAGACATGAGCCAAAAAGTTAAGAGCAACATTGCTTATAATAGTACTAAACTAGAAACAAATATATCAGTTACTAAGAAAATTGAAAAATAATTCATGGAATAGTAATATAAAAGACAACAATGAAAATTAAATGTAAAGCAATGATAAGCAAATCCTGAGGCTGGAGAGGTGTCTCGGTCAGTAAAGTGGTTGCTGTACAAGCACGAGGAACTGAGTTCAATGCCCAGGACACACATCAAAGAGCATGGTGGCACATTTTTGTAACTCTAGCATTGGGGAGGCAGAGACAGGATTATTCCTGTGGCTTCCTGACTGGATAGCATGAGGGTAGTTCCAGGTCAACTACTGAAGGTCTCTTTCTTAACAAGGCAAGGTGATTATAACCTGAAGGATGACACATGAGGATGCATTCTAACCTCCACACATATATTCACCCTCGCCCATGAACACACACATACACAGACAAATAATAATGAAAAGAAGCTTGGCGGTCACCCATCATCAAGGGCACTGTCTCTTTGTAGCAGACTGAGACCATTACAAGTAAACTACAACCAATCAATACGTGGAGTTGTGGAGCCCAGGCTCAATGGCTACATCTACAAAATGCTCTGCACCCAAGGCTCAAGGAACACCATGCAAGAGGGCAGAAAGATTGTAAGGGCTAGAGGACAAGAGATATTTCTGTGAGACTGGTTCTCCTGGAAGTGTCAGGAACTATATCCATAAAGTCTACACCAGATTGCCAAAACATGAGATTAACAAGGGAAACACAATACACATGACAGAGTGGACAGGGAAAGCCCAAGAGGCCTCTGTCCTACACAAAATCTACAGACAACTAAGGAATGCTGAGATTGGGAGGAAGTATTCTCCAAAGAAGAGCACACATGTTTGTTACGCAACACCAAATTTTCAGGCCTAAAACATATATACAAGTTACATTATATAGACTGAGTAGGCTATAGTTAGGAATATATATGTATATACATACATATATATGTATATATACATATATATGTATACACACACACACACACACACACACACACATATATATATATATATATATATATATATATATATATATATATATACACAAAGCACAATGAAAACAGAGGCCAGACATTTGAAAGAGAACAAGGGGGAGTACACAGGAACATTTAGAGGGAGGAAAGGGAAGGAGAAAATGATGTAATTATATCATAATCTCAAAAATAAAAGAAATTAAACAAAGGAAGCGGGGGAGATGGATCAGTGGGTAAGAATGCTTGCTGTTCAAGAATGAGGACCTTCCTTACCCCCTCTGAGGAGTGGATTGGGGGGAGGGGAAGTGAGGGCAAGAGAAGGGGAGGGAAGGGGAACTGGGGTTGTTATGTTAAATGAAAAATACATTTTTAAATAAAAAAGAATGAGGACATAAATTTGGATCCCCATCACTTATATGAAAAGCCAGGCATGGTGCTCATACCTGTAATTCCAGCCTGGAGAGAAGAGGGTCATTGGGGTTGTTGGTCTCTGGCCTAGCTCTCAAGGGACCAAGGTGACAGAGGAGGACTTCCGATGTGTTCTTGTAGCCTCTAGTGTGTACCCCTTCCTATATGCACACACACACACACACACACACACACACACACACACACACACACACAAATCTTGCAAGGCAATAACACAGTCTCACTGTTGAATGAAGGAACTCAGATGTGATCATTCACAAGACAAATAAGTTAGCTTGTATTAAATTTCAAAATAAGTAGAACTAATCTAGGAGTTGGGAGTCAGGACAGGTAGACCTTTAGTGGAGCAGGCTGAGGCCGTATGAAGGAGGCTGTGGAATGACTGTGTTACCATCTTGGACTGTCTACTGATTACACCAGTGAGCTCAGCAATTGCTTCACTGCTTATTTAGGCCCCCTTTAGTATACATTATACATCAATAAAATACTTTGAGTCAACATCTCTGAACCAATGTTCTGGTACCACCTGTGATCCAAGCAGTTGGAGTTTCAGATGGGTCTGAGATACATATTGAGACTTGGTTTCAAAAAACTCAGGGAAAACCTAGTAAATGAAACAACACTGTTTACTCACTATTGACTTATGACATAACCCATCCCTCTGAGACATAAAGGGATTTTATCTCCAAGTAACCTGGGTCCAGGTAGTTATTTGCCTTTTCTTGTTACCAGAAACTAGTAGGATAGTAATGGCTTCTTCCCTCCCTCTCTCCCTCCTTCCCTCCCTCCCTCCCTCTCTCCTTCCTTCCCTCCCTCCCTCCCTTCCTCTCTCTCTCCCTCCTTCCCTCCCTTTCTCCCTTCATCCCTCTCTCCATCCCTCCCTTCCTTTCTCTTTTTTAGACAAGGTCTCTCTATGTATATCTGGTTGTCCAAGAACTTGTTATTAGATCTCACATTCAGAGATCTGCCTGCCTCTGCCTCCTGAGTGCTAACATTAAAGGTGTACACCATCATACCTGGCATTAGTTTTCTTAACAGTTTCCTTGTTTTGTGTCTACTTGTAAATCTGCTCTAATGCTCATGAGATAAAATTTGAACTTCTTAACCCCAATTATATTCTTTGTAAAAATAATGGTGCAAGAATCCAACTTCATTTTCTTCTAAAGTAGTTAAGGCTGAGCATCTCTTTGCTGGTGGTATACAGGACATAGTACCAAAATTCAGTTTTCTTTGTAAAGCTAAAATTATAGCATTTTATATGAGCTTATGAAATTGTGTGATGTAGAGTGTATTATTGATTAATTTAATAATAGAACAAGGAAGTGACATCATGAAATGTATTTGTCACTCAAAGCAGACCTTAGATCTGAACAAGATTAGGGGCCTCTGATCTGGGGAGTAAAAATAATGCTTCAGGATAGGTATCCAGAGAAAGCAGACAGAGGAGAGGAAACAGACTTCCTAAGTCTTCCCTTTTAGACTTTGGTAAATGTCAGACCCTGCCATTCAGTAGTAACAGGCGAACATGGACTCTGAAGTCTCTCAGGCTGGTGTGCATTAAGTATCGGTTTGCATTTCCTAGTTTCATGATCTTGTGGGAGCTCCTGAAGCTACTGAGACCCTAAGGATGACCGCAGCAATCAGGTCTTTCCTCCAAGGGCTGCCATGAGATGGCAGGAGTCTTCACAGGGGCACATTGTACAGAGCAAGTGTAAACTTGTTAATGCACACCTGGAAATGCACTTCCAGTCTACCCCTTTTTATGTTCAAGGTACCAGCCAGCTCCAAGGCTATTTTTGTTCTACTTTTTCTGCTTGGGGCATTCGCTTTGCCAAGGCTTTTGGCATAGCTGCTAGAGATGTCTTCTTCCCACCCAGGACCAGGTTCCTCTTGTCATCTTCAAATGAGCTCTACCCTGTCTTTTTGCAATTTATCTACTACCACGAAGGGATACTTTTATATACATACTATAGTCTGAGAGTATCATTACCTTGATTGAAGTTCCAAAGGAATGGATGATTGTTCCGTTGTATGACTTCATTGTCTTCGGTCTTGTCAGTCGGGTCATCTATCTTAACTTTTTCAAATGTTTCAAGAGATTTGGACAATGACTGTAGTGCATGGGAACTTTCAGCAGCATTGTCTTCCATATGTATTGCCTAACAAGACACTACTCTCATGATAGGTTTTAAGCAGGAAAAAGAGGGGTGTGCTCAAGACTGGCTGCTAAGCAACAGCCCAGCTCTAGAAGTTCCCTTTTAAGTCATTGTGACATTGTTTTCTGCAAAGAAGCCTTGTGGTATAAAGGCAGCTAGAAAGCCTGATCGAGTGGTAACTACCAGTAAACAACATCAGTATCCTGGGCTGACTCCCTTCAGCTCTGGCATAATTTAATGTGCCTTGCTCATTTCTACCATGAGAAGTTTGTCCTCGCTGTAACTGCCTGAGAAACTCTTCTCAGATGAGAAAATTGTTAGCTGCCTTTGGTTTTGGTTAAGATCTTCCTGCAAGAGTCATTGTCTGGACTGAACAAACCAAAGTATTGTCATTTACTGGGTTCTTTTAAACAAGCTTTCATCTTTATTTCCTTCTTTATTTATTGTTCAACCTGACAGAAGTAAAATGTCATCCCCTTGTAAAAAGGAGATTAGTTTCTTACTCCTCTGCCTTTCACACATAGGGTGACATCTGGCATGTATTAATGGGGAGTGCCTGGAGTTCATGGTGACTGGTTGTTCAGGGGGAGAACAGCTCATCAGTCGCCAGTGCTATCATCTCTCATGAGATCTCTGGCTTGGTGTCAGGGGAATGCAGTGAAACAGTAGAGAGAAGGGTCCAAACCATAGTTCCCCAGCTTTGTAAGAAGCCAAGCTTCTCCAAGTCTCAGGTCTCAGGAAGTAGTAGTATCTGTCTTATAAGGTTTGTGTGAGAACTAAGTAAGAAAACACACATTCAGTACTTAGAGTGTGAGCTGGATGTGTGGCATCTGCTTGTAGTCAACTGCTCTAGAGATTTAGACAGGAGGATCACTGAGCCCAGGATTTTGAGACCAATCTGGGCTACATAGATCAACCCATTCTAAAAGGAAAGAAACAAAACCAAAAATAATTTAACACATAAAGTGAACCTATAGTGGGTTCTGGAGAAAAATGCGGAACCATTATATTCTTATTACATGAAGAATCTTTTTTTTTTTTAAAATTTAATTTATTATTTTACATGTCGATCCCAGTTCTTTTAATTGTAAATAAGAGACACACACTTGAGCACTTTTAGGAACAATGGAGAGCTGTATAGTTAAAGGGAAGTCTTGCAGACTCTAAAGGTAGAAGCACATCTGACTTCATGAAGGATCTAGAATCAGGAGCTATGAAACTATTGGTAAGTGCTCTCAGTGGATCCTACATTCCAGCTTTTGAATTTAGCATAACTTTCTCTTTTCCTCAGTCCTCTATTGCTCCTGAGCTTACATTCTACCACCCTTAGTGACTAACAGACCAACAGTCTTTGTTCTCAGTTGGGAATTCCCAGAAGTGGTAATCTAATCTGCTCCATTGAGTCCAATGGCCAGTTAATCAGACAACCACGTGAGTGAGTGGTGACAGCAGCTGGCAACCACAACTATGGTTTTAAATAAAGTACATGTTCTCAGAAAAGGATCCTGCTAGCTCATATTTTAGGCAGATAGCCCATGATGCATCCACTGCTTCTCCACGATGAGCCCAACACAGGTGCCAATCCTGCAAATGCTAGAGCAGCACTGGGCCTTGAGCAGAAGTGGGATGATGTTCTGGGTGCCAATCTTGGACAAGGCAAGCAGAACAGCATATGCTCATGTGGCCAGGAGTTACTGTGGTTCCATCCTGAGAACTGTTATTATACAGACCTTTCTTGTAAATGTCCTCATCTTGTCCTGTGCACCATCAGTTTGACCATTTCCTTCCCACAGCCTCATCCATCATGCAGATGTACATAGGCAGACAGAAGATTGTGGGGTGGTGGTTTCACTACATTCTCACACAGTCACTCCACCTTTCACCAGAAACAGCTGGTATTTCCACACTGAGAAAGTTTCCCCAAATCACCCCCCAAAGGGAACTCATGATTTGACTGTTGGTTTTATTTTAGCATTTTAGATAGATTCAAGATGGCCTTTTCAAGGAGGAAGGGGGACTCCAGAGCCCTGGGAAAAGCTGACAGGGAAGTTCATCACTAGATTCTTCAAAGCAGGTTGTTTTGAGGAGAAGGTCCATTTGGAAATTGTGCTGGGATGAGATTCCATTTGGGTAGTGCCAGAGGCATTTGGTCGTTCTGCTTGTATAGGTGACACAGAACCTATGACCTCAGAGCCTCTCTTCAAGTTCCTACTTCCACTGTCTAGAGGAGCAGCATTTACTTGCTAAAGAGTTGAAACAGATGCCATACAACCTGAGAAACAACACAAAGTGATGAGTAGAGACCCTCATGAAAAGGAAGACTTCTGCTGGAGGTGAAGAGAAGTATGGGCATGGTGGCCTTGAGTGAGGGTTAGATCAGAGGATAGTTCTATGCTCAGGATTTAAGAAGTTATATCAACCCAGGTCCTCACACACTCTATCTTTACTCAAAGCGAGCTGGACTTGGAATTAAAAAATGTACTTTTTCTCCATATAACTCATTAAAACATACTTGCCAAGTATCTACTATGTAAAGTAGAAAGTTTTAAAGATCCAGATAAAAACATAAAAAAAAATAATGAGAATACTGTTGAGCCTTCCTGTTAAATCTCCCCAGAGAGGGGTGAATGAGAAATCAACAGTTCCTTAGAGCCATAGATGCTTATGGTGATGGCCAGCACAGTTTCTGTTGACTGTTGCATACCACAAGATTTAGAAGACCTGGACCCTGCTTCCAGGTATTCTTGGTTTGCCTTAAAGGCATACCATCCCTGGCATGGAAGTTGAGGTTTTATAAAAGCTCAGTGACTGTCACTTGAGCAAGGACAGTGGGTTGAAGTGAGAAGAGTTTTCATAGGCAATGGAGATATGCATGTCAAGGCTCCCTTCCAGTTGAAGGGACATTTGCATACCCTTGGCATGTCCCTGGTGTTACATATTTTTTCTGTGCACTCTGAGGGCATTTTTCAGTGTAGATGTCATGGGAAACTGTCCCTGGTTGCAGAAAGCACCAGGGAAGTCATCCATGTCAAGGGTCCATCATCAATGTCAAGGGTCCATAGCATGGCACCTCCCAGGCTGTTCTGTTTAAGTCATTTGGCCTGTTGAAGGATAGAGGATAACAATAATCATTTGATTTCTTTTTCTTTCTTTTTTTTAATTTTTAAAAATATTTTATTTGTTTTTTTAGCTTAATAAATTTTTTTATTTAATTTTATATAACAAAGTCCATTTAAATGAAAACAAACATTTATAGACAATATTTGGGAATTTGGGCGTCGTTCTTTCCAAACTGCTTCCTGCTGGTAAGGGGCGCTGTCATGGGGGATTCTAAGAAGATTCAGAAATCCTGGCTGTAGTCTGTAAGGCTGCTTTGTCCAGCTGTTTTGAATGTAGGATCACCTTGTACTCTGTTTCAGGTGGTCTGGCTTGATCAAACCACATTAGTCTGGAAGGAATCCACATCTTTTCATTTTCTGTGGAAACAAAAATAGAAATCCTTTTCCCCAGTAACTTGTCCTTGAACTTAAATTTTGGAGTCAAAGCAATTTTTAAATTTAATTTATTATTTTATATGTTGATCCCAGTTCCCTCTCCCTCCCTCCCTCCCCTGCAGCCCTCCCTCCCTCCTTCCTTCCCTTTTACCCTCTCTGCCCTCTCACATGCACTCTAACCACCCTTCCCTCCCATCCCCCCACCCCAATTCCATATGTAGGGGAATGCCATCCAGTTGGGGTCATGCAGATCTGACAGGTCATGTGAAGTAGGGACTAGGGCTTCTCTCCTGTCTCTAGATTAAGGCAGTTATCCCACCATGGGGGATGTGTTCCCAAAGTCCTTTTGTGCACCAGGGATACATCCTGGCTCCACTGTATGAGGTCCCTTAGACTGCTCAGTCCTTCTGGCTGAGACCCATATTCAGGGGGGCCTGAGTCAGTCCCATGCTGGCTTCCCAGCTATCAGTCTGGGGGTCCATGAGCTCCCCCTTGTTCAGGTCAGCCCTAGTGCACCAGCACTAATGTAGAGGCACAGATTCCAGTGGTGGAGGGGTCACTCAGGGTGAAGGTTTGTCTATAGCCTGGGAATCCAGCAGTGATCTTCTCAGGAGCGGCTCCATCCTCATCCCAGTAGGTCACAATGTAATCCTGCAGTGGCAGAAGGTTAGCTCTAGCCTTAGGTAGCTGGTGACCTGTGCTGGGTTATGTTAGTTCCCTGTCCTAACTGTTCAAATTATATATTGATAATTTACTAGTTTTCTTTCCAAAATACTTCACTGAAGTTGTGGTTAATGAGGTATATAAGACTACTGCATACTCAAAATTTATTTTTTAGTTTTGTGATAAACCTCTTATGACTTGGAGCATTTCTAGTCTGCATTTGCATCTGTGTAGGGCTCTTACCACATTGAGGAAGGTGTTGGTACCAGTGTCATTTAGGGATTTGTAAAGGGGACTGTTTTGTAAAGGGGATTTGTAAAGTGGGAGCCATCGAGATTGTAAGTCATGACCTGGATGTAGTCTAGGGAGCTGTGAATGAAGGATGTTTAAATAATTTCTGATGGTCATTTGCCAGGAAAACCCACCATTTCAAAGCCTATTAACAAAGTTCATGTGCAGCAAAACATCCCAAGGATGAAGATCTGCTGCTTACACTCCCACAGGAATTCCACAATATGGTAGATCACTTAATGTGACAGTTGGGGGGTCTCATAGCCAGACTGGATGGTGAGGATGACACCAGACATTGTGACAGAGATCATCAACTGGGGCTATTGCTCTGAAAGGCTTCCTGTTCAAAAGCTTCACACATTTCTATAGGATATTAAAGTACAGTAGAGAACATCACAAGTTTATTTCCGCTCTTCTAACACACACACACACACACACACACACACACACACACACACACACACTCATACCGAGGAGAACCTGCACACTTTGTTTTAGTCTGTCATCATCTCAATAAAGTCAGTACAACAGATGGTGTTAACAGCCGTTTAATATTCATGGGGTTCAGGAAACCTCACTATGTTCCATCTAAAGTTAGTAGCCAGTCATCCAAAAATCTAGCTTTGCCACGTCACCACATTCTGAAGCATCCATCTCTTGCTGCAGCTTCCTAAATCCAGCTTTCAGTGGTGGAGGAAGTTTTCTCCTTTTCCAGTAACTGAAATGTATCAGGACCAACATCTCATTGAATGAAATGCAAAGTTAACTAAGGGAGAAGGTGGTAATGGCTGGGTGACAGGTACAATTTAGTGCTAGACGGTATCTACCTCTACTTTTTGCGACTTTAATCTTATGTGAAGTACTGGGGTCAGCTCTTATAATTGCCTTATTTAGGAGTGACATGTCATTTTCCAACAGAATACTTGCAGAAATTTCCATGTGTGCGAGTGGTCAAGTTACTAGGACATTTTACTAGATGAAGAGGCATTATAAGAAGGGTGTTTGACACCAGTGATGACTTATGTTGGAGAGGATGTGGAGAAAATGGAATACTCCTCCACTGCTGGTGGGAGTGCAAACTCATACAGCCACTTTGGAGATCAGTATGGCGGTTCCTCAGGAAAATGGGAATTAGTTTACCACAGGACCCGGCAATCCCCCTCTTAGGCATATACCCAAAGGATTCACATCAATGCAACAAAGACATCTGTTCAACTATGTTCATAGCAGCACTATTTGTAATAGCAAGAACCTGGAAGCAACCTAGATGCCCTTCAATTGAAGAATGGTTAATGAAGATGTGGCACATCTACACAATGGAATACTACTCTGCAGAAAAAAATAATGGTATCTTGAAATTCGCAGGCAAGTGGATGGCACTTGAAGAAACCATCCTGAATGAGGTAACCCAGTCACAAAAAGAGGAACACAGTATGTACTCACTCATATATGGATTTTAGACCTAGATCAAATGATCACCAGCCTATAATTCACATCACCAGAGGGAACTAGGATACAAGTTGTATTCTAAGAGATTCATATAAAGTCCCTCACAGAACTGGGAAGGGACAAGTCCCCCAGACCTCAGGTATAGTGGGGGAGGACAGCTAATGGAGAGAGAAGTAGGAGAAAATGAGAGGGAGGAGAGGAAGGCATGTGCGACCAGGAGGATTGAGCCTGGTTAGGAATGGAAAATAGGAAAGAGAGAGAGAGACAGAGACAGAGAGAGAGAACATAAAATAGGGAGCCAATATTGGTTTGAAGATAAAGTTGAACACAAAGAAAGGTCGTGGGAACTACAAGACTGCTCCCAACTAACAATCTCAGCTTCCGTGGAAAGGCTATCATAAATGCCCTTCCCGGAGAGTGAGATCAACAACTAACTTCTCCATGGAGTCCTCAACTAATGCCTGTTGAAAACAGGAGCAAACACCCATACATAAACACTGAGTCAAACTAGAACCCAGAAGCAGATGGAGAGGACAAGACCATGCGGTAGAAGTACATAGAGACAGCTTACCTGAACAAGGAGGAGCTAAGGGCCACTAGACTGATAGCTGGGAAGCCAACAGGGGTCTGACTCGGACCCCCCTGAATATGGGTCTCAGCCAGAAGGTCTGAGCAGTCTAAGAGACCTCAGACAGTGGAGCCAGGATGTATCCCTGGTGCACAAAAGGACTTTGCAAACATATCCCCCATGGAGGGATAACTGCCTTATTCTAGAGATAGGAGAGAAGCCCTAGTCCCTACTTCACAGGACCTGTCAGATCTACATGACCCCAACTGGATGGCATTCCCCTACATATGGAATTGGGGTGGGGGGTTGGGAGGGGAGGGTGTTTAGAGTGCATGGGAGAGGGTAGAGAGGGCAAAAGGGAGGGAAGGAGGGAGGGAGGGCTTGGGGGGAGGGAGGGAGAGGGAACTGGGATCGACACAAGAAAAAAAAAAAAAAAAAAAAAAACGCTTTGACTCCAAAATTTAAGTTGAAGAACAAGTTACTGGGGAAAAGTATTTCTATTTTTGTTTCCACAGAAAATGAAAAGATGTGGATTCCTTCCAGACTAATGTGGTTTGATCACACCAGACTGCCTGAAACAGAGTACAAGCTGATCCTACATTCCAAACAGCTGGACAAAACAGCCCTACAGACTACAGCTAGGATGTCTGAATCTTCTTCGAATCCCCCAAGACAGCGCCCCTTACCAGCAGGAAGTAGTTTGGAAAGAACGAGGCCCAAATTCCCAAATATTGTGTATAAATGTTTGTTTTCATTTAATTGGACTTTGTTATATAAAATTAAATAAAAAATACTCTATATGCAAAAAAAAAAAAAAAAAAAAAAAAAAAAAAGAAGGGTGTTTGACTCAGTGTTTTGTGGGTGTTTGTTTCTGTTTCCAACAGGTACTAGATGAGGGCTCCATGATGGTGGATGAGTTAGTCGTTGATCTCATTATCAGGGAAGGGCATTATGGTAGCCTTTCCACTGTTGCTCAAATTGTTAGTTGGAGTCAGTCTTGTAGGTCTCTGGACATTTCTTTAGGTTCAGTTTTCTCTTCAATCCTATAATGACTCCCTCTCTTATTCTCTCTCTCTCTCTCTCTCTCTCTCTCTCTCTCTCTCTCTCTCTCTCTCTCTCTCTTCTGTCTTCTATTCCTCCCCTGACTCAATCTTCCTAGTCCCATGTGCTTTCCTCTCCTCCCCTTCTCTTTGACCACACTGCAGAAACAAATAGAGACAGCGGACTTGATCAAGGAGGAACTAACGGGCCCCCAGACTGATAACTGGGGGAATCTAGCATGGGACTGACTCTGACCCCCTGAACATGGGCCTCAGCTAGAAGGCCTGAGCAGTCTAAGGGACCTCAGATAGTGGAACCAGGATGTATTCCTGGTGCACAAAAGGACCTTGCGGGCACATCCCCCATGGAGGGATACTCCCTTAACCTAGAGACAGGAGAGAAGTCCTAGTCCCTACTTCAAGTGACTTGACAGATTTAGATGACCCCTCCTGGATATCATCACCCTACATGTATAGTGGTGGGGGGGATGGGATGGGAGGGTGGTCAGGGTGCATATGAGGGGAAGAGAGAGGGAAAGAGGGAAGGAGGGAGGGAGGGAGAGGGAACTGGGATCGATATGTAAAATAAAAATAAAATAAAAATAAAAAGGAGGGTGTTAGAGATGTCTTGAAATATTGCAAGGTATATGTTTTTTATTGCACTGCTGTAGTGGACAGACCTGCAACTTTTACATGGGGGCATGTTACAATTAAAATAGAGATAGTCTGCAGAAGCCAGGAAATTAGAAAGGGGCCATTGGAACACAGGGAAGGAAGACAGAGCTTAATGGGGTGGGAGAGAGGGGTAGGAGAGTAGACAACAGACAGACTGGAGGGGGAAAGGGGAATAATTGGAGGGGATAAGTGTGGAGTGGGATGTTAATGTAGAGCACAGTAGGGGTTAAGAGGAAGGGTAAGTATAAGAATGTTTGTCAAAACCATATGGAAACCTACTGTTTTATAACTTTCCCCAAATACATTTATTTAAAAGGCCTAATTGGAGTTGCTTACATGGGGGAAGCCATAGATGATCAAACAGGAAGCCCAGTGCCTGATGTGGGATGTGGGTATTCAAGTTGTTGGTCATGGGGTCCCAGAGACACCTAGGACAATGCAGGCTGTTACCATTGCTGTTGGTTACCACTAGAACTTGATGGCACTGTAAGTGTGGCCAAGAACCTGTGAGTTTGGCAGTCATAGGCTCTACAACTCCTGTCTTCCTAAGGAAAACAGTATCAAACTGCCTCCTAAATCACTTGTCCTTGCACCCACAGACTAGGGCAACTGTCATCCCTCACCAGGGAGGCGTCTCTATGCAGCAAATGACAATGCAAACTCACAAAACTGGTGGAAATGCAGAGAAGAAGTGACCGTGGAGTCTTTTGCTCAAAATGGGGTATCTGACTCACACCCCACTTCCCCAAGGAGCAGGGGACATTGGAGAAAAAGGGGAGAGCCGGAGGTTGGGGAAGATCGCTGAGAAATAATGCCTTCTGGCTACAATGGGGCTGTTGCATTCATGAACTCACAATAGTTGCGAGTTCTTGTCTCTGCAAGATTGGCACAAGGTCAAGCCAATCAACACTTCAGTATGGAGTGGGAAAGGCCTTAGGAGGTCCCACCTTTAGGTGAGGAACTATTGGCTACAGTGGGAAAGAGAATCGGTTTTCCTCAGCTGTATGGCCCGTGGTAATTTGCCAGTTTTCCAGTAGATGGCGCCATACACCAGCAGTCATTGGCCTCTTAAAACAGAAACCCTGAATTTGAGAGTGGGATGAGGGAAGTCTGGAGAGAATTAAGAGTGTAGCAGTGCGTGTGTGTGTGTTTGGGTAGTGGGTAGTGAATATGATCTAAGCACATTGATTTATGCATAAAATTGCCAAAGAATAAATATAAAAATTAAAGAAATGGAGTTACTGTGTCAGATAATTAGAGGTATTAGATGAAAAGTAAACTAGTTAGCTCCATGAATTACTTAGTGTTGAAACTCTCCAGAGGCTACAGCACCAGATGGAAATAATGTGTCACTGTGGATATAGGGCAGTGGAAGAGATTCTGTCAAAAAGGAGTAGAAATTAGAAGAAAAGAATGGAATGAATTAAAAGCCGCCTGTCATCTTTGACTTGAAGATGCGTTCAGTTTCGCTTGGGGATCATCCCTGTTGCTGATAGCACCAGTCCCCAAGTCAAGTTCTTTCACGTGAGCTCCGGATTTGTAATCATTCGATGCATTCTGGCCATTCAGATAGGCCACTATGCTCGGATGTAAAGCGGTCAATTCTCCCATCCCAAACCCACTCTTTCGCTGTTATTTATCATCTTAACTAACCCATTTATGCCCATATAGTTCTTTAAATCAGAAAACTGGAGGTCGCCTATTATTTTCTACTATAGATTGAACCCCAGGTCCCACTGATTTCTTTCTTCAAACCTCTCTGTGCAAGCCGTCCTTCCCTCAGTGTAAAAGCATTGCTTCCTCCTTTCACCTGTTCCTTAAGTCACATCAGTAGCTTCCACTCGAGCTCTGCCTGATGACTCTACTTGGTTGTGGTTAATGTCAGAGCAATAGTCAAAACCAAACGTTTGGTCATATTTCTCACAACCCTTCACAGCGTTCCCAATTATCTTGAGGGAGAATTCCCAATTCTTCAGCTAACCGACCGCACATGGTCAGATTCTTGCTACCTGTGAAAACTCATAATTTTTCTCCCAATCACTTGATCACTGACTGACCTCCATGTCTTCATTTGTGACCTTTCCATTCTAACCTCATTGGGGAACACTGACATTTTTCCAAGACTATGATTAAGCTCCACTTACTGGGGTAAACTCTTTCTGATCCTTCTTCACACAAACTTCTCTGGGGTTCTCTCGTACTCTGTAGATCCTCATCATTTACCATAATCATGTGTCTGCATTTACTGGTTATGTTTCAGTCTTCTGCTTCATATTGTATGTTCTTTAAAGTCAAAGATTTTGCCTTATTCTTATTTTAAGCCTAAACCCAATATTTGCCACAGTGCATGTGTTAGTCTAGTAACAACAGATTGTCTCATATAATTGCTCCTGCTATTGAACTCTGTTGTTAGATAACATGGGCATTTGCGATTTATCTTTAGTTATTTATCTGTAGATAATGGTGCTTTCATCATAGAGCACTTAATACACAAAAATCTGTGCAAGTTCAACCAGACAAAATACCAGCATGGAGTGGGGAATTTGTCAAGAAATTCCATCCCCACTGAAGGAGTGATTGGTAATTGATAGTTTCCAGGTAATTGATAGTGTAGTCCTTGATATGCTGCAGTGAATAGCCATACAACCAAGAGTAGACAGCACTAATTGGAATTTGTGTGTGTGTGTGTGTGTGTGTGTGTGTGTGTGTGTGTGTTTAAATTACTCAAAGTTAGGTGGGTACGGAATCTGAGGTGGATGTGAGAGAAGACGAGGGAGAGGAAGTTATGATCAAAATACAATGTATGATATTCTCAATTAAAACATGCATTGAATGTGAATAATCATTCCTAAAACAATGTGATATATCTGAAATATATCTTGTTGAATTGGTACTTAATACAGAAGGATCTGTGCGGTGCTAAGATTCAGTTGAGTTTGGTTTTACTCTGTCTCCATCCAGTTCTCCTTGGAAAGAACAGACTTTGAATTTTCTATAACTGAAGATACTTCTGGCTTTTCCTGCTTTCCTCACCTTCACAAGGATGGCAAAGAGATGCTTGTCCTTAGCAGGGCTCCCATGAGACTCAGAGGACTGCCAGTTTAGGTTCAGCCAATGAAACCCGTACTGACACAGGAATTTGATGGCTGAGTTAATGAAAGTCTGTGAGGAGTGGAGTCCATGTTACTGAATCTGAGAAAGACCAGAAGAAGGCAGGATACTAACATATTGGAATAAAAACACTTTACACCCAAATTGTACCTCTGAGCCCTCAACCTGCCCCAGCCTCCCTTTGCATTACTACTCTTGTCAGCCTCAGGACTTAGCATTCCCTTTGTTTTGTTATCCTCAAATGAACTAGTCCAAAATTATTATTATTTTGGATAACCTGCCATGTTAACTTACCGCGTTGTCTGCAAATACCCTCCAAGTTCATGTGCTCTTAAAGAAGTCTTATTTATGAGTAGACTTTTAATGTTCCTTTCCTAAAAGACAAAGTTGTACAAGGCCTTCCTCAGCCCTTGTGCCTTGAAATACTCTAGGTAGAGGCACTTTGGAAGCAGGTAATTAATGCCAAAGGATGCTGTACTTGAATACCCACTTGAATTTAAACATTTGATGCCATAGTGATATTTCCAATATGTTCTGCTTAGAAGTAAGGTTCCAGTCAATTTATAGAGTCAACACATTCACTTATAGGAGTCCTTCATCACCTCTGATGTTGTGAAGTAATACAATAGAGGCTGTGTCAGGCTAGCTTGCTTTCAATAGTAAATGAACAAGTGGTTTTCTAGAGAGAACTTCTGGGGCAAGTCCAAAGTCCCAGCCTCCAATGGCCAGGAGGGTTTTCAGCTGGGTTTTCCTTAAAATCAAAAGACACAGAATAATTTCAAAATTCATGGGTTCCCCTATTTAAAAGAGCCTCATTAGGTAATACAGCTGATATTATTTGGGGTTTTCTTGACAAGATACGACATACTATAGCACATTTTTTCCATTACCATAAACTTCCTTTGTGTTTTTACCATAATTATAATTCAAGTCCCTGAGGAAATCTGAATTGTAAAATTGTGTGGTTTTTTTTTGGAGTGGGTAGTCACAGACAATAATTATGGTGTCTATAATTTAAAAGTATAATTAGCCCATATTCTCTTCCATTGGATAGACTGATATGTATTGTTTGTATTTTAATATTTTCCCAGCCTCCTTCACAACTAGTATAAATTTTTCAGGCTAGAGTTACACATATTCTTGAGAATACTGACTATGACCATCACTCCTATAAGAATAAATTATGAGGGTTGTGAGAAGACACTAAAATTCTAGGTTTATTGAACCTTTCTTAGAGATTATGATTCTGTATGCTGGGGTACATCTATATATATATATATATATATTTAAAAGTGGTTCATGTAGTTTTGTTGCAAGAACTATATGGGCCACACTTGGCACAAAAGCCTGGTAAAGAAGTTTATGTCAGTTTTGGAATCATAGCATATGTTCATCTGGCTGCACTGTGTTAGCGCTGTCACCACTGGGAGAAGTCCCATGAGTCTTCCTTATTGCTGATGTGTTTGAACTGAACCTATCTGCCAGTTAGTAGATATGAGGCTTTACTTGTTTTTTTTTTTTACATGAAGAAGAACTATATTTAAATATGTCAAATTGTTCTATTTGTGGACTCAATGATGTCTAAATTCTAATATCTTCCTCTTCTTGTTTCCTGATATAAGTAGCTAAGGTTATTTGGAGTTTCCTTTCCCCACAAAGTCTCCAAAGAAGATAAGGAAAGGACTAGACATAGGCCCTGTTTTTCACATGCTAATCATAGCAGGTATGAAACAGATTATCTATATTCTTGCTACTTAACACATAGCTCCTAGACCAACAGGGCCAATGGCCTGTATTATAGAAGAAAAAAGTGGTTGGACTGATATCACATACAAGATCCAAAAATCAACTCAGAATGGACTGAAGAGCTATACACAAGATTGTCAAACTACTAGAATAAGTGGAGATCTCTCTGAGAGTGGTCTAGGTAGTAACTTTTAAAATATTGTCCCCAAAACACAGGCAACAAATTCAAGAATAAACTGTGAAATGATTCTGAGGAGGTGGAGTGAAGTCATGACCTAAGAAGTTTAAAAAAAGATAACATGAAAATTTCAGGCAAACGGATGGAACCAGAGAATTAAATCACCCCGAGAGAGGTATTTCAGACATAGAAAGATGAATATGTCATGCATTTGCTTATGTGTTAATATTAGATATGAAGTTAATGATAACCAGGCTATGACAGAATGATAACCAGGCTACATTGGAGTCAGACGTGCTACCTTTGCGCCATGAGGTCTCTCTTCAAACTCAGATTCTCAATCCATAGACCCACAGAGGGTAGGTATAGAGCAAGAGACTAAAGATCTCATTAGGAAAGGGAAATAGCATAGAGAGTGTGGGTGGATGGGGGAGGCTGGAATGAGAGGATCACATGGGGAAGGAGAAGGGGATAAGGGGTTGTGTAAGGAAATAAAGAGAAAGATAAAATTAAGGGGTATTTTGGGGGGTACTATGGAACCCTAACACAGCAGAAATTTCCTAAAATATATACACGTGAAGGCAATTTAAATGAAATTGCTAAATAATGAGGGAGACAGAGTTCCACCTGACCACCTCTTGTCACTAAACAAAGCTTCCAGTACTGGGACTGTGTTACAAATAGTTGAGTTCTTGACCAAAGGAGTCCTAAAAGAATCCCCAGGCAGCCCAGGCTATTGCGAAGACTATGTAGGTTGCTCTCCACAAACTGACAGTAAGACTTTATTGCTGAGGGCAACACCTACACAACTCTACACAACTCACTGAACATGGAGTTAACTAACTGGTGCCTATGTAGAGCCTTCACCCCACCCCCATGTTTCAGCATCTTGGTACAAGAATGTACTCTGCACACCCTCAAAAGAGAAATGTAAACACCAATCCAGCTACAAACCCATTATCTACAATGGTGTACTTGGGATAAGCTAAGGCAATGATGGTTCAAAGCTTGTGGGAATAACCAACTAATAATGACCCCTAATGATATTCTGCTACTCTCATAGATCAACGCCTCGTTTATCTGTCATCAGAGAACCTTACTCCCACAGCAGATGGGAACAAAAACAAGAACCCATAGCAGACATTATGCAGAGAGTGAGAGACCTTAGGACACTCAGCTCTAAATGGGATGTCTCCATCAAATCCCCCTCCCCGGAGCTTAGTGAACCCTATGGAAGAGGAGGTGGAGAGAATGTAAGAGCTAGAGGGAATAAAGGGTACCAAAATAACAAAACCTTCTAAATCATCATGAGCCAAGCTCATGTGAACTCCCAGAGATGGAAGAAACATGCACAGGACCTGTATGGGACTGCACCAGGTCCTCTGTGTTTAATGTTTTTATGGGATTCCCGAGAGTGCAAACTAATAGGAATCTGACTCGTGTGTCTTCTTTTGTGCTCTTTACTTCTGTTTGTCTGTCTTGTCCAACTTTGATATAGTTTTTATTTTATCTTGCTTTGTACCGTTATTTTGAAAATGAATAAATTAAAGAAAATCCAGCTGTAGGGTAAGGGTTAACAACTCAGCTGTCATTATACTTGCTGCAAAAGGGAATATCAGTTTTCTCTAACAGAGAAATTTCTGAGTATATATACCACTCCTATGCAGGCCTCATATTCATGAGTAGTTGATCAACATACAATGGAATCCACAGTTCTTTTGTGTGTGCTTTTATTTGGTTACAGCTTGCTTTTCTTGGGTGTTTTATTTTGTTTTCTTGTTTTCTATTGGGGGAGGGTTGTGGTATTGTTTTGTTTTTGAGAAAGAACTTAAAGTTGGGTGGGTGGGGAGGGTGAGAGGATCTGGAAGGACTTGGTGGAAGAATATGATCAAATATATTTAAAAATTTTAATAATAAAAACATAATAGTTGGGTGGTGGTGGCATACACCTTTAATCCCAGAACTCAGGAGACAGAGACAGGTGGATCTCTGTGAATTTGAGGCCAGCCTGGTCTACAAATTGTGTTTCAGGACAGCCAAGGCTGTTACACAGAGAAACCCTGTCTGAAAAAACCAGTAACTGACCTAATAATTAACTAAAGTAAAAAAATAAACTAAAAGATATGAACACTCATGAAAAACTGATCTATGAAAGTTTTAACATTAATAATTTTACATAACAAGGGACTTAAACTGGAAACATTGAGATACTTGTTTGAACATGTCCTGTTTTATGTGTTCCAGGGTAGATATTTATGGTATTTATTTACTTCTATCCTAACTATGCAAAAACCTAAGAGTTTGAATATATAATCAATCAGATATTCTGCTTCAATTTGTTTCTTTCATATGTGGACTCTAGATGTGTGTGTGTGTATGTGTATGTCTCTGTGTGTGTATGTTTTCCAAAAATATAAATGGGGCTGAGGAGATAGACAAGCTTTTAAAGTGATTGCAGAGAAAGTGTGAAGATGAGGCTTTGGATCCCTAGAGGCTATGAATGCCAGACAGGCATGGTGGCTTGCCTGTAATTCCACCATCGGGAGGCAGAAACAGATCCCTAGAGCATGTTGGATATGGACAATAGGCATATAGGTGATTTCTGGGTTTGACTGAAAGACCTGCCTCAGCCTTGGGTCTCTACATGCACACCCACACACATGTGGTCATGGATATAAAGGCATGTATTTAAACACACACTCACATAACACACACACACACACACACACACACACACGTAAGTGAAAAAAGAAAAAAGCAGAATACATATGACATGAAAGTAGAAGGTGGGCTACTTAGCAGGGGAAAAGATTAGTGAGAAAGAAAGTCAGGGAAAAGGAGACAGAGAAGGACAAATGACATGCATAAGTGTATACAAAATATTATGACATAAATGTATGAATTGCCATAATGAAACCAATTACTTTGTATGACAACTTCAAAGTAAATAAAAATGAATAAAAAAATACCCATGCATTTTAGAATTGGAGAAAATACTTTCAATTCATACTCTGATAAGGAGTTAGCATTCGAAAAATTCAGGAATTGGAAGAGAAATAATCATTGAAAATTGGTAAAGGTCTGATTAGACATTTCTCTAAGAAGGCAAATGCCTAAGATGTGTATGTAAACAAACACAAAGACCCTCGACACCATTATTAATTAGAGCTGTCCAAGTTAGAGCCACATTGACTTATCACCTAACACCTGTTAGAATGGCAAACATTAGTAATACTATTGACTTAAATGTAAAGAACAAAAGTCCTAGAGAGAGCACTGTGTAGATTCCTCAAAAATATAGATTGTACCCATGGAGGGATAACTACCTTAATCTAGAGACAGGAGAGAAGCCCTAGTCCCTACTTCACATGACCTGTCAGATCTACATGACCCCAACTGGATGGCATTCCCCTACATAGGAATTGGGGTGGGGGGATGGGAGGGGAGGGTGGTTAGAGTGCATGTGAGAGGGCAGAGAGGGTAAAAGGGAGGGAAGGAGGGAGGGAGGGAAAGAAAGAGGGAGGGAGGGAGGAAGGGATGGAGGGAGGGAGAGGGAACTGGGATCAACATGTAAAATAATAAATTAAATTAAAAAAAATGCTTTGACTCCAAAATTTAAGTTCAAGGACAAGTTACTGGGGAAAAGGATTTCTATTTTTGTTTCCACAGAAAATGAAAAGATGTGGATTCCTTCCAGACTAATGTGGTTTGATCAAACCAGACCGCCTGAAACAGAGTACCAGGTGATCCTACATTCAAAACAGCTGGACAGAGCAGCCTTACAGACTACAGCCAAGATTTCTGCATCTTCTTAGAATCCCCCATGACAGCGCCCCTCACCAGCAGGAAGTAGTTTGGAAAGAACAACGCCCAAATTCCCAAATATTGTCTATAAATGTTTGTTTTCTAAATGGACTTTGTTATATAAAATAAATAAATAAAAAAATACAGATTTTACATGACTCATCAGCACTACTACCCAAAGAAAATGAAATAGCACTCAGATAGTATTCATAACATTGGATAATAAGATCCAAGACATGGAATCACATTAAATATCTACCAATAGACACGTGCATAAAAAGGTGTACTATATATACAATATGAATTATTATACCGCTATAAAAAGGATGTAACCCATCATTTACAATAACTTTGTGAGTTTGAAGGACATTGTAAGTGAAATAGGCAATACACAGAAAGGCAAGGAGCACATAAGACTTATAAATGGCACCAAGACTATTTGAGCACATGGAAAACAAAAACAAAATAGAACAGTGGTTATCAGGATTGTGTTAGAAAAGAAATACTGGAAATGTTTTGGTAAAAAAACAAGAGCCTAAGCCAGTGCCTTAGGCTTTAACTCCAGCACTTGGGAGGCAGAAGCAGGCAGATTTTTGTGAGTTCGAGGTCTGAGTTCGAGGTCAGCCTGGTGTACAGAGATAGTTCCAGGATAGGCTCCAAAACAATACAGAGAAACCCTGTAAAATCAGGGCCTGAAGAAATGGCTCAGAGGTTATGAGCACTGGCTGCTCTTCTAGAGGACTTGGGTTCAGCTCCTAGAACCCACATGGCAGCTCACAACTGTCTGTAGCTCCAGTTCCAGAGGATCTGGTACTGTTTCCTGGCTTCCATGGGCACCAAATGCATGTGGCACATAGACATACATGCAGGTGGAACACCCATATGAATAAAACAAAAATTCATATTCAGTTGAGTTTTTGGATGAAGGGGTCCTATGGAAATCCCTAAACAGCTAGCAAAGAAGGTCTTCTCTGCAAACTGACACCAGGGCCCCTTTGCCAAGGACGACGATATCCACATAGCTCATTGACTATAGAGAGGTCAAGCTGGTGCCTTCAGGGAACATTCATCTGCATGACATAATCTCTTTGTCTCAAGAAGAAACTGTAAGCTTTGGAAAGGGAAGTCTGGACACTAACCCAGTCATAAAACCTTCTACCTATAATTTGTCATGCCTGCAAGATATGCTGGGACAATATTGACACAGAACTTGTGGGAGTGGTCAACCATTGCTTGGTTTAACTTGAGGCCCATCCTGTGAGAGTGAATCTATGTTTTGTACTGTCTAGATGGCCAGGAACCAAAGAATGGACAGTCCAGAGCCCTAGGGTAGAACCAAACACAACTGGCCAATAAAAAAAAAGAAATCAATGAACTTGAAATGATTTATAATGATTTTCTGTTATACTCATAGACCATAGATTGGTGCATTATCCAGTTATCAGAGAAGCAGCAGATTGGAGCAGGTGCAGAGACCCACCACCAGATTTTATGCAGAGAGAGAAACACACAGAGAGAGGCAGAGAGAGAGAGAGAGAGAGAGAGAGAGAGAGAGAGAGAGAGAGAGAGAGAGAACATCTAAACTGGAAGTCTCCACTGGATCCTTCTCCTAGGAGATTGGGGAACCCTTGAGAAGAGTGGTAGGAACGACTGTAGAAGTCACAGGTTATGAAGGACACCAGGAGAAAGAACATAATCCTCTGAATCAACTAAGCAGGGCTCACATGGACTCACATGGGCTCACAGAGACTGAAGCAGCAAGCACAGGCCTGCTTGGGTCTTCACCAAGTCCTCTGCATATCTGTTATGGCTTTTAACCTGGTGTTTTCTTTGTGGGACTCTTAAGAGTGGGGGCAGGTATATCTCTGGTTCTTTTGCTTGCTCTTGGGACTTTCCCCATACTATTGGATTGCCTCATCCAACCTCAATATGAGGGCTGTTGCTTTGTCTTACTGTATCTTGTTTTGTTCAATTTGACTGTTGTCTCTTGGAGGCCTGTTCTTTTCTGAAGAGAAAATGGAAGAGGAATGGATCTGAGGGAGAAAGGGTGTGTGGAAGAGCTGGTAGGAGGGGAGGGAAGTAAAACTGTGCTCAGGATGTATTGGATGAGAGAAGAATCTATTTTTAATAAAAATTGGAAAAATCCAAGAATATTTTAATAAAAAATTTAAAGAGATGGGAAGAAAAAATGTTCAAGAAGCCTTTATGTAAAGAATATCTACCATGAAAAAAGTAAGTGCGTGAAGTAAAAACATGCTTGTAAGGTCGTGAACCATTGTAAGATGTAGGCAGCATGTTGTGTGTAATAATTATATGTAAATGATGTCAATAAAAACTTATGGCATTGGTTGGGTCTTCATCCCAAACCTGTGGATTCTGAGCTACATTTAAAGAAGCATCAATATGTGGCAACTATTGACCCAAGAGACATAAAATCAGACAGGTCTGCCCTTTTCTGACCTGCCTTTTAGGATATTTAAAGTTTGGTAGTCAATCAAGTCATTTATGCTTTTCATGGTGATCTTGTTCCACATACTAACTAGACACTGATGAGGTGAGTACACAGGCAAGGGTCAATATCAGCAGGACTGAAACTTCTCAGTCTTGGCCTGGTCTGGGCTACATTGTTATAGTAGCACATCAGCTGGTAGGAGGAATCTGTGGAAGGTGAATAAGAACAGTGGCCTGATGGAGATAGCAGGGAACTCTATTGACAGTTTGGCCCTGCCTCTTTCCCTTGCTGTGCCCTCAGGCACCTGTTATGCAGGAGGAAGCAATCTGTAGTAAGACTCTTTATCATGAGTCCAGACACTTAGATAGCAGGCACTGACTTGAAGTTGATTATTATAACTATGACATTAATTTTTGGATCTTGGCTAGATTTAGAAGACAGACATTATGCTTCTGTTTCTGTGAAGCTCTTCAGTAGCTGTTTTTAAGTTTTTCTTTTTTTTAATTTCATTTTACATTCCAACTCAGTTCTCCCTTCCATCCCTCCTCCTGCTTCCCATTATCCCCCCCAACCCATCACTATCCACTCCCCCCCACAGAGTAAGGGCTCCCATGGGGGTTTGACAAAGCCTGGCCCATTGAGGCAGGACCAAACTTATCCCCCGATGCATTAAGACTGAGCATGGCCTCCCACCATAGGGAATGGACTTCAACAAGCTAGTTCCTGCACCAGGGATAGATACTGGTCCTGCAGTCAGGGGCCCCTCTCAAAGACCCAGGGTAGCTAGTTTGTTAATGCTAAGATAGGCACACCACAGAGGATAGCACTGAGAGCCACTCCCAATAGTGAAAAACCTTCTCTTTGCCTTGTTGGTTTACCTCTTGGTAATTTTTCCAAATAAAGTAATGTGAAAGTATAATTTGAAAATCACAAATAAGAAGAAAGGTACATTAGGAAGAACTCATACATTTGAAGCTTCAGGTAGGAAAAGTACTGTAAACAATTGAACATAAAATCATAACATACCCAGTTGAGAATTCAACAGACATGCCAAACCTAGAGAAAGAGAGAAGAAACATTTACTGTGAAACAGCTCCCTGAATCCTTGTACTAAACTCCGAAACAGTGAGGGCCATCCTAGCAGTCATAGATTGCCACGACCCAAATGAAACTTCACAGCCATTCCAGCTGGTGCTGTATTCAGTGAATATACATTTCAGTCTACTCTTATGATTTAGTGGAAAACAGCAATGGGCATCCTGGTCCACCTTCTGTGTTCTAATTAATTGTTACTGAATATAAAATCTATTATCTATAGAACTGTCTCAAATTACTTGTTTACTTTTCTTAGGATTCACCCTTTTAGACTGTGTCTCACCTCCCAGAGTTTGATTCCAGCCTTCCAACAGTCAAACCATCCTCTAAAGCAGAGAGCAGTGTTACCAAAGTCTGAGTTTCTTGAAGCATTTTTGAAAAGACCTTGTGAGAGGAACAACAATGTGAAGTTCCAGGTACCTCTCCTTGGCTTTGACAGAGCAGGTTTTGAGAGAGCATGTCTTACTAATTAATTAGCCCAGATGGGCCTTGAACTAGGGAATCTTCTCCTATGTTCCTTGCTCACTGGAATGACTAGCCTGAGCCATCATCATGTAACCAGACCACTTCTGAATCTTTTACATGTTGAGTTCAGTGTTCATCTGAAAAAGTTTCTGAAGCTTAATGAAATTATTCAGATGAATAAATCTCTTTGAATGGTTATCTGTGAGTAACACTTTTACTCCATCAGTGCAGCAGGCCTATGGAGGATTAATCTGAAAACAGTAGAACAAAGACAACTAGGATAGTTACATCTAAGTGTTTATTGCTTTATTCTCTTTAAAAGCTAGTTCCAGGAAATAATTAAATAAATATAAGTGACAATTTAAGGCAGGCAGTGTAGGCAGATGAGTGGGGAAGGTGGATGTCTGGATAAAGCAGGGACCATGAGAAAAGTATTGTTAAAAAGAGTCTGTTTTGAGACTATGCCTGTGTCACCAATGAAGGCAGAAGAGTATCACAGCCTGTGAGGTTAGAAAACAAGACTCAGTGAATGACGGAAGACAATTTGAAATGGTGAAGGATAATGGTAAAGCATAGAGCTATAGAGTGAAGATGCCTCTTGGTTTTCAGATCCTGAGAAAAAAAAGCCATGCAACACTGAGTCTTTATGTCTGATTATTACCTCACTTGTGACAAGATTAAACTTGGCCATGATGTCTTCTGTACTGCTTCAGAAGAGCCTCAGTTGGCTTTTTAAAACTTAACCCCAAGGCTTGCCAGATAGAGAGTGTTTACTAGGATGTGTATGTGACTAATCAGTAAACCACCAGCTTTCTTCCCCTACTGACTCAGTTCCTTTAGTATCTCATCGCCACCACCTTTCCTGTGCAGTGTGGCAAAGTCATGGCATATGACTTAGCTCAGGCCTTCCTCTGAAGCTGCTTCCAGGATGATGGTTCAGGCCTCTTTCTGATGCTGCTTTTGGGCTACAGACCTCCCCGTATTAAGCACTCTTTTTCTGAGAATAAGTATGTGGAGACTCAACTGAATGTCAGTTTACCAATTAGTATACATTAATGTAGATTATTAGTACAATCAATGTTGATGTACTTTGTACTCTTAGAGGTAAAGCTAACCCATCAAATTTAATAGTTTTGGGAAAGTCCATATGAACATTAATTTTTGACTTCTGTAGTTCTGCTTCTGACTAACTGTTCTTTCTAACTGAGGTGTGTCAATCCAGGATGTGGTTTTGTGCTTAAAAAATTACCCCAAGAAAGGCTTGGGGCTAAACTGGGATCCCAAATACCCCATGTAGTCACCAACTAATAAAGACTTTCTCCAACATCAGCCTCATCTATGTACTGTTGGAGCATATGAAGGGAATGAACTTATAGATCCAAAACAGCAGGATCTCCATGACACAGGATAACAGGATAGCCAAGAGGAGCCTCAGTGAGAGCCATCCCTGGTGTGTTAGTGGAAGCCAGAGGCCTCGAGGAAGACAATGACTTAAGGCAGTGAACACTTGCAAATAAAGACGAATGGACTAAAGGGTAAACTGTGTGTCTCAACAGGCTATACTGCAGATTTCATGACAAGATTCTTTTCCTTTTTTGTTTGTGTGTTTTGTTTAGTTTTGGGTTTTTCTTAATTTTTTTGTAGGAGTAGTAGAGGTTAATGAGGCAGAGTCTGGATGTGAGGGGATGTGCTGTGGAACAATCCTTTCCCACATTGAATATAAATAAATATGTATTACTCTTATTTGCTAACAAAAAGCTGATTGGCCAATAGCTAGGCAGGAAGAAATTGCATAGGAGAACCAGAGTAGGAGAATCCTGGGAGGTGGAAGGGAGGACTCAGAGAGTTACCAACCATATGGAGAATAAGTTGGACATACAGAATGGAATACAGGTGAAAGCCATGAACCTCGAGGCAACACAAAGATGAATAGAAATGGGTTATGTTGTAAGAGTTAGCTAGCAACAAGCCTGAGCTATTGGTGAGGATTTCCAATTAATGTAAGCGTCTGAGTGATTATTTGAAAGCAGCTGTGAGAAATTTCTGCTTACAGGGATAGGGAGAAAAAGTGGAATTGGTATGCAAATCAACATAGAACCATTAAAAGTTACTAAAGATTCCATTTGCTTAAACCCATGTCTGAGTTGTCTTCTCTGGTGGTACCACACAACACTGATGGCTTGCATTAAATCTCTAGCACTGAAAATACAAAACAGTCAATTGGTCAGCCAAAGAAAGGAAACTCCCACAAAGGATAAAACCCCACTGACATGACATAAATCAAATTTAGCCAGTTACATCAGTTATGTTGGTTTCACACTGTAACAAAATGCCCAGGGAGAAGACGCTTAGAGGAGGAAAGGCTGATTTTGGCTCACGACTGCCCACATTAAGCAACACAATCTCAGGAAGCAGAGTGGGTGGAAGTGGATCTGGGCTGTAAGAATCGCAACCCCCCCCCCCCCCCGTAATCTACTTCATTTAAGCAACTTCTTTTAAATCAGCACCACCACCTGGTAGCCAAGGTTACAACACAGAAAGCCTTGGGAAAGTTTCCCATTCAAACCACAGAATTTTCACACTAGTCCTCACAAAGCTCAAGGCCATCAATTAATGGAAAATGCATCCATTCCAATTTCTAAAGTCCCCATAGTCTTTAATAGCCAATGCCGCTCATAAGTCCAAAATCTCTCCTGAGACTTAGACAGCCCCTTTATTATGAGATCTTATAAAATCAAAACAAAATTTGGACCTCATAATGGCACAGACTAAGCATTCCCATCAGAAAGGGAGAAATGAGGCATAGCAAGGAAAGATTAGGTCAAAGAAAACCCAAAATCCAGCAGAGCAAATGCAAAACAGTATAACTTAATGTTTGATGTGTGGAGCATGAGATTGAGTCACCCAGGCTTCAAAGGACTTTGTTGAATTTCTCCAACTCTGTCACCTGAAGCATATCCATTTGGCTCTTGGCAGATGTCCCAGGCAGAAATGTCACCTCCAACATTCTGGCATCCCCATTGTAATGGCTTCACCTTTCTAGCTTCATTAAATGACTGCTTAGGGCCTTCTTGCAGGGAATTCTGGAAGCTGCTGGCCTCAGGATCATCCCAAAACCTGTGCAAGGCTGGATATCTCTCTCTCTCTCTCTCTCTCTCTCTCTCTCTCTCTCTCTCTCTCTCTCCTTCTCTCCCCCCTCTCTCTCAGCTTGCATGCCTTAAAAATCAGTACTGTGTGACTGTGTGGACTATGCTGCCATAATTTGCTCCTAGCACTGGATGTAGAATGGCTCAGTACAGCCACCACTGTAGTGGCCTTTTGGCCTTTGTGCATCTTTGTGGTTGAATATGAGAAAACAATGTGATATTTTTTTTTGAGCTGGAAGTGCTTTCAGTGGCTATATTAGTTACTGTTCATCACTGTGACTAAATAATGGGTAAGAAGCAACTTAAATGAGGAAGGATTTATTTTGGTCCACAGTTTAATAAGGGATACTGTACCTCATGATGGGTACAGTCCATCATGATGGGGAAGGCATGGTGGAAAATTATTATTTTATCCATTATTTTGGAACCTCACATGCACTCCAATCACACTTACCTCCCAGTCTTCCTGTGTCTGTTCCCCCTCTGGTTGACTTCCCTCTCCAAGAAAAGAAGTCCATTGATATTGTCTATATATTCGGTGGAGCATGGTCAGATTCCTAGTGGCCAGCTTCCTAAAGGGAGGATGAGTCTTTCTCCTTCTGCATCTACACCAGAATCTATCAACAGAGGAGAGCCTTGCCATGGCCAGAGCCACCCCGGCACCACCCGCACAACAGTGTTGTGGGCTGGTGAGGGGCGAGGCCAGCTTTTCCATGCTCATGTCACTGCCTGTGTCACCATCACTATGCCATGGGCCGGTGAGGTGTAGGCTCTGTTCCTCTTTACCCATGGCACTATCGGTGCTGCAGTGCCATTGCCATGGGGGGCAGGCTGAGCCAGGACGTTACTACGGATGATAATGTGGCTTCAGGCAGCAGCCTAGACCATGAATAACTGCATGGGCTTAAGTAGTCACATGGGTATATGTCAGGACCACTGATCCATTCCTGGTCCTCAGTGGCTGCATGGGCCATGGGCCTCAATATGGGCTGCAGGTGGTTATGCATGTCACATCAAGTACTCAAGGCAGCAAAGCCAGAGGCTATCACTATGGCATCAGGTAGTGGCACATACTGCTTATGACCACATGGGTCTCAGTTTTCATCATGGCCTGGGGCATGGGCCACAGACACTAACATGGCCTCCTGTGGCATCATGGGTCACAAGGTAGTCCTTCGAGGAGGGACAATCCAGAAAGTTAATCTTTCCTCATCGTGAGCTTCCGTTGTTGCCTAGAACCCGAGGGGTTCCCCAGTCATGTTCAGGGGCTGAGTTTGCATCTATTCTGGCTGACCCTACTTCAGCAATGACAGCAAGTAGATCAAAGCCCTTTCTCTCACCTGTCCCCACCATCACATCTATAATTCTGCCTTTTTCCATAGCACAATTGCTGCTCCATTTTTCTGTCTTTCCTACCTCTCCATCACGTATTTGTTCTTTGTAGTGGTGTCTGCCGCTACTACCGCTGACCCTGGCCACACGGCCAATGGCTACCCTTGGCTGTCTCTCAAAAAATACTTTTAATCTTTTAAATTAAAATTTTACTTAAATTTAAAGTAATTTTTTTACATACCAACCCCAGTTTCCTTTCCTTCCTGTCCTCCCATTCCCTACACCATCTCCCCATCCCACCCCATCCACTCATCAGGGAGGGTAAGGCCTCCCATGGGGAAACATCAAAGTCTGTCACATCATTTGGGGCAGGAATAGGCCCTCCCTCATGTATCTACGCTGAGAGAGTATCCCTCCTCCGTAGGGAATGGGCTCCCAAAGCCCATTCATGAACTAGGGATAAATACTGGTTTCACTGCCAGCAGCCATATAGACTGCCCAAGCCCCCCAACTGACTTTCACATTCAGGGGACCTGGTTTGGTCCTATGCTGCTTCCTTAGCTGTCAGACTGGGTTTTGGGAGCTCCCACTTGCTCAGGTCAGCAGTTTCTGTGTTTTTTTTTTTCCCAGCATGGCCTTGGCCCCTTTGCTCATCACTTCCTCCCTCTCTACAACTGGATTCCAGGAGTCCAGCTCAGTGCTTAGCTGTGAATCTCTGCTTCTATTTTCATCAGCTACTGGATGAAAACTCTAGGATAGCATTTAAGGTAGTCATCAATCTCATTATAGGAGAAGGGCACTTAAGGTAGTCTTTCCACTATTGCTTATATTCATAGTTGAGGTCATCTTTGTGGATCCCTGAAGATTTTCCTTGTGCCAGATTTTTCCTTAAGCCCATAATGGCTCCCTCTATTAAGGTGTCTCTTTCCTGGCTGTCTTTTTCTGTTCTTCCCCCATCATGACCTCCCTGATCTCTCATCTTCTCCTCTCCTACTTCCCTCACTCCCATGCGCCCAATTTACTCAGGAGATCTTGTTCCTTTCCCCATCTCAGGGGTCAATGTATGTTTCTCTCAGGTTCTTCCTTGTTATCTAGCTTCTGGGGGGTTGTGGATTGTAGTCTAGCTTCTGTGGGGTTGTGGACTGTAGACTGGTTATCCTTTGCTCTATTTCTAATATCCACTTATGAGTGAGTACATACCATGTTTTCTTTCTATGTCTGGGTTACCTCACCTAGGATGGTTTCTTCAAGTTCCATCCATTTGCCTGCAAAATTTCAAGATTTCATTTTTTCCCCACTGAGTAGCACTCCATTGTGTAAATGTACCACATTTTCTTCATCCATTCTTTGTTTGAGGAGCATCTAGTTTGCTTCCAGATTCTGGCTATTACAAATAATTCTGCTAGTTGAAAAGATGTCCTTGTGGTATGAATGTGCATCCTTTGGGTATATGCCTGAGAGTGGAATTGCTGGATCTCGAGGTACTTTGATTCCCATTTTTCTGAGAAACTGCCATACTGATTTCCAAAGTGTCTGTACAAATTTGCATTCCCACCAGTAATGGAGGAGTATTCCCATTTCTCCACATCCTGTAAACTGTCATTGGTGTTTTTGATTTTAGCCATTCTGACAGATGTAAGATGGTATCTCAGAGTTGTTTTGATTTGCATTTCCCTGATGGCTAAGGATGTTGAAGAATTCCTTAAGTGCTTTCTGTAATTTGAGAATCCTCTGTTGAGAATTCTCTATTTACATCTGTTCCCATTTTTAAAGTGAATTATTTGGTGTTTTGGTGACTAGCTTCTTGAGTTCTTTTTATATTTTGGAAATCATCCCTCTGCCAGATGTGGGGTTCGTGAAGATCTTTTCTCATTCTCTGGGCTGCTGTTTTGTCTTGTTGACTGTGTCCTTTGCCTTACAGAAGCTTCTCAATTTCAGGAGGTCCCATTTATTAATTGTTATTCTCAGTGTCTGTGCTACTGGTGTTATGTTCAGGAAGTGGTTTCCTGTGCCAATGTGTTCAAGGGTACTTTCCACTTTCTCTTCTAAGAAGTTCAGTGTGGGCAAATTTTTGTTCAGGTCTTTGATCCATTTGGACTTAAGTTTTGTGCATGGTGATAGATATAGATCTATCTGCAATCTTTTCCACCCCAGCATCCAGTTATACCAGCACCATTTGTTGCAGATGCTTTCTTTTTTTTCCCTATTGAATCAGTTTAGCTTCTTTGTCAAAAATCAAGTGTTCATAGGTATATGGATGAATATCAGGGTCTTCAATTCTATTCCCTTCTCTACCTGTCTCTTTTTGTGCCAATACCAAGCTGTTTCCATTACTATAGCTTTATTGTAGCTCTTGAAGTCAGGGATGATGATGCCTCTGGAAGTTCCTTTTTTTGTAGAGGATTGCTTTGGCTATCCTGGATTCTTTGTTTTTCCACATAAAGATGAGAATTGTTCTTTAAAGGTCTGTGAAGAATCTTTTTTTTTTAAAAATAAATTCATTTATTTATTTACATTCCAACCACAGTCTCTTCTCCTTCCCACTACACCCACTGACCCCCTCCCCCAATTACTTCTGTTTAGTTTCTATTCAGGAAGGCCTTACTTTTCGGAACCTATTCCTCATACCAGATTGTCTTGCCCAGGCTAATAGAAAGGGAAGTGCTTAGTCTACTCTTTTTTTTTAAGATTAAAAAAATTAAATATTTTTATTTAATTTATTATTTTATTTCTGGATAACTATCACTTACCAAAATTAAATAAAGAACAGACAAACAATTTAAATAGACCTATAACCTGCAATGAAATAGAAGCAGTCATCGAAAGCCTTCCAACCAAAAAGAGCCAGATGGAATCAGTGCAGAATTCTACCAGACATTCAAGGAAGAACTAATACCACTACTCCTCAAACTGTTCCAGAAAATAGAAACAGAAGGTTCATTGCCAAACTCTTTTTATGAGGCCACAATAACCATGGTACCCAAGCCTCACAAAGACACAACTAAGAAAGAAAACTACAGACCAATACAGACCCTGATGAACATGGATGCAAAAATACTCAATAAAATACTGGCAAACCAAATTCAAGAATATATCAGAGAAATCATCCACCATGACCAAGTAGGCTTCATCCCTGGAAGGCAGGGATTGGTTTAACATATGAAAATCTATCAACGTGATCCACCATATAAACAAACTGAAAAAAGAAAAACCATATGATTATCTCCCTAGATGCTGAAAAAGCCTTCGACAAAATTCAACACCCTTTCATGATAAAGGTCTGGGAGAGGTCAGGGATAACAAGAATATACCTATACAAAATAAAAGCAATATACAGCAAACCAACTGCCAACATCAAACTGAATGGAGAGAAACTTAAGCCAGTTCCTCTAAAATCAGGGACAAGGATGCCCTCTCACTCCACATCTCTTCAATATTGTACTAGAAGTTCTAGCTAATGCTATAAGACAACAAAAGGAGATCAAGGGGATCCAAATTGGAAAGGAAGAAGTAAAAATGTCTCTATTTGCAGATGATATGATAGTTTACATAAGCGACCCAGTAAACTCCACCAGGGAACTCCTACAGCTGATAAACACCTTCAGCAAACTAGCAGAATACAAGATAAACTAAAAAAAAAAATCAGTAGCCCTACATTTTCAGACAACAAAGAGACAGAGAAAGAAATCAGAGAAACATCACCCTTTACAATAGCCACAACAATAGACAGTATCTTGGTGTAATGCTTACAAAACAAGTAAAAGACCTATATAACAAGAACTTTGTGGCTCTAAAGAAAGAAATTAAAGAAGATACCAGGAAATGGAAAGACCTCCCATGCTCTTGGATAGGTAATATAGGAAAAATGGCAATCTTGCCAAAAGCAATCTACAGGTTCAATGCAATCCCCATTAAAATCCCACCACAATTCTTCACCAACCTTGAAAAGATAATAATCAAATTTATATGGAAAAAACAACCTTATACAATAGAAGAACTTCAGGAGGTATCACCATTCCTGACTTTAAGCTCTACTACAGAGCTATAGTTCTGAAAACAGCCTGGTATTGGTATGAAAATAGACAGGTAGACCAATGGAATCAAATTGAAAATCCTGATATTAACCCACACACCTATGAACACCTGATTTTCAACAAAACAGCTAAAATTATACAATGGGGCAAAGAGAGCATCTTCAACAAATGGTGCTGGCACAATTGGATGAGGGTGAGATAGACCCATGTCTGTCGCCATGCACAAAACTCAAGTCCAAATGGATCAAAGACCTCAACATCAATCCAGCCACATTGAACCTCTTAGAACAGAAAGTAGGAGGTACCCTTGAAGAAATTGGTATAGGAGACTGCTTCCTGAACATAATTCCAGGGTCACAGACACTGAGAGAAACAATAAATGGGACTTCTTCGAACTTAGAAGCTTCTGTAAGGCAAAGGACACAGTGGACAAGACCAAACGGCAGCCCACAGACTGGGAAAAGATTTTCACCAATTCTATATCCGACAAAGGGCTCATCTCCAAAATACACAAAGAACTCAAGAAACTAGTCAACAAAACACCAAATAACCCTATTAAAAAATGGGGTACAGAACTGAAGAAAGAATTCTCAATAGAGGAAATCAAAAAGGCTGAAAGACACTTAAGAAAATGCTCCACATCTTTAGCTGTCAGGGAAATGCAAATCAAAACAACTTTAAGATACCATCTTACTCCTGCCAGAATGGCAAAAATTAGAAACACCAATGATGACTTATGTTGGAGAGGATGCGGAGAAAGTGGAACACTCCTCCACTGCTGGTGGGAGTGCAAACTCATACAGCCATTTTGGAGATCAGTATGGCATTTCCTCAGGAAAATGGGAATTAGTTTATCACAGGACCTGGTAATCCCCCTCTTAGGCATATACCCAAATGATCCACATCCATGCAACTAAGACATCTGTTCAACTATGTTCATAGCAGCACTATTTTTAATAGCAAGAACCTGGAAGCAACCTAGATGTCCCTCAATTGAAGAATGGTTAATGAAGATGTGGCATATCTACACAATGGAATACTACTCTGCAGAAAAAAATAATGGAATCTTGAAATTTGCAGGCAAGTGGATGGCACTTGTAGAAACCATCCTGAATGAGGTAACCCAGTCACAAAAAGAGAAACACAGTATGTACTCACTCATATATGGATTTTAGACCTAGATCAAAGGATCACCAGCCTATAATTCACACCACCAGAGGAACTAGAACACAAGGTGTAATCTAAGAGATTCATAATAAGTCCCTCACAGAAGGGGGAAGGGACAAGTCCCCCCAGGGCACAGGGAAGTGGGGGGGAAGTGATTGGAGAGAGAAGTATGAGAATACTAGGGGGAGGAAAGGAAAACATTTGCGACCAGGAAGATTGAGCCTGATTAGGAATAGAAGAAGAGAGAGAGAGAGAGAGAGAGAGAGAGAGAGAGAGAGAGAGAGAACATAAAAGAGGGAGCCAAAATTGGTTTGAAGATAAAATTGAACACAAAGAAAGGTCTAGAGAACTACAAGACTGCTGCCAACTAACAATTTGAGCTTCCGTGGAAAGGCGACCATAAATGCCCTTCCCGGACAGTGAGATCAACAACTAACTTATCCATGGAGCCCTCAACTAATGCCTGATGGAAACAGGAGCAAACACCCATAACTAAACACTGAGTCGAAGTAGAACCCAGATGCAGATGGAGAGGACAAGACCATGTGGCAGAAACACATACAGACAGCTTACCTGAACAAGGAGGAGCTAACGGGCCCTAGACTGATAGCTGGGAATCCAGCATGGGACTGACTCAGGCCCCCCTGAATATGGGTCTCAGCCAGAAGGACTGAGCAGTCTAAGGGACCTTAGACAATGGAGCCAGGATGTATCCCTGGTACACAAAAGGACCTTGCGAACACATCCCCCATGAAGGGATAACTGCTTTAATCTAGAGACAGGAGAGAAGACCTAATCCCTACTTCACATGACAGATCTTCATGACCCCAACTGGATAGCATTCCCTTACATATGGAATTGGGGTGGGGGGATGGGAAGGGAGGGTGGTTAGAGTGCATGTGAGAGGGCAGAGAGGGTAAAAGGGAGGGAGGGAAGAAGGGAGAGAGGGAGGGGGAACTGGGATCGACATGTAAAATAATAAATAAAATAAAAAAAATGCTTTGACTCCAAATTTTAAATTCAAAGACAAGTTACTGGGGAAAAGCATTTCTATTTTTGTTTCCACAGAAAATGAAAAGATGTGGATTCCTTCCAGACTAATGTGGTTGGATCAAGCCAGACTGCCTGAAACAGAGTACCAGGTGATCCTACATTCAAAACTGCCTGACAAAGCAGCCTTACAGACTACAGCCCGGATTTCTGCATCTTCTTAGAATCTCCCATGACAGCGCATCTTACCAGCAGGAAGTAGTTTGGAAAGAACGACATCCAAATTCCCAAATATTGTCTATAAATGTTTGTTTTCATTTAAATTGACTTCGTTATATAAAATAAACCAATAAAAAAGATTAAAAAATTAAATTTTTAAAAATTTATTATTTTACGTGTTGATTCCAGTTCCTCCTCCCTCTCTCCCTTCCTCTTATCCTCTGTGCCCCCTCACATGTACCCTGACCACCCTCCCCACCATCCCTCCCACCCCAATTTCACATGTAGGGCAATGCCATCCAGGTGGGGGTCATGTAGATCTGACAGGTTATTTGAAATAGGGAATAAGACTTCTCTCCTGTCTCTAGGTTAAGGGAGTATCCCTCCATGGGGATGTGTTCACAAAGTCCTTTTGTACACAAGGAATACATCCTGATTCCACTGTCTGTGGTCCCTTAGATTGCTCAGTCTTTCTTGCTGAGACCCATTTTCTGGGGCCTGAGTCAGTTCCATGCTGGCTTCCCAGCTATCAGTCAGGGGACCCATTAGCAGCTCCTCCTTGTTCAGGTCAGCTGTCTCTATGTGTTTCTGCAACCTAGCCTTGTCTTCTCCATCTACATCTGGGTTCTAGTTCGACTCAGTGTTTAGTTATGGGTGTTTGCTTCTGTTTCCAACAGGTATTAGGTGAGGGCTCCATGGATAATTTAGTTGTTGATCTCATTATTCGGGTAGGGCATTTATGGTAGCCTTTCCATGGATGCTCAAATTGTTAGTTGGCAGCAGTCTTGTAGGTCTCTAGACTTTTCTTTGGGTTCAGTTTTCTCTTCAAACCAATTTTGTCTCCCTCTTGTATGTTATCTCTCTCTCTCTCTCTCTCTCTCTCTCTCTCTCTTTCTCTCTTGTGCCTGGTTGAAGGGGTCCTTTGAATCGGTCTCTATTTATTGGACCCCATTTGTGGTATTAGTATGAGACTGGTGGTGGAACGGAGGTCCAATCCTGCGGAACCCACAGTGGCTCTCCGTGGTTCCTCGGATGCTGAAGGGACGGCCATCTCTCTTGACTCCATTCTTGGTTCTGACTCTCTACTGCCCCATATATTTGTGGGCCCTGGGGTCGTGGGCCCCGTTGCCTGTTTTTTGGACGAGCTTTACCATTGCCTTGAGTAATAGGCTGGCTATTGATATCTTTTACTGAGCGACACTCATTTGTCCAGTGGTTCCTCTTTTTACATCTGGGGCACAGCCCAGGCCACTTAGGGCATTGGCTGTTTCTTGTATCCCCTGTACTTCCCTTTTCAGGACATTGTCTTTTAAGATGCCTCATTTACTGCATTTAAAACAAGCACCAGAACTTCCCTTTTTGCTCTGGGTCAATTGAACCAGATCTGCTACAAGGCCAGCATTGGTCAATGGTCCTCCTATCTCCCTGCAAACCTTCATCCATGCTTCAAGTCCTTTACTTTTATGAGGGGTAATAGTGGCCCTACATTCTTTTGTACATTGTTCATAGACCAGCTGTTTAATCAATGGCATAGCAGCATCGGGATCGCCAAAAATCTCCCTGCAGCCTCTACCAAACAGGCCACAAAATCTGAAAATGGTTCCATGGGGCCTTGCAGTATCTTAGTGAGGTCACCACTCACTTCTCTCTTATTGGGTAATGACTTCCATGCTTTTATGGCAATCTGATTCACTTGTTCAAAAACTTGCATTGGGTATCCTGTCTGTTGATTGGCAAAGCGTCCCTGTCCAAGTAACATGTCCCTGTCCCATGCTGCATTTCCGGCTAACAGATTAGCTGCAGCCTGTTCATTGGCATACTCAATTAAAAAGGCTTTCCAATCTAGATACTGTCTGGGGCTTAGGCATGCTTGAGCTAACCCACTCCAGTCACTAGGAGTCATGCAGTGTCTACTCAGGGCTTCAACTTGGGCTACAGTAAAAGAAGCTGAAATCCCGTATGTTCTCACAGACTCAGCCAAAGCCTTGATGACTTTGAAGTCTTAAGGCTACTCATATCTATTGCCTTGGGCATTCTGGAAAACTGGAAAGGCTAGACCAAAGTCAGTTCGCACGGCTCTCCAGACCTCAGGGCAAAAGGAACACTCTGTCCCTCGGCCCCGTCCTTCCTCATTCTGATAAGGAGGCACCAAAGGCCTTATTCTGGGATATCCTCCTCCTCCTTACATCGCCATTTCTCCTTTTCTTCCCCTCTCCATTCTCTAAGGGATTGTTTCTGAACCTTTTCTACAAGGGCCTGCAATTCTTCCTCAGAGTCTGTTTCATCCATATCAGACTTCCCTGTGCTCTTAACCTCTTCTGATCTTTCTTTTTGTAGCATTTCTAGTACAGCTTGCCCCTTTTCCACCGCCTCTCTACAGCATTTCTGGTCCTCAATGCAGCTATGCACTAACTTCCAAACAGGCCTGACTCTGGGCTTTAGCGTTCCTTGCTCCCAAGTGAAGTCAAGATCCCTGCCTAACTTGTCCCAGCACGCTACTGTAAGGTTTCCCGAAACTGTGAACCAAGGTGCAATGGCATCACATTCGCCCAGGAACCTTTCTAATGTGCTTTTCTTTATTTTAAGTTTCTTTGACAAAAGTAGCTCCTGAAGAGTCAGAAAAATTGGATGAGACTGAGATGTCCCCATTTCAAAAGATTTTACTTTTGGTTCCTAACAACCTCTCGCTCAATGCCTGAGACTTTATTGCCACTTATTTCCGCGGTCCTTATTGTCCCACTCTTCCTAGGGAACCTTATTGCCACTTATTTCCGCGGTCTTTATTGTCCCACCTTACCTTGGGAACTTACCAGCGCTGCCCTGACTGCAAGAAGTTCTGATCTTGGTCCCCATACGGGCCACCAGTTGTTGCACCCAACCTCCACCAGCAAGGAAGACACAACTCAGGGGAGATCTTCTAGCAGTTTAATCAGGATCCTTGAACAAGCTTCTTCTTCTAACACCGGGGAAACACCCGCACAGGCTTAGATCCCCTTGCACTGAACAACCCTAGTGAGCCACATGGACCCTGCAGATAGGCTGCTCTTATACAGAAGCAAGCAAGCTGAACAGGCTTAGCCAAATAAGGACTTGTTTACCACAGAGAGCACTCACCATCGGGAAGGTGGAAGGCAGAAGCCAGCGCCATCTTTAAGGCACAGCACTTCGCAGCTCTCTACATTAGAGGAATCCGCTTAAGTTTCTCTCCATTCAGTTTGATGATGGCAGTTGGTTTGCTGTATATTGCTCTTATTATGTTTAGGTATGTTCCTGTTATCCCTGATCTGTCCACGGCCTTTATCATGAAAGGGTGTTGAATTTTGTCGAAGGCTTTTTCAGCATCTAGAGAGATGATCATGTGGTTTTTCTTTTTCAGTTTATTTATATGGTGGATCACATTGATAGATTTTCGTATGTTAAACCAACCCTGCAATGCAGGGATGAAGCCTACTTGGTCATGGTGGATGATTTCTCTGATGTATTCTTGAATTTGGTTTGCCAGTATTTTATTGAGTATTTTTGCATCGATGTTCATCAGGGATATTGGTCTGTAGTTTTCTTTCTTAGTTGTGTCTTTGTGAGGCTTGGGTACCAAGGTTATTGTGGCCTTGTAAAAAGAGTTTGGCAATGAACCTTCTGTTTCTATTTTGTGGAACAATTTGAATATTGGTATTAGTTCTTCTGTGAATGTCTGGTAGAATTCTGCAATGAATCCATCTGGCCCTGTGCTTGCTTTGGTTGGAAGGCTTTCGATGACTGCTTCTATTTCATTGTGGGTTATAGGTCTATTTATGTTGTTTGTCTGTTGATGGGAGATGTCAATCAGTATATGTTTCTCATACTGGTTAATGAATAAAGCACTGTTGGCCAATAGGAAAGGAAAATAGGAGGGACGAGGAGATAAGGAGGAAATAGGAAGGAGTAAGGAGGAGTCAAGATGGAGAGTCTGGAGAGAATAGAACCGCCAGCCGCCTCTCGCTGTTAAGACCATGTGGAAATACATAGAAATGGGTTAATAATTAACACAGAGCTAGCCGATAAGAAACTAGTAACTGGCCAACAGAATTATATCATATACAGAGTCTCTGTGTGTTATTTGGGGCTGGCGCGGCAGCGGGACAAGACTCGGCGGTGGGGGACAAGACCAGGCGGCGGGAGGAAAAACCATACTCCTTACAGTCTTTTGTTGATTTAATTTTGGTAAGTGACAGTTATCCAGAAATTTGTCCATTTCAATTTTTGTGGAATAAAGGTTTCAAAGTATGACCTGAAAATTGTCTGGATTTTCTCTGTGTCCGTTGTTATGTTCCCATTTTTGTTTCTGATTTTGTTAATTTGCATGTTCTCTTTCTGCTTTTTCGTTAGTTTGGATAAAGGTTTGTCTATCTTGTTGATTTTCTTAAAAAAACTCTTTGTTGCATTGATTTTTTGTATTGTTTTCCTGATTTCTATTTTGTTGATTTCAGCCTTCAAGTTGATTATTTCCTGGCATCTACTGCTCCGGGATGAGTTTGCTTCTTTTTATTCTAAGGCTTTCAGTTGTGTTTTAATTATGTGACTATCTTCTGTTTTCTTCATATGGGCACTTAGTGCAATGAACTTCCCTTGTAGCACTGCTTTCAAGTTGTCCCATAAGTTCGGGTATGTTGTGTCCTCATGCTCCTTGAATATCAGAAAGTCCTTAATTTCTTTCTTTATTTCTTCTTTGACCCAGGTGTGGTGCAATTGCACATTGTTCAGTTTCCATGAGTTTGCAGGTTTTCTGCTATTTGTGTTGTTGTTGAATTCCAACTTTAAAGCATGGTGGTTTGATAAGATACAGGGGACTATTCCAATTCTCTTGTATCTGTTGAGGTTTGTTATGCCAGCTAGTATGTGGTTGATTTTAGAGAAGGTTCCACGTGGAGCAGAGAAGAAGTTATATTCTTTTGTGTTTGGATGGAATGTTCTATAGATGTCTGTTAAACTCATTTGAGACATCTGTTAGTTCTTTTGTTTCTTTGCTGCGTTTCTGATTGGTGGTCCTGTCTAGTGTTGAGAGTGGTATATTGAAGTCTCCCACTATAAGTGTGTGAGCATTTATATGAGCTTTGAGTTTTAGTAGCATTTCTTTTATGAATGTGGGTGCCTTTGTATTTGGGGCATAGATGTTCAGAACTGAGACTTTGTGTTGATGGATTTCTCCTGCGATGAATACGAAATGACCGTCTTCATCTCTTTTGATTAATTTTAGTTTGAAGTCTAACTTGTTAGATATTAGGATAGCCACTCCTGCTTGCTTCTTGGTTTCATTTGATTAGAAGATCTTTTCCCAACCATTTACCCTGAGGTAATGTCTATCTTTGAAGCTTAGATGTGTTTCTTGTATGCAGCAGAAGGATGGATTCTGTCTTCGTATCCATTCTGTTAGCCTGTGTCTTTTTATAGGTGAGTTAAGACCATTAATGTTGAGGGTGAGTAAGGACCATTGATTGTTGATGCTTGTTTGATTTAGGTTTGTTGTTGGCAGTGGTATTGTGAATATTTTTTTTTTCTGCTTTACCCTTGGTTTCTGGTGTAGTTAGATTATATGTTGCCTACATTTTTGTGGGCGTAGTTACCTTCATTGGGTTAGAGTTTTCCTTCCAATACTTTCTGTAGGGCTGGATTTGTAGATACATGTTGGGAAAATCTGGTTTTGTCATTAAATATCTTGTTTTCTCCATCTATCGTGACTGAGAGTTTTGCTGGGTATAGTAGCCTGGGCTGGCATCCGTGGTCTCATAATAATTATAGAACATGTATCCAGGACCTTCTGGTCTTGAGGGTTTCTATGGAGAAGTCAGGTGTAATTTTGATAGGTCTGCCTTTCTATGTTACCTGTCCTTTTTCCTTCGCTGCTCTTAATATTCTTTCTTTATTCTGTATGCTAGGTGTTTTATTATATGTTGAGGGGTCTTTTTTCTTTGGTCCAGCCTATTTGGGATTCGGTATGCTTCTTGTACTTTCATGGGCATGTCCTTCTTCAGATTGGGAAAGAATTCATAGACGATTTTATTGAATATGTTTTCGGCACCTTTGAGCTGGTCTTCCTCACCTTCCTCTATGCCTATTATTCTTAGGTTTGGTCTTTTCACGGTGTCCCACATTTCCTGGATTTTTGTGTTGATATTTTGTTGGATTTATGATTTTCTTTGGTCGATGAATCTATTTCCTCTAGTTTATCTTTAGTGCCTGAGATTCTCTCTCCCATCTCTTGAATTCTATTGTTTCTGCTTGCAGTTCCCGTTTTTTTTTTTTTTTTTTTTTTTTTTTTGGCTCGGTTTTTCTATTTGCAGCATTCCTTCGGTTTGTGTTACCTTTATTTTCTCTATTTCAGTTTTCAATCTTGAACCATTTCCTTCACCTGCTTCATTGTTTTTTCTTGGCTTTCTGTACTTTCTTTACTTTACTTTCCTTAAGAAATTTGTTCATTTCTTATACTGTGTTGTTTTTTTTTCTTCCATTTCTTTAAGAGATTTTCTCACATCTTCTTTGAGGGCCTCTATCATTTTTATGACAGTAATTTTTAATTCATTCCCTTCTGCTTCATCTGCTTTGTTGTTGTGTTCTGTTCTAGTTGGTGTAGATTCCCTAGATTCTGGTGATGTCATGCTTGTCTTTCTGTTGTTAAGTGTTTTCTTATATTGCTGTCTTCCTATAGCTTTTTCCAGTAGGTGTTGTTGGGGTCTCTCCCTCTGTCTATGGTACTTCCAAGGTGGACTTATGTGGGTCAGAGGTTTGATATCTGTATCTCTTGGTGGTCCAATCTCTCTAGGATGTCTCTCCACAGGCAGGGCCCGGGGATGGGGTCAGAATCAGGCTCCAGTAGAAGACTGGCGATGGGGGTCAAAGATCCTGAAGGCCGGGTCTCTGGATGTTTCTTGTGCCTATAGGCAAATCTAGCCTGGGTCTAGTACTTTCCAGCTGAGCCTTCTTTAGCAGAGGCCCTGCTATGGGGGTCAAGGATCCTGCCGGCAGGAACTCAGCATGGTCCTGCAGAGATAGGCATATATCTGGGAGGGGCCCGGGACTCCAGCAGAGGACTGGAGATGGGGGTCAGAGACCAAGCAGATGGAAATTACCAGTGGTCCCGCGTGGATAGGCAGGTCTCCTGTGTTCAGAGCTGCTCCGAGTATTTCCCCGAAGTTGTGTGGACTGTTGGCTCCACCCTCTGTCCCATTCTAGTCTACTCTATCTTGATATGACCTAAAATTCTTGAAACCAAGGGTTTGCTGCTTATGGTCCTTGGACTCAATACTTGTGTTTGTACAATGGTCTGAGTGTTAAGAGTAGTTTTTACATTATAAATAATTAATAAGATTAAATAAACATTTAATTAATTAGTGTCTTCAATGAGGTCTTTTGTATCCTAAACTGGCCTAAAACTATCCATATAGCTGAAATTGATCTTGAAATCCGGATCCTTCTGCCTTTATATTCCAAGTGGCTGGGATTATAGACCTCTACCTACTATCACTGGGGTTTCTACAATTTGAATGCATGAAATAAAAACAACAATATTTTGTGATATATGGAATTTATTTATTTGCCTGAGTACTTGCAACAGATACCATATGGTCCAGAAATGATGAAGAAATATCTGGTACTTTAAATATAACATTTGCTTGCCCCTGTGCTAAACAATCAGCTTTGTGCTGACAGATCTCCTGCAACTTTACCTTCTCTGTTTTTGAACCTTCTCACTATTGTTCCTTTACCATGCCAGGGAGGTTTTTTTTTGGGGGGGTAGTCTTAGCAAAGTTCTTTTCCTCTAATTATGACACCATCCCTTAGATGAATACAAGGCTGTTTTCATTTCCTTCATCTGTTTGCTCACATAATTTGCATGTTTAGCATAAACTAAATTGCAATTTACCTGATATAAAAATTATTAAAAATTTTAAGATATCATAGTACTTAAAAGTGTAAAAATCATAGAACGAAGATATTGGTCCTGTTCACATGTCCTCTTGTCAATAGCCTGGGTGACCACTCTTTAAAGCCTGCTGGCCCTTCACTGATATCTTTGGGTTGCTTTACTCATTACATTTTTGTAACACATTACAGTATTCCCCATACTATCTAATACATAATTATTTATAATTTAATATCTGTCTCACCTGTTAATTAGTAAAGTCTTTCTGGGCAGAGAATCTTTTCTTAATTTTCTTAATGCATAGACAGAACAAATATCCACAGTATTGACTTAAATACAGTAATGTTAAATGAATCCTTGTTGCATAAACCCTGTTAACAGTGCAAAAAAATTATTAATTACTATATATGTTACTTCAATTTATACACACACACACATAAGTATATGTGTGTGTCTGTAGAATGAATATTTTGTCTTATTTGCCTACCTATTCCTTTACTTATATGTTAACAAACACTAAGAAATATGGCAGGTGGAGTTTTTCCTTGGGATTATTTTATAACTTTTTCATTATATGCATATACATACATATAAACATATGTATATATAGTTTTGCTCCCCTAACCTAAAAAAATATAAAGAAAGAGAATTGAGGAAAAAATTGAACATTCAGACATTGAATTGAAAGTGAATCTTAATGTTATCCCTGAACCAGCAAGGAGAAAGCTATGCCAGTACTACCTGAGTACTGCTTATGTACCAGGAGGCTGATGAGGAAGAATTGCTCTAACTGTTATAGTTAAGACTACAAACCTCATTTCTTCCTGTAGGCAGAAGTTTCTTTCCCACAAGCATCTCCCAAATAACTGACATGGAGACTTAAAATTATTTATAAATGCTTGGCTGATAGCTCAGGCTTATTATTAATTAGCTCTTACAACTTAAATTAACCCATATCTATTAATGTATATTCTGGCATCAATAGGGGATGTTCATATATATATTTCTCTTATTGGTTAATGAATAAAATGCTGATTGGCCAGGCAGAAAGATAAGCAGGGCTAGGAGCTGAGGAGAATTCTGGGAGAGGAGGCAGAGAGAAGCTGCCAAAGGGTAGCAATGTAGCAGAGAAAGGAGCAACAGGTCTGGACCCTTCTCCAGTATGATAAGACCATGTGGCAGTACATAGACTAATACAAATGGGTTAAATAATTAAGAGAAAACTAGCTAGTAAGAAGCCCTAGCCGTGGGCCAACAATTTAATAATTAATATAAATCTTTTGTGCTTATTTGTGGCTGAAGCAGCAGTGGGACCTGGCAGGAGAGAAAACCTCAATCTTTATGACACAAAGCTTGTGGCCTTTACTTCTCCTGCATGTCATGCTTCCTCTCCATCTGGCTAAGGACTCCTCAGACTCTACCTTCCTTCATCCTAGCATCCTTAGTTTGGTTGTCCCACCCATACTTCACTCCTGACCACCAGCCAATCAGTTTTTTATTAAACTAATCTGAATGACAAATTTTCACAGTGTACAAAAGCATTATTCCACAGTATTGTCCATTACATGTTATTTCTCAGGCCAATGAGTAGAGAGTCACATCATTTCATGAGTTGAAGACAATCTTGTTCTGAATCTCAGAAAAAGCACTGATCATAAGAGTGCATAGGCAGGGACTGTGGTAATCAGATTTGAAAGCCACATATCTGGACAATGCATGGGATAACAGCTGCTAGGCAGGGCCTGCTATCATAAGAGAGAGAATAAATAATACAGATTGTTCACTAAATATAATTTGCAAAGAATTCCCTTGGTAATGTGGCACGATTAACACAAGAACTTTGGTTGTTGCAATGTAGTAAGAATGAATAAGGACTTCACTGATAAAGATCTTAGATGTACCTGCCAACAAATAAAGAAGTAAATGTAGAAGTTATTTGCTGTAGCTGAACTAAAATGCTGCAGCTCTTGGGCTGTGATTATGATGTGTTCAGGCACCATGCCCTAGTAAGAACAATTACTAGTGTTTACTTAGCACACAACCATCAGGCATTATTCTGAGAAGTTTACATTCATCTACTTATTAATTCTCACTCGCACCTGATGAGGTAGCTACTGTTGTTTCCCCCATTTTGTTCACTTGGAAACAGACATGGAAGGGAAGCTGTCAGGTGACCATTTTTCTCCCGTGGAGTAAATGGATTGTTTGTTAGGAGCCAAAAGTCTTCATGTTAGTTGGAATGTGTTATATAGCTGATCTATGCCTTGGCTGGCTTGTTGTGAGCTGGGATGTACATTCCTTTCCTGTCACTTCTCAGAGTCGTTTTCCAGAGTCAGTAAGATGATAGACTGGATAAAGCACCCTTTCACAGAGAAGAAGTTACCATGCTGATGCCTTCCAATGCTTTTCCTGTTGTTTTTTTTGAGAGACTTTTATGTTGGGCAGGTTGTCCTATATCTCAATCTGTGGCAAAGGATTATATTAAAGTCCTGATGCTACTGCCTCTACCTTCTAAATACTGCAGAATCACTGTGTGTCATCATGCTTGCATAATAATTATTTTACAGATTTCCATGTAGCTATTTTCACCATTAGATTTTTTTTTTTTGGCTTAGTGGTCCCAATCCTTAAACTTAGAGAGTTTCTAACTCTAAAATAATCAATGTATTTTGTTTTAAGTCAAAATATAGAGAGGCATTCAGAGTTTCCAAATCATAGAGAAATAAAGCAGGAACAACTTGATGGTCCATTACTGGAGTTCATACCACTCACCACTGTTAGCACAAAGAGCTGACCTCAAGCTGGCCGAGGATGAATGACTGAAGGAGGCTTCTGTGACAGAACAGCTTTTGTGAACCAGTGATTCTATTAACAGTAATGTTTTTCTGTATTTCATTCTTTAAAATCCCCCCTTCAGATTCCAGAGCCATTGAGGTCCATACAGCCCCAAGCTGTGGCCTGGAACATGCTCCCCTTCACTCTCATTTATAAGATCATTGAAGCCCGATGAAGGAATGGAGATTGCAAGGAAATGGCAGACCCTCAAGGAAAGGAAACTTACCTTCACAAGGAATAATCCCAAACTACTTAGTTTGTATTTGAAGATAAACAAAAGTTTTAAAGGAGAGGGCGAAAAAAAATCAAGAGGGGAGACTATGAGTCACCAGCAGAGTTGAGAGGGTTCATTAATGTGGAGGGAGGGCTGCTCTCCCAAAGCTTACCCGTGTACCTGCTCCTCCTCTCCTGTGCTTTATCAGATTCTCCTTGGCTTTGATTGCTTTACATGCTTTACAGTGTTGATCTTGGCAGTTCTCAGTAAGTTCAAAACTGTTTGAGGGCTCAATATTGACAGGGAACAATACTCTTTTGATTTCCCTTAGTTAGACTGGCCTTAAGCCCAGAAACAGCTCATATGCTCCATCGTGGAGTAGATTATTAAAAATTTATGTATAATGGATTTGATAGATTTTTTTGTCTTGCTTTGCTTTGCTTTTTTTGAGACAGGTTTATTCTGTGTAGTTTTGGCTGTCCTGGAACTTACTTTGTAGACCAGGATGGCCTTGAAAGAGATCCCCTTGCCTCTGATTCCAAGTGCTGAGATTAAAGTCATTCAAAACCACTATCTGGCTGGATTTGATAGTTTTATGTATAATAATTTGGTAGTGAAGTAATTACTTGACCACTTCTTTCACTCTTTGGTATTCAAGAATGTTAATTCACCTCACGTTCATTCATTTGTTGATGTAATTTTTTTTTACTCATTGTATGAATAAGGATCATTTTTAAGCAAAGGTATTTCATTCTTCTTATTGTCCACAACTTTATTAACTCTTTCCCTTCAATTATTTTCCTATTCCCATTCCTCTTCTTTCTTCTGGCCTCTATCGCCAAAGTGGCTTCTCTCAGTTTCTCTATGCTTGCGACTCTTCTCCTACTAGTGTTTCATCCTGAGGAAATGTTGGCTTCAGTATTCAGCATAACACACTGGCCCTCATTCATGTTCATGAGTCTAGTGGGTGATGATATTCTGTTGGTTCTTTCCTTGAGACCTCCTCTTTATATTTAGGTCTCTGTGGATGGCTTCAATATTCTGTCCACTTAAGATCCTACCACATCTTTTTAGTACTTTTCTTTTCTCTGCTCTCCATATCACTGAGACCCATAGTGCTCTTTCACTGACCTCAGATTCTCCTTTCTTCTTAGGATCATCTGCCCCATTATGCATCACCACTGCTCTCAGAGATGATCACTGTGGATACTCTAGCTCTTTAAACTGAGTCTGTATGTGACCCAAATTTCATGTGGATGGTTGGGGATGAGGTTGAATGATTCCTCACTGGCTCATAAGGAGAGGTCTTTCTCATGATCTGCCACCAGGACTATCCTGCCTTGTCTCATCTCACCTCTTTGGGGTCATCACCTTGTTAGTCCTTCAATATAAGTCATCTACACTAAATGACTCTATTCATGATGAAAAGCACTCTTCTATTTGTTCTTGTTGAGCCTATGAAGATCATAGAATATCCTGTATTCTGCTATGCCTGAGAAGAGGCAGATCAGTGCTTCCACTATTCCTCCTGTGATCGTGACTACTGCAAGTGACCATCTCCTTCATTTGCTTCTTTGGCTTCGGTGCCTTTGAGCCATCTTATCTATCTTGATCTTTTTGTACTTTTAAAACTTTTCTTTGCCTTCAAATACAAGCTAATGAATCAGAGATTATTTCTTTGGAACAACGTGTGAAGATAAATTTCCTTTCCTGGTGGGTTTGCCATCAGATTGTGGGCCAGTAGAAAGGATGAAGTGTGGAACCAGAGGAAAGGGCCATATAGGTGGAGATTCAAGTCATTCCCACTGCTAAACTTCAAACTCTTCCCAACATATGTTAGGTATGAGGAACCAGAAAGGTTCATTAACTGCATGAACTTTTTGAGATTGTAAAAGTAGCACACATATGCGAACACATATGCAACTTTGCACAACAGTTTCTCCCTTTACAATTTGTATCACCTTGATCTCATTTTGTTGTCTTATTCCTCTAGCTAGAACTTGAAGTTCAATATTGAAAAGACATGGAGAGAGTGGACAGCCTTGTCTTGTTCCTGATTTTAGAGGTATCATGTTGAATTTATCTCCTTTTAGTTGGCTGTTGGCTTACTATATATTGCCTTTATCATGTTTAGGTATGTCTCTGTTATCCTGTTATCCCTGCTCTTTCCAAGATCTTTTTTTTTAATTTAAGGATGGACTTTATTTAAAAAAATTCTTTTTAGGACTACAAATTACAAAGAAAAAGCAGATCACTACACAGAATCTAATGAGTACATTTGCCTGTGCATAAAACTTTACAAAGTCATTCATTTTACAAATTCACCTCACATGTCAATGCTTTTGCTACAATGTTCTCAAGGTTACTATATCTTTATTTCAAATTATATTCCATGTTATTCTCTCAAGGTAAATTTTAAATACCAAATTATTTGCTTCTAAGAATGGCACCTTCAAAAATGGGCAATTTCCACTCAATCTCTGGTGGCATTATTCTAGACTATTTTCTTTTACCAATTAAGAAACTTCCAAAATGTTCACTTTTAGCCTTTCCAAAAAGGTGGCTACATTTCCCCCCTACAAACTACAGATGGATAGCCAAAAGAAAAGCAATGAAAAAAGCAGCCATTAAAATAAATGGATTATTCATTTAAAGGAAGTATTTGGCCTATGGCAATAAAAAAAAAAAAAAAAAAAAAAAAGAAAGGCAAAAATGGTAAAATTGTAACTAGGGTATGTTAATAGGTATTTGAATATAGCAAAATGAAGTCAGGCCCATATAAACAAGTGGGAGACGGCTATGACTGTCCATCACCTGTATAACAGGAAATGGAGTAATGTTTAGATACAGTTAGAACATGCTCACCTGAAACACTCACAACAGTCTTATGGGTTAGTGACTCACAGTCCTTTGGGAACCCTTTCCTCACAGTCTAGCTGTGTCTTGAGTAGAATGTCTGTATGAAGAGTATCTACTTTACTCACCTGGAAAGATACAAATGAACACACAACTTTCTAGGAATAAGCTCAACTTTCTTCTTCCTACTCTGCCATGTGTGAGTTCTCGAACTCAAGTTTGCACTCCAGAGAGCAAACAACATCTGGGGTTAAAAATACAATAAAATGCTCACATACAACCAATTGTCCAAACACTCCAGAGTCATGTTATAGATTCAATTGTTTACAGGATTTTCACTGATGAACATGGCTCTGGGCATACTAAATTATCACACAAATTTTGGACACTTTTACAGTTTAATTTGCAAACAGATTTTTTTGTAACAAATTATTTTTAACTAAATCATATCTTTAAAACTGTTTATATAGAAAACCCTGGGAATAAAGTGAACTGTTCATTGTAGAAGGCCTTTCATCACATGTAGAAAATACATGTAGAAGGTAACTGACAAACCAATGCGACATCAGATTCAGTTCTACAGCCCCTGCAGCTCCTTACACATGGCTTCAGAAACCAAACCCACGGTTTCCAGGAACCATAAAAACAGTTAAAATAAAAATTGCTGTGAAAGCCCTTACATCATGCTTGATATAGGGAGGTAGGAAGATGTAAGAACCAGGACACATGAGACATGACATTTTATCTACAAGTCCTGTTTGCTTTACTGAGGATGTTGTTTCAAAGTTCCATCACCTTCTTCACCTTCAGACTCCGATTCCTCTTCAGCATTTTTATTTATTTATTTATTTATTTATTTATTTATTTTTATTTAATTTTATATAACAAAGTCCAATTAAATGAAAACAAACATTTATACACAATATTTGGGAATTTGGGCGTCGTTCTTTCCAAACTACTTCCTGCTGGTAAGGGGCGCTGTCTTGGGGGATTCGAAGAAGATTCAGATATCCTAGCTGTAGTCTGTAGGGCTGTTTTGTCCAGCTGTTTGGAATGTAGGATCAGCTTGTACTCTGTTTCAGGCGGTCTGGCGTGATCAAACCACATTAGTCTGGAAGGAATCCACATCTTTTCATTTTCTGTGGAAACAAAAATAGAAATACTTTTCCCCAGTAACTTGTTCTTCAACTTAAATTTTGGAGTCAAAGCGTTTTTTTTTTTTTTTTTTTAAATTTATTATTTTACATGTCGATCCCAGTTCCCTCTCCCTCCCTCCCTCCCTCCCCTTCAGCCCTCCCTCCCTCCTTCCCTCCCTTTTGCCCTCTCTCCCCTCTCCCATGCACTCTAAACACCCTCCCCTCCCAACCCCCCACCACAATACCATATGTAGGGGAATGCCATCCAGTTGGGGTCATGTAGATTTGACAGGTCCTATGAAGTAGGGACTAGGGCTTCTCTCCTATCTCTAGAATACCTCTTCAGCATTTTTGAGCCATTCTACAAATTTCTTCATCTGCTCAAGGAAGACATTTTCCCCCTTTGCAACACGTGCATCTTTATATCATTTCAGAATGGGCTCTTCACTCAGGACTTCAGTTTTATGAAAAAGCACCACTATTTTCTGGAAGGCTTTCATGAAGTGAATGTTGTCATAGCAGTACTCCTGAATCTTCAGTAACAAAGTCAGCTCAGACTGACCCTAGGTAGTAAAGGCAACGAGCAGAGGGCTATATTGCTTCAAGTGCTTGATGGCTTGTTCTGCTACAAGCTCCTCCTTTTTGTTCATTCCACGGTGCTCATCACGCTTGACCAGACTGTCCGTCTGGTTCTGGGTTATTTTTTTTCATCTCCTTCTTGACATACAAAATTATGTTCTTGAAGGGATTCCCCGTGGGATATCTGCTCCTGAAACGCCTTCTGGAGTTCCTTCTGCGCCCTGATGGTCTGCTGGTTGCAGAATACTCTGAAAGCTCTTTGAAGCCTGCTTCAGTGAAATGCTTGGTGAAGTGCTCCGCACTTTGCTTATTGGCAGGGAACAGCTCCATCAGTCTGTTGTCCATGCTGACTTTATGGAGACTTGCAGCCACTGCATTGATGTCTTTTTCATTTACCCATGATTTAAAGAGCTTTACAGCAAATGCTGCTAAAACCCCCTTCTTTAACAAATTTCTCATCATAAAGGCTGTTAAGAATGGATGCATTAAGTGTTCTATTAGCCAGAAGAACCTCTGTCAATATAGCGAGCTTGTTCCTCTCCAACTCTGAAAATACCTTTAGGAAGAGCAATTAACTTTTTAACTTCATCTTCAAAACCTTTCTCCAGGTATTTGTAGCACCTTATTAACTTGGTCTCTAGGTCTTCTTGTGCTGCAAACACACAGCCATCTGTGCGCAACATGCCATCTTCCAGTGTCCCCCCTAGGGCCAGCATTTCCCCAGTCACCAGAATGTCAAAGAGTATTTCTGCACAGCGGTGGCAGTCAAGGTTTGTTCCAGAAGCATCAAGAAACTTAGCTACTGCTTCCAAATCAGTACCAGTTTCAGTTAAGCCTTGAATAATACAGTCTTGAAACGGAGTATGGTCAAACATCTCTTTTTCATCTCTTTTTCTGGTTTTAAAATGCTGGCCTGATAGCATTGGTTTTTGCTGCTTTTGATTATTCATAAAAGACATCCAAATTTAAGTTGAAGAGAAAAGAGCTGGCGGCAACTGTGGCACTGTCTCTTCTGCCTCTCCAAGACTTTTATCATGAATTGGTGTTGGATTTTGTCAAAGGCTTTTTCAGCATCTAGTGAGATGATCATGTGGTTTTTCTTTTTCAGTTTGTTTATATGATGGATTACATTGATGGACTTTTGTATGTTGAACCATCCCCGCATCCCTGGGATGAAGCCTACTCAATCATGGTGGATGATATTTCTGATGTGTTCTTGGATTTGATTTGTCAGTATTATTGATTTTTTCTGCATCAATGTTCATGAGGGAGATTGGTCTGTAGTTATCTTTCTTAGTTGTGTCTTTGTGTGGCTTGGGTACCAAGTTAATTGTAGCCTTGTAAAAAAGAGTTTGGTAATGGGTAATGACCCTTTTACAAATCAAAACCACTCTGAGATTCCATATTGCACTGATCAGAATGGCTAAAATAAAAAGAAAACCAACTACTGCTTATGCTGAAGAGGATGTGGAGAAAGGCAACCACTCCCCAATTGCTGGTGGGAGTGCAAACTTGTACTGTGGAAATTAATATAGTCATCTCAGAAAATTACGGATCTACCTACCGAAGACCCTGCAATACTGTTGTTGGGCAGATACCCAAATGATGCACTCTCATACCACTAGGACATTTGATCAACTATGTTCATAGAAACATTATTTGCAATAGTCAGATCTTGGAAACAGCATAGATGCCCCTCAACTGGAGAATGGATAAAGAAAATGTGGTATATTTACCCAATGGTGTATTATTACTTAGCAGTAAGAAACAACGGCATCCTAAAATTTGCAGGCAAATGGACAGAACTAGAAAAACCATCCTAAGTGTGGATGCCCAAAACCAGAAAGACAAACAGATGGAAGCAGATGCAGTAATCCACAACCACGAATGGACCATGCTCCTGGAGTTCACTCAAAGTGAGGGCAGAGCAAAAATATGAACAAAAGAGTTAAGATCACGATGGGAATGATAACAAACTTGACTTCCTTAATATAGGTGATAAAGGTGTGACTGGGATACTATAAGAGGTCAATGGCAGTGGGTCCAAGATCTAACTCTAATGCACAAACTGATTTAGTGGAGTCCCTTCTCTCTTTTTTTTATCTTTAAAATACAATTTTATCTCTTTTATTTTTTGCATCATTTTCAATCAAAAGGTGTTCTTTATTCTTTTTAATTTTTTACTTTTAATTAAAAACATAATTGTATCATTCTTCTTTTGTTTCTTCCCCACAACCCCTCTTATGGCGCACACTCCTCAAATTCATGACCTTTCTTTCTTATTGTTACATATGCATACACGAATAAACACAGCCTGCTGAGTCACATATATGTATATATATGTATAATTTTTCTTATTTTACATATTGATTCCAGTTCCCTCTCCCTCCCTTTCTCCCATGTCCCCAACCCCCTCCCATCCCATTCCATGCCCCCACTCCATAGGGAGGGTGATGTCTTCCAGGAGGGATCATCAAAATCTGTCAAGTCATTTGGAGCAGGGTCTAGGCCCTCTCCTCTGCCTCTAGGCTAAGGGAGTATCCCTCCATGGGGAATGTGCTCCCATAGTCCTTTTGTGCACCAGGGATACATCCTGGTTCCACTGTCACTGCCTTACCCTTACACTGCCAAGGCCTTCTAAATGAGACCCATGTTCAGAGGGTCTGAGTCAGGTCAATGCTGGTTTCCAAGCTATCAGTCTGGGGGTGGGGTTCCTTGAGCTCCCCCTTGTTCAGGTCAGCTGTTTCTGTGAGTTTCTGTAGCCTGGTCTTGACCCATTTTCTTATCACTCCTCCCTCTCTGCAACTGGATTCCAGGAGTTATGCTCAGTGTTTAGCAGTGGGTGTCTCCTGTTTCCATCAGCTACTAGATGAGGGCTCTATGGTGGTATATAAGTTAGTTATCAATCTCATTATCAGGGAAGGACATTTAAGGTAGCCTTTCTAATTTGCTCAGATTGTTAGTTGGTGTCAGTCTTGTAGGTTTCTGGACATTTCCTCACAGATGGGGGAAGGGACTAGTCCCCCAGAACACAGGGGAAGTGGGGGGGGTTAGTGAATGGAGAGAGAAGTAGGAGAGAGGGGGAGGAGAGGAAAACACATGTGACTAGGAAGATTGATTCAGGGTAGGAATAGGAGACAGGAAAGAGAAAGAGAGAGAGAGAGAGAGAGAGAGAGAGAGAGAGAGAGAGAGAGAGAGAACATACAAGAGGGAGCCAATATTGCTTTGAAGAGAAAATTGAACCCAAAGAAAATTCTAGAGACCGACAAGACTACCACCAACTAACAATTTGAGCATCTGTGGAATGGCTACCATAAATGCCCTTCCCAGATAATGAGATCAACAACTAACTTATCCATGGAGCCCTCATCCAATACCTGTTGGAAACTGAAACAAACACCCATACCTAAAGACTGAGTCAAACTAGAACCTAGATGCAGGCGGAGAGTACAAGACCAGATTGCAGAGACACATGGAGACAGCTGACCTGAACAAGGAGGAGCTAATGGGTCCCCTGACTGGTAGCTGGGAAGCCAGCATGGGACTGACCCTGTATATGGGTCTCAGCCAGAAGGACTGAGCAGTCTAAGGGACCTCAGACAGTGGAACCAGGATGGATTCCTTGTGCACAAAAGGACCTTGTGAACAAATCCCCCATGGGAGGGCAGGGGAAACGGCAAAGAAGTCCTAGTCCCTACTTCAAATGACCTGTCAGGTCTACATGACCCCACCTGGATGGCATTGCCCTACACATGGAATTGGGGTGGGTGGATGGGAGGGGAGGGTGGTCAGGGTGCATGTGAGGGGGCAGAGAGGGTAAAAGGGAGGGAGGGAGAGGGAACTGGGATCGACATGTAAAATAATAAGTTAAATAAAAGAATAGTGCTATTCTCAGAAATAGTGAATACAACATTTTGTCTAAAGGAGATATTTACTAGAAGGAATGGCAGATCAGAATTAATTTCCAATCCATAAAGTCTTAAACCAAATTACCTAATAATTATAACTTGAAAAACATTCCTAAGAACAGGTCTGGGCAGAATATTTAGGATGCATCCCCCAAAGAGGGAACATTCTTTAGGCATAGGCTATACATGTTACATGTGGAAGTTCTATAAAAAAAAAGATTTCAAAAACAGCTAATAATTTCCAAAGGCTTTTAGTGTTTACTTTGCAATAAGAACATTCTTTACTGCCAGGTACGAAATGTCCACAAAATGAAATTTAACTTCAGTATATGTACAGGTGTTTGTCCATACTGGTAACTGCCAAAAAAAGCTATTTATTGAGTTTAAAGGTCATGTCTAATGCTCTGCATATCCCTTCTAAAGAGACATGGTGTTATTTAGTCTGCACAGTGCAGGAAAAGTGATGACATTGGTGAGAAAAGTAATCAATACAATCTTCTGAATAGATATGTGAATTTAATGATTAATCATGTACACTTCTTCATTAAACACTGTACATTTAGAACCCTTTGTGATACGTAGGCACTCAGATGGTATAAAAAGCCATTTGAGGCCTGCTGGAGCAGTACTGAAGACACCATGGCCAAGCTCATTCTTGTTACAGGTGAGTCTGAAATCTTGCCTTGTGTCCTTTTTTTCTCAGGATCACACAACCATGAAGCAGTCATTACAGTACATCTCTATACTTTCCCTTTATTCCTTCCTCACGTCAAATGTCCTTCCCTCATACAATAAGTCTTTCTCTTGTTCTCAAAGCTCATGCCACTGTCATGGCCCTGAAAACAAGTCTCACTGTCTTTCAATACTTGTCTTACTCTTTCCTGGCCTGTCCAGTCGTTCATTGATTTTTCTGTATGACCTGCCTTAAATTGATACTATGTTCATTTATTTCTTTGTGTCCTGGAACTAGCTCTGTTGGAGATAAAAACAACAGGAATCTACTTAGGGCCATGCTGTTAAGTAGTTTTTAGAGCCAGTTCACATCTAAACTTACTAGCTGCTCTAAATTTGTGCTTTAGGAACTTTGTTATTCTTCAAAGCCTTTTCCAAAGGGATACCAAAGTCCAATATATAAAAGAAGCAGTGGCCCAGTTCTCTTGACAGTGGTTCAAGCATGTGGTCCCAGTACTCAAGTGGCACAGATAGGATGTTCTCCAGATCAAGGCCCGTCTGGGCTACAGAGTGAGATAAAGCCCAAAAGAAAGTGCTTCATTGAAGCCTAGGTGAAGCATCTGGAGGCATTCATATCTTCTCAAGCAGAATTTCTCTGAAGGTGCTTCCAACATATTCCCATAGCTCAACTCTCTGCATTAGTGGATGTCTTTTCTGTTGAAGTTCTGAGCTCAGATCAGTCTTGGGAAATGAGACACAGCTGACTGCTTGGTCACTGAGTGCAGTGAATTTAGAGCAATTTCAGTCAGCCCTGCTTCGTAGATAGTAGACTTCACATTCACAAAAAAAAAAAAAAAAAAAAAAAAAAAAAAAAAAAATATGACACAGAATACAGACCATTACTCAGAAAGGGTAATGACTATTTTTGACCATCTGGTAAAGTATAGATCAAAGAATGTTTGCTGAAAAGATAACCTTTTTATATACGTGCCAAGTTGCTTTTTGCTGTCACAACACTTGGTAAGCAGGATGGATCATAAGGTCCTAGAGTTCTATCAGAGAGAATTCAGGAAGTTGGTTCAGAATAAATATGTGTTCTCTCTCACTAGGTCTGGCCCTTCTGCTGAATGCTCATCTGGGTAAGTCACTAATTCCATGTTTTACTGTTGACAAAATAATTACCTACCATAAACTCAAAAATCTGAATTTACAGAAAGCTGTTGTCTGATTAATGTAATTAAAAATACACCCTGGTGAAGTCAGATGTTCTTTATGGGACTGCTCAATCATGACACTGAGGCTTAGACTTGTTCCCAACTAGTTCTACAACTTAAATTATCCTGTTCTTATTACTCTACCTGCTATTATGTGGCTTTTAGTTCTCTCCCATTCTGTACGTTTGACCCGTTTACATCTCACTTGCATCACTCTTGCTGCTAGATTCTATCTTCTTAGTTCCTCTCTCTGATTGGAAGTTCTACCTTTCCTTTTTTTGCCTAGCTATTGGCTATTCCGCTTTTTAGTAAATGAATCACAGTGATATGTCTTCACACAGTGTACAAATAACAAGCAACACTCCAGTATTACTCAATTTGGAAAAATGTAACAAGAGACAAAATGTATTAGAGAGGAGAGAGAGAGAGAGAGAGACAGAGAGAGAGAGAGAGAGAGGTTTGTTTTGTGGTGAGTAGACTTTTAGCTTAGCTGTTACTGAGATCCTCTATAGTTTGACCACCTAAGAGTTTTATCCACTGAGCTTCATGGAACCATTGGGCTTGAAGAAGTATGATCATTTGTCTTAGAATAAGCCTAAGCTTTCCCAAGCTCTCAGAATGAATCTGTACCATCTCTTGCCTTATCTGTAAGAGTACTCACAAGTCACCTCCACCTGGAGATCAGGCCTATGAGGTGGGGAGAGAAACAGAAGCAAAGCCCAAACTTTTATCATAGCTCAGTGATATCTGTACCAGACCATCATATTTTTTTTAAACCACTACAGGGTCTGCTTACAATCTGGTATGCTACTTCACCAACTGGGCCCAATATCGGCCAGGCCTGGGGCGTTTCACACCTGATGATATTGATCCTTGCTTGTGTACTCACCTGATCTATGCCTTTGCTGGTATGCGGAACAATGAGATCACCACCATAGAATGGAATGATCTTGATCTCTACAAAGCTTTCAATGGCCTGAAAAACAGGTAAAAGAAAGGGGAAACATCTAAATTGGCAATTTTTGGACCAGTAGTTGCCAAGCACCAGTGCTTCTGAAAATGTTATTCATAATTTATTATAACAAGGACATGCTTTATCTGTCTGCTGTCTGTCTATCTATCTATCATCTATCTTTTATTTATTTGAAAATTAATTTTGAGAGTTTGTATATAATATTCAAATTGTAACACTTCCTTCTCAATCCCTCCCAGATTTTCTCTCTTTCTCTACCCATGCAACTTTAGTGTCTTCATTTTTGTTTTAAACTCACTGAGTTTAATTTGTGCTGTCCATATATTCTTGAGTGTGTGGGACTCCACTGGAATATGGTTTACCTATAAGGAGTCACACTTTTAAAGAAAACTGACTTTCCCAGAGGTCATCAATTGGCATTAGTGTTTCACCTAGGGATTTGACATTTATGCCCACTCTCCCTTTCCATGCTGGCATTTTGTCTGGGTTGAGAATTTGGATATCTTGTGAATGCTGTTCTAACTGCAGTGAATTCATATGTAAATTTTCCATGTTGTATCTGGATGGACACTTTAATTTTAGTTCACAGTCTCTGTTTTGTAAGGTCTTCCTACCCCTTCTTCTGTGATTATTTTCTGTTTGATTTATGTCCTGCTCCACATGATGAAACTTATACATGGCATCATTATCAGGACCAAGAACTTGTGGAAGACAGGTTATTTTTATTTCTTGTTGATACAAATGAATGTATGCACCAATGTTCTAAAATAAGAACAATTTGTATAATGGTTCATGTGAAAATTAGCAAATACATTACCTTACACATATTTATAAAATAATATGTACTTCAATGGGTTTTCAAAATAGTATACTGTGATGAGTAAGGTTTTTCCCCTGGTTGGTCTGTCAGGTCCCACTGCCTCGCCAGCCCCAAATAACACACAGAGACGCTGTATTAGATATAAAGCTGTTGGCCTTTTTCTAATGTTTCTTATTGGCTGGCTCTGTCTTAATGATTAACCCATTTCTATTATCTAAGTATTTCCACATGGTCTCATCTTATGGGAGAGAGGGGCTGGTGTTCTTCTCTCTCCGTCCTCCATCCTGGATCTCTTCCTTAATACTTCCTCTTTCCTCCTTGTCTCCTAGTCCCGCCTATCTTGCTTTCCAATTGACCGACAGTGCTTTATTCATTAACCAATAAGAGAAACATGTTTACAGAATGTCATCTCCCATCATCTCCTCTTTTTTGTCTAAAATAAAAAGAATGGTTTTAACCTTAGCATAGCAAAATATATCACACAATAGTTATCAAATAAGAATTACACTTAACAACATGTAGTCCACTAACATTTAGCAAGACTTAAAGAAAATATTTCATCATCTATCCTATCTTTGTAAGTCTAAAGTCCTATATGTAACTTATTTCTAATCTTAACTAAGGAAAACTATAACCATAGCTGTCTTCAACTCCATTAAAGACCACAGAAGGATAAGGAACTCTAGAAATGACAGACATATCTCACTGCTTGGTCAGTCACCCGAATTTCTTCTCTAATGTTCCATCTTCAGTCAATAGTGCATCTGGCAGACTCTTCAGCAAAGCAGTAAACTTTAAACTGTCCACCTGTATTGGCAGTTTGTCAGTCACTTTTCTCTGTGTCCTTCAGACTGTCTGGCAGACTTTTCCATGAAGCAGGAACCCTATAGTAATGTCCATCTTGTTTCAGCAGTCACTTTCCTGTGGGTCCTTCATGTCCAGTTTATACAGCATAAAGTCAAACAGTCCAGACAATAGCCCAAATGGCTAGTCTTGCCATATTGGAAGTAAACTTCCTAATTCATTTCTCCAAGTTTCATTTTCCTTTCTGATGCAGGTGGTGTTTCCAGGAGCAGTTGTGCCTCACTGATAAGAAAAACCCTAAACCATTTTAAATGCCATATTCTGTAGGTCTTTGTTCTTTTGTTTATAAAACCCTTTATTAAGCTTTTCTTAAGTTTTAAGTGGGAGCTCTTCAGTCCACGTTGGGCGCCATTATGTTATGAGTAAGGTTTTTTCTCTGGCTGGCCTATCAGGTCCTATTGCCTCGTCAGCCCCATATAACACACAGAGATGCTGTGTTAGATATAATTCTGTTGGCCAGTTACTAGTTTCTTACCAGCTAGCTCTATCTTAATGATTAACCCATTTCTATTAATCTAAGTACTTCCACATGGTCTCATCTTACTGGAGAGAGGGGATGGTGTCTTCTCCATCCTCCGTCTTGGATCTTCTCCCTTCCACTTCCTCTTTCCTCCTAGTCTCCTACTCCTCCTGTCTATCTTGCTTTCCTATTGGCCAACAGTGTTTTATTCATTAACCAATAAGGGAAACATATTTACAGAATGACATCTCCCATCAGTATACAGTGCTATAAATTAGAGACACTGTGTTGTAAAGATAAGCTCTTGAATTCATTCTTCCTACCTTACTAAAAGTTGGCATTTGTTGACCAACATCTCTTTATTATTTCCTTCCCCTGCCTAAACATGATTACTTCAGTATGATAGTTTTTGCTTTATTTTATCATATTTTGTTTTGTCATGTTTAGCTATATCTTAGAAATTTGATCTGTTCTAATGAGAGACAGAAAGGTAGTAGATACAGAGAGGGGAAGAGAGGGGCACTAGGAGTAGTAGAGGGAAGAGAAACAGTAATCAGGATATACTGTATGATAAAAGAATATATTTTCAATAAAAGGAAACTTCTATGAGTTCAAATATTTTAGATTCTGTTTATAATGGAGTTCTTATGTTATTTGTTATTTTCAGTTAACATATCTTCTAGGTTTAAAATATTGTTACAAGTGGCAGATTTTATTCTTTTTAAGATTGAATAATATAATTCAGTGCATATCACAACACATACTTTTTAAAGGTTCACTCTTTGCTGGACATTTACAGTGATTATGTACCTTGGATACCTAAAAATAATGCGACAATGACTATGGAAGTGCTATTATCTGCCTGAGTCATTGGTTTTACATAATTTGGGCATAAACTTAAGTGGGTTACTATGTATTGCAATAATTCTACTTTGAAATTGTTCAGGAATCTTCATATTTGCATATAATGTTTATAGACATTTACATTCCCACCAACTGTGTTCAAATGCTCTCTGTATTCTCTACATAATTGATAATACCAGTTATCTATTCTGTTTTTGATAAGAGACACTCTCAATACTGTTTTATTTTGCACTTGTTTTTATGAGTAATAGATTAACCTATTTTATATACCTTTTGGGACATATGCAGTCTTTTCAAAAAATGTTACCTTGTTACTGAAATGAGTTTTTGACATATTTGAGGTAGCATCCCTAACAAGACAACAAATTTGTATATATTTTCTCCTATTCTTTAAGCTGAAAATCAATTTACCTAAAGGTCCAGTTAATCACTCATGGGGATATACTTAAAGGACTCTACATCTTACTACAGAGACACTTGCTTATTCATGGTCATTGCTGTGATAATCATAATAGCCAGAAATGAAAGACAGTCTAGATGTCCATCAACTGATGAAGAGATAATGACACATTGCATATTTATACAATATAGTATTATTCAGCTGTCAAGAAAAATGAAGTTTGCAGCTAAATTAATGAAGTTAGAAACCATAATCCTGATCAAGTTAACCCAGACCCAAAGGACAATCATCACATGTTTTCTCTTATATGTAGATGTTAGATTTAAGATATGTGTGTTTAGCTACAAAGATTACATAATAAGAGATCAGGTAAGAGGACAAAATCTTCCAAAGAAAGGAAATAGAATATAGTTTTATAAAGAGACCAAAAGGAAAGTAGAATAGTAGGATTAACTGGGTAAGGAGATGGGGGCAGAAGAAAGGAGGGAATAACAGGAGAGACAACTAACACTAAAGACTTTTTGAAAACTCATATGGAGATCTACTATTGTAGGTCTCTCTCTCTCTCTCTCTCTCTCTCTCTATATATATATATATATATATATATATACATACATACATATATATATATCTGCATATATGTGTATGAAAAGATTTTTGTCTTTTAGTAAGGATAGATTATTTTATCATACAATATATCCTGATGATAGTTTCTCCTTACTCTACCCCTTCCATTCCTCCCCACTTCTCCTATATGACCTGTATACTCTGTGTCTCACTGGTGACTCTTTCCTTCTTTGTCCAAGCATTCCCTCTACCTGAAAACCTTGCCTATCTATTGGTCATGTAGCTTTTTATTAAACCAATCACAGTGACTTATCTTTACACATATCTCACATTTCTCCCTTTTTGTCTAAATGAAAAGCAAGGGATTTGACTCTGACATAGAATAACTTATAAACAATAAGAGTAAATATCAGGTAAGAATTATCTGATTTACAATATCCATTTGTACTTGGCAATTTCAAAGAAAATATTCTGTTATTTATCCTATCTTGGTATAATTTACCTTCTATCTGATTATAACTATCTGGTCCTCAGCTCCACCAAATATCCAAGAAGGATATGATATTACTTGAGTAAACAAAGTATATTATAAGCAACTTCCAAAAATATAGAAATGAAAAAGACAACTGGCAACCTGGATAGTCATCCAAAGTTCCTCTGCAACACTGGATCATCCATTCTTTGGCATATATACTTAGAGTATTTGGCAGACTTTTCCATGAAGCAGGAATTTTGAAGGACTGTCCTGACTTATCTTGGCAAAATTTGACAATCTTTTTCTTTGTGTCCTGGTTGTTCAGTTTGTACAGCATACTGTCAGTAGTCAAGATAACAACAGTTTTAAATGGCAGGATCCATGGATTTAAAAATTTCTCTGATTATCTTTTTTTTTTTTTTTAAAGGAACAGCAAATTGAAAACCCTCTTGGCCATTGGAGGTTGGAACTTTGGAACTGCCCCGTAAGTTCTCTTTAGAAAGCCAAGTGTCCTTTAAAAACTATGTAGCCCAGCATGATCCCTGTCCTTTTAGACTTCAAAACTTCAGTGGGGTATTAAGGATGTTCATTAAGTTAATATCTAACTTAATAAATTACCATGCAAGATCATTAGTACTTATTAGAATTTTAGAATGACTATTGTGGCCTTCATAAAGCTAAATTTGGATGAATATTTAGGGAATGTCATCCTCTGAGCTTTAGTTGCCTGCTTTGAAAGAAGCCTCTTCATAAAGTATATGGAAAGCACAAAGTCTGATGAAGGTTGTGTTTATCTTTTGTCTGTCTTTCTGAGAAAGGAACAGAAGGCCAAGTATATCAACAAGTCTTACAAAAGTACACATGAACTGGGGCATATTTGAAGACACAAAATTGTCTGTGAACTTAGTTTGGCATTCAAAATAATAAGGGCAATTTGGTAAAAAACGTCTGAGTTGGGAGTGGGGAAGAACAAACAAGATAAAGTGAATGCTGAGATACTGTGGCTGGCAAGAATAGTGATTGCAAAGAGAGAAAAGGAGAGCCCTGGAACATGCTTTTATCCTCAATCAGATCCTGGACGAGGACTGTGAGGCAGAAATTGAACTGCAAACACTTTTTATGCCAGTTTGTAAAGAACACGAAGACTTACTCTTCTTTATTTGAATTTTCTCCAGTTTCACTGCCATGGTCTCCTCTTCTCAGAACCGCCAAACTTTCATAACTTCAGTCATCAAATTTCTGCGCCAGTATGGGTTTGATGGACTGGATCTGGACTGGGAATACCCAGGCTCTCGTGGGAGCCCTCCCCAGGACAAGCATCTCTTCACTGTCCTGGTGAAGGTGAGGAAAGCAGGAAGAGATGGTATCCCTATAATATTCAAAGCCTATTTTTCCCAAAGAAAACTGGGTGTTTGTACAGCAAAACCAACCATGACTTTAGAATTATGGAATCCTAGCAAAGCAAAGGTCTATAGATACCATGCATTATTGCGGTTTAATAAGGATCAGGATAAAGAAAAAGGTGGAATAGATGTTTATTCAGGGAGAAATAACTTGCAACTTAGACAGATTTACACCAGCAAGTTCCACCGGATGCTCTCCTCTCCGCATCCCAGCAGCAAGAGAGCTTTCCCCAACTCCTCTTCCATCAGTCACTTCCATCCCTAGCTCCACCTCCAATGGGCATGGTCAGTGCCACAGAAGGAGACAAAGTGAATATCCTACTACAATGCATTTCTTGAACAAGCTATTTATTGAATATTACTATGCTGTTTTCAGAACCATTTTCATTTCATCTAACATTCACTCTATAGTAAAGGTTATTCAAGCCTTATGGTCTTCATTTTACAGATAAGTACCGAAGGTACTGAAAACATGTAAGTAATTTGGAAATCACACTGATAGTGTGTGCTGTCTGTTACTGAGTCATTGCACAAAAAAATGTATACTGTTATTGAGTAATACATGCTCTGTGTCAGTTATTTAGCAAAAGTCAAAACCAAGGATAACTGGAATCTTGACTTTAAAGAACACACATCTGGGGAATGGAACATAAGCCACAACTCTAGCACATTCTGATGAATGCTGTGATAAAGTTCTACAGAATCCAAAACCAAATGAGTGCCCAATTCTGCTCTTGGGCAAAGTCAATTCAGTGAGGATGGAAATGACACAAAAGAAGATAGATTTGTGGTGCCTGTAAGAACACATAGGTGGCAAGAATCAGATCATGTGGAGACTTTTACATTAAGTTAAGGAATTTTGAACTTGCTTAAGGACACTGGAGATCTCTGAAACATTTTATGTACTGGTAAGTAAAACCAGACTTGTATGTTTTGAAATGATTATTTTTGGATTAACTATGAATCATGAATTAGGAGTGCAAATGCCAGATACAGTAGGAATTCAATGAAGTAAGTTAAGCAAGGGGTAACCAAGGTCCCAACAGTACCCTAACACTGGTAGGAGAAGAGAATACCTACAGATATATAAAGAGAAAAAAATCTCAGTAGCCATTTGGTTTAAAGTTGAAAGGATTCCTAGTTTTCTGTTTTTGAGGACTAATTTCATTGTAGTGCAGTTGGTATAGTCAGGAAGAATAAGAAGGGAACTGGGAAATTTAGCTTTAAATATGAATATGAGATATGTGGAATAACCACAAGGAACTGACTGAATATCGACTTAGAGGGTATAGTCAAGAACACCACTGAACCCATCAGCAAGGGTACATGATTGCCAAGAAAAGTAAGTGGAATGATAAAAGCAACAATTATGATGTTATAAAATAATTTTCAGATTAGGGAAGAAATTGGCAGTGATTAAATTGATCCTTTACACCACAGCAGTAAGAAAACCTGTTTACTGAGTACATTGAAAGGGGAAGCAGTGATTTGAGCTCTGCATATAGTATAATAAAGTGCGTTGCATGTTGAAGTTGTCTCTGTTTTGGAGATGTATTTGTTACCCAAAGGTAAATATGTTAGCAGGCAGCTTCTGGGTGTGTAGTTTCCACCATGTGAATGAGTGTAGTCCAGATTATGAACCTGCTAAATAAACACATCATTTCCTGTTATACCATCTCTTCCAAACAAACCAAGCCTAGAAAATTGAGGAGTACTAAAGTTAAGGTAACCCTGGCTGATCATAGTTCTTCAGTAGACATAGATTTTGGTTGCAGGTGTAGGGTGAGGTAGTATTGTGGTTTTGTTTGGCATGCTCAGTTAGCAGTTTGGTAGAAGGCACTGGTTTCCCCTTTGAAATTTCTGGACCAAGCATGTGAAAATATCCTGTCTATTTTCTCACCTTTTAGTGACTTCACTACAACATGGGTTTCAGACTTTCTTCTAAGGTAGATTATTTTCTAAATCAATTCATGTATCAGGTCATCAGCTGACTTCAGAATAACTTCGATATTGGCCTAGTGAGATGCCTCAGCAGGTAAAATTTTCTTCAAAGCACGAGAACCTGAGTTTCCAGAGCCCACATAAAGGCCAAATGCAGTAACATACATCTGCAATCCCAGGGCTCCTATAGAGATGGGAGGTGGAGATAGGAGCATCCCTGGAAGCATGTGAATCAGCTAGTTTGGCATGCACAATAGCAAAGAACAGAAGGGACAGCACCTCAATAAGGTAGAAGCTGAGGACAGGTATTTGAGGTGATCACATGTGCTTTCACTCACACACATGATTATGAACAATTCATGTGTGTATATGTATATGTTACATACATGTATGGGGTACACATGAATGTGAGGTGTCATTCCTCAGACACTGTCCACTTTGATTTTTGAGCCATATTCTCAGTATCCTAAAAACTACAGAGTAGTACTGTCCAGTGAACCCTAGGGATCTATCTGTCTCAGTTTCCTCATTACCAAGATTAACAAAAAACATACCACTTCGTTTTGCTTAAGCATTTTAAAATATGTGTTCTGTGGGAATTGAACTATTGAACTCAAGTCTTTCTGCCTGCATGGGAAGCACTTTAACAATTGAGATATCTCCACAGACCCACTTCAGTTTTTGTTGAATAGCTCCAAAGATCAGAAATAGTACTCTACTCTTAGTTAAGACAAGACTATAATAAATTATAACACGTAATCACTGGCTGAAGTTCTGCTCAGTGAAGTGACAGAAAATAAAACCACAGACCTTACAGTATCTGGGCTTAACATTTGAAGACAGACAAAACAATCTGCTTATAAATGTTCTCCCAGCTAGTTTTTTCAACCACAACCTACACAACAATTTTCAGAGGTGTTCCATGAATACCCTCTGATGACCCAAATAATGCTATTATTTGAACTCAAGTTAGTACTTGAAATAAATGAGAGTCATATAGAGTGCAGGTGAATTAACATCTGGCACTGAGTTGAACCTGTTACTCTGCCACCACCACCTTTATCAGCAATTTATTGAATGATGTGTTGGTGTTGTAAGGTGTATGGAAACAACTTTCTATACCACTGAAAGCTAGATTAAGGGCACTACAGAGAATGTAGCTTCAATATGGTATGATACAAATGAGCTCTGACTGGTCATCTGGGACCTTGGATCTTCTCATGACCCAGACAGACATTAACTTTCTGTGAGACCCTGGTGAAAATTTCCAATTCCTATGCATATTGTATAGCTGTGATTTTTGAAATCAATGCCATCTGTGCTATTGACTTTATTAAGACATTGATAGACTAAAGTCAGACAAAAGTGTTAAAATTACTATGGAGAAGAAGGAAACTGTGCAGATATGCATTTATTTTATATACGTGTCTGAAATTAACTTCAAACATACTTGTGTTATTCTGCAGGAAATTCGTGAAGCCTTTGAGCAGGAGGCTATTAAGAACAGCAAGCCCAGGTTGATGGTTACTGCGGCTGTAGCTGCTGGCATTTCCAATATTGAAGCTGGCTATGAGATCCCTGAACTTTCCCAGTGAGTGATGCACTTATCCTAAATTTCTGTGGGAACCATTCCAGCATTATGTTTTTCCTAGAGGTGTCTTATGCTGAAAGACCTTTTCTGTGCACTTGCTTTGGAAAATTTTCTTTGTCTGCCTAGATGTGAGAAACAGTAATCACAAATGATTTCACATCTTGCTACTTACCAGGTACCTAGATTTCATCCATGTCATGACTTATGACCTCCATGGTTCCTGGGAGGGCTACACAGGAGAGAACAGTCCTCTATACAAACTCCCTACTGAGACTGGCAGCAATGCCTACCTCAATGTGGTAAGACACTACAGGAATTCAGACTGGTGGTGAAGTAAATCTTATGGAAACTAAGGTCCCAAATTTACACAAGCTCAGTAGCTATCCAATTTATTTTTTATTTATTATTATTTATTTTTTTATTTTACTTATTGATCCCAGTTCCTTCTCCCTCCCTCCTTCCCTCTCTCCCTCCCTCCTTCTCTCCCTCCCTCCTTCTCTCCCTCCCTCCTTCTCTCCCTCCCTCCTTCTCTCCCTCCCTCCTTCTCTCCCTTCCTCTCATTCCCTGTGACCACCCTTCCATCCCATTACCCCCTGCTACTCCACAGGGAGATCTTCTTAAGATACTGACCATATCTCATTAACTTTAATTTTATCAAAAGTGTTTGAAAAGAAAATATCAAGAAATAAATCTATTGGTCATGAACAGCATGTAATTTGTCTGCTAAAACAGGGAGCTAATATAATTAAGCACTGGCCATTGGCTGTTTGTGTCCTGTGCCTAACCTACTGCCATTACAGGATTATGCCATGAATTACTGGAAGAACAATGGAGCCCCAGCTGAGAAGCTCATTGTTGGATTCCCAGAATATGGACACACTTTCCTCCTGAGTAATCCCTCCAATACTGGAATTGGGGCCCCTACCTCTGGTGCTGGCCCTGCTGGCCCCTATACTAGGGAGTCTGGGTTCTTGGCCTACTATGAGGTCAGTAGATTGGCTGTGTACTGCTTTGTGAATTTCACACCAACGTTGTACATAGCCTTCAGTTTAGGATCTCCTGGATCTGAGTGTTCATTTTGTCTAGTACCTACCTATAGTAAGCAGTTTACTCCTGGCGTTTTAAGTGTTTGGATAATATACTTCTATATTTAATCCAAATAATACTCTTTCAAGCAAAAGATCATATTATTAAGAACATTTATAGCACAGAATGAAGTAAAATAAATATATTCCTCTTTCTATTATGGATTCCAAAAATCTAGTATTAAAATATGGATAAAATATAAGAATTTGACAAATAACTCAATCTGGAAATAATAGGTCAGTGGTAGAGCTAGAATGCACAAAGCCCTGGTTTTAAACTCTAGTACTACAGGACAAAACAAAGTAGGATCATGCTGTACAATGATTTTTCATGAAAAAATTTTCCAGGTTTGGTTCCTCACTCCTTTAGTTTGAACATCCAGGAAATTGAAGCAGGATGATCCTAAGTTCAAAGCTACATATAATGGGATTATATCTTAAAAAGGAAGATGGGGTATGGTGTAGTTCAGTGATAGAGCATGTACTGAGTATGATCAGGTCCTGAGTCCTACCTCCACCACTGCAAAGGTGAATACAACTCAATTTTCTTTACTACAAACAAAACTGAATTATAAAATTGAGAAAACTCCAACTGAGGATGTGAAAGGAAAGAAATTAATTGGTTTATTTCTTTTATGGGATTAATATTTAAAGGGTTTAAATTTCTTGATTTCTAAAGATTTGCACCTTCCTGAGAAATGGAGCGACTGAGGTTTGGAATGCCCCCCAGGAAGTGCCCTATGCCTATAAGGCCAATGAGTGGATTGGCTATGACAATGTCAAGAGCTTCAGTGTCAAGGTAAGGTCAGTTCTTTTGATTTGTTGACATCACAGCACCAAGACTCAGGAATCAAATTAATCTTACATCTCCTATCTTTAAACAGACTCAGTGGCTTAAGCAGAACAATTTTGGAGGTGCCATGATCTGGGCCATTGACCTTGATGACTTCACTGGCTCTTTCTGTGGCCAGGGCAAATTCCCTCTGACCTCTACTCTGAATAAAGGCCTCGGTGTGCCTACTACAAGTAAGTGACAGCATAAGTATGCAAAGGGTGTATTACTAATATCCCTTTATTAATTTAAAGGCATTCTTGACATGCTCATCCCCATTGCTTGGAAGATACTCTTCCCATTCCATTCCATTTCATTTGCTCAGGTTAAAGACAGCTATGGACCTTCCCTAATTCTCAGTTTATAAGGGAATTATGGGAAAGCAGACCTAACTTTGGAGTGTGTGGGATCAGATCTAGGAGTTCAAGGTTTGTAAGAGTCTGAAGAAATTGTGCTTACTTTTATCATACAAATCTCTACGTGTGTCCCATAGTGTGTGTGTGTATGTGTGTGTGTGTGTGTGTGTGTGTGTGTGTGTGTGTGTGTGTGTATCTGTATGTCCCTTAATGCACGTATGTGTTATTCAATGTTCTGCTTAGGGTCCTGTGAAGAATTTAACAGGAAGCGTTCCAGTGCTCTTATATATCAATTACTCAGGGAATGTCTCAACCTCTCTAATTGTCTGTTTGTGCAAACTAGGTCTTTTTTGAATGCCTTAACTGGCAAAAGAGAGAAAAATAGAAAACTGGCTGGATCGACACTTTTTCCTAATTCTTGATATACAATTGTCTTCGAGTCTCTTCTGTTGTGAGACTTCGACTAATTGCATCCTCTCTTGGCAACAATGTGCCTAGGTTATTTTTGCTTCTAGGTGAAGTTCTCTGCCTCACAAGGCCAACCAGTCTCCTCTCTCTATTTGTACATTTCAGGTTGCACAGCCCCTGATCTGCCTACAGAACCAGTGACCTCTCCTCCAGGAAGTGGGGGTGGGAGTGGGAGTGGGGATGGGAGCTCTGGAGACAGTGGATTCTGTGCTGGCAAAGCTGATGGTCTCTACCCTGTGGCTGGTGACAGAAATGCCTTCTGGCACTGCCAAAATGGAATCACATACCAGCAGCACTGTCAGGCAAACCTTGTCTTTGATACCAGCTGTAATTGCTGCAATTGGGCATGAACCTGACTGTGTCACTCTACTCCATACTTCTGTACTTTCCTTTATTCCTTGCCAAAGACATCTTGCTTCCATCTAAAGTTATGTAATAAAATTGGCAGTCAAAACATGGGTGTTCTTGATTTTTCATGATTTTGTGGAAAACTTTTTTTCTATTTAGAAACACCTGGCATATATGGGCTGGAGGGGGGGGAGAATATGTGATGACATGGTGGAGCCAAGACCCTATAGTTTTCTACCCGCTCATGTCCATCTCCATGATGGCTTAGGCTATGGAAGGTATTTGATGTCTGGTGGCGGGTCAGCAGCCTAAAGACCATTCTCAAGGACTGTGGAGGATATGCAATGTTGCTTGAAATCTAAGACTTTGTTCCACTTCTTCTAGAGATATGGTGCTGTTCTAGCACCACTGAAATTGGAAGCAGTAGCTAGATATATGCCATGGACTCTTCTTGGGGAGCCTGCCTAGCAAAAGAGGCTTAGAGGTGTCTTTATCAAGAGTATCAAACTGACTCCTAATGATTTAGTGCCCAACACTTCATCAGAGATGCTTTGTTCTGTCATAGATAAAAATCAACACAAAGACACACAACTGGTCAATATACAGAAAACAAGAAACTGATATGCTTAGATCTAAATGTGACATCTGTATCACAACCCCTATAGTCCCCCGGAGGCTCAGGGATAATTGCAGAAGAGGTTCTCAAGAGTTTGTAATAGTAAAACAGTGGGCGAAGAAATACAAAGAAACATTTCTGGACACTACAGAGCACCTGCACAAGTGAATTCACAACAGTTGTGACAGTACACTAAAAAACAACTAGCCAATAAGCACCCCTCCATAGACTGTGCACCAGCTCTTGCCTCCAGGTTTCTTGCCCTATTTGAGATTTTGTCTGGCTTCCATCAGTGATGGACTATGGTGTGGAAGTGTAGCCAAATAAACCTTTCCCCCTTCGGTTTACTTTGGTTATGGTGTTTCATCATACCACCAGAAACACTTTTGTTATTATTAAGATTTATTTCTATTTAAATTAAAAACAATCTTATTTTATATACCAATCCAATTTCCCTATCCCTCCTGTTTTCTCAATTCCCCCCACCAAACCCCCAATCCCACCCCTTATATTCCCTAGGAAGAATGAGGCCTTCCGTAGGGGATCATCTAAGTCTCACTCATCATTTGCAGCAGGGCCTAGGCCCTCCCCCATGTATCTAGGCTGAGAGATATCCCTTTAAAGGGAATGGGATCCCTAAGTCTATTTGTACACAAGGGATAAATATTGGTACCACTACCCTAACCCCATAGACTGCCCAGGCCTCCCAACTGAGACCTACATTCAGGGGGCCTGGTTCAATCCTATACTGGTTCCTCAACTGTCAGACTTGGGTCTGTGAGCTCCTACTTGCTCAGGTCAGCTGTTTTTTTTTGTGGGTTTCCCCAGCATGGTCTTGACCTCTTGATCATCACTTCTCCCTCTCTACAACTGGATTCTGAGAGTTTGGCTCAGTGATTAGCTGTGGATCTCTGCTTCTGCTTCCATCAGCTACTAGATGAAAGCTCTATGATGGTGTTTAAGGTAGTCATCAATCTCATTATAGGGGAAGGGCATGTAAGGTAACCTCTCCACTATTGTTAGATTGTTAGTTGGGGTCATCCTTGTGGATCCCTGGGCATTTCCCTAGTATCAGATTATTGATGTTTAATAAGAATCAGGAGAAACAAAGAGGCCAAATAGATGTTTACTCAGGGAGAAATAACTTACAACATAGACAGATTAACACCAGCATGTTGCTGGTCCGAAGGATGCCTCCAGATATACCCCTGTCCCTATGCTGCAAGCAAGAGAGCTCTCTGAGCCCCCTCCTCAGCCTTAGTTCTCCCAGGTCACCTCTACCCTGTTTCCACCCCCAATGGGTGTGGTCTATGCCACACATGCACAAAAGGTGAATATCTCACTATAAATTACCCTTTTAGTCTAAAGAAAAGATTTGGACTAGATACACAACTATATACAAAACAGTGAATAATAAGTATGCTCTAAGACAAGGAAAATCAAGAACATACAAACTTAAGACCTAACTATCTAGTCCTAGGGTGAAGTCGAAACAGGGTTTACAATAGAGTTGTCCTAAGCTGGAAAGCTTAAGTCTAGTACCTAGTATATATAACTAGGGAGAGAGTATAATAGTTGTGATAATTTATTCTTCAACCTCAAAGAACTAAGAAGGAAAATAACAATACTAGGGTAGGCAGGAAGTGCGGATGGGCAACTTCCAAAAGGTGCAGCAAAGACAGAAACAGCAGGCTACCTGGACAGTCACCCAAGGTCTCACAGTGGCATTGGTACAGCCAGTTTTGGCTAAGGCCTAGAGTACCTGACAGACAACAACAAAAGCAGGGAGGTAAAAAAGCTGTCTTACAAAATGCTCCACATCCTTAGCTATCAGGGAAATGCAAATCAAAACAACTTTGAGATACCATCTTACCCCTGCCAGAATGGCTAAAATTAGAAACACCAGTGATGACTTATGTTGGAGAGGATGCGGAGAAAGTGGAACACTCCTCCACTGCTGGTGGGAGTGCAAACTCATACAGCCATTTTGGAGATCAGTATGGTGGTTCCTCAGGAAAATGGCAATTAGTTTACCACAGGACCCGGCAATCCCCCTCTTAGGCATATACCCAAAGGATTCACATCCATGCAACAAAGACATCTGTTAAACTATGTTAATAGCAGCACTATTTTTAATAGCAAGAACCTGGAAGCAACCTAGATGCCCCTCAATGGAAGAATGGTTAATGAAGATGGGGCACATCTACACAATGGAATACTACTCTGCAGAAAAAAATAATGGAATCTTGAAATTCGCAGGCAAGTGGATGGCACTTGAAGAAACCATCCTGAATGAGGTAACCCAGTCACAAAAAGAGAAACACAGTATGTACTCACTCATATATGGATTTTAGAACTAGATCAAATGACCACCAGCCTATAATTCACACCACCAGAGGAACTAGGATACAAGTTGTATTCTAAGAGATTCATATAAAGTCCCTCACAGAACTGGGAAGGGACAAGTCCCCCAGACCTCAGGTAAAGTGGGGGAGGACAGCTAATGGAGAGAGAAGTAGGAGAAAATGAGAGGGAGGAGAGGAAGGCATGTGCAACCAGGAGGATTGAGCCTGGTTAGGAATGGAAAATAGGAAAGAGAGAGAGAGAGAGAGAAAAAGAGAGAGACAGAGACAGAGAGAGAGAGAACATAAAAGAGGGAGCCAATATTGGTTTGAAGATAAAGTTGAACACAAAGAAAGGTCGAGGGAACTACAAGACTGCTCCCAACTAACAATCTCAGCTCCCGTGGAAAGGCTATCATAAATGCCCTTCCCGGAGAGTGAGATCAACAACTAACTTCTCCATGGAGTCCTCAACTAATGCCTGTTGAAAATAGGAGCAAACACCCATACATAAACACTGAGTCGAACCCAGAAGCAGATGGAGAGGACAAGACCATGTGGTAGAAGTACATAGAGACAGCTTACCTGAACAAGGAGGAGCTAAGGGCCACTAGACTGATAGCTGGGAAGCCAACAGGGAACTGACTCGGACCCCCCTGAATATGGGTCTCAGCCAGAAGGTCTGAGCAGTCTAAGAGACCTCAGACAGTGGAGCCAGGATGTATCCCTGGTGCACAAAAGGACTTTGCAAACATATCCCCCATGTAGGGATAACTGCCTTATTCTAGAGATAGGAGAGAAGCCCTAGTCCCTACTTCACAGGACCTGTCAGATCTACATGACCCAAACTGGATGGCATTCCCCTACATATGGTATTGTGGTGGGGGGTTGGGAGGGGAGGGTGTTTAGAGTGCATGGGAGAGTGCAGAGAGGGCAAAAGGGAGGGAAGGAGGGAGGGAGGGCTGGAGGGGACGGAGGGAGGGAGGGAGAGGGAACTGAGATCGACATGTAAAATAATAAATTAAAAAAAAAAAAAAAACGCTTTGACTCCAAAATTTAAGTTGAAGAACAAGTTACTGGGGAAAAGTATTTCTATTTTTGTTTCCACAGAAAATGAAAAGATGTGGATTCCTTCCAGACTAATGTGGTTTGATCACGCCAGACAGCCTGAAACAGAGTACAAGCTGATCCTACATTCCAAACAGCTGGACAAAGCAGTCCTGCAGACTACAGCTAGGATATCTGAATCTTCTTCGAATCCCCTAAGACAGCGCCCCTTACCAGCAGGAAGTAGTTTGGAAAGAACGACGCCCAAATTCCCAAATATTGTGTATAAATGTTTGTTTTCATTTAATTGGACTTTGTTATATAAAATTAAATAAAAAAAATAAAATGAAAAAAAAAAAAGCTGTCTTACCCTGACTTGGCAGGGTTCAGACGTCTTCTATGTTTGTCTCCTGCAAGCACATAGGACCGCATGTCCAAATCAGTGGTCGAGGTGGGGACAGTTCTTTGCTCAAGAGCCCATTAGCCAAAGCAAGGATGGACTCCAGAAGTAGTGACAACAGTGTCCAACATTTTTCTGGAAGGTGCATGGTGCTGTCAGGAGCAACAGTGTCTCATGTCTACTGAGTACTAGTATCAAAACGTTTAAATGCCATGTTCTGCAGGTCTATGAAGTCTTTGAAGATTAAGCATCTATTTCTGACTAATCTCATAGGTATAGGAAACATGGGTAAAGATAATCTGTAATACTCAGGAACCTAGCTATAACACTGATTGAAACTTCCCTGTGTAAAGCAGGGACAAATACCGAAGCAATATATATATGTATGTATGTATGTGTATGTGTATGTGTATGTATATGTATATGTATATATGTAAATCCCTAAAGCAGAGGTAGAGTAGAAATGTCTAGACCAGAGGTAGAACTATAAAGTGCAGCATGATAAAGGCATACTAAATTGTATCAATATACAAAAGTGTCTTAAACATAAGTAAAAGTATACATACATAGAATTTGGTAAGGATATTGTGCAAAAACATAACTGGAGAGATTTACACAATATGACAAAATATACAGTTTATGTACAATTCTGGGAAGGGAATAAACTTAATTTTACATAGGTTATCACATATAATAATCTATAACAATGTAAGCTGTATAATACTAATATCTCACGATTTCTAAAATAATTCACAAGAAGATAGGCTAATCTACCCATATCCCATCTAAACCATACCTTTCCCAACCATATCCTATCCCTGTCTAAAAGAGATCCCCGAGTCTAAGCATCACCTTCCATACCTAACCCTAAGAAGATGAATATTATCCCTAAATGCCAAGAGTAGGGAAAGGGGGCATCATTATTTTAAGATTACTTCTGGCTGAACTGGGATGATGATTGCTCCATGGGATCCTGTAGGAAGAAACTTTTTGCAACAAAATTTCCACAGGACTGGCTGTAACATGTGTAGCTAGTCACTTTGTGGCAGGAAATGTTTGACTGGAGTTCTATATGAAATTCTGGCCAGGGTATAATAAGTAGGTGCACCATAACAGCTAGCTAATAAGGAGTTGTCTCATGCAAAACAACCTCAAACAAGTTTTAGGGTGATGTTTGTAGTCCAGATGCCTCAGGTTGAGTCAAGTGGAAATGATGTTGTGGGGTCCCATCTTCTTTCTGGAGAGTTCAAGGATTGCTGTTAGGAATTGTTATTATTCCTTGTGGAAAACATAAAAATCAATATCAAATTAAATTTTTCAAGTTTTAAGGTATGCATATAGGGAAAAGCAACAATAAACATCAAAATGTATATGAGAAAATTAGGATTTCAGAGAGAAAATTGCGTATAACCAAATGAGTCCCCAGATTTTGTTTTCTTCTGCCTTACACCAATTGGCTTCTTGATATAAGGCAGAAACTGTGAATTTAATCTTAACAACATGCTTGAATTTAGAGAAGGAAAGCCAAATCCAACTCCAAAGCTAGCATTGATTTACAAGAATTGGGATTAGATGAATACTAGATAGTAAACTTCTGATGCCAAAATAAAAATAGAAATAAATTTCTGTATAGAAATAGTTTGCTAGAATTATATATATATATATATATATATATATATATATATATATATATATATATACACACCATAAATCAGATTCCTCTTCATTAAGTGATTCTTTCTGGAGAGCTATCTTCTCTTCTGTAGGTACCTACATGTTTAGTGTCTCTTGGCTATTTGACGATGGGCATTTTCTGTTTTCCTGTAAGGACAAGAAAAGAACACTTCCCATACCTTTGAGAGGTCTCAGGCACATCTCATGGAACCCAATTTGTTGGATGACTTGTCATTTCTCTTCATTAAGATGTTTCTCTTGTTCAACTTGGATCTTGATCAACTTAGATGGTATCCATAGATTTTCTTCCCATGTGGATACAAATGCAAAACCCCTATCCCAATGTAACACATATCCTGGTTTCTATACTGAAGTCAATACATCTTTGAATTATACCGGCTGATTTAGTTCAGAAGTTTTTTTTAATTTTTCTATTGTCCTGTGTCTTTCTGCAGCTGTTATTCCTTTTTCGTCAGCATTAAGAAAGTTTAATGTTAAAAAGCATTATGTAATCTGTGTTTGGGTGTCTTGGTTACCCCTGCCTGTTTATGGAGCATTTCCTTTAAATTACGGTTGGATCTCTCAACTACTGCTTATCCTGTAGGATCGTGTGGTATACCAGTATGTGTTTTATGTTATAATACTCAAAAAACTGTTTCAATTTGCTGGAAACATGTGATGGAGCATTGTCAGTTTTTATTTTTGCAGGTATCCCCATAATGGCATTACTTCTAATAGGTGTGTTATCAGAGCTCAGAGCAGTAGCCCATTGAAACCCTGAAAATGTATCTATAGTGTGATGTACATATTTTAATTTTCCAAATTCTGCAAAGTGAAACACATCCAGTTGCCATATTTCATTTCTATTTATACCTTTAGGGTTACTGCTTTTTGGTAAAGGGGTTTGGTTATAGAACGAGCAAGTAGGACATTTCCTTACTATTTCCTTAGCTTGTTGCCAAGTGATAGAAAAATCCTTTTTTAAACCTTTGCTTTTCACGTGGTGTTTCTTAAGAAACTCCGAGGCTTCTGGCACACTTCCTATTAATAACCGATCAATTTCATCAAGGATTTGGCAGATGTGATATATATATATATATATATATATATATATATATATGTATGTATGTATGTATGTATGTATGTGTATATATATATATATATATATATATATATATATGATGAGTCCTATTTCTGATAGTATCTTGTAGCTGTATAAAGAATGAAGTTAATTCTGCATCGTTGGGAATAAATTCTGCAGTCTCAATGTGTAAGACAACTCTCTCTGTGTATTGAGAGTCGGTAACTATATTGAGGGGTTCTTTAAAATCCATAAGTACCATGAGAATGGCATACAATTCTGCCTTTTGTACAGAATTGTAAGGGCTTTGAACTACTTTACTTATTTTTTTCTGATTTATATTCTGCCTTACCAGATTTGTTTGCATCAGTGTAGAAAGTAGGAACTCCAGAGATAGGTGTTTTTCTTACAATGCATAAAAGGATCCAATAGTTTTCTTTATGAATTTGATTCTTTTACTTTTAGGACAATTTTTGCTAATCATTACCAAAAAATTATGGCATGCTCTCTGCCAATATTCATTATCTTTCCATAAGGAAGAAATTTCTTCATTAGTTAGAGGTACTATAATTTTTTCTGGGTCCCCTCTTGTCAATTGACAAAATCTTAATTTACCTTTTATAATCAAGTCAGAGATCTTTTCTATATATGTTTTCAGTTTTTTTATTCTGTTTATGGGGTAGAAATATCCATTCTAATATGACATCTGCCCTCTGCATCAAAATCTCTGAAGGATATTCTCTAGATGGTAATATAACCAGAATACATGGTTCACATGTGCTTCTAGTATCCTCTTTTCTACTCATTCTAACTCCTTTTCAGCTTCAGGTGATAGTATTCATGGACTATTCAAGTCCTGGCCACATTCAGGGTCATTTTCAAGTTTTTCAAATCATGTCCTTCTACTCCAGTAATGGTTTGTAGTTGAGAAACCTCTCCTAGTCATTTTTGAAGATCATTAAGAGTCTGGTAGCGATTTCTCCTGATCTGTACTTTTTGCGGTCTAATTTTCTGTAGACCTATTTTATATCCTAAGTAGTTGATAGACTCTCCTTTTTGCATTTTTTTTTCAGGTGCAATTTGTAATCCCCAACTAGGTAAAACTTCCTTTACTTTCTCAAACATTTTTTCTAATATTTCTATTTTAGAGTCAGCTAACAAAATATCATCCATGTAATGGTAGATTATGGATTGTGGTAACTGTTTACGAATTATTTCAAACGGTTTTCTACAAAATAATGGCACAAGGTGGGGCTATTTAGCATTCCCTGTGGCAAAACCTTCCATTGATATCTCTTCACCGGTTGAAATTACTGTAATTAGGTACTGTGAAGGCAAATTTCTCTTTATTTTGTTTTTGATAAGGTATAGTGATGAATCAATCCTTTAAATTAATAACTATAATAGGCCATTCTTTAGGTATCAAAGAAGGAAAGGGCATTCCAGGCTGTAGAGAACCCATTGCCTGAATAACTTTATTGATGGCTCTCAGGTCTGTAAGCAGTCTCCATTTACAAGATCCCTTTATTTTTTATTTATTTATTTTATATAACCAAGTCCATTTAAATGAAAACAAACATTTATAGACAATATTTGGGAATTTGAGCGTCGTTCTTTCCAAACTACTTCTTGCTGGAAAGGGGAGCTGTCATGAGGGATTCTAAGAGGATTCAGAAATCCTGGCTGAAGTCTGTAAGGCTGCTTTGTCCAGCTGTTTTGAATGTAGGTTCACCTCATACTCTGTTTCAGGAGGTCTGGCTTGATGAGACCACATTAGTCTGGAAGGAATCCACATCTTTTCATTTTCTGTGGAAACAAAAATAGAAATCCTTTTCCCCAGTAACTTGTCCTTGAACTTAAATTTTGGAGTCAAAGCATTTTTTTAAATTTAATTTATTATTTTACATGTCGATCCCAGTTCCCTCTCTCTCCCTCCCTCCCTCCTTTCCTCCTTTTTCCCTCCCTCCCTCCCTTTTACCCTCTCTGCCCTCTCACATGCACTCTAAACACCCTCCCATCCTCCCACCCCAATTCCATATGTAGGGGAATGCCATCCAGTTGGGGTCATGCAGATATGACAGGTCATGTGAAGTAGGGACTAGGGCTTCTCTCCTGTCTCTAGATTAAGGCAGTTATCCCTCCATGGGGGATATGTTCACAACGTCCTTTTGTGCACCAGGGATACATCCAGGCTCCACTGTCCCTTAGACAGCTCAGTCCTTCTGCCTCAGACCCATATTCAGGGGGGCCTGAGTCAGTCCCATGCTGGCTTCCCAGCTATCAGTCTGGTGGCCTGTTAGCTCCTCCTTGTTCAGGTCAGCTGTCTATATGTGTTTCTGTTGCCTGGTCTTGTCTTCTCCATCTGCATCTGGATTCTAGTTCAACTCAGTGTTTATGTATGGGTGTTTGCTCCTGTTTCCAACAGGCATTAGTTGAGGGATCCATGGATAAGTTAGTTGTTGATCTCACTCTCCGGGAAGGGCATTTATGGTAGCCTTTCAATAGAAGCTCAAATTGTTAGTTGGCAGCAGTCTTGTAGTTCTCTAGACCTTTCTTTGTGTTCAATTTTATCTTCAAACCAATTTTGGCTCCCTCTTTTATGTCCTCTCTCTCTCTCTCTCTCTCTCTCTCTCTCTCTCTCTCTCTCTCTCTCTCTCTTTCTCTCTCTCTCTCTTCTGTTTTCTATTCCTAACCTGGCTAAATCTTCCAGGTCACAAATGTTCTCCTTTCCTCCCCCTCATTTTCTCCTACTTCTCTCTCCATTCGCTGCCCCACCCCCACTTACCCTGAGCTCTGAGAGACTTGTCCCTTCCTGGTTCTGTGAGGGATTTTTATATGAATCTCTTAGAATACACCTTGTATCCTACTTCCTCTGGTGGTGTGAATTATAGGCTGGTGATCCTTTGATCTAGGTCTAAAATCCATATGTGAGTGAGTACATACTGTGTTCCTCTTTTTGTGACTGGGTTACCTCATTCAGGATGGTTTCTTCAAGTGCCATCCACTTGCCTGCGAATTTCAAGATTCCATTATTTTTTTCTGCAGAGTAGTATTCCATTGTGTAGATGTGCCCCATCTTCATTAACCATTCTTCCATTGAGGGGCATCTAGGTTGCTTTCAGGTTCTTGCTATTAAAAATAGTGCTGCTATTAACATAGTTTAACAGATGTCTTTGTTGCATGGATGTGAATCCTTTGGGTATATGCCTAAGAGGGGGATTGCCGGGTCCTGTGGTAAACTAATTGCCATTTTCCTGAGGAACCACCATACTGATCTCCAAAATGGCTGTATGAGTTTGCACTCCCACAAGCAGTGGAGGAGTGTTCCCCTTTCTCTACATCCTCTCCAACATAAGTCATCATTGGTGTTTCTAATTTTAGCTATTCTGGAAGGGGTAAGATGGTATCTCAAAGTTGTTTTGAGTTGCATTTCCCTGATAGCTAAGGATGTGGAGCATTTTCTTAAGTGTCTTTCAGCCTTTTTGATTTACTCTATTGAGAATTCTTTCTTCAGTTCTGTACCCCACTTTTTAAATAGGTTATTTGGTGTTTTGTTGACTAGTTTCTTGAGTTCTTTGTATATTTTGGAGATCAGCCCTTTGTTGGATACAGGATTGTTGAAAATGTTTTCCCAGTCTGTGGGCTGCCGTTTGGTCTTGTCCACTGTGTCCTATGATTTATAGAAGCTTCTAAGTTTGAAGAGGTCCCATTTATTAATTGTTTCTCTCAGTGTCTGTACCCCTGGAGTTATGTTTAGGAAGATGTCTCCTATACCAATTTGTTCAAGGGTACCTCCTACTTTCTGTTCTAAGAGGTTCAATGTGGCTGGCTTGATGTTGAGGTATTTGATCCATTTGGACTTGAGTTTTGTGCATGGCGACAGACATGGGTCTATCTGCAGTCTTCTACACACCCTCATCCAATTGTGCCAGCACCATTTGTTGAAGATGCTGTCTTTGCCCCATTGTATAATTTAGCTGTTTTGTCGAAGGCTTTTTCCACATCTAGGGAGATAATCATATGGTTTTTCTTTTTCAGTTTGTTTATATGGTGTATCACCTTGATAGATTTTCGTATGTTAAACCATCCCTGCCTTCCAGGGATGAAGCCTACTTGGTCATGGTGGATGATTTCTCTGATGTATTCTTGAATTTGGTTTGCCAGTATTTTATTGAGTATTTTTGCATCGATGTTCATCAGGGATATTGGTCTGTAGTTTTCTTTCTTAGTTGTGTCTTTGAGAGACTTGGGTACCAAAGATATTGTGGCCTCATAAAAAGAGTTTGGCAATGAACCTTCTGTTTCTATCTTGTGGAACAGTTTGAGGAGTAGTGGTATTAGTTCTTCCTTGAATGTCTGGTAGAATTCTGCACTGAATCCATCTGGCCCTGGACTTTTTTTGGTTGGAAGGCTTTCAATGACTGATTCTATTCCATTGCGGGTTATAGGTCTGTTTAAGTTGTTTGTCTGTTCTTGATTTAATTTTGGCAAGTGACAGTTATTCAGAAATTTGTCCATTTCCTTTGAATTTTCAATTTTTGTGGAATACAGATTTTCAAAGTATGACCTGAAAATTGTCTGGATTTCTGTGTGTCTGTTGTTATGTTCCCCTTTTCGTTTCTGATTTTTTTCAATTTGTATGTTCTCTCTCTGCTTTTCTGTTAATTTGGATAAAGTTTTGTCTATCTTGTTGATTTTCTCAAAACACCAACTCTTCGTTGCATTGATTTTTTGTATTGTTTTCCTGGTTTCTATTTTGTTGATTTCAGCCTTCAAGTTGATTATTTCCTGGTGTCTACTCCTACGGGGTGAATTTGCTTCTCCATGTTCTAAGGCTTTCAATTTCGCTGCTAATTCTCTTATGTGACTATTCTCTATTTTCTTCATATGGGCACTTAGTGCAATGAACTTCCCTCATAGCACTGCTTTCATGGTGTCTCATAAGTTCGGGCATGTTGTATCCTCATTCTCATTGAATATTAGAAAATCCTTTATTTCTTTCTTTATTTCTTCTTTGACCCAGGAGTGGTGCAATTGCACATTGTTCAGTTTCTATGAATTTGCAGGTTTTCTGCTATTTGTGTTGTTGTTGGATTCCAATTTTATAGCATGGTGGTCTGATAAGATACAGGGGACTATTTCTATTCTCTTGTATCTGTTAAGGTTTGTTATGTCACCTAGTATGTGGTCGATTTTCGAGAAGGTTCCATATGGAGCAGAGAAGAAGGTATATTCTTTTGTCTTTGGATGGAATGTTCTATAGATGTCTGTTAACCCCAGTTGAGACATAACTTCTGTTAATTCTTTTGTTTCTTTGTTGAGTTTCTGATTTGTGGTCCTGTCTAGTGTTGAGAGTGGTGTATTGAAGTCTCCCACTATAAGTGTGTGAGGTTTTATATGAGCTTTGAGTTTTAGTAGTGTTTCTTTTACGAATGTGGGTGACTTTGTATTAGGGGCATAGATGTTCAGAACTGAGACTTTGTGTTGATGGATTTCTCCTGCGATGAATACGAAATGACCATCTTCATCTCTTTTGACTAATTTTGGTTTGAAGTCTAACTTTTTAGATATTAGGATAGCTACTCCTGCATGCTTCTTATTTCCATTTGATTGGAAAATCTTTTCCCAACCATGTATCCTGAGGTAATATCTATCTTTGAAACTTAGATGTGTTTCTTGTATGCAGCAGAAGGATGGATTCTGTCTTCGTATCCATTCTGCTAGCCTGTGTCTTTTTATAGGTGAGTTAAGACCATTAATGTTGAGGGTAAGGACCATTGATTGTTGATGCTTGTTTGATTTAGGTTTGTTGTTGGCAGTGGTATTGTGAATATATTAGTTTTGCTTTTCCCTTGGTTTCTGGTGTAGTTAGATTATCTGTTGCCTACATTTTTGTGGGCGTAGTTACCTTCCTTGGGGTGGAGTTTTCCTTCCAATACTTTCTGTAGGGCTGGATTTGTAGACACATATTGGGAAAATCTGGTTTTGTCATTAAATATCTTGTTCTTTCCATCTATAGTGATTGAGAGTTTTGCTGGATATAGTAGCCTAGGCTGGCATCCGTGTTCTCTTAATACTTGTACAATATCTATCCTGGACCTTCTGGCCTTGAGGGTTTCCATGGAGAAGTCAGGTGTAATTTTGATAGGTCTGCCTTTATATGTTACCTGTCCTTTTTCCTTCACTGCTCTTAATATTCTTTCTTTATTCTGTATGCTAGGTGTTTTGATTTTTATATGTCGAAGGGCCTTTTTTCTTTGGTCCACCCTATTTGGGATTCGGTATGCTTCTTGTACTTTCATGGGCATGTCCTTCTTCAGATTTGGAAAGTTTTCCTGAATGATTTTGTTGAATATGTTTTCGACACCTTCGAGCTGGGCTTCCTCACCTTCCTCTATGCCTATTATTCTTAGGTTTGGCCTTTTCATGGTGTTCCACATTTCCTGGATGTTTTGTGTTAAGGATTTGTTGGATGTATGATTTTCTTTGGTCTTCTAGTTTATCTTCTGCGCCTGAGATTCTCTCTTCCATCTCTTGAATTCTGTTGGTTATGCATATGTCTGTGGTTGTCGATTTTTTGCCCAGCTTTTCTCTTTCCAGCATTCCTTCCTTTTGTGTTGCCTTTATTTTCTATATTTCAGTTTTCAAGTCTTGAACTGTTTCCTTCACCTGCTTAATTGTTTTTTCTTGGCTTTCTGTACTTTCCTTAAGGATTTTCTTCATTTCTTCCACTTTTTTGTTTGGTTTTTCCTCCATTTCTTTAAGGGATTTTGTCACATCTTCTTTGAGGGCCTCTATCATTTTTATGATGGTAATTTTTAAGTGGTACCCTTCTGCTTCCTCTGCTTTGTTGTTGTGTTCCATTCTAGTTGGTGTAGATTCCCTCAATCCTGGTAGTGTCATGCTTTTCTTTCTGTTGTTTGGTGTTCTCTTTTATTGCCTTCTTCCCATAGCTTCTTCCAGTAGGTGTTGGTGGGGTCTCCCCCTCTGTGTATGGTACTTTCCCGATGGGCTTATGTGGGTCTGATATTCAATATCTGTAGCTCTGTGTGGTCCAAGCTCTCTAGGTGGTTTCTCCGCATACAGGGACCAGGGATGGGGTCAGGGGTGCGGATCCAGTAGAAGATGCCACTGGGCAATGGCTCTTGCCAATGGCTGGCAGTAGAAGACAAAGGCTGAGCTGAAACTTGGAAAGGTTTTGCAGGATAGTCAGATCTCACTGGAAACTGGGACTCTCTAGCTGAGGCCTCTTTCTTTAGCAGAGGTCCTGATTTCGGGGTCAAGGATCTTGCTTGCAGGAACTCAGAGTGGACCCACAGAGATAGGCGGATCTCTGGGAGGGGCCCGGGACTCCAGTGGAGGAATGGATGTGGGGTCAGAGACCAAGCAGATCGAAATTACGGGTGGTCCCTCGTGGATAGGCAGGTCTCCTTTGTTCAAAGTTGCTCCTAGGAGTCTCTGAAGTAGGGTAGACTATTGGCTCCAACCTCTGTCCCAGTGCTGAACCAGAGCAGCAGGACAGTGGGCAGGGTTGTACACATGGTAGGGGGGCAGACTCGCGGTGGGGATGGGTGGGGGTGTATCAGAGCTCCAAGGGTGCTCTCGATGGGGACAGGACACAGGAGCAGCAGGATCAGGGGCCTACCCAGGTAGTTCGGGCGGGGGAGAGGTTGTAGGAGAGAGGCAGCCCCGAATGAGCCCAGACTCACCTCTGGCCAATAGCTGGCGGAATAGACAAAAGCTGAGCTGAAAGTTGGGAAGGTTTTGGAGGATAGTTGGATCTCTCTGGAAACTGGAACTCTCCAGCTGAGGCCTCTTTCTTTAGCAGAGGCCTGGATTTGGGGGTCAAGGATCTTGCTGGCAGGAACTCAGAGTGGACCCTCAGAGATAGCACCAGATTTCTTTTTGATAACAAATACAGGAGAGTTCCAAGGGCTCATAGGTTCATCAATATGTCCAGCATTTAGCTGTTCCTGGACCAGGTTTTCTAAAGCCTCTAACTTGTCAGACGTCATAGGCCATTGTCCTACCCAGACAGGTTCATCTGTTAGCCATTTTAAGGGTAGGGCTTTTGGTTCCTCTGTTTGTTGGGCACTTGTATTCTGTTTTTTTTTTTACAGCCTGGACATTTGGTATCTGTCTTGTATAGTATTTTATAATAGTTTTTCCACAATCATAAGGTTGTTTATGGTTCACATCTAATACTGGAGGAATGTTAATCTGTGCATTCCATTGCTGTAATAGATCAAGACTCCATAGGTTTATTGCTATATCAGCCACATATGGTCTCAACTTTCCTCTCTGCCCTTCCGGTCCTATACATTCAATCCATCTTGTGCTCTGTTTTAACTGAGACAGGGTTTCAATCCTTAAGAATTGAACATTTACCTCTTGCAGGGTCCATCTTGGAGGCCAAGATTTATTAGTTATGATCGTTACATCAGCCCCTGTGTCAAGTATCCCATCAAACAGTCTGTTATTCATCTTAACTATCAATCTAGGCCTTTGACTGTCTATAGAGGTTTGCCAAGATATACCGTTTTTGTTTCCTTCTTTCATGTTTGATTCAACTTCCATCACTAGTTTGTCATCCAGAGCAGTATGAATTTTTACAATAGGCACTGGATTTTCTAATCGTTCTGTGGGAAATTGTCCTCCACTGTGACTGGGAATGTCCAGACCACCTTTGACATGGCGCTTCAAAAGGCCCCCGCAAGGAGTTTCCTGATTGTAAAGGGTTTCCTTGCTTGTTTCTGGTCAATCTACATTTACTGATGCAGTGTCAGCCTTTGCCAAACCTTCTACATAACCCAGAAGGCTGAGGCCTCCTGTTTGATTCATTCCTGGGAGTGTTATTTCTAGAAATGATTTGCCTACAAATTCTTTTTAGATGTTCTATCCTACCACAGTTAAAACATTGGACATTGTGATATCTTTTCAAACCTTTGGAGATGTTTTCTCCTACACAAACTTCTATGTCACCATAGTTAAGACCTCTGTTATCTTGATGTCTTCTCCAACATTTAGATATGGCTTCTCCTACCCATGCTTCAGTGTTATTGTCATTATACTCAATGTTGGATATATATAGGACCCATTCATCCAAGGGTGCTAATCTGATTTTAAAAGGCCAAAGCACCTGTTTTCACTGTGGATTTGCATTCTCATAAGCTTATGATTCTGTGAGTATTTGCCTAGAATCTGTGTCTGCTATCTCTAATTGTATTGCCCTAGACAACCTTTCTAGAAATACACTAAAGCATTCTCTTGGTCCTTGTCTTATCTTGGTATAAGATTCTATCCACTCCCCTAGTTCATGAACCTTGTCCCAAGCATTCAAGGATGATGTATTGCATAGAGACAAGGTGTGGTCATCGTAGGCAGCTTGAGGTTTTGGGTCAGCATAAAGACCCTCACCAATAGTTTTATTTTGGGGAGCTTTATAACCTTTCTTCAAGTCCAGCATTTCAAGAACTTTTGCTTCCTCTCTCCATAAAGCCCTCCATTCTAATTGAAAGGAGTTTTCAAGGACAGCTGATATTAATTGATCCCAATCCTTAGGGGTTACCTTGTTATTCCTTGCCCATGATTCTATTAATTGCTTCACATATGGTGAAGTAGTATCACTGCTTCCTTTGTACCTTTTGAATCTTTCATATGTATTGGTTCCCACTGATAAACGACACCTTTTGGGTGTTGTTTCATTGCTGGTTTTTCACTAATAGTTACAGGGAAAACTCCCCTGACCCTAAATAGTGTAGAAAATTTTAACTCTCTTTCATTCCCTGTTCCCTGTAGTTCTTCTTCTGATGTATCAGATTGAAGGTCTTCTAAGGCCTAAAATCTATTCACCATTGTTGCTTTGAGTGTGGGAATGTGTTGAATCATATAACTTTCTAGGGACTTCATTGAATCAGTCAGTCTCTTACTTTCTCCAACTACAAATGATTCCATATTTTTAATATTCTCATCCTTAGATATTATCTGAATGTCATGTAAACTGCCTTCCAGAAACAATGTTCTATCTGCTAGCTTGCCATTATCCTCAGACATGGAACAGATTCTATCTTCTAGTCTTCCCATATGATGTTCCAGTTTTTTAACCTTATTAGTAGCTTCATCCAACAAGGAGCGAGCTGTTTCTGCATGTTAACGCATTGCATTGTTTCCATTTTGGTTATTGAGGCATCAGACATGGAACAAATTCTGTTTTCTAGTTGGTTATTTTTATGTTCCATGTTTTGTATTCTATCTGTTAACTCTCTATTGCCATCTTCAATATTCTGAACCTTTTCCTCTAAGTATTCTATGTTTTGTGTTCTAATTTTAAGCTCTCCATTATCATTTTCAATATTCTGAACCTTTTTCTCTAAACAATCTATGTTTTGTATTCTAATTTTAAGCTCTCCATTGTTATTTTCAATATTCCGCATTCTGTTTTTTAGCTTTCTATTGTCATTTCTATATTTTGAATCCTTGTTACTAAGTCTCTTATGGTTTGTATAAGTTCCTTATTGTTTGCTTAATCTCAAACCATTTCTTTAAAAATATCATAATAATGATGAAGCCCATTGCTATTACAAAAAATGTATATATTGGTTAAGTCATGATTTTCTTCTGTTAAAATTCCTTCTATATAAGAAGCAAAAAAATTCCTAATGTCCTGCATCATAAGATTATCTGCCATAGGTATGGAACAATTGATCTCAGATATTATATCAACTTAAATTGCGAAGAATATTGCAATTACCTTAGGTGTAATTCTGCTGTCCTGGAACTTTGATGCTTTTAGTTGTAGATCTCAAACTTGTGGTAGTTATGCCTGGAGGTGTCCCACCAAATAGCGTCCTGCAGCAGGAGATCCTTCTGATCTTGGTCCCTGTAGAATAGCTCTTAACAAACTATGGCAAGTGAAATTTTGTTAAATGAATGAGTGAAAGGAGCCTTGTGAAAATTGCTGGGACCACAGGGCTAACAGGTGTTGCTGGTACTGCTGGGCCACAGGAAACACACAAGCAGGGCTGACAACATGCAGCTCTGTGGGAATGCAAAGTGGGGAAATGGGCAAAAGTTGAGAAGCAGTGGGCTGCTGTGGAGGTAAAGGAGTTATTGGGCAGAGGCAAATGTCCCACAAGCTGTGGTGTGTCCACCTGGTTAAGAAAGGGACCCTGCACTTTAAAGGATGGTGGGGGAAGGAAGAGGCATCTGCTGCCTGGGTGAAAACTAGGTCCAGTGAAAATCTGGATCCTGATCTGAATCTTCTTCGAATCCCCCAAGACAGCGCCCCTTACCAGCAGGAAGTAGTTTGGAAAGAACGACGCCCAAATTCCCAAATATTGTGTATAAATGTTTGTTTTCATTTAATTGGACTTTGTTATATAAAATTAAATAAAAAATACTCTATATGCAAAAAAAAAAAAAAAAAAAAAAAAGAAAATGTTTATTGAATGCTAGGCATTGTTCTATAAGCAAAATTAATAGCTAAGGTTCTTGGTAAGTTCTTTGAATAGACTAAGTAAGATTGTTGAAAAAAAAAAAAAAAAAAAAAAAAGAAAATCTGGATCCTGATTTTGACACCAGATATTGATGTTTAATAAGGATCAGGATAAACAAATAGGATGAATAGATGTTTATTCAGGGAGAAATAACTCACAACATAGACAGATGAACACCAGCAGGTTCCTGGTCCCAAGGATGCCTCCAGATATACTCCTGTCCCTGTGCTGCAAGCAAGAGAGCTCTCTGAGCCCTCTCCTCAGCCTTAGTTCCCTCGGCCCTGTCTCCACCCCCAGTGGGAGTGATCTATGCCACAGGTGCAGACAAGGTGACTATCTCACTACATCAGATTTCTCTTTAAACCTATAATGGCTCCCTTTAATCAAGATATCTCTTTTCTTGCTATCCTTCTCTATTTTTCTCCAAACTCAGTCTTCCTGCTCTCTCATGTTCTCTTTCCTTCCCCCTTCCCTCCTCTTTTTCTACCTCCCTCCATCTCCTCTATGTTCCCAATTTTCTTGGGAGATCTTGTCACTTTCCCCTTCTCTAGGAGATCATGTATGTCTTTCTCAGGGTCCTCCTTGTTTTCTAGCTTTATATCTAAAATCCATATGAGTGAGTACATACCATACTTGTCTTTCTATATCTGGGTTACCTCACTCAGGATAGTTTCTTCTAGTTTCATTTATTTGCCTGTGAATTTCAAGGTGCAAGATGCCATTTTTTTCTTCTGCTGAGCACTACTCCATTGTTCTTTATTTTCTTTATACATTCTTCAGTTGAGGAGCATCTAGGCTGCTTCCAGGTTTTGGCTATTAGAAATAATACTGCTATGAACATAGTTGAACATATGTCCTTTTAGTATGAATGCACATCCTTTGGGTATATGCCTAAGAGTGGAATTGCTGAGTCTTGAGGTAGACTGAGTTCCATTTTCCTAAAAAACCACCATATTGTTATCCAAAGTTTCCATTCCCACAAGCAATGGAGAAGTGTCATTCCTTGGGATTAGGGGAGAGCAAATGACCTCCAACACTGGTTTCATTGAATGAGGTAGCTTAGGAAGGATCTCTTTAAGTCTCAATAATGGGAAGGCACCTCATGAAAAGTCCTTACATATCTTCAAAATCTTCAAAACCAGGATGGCTCAAACAGATTTGGGTCCTCCTAAGGCATTTATGAATGTCCTAGAAAGGATTACTGGTCAAGCCAATGAGCACAGTGTATCAGATGGAATTATAGAGTCACTGTGGCCACTTGTGGAGTATGGTCAACATGGTATGACATTTCTTTCTGTATTTTAAACTGTTTTTAAACACCAAATACTGTCTTTTCACAGCTTCCACTTTCCTACAGAACCATGTATGTATGCAGACAGAAGAAAGAAGAAAAATTAGATACACCATTACTCTCACAGCCTATTTTACCACTACAACCTCTGAGCCCATAGCATTTCACACCAACAAAGGATTTTCTCCAAATCATACACAAAACCCAAGAGATGCTAATGGTTTGAATATGAATTTCAATATTTTTTATTAATTTATTTTACATAATGACCAGTTTCCTCTCCCTCCTCTCCTCCCATCCCTCTTGCACCTCCTTTCAATCCCCTTTCTCCACTGCTCCTCAGTCTTCATTCAGATGTGTCACAAAAGTGACACATCAATTTGAGGCAGGGCCAAGCTCCTCCCCCTTGTTTCAAGTCTGGGCAAGGCATCACACTCTTGGGAATAGGTTTCAAATAGCCAGCTCACATATCTGAGCCAGGTCCTAGTCCCATCCTAGGGGCCCCACAAAAGACCAAGCTGTGCAACTGTCACCCAAATGCAGAGGGCCTGGGTTGTTCCCATGTGGGGTTCCCTTAGCCATCGATCCAGAATCTGTGAGATGCCACAAGCTCAGATCAGCTATCTTTGTGGGTTTCCCTGTCATGATTTTGATGCCTCTTGCTAATATAATCTCTCCTCCCTCTCCTCCCTCTCTTCAACTGAACTGCTGGGGCTAGGTTCATTGCTTGGCCAAGGAGGAGCAGATGTGGAGAAGGAGACAGAAAAGAGTAGAGAGAGGATGGGAAGAGAGAAGGGAATGGAAGCTGGTTGGTATGTAAAATAAATGACAAAATGTTATTTAAATAAAATTTAATAGACAACCCCCCCAAAATAACCACTTTAAAATTATAATGTAATTGCATAATTTGACTCTTCCCTGCCCTTTCTCCAAAGTCTCTCATAGACACTTGGTATCAGGAAAACTCCCAGGAACCTCAAAGATGACCCCATGTAAGACTCCTAGCAATATTGGAGAGGGTGTCTGAACAGGCCTTCCCCTGTAATCAGATTAGTGACTACTCTAATTGTCGTAGAGACTTCATTCAGTAAATGATAGAAGCAGATGCAGATATCCAGAGTGAATTTTATTTTTAAAAGCCATACAGGAAATGTTCGGCCTAAACAGAAGAATGGGAGGATGTTCTGAGCTTGTACAAAGCTGACAAGTGAAGATCATGCCTGATTGGTCGCAGTTGGTGCTGAGGAGAAGACGCACAGGACAGGTGTGCTGGTGTGTAATTCATTTCAGGCAGGACCAAAAATACTGATGTTTTTTTCTATGGGAGGCTGATATAGAAACCACTGCTCCAGAGCTTCTGATCTTGTATTTATTCTCACGATTTGAAGACCAATTACAGGCTAAAGCTCCTCAATGTCAGATGCTTTACAACCTGAAACATAAAGCATAAAGACAAAGTTGTGATCTTGGATAGAATGCAGATAATACCTAGAAATGAAGAGAAGTGCTAACATAACTGCATGAACTGGAGGTGTAGTTAATTTCATTTTCTTTCAGGTTGTATCAGAAGATGAATCCAGACTTGGTTGTTAGGGAAATTTACCACAGAAATCCAGTTTTTATTACATTCCCAAATCTTAATTGCTTACCTGAAATCATGCTGAACTGGCAATTAAATTTACCTCTTTTCCAATAACACTAATTCATGAACACCCAGTGAGTAACTGAGGCTGATAAGGGACATTGCAGATATAATGTTCCTCAGAGAGCATATGGAAACAGGTGCTCACTGCAGCACTGCTGAAGCCTTTCTTGGAAAACTCCCCAAAGGAGCACTCACTCTTCCACTGTTGATGGGAGTGCAAACTAGGATAGCCACTTTGGAAATCAGTATAGTGACATCTCAGAAAATTGGGAATCAATCTACCTGAAGATCCAGTGATACCACTCTTGGGCATTTGCCCAAAGGACACTCAATCATACCACAAGGAAGCTTGCTCAACAATGTTCATTCCAGCACTTACATTATAGCCAGAACCCAGAATCAACCTAGATGACCCTCAATGTGGTACATTTATACAATGGAGTATTACTCAGCTATAAACAAACAATGGCATTATGAAATTTGCAAGCAAATGTTTCTCAGCTGTAGGAGTTCCCTGGTAGAGTTTATTGGGTCGCTTATGTAAACTATCATAACATCTGCAAATAGAGAGAGTTTGACTTCTTCCTTCCCAATTTGCATCCCCTTGATCTCCTTTTGTTGTTTGTACTTTGCTAGATATTGATACGATATTGAAGAGATATGGAGAGAGAGGGCAGCCTTGTCATGTTCCCAATTTTAGAGGAATTGGCTTAAGTTTCTCTCCATTCAGTTTGATGATGGCAGTTGGTTTGCTGTATATTGCTTTTATTTTGTATAGGTATACTCTTGTTATCCCTGATCTCTCCAAGACCTTTATCATGAAAGTGTGTTGAATTTTGGTAAAGGTTTTTCAGCATCTAGGGAGATTATCTTATGGATTTTCTTTATCAGTATGTTTATATGGTGGATCACATTGACAGATTTTCCTGTGTTAAACCTTCTCTGCAATGCAGGGATGAAGCCTACTTGGTCATGGTGGATGATTCTCTGATGTATTCTTGAATTCGGTTTGCCAGTATTTTATTGAGTATTTTTGCATCGATGTTCATCAGGGATATTGGTCTGTAGTTTTCTTTCTTAGTTGTGTGTTTGTGAGGCTTGGGTACCAAGATTATTGTGGCCTCATAAAAAGAGTTTGGCATTGAACCTTCTGTTTCTATTTTGTGGAACAGTTTGAGGAGTAGTGGTATTAGTTCTTCCTTGAATGTCTGGTAGAATTCTGCACTGAATCCATCTGGCCCTGAACTTTTTTTGGTTGGAAGGCTTTCAATGACTGCTTCTATTTCATTGCGGGTTATAGGTCTGTTTAAGTTGTTTGTCTGTTCTTGATTTAATTTTGGAAAGTGACAGTTATCCAGAAATTTGTCCATTTCATTTTGAATTTTCAATTTTTGTGGAATACAGATTTTCAAAGTATGACCTGAAAATTGTCGGGATTTCCTCTGTGTCCATTGTTATGTTCCCCTTTTCATTTCTGATTTTTTAATTTGTATGTTCTCTCTCTGCTTTATCGTTAGTTTCAATAGAGGTTTGTCTATCTTGTTGATTTTCTCAAAAAAAAAAAAAATGCAACTCTTCGTTGCATTGAATTTTTGTATTGTTTTCCTGGCTTCTGTTTTGTTGATTTCAGCCCTCAAGTTGATTATTTCCTGGTGTCTACTCCTATGGGGTGAGTTCGCTTCTCTCTGTTCTATGGCTTTCAGTTGCGCTGTTAATTCTCTTATGTGACTATCCTCTATTTTCTTCATATGGGCACTTAGTGCAATGAACTTCCCTCATAGCACTGCTTTCAAGGTGTCCCATAAGTTCGGGTATGTTGTGTCCTCATTCTCGTTGAATATTAGAAAGTCCTTAATTTCTTTCTTTATTACTTCTTTGACCCAGGAGTGGTACAATTGCACATTGTTCAGTTTCTATGAGTTTGCAGGTTTTTTGCTATTTGTGTTGTTGTTGAATTCCAATTTTAAAGCATGGTGGTCTGATAAGATACAGGGGACTATTCCTGTTCTCTTGTATCTGTTGAGGTTTGTTATGTCACCTAGTATGTGGTCGATTTTCGAGAAGGTTCCATATGGAGCAGAGAAGAAGGTATATTCTTTTGTCTTTGGATGGAATGTTCTATAGATGTCTGTTAACCCCAGTTGAGACATAACTTCTGTTAATTCTTTTGTTTCTTTGTTGAGTTTCTGATTTGTGGTCCTGTCTAATGTTGAGAGTGGTTTATTGAAGTCTCCCACTATAAGTGTGTGAGGTTTTATATGAGCTTTGAGTTTTAGTAGTGTTTCTTTTACGAATGTGGGTGACTTTGTATTAGGAGCATAGATGTTCAGAACTGAGACTTTGTGTTGATGGATTTCTCCTGCGATGAATATGTAATGACAGTCTTCATCAGTTTTGATTAATTTTGGTTTGAAGTCTAACTTGTTAGATATTAGGATAGCCACACCTGTTTGCTTCTTGGTTCCATTCGATTAGAAAAACTTTTCCTAACCATTTACCCTGAGGTAATGTCTATCTTTGAAGCTTAGATGTGTTTCTTGTATGCAGCAGAAGGATGGATTCTGTCTTTGTATTCATTCGTTAGCCTGTGTCTTTTTATAGGTGAGTTAAGACCATTAATGTTGAGGGTGAGTAAGGACCATTGATTGTTGATGCTTGTTTGATTTAGGTTTGTTGTTGGCAGTGGTATTGTGAATATATTAGTTTTGCCTTTCCCTTGGTTTCTGGTATAGTTAGATTATCTGTTGCCTACATTTTTGTGGGCGTAGTTACCTTCCTTGGGGTAGAGTTTTCCTTCCAATACTTTCTATAGCACTGGATTTGTAGATACGTATTGGGAAAATCTTGTTTTATTAGACATCGTGTTTTCTCCATCTATAATGATTGAGAGTTTTTTTTATTTTTCTATTTTATTATTTTATTTTATTTTATATAACAAAGTCCAATTAAATGAAAACAAACTTTTATACACACTATTTGGGAATTTGGGTGTCATTCTTTCCAAACTACTTCCTGCTGGTAAGGGGCGCTGTCATGGGGATTCAAAGAAGATTCAGAAATCCTTGCTGTAATCTGTAGGGCTGCTTTGTCCAGCTGTTTTGAATGTAGGATCACCTTGTACTCTGTTTCAGGCAGTCTGGCGTGATCAAACCACATTAGTCTGGAAGGAATCCACATCTTTTCATTTTCTGTGGAAATAAAAATAGAAATCCTTTTCCCCAGTAACTTGTCCTTCAACTTAAATTTTGGAGTCAAAGCATTTTTTTTTAAAATTTAATTTATTATTTTACATGTCGATCCCAGTTCCCTCTCCCTCCCTCCCTTCCTTCCTCCCTTCCTTCCTCTCTCCATACCTCCCTCCCTCCTTTTTCCCTTTTACCCTCTCTGCCCTCTAACCTGCACTCTAACCACCCTCCCCTCCCATCCCCGACCCCAATTCCATATGTAGGGGAATGCCATCCATTGGGGTCATGTAGATCTGACAGGTCATATGAAGTAGGGACTAGGGCTTCTCTCCTGTCTCTAGATTAAGGCAGTTATCCCTCCATGGAGGATATGTTTGCAAAGTCCTTTTGTGCACCAGGGATACATCCTGGCTCCACTGTCTGAGGTCTCTTAGACTGCTCAGTCCTTCTGGCTGAGACCCATATTCAGGGGGGCCTGAGTCAGTTCCATGCTGGCTTCCCAGCTATCAGTCTAGTGGCCCGTTAGCTCCTCCTTGTTCAGGTAAGCTGTCTGTATGTGTTTCTGCCGCATGGTCTTGTCCTCTCCATCTGCATCTGGGTTCTAGTTCAACTCAATATTTATGTATGGGTGTTTGATCCTGTTTTCAACAGGCATTAGTTGAGGGCTCCATGGAGAAGTTAGTTGTTGATGCCACTCTCCGGGAAGGGCATTAGAAGATACCAGAAAATGGAAAGATCTCCCATGCTCTTGGATAGGTAGTATAAACATAGTAAAAATGGCAATCTTACCAAAAGCAATCTACAGATTCAATGCAATTCCCATTAAAATCCCACCAAAATTCTTCACCGACCTTGAAAGGATAATAATCAACTTTATATAGAAAAACAAAAGATCCAGGATAGCGAAAACAACCCTATACAATAAAAGAACTTCAGGAGGCATCACCATTCCTGACTTTAAGCTCTACTACAGAGCTATAGTTCTGAAAACAGCCTGGTATTGGCATAAAATTAGACAGGTAGACCAATGGAATCGAATTGAAAATCCTGTTATTAACCCACACACCTATGAACACCTGATTTTCGACAAAACAGCTAAAATTATACAATGGGGCTAGGACAGCATCTTCAACAAATGGTGCTGGCACAATTAGATGAGGGTATGTAGAAGACTGTAGATAGACCCATGTCTGTCGCTATGCACAAAACTCAAGTCCAAATGGATCAAAGACCTCAACATCAATCCAGCTACATTGAAACTCTTAGAACGAAAGTAGGAGGTACCCTTGAACAAATTGGTATAGGAGACCGCTTCTTGAACATAAAACCAGGGGCACAGACACTGAAAGAAACAATTAATAAATGGGACCTCTTCAAACAGAGAAGCTTCTGTAAGGTTAAGGACAGAGTGGACAAGACCAAACGGCAGCCCACAGACTGGGAAAAGATTTTCAACAATCCTATATCCAACAAAGGGCTGATCTCCAAAATATACAAAGAACTCAAGAAACTAGTCAACAAAACACCAAATAACCCTATTAAAAATGGGGTACAGAACTGAAGAAAGAATTCTCAATAGAGGAAATCAAAAAAGGCTGAAAGACACTTAAGAAAATGCTCCACATCCTTAGCTGTCAGGGAAATGCAAATCAAAACAACTTTGAGATACCATCTTACCCCTTCCAGAATGGCTAAAATTAGAAACACCAGTGATGACTTATGTTGGAGAGGATGTGGAGAAAGTGGAACACTCCTCCACTGCTGGTGGGAGTGCAAACTCATACAGCCATTTTGGAGATCAGTATGGCAGTTCCTCAGGAAAATGGGAATTAGTTTACCACAGGACCCGGAAATCCCCCTCTTAGGCATATACCCAAAGGATTCACATCCATGCAACAAAGACATCTGTTCAAATATGTTAATAGCAGCACTATTTGTAATAGCAAGAACCTGGAAGCAACCTAGATGCCCCTCAATGGAAGAATGGTTAATGAAAATGTGGCACATCTACACAATGGAATAGTACTCTGCAGAAAATAATAATGGAATCTTGAAATTCGCAGGTAAGTGGATGGCACGTGAAGAAACCATCCTGAATGAGGTAACCCAGTCACAAAAAGAGGAACACAGTATGTACTCACTCATATATGGATTTTAGACCTAGCTCAAAGGATCACCAGCCTATAATTCACATCACCAGAGGAACTAGGATACAAGTTGTATTCTAAGAGATTCATATAAAGTCCCTCACAGAACTGGGAAGGGACAAGTCCCCCAGAGCTCAGGTGAAGTGGGGGCGGGGCAGTGAATGGAGAGAGAAGTAGGTGAAAAGGAGGGGGAGGAAAGGAAAACATGTGTGTCCAGGAAGATTGAGCCTGGTTAAGAATAGAAGATAGGAAAGAGAGAGACAGAGACAGAGACAGAGAGAGAGAGAGAGAACATAAAAGAGGGAGCCAATATTGGTTTGAAGATAAAATTGAACACAAGGAAAGGTCTAGAGAACTACAAGACTGCTGCCAACTAACAATTTGAGCTTCCGTGGAAAGGCTATCATGATTGAGAGTTTTGCTGGCTATAGTAGCCTAGGCTGGCATCCGTGTTCTCTTAATACTTGTAGAACATCTATCCAGGACCTTCTGGCCTTGAGGATTTCCATGGAGAATTCAGGTGTAATTTTGATAGGTCTGCCTTTATATATTACCTGTCCTTTTTCCTTCACTGCTCTTAATATTCTTTCTTTATTCTGTATGCTAGGTGTTTTGATTTTTACATGTCGAAGGGCCTTTTTTCTTTGGTCCACCCTATTTGGGATTCGGTATGCTTCTTGTACTTTCATGGGCATGTCCTTCTTCAGATTTGGAAAGTTTTCCTGAATGATTTTGTTGAATATGTTTTTGGCACCTTTGAGCTGGGCTTCCTCACCTTCCTCTATGCTTATTATTCTTAGGTTTGGCCTTTTCATGGTGTTCCACATTTCCTGGATGTTTTGTGTTAAGGATTTGTTGGATGTATGATTTTCTTTGGTCGATGAATCTATTTCTTCTAGTTTATCTTCTGTGCGTAAGATTCTCTCTTCCATCTCTTGAATTCTGTTGGTTATGCTTGTATCTGTAGTTCCCGATTTTTTGCTCAGTTTTTCTATTTCCAGCAGTTATTCGGTTTGTGTTGCCTTTATTTTCTCTATTTTTCAAGTCTTGAACTGTTTCCTTCACCTGCTTAATTGTTTTTTTCTTGGCTTTCTGTACTTTTTTACTTTCTTTAAGAAATTTGTTCATTTCTTCCAGTGATGCTAGATGTCATTCTGTAAATATGTTTCTCATACTGGTTAATGAATAAAGCACCTTTGTCCAATAGGAAAGCAAATAGGAGGGACTAGGAAACAAGGAAGAAACAGGAAGTAGTGACCCACTCCCCAGTAAGGTGAAACCATGTGGAAATATGTTGAAATGTGTTAATAATTAAGACAGAGCTAGCTGATAAGAAACAAGTAACTGGCCAACAGCATTATATCAAATACAGAGTCTCGGTGTATTATTTGGGGTAGGCGCTGCGTTGGGACCAGACCAGCAGTTAGAGGAAAAACCTTACTCCTTACATATGGCTTCCAAGTAGCTAATAACAACTTCCATTTAAAATTTAACAAAAGTTTAAAAAAGGGTGTACAAACAAAGGAACAAAAACAAGCAAGGCTTCTTACTAACAGCATTTTTCTCGGTTAGACTCTGATTTGCCAGAGACAAGCAGATATTTCCATGGCTCCTTTAAGGGAGGGTTCCTGACTCAGCATAAGCGACAAAAAAATGCAGGGTTTTTAAGAAGCACAGCTAACAATCATAGCTGGCAATGGCAGTGAGCACATCTCCAAGCCGGCAGGATGCTGCTGGATGCACCATAGACAAAGACGGTGAGCATAGCTCTCATTGCTGGTGGTAAAGTTACCCGCCGCCATCTTTGATAAACCACGGCAGAAACAACTATAACTTTCATTTTAGCAATGTTGTTGTTTACCAGATAAATACTTGTGGCCAGAAAAAGATAAAGATTTACTGTAAAGACAGATTCACATTAAGGAATACTGTAAAGGTTTACAGTGTGTTTTAAAAGATACATAGGCTTGGGAGAGAAATGGAATAAAATGGTTTGAAGATAAAATTGAACACAAAGAATGGTCTAGAGAACTACAAGACTGCTGCCAACTAACAATTTGAGCTTTCGTGGAAAGGCTACCATAAATACCCTTCCCAGACAGTGAGATCAACAACTTATTCATGGAGCCCTCAACTAATGTCTGTGGGAAACAGGAACAAACACCCATACATAAACACTGAGTTGAACTAGAACCCAGATGCAGATGGAAAGGACAAGACCATGCAGCAGAAACACATAGAGACAACTTACCTGAACAAGGAGGAGCTAACGGGCCACTAGACTGATAGCTGGGAAGCCAGCATGGGACTGACTCAGGCTCCCCTGAATATGGGTCTCAGCCAGAAGGACTGAGCAGTCTAAGGGACCTTAGACAATGGAGCCAGAATGTATCCCTGGTACACAAAAGGACTTTGTGAACACATCCCCCATAGAGGGATAACTGCCTTAACCTAGAGACAGGAGAGAAGCCCTAGTCCCTACTTAACATGACCTGTCAGATCTACATGACCCCAATGGATGGCATTTCCCTACACATGGAATTGGGGTGGAATATGGGAGGGGAGGGTGGTTAGAGTACATGTGAGAGGGCAGAGAGGGTAAAAGGGAGGGAGGGAGTGAAGTAGGGAGGGAGAGGGAATTGGGATCCACATGTAAAATAACAAATTAAATAAAAAATGCTTTGTCTCCAAAATCATATATATATATATATATATGTATATATATGTATATATATATATACATATATATACATATATATATATATGTATATATATATATATATCTCAGCGAGGAACTGGGTGTTGTGGCACATGCCTTTAATCCCAGTACTCAAAGGACAGAGGCAAGCAGATCTCTTGTGATTTCAAAGTTAACCTGGTATGCAGAGTGAATTCCAGGACAGATAAAAGTTACACAGAAAAACCCTGTCTCAAAAAATAAAAAAATAGAAGTAAAAGAAACAGAGTAATAAAAAAGCCACATAAAGATGGAGAGAATATGGATACTGTATGGCATTAGATTGTCTTTATATCGTTTGACTGTTGAGGAAACAACTGTTAAAGGAAACACTGCTGAATTAATTCAATTTATATATTTTAAAAAATGCTTTGACTCAAAAATTTAAGTTGAAGGACAAGTTACTGGGGAAATGGATTTCTATTTTTGTTTCCACAGAAAATGAAAAGCTGTGGATTCCTTCCAGACTAATGTGGTTTGATCAAGCCAGACCCCGTGAAACAGAGTACCAGGTGATCCAACATTCAAAACAGCTTGAACAAGGCAGCCTTGCAGACTACAGCCAGGATTTCTGTATTTTCTTTGGATCCCCATGACAGCGCCCCCTATCAGCAGGAAGTAGTTTGGAAGGAATGATACCCAAATTTCCAAATATTGTTTATAAATGTTTGTTTTCATTTAAATGGGGTTGGTTATAAATGGTTAATGACAACAATCAATCTCTTTTTAAAGGTATAAATGGGATTACAGTATAGATATGAATACTTTGCCTTGGAATGGATTTTCATTTATTGATACAATTAAGGTCAATTTTGTGATATGTATATTTCTCCTCTTGTTTAGACATTGTGTTTATATAGTTCATTTAAATATAATGTATAACTTAGTACAGATTATAGTTACCTAAGATAGTCAAAACTTAGAGTTAAGTTACTTACATTTTCAAGATGTATTTGAGATAAATAGGCATTCTTCAAACCTTTCAAAGACCTACAGAATATGGCATTTAAAATGGTTTAGGGTTTTTCTTGATAGTGAGACATAACTGCTCCAGGCAACACCACTGCATCAAAAAGGAAGATGGACATTGAAGAAGGCATTATGGAGTTTACTTCCAATATGGCAAGATTAGCCATTTGGACAAAATACTGTTCTTGTCTGGACTGTTTGACTTTATGTTGTATAAACTGGACATGCAGGACCCACAGAAAAGTGACTGCTGATTCAAAATGGACATTGCTACAGAATTCCTGCTTCAGTCTGCAGGACACAGAGAAAAGTGACCGACAAACTGCCAATACAAGAAGACAGTTTAAAGTTTCCTGCTTTGCTGAAGAGTCTGTCAGACACACTATGGCCTATGGTCTGAAGAGGGAAGATTATAGAATAACTTGTCAGGTGACTGACAAGGCAAGATGTCTCTGTCATTTCTAGAGTTTATATACTATCCTTCTGTGGTCTTTGAAGGAGTTGAAGACAGATAGTTTTGGTTATACTTTTCCTTAGTTGAGCTTAAAGATAAGTTACATATAGGACTTTAGATTCACAAATACAGGATAGATGATAGAATAGTTTTTTTTTTTAGTCTTGCTAAATGTTAATGGACTAAATATTGTTAGCTGTGATTCTTATTTGATAACTGTTGTGTGATATATTTTGCTATGTTAAGGTTAAAACCCTTCTTTTTATTTTAGACAGAAAAGAGTAGATGATGGGAGATGTCATTCTGTAAATATGTTTCTCATACTGGTTAATAAATAAAGCACTGTTGGCCAATAGGAAAGTAAGATAGGAGGGACTAGGAGACAAGGAGAAAAGAGGACGTAGTAAGGAGGAGTCAGCATGGAGAGATCAGGGAGACCAGATGCCTGCCTCACTCCCTGGTAAGGTGAAACCACATGGAAATACATAGAAATGGGTTAATAATTAAGACAGAGTTAGCTGATAAGAAACAAGTAACTGGCCAACAGCATTATATCAAATACAGAGTCTTGGTGGGACAGGCGGGGCAATGGGACCAGACCAGTGGCGGGAGGAAAATCCTTACTCCTTACATTCCACTTTTTTGTTTGTTTTTTTTTCTTCCATTTCTTTAAGAGATTTTCTCACATCTTCTTTGAGGGCCTCTATCATTTTTATGACAGTAATTTTTAAGTTGTTTCCTTCTGCTTCATTTGCTTTGTTGTTGTGTTCTGGTCTAGTTGACTTAGATTCCCTAGATTCTGCTGGTGTCATGCTTGTATTTCTGTTGTTAGGTGTTTTCTTGTATTGCTGTCTTCCCATAGCTTTTTACAGTAGGTGTTGTTGGGGTCTCTTCCTCTCTCTATGGTACTTCCCCAGTGGACTTATGTGGGTCAGAGTTTTGATATCTGTATCTCTGGGTGGTCCAAGATCTCTAGGAGGTCTCTCCACAGGCAGGGGCTCCGGGATGGGGTCAGTGATCAGGCTCCAGTAGAAGAGTGGTGATGGGGGTCAAAGATCCCGAAGGCTGGGACTCTGGATGTTTCTTGTGCCAATCGGCAGATCTAGCCTGGGTCTGGTACTCTCCAGCTGAGGCTTCTTTAGCAGAGGCCCTGCTATGGGGGTCAAGGATCCTGCCAGCAGGAACTCAGAGTGATCCAGCAGAGATAGGCAGATCTCTGGAAGGGGCCCAGGACTCCAGTAGAGGACTGGCGGTGGGGTTGGAGACCAAGCAGGTGGAAATTACGGGTGGTCCCACGTAGATAGACAGGTCTCCTGTGTTCAGAGCCACTCTGAGAATTTCCCCGAAGTTGTGTGGACTGTTGGCTCCACCCTCTGTTGCAGTACTCAACCAGAGCAGCAGGAAAGTGGGCAGAGTAGTGACACAGGGTAGGGGGAGGGCAGGCTCGTGGTGAGGGTGGGTGGGGGGTGTATCAGAGCTCCAAGAGTGCTCTCAATGGGGAAAGAACCCAGTAGGGGGGGAGGAATCTGGGGTCAACCCAGGGAGTTCCCAGGGGAGGGTGTAGGGGAGAGGCTGCCCGAATTGGGCCCAGACTCACATCTAGCCAAGGGCTGGGGGGAAGTGCAGGGAATCATTATTAAAAGGAACCTTTTAAAGCCACCAATCTTAAACCACCAATCTCCAAGAGAATGTCAACTTTTCTTTTTAAGATTTATTTATTTATTTATTTATTATTGGATATGGGTGTTTTTTCTGCATGTATATCTACACACAAGAAGAAGGCATCAGATCTCATGAAAGTACAGTTATAGAAAGTTCCAAGTTGCCATGTGGGTGCTAGGAATTGAGCCTAGGGTCACAGAGCCATCACTCCAGTTTCTCAGCTGAATATTTCCAAACAAACAGTAAGAGAATGCTGTAGTGTTGTATTAGAACAATGGAAGGTTTGTTCAACAGTTAGCAGTTTTCATAAAGGAGGACCATGAGATGTTTTATGCACACCCTTATCTTGGTTTGTCTCCATTTTCATTCTTACTCCCATGTTGTGAGTAGTTAGACTACATGGACCAGGATATTGTACTTTAAAATTCCTAAAATTCTATGTCCTGGAGTGAAATTCCTTATTGCGGATGTAGAATAGTTCATTAGTACCAGCCCTGGGCTATATCTGTAGAAGAGAGATTTATTTTCATTCTTCCCACAGTCAAACTCAGTAAGTTTGTATTGACTATTGACCTATAAATACATAGAGAGCTATGTTGTACTCATTCTCTTTAATACAACAGGTACAAGAAAAGTATGTCATTCCTTTTGACCTGCATGGAGGATGACAAGAATGTCTTGCCATAAATGTTCTTTTTTGTTGTTGATGATAAATTTTTAATTTAAAATTGAAACAAGACTGTTTTACATGTCAATCCCAGTTCTTGCACCCTCCCGTCCTCCCCTGCCCCTCCAACCCCTATCCTATCTCCTTTCTGCTTCCCAGGGAGGGTGATACCTTCCATGGGGATTCTTTAATGTTTGTCACATCATTTGTAGCATGGCCTAGACTCTCCCCCATGTGTCTAGGCTGAAAGAGTATCCCTTTATGTGGAATGGGTTCCCAAAGTCCATTCATATAGTAGGGATAAATATTGATCCACTACCAGAGACTCCATAGACTTCCATTCCTCCTAACTAACACCCACATTCAGGGGGTCTGGGTCAGTCCTATGCTGGTTTTCCATAGAAGTTTCTGTGGGTTTCTCCAGTCTGGTCTTGACCCCTTTACTCATCACTCCTCCCTCTCTGCAACTGGATTCCAGGAGTTCGAGGGGTACCTTCCTCCACTGCTGGTTGAAGTGCAAACACATACAGTCATTTTGGAAATCAGTATGGCGGTTCCTCAGAAAAATGGGCATCACTCAGCCTCAAGATCCAGTAATTCCACTCTTAGGCATATACCTATTGTGGTTAAATAAGGATCAGGATAAACAAATAGGCCGAATAGATGCTTATTCAGGGAGAAATAACTTACAACCTAGACAGATGAACACCAGGAAATTCCACCCGATGCTCTCTTGTCCAAGTCCCCCCAGCAAGAGAGTTTTTCCCGGCTCTCCTCCTACCTCCTTCCATAGGTCACTTCTGCCCATGGCTCCACCCCCAATGGGCGTGGTCAGTGCCATAGAAGGACTATCTCACTACATATACCCAAAAGATGCATATTAATACAAGGACATCTGTTCAACTATGTTCATAGCAGCATTATTTGTAAAAGCCAGAACTTGGAACCAACCTAGATGCCCCTCAACTGAAGAAGGGATAGAGAAAATGTGTTACATTTACACAATGGAGTACTGCTCAGTGGAGAAAAAAAATATGGAATCTTGAAACTCACTAAATGTTCTTAAAGATAAAAAGTCTCTGAGGCTAAATTTTTCTAGCACTTTCTTGTCTGCAGGCCAATTAATGCCTTGAAGATAGTTAGACCATTTCATGAGTTGGTCAAGATCTTGTTTGGAATCTCAGGAAAGGCACTGACCATGTGAGTGCACAGGCAGCAGTTGATATCATCCAGGTTGAAGGCACTAGGCCTTGCCTGGGGTAGGATATCAGTTGGTGTGCAGAGCTTGTTACTCAGAAGAACATAACAAAGAAAGTTGTGCAGGGATTATAGATTTCTTAAGAAACCACAGGTTTCTAAAGAACTTTCCTGGCTGGGGTCAGAAAATGGAGACGATAACGTGAGAACATTAGGTATTGAACTTATGTAAGAAATACTGGGTATTTCTGTGATAAAGATCTCCTTAGATAGGCCTTCCCCCTTACAAGAGGAACAATTAACTTCAGTAGCCATGGTCTGTTGCTGAAATAGAATATAGAAGCTGGTAAATTGTGACTTTGTTCTTTTTGAGCACTCTGCTATGGTTAGTCACAATGACCAGTGTTTACTTAGCACATAACTGCAAACCATTATGAGGTAGCTACTTAGTGTTGCTTCCTTCATTTTATTCACTTGGAAAATAACACTGAAGAGAAGGTTATACAAGGCTATTTGGCTCTTGTTGTAATGCCTCCCCACAAAGTATGGAAAAATGGACTTTTGGCAGGAATTAAACCTGTGACAGGTCATATGACTCATTTTGGCCTTGTCTACCTGGTTGAAATGTAATGGATAAACCTCTTCTGTCCAATTTCACAGAAGTTGTTTCTAAGAATCATTAAGATAATGGATTCAAGCATGATTTTCACAGAGCACAAGGTATCATGTTGATGCTGTTACATATATTTATTGTTTTAGTTTTTTATTTTTTGCTAGCATCTCATAGGTTATATAAGCCTCATTTTAAGTATGCATCAATGTTAATATTTAATCCCTGATGCTCTAAGCCCTGAAATATCATCATGTCCTCAGACCTGGATAGAATTTACTTTTTTAATTAAAAACATTATTTTTCATTTGACATACCAAACCCACTTCACCCTCCTTTTCCTTTCCCCACTCCTATCTCCTCTTTCCCACCATCTACTACTCATAGAGGGTAAGATCTTCCTTGTGGAGTCAACAAAATCTGGTGTACCAAGCTGAGGCAGGACCAAACTCCTCTCCCTGTGTCAAGGCTGAGCAAGGCATCCCACCGTAGGGAATGGGCTCCAAAAAGCCAATTCATGACTTTGGGATAGGTTCTGGTGCCACTGCCAGGCACCACCCCCCACCCCACACAGATCAGGTCACATAACTGTCACCTACATTGATGGTCTACGAACAGCATTTTCTTTTAAGAACATCAGTCAGATAATTTTATCTTTGGGCTTTTAAGTTCATATAGAGTAATTTCAAGTAATAAAAAGACAAGTAATATATTTTGGATTAGAAACACACTGAATCATGACAAATGTTCATGATAAATGTTTAAGTTATCAAGAAAATAGACAGGAACACTTGGTCAGTGCTACAAACTTGTAGCATTTTCATCTGTCAACAAAATGAGCTGACCTCAACACAGCAAAGAATGGTGACCTGGTGTGAGGCATGTGTAGCAGAGCAGCCTTTGTGAAGTAATACATGAGCAATAATGGTTTCTTTAATATATATATTTCTTATTTTACATGTCAATCCCAGTTCCCTCTCCCTCCCTTTCTTCCTCCCTCTTTTCCTCTCTCCCTCCCTCCCATGCCCCCCCCAACCACCCTCCCATCCCATTTCCCCCCACTCCACAGGGAGGGTGATGCTTTCCAGGAGGGATCATCAAAATCTGTCAGTCATTTGGAGTAGAGTCTATGCTCTCCCACCTGTCTCTAGGCTAAGGGAATATACCTCCATGGGGAATGTACTCCCAAAGTCTTTTCATACACCAGGGATACATCCTGGTTCCACTGTCAGAGAGGTCTCTTAGACTGCCTAGGCCTTCTAACTGAGACCCATGTTCAGGGGGTCTGAGTCAGTCCAATGCTGGTTTCCCAGCTATCAGTCTGGGGGTCCATGAACTTCCCCTTGTTCAGGTCAGCTGTCTCTGTGGGTAGTTATTTTATTTTTTTTTAAAAAACACTTTCAGGGCTGGAGAGATGGCTTGGTGGGTAAAAGCACTGGCTTTTCTTCTAAAGGACCCAGATTCAATTTCCAGCATATACTGGAAGGCTAATAACCATCTGTAACTACAGTTCCAGGGTATTTGATGCCCTCTTCTGTTCTGCATCAAACACGCAAGTAGCATGCAGACAAACGTGCAGGCAAAACATCCATACCCATTAAGTGAATGAATAAAATTGAAAAAAAAATAAAAGCCCCTCAGCTAGCTCCAAGCCAACTAAAGTCATCAAAGGTTAAAGGTCTCTCTTATAAATACACCCTTTCACTCCAATAAATAAGACTATGAGATTTAGTTAGGGGAAGAAGACTGCAATGCACTGGGAGATGAGTCATCAAGAAAGAAATTTTGTTTCCATTCTTTATCCAAAAAGCAATATTAGAATCTTTGGTTTGTATTTATATATAAGCATATTTTTAAAGATGCTGGAAAACTAGAGAAATAACGTAGCTCAGGGTTATGGATCTAAAATAGGTCCTGTTCCTGGGTAGGGAGAGCTTGGTCACTTATGTAAGTGGATATCTGCCTGCACTCAGCCTGCCTTTACACTCTCTGTCTCCTCTTCTGTGCCTTTTCAAATTTTCCTGAGCTCCAATTCTCCAACATATTCACCTCGGCAAGGCTCACAAAAATCAAGACTATTTGAGAACACATTATTGACAGGAAAATAATACTGTATTGGTTCTCTTTTATTAGGAGGAAAGAATCTTCTCAAACACATGAATCGTATTAATGGGCTACATTAGTGAAATAGCTAACAAATTAAAGATTATATACAGTTCACAGTATTAGAGTGAAGGAACTAATTAACTATTTTATCACTCTGTGTCACTCATGCATATTGACTTATGTCCCACTCATTCTTATAAGTCATTCTAATCATTAAAGAATACCATCTTTACTTAAACAAATATGTGGGTGATTGTGGTCTATTCTTTGTATTCAAGTGCATTATCTCCTTTTCATTAATTTCACTGTTCTATTCCTTTTCTCTTTTCCACTCTGGACCCACAATATGGCCTTTGCTGAGTTCTTCTGCCTTGAAACGCAACATTGAGTCTAGTACATGGGATTGTTTCCCCTAGGCCGCTATCTCTTGTCATAGCTACACTTCTGTAAATAGCTCCACTTCGGATACTACAATCATCCTATTGACTCCCTTTGCCATCTCCATAGGGTCTGTATTTCCCTGTTTATCAAGACCCAGGCTTGTGTCTCCTGGAATCTAAGTTCTCCTTGTGACTCTTAATTGTATTCCCTATCACCACTGTGTAGATGGAAGTATCTGTCCCTCCCTGGCCAAATAAACACACAGAGGTTTATATTAATTATAAACTGTTTGGCCTATTGCTCAGGCTTCTTTTTAGTTAGCTCTCTCTTAAACATTAATCCATTTATATTAGTCTGTGTATCTTTGTGTGGTCTTGGCTTACTGGTGATGCCTGGGCCTCTTATTTTCTCAGAAGTTGCATGTCATCTCTTTGACTGTGCCTAATACCTTTCTCTTCCATGTTTGGGTTTCCTGCCTGGCTATATCCTGCCTGTCCATTGGCAAAAACAGCTTTTTGTCCAGTTTACTTTATTTATTTTAAAGTTTAAATATAGAGCACAGAGGAGGAATTGTTTGGTAAGTGAACAAATCTACCTAGGAAAATCTCCACCAGCAGTACAATCTGGGGGTAAATGCTAGTAAATAAAGAAGAAACAAACACTTAGTACTCAGTGAAATCAGTATGTAGTATTAGTTGAGAACTAAAACTGAATTTCAGAATGACTTCCTGATTATTGTGGTTCCTTTTGTTGTAGCCTAACTTTTCCTGTTGCTCTGTCAGGGATGGCATCATAAAGTGGAGTGATCATTGGATCATTGGAAACATAGAGTATGTAACTATGTAACATCTATAAGTCATCTAAAAATATATATACATATATATGCATACATTTATATATTACAACATAATGTTCAAAAGAGCAAAGAAAGAGGAAAGAATGGCCACCTGCTTTGTAGAAGCCAGGTTTGCTCTTGTAATTCTATGTTAGTTTCAGATTATTTCCTCCAAATCCTGTGTCCAAAATTTTTCAAGATCCAGCAGGGAACTAATAGCAGTGTCAATAACCAGTATTTTTTTTGGGGGGAATCCTCTTTTATTTCCCCAAACAATAACTTGAAGAGATATTTGCCATAACTGGGCCTGGAGTTATTTTGTTACATAGGCTTTGGTTCTTTGAGGGAATAATATAATTCTGTGTTGGATAATGCCATTAGCATGTACATGTATGCTGTGTGCATGCGTGTGTGCGTGCGTGTGCAGCTGTCCTTGAAAGCTCCTCTCAAATAGAATGGAGGGCTTTATGGAGAGAGGAAGCAAAAGCTCTTGAACTTCAGGGCTTAAAGAAAGGTTATAAAGCTCCCCAAGATAAAATTCTTGGTGAGGGTCTCTATGCTGACCCAGAAACCCAAGCTGCCTATGATGAACACATCTTGTCTCTATGCAGTACAGCAGCTTTGAATGCTTGGGATAAGGTTCATGAATTAGGAGAGAGGATAGAACCCTATACCAAGATAAAGCAAGGACCTAGAGAACGTTTTAGTATCTTTCTAGAAAGATTATCTAGGGCAGTACAATTAGAGATAGCAGACATAGATGCTAGGCGAATACTCATAGAATCTTTAGCTTATACGAATGTGAATCCTCAATGCAAACAGGTGCTTTGGCCTTTAAAAATGCGATCAGCACCCTTGGATGAATGGGTCCTATATACAGGCAACATTGAGTATAATGACAATAAGACTGAAGCATGGATAGGAGAAGCCATATCTAAAGGTAAGAGAAGATATAAAGATAACAGAGTTCCTTACTATGGTGACTTAGAAGCTTGGGTAGGAGAAGCTATCCCCAAAGGTTTGAAGAGATATCAACATGTCAGATGTTATAACTGTGGTAAGATAGGACATCTAAAAAGAAATTGTAGGCAAAGCTTCCCTAGAAATAACACCCCCAGGAATGAATCAAACAGAAGGCCTCAGCCTCCTGGGTTATGTAGAAGGTGTGGCAAAGGCAGACACTGGACAAATGAGTGTAGATCGACCAGAGACAAGCAAGGAAACCCTTTACCATCGGGAAACTCCTTGGGGGGCCTCTCGAAGGCCCCCACGTCACAGGTGGTTTGAACATTCCCAGTCACAGTGGAAGACAATCTCCCACAGGACAATTAGAAAATTCTGTGCCTATTATAAAAACTCATACTGCTCTGGATGACGAATTAGTGACGGAAGTTGAATCAAACATGACAGAAGGAAATGAAAAACGTATATTTTGGCAAGCTGCTATAAATAGTCATAGGCCTAGATTGATAGTTAAGATGAATAATAGACTGTTTGAGGGTCTCCTGGACACAGGAGCTGATGTAACTATCATATCTAATAAATCTTGGCCTCAAAGATGGCCCCTGCATGAGGTAAATGTTCAATTCTTAGGGATTGGAACCCTGGCTCAGGTAAAACAAAGCACGAGATGGATTGAATGTATAGGACCAGAAGGACAGAGAGGGAGGTTGAGACCATATGTGGCTGATGTAGTGATAAATTTATGGGGTCGTGATCTATTACAGCAATGGAATACACAGATTAACATTCCTCCTGTATTAGATAGGAGCCATAGACAACCTCATGATTGTGGAAAGAATACTGTTAAGTACTATACAAGACAGAGACCAAATATCCAGGCAGTACAAAAACAAAATACAAATGCTGAACAAACAGAGGAACCAAAAGCCCTACCTTTAAAATGGCTAACAGAGGAACCTGTCTGGGTAGGACAATGGCCTATGACCTCTGAGAAGTTAGAAGCTTTAGAAAGCCTGGTTCAGGAACAGCTAAATGCTGGACATATTGAGGAATCAACCAGCCCTTGGAATTCTCCTGTATTTGTGATCAAAAAGAAATCTGGTAAATGGAGAATGCTTACAGACCTGAGAGCCATCAATAAAGTTATCCAGCCAATGGGCTCTCTACAGCCTGGAATGCCCTTGCCTTCTTTGATACCCAAAGAATGGCCTATTATAGTTATTGATTTAAAGGATTGCTTCTTCACTATACCTTTACAAGAACAAGACAAAGAGAAATTTGCCTTCACAGTACCTAATTATAATAATTCTCAACCGGTGAAGAGATATCAATGGAAGGTTTTGCCACAGGGAATGCTAAATAGCCCCACCCTGTGCCAATATTTCGTACAAAAACCGTTAGAAATAATTCGTAAACAGTTTCCACAATCCATAATCTGTCATTACATGGATGATATATTGTTAGCTGACTCTAAAGGAGAAATATTAGAAAAAATGTTTGAGAAAGTAAAGGAAGTTTTACCTCGCTGGGGATTACAAATTGCACCTGAAAAAATACAAAAAGGAGAGTCTATCAACTACTTAGGATATAAAATAGGTCTACAGAAAATTAGACCACAAAAAGTACAGATCAGAAGAGATCGCTACCAGACTCTTAATGATCTTCAAAAATTACTAGGAGAGATTTCTCAACTGCAAACCATAATTGGAGTAGAAGGGCATGATTTGAAAAACTTGAAAATGGCCCTAAAAGGAGATAAGGACTTGAATAGTCCACGAATACTATCAGCTGAAGCTGAGAAGGAATTAGAATGGGTAGAAAAGAGGATACTAGAAGCACATGTGGACCGTGTGGATCCAAACCTAGACTGTATTCTGGTTATATTACCATCTAGAGAATATCCTTCAGGGATTTTGATGCAGAGAGAAGATATCATATTAGAATGGATATTCCTACCACATAAACAGAATAAAAAACTGAAAACATATATAGAAAAGATCTCTGACTTGATTATAAAAGGTAAATTAAGACTTCATCAGCTAATAGGAAGGGACCCACCAGAAATTATAGTACCTTTAACTAATGAGGAAATTTCTTCCTTATGGAAAGATAACGAATATTGGCAGAGAGCTTGCAGTAACTTTTTGGGAACAGTTAGCAACAACTATCCCAAAACTGAGAGAATCAAATTCATAAAGAAAACGATTTGGATTCTTCCACGCATTGTAAGAAAAACACCTATTTCTGGAGTTCATACATTCTACACTGATGCAAACAAATCAGGTAAGGCAGGATATAAATCAGGAAATATTAGCAAAGTGGTTCAAAGCCCTTACAATTCTGTACAAAAGGCAGAATTGTATGCCATTCTCATGGTACTTATGGATTTTAAAGAACCCCTCAATATAGTTACTGACTCTCAATACGCAGAGAGAGTCGTTTTACACATTGAGACTGCAGAATTTATTCCTGACAATACAGAATTAACTTCATTGTTTATACAGTTACAAGATACTATCAGAAAGAGGACTCATCCTATATATATAACACACATCAGATCCCATACGGGTCTGCCAGGTCCTCTAGCACAAGGCAATGATGAAATTGATCGTTTATTGATAGGAAGTGTGCTAGAAGCCTCAGAGTTTCATAAGAAACACCACGTGAACAGTAAAGGTTTAAAAAAGGATTTTTCTATTACTTGGGAACAAGCCAAGGAAATAGTAAGGAAATGTCCTACTTGCTCATTCTATAACCAAACTCCTTTACCACCAGGCAGTAACCCTAAAGGTATAAATAGGAATGAAATATGGCAAATGGATGTGTTTCATTTTGCAGAATTTGGAAAATTAAAATATGTACATCACACTATAGATACATTTTCAGGGTTTCAGTGGGCTACTGCTCTGAGCTCTGAAAAGGCTGATTCTGTTATAACGCACCTTTTAGAGGTAATGGCCATATGGGCATACCTGCACAAATAAAAACTGACAATGCTCCAGCATATGTCTCCAGCAAATTGAAAGAGTTTTTTGAGTATTACAAGATAAAGCACATAACTGGTATACCACACAATCCTACAGGACAAGCAGTGGTTGAGAGATCCAATTGTACTTTAAAAGAAATGCTCCATAAACAGGCAGGAGGAACCAAAACACCCAAACACAGATTACATAATGCTTTATTAACATTAAACTTTCTTAATGCTGATGAAAAAGGAAAAACAGCTGCAGAAAGACACTGGACAATAGAAAAAACTTCTGAACTAAATCAGCCAGTGTATTTCAAGGATGTACTGACCTCAGAATGGAAAGCAGGATATGTGTTACATTGGGGTAGGGGTTTTGCATTTGTATCTACAGGAGAAGAAAAACTATGGATACCATCTAAGTTATCAAGATCCGAGTTGAACAAGAGAAACATCTTAATGAAGAGAAATGACAAGTCATCCAACAAACTAGGTCCTATGAGGTGTGCGGAGGCCTCTCAAAGGTAGGGGAAGTGTTCTGTTCTTGTTTTTACAGGAAAACAGAGAAAACCTATCATCAAACAGCCAAAAGACAATGAACATGTAGGTGCCTACAGAAGAGAAGACAGCTCTTCAGAAACAATCACTTAAGGAAGCAGAATCTGATATATGGTAAAATAAAAAAAATATTTAATTGTAGTAAACTATTTCTATATAGAAATCTATTTCTCTCTACTATCTAGTATTCCTGAAGTCCCAAATTTTGTAAACCAATGCTGGCTTTGGAATTGGATTTGGCTTTCCTTCTCTAAATTCAAGCATGTTGTTAAGATTAAATTCATGGTTTCTGCCTTAAATCAAGAAGCCAATTGGTGTAAGGCAGAAGAAAACAAAATCTGGGGACTCATATCTTATGCAATTTTCTCTCTGAAATCCTAATTTTCTCACATACTTTTAATGCTTATTGTTGTCTTTCCCTAATGCATACCTTAAAACTTGAAAATTTTACTTTAATATTGATGTGTAACTTTTCCACAAGGAATAATAAAGATTCCTAACAGCAGTCTTTGAACTCTCCAGAAAGAAGTTGGGGCCCCACATCATCGTTTCCACTTGACTCAACCTGATGCATCTAAACTACAAACATCACCCTAAAACCGGTTTGAGACTGTTTTGCTCGAGACAACTCATGACTAGCTAGCTGTAATGGTGCACCTTTTTATTACACCCTGGCCAGTTTCAAATAGAACTACAGTCAAGAATTTTCTGCCACACAGTGAATAACTACATATGTCACAGCCAGTTCTGTTGAGAAATTTGGTTGCTAAAAATTTTCTTCCTACAGGATCCATTGGAGCAATCATCGTCCCATTTCAGCAGGAAGTAATCTTAATATGACTACGCCCCCTTTCCCTACCCTTGGAATTTTGGGATAATAGTCATCGTCTTTGGGTTGGTTTTAGTTATTTGGGATTGGGTGATGCTTACACTCGGGTTTATCTTTTAGACAGGATTAGGGAATGGTTGGTAAAGGTATGGTTTAGATGGGATATAGGTAGATTAGCCTATTTTCTTGAGAATTTGAGTAAGAATGAGATAGTATTTTACAGCTTACATTGTTGTGTATTCTTATGTGGTAAGCTATGTAAAATTAAGTTTATATTTTGTTATATTGTGTTAAATGTTTCCACTTATAATATGTTATGCACATTATTTTTTACCATATTCTATGTATGTATATTTTTCCTGTATTCAAGACATTTTGTATATTGATACAATTTGGGATATTTATCTTGCTGCCCTTTATAGTTCTACCTCTTGTCTTGACACTTATACTCTACCTCTATTTTAGGGATTTACATGTAGGTATATGTAAATAATTATATTGTTTAAGTATTTGTTCCTGCTTTACTCAGGAAAGTTTTAATCAGTCTTTTTAGCTAAGTTCCTGAGTATTACAGATTATCTTCACTCACATTTCCTGTACCTATGAGATTAGTCAGATATAGATGCTTAATCTTCAATCACTTCATAGACATGCAGAACATGGCATTTAAATGTTTTAATATTAGTACTCCTTTGACATGAGACACTGTTGCTCCTGACAGCACCGTGCACTTTCCCGAAAATATGTTGGACACTGTTGTTGCTCCTGCTGGAGTTCAATCTCGCCTCAGCTAATGGCCTGTTGGGCATAGAATTGCCCCCACCTTGACCACTGATTTGGACATGCAGTCCTATGTGCTTGCAGGAGACAAGTATAGAAGACTGCTTGACCTTGCCAAGTCAGGGTAAGACAGCCATTCTATTTCCCTGCTGTTGTTGTGGTCTGTCAAGTTCTCTTGGCCTTAGCCAAATCTGGGTGTACCAACGTGGCTGTGAGACCTAGGGTGACTGTTCAGGTGGCTTGCTGTTTCTGTCCTTGCTGCACCTTTTGGAAGTTGTCCATCCGCATTTCCTGTCTACTCTAGTATTGTTATTTTCCTTCTCAGGTCTTGATGAGGTTGAAGATTAAACTATCACAACTATTATTCTCTCTTCCTAGTTAGATATATTAGGTACTAGACTTACGTTTTCCAGCTTAGGACAACTCTATTGTAAACTCCATTATGCCCTCACCCTAGGACTAGATATGTAGGTCATTTTGTTCTCGATTTTCCTTTTCTTAGAGCACACTTGTTGTTCACTGTTTTGTATATAGTTTTGTATTAAGCCTAAATCTTTTCTTTAGACTAAAAGGGGAATTGTAGTGAGGTAGTCCTTCTGTAGCACTGACCACGCCCATTGGGGGGTGGAGCGATGGGCGGAGGTGACCTGTGGAAGGAGGTCGGAGGGGGCCAGGAAGGTGCTCTCTCTTTCTGGCGTGACTCGGACAGGAGAGGATCGGGTTGAATTTCCTGGTGTTCATCTGTCTAGGTTGTAAGTTATTTCTCCCTGAATAAACATCTATTCGGCCTATTTGTTTATCCTGATCCTTATTTACAGCAATAGGTTTACATTGTGTTTTAAAATATACATAGGCTTAGGAGAAAAAAATAAAATGGTTTTAAAAAGACAGAGAGTAACTGGGTGTGGTGGCACAGGCCTTTAATCCCAACACTCGGGAAACAGAGGCAAACAGATCTCTATAATTACAAAGTAAATTCCAGGACAGATAAAAGTTGCACAGAGAAACTGGGTCTCAAAAAAATAAAAAAATAAAAGTAGAAAAAACAGAGTAATAAAAAGGCCACATAAAGATGGGAAGCACAAAAAGAGTGTGGATACTATATGCTCTTCTGTTATCTTTGTATCATTTGACTGCTGAGGAAATAACAACTGTTAAAACAAATGCTGCTGGATCAATCCAATTTATATATTTAAAAATGCTTTGACTCAAAAATTTAAGTCTCAGGACAAATTACTGGGGAAAAGGAATTCTATTTTTGTTTCACAGAAAATAAAAAGCTCTGGATTTCTTCCAGACTAACATGGTTTGATCAAGCCAGACCCCCTGAAACACAGTCACAGGTGATCCAACAGTCAAAACAGTTGGGACAAGCCAGCCTTGCAGACTACAGCCAGGATTTCTGTGTCTTCATAGGATCCCCCATGACAACACCCACTACCAGCAGGAAGCAGTTTGAAAAGAACTATGCCCAAATTCCCAAATATTGTTTATAAATGTTTCCATTAAATGGGGTGGGTTATAAATGGTTAATGATAACAACTAATATCTTTTTAAAGGTAAAAAGGGGATAGTGGTATAGATATGAATACTTTGTTTTGGAATGGATTTTCATTTATTGATACAATTAGGGTCAATTTTGTGATGTGTATATTTCTCCTTTTGTTTAGGTATTGTGTTTATATAGCTCATTTATAATGTATAACTAAGTACAAATTATAGACAAGTACCTATGATAGTCAAAACTTAGAGTTAAGTTAGTTCGGCTTTCAAGATACACAGAGATGTATTTGAGATAAATAGGCATTCTTCAAACCTTTCAAAGACCCACAAAATATGGCATTTAAAATGGTTTAGTGTTTTTCTTGACAATGAGGCACAATTGCTCCTGGCAACTCCAGGAAAGGAAGATGGACATTGAAGAAACTCGTTATGGAGTTTACTTCCAATATGGCAAGGCTAGCCATTTGGACAAGATACTGCTCTTGTCTGGACTGTTTGACTTTATGCTGTATAAACTGGACATTCAGGACCCACAGAAAAGTGACTGCTGATTCAAGATGGACATTGCTTCAGAGTTCCTGCTTCATGGAAGAGTCTGCCAGACAGTTTGCAGGACACAGAGAAAAGTGACCGACAAACTGCCAATACAAGAAGACAGTTTCCTGCTTTGCTGAAGAGTCTGCCAGACACACTATGGCCTTATGGGCTGAAGATGGAAGATTACAGAAGAACTTCAGGTGACTGACAAGGCAAGATGTCTCTGTCATTTCTAGAGTTTATATATTATCCTTCTTTGATGGAGTTGAAGACAAATAGTTATGGTTATAGTTTTCCTTAGTTAGGATTAAAGATAAGTTACTTAGACTTTAGACACACAAAGATAGGATAGATGATGGAATATTTTCTTAAATCTTATTAAGTGTTAATGGATTAAATATTGTTAACTGTGATTCTTATCTGATAATTGTTGTGTGATATATTTTGCTATGTTAAGGTTAAAAACCCTTCTTTTTATTTAGACAGAAAAGAGGAGATGATGGGAGATGTCATTCTTTATATATGTTTCTTATACTGGTTAATGAATAAAGCACTGTTGGCCAATAGGAAAGGAAGATAGGAGGGACTAGGAGACGAGGAAAGAGGAAGGAGTAAGGAGGAGTCAACATGGAGAGTCTGGAGAGAGCAGGATGCCAGCCGGCTCTCGTTAAGAACCACGTGGAAATACTAGATCAACAGAAATTGGTTAATACTTAAGACAGAGTTAGCCTATAAGAAACAAGTAACTGGCCAACAGCATTATATCTGATACAGAGTCTCTATGCGTTAATTGGGGCTGGCACAGCGGCGGGACAAGACCAGCAGCGGAAGGAAAAACCTTATTCCTTACACACCAGACTACAATTCACACCACCAGAGAAGCTAGGATACAAGGAGGAGCCTAAGATTGTCATACAAGGTCCCCCACAGAAGACAAAACGGACAAGATCTCCAGGGCATATGGAGAGTGGGAGGGCAGTGAGTGGAGAGGGAATTAGGAGAAAGAGAAGGGGAGGAGAAGAGAACATGTGGGACCAGAAAGATTGAGTTGGGGAAGGAATAGAGAAGAGCAAGAAAAGACATACCATAATAGAGGCATACATTGTAGGTTTGCAGAGAAAACTGGCACTAGGTAAATGTCCAGAGACCTACGAAGATGACACCAACTAGCAATATGAGCAATAGTGGACAGGCTACCTTAAATGCCCCTCCTTGATAATGAGATTGATAACTAACTTATATGCCATCCTAGAGCCTTCATCTAGTAGCTGATGGAAACAGAAGCAGACACCCACAGCTAAACACTGAGATGAACTCCTGGAATCTATTCGCAGGAGGAGTGATAAGCAAAGGAGTCAAGACCAGGCTACAGAAACCCACAGAGACATCTGACTTGAACAAGGGAGAGCTCATGGACCCCCAGACTGACTGCTGGGAAAACAGAATTGTACTGACTCAGACCTCCTGAATGTAGGTCTCAGTTGGAAGGCCTGGGCAGTCTAAGGAGCCTGTGATAGTGGAACCACGATGTATCCCTGGTGCATGAAAGGACTATGGGAGCACATTCCACCTGGAGGGATACTCCCTTAGCCTAGAGGCAGGAGGGAGGGCCTAGACCCTACTCAAAGTGACTTGACAGATTTTGATGATCCCTCTTGGATGGCACCACCCTCTGTTTGGAGTGGGGGTGGGTGGGATGGGAGGGAGTTGGTGTCATGGGAGGGAGAGAGAGGGAACTGGAATTGATATGTAAAATAAAAAATATATATGGCAGATATAGCTGTGGAAAGAGATGTAACTGTGTAAAAAAGAGATGTAACTATATGTAGGGATGTATGTCTGTACATCAGAGAGATGTGTATGTAAAGAGAAATATGTGCTGTATGAAAAGAAATTTAACTATGTGGAGATTGAGATTTTCAAAAAGGGATTTTTCAAGATTAAGTAAAAAGGAAGTTGCCATCTGAACGAATTTGTGATTCCTTATTTATCCTCAGATAGAAAAGTCTAGTGCACAGATAGAGGACTTTTACTATGTTCTGCTGCTCTAAATGCATTCTGCAACTCCAGGTACAGAACTCAGAACTAGCCTCCCAAGGTACAGTACAATACCAAATTGCCAGGCAAGGTCTGGCCCATGATGTAGTTAGAAGTGTAATTGTTCTGGTGTAACAAATCACTTTCTTATTGTATTTGAGGCCTGTATGTGGGAGGGATTTAATGTTTGGTATTGTCAATCTCATCAGAAGTCCATCATTTGTGCAAGCATAGGGATAAAGGAGGACCTGTTGGGGTTGTTTCACTGGTCATTTGTGCTAGTTTCTACCTTATTCAGAGAAATGCAGAGATAAATTACCTAACCAAAATGCTGAAGGTAAGTACGGCTGTGAGTGGTTAGCTGGAGCAACATAACCTCCATCTGAGACCCTGAAATCTTTGTGGAAGAGTAGGTAGGTAGAATGTTAGCTCTAGAGGATTAAGATGATAGCTGTGAAATGCTGACTTTTAGATATGATGTGGTGCACATCTATTTACAGCAGCTATGGTTGCCTGTATCAGATCTGCAGAAGATGAAGCTAATCAAACTTTCACATGGGTGGGAGGTGTCTGAAGGCCCCACATTTGATGGAGGAGCGATTAGTAGTTTATGGCTGCTGATGGGTGAATCACTCTCTTAAGGGATATGGCAGCTAGGAGGCTGCTCATCTTGCAGTGTGTAGTACAATACTGATTGCACAGGATCAGAACTAATTGTAGTCAGGGGCACAAAAGTAATACCAATCATAAGAAAAGAAGGCATGCAGTCAGGAGTGAGAAAGATTGGTCAGACCCAAGGAGAGTGAGGGAAAAGTAACATGGTATGGATCAGATCAAAGTGAATTGTATAGACATATGTAATTATCACAGAAAAATAACAAATATTATTTTTAAAAGAGTAAATAAATATAAGATTCTGTTGAATTATTAAATAACCAAAGGCACTCATGTTCTGACTGCTGATTTTATTTTAGTACATTGGGTAGAATTAAGATGGTCCGAAAATTTTTCAGAGCTCCGGGGAAGGGTGGCAAATAGTTTTCATTTCTAGATCAGCAGTGTTGGCTGGTCTTGATGAGTGATTATGTCTGGCCGTTCTGATTCCATTCCGGAAGTACCAGATGGTATTTCTGTTATTTGTCCCTGAGTAGTAACACAGGCTCCAAGGCCCCAGAGCTGCTGTTTCTTCTCTGACTGGATGGAATAGAAGTTACTTTGCAACCTAAAACATAGCATAATAACAAATAAAAACAAACAGATCCATGAGCTCCTGTGACAAGGCTGGCTTCTCTTACACAAGAGGAGAACTGGTGTGGGGAGCACTGGGGTAAGTGTACAATTAACCAAAGGGTCCCTTGGGTGAGATCAGCAATGACTAGCATTTCAAAAGTCAGTTCCCTTTGCTGGATAGTATTATGTCAACCTGACACAATCTAAAGGCATCTGAGAGGAGGGAACCTCATTTAAGAAAATGCTTGTATAGGACAGAACCAGCCCCCCCCCCCCGAACATGGTTGTCAGCTGAGAGACCTAGGCGGTCTATGGGGCCTTTGGCAGTGAAACCAGTATTTATTCCTAGTGTATGAATGGGTTTTGAGAGCCCATTCCTTATGGAAGGATAGTCTCTCAGCCTAGATTCATGGAGGAGGGCCTAAGTTGTGCCCCAAATGATGTGTCCAACTTTGATTATCCCTCATGGGAGGCCTCACCCTCCCTGGGGAGTGAATGGGGGTGGTATGGAGGGTTGGTGGGGCATGGTAGGAGGGAAGAGAGAGGGAACTGGGACTGGTATGTCATTTAGATTGCTTTTACAGGTCTAATTTTTTAAAGGAGCCATAGGGTGGTGGTTTAACTAAGACTGACGTCCAGTAGCTAATGTACTTGAATGCTTGGTCTTCAGATGGTAGATTGCTTGGTAAAGATTAGGAGGTGTGGCTGTTTTAGAGGATGTATGTCCCTGGGGGTGGGGCTGAGCTTTCAAAAGCCTATGACATTCCTAGTTAGGTCACTCTCATTTTTTCTCTCCCCAACCCCTATGGTTGTTGTTTTAACATGGAAGCTTTCAGCTAGTGTTCCAGTGAGATGCCTGCCCACCTACTGTTATGTTCCCTGCTATGATAGTCATGCTCTCTACTACCCTCTGGAACTATGAGCCCTAAATTAAATGCTTATAAGCTGCCTTGGCCATGATGTTTTGTCATGGCAATAGAAAATCCTGGGTGGTTGCTTTAACTTGAGTGGTTAGGGAAGGACTTTTAGAATTGGTGTACATTGAGTAAGGAATTAATTAACAAGATGGGAACAGCTTGGGGTCTGTGGCAAAGACTAACAAATTACATCAAGAGCACTAGAAGTTGACTCTTAAAACTAAGGAGTGATATAGTTTTTGATGGTTGGTGAACCTTTGACATGAATTCACCCGTCATACCATCCAGTGAAATCCTGCTGTGCCTGTGAAGGAAGATCAATAGCCTTTGAGTTGTCTATTAGCCTCACTTTGAGATTATTTGTAAATTGTACTTCATGGAGGCTCATGATTAGATTTAAAGGAATCCATTTAGGCCTAGAAACTTATTTTAAACTCCTACATATATATTTTTCTAATGAGGAAGTCTATAAATTTTACAATATTCAGATATAAGGAATCCATATTAATGATCACTGCTTTATCTCTGAATACACAGATATCATCCCAAATGTCCTGAGTAGTAGAAAAAGAATTGGACGACCACTCATCTGCAATCCTTTTAGATGACTGGTGTGTCTTTTCAAGAAAGAGACTATGCCTATAATCCAAAGCTATGGCCATAGTGAAGGCAAACCTCTCTAAGGACATTTCTTGTCCTTACGTCTTATGCTCTAATACATGCTGTATCTTTATTTCTTAGTTCAAAAATGAAGAAAACCTGAATTCAGATATCAACAGTCACTCTGTGTACAAATCTATTTGCAAACTCCTTAAAGAATTGGGGTCATCATACAGTGAATTATATGTAACCATAATTAAACAATCTGGCTAATCTCTGACCCATATCTATAAAACCCCGAGGATCTAAGAAATTCAGTGAAATAATATAAAGGATTCTGTTCACCAGCTCTAGACACTATTTACCATATGATTGACAAGGAAGAAAGGAGAGAGGAAGGGAGTTAGGAAAGGAGGGAGAGAGGGAGGGAAGGAAGAAACTACCAAATAAAATCTGAGAAATGAATTTTAAAAAATGATTTTAATTTAAATAAAAATTTATTTTTTAAAAAAGAAAGAAAATGGTTCCATAAGATGGTGCTGTAGAATTCATACTGCCAGAGAAACTAGGATACAAGGAGGAACCTAAGAGACTCATACAAGGTCCCTCAAATAAAGGGAAAGGGACAAGATCTCCTGAGCTTATTGGGAGAAGGTGGTGGGGTGGGCAGTGGGTGGAAAGGGAGTTAGGAGAAAGAGAAGGGGAGGAGAGGAGGACATGTGGGTCCAGGAAGATTGATTTGAGGGACATATAGATGAGATTAAGAAAAGAGATACTATAATAGAGGGAGCCATTATAGGTTTGAAGAAAAAACTGACTCTAGAGAAATGTTCAGAGACCTAAAAGGATGAACCCAGTTAACATTCTGAGCAACAGTAGAGAGGCTACCTTAAATGCCCTTCCCTGATAATGAGATTGATAAGTAACTTATATGCCATCACAGAGCCCTCATCTAGTAGCTGATTCAAACAGAAGCAGACACCCACAGCTAAACACTGAGCCAAACTCCGGGAATCCAGTTGCAGAGAGGGAGGAGTGATAAGCAAAAGGATCAAGACCAGGCTTCAGAAACCCACAGGGACACCTGACCTGAACAAGGGGGAGATCATGGACCCCAGACTGATAGCTGGGAAACAAGCATTGCACCAAGTCAGACCCTCTGAACATGGGTCTCAGTTAGAAGGCCTGGGCAGTTCAAGGAACCTCTGACAGCAGAACCAGGATTCACAAAAGGAATTTGGGAGCACATTTCTCATGGTGGGATACTCCCTTAGCCTAGAGACAGGAGGGAGAGCCTAGAACCTACTCCAAATGACTTGACAGATTTTGATGATCCCTCCTGGAAGGCCTCACTCTCCCTATGGAGTGGATGGGGAATGGGATGGGAAGGGGTGTGGGGGGCATGAGAGCAAGAGGGAACTGGGATTGATATATAAAATAATGAATAATAAGATGGTGCTGCAGGCAAGCCTATAGGGCATTTTCTTAACTAGTGATTTATGGGAGATGGCCCAGCTCATGCTGGGCGGTGACATCCCTGGGCTGGTAGTCTTGCATTCTATATGAAGGTATGCAGAACAAGTCATAGGGACAAGCCAATGAGAAGCATTCCTCCATGGCTTCTGCATCAGCTCCTGACTCCAGATTCCTGCCATTCTTGGGTCCCTACCCTAGCTTCTGTAATTAACAATGATATGGAAATCTAAGCCAAATGAACCTTTCCCTCCTTAATCTGGTTTTAGTCATGGTGTTTCATCATAGTAATAATAACCATAACTATGACATTTCCCATTAAAGTCATATAATAAATACCCTCTGACAAAACCTTACTGTGGGATATGGATATAATTAATATAAACAAATTAATATAATTAATATTAACAAATGCTCTTTAAGAAAAATTTTCTGGAGTCAATATAGGTACTAGTAATTCCTATGAATGATAGGTTAGATTTATGAAAATACTGACTAGGGCTTCCTATTAAATCTTCCAATAGTGCTTAGCTGAACTAGAAATAATCAAAAGTAGTCCTGATTTCTTGTAGAGTATAAAATTGCTGGTATGGTGATTAGCAGTTGGAGAAAATGATAAGAATACCTCTAGGAAAGAGCATAGGCTTCATTTGAAAAGGTGAAGGAATGTTTAAAGATCCCCATCATGCTTTAACTGTCACTTACTTTCACTGTGCAATTTGAGAGTTTTCTTCAAGGTGGAGGTCAAGGGGAATATGCCCTGACCACAGAAAGAGCCAGTGAAGTCATCCATATCAATAGCCCAGATCATGGCACCTCCAAACCTCCTGTTCTTCAGCCACTGAGCCTGATTAAGCAAAAAGAACAGAAGGAGTCATTTGGTTTCCTAGAACTTAGAGTCAGGGCTCAGCATGTCCAAGGGACTGGCCTTACCTTGATATGAAAGCTCTTGATATTGTCATAGCCAACCCACTCATTACCATGGTAGGCATAGGGCACTTGCTGAGCAGCATTCCAGACCTGAGTGGCTCCACTTTTCAGGAATGTGCAAATCTTAAAAAAGTTAATAATTTCAGATCCTTTAAATATTAATTCCATGTAAGAAAATAATGTATGCACATAGTTGATTTCCTTCCTTTTATTATCTCCACAAGGCTTTCCCCAATCCTCTAATTGATTACATTTGTAGTTAAGGAAATTCAGATATGTATTATTTTTTGTACTTGATATCATACTCAAGGCCTTGCCAATAATAAGTAATTACTGTTGACCTACATTCCCAATCTTCTTGTTTGCTTGCTTGTTTGTTTGTTTGAAAGAGGATCTCAGTCTATGTAGCTTAGACTCTTTTCAAGATGGTGATACTTCTGCCTATGTCTATTAAAAGAGAGAAGATGGGTGTGAGGCACTATGCCAGCCAATTATATGAATATATGAATTATATATCACTGTGTAGTATGAGCCCATTTTTATTTCTGTGACACTGGAGACTGAAGCTATGGCTATAGATATCCTAGGCAAGAGATGAACAACTGAGATATAGCTACAACTTAAGATACTTTTAAATATTCACAGATGGTCCATATTTTTAGTTTTTTTTATTTTTAGTTCTGAAATCCATAGTAATCTGAAACTTTTAATTGTTTACATATTTACTTATTTATGAAAATGTACAAATGTACTTAAGAATATGGTTTGTAAAATGAAAGGACAGTATGTTACTAATGACTTACCATTTTTGGATACTTAGATACTATGGTAAAAAAAATTAAGTCCTTGAAATAATATTCTGGTTAGTGTAAATATGAGATAATATGAATGAGTCAGCATATTTTTCAGCTTAGGTGCATAAAATGTATAGAGCACTGAACAGCTGCCTACTGACCTCAGAGTAGGCCCAGAGTCCAGTTTTCTTTGTGTAGGGGCCTGGATGGCCACCACGATTGCTAGGGGCACCAATTCCAGTTTTAGAGGAGTCACTCAGGATGAAGGTGTGACCATATGCTGGGAATCCAACAATGAGCTTCTCAGGTGCTGCCCCTTTGTTTTTCCAGTTGTCCATGATGTACTTCTGCAGGGACAAAAGCTAGCTATAGGGCCCAAGCCATAAACCACCTATGATTAGTTATGTTGGCTTGTCATTCTATCAGTTTAATATCTCCATGTTAACTTAAAAAGGATTAGGAAGCATCTTCTAAAACACTTTGATTAATATGAATTTATGTCAACGAGAAGTGATTAGTGACTTACAAAGATGACATTTGCATTAATTTTGTTATTTTTTGTACCTAAATCTCCATATGATTTGTCTCTTTCCTTATTATTGTAGTATCTTACTATGTTATTGAAGGCCTTCATGCCAGTTTCAGTTGGAGATTTGTAAAGAGGACTGTTTTCTCCAGTGTAGCCTTCCCAAGATCCATGGAAGTCATAGGTCATGACTTGAATGTAGTCCAAAGATCTGGGTAAAAAGAAAGTTCTTAAAATAATTTCTTATGGCTACTCTCCATACCTATGCCAGAAAAGCACCCTTTACAAAAGCTCTGAGGGAAGACTGGGCAGTGAGACATCCCTAAGAAGTAAAACCTCTACTCACAACTTAGTAGTAATACAGGACAATGTGCATCACTCACCGTGACAGTTGGGGAACCTCATAGCCAGATTCGATTGTGGAGAAGACACCAGCAACTGCAGCAGTGACCAACAGCCTGGGCTTTTTATTCTTACTCACCTCCTCCTCAAAAGCTTTACGTATTTCCTACAGAGTAATAATGTATATGATGATATCATTGGAATTAATTTAGCTCCATAAACATATTTACATATTTTATCTTATTTTAGTATGTCAATATCTCAATAACTCATTAGGGTAGAAGATACTAATAACTTATCAGATGCATAATATTCACAAGTAATAGAGATTTTTCACAAAGTCACACAGATATTTAGCAGCCATTCATAAACCAAGATAAAGGTCTTACACATCAATGAATGAATCCCCTGTAGCATCATGCTCTGAAACTACACTTGCATTTTAAAACCTGGATCTACCCTTCAGGTGAAGGGTAGCTGCTTCAATTTATTCAACAGATGACCTATATCATAAGACCAATATCCTTTTTAATGTAATGAAGAAGAGAAAACAGCTAAAAGACAGATTGCTTTTAGTACCAGATGATAATTTCATGGTATGTTCTATTATTCAAATATTATTTAGAATATTAGGTTCCATTCTTATTATGCCATTATATCATAGTACCAGATGGTATTAATAGAATGCCTCAGAAAATTTGCCTTATATATAATTAAATGCCTAGGACATTTAACTGGAAGAAGCAAAGAGTTTTAGTGTTTTTAAATATTGAACCCATATATTTCAGGATATATGGTTTTACACTCCATTGTGTTTTATGTCAATGGGGGAAAAATAGAGCCAGTATCTGAAAATTATAAATATGACTTGAGTCATCTTTTAGCTAAGAGTCCAGATACTAATTTTGATAATTAAAACTACTCAAAAAATAGTAATCTGCTACTGTAGAAGAGTCATAAAATATACACAAATTAAAATGGAGTTGCCATTTAAGGGGCAACAATGCACCTACTAGATACCAAAAGATAACAAATTAAAAGCAAAATGTCAGGAATGAATTATTTCTTTGGGGTTTGTTGGCTATTGAATTCCAACAGATTGGTTGCCCTTCCAAAAATTAGTAAGACCTCATTTCTTAACACACACAAAATGTAGTCATATGGAGAAACAAGAACATGGAAAATTCAAGCTGGTAATCACCTGCTGGCTACGTTTATAGTGCTAGAAGGTACTATAAATACTACTGAAGTGAAAAAATAATTTTATGTCTTACTCAACTGTGAACTTTGAGACTTATAGTTATGATATAATTGGTAAGACACTAATTGGATTAGGGTCCATTCCACATGACAAAACTCATACTCAGCATCATTATCAACACGAAGAATTTGTGACTAGACAGGTCACAGACCCTAGAGAAGAAGCTACTTTTATTGTGCTAAATGGACATAATATGAAATCAGCTCTAAATGACCCATTATTATACTCATAGATTAATGCATTTCTCAACCCTTATCTGAGAAGCTCCTATATACAGTGGATGGATTAGCACAAAGATCCACACTAGAACGAAGTTAAAAGAAGAAACTATGGAATACTCAATCCTAAGTAAGTCATTGCCACCTCTCCCCAACAGTTCAGATGGCTTTCCAAAAGTAGAGTCAGAAATATTATATAAACTTAAAATGATACGACCACAGGGAAATACTGTTTTCTGAAGGGCTGTTATGAGTAGGTTTCCCTGCCTGGTGGTCTTGTCCCTCTGCTGGGCCAGCACCAGATAACATACAGACTCTGTATTTGATATAATTCTGTAGGCCAGTTACTTCTTTCTTTCTTTTTTTAAATTTACTTATTTATTTTTTATTTTACATGTTGATCCCAGCTCCCTTTCCCTCCTTCCTTTCCTCCCTCCTTTCCTCTCACTTACCCTCTCTGCTCCCCCCTTTCCTCTTACTTACCCTCTCATGCACCCTGACTACCCTCCTCTCCCATCCCCCCACCCCAGTTCCACATGTAGGGTAATGCCATCCAGGTGGGGACATGTAAATCTGTCAAGTCATTTGAAGTAGAGACTATGACTTCTCTCCTGTCTCTAGGTTAAGGCAGTATCCCTCCATGGGGGATGTGTCCGCAAGGTCCATTTGTGCACCAGGAATACATCCTGGCTCCACTGTCTGAGGTCCCTTAGACTGCTGAGGCCTTCTAGCTGAGACCCATGTTCAGGGGGTCTGAGTCAGTCCCATGCTGGATTCCAAGCTATCAGTCTGGGGGGCCGTTAGCTCCTCCTTGTTCAGGTCAGATGTCTCTATGTGTTTCTGCAACCTGGTCTTGTCCTCTCCCTCTGCATCTGGATTCTAGTTTGACTCAGTGTTTAGGCATGGGTGTTTGCTTCTGTTTCCAACAGGTACTAGATGTTACTTGTTTCTTATCTGCTGGCTCTGTCTTAAATATTATCCCATTTCTATTAATCTAAGAAATTCCATGTGGTCTTATCTTACCAGAGAGAGAGGCTTGTGTCTACCCTGTAGGCCCTACTTCCTCTCTCCTCCTAGTCTCCTAGTCCTACCTATCTTGCTTCCCTAATGGCCAACAGTGCCTTATTCATTAACCAATAAGAGAAACATATTTACAGAATGACATCTCACACCAAAGGGCAAATATGCATATTAATTCACAGAGACTGGAACAGCATGCATAAGATATATTTAAGTCCAAGACAGACAACATCCAAGCATAGAGAGGGGGAACTAGACACAAAGTCAAACCCCTAGCTAAGGATCTTTTGGCCATTGATAGTTGCTTGGATAAGGACGATCAATTTTCTTTAAGAGTATAGTTTCTGTACCCACTGGCAGTGGCTCCATAAACTGCGCAAACCACAAAACTGTCACCCACATTTAGAGGCCTACTTTGGTTCTATGCAGATTCCCCAGCTGCCAGTCCTGAGTCAATGATCTCCCACTATCTCAGGTCAGCTGTTTCTGTTGGATTCCCCATCATGGTCTTTATCTCTTTGCTCATATTATCACTCCTCTCTCTCTCTCTCTCTCTCTCTCTCTCTCTCTCTCTCTCTTCAACTGAAATCCATAAGTTCAGCCCAGTGAATCTCTGCATTTGCTTCTGTTACTGGATGAAGGTTCTATGATGACAATTAAGGTAGGCTTCAATGGGATTGCATGGGAAGCCCAGTTCAGGCACCCTCTCCACTATAGCATAAAGTCTTACTAGGGTCATCCTCGTGTATTCCTGAGAATTTCCCTAGTGCCAGGTTTCTCACTAATCACATAATGGCTCTCTCTATCAAGATAACTCATTCCTTGCTCTCCCAATTTGTCCTTCACCAAGGTTGACCATCATATTCCCTCAGGTGTGCCTCCCTGTCTCCTTTTACCCCCTCCCCTTCTCTCCATTCCTCTCTTCTCCTCTACACACTCCCAATTTACTCAGGAGATTTGGTCTATTTTCCCCTTCCTAGAGGGATCCATGTATATCTCTCTTCAGGTCTTTCTTGCTACCTAGCTTCTCTGGCATTGTAAACTGTAGGCTGGTTAATTTTTGCTATATGTCTAATACCTACTTATGAGTGCGTGCATACAATGTTTGTCTTTCTGGGTCTGGGTTAGCTCACTCAGGATCTTTTTTTCTAGCTCTATTTATTTGGTTGCAAATTTTAAGGTGTCATTGATTTTTACCACTGAGTAGTACTCCATTGTGTAAATGTACCACATTTTCTTTATCCTTTTTTTTTGGTTGAGGGGCATCTAAGCTGTTTCCAGTGTCTGGGTATTACGAATAATGCTGCTATGAGCATAGTTGAGCAAATATCCTTTTGGTATGAGTGTGCATCCTTAAGGTATAAGCCCCAGGGGTTATTGCTGGGTCTTGGGGTAGATTGATTCCCAATTTTCTGAGATACCACTATACTGGCTTCCAAAGTGGCTGTGCAAGTTAGCACTCCCACAGCATTGGAGGAGTGTCTCTCTTACTCCAATGAAAGGCTACTCATTCAATATATGTAGGCAGAACAAATTGGACTGAATAAGATTTTTAAAAATTGGGACATAAAGTTAGTTGGGTAGAAATGGAAGGCAAGTCTTAGAGAAGTTGTGAGATAGCAAATATGATCAAAACACACTATGAAATTGTCAAGGAACTAATAAAAAAGATGAGCCAATGGGGGAAATGGAGAAAGCTGTTTTTTCCTGTGGTGACTGATTATTATTTAACATATTCAGAACTTGGCTAATGATCTTGTTTTTGGACATATATAAAAAGATGGACCCTGTGGAAAGAATCAGTGGATGGACAGTGTGTGTGCATGAATGATGTTAACAAGGGCCAGAGTTCTGTGTCAGCCTCCATCAAAGAAGGCCAACAGAATGAGCAGTGACAACACAGGTGGCTGGTCTTATTTCTAAGACTGCCTATTTTGTAACGACATCCAAACAACTGGGAAGAAGGGTCCCAATACTTCCAAGATTCCACACTCCGGGGGTACCCACAGATGGAACACTGGGTGCTCACCTGCCTTACTAGGATTCCCTATGTTTTAAATAATTTAATGTCCAGCTGAAAGTATTCATGTTAGAAACAGATGACTATTATTTTTAAATATTTTTGACCATTTTTAACTATCCTTTGATTCAGGCTGTTTCCAAGCTAATAAAATCATATTGCATAGAAAAAAAAGATGATATTGTGTGTAAAGAGTAACCATAAAATCTACATGGCTTCCTTGACTTTTATCATCCCATTTATATTTTTCCTTGGTGATAAGCTACATTATCAGTACAATATGTCTAGTCAAATAATTTGTCATGACCCCTTCCCCCTGCCCCCTGTTAGTATTCCTATGCCTTTAGACTGTTCAAGATATACCATACTCATGTTCAAAATAGTATTTACTTGCATCTACTCTTCTTTATCCATTTGTCATTTTACTTAGCAACATCCAATCTCTTCCTCAATACCAGAAATTTGAGACTCCTCTATAGTTTAGATTTCAAAATCATTTATTATTCTTGATCATTTTTATCCTCTTTATATTTTTGTTCATATTCTTTCCTTCAGTGTGAAAGGCATTTCTGTGACCCTCATCACCTGTAGCTTCATTAATTTAAGACCTTTCTACAATATATTGACTTTTTTAGCCCTAATTTTCTTTCTTGGTGAATGTCAGATCATTCTTTTAAAAATGGTATTTTCATCATATTTATATATTGTTCCAAGCCCTAAAATTCTTCCATTGTGTTGAGGATAAATCTCAAGTTTCTTAACCTAATATCCAGTTTCCATATTATTTTATTCTTGTCACCTCTTCAGTCTCACAAGCTTGAGTCTCACAGGTTCTCAGAGAATCATCCATCTACATATATGTAGTCCCCATCTATCATTAATCAAATAGCACCAGGCTATTTTCATCACTGAAATAAAAAAAAAAATATGTACTAAAGTGGTTGGAATGAGAAATATTCCCCATAGTCTTGGGAATTTGAAGTGATCCCTGATCTGTTTGGATATGTTAAGGTGGTATAGCTTTACTAGAATAAGGAAGTCATTGGGTTGGACTTTGAGATTAAAAGCTATATGTACTTCCAGTTTTCACTCCCTGATTCATGCTATGGTTCAAGATGTGAACTCTCTGAATATTGTTCCAGCCACCATGCCTACTGTCTACTGTCATGCTGTCCATACCTTTATGGACTCTAACTCTCTAGATCTGTAAGAAAAAAAAACCTCTTCTAAAAGTTGCTTTGGTCATGATATTTTAATCACAGCCACCGAAAATAATTAATACATGGGGAAGCCCTTTTTAATCTTTTTATAAACATTTAGGTACTCATACTGTGTTATTTTGGTGACTTATATTACTTTTTCATGTCATTTATCAAAATAATCGGCAGTTATTGTGTTTTAATAATTTTTATTTATTTTTTGAGAATTTCACACAGCATATTTTAAACATATTCATTCCACTCCCTCAACTTTTCCCAGATCCTCCTACACTTTAATATTTATCCATATTCATGTTCTTTTTTACTTTAAGAAAAAGAAAGTATAGAGTTCAGTGTACATGGGTTAACTACTCTTGAACACAGAGTCTACTCTGGAATGTGTTTGATATACCCTGTGTCTCATCATTAAAGAAAACTGATTTTATTTCTTCTAGTACCTGTGAATTGCATATCGCTCTTTGTCTAGGGATGAGAATTTATACCCACTTCACCTCTTCTCTGCTCACATTTTGTCCAGCTTGAGCTTTTGCAAGTCTTTGGCATGTTGTCTCAGTCCCTGAAAGTTCATCAGCCTTGTGTCTAGAAAACTCTATTTCCTGAAATCATCCAGCACCAATGGCTTTTAAAACAAATATGCCTGCTTCAATTTAGGGTTACTGCATTAATTACCATCAACTCCAAATAGAAGCTTCCCTTATGAGGGCTAAGTGATGCACTGCTCTATGGATGTAGCAGAATGCCATTTTGTTACTATGTTCATTAAGTGAAATGATTGTAGGCTAATGTCCCTTAGTGGCCATAAATCATTTACTCACATTCTTAGCCTCATTGACACTGTTATGGGTGGGTTTTTTAGAAGGAGAAAGCTTTGACTTTTCTTGGAATGAGAAAAGTTATTCCTGCTTTCCTTACCTGTATCAGGACAGTAAAGAGATGCTTGTCCCTAGGAGGGCTTCCATGACAACCAGGGTACTGCCAAGATAGGTTCAGTCCATCAAAGCCATACTTGCGCAGGAATTTGATAACTGAAGTAATGAAAGACTGGAGTTCCTCTGGAGTAGAGACCATGGTGATAAAACTAAGGAGTACCCAAAGTAATCATAATAAGGCATCAGAACACACTAGAATACAAATGTTTTATTGATCAATATCTGCCTCTGAGCTCTTTATCATACATAAAATTTCTTCAGATTAAATCAATTCTCTGGGTTTCTCTGTACACCCTGGTATAATCCCTGCTCTTAAACGACTTTTCATTTATTTTATTTCTACTGATTCTAACTTTCTTTGCAATTGGTCTTATTGCTTTGAAAACAGATAACACAGTTCAGCATGTTTGGTCTTTAAATAGCTCCCAAGTTCATGTGCTGTCAAAAAAGTCTTATTGTTAATACATCTGCATTTTGTTTCCCTTCTTTTGGAAGTAAAGAGCAAAAGTTCCTCTGGCTTTGTATTCTGAGATACTTTGAGAAGGAGGTTTATTAGCAAATTACACAACTTTAAACATGAAAAACACAGTAGTCTTTGCAGTGCCTTTTAGTTAGTATTGAGGTTCCAGTATAAAAATTTATTTAGTTAACATATTCACTTAACTTGTCTTCCCTAGTAAATGAATAAAAATCTCTCTCGAGGACTTACGGGGCAGTTCCAAAGTTCCAGCATCCAATGGACAGGAGTGTTTTCAGCTGGTGGTTTCTTTAAAGTAGCAGAAAAAAAGAAAATTCAAAATCCATGGCTTCCTCTATTTAAAATGGCACTGTGTGTAGTATTGAGCCTTTTCATCTGATTCATTCTTATCATGATATGATAAAATAAATTGTGAACAATGTTTCTTGGTACCAGAACATTCATTACAATTTTTGCATTGACATTATCCTAAATAACATCAATGCCACTTGCACAAATCTAACCTACGGTACAATTTAACCTAAGGCAATACTTTCATTTTTGAGATTATATTAAAGCTGGGTGCTGGTGGTACACACCTTTAATCACAGCACTCAGGGAAGCAGAAACAGACAGATCTTTGTGAGTCCAAGGCCAGTCTTGTCTACAGAGTGAGTTCTAGGACAGCCAGAGATACACAGAGGAACCTTGTCTTGAAAAAGTAAAGAGATTATAATATAATTATATTTCTCCCTTCCCCTTCCTCTTTTCAAATCCTTTCGTATACAGCTCCACACTTCCCTTCATGTCCTCCTTTTTACTAACTGCTATTGTATGCATAAATATGTCTTATTTTGTGTGTGTGCACGCACACACACACACACATATGTACACACACACACACACACACACACACACACACATAGTTTTAAAGAAAATTTCATACATGACCACTGCATCTACTTCTCTCCCATCCCAAACTTTCTGCACTTCAATTCCTCCTATGCTCCTTCTCCAAAATTCATGCAAAGAATGTACTGGGAAATATTGTTAGTGCTTACAACTTTATAGCACAATTGGATCAAATCCTGTTCAATGAAATAAAATGATAGATATTATTTGAGATAATATGTTTCTAGTATTGATGACAATTAATACAAATTCAGGGAGCTGAAAATATATTATTGGGAATATTTATTCTAACACATCAATTTTTAAAGCACAAGTTTTATAAGAAGATAATACTAAAATTTTAGGTGCATTGCCTCTTCCTCAGGATTTTGAGTCTGTTGTGCTGGAATAGGGACTCACATATTATCGGTAATCTGTGATGCAAGAAATATAAAAGAACGTATTCCCATTATAAATAGTGACTTAATTTCTTATAGCTATATACATAGTGCCATTAATCATGGTAAGAGTTGCCTGTCTTTGTTGTCTTTATGTGAATATACTGAACAGACCTGTAAATTCCAAGATACCAGGAACTGCTTCATTTTTCAAAACAGATTATTCTTTTTTTTCTAGGAGAACTCCATTTATTTGAAAATTATCAAAATGTAGCCAAATTAACAAAATATTGAATTATCAAAACACAAAAAGATTTACAATGAATTTATTATTCAAACAATAACACCTAGAACTAAACAAACTGAAAATATAACATTTTCAGGCATATTATACAAATAATATATTGTTTATGAATAAATTCAGAAGCTTATATGCTTTCAATAAGAAAAGTAAAAGCCTTAAAATTGCTACAAAGACATCTGTTCAACTATATTTATAGCAGCACTATTTGTAATAGCAAGAACCTGGAAGCTCCTCAATTGAAGAATGGATAATGAAGATGTGGCACATCTACACAATGGAATACTACTCTGCAGAAAAAAATAATGGTATCTTGAAATTCGCAGGCACGTGGATGGCACTTGAAGAAACCATCCTGAATGAGATTCATATAAAGTCCCTCACAGAACCGGGAAGGGACAAGTCCCACACAGCACAGGGGAAGTGGGGGGGCAGCGAATGGAGAGAGAAGTGTAGTGAGATAGACCTTCTGTGGAACTGACCATGCCCATTGGAGGTGCAGCCATGGGCAGAAGTGACCTGTGGAAGGAGGTTGGAGAAAGAGCCAGGAAAAGCTCTCTTGCTGGTGGGACTCGGACAAGAGAGCATCTGGTGGAACTTGCTGGTGTTCATCTGTCTAGGTTGTAAGTTATTTCTCCCTGAATAAACATCTGTTCGGCCCATTTGTTTATCCTGATCCTTATTTAACAGCAATAGAGAAGTAGGAGAAAATGAGGGGGAGGAAAGGAAAACACATGCGACCAGGAAGATTGAGTTAGGGTAGGATTAGAAGACAGGAGAGAGAGAGAGAGAGAGAGAGAGAGAGAGAGAGAGAGAGAGAGAGAGAGAGAGAGAGAGAGAGAGAGAGAGAACATACAAGAGGGAGCCAATATTGCTTTGAAGAGAAAATTGAACACAAAGAAAATTCTAGAGACCGACAAGACTACCACCAACTAACAATTTGAGCATCTGTGGAATGGCTACCATAAATGCCCTTCCAGGATAGTGAGATCAACAACTAACTTATCCATGAAGCCCTCAACTAATGCCTGTTGGAAACAGGAGCAAACACCCATACATAAACACTGAGTTGAAGTAGAACCCAGATGCAGATGGAGAGGACAAGACCAGGCTACAGACACACATAGAGACAGCTGACCTGAACAAGGAGGAGCTAACGGGCCACTAGACTGATAGCTGGGAAGCCAGCATGGGACTGACTCAGGCCACCCTGAATATGGGTCTGAGGCAGAAGGACTGAGCATTCTAAGGGACCTCAGACAGTGGAGCCAGGATGTATCCCTGGAGCACAAAAGGACCTTGCAAACAAATCCCCCAATCCCCCATAGAGGGATAACTGCCTTAACCTAGAGACGGGAGAGAAGCCCTAGTCCCTACTTCACATGACCTATGAGATCTATATGACTCCAACTGGATGGCATTTCCCTACATATGGAACTGGGGTGGGGGGATGGGAGGGGAGGGTGGTTAGGCTGTATGTGAGTGGGCAGAGAGGGTAAATGGGAGGGAGGGAGGGAGGGAGGAAAGGAGGGAGTGAGTGAGGGAAGGAGGGAGAGAGGGAGGGAGGGAGGGAGGGAAAGGGAACTGGGATCAACATGTAAAATAATAAATTAAATTTAAAAAATGCTTTGACTCCAAAATTTAAGTTCAAGGACAAGTTACTGGGGAAAAGGATTTCTATTTTTGTTTTCACAGAATATGAAAAGCTGTGGATTCCTTCCAGACTAATGTGATTTGATCAAGCCAGACCGCCTGAAACAGAGTACCAGGTGATCCTACTTTCAAAACAGCTGGACAAAGCAGCCTTACAGACTACATCCAAGATTTCTGCATCTTCTTAGAATCCCCCATGACAGCGCCCCTTACCAGCAGGAAGTAGTTTGGAAAGAATGATACCCAAATTCCCAAATATATGTCTATAAATGTTTGTTTCCATTTAAATGGACTTGGTTATATACAATAAATAAAAAAAATAAAAAATAAAATGCCAGGTCATGCACTAGGGATAGATCCTGGTGCCACTTCCTGGGGTCCCACAAACAGATCAGGCTCTAAAACTTTTGCCCACATGCAAAGGGCCTGGTTCAGTCCCTTCTTTGCAGGCTTCCCAGTTGTTGGTCTAGAGTCTATGGGCTCCCACAAATCCTGTTCAATTGTCTCTGGGTTTTCCCATCATGACCCTGAAATCCCTTGCTCATATAATCCTTCCCTCTTTGACTGGACTTCCCTCCTATAGCTCAGCATGGTGTTTGGATGTGAAGTTTTTGAGTGATTTAAAAACACAAATAAAGGAACAAAATAGCCAATTTTTAAAATGCTAAGCAGAGTAGATGATTTATGTATGAACATATTTATCTGCAGGTGGAATGATGAAATTGGACGACTACCTCACAACAAATGTAAAAACCAAACTAAAATAGATTAAAAACACAAACACTAAAAACTATAGCACTACCTCAAAGGAACATGGGTAAATCTGAACAAGTGTGACCTGGACAATGATTTAAAAAAAAAAAAAAAAAAAGATCCTCAGGCAACAAAAAGAAAAATGTTCAGTGGGATTGAATCATCTCACATCTTCTCACAACAAAGGAGACACAATCAACAGACTAAGAAAACAAACTAAAGAACAAGAGGAAATATTTGAAGACTATCTGCTAAAGGGTTACCATGCAATATATATCTTGAACCAAAACCTCTGAGAGTAAACAGCCTGAGTGGAAAATGAGCTGAAATCATGACTGGACATTTCCTAAAACAAGGCATAATACTGATAAATGAATGAAAAAGTATCTTAAGACCATACAAACCAGAGATAATTTAATTAAAACCATATTGGATTATGAAGTATAACTTCACGATATCACATTTATACAACATGGTGCATGTAGTTATAACAATAAGCAGCTCAGCCACCAAATTACACATCTCTTTCTCTTACCTTTTTTTTAAATCATTAAGGTCTTTGTAGTCATCCAAGGCTTTCTTTTTGGTCATGGTGATATTGTTTTTCCAAATCCCAGCAAAGGAATAGATTAGATGAGTACATAGGCAGGGGTCAATATCACGAGGCTTAATACCTTCCACATCTGATTGATACTGCGCCCAGTTGTTGAAGTAACACATCAGCTGGTAGGCAGAGCCTGTGAAAGTTGAGGAATAAGGATAACAGCCTTTTGTTAATGTGATAACCTGTGTTCATAGTTTGCCTCTGCTTCCTTCTTTATTTGTATCTCACATGCCTGATATCTGGTTAGAAGTTATCATTGTGAAAACTCTTGAAGGCGTGGGTATAAAGATTTCATGGGGCCCAGGATAAATGAAAAAAATTGGTGTTTGTTGGGAAACACTTACACAGATAATAATAAAGAACCGAGGGGGTGCTTCTCTGCCATTTCTGTTGGTTCGGCTGACCCAAGAGAAAGAGCGTTCAAGCTCCCCTCTTTTGGCTTTCATTCACCTGAAGCCATGCGGAAAGGGGTGTGGCCACTGTTACAGGTTCACAGGCAAGATGCTGCTAAAAATTCTCAAAGATTAACCCATAATTCCAACTTTGGAACTACTGATTGAAAGTAGGTTATGTTCAAATTGGGGAAATTCATTGGGAGAGTTTGGCTTGCTTAATTTTTAGCTCTCTGGTGGTCAAGCTGTACATGATAGCAGAGACAAAACTGAAACAGTGCACTCTCCACAAAGTAAAGCCACCTCATTTCCTAGTATATGTTGTCTCTTGATGAGGTTTTTTTTTTCCTTTCAAAAATTAATATTGGAATATAATTAACAATCAACTATATTAAGAAGAATATTAGATTACAAATAGTTTATGAGGATCTAAGGCTTTGTTAATAACAAAACACACAATCAATGACTTACCCAGATGGGCATTCAGTAGCAGGTTGAGACCTAGAAACAGAGAATACGCATTTACCTACTGTTCACTAGGATCTATCTCAGAAGCTTGTGGGCTGTCCTGCTTGCTATAGAGTGTCACACCCTCAGTAATACATTTCAGCTGTTGGATGCATTTAGCCTTACATTGTATAAGCATCATCAAAAGCAGAGAATTGTGTTCCTCCTGAAGCATTGAGATGTTTCATATGAAGCCCTTTGCAAAACCCTCTAGAATGATGCCAGCATAACAATGATGTAAGACTCAAGATGCCTCTACTCAGCTCTATCACAGTACATTTTCCTATGACAGGATCTCACTATGACTGGCTGTAGCCTATAGTTTCTATTGCCTCAGCATTTTAGATACTGGAATTATAGGCTTGCATCACCATCAAGATGAGAAGACCACTATCACTCTGACTACTTTACAAATTAAGGTTGATGTTTCATGTATTAAAACATTATGAAATTCAGTGAAGTTTGGAAACTGCAGATTTAGTGAAGCTAGTATATTTTGGAATCACCTAAAGTATCTATAAAATCATACTGTATGAATGATTGAATTTCTAAGAGTTATACTTTATGTTATCGCTAACATAGGAGGATGACACAGGATAATTAAGGAATAATTCTGAGCACTAATAATCTTTAGACAAAGCTATTCTAACATAAGCAAGTAAATAGATGTAACAGTGTGAAAGAAAGAAACCTAGTTCACTCAACAGAGGTAAATCATGCCTGGAAACATAGCCAGGTTAATGAAGTCCTGGACCATGGAGGAGAATGTCCAGCTTCCACTTTACTAAACCAGCATATTTTGCAAACACATAACATTTGTCCTTCTACCCACAGTTAAGGTGCTTCTTACACAGACACAGCTGAACCAAGCTCATGAAAACTCATGAACTTTGGACCTACAACTGTGGAGAATCCAGGAGACCCAACTAGGTCCTCTGTATGTGGGAAACAGTGTGAAGCTTGGGCTAGCTGAGAGACCCCTGGCAGTAGGACCATGATATAAACCTGGAACATGAGCTAACTTGTTGGAGCCCATTCCCTATGGTAGGATGCCATGCTCAGTCTTGATGCATAGAAGAGGGACCTGTCCCTGCCCCAACTTATTGTGCCAGTCTATGTTGGCTCCTCATGGGAGCCCTTACCCCTGAGGAAGGGTGCACTGGGAGTGGGCTAGGGGAAGGTAAGAAGGGTAGAAGGAGGTGGGGGGGTTGGAGGATGGATTAGAGGGAGAACTGTGGTTGGAATGTAAAATGGAATAAAAAAATAAAAAAAATGGAAAAAATAAAGTGTGGTTCTTACCTCTCCTTAAACAAATATTTCTTTGCAGCAGATTGAGGTCATCACAGAAAACTATAACTGGTAATTGATCAAAATGCAGAGAACAATTGACCATGTGGTACCTGGCCCTAAATGATATGTCTATAATATAACTCCTGTGCCCTGGTCTCAAGGATAACAGTAGAAGATGAGGTAGTAATAGTGTAGAAGCTAGGGGAAGAGGAGGCTTTCTAGGAGATTTCATCAGCATTTCATGAAATCTCATCAGCATCACTGCCCAAAAAGGGGCACCAATATCAATGCTATCATCAAAGGGGTAATTTCACCTGGTCTCAACCTTACACAAAGAACTACAGACAACAAATGCATGTTGGGAGTAAGAGAAATAGTCTTCCCCAGGGGAAGTTCTGAAATTGGTGATCCAGTAGCAAGCAGTCAGCACAAACATCGTATATATGCCAATATCTTTACAAAATAATAATAATAAAGAGACTAGGTAAGAATATCTATATCTGATTACACACTTACCAATGATAAGAATGAGCTTGGACATGGTTGCCTTCAGTACTGATCCAAGACAGTCTTGATTAGTTTTATATAACATTTTTTTGTTCTTGGAAATCACGAAAGTTTTCAAATAGAAAATGTTTACTAGACTATAATATGTGGCTAACGGGTAAAGCAACAGCTCTCTACTACTGATTCTGCTTTTAATGCTATGCCTCCTAGTAGGAGGTAGAGTCCACAGTTATACAAAGTATTTCCAAGCTTAATAACCTTTTCCCCATATCCTAAGGCAGATAAACATCTGTTAAGATACTGCAATCAGATTTTATTTCACAGAATTTCCATACCTGGCATTAAAGCATGTTTCTATTGGCAGGTAAACAACAAAAATCTTTGTAAATTATTAGCTCAGCTTGAACCATGTTTGTTCTTGGAATTATTCACATGTAATTTATATGTTCAGTGACTAAATCTTTCCCTACTGAGGGGACACTTTATCAACATTCTGTCCACGTTTGTTCTTTGTAATGGGAAAGATTTGAGGGATTTGGAATTTCTAAGAATGGTAGCTGCAGTTATTAGGAAAGCAGAGGGCAAAGGAGTAGGGGGAAGAACTCAGACTGTGACCTTAGATGTCAAATTTCGGATACTTGCCTAGCACTTAGATGTACAAATCTGAAGTTGAGAGGAGATGTGTGAATTAGATATAGAAATTTAGGAGTCACCATAATAAATATTATGTTTAAGAATATTTAGGAATGATTTTGTAAATGAGATAAGGCTGGATGAAAACAAAATAATTGTTTAGATTGAGCCTAGGACCTCTACCATGTCTAAATATCAGAAAGATGACAGATGATAAATCAGACTAAGGGACTGATGAACATTCAAGAAATAGAAAAGGACAAAGTAATGGTCTTAATCTATGAAATAAGTTTTCCAAAGTATGAGGTAATTAACTAGGTGGTGACTCACACTTATAATCCCAGCAATGAGAGACTTAGACAGGAGGATTTTTATGAGTTTGAGTCAAACGTGGACTACATCGTGAGCTCCAGGCTAACTTGGACTACAGTAATATCTTGTCTCCAAAACAAAGAAACAAGAAAAGAAGGAAGGAACAAAGGGATGAAGGGAAACATGTAGGGAGGGAGGAAAGAGAGAGAAGCTGGTGTATCCATAATGTCAAAAGTTGCTGACTGTACATTATTTCTATGTCAGTACATGGTTGTAACTAGACTCAATATCTGGCTCATAATTATTTCTAAATACTTCACATGAAGAATACAGCCTATGAATGCTCAATGAACACCTGACAAAGAATCTTTGTGATCACTCACAGAACATCATCATACTCTGTTGCCGCTTTGCCCACCAACAAAATGGCTGTCCTAGGAAAAACTGGAGGAGAAATAACAACTTCTAAAGTTCTCATATTGGAACAATAGTCATGCTGAGGAATGTGGCTTCATCTATCTAATGTCATCATGATATACTCCAAGGCAGAGAATGTCAAAGTTTAGGAAGTTGAGGTGAAAGTTTAGGGAAACAAAGAACGCCAAGCAGAAAAATGAGATCAGAAATTGTCTCTTTGGAAAGATTAAAAACATGAATGAACCATGAGGCAGAAAGACAAAAAAAGAGAATATGGAAAAGCAATTACTTGAATAAAAATAAAATGTATTCATTACAACCAATTCCATGGAAATAAAATGACTATGAGAATATACTGTAACAATTGTACAAAAAGATACTAGTAGTCTAAATATAATAATCAGATTCTACAAGAAAGTGTTATGTGTACCTAGTCATCAAACTGTTTTTCTTTCACGCATGAAGACTATAAGGACCATCACCAGGAGCTACTGTACAAAGGCCAAAAACAAGTTTAACATTTGTCCAACATCTGCTCCAACAGTCATAAAGCCTGCATGACCAGGAAGTAAGAACATTGCTCTTTCATCCCTTGTTAGTCTTTAGAACCTTAGACTCTTCACTGATAGATAATATTGATAGATACTTAGTGGTATAATTGATTGTAATATTCTAGAAGTATAAAATAATAAGGCAGCAGACAGGTCACTTGCTTTTCCTGAATTAGATTCAATATTCAATTATATTCAATTCTCAATAATGGTGCACAATCCCAAGAAGATTAAAGGGCCTGTATTGTCTGAATTAATTGAGTTAAGAAACTGGGACAACCTGAGTAATAATTTTCCTGTGTAGGTGGTGCAAATACAAGATAGTGAGAATTTTCTCCTTTTACTTTCAGACAGTTCCTTCTGCCTGACAGGGAGCTGTTAATTCTTTCACGGGTGTCGGTGGCATTTTGGTCATATTTGAGTCTATCCCTTAGGTGAGGCATCTCACAAACAACTTTTTACAAGATCATGTAATAGTTGGAGGATTTAATTTGTATTACCCCAGGATGTATAATTATATTCAGGATATGATGGGGCTTTGATTCCACACATGAGAAAATTTAATAGCCACAGTGACTATATTGGGTCCCTGAATTACTGTGAAAAATTAGCTGCCATACTATGTTAAATTTTCTGGGTTTCTAAAGACTGGCTGTTCTTTGGAATGACTCTATTCACAGTGTTAATAATGTTAATCAAGAAGTTTAGATATATTATCAGTTGGAAGTAAATATCATACTTGCACAATTTGTATATAAGACAATTGCTTCAGCATTCTCTTGCTCCTCCAGGTGTAATATAACACATAATGTAGTAATGGCATTACATGTGTATATATAAAAAATACAAATATATTAGTAATATATTACATATAAATAATGATATAATAGAATTAGCTACTTAAATGCTTTACAAATTTGAAGGATATATCTAAAAGAAAATTTTCCTAATTTATCAAATCAAGAGATTCTAATATTGGACAATAGCAGACATCCATTTCCACCACATTAGTTTACCTACTATCTCAAAGAAATAAATTGTTGAGAACCTTATCACCTTGTGTTCTAGAAATGAAGTAGCCTAATCTTCTGTGATACCTCTGTTATCTTCCTTCTTTTGGCATTTATTGGGTGAGTCCTCAAAACTGTTACTTGTTTTCTTAACCAAAGATAAGGGTCATCATTAATTTCATCATTTTAAGCCAACTAAAATCACTGAAACAAAATTTCAAATATTATAGGCATGCTTCTGGGCTACTGTATATACCAGCTTTTTATCATACCCATAAAACATACTACTTGTTATCCTACCAAAACCTGCCCCACTTCACCATCTTTACTGATCCAACTCAGAGACTAGCCTACTTACAAAAATAACTCCTAAACAACCAACCTTCTGTTTAGGAACCTATTAAGTTTTCCCAATCACCATCAGCAATGATAAACTCTTGGTTGTCTTGGCTGGATAAAACCAGTTAATGTACCTTAAGGACAATACCCCTCACACTTAAACCAGACAGAGGCTGATCCCTTGATCTAATACTAATGAAACAACATTCTGAGTCACCTGTCATTTTACTCTGCCTACACCTGTACCTCAGATGGACTTCAACCTTTGTGTTAAAAAATAATTGGGTGAGAGCTTTTCCTTTCCTCTTCTCATATTTCTGTCTGTGGAAGAATTCCTTTAGATAAAACTCTCAAAACACATTCCAGTGACTGACTCTGGAAAGATGAAACCGATGGTGTATTTGAATTTATCATTGTCTAATGGTGACAAGGAATCTCATGAACTCTATCCCATCTGAAATTGAAAATTTCACATTGATTCTGAGTCTAGCCATCTCTGATTGATAGATCCATCTTTACTGTTCTATTTTTTTCTTACTTCACTTCTCCTGTTCAGTTACATTCAAAAGGTTGTTTTAAATATTTAATCACTTTAGAACACACTCTGACTGCCATATAACAAATAACTTCACCACCATTTTGGTGTTTGATAGCTTGCTGTGTGTCTCTTTCCACATCAGCATATATGGCTATGCCATCTCCTCTGATGATTTAGCCATGCTCACAGCTTTTACTCTGATCCCAAATAAAAAAATGAGACCCATTAAAATGACCTATTTTCAAATGTTTGGCAATCAATAAAATACCTCAAATCATTATAAAAATTAAACCTCTCAAAGCGTAATAAAAATTCTTGATCATTAATGAATATACTCATTGACCACAGTCACACTTCAAGACATATTAGGCTCAGGTGTCCTTACAGTAAAAAGAAGTAGAATTGTCTCTTTTTAGAAAAGAAATGCTGTGTCTATGTAAAGTAATGCAGTCTCTTAAAAGACCCCATTGAAGAAAAAGTTGACCAGGTCTCTAGCATCAGAAACCATCTTCATTGCAAGACAAATGGTTTCAGAATTCCTCATGAATCTCCTGTGTCATACCTGCCATGGTGTATATTATGTAATAATGTTGATTCTTATTGTCTGTTCTATAGTCTATCTGTTAATTCAGATAATCCAGGCCAACATCCAACATATCACTTGGACTCAAATGATTAACATCCTCTTGTTATTGGGATACAGACAGTAGCCCCTAACTCAGGGATTACCAACTGACTGGCTGGCACAGTAAAAGGAGAGAGGAATCCATAACCTTACCTGATGGGAGATGCCATTATGTATATATGTTTCTCATACTGGTTAATAATAAAGCACTGTTGGCCAATAGGAAAGGAAGATAGGAGGGACTAGGAGACAAGGAGGAAATAGGAAGTAGTAAGGAGGAGCCAAGATGGAGAGTCTGGAGAAAGCAGTATGCTGCCGGCTCCCTGGTAAGAGAAATACATAGATCAGCACAAATGGGTTAATAATTAAAGGCAGAGCTAGCCGATAAGAAACAAGTAACCGGGCCAACAGTATAATACCAAATACAAAGTCTCTGTGTATTATTTGGGGCTGGCGCAGCTGCCGGACAAGAGTGGTGGCGGGTGGAAAAAAACGATACTCCTTACAAATGGCGACCACGTGGCTAATAAGAACTTCCACTTAAAATTTAACAAAAGCTTAAAAACAGGTTTTACAAACAAAAGAACAGAGATAAGCAAGGTTTCTTGGTAACAGCATTTTTCTCGGTTGGACTCTGACTTGCTAGAGACAAGCAGATATTCGCGCGGCTCCTTTAAGGGAAGGTTCCTGACTCAGCATAAACGGCAAAAAACCGCACAGCTTTTAAATAACTCTGCTAACAATTTATTGGTGTGTATGAGAGATGGCAATGGCAGTGACCACATCTCCAAGCCGGCAGCATGCTTTCTGGGTGGCAGCGCAGACCAAGGCGGTGAGCACAGCTTTCCGTGCTGGCGGTAAAATACCCGCCACCATCTTTGGTAAACCGCGGCTGACTTTCATTTTAGCAATGTTGTTGTTTACCAGATAAAAGACTTGTGGCCAGACAAAGAAAAAGATTTACAGTAAAGACAGATTCATATTAAGAAAAACCTCTAAAGGTTTACAGTGTGTTTTAAAATATAAGTAGACATGAAAAAAAAAATGGTTTTAAAGAGACAAAGAGGAACTGGGTGTTGTAGCACACGCCTTTAATCCCAGCACTCAGGAGACAGAGGCAAGCAGATCTCTATGATTTGCAAAGTAAACCTGGTATGCAGAGTAAATTCCAGGACAGATAAGAGTTACACAGTGAAACCCTATGTCAAAAAATAAAAAAATAAAAGTAAAATAAACAGAGTAATAATAAAGGCACGTAAAGATGAAAAGCTCAGAGAGAATCTGGTTACTGTATGCTATTGTGTTGTCTCTGCATTGTTTGACTGCTGAGAAAATAACAACAACTGATAAAGGAAATGCTGCTGGATTAATTCAATTTATATATTTTAAAAATGCTTTGACTCCAACATTTAAGTTCAAGGACAAGTTACTGGGGAAAAGGATTTCTATTTTTGTTTCCACAGAAAATGAAAAGCTGTGGATTCCTTCCAGACTAATGTGGTTTGATCAAGCCAGACCCCCTGAAACAGAGTTGCTGGTGATACAACGTTCAAAACAGCTTAAACAAGGCAGCCTTGCAGACTACAGCCAGGATTTCTGCATCTTCTTAGAATCCCCCAATACAGCGCCCCTAACCAGCAGGAAGTAGTTTGGAAAGAACGACGCCCAAATTCCCAAATATTTATAAATGTTTGTTTTCATTTAAATGGACTTGGTTATAAATGGTTAATGATCACAGCCAGTTCTTTTTAAAGGTAAAAAGGGAATTATGGTATAGATATGAATACTTTGTTTTGGAATGGATTTTCATTTATTGATACAATTTAATGTCAATTTTGTGAAATGTATATTTCTCTTGTTTAGGTATTGTGTTTGCATAGCTCATTTAGAAATATAATGTATAATTTAGTACAGATTTTAGATAGTTACCTATGATAATTAGAACTTATAGTTAAGTTAGTTAGTATTTCTAGATATACAGACATATATTTGAGATAGATAGGCATTCTTCAAACCTTTCAAAGACCTACAGAATATGGCATTTAAAATGGTTTAGGGTTTTTCTTGACAATGAGACATAATTGTTCCTGGCAACACCACCTGTGTCAGAAAGGAAGATGAAGATGGACATTGAAGAAACTCATTATGGAGTTTACTTCCAATATGGCAAGACTAGCCATTTGGACAAAATACTGCTCTTGTCTGGACTGTTTGACTTTGTGCTATATAAACTGGACATGCAGGGCCCACAGAAAAGTGACTGCTGATTCACGATGGACATTGCTACAGAGTTCCTGCTTCATGGAAGAGTCTGCGAGACAGTATGCAGGACACAGAGAAAAGTGACTGATAAACTGCCAATACAAGAAGACAGTTTAAAGTTTCCTGCATTGCTGAAGAGTCTGCCAGACACACTATGGCCTATGGGCTGAAGATGGAAGATTACAAAAGAACTTTGGGTGACCAGGCAGTGAGTTGTCTCTGTCATTTCTAGAGTTTATATACTATCCTTCTGTGGTCTTTGAAGGAGTTGAAGACAGATAGTTATGGTTATAGTTTTCCTTAGTATTAAAGATAAGTTACATAGACTTTAGACACACAAAGATAGGATAGATGATGGAATATTTTCTTCAAATCTTGCTAAATGTTAATGGACTAAATAGTGTTAACTTTGATTCTTATTTGACAACTGTTATGTGATATATTTTGCTATGTTAAGGTTAAAACCCTTGTTTTTATTTAGACAGAAAAGAGGAGATGATGGGAGATGCCATTATGTATATATGTTTCTCATACTGGTTAATAATAAAGCACTGTTGGCCAATAGGAAAGGAAGATAGGAGGGACTAGGAGACAAGGAGGAAATAGGAAGTAGTAAGGAGGAGCCAAGATGGAGAGTCTGGAGAAAGCAGTATGCTGCCGGCTCCCTGGTAAGAGAAATACATAGATCAGCACAAATGGGTTAATAATTAAAGGCAGAGCTAGCCGATAAGAAACAAGTAACCGGGCCAACAGTATAATACCAAATACAAAGTCTCTGTGTATTATTTGGGGCTGGCGGCATGGCGGCGGGACAAGACTAGCAGCAGCAGGCAGAAAAACCGTACTCGTTACACTTACCCCCACCAGACGCCCTAATTCAGTAATGAACAACCAGGACTGAAGTCAGTGTCTGAAAAGTCTTCATGTCCCACCTCTTTCAAAACCCATTCTATAAAATTGCCTCTTTTTTCTATTTACAAGCAAAAACTATGGAATGCTAGCTTTCATATACTGCTATATTACAGTAGCTATACTCTTTTTTAGTTCTTTCCAATGCCCAAGGCAACATGGGTTACAGCCTTATATTCTGTCTAGTACCTTTACATGGAAGCTTCTTACACCAAGGTCTTATCTCTTATCAAAGACCTCTCACTTTAAAAAAAAAAAAAAAACTATAGAAGTAAGGAATTTCCCTTGTTTTTGTTGGCTGCTGGGGAACCTGATATAGCAAATTCCTGCACTGTGGATTCCAACCATTAATGAGGGATTTCTCACCTGGGGAAAAAGACATAATAATTTGAAATGGTGCTAACAAGTTATACTTAGAGAGTTCTGAGAAACAGTAAGTGTGGTTCCAGGGTATTCTATTCTGCCAAACATAATATAGTTGAAGTATAATTTTCTTGTTCAGTGATAACAAACACTTGTTATTCTCAAATGTGAAAATATTTGAAGATACTGGCAAACAGAGAAATTTGAGAATGCTTTTATTTAAAAAACAAGTTATCCCTCCAAAAAGGAAAGAAAAAATGCAAAAGAAACCTGTCCTATATTCAATACCAAAATTACAAGGAGTAATATTACAACAAATGAGAGGAAGAGTGAACTGAAAATTGTATGTACAAAATGATCAGCCATTCTTGAAATATTTCACAAATGCAAGAAAAGAGAGGACTTCAGGTGATGATTGGCAAATCACAGCAAGTAAGAAAATCAGTTCAGGTAAGAAATACAATAGTAGAGAATCTAACTCCATAGAGGAGTTATAAAAATTCAGATCAGTTATAAAATGAGGTAATATAACTTGCAAAAGGAAATAATATGCTAATTAGTAGGCAAAGGATATCAAATGAATGTTCAATTTTCATTACTGAAATCTATTTTAAGAAAATATGAGTTAAAACCCAAATCCACACTGTAATTTCCATAATGTTTCTTCTTTTATTGTTCTCTTGTTATTGTTACTGGAGGTTGACCCTAGTTCTCACACATGCTAAAAATGCTTTTCCACTGAGCTGTGTTATAAGTCCTCCTTTGCCTTTAAGGTAGGTGATGGGGGACGTCCTTCTGTATGCTGTGAATATATGTTTCTTTTATTGGTTGATGAATAAAGTTGTTTCAGCTAATAGACAGGCAGGATGTAGGCAGGCAGGAAGTATATGAGGGGCTATACTATAGAAGAATTCTGGGAGAGGAACACAGAGAGAGCCACCAGGGAGGCACCATGAAGCTGCTGAAGAAGTAACAGCCTAGAGCTTTACGGGTGAGCTACAGCCTCATGGCAATATACAGTTTAATAGAAATGTGTTAATAATTAAGAGAGAGCTGGCCAATAAGATACCTGAGCCATCAGCCAAACAGTTTATAATTAATATAAACCTCTATGTGTTTATTTGGGACTAGGCAGCTGCTGGACCAGGTTGGATAGAAACCTCCCATTTACAGGCGGAGTCTCATTAAGTTTTCCAAACAGTCCTTGAACTTGTTATCCTCTTTCTGTAGTAGAGTGGAGTAATGCCACCATGCCACCAGATCTAAATAATTCTAAAGTTTGTGTCTGATCCTTCCTTTTTATTCAAGGTAGAAACTTCAGGGTCATTTCAAGACATTACCTAATTCTATAATTTTCAAGAAGTGCATACTACTGAAATCCATTGTTGTCAGAAACAGAGATAGTCCCAGTAATTGATAAAAGATTTCTAGTGACTATCAAAACAATGAATCCTTACACTAAGCATTTAAGTGAAGTATTTATCTCTGTAGCATCTAATCGACAAGACTCTTGTCTGAATCCAAGAGAGATGAAGTAATTTTCCTGAAGTCATACAACCATTGAAATCTGGAACAATGACTCAGATGTAGTCTATTTGCCTGATGGGAGATGTAATTCTGTAAATATGTTTTTCTTATTGGTTAATTAATAAAGAACTGGTGGCCAATAGGAAAGGAAGATAGGTGGGACTAGGAGACAGTGAGGATTCCAGAAGGAGTTGTGAGGAGATCCAAGATGGAAGACGGAGAGAGAAGAATGCCAGCCTCTCTCTAGTAAGATAAGACCACGTGGAAACACTTAGATTAATAGAAATGGGTTAATATTTAAGACAGAGCTAGCCAATAAGAAACATTAGAAACAGGCCACCAGCTTTATACCTAATACAGGGTCTCTGTGTATTATTTGAGGCTGGCACAGAAGTAGGACCTGACCAGTGGGGGAAAAAAACCTTACTCATAACATTTAACTGTCACCAGAGTGCATATATTCAAGCATTACCTAAAATCAAGTCCAAAATGGTGTGCATTCTAAAACCTAACTCCAAAAAAACTGTTTTAATCTCATGTATTTGAATTGTTTTTAGAATTGTTTTAGTCAATCTAAAAGACAGCAAATAATTGTTTAGTAACTCAGTGTTAAAATCAGATTAATTTTTCTCTTAAAATAGTGAGCCCATCAATAACAATTTATCATAAGGCAAAAAATACATGCTGAATATTGAGACTTCAATTGAAATTTTCCTTTTAAAAATAATTGGACATGTTATTTTTTAGTAACATCAACCAATTAAAAATTTGAGCAAGTACTTTCAATTTTAGTTATAAATACTAACTATACTTACCCCCCTACACCCTCTTCTTGAGGTGAGTCAGGGTAAAGCTCAGGTCCAACACTCCACATCCTCTCCTGGGAACTCCCTGGGTTGGCTCTGCGAATAGTGGTCCCACCCTGGAACATAGACCACTGGAAACTGCCCTCAACTCAGTCTGGCTCTGTGTCTTGACCCCACTATGCTCTCTGCTTGAGTGGACCTGCCCTGGCATGCCAGACCAACCAGAGTTGATTGGCTTCCCTAACTCTCTGTGTGAGAATTCCAAGAGAGTTTGGACCATCCAGAGTGACTGACATTGAAGTCCTAACCCACCTACACTCACTGGGAGAGGAGAGAAGAGAGAGAGAGACCCCACCAGCACTCACTGGAAGAAGCAATGGGAAGACAATAGTACAAGAACATATTAAACAATACACCAATATGGCATTACCAGAATCTAGGGACTTTACACCAACAAGACCTTAACATACCAATGCAGGTGAAACAGAAGAGAAGGACCTTAAAAAAAACTTTATGAAGATGATAGAGATCCTAAAAGAGGAAATGAGAAAATCTCTTAAAGAAATGGAAGGACTAGGGCTTCTCTCCTATCTCTAGGTTAAGGCAGTTATCCCTCCATGGGGGATGTGTTCATAAGGTCCTTTTGTGCTCCAGGGATACATCCTGCCTCCACTGTCTGAGGTCCCTTAGACTGCTCAGTCCTTCTGGCTGAGACCCATATTCAGGAGGGCCTGAGTCAGTCCCATGCTGGCTTCCCAGCTATCAGTCTTGGGGCCCGTTAGCTCCTCCTTGTTCAGGTCAGCTGTCTCTATGTGTTTCTGCAGCCTGGTCTTGTCCTCTCCATCTGCATCTGGGTTCTACTTCGACTCAGTGTTTATGTTTGGGTGTTTGCTCCTGTTTCCAACAGGTATTAGATGAGGGCTCCATGGATAAGTTAGTTGTTGATCTCACTATCTGGGAAGGGCATTTATGGAAGCCCTAGTCCCTACTTCAAATGACCAATAAAGAAATAAAAAAGAAAGGTCTAGAGACCTACAAGACTGACTCCAACTAACAATTTGAGCAACCATGGAAAGGCTACCTACCATAAATGCCCTTCCCTAATAGTGAGAGCAACAACTAACTTATCTGCCATCATGGAGCCCTCATCTAGTACCTGTTGGAAACAGAAGCAAACACCCATACCTAAACACTGAGTTGAACTAGAATCCAGATGCAGAGAGGGAGTATAAGACCAGGTTGCAAAAACATATAGAGACAGCTGACCTGAACAAGGAGGAGCTAATGGGCCCCCAGACTGATAGCTTTGAATCCAGCTAACTCAGACCCACTGAATATGGGTCTCAACTAGACTGTCTGAGCAGTCTAAGGGACCTCAGACAGTGGAACCAGGATGTATTTCTGGTGCACAAAAGGACCTTGTGGACACATCCCCATGGAGGGATGCACCCTTAACCTAGAGACAGGAGAGAAGTCCCTACTTCAAATGACTTGACAGATTTACATGACCCCACCTGGATGACATAGCCCTACATGTGGAATGGGGTGGGGGATGGGAGGGGTGGGTGGTCAGGGTGCATGTGAGGGGGGAGAGAGGGTAGAAGGGGGAGGGGGAACTGGGATCAACATGTTAAAAAAATATTAGACTCAGTGGTGGTCTGGAAAATCCTTATCTAATAGCTATTGCCAAAAATAGTTTTCATATTAAGTATTTTGCAATAACTTGGATTCCCAAATTGTCTGTATATAACTAATTCTATTTACTCACTATAACTTTCTTAATGTGGGACGTATCCATTTTTCATCAGTGGCAGTGATTCAAATATCCTATGTGTATCCTGTGTAGTGTGAAAGGTTGGTTTTTAAGTCAGAGAAGTTGTTGATAGTGATTAAAATAAAAAATAAGAAAAGACACCATTAAAAAAAAGAAATGGAAGGAAAGAATGCAAAAAGTCAACAAATCTCTCTTAAAGAAAGCAAGGAAAGCCAATAAAATGCAAACAAATGAAGGAAACAAACAGTTTGAGCCCTGAAAACTGAAATAGAGACAATAAAGAAAACACAAACTGAGGGGATGCTGGAAATAGAAAGTCTGGTTAAATGATCAGGAACTACAGATGTAAACATAACCAACAGAATACAAGAGATGGAAGAAAGACTCTCAGTCACTCATGATAAAATAGAGGAAATAGATTAATCTACCCAAATTCTTCAATCCAAAAAAAAAAAAAAAAACCTTTAACATACAATATCCAGGAAATATGGGACACCATGAAAAGACCAAACTTAAAAGTAATAGGTATAGATCGATGTGGGACAACCCTGAGGCCGCACCCACCTGATCTTTGGACCCCATCACCAGGCCTCTGCCAGAGGTAAGTCTGGGACCAGTTCATGATGAATCTCCCCTCCCCCCCCCCACACACATCCTTCCCTGGGAACTCCCTGGGTTAGCTCTGAATCTCGTTTCCCTCCCCCCCATATCCTACCCCTAGATAGTACAGTGCTAGTACTCTGCTCTATACACCACTCAGAGCCTGCCCTCCCCCCACCCTTTGTACTACGAGGCCTGCTGCTCCACTGCTCTGGTTGAGCATTGGGCCAGAGTGCCAGTCCAACAACCCCTCCAACTCCATGGAACTTCTTGGGTCTTCTCTAAGCACACTGGACCCACCTATCCATGAGGGGCCACCCTGAAGCTCAACCCACTTGATCTTTGGACCCCATTGCTAACAGAATGGATACAAAGAAAGAATCCATCCTTCTGCTGCATGTAAGAAACACATCTATGCTTCCAATGAAAGACCCCCACTATGCATATTGCCTGTTTGAACTGCTCTTGCCAACTTGCCAAGGTCAAGTTATGGGAAAATTACAGGAGGGAACCAGGTGCTGCTCTCATCTGACACCAACCAGATATCTGTGGTCTGCAACATGGACCAAAGCAAGGTCAGCAGGTCAGTATCTGGGATGCTGAGATAGTCATAACTGAATTCTTTGTATTCTTTGTGCCCAACCCAAATAAACAACTGTCCTTGGTTAACTACAATTGCTTTATTTAGATGGAACAATGAAATCTCTGTAACCATGCTTCTGTTTCTGTAAGTCTGCTTCTTACCACCCCAACCCTATATAAACTGCATATGTTTTAACCACACACGATCTCGCAGTTTCCTGAAAGACTGAAATGTCCACAGATACCTGTGTGTGTGAACAATAAACAGCCTCTTGCACTTGCATCCAGTGGTCTGGTCTCGTCTTTTGGGGCAAGGGCCTCTCCCTGACAGACTCCTAACTCTTGGGGTCTTTCACCAAGACAGACATTAACTCAGGGTAAAGAGTTGGGAAAAGATCTTCCAATCAAATGGACCCAAGAAGCAAGCAGGTGTAGCTATCCTAATATCTAACAAGTTAGACTTCAAACCAAAATCAATCAATAGAGATGAAGACAGTCATTTTGTATTCATAACAGGAGAAATCCATCAGCACAGCATCTCAATTCTGAACATCTCTGACACAAATATAAAGGCACCCACATTCGTAAAATAAATACTACTAAAACTCAAAGCTCACATAAATCCTTACACCCCATAGTGGGAGACTTCAACACCCTACTATCACCACTAGACAGGACCATCACACAGAAACGTAACAAAGAAACAAAAGAACTGAGAGATGTTATGTCCAAATTGGGTTTAACAGACATCTATAGAGCATTCCATCCAAACACAAAAGAATATACCTTCTTCTCAGCTCCACATGAAACCTTCTCTAAAATTGACCACATACTAGGCAACATAACAAATCTCAAAAGATACAAAAAAATGAAATAGTCTCCTGTATCTTATCAGACCACCATGCTTTAAAGTTGGAATTCAATAACAACACAAAAAACAGAAATCCTACTAACACATGGAAACTGAACAATGTGCAATTGCACCACTCCTCAGTCAAGGAAGAAATAAAGAAATTAAGGACTTCCTAGAATTCAGTGAGAATAAAGGCACAACATACCCGAACTTGTGGACACTTTCAAAGCAGTGCTATGAGGAAACTTCATTGCACTAAGTGTGCATATGAAGAAAACGGAAGCTAGTCACATTAGAGAATTAACAGCACAAATGAAAGCCTTAGAAGAAAAAGAAACAAACTCACCCTGGAGGAGTAGAAGCCAGCAAATACTCAGTTTGAGGGCTGAAAACAACAAAGTAGAAACTAGGTAAACAATACAAAGAATCAATGTAACAAAGAGTTTGATTTTTGAGAAAGTCAACAAGATAGATAAATATTTAACCAAACTAACCAAAAAGCAGAGAGAGAACATGCAAACCAACAAAATCAGAAATGAAAAGGGGGACAAAACAACACACACTGAGGAAACCCAGACAATTTTCAGGTCATACTTTGAAACCTGTTCTCCACAAAAATTGAAAATCCAAAGAAAAAGGACACAATTCTGGATAGCTATCACTTACCAAAATTAAATCAAGAACAGATAAGCAACGTAAATGGATGTATAACCCCAAATGAAATAAAAGCAGTCATCAAAAGCCTCCCAACCAAAATAATAATAATAATAAAATAATAATAATAATAATAATAGAAATGTCTTCCAGTGTCTGAATGGAGTTGCATATTTGCAGAAATGCCAGGCTAGGGTTTTTTTAACACTAGCTTGTAATTTCTGTACCTATACCCAATCTGTCACCTGTCCTCAGGACTCTCAACAGTCTCTTATTCCTAGCAAAAGCCATCTTGCTTCTGTCTAAAGTTCTAAAATAAAATCAGTAGGCAGAAAATGAGTGCCTTTGGCTTCTGAAATCTTGGTGGAAACCTTTCCACAATGTAGAAGAAACAGCTGTGATGAGGGGCTGTGGTGATGGGGTGTGGCAGAAGACAGTGTGGGGATGTGTTGGAGCCAGCCTTTCAGTCTTCTGTAGGGGTGGGACCATTTTCATGACTGCCAAGACTGTGAGTAGGGAATGTCTACATGTTTGACTCATTGATGAGGATGAGGACATTTCCAGGACAGGTCAGTAGCATAGACCATTCTCAGGAAGGCACCACATTGATTCCTGAACTCCAGAACATAGGCAGTGCTAATGAAAGTTCCTCAAGAGTCACAAATAATGTATACAGGGAACGCTAATGAAATGTTCAGTACTAGATTTAAAACTGTGAGAATTGTATCTTCACATTCCACTAGAAAATTCACATGAAAATAGGTCTCAATAATTTTTATATCTATTTATTTGTATGTGAGAAAGATTGTGTGTGTGCCATGACATGGATGCTGATGTCAGAGGGCAACTTTCTGATGACAGGTTTTTTCTTTCTACCAGATGAGTCCAGGGGCTCTAGCTCAGATAATCAGGGATAGTGTCAAGCATCTCTACTCACCAAGCCATTTCACAAGCACTCAATAAATTCTTTTACTGAATTATGTGCTTACTTTTGTTATATCGGGTGTTTTGTTTTATTGCCTCTGGCTTATAAGATTAGCTCTCACTGTGATGGCCATTGAAGTAGCTGAGACTGAGAGGATTGGTCACAGCACCCAATTATTACCATAGTTTTGGATTAATCATCCCTATCATCAAATAAAATTTTCTTTCATGTGATAAAAGGGGATCACCTTGTTTTCACTATCTTACATATTAATCACTTAAACAATTGTCTGGATATCTACTGTGAGCAGGCATAATTTCTGATACTATGTCATGTATTTCAGTTTGCTACAACTACTTAAAAAGACAAGGAAGCCAACAGGCTCTTCGATCATGTATTGTGTAATGAGTATGTCTAGGATCAGAAAGTCCAAAGTCCTTCCTTTTAGTACCTTAAGAACATAAAAGAGCAGACTTACTAGTAAAATAGGACAAAATCCATTTATGACAAAATTAATGGCACTTTAGACTTCATGGGTTTTGATAACAGGAAGAAGTAATAGCTTATGTTAAAATGTGGAAAATATCTGAATTTGGACCCATTTAAGTAAAAAAATATTGAGTATCAATATTAGGGTTTCTATTGGTGCAATGAAACACAGTGACCAAAAAACAAGGTCCTGAGAAAAGGAAATCAGCACAAGGACTCAAACAAGGTAGGAACCTGGAGGCAGGAGCTGATGCAGAGGCCATGGAGGGTGCTGCTTACTGGCTTGCTCCTCATGCCTTGTTCAGCCTGCTTTTTTATAGAACCCAGGACCACATGCTCAGGGGTGGCACCACGCACAATGGCCTGGGCCTTCTCCCATCAATCCCTAACTATAACTTATAACTATAAGCTTTTTAGGCTTACCTACAACCTGATCTGACAGAGAAATTTCCCCTTCTCAGATGGCATTAGCTTGTGTCAAGTTGTCATAAAACTATCCAGCACAGGAGATATGCATATGTTATTTCTGAATGTTGGGTAAGGAGTGTTAATTTGTAAGAATTGTGAGATACTAATTCTATATAAGGTCTATATAAGGTCCCAATATGTATCTACAAACCCAGCCCTACAGAAAGTATTGGAAGGAAAATTCCAACCCAAGTAAGGTAACTACGCCCACAAAAATGTAGGCAACAGATAATCCAACTACACCAGAAACCTAGGGTGAAGCAGAACAAATATATTCACAATACCACTGCCAACAACAAACCTAAACCAAACAAGCATCAACAATCAATGGACCATATTCACCCTCAACATTAATGGTCTTAACTCACCTATAAAAAGACACAGGCTAACAGAATGGATACGAAGACAGAATCCATCCTTCTGCTGCATACAAGAAACACATCTTAGCTCCAAAGATAGACATTACCTCAGGGTAAAGGGTTGGGAAAAGATTTTCCAATCAAATGGAAATAAGAAGCAAGCAGGCGTAGCTATCCTAATATCTAACAAGTTAGACTTCAAACCAAAACTAGTCAAAAGAGATGAAGACGGTCATTTCATATTCATCTCAGGAGAAATCCATCAACACAAAGTCTCAGTTCTGAACATCTATGCCCCTAATACAAAGTCACCCACATTCGTAAAAGAAACACTACTAAAACTCAAAGCTCATATAAAACCTCACACACTTATAGAGGGAGACTTCAATACACCACTCTCAACACTAGACAGGACCACAAATCAGAAACTCAACAAAGAAACAAAAGAATTAACAGAAGTTATGTCTCAACTGGGGCTAACAGACATCTATAGAACATTCTATCCAAAGACAAAAGAATATACCTTCTTCTCTGCTCCACATGGAACCTTCTCTAAAATCGACCACATACTAGGTGACATAACAAACCTCAACAGATACAAGAGAATAGGAATAGTCCCCTGTATCTTATCGGACCACCATGCTTTAAAATTGGAATTCAACAACAACACAAATAGCAGAAAACCTGCAAACTCATGGAAACTTAACAATGTGCAATTGCACCACTCCTGGGTCAAAGAAGAAATAAAGAAAGAAATTAAAGACTTTCTAATATTCAACGAGAATGAGGATACAACATACCTGAACTTATGGGACACCTTGAAAGCAGTGCTACGAGGAAGTTCATTGCACTAAGTGCCCATATGAAGAAAACAGAGGATAGTCACATAAATGAATTAACAGCCCAACTGAAAACCTTAGAACAGAGAGAAGCGAATTCACCCCGCAGGAGCAGACGCCAGGAAATAATCAACTTGAGGGCTGAAATCAACAAAATAGAAACCAGGAAAACAATACAAAAAATCAATGCAACAAAGAGTTGGTTTTTTGAGAAAATCAACAAGATAGATAAACCTTTATCCAAATTAACGAAAAAGCAGAGACAGAACATGCAAATTAACAAAATCAGAAACGAAATGGGGAACATAACAACAGACACAGAGGAAATCCAGACAATTTTCAGGTCATACTTCGAAAATCTGTATTCCACAAAAATTGAAAATTCAAAGGAAATGGACAAGTTTCTGGATAACTATCACTTACCAAAATTAAATCAAGAACAGACAAACAACTTAAATAGACCTATAACCCGAAATGAAATAGAAGCAGTCATCGAAAGCCTTCCAACGAAAAAAAGTCCAGGGCCAGATGGATTCAGTGCAGAATTCTACCAGACATTCAAGGAAGAACTAATACCACTACTCCTCAAACTGTTCCACAAGATAGAAACAGAAGGTTTATTGCCGAACACTTTTTATGAGGCCACAATAACTTTGGTACCCAAACCTCACAAAGACACAACTAAGAAAGAAAACTACAGACCAATATCCCTGATGAACATCGATGCAAAAATACTCAATAAAATAATGGCAAACCAAATTCAAAAATACATCAGAGAAATCATCCACCATGATCAAGTAGGCTTGCAGGGATTGCAGGGATGGTTTAACATACGAAAATCTATCAACGTGATCCACCATATAAACAAACTGAAAAAGAAAAACCATATGATTATCTCCCTAGATGCGGAAAAAGCCTTCGATAAAATTCAACACCCTTTCATGATAAAGGTATTAGAGAGGTCAGGGATAACAGGAACATACCTAAACATAATAAGAGCAATATACAGCAAACCAACTGCCAACATCAAACTGAATGGAGAGAAACTTAAGCCAATTCCTCTAAAATCAGGAACAAGACAAGGCTGTCCTCTCTCTCCATATCTCTTCAATATCGTACTAGAAGTTCTAGCTAATGCTATAAGACGACAAAAGGAGATCAAGGGCATCCAAATTGGAAAGGAAGAAGTCAAACTGTCTCTATTTGCAGATGATATGATAGTTTACATAAGCGACCCAATAAACTCTACCAGGGAACTCCTACAGCTGATAAACACCTTCAGCAAACTAGCAGGATACAAGATAAACTCAAAAAAATCAGTAGCCCTATTTTTTTCCGACGACAAAGAGGCAGAGAAAGAAATCAGAGAAACATCACCCTTTACAATAGCCACAAGCAACATAAAGTATCTTGGTGTAACGCTTACCAAACAAGTAAAAGATCTATATAATAAGAACTTTGTGACTCTAAAGAAAGAAATTAAAGAAGATACCAGAAAATGGAAAGATCTCCCATGCTCTTGGTTAGGTAGGATAAACATAGTAAAAATGGCAATCTTACCAAAAGCAATCTACAGATTCAATGCAATCCCCACTAAAATCCCACCACAATTCTTTACCGACCTTGAAAGGATAATAATCAACTTTATATGGAAAAACAAAAGACCCAGGATAGCCAAAACAACCCTATACAATAAAAGAACTTCAGGAGGCATCACAATTCCTGACTTTAAGCTCTACTACAGAGCTATAGTTCTGAAAACAGCCTGGTATTGCCATAAAAATAGACAGGTAGACCAATGGAATCGAATTGAAAATCCTGATATTAATCCACGCACCTATGAACACCTGATTTTCGACAAAACAGCTAAAATTATACAATGGGGCAAAGACAGCATCTTCAACAAATGGTGCTGGCTCAATTGGATGATGGTGTGTAGAAGACTGCAGATAGACCCATGTCTGTCGCCATGCACAAAACTCAAGTCCAAATGGATCAAAGACCTCAACATCAATCCAGCCACATTGAACCTCTTAGAAGAGAAAGTAGGAGGTACCCTTGAACAAATTGGTATAGGAGACCGCTTCTTGAACATAACTCCAGGGGCACAGACACTGAAAGAAACAATTAATAAATGGGACCTCTTCAAACTTAGAAGCTTCTGTAAGGCAAAGGACACAGTTGACAAGACCAAACGGCAGCCCACTGACTGGGAAAAGATTTTCACTAATCCTATATCCGACAAAGGGCTGATCTCCAAAATATACAAAGAACTCAAGAAACTAGTCAACAAAACACCAAATAACCCTATTAAAAAATGGGGTACAGAACTGAAGAAAGAATTCTCAATGGAGGAAATCAAAAAGGCTGAAAGACACTTAAGAAAATGCTCCACATCCTTAGCTATCAGGGAAATGCAAATCAAAACAACTTTGAGATACCATCTTACCCCTTCCAGAATGGCTAAAATTAGAAACACCAGTGATGACTTATGTTGGAGAGGATGTGGAGAAAGTGGAACACTCCTCCACTGCTGGTGGGAGTGCAAACTCATACAGCCATTTTGGAGATCAGTATGGCATTTCCTCAGGAAAATGGGAATTAGTTTACCACAGGACCCGGCAATCCCCCTCTTAGGCATATACCCAAAGGATTCACATCAATGCAACAAAGACATCTGTTCAACTAAGTTCATAGCAGCACTATTTGTAATAGCAAGAACCTGGAAGCAACCTAGATGCCCCTCAATTGAAGAATGGTTAATGAAGATGTGGCACATCTACACAATGGAATACTACTCTGCAGAAAAAAAAAATAATGGTATCTTGAAATTCGCAGGCAAGTGGATGGCACTTGAAGAAACCATCCTGAATGAGGTAACCCAGTCACAAAAAGAGAAACACAGTATGTACTCACTCATATATGGATTTTAGACCTAGCTCAAAGGATCACCAGCCTATAATTCACATCACCAGAGGAACTAGGATACAAGTTGTATTCTAAGAGATTCATATAAAGTCCCTCACAGAACTGGGAAGGGACAAGTCCCCCAGAGCTCAGGTAAAGTGGGGGAGGACAGCTAATGGAGAGAGAAGTAGGAGAAAATGAGAGGGAGGAGAGGAAGGCATGTGCGACCAGGAGGATTCAGCCTGGTTAGGAATGGAAAATAGGAAAGAGAGAGAGAGAGAGAGAGACAGAGAGACAGAGACAGAGACAGAGAGAGAGAACATAAAAGAGGGAGCCAATATTGGTTTGAAGATAAAGTTGAACACAAAGAAAGGTCGAGGGAACTACAAGACTGCTCCCAACTAACAATCTCAGCTCCCGTGGAAAGGCTATCGTAAATGCCCTTCCCAGAGAGTGAGATCAACAACTAACTTCTCCATGGAGTCCTCAACTAATGCCTGTTGAAAACAGGAGCAAACACCCATACATAAACACTGAGTCGAACTAGAACCCAGAAGCAGATGGAGAGGACAAGATCATGCGGTAGAAGTACATAGAGACAGCTTACCTGAACAAGGAGGAGCTAAGGGCCACTAGACTGATAGCTGGGAAGCCAACAGGGGACTGACTCGGACCCCCCTGAATATGGGTCTCAGCCAGAAGGTCTGAGCAGTCTAAGAGACCTCAGACAGTGGAGCCAGGATGTATCCCTGGTGCACAAAAGGACTTTGCAAACATATCCCCCATGTAGGGATAACTGCCTTATTCTAGAGATAGGAGAGAAGCCCTAGTCCCTACTTCATAGGACCTGTCAGATCTACATGACCCCAACTGGATGGCATTCCCCTACATATGGTACTGTGGTGGGGGGTTGGGAGGGGAGGGTGTTTAGAGTGCATGGGAGAGGGCAGAGAGGGCAAAAGGGAGGTAATGAGGGAGGGAGGGCTGGAGGGGAGGGAGGGAGGGAGAGGGAACTGGGATCGACATGTAAAATAATAAATTAAAAAAAAAAAAAAAAAACGCTTTGACTCCAAAATTTAAGTTGAAGAACAAGTTACTGGGGAAAAGTATTTCTACTTTTGTTTCCACAGAAAATGAAAAGATGTGTATTCCTTCCAGACTAATGTGGTTTGATCACGCCAGACCGCCTGAAACAGAGTACAAGCTGATCCTACATTCCAAACAGCTGGACAAAACAGCCCTGCAGACTACAGCTAGGATATCTGAATCTTCTTCGAATCCCCCAATACAGCGCCCCTAACCAGCAGGAAGTAGTTTGGAAAGAACGACGCCCAAATTCCCAAATATTGTGTATAAATGTTTGTTTTCATTTAATTGGACTTTGTTATATAAAATTAAATAAAAATAAATAAATAAATAAAAAAGAAAAAAAATAAAACTATCCAGCACAGGGGATATGCATATGTTATTTCTGAATGTTGGGTAAGGGGTGTTAATTTATAAGAATTGTGTGATACTAATTCTATATAAGGTCTAATGTAGTCCTGGCCGCTCTATATAGACTAGGCTGACCTCAAACTTCTGATCTTGCATTCTGCCTCCCAAGGGCTGGGATCACAGCTTTGAACCAGCACACGTGGGTCAGAGTTCATAGAAACAAATTCTTTTGCTAATACATTAACATACTTAAAAGTATGTAAGTCAAAAATGAAAAGATTGACAAGATACACTGCAACATGGGACAAAAATGGAACCTCACTGTCACTCCAAACCTGCTCACATGGCCTGTTCCTGTTCCATCCAACAACCCATGTCTAGCTCCTAGCTCATAGATTAGACTTACTTTTTTTTTAAATTAAAACAGTCATTTTATTTCACTTACCAATCCCAGTTCCTCCTTTTTCCCATCCTCCTGCTCTCCTTACCTTCAGAGAGGTTGAGGCCTCCCATGCAGAGTCACATCACACTGAGGAAGGACCAAGGCCAACTTCGCCCCCCCCATCTAGGTTGAGCAATGTATGCCTCCACAGAGGATGGGCTCCAAAAGCCAATGCACGCACTACAGATAAATCCTGGTCCCACTGCCAGTGGCCCCATAAACAGTTACACACGTTTAGAGGGTCTAGTTTGGTCTTATGAAGGTTCCCATCTGGCAGTCCAGAGTTAGTGAGCTCCCACTAGTTTATGTCAGCTGTTTCTGTGGATTTCCCCATCATGATCTTGACCCCTTTGCTCATATCATCACTCCTTTCTCCTACTGGACTCCAGGAGCTCAGCCCAGTGCTTCGCTGTGGGTCTCTAACATCTGATTCTAGATTTACTTACTTTTATTTTCAAACAGCTTCATCAAGTACAGAGGATACAGAATGGTTTAGGAGATGGCACCACCATTTCCAATGGGCTTCAAATAATGGAGCTGGGACTGGGATGCCCCCTTTGGATACTGACCCATAGATGTCAGAGGAGACAAATATTTCATCCAGACCAATGATTCAGACAGCAATGTTTGGCCATCACAATCTTGAGAGGTATCAATACTTATACAAGGTTTTTTTTGTCATAGATAGAAGTATGAAATATAACATTTTATCATTGGCTATTGATGAATTCATGATTCTGTGATTTACACAAAGTAAATTGTAGCATGATGGCAGAATTTATAACAACTTTTACAACTAATTTAGTTAGAATACTTGAAATAAACTCCAAGGACTATCCTACTCCAAAACTTTTATAATGAGCTTACTGAAGTCTGGGGTTGCGCAGGTTCCCATCAACATAAAGTACAGGGAGGCGATGTTTTGAGGCACCCTCAACCAGTCTGTATGCACTGAACATCTATACATTCTTATTTGAATAAAGAATTTTAAAATGTTTGCAACAACAACATTTAAGAAAGTTATTTAAGAGGTTTATTTCCCTCACCTTTAAGAGAGAAAAAAATATGTAACCACAGATCCAAGACAGCACCTGCTTTTGGAATGAGAACATAAAGTTAAAACCTCCTATATCTTAACTTCAACTTGAAGTTCTTTGCTAGTTTGAACCAAGATTTTATCGTTTGGTGGTTATTTCCTACCCTGATAAAAAGGCTAACTCTAGTGTCTCACACATTTTACTGTGAGTGCATATTTGCAAACACATACTTGATAGTGTGTTTCTGAGGGCACCTATATTGGTATTTTAGCCAGTTGACCAGGGCCAACCAAAATAAAGTCATCAGTGACTTCTCCCTCACTTTTCTGACAAGTCTTACTATGTTGGTAGATGAAAACTATGGAAACTAGGGCTTCTCTCCTGTCTCTAGATTAAGGCAGTTATCCCTCCATGGGGGATATGTTCGCAAAGTTCTTTTGTGCACCAGGGATACATCCTAGCTCCACTGTCTGAGGTCTCTTAGACTGCTCAGTCCTTCTGGCTGAGACCCATATTCAGGGGGGCCTGAGTCAGTCCCATGCTGGCTTCCCAGCTATCAGTCTAGTGGCCATTAGCTCCTCCTTATTCAGGTAAGCTGTCTCTATGTGTTTCTGCCACATGGTCTTGTCCTCTCCAACTTCACAGCACCTGTCAGATCTACATGACCCCAACTGGATGGCATTCCCCTACATATGGAATTAGGGTGGGGGGATGGGAGGGGAGGGTGTTTAGAGTGTATGGGAGAGGGCAGAGAGGGTAATAGGGAGGAAAGGAGGGAGGGGTGGGGGGAGGGAGAGAGGGAGGGAGGGAGAGGGAACTGGGATTGACATGTAAAATAATAAATTAAATTAAAAAAAGTGCTTTGACTCCAAAATTTAAGTTGAAGGACAAGTTACTGGAGAAAAGGATTTCTATTTTTGTTTCCACAGATAATGAAAAGATGTGGATTCCTTCCAGACTAATGTGGTTTGATCACGCCAGACTGACTGAAACAGAGTACAATGTGAACCTACATTCAAAACAGCTGGACAAAACAGCCCTACAGACTACAGCCAGGATATCTGAATCTTCTTCGAATCCCCCATGACAGCGCCCCTAACCAGCAGGAAGTAGTTTGGAAAGAACGACGCCCAAATTCCCAAATATTGTGTATAAATGTTTGTTTTCATTTAATTGGACTTTGTTATATAAAATTAAATAAAATAATAATTAAAAAAAGAAAGAAAACTATGGAAACACCACCATCTCGTGGTCAGTGATGGGAAGTTCAATTCTGCCTATTGTCCTGGAATCATTTCCCAACTTGTTTCTTAGCAAGGGTTATCTCAGAAAATTGGGAGGATACACAACCTTGAAATGCAGGTGCACCAAAACAAGTAACTATAAAGGAAACACAGAGTAAGGTCAAGAGTGGGGGTGGTCTGTTTTTAAGGTGACAAAGTGATCTTTTCTAGTTTTTGCTTATACTTTCATTCCTGAAAGCTATGTATCTCTTGCATTGATTTCTGAAGCCTGGATCAGGCAAGCCTAACCTTGGTGCAAAAGACAGGGAACTTTGTTTTGTTTTAATTATTTTACATGTCGATCCCAGTTCCCTCTCTCTCCTTCCCTTCCTCCCTCCCTCTTACTCTCTCTGCCCCCTCACATACACCCTGACCACCCTCCCCTCCTATCCCCCTACTCCAATTCCACATGTAGGGCAATGCCATCCGGGTGGGGTCATGTAGATCAAGACAGGGGATTTTGTCACAGTGTGCTAAGCCGAGGAATGGATGGCCTTTTAAGCATACCCCTACAGGGGAACTTGGAAGGCCTGCTAATAGGATCACTTACAAAGCAGACACAGGAGTGGGATTTAGAGAGGCCGGTAGTTCTTGGAACCAGTGCAAGGACAGCAGGATTTGGAGACAGGCATTTGAAGACAGATAATACCTATGAGCCTGTACCGTAGTCAGAGAACATGAAAAAAAAAAAAAAAGACCTAGTGAATAGCCAGGAAGTTAAAGAATGAACTCCAGCCCCCCCCCCCACGCACACACAATAACCTTGTCCATGAACTCTTTCTGCATGAGAAGTTATTGCCAAATCTGAACTAAAACCTCTTGTATAATGTGCATGCCTGAACTGTTACAAGGTTGTGTAATGATAGATTTTAATCTCCTCCCTTCTGCTAAGTGGAATGTGAAGGCAAAACCATTTCTTGATCCTTCATCTTCACTCCAGTATCTTCGGGACACATGTTTGAAACAAAACACCAGAGTCTGAATTACTGGGGCACACCTGTAGTCCTAGTGCCTGGGAGCAAAGGTAGGAAGATGAAGAGCTGTAGGCAAGGCCAGGCTACCTAAGCAATAGCTTACCTATAAAAGGACTAAAAAGAAGAAAGAAAAGGAAAACCTCAGTAAGTAAATGGACAAATACAAGAGCAACTAAAGGGTCATTTGTTCACTTTTCATGGCTCTACACACAGTAGCTCAGATGTTGTCAGTGTGCTACTGATGAATGAGTGGGTGGTTTATTGGAAGCCCGGGTTGGTCATGATCTGAAAAATGTTCATAAACATTTGCTGGGTTGGCTCACCTATGGGAACTTTGTTTAGACACAGGATGTGGTCTGAGATCTTCTTTCCTTCTGTTTCTTAGGGTGGAGGTTTGGCACTGAATGTGCCTTTGATCTGCTCCTGAGGCTTGATCAGGGAGGAGCTGTGAGATTTTTGAAGTTGAGACTTGAAGGTGAAAGTGCAAGAGAAGGATGTGAGCACCAGCCACTCATGAGACAAAAACTCTCTTGGGACCTCATGCTATAGAAGAGGAGATCAGAGGTGATCATTCTTCATTCACCATGGAGCTACCCAATGCAAGACAGAATATATCAAGTTCTTGATGAATTGGGCACAATAAGAGCACATCCCCAACAGGACTCCTTGCAAGGATAAAATGTAACAATGCTGGAAAAGTACCTAGCATAATACTCTGCTTAAACCCTGCACTCAGTGAGTGTATATTGTCTTCCAATTATTTTTTGAATGTCCTTTTCTATTTTCTATCACATTGAAAAGATAGGAAACTCGGGTGTAGTGGGTTATACCTCTAACTCCAGGACTCTTTGGAGGTGGAGGCACAAGGATCGGGAATTCAAGGTCACTCGCCCTTCGCTACATAGTAAGTTCAAGAACATTCTTGGCTATGTGAGATCTTGTCTCAGATTTTAAAAAGGAAAGAGAAAATAGTGGAACATGTATTATAACGATCTGAACACTGTAGTATTAAGGCTTACCAATTATGGAGTCACAGTCTCTTGTCTGTCCTTTCCTTTTTTCCTAGATTCGGGAAAGCGAGACTGGTCTGAAGCTGCCAAAGCCCAGACAGGAACCATGCCCTGTGACACACACAGACTGTATTCTACGGAAGCAGATATAGTCGGTGTGGGCAGCAGCTGTTTATCAGAAATTGTCACTTGTTAAGGAAGCACAGAAACAGGAGAGGCAGCTCAGTTCTGATACAGCCTTGAGAGGGTTCAGCCCGCTGGATGCAAGCTTTACTAATTTTGCTCCCCAGCTTAATCTTTCTCTACTTAGAATTGTGAAACCTATGACAAGACCAGTTGAACAGTGAAAGACATGTTTATTCTTGGCCAGGGGGGGGGGAGTTGAGAAAAAACTCACAAGTAAACTTCAGCACTCTCTGTGGAGTCATCACATGAAAGAAATTAAGTGAGAGGATGTGCTGATAAAGGAAAGGAGAATTATCTTTTGGTGGGGGAGGGTGGTAGCATCAGATAGGACCTCAGGATGGGCTTGAACTGCTGTGTAGCTGAGGTTAACCTTGACCTCCTGATCCCCCTGTGCCTATTTTCACAGAGCTGGGAATATAGGCATAACCCTCATGCCTGGCTCTATTCCTGTCTTTTCTAGGAATGGGTGGATATTTTCTAAGAATTAGAACACTTTTAGTCTCTTTTCATTCGTTTTATGGTTCTTTCCAGACATTATCATGTCAACTCTCTACTGCTATGACAGTGAGGAGTAGATGGTATTTAGAAAATATGGTATTATGATGAAGTTAGAAATTACAGTAGCCATTCTAGCAGCTTATTAGATTCTGTAGTTTGGGCAAGCCAACATGAAGAAGAATTTCTGATCAACATGTATAGCCAAGCATGGTAGCTCACACCCAACACTTAAGGGACAGAAACAAGGGAATCAAGAGTTCAAGCTAAGCCTCTGTCACATAACTAATCTTGAGCCATTCTGGGATATATGATACCTTGTCTCAAAAAAACCAAACAAACCAAATATAGGCATCCTGTACTCAAAGACAAATAAGGTCAGGGCACAAGATGTAACTGCAACTAGGTTATTTGGACAACAAAAGATTTGAGCAGGGAAACAGAACAGCTGGTAACCACCTGAGTTCTCTTACCTCAGAGTAAAGCCTGAGTCTCTATATCCCCAATCTCACCGAGTCATTAGAAATGGGCTTTCATGGTGAAGTCATGACCTTGGACATAATACCTTGGGTAATATCTACTTCTTCAACTGCTTTGAAAACTGGCAACAGAAGATGCTACTAACTACTACCTTTCTCTTGATAGCAAGTCCCTAAAAGACTGCTCCTAAGAAGATATATCTACATTAGGGAATTTCAGCCATTTGTCAGGGTCAGACATGCAGAGGCAGATGGTTACTTTTTGCCATGATGTCTATGGAAGAATCACATTTTCTTAAGTGATGTTGACCACAGCTCATAACATGCTTTTAGAGAGGGTTCTCTCAATGACTGTGGGTGAGGGACCTTGGAGCAATTAGAAACACACATATAAATAGAGAGAGTCAGAAAGTTCACAACATTTGTATCCAGAGGAACAACTGGGTCTCTGCTCTTCTGAGTGGTCTATGACCATGGTTCTGAAAGACAATTCCCAGTTAGCATGGTGTGGCTTGATATAACACTACAGTCTACTCACTGCTCTAAAACAGACTTAGTTCCCTGCCTGAGTTTCACTCCCTCTACCACAAGAACTAAAGTTTCCCCCAAAAGCTCCACTTGTGCTGAAGGTTCTGAACACTGAAGGATTGATCTGAATTTGTTGTAGAGAATCAGAATGTCGTAGAGCCAAAATTATCTTGAGCTACCTATAGTCCTTTTAATAGCCTTTTATCAGCCACCTCTGTATCTTACCTAAGGCTTCCTGTGACTAGCAAGAAAAATCTTTTAATCCTATTCTCAACAGGAACCAGTAGCCACCAACCCAAAAGCTAATAATGGTATTAGATAGGATCTAAAGCAATGTGAGGATTTCATTTACTTTGCTATAACATGCTTATCTAATGTCCCTGACAATGTATTTGGCAAGAGCATTGGTTTCTGACTTCTGACTTGTATTTGTTCTGTGACTAACAAAAATCCATGTGACTTACAGGTTTATTTGAAAAAAAAAAACTTGATTGATCCCATGTTTCTGGCCCATGGTCTCTTACATTTGCTTAAAGCAAACACTTTTATACTCTTTGAAATGAGAACTGTGTTCTTACTGATGACCTCATGCCAGTGTATTCTGACCCAGTTAACATAGAGGCTTAATGCTAAGCATACCTGATAAGCATCTGTGGTCACCTGCAGTCATGACTAAAGAACCTTTACACTATAAAACCAGGGAACTAGATAGACACATACCACCATTAATTTCTAACATTATGTACCATGCAATACAAGGCTATAGTCCCCGAGAAGAGGATAACAAATGAAACAAGACCTCTGGTTATGCGAGCTTCCTATTAAGGTCAGTGTCTACAGTAAAACAAATGTTGGGGTAGCGGTGAAGAGCATAGACATCCCAGTGAACAGAGGGGACAGGGATTCAAATCTGAAGAGGCTAAAAGGTCTGGAGATGGGACTGTAGAATGCCAGAGAGGAAGGCACAATACCAAAAGAGATATTCAAAAGAGAGGTTCAGAGACCTGTAAGGGCTGCCTTGGGATTGTTTTTCTTTGAGACATTTATTGAGACAGGGTACCCAGGTTATCCTGAAACTCTGTATTTAGAAAAGAATGACCTCAAAATGATTATCTTTTCTTTTCATCCCATGTGTTATGATTATAGGTATGAGACACAACAAAATAAATAAAGAAGAGAATGCTGCATTATTGTGAGTGAGAGATGTGGTAGCTTAGACCTGGTTAGTACCAGTGGGGTAGTGAATGGTGAATACAATCTGAGATGGTACAATGGAACAACTATGTTTATGTATTAGATTTAGAACTAAGAGTGATGCCTATGTCTGTATACATATCTTTCAACTATTTCTTGAGGCAAAACCTATGTATCAGTTAGCACAGAATTTTACACAGCAAAAATTCCAACTGACAAGATACAAACAAACAAGCATTTATCTAACTCATCTATCTGGTTAGATCATGGCCAGTCAGTTACTTAAGGTTACCATCACTTTATTACGTTCTTGATTTCTTTCTGCTAAACTGTACTGTTAGCTTAATTTTCTCATCATTTCAAGTGAATACCTCATAAAAAGCATCTTCATAGGTGAAATATTTATTTTGTTCATGTTTTACAGAAGGGGTGCATGGCATCTGGGGAGCTTCCAGCGGTAGAATGAGCTTGTGGTTTGACTTGTACATATCAACAGATCAGGAAAGTGAGACTCAGAGAGGAGCCAAGGGGGAGGGAGGGGTTATAGCTCTCTATCCCTGTCGCAGTGACGCTACATCTGACAGACCTGTTGTCCAAAAGGTCCCACAGCATCCCCAAAAGCATCATCACATGAGACTATGAACATTCAAACCATCTCGTGAACTTACACAAACCATTTCTTTCCCATTTTTTTCTTGTGCCTTCTGGTTTCAAGCTTGCTACTGGACTTCCAGATGTAATGTCAATATTCCAAGACAGCAGAAACAGCAAAGGGCCAAAAGGATTCAGGTCAGTTAAATGTGTTCACTTTTGCCCAGAACACAAAAAGTTTGCTGGAAGGTACAATCAGTAATGTCCGCATCACATCACACTGCCAAACTTACATGTTTGGTTAAAAAAAATACAGTATTCCAGCAGAGTGTGATGGCATGCACCTTTAATCCCAGCACTCAGGAGGCAGAGGCAGGTGGATCTCTGAGAGTTCAATGCCAGCCTGACCTACATAGTAAGTTTCTGTTCAGGCAGGGCTAGACAGTGAGATTCTGTCTCAAAACAAACAAATAAATAAGTAAATAAAATGTTAAACTTATAGTATTCCAGTAGTCCATAAACTAGACTAGGCCCCAATAAAGCAGTCTAAAAACAAAAATGGAATCATCCATCATTCATAATAAAATTTCAAAGGAAACTGGGATTTTTTTTTCCTGACCTTCTAAGAAATCTCTAGGAGAGAAAGGATGATGCTGCAAATCCTCAAATATGTTAGCTCCCACTTGAACAGTACTGAAGTCCCTCTACCTTAATCTTACAAAGAGGCAACTGGCATCACTGATAGGAACCCAATCAGTTCTTTAGGTTGGTGACACCAGCTTATAAGTGAAGTAACTCTGAAATAGCTAACTCACTTCTTGTTCTGTCTCTGCTTTCTTAGCTTCCTGGCTATAAAATCAATCTCTTCTATTCAGCCTTTTCTATTTAATAAAATGAATTATTTCTGGATTCTAGAACTAAAAATAAAGCCAATAAGGATCAATCCATTTAAAATATCAGCAGTGCTATAAAGGAAATAAGACTGATTACTTAAGCCAATAAGAATGACAATGGCCAAGGAATCACCATAAGGGTCAATATTCTATTGTGAATAGAATTATTATTATAATCACAGAACAAAACAAAGTCACAAACTCATTTATTTACAGAAATGTGTCAGAGAGGTCACAGGGTAGATGAGTTACAACTTGGGGGGCTGGGTATTTCTCTTATCAGATTCAGACACTTTCAACATTCTTAGCCTTAGGACTCCTGGAAGCTAAATGTCAGTCAGGCTTATATATGCATTCTCTCTTTTTTTTTTTTCCTTTTAGTTTATCTTCTCTCATACAATATAACAGCACACCTCAACCACATCTGCTCCTCCCTTAACTCTTCTCAGTCCCCCACACAAACACACTTCCCCTCTCCCCCAGATCTACTGATCCTCTATTGCCTTCAGAAAAGAGCAGGCCTCCCAGAGATGTCAAAAAAAAAAAACACAACAAAATGCAATAAGTCTAGTCACAAACCTTCATAGCAAGGCTGGGTAAAGCAATTCAGTAAGAGGAAAAGGGCCTCAAGTGCAGGCAAAAGAGTCAGAGATGGCCCCCTCCCCACACTGTTAGGAGTCTAACAAAGTCCCTGAGCTAAATAACTACAACTTATTTACAGAAGACCCAGCACAGATCCATATAGTCTCTGAGACTGAAGATAAGATATAGTGGTCAATAGTAAAAGCCAGTTAAAAGGCGCTAAAGTGATTAACAAGACTGTAAGAGCACAAGGTAGTGAACAACTACAAGGAAATAGTATTTTCCAGATAAAACAGGGCAGTTGCATATATGAGTTCATAGCAATTGAGACAGCATGTACAAAGCTTTTAAAAATGCAAGGTCGAGCAGATAATATCATAGCATGGAGAGTAATAAACAGTTTCTACCATTGGTTACCTTTATGAGTCTGCTACAAATTATCTCCTTCTCACCACAGGTTTACAGATGTGTTGATAGGCTGTTGGCCCAATGACATCTTTGTAACTGTCCTGGTACTTCGAATCACACTTGCCCAACATACTCTAAGGGCTGAATACATCCCAGGACTGTAACGAGTACGGACAGAATGACATCTCCCATCACAGGACAGCTATGAATCTGGCACAACACATCTGTAGATGATAACATTGCCTGGCAATGTAAAAAAGTTAGATGTCCCTATAAAAGAGATACTTGTGCCCCTCCCTTTGGCTATCATACTACTGAAACAATACACCCCAAGGAACTGGAATTTCCCCAGGAACTTTTTTGTTTCGAGAAGGGAAAAACTAAAGCCCTAGTGCCAGCCAGAAAAAGAATTTGTGTTCCAGGAAAACATTTCTCGTGGCTCTTCACTTTACCAGACTACCTCATAAGAGAGATTTGAGTTGAGAAACAAAGATGGGTCAATAATGGGTGTGGCCAAACTCGGGTCAGGTTTGCTTAGTGTTGCATGCCTCTGTCCTTCTAGTTAAATCTAAGCTTCATGTCAGTACCCTGAAGATGGATAGGGAAGCAGGGAGACAGTAGCCACACTTCTTATTTCCTCTTCCAATGTGTCTACAATGAATAAATGTGCTTTCTCTACTTTCACTATTACCCTAAAGTCTCCACACAGTAGGTCTGGAACACCTCATAAACAAGCTGATAGAGACTTTGGGAGGGACATGAAGAGGTACACCATTTCAAGTTATAAAGCCATAGCCTGTGAAAAGAGTTGTTCACACTCACTGCTTCTAACCCCCCATTCCCCTATCTGTGTAGAAGATGATAGACCGGTTTGGTCATCTAGAAAACAAGAGAAGGTCAAAGTGAAAAATGTGCAAAGAGAGAAAATAGTATGTATTTCAAAGATGAAGGCAGAAACGTACATACGTGTGTGTGTGTGTGTGTGTGTGTGTGTGTGTGTGTGTGTGTGCAAAAAAACATTTGAATGGTCATTTAAATCTGAAAAGATCATGCATCAAGATCTGGTCTTGAAAGGAGGAAGAAATAAAAGACAACAAATACAATCAGAATCTTAAGTTTAGTTTGGAACCAGAAGTACAGGAGGAAGGATAAAGGGATCCTGGGAGCTAAGCAAATGATAAAGATTAAAATGAGAATGTTACTTCACTCTTGGGGTCAATGGGCATTACCTTCTTCCCATTTCACAGGAAAGAAGTTTCCTTAGAAGCTTTCAAATGGCAGACTAGGCCTGAGCATTAGGAATTCTTGACCTAATGTTTGGTGCTCTTTCTTCCTTCTGCTGCAGCTTGCCCTCCTCTCCATTCCCCAGTCAGCACACAGCTTGAAGACAACATGGGGGACAGTCACACTCCCTCCCTGCTCCCCATCTCTGTCATCAGAAAGACTCATCTCTCTCACAAACTGTTCCATCAGATGCAAGGACAGGAAGTCTCACAAAGACCCTGAGGAGCAGACAGCTTCCTCTGGTTAATGTTGTGGTGAACATTCCATCTCCTTCTCTAAAGCAAGCTGCTAAAGAACCTTGGCCCCACTTGGTGCCCTACCTCTTGCAACAAGTCTCTAGTTTCTTGATGAAAGGAAACTGGTAACTAGGTCCTATAGAAAAAGTAGTAATTTGCATTTGGTTTCCTTTGAGCACAAACCAACACCTCACACCCACTGCCTCTATCTTTTTGTAACAAGTGCACGTTCACATTCACCCTGGGAAATTGGTGCTCAGGTTTTCTCACATTGCCTGCAACTTGATTGCTTCTCAGACCTCACATCCCTCATGTGGTCCATCAGCTGCTGGCTACTACTACATTCTGCTTCCTCTCATGTCTAAGCACACTTGTGAGCTCTACTGTGCACACTGATATTAGTATTTGGAGTACTTGAAAACAATATTAGCTCCAATACTTTTACTTAAGCCACATTCTTATCTAAAATTTCCATTGGTGTTTGCAGTTTCTAGAAGAGTTGTGTTGAATATGAAAATTCCTCAGAGGGCTGAGTTTATGTTCATGTGGTTCAGTCCCATCACCCAACAGCACAATACTCAGGAAATAACAGTGGCGTGAAGATAGCTCAGAGTGAAATGTAAAGAAAAGAAGAGACGGGGAAGGTCATTCTTAAAAATCCTGGGCCAGGGGAGATGGCTCAGTAGGTAAAGGTATTTTTTTGCCAAACCTGACCATCTGAGTTCAATTCCTAAGTCTCACTTGTGGGAGGAAGCAAACAACTCCTGCAAATGGTCCTCTGTGTTCCACATAGACACCTGATCCACATGCATCCATACACACACACACACACACACACACACACACACACACACACACACACACACGAGTAATAGAGGTAATTTTCGGGTTGTTTAAAGTCTGTGAGGGAGGCTACAAGAGGAGATTAGGAGTAACAGAAAGTGGAGCAGATGAGTAAGGAGAGACTCTACTAAAGTATACTTGGTTTGAGAATACTAAAGGGGCATCTAATACTTTGTATGCTAATTTAAAATATGAAATTGAATTTTAAAAGAGCAAAAAATTCATTTTTTAAATGTCTGATAAGAACATCCTTTAAGGCTGAAGTTGTCCTTTATATCCTTGTCAATAAGTGTAATTTCAACAGTGTAGGCTCCCTATTTAACAGAGTTCATGGTTTTGTGTTATATGAGTTTTGTATGTGCATGCATGCTCCCCATGGTAAGTGTGTGTAGGATATCTTTTGGGAATTGGTACTTACTTCCATCTTGTTGAGGAATTTTCAGGCTACGTGTACTGCTGCACTCTCTACTCCAGGGTAGCCACCCCTCGTCTGTCTCTCATCTTGCCCAAGTGCTACATTTACTCTTTACTTTTGTCCCAGGGATCAAATTCAGGTTGTCAGTTTGTGCAGCTATCACTTTTTACCTATTGAGCCATGTCTCTGGCCCTGAAATTCAACTTGGGGACAGGTATTGCTCTCTCTCTCTCTCTCTCTCTCTCTCTCTTTCTCTTTCACTCACACACACACACACAGTGCATGTTTATGACAATATTTTGAAATTAAAGGACTTAAAATGAAACAATCCTCTAAGTAGCAGCCAAAATGGAAGGAAGAGAGAACAGTTTCTGAGGCCTGAATGGATGACATAGTTGCAATTCAGTCCTACCCTAGACCTTCACCCCAACTATCTGCCCTCAGTGAACTTCCCTCCTTCTTCCTGTGGTTACATTGCGGGGTCTTTCACCATTTCCTTGGCTTCCTCTACATGCTCTGTTCACTTAGCAGACAGCTTTTGTGTATGATGCAGTTGTTCTTCCAGATACTTCTAGGGCTGGGCAGGGGCAAGAAGGTGAGAGAAGAAAATGGCAGGGACACAGGTATAATCCCTTTTTGAGTTTTGCCATAGGAATTAACCCAGAGATGCTGGAGTCAGGTGTGAATGAAGTAACACAAACAAACACACTAATTTCTGTGTTCTTTTTATGTTCTGGGACTGCACTAGGAATTCACTATTCAATGTTGTCTAATTCTTTAACATGAAAGGGGTGGGTAAAAGGGAGTTGTGCATTCTTTTATTGTGTTCATGACAGGGGCTTATACAGAGAGATCTGGGATTCTAACTGGCTGTCTGTGGAGGAGGCTTCAGCCCAGTAAGGCAGCCAGGCTTGGCAGAAGAATTCCGACTTCTGAAACCGTCAGTTTGAGTCCCCTGGGCAGTGGCAGGATCAGCTTGGAGCAGATCCATGACATTAATACTATCCTTTCTAATTAAATGCTCTATAATTTTAGATTCTTCTTGTCAATAAAGGGACAGAGAATGGAAATTAATGAAACACATAAGGCACAGAGAAATAAATAGGATGTGGAAACCAATCAAAGCAATGAAGAGATTACATTGAAGTTTGGGTAAAAAGGAAAGACTATTAATTATACTTGTCAACTATAATTCATATATAAGGGGCTAAGGAAATAACTCTGTGGTTAAGAGAACATGCTACTCTTAAAGATGACCCAAGCTCAGGTCCCAGCACCTGTGTCATCAGGTGGCTGACAACCCACTTGCAATTCCAATTATATGGTGATGCAGTTTGTGAAGATATCATTTTCATTAAAAAAGACTAGAACTTTTGTGGACCTTACATCTTAAGTTAAAAATATAACTTGAGGTCAGCAAAGACTTAAGATAGCAGATATGTCACCCATCCACCTCAAAACAGCAGGTATGCCATCCATCCACAGCAAGACCACAAGTGTGTCACTCATCCACAGAAAGATGCCAGGTTCATCATACATCCACCTAAGCACACTCAGAGAAAGCCCTGTGAGTTATATGGCACATTGACATAATAAGGTCTCCCTGTGTAGTCTTGGCTCAATCATGCTGCAACAGCAGGAGAAAAAGAAGGGATAATTATGTTCCTGGGATCATAGTCTTCAATCCAATTATTGAAGTAAATCCATTGAGGAGATGCTGAAGCTTTTGGGCTTCAACAGTCTCTCCCACCTGTCAGACACTTAGCCTACTAAGTGGAATGAATTTCCAAACATGCTGGATAGCCATGTGAATGATCCTTGCCATGGTGTGTTATTTACAGTAAACCTGGGAGGAGGAGTTGGGGAGACACAAATCTACGAGGTATGGTAATACACATCTGCAATCAAAGTGTTTGGGATGTACAAACAATAGGAACAGGAGTTCAGCTGCATGCCAAGTTTGATGCTAGCTTGTTCTACATAAAACTTGGTGTCAGATAAACCTGCAATCCTGGCACCTACGAAGCAGAATCAGTGAAGTCAACCTGGTTGCTATAGTGAGTTCTATGCTGGCCAGAACCACACAGTAAGATCCTATTTAAAAAGAAAATCTGACATATACACACAGAGGAGTTTTAGTTGGCCACAAAGAAGAAGGAAATCATGTTACTTGTATGAAAATAGATCAAACTGAGTGTCACAATATTAAGTGAAATAAAACCAGAATGAAAAAGATAAATACCATATTTTCTTTCAAATTCAAAATCTTATTTAAAATACACACACACACACACACACACACACACATATATGGTTAAACGCATACATACATACGTGTGTGTATGTGTATGTGTGTGTGTGTGTGTGTGTAACTATACATATGACAAGAAAGTATAAATGGATCTATGAGAAAGTTCAGAATGAAGGGACAAATAAAAGTAGAAGACAAAATATTACATTGCTTGAAGATTATTTTATTTGTGTCTGTGTGTGTGTATTCACATGTGGGCAGGGACAGAATAGAACTGTATTCATGCACTGATCCATGTGTCCAGCCACCAAAATATTGCATACTTTCCCTCATAAGATCATAAGATCAAGATTTATCTGTGTATATTATATGTAAGATATGAAACCAAAGGGAACCATTTGGGAGGAGAAAGAGGACAGCAAGTGTTTATGAATAGGAGGTTTGGGAAATAGTAGTGAGAAATGAATATAAAGAAAGCCTGATAATATTATGAAACTTTCATAATGAAATGTCTCTTGGATAGTAAAGGCTTAATTAAAAATTTAAATTAAATGAACATGATTTATATATTGGATTATTTAATGATTTCAAAACTGTGAGATTAGGTGCCAATATTATCATCATCAAATCTGAAGAAATTAAGAAACTAAGAAACTTATCTAATGTAACAAAGTAATATTAGGTAAAGCTCATATCCAAATCAAAGTGGCGTGGCTCCAGAGTCTACAGAAAAGATGCTAACAATCTTAAGTGTATTAGATTTATTTTATTTTTAATTATGTATACGTGGGGGATGCTGTGCACCTGATTGCAGTGTTCCAAAGGTGGAACTGTAGTTATAGATGGTTGTAAGCTATCACATGTGGGTGCTTGGACTTGAATCCCTGTCAGCTCTTTGGCCCTCTCAGAATTTTTAAGCTACTAGTTGCAACACATAATTGTGATGGTGAAGACACTATAGGAAACAGGCCATGGTGGTGCACACTTAGCCCCTATACTCTGAAGGCTGAGACAGGAGCATTGACATGAGGTTTGAGGCCTGCCTTAGCTACGTAGTGAGTCCCCATCCTCAAAAAAAAAAAAAAAAAAAAAAAAAAAAAAAAAAAAAGCAAGAAAGAAAGCAATTAAACAGTGAAACAAACAAAAGGGTATTGTAGGATATTTCAGACATTTTATTTATTTATTTTCAATGCCACGAGAATTTCTGCTCACTTAGAGAGGCAGATGTACTGCACTGTGAGACTTCCATTACTGTACATTGCATGAGCATTTGTGTTAGAATGCTGTATAAAATATATTTAGAAGCCAAACATCATAGCTCATACCAGCTATCCCAGAATTTGGGAAGCAGAGCATGAAAGTTAACATGATGAGCTTGAGGCCAACCTAGCTTATAGAGACCCTATCCTTGCAGTAACAGCAGCAGCAACAGCAGCAACATGAGCCATTGAGTGTTTAGAAACCAAATCATAAGTGGCTTATAATCTCAGGTAACAAGAGGTATATAAATGAGGCAGCTCCAAGTTTGCTAGCCATCCTTGATTTTTCCCTAGAAACATGGCCCTAGTAGGTTAAACATTCTGGTTTCATTTCAGCAGTTTCCGTAATGTATACAAAACCCAGTGGTACCCAGAAATGGAAAAATGCCATCCATAAGGAGCAAATCATCCCAGAAATCTTTAGCAAATTTTGTTGGTCTCATATTAAGACTGACTTCTCCTTACCTTTCGATGGCCATAGAAGAACCACATGCCCAGTGAAAATCAGTTTTGGAAAAGGAGACCAAGACTGCCATGACCACATTCCACTGACCAGACACAGTCTTGAGCAGACTGCTAGCAGGATAAGAGAAAGTGGACTTTAGGTACTAAAGAGTTTGCTCTGAGCAGAAGAGCAAAATGATTCAGTTACTTTTCTTTCTTCCTGGACAGTCCTTGGGCAGACTACTCATCCTTTTATCCATTCATTCACTCATCATGTGTTTGCTGGTTACCTAGCATGGGCCTGGAAGTATGCTAAACATTACGGACATAGAGGTGAGAAAAAGTAACATAGACCTCTATGTGGTGATATATTGCTTATGATCTAATAAAGTTAGCCTGGGGATCAGAATATAAAGCTAGCCACAGCCGTAGAGGCCAGGCAGTGGTGGCACACACCTTTAATTCCAAAAGCTATACAAGTTAGACATAGAAACTGGGCAGAGGTGGCACATACCTCTAATCCCAGGACTCAGCAGACAGAGGCAGATGGATTTCTGAGATTTCAAGGCCACCAAGGGCTACATTAGAGTGAATCAGTCTAAAAGAGAAACAGTTCATGCCTTTAATCCCAGAACTAGAGAGTATATAAGAAGCTCAGTGAAGCCTCTGTGGGCAGTCTAGGATTCTGAGGCTTGTTGGCGAGCAGTGCAGTCTGGAGATGCAATCTAGATTCAGTGGATCGCCCCTTTGGTCTCAGCATTGGTAGAGGTGAGAACTCTCTAGTGGCCGGCTGCTTTGCTTTTCTGATCTTCAGCTCGAACCTCAATATTTGTCTCTGCATTTTTATTATTCATTATGCACCTCTGCCTCTGGAAGTAACTCTAGAAAATCAGAGAGTGTTTGAATAAGCAACCTCAGGAATATGTGGAGAGAAGTATAATAATTGAAATAGTCTTGTTTAAACAAAGGAAATGGTGTGATTTGGGGTTGTAACAAGAATTGGGGAAAAAGTCAAAGAAACCTTCTCAGAAAAAGTCATTTAAGCAACAAATAATAAACAAATGTTCCTACATACTGTAATTCTAGTACTCTGAAGACAGAAGTAGGTGCATCAAGAGTCCAAGGCTGGCCTTGGTTATTATATATTATGTTTGAAATCAGCTTTAAGCTACATGATACCCTTTCAAAAGAAAATTATATAAGCAAAGCAAAATAAAAGGGAGGGAGAAAAGGAGAAATGAAAGACTTGGGACAGAGGGAAGTATAAAGAATGATGCAAGAAGGGGCAAAGGGCCAAAGTGCTCCAGAATGAGTCCAAGAGAATACATAGAGAACAGACCAATCACATCGGCTCTTCATTCAAGAAAAAAACCTCCAGAAATAGGAAGGAATACCCTAGCTGGCTGTTCCTTATCACTTAAGCTGCAGACTCCTTTGCCTGGGACAACAGTTTGCAAAGCTGGCTTCAGGTGTTCTCTGTCACAACATAAAATGTCATCTTTGTTTTCCGGTATTTAGGTGTTCTTTTTATGATTTTAGATGCCATTGCATGTTCCTGTTTGATATATATTGTTTAAATTACTTGTCACCGATCAGAAGCCAAGAATTTAGATGGTTTGAAGGATACTCAGTTTGAACTTCTGCTTATTTCAAGAGGAAGACTATTTGATGGTATCACTGAGCCCCCACAGGTCCATTATTGGGGGGGAAGTCCATATATATATATATATATATATATATATATATATATATATATAATACATTATATATATGTTTTATATATGATTCTATGTTCAAATGAGTAAACAGTGCTATGACTATTCTGAGGCAATGTAAACTCAAGGGCATTTCCAGTAGAGTAGTTCAGCAAATCGCTACCACATGGAGGTAGGTCAAGAGGTAAGCAGAGAAGCATCCAGAAGGGAAAGATCTGTGCACCCCCCAACAGCTGCAGTACTTCCTCTTTAAATTCAACTTCCTGCAGCTTCTCTTATCATGAAACAAAAACATAAGTCCTCAGCAAATTCTACATACGCCTCATCGATATTCTCAACTATAATGGTGTAGAAAGGAAGGCAAGGTCAATGATCAAGTTAAGCAAAGTGGCACAGAGGGGAAAAGTGGCAGTCTACCTCAGTGGGAAAAATGTGCCTAATTGCAGGAAGAAAAAGAGTTTGAGTCTCTAGGGACACTAATAGAACTGGAGTTTGGTGCTTCTTGGAGTTTCTGAGAGATGCCCAGAGGTAAGAACCTATCTTACCTTCTGTCTTTAAACTCACTTAGACTACAATGAGTGTAAAGAAAAGAAACTGGGTTACATATACATTCAAATGTGTTCTTTTTAATCTTCACAACAACCCTTGCAAGGTGGTTTAATTATCTCAGGAAAAAAATGAGGTTCTGGGCATGCCCAGCCCAAGAATGCAGAGTGAGCAAAATGAGTGGGGCTGAAGTCCATGCTTATGAATCTCAAATGCCTAAGTTCATTCTGTCATGTCCCACTGCATACCTGAGTGAATTGCATGTGTTTTTGCTTGCAATACCCTCCCACTGCCCCCCTTTTATTCCTCTTAACAGCCAAATCTAGTGGTGAGTTGGAGAATAGAGTGATAACTATAAAGGTTGCAGGAAACCTTTGTCTTAACAGAAATTGAGGTCTTTCATAGTTTCACTTCCTCATCTATGAACTTATTTATGTCTATATTCATTCGTTATTTCCCTTCAGTTAAATTTTATTCCTATTAAGGCAAAACTCTAGACTTTGGGGTAAGATCACTGATTAGAAGCTTCCTCTGTGTGACTTGCACAGACCATAACATGAAGAAAGAAAGGACCATAGTAATCATGGTAGAGATTTTGGGGTCTTTGCAAAGCATAGAGAAACAGATAGACTACACAGAGAAAGTAGGAAATACCCTTGTCTACAGCTCTGATTCTCTGGGAAGGGGCAGTAAGGACTGAATGAGTTTTGTTTTGTGAGACTGTCATTAGCCTCTGAGGATCAGGGGTAAAATGCTATGGTTTGAGACTGGAATTTTCTTCCCAGGTTTATGTGTTTGAATAGCCGATCCCCAACCTTTAGGGAGAGAGATTAATTAGTTGAAGTAGGTCAGTGAGGGTGGGCCTTTAAAGAAGTGTACCCATGTAAGGTGATGATCTCGCATTCGTTGGTGTTTGTTTTGTTTTGAGACAGTCTCATGTAACCCAGGCTGGCTTCTACTCCATGTGTAGCTATGACTTTTAAATTCTGGTCCCCCTGCCTCTGCCTCCAAAGTGTTAAAAGTATTACCATTGTTGATCACCACACCTATCTCAGAGAGTTCTCACAAGAAAAAAATATAGCTGGCCAATGTATAGGTCATTTTTTAATGTTCAAACATTCTTAGTCATAAAGGAAATTCAAATCAAAGCTATGCTGAGATTATGTCTCATTTCATTCAAAATCATCAAAAAGACAACAGGGAGGGGTGGAGAATGTAGAAGAAAGGAAACCATGTACTTCTGACAAGAATGTAAAATAATACAGCCACTATGGAAAACCCTCAAAAATCAAACTAGAATTATCACATGATCTTCTTAAACCCCTCATGGGTGAGCACCTGAAGGAGTAGAAATTAGCATATTAAAAAACAGTGTCAGTGGTGACACTTCCACATTGCCATCTCATCAACTTGAGACATTCTCCTAGACTTTTAAGAACCTTAACTCTGGCTGAATTGGGATTCATGGCTTTGACACTGAAGAGAATTTCAAGACTAGCCAATATAGTGAAACAGAGTCAAAATTTGTTCAATGAGATTTTAATATAGGCTTAAGCATCATGGTTGTGAGAATGAGAGGTGGTCAGAAGGATGCATGTCCAGGTCGGTGTATGTGCTTCCCAAGAGATAGTAGCAGAAAGTAACACACACACACACACACACACACACACACACACCTCTCCAGTGACTCTTGAGCTACAACTCAAAAGGTTATTAAGACCCCCTACTCCTTTTTCTCCTTTGATAAAAGAGACGTGTAAGGTGGTTCCAGAGGTATCTTACATAAAAATAAAGCCAGAAATCACTAGATCTGAAAGAGGGGGCGAGACTCCTAGAAAATCCACGGGATTATGACTGGGAAGGGAGATGGCTTTAGGCAGTTGGTAAGTGTGCTGGAGTTCTTGCTTTGGGACTGTCAAAAGCTTCCACCAAGCTTCCAGCTGATGGGGAACTTTCCCACTTCTAATGACATGAAGCCTTGGGGATACTTATCACCCATGCCCATTACTTGACTATGTAAGATAGGCAAGTTATGGAATCAGCCTAGGTACCCATTATAGTAAGAATGGATGAAAAGTGTGGCATATATACACATTGGAGCATTATTCAGCCATGAAAAAGAGTGAAATTATGACCTTTGCAGAAAAATAAGTGAACTGGAGATCACCATGTGATGGGAGATACCATTCTGTAAATATGTTTCTCATACTGGTTAATGAATAAAGCACTGTTGGCCAATAGGAAAGCAAGATAGGTGGGACTAGGAGACAAGGAGGATTCAAGGAGGTAGTAAGGAGGAGTCAACATGGAGAGTCTGGAGAGAGCAGGACGCCAGCCGGACTCTCCGGTAAGATGAGACCATGTGGAAGTACTTAGATTAATAGAAATGGGTTAATAATTAAGACAGAGCTAGCCGATAAGAAACAAGTAACTGGCCAACAGAATTATATCTAATATAGTGTCTCTCTGTGTATTATGTGGGGCTGGCGTGGTGGTGGGACAAGTCCAGTGGCGGGTGGAAAAACCTACTCCTTACAACCATGTTAAATAAAATAACCAGACTTAGAAAGACAAATAATGGCTGTTTTCTCCCATTGGCAAAATCTAGCTTAAAAAACAAACAAACAAACAAAAAAAAAAAAACAAAAACAAAAAAAACCCATGAAAGTAGAAATGACTATATGGGGTTAAGTGAGACTGTTACAAGGGAGGGAGACAAGGCATAAGGAAATTTTGTATATTTTTGGAAAATGTCAAAATGAAACTCATTTATAAAATAATATATTCCTAATAAAACATAATTATGCTCCAATTCCACTAAAACCTTTATTACCCACCTCCCTCTCCTCTCCCCTCTGAGTTAGTTTCTTCCACTCATTCTTTCTTGAGCTATGAGCCTTTGTTTTTTTTTTTTTTCCCATTCCTGTCTCTCTGCCAACAACAAATGCTTTCTTGCCTTTCTCATAGAACCCACCATGTCAAATACAAATATCCCTTCAATTCTGGGTCACTGAACGTTTCTGCCTGCTGTTATTCATCCTTCTCAGAAATGTAGATTTTACATCCTCACATTCCAATAATTTTGCATTTCATTCTTGGCCAGTTTCTACCTCCATTTCACTACTATCATCAACAGCTCTGCTGACATTACTCTAGTCTAAGTGAAAGCCTCATATACCTATTAAAAAGTTCTTAAATCACTAAGTGGTGGTGACACATGCCTTTAATCTCAGCACTCAGGAAGCCAAGGCAGTTATAGCTCTGAATTCAGGGCCAGCCTGGTCTACAGAGTTCCAGAAACTCTGCCTAAAATAATAACAAAAACAAAAAGTTCCTATGTCTTTAGTTCAAAGAGAAACCTCTTAATAAATGACTTTATCAACACATTAGGAGTGGATATGGCCACTATTTCCCCCCAACACTAGAGGTCCCATGGTATCTCACAGCCATTATACCCCCCCCCTCCACCATGCAGAGGACCCATGGTATCCCCCAGTAATTATTTCCTCCTTCCTCCCTAAAAGGATGCACCATCCTGACTGCCCATAATATAGGTTAGTTTTGTCTGTATCAAACTTTATGTAAATTGAAGCATAGCTCTTTGAGGTCTGGTAATTCTTGCTCAACATCACATTTGCACAGTATGGGGATTATATTGCACAAAAATAGGAGTTTATTTACTTTTGTTGATGCACAAAATACACAATTGTATACTTTTGCCATGATTAGCCTATTTTTCTTTTAAAGAACATGAGAGGTGGTTTTTTTATTGTTGTTGTTTTTTGTTTGTTTTGTTTTTTCACATTAAGGTTGCTTCAAATACTGTTTCCATTAATCTTCTTGTCCTTGTCTTCTTGGTGCACATGTATTCTTAATCATCTGTTTAAAAGAAGACAGCACTGTTTGAGTCAATTAAGACACAATAACCTCAATAATTTGGACAAGGTTTTCATGAGTAGCTCCTTCTCTTAAGAGAGATGCATAAGCTGTGGGTCTCATAAGAGAAGGAACTTGGGGGATGGGGAAATATATATATATATATATATATATATATATATATATATATTTAAGTGTAAGCTTCTTGTACCCAGCGTGAAGACAACTCATAGAACCTTTGTTCAGAATAGTCAGTTTAATGTAAGGGCTGGGTCTCCAATTCCTTCTGAACTATCTAGCTGAGGAATATGGAGTCACTTGGGGGCAAGACATGGAGAGACCAAAGAGGACTGTGGATTCCAGGCATATATTTGTGGGTCTTCACTTCCTGCCTTTTATTCCTGAAACCAAGATAAGAAAGACTTTGGTGGCCATAGAAAGTTCAAGCAGACTCTGCCCATCCCTCTTTTACAAATACCTGCCCTGTCCTGGGAGGAAGAGAAGATGCTCCACAGAAACCTGGGGGGCGGAGTAGGGGTTGCTTATCACAGTGTCCTGGTTAATAGCTGCAATCTAAAGTCTGGACCTATTTAGAAGTCAGTGGAGGTGAAGAGAGAAGAAAGTATGGGTTGCTGCTGCGCTGGTCTCAGGGATTCAAAGGGGGAGTGGAAGTAGTTATAATGCTGACAATTGGAATCCTTTAAATTTGTATTACCTAACAATTTCCAGAGGGTTTTGTTATCTTAGTGTCTGACACTCACAGTCTTCACACAGTAGCTAGGGTCGTATATTGTATCCTGGTTTTCTTGATTTGTGTACTAACAAAGTCAAATGGAAGTTAGGGACAGTACCTTAATCCACCTCTCTGGTCCTTTCTCAGGAGTCTCCAGAAAGAGGTGACAAAGGAAAGAACTGGAAGTAGCCACCTACCCAAATTGTTGCAAGGACGGGTATTTAGCTGGAAAGAAGGGAGGTCTGAAAATTCTGCACCTTCCCTGGTTAGTTTGCAAACATCTGGGAGGTGCATCTCTCAGTCATTGCCCTGAAGGTAGGGGTCTCTTCAGGCACCTATCAGTGTGTTTCACAGAGGGTGACTGAGGTGGCACCGCCCCTCCTGGACGTGCAGTCTAGCGCCCTCTGTCACCCTAGGTCTTAGGCGCACTGGGGTAGGGTGGGGACCCGGGAAGGCCAGGTGCACCAGGGGTTGGGCGGGAGCCCGGAAGGTGCGCTGCCCCGCCCCAGTCACCCCCTTCCCAGCGCCTCCCGCGTGAAAGTGAAAGTTCTAGGGCCCCCGCGAAGGTCAAGGATTAGGGGGCGGGGCCGGCGCGGACGTGGGAGTCAGCGCCAGGCACTGGAGGGGCCATGGATGGGCTCGGCCGCCGCCTCCGAGCCAGCCTGAGATTGAAGCGCGGCCGCGGGGGTTAGTGCGGGCTACAGCGCGCGGTGGGGAGAGGGCGTGGGGGCCTGGGTGTCAGGACTGTAGGCTCAGTGCGGCACTAGGGGCAAGATCCAGGAGCAGTTTGGGCGAGATCTGGGCAGGAGGCAGCTGAACTCAAGAGAGCACGTAGAGGTCAGAGAGTGGACAGACCTGCTGGGTCGAGGGGGAACCCGATGACCAGAAACCTGCAATGGTTGTGAGGCTCTGAGCTGTGGGCCGCGTGTCCTTCCATCCAGGAAGCTTGTGGTGCGGTGCAGTCACTTTATGGCTAGAGAGTTGGGGCTACCAGCCCTCCCAGAGGCGCTTTGCTTCCCTCTTAGCAGCCTAGGATTGGACTGGCTGGCGTTTGTTGGGTTCCTTGCTGATAAAGCGCCACAAAAACTGGTGTCCCCAAGGCCTTAGCACTGGCTAAGACGTCGCGGGGGAAGGGGGTGTGAGCGGAGGGGGAGCAGGTAGACCAGTCCAGCTGTTTTCTCAATCTTGATCTTGAATCCTGACTTGTAAGATGGGAATCTTTTCCCTATTCAGGGTGGATGGGAGGGATGAAAAGAGGTGCCTCATCAAGTTTCCTTTCTTCATGTGTAGAGCACTGGGATTTGGAAGAAGGGTGGTTAGTATTTGTGTCCATTCATTCAACAGACATCTGTTGCTGTTTATGACTGGCCAGTGCTAAGGCTGAGTGGCCACTCCTGAGTTTGCTCAGGCAGTCTGTGCTTCTGAAAAGTGGACTGAAAGGTTTGGAAGGGTCATTCCCAGAGAGCTCACTCCTTCCAGTGAAGTGGTCAGTGGGCCCCTCTCCTAATAGGGCCCCGGAGTTGAGGTCAGGCTTCCTCCCCGGAACTGCAGTGACTTGCGACTGATCAGCTCTTTGCCCTTTCTCACTTCTGCCACCCTCAGTCCTGCTCCAGCTGTGGCTGATCTGGCATGTACCTCTTCCATCTGCACGCAAGGGAGGGGTCTGCAATCGCTCAACCCGTATGTAGGGAGGAGATCTGTGTTTCTCCTCCTCCTCCTTCTCCTCCTCCTCCTCCTCCTCCTCCTCCTCTTCCTCCTCTTTCTTTTCCTGCAGAATCCTGGCTTGTATTCTTGGGCTTCCTAGACCTGGGTATCTGCTGAATAGCTGGGATCTGCTTCCTAGGGTTCAGAGGACACAATTCATTTGTTTTCCCACCCCACCCTGAAAGTAACAAAGGAAACAACGGTACCTGGAGGGGCTTCCTTGTGGTTGAGGGCCAGGAAGGCAGGCTTGTCTATATGTGCCTGTTAGTAAGTTCAGCACCTGTCATGTCATATGGGTGTGTGTGGCTTTTTCATCTTTCTATCCTGCTTCCTGGGGGATTCCCCTTCTGTTTCAGGCAGTTGTTTCTCAGAGGTAGGTAGGGGTGTGTGTGTGTGTGTGTGTGTGTGTGTGTGTGTGTGTGTGTGTAAAACACTGGTAGGAAAGGCTGCTGTGGTGGTTCTGGGGCTCTAGCAGCTCAGTAAAGAATGAACAACAGCTTTTCAGATCAAGGGTCCCCAGGGTCCCTGCCTCCCTTCAGGTGGTTGTGGGACAAGCTTCCTGGTGAAAGAACAAGTATAACCAGACTCTTGACTTCCTTATAAGGGAGGCTCCTTCCCCAATTAAAAATGAGGATAAGAATCCACTGCAGGACATTAGGGATTAAGTGAGATGCCGTGTATTATGCCAGGGTTTGATGCATATTATTTCTTCTCATGCTTTTCGTGATAGCCCCCTTTGAAGGGAGAGAAGGAGTACATACTCTTTTGTTGGATCCCTTGAGCTTCAGCCCAAAAAGTCTATTTACTTTTCTTTGGTCTGGGACTTCTGACTTTGCTGTTCCCCCACATTCTCCTGATAAAGCAGGAGGAAATGGAATGAAAATGCTGCCCCAAGGACTTAGGAAAAGACATATTTCCTGAGGTTCTGTAATGATCAGGAAGATGATTCTAGCTCTCCAAGCCATTTGCTTACCCCCATCCCCAACACACACACACACACACACACACACACACACACACACACACACACAGTGCTGACTGTGTGATACACCAGAAGGCCTCATCCTAGATTTGGAATCTTTACAATGCTCACCTTCTACAGATTCTGTTCATTTTAAATAGCCCGAATGACTTAATGCCTCCGTTTTCCCTTCTGCATCAGGCAGGTGCTTATTCCTTAAGAAAACAAGTAAAGATTGTGTAACGTGTCTATACAGGATATAAGAAAGACACAGTGACTGCCTGGGATATCTTGGTTCACCCCCTCACTGTTACAGCTCTCATCCTACTTACGATTGGGGTATTCCCAACAAGACAACATGGGGCCTCTGGGTCCCTGCTTTTACTGGTGCCACAAAGGCCCAGTTCTAGAGTTCTCAGAAGCAGAGAGACAGCCTTCCTACCTTAGCAAAACACTCCCTCCCAGAGGGCTGCTAATTCTTTGCACGAGTGGCAGATACAGGCACCAGATCCTTTTGCTTCCTCCCTCCCCACTAAACAACGTCCTGGCAAAGGCTCTTTCCTCTTATCCCATGCATTTCCTTATTCAGGAATATCTGTGAGAAATCTGGCTTATCAATGGCTACTTTCTCCCTCTTCCTCAACCTCTAGACACAGCACTGGGTTTGCAGCTTAAGATGTTGTCCTGGTCTAACCAGGAAAGGCTAAGCAGGAGTCGGGAAGGGGTGAAGATGCTCTGCTGCTGCTGATGCAACCAGTCCCCACTCTAGGCTAAGGACAATTTCCTGAGTCAGTGCTTCCTTTAGAAAGAGAGGCTGTACTGGAGCCCTGGAATAGTCCCAGTGAAAGAGTCCTCTGCCTTAGACTAGGACATGTTACAGGGGGCAAGGGATTACTTTTGTAGTATTCTGTAATATCAGGATCTCTCAAAGGTGGGCTCTGTTCTTCACCGACGAGAGAGTATCTGTAGGGTCTGTCAAGAGACTCCTCTCTTGCTAGAAGTTGTTTAGAGAATCATGGACAAGTCTACTTACCTGAACCAGGGCAAGGCAGTGGCATTTTGGCTGCAGGAAGTGTTCAGTCCAGTGTTCTTGGTTGAGATCTTGAAGTCCTGGATGTTTTAGAATTTGCCAGTTGGCCTGGTGGGACTTTGCAGCTTCTTATGAACAACTTGAGATGTTAACAGAGGACAATCAAAGATATGGTCTGTAAAATACCTATGCTGAGATCCAGGAGTTTCTGGAGTCCATGCCCTGATTTTTCCAGGCATGCCTCACTGCCTGAGGTTGTACATAAACTCACCACATGGTCTGCGGCACCGGAACTCAAAGCCCTTATTCCAGAAGCAGCTCTGCCTTGAGATGTTTGCTCATGACCTTTTCTCTTACCACACCCTGGGGCTCTTGGGAGGAGCCAAGAGCTGAGCTGCCGTGCCAGGATGCTGTCTCTATTAGTGCCCACATTAAGCTGCCTCGTGGGTCCTTTCACATCCTTCTTGCTCAACTACGGAGTACACAGGATGGAAACTGCTCTCTGCCTTTGGGAGACAGCGCATGGCTCAGCTTAATAAAGCTGTGATTGGAGACCAAAGCAGAAAGCACTTTCTCAGGCTTTCTGTGGCCAGCCTGAAGGAGAAAGAACATTCATGCCCCCAAAGCCCAGAACGATGGAAGGACAAGGGGTTGGCCGAACTCTCAGGCTGCTCCGAAATCGCTTGCCACGACTTCGAGCAGGTCAGAACTGGATTGCCTACTTCCTTTTTGGGGTGATCCTCATATGGGCTGTTTCCTCCAGGAGTGCTCCTCCTTTTTCCTTTACATGCCCAAATCCACATGGCCCCCATGTGATCAGGCCAGGAGGATTACCTTGCCAGTTTGTAGAGCTAGTCATGTCTCCTGTGGAGGTCTTGGTATGGTCATAAGAAAATGCCCCATGGGCCCATCTGATTATTTAGTACAGATTTACTCAGGGCACAGGAAATACTACCAGAACGGCTGCGGTAGGCAGACTGCAGTGTCAGGCATCAGGGCCTCCAAGAGCCTACATAGCATGGCTCCTCAGTTTCTACATCAGTGTTTTCTTTTCTCACTGTGTCACTCAACAGTTTCAAGTTCTCCAGGACAGGTATGGAAACTGCCCACTTGGCTCTGGTCCTTCCTGCCCCGTGACTGGTGGTGCCTGGTCAGGCTTGGGTGTCAGCACTGGCGTTATACCCTTGAGGCATGCAGGTTGCCCAGATTCTCACACGTGCACACTACAGAATGGAGGAATGGAATTCTTAAAGGGCCCTTGCATCTCCATTCTAGGACCTTCCCAGAGCAATACTGTGGAAACTGCCACAGAGCCAGAAAGGAGCCAGGAGCATTCTCTGTCTAGCTTTGCTGGAGGCCAGCACTTCTTTGAATACCTTCTTGTTGTTTCTTTAAAGAGAAATCGTTCAGGGGATGACTATGAACCCACGATCACCTATCAGTTTCCCAAGGTAAGGACAGGAGAGGTGGGGCCAGAAGACGGGGGTGGGGGACAGAGGTGTGTTTTAAAGGTGGTGGAGGAGTTCTACTCCATACCTCCCTGCCAGGTCTTGAGTTCTGAGGTCACTGCTCTCTTTCTTTGTAGCCCAGCCCTAGCTTTTTGTTATCACCCAGAGAATCTAGGTCTGCCTGCCTTGTGAGGAGGGACTGACTGAACATCTAGAGCAGGGAAGCCAGCCCCATGCTTTTGTCCCTTTGGGAACCTCCTAGTTTCTCCAAATTCCACGCCAGCCACCTTTTTCTACAGAAAAGCTCAGCTTCTGCTGGAACTCCTAAGAAGACATGCCCTTTCTGGTTGTATGGTAGATAATCAAGCAGACCTGTGATGCAAACACAGGCCAAGATCAGACTCCCAAAGTATTAGATGCCTCCTTGTCTGATTATGCACTGGATGAGGTACAGGACACCATTCCATCAACCCCTCTTGTTAGCCACTCAGCAAATGGACAGGTTGCTCTTTTGTGGTATTTCTGATGTGGTATTTCTCTGTTGTCACCCTGTCAGGGTGACACCCTCTCTAACACCCATTTCAAATATGTAAATCCTCAGAATACTGAATTCCAACCAAACGCTATGTTGGTGTGGCCTAGAAAAAATTGTTCTCTCTCTGGAGTCATCCCCACTAGACCTAGAATACAGACTATGTGGTACCAGGCAAAGGCACCTTTGTACTCTGCGCTAACAGGAAAGAAGGCTGATGCCTAAATCCCCTTGCCTTTTCCTTACAGAGGGAGAACCTGCTCCGGGGTCAACAGGAGGAGGAGGAACGGCTACTCAAAGCCATTCCTTTGTTCTGCTTCCCTGATGGGAACGAGTGGGCACCACTCACAGACTATCCCAGGTAATCACTCAGCTTGGGGGCAAGGGTACCAGATTTGGATGAAACAACAAATGTGTAGCCCTTGTGGTCCCCTCACCTGGTGTGAATGTAGAGTTTTTGCCAGGAAAATGTTTGCCTAGGGTCCTTTAGGTCAAAGATCTTAGCTGTGACTTGACCTCTATCCAAAGATGCTTAAGAGTCTCCTGGAAGAAACAGTCACCATTTTTGACTCCGCCACTGGCAGAAGCTGGACTAGAAAGAAGTCTTTGCACTCTAAGAAGACAATATCAAAAGGCTTCTTACAACATGAACACTGGGATTTGACCATGACTTCAAATTTTAGATAAGAAAAACCTTCTAATCTGGCATTAGGGAAATGTCCAGAGACATACTAGGTTGACCCCAACTAAGAATCTAAGTAATAGGGGAGAGGTTATCTTAAATGCCCTTCCCCTATAATGAGATTGATGGCTACCTGAAATGTCATCATAGAGCCTTCATCCAGTAGCTGATGGAAACAAAAGCAAGACCCACATCTACACTGAGCTGAATTCCTGGAATCTATTTGTAGAGAGGGAGTAGTGATGAGCAAAGGGGTTAAGACCAAGCTGGGGAAACCCACCAAAACAGCTGACCTGAACATGGGGGAGCTCATGGACCTAAGATTGACAGCTTGGAAACCATCATAGGATGGAACCAGGCCTCCTGCACGTGGGTGACAGTTAGGAGGCCTGGGAAGTCTATGGGGCCCCTGGTAATGGAACAGCATTTGTACCTAGTGTATGAATGGACATTAGGAGCCCACTCCCCACAGAGGGATACTCTCTCAGCCTAGACCCTGCCCCAAATGATGTGATAGACTTTGATGATCCCCTCTAGCAGGCCTTACCCTTTCTATGGAGTAGAAGAGGGATAGGATGGGGGTCAGTTGGGAGCATGGGAGAATTGGAGGGATAGGGAACTGGGATTGGTATATAAAACAAGATTGTTTCTAATTTAAATAAAAAAAAAGAAAGAGAAGCCTTCAAGCCTTAGTTACCTATTCTTTAAAGTGGTAATACTAATTGAACCTCCTTCAGAAATGTTCTTTTGAGTCTCAGATGAGGTGATGCATTTGGGCTTGGCATCACTGAGTGCTTAATGAGTGACCACGGTGATTACCCTCATGATTAATCAGCAGCGCCCCTTTGCCGTCCTCTCCACTTCCTTGATCTTGTTTCAGAATCTACTGAGCATACCCTTGGTCTGCCCTCTCTTAGGGAGACCTTCTCATTCGTCCTGACCAATGTGGATGGAAGCAGGAAGATTGGATACTGCAGGCGCCTCCTGGTCGGTGCTACTCAGATCCGCCCCTTCCTCTCTGCAGACTGTTCAGCTCCACAGCTGGGCTTGCCAAAGCCTCGGTTATAAAAGCTCAGGCTCGGTGGCAGTGGTGGTTATAGGGAGAGTACAGCTCAGCACATGCTGCCATGTTAGTGTCCCTTCTGGAATCCCACAAGAACAAGGACATACTGTCCCTCCCCTCCCAAGACACCAGGCTCTGGCCTGTGCTCTCCCAGCTCAAACATTTCTACATACAGTGAGCGGCACCAACTAAACCTTCTTGTAGTCTTCTCTACCCAGGCTTTCTTGCCTTGTTGCTTGGAGCCTCCCAGACAATCTGAAACTTGAACAAGGTTTAATTCTTGGCACTTAGGACAAGGATTCTCTAGACACCTTTCCAATGTTTTCCTCTTTAGACATTTCCTCATGGCTAAGACACACTACTTTTTGTTCTCACTGTCCTTCAGCTTATGTTGGCCATGAGTCAGTTGTGTTTACCTTTGGGTTTCTGGCCCCTGAAAGCTGCCACTCACACCTTCATCCTCCTTTTCTTCCTTCTTCTCTTCTCTTATTAGCATATGCCCACTGTATAAAATAATAGATTTTATTATTATGTTTTCTTATGTGTAATCCATGTACTTCAATTGTACATATTTACTACTCCCACCACATCTGTAATTTCAAGTTTTCCATGGACTTCTGCTTGGGTGGATCTTACTTCTTTTTCTTCTTTTCTTAAGTATAAGTATATGAGTGTTTAAGTGTATGCATGTAAGCCCACTGTATGCATGTCTGATGCCCATGGAGGACAGAAGAGGGAGCTAGGTCCTCTGGAACTTGAGTTTCAAATAGTTGTGAGTTACCATTTAGCTGGGAACAAACCCTAGGTCTTCCAAAAGAGCAGAAAATGCTCTCAACCATTGAGCCATCTCTTCAGCCCCCCGTCTCTCTTTTTAAAAAGATTTTTAAAAAATTATATGTATGTGATATATATATATATATATACATATATGCATATTTATGTGTCTATGTGTGTGATATGTGCATATGTGTGTGATATATGCATATATATGTGTGTCTGTGTGGGATATGTGCATATATGTGTGTCTGTGTGTAAGTTATATGCAAATGTGTATTGCTGTCTTATTAGGTCAGAAGAAGGGACATCCCTTGAGCTGGAGTAAATGGTGGCTGTGAGTTGGCGCAGGTCACTGAATTTGGATCTTCTGTGTGCTCTTAACCACTGAGACATATCTCTAGCCCCTTGTGTTTTTTACTTATGTCTTATTTTTCTAAAATTCAAATATTGCATATGAAATTGAAAACACATATTTGTCTTTCTGTGCCTGATTTCTTTTGCTTTAGATAATAATCGCCAGCTACATTTTCCTCAGAATGTCATAATTTCACTTCTTATCTGAATAATACTCCTCTTTATTTACATGACAGGTTAGCTTTCTCTTTTCATTTGTTGAGAGACACAGGCTGGTTGCATAATGTGACTGTTGTAAACAATAATCACCATCCTTTGACTTTGGTGACTATTTTGACCCTTTTTTGTCTGTTCTATGAAAAGAACCCCTGTACAGGCCCTTCTCTATACAGCCATTGACCCCCATCCACAGCACCCCAAGTTTTGCCCCATCGGTCTCATGTGGGGGAAACCCTGTGGAAGCTGAAGCCCTGAAGGAAACTCTTGTCCCTCCCCAGCCTGCTGGTCCTGGCCCTCGCCTTCCCAAAGTTTACTGCATCATCAGCTGCATCGGCTGCTTCGGCCTGTTCTCCAAGGTAGGGTTAGAACAAGATTCCTTGGAGCCTGTTAAGCAGGCCTGTTCAGCATTCTGGCTCTACCTGGCTGCTTGCCTTGCAACTTGAGCCCTTGGTAGAATGCCTTCCTGATAGCCCAGCCAGAATCAAGGATATTGGGTAAAACTGGGCTCAACCCTATTTAAAAGGCATCTAGGAGGCTGTTTTCCCTTAGAACTATTGTTCATTCTTCTTCCTATCTTACTGGTTGGTCTGAGACTCAGATGAAGTATAACATGAGAAAATACTTCATAAAAAGGAGGGCAGCACACAAGTCAAAAGGCAAATATGCAGTGAGTATCTCGAGATTTACCTTTGATGAAGCTAAAAGAGAAATTTGAGGACTTGTGTTGCTGGGGATAGTATCAAGGAAGAGTATCTAATTCTGGACATGGTCCATCTTGGTAGCCAGAAGGACTCTGGATGTAGGAGAGGAGCTCCATGGACTTCTGCTTGGGTGGATCTTACTTCTGTGAATCACATTGAGGGATGGTGGCAGCCTCACCCTGATGACAGTCCACAGTAAATGGGACAGTGATACCCAGAAAGTTCCTACCCAGCCATTGCTAACATGGGACATGACTTGCTAGACTTGGTAGTTTTATGTCGATGTCAGGAGAAGGGAGGAATATGAGAGACAATCAAAGAAAGTAGATTTTGTCCATGAAATGGAAGCCAGTTGGTGGAGGGGCCTAGAGAATACCAGAGAATAAGTAGGACCAGTGTAGGAGACTCGGTATATTCAGCAGAATCTTTCTAAGCCTTGCTTCCCTTCCTGTGGTCCTTCCCATGTAGATACTAGATGAAGTAGAGAAGAGGCATCAGATCTCCATGGCTGTCATCTACCCATTCATGCAAGGTCTCCGAGAGGCCCCCTTCCCTGCACCTGGAAAGACTGTCACCCTTAAAAGCTTCATCCCTGACTCAGGCACGGAGGTAGGTTAACACATGTATGACTCTCCCTGGCTGGAGAGGGTGGGATTCTGTGGAATCTCTCATTGCTTTTCCTTCATTCACCAGGTCCAAGTAAAGCGAAGCAAAATCAGGCCTTAGGATTATTGGTGGAGCTAAAACTTCACCCAAATGTGCTGCATCTTCTAACCTCATGTCAACCTGCATCTACTTACTATTAAGTCTACTGAATCTTTTCTGTGATCATGTGTTGTGCTAAGTTTGTTCCTAGTCTCCAGACTTCCAGTTGCTCTTACACTTTACTCCTATTCTCTCTATGTTTCCTGCATCTCTACCCTACAGTCTCCAGCTGTTTTATTTCTTATCATTCATCCCCACCCTTAGTCCACACCTGTCTCTTGAGGTAGGTACTATTGCTCTAAGTTACTAAAGAACAGAGGCAGCAAACGGAATTCCAGCCAGGATTTATGGGACTTTGGAAATTCCAATGTGCACCTCTGAACCTGGTCATTCCCAAAGAAGAACCAGGAGTCACTAGGAATTTTCAGTGACTGGAAAAATAAGTATTGAAGGAAAGACAAGTACTGAAGTACTATGTGTTGAAATCGGCATTATCCGGGTAGAGTGGTTAAGGAAGATGAATATGGCTCCTGATATCATGGAGCTTAAAAGTCTCATGGAGAAGGTACATCAGTAAACATGCAAATGAACAGAGAATACACAGTTAAAGATTTAGCAATCACACTGAAAGAAAAGGCAGTGTGTAGCATGAGAAGAAAGATGAGGACGACTTAAAATGACCAACGTAGGAGTCTGGGGCTCAAGGATAAGAAGGAAGAGAGGAAAGCAGTGTGTGGGAGCCCTGAACCATGCCGGGCTTCAGGCAGGAGAAGAGCTCTGCTCAAGAACATGCACATGGTGGAGCATGTGGAGATGAGCATGTGTCCCAGGCTGGACCTCCTAGGCCATACTGAAGATTCCACCCAGCGGTCCTCAGAGCAGAAGGAAGCCACTGGCGGGTGGGCCAGGATCAGCTCTGTCCTGTGGGAAGAGTGGGATAGGCCTGGACTGGGTCTGTGATTTTGTATCACTGAAGCCTTTCTCTCTGGTTTTCCCACAGTTCATCTCACTGACAAGGCCCCTGGACTCCCACCTGGAACATGTGGACTTTAGTGCTCTGTTGCACTGTCTCCATTTTGAGCAGATTATTCAGATCTTTGCCTCTGCAGTACTAGAAAGAAAAATCATATTTCTGGCAGAAGGTCTCAGGTAAGCTCCACCATTGGCTGGCCAGACTAAAGTGCATCCACAGATCCAAGGGACTATATGGGTGCTTCTTGAAGGCAGTCTGATGGTAGGGTTCATCTGTGTACCTTCCAGCTTCTGCATTTTAGGCCTAGAGAAACAGGTAGTGCAACTTGTCTGGTCATCTTCAAGTTTGACTGCTGCCTGACTATAATCTAAGACATGGAGTGTTCCTGATATAACACAGGCGGAGCCAGCTAGTGTGAATGCAGACATAATTCTGCCCTTGCAAGGCCAGGCCAAAGGAGGAAAGAGGGTGGAGAAGAGGACAGGAAACCATATAATAGTGTGGAGGATAAGCTCATCTACCCATTTATGAACTCACTCAACAAATATTTATTGCATGACAGCTGTTTGCCAGATGCCAAGCATTGGAGAGATAGCAAGAAGACTCTGTGTTTGCACTTAAGGAGATGAAGGGTTATGTATTGGTTTTAAGCATAGGTATTGAAACCAGCAGAATGACTTTCAAATCTTTTTCTTCCACCTTTAGCTATAGTTCCAATTGGGTCAGCTTTTTAACTTCTTGAAGGCAAGATCCCCTTATCTGTAGAATGAAAATGGTCGGATTTACTTTATATAGTTGTGATGAGGATTAAAGGCGAGGATGCACAGTAATAGACACCCAGGACACCATCAGGTGCAGATCTCAGTCAGTTCACAGTTGAATATATGCCTGTGTGTAGAAGCAGGAAGCTGCTACCTTTGAGAGAATTCAAGTCTGAAAAGGATGTGGGGACACATGTGACAGGCAGAGAAAAGCAATTGATAAAGAGTGGGAGATTGACTGTGCAGCCCTGGCTAGCTGGGACTCACAGAGATCTGCCTGCCTCTACCTACTGAGAGCTGGGATTAAAGGCATGTGCCACCACAGCAACAAGCAATAACTTTGGGTTGAATCCTGGTATGCTCCTCTAGGGGAGAAGAAGAGAATGAAGCTGAGGAAGCTACAGAGGATCAAGGGAATGTCATGAGTTCCAGAGGAAAGGAAGCTTGGCAGGATCAGGGATCTGTGTGTTGAAAACAACGTCAGCAATAACCAAAAAGGAAAATATAGGTTAATTCTTGTGGAATGGGGCATCATTTTTGTTATCCTGTGGAAGAAGTTTCTGTAGTAGCTGGGGCTCAGGCTCCCACTAGGTTCTTTCTCTTCTGACCTGTGTTTGGGGTGTGGAAGTTACCCATTAACCTCTCAGGAATGAACTTTCTCCAGGAAATGTTAACATTTCCTATTTTCTTGCCACATGGAGTTTTCAGAAACTGGAGGCTGGTTCAGGGAGGGGACTTCCAGCCAGCCAAGTTTTTTTGCTAGGCACTCAAGACTTAGTCTGTCTAACTCAGGAAGTGCTAGCTTGATACCATGGTTTCCACATCTGTGTTTTTATTGGGCTTAAATGTGGGGCAGTTTGGCTGGAGAAATGAAAAGCTGTAAGAGCTAGTAGAGAATAGGGACCCCAGAGTGGGGCTGTGTAAGGTGAGGGGAAGGAAGGAGGCTGAGCTGTGACTTGGATAGTAATGACATGAGGAATCCTTGTAGCGAAGTCTTGAGGAGTCACCTCTGTGGGACTTTCCGGAATCTCTGAGTAGCGAGTGGTTCCTGGAACCCAGGAATTTCCCGGACTAACTCAGGCACCAACCTAGTAGCTTTTAGTAACCTCAGATGGCTACAGGGAGCTATAGGGGGACATTGCTGATGGTTCTGCCTCTTCACCAAATCCTGGTGTTAACTATGAGTTTTTCAAAGAAGGGCCAGGGTTATCCCTGTCCTTTGCAGAGCAGATGCTCACTCATATCCTGCTTAAATGAAGACATGGCTTCTGAGCTGCTCTTATTTCTAGCCAGTAATGACTTGGGAGAACTAGCTGGGCATAGAGATTAAAGGGGGCCCCACCTTGGTTAGTAGGGCCTTGCCTCACCTGATTTCAACCCTCCTCCTCTTCCCAACAAGTAGCTACAAGCTCTGTGAACAGCATGGCTTCCAGACTTGGATTTTTTTTTTTTTTTTACCCAGCATAGGAACATTGCCAGTAGCTTCTGTAGGTGTGGGGCTCTGAGCCAGTGCATAGGACAGAAGCCTTGATGACCCATTCATTCTGTGTTCTGTGTTCTAGTACCCTGTCTCAGTGTATTCACGCTGCAGCTGCTCTGCTCTACCCCTTTAGTTGGGCACACACATACATCCCCGTGGTCCCTGAGAGCCTTCTGGCCACTGTCTGCTGCCCCACCCCTTTCATGGTTGGGGTACAGATGCGCTTCCAGCAGGAGGTTATGGACAGCCCCATGGAAGAGGTAAGCTGCATCAAAGAGAGTGCATGGCTTACAGCCAGGCAGGCTTTGACCTGTATCCTAGCTCTGCTGCCAACCCCTGTGTGAGTTGGGGCACGTGACTTAATTTCATTAAACCTGAATTTATCAGTAAAATGGGTACGGCTGTCTTCAGTTGCAACAGCCTGGGGAAAATGACATGGCTATGCTACTAGCCTAGAACCTGATACACAGTCCATTCTCAGTGAATATTGGCTGTCTTCTCTTGAATGATTGCTTTGTGGACTTAGGGAAGCAAGATGTTGCTTATTCTGAGCTCATGAGATTATCCTATTAGACTATATATCCTTATTGAGCAGCCAGTTGGGTGACCTTAGTTAAATGAATGGTCACAGCTGGCTCATACAACACACACTCCACTGGAATTAAAATTCCTTGGAAAGAAGCCCTTTTGTAAACTAAGTCTTGAAAATGAAGAGATTTGCAACAAGTACCATCTTTTTTGAGTAGCTCAGGACTCAGTTGGGTAATGAAGATATAGATTCAAATCCCCTTTGAATTTGTTGCCTTTTGTTTCTGACATAAAGGAGGGTTCAGTCATGTAAATGGGTACTAATCACATCTACCCCCAAAGGGGGACAAACAACTTGAAATGTGTAATCTAGGACAGTATGTAACTATAGCTGAATACAGGAGGACTATTTGGGAAGGTCCGTCCTGGCTAACCATTAACTCACTGTGTAGAGACATGGTTACCTATTGAAGTATCATGATGCAAGCACTAAAGAGGCCCTGAGGTAGTCCTAGTGGGAGGATTTCCTCTTTACAGAAGAGGCTGGTGAGTTCCAGCAAACCTACAACTTAGAGAGGCAGCAGTAGAACTCAGAGAAAGGCCCAAGCCCTTCTATAGAAGTTGCTCTTGGGAGGGAGAGAAGTAGGCTGATTGCTTTTGTTTCTCCAGCTCTTGTGCTGAGTACACATGCCCTGTGAGCAACCCTTAGCCTTATTAACTGGAGCAGGGTATCAGCCCCACTTTAGCAATAAAACTCAAAATGTCTCAACCCCGGAGGTTATGTAACTTCCCTCCTTGGAAGCTGAGGCTCCTCCCAACCGTCAAGGAAGACAGGACGAAGGCAAACAAGGCTCTGGCTCTTGCTAGTCAAGAGCTTTTGCTTATTTTATTCCTTTGCAGCTTCACTGAGAAATGGGCAAGACTGAGGAGGAAGTCCATATGGGGTACTTGCTCTTTTGGGCACAGTGCAAGGTTCTCTGATTCTCCACATAAGCTTTCTGAAAGGAATTACTCCATAGACAATATAACCAAAATACTGAAAAGACTTCTGGGAACAACCTCAAAAAATAGTCATGCCCACATTTCTCCCCACCCCCAAGTGAACAGGTTTCCTTGCATGAAGGCATTCAAACCTATGTATACATGCTGTTTCAGGCCTGGACTAGTTCAGCTTTTTCCCCCTGGTGATGGATAATTACAGTGCAGGCTGTGTTTTGGCAAATTTTCCAGTTTCTCTTTCCTTACATTTGAAAGTAGCGAACATATAAGGATCCTTCATTCTATTGTCAAGACCCATGTTGGAAACTGAAAATAGGGGCCCATAGTAGTCCTTAAATGCCAGCACAGGATTTGAGACCTATGGTTCGCTCATTGGTGACCAAATCTCTGTCTAATGGTAGCAGTTTGATACTGTTGTTGCTGGTTTTGAGTGTTAGTTTTAAAAATAGTACAGGTTGGTTTTGGTATATCTTGCTTATAGGAAGTGAAAGGAGGAGGATAAGGATTCAAGACTACCCCAGAGTACCCAAGATACTATCTCAAAGCAAAACAAAGGAATGATATCAGAGTTCATGAGATTTCAGATGTCAAAATCTAATCACTTAAAATATTTTAATTTAAATATTGGAAGTGGTCCAGTTATCTAAGAATACTCTGAGGAATTGGCAGCATGACTGTTTTGTGTTGTGCTCTAAGTTGCAGGATTTTCAAGCTGTCCTGATGGTCCAGCAACTTGGTTCTCTATTTCATTTGTAGCCAGCACATGCCCAGTCCCTCTTGCTTCTTTTCCTTTTCTCTTCCTGTTGACCCTGGACTAATATTCTTCCTTTGCTGAGTTTCCTACTGGAAGGCTCAAGGCTATTGTCAAGCTTTTAATAAATTGAATCCAGGCCAACAACATGCTAAACATGTGCTCTGAGGGAGCTTTTAAGGACCCTAGGCGATTGTGCATATAAGAGTGTGAAAAGATCAAAACATGGCTGCCTCTCACCAGTCCTTTGCTGAGTAGACCAGAGAACGAGATGCCGAAGGGAAGATGGAGAGAAGTTAATATGATCCCAAAGACCACAATTTATGATTGAAAACTGGTTTTCTATTTCTCAGCACCATGACCTCTGGGAACTGTAGGCGAGAAGACACACTAAAGAAACTGCTGATGTGACTGCTCCATAATATGGTTGTAGATTTTATTGTAAATAGGTATGAGAGAACTGCCAGAGGCATGTGGAAGTCTCCAAAGCACAGACAGAAAGAAGTAGACTGAACAGAGTTAGTATATTGGACATGGGCAGAGCTATGGAAGCAGGAGAGAATAGCAAGAAATGGAGAATACAGCAGAGAGAGAGAGAGAGAGAGAGAGAGAGAGAGAGAGAGAGAGAGAGAACAAGAACGCAAGCTGGGTTACAAGAAGGATAAGTAGCTAAGCAGAGGGAAGCTGTGAGCTTACATTAACAGTGAGAAGGCTAGTGTGTTAGTGTGGGATTTGGAATATGTAATGGGTACTTGTGATACTGGGGGAGCCTAGGGGGTAGCATGGGCCTTTGATATGCTGATAAATGCCACGGCTATAAACATATGTCCCTCTTGTCTGAGGTAGGGGAAAGGACCCCTTTTGGCAGATGGAAATGGGTTTCACTGTTCCCTGAGGAATGCTGGCTTTTATCTCACCACCAGAATCCTATAATCCAGGTTGAGCTCCTGCCTAGCTATATGGACTGCCTTTGGAGTTCCATTGGTTCTGATAAGAACTTCTCTAGGTTTATCTCATGTACAAAATGAGGTGGTATCTGTGTCATAGAACCATGGCTAGAATTAAATAAAACATGCACAGCGAGTATTGTGTGTGTGCTATGGGCATGCTCTGTATTAAGGAAGCAATTTCTATAATTCCTGTAGCTAGTTCTATTATTCCTGTTTTTCCTTTTGTTCTTCTTGTTATTATTATTATTATTATTATTATTATTATTATTATACAGGGTCTCTCTAATGATGATGATAAGGGTGATGACATGATGATAATGTTTAGCCCATTTCAGGCTTGGAACTTTAAGGTAGACTTCTGTTTGTCTAGGATCCCAGGGTGCTAGTATTAAAGGTATGCACCATCATGCCCTTCTATCTTAGACACACACACACACACACACACACACACACACACACACACACACACACTTTCTATCTGGGAAATTAGATTTGTAGAAAAACAAAAAAGGAATGAGAATGTCAGGCAGGAAATGAGAATTACAAATGCTGATGTTACTGCTACCTTGCTTCAGGTATAGTCATGGGCAGAAAGAGGGTTGGTGGTTGAGGTTCATGAAGAGATAAAGCCATTTTGTGTTTACTTTAGGTGTTGTTGGTGAATCTTTGTGAAGGAACCTTCTTATTGTCGGTAAGTGTCTGCATTGTGGGCAACTGCAGGCCTGCCACCAACACAACCTTTTGAGTCTTCTGATGTCCTACTAATCTCAATAGACACTTCGAGAAAGAACTTGTGCTTTCCCCTCATGAGGTTACAGGCAAGGTCTCAGATGCTTCAGCAATAGTGTCTTATGAGCAAGCAACATACACTTGTGGGGACGAATAGCTATCTCTTTACATCTCTTTGCTCATGCTTGAATTCAAACTGGAGGCAAAGAAATGACTTCTGCTCTTCTGTGAAGCAGTGGATTGGGGTGGAATAGCGCACGGATTCATACACTCCTCACATTCTCCTGGACTCCTTCCTGATCTCCTGACTAGAATGCCTGACCTTGACCTAGCTCTCTATTCTCTTCTAGGTTGGTGATGAAAAAGACATCCTACCACCAAAACTTCAGGATGACATCTTGGACTCTCTTGGTCAGGGAATAAATGAGTTAAAGAGTAAGTTCTGGGTTCCTCTTTCCCAGAGAGCTTGAGGGAATTATTGTTTATTAAAATAAACTCATTTCTTAGCTTGTTAGGGAACTAAATCCTGATTGAGACTTTGTTTCTTTCCCTAGGGGATGGTAGAGAACTTATACCCGGTTCCTAGACTATTTCTTTTGCTCTTGTTTTGTGGGACATGGTCTCAAACTTGTAGCAATCCTCCTGTCCCAGACTCCTGAAATTTGTTATAGTAGCTGTGAGCCACCTCAGGCTCAGGCTTCCATTTCAATCAGTTATTTACTCAGTTGCCTCCCCTGAGAACTTCCGGACAACAATGGAAACCATAATTAGAGAACTGGGGTAATTTCATCCTTCCATTGCTCTGACATAGGCCTTTCTGTCTCCTGCAGCTTCAGAACAAATCAATGAGCATGTTTCAGGCCCTTTTGTGCAGTTCTTTGTTAAGACTGTGGGCCACTATGCCTCTTATATCAAACGTGAGGCCAGTGGGCAAGGCCACTTCCAAGAACGATCCTTCTGTAAGGCTGTCACCTCCAAAACCAAGCGCCGGTTTGTGAAGAAGTTTGTGAAGACACAACTTTTCTCTCTGTTCATCCAGGAAGCAGAGAAGAGCAGGAATCCTCCTGCAGGTATACACAACCCACCAACTTCTCTACAAGTATTTCCCTTAAGAGGATTCCTGGGAGAGTGTTCCTCTCCAGTGACAGACAGCAGTGGGGCTCAATGGAAGTAAGCAGAGGAAATACTTCAGGGGCTGGTAGTTTGTAAAGAGATGCCTGTCCATCCTGTCCATCACTCAGTAACCTGGGCCCTGCTTTGTCTTTTCTGGAGCTACCTAGTATTTGTAGGTCTCCTTTTGAGTCACAGTAAATGTGGTGAGGGCCCAGAGATCTGGGTAGTTTATGAGTGTGGGGACTTTCTGTTTTTTTTTTTTTTTGTTAGTTTGTTTCTTTTTCTTTTTTGTTTATACTAAGTCTCATTTTGTAGCCTCAGCCTTCCCAACAACTAGGATTGTAGACTTATAATTCCACAGATCAGACTTCAGGCATGTTGAGGATACTGCCTAACACACACCTGCTTGAAACTACAGGCTATTTCCAAAAGAAAATACTTGAATATGAAGAGCAGAAGAAACAGAAGAAATCAAGAGAAAAGACTGTGAAGTAAAAGCTGTGGTGGGCAACACTGTCTAGAGCTACAGGCCAATTTGGACTTTGGCCCTTCTGGTATGAAAAGGTCAGAGAGGCTCTCAACCTTGGAATCCATGGCCTCCTTCCAACTGGTACCCAGTTTTGCTTCAAAGTGGTATCTGAGTTTGGGGTCCTTGGTATCAGGGTTTCTCAGAACCTTGAGAGCTCTCATCCAAGCTCATAGAACTGTACTCAAAGTTGAATCTTTAGCAGAATGGACACAGTGGGAAACAGTAATACAGATGTGGGTGATTGATTAGAAGTTGCTGCCACTGCCATCTCCTGGGAACCACCATCATAAATTCCTCAGCAGACAACATTGTTGTGGCCCAGTGACCCATGTACAAAATAGTGGTCTGACATGTGAGGATGAAAATAAAGATGAAAACTGCTTATTGTTTGTCAATCTAGGAGGCACTGTATCGGAGAACTGAACTAGACATGAAGAAGGACCTGGTCACACTAGGCTGTTTGGAACCACAAAACCAGGGGTCAGCAGCACCACTTCTACTAGGAAGAGTAAGAAATCTTGATCAGAGTGGCCACAGCATAGTAGTCTTTGGTACTACTTTGGAAGTCAGGTGTGCTTTCCAGATTCTGAGCAGGGACTGCTAATATAAAGGAGGCCGCTTTGTCCTCGGGCAAATTAATGGAGAAATTCCAGTCAACAGAAACCTTTGAAGGCTACTTCATGACTACCATAAACAGGCCAGACTGCCCATAACTCAGCCAGGGCTAGTCCTTTACCTTCAGTCTTAGGCATCTCACCTCAACTGCTTATTAAGCTTCCAGTTCCATTCTCTAGCCAAAGCGTAGAGATCCCTGCACTGGCATTTCCCCCTCCCCCCTTATAATCCAAAGTATTTAGTATTTATCTAGGCCCATCTTTTCCTATACCTCCATTCAGTTTCTGTCTAAACCTGCAAGAAAAACATCTCATCTTCTAGAATTCTATCTTTGAAATGTTTTCTCGCCATAATTTTATGATGGCCTTCAGAAGTTTCTGAAATCCATACAAAGAATGCAAATGATGTGAGAGTTTATCAACAGGCAGAACTACAAAATGGAAGTTTAAGGAATACACCCTGACTTGGGGAACACATGTCCACATGCTATGCCTAACTATAGTTCTCAGCTTCTAGGAATCATTGTATCTTTTTATATGGTTTATAGAAGTGGATGTTAAACCTAGTTAAATCTTGAAAAGTTTCAGACCAAAAACCAGAATGCGGTTAAGGCTCAGAAAATACTAAGGCTCCAATAGAAGTCTACCAAATTCTGGTAGACTTCTGAACCTGGAGTACATATGGTGGCACAGCCTATGATCATAGCATTCAGGGGGTTACCGAAGGAGAACTGAGAGTTCAAGGCCAGCCCGAGATACTGTGTGACCTTGTCTAGAATCCACCCCTCACCAAAAGGTCCAGAATTATGTTTTCTAAAAGTATCCACATGTTGAATGATTCTTATACTCTAGGAGGTCAGTGAATACAGCATCCAGCACCAACTGAGGCTTTCCATAAAGCAATCATTGGCCTGATGATGCTGTTGTTTTCTAGGGCCAAAGGAAGCACACACAAGTGCTTTTCAGATCCCCTCTATGATGAGGAGAAAAACATGACACATGTATTTATTTCAGTTAGCCCTGAGTACCTGTTTATAGCTTTGGTGTGGTATAGAAAACACTAGCTAGAATTCAGAAGACCGTCTAGATTCCATCTGGAGTATAGCATTAACGTGTGACAACTGGTATTTCATTTAGCCTCTTCAGGTCTCAATTCCTACTAGGCATGAACAACTGTTAAATGTCTGCTGAAACAATCAAATAAAACAATGGCTGTAACTGTACTAATGGAAGAATACCTGTCCTTTTCCCCTCTTGTTTTTCTTAGATTATCTTTACATCCCAGCTCCCCTGAACCTTGATTTTCTGAGTCTTGTGTAGATCAGACTGGCCTAAAACTCTATAGTCAAGGATAACTTGGAACTTCTGATTTTCCTCCTGTTTCCATTTAAAAGTGCCGGGATTCACTAAACTTTGTATTTCTTCATACTAAAGAAATAGAACATCTGGATACAATGAAAACAAATGTGATTCACAGAGGACATTCAAACAGTAGTTTAAATATCAAAAAGGTGAATGTAAAGTAAACTACCACCACCCGATTCTGGACAATTACTGAAATGTTGGAGTAATGACTGCAACATAAAACACCTACAAGAGAGAAAAGAACAAAACATTTCTCCTTTTTAAAAGATTTAACAATTTCTACAGCAGCTGATCACATTTCCTTAATTGTCAAACAACAAACATAAAATTTGTCTCAATTTAAAAAATGACATTTCAAATTTAGTTTACCTTTCCCCTGAATGAAACTAAGAAAAAAAAAGGCTGGCTCTGAGATCATATATTTATTTAAAAAAATAAAATGGATTGACAAAGTTACCACATTATCTGCATGCTAGCAAGATTTCCCAAGCCCGTGAGAAACACCATTTCTTGATCAATAATAAAAATCACTTTCTCAACAATGTACAGCCAGGAAGCCTTTCCATCCCAGTTTAAGGCCTTCATCACTGTTCTCACCCCGCAAGCTGGTAAGATGTGTATGCCACAAGCTGGGCTCCTTAACAAAGGAAAGTCTGAGAAGACAATAAACAAGGTGTTATGAAAAGATGATGATTTGTTGTTAAAATTATAAAGCAACCATGTCTTGGCCTGCAAACATTTTCCATTAGAATCACCACCACTGGGGATGTGCTCCTCTGACAGTGTAGTCTGAATTCAGGATAATCACAAACACATGGCATTTTCCCTGCATGCTTTCTGGAGCCAAACCCTGTTTGACAACATGTTCAGTTTACAGGATGGGACCTGAAATTCCCATTCTCTCAACAGGACAGTTAGGGAGTGTTACCAGTGACAAAGAATGAAAGTTATATAACATTGATTATTATAAATTACATTTGTTCTTATCCACCCCCATTCTTAAAATGTTTGGATTCTTTCCTGCAGAAAACACAAGTATAACAGAACCCCGGCCACATCATTAGTGATGATTAGTGTGAGCTGCAGAGGCTTTAATCCTGAAGACATGTATATGCAGGTGAGATGCAATCTGATTGCAAACACTGACACAGTAACGAATCAAATCAAAGAAAGAGAAGACCTAAAAAAAAAAAAAAAAAAAGACATTTGATTAGATTCTTAACATGTGCACAGGCCTCACTAAACTTCCTAAGAGGACAGAAGGGTAGTTTCTGACTTTCAGATTCACCTTCAGATTCAGATAGCTGGATAACAGTAATCTCCTGGTGTCCTTTACAGCTAATGATTAACAAATCTTTCCTTAGAGATATAGTAAATATATCAAGATTTTTATTTATTTATTTTATTTTTTGAGACAGAGGCCCTCACAGCCTAGGTTAGCCTCAAACTCAGAATGTAGCTGAAGAAGATCAACTTCTGATGCCGGCTTCCAGTTTCCAAGTGTTGGCTCACAGGCACTGCCATCAGGCCTGATTTTATTTATTTGTTTATTTTTTCTGATTTTACATATTGATCCCAGTTCCCTCCCTCCCAAGCCTCCCCGACCACCCTCCATCATAGAGCCCTCATCTAGTAGCTGATGGAAACAGGCCTGACTTTTTAAATATGGTGCTGGCGATCAAACGCTAGGCTTCATGCATGCTAGGCAAGCACTTGACCACTAAGCTATATACTCAGCACAACATTTCAAGCTTTCTGAGTTGCATTCTTTGTTACAACTGCTTAGGCAATTTATAAATGAGTGGCTATGGCTGAATATAGCCTGAACTTCTGTTACACACACAATCAGAAATTTGGAATTTTTGAGTCCTAACATAGGTAGGAATAGTAAGACTAACACACTGAAGTCATAAAGAACTCTCAACACATTACAGATGTGGTTTCTGGCAGTCCTAGTCATTATTACCATTCTAGGGTCTCTTAGGACTGGCTCACTCAAACAAGAAAACAAGTAGCTTACAGACCACAAAATAAGACAGTACAATACTTACCAGGGCAATCCAAAGTACAATATATTCATCAATAAAGCTGTTAAAATACTGGTCCAGAAACAAAAGGGCTGGACCTATGAATGCTGTGTCATGCAGGTGCATCTCACTTTTCGTCATATGTGCAACCTGAGAGTAGAACAAAATCAATGAAATAGGCACTTTCATTTTAGAATTGTCAGCAATACAATAAATCAGTATAATGCTCACATATGAAGTTTCAAGAATGACTTAGCAATAGTTGTCGAGTTTGCAAAACTAAAAAACACCCCAACAATGTTAATATTGCAGGAGAAAGGGAATAGTCATGCCAACTATACCAGTAGAAAACACTTTTGTACACAGCGTTTCAGTGGGTGTCGAGGATGATACTGAAGCATGCACATAAACTGACTACCAAATTCAAATGGACAAGGTAGTGAAAGGACACAGAGCTTCAAAGAACTTCAGGCAAACTCAAAATGTAGTGTCAGAAGAGTAAAAACAGCTTTTCTACTGATGTAAAGAGATTGATATGGCAAACTCTTAGACTACTTAGGAAGTCACAGAGAGAAATCCAGGTCCACAAAACCAAAATAAGATGAACGTTATAAAAGTAAAAACTGAGGTGCTTACCACAAGTTTATTGGTGATTTTAGCAGACACAAAACCAAATGTCAGTATATAAAGACATGGATGCTTTTCAAACAGCTGAACAGCTGACTTCTTGTAGATCATAACGGCTAATGTGATAACTGATCCAATGTGGAGGAAAGGAGAAAGGACACTTGTTCCCTGTACAGAGCAGAGTTAAGAGCATTTAATGCTGTCAGATGCTACATGGACCTAACACAAAACACTTTAACCCAAACATACTAGAACCTAACAGTGGCTACCAGCTAACAACTGCAATAAGCTGACTCCAGACTAGTGAGAAACAGATTCTTGAACTGGTAAAGCACAGCTGTCCTTGGAAGGTGTCACTTATTTTTACATAGTGTGTCATACTTTCCAAAATGTGCTGTGCCCATACACATGAGCAATTATCAGCATACAAACGTGTGAGTATATATTTTAAAGGCTTAATAGAAATTCTAAGTTGACAAATGATTTTATGTGTTATTTAAATGAAAAAACAAAATAATGGAAGGAACAAGTTTCAGTTTGCAAACCTCTGGAAACCTTAAAGAATACTCACTGCTATGGTTGATCCATTTTTGCCAACACCACCTGTGAAGATTACACGGAAGTAATTTGTACAGGAAAATATGGTCCCTGCCACAGTACAAAGTGCAGGAAAAATTTTCATTTGAATATTCAGCACTGGAATCTTTAATGGGTAGAGAGAAAGGACAATTAAAATATATACACATTCAAATACAACAAATATTTATTTATACCCTCAAAAACCTCTCCATTCCTTATAGTTAATACTAATGTAACGGAAATGTCCCTCTCCTCAACGTATAAACAATATAACAAGTATCAAAAGATGAGACTCACTTCTGATGTGAAAGTCCAGTGTATGGGATGGACAGATGTCTCAGAGGCTAAGAGCACTGACTGCTCTTAGTTCAATTCCCAGCACCTACATGATGGCTCACAAATATCTAATATCACAATCATCTGATGCCCTCTTGTGGTGTGCAGACAAACATGCAGAAAGGGCACTCATACATAAAGTAAATCTTAATGAGAAATGGGAGTCCAATAGAAATCATAAAAAAAATACAATGTTACTAATTTGCATCATAAGTTCAGTAAAGCTCAGTGAATGATCTAAGTTTTTTTTCAAATAAAAGGGGGTGCCTTTACATTTCTTGTTGTACTTTGTACATTCTACCTCTAAATATGTAGTAGCTTCCTAGTTGCTAAGTAGAATAGAGCATAAATAATAAAGATATTTGTAAATTAATTATGAAATCAGCATAGTACATTAGAACAGAAAAATTAGAACAGAATTCCAAACTCTGAACTGTTGGGATACAACCAGCTATTGAAAGTTGAGGGCAACTGAAGTGGCATTTACACACTTACACACACACACACACACACACACACAAAGAAGTACATCTAAAGTGGTGCAGCTCTACAACTCTATCCCAACTGTAAAAGCTTACTTTTTATCAAGTAATATATTGCTATGACTATACACTAAAAATGTGATTTACCTAATGTAAAGTGAGGGGTTGAGTGGATTGATACTAAATGTTTGAGGTCACCAAAGAGTTTCTTTTTTATATCCATTCTTTTGCTTTTCTGGTTCCAAAATTTGCTCAAAGGTAAGATGAATTACGATATACTAAGTAATTATAGGAACAAAGTTACAAAGGCTCACAGGTTTTGAAAAATTAATGAGGTCTCACAATGAAAACATTTTATTTACACTACTCAAGACTTATGTGCCTATGTTTTAAGGGGATATAAGACATTCCTCTTTGTAATATAAAACTCATTTGGCAAGACAAATCCAAAATGTCTGGATGTTCCATTTCTTCCAAGTCCTCAAGGATTTAATTTGTTTACACAACTCTACTACCTCTTGCAAATCTGCAGCTCTAAAAAGAAAATGGAACCAACTATTTGACTCTCAAGTCAGGCTAAGCAGGATTTAATTTTCTAAATGAAATATCTCCACTTAAAATTCAGAAATTTGCACAACACCACAAACTGTCCTCCTCCTTGCTTAATTTCCTACCCTACAGCCCAAGTTCTAGCTTTTCAAGAGAGGAGATAATAACAGTGAGGCTTTGAACTACTGTGGATTATTCTGTTCTGGGATATGGATATTACTATCTAAATGTGATGCACTTGGCTGGAACTCAATAGTAGGTCCCTTTCCTACTTTCCAGTCTCCTGCCACTGCCATTTCCTCCCATGTTTTCCTCTACAGAGACAACAATTTTTTTTGGGGGGGGGGCAAAGGCAGGAATATGCCTTTGCCTAAACGAGTATTGCACCATTACTGAGGGTATCCATATTATAACCAGGGTATCAGTACCCCAAAGTAGACAACTGTACATAACAGTCACCTGTAGCACAACCAACCTGGTCAAGCATCATTACTTGATTTACAATTTGGGCTTTAGTAACATAAAACTTTTGCCCTTTGGAAGAAAGAATAAACAAAAATACTATATTAATACAAGGCTTGGGTCAGAAAGTGAGCCAGCAACTCTGCAACAAAGTATCTTAAACATCTCTGGGGCTCTCCTCAATTCTGTCATGTTAGTTGTATCTATCAGAATGTAAGTTAAAGAGTAGGGTTTCATTTGAATTGATTTTTAAAACAATGAATATTTATTGGGGGAGGTAGGGGTCATGTGGAAATCAAAGGGTAACTTGTCAAAGTTGTTCTCTTCCTATCATGTGGATCCCAGCATTTGAACTAGGTCATCAGGCTTCAGTGGCAAGTGCCCCTACTGCCTGAGCCATCTCTCACCCCGAATTAATTTTGTAAGTTCTCTGGGGCCCTGCTTATCATAGATGATCAGTATGTATTTTGGAATAAAGATTCAAATCTTGTTCCCTTCCCTGTGTATACCAAATTCCTGTTTTGTGAGAATACACAGAATACCCTTCCACCTTATAATGTAAAGGTAGTATGTAAGAGAAAATATGAAGCAAGTACAAGGAATTCTCACAGGTGATCCTTCACAAATTGGCACCAATGAACAACTTACAAAACAAACTTTTAACCCACACTCAAGATCAAGAAAGGTGTGAACATTTTGTTTTTTCTAATCCTATTTCCTACTATGACCTTACTCATCATTATTGCTACTAAGACTGCATTTACTCTATAGAAATATCTAAGATGCTGTCTGAAAACATCTTTATCTCAAACTTGCCTACAATTTCAGTAGTCTTCCAAACTTGGGAAGATGAATTTCCTTAAGTTCTGATGTCTTTTCTAAAGTCAGGGGAAAAAAAAAATCTGGTTTTGTGAGAGGAAGTATATGTACCCAAATAAAACCAATGTGTTACAACTGATTTTTAAAAAGTTAGATGAAAAAAGTTTTAAATTCTCAGCTCTTCTACCAGACACAGTGTATATGTTTTGGTTAGATTTTGAAGACACACAGTACTCTGACAGGTTTTGTGGAGATAAAAACAAAATTTTAAGATTAGATATTTTATTGCAAAGAGCATAGAAATACTTATTTGTAAATCATAGTAAAGACTTTTATTTATTTACTTTAATACTGTGTATATGTGTGTTTGTACATGTGAATTTAGTGCCTGTGGGGGCCAGAAGAGGGTGTCAGATTTCCTGAATTATAGGGAGTTATCAGCCACCTGCTGTGGTGCTGGGAACTGAATTTGGGTCCTCTACAAGATCAGCACATATTCTTAACTAAGCTATTTCTCCAGCTTCATGTAAACTGTTTTAAGTGAATTCCATGAAAACATTAAAAATGTTAACATAATTACAGCATCCAATAAAACTTTAAGGAAAATCACTATATCCAAATTATTTAAGTGTAAGGGCATTTTCTTTTATAAGTCTTCCAGTTCAATGGTTGGGGATGTAGCTCAGCGACAGAATGCCTGTCTACCAAACTTACAGAACTTAATCCCCAGCACTGAAAAAGGAAGACAAGTACATGATACTACATGAAATATTCAGTCCTTCAAGTAGCTCCAAACAATCCAACCGTAGCAGTGTTTATCTGGTTGCTTTAGTTGAATTCTAAAAGATTTAAGAAATATTTAATCAATGACTGCACTTAATCAAATGAAGGCCAGGCACCTGCCTTTAATTCCCAGCACTCGGGAGGCAGAGGGTGGTGGATCTCTGTGAGTTGTGGGCAGCCTGGCCCACAAAGTGAGTGCAGGACTCTGTTACAGAGAGAAACCCTGTCTGGAAAAACTAACCAACCAACCAACCAGCCAGCCAGCCAGCCAGCCAGCCAACCAAAACAACAACAACCCCCCCAAACAAACAAACAAAACCCAAAAACAAAACAAAAAAGAAACAAATGTAAATAACTATAAGTGTATTGCACGATTATTTACATATTCATTCTTCCACTGCTTCTAAGAGAGTCCTAAAAGCAATATATTTTAGGAAGAAGCAAAGCACAAAAATGTGTTTCTTGTTTCTGGAAATGTATTAACTTTTGTGAATAAAAGTATTCCTTTATTGTTGCAGAATATTAGTGAAAGATGTGTTACATTTGTTTATGCTGTGGAACATTTGTTTAATGATGCAAAGATGTGTTGCATTCTTTTATGTTGCATTTATTTAACTTTGTGAAGCTGAGTTACTTTGCCTGTCTAAAACACCTGACCAGTCTAATAAAGAGCTGAACAGCCAATAACAAGGCAGGAGACAGGATAGGTGGGATTGACAGGCAGAGAGGATGAACAGGAGAAATCTGGGAAGAGAGGACCAGGGAAGAAGGAATGAGAAAAGCAGAAGGATATCAGGGGCCAGCTGATCATCTACACAGCTAGCCACAGAGTAAGAAGTAATGGAAGGTATACAGAAATAGAGAAACCCAGAGGCAAAAGGTAGACAGGATAATTTAAGTTAGGAAAAGCTGGCAGGAAAGAAGCTAAGTTAAGGCCAGGCATTCATAAGAAAGAATAAGTTTCTGTGTGTGATTTATTTGGGAGCTGGGTCACAGGTGGTCCAAAAGGGGAGGGGGGGACCAAAACACTTTCCCAACAAAACAAACCCCAGGAAAGAGTAATAACATCAACTATAACCTCAAATTCATCTTTTTTTTGGGGGAGGAAATATGGCAAAGAATGGATAACCCAAATGCAGTGGCTGTCAATCACTCACCTTTGCAAAACAGCTGATCTTCTGGAATCAAACTTATAAAGACATTTACAATGTTTCTATTTGCTTTCTTTTAGTATAAATGTGATTGCTAAATTTATGGTATAAATCTTATAATTTAACAAAGATTTGGAAGATATGGGCAATTTTACAGCTTGAGGTTTTAAGAAGAATGCAAATTCCCTATGTGAGCACTACATAAATATCTTTTCTTCATTTTGGCACAAATGATGGGATCACTAAATGCAGTCACTGTTTCTGAGCAAAATACAATGCAACTAAAATACAAATATTTAATAGTAAACTCATGAGCCAAGTGAAAAGAAAAATGAAGTGGACATGTCTAATGCTAAAATGGAAATGCTGCAAAATTCAAAACTTAATTCTCAAATTCAGACTTTGGAGCACTTCTGATTTCAGATTAGGAACAAGTATGTGGCAATAAATATTCCAAAATCCAAAATGACCTAAGTTTGAAACTTCTGATCCCAAGCTTTTAAGATAAGGGATAGTAACCTGCATAGCAATCTGAGATCGAACACTTCAGATAATTTCAGAGTCTCCAGTGATCAGAAGAGGTCAGGTCCTTCCTTTTAGTTTAATGATAACACAATATAGCAGGCCAAAGGCTGGGGATCTGCCTTCCTGACACATTCTGATCATGGTAGCCATATTAATTCTGATTTTGTACTGCTCCTTCTAGGAATCCAATTTCAAAATATACTAAGTCAGTTTCACAAATAGTTTAGACAATGTCTTGATAAAGCCAGGCATGGTGGTGGGCTGATGTAATTCCAGAATTACAGAGATGGAGGCAAGGGGATCATAAGCCTGGGCTACAGAATTAGTAAGAACTTGCCTAAAATAATCAAACAGATTGTAATAAGAATAAGAAACAATCTTGTTCTGGCATGGTAAAAACATTATTGCATTATCTTATGTACAAGGATCTTATTACAGGGATAAGAAGCAACCCAAGCTGACGATGTTCACTGTCTAGCTGAGGGCGACTTTTCACTTTCCGCTCCAACTGCCTCTTCCTCCCAAGGGCTAGAATTATTTGACCTTTTAAAAAGTTAGTTCATACATTATCTGTACAAATTCTATTGAGAAAGGTAAAAGTATATATGAATCAATTTACTGCCAGGTACCCCCTAAGAAATAAAATATGGGTGTAAAAGGAATACAGATACTTAAAATATATGTATATGTATATTTAAGGATTAGTTCTATATACCAGGTATTGAAATTGTTTTCAAAATATCAAGCCAGAATTCTCATTTTATTAAATGAGATATTAAATATTAAATGAGATATTAAAATAACTTAAGGCATTTTAAAAACAGTAATTTTTAGAGAAATTTTTATGTAAAGCACAAAGTCTATAAAACAAATATCTATGGTTGCAAGTGAATGTTGGATAGAATTTAGATTTTATGATGTAGTTTTAGGAAAACAAATCTATTTTTCCCTCCCTGTTAAGGCTAAACATTTTTTTTTTCTTTTTTTAAAGCCTGAACAAAACCAGCTCATCTATTCAAGTATAAAGGAAATAAAATTATCTCTGTACGTCAGTCACAAAAACCAACAGGTGTCCACAGCGACATGTATGGCACACAAATGGTATTGTGCACTGAAAGAATGGGTTCAGAATTTTCCTGGTGGATAGCAAATTATTTTTATTCCTTTACTTCTTCTTCCTTTGTAAGTCTATCCCCTGAACAAAAGGCAGTTAATTTTGGCAATAAATATGCAGGGAAGTACCTAGTTTACCATTAGGAAGTGAATAAGTAAGGGGAAAGTCTGAGTCACTCAATTTCTCCTATTTTAAAATTAATCTGACTTTTAAGAATTATAATCACTTTGGCTCACTAAACATTTCTTTAGCATAACCACATCAAATAACTACTGAATGTGTGGTGGTGACCAGTAGCGAACTGTTAACTAGAGAGCACTAACTACCCTGCCCAATCTTGAACACTGATTGAGCAAAGTGTGAAGTGACAGTGTTCTCCTTAATGCCAACACTTGGGAGACTAAGGCACAAGGATACTGCCTCAGCTCCCAAAACAAAACAAAGCCAAGCAAAAGAAAGCCCACAACAGAACAGGAAACAATCACACAAGGAGCTCCAGCTTTCATGGAGGGCTTCTTATCTGACACACAGTGCTGGCACACAGTAACTTGTTTGTGTGATGGGTGCGCATTACCCCCATTCTGCAGAGGAGCAAACTAAACTGGCTCATGGGGGGGCAGAGGATTGGGGTTTATAGTATATTTCAGGGCAGTAAAGTCACGGTGTTTAAAATAATTCCACAGCACTGACATAATTCAGCACTACTTACATTGTTTTGTTTTCGTTTTCTGTGTCAGAGTTAATTTAGCATCTCAAATCCTAAATTTGTTACTAAGCAAATGACAGAAGACCTAGTAAAGTCATATAGTACAGAAAAAAGAAAAAAAAAATAATTGGATCACTATTAACTTACTTGTCACTTTACCTGTTGTTCCTTTGAATGTAAATGGGTTGACAATAAGGACTCAGATTTTCAATGGTTTTCAAAACACACAATGTACACAGAACTCCAAAGAATACAATTCTCATGCTCTAACAAAAAACTTGCTACTGTTCGCTGCAACTTTCACTCTCAGAAAAAAAGTAAAATAACTTTAAACATTAACCTTTAACTTGATTATCCTATATTAGAAACACAAGCAGATGATAACATGCATTATATAGGATACACGATGTGAACAAAATTACCATAGATTGCCAAAAAGGTGGTCCTCCAATCACTGCCAGCAAATGCATGATTATTATGAAGATTTGCACTTCAGTCACATCAATTCTGATTAGGTACAAAAAGCCAGAAAAGCAGAATTACTCAAAACACAATTTTAAGTTAATTTCTTGCAAGCAAAGCAGCATTCCTCTATCATGCACAACAGAAGATAAATTTCAAATATGGAGCAAAGGGGGAAAAGGAGGTATCAAAAATTTGTTATGAACAAAATCACCTAAAATCCAGAACCTTTTAAATTCAATTTGACAAATCTGAGAGCAATAAAAACCCCCCTCTCCAAAGTAAATCTTGCTTAGCCTTTCTCACCAAAAAGAAAAAGTATATGTATGTATTAAAATTGAGTATCAAGCAGAGAATTACATTGTATATCTATGTAGTACGAAATCCTGAAGTAAGCTCTTTGCAGTAGCAACTGAAATGGTTAACTTTAGCTGAAAGAAATCACTGGGACCTTTGAAAGAAATAAGTGTATTGCCCCTTAGATATGCTCATTAAATGCATGCTATGGTACAAGTGTGAAAAAGAAAATCAAGGAATTCTTAAATAGATTCTTATTCTCACCAGGGTAACTACCCTCATATTCTGGAAAGATAATTGAAAGCAGCTGAGTGTTAGCTTTGCGATTACTGAAAATGACCTCGTGGTCAAGAAGAGACAAACAGTGCAAAGGATAGGGAGGGGTAGTATAGCAATCAAAAGCCCGAAGTCTTGGGGAAGGGGACATGGGCAAAAAGATTGAGGAGCAATGCCTATGTGGGCATCCTTTTACTTTGGAAGGTTAGCACTTCTTAGATCTTGGAATGCATATGCTCTGATGGAAAGAACTTTTCCTACAGGTACACCTGAAAACAAAACAAAACAAAAAAATCCAGGGCTATTCACTACAGAATTAGTACTGGAGAAACTTTTTAAATCCTTTAATGGTTGAGTAAGTGCCACATAATGGGACAGTTTGAAGCGTTTAAGTGGCACAACAGTGACCTAAGTATTGAAATGGGAAAGTACCTAATGTTAAGTGGAAAACAAGTTGCAGAATGTGTATAGGTTATATTTTGTGGAAAGAATAAGACAAATAACATTTCCCTTTTATTTTTATCAGCAACTGCACAACACACTTCTGGACATATACGTTAGAAACTAAGAAAAAATATTACTTATTTGCGGGAGGACAATGTGAGAATTGCTAGCCAGCTGGAAGTAAGGATGAGATTTTTTACTTTACACTTTTTTATGGTGTTAGTTGTTCCATCAAGGTGGATAATTTATTAACTATAAAAACCTAAGAAAAGCCAAGTATCAACAGGAAGGAGGTTCAGTTGCTGTAGAACAGAGCCCCGACTTCTACAACTGATACTTAAGGCAGGAAATTCAAATGAGCTTAGGGTATGTAAGCTCTCACACTCACAAGCCATTGGCTCAAAACCAGTTTATTCAAAATAAAAACTATTGATCTTTATTTGCTGGATAAGTGTTTTTAAATAAATGCATATTTAGCTACAAGCAGTAATGTAATTATTTTGATATACACATTTATTGAAAAAACTAAAAATGGACTGAAGTAAGCTAAAGAGACTCTGTAGAGCTGACCTGGTGATAGGTGATGCCAATAAGGGGAATTACACTTAGTAGCAGACTCAGGAGACTAAGCAGGTAGGTGTATCAAAGCTGATCGACTCTGTCTTGGGTGGAGGATAGACATCTTACAACATTTTGCTGGACATATGAAGTAGCCTTTTGGAAGGGGAAGGGCCAGAAGTATAGAATTACAAAATTAAAATGGAAAAACCTCACACAATTAATCTTTGAACTATGGAAGAGTCTAAGAGAGAAAAGGAAACATGAAAAGATCTTTATAGTCTCAAAGTAGGGTTTCTAAGAAACGTTTTGGAAGATTTTCTAAACTATTCAAATATTGTCACTGTATGTGGAAGAGGGCCAAGACAAACTTAACAGTTGGTACGTTGTTAGGTGTATTTTTTTCCTATTTGCTTACTGGATTTAGAACAAATATCTAAAGTTCTTTCATGAGAACTGCCTATCATTGCTCCTCGAAGAATTAAACACAATCCAGTGCAAATCCAAAAGTTTGCGAACTAAAGAAAGGAGGCAGAAGGAATTGACAGCTAAAGATGGTTTTTAGGACAGTCTATTATGTCACTTGTCCAGTAAATCTCTCTCAGTGTGGGCTCAGTTTCCACTGACACTTAATAGGAGAGGCCTCATTTCAGTGCTTTAACTCTGCAGGAAAGACCACTGTCTACAAAAGGTATTTGTATAGATAGCAATCTGAAATTTTTGTAATCATCTTTCTTTCTTTAAAAGATGTTTATTTGCATGTATTTCTCTGGGTGATTGGTAAATATATGCACAATTGTAGACAACTATTTGCAGGGGCCACAAGAGGAATTCATGTTCTTTTAGATATGGGATCACAGGCTTTTTTTCTGATGTGTGACTTACTACATGGGTGCTGAGATGATTGAGTAGCAAGTGCTTTTAACTACTAAGCCACCTCTCCATCTCAATTTATTTTCATTATTACTTTAGAAGGGCGACCAAAGAGCTACTAATGGTCCTTATTTAATGACTGTCTTCAAAAATAAGGAAAAAACAAAACAAAACAAAACAAAACAAAAAAGCCCCCCTTGAGGGGGAAAAAATCCCTGAAGATAGAGATCTGTAGAAATTTCTCTTACCATTGAAAGATGTTTTAAAATCTTATTAATACTTTATTACAATCAATATTTTATTGGTATTGATTTAAAACCATTTACCATTTCTACTTAATTTTAATATTTTGTGGAAGCGCAATAATTTTTCCAGGGACTTTGAAAGACACAAAATGTAAACGTTGTCAGAACATATCTAAACTATACAAGCCAGAGACAAAGACTGTTCAGATGGCTATCACAAAAGGATGGGAGAGCTATACATGTTTTGTACTCTTTGGATGGGGTGACTGTGGCAGTTTCACGGTCAATGTACATACTGCACCCTGTGGATCAATCATTTCTTTCATATTTTGTCATTATTTTATATATATGGGTGTTTTGCCTGCATATGTTTGTTCACCATGTGTGTGCCTGCAGAGGCTAGAAGAGGTTACTAGATCCCCCTGGGAATTGAACCAGGGTCATTTGGGAGAGCAGCCAGTACTCTGAACTGTTATGCCAATTCTCCAGCCTCAGCAAATAAGTTTCTACCAGCACTATTCTAAGCGTATAGTGAGATACTGAGATGCAAGGAGAATAAACCAGGCATGGTGACAATGGCCTGTTATTCCAGTACTCTGTAAGTTCAAGGCCAGCCTTGGATACCCTGATATAAAGAAAACAAAATGTCCTTGAATAAATAAGTGTCATTTTAACCTCTAAAGAAGGAAACAATGAATTCTTTAGCTGACATGAAAATCTCAGGAGCCTTCAAAGAGAACAGGCTGGCAGCTTAGAAAATTTCCTACCAGGGCACTTATTATATCAGAGGTAGAAAATGACCTTTAAAGTAATAAGGGTGTAATAACCCCAACCTATGCAAATTTGCTAACTATGGGGAAATTTCCTGACTTCTTTTACTACAGTGCTAGGGATAAATCCAGAGTCTAATACAGGGAGACAAGCTCTCCACCACTCAGTTACACCTTAGCCTCTGACTATTTTCCAATTTTTATTTTTATTCTCATCTTTCAGAGAGACAGTGAATGCACAAATGCACTTGGTTTGAGTTATAATTTAATTTGTAATGAAGGATATAAAGAGAGCTATGAGAGCTGATAACCATACTCGTCATCTTTTCTCAGAACTTAATATGGGTTTCCCCTCTAAGATGAAAATATTCTAGTTTTTATTTTCTTCTACATGTGTCATAAGCACTTGAAAGAGAACACTTGCAGCTAATTTGTAAGTTAACTACTTCTATTATACCATAAATAGTAAATACAACTGTTTTTTTTATTAGCATGGTTAACATAGAATATGTAGTAGGGATAAATGCACACTAGAAAAACAAAACAAACAAAAACCTTCCCTAGTTTGTATTATCTGACTTCTGGGTCTATGTTTAAAAAAAAAAAATCAAGCTTTTCCCTTAAAAATCATCAATCTGAAGGACTCAGGAATCATGTTCAATGATTAGGATTATTAACTACAGATTTATTTGTAAATGGATGAAATGGACATGAATATCAAATGTTATGTGTGAGGTGCAGTGTTAGGAGACTGTAATGAAGATCAGCCAAGATATTTTACTTTCTACCCTTGATAAGGGGCAAATGGTGCATGGCAAGCTTTGATTAATACTAAATAATGTTAATCAGACAGCTCAACGGTATCTCTTAAGTATTTTTAATTCAAACACTACATACATAAATAAATCTTTTTATTTTTTAAATAAGCTGAACATTATAAAACAGTATTACCTACCACATGAGTATGGATCCTCAGATTTTCTGAGAAAACTAAAAAGAGAAAGCCAATTGAAATCTTTAAGTAGAGACAAATGTAGCCAAAGTCCTCTGAAGCAGAGGTACAGATTTAAGTGGCAGCTTTTCAAACAGATGAACTCAGGGTCTTTTCTGCTCATTTAGCATCAAGTCAGTATGCAGCTAAAGAATTGTTGTCTTGCCTTTCCTCTCTACCATTTAGTTCTACAGGAAACCTGTATAGTACTGGAAGATGCTAAGGCTTTAAAATACAAAGATAAAGCAGATTCACTATATGCCAAGAACAGTGTTATTAGTGAATTATATGTTTTTAATACTTCCAATCTTTACACCTACCCTACGAGGTAGAAATAGTATTGTCATTTTATATATGAGGAAACTCAGAAGTGTTAAGTGACTTTTTCAAAGTTACAGAGAATATAAGTAGAATCTTAGACAAGTAAGGGGAGTGTTGTTTTTATGCAATGGTAAAACTTTAATTTTTAATCGTCAATCAGTTGAGATAACCATTTGTCTTAATTTTACTTTTTATTATCATTTCAGGGTGATGTTTCTATCTTTTAATACAATTTAACCAAAAGTTGCTAAAATGTAGTAAACAATAGTTTAAAGGTTAATAAATTCATTTAGAAAAAAATTAGTAAGGATATTCTTTTTCTAAAGCTTTTTTTCCTTCAACTTTGAAAAAAATACATAAACATAGCTGATGATTTAATTTCTGTTATTAAAATCACTGACCATTGAAATAATGATCAAGTAAGACAAAGTAATAATACAAAAAGCAAAAGAACACCTTTAAAAATTAGTGCCCCCAAAATGAAAGCAGCCTATCTATAGATAACAGCATATTTTGAAAATAATTTTTCAATCATATTTAAATGTAAGTTTCCAATAATATTTTAGCACAGCACAAAGAGCTCCATAAATTTAGGGCATTTAAAAAAATCTTTTTGCTGGTGCTAGTGATCAAAGTCATAGCCTTGGGTGTGCTAGGGCAAACACTCAACCACCAACTTATATTCAGAAACAAATGTATCACTTTAGTTTTCATAAATGAACATGGAAGTAAAAATACTGCCTATATTCTGATTGTTACTTTCATTGATAAAACAGGTAAAAATGTGTTTAGTCTTAAGCAGTAATAAATAACCAAGTTATCAAAAACAATGTACCTAGACAATTACAATGAGCATTAAGTTCTTTGGAGAGAGAATGAAGAAGGGCAAAGTGAGGGTGTCAACTGAAAATAGCTTTTGTTTTGCTACTAGAACCTACAAATACATTTCTTATTATTCTCCTCATCCCATGGTTACTTTGTTGCCAACACTCTCCTTGCTGTCACTGGGAAACTGGGTTTGGAAGGCTATAATGTGGATTCTGTTAAAGTGGGAGAAAGGTAATGTAGCCCTGTATAGTCAGAAATATTGGTCAAGTTTCCATATGGACACAACATTTCTTACATGGTAAAACAAGTTGAATGCTAGCTTACTCCTGCTTGTAAACCTGTTATAGTTTAAAAATTACCTGTCCAGGCATATATTTCCCAAAGTAACTAGGTCAAAATTACAATTCTAACATGAGGGGAAAACCCATATAATAACAGTTCCCACTTCATCAGGGAAACATACACCTACTGGATGGCTTATAGTAACAAGAGTAGTAACAAGGGTAGTTTCAAAAGCACAAAAAGAGAAGAAAACATTAGAAGAAACAGAAATGAGACTAGAGGAGACCAGTCAGTAGAGTAAATTTGTGGAGTTGTTTCTTTTGTTTTTTGTTAACACCAAGATTAATCCAAGCAGAGCTAGAGTAGTTAAAGGACATGCTGAGAAGTTAAGAAAATAAGCAGAGTGCTCCCTATATGAATATGCAGTTTTCTCAACTTATGTGAAAAACAAAACTCTGCTTGCTTTGTTTCCAAATTGTGTGTGTGTGAGTATAACTATACATACATATATGTATGTATGTATATATATATGGACATATATCTGCGTGTGTATCTTTCATATGTATGAAAGAAAAATTTAAAAATAATGGTGGAAAGGTGTTTTAAAAAATTTCACATGATTGCAAATAATATTAGGTACTACAGGTAAATGGGAAACAACTGTCATCCACATCAAACCAGACATACTGCTTTTTGAAACATTTTGTTTTATATATATATATATATATATATATATATATATATATATATATATGGGTGGATTTTTATTGCCCTATTATATTTTAAAATAATTTCTTTTCTAGTAATATTTATCTGTAAAATACCACCAGAAACACTTTAATTTTCATGTCTTCAATTATTCTGTGCATGACAAAGGTGCTGTCTTTATTGAATTCACGCCATTGTTCATTAGACTGCATGAGCATTCTAGCAGTTACCGTGAAGTTCCAGAACCAAGGCCCCAGGGTTCCTGAGAGAAGCTGGCATAATATAATTATGATCTGGGACTCTGTAACATCGAATCTATGCATAAGGAAACAAACATTTCAAAATAACTTTACTCAGATATTTTTCTAATGAGCCCTATTAAAACAGGCAGCAAAAACTTCAAAGGAAACATTACCTTTATAAAGACACCTAACCAAAAGACACAATACATGTGCTATCATGCTATCCTTATGCATACACAAATATTTCTTATTCAAATCACATTAGTAGTTTAAAAAGTTGAAATGTAACACGCTAAAATGACTTTTAAATAGGCGCTTAGAAATATTAGTACTAAAAATATAGTTAATTACGAGAGTGGCAAATGTTCCTTGCCAAATAATTTCATTAAATTACAGGTCCCTCCAGTAAAGGAAGCCATGCAGACCTTTTTATAGATAGCTATATTCCTATCCCCTGGCTAAGTGCAAGTTTCATTTTTGAGCTGAAAGAAATATCCAACAAATGCATTTGATTTGCAACTAGTACATTATTTAATGATATATAAAGGGATTTAAATAACATTTTATGATATGAAAGTTACTCATCTTTCCCTAGAATCATTTATTATTCCCAAACTGGGGATAAAACCAAGGACCCTGTGCATGTTAGGAAGCAGTCTACCATATTAAAGCATCTTTAGTCCCTTTGCCTAGAATGCATTTCTTTTAGAAATAGGTCTGGACAGCTTAGGTGAACCTAGAAATTTCTATGTAACCCAGGATGGTCTAGCTCCACCTACTTCTGCTTACTCAGTGTTGTAATTCTTGACCTGTGGCACCTTAAAAAAAAAAAAAAAAATTTAGGGTTCCTAGCCCAGCTGACCTCAAAATTTCTACCCGAGGAATATCTTAAACTTCTGTTCTTCCTACCCCCAGCTCTAGAGTGATCAGATTATAATCATGTCCCATCAGGCCTGTTTAAAAAAAATTAATCTAAATTAAGAACTGAGAATGCTGATGACAGAAGTATATTGTTAATTTTACCTTATGATCAAGGAACCCTAACTTTAATTACATTTTTACACTAATACAAATATTCATGTTAGAATCATATCTATAACACAAGGCACCCAATGAATGAGCCTGGCATGGCAGTGCATGCCTACAATTCCAGCACTTATAGGGTGAAGCAAGATTTGAGTTCAAGGACAGCCTATGCCTAAGCGAGATTCTGTCACAAACAAATCATCTCCAAACACAGCTATATAGGCATGAAAAGGAAGATCTCTCACATTGGTTGACTCATGTGACAAAGTCTTAAGTACACATACAGAGATTGTAAACAGTTGTTCTGTGTACAGCCTCCTGGTTCTTCAAGAGAAAATGGGTTAGACATTAACATTAGGAGAGTAGATACAGGACTAGAGAGGTGGCTCAGTTAAGAACACTGGCTGCTCTTACAGTACACTAGACTCAGTTTCCAGTCTCACAAGGCAGCTCACAACAGTTCCAGGGGATCTGATACCCTCTTCTGGTCTCTGCAGGCACTATATGAAAGTGGTGTACAAACACATACAGGCACTCAGACATACATAAAACTATAAACATGAAGTCTTTAAAAATATTTTTATTTTTTACTTTTTAAATATTTTGGTAGTGCTGGATATCAAACCTAGGGTCATGCACAGATCTATTAAGTGTACTACCATTTAGCCACATTCCCAGTGTAACACCTTTTATTGTAAGTCTTCAATACATTACTTTTTAGAAATTATTACTTGAATAAAAAATAAATAAACTAGAGTTTTCAGACTACCAATAGAATATATAGCCTAACTTTTTTTTTCATTTAACTATGGGGGAAAATGTGTAAATTTATTTAACAGAAAAACAACTTTTATGGTATCATTTGTAGTTAAAATAAACGTAATATCTTAGTATAGTATAGACTGAAAAAATGCAATAAATTTACTGCAGAAGCCAAATTTTATCTAATTTTAAGTATACTAGAAATAATGCCATAAATTAATACACTCTCAGGATTTATAAGTAATGAGACTCTCAGAGGCCGCCTAACATAAAACTCACATTAGGGCTCATGCTGTATGTAGCTTAGTACAAAAGCACTTATGTAGCATGAGAAGAGTCTAGGTTCAATTCCCAGTACCCAAACAAACACCCGTCCTCCCCCCCCACACACACACAACCCAACCCTCACCCTTTGGAGCACTTGAGTCAAAATATGTTGGCCAGTGTTTTTGTCAACTTAAAGATTTAGTCATCTGAGAAGAAGGAACCTCAAATGAGAAAATGCCTCCATAAGAATGGCCAGTGGACAAGTCTGTGTAGCATTTTCTTGATTAATCATTGAAGCAGAGAGGAGCTAACCTATAGGGGACAGTACCACTCCTGGTGAGGTAGTACTGAATTGTATAAAAAAGCAGGGTGAAGAAGCCATGGAGAGTAAGTCAGGGAGTGGCACTCCTCCATTGCCTCTTTTTGGTTCCTGCCTGGCCTTGCCTTCATGAGGAAATGAGCTGTAAGATGTAATAAGCCTTTCTCCACACATTGCTTTTAGTTATGGCCTTTATTACAGTGATAGAATGAAACCTAAGACATGGTTTAACTTATAAGTGGCCACTTAATTTGAGTTTCTTGTTTGTTTCTTTGTCCCCAAATAATAATTTAACAAATCTTCTAGCAAGTATGGTGCTTCATTTCTGGAATTCCTGCAAGGCTGAGGCAGAAGGATTGCTATGAGTTTGAGAACTGCCTATTCAGTGAGTTACAGGACAGCCTGGGCAAGAAAGAGTGAGACCCTATTTCAAACAAACAAACTAAAAACCCCAAAGAATTCTGCCTTTAGAGTAAGGGGGATTTTTTAATACCAACAGTTTGCATACATATAGTCTGTACTATAAGACTGAGGTAGCTCAAATGATTTATGTGCTTATTTATTTAAAAATGATTTTGCTGGGCTGGTGGCACACACCTTTAGTCCTAGTACTCAGGAAGAGGGACAGGTGGGTTTCTGCGATTTTGAGTCTACATAGTGAGTTACAGGCCAGCCTGTGTAGCCAGGGCCAAATGGGAAGAGCCTGTCTCCAGTAAATAATCAAATTTAATTCTATACACACATCTGTAGGGTATCACTCTAAAAACACCTAGATATAGAGGGCTTAAGATGTAAGAGCAGAAATAAGAAGTTTCATGTAATCTAAACCATAATCATTTAAAGATGGTTACACATTAGCTTCAATTCACAATACTCATTTAAAAAACAATGGCTGTGATAAATGGGAAAGGGATACAATATATTTCACAGCACACAATACTCTTTTGTCTCAGGGCACAAAAAGCATTCTATTCACATCCAACACTTTGTAGCATCTTGGTACCACCTAATCCCATATCATTTGCCCGGACTTAGTATTTCTGTTCTTCTATGTCAGCTCTCACCATCCTAGCTCTCCAACTGAGTTCTCTGATCTCATCTCCTTCCCCAATCTTTCAAATCAAGGCCAATTAAAACAAAAGGGGCTAAGCTAAGCTTGGATGAGTCTGAGTAAGACAAGGGTATGTTTAGAGGTTATATTCACTATAATTTTCTGTGGAAGGCTGATTTTAGCTCTGACCATAGCGAAGTACTGAAAAATGTCACTCATAAATTTCAGAAATATGTGTCCAAAGCATGTTTTTCCTTACAATGCTAGACTGTAAATGGAAAGTAGTACTTAGTCACAGATGAATCAAAATCCTTTCAAGATGATTTATTATATTCAGAGGTCAGGAGAAGGTGTCAGACCCCGCAGAAACGCAAGAACAGGTGGCTACGAGCTGCCAGGCAGGGGGTGCTGGGAACCAGAATCTGGTCCTCTGAAAGGCAGCACACACTCTTAACCACCAAGAAAGAGACTACGAAGAAGGAAAATGTTGTTATTTTCTGTTTAATTTTTTGAGATATTCTCCATATGTAGCCAGGCTGGTTCTGAGCTTTCAATCTTCTTCCCTCAGCCACCTAAGTTCTGGCATCCACCATCATGTCCACATCCCCAGACTCATTTGACAAACATTTTGTTTTATAAGGTTACTGAAAGCATAAACAGCTGAGTTTATTACATGCAAAAGAGAAATGTTCAGGATCCCTTCCACTGATGTATAAATGACACTAAAACAATTCAAATTCAAGTATTAAAAAATAGTATTTCAAGTGTTGAGACTGGTTTCATTTTCCCTAAGAAAAAGTAAACAGAAGCTATAACTAAAAATTTCTTTACTCAAACCACAGCTGAGAATTGACTTTTTTTTTTTAAGCAAAAAGAAATTATTATCTTTCATGTATACAAAAGCGAATTTAATCTAATCTATACTTATTATATATGGTCATGAGAAAATGCTAACAATATTTTGGAGGGTTTTTTTGTATTTTACTGCTTTTTTAAAAATTGGTAGCTCCTTATATATAAAGTACTAATGGCATTTTTCCATGAATGCTACAGCTCATTTTTACTTTACAAAATAAATTAGGTTATTACTTCAATGGAGTTGTATCATTTTCCTTATGACATTTGATTTAATTTAAGCACATTTACATTGGCTTAAATAGTGCCAGGTATTTTACTAAATTATTTTTTAGCAGTATTAGGGAATTGAACTCAAGACTTCTGGTATGCAAGGCAAACTTTCTACCACTCAGCTATAGGTCTCTCCTAGAATACTTGCAGTCTTGCATCTTGAGATATTTTGTTCTACAAATCATTCTTATTTTCTCTATTTCTCAGTAATTTCAATTTTCTAATAATTCTTCTCCATGCTTATTTATTTATTTTTTTTGTATATGTCCTTTGTCCTCTCCTTGAATGCAACTACAAGTTAACTTATCTAACTATAATCTAGCCTTTCTACACCACTACACAGAAAATGCTATGGATAGCTCATACTGCTAAATTCAATATTTAGTTTTCTGTCCTTATTTTCAGTCCTGGTAGCACTAAGCATCATTCTTTCTCTGAAATTCATTTATTTCCTGACTGTTCATCCAACAAGAATCCTCCCACTTTGACTGTTCAATTATTTTCTTTCAAAGCCTCCTTCCTAAGTTTTCTGTCATTCTTATTTAATCTATTCAAGTGTACAGCATCCCTTACATTTTCTGGGTAGAATTTGCCACTTAAATATATTTCTTTTTCTAAAGTGCCTTTCTCCACTTTCTATACAACCTCCAAACAAAGCAAAATTGTTGGGAAGTCATTGTAGTATCTGCCCTTTTATTAAATCCTTATACCTAGTGAGAGGCTGTATCCTACACAGTCTACCTCTTTAGTCTTTCTCCAAGTCTCCCCTTTTCTTACAAGAACATTGCCATTGTGTTAGTGTAAGATTTACAGCACCTCACACTATGCTGACTCTTACTAGGGGTCTTTTGCTTTTCTCCCAGTTGCCTAGTGTACTTCTCATCACATTGCCAGATTGACCTTTCTAAAGGTTCTTCTGTCATTTCCCAGCTTTAGGTCTTGCAAGAGTTCCCTGCATATCTGGATTAAAGCCACATTTTTTGGCAAAGCAGAGAAGGCAAAAAAGATTTTATTTATGAATCTTTGCCAGTCTTAACTCACATACAGTCATCTTTTGATCCAACCACTGCATAGTTTCCTAAATACATTCTTTATCACAGGAAATTCTAAGACTGTAAGATATAAAACCATTATCAAACTGTTCCTAAGACTACTGTCTATGTGCTTTCCCGCCCCACTTTCATAACCCATTCTGACTCTGTCTCTCTCTGAGTGTCTCCCCACACCATATAGCTGGTGTTGCATTACTTGAAACAGAAAGAGAAAACTGAAAGGGACTGGTTGGTAAATAAGATTAGTTAAATCCAACTGAGATTCATTTTACAGATCACCCCCCCCCAATCCAAAGGTCGAAACAACACCAAAAACCTGATACAATAAGCAATAAAAAACATGAACGGTGAAATCTAGATAACAAGTCATGGCATTTCTGAAAACACCAGCACCATTAAAATTACAACTGAATTAAGGGAAAAAACCAAATGATCTTAGAATTTTTAAAAACATTTTGTGGTTTTACCTAAAGCAGAAAAAGATTAAAAAAATATTATTTTAAAGCAAAGACACTGAAAATAAAGTGACTATATACATTTAATTACTGCATTCTTTAAATTATAATTCTTCAACACTTTTTGAGCATGGATCATGTCATAAATACTTGATGAGTACATGTAAAAATTTTCACATGGATATTCATCCCACCTTCAGATAGATAGACCTCAAACATAGTCTCTAAATCTGTTTTGAAATTACTCAAAGAAATTTCTTCTAAAAAATTAGCACCAAAAATATTAGTAACCATTTATTTTATTAAGTTCTATTTAAAGTTGTATAAGAATTTACTCTTGTTGTGTTTGTGGCTTTATCTGTTTAGTCATTTTCAATGGTCCCTATGTATTGTTTTAAAAATTTAGCAAAAATCGTATGAACTGAGTTTGTGGTGAGCAACTGAATATCAGCGTTTAGCTTTTTTAATGCCTATTAAAACTAATCCTACTGGGGAATCAAATAAGTAAGGAAGCAAGCAAACAAGCAAACAAACAAGTAAAACCATTAGTGATTCAGGGACTAGGCTAAAATGTTTTGTAGTCATAAGACTATTTTTATTTTGAAAGTTTATGAATACAGCCTTTCTCAATTTTTTTTTATGTATCCCAAACCAAAATGAAAGAATAAATGGGATTTATAATTAATTAATAATTAAACACCGGATGGTAGCATCTAGAGATGGTTCAGTGTTAAAAGCACTGACTATTCTTGCAGAGGACCTGAGACAGATTCTCAGCACCCACAGGGTATCTCACAACCATCTCTAACTATAAGGGACCTGAATGCACATGGCACATATGTGTGTATGTGCGTATGTATGTATATATGTATGTATGCATATATCAAACAAAACATCTATACAGATCAAATGAAAATAAATAAATCTAACAACAAACAAAAACAAACAAACAAAAACACCTAGAGGGTGAATCCCCAAGATTAGTTTACTCATTAATCATTATGAAAAGTACTGATCAACAGGTAAGAACTCTTCATTCAGGTCAAAAGACGTTTATGTATTTCATTTTTAAATTCTCAAACATTTTGTTGACAGCAAGAAAAAAAACCCTAAATAATGTGCTAATGTGCTATCAAATGAATTATTTTTTGTAGATTTGTTAGTAAAACAGTATAAAACACTAAAACCTAATTAAATCATGACATTTAAAGAAAAGACCTGTTCTTTGCTGTCAAAAACTCATTCTTATCTTTTAAAATTTTATTTTTAATCATGTGATCATGTATGGATAGTTGCCAGAAGAGGGTCAGATCCGATGGAGCTGGAGTTACATGTGGTTCTGGACCACCTGACATGGGTGCTGGGAGATGAACACAGGTCATTTAGAAAAGCAGTGCATGCTTTAACCACTGAGCCACCTCTCTAGCTCAGAAACACTCTTAAAGGCAAATTTTATATGACAAAATAAAAGACGGAATTAAGGGGGAAAACAGTAAGATAAAAAAGTGAATTTGGAAAGACCCATGACAATGAGTGTGGATCTACTGCTTTTTCGTTTTACTTCAAAAAATGCTGACTGAATGATACAGGGAGACATATGACAAAGAGGAAACAGTTTTAAATAGTTTACTTGATCAAATCTTGATAGTTAATATCTATAAGCAACATTCTCCAAATTTGAAAGCAAAGACAAAATTACCATTAAGTATTACTTACATTCCAAATCGCAATGTTCCAGAAACATATGTTTGCCAGTGTGCACAATAGAACATGAATGTCCCAGCAAAACAACAAAAAAACATCCAGTCAGGATTTGTTCCAAGTTGCACTGCAATACAAGTTCCAAGAACCACAAAAACTGCAGAAGGAAAATGAAAATGAAAACTGAAAGGCATCAATAACATCAATTGAGCTGAAAACCATCTTAGATGAAATAAAGATAATCTACTTTCAGTTATGTGATATTTACATCTTTTACAACATCTTAGTGTTTTATTTTTCTTACTAAATCAATAAGCTGAAGCAAAGTTCTCAAAGAAACTGAACACCAGCATGTTTCAAGAATTCTCTACACTTTAGTAGTACTAAGTGAGTTGTAAAACGTTTCAGGATGCTGGACATGCTACCAAGAACATACCTATCTCAGCACTAGGGAAGCTGAGGCAGGATAGTGTTCAAAGCCAGCATTAGCCACAATGGAAATAAAAACAAACATAAACAAATAAACCAAAACCAAACCAGCCAAACAAAAAACAACCAAACAAAAAAAACAAGGACTGGAGAGATAGCTCAGAGGTCAAGAGCACATACTGCTCTCACAAAGGACCTGAGTTTGGTTACAACACCCATTTTGGGTGGTTCACACCTGGCTGTAGGTCTGATTTTCTCTTCTGGCCACTGAAGGGAGCTATGCTGGGGCTCTCACATACATATATACCCCCAATTTAAAAACAACACAAACACACCTCACAAAAAAGCATAAACTGTTTAAGCACAGAGTCAAAAACAAAAACAAACAAACAACCCAGAGAGCTTCAACAACCAAAGGAACCTACTAGCTTCAGACTAGAAAACTGTCTTTTCTTTTAGCAACTATCTATGTATCATATATAGGAAAAAGACTTCCTGTAAGTCTAAAACTAAAGCTACAATGGGAAATTATTTCAAATTTCAAAAACAAAACACTTGGCATTCTATTGTTTCCTCATTAAATTCTAATAATCTTTCAAGTTACCCACGTTTCATCCACTGGGAAGTTTGAGTTTTCCTTAACCTGACTTACTTAGCTGTTCTTCTTTAAGAAGCAGGCTACAACTGGAACACAAAGAAGTAATGACTTTGATATGAAAGTCTGGACTCAGATATAAAACTAGCAAGACTTAAAAAAATATTTTAAATACCATGCCAAATGACAGAATAACTGAAGAACTGAATTAAAATAAGGAGGGAAATACTCCTGTTGGGAAGGCTAGTTAGAAATTAATATAATTTCTTTTGGTTGTGATTTTGAAATCGAATTTTGTTATATAGTCCAGGCTGATCTCCATAGGTCATGCTGACCTTATACTTAACCTCTTCCTGCTGGAGTCTCTCAGGTGATGGGACTGTTAGGTGTACAACTACAATGCCCACCTCAATTTCAGTTCTAATTTTTCTTTTCTAAAAATGCACTCAAGTATTATTTGAAAAACTTGCAACATAATACAAATACAGACATTATCACTGTGGTGATATCTCGTTTGTACCAATAAGTATGTCTGAAGATCAGAGGATAGAGTTTGCCACTAGCTAACAAACAGGAAGTAAGATTACTGGGCAGAGAAAGGATTATAGGCTGGAGGAAACAGGAACTTGCTCTCTTTTCTGCTGGGAAGTCAAGAAGGTAAGGTGACTGTGGTTTTACTCCTTCATCTCTCTGATCATTCAGCATTTCCCCCTGTATCTGACTCCTGGCTTGCTTTGTTAAGACCTATTAGAACACGTTACCCATCACCTACATACTTCAACTATGCTAACTCAACCCACTGCCAGTACTTTTCCTTCTAGTCCTTTAAAAAAATTGTATAACAGTGTATAATGTGTATACATTGTGAAAGGGTTACTAAAATGAAGGAAATTAACCTAGTCATTACCTTTGTGGTGGAAACACCTAAAATCTACTCCCAGGTAAATTATCAAATATATAGCACAGTATAATTAACTGTAATCCTCATGCTGTATGTTACACCTCTAGACTTGATCATATCAACCTTTTGATCCTGGTTCTTATTGCATATTTGTAATTCAAATGTATAATATACGCTTTACTTTCCACACTTAGTATTCATTTAAATACAAGGTCATGGACTACTAGTCACTCACTATTGTGTGCATTTATCTAAAACCGTGACATATGTGAAAATGACAACTATACTTTAATATTTTAAAAAAGAAAAGACCCTCAGCTGGCGATGGTAATAGAGGGCTTGCCTAGCCTAGCATATGTACGGCTCTGGGTTTGAACCCCAAGCACTAGAAAACAAACAAGCAAAACAAAACAAGACAAAACAAAACCATCCAAATCTTAGGGCTAAAAAGAAATACAAGTAAGTGTAGGTTCTTAATGCCAATAATGAACAAACATTAACCAGAACCACAAGTCTCAAAAAATACTAAAATTTAATGCAAAATCATGTTTGGGAACTAGGTTTATTCCAACACTTATTACATTGTTTCTAACAGTTAATAATTCACAGCATTAAAAAGCAATACCTGTTGACAGAGAGTCACAGCCATGATCAAAAAGTTCTCCCAAAGGAGAACTACTGTTGGTTCTTCTTGCCTGCTTCCCATCTATAGCATCCAAAGACTGGTAGATGAAAAGGCCACACGCACAAGCAATGTATGCCCAGAGAGGTGCCTGTGAAATAAACAAACACAGGAAAACAACAGTACTCAGATATTTTCATTACCTAGGTTTGGCTAAAATGTTTTTTTAACAGCATATGTTTTTCATTTCAATCACATTTACTTTGTGTGTGACAGAAAGAGACACAGACACACACAGAGGCAGAGAGACAAGAGACCGACAGACATGTGGAGGTCAGAGATTTTTTTTCCATCTACCACGTGAGTCCAGGAATTGAACACTTAGGTTTTCAGACTGAGGCAACTACTTTTACCTATTAAGCCTACCTTGCCAGCCCAATATCTTTTCATTTATTAGAGAAGTACTCCCGGCTGAAAGCTATAGGAGATGATGCAAGTATTAAATGCTAAACAACTTACTGAAGCTTGAAGTGACTGGGATTGTTAGAATTACATTCCCTGTTTTTAAAGGTGCTCAAGAAGGTCTCCATTAACTACAATAGATCCCATTTCTCTGGGTTCCATAACCATGGGATTCAACCAGTCAAAGTTGTAAAGTATGAAAAATCTGCATCTGCATCTATACCAATTTTTCTTCTTTTCTTAAACAATACCACACATCTACTTAAGAGCCTGTCATTGTACTGGGTATCACCAGTAGTCTAGAGATAGTTTCCAGTATATAGAGGGTATATGAGGATCATATGTGCACTCTAGACAATCTTAGAGAAGGTACTTAAGCATTCACAGACTTTGATTTCTGGGTGGAATCGATCCTTTACAATTCCCAAAGGATAACTGTTCTTTGCAGGAATTTTATAGAATGAGGGACTACATTGTCTTCTCTAAATTCCTCCCATTATTTAATCAATATACTAGCCTTACATGGTAACCTGCCTATGATTCTAGCATTTGGGAGGGGAAAGTAGGATGATCAGGCATTCATGGTCAACCTTGGCTACAGTTAGTTCACAGCCAGCCTGGACTTCTTGAGACTCTTTTCATTTTCGTTCTGAGACAGGGAATGATAGCCCGCTCTACTCCCAAACTCAATGTAGTCAAATGTGGCCTTGAATTCCTTTTGCTTCTGCCTTCCAACTTCTGGGATTGCAGGCCTGCACTACCATGCCTGACCAAAATTTTTCTCATTTTATGAGGAAGGGTCTGATATAATCTAAGCTGATGGAATCAAATTTCTAGGTAGCAAAGGCTAGTTTAAATTCCTGCCTCTACCTCCCTCCCATGACTGAGGATTACCATATCTGTCACCATGCCTGGAAATATTGCCTAAACAAGCAATCCAAACCACAAAAGAACTAGTATAGCATGTCCTCATTCCATCAGGGAAATAACTAGATCCAACAGCACTGAACACATTTCTCACTTCTCACTGCTCCCAATGTGGTGAACATATACTGAAAATGTTTGACAATGGCCAACAATTTTTCACATTTTCTTTATTGATCAACTTGTTTTTAACATGCGTTTATTAAGGTTCATAAAACAACACTATGGCAAAGATGCTCTGGCTTGCGGAGGCCTTGAGCACTATTTTTCATATATTTATAGTCACATTAGAAAAATACTTTGTCTTAGAAAATGAAGCACTGATAGTGATTTAAATGCTGTGTATTTTCACATGTCTAGACCATAGGAAAAAAATCATCACAATGTTTCCTTAGTAGTTGTCAAGTTACACTGTATTAATACTCAAGAGCTATAAAATATTCAGTATATTTTATGCTGGAAAGGGGTTTTTCTCTGCTAGAGATATATTTATAACTTAGTTATTAAACAATAATGATCTTCTCTTAAAATTTTCTTGGTGCTTCACACTTTTAGAACACTGAGGCTATTAAAAGGATCACACAGTGTGTACCTCTCTGAAGCCAGAGGTGCAAATGCTGAAAGCAATATATGGTTACACAAATACACTGAAATAGCCAAGCAACCCTTTGTGATGAAGGACCCCCACTTTTCGACTCAAGTGTACTGCTCCTTTTTCTGAAAGACTGAGCATCCTACCAGTCCTACTGTCCTAGCAGAGTAGCCATTAACCACATGTAAATATTTTGGTTTAAATTAAGTGTAATTGGATAAAAACAATTTAGCTCTTTAGCTATATTTTCAAACGTTCAATATATATTATATATAAAATAACAAGACTAGTTTCCCTGGTTTTATCTCCCCCCCCTTTTTTTTTCTGAAAATCTGTAAAAAAAAATACCTAATATTTAATTACTTCTTCCTCATTTCCATTATTTTACAACTCTCAGGTATTTTTATTTTTAAAGAAAGCCTCTTTTTCCAGGTATGATCTCAGCTAAGTTAAAACCAGGCAAAGGAAGAAACATATCTATCAGTCAAGTATCATTAATTCAAATACGTAGATAAGGAAGCCAGTTTGCAAAATCTGACAGAAATGCAAGGATAGTGAGGAAAGGTAGGTGTGATGGTTAATCTTCGCTGTCAAATGACTGGATTTACAATTACCCTGGAAACACATCCTTGGGTGTATCTATTAGACTCTTTCCAAAGGGGTTATCTGAGGAGGGTAGACCAGATAGACCCTGGATGTGGGTGGTTTCATCCCATGCACTAGGAACCCAGACTGAGAAGGAAAGTGAAGGAAGGTAGCTGGGCCAAAGCATTCATCTTTTTCTGCTTCCTGGCTGCAGATCCAATGTGACTGGTTGCCTCATACTCCTGACACCGCTGCCTTCCCCACCACTTTAGTGAGCCAAAATAAACCCTTCAACTGCTTTTGTCACACACTTTTCACTGCGTTCAGAAAAGTAACTAATACAGTAGATAGAGAGGAAGTTTGTTACCTTTTTTCATTGAATTTCTTTACATACTATTTTCTCTTCTTGTTTGAATGGCAATAGAAATTAACTGTGTAGAGATATTGTGAATGTGGTATTTTAGTTTTCACTTTTCTATGCTAAAGACTGAACAAGTTGCTTTAGTGAGTTAAATCAAAAGCACAAAACAACAAATAATAGAAAAACCTTATGTTTATATGATCCCCCAAAAATGTACTTAAATTCAACAGAAGTTTTGTTTTGTAACCGAGAAATGCTCTTACTCCACAGCCCAGGATGGGCTGGAAATGGAGACCCTTCTGCCTTAACCTCCTGAATGCTGGGATTACAGGCACCATCATCCTCTACAAACTAGATTCTGATTATTAGTCCTCCTCCTCTTCCTACTCACATAGCAGCGCTAGGAACTTAACTCACCAGTAACAGGACAGCTCAATTTTAATTTTCATGTGTATAAAACAGGTAATACTAATTTCCTTTATCCGTCTTGCATGGCAAGAGTAACTCAAACATACTACATACATAAAGCTGCAAGACTAAACACCACATTAGTTTACGGTCCTAAAACCTATGCCAGCACTTGGAAGGCATGGGCATGGGGACTTAGAGTACTCAAAACCAACCTGGTATACACTTTGAGGAGAAACAAAGTGAGGTGCAAAAAATCTCAAACATAGCAAAACAAAACATATTGTTTTAAAGAATACTTATTATTTTTAATTATGGGTATGCATGTGTGTCTATGTGTGGATATATGAACGTTAGTGTGCCAGAACATGATGTTGGATCCTCTGGAACTGGAGTTTCAGGTGGTTGTAAGCTGCCAGATTGGGGTGGGAAGAGCCTAACTATGAAAGAGTATATGTCTTAACCACTGAGCTACCTTTCTAGCCCAAAAATGTAAAATTAAAAAATAGCAATAAAACAAGCCTAGTAGCACATACTTGTAATTATAGCTTAAAAGATTCTGTCTCAAAAAACAAACAACAACAAAACCCAAACCCAACTACAAAAGAAACAAAATCTAAGCTACTAAGCTGGTAAAATTTAAGTATTTTAGTAGCAAACAGATCAAAGGAATATTTTGGTATTCTATTTAGAGATGTTGCCATTTGTACCTGGATAATTTGAAAAAGATTAATTTATTTTCTTTACCCATCTACCAGAATTTTCCTTTTCTTAACAAAAAAACAAATCCAGCTAAAGCCATTGAAATAATGAACTTCATTTCTATTAGAAAGATTGATATCGACATGCAGAAGGTTTGGAGGGAAGAAAAAGGAAAAATGATGTAATTATGTTATAATCTAAAAAAAGAATTATTAAAAAATAAGCTTTTTAAAATGTTCAGCTAAAAATGTATAGAACATTTATAACATAGGTACACTAAACTCACTATCACTACTAGCGAAAGAATCAAATACAACTAATTGATACTTTTCTGGGTGTTAAATTTATAGTACATTTGATTTTAAAATATGAATAAACATAACACAAAAAATTCAATAGGGACTTAGATGTTTGTTCTACATATTTTGTATCACAGAAGAAATCAGGAATGGGAGGGAGTTGTAAGGGAAATGTCAAGAGACCTACAAGAATGACCCCAACTATCTGAGCAACAGTAGAGAGGCTACCTTAAATGCCCTTCCCTGATAAGGAGATTGATAACTAACTTATATGCCATCATAGAGCCCTCATCTAGCTGTTGGAAATAGAAGCAGACACCCACAGCTAAACACTGAGCCAGAACTCCTGGAATCCAGTTGCAGAAAGAGAGGAGTGATAAGGAAAGGGGTCAAGACTAGGCTACAGAAACCCACAGAAACAGCTGACCTGAACAAGGAGGAGCTCATGGATCCCCAAACTGATAGGTGGGAAACCATCACTGAACCAACTCAGACCCCCTGAACGTGGGTCTCAGAAGACCTGGGTAGTCTAAGGGACCTCTGACAGTGGAACCAGGATGTATCCTTGTGCATGAAAGGATTTTGGGAGCACATTTGCCATGGAGGGATACTCCCTTAGCCTAGAGGCAGGAGGGAGGGTCTAGACCCTACTATAAATGACTTTACAGATTTTGATGATCCCTCCTAGAAGGCATCACCCTCCTTGTTGAGTGGAGGAGGGGTGGGATGGGAGGAGAGGTCAGGGGACATGGAGAGAGAGGGACCTGGGATCCATATGTAAAATAAGAAAAAAATTACATGTGAAAGTTCTATCATTAATCTCTTTGACCAAAGGAAACAATACTCAGCTTCTATCTCTTGAACCCTATATGCTGGATATTCTGAACACATTAATTCTCAAAATACTACAAATCAGATTTAGACAGATAAAGGGTTTGAGACTTTTTGTATCTTACTGACAGTCTCAGAGATGACAGACCTATCACAGAATAGCCATGACCTATTTTAATGTATCTTGAGCTGACACTAACTCTTACCATGCAGCTTTGAAGGACATTACCCCTCCATGAAAAACACAGGAAAGAGTACTCAAGTCATTTTCCACCTTGAGTCTACCTCAGAATCCTGAAAACAACCCTGTGATCAGAGTATTTCCTATTCTTTACTCAAGCAAATCCAAATCACTTAAGGAAACTGTGTAAAAAAAAAAAAAAAGTGTCACAGGGAACCATGGTTACCTAGTACATTCTGTGGTGTTCAATAAACGATTAATGCTTGAGTCACTCTTAAACCTTTCTTTACTTCCTGATTGTCTTCCGAGATCTGTATTAGGATTATTAGAACCCTTCCATTGCAATCAACAACCTACCTGCTGTTTCTTTTAAGGATCCATAATCTAGACCAAATTTTGAGGAGTCCAGGTACCCCACAGGAAACAGCTCAAACATCATGTGAAGTCATTATACAACTGTATTAATTTTTGCTCTCTAAGTATCCTGACTGAGATACAGCAAGCTATTTGAGAAAATGAGCCAGGTATGGCAGTGTATGCTTATAAACTCACACAGAATAGAAAGTTAGAGAATCTGGAGCCAGCCTGAGCTTTGGATCAAAATTCTGTCTTTAAGAAAGGAAATACTAGAAATATATTCACACACTCTGCATAAACCATGTTTGCATAATAAAAGAGGAATTAAAAGAAAAAAAAAAAAAAAAAACCAGACCTATGTGGAACAAATCTGCTATGAAATGACACCTGTTTCCAAATCAAGATCTTTCTATCTCAGCCTCCTTAGTGCTGAGTCACAGGTATCTGACACATCCAGCTGAGAAAAACATTTTTTAAAAGACTTGGTTTTAGTTATGCCATCTCAAATACCCCTTTCTTCGAGTTTCTCATAAGCAACAGTAGTATACAAAGTAGGAAGGACTTATGTAATTCATTAAAGTGTGATAGGATAAAGTCAGTTAACAAATAGTCATGACACTATTTTGCCTTTACACAAAATGACCTAGAAATCCCAATTACACTATTTTTGGACAAATGTTACTGTTGTTACAGCATTACCTGCTCTGTAGCTGTAGGGCAGTAGAAGACTAACAAAATAGTTGTACAGATATTTATCGTTAGTCCAATGATGGTGATGAGATTTGGGGCAATCCACGAGGGTACTCTTCTAACTAGCCATTCCCAGTATCCTTGCATTAAGGGCTCGAGCAGGGACCGTCCAGCACTCTGATATCTGTGTTCTTCTAGCCGTTTTAATTGGTGTCTTGACAGTGGTGGTGTTGGTAACTGAAACAATTTATTTAATATACACCCTGTAGTACTCATATGCCCAAAGCCCACAGGGGACTCTGGGTGAGAATCTCCACATCGTTTTCTTGTTGACCGATGCCCACTCATGGATCTTGGTTTTCTTTTACTTGGAGACAATGATTTATCTTGTTTGGTAGTTTTCTGTAGTTATTTACCTGAGGGGCAGAGGGAGATACATTTGTCAGTTGCTACCTCTCTCTATATATATATTACCAGAAAAAAAAAAAAAAAAAAAAAAAAAAAAAAAAAAAAAAAAGCAGTCTAACAGAGCTAACAGCAAACAGGAAGCCACCTAGGGAACCTAATTTTAGTTCTAGCTCTTACTAGTAAGTATATAAACTTACTTTAAGTGAAACTATGGAACTTTAATAGTCATACATTTCCATACCTTACAGCTTATCTCATTCTGCAGTTCACGGTCTATCTTACATTGCTTCAGTTAACAATGGGTTCAACAGTCTAATCACTTTTTACAGAGGTACATACATGTACACATGTGTGTATGGAATATGAGGTGCTAAACTAGCAAATTAATACTAATACTAGATGAATAACTTAGCTGAAATGATTTTTTATATGTGTGTTTGTGATACTAAGGATTAGACAGGGCTTGCACATGATAAGCAAGTGCTCTACCACTGAGTTCCAACACCATTCTCTTAAACTACATTTTTACTTAATAGTAATAGATAACATTTATTAATCATCTATACCCCAAACTAAGAACCCTGTATAAATTAGTTAATTTCATTCTCATAACAAATCTAGGAGGGTGGAGATGTGTGTGCTTAATATCCTATTTTTTTACAGGAAAAAAAAAACTAATGTACAAAGACTAACACATTCACATAGCTATTAAGTGATGGTCAAGCAAAAACAGGGTTACCATTAAAGCTAAATCAAAAGATAAAACTTTCAATGGTGGAAATGAATACAGATGGTATTATAGGTGATACCATAAAGAGAAACAAAAGTTTTGAGGATAGCACTATACACATTTATCAGCAGGGTGATTTGAGGAAGTGAAGTAATAAGAAAACAAAGGTAAGTAGACTAAGTGAGAGCCACAAGGAACTTTGAGTACTTATTCCCTGGAGTGCTGCACTTGAATTAGAAAGGATTAGAAATAACATAATTATTATAATTAACCATATAAGAAAATAATTATAGGAATCTTAATAAGATTAATAGGATAGTTATATTTTAATCCTAATGGACAAAACAGAAAGAATAATTAAAAATTAGTACATGATTTCTATGGGTTTGGTAATGAGGGCTTACAGCAAGGAGATGAAAATGTTAATACAAATAATGAAGAATCAGCAGGAAAGTCTTAAGGATTCAGTATAAGAGATAGAAGAAAAAGCAGCTAGAGATCCACGACACTGACGTCTAAGGGGTAGCGGACAAGTTTCCAACTTGTCATCTTTTGGAGTGAGGAGTGAAAGGGGAAGTAGTGACAATGACAGCAAAGGAAGGAATACACACAGCCTTCCTTTTCAAAGTGCTAGGGACTAAGCCAGAGTCTTCTACTTGATAAGCAGCCTTTCTGCTGCTGAGAGTATACTCTCAACATATTTCCACCTCCCCCCCCCCAATGGTATCTCATTACTCTGGTGCAATTGTGGCATGAATGTGGTAGTAGTAACCAACCACTCTCTGATTGGATTTAAGGTCTACTCCATGTGATGACACTTACACCCGACGCTGCTAGGGCAGCCAAGTACCTGAGACTAGAGAGGCCATAGGCACAAGGGAAACATATTATTGTTCTGCTATAAAGAAACATATCCATAAGATGACTCCTAGTGACATTCTGCTATATTCATAGATCAGTGCCTTGCTCAGCCATCATCATAGAAGCATCTTGAATAGATGGAAACTACCATAGAGACTGACAATTGAACAATGTGCAGAGAACGAGAGACTTCGGAGGACTCAGTCCTACACAGGATATCCTCATCAAACCCTTTCCCTTAGCTCAGGGATCTATATGGAAGAGGAGGCAGAAAACTTATAAGAGCCCAAGGATTTCCTTGGATTACTCCAAGGAAAACAATGTCCTCCAGGCATAACAGAACCGACATACATATGACGTCACAGTAAATATGGCAGCACATACAAGGCCGGTCCAGGCTCAAGCCAGAGGGGGTTCCAGCAATGAAAGGGGGAAATGGGCATGAAGTCCCATGCCTAATCAAGAAGCTATCTGCAAAGGAAAAATCAGTTTTCTCCAACGGAGACTCACTAGGTATATTAACCAGACTTCAGAGTAGGCCCATGAATAATTGGCCAACACAAAGTGAAGTAGACTTTTTTTTTGGTTTCATTTTGCTTTGTTTGAGCATTTTTTTTTGGGGGGGGGTCTGCTTATATATTTTGGATTCTGGTTTCATGTTTTGTGGGTTTTATTAATTTATTGATTTAGTGTGAGTTTCCTGAGTTTTTGTTTCTTAAAGAGAGAAAAAAAGGACCTGGAGTTGGGTGGGTGGGGAGCATCTGGGAGGAGTCAGGGAGGGGAAGGGAAAAATGTGATAAAAAAAAAAATATGACAGTAACGTTTTCAACAAAAAGATAGTACCTTGTGATGTTTGCCTAGGTTGGTTGGCCTCCAAAGTAGCTGGGACCACAGGTGTATGCCATTATGCCTAGTTGATACACAAAGCTTTTTGTTTGAGATGTTTTCAGTGAAATCAAAGGACTGTAGTTCAGGTGAGAGATGTGATTTCACTTAGAGCCAAAGTCTGAAAACTAGAAAACAGAAAGTTCTTGAAGGGATTAAATATGGAGAGAAAAGGAAAAGAATAAAGAATCTTGAGAGGAATCCATCATTACTGAACAGGGGGAGCAGAACACAAGAAGATTAACAACAAAACAAAGTAAGGATAATCTTGATAGAAATAAAACAGCAGTGGCAAAAAACCATCTGGACCTACCAAGAGGTATACAGTGATCTTCTGGTTTAAAACTATCCAGGAAGCAACATGAAGTTCCCAGAAACAGTGCACAATGGGAATTTATAATGTGATCTAGAATCTCAGGTATCAACAGTGGAACTAGTCTGTTCACCTCCCCAGTCCCCTTTCTTCAGCAGGATCCAGTTTATTCTGCTTTGGCTGAGAGCAGTAGGGGCTGCCTTATAATGGCTTAGAGAAAGAGACTGAGGATTGAAGGTAAGTAGTAACAGACAGGAAGGACACCCTTGCACTAGATACAATGTTATTGTCACATATAGGCCAGGGCCTCGCTTCCATGTCCCTATACATATTCAAACTTCAAACTTTAATGTTACTTATGTGTCTAAAACCTAATCATGTATCTCCCATTTTTGGTTCAGAAAAAGAGTCAAGCAAATTTCTAAAAAAACAAACAAACAAACAAACAAAAAACCTCTAATATATGTGGCAATCTACAATAATCCACTCTTATGGAATTCCACTTGAAAGAAAAATAAAAGTTTAGTCAGTTCCATTTTTATTTTGTTGGCCTAGTGTGTGTGTGTTTGTTTCATTCTCATTTGTCTTGTTTAAGGCAGTACAAAGAGGATACTGGCCTATTTTAGCACTAAACAGATAAAAGCAACTGATCCTAATGGTTTTAAGTTTAAGCATTTGGCAGGACTAGCTGACAAACTGATAGGACTAGGTCACAAACTGATACTTCTGGATTTTTTTTCCCTCATGACCTAATTTCTTTTAACCTTTTATTGTTCACTTAAAAAAATACATTTTGGACAAATTGTTTCTAGTCTCCCCATTATGTAAGTCATACATTTTAAGAAGACAATGAGTTTTGAACATCTCAATTTGGCAACATTGTCCCTGTAAAGCTACTAGTAACAGTATTATAAATGTGAATCTAGGCATAAGCACCCCGTCATACTGATTCCTTTAAACCCATGCCAATAGCCAGAGAGGTTGCTGACACTGCTCCAGGTCATCTCCACCTTTCCTTCCATAATCCCAGGGGAGACTGGCTACTGCCAACAGGAAAACAAGGAACCATGAGTTTCTGAATTTTACCAAATTAAAAGTTAATGTATGCCAAAGGATCAGACAGCTGCAAAAGAAAGCTGAAGAGAGGAAGATCAAAGAGCATGATATTGGGAAGACATTACAAACAGTAACAAACGTTATCAGAACTGCTTGAAATTTTTGTGTGGAGTCAGGTCTGTGTACAAAAAAGTATGCAGAAAGTATCACTTTTTACTTCGTAAGAATTGAAAATCTTAATAACAACAGCAAAATCCCAACAAAGTAAGTTCCTGCTGATTAGCCTAGAAACATACCAGTCAAAGTAGTGTTTCTAAGAGGAAAATTCTACGTTTCAAACATGTCTACCATGTGAATATACTGAACAAGACAGATACGGTCTAAGCTCTCACACCCAGCCTGTATTAAAACCTGGTAATCAGGCAGTAACACTACAATGTTATGATAGAAATACAGAAAATAAAGTGCTGAGGTAGAAAAGAATTGGAAGTACACATTTTAAATAGTGGTGGAAGTCAGCAAAAAGGAGCTTTATACCCACCCAGCTCAGGAGAAAAGAAGGAACTAGGTACTTTAAGAACAGGACAAAGAATAGTTCAAGAAATGAAGAATGAGACGATAAAGTGTACCTTGTCAGGAATCCGAGAGCTCACAAAGGTAGAACAAAAGTAAAACATACAGGAAAATGAAGTCTGAAGCATCGATGAAGAGGTTCATAAGCTATGATTAGGTATTAAGATTTTACTTTAACAGAAAACTACCAATGAACTTGTAACAAAACCAGAGTGTAGCCCATTAACTGAGAACTGCAGCCTTCCCACTTGTGCTCAGTAAACACCCTCCCTCCTCTACACCCTGGCTCCAGTGCTCTGCTTTCATGTAGCCCTTATCTCACTTTGAAAGTTCTGTTTGTAGAGCTGTATTTTGTCTTCGCCCCCACAATGCTCTCCAAGCCCCATGGCCATGGGACCGTTGCTGTCCTAACATTCTTTCCCCCACAATCTTACACTACAGTTGACATTAAAAAGAAAAACAAAACTCACTGAATGTCATTCTAGTACTGAATGAGCATTTCGTTGTTCTAGACCCAGATAGATATGCCATCTACATATGTAAAGGCTGTGTGAGTGGGGACGACTGGGTCTTGTCCTCAACTAAGTTATATCATGTAGCAGGCAATAAACTTTTTGGAAGTATAAAAGGGACAGCATCTGACAAAGCATTTGCCTTGTGTAGATATGGATAAATATCTTCAAACAAGAAATGATACTTAATGAATACATTTATTAAAATCAATCAATTTGTAGGTTTTCAAGTCTCTAATGTACTACATACATAGCCACATCCTACCCCTCTTATCCCTGTAATGGATGAGAGGAGCACCTGATAGATATCACGTTTAAAACAATAAAAGCAGAAAGAGAAAACTCAATTGCTGAGCAGACAGTAATAAAACTTACACAATATCCAACTTGTATGAAATTCTAGAACTTCTTTTCCTTCATGTTTAAGGGAGCCAAATTTTTATCTGCACTGATTCAGCAGTATGTTTACAAGCTTTTCAGGGAAATCCAGTAGTACCCAGCTTGCCCACCTCTGCCACTACTAAAGTAAAGTACTAATAGCTGAGAGTATTAGGAAGGGAACCCTAGATCAAAGGACAAAGAAAAGAGAAAGAAAAACAGGAGCATAAAAGAAAATACAATCACAAGGTTAAGTTCAGCATTATTTAACAAATGATTTATTTGTTCTGTATCTTTTTTTCCTGTATTTTTATGTATCATAAAATTATTATGTTTAACATTTAACAAATGATACATAAGACAAGTTTAGGGGGAAGCTTTTTCTGTACACTTGGAAGCAAACAGTACTGTGTAACACATCTTAGATCTTGTGTTGTGCTGAAGTGAGTTCCTTGAGAATGGAAATAACAGCAGGGAGGTAGTGGCATACATCTTTAATTCCAGCACTCCTGTGGCAGAGGCAGGCAGATCTGTGTGAGTTCAAGGTCAGCCTGGTCTACAAATTGAATTCCAGGACAGCCAGGTCTGTTACACAGAGAAACCTTGTCTCAAAAAACCAACAAAAAAGGGAGAGGGTAGTAACTTCTGGGGAGGAGGCCTGGAGTCTTACTCGTTTTTCTGTTCTCTCTTAAAATGAGTTAAGCATGGCCCTCAAAATGAACACCAGTACTATTTCTAGCCAGTTTAAAGAGCAACATATGTGGCCTAGAAAAGAAAGTTCTATGCAATAAAATGTAATTGGTGGTAATGTGAGAGGCAGACCTAATTCAATTCTTACAAGGATTGTAATGACAAATTGTACAGGGAATTTAGAGTTTCTCAGCATAGAATACAAAAAAAAAAAAAAACAATATTATAACTTCAAATGCCAATAGTCTTAAACTGGTAACGTTACAAATGTCGCATAGAGTTTACCTTGAGTATCAACCGGTCAATACAACACACACACACACACACACACACACACACACACACACACACACACACACACACACAAACACCTATTTGAACACATTATTGACAGTTCTAAAGTAGGAAGGAAACATTTTAACTACTCACGGATAAAGTCCTTATACCTGTTGAAAAGCAACTAAGGATTGTTGCCTGGTGAGTTAAGAGTTTTAGCCAAACCACATATTCAATAGCAATGAATGATACAACATGGCAAAAACTGGTAACAAAATGCCAAGCATCGAAATGGGGAGAAAAAAAAAAAAATAAAATCAAACTCGATAAAACGTTAAGGCTTGAGGTTCAGCCAAGTGTTCCTGGGAAGAACACAGGCAAACCTCGGCAATCTCCTTCTAAGAAAGCGACTGAAATAAACTCTAGCTGGCAATCTCTGAGCTTGTCAATATAGGCTGAAATTTCTAGAAAAGTTGCTCAACAAGAAAGCGTGGCCCAAGCCAGGAAGCATCACCACCGACTTCCAAAGAGAAGGCAACGACGACACAGGATGCTGCACGGTTCGTGGACTTGGCAACACCGGGCCAGGAGGGTGTGGACCTGCCCGGCAAGGTCGGTTCCGCGCGGCCAGCGCCCCAGCCCTTAGCTCACCCCGGGCCGCCCTGGGGTGCTGCCTCCCGGGACCCGGGGCTCGCACACCGCGCAGGCGCCCCTCCACCTCCGACTCGACTCCAGAGCCCTCAGGACCGCCGGCGTCGCCCCTCGCCCTCCCCACAACCCCGCGCGCGAGGCCACCGGGCGCCAGCAAGGACGGTGTTCGCCTCAACTAGTCCGTCAGCAGCCACCCAGTAATGTCCAGCCCAGAGCCTCCTGCCCTCGTTGCATTCCGCCCGGGAGAAACGCACCCCACCACGTCCGCCACATCCCCGCCACTTCCCCAGGCCGGGCCCCCGCTGCCTTACCCCGACCCAACAAGCACAAGCCTAGAAATAGCAACTCCGAGCTCAGCCGATTGACTGACTGATAGGCGGCAGCACGATCACGACACTTTCACGATTGCCGTAAAGCGGTGGCTCAGCAAGGGCTGCTGCGCGTCTCCGAGCTGCCTGGGAGCGCGCCCCGGGGCTCCGCCCAGACTCCTGCAGCGAGCCGGGTCTGCGTGCTGAGGCTGGAGCTGGCGGGTCGAGGACAGGAAAGGAAGACCCAGAGGTGGGTGGCGGAGAATGGCTGGCCTAGCCCCGAGCTGGGGTGTCTAGCGGAGGCTGCGGCGGAAGATGGGCATTAAAGGTTCAGGCGGGACCTCGGCGCGAGCCCCCATCGCCCCGGGGAGCACGAGCCTCACCTGGCTTCGGATTGCACTTGACCCTTCGCGGGCCAGCTCCGGGAACCCGGTCGCGATGGATGACAACCAGGCTGAGGTCTCCGCGCCCACTTTTTCTCTCCTTGGTACCTCTACCATCAGCGTACTCCAAGTGGTGCTTCGTGCCAAACTTGACTTCGCTGGTATTTTCCCTGTCTCAGGCAGAGCGAAGCTCTTTTACTACAAGACTTGCAAAAAAGGGGGGTGGTTGGGGGGGTGGGTTGTGAGGGGAAGAAAGAAAAAGTGTCTTAGACACTCTGCTTTTGTTGAAGCAGCTAACGAAACCTTTCCGTACCCTTTGTCATCCCTGGACCCTTATTTCTAGTTAGTGGGGGCTGGGGAAGTTCGAAATGGAGCTCAGTGGTGACCTTGTGTTTACACAGAGCTCAGTGTCTAACCCATGATTGTGTTTCAGGGAGTGGTCCCTATCTGAAAGAAAATTTTAGTCCTGTGAATTCTAACAGCCGCGCTCCTTTGAAAAACAGTGAGCCAAGAATAAGTTTTCCAGCTTTCCCAGTTTTAATTTATAAAGAAGTACCCAAATGTAAAAAATTCTTATTTCTCCCCCGTGTAACTAGATGCTTTAGGATTAGCCAGTAGAAAATACTACTTTTGTCAAGAGGCCATATTAGAATTCAGGAAAATAGTCATTTTTATGCTTTGTTTGGGCCTAATGGTCCTGTGCACTTCTGAAAACAGCCTGAGGCCACCTGTTTGTTCACTTGGAATGTCCAGAGTTTACATTTTTATTATTCTTTAGTTGTCATCATTTAGTGGCTTTTAAGTGTTTATGAAAAAGAAGTAACTGGATTTCTGAATCATGGAACTTTAAAAAAAGCAGAGAAGATGGGTGAGAGATGCAATACAGTTTGTTAAAATTCTTACTGTTGTCTAAAGTTTTCTTATATTGTCAAGTAGTTTTAAAGCTTTCTTTCCTTTTTTTTTTTTTTTTGGTACTGGAAATTGAACTTAAGGCCTCTTGTTTGCTATGCAAACACGCTAGCCACCTCCTTAAAAGGGTTCTTGACTGTTTTAGCTCTTAAAATGGTTGACCATTTTAATTCTAGTCTACTTGGTGGGAAATTTTTCTCATGCTTTAGCTTTCAGAGGTGAGGGTTCAGAGGCAGTTAGTACTCTTCCTTACCCATCCTGTGTACTTCATTAATTGTCTCTGGCAGATGCTACAGTATTTTAAGCCCTGCTTTGCCTCTAAACTGTCCATTTAAACAGCTAGAATCTTCAAAGCCTAAACAGATACAAGAACATCATACCTAGAAGAAATCCATACACAGCCATGTGTGGGTAGTTATGATTGCAAAATTTATAAAGAATTATAGTATTTTTTTACTTATTTTAAATTGGAGTACTGTCTCTCAGAAATTAAGTACTTTACCTGAAGTCCAATAACTAGAAAGTCACAATTGTGAGATTTTTAAAAATTTGTCTCCTGTTGGAACAGTAAGAAAATTGACTTCTTACAGTTAAAACATTTTTTTAATTACAGATGGTAGATCACTGATATTAATAATTTCAAGCATCAACTGTTTAAAGAAAAACATTTTGTTCATAATGCAACATTCTAGTGTTCAGACCACAGATACTGTTTGTTCACTGGCTTAAAATCATGTGGTTAAAATAATAACATATTTTCTTTGTATTTAGATTTCAATATTTGCAAAAGGAACAAGTCTGGGCATTCTGAAGATTGGAATTTTGTGAACTTATAAAATAGGTAATTTATCTTTCACATTGTAAAAAGGAGTAAATACTAACCACCTAACATCTATTATCTCATTTAGTATTTTAATAAACCTTACTGTAACAGCTATTCTTCAGACTGTTTAACAAATAATATTGAGGCTTTGAGATGGTTCAGCATGTAAGATAATCACCAGCAAGTCTGAGAACCTGAGTTCAATCCCTCAGACACACATAGTAGAAGAAAGCTGATTCCTGAAATTTATTCTCTGGCCACATGGCATGTACACACACACACACACCCACACACCACATAAATGTAATTTAAAGTATTTGATAATATTAAAAGCTGCTAATGACAGTACATCACCAGTGTGCTATGTTCTTTCCTTGTTGTCATAGTAACTTCTATAATAACTATGTAGCACAGTCTGGTGGAACTTTTCCATGATAAGGAAACATCCTGTACTTTTACTGTCTTGTTGCTAGCCACTAGACAGGCTCTGAGCATTTGTATTGTGATGAATACAACATAGGAACTAATTTGAAATTTTATTATATATTAATTTCAATAACTGTGTGTACCTTTCTATTAACTACTGCATGGATGGTGGTTGCAGTCTGTGCTGAAATTATTTCCATTTTTTTAAAAAGAGAAATTGGCTCAGATGAATTTTGAAGCTTGCCCAATATCACACAGTTTTATTTTTTAAAAAGTGTTAATGTGGGGGAATAGGTAATTTGGAAATGCAGATTGAATGGATGGAGGGGGAGAAAAGCAGTTCAGTCAGGAATGAAGATCAAAACAAGAGTGGCTACACCGTAGAGTGGGTAGAAGGATGGAAGAAAGGAATAAATGACTTACAGAAATAGAATCACTGTTATTTAGTGATAGCATGTAAGGGGTTTTGGAGAGAGCCTACTCTGCAAGAGTCCCAAAAATCAGAAAAAAAAAATGATAATGCAACTTATTTAAACAAAAAATACAAGTCCAGTGACTGGAGTTTGATGGTTTGGTGTCAGTTTTTCATTCATTCAACTATTAAATAAAATTCAAGTAAGTGATGAGGGGTGAGTTCATGTGTTTGCATTTGGCAAAGTGGAATCTCACTCTTTCACTTCAGATACCTTGTAAATGTTCATGCTATAGAAGTAAAGAGCTATAGGCATGCAAGTCAAATTTCCTCAGGAAGTGCTTGCTTCTTCTACATGCAAAGAGATTGGCAAAGGTTGTGCATAGAAGATAGCATTTCTGCCTTGTGTTTCTGTATGTGCTGGTGCACTTGTATGCATTTGGTTGTGAGGACAGATGGCAGCCTCAGATGTCATGTACCTTTTTAAAGATGGAATGGCTCACTGGCCCGGTATTTGCCACATAGCTTAGGCTGACTAGTGAGCCCCAGAAATCCTGTCTCTTCGTCCTCAGCATGAGAATTGTAAGCACTTTGTCATACCCGGCTCTTATTTACTTGAATTCTGGGTTAAACTGAACTATCTATCTAGCCCTCTGCTGCATTTTGAATGTTAAAAAGGATCTATAAATCTAGAAGTAAAAAAAAAAAAAAAAAACAGTAAAATGGGGAAGAGGTTATCTGACTAGTAGTGGGATGAGCAAAATGTTTGAAGATATCCTTGACCCAAACATCTAAATTCTGAATAATTTATATTAGCTTTTTAAATGCAAAACACATTTTCTATGAAAGAAAATGGAATTTCTTAGCCAGGCATGGTGGCTCATGTCTGTAATCCCAGAACTTGGAGGTAAGACAGGAGGATTTTAAGTTTGAGGTACCTTAGACAATAATGTATTCCAGGCCAGCTAGAACTCAATGATAAAACCTTATGTTAATCAACCACATTTAGCAAAACAAGGAAAGGGAAACCCTCCAGGCTGAAAAATCAAGCAAGGAACTGAAGCAAGAGAGATAAACTAGCTGTTATCTTCTTTGAAAGCATTTGACTTATAACAGAAAAAGAACAGTGAAGGACAAGGAAGGGAGGATTCATACCTGGATCTCCTGGTTGCATGACCAAGACAGCATTTTTATAGTTTATGCAAATGGTATCAGGTTTCAAGTAAGTAATACTTTCATAAGGTAAAATGCAAATGTTTCCTCTTAATTATATAACCCATATCCTTTGAACTGCCTTTTCTCAAATTTAGCCAGGGTCTATCTTTACACAGTCTGTGAATGAGGGACCAGAATAATCTCTCCCTCTTGGCAAAGAGAGATCACTGAAATTTGTCTATTTTCTTAAGTCTCTAGGTGGAAGAATCAAGATACTATCTGAGAACTAGAAACTGTATAAAGCCTACCATCATTGAGTCAAAGTTCAAGTTTACAGTCTACATGGTCTGAAAGACTAGAAGCCAAAGAATTAACACAAAATTGACCCAGGTTAGTAATAACTCCAAGTGTTTAGCAAGATCAAATGCAGACTCTCCATGGAATAATTCATTTATTCAGTGTGTGTGTGTGTGTGTGTGTGTGTGTGTGTGTGTATGGTGTGTGCATGTGGTGTGTGTATGGTGTGAATGTTCCTGTTCAGGTGTATATGGTGAGGTCAGAGGACAACTTATGAGAGTTCTGGGACTCAAACTCAACACTAAGTTTCTTAGAACTAGTCGTTTAAGAGTTTTTCCATTCATAACTCTTACCAGAGAAAATTTTACATGATGTTGGGTATATAGTTACATGAACTATGTAAGCAAATCAAATGTTGATAATAAAATCATAAAGAAATTTATTTTAAAACAGTTTTTTGATATACATATGATTTTACCATTTATGAAAAATGTAGCAAATATGAGTGCTAATGTGACAGATGAACTTGTTTAGTTGTACATTAAAGATTAAGTCACTAAATATTTGATACTCTAAGGCAGTATTTCTCAATTTGTGGGCCGTACCCCCTTTGGGGTCAAACAACCCTTTCACAGGGTTGCCTAAGACAATCGGAAAACACAGATAATTACATTGTGATTCATAACAGTAGCAAAACTATAGTTATCAAGTAGCAATGAAAATAATTTTATGGTTGGGGTCAACAAAACATGAGGAACTGTATAACAGCATTAGGGTCACAGCATTAGGAAGGTTGAGAACCACTGATCTAGAGCAAAGTGCATCCTCTGGGTTTTGCAGAGCTGATAGATTTTAATTTATCCTATTTATGCTGCTTTGCAAAATTATGTAGTACAAGGTAGCAGAAGTCCATTTAGAACTATTTTATTTGCTAGAAATTTTGTCCTAGTCCCAAACTGCAATCATTTAATGACTTTTTTTTGTTTGTTTTGGCTCAAATCTGTAAATCTGAACTTTAAAAATCAAGTATTCTAACACATTTCAGTCAGGATATACTAATCAGATGCTACACACTGAGGAATGACAGGAAAATATGAAAGTATTTGTTTTCTGTAATTAAACCATTATGCTTCTTTAAGAACAGAAAACTTTGTAATAGCTAATATGAAATAGCTTTGAATCTGAGCGAGGTGTTTCAGGCAATGTTCACTGATAGTTGAGTACATGGTGCAAAATGTAACTTGTGTGATCAGAGCCAAAGCTGCACAGAAGTTGTGCAATACAAGCCCAGGCAAACACATGCAGGTTTTTCTGGGTTTATTACACTGTTGAATTTGGATTGTTTGATTGTTGTATGTTTAGAAACCTTTTCCTGTTTACCAGATTTTTCATGATCCATAATTTAAGGAGCTAGAATTTAGAATACTTTCAGATTTAAGATCACACAAATGCAAGCTCATACTTGGAAGCCATAAATCATGCTGGGACGGTATTACAGTTTGTGGAGCACCCAGCATGCAGGAAACCCTGGGTTAGATTCCTGGTACTGCATAAACTGGATGTGATGGCACAGGCCTATAATTCTGGCACCTAAGCGATGGAGATGATCATGAGTTCATACACTTTCTTGACTACATAGGGAGCTTGTACCCAGTCTAGAATTAAAAAAAAAAAAAAAATCATGTTTTTCTATTTTTGGAGTTTTACAGTTAATATAGTTTTTTATTTTATAGGGACTTCTGTGATCAATTTTGAGTTAATGATTTATAGAATTATAGTGTATGACTTATTATTTCATACATAGGACAAGTTAGTCCAGTACTGTTTGTATACCGGATAGCCTTTGCTTGATTACATTGTCTTTATTCCTTTGCTAAATAAAGATTTCTTGACTCTGTCTAACAAAGAAAGTGGGAAGGAAGGGAGGAAGGGAGGGAGGGAGGGAGGAAGGAAGAAGAGAAGGAGGGAGGGAGAAAGACAAAAAGAAAGGAAGAACTGTTTAAAAAAATACATATTGGAGACTATATGCCATCATATTACAGGTTTCTAAGAGGTCAAGCTCTAAGAAAAGCACATGTAAGACTTAACAAAATCAACAGATAATAGGGTTCCTACAGACTTGAGAAGAATTATTGGAAACAGGAATTAAAGTAGCATTTAAGAGCTGACGAAGGAATGTTACCCATCAGGCTTATTCTCTCCAAAACCTACTTTAGAAAAAGCACCTATAGTATATTGGCAAGGAATTGCCAAGAATAAATAGATAAATGAAAATGTTGAGAGATCATTAAGGACATTTAGAAAAAGGGAAAAACTCTAGGAGATTATAACAGTTTCGACAGGAAATTACTTGGATCAAACTTATGCTGGTAGCTTTTTGGAGCAAAGGGAAAGCAGCTTTCTTAGCAATGTAAATATGCTTATTTTGCAACTTATCATATGATTGAAGCAGATGACAAGTTGCAAGTGGCTGAGATTTCACTATTGGGAAAGTCAGCCTGAGACACGGAAGTAGAAGATTGTGGAGCATTAGTCAGACTCAAGGAATTTGAATTGGTATTTACAGGAATTATAAAGTTGATGGGAAATACTAGGAACAATCACTTTTAAATTTATGTTTTTAGCAATTAAGTCTCTAAATATTTAAGTAAATGAAGATATAATTCATATTCTTGGCTTGTTATACATAACATCTTGGCATGTAGTATATATTTATTTTTTTTTTAACCTTTTGTATAGGAACCAGAAATATAATAGTGTCTAAAATAATTGTTTCTTGTTCTCCTAAAACTGAAGTTTAGTGAGGAAGGAAAACCAAACAAGGTGTTACCATTCAGTGTGATTGGTGTCCTTGTTGGTGAAGTACAGGCTGCTGCTGGAAACATCAGGACACTGAGCTAAAGGTAGACTTGGAAAATGTGTAGAGGTTAGAGCTGGAGGGATGACTAGGCAGTTCAGAGCACTGGCCCAGATGGCTCGGTTTTATACCATCCATGGACATATTACTCACAGGCAGGTCCAGCAAGTAGTTCTTCTCCCTGGGTGGGGAAGTAAAGAAAGGTTTCTTGAAATAGCAGAGCAGCTGTTTTTCAGTCATGGGAACTCTTGCTGTCATGCAAATAGTCCTCCACTTCCCCTTTACCATTTACTTTCCCAAGCTCTCTACCTATTGACTTCCCAGTGTTATCCAGGCTGCTGTGGACCACAGTGGGAGCCCTGGGTGGATTTACTAGCAGCATGCCTTCCTTGTCATCCTGTTCCTGCTGCAGTGCCCCCACTCGTCTTGATAAAGGAAATCCAAACCGGGCAGGGATGGCCCTATGCTGGGCTTGTCACCCTGGTCTTCCTGCATTTTTGCATTTTGAAGCCCTACATCCTTTGCTGACTTCTCTCCATCACCCACAGTCACAAGTCAAACTCTGGACTGTATCTTCTTGAGAAACTGATATAGCTCAGTTGGTAGATGATTTACTTTGTATACATATCCAAAGCCCCGAGTTTGAGCCTCAGAACCTCATCAACCAGATATGGTGTGGTATACACTTGGAATCCCAACAATTAAGGTAGCCAGCCTGGAATGCTTGAGACCTTGTTTCAGAGAGAGGCATACTGACACATATAGGCAGGCAGACTGAGCCTGAGGTGGGAAAGTCACTGACCTCTGGATGTCAGAGGTTTAGGTTCAACCCGACTGACAAAAAAAAAAAAAAAAAAAGTCTGTTTGGCTCCAAACACCACATTTCTCATTTACTATGAGGGCCTGGATGAGAGGGATGAGGTCCAGAAATCCTGACCAGGGAAACTATTGGTCTGCTGCAGAATATACTACAAATTGACAATCCCCACCTGCCCATGGTAAGTCAAGAGCCTCTGTCTTCCCATCTAGATGTCTTCTGTGGAATACAGGCATCCTCCACTATTTTTGTTCATCTGATTGGTCTGTTTTGGATTTTGAACTGAAACTGTGTTACAGAATCAGGATTGATTAATGTCAATCTTTCCTTCTAAGGATGGCTAGAGGCTACAACTGCCCAGCCAGCTCATCAGTATATAAGGTATTTGCCAGTCTAGAAATTACAAAGACTTTAGTAGTTTTCTTTTCCCTAAGAAGCAGAAGACCACATTAATTGATTTTAGACCAATTGTAGATTGAGAATATTAGGGAGAAAAACAAAACAAAACAAAACCAACTGTATTGTAGATGTAAGATATTTTTATTATCTGAGTAACATTATGACAGCTGTCTTATTGATTTGCATTATTATAATATAGATGTGACCTAAAATGTATGGGGTATATGTAGACTATAGGCAAATCCTATGCATTTTGTATGAAGGACTTGAACATTTTTATATTTTTGTATTAGTGAGGTACTGATGATACGGAAGGGTAGCTTTATACTTAACAGCACTACAAAGTTCAGTTAGAAAGTTATTCTAATAATCTGGTCAAAGCTGAAAGTGGTTTAGGTAGAATAGTAGCAATGAAGATGGAGAGAAGGTAGACTGCAAAGAAATAATAGGAGAGGAATCAGGATTGGTACTTAGTTATGTGTGAAATGATAGGTGGAAAGCAAGTTTCTGCTGTGGCCAGTAGGTGAGTCTTAGCTCTGAAAAAATAATGCCGGGATAATATGTAAAGGAGGCTTGCAGGGTAAGAGTACAAATGTGAGCATGCTTGCAGAACGAGAGTACAAGTTTTGTGGAGTGGGTGACTTAACGAGTGGAAAAACTTGTGCATTACTATTTCTCATTTGTATTTTCTGCTGTAGACAACCTGTTTGAAATGTGGTGGTTTCAGCAAGGCCTCTGTTTCCTGCCATCAGCACTTGTAATTTGGACATTTGCTACCTTCATATTCTCATACATTACTGCAGTAACACTCCACCATGTTGATCCTGCATTGCCTTATATCAGGTCAGTGAAACATATTGGTCTTTTAGAAGTAACCCCCACCTTCAGAACTGGAATTGAAAGACAGGTCCAGGTAAGTGCCCCACCACCATGCTACTTTCCCAGACCATGGAGAGTCTTTATCACTAATTGGTAATTTACATTGAATCTGGCCCTTCAGTTTTCATTTGAAAATTCAAGTTTTTATGTTGCCATTATAGCAAAGCTAACATTTGATTCTCTCCATGTAATGGAGAGATATAGGAACAGTGGGATAAGTCAGTTAATAAGTCTAATCTCTTAGTGACTTATCTTCTAAGTAAGTGCTTGAGCTTGCCTCAGAAACTAGGAATAGACCTACTTTCCTCTTAAAGTTAATAAATGTTGCAAACAATAGTAACATTAGGAAAACATAGTAGTACTGGCAAATATTTATTAATTTATTGTGTGACAAGGTAATGTTCTAAGTACTCTTCATACCTTAGGTAATCGAATCCTTATATCATCCATATAAGGTAGAAAAATTTATCCTCGTTTAAGAAGAGAGGCTCTGTAATCCTCCTCTGTAACTGTAATATATATTTGAAATAACCAACTTAAGGAGAAAAGGTTTGCTTTGTCTCACAGTTGTAGCGCCTTCAGACCATGATTAATGGGTACCATTGCTTTGTCATGGCAATAATACATAGGGAACAAAAGCACTAACCTCATGACCTGAAAGCAAAAGCAAGGAGGACAGAGCTTTGTAATTCCCTTTAAGTGTCCATACCCAATGACCTAAACACCTGTTAATGGGCCTCACATCTTAAACGACCTACAGACTACCCATAATACTTCCTTGTAGACTATACTTTGAACATGTTCAATAGCTATATCACAGAAATAAGGTAATGGAAAAGTATGTGATTTGTTCAATGATACACAACTCATTCAGTCATGGAATCAAGACTTTTACCTTCAGTTTTATTCTAGGGACTGTGTTCCTACTTTTCATGACCTGCTGGCTAGATATTTCTGACAAAATAGTTATCAATAGTTACTGTTTTTTTTTTTTTTTTTGAAATTTCAAAACTACTAACAATTTAACTATGGGGGTGTTACATGAACTGTGTCATAACCACTTTTAAATTTCATTCTTATGAGTGTTTATCAGGCAGTTTATATGTACAGCATATATACTTAGTGCCAGCCAGATAAGTTCATCAAAGCTCTTGGGACTGGAGTTACAGAGGGTTGTAAGCAGCCATGTGAGTGCTGAAAACTGAACCCAGGTCGTTTGTAAGAGCTGCAAGTGCTGTCAACTGCTGAGCCACCTTTCTAGCCCTCCTCTTCCCATCTTTTTAAAATACAGAAGCGGCAAGTAATTATTGCAACAAAATTTTAACAAGATGATGTTGCGTATAAACTAGGGCTAACTTTGCCATTAATGCTTGCTGTTGCAGAGGATCCACATTGGATTCCCAGGTCCCACATGGAGTGACTCCCAACTACCCGTAACTCCAGTTTCAGTTTCAGGGGACTTGATGCATTCTTCTAGCCCACACAGGTACACACACATAAACATAAATTCAGAATGAGAATTAAGAAAAAAAAGAGTGAATGGGCTGAGCTTCAAGAGTCTACTTGAAGAAAGGGAGGAACAATGACATGAGCAAAGGTGCCAAGATAAGTTTGGGGAAACTCACAGGAACAGCTGACCTGAGCTAGTGGGAGCTCACTGACTCTGGACTGACATCAGGATTCTGCATAGGACCAAAGTAGGTCCTCTGAATGTAGGTGACAGTTATGTGGCTTGAGCACTCTGTGGGGCCACTGGCACTGATGCCAGCATTTATCCCAAGTATTTGAACTTCCTTTGTGAAGCGCATTCTCTTTGGAGGGATACCTTGATTAGCCTAGATATAGCAGAGAAGGCCTTGGTCCTTTATCAAAGTAAGGTATCAGAGTTCACTGATTCCCCATGGGAAGCCTTACCCTCTCTGTGGAGTAGATAGGGAATGGGGCGGAGGGAAGGAAGAGGTTGCAGGAGGAGGGGAGGGAGTGGGAACTGGGATTGGTATGTAAAATGAGAAAAGGTTGTTTTTAAAATAAATAAAATGGAAGTCCCTTTTTCACACCTGAAGTTCCACCTCTGAAAGTGATAGGTGGTTTGGTAGCTTTTCTTCCAGAGTTTGTTTTTGTCATCCATGTCTTTAAAGAGTTCTTTTTCCCTTTTTCTTATTGTTATTTTTTTTTACTCTGTAATTTTCATTTTTAAAAATAATAAGTTATTACCATCTCCCCTGTAACGATGAAGGTTTTTCCTGCCGGCCTGGACCCACCATGGCGCCAGCCCCAAATAACACACAGAAACTCTGTATTTGATATAATGCTGTTGACCAGTTACTGGTTTCTTATTGGCTACATCTGTCTTAATTATTAACCCATTTTTATTAATCTAAGTACTTCCATGTGGTCTTATCTTACCTGAGGGAGAGGCCGGCGTTCTGCTCTCTCCATCTTCCATCTTGACTCCTCCCTACTACTTCCTCTCTCCTCCTTGTCTCCTACTCCCGCCTATCTTCCTTTCCTATTGGCCAACAGTGCTTTATTCATTAACCAATATGAGAAACATATTTACAGAATGACATCGCCCATCACTCCCCTTCTGGCTTTTAGAAATAATGTGATAATAAAGACCCCATTACATAACTTTACATACTGTGCTGAAATGTAGGTATATTTATCTATGTAGTATTGCTGGGTAGACAACAAGGTAAAAAGACTTTGACTTTGACACTTTCAGACATGCTTATACACTCACAAAGAGAATATGAGAAAAATCATAATTATGAATGGTTTCTAAGATACTAGAGTTTATGAATAAAATGTTTATAAGAAAAAGATGAATTAAATATGGAGAGAGGAAGAGTTAAAGGAATTAAACAGGGTTAGAGGTGGTGAAAACACCATCACTAAGTACAACTCAGCAGGCCCTCGTGCTTTCATCTAAATGATTCTCTGGATTTTATATATATACATATATATATATATGTATTTGAAGCCTTTGAAACATCATCTTAGAGACACTGAATCAATTACTTTTTTTTTTTTCGTTGTTGTTATTTGGACCTTTGTCTAAATAGTATTTTTATGCTATGTTTATTGCAATTTTTTATTTCCTCATTTATTTCTTATGAATAACCTTTTTAACACAGAAAACAGCAAACTTTTAAAAAGTGATAAACCAGAAGGTTCAGTTGAGCTATTAAAACAGCCATTGCCAAACAGGTGTGCTTCAGAAGGGGTACCATATGGCTGTGGTTTCTGTAGTGGAGATAACACACAAAGGTCATACACAAATTAGGTGCACTTAGAACCCACAGTTTTTCTTTTATGATTTTAAATGTTCATTTCTAGTAAAAATTTAACAATAACCCTTGTGTTAGAGAAACACATAGCCCAAGGATCCAAACAAATTCCTTGTAGCTCTGCAAGAAGATGTATATTTAAGATTGATGAGGGCCTGTCAGCATTTTTATTTCCCCTTCTGGAAACCTGTTTTCTTACATTCAGAGCTTTCTGTAACTTAGGAGCTAATGAGTGTCTTTTGAATGTTTCAGTTCTCTGTTGGTCTCGTCTGTGATCTTTCCAAGTTCCCTGGACACCCCCACCCCGCCCCATCTCCTTTTGCTTTTATTTTTCTGATAATAAGCTCTGTATTGCCCTGAACTCTTTCTCTAATGCTAAGATATTTTCATTGTAGTACCTATTCTCCCCTTAGGCTCATTTCTTTGGTCTGCATGGTACATAACTAAGTTAAGATAAATATGCAAAAGGATTTCCTTTTGGATTGCAGGTGCTATCCAAACAGTTACAGTCACAAAGGACATGAACAAATACAAAATTCATTTCAGAGGTTTGTAAGCAGTGTACTTCAGATAGGGTACCAGCTGTTGGCTGTACAGCAAAGGAAATAGTCCAGGGAAGAGGAACACATAGTGGGAGAGAATCTGATAGAAGATTAATATCCAAAATATGCAAAGAACTAATAAAGAGCCGAGAAAAGGATCCAAGTAAAAACGGGCTGTAGATATGAACAGAATTCAAAAGAAATAAAAATTGCTAAGAAATAGCTCAAAAAGTACTTAACATCCTTAGCAATTAGAGAATGCAAATTAAAACTCCTTTGAGATTTCATCACATACCATTTAAAATGGCTAAAATCAGTTGACAACAAATGATAGCAAGGATGTGGGGAGAGCCCACACTTGCTGTTGATGGGACTGCACCCTGATGGAGCCACCCTGGAGATCAAGGTATAGAATTCTTTCAAAGCTAAAAATTAATCTACTGCATGACCCAGCTATGCCACTCCTTAGCCAATTGCTCAGAGGAATTGATGTCCTGCTCTACAGGTACTTGCTCAGTCATGTTCATTAACAGTTGATTCACAGTATATGGAATTTACATCAAATGGAAGCATCTTAAATGTCTTTCAACTGTTCAGTGAATAATGAAAACGTAGTACAAATATACTATAAAATATTATTAAGCTGTAATCAAAAATTAAATTATGAAATTTTCAGGTAAATGGATTGAGCTAGGTAATCCTGATCCAGAAAAAAATGTTGCATGTTCTCTGTCATCTGCAGTTCCTAGCTCCAAATCTTCAGATGTGAGTACATATTCTGGAGCAGTTGCAGAAACCAAGAAAGTAAAAAGGGACTGTGGAGGGAGGGAAGGAGCTCAAGAGCAAGATACAGGTCCGCAAAACAGAAAGGAGAGGAAGAATAATAATACTGTAGATATTTGAAAAAAGGCACATGGAATCATACTATTTTATGTTTGTCTGAACTTACTTTGTGTGTGTGTGTGTGTGTGTGTGTGTGTGTGTGTGTGTGTGTGTGTGTGTGTGTGTGTGCCAATATGTAGTTTAAATGAAAATTTACCACTTGGAGTGGTAGAATTCTCCCTGCAACAGCCATAGACTACCTAGCAAAACTCAAGTGCTAGACATGAGAACCTTCCTTTATGTTGTTGGTCAGGGGAGTCCAAACTACTTACCAATGAGAAGAGTCTATTGCTGTTGTCCTTGATTGCCTCACAGAATGTGAAGCTAAGTCCCTAATGCTGAAGACCCATGTACTTTAGACACAAGACTCAGACAAAATTTAAGCTGAATCTGACCTGGAAGCCTTCTTCCTGAAAAACTAGCTTTCATGGTACTACAATGTGCTATGCAAGCTGAAAAAGGAGAAAAGCAATCAGTGGTCCTACCCAGTTATGATACCTACAAACTACAACAATGACCAACATGACAAAGATATCTGTAAAGGTACAATAGTCGTACTTATATCAGGGCACTAACCAACAATTGTATAATCTGTAATACTTTACTTCAAGACTAACCACCTTGTCTTTTTAATCTGTATAATAATTTTAGGAAAAAGGAAACAGTAATGCTTATTGAGTGTCTCCACTTTGCTGGATAGTTTACATGAGTTATCTCACATTTTATTTCATTCTTGTATTGATCCAGCAAAGCTGGGAATAAATGAATAGTTCCATTTAGCAGATGAAAAAAAATAGTGTTAAGGAGCTAAAAGAATGTATTGAAAGATTTACACTTTTTAAATAGTTTGTTTTCGATCGGAATCTGTGTAGTAGTCCGCAGTACCTTGGAGGATAGGAATGTATCATGATCTGTTGAAATACAATGTAGTAAGTGGTTTGTCAGTCATGGAGGACTGGTCCAAGGTTAAAAGTAAGAAGATGCTCAAAATCAGTCCTGACTATGAGTTCCATGAGGGTAGAAGTTTCATCTACCTTGTTATCCTCTCTACTCCTGTCCCAGAAAATGATCACTGTGCTGGTTTGAAGGAGTGACACTACTAGGAAGTGTGACCTTGAGGGAGGAAGTGTGTCACCAGGGGTGGGCTTTGAGGTTTCAGAAGCTCAAGTCAGGCCCAGCATCACTCTTCCTGCTCCCTGCTGATCCAGATGTAAAACTCTTGACTCCTCCAACATGTCTGCCTGCATACTGCCATGCTTCCCACCATGATGATAATGGACTAAACCTCTGAACCTGTAAGCCAGCCCTAATTAAATGTTCTTCTTTATAAGAATTGTTGTGGTCATTGTGTCTCTTCATAGCAGTGAAAACCCTAACTATAGACAATAACTGATAAATGGTATTTGATAAGCATTTTAAATGACCAGTTGATGAACAAGTGTTATTTGAAGTTCAGGCAATCAACAACAGGTACAAAGAGACAAGAGCTATGAAAGGCAGTGCTGCTTACAGAATATTCCAGTGAGGCTGATACATTGATATATTTATGTACCTAATTTTGGATAAATGCAGAATGTACATTTAACATATTAAGGATAATCTTTTTTCTAATTGGTTTCTGTTGATTTCTGGTATGTGGTAATGAAAAGATCTGAAATAGTAGAAAAGGGGCAGACAGATATTTATAAACTAAAGTTTTGTTCTCCTTATAAATATGTGAGTTAAGTTCAGGGACTTTTAAGGTATAAAGGCTTTCTAAATAGACCTTGTTATGTATGGTAGGGTATTTAGTGTAAGAATCTTACATACTTTTCTCTGTCTTTTAGTGACACTGGTACAGTACCTCCAGAAAGATGCCTCTTTGGAGTGATGCTAAATATTGCTGCAGTTTTAGGTAAGTAATAGAAGAGGGAATGGTTTTAACACTCAAATGAATAGTCAAATTGCTGACTTCTTTTAAAATTGTTATCACTGCTTATTTTCTAGTTATACTTGAAAATGTGTTACTACTAAATTGTGGGTTATAGTTATGTTTTTGAAAAAAGAGAAGAAATCCTTGGTTATATAATGATAAACATTGCTGCCTGCCAAATCAGGGGAGAACCCAGATTTTTATTAATTAGTAAAATATTTTGCCATCAAATATGATCATTTAAAGTAATTTCATTTGTCAATTCAATAAATTTGCTTGCATGAAAAAATAAATTAGGACTAGACAGATGACTCAGGAGGTTGAGGTACTGGCTACTGAGCCTGATAACCTTGAGTAGTTTGATCCCCGGATCCTTCCTACCTTGGGAAGGAGAGAACCAACTATCAAAGGCTGTCTAGTGCCTTACACTCACTCACTCACTCACTCATACCACAAACAAACAAATAAAAAAACAAATAAATGTAAAAGACCATTGAAGAAATTGAAGTTAGGAAAAATAATTTATTTTTTATATATATTTATTATTTTTTCTCATTTTACATATTGATCCCAGTTCCCTCTCCCTCCCAAATCCCCTGACCCCCACCCCAATCCACAGGGAGGGTGGTGTCCTCCAGAAGGGATCATCAAAATCTGTCAAGTCATTTGGAGCAGGGTCTAGACCCTCCCTCCTGCCTCTAGGCTAAGGAAGTATCCCTCTATGGGGAATATGCTCCCAAAGTCCTTTCTTGCACTAGGGATACATCCTGGCAGTCAGAGGTCCCTTAGATTGCCCAGGCCTTCTCACTGAGGCCCATGTTCAGGGGGTCTGAGTCGGTCTTATGCTGGTTTCCCAGCTACCAGTCTGGGGTTCCATGAGCTCTCCCTTGTTCAGATCAACTGTCTCTGTGGGTTTCTGTAGCCTGGTCTTGACCCCTTTTCTTATCACTCCTCCCTCTCTGCAGCTGGATTCCAGGCATTTGACTCAGTGTTTAGCTGTGGGTGTCTGCTTCTGTTTCTATCAGCTACCAGTGTTAGTGTTACCCCAAGATATTTTATGTTGTTTGTGTGTGTCGTAAAGGGTGATGTTTCGCTGATTTCTTTCTCAGCCCCTTTATCGTCTGTATATAGTAGGGCTGATTTTTTTTGAGTTTATCTTGTATCCTAATTTGCTTAAGGAGTTCCCTGATAGTTTTTCGGGTCAGTTATGTAAACTCATATCATCTGCAAATAGTGACAGTTTGACTTCTTCCTTTCTAATTTGTATCCCCTTGATCTCCTTTTGTTGTCTTATTGCTTTAGCTAGAACTTCAAGTACAGTATTGAAGAGATATGGAGAGAGTTGGCATCTTTGTCTTGTTCCTGATTTTAGAGGAATTGCCTTAAGCTTCTCTCCATTCAGTTTGATGTTGGCTATTGGTTTACTGTATATTGTTTTTATTATGTTTAGGTATGTTCCTGTTATCCCTGATCTTTCCAAGACCTTTATCATGAAAGGGTGTTGGATTTTGTCAAAGGCTTTTTCAGCATCTAGTGAGATGATCATGTGGCTTTTCTTTTTCAGGTTGTTTATATGGTGGATCACATTGATAGATTTTTGTATGTTGAACCATCCCTGCATCCCTGTAACGAAGGAAAAATAATTTATAAAAATATTTTTTCTCTTTAAATTCTTCAGAAACTTATCTACATAGCATGTATCTGTCATGTTTATTATACTGCAGTCTTGTTTGGCAATAACCTTGCAGTAGAAAGTTTGATTTGGCCCTTTTTTGAAATGTGAGCATATAAAGCAGGCTCTATTTTTCTTGTGTAATTGACTGCTGTGCCTTCATGAACCCACCTATGGAACCCTGAAATAAAACAGTACAAGAATGAAGAGTGAAGCTTTTTGTTTGTTTTACTTACACACGTCCCATCTGGATTCTACCATTGACTTTGATGGTGATCCTAAAAATATTATGGGTATAATATAATAAGAATATCATGAAACTTTTTTTCAGAACACATCAAACTTTTTGTCTAAATTTTATACTAAGCAGTTGTAGACATGAGACTCAGGAAAGGCAAATGGCTTGCTCAGGCACACAGGTGACTATAAAAGTTCTTTAAGATCTACAACTGTTTTTGTGTTCTCCTTTCAAATTTCTGTTCAAAGGACAATCTGTGTTTCTGGGTAGAGCTCACCTTTGTGTGTGAACTCTTCGCTGGCATTTTATTCCCCTGGTTACTCATTACTTCGTTGTTTTTCAAATTTTCTCTTCCCAGGTATTGCTACCATGTATGTTCGTTACAAACAAGTTCATGCACTGAATCCTGAAGAGAACCTAATCATCAAATTCAACAAAGCTGGCCTTGTACTTGGGATACTGAGTTGTTTAGGACTTTCTCTTGTGGCAAATTTCCAGGTTTGTTTTTTAACTAAGATGGTTATTTTCCTGAAATTCTTGCATGTCTGTGGTAAAATGTAAAGCTGAGCTGTTCAGTCACATGCTGCTCCTGTCTCTTTGCCTAACAGAATTAAGTACCATTTTAAAGAAACAGCTACTTTAACTAGTAGAGTTATCCATATTCAGTGATCTGAACTGTTTGTCAGTGCAGTCAGGACAGACTTCATCATACTTAGAGGAGGTTACCTCAAAATCAGACAGAACTGATATACATTGTAAGTGACACATTGCAGATCTAAAATTGGTGTTTTGTTTTCTGCATTCATTCTTATTCACGTCACCATACCAGTCCTCTCGGCTCTATCATTTTGAATCAGCTGTCTCTTGGTTATACCTCCTCCTTCAACTTTGGACATTTTGAACATTCTGACTCTTACTCATGGCTTCCCTTCTGTCCCTTTTATCCACAGATGCTAGCATCACCCAAATATACACGTGTTCTCCTTCTTTCTGTGTAAGGTTTTGCCACTTAAAGTGGTGAATATTATCACCTACCTTTTATCCCTCCTTTATGATTTGGGGGTGAAGGGTGCTGGGAGGAAAGTTTAGCCCTGTGGTGAATGTGGTGATGATTTTCTGATTACACTCTTAAATATTTAAGTGCTTCTGCTTCTCATTATTTTCATTATTTTTATTTTTCTTTCCTTTCTTGCCAATTCTTTTGAAGGATTGTTGATCTGTATTCACTCTTACTTCCCTTTACTCAATACTCCATTAAAAATAGTTCTCTGTTGTCTTCCTTAAATATCTGAATGAAAAGTAATTTGATGAACTCAGCTGTTTAATCTGATCAAAGGTCATCTCTATTCTGGTTCTCTAGCCTCATTTTTATATCATGGTATTTTGTTTTTTTTTAAGATTTATTTATTATGTATAGTGTTACCTGCATGTATGCCTGTAGACCAGAAGAGGGCACCAGATCCCATTACAGATGGTTGTGAGCCATCATGTGGTTGCTGGGAAATGAACTCAGGACTCTGGAAGAACAGTCAGTGCTCTTAACCACTGAGCTATCTCTCCAGCCCCCTGTATCACTATGTTCTTAACATTGCTGCTGTATATAATGCCTGCCCGCTTTGTTTATTTAGCCCCTTTACATAAGTACTCAAGCGTACTACAAGCTTCAGACCTAAGTAAATTCAGACCTCAATGTAGACCACAATTTCCTAGGAAGTCTTTTTTGCTGACTCCTACTGTGTGTATTCTGAGTTTTCTTTTTGTATTCTCTAGTCCTGGAAAGCTTATCATTTCTGCTTCTTACTTGAATCTATTTTTTATTAGTAGTGTCTATTTTCCTATTCACATTTTAGTGTATTTCTCATTAAGTGTAAGTGCAATTGTTTGCTACCACTGTAACTCCAGCACCTGCTACACTACTTGGTGCATTCAAGTGCTCATTAATTGTTTAGAAATTTTTGAGAAACACTGAAGGTACTTAAAAAGGTTGGGGAAAAGATGTCTTCTCATATGGTTACTTGTGTTCAAGAGAAAGCCCAATAATTATTAGAATGGAGGATTTTAAGTATAATTTAAGTTGAATGCCTTTCAACAGTAAATATGTAAAAGTCAACAAATGAATAATGGGTGGTAATGGTCCTCAATGTTCACTTAGAAAAATGTTTCTCTTCTAGATAAATCCTTCAGGATATTTGGAAGGGAATAATAAGCAGGGAAACTTTATTTAGCTTTCAAGGATTATCCCGTGAAAATACAATGAATTGGATAGTTTCAAAAAGAAACTTAATCTCTCAAAGTAAAGGTATTAGTAGGGCTGGTCTCTCCCATGCTCTTCTCTATTCTATAGATGACTGGTCTAGACCTTCTGCATCTCATTCTAACAGTTATCAGTAATCTTAAGCTCTTTTCCTTTGTTTCCCTAGTTTCTAAAATTATGAAACTAGAGAGTAAGTTGTAGATTTGTTTTTTTTAATATTTAGCTTATTTATACAAATAATTAAAGCTGATAACTACTCATATATATTGAACTTTTCAAAATTAAAAATAATTTTATTTTCATACAATGCATTCTAATCACAATTTTCCCCTCACTCACTTCCTCCCAGATCCTCCCCACCTCTCCACCCATCCAGCTGTCTGACTTTACACCTTCTTTCTGTTTGTAGAAAACAAATAGGCAAAATAAAACAATAAAAACAAATGAACCAGAATAAAACAAACAGAAAATATAGGAGAAACACACACACATACAGTCATTTAAACACACAAACCCACTTAAACACAAAATGTGGGACTATAATATATAAGCAAAGGACCAGTAAGTTTAAAAAAAAAAAATCAAGCAAAGAATTATGAGACAAAAAAAAAAAAAAAAAAAAAAAAGAGAGAGAGAGAAAAGTCTGCAAAATCCCATTGAGTTTGTTTAATGCTGGTCATCCTGCCCTTAAGTGTGCTTTGTATACTTAGCAGAGACTCCATTTGGAGAAAATTAAGTTTTCTTTTGTGAGCAGTTGTTAATTTGAGATAGCTTAATGGTTAAGGATGGGACATATGTCTACTTCCTCTCTCAGTGCTGGCACGCCATCTGGCTTGTACCTGTGCAGATCCTGTGCATGTTGCCAGTCTCTGTGAATTCATGTGTGTCAGTACTGTTGTATCTGGAAAGCACTGGCTCCTTGATGTCTTCTATCCCCTTCTATCCCCTCTGTCTCTTATACTTTCTGTCTCCTCCTCTGCAATGCTCCCTGATCCCTGAGGGAAGGGGTTGATGAAGATAATCCCATTTAGGATTTAGTGTTTCAAGGTCTCTTACTCACTACATATTGGCCAATTGTGGGTCTCAGTATTCCTTTCCCTCTCCTGCAGGAGGAAATTGGTCTACTTATAGGTGAGTGAGACACTGACCTAAGACTATAGCAGAATGTCATTAAGAGTTATTTTATTGCTATGTCCCTTTAGTGGAACAGTAGTATTTATTTTTCCCCTAGGCCCATGACCTGTCTAATCTCAAGGTTCTTGACCACCCAGTGTCAGACATGGGTTCCATCCCATAAAGTAGGCTTTAAGTCCAATCAGCTAGTCATTGGTTACTCCTACAACTTTTGTACCACTATTGAACCAGTGTATCTTGCACCATTGTAGAATGAAGGGTTTGCTGCTGGGTTAGTGTTTATATCTCTTCTTAGGTAGCATGCAGAGTACCACCTATTATCATGAACAATAGTCAGTAAGTGTAATGGCTCTAGTTAGGTAACAGCATGGCTTCTCCATGTTCAATGAGACTTGTAGATGTTGTCTTTAGCAATAAAACCTCATCATCAGTTTGTAGAGAGCAATCAATTTCTTTGTCAATAGTCCGAGTTTTTGTGGGGGTTCTTATTAGGCTCCTTAGGCTAACAACTCAATTAGATATAACCATTCATGGCACTGAAAGTTTCACTTGATGGCAAGAGATCTTCTTGGGTTTTGTCTCTCCCTGTTATTTTGTGATTCTATTAGATTTCTTTCATATATGTATGTATTTTAAGAAACTTCTACTGTAATTGGTTTCTATAAGACCCCCTCAAATGACTGTTAGTGTTAGCTGTCCCTCCTTACCTTCCTTCTGTTTCCATTTAATTTTATACACCTCCATTTCTATTTTTAATACAGCAAATACTTTCCCTCTATTCTTTAGTTTTTGTCTATAATTTAAAGATTTTGTTAAGGAATTATATATTGGCATTGGTTGGGCTATGTCTATATTTAGCTTTCCCACATAAAATATCCAAGGCTTCAAGGAAGGAGCCCACTTTTTCATTAAGAAAAGAAGCTGCTGCCTTTGAGAAATCAAATCTCTGATTTCTGTAAATTGAGAATTTTCTGTAGCAATCAACTGAGGGATAACAAATTAACTGTGTTTGTGGATTGTATGGCTGATGTGAAAGAAGGAAACTGGACCCTGCCTTTCCTTTATTTTCTTAGTCTTTAATCTCCCTTTGCGCCAAGTGTTAGATTTGCCTTTTCTACCAAAGGAAGTACAAATACTACTAATTAAAAACAAACAAACAAACAAAAAGAAAAAACCTCAATGATTTTAAATATTGTTTATAGAAATTTGATATTGCTGGTTGTTACTTTTAAACAGATGGAACACATAGTGTTAGAAATTGGATATAAGAAAATAAGGGGAAGACATTGTAACTTAGAATAATTCCTGTGGCATAATCAATAACAAATTAGTGCCATGAAGGCTTTAAGTTACATTTAAATTTAAACTCTCTTCCCCTGATATCCTTAGCTCTCTGCTTTTAACCTACTTACCTTTTTCTATTATTATTATTACCATTTTGTACCTTATTATGGAATAGCCTTATTTCTGGTTTATTATTATTTTTGTGTACCTTCACTAGAACATAAGCTATGAGGGCTGAGTGTCTGTTTCACTTAATTTGCATATTAATAAGTTAATCACTTAATTTGCATATTAATAAGTTTAAAAAATATTTGATACCAAATAGGACTCAAGAAAAATGTTAAGTCAAAAAGTAACCAAAAGTCATGGATACTTGTTACCATTGTAACTGTTGGTAAATGAAGTCATCTGGTTTCATTGTAATATTCCAGTGCTTTGGGGAAGTGATTTTTGAATCCAGAGCTTGTCCACTCAGCAAATATGTGGCTTGCGCCTTTAAATTGATGTGAATGAGTTTCTCTCACTGAGTGACTTCTTTTTTCTGCTTCTCAGAAATCAACACTGTTTGTTGCACATGTATGTGGAGCTGTGCTTGCTTTTAGTATGGGTTCATTATACATGTTTGTTCAGACCATCATTTCCTACCAAATGCAACCTAAAATTCACAGCAAACAAGTCTTCTGGGTCAGACTGCTGTTGGTTATCTGGTGTGGAGTAAGTGCACTTAGCAGTATCCTTTGTTGTAAAGTGTGGTTTATTGTGCAAAGAGGATAGAAGAACAAAACAAGTGAGTAGAATAGGTACAATATAAGTGCCAGTTTGTTAATGTTAATATTTTATGTGTATGGGTGTTTTACCCACATGTATTTTGTATGTGTATCATGTGCATACCTAGTAACCACCAGTATCAGAAGAGGGTATCAGATACCATAGATTTGGATTTATGGATGGTTGTGAAATACCATAGGTCTTGGGAATTGAGTCTTGATCCTCTGTAAAAGCAACATGTTCTCTTAACTGCTGAGGCATTATTTCAGCATTACCCACTCCCTACCCCACCAACACCCTTTAAAGTCATTTTAGGGTAATGAAAGTTACACATTTGTGCATGAAATTCAGACAGAAATAAAGTAACACAAATAATGTTTAGCATAGTCATAATTAATAGAAATCAAGGTAGAATTATTATGCTCATTACAGAAAATTTTCAATGGAAATTTATGGTCAAGCTGCTGCTGTTTGATCAAAGAGGAAAGGTCATGATGATGTTAACCATTTCCTGTGAGCCCTTTGGATACATCTTTAGTTTTAATACTGCCATATGACATTACTTCTTTAAAGAATTAGGATTGGACCATAGCTACAAATGGGTAAGCTAGCCTTTAAAGTGATTTGTTGTTGTTAGGATTTACAAGTTTAAATCTTCAGGTCTCTGAGATTTTTCCTTGACTTTTTTATAGTGCTGACTTGCTCATCAATTTTGTACAGTAGTGATTTTGGTGCTGATGTAGTACAGAAACTACACTGGAACCCTGAGGACAAAGTAAGAGCTTAAAGTCTATCGTGTGTGTGTGTGTGTGTGTGTGTGTGTGTGTGTGTGTGTGTGTGTGTGTAATTTTTTTAAGTATTTATTTTCATTTTAAATTTATCTTTATTTGTATGTATCTGTACATCATATATGTGTGGATACCTGTAGGCCAAAAGAGGGCATTGGATCTCTTAGAGCTATATTTACATGCAAATATGAATTGCCCAACATTGGAGCTTGGAACCCAACTTGGTTCCTCTGGAAGAACAGCAAGCACTCTTAACCATTGAGCCATCTCTCCAAACCTGTGTCATATATGTTGTAAGTTAGTGTACAAACTCTAAAAATAGACCTTATAAAAATTTATAGTGAGTATTCTTTGACTTTTCCTAGTGTCATTTTTATGAATTTTATGGAGATACAGACACATTTATGTATACTTTGTATGCACATGCATTAGAGAGAGTGTGAGTGTGTGTGTTTGTGTGTGTGTGTGTATACTTGAAAGGCAGAGGACAGTCTTCAGGTGTCATTCCTCAGGTGCTGCCCAGCTTATTTTTTGGGACAGAATCTCTCACTGGCTTAGGGTTTGCTGATGTGGCTGTGCTGTCTGGCCACCAACTCCAATAATTTGCCTGGTTCTAGCTCCCCAGTTCTAGGGTCAGAAGCATGTACCGTTACACTGGCTTTTTTCTGTGGTTCTGGGGAGAGAGGGAAGCTCCTCATGTGTTCATATCAAGCACTACCAACTGAGCATCTCTCCATACTCCCTCCAAATATACCTTTTTGTTGCTGGAGGTTTCTTGTCCCGCCAGGTCCCACCCCTTTAAGCACTAAATAAGCACACAAAGACATATATTAATTTATACAACTGTTTGCCAATGGCTAGGGCTTCTTATTGGCTAGCTCTGTTAATTATTAACACATTTCTATAAATTATGTATTTCCACTTACTAGAGAATGCTTGGCACATCTTATCTTCCTGGTCTTTACATGGCATCTCTTTTGGTCTCTCTCTGCCTACCTTTCCTCCCTCGTCTCCTAGTCCCACCTGTCTTCCTGCCTCTCTTGGCCAAACAGTGTTTTATTCAACCAATAAGAGAAACATACATACAGACAGACATCACCCATCACTTTTTAAAGATTTACAGTGAAGGGGATCAAACCAAGGGTCTTGTACAAGCTAGGCACAGCTTGTTTAGTTGGGTCTTTGGAGTGGGGGTATATTTTTAATTTCACTATATAGTATGGCTGACCTTAAATTTGTGATCTTCATTCAGCCTCCTCCGTGTAAGGATTATATGTGTTGATTTATGAATTTTATAGCTCGGGGAAAGAAGGTAAATTTTTGGTTTTACAATGGAGTCTCTTTTGTCTTGGTTATTTAGTGGAAATTATATTTAATCTAAGTGAAACTCAGACATCTAGTATGATTTAGGAGGTGTATTCATATCTACTGCAGTTCTCAAAACATATTCACAACTCAAAGCTAGATTTTCAGAAGGAAGATTGATCTATAAGAAGTTGATGTTGCTTAGTTTGAGTGTTTGAATAAAACTTCACAGAACTATCCTGTTTTTCCTCTTTGATTGAGGGGTATGTGCTCCACATGGTCACTACTGCAGCAGAATGGTCTATGTCATTTTCCTTCTTCGGATTTTTCCTGACTTACATTCGTGATTTTCAGGTAAGAAAATAGTTTGCATTTTATTCAGTAAAGCTTCATGTGGAATATCAGAGTATTTCATTGGCTGATTCCTTGTTCTTTATGAAAATTAGCAATTTAAAGTCTGTCACCAGAGACAGTGATACAAGAAGAGGAATTTCTGGTGAAATTATTTCTGGGTTTGATGAAGTAGTGTGTTACAAGTAAATTTCAGCCTTGATAATGAAATTGCAAAACATATCTGAAGAAAGTCTTCAGTAGACTTCTGTAATCTGTGTGCATTCATATAGGCCCAGCCCTACCACATAGTTTTACGAGAAAACCAGGAGACTCACTGAGGCAAGAAGCTGATTTTCCCATTCCACTTGGTGTCAGCTTGTGGCAGTGACTTCCTGTTCCTCATCAGATCCATTTTTATCTCTGACTCCATAAAGGAGACTGTGGAGCATAGTGAAGAGATAGTCTCTCATAAGAACCAAACTTCTCTGAATAATTTTCTTTTCTGTTCCAGAAAATTACTTTGCGGGTGGAAGCCAATTTACATGGATTAACCCTCTATGACACTGCTCCTTGCCCTGTAACCAATGAAAGAACACCACTGCTTTCCAGAGACTTTTAATGAAGATAAAAACTACTTCTGTGATAATTATGATTCTCAGGGATTTGAGAAAGATGCACAACAGTTGCTCATTATATTCTGAAAATTTGGATCAGTTAATCAAGGCTGACAGTGACATTAATGAACGATGATAATCAAGAGAAATGTAATAAACCATCTGATAAGTTTTTTTAAAGATGTCACTAAGAAGATTATCTAGAAATATTTATGCCTAGACTTTTTTTTTATCTTAGAAAATAAAACCAAAGGATAATACCATTGTAGTGTTGCTACTTTGTTGAAGAAAAACAGACTAAAGAACATCAAGTTGTCTGTATCATTGGCCTTAAATATTTCATCAGTCATTTTAAAAGCATCTTTGTTATGAACACTTATATGGGAGACATTTTCCATGACCCATAATTACCAGCATTGGTCAGCAGATCATTTGGAATCAGTGTTTGATGTTGAAGTTTTACCTTATTAAGACATTTCTTATAGTGCTTAAACATGTCATCATTATTGTTGTTGTGTAATCATCCCCCTACCCCCTGTAAATAGGATATGGCATAAGTTCTTTGATGGCTTCAATTTTGCACACACAAATAAAGTCAATGGGCCTTTATTTGATTCTGGGCATATGAGTATTAACAGATCTATCATACATTCTTCCAAAAATTTCATGGAGTCTTGTCTCCAAGATTAGAGTTTTAATTACCAGTGACACAAAGATATTTGTTGAAAATATACTACCATCTTGTTCTTTATAAAAGTAAACATTGGCTGATGACATTGCAGTCTGACAACCTGAATTTAATATGTGGGTCCCACATAGTGGAAAGAAAGAATAGACTCCTACTAGTTAATTCTTTGACCTCCAAATGCATGTGTTATTAAATAAATTAGGGTTGATGTTCCTAAGTAAATAAAGATTACAAGTTCTATAAGCAAAAGGAGATATGATTAATAACAAATGAAAGTTACTCTACAGCTAGGAGCTTCTTAGCTTTTCATTTATAGAAAATTATAATTATTGTTAAAATAGTTTTGAGTAGATATTTATCCTTTTCACTGGAATGTGATCTTCTTAGAACCTAGATCTTGAGACCAAAATCCAAAATAAAAACCTAACTATAATAGTGATAAATGAATCTTTTTTCTCTCATGCAAATATTGGAAAGTTTTTATTTAAATCTCTTTATGGATAGAGGATAGTTTCTAGATCCCCACTAAGATTAAAAGGAAAGAAATAGTTGACCTAGAAAGTGCCCAGAATCTAACTAGTTTGTAAAAGAATCTTTGATGAATTCTCACACCGTTTATAATTTTAGAAAAGATGGGGCTGAGACCAGAAGATGGTGAGAAAATGTTTTAACTGTGTCAAGGAAACTGTTTATATGATGGAATTGTAGACTTCAATTATAAATTGTTAAATACAGAAGTCAATAATTACTTTGAAGAAATGGAGAAATGGAATGTTTACTTGTGCCAAGCAACAGTGAACAAGGGAGACGATTCATTAAACACTTGTTGATAGACTATTGCTACTACTAGAAGAAATTGCATGCAAATCATGAAAAGCTACTAATGCTATTGAAAAAATGTGCTGTAACCACAAAAGAAAATTATTTTTCCCTGTGGTTTCTCACTACTGGTAAGTTAAGTTATGAAATATCCATGGTATGATGAGAAGGAAAGTGAAAGAGGGAAAAATCCAGGAAGGTAAATAGTAGGGAAGGTAGTTAAGAGAAAAACATAAACCTGTTAAAATTACCCCTTCTCAAGATTATTAACCTTAGAGATATAGTTCATACAATAAAGAAATTACTCTAAGGTGAAAAGTTACTAGTCTGCTAGTGTTTATATTCTAATAGTTAACATGTACCCTTTCAAGTAACAAATAATGAAAACTTGAATAAATTTAAAGAAGGGATTGTAAACCAAGAGAAATGTAAATGTTGTTTTCTACCTTAAGGGAATGATAGACAGTGGCTCTCTTCCTCAGTATACCATCCCTACCAATACTACCAAATACAAGTGTGGGTTAACAGATAAGAAAGGCATTTTTCCAAAGTGGCGGTACAAGGTTGCACTCTGACAAGCAATGCAAGAGCATACCTCTTGTACAGCCACTTTGGAAATCAGTATGGTGGTTTCTCCAGAAAATGGGAATCAGTCTACCTCAAGATTTAACAATTCTACTCTCAGGCATATATCCAAAGGACACACATTAATATAACAAGGAAACTGTTCAACTATGTTCATAGCAGCATTATGTATAATAGCCAGAACCTGGAAGCAAACTAGAAGCCCCACAACAGAAGAATGGATTCAGAAAATGTGGTATATTTACAAAATGGAGTGCTACTTGGGGGGTGAGCAATGTAATCTTGTGATGGGAAATGCAATTATGTATATATGTTTCTCATACTGGTTAATAATAAAGCACTGTTGGCCAATAGGAAAGGAAGATAGGAGGGACTAGGAGATAAGAAGGAAAGAGGAAGTAGTAAGGAGGGGTCAGCATGGAGAGTCTGGAGAGAACAGAACCGCCATTCCTCAGCTCTCAGTAAGACCACCTGGAAATACATAGAAATGGGTTAATACTTAAGACAGAGCTAGCCTATAAGAAACAAGTAACTGGCCAACAGCATAATATCAAAAAAAAAAAAAAAGACATTTTTCTTTAATCCCCCATTTGTGTGTGTGTGTGTGTGTGTGTGTGTGTGTGAGGAGTGTCAAATATTTAGCTTTTCAGTTATGAAATCTTAAAGTAATAAACTTGGCAGGTGAGTGAAAAATCTTACTTCATTTTTGTCTTGGAAACAATACTTTCTTTAGCTACCTCACAATTATTTTACTTTATTTATCTTACGTGCTGATCCCAGTTCTCTCTCCCTCCCTCTTATACTCTCTCCCCTCTCACATGCACACTGAACACCCTCCTCTCCCATCCCCCCACCCCAATTCCACATGTAGAGAAATGACATCCAGGTGGGCTCATGTAAATCTGTCCAGTCATTTGAAGTAGAGACTAGGACACTCTCCTGTCTCTAGGTTAAGGCAGTATCCCTCCATAGGGGATGCATCCACAAGGTCTTTTGTGCACCAGGAATACATCTTGGTTCCACTGTCTGAGGCTCCTTAGACTGCTCAGTCCTTCTAGCCGAGACCCATGTTCAGGGGGTCGGAGTCAGTCCCATGCTGGATTCCCAGCTATCAGTCTGGGGGCCCATTAGCTCCCCATTGTTCAAGTCAGCTGTCTCTATGTGTTTCTGCAACCTGGTCTTGTCCTCTCCATCTACATCTGGATTCTAGTTCGACTCAGTGTTTAGTTATGCGTGTTTGCTTCTGTTTCCAACAGGTACTAGATGAGGGCTCCATGATGGGGGATAAGTTAGTTGTTGATCTCCCTATCGAGGAAGGGCATTTATGGTAGCCTTTCCAGGGTTGCTCAATGTACTGAGATAGTCCTTCTGTGGCACTGACCATGCCCATTGGGGGGTGGAGCCATGGGCAGAAGTGACCTGTGGAAGGAAGTTGGAGGGAGAGCCGGGAAAAGCTCTCTTGCTGGCGTGACTCGGACAGGAGAGGATTGGGTTGAATTTCCTGGTGTTCATCTGTCTAGGTTGTAAGTTATTTCTCTCTGAATAAACATCTATTTGGCCTATTTGTTTATCCTGATCCTCATTTAATCACGATAGCTCAAATTGTTAGTTGGCGGCATCTTGTAGGTCTCTAGACCTTTCTTTAGATTCAGTTTTCTCTTGAAACCAATAATGGCTCCCTCTTTTATGTCCTCTCTTTCTTCTCTCTCTCTCTCTTTCTTCTCTCTCTCTCTCTCTCTCTCTCTCTCTCTCTCTCTCTCTTTTCTGTCTTCTATTCCTACCCTGGCTCAATCTTACTAGTCACACATGCTTCCCTCTCCTCCCCTTCTCTTTCTCCTACTTCTCTCTCCATTCACTGCCCCCCCCATTTCCCATGTGTTCTGGGGGACTTGTCCCTTCCCCATTCTGTGAAGGACTTTATATGAATCTCTTAGAATACACCTTGTATCCTAGTTCCTCTGGTGGTGTGAATTATAGGCTGGTGATCCTTTGCTCTAGGTCTAAAATCCATATATGAGGGAGTACATACCATGTTCCTCTTTTTGTGACAGGGTTACCTCATTCAGGATGGTTTCTTCAATGCCATCCACTTGCCTGCGAATTTCAAGATACCATTATTTTTTTCTGCAGAATAGTATTCCATTGTGTAGATGTGCCACATCTTTACCCATTCTTCAGTTGAGGGGCATCTAGGTTGCTTCCAGGTTCTTCTATTACAAATAATTCTGCTATGAACATAGTTGAGCACTTGTCTTTGTTGCATGGATGTGGATCATTTGGGTATATGCCTAAGAGGGGGATTGCCGGGTCCTGTGGTAAACTAATTCCCATTTTCCTGAGGAACTGCCATACTGATCTCCAAAATGGCTGTATGAGTTTGCACTCCCACCAGCAGTGGAGGAGTGTTCCACTTTCTCCACATCCTCTCCAACATAAGTCATCACTGGTGTTTCTAATTTTAGCCATTCTGGCAGGGGTAAGATGGTATCTCAAAGTTGTTTTGATTTGCATTTCCCTGATAGCTAAGGATGTGTAGCATTTTCTTAAGTGTCTTTCAGCCTTTTTGATTTTCTCTATTGAGAATTCTTCAGTTCTGTACCCCAATTTTTAATATGGTTGTTTGGTGTTTTGTTGACTAGTTTTTTGAGTTCTTTGTATATTTTGGAGATCAGCCCTTTGTCAGATATAGGGTTCGTAAAAATCTTTTCCTATTGTGTGGGCTGCTGTGTGGTTTTGTTCACTGTGTCCTTTGCCTTACAGAAGCTTCTAAGTTTGAGGAGGACCCATTTATTAATTGTTGATCTCCTGTATTCCTGGAGTTATGTTCAGGAAGTGGTCTGTTATACCACTTTGTTCAAGGGCATCTGCTACTTTCTCTTTTTTTTTTAAATTTTTTTTATTTATAATTTTTTATTTAATTTTATATAACAAAGTCCAATTAAATGACAACAAACATTTATACATAATATTTGGGAATTTGGGCGTCATTCTTTCCAAACTACTTCCTGCTGGTAAGGGGTGCTGTCTTGGGGGATTCGAAGAAGATTCAGATATCCTAGCTGTAGTCTGTAGGGCTGTTTTGTCCAGCTGTTTTGAATGTAGGATCAGCTTGTATTCTGTTTCAGGCGGTCTGGCGTGATCAAACCACATTTGTCTGGAAGGAATCCACATCTTTTCATTTTCTGAAACAAAAATAGAAATCCTTTTCCCCAGTAACTTGTTCTTCAAGTTAAATTTTGGAGTCAAAGCATTTTTTTTTAATTTATTATTTTACATGTTGATCCCAGTTCCCTCTCCCTCCCTCTCTCCCTCCCTCCCTCCCCTCCAGCCCTCCCTCCCTCCTTCCCTCCCTTTTACCCTCTCTGCCCTCTCACATGCACTCTAAACACCCTCCCCTCCCATCCCCCCACCCCAATTCCATATGTAGGGGAATGCCATCCAGTTGGGGTCATGTAGATGTGACAGCTTTGAAGTAGGGACTAGGGCTTCTCTCCTGTCTCTAGAATAAGGCAGTTATCCCTCCATGGGGGGATATGTTTGAAAAGTCCTTTTGTGCACCAGGGATACATCCTGGCTCCACTGTCTGAGGTCTCTTAGACTGCTCAGACCTTCTAGCTGAGACCCATATTCAGGGGGCCCGAGTCAGTCCCCTGCTGGCTTCCCAGCTATCAGTCTAGTGGCCCTTAGCTCCTCCTTGTTCAGGTAAGCTGTCTCTATGTGCTTCTACTGCACGGTCTTGTCCTCTCCATCTGCTTCTGGGTTCTAGTTCGACTCAGTGTTTATGTATGGGTGTTTGCTCCTATTTTCAACAGGCATTAGTTGAGGGCTCCATGGAAAAGTTAGTTGTTGATCTCACTCTCCGGGAAAGGCATTTATGATAGCCTTTCCACGGAAGCTGAGATTGTTAGTTGGGAGCAGTCTTGTAGTTCTCTCGACCATTCTTTGTGTTCAACTTTATCTTCAAACCAATATTAGCTCCCTCTTTTATGTTATCTCTCTGTGTCTCTGTCTCTCTCTCTCTTTCTCTCTCTCTTTTCTATCTTCCATTCCTAACCAGGCTCAATCCTCCTGGTCGCACATGCCTTCCTCTCCTCCCCCTCATTTTCTCCTACTTCTCTCTCCATTCGCTGTCCTCCCCCACTTCCCCTGAGCTCTGGGGGACTTGTCCCTTCCCAGTTCTGTGAGGGACTTTATATGAATCTCTTAGAATACATCTTGTATCCCAGTTCCTCTGGTGATGTGAATTATAGGCTGGTGATCATTTGATCTAGTTCTAAAATCCATATATGATTGAGTACTGTGACTGGGTTACCTCATTCAGGATGGTTTCTTCAAGTGCCATCCACTTGCCTGCGAATTTCAAGATACCATTATTTTTTTTTCTGCAGAGTAGTATTCCATTGTGTAGATGTGCCACATCTTCATTAACCATTCTTCAATTGAGGGGCATCTAGGTTGCTTCCAGGTTCTTGCTATTACAAATAGTGCTGCTATGAACATAGTTGAACAGATGTCGCATGGATGTGAATCCTTTGGGTATATGCCTAAGAGGGGGATTGCCGGGTCCTGTGGTAAACTAATTCCCATTTTCCTGAGGAACCACCATACTGATCTCCAAAATGGCTGTATGAGTTTGCACTCCCACCAGCAGTGGAGGAGTGTTCCACTTTCTCCACATCCTCTCCAACATAAGTCATCACTGGTGTTTCTAATTTTAGCCATTCTGGCAGGGGTAAGATGGTATCTCAAAGTTGTTTTGATTTGCATTTCCCTGATAGCTAAGGATGTGGAGCATTTTCTTAAGTGTCTTTCAGCCTTTTTGATTTCCTCCATTGAGAATTCTTTCTTCAGTTCTGCACCCCATTTTTTATTAGGGTTATTTGGTGTTTTGTTGACTAGTTTCCCGAGTTCTTTGTATATTTTGGAGATCAGCCCTTTGTCTGATATAGGATTAGTGAAAATCTTTTCCCAGTCAGTTGGCTGCCATTTGGTCTTGTCAACTGTGTCCTTTGCCTTACAGAAGCTTCTAAGTTTGAAGAGGTCCCATTTATTAATTGTTTCTTTCAGTGTCTGTGCCCCTGGAGTTATGTTCAAGAAGCGGTCTCCTATACCAATTTGTTCAAGGGTACCTCCTACTTTCTCTTCTAAGAGGTTCAATGTGGCTGGATTGATGTTGAGGTCTTTGATCCATTTGGACTTGAGTTTTGTGCATGGCGACAGACATGGGTCTATCTGCAGTCTTCTACACACCCTCATCCAATTGTGCCAGCACCATTTGTTGAAGATGCTGTCTTTGCCCCATTGTATAATTTAGCTGTTTTGTCAAAAATCAGGTGTTCATAGGTGCGTGGATTAATATCAGGATTTTCAATTCGATTCCATTGGTCTACCTGTCTATTTTTATGCCAATACCAGGCTGTTTTCAGAACTATAGCTCTGTAGTAGAGCTTAAAGTCAGGAATGGTGATGCCTCCTGAAGTTCTTTTATTGTATAGGGTTGTTTTGGCTATCCTGGGTCTTTTGTTTTTCCATATAAAGTTGATTATTATCCTTTCTAGGTTGGTGATGAATTGTGGTGGGATTTTAATGGGGATTGCATTGAATCTGTAGATTGCTTTTGGTAAGATTGCCATTTTTACTATGTTTATCCTACCTAACCAAAAGCATGGGAGATCTTTCCATTTTCTGGTATCTTCTTTAATTTCTTTCTTTAGAGTCACAAAGTTCTTATTATATAGGTGTTTTACTTGTTTGGTAAGCGTTACACCAAGATACTTTATGTTGCTTGTGGCTATTGTAAAGGGTGATGTTTCTCTGATTTCTTTCTCTGCCTCTTTGTTGTCTGAAAAAAGTAGGGCTACTGATTTTTTTGGACTTGAGTTTTGTGCATGGTGACAGACATAGGTCTATTTGTAGTCTTCTACACACCATCATCCAATTATGCCACTATCATTTGTTGAAGATGCTTCCCTCCCCCCATTGTATTCTTTAAGCTGTTTTGTTGAAAATCAGGTGTTCTTAGGTGTGTGGTTTAATTTCAGGATTTTCAATTCGATTCCATTGGCCTACCTGTCTATTTTTGTGCCAATACCAAGCTGTTTTCAAAACTAGCTCAGTAGTAGAGCTTAAAGTCAGGGATGGTGATGCCTCCTAAAGTTCTTTTATTGAACAGGATTGTTTTGGCTAACCTGGGTCTTTTGTTTTTCCATATAAAGTTGATTATTATCCTTTCAAGGTCAGTGAAGAATTGTGGTGGGATTTTAATGGGGATTGCATTGAATATGTAGTGATAGTTATCCATAAATTTGTTCATTTCCTTTGAGTTTTCAATTTTTGTGGGTTACAGGTTTTCAAAGTATGACCTGAAAATTGTCTGCATTTCCTCTGTGTCCATTGTTATGTTCCCCTTTTCATTTCTGATTTTGTTAATTTGCTTTTTCGTTAGTTTGTATATAGGTTTGTCTATCCTGTTGATTTTCTCAAAAAACCAACTCTTTGTTGCACTGATTTTTTTGTATTGTTTTCCTGATTTCTATTTTGTTGATTTTAGCCCTTAAATTGATTATTTCCTGGCATCTACTCCTCCACGTTGAGTATGCTTCTTTTGTTCTAAGGCTTTCTGTTGTGCTGTTAATTCTCTAATGTGACTATCCTCTGTTTTCTTCATATTGGCACTTAGTTTAATGAAATTCCCTCGTAACACTGCTTTCAAGGTGTCCCATAAGTTTGGGTATGTTGTTTCTGTATTCTTGTTGAATTTTGGAAAGTCCTTCATTTCTTTTTTTATTTCTTTTCTGACCCAGGTGTGGTGCAATTGTACATTGTTCAGTTTCCATAAGTTTGTAGGTTTTCTGCGATTTGTGTTGTTGAATTCCAATATTAAACATGGTGGTCTGATAAGATACAAGGGACTATTCCAGTTCTCTTGTATCTGTTGAGGTTTGTTATGGCACCTAGTATGTGGTCGATTTTAGAGAAGGTTCCATGTGGAGCAGAGAAGAAGGTATAGTCTTTTGTGTTTGGATGGAATATTTTATAGATGTCTGTTAAACCCAGTTGAGACATAACTTCTTTTAGTTCTTTTGTTTCTTTGTTGAGTTTCTGATTGGTGGTCCTGTCTAGTGGTGAGAGTTGTGTGTTGAAGTTTCCCACTATAAGTGTGTGAGGTTTTACGTGAGGTTTGAGTTTTAGTAGCGTTTCTGTTACAAATGTGTTTGCCGTTGTATTTGGGGCATAGATGTTCAGAATTGAGACCTTGTGTTGGTGTTTTTTTCCTGCGATGAATATCAAATGACCATCTTCATTAGTTTTGATTAATTTTGGTTTGAAGTCTAACTTGTTAGATATTAGGATAACCACACCTGCTTGCTTCTGGGGTCCATTTGATTGGAAGATCTTTTCCCAACCCCTTACCCTGATATAATGTCTATCTTTGAAGCTTAGATGTGTTTCTTATATGCAGCAGAAGGATGAATTCTGACTTTGTATCCAATCTGTTGTCCTGTGTCTTTTTATAGGTGAGTTAAGGCCATTAATGTTGAGGGTGAGTAAGGACCATTGATTGTTAATGCTTGTCTATTTTAGATTTGTGTTGGCAGTGGTATTGTGAATATATTTGTACTGCTTTACCCTTGGGTTGTGGTAAAGTGGGATTATCTATCTGTTGCCTACGTTTTTGTGAGCATAGTTAACTTCCTTGGGTTGGAGTTTTCTTTCCTAAACTTTCTGTAAGGCTGGATTTGTAGATAGGTATTTTGAAAATCTGGGTTTGGCATTAAATATCTTGTTTTCTTCATCTATAGTGATTTACAGTCTTTCTTGGTATAGTAGCCTAGGCTGGCATCCGTGGACTCTTAGTACTTGTAGAACATCTATCCAGGACCTTCTGGCCTTGAGGTTTTCCATGGAGAAGTCAGGCGTCATGTTGATAGTTGTGCCTTTATATGTTACCTGTTCTTTTTCCTTCGCTGCTCTTAATATTCTTTCTTTATTCTTTATGTTAGGTGGTTTGATTATTATATGTTGAGGGGTCTTTTTTCTTTGGCCCAGCCTATTTGGTGTTCCGTATTCTTCTTGTACTTTCATGGGCATGTCCTTCTTCACATTGGGAAAGTTTTCCTCAATGATTTTATTGAATTTGTTTTTGGCACCATTGAGCAGGGATTCCTCACCTTATTATTCTTAGGTTTTGCCTTTTCACGGTATCCCACATTTCCTGGATGCTTTGTGTTAAGGATTTGTTGGATTTATGATTCTCTTTGGTCGATGAATCTATTTCCTCTAGTTTAACTATCGTGCCTGAGATTCTCTCTTCCATCTTGAATTCTGTTGGTTATTCTTGTGTCTGTAGTTCCCGATCTTTTGCCCAGTTTTTCTATTTCCAGCATTTCTTCGGTTTGTGTTGTCTTTATTTTCTCTATTTCAGCTTTCAAGTCTTGAACCGTTTCCTTCACATGCTTAATTGATTTTTCTTGGCTTTCTGTACTTTCTTTAAGTAATTTGTTCATTTTTTTCTAATTTTTTTGTTTGTTTTATCTTCCATTTATTTAAGGGATTTTTCTCACATCTTCTTTGAGGGCCTCTATCATTTTTATGACGGTAATTTTTAATTCATTCTCTTCTGCTTCATCTGCTTTGTTGTGTTCTGCTGTAGTTGTGCAGATCCCCTAGATTCCGGTGGTGTCATGCTTGTCTTTCTGTTGTTAGGTGTTTTCTTGTATTGCCATCTTCCCATAGCTTCTTCCAGTAGGTGTTGGTGGGATCTCTCCCTCTCTCTATGGTACTTCCCCGGTGGGCTTAGATGAGTCAGAGGTTAGATGTCTATATCTCTGGGTGGTCCAAGCTCTCTAGGAGGTCTCTCCACAGCCAGGGGCACGGTGATGGAGCTCAGCAATCAGGCTCCAGCTGAAGACTGGTGATGGGGGTCACAGATCCCGAAGGCTGGGACCCAGGATGTTTCTTGTGCCTATATCTAACCTGGGCCTGGCAATCTCCAACTGAAGCCTCTTTAGCAATGATGAGGGTCAAGGATCCTGATGGCAGGAACTCAGAGTGGTCCCACAGAGATACGAGGATCTCTGGGAGGGGCCTGGAGCTCCAGTAGAGGGGCGAAGATAGGGGTCGGAGACCAGGAAAGTGGAAATTTGCTACCTCCCAATTTTATGTATGCATGGGGTTGCATTATGGAAAATTTAATGAATGTATTTCCTATTTAATTTTTAAAAAAAATCAGGATTCCTGTTTCCTAATGTTTTATGTCTGTTGGTTATTGTTGACAGCATTGTAAAAGATGATAGAATCAGAAGGTTGAAGTAGCCTAATCTGCTTTACTTTTTTTCTTTCATTTATTTTAGATTATTGTATAATTTCATTTCTCCCTTCCCTTTTCACTTTGCAGACTATACCATATCTGCTTTCTTTCTTTCAAATTCATGTCCTCTTTTGTTACAGGTGGTGTGTGTGTGTGTGTGTGTGTGTGTGTGTGTGTGTGTGTGTGTGTTCCTGAATCTATGAGTATAACCTCTTCTGTCTGTATAATGTTATTTTTATGTATCCTTTCAGGGCTGACCATTTGGTATTGGATAACCAGTTAATGTGCTGTTTTGTAGGGAAGACCATTTTCCCCATTCTAAGAAAATTTGCTTTTGATCAAACTTTAGAAAACAAAACTTGAATTTAATATTATTTAGGACATTAATATTTATCGTAAGGTTATGTTGTATATTTCTGGAATGGTGCCATATGGTTATTTCATCAAAATATACAGAAAAACTTCTTTCTTTGACAGTGACCAGTATAGGCTTACTACAAACTAAAAAGTCAGAAAATATTGGCTTATAAGACCATGGAACTCCTATCATGTACATATTTCATCTTTGCAGGGTTTACTGATTCATTAGGAAGGAAATACTGTAGAACAAACCTAAAACAAAGAAAAGACTCTGAGACTTTTTTGAGATAGACTCTTTCAGTGTATTCTAGCCTGTGCTGAAACTGGAGACGTAGAACAGACTGGACCCAAACTCAAGCTTTCCTTAGTCTGCCAAGTGATAGGATTGTTGCTTTGTACTCCCATGCTTGTCTGTTAAGGTTGTTTAAGAACTGCATCCAACACAGGGCTTATTACTTAAGTAAAGAAGAAAAAATTGACCTGAGGTACTTAAGCCAAAGACATAAGTGGAATATAAAGAAAATTCCCAGGTATCCTAATTTTGCAATAATGATATAATGCACAGAGACATTTATTGTTTAAAAAAACTGGCAGGTCACCTGAAAAAACACAATGAGTCCAACACAGTTTCACTAATGTACAAAGGAAACCCAAAGTAATCATATAGTAGTAAGAGATCCATAGTAGTAATCACAGAATATGGTGAGTCTGTCTGTAAAAACAGAAGCCAACTGCCCTGCACCTACATTCAGGTTGCTTTTGATTGCCACGCATTGAAGCCTGACAAGAGAAGGAAATACTATTTTCTTTGTGTGTGTGTGTGTGTGTGTGTGTGTGTGTGTGTGTGTAAAACTTTTTCTTATTCTACACATCGATCCCAGTTCCCTTTCCCTCCGTCCCATGCTCCCAATGCCCCTCCCATCCCATCCCCCCCCCACACTCCACAGGGAGGGTGAAGCCCTCCAGAAGGGATTATCAAAATCTGTAAAGTCTTAGGAGTAAGGACTAGGCCCTCCCTCCTGCCTCTAGGTTAAGGGAGCATCCTGCCATGGGGAACGTGCTCCCAAAGTCCTTTCATGCTCCAGGGATACATCCTGATTCCACTGTCAGAGGTCCCTTAGACTGTACAGGCCTTCTAATTGAGACCCATGTTCAAGGGGTCTGAGTCAGTCTAATGCTGGTTTCCCAGCTACAAGTCTGAGGGTCCATGAGTTCCCCCTTGTTCAGGTCAGCTGCCTGTGGGTTTCTGTAGCCTGGCCTTGACCCCTTTTCTTATCAATCCTTTCTCTCTGCAACTGGATTCCAGGAGTTCAGCTCATTGTTTAGCTGTGGGTGTCTGCTTCTGTTTCTATCAGCTACTAGATGAGAGCAGGGCTCTATGATGGCATATAAGTTAGGTATCCATCTCATTATCAGGGAAAGGCATTTAAGGTAGCCTTTCCACTGTTGCTCAGTTGGGGTCATCCTTGTAGGTCTCTGGACATTTCTCCAGAGTCAAACCTATAATGGCTCCCTCTATTATGGTCTCTCTCTCTCTCTCTCTCCCCCCTCCCTCTTTTATTTTGTATTGTCTTTTTGTTACCCAACTCAATTTACCTGGTCCCACATGTTCTCTCCTCCCTTTCTCTTTCTCCTAACTCCCTCACCGCTCACTGCCCCCCCCACTCCCAATATGCTCATGAGATCTTATTCCTTTCCCCTTCTGTGAGGGACCTTGTATGAATCTCTTAAGTTTCTCCTTGTATCCTAGTTTCCCTGACAAAATGATTTATAGGCTGGTGATACTTTGCTCTATGTCTAAAATCCATATATGAGTGAGTAAATACCATGTTCCTCTTTTTGAACTGTGTTACCTCACTCAGGATGGTTTCTTCAAGTTCCATCCATTTTTCCCAGTCTGTGGGCTGCCATTTGTTCTTGTCTACTCTGTCCTTTGTCTTACAGAAGCATCTCAGTTTAAGGAGGTCCCATTTATTAATTGTTGAACTCAGTGTCTATGCTAGTAGGTGTTATATTCAGGAAGCAGTCTCCTGTACCAATTTGCTCAAGGATACCTCTCTCTTTATCTTCTAAGAGATTCAGTGTGGCTGGATTTATGTTGAGGTCTTTGAAGAATTTGGACTTGAGTTTTGTGCATGGCGATAGACATGGGTCTATCTGCAGTCTTCTACCCTATCATCCAGTTGTGCCAGCACCATTTGTCGAAGATGCTTTCCTTCTTCTATTTTATACTTCTAGCTATTTTGTCAAAAATCAGGTGTGGGTTAATATCAGGATTTTTGTTTGGATTCCATTGGTCTACCTGTCTATTTTTGTGCCAATACCAAGCTGTATTCAGGACTATAGCTCTATAGTAGAGCTTGAAGTCGGGATGGTGATGCCTCCTGAAGTTCCTTTATTGTACAGAGTTGTTTTGTCTATCCTGGGTCTTTTGTTTTTCCATATAAAGTTGAGTATTTTCCTTTCATGGTCAGTGAATAAGTGTACTTGGATTTTGATGATCAGTGCATTGGATCTGTAGATTGCTTTTGGCAAGATTGCCATTTTTACTGTGTTTATCCTACCTATCCAAGAGCACGGGAGATCTTTCCATCTCCTGGTATCTTCTTTAATCTTTTCCTTTAAAGACACCAAGTTCTTACTGTATAGGTGTTTCACTTGTTTGGTAAGTGTTACTCCAAGATACTTTATGTTGTTTGTGGCTATTGTAAAGGGTGATGTTTCTCTGATTTCTTTCTCAGCTCGTTTGTTGTGTGTATATAGTAGAGCTACTTATTTTTTTTTTTTTGAGTTTGTCTTGTATCCTGCTAGTTTGCTGAAGATGTTTATCAGCTGTAGGAGTTCCTTGGTAGAGTTTTCTGGGTCGCTTATGTAAACTATCATATCATCTGCAAATAGTGTAAGTTTGACTTCTTCCTTTCCAATTTGTATCCCCTTGATCTACTTTTATTTTCTTATTGCTTTAGCTAGAACTTCAAGTGCAATATTGAAGAGATATGGAGAGAGCAGCCTTTCTATTCTTGATATTAGAGGAATTACCTTAAGCTTCTCTCCATTCGGTTTGATGTTGGCTGTTGGTTTACTGTATATTGCTTTCATTATGATTATGTGTGTTCCTGTCCAAGACCTTTATCATGAAAGGGTGTTGGATTTTGTCACAGGCTTTTTTAGCATCCAGTTTGATGATCATCCTATCTTTCTTTTTCAGTTTGTTTTATGGTTGATGACATTGAAAGATTTTTGTATGATCTACCATCCTTGCATTCCTGGGATGTAGCCTACTTGGTCATGGAGAATGATTTCTCTTGGATTTGATCTGGCAGTATTTTATTCAGTATTTTTGCATCAATGTTCATGTGGGATATTGGCCTGTAGTTCTCTTTCTTAATTATGTCCTTGTGTGGCTTGGGTCCAAGGTAATTATAGACTCATAAAAAAGACTTTAGTAATAAACCTTCTGCTTATATTGTATGGAACAGTTTGAGGAGCATTGGTATTAGCTGTTCTTTGAATTTCTGGTAGAATTCTACACTGAAGCCATCTGGCCCCGGGCTTTTTTTAGTTGGGAGGCTTTTGATGACTGATTCAATTTCATTAGGGGTTATAGGTCTATTTAAGTTGCTTATCTGTTCTTGATTTTGGTAAGTGATAGCTATCCAGAAATTTGTCCATTTTCTTTGAATTTTAGAATTTTGTGGAGTACTGGTTTTCAGAGTATGCCCTGAAAAATTCTCTGGATTTCCTCAGTGTCCTTTGTTATGTCTTCCTTTTCATTTCTGATTTTGTTGACTTTCATGTTCTTTCTCTGCTTTTTGGTTAGATTCGATAAAGGTTTGTCTATCTTGTTGATTTTGTCAAAAAAACTAACTCTTTGTACATTGATTCTTTGTATTGTTTTTACTAGTTTCTACTTTATTGATTTCAGCCCTCACATTCATCAAATCCTGGCTTCTACTCCTCCAGGGTGAGTTTGCCTCTTTTTCTTCTAAGGCTTTCATTTGTGCTGTTAATTCTCTAATGTGACTGTCCTCCTTTTTCTTCACATGGGTATTTAGTGCAATGAACGAACTTTCTTCGTAGCACTGCTTTAAATGTGTCTCATAAGTTCGGGTACGGTGTGTCTTCATTCTCATTGAATTCTAGGAAGTCTTTAATTTCTTTATTTTTTTTTTTCTTGACCCGGGAATGGTACAGTTGCTCATTGTTCAGTGTCCATGAGTTTGTAGGGTTTCTGCAATTATTGTTGTTGTTGAATTTCAACTTTAAAGCATGGTGGCTGTCCCTTTTTTCTTTGTTTTTGTTTTTTAATCTGTTGAGGTCTGTTATGTTGCCTAGTATATGCTCAATTTTAGGGAAGGTTCCATGTGGAGCTGAGAAGAAGGTATATTCTTTTGTGTTTGGATGAAATGTTCAATAGATGTCTGTTAAATCCAATTGGGATATAACATCTGTTAGTTCTTTTGTTTCTTTGTTAAGTTTCTGCCTGGTGGTCCTGTCTAGTGGTGATAGTGGGGTGTTGAAGTCTTCCACTATGAGTGTGTGAGGTTTTAACCCTTTTTCTTTTAATTTTATTTTTTTTCTTTTTTTTAAAAAACTTGAAGCAAAGTTGTTTTACATGTCAATCCCAGTTTCCTCACCCTCCCATCATTCCCTATCACCCCCAACAAATCCCAAATTTAACCCCTAATGTTTAGAGAAATTTTTATGTTTTAAGCCACCTGCTTTATGTCAATTTATCATGGTATCCTACTGAGAAAACCCATCAAATTAAAAAAGGAAAGCAAATTGTTAATATCAAAAAATCAAAAGATGTAGGCTTCTCCAGAAGAACAGAGCCATATACATGCATGTATGCATGCATGCATACATACATACATACATACATACATACATACATACACACACGCACACACACATACATAAAAGTTACTGAGAACCAAGCAATAAGGTCTAGATTGTAAGTAATTCAATGGCTATCTGCATGCTGGAAAGTTTGTACTATCAGGTGCCTTTGAAGGAATGAAAGATTCATGCAGAATCATTTACATTGGAAGGCCAGAAAATTTGGAGTGTGAGGTCCATGAAGGCAGGATAGCAAGCAGCACTAATTTTTGGAATTCTTTGTTTTGGGGCTGCCTGTGAAAAGATACTAACCACTCAGGTCTCATTATATGTAACAATTGAGATTAAACTTAGGAGGTATGGTGGTTTGAAAGAAAATGGTTCCCAAAAGCAGTGGTACTATTAGGAGGCGTGGCCTGTTGGAGTAGGTGTGGTCCTGTCAGAGTAAATGTGTCACTCTGGAGGTAGGTTTTGAGGTCTCATATGTGCTCAAGACATGTCCAATGAGACAGTTCACTTCCTGTTGCCTGCACAAGATATAGAACTCTCAGGTCCTTCTCTATTACCATGTCTGCCTGTACATGCCACCATGTCTTGCCATGGTGATAATGGACTGAACCTCTGATCTTTAGCTACCCAGTGAAATGTTTTTCTTTGTAAGAGTTGTAGTTATGGTGTTTCTTCACAGCAATAGAAACTCTAAGACTGGGGGCCATCACCAAATAAACTACCATTAATGATAGCAATAGGTTGAATGACTCAGTTGGATTGAACAAATGCCCTTTGAAACACAATTTGTCAGTGCCTTGCAGAAGGAAGTAGATCAAAAAAAAAGTCTGTATACTTTCTGCAAAACTGAATTGGTAATCATAAACCTTACCAGAAAGAAAATTTTCATTGTTGTATAGAGAATTCTTCCAAATATTTGGTTACAAGTAAATTAAACTGTACATAGACTCTACATAGGCACACAGTCAATTATGGTCTAAATTCACTAAATGAAAAATATCAGGATTCCACAATTGGTAAGTTTTACATTTTTTTACTTTTATGCGAGAAATCTTGTATCATCTCACCTGCATACAAATAATTCCCTTATTCCTGGATCATGCTGTATATTTTACCTTTTGTGGATGTCCTATTTGTCAAATGCCATCCTTATGATTGAAGAGCCCCTTCCTTACTGGATGTGGCTCTAAATCCTAAGAGCAATAGAACAAGCAATTTGGGTATGTTAGAGAAACACTATAGGTTAAATCTTATGCAATAACATGACAGTTCATGATTCAATGAGAAAAAAAAATTATATACTGAGGTTGGAAGGAACAATTCTATCCATGATATTGTAAAGAAGAAAAAAAAAACTTGCTAGTTTTGGTTTTAATTTAGACTAAAAGTTGTAGCTATGATATATATATATATATATATATATATATATATATATATATATATATATGGTTAAGCATTGTTTTCAGATATCCAGTGGAGAACTTGGAATGTATCCCTAAAAGATACTTACTAATTAAAAGGTGAAGGTAGATTTTATTAATTTGTGTTTTCTTTTAAGATTTGGTTTTCAAATAGTTATCTACACTGTAGGAAGTTGCCAAATAGTTTGGAATCCCATTTACTTTTCACCTGTTTTTTCCTACTTGAAATGTTTTGTAACTGTATGTCTTAGTTGGGGTTTCTATTGCTGTGAAGAGACAATATGACCACAACAGCTTTTATAAAGCAAAACATTTCATTATAGTGGCTCTCTTACAGTTCAGGGGTTTAGTCCATTATCATCATGGCTGGAAGCAAGGCAGCCTGCAGCAAATTTGGTGCTAGAGAAGGAGCTGACAGTTCTTACATCTTGACTCACAGAAAACAGAAAATGGTCTGAGACACTGGGTGTGACTTGAGTATACACCCTGCATGCCTCCACAGTAACACTGTTCCTCTAACAAGACCACACCTACTCCACTAATGTCACACCCCTAATATTGCTATTGGTAGTGCCCCCCTTTGAGGGCCATTTTCTTTCAAAGCACCACACCATGGTAAAATTATTAAAATTAGGAAATTGCCAATGACAATATAATCTTACCTAAGTTACACATTCCCATATTTTTCATGTATGTGTGTTTATAATTCTGTGACATTTTATTTCATGTGTATAATTGTTTGACTACATTTAAGATATAGAACTTTTGTCATTGGAGAATATATCTGGGTTATTCTTAATTTCCAATACTTATTGATACAAGGTTTTGTGTCAACATCAACTTTATTTATTTTTTTTAAAGAAAATACCCACACTGAGTGCTGGTCACATAACAAGTGTACATTTAGTTTTATTTTAAATTGCCAGAGTTTTCCTGAATGCTATGATGATACCATTTTATATTTCCACAGCAACCAAGTTTCTCTGTATCCTCAAATGCCTTTGAAAACATTGTCATATTTTTTTTTTAATTTCAGATGTCTTGGATAGTTCTACAGTGTTGTGTAGTCTTTGATTTAATTGGCATTCTCCTCATGGATAAAATAAAAGGTATATATATATATATATATATATATATATATATATATATATATGTGTGTGTGTGTGTGTGTGTGTGTGTGTATACACACACAACTTTCAATATATTCTACTGGTGGTTTTTGTTTGGCTGGTTTTTTTTGCCTATATTGCATTTGGATTTTACTATTTCTAGTGAGATTTGTAATTATTTACAATAACTGGGTCTATTTATTGTGTCTGTTTCTTTGCTTAATCATCAGCCACATTGTCTTTCCAGTGTATTGTATAAATTTAGTGTTTATATTGGAGATGGTAGACAGATCTCTGTGTTCCAAGGCAGCATGGTGTACATAGCAAGACCCTGTCTTGAAAAAAAATCTATGACCAGCATAAAGCTGGAGTTATAGGTGTGTCCCCACCATGACTACCTCTATTTGGTTTCTCTTTTGGTTATATTTGGTAGTTTTGGGACAGGAACCTGCTCTTTACATGTTGCCTATAACTCACAGTATAGCCTATACTGCCCACCCCTCAAACAGTGCTAGAGTTACAGATGTAAATGACCATGCATACCTTTTACATAGGTGCCAAGGATCCTTATGCTTGTACCCCAGGCACTTTATATAGTAAGCCCCTGAGATGTAAGCTTAACATCTGTTTGTTTCTAAATTTGTGCCCTTTGGTAGACACTTTGGGGATTTGCTAACTTTTAAAATGAGGCACAGCACCTAACCTTTCACCTAGGTAAACCCCTCCCCCACCTTCTTCAGGGTCTATTCCTGTGAGTCTGCCTGACACTATTAATCCATGCTTTCACCTGGGCTTACTTTTGCTTCAACCTGCCTGCACCACAGCAAACCTCTATGTAGGTATGCACCAGGACCTTCCCTATCTGCCGTCACCCACCATCTCTTCTACCCTGCACCTAACCTCTCCAGATGAATCTCTTACATTCTCTATGGCCTAGCCCCATGCGTCTTTCTGACCCTCCACAACACACCTTATCTAGCCTAGATCTCACAGCCCGTATCCTGCCCTAGCTGAGCCTACCCCACCTATGCCACAACCTGCCTCTAGGTTTTGGCCAGAACCCTCCTTACATTTTCTCCAACCCACAGGCCCCTCCCATACTACATCCAACTTTTCCACTGAGCCAGATCTACCCCCATACTCCAGTTTTGGACCAGAAGGCACATCTTGAACACTAGCCCAATCCTCATGGTCTACCTAACTCCATTCCACCCAAGCCATTTCTAGGCTCTAGGTCCAACCTGCCAAGACAAACAAAAAAAACTACATATTCCAAGATCTCATCACAAAATACCAACAATATGAAAGATCAATCCTGTCTCTTCTCTCAAAAGCCTACCAATCCTGTAAAAATGTTTGCCAATGAGAACTACCTATATGAGACAGAGGTCTCAAAAGAAGAAAATGAATAGCTAAGAGAAATCTCAAAAAAAAAAATAAATAAATAAATAAAAAAATAAAGTTTATCCTCTGTAGAAACTAGGGAAATGCAAATCAAAACAGCTTTGACATGCCTGCCAAGGAATCACCTCTCCTACTCCCTCTTTGTCTCAGCTGCCAGTTTTCACAGGCACTCCCTGGAAACATTAAGGCCACTCCAGCCAGGGAATTAGAAAGGCAATCACTTCCTGCCTCTCCCCTCCAATTCCATTTCCCTGGTCTTACCCACAGCTTTGTAACAGACTTCCTGTGTTCTTCCTCACTGGAGGCACACCCAGATGGTCTCTTCTGTCAACCATCTCTGCCTATCCCCATTCCTTAGTGTAAGTTCACAATACCCAGAAACACATTCTGCCAGACTCCAAGTGGCCAAACGTGGTGGCAGGATCTAATGCCCTACCTGGCAACCACACTACTGAGAACCAGAGAAGGCAAAAGAAACCAAGGAGAAGAACACACACACACATACACATACACAAAAAAAAACCCTACAAGACCAGATATAAGCACATAGAATTACAATCATCCCCAAACCAGATGCTTAAAGTTCAGGATAAGAACCCAACAATCAAATTACAGTAAGCCCTGTGGAATGCAATATAGCTAAAGCACAAGTTAAGGACTTGAAAGAGGATATGAATAAGTTCACCAATGTAATCTATGAAAACACGAACAAAAGGAATGAAATGAAGACAACAGTTCAAGGCACAAAAGTGAGAGTTGACTCAATAAATAAAATTAAAAAATGAGGGGAAATTGGAAATGAAAAATTCAGGAACTCAAACAGGCATATCAGAGGCAAGTCTCATCAACAACAAGAGATGGAAGAAAGATTTCAGAGACTGAACACAAGATAGAAAAAATGAATACTTTGATGAAAGAAAATGATAAATATAAAATTATCCAGGCACAAAACATTCATGAAATATAGGCCACTATAAAGAGACCAAATCAGTGAATAGTAGGAATACAGGAAGAAAACCAGATTAAGAGCACAGAAAATATTTTCAACAAAATCACAGGCAAATAGAGGAGAGAAAAAAAAAGATGCCATAATAGAGGGAGCTACTATAGGTTTGAAGATAAAACTGTCTCTAGAGAAATGCCCAGAGACCTACAAATTACCTCAACTAACAATCTGAGCAAAAGTGGAGAGGGGAGAGACTACCTTAAATGCCCTTCCCTGTTAATGAGATTGATAACTAACTTATATGCCATCATAGAGCCCTCATCTAGTAGCTGATGGAAACAAAAGCAGGCACCCCCAGGAAACATTAAGCCAAACTCCTGGAATCCAGTTGCAGAGAGGGAGGAGTGATAGGGCTCAAGACCAGGCTACAGAAACCCACAGAGACAGCTGACCTGAACAAGGGGGAGCTCATGGACCCCCAGACTGATAGCTGGGAAACCAGCATTGGACTGACTCAGACCCCCCTGAAAATGGGTCTCAGATAGAAGGCCTGGGCAGTCTTCACGAGGACTCTGACAGTAGAACCAGGATGTATCCTTGGTGCATGAAAGGACTTTGGGAACACATTCCCCATGGAGGGATACTCCCTTGGCCTAGAGACAGGAGGGAGGACCTAGACCCTACTCCAAATGACTTCACAAATTTTGACGATTCCTTCTGGGAAGCCTCACTCCACTCCTTGTGGAGTGGGTGGTGAATAGGTTGGGAGGAGTTTGGGGGACACGGGAGTGAGGAACTGGGATCAATGTGTAAGAGTATTAAAATATATTGAAATAAAAAAGAAAACAAAAAAAAAATCACAGAAGAAAATTTTCTTAGCCTAAAGAAGATGTCTAATAGGGTGCAAGAAGCATACAGAACACTAAAAACACTGGACCAGAAATGAAATTCTCCATGGCATATAAATGTATAGAAGAAAGAAGGAATATTAAAAACTGCAAGGGAAGAAGACCAACAGGTATATAAAGGCAGACCTTTTGTAATAAAGCCTCACTTTTCAGTGCAGACTCTAAAAACAATAATAGACTAGAGAGATGTTCTACAAATTCTGAGAGACAAGAAATGCCAGTACACACTATTATAACCAGCAAAATGTTCAATCATAATAGAGAAAGAAAAGCATTCCATTGTAAAACCAAGTTGAAGCAGTGTGTATCTATAAGTCAGCCCTACAAAAGGCACTAGGAGGAAAACTTCAACCAGAAGAGGTTAACCACATCCAAGAAAAAACAAGGAACAAACAATATCAGATCAATAAATCAAAATGGAGTGGTAAACACAACAAAATAATGGAAATCAACAAACACTGTTGATTGGTCACTCAACATCAGTGTTCTCAATTCTCCAATAAGAAGACATAGGCAAACAAAATGGTTTCAAAAACATCCCATCATGATGCTACATCCAAGAAACATCTTAACATCAAAGATAGATATTACCTGAGGGTAAATGGGTGGAAAAATATATTCTAATCAAATGAACATAAGAGGCAAGCCAGTATGGCCATTTTACTACGTAACAAAGTAGACTTCAAACCAAAGCTAATCAGAAGAGATAGGTAAGAACACAACATATCCAAGCAAAACGCCACCACAAGGGTACTGGAAATGTAAACATCTGTGCACCAAGTATAAAGGCATCCATTTCATAAAAGAAAGAACACTATAGCTAAAATAACATATTGACCCTTACTCAGTGACAATGGGTAAATTAAATACCCCACTCTTATAAATGTGTAGAATATTCAGAACACCTAAACACAGAAATGCCAGAGCTTAATGATATCATAAATGAAATGGAGCTAATATATTTATAGAACATTTCACCCAATGATAATATACCTTCTCAGGAGCTCATGAACTTTCCTCAAATTTAAATATGTACTGGCAATAAAGCAAGTCTCAACAGATAAATTAAGGTTGAAAACAGCCTGATATCAACAACAATAGAAAGAATACAAACTCATGGAAACTGAAGAACTTTCTACTGAATGAAAAATGGATCAAGACAGAAATTAAGAAATTAAAACATTGTTTAGAATTGAATGAAAGTAAAAATTAAAAATATTCAAACTTATGATACACAATGAAGGTGGTCCTATGAGCCAAGTTCAAAGCACTTAGTGCTTCCATTCTTTAAGAAACAAAAATGGGAAAATGTTAAGTGTACCTTAACAGAACAACTGAAATGTCTAGAAACACACACACACACACACACACACACACACACACACACACACACACACGCACACACGCACACAAAGTATTTAGCAAGAAAGAAAGAGGTCTGAAATTAGTAATGTAGAAGAAATAAAAGTATACAAAGAATCAATGAAATAAATACTTGGTTCTTTGAGAGAATAATTGACAAATCCTCACATAAATTTAAAAAAAAAGGCAGAGAAAAGATCCAAATTAACAGAATTGGAGACAAAAAATGGTGGCATAACAACACATACCAAGCCTATTCAGAGAATCATTAGGGCATACTTTCATAACCAGTGCTTCAACAAGTTAGAAAAGTTCAAAAGATCTTTATAGCTAATACTTACTAAAGGTAAATCAAGATTAGATAAGCAAGTTAAACAGTTCTATAACCCCCAGTGAAAGAGAACAATAAAGTCTCTCAACCACAGATGATTTTAGCTCACTGTTCTATCAGATTTCCAAAGGATTAACATCAAAACTCTAGTTATTCCATGAAAATAGAATAGAAGGGATATTTCCCAGTTATTTTTACAAGGTCACAGTTACTTTGATATCAAAACCACATAAAGTCCCAACAAAGAAAGAATTACAGATGCAATAATGTTCAATAAAATACTTGCAAACCAAACAGATCGAAAAGATTGTCCATTGTCAGAACACAGTCCAGGAATGGAGTCATGTGAGGAGAATTCTGAATGCTTATGAGAACACTCAAGAGAAAACAAGAGTCTTCTGATCTAGGTTCTTTCTAAAAGCTTACTTATTATTGGAATGTGTTTTGTGTAGCAGATAATAGTGACCTAAATGTCAACAATGTCAAAGCATTTCCACTAAAATTAGGAGCAAGACAGGGTTGTTCACTATCTCTGTATCCAATATAATACTAAATGTCTTAACTAGAGCAACAAGACAACTTAAGGAGATCAAGGAATGGAAGAAGTCAAAATATCATTATTTGCAGATATGATTGTATACTTAAGTAACCCTAAACATTCCACTAGGAAACTCCTACAGATGATAAACACTTTCAGCAAATTAATACACAAAGGTCAGTCACAAATCTAGAACTATACCTTTCACAATAGCCTTAAAAAATACATTATCTTGGGGGTAATTTAACAAAGAAAGTCAAAGACTTAAATTAGACAAAAACTTTAAGACACTAAAGAAAGAAATTGAAGATATCAGAAAATAGAAAGATCTCCCATGCTCATGGATTAATATAGTGAAAAATCACTGTCCTACCAAAAGCAATCTTTTTTACCTTTGTATGGTGTCCTAGTTAGAATTATTACTGCTATGATAATGATAAACATCATTACCCAAACCAAGTTGGGAAGGAAAGAGATTATTTGGCTTATATTTCTACATCATAGCCCACCATTATAGGATGTCTATCTAAACCTGAAGTCAAGCACAGCAGGAACCTGGAGACAGGGCCTGATACAGAGCCCATAAATGGCCTGCTGTCTACTAGCTTGTTCCACATGTGTTGCTCAACCTGCTTTCTTAGAGAGTCCAGTACCACCAGACTGAAGGGTGGCCCCACACACAATGGAATACACTCCTTCCATATCTATCACTAAGGAAATGCTCCACAGGCTAACCTATAGCCGATTTATAGAGACTTTTTTTTTCTCTACTCTACTTACTCTACTCTAATTACTCTAGCTTGTGTCAAGTTTACACTGACCTGCACATGTAGAAACACAAAAACAAAAACAGGATATTTGAAACATTCTCAAGTAATAAAAGAACTGATGAAGATAGCATCATCACAGATCTCAAATTTTACTAGTCATAAAAACAGCATGGTATTGGCATAAAACAAACATGTTTTATAATGGAATAGACACAGACTTAAGTTTACATACCTATGGACAGCTAATTTTTTTATGAAGAATCCAGAATTACAATTAGAAAAAAAGTACATCATCAACATATGCACTGGTCCACTTGAATTGCTGCATGTAAAAGTATGCAAATACATCCATTCTTTTATCTTGTTTAATAGTCAACTCCAAATGTATCACAGATCTCAACTTAAGATCATTTAGAGAGAGAGCACGAGGACAGTGATTTTTCACTGACTCAAGGCAAGATGTCTCTGTCATTTCTAGAGTTTATATACTATCCTTCTGTGGTCTTTAAAGGAGTTAAAGACAGATAGTTATGGTTATAGTTTTCCTTATTTAGGATTAAAGATAAGTTACATATGGGACTTTAGACTCACAAAGTGTGTTAATTGGGGCTGGCTCGGCAGCGGGACCAGACCGGTGGCAGGACCAGACCGGCGGCAGGAGGAAAAACCCTACTCCTTACAGTGGAGGAGTGTTCCCCTTTCTCCACATCCTCTCCAGCATGAGTTGTCATTGGTGTTTCTAATTTTAGCCATTCTGGCAGGAGTTAAATGGTATCTCAAAGTTGTTTTGATTTGCATTTCCCTGATAGCTAAGGATGTTGAGCACTTTCTTAAGTGTCTTTCAGTCTTTTTGATTTCCTCTATTGAGAATTCTTTCTTCAGTTCTGTACCCCATTTTTTAATAGGGTTATTTGGTGTTTTGTTGACTAGTTTCTTGAGTTCTTTGTATATTTTGGAGATCAGCCCTTTGTCGGATATAGGATTGGTAAAAATCTTTTCCCAGTCTGTGGGCTGCCGTTTGGTCTTGTCCACTGTGTCCTTTGCCTTACAGACACTTCTAAGTTTGAAGAGGTCCTATTTATTAATTGTTGATCTCAGTATTGTTACATGCATATACATATGTATATGTATGTAACAATAATTAATAAAATTTGGATATGTATTTGAAAGAGCATGTAAGGGTATATGGAAGGGTTTTGAGGAAGAAAAGAAAAGGTGGAGGTGATATAATTATAATCTCAAAAATAAAAGAAAAAAATGAAAATGGCAATGTCTGTTTCTCAAAAGAAAAGCAATGGAATATAGTAATAGATGCAATTTATAATTTTTCCTTTTTTAATTTAAATGTGAAACAAGCTTGTTTTACATGTCAATCCCAGTTTCCTCACTCTCCTGTCCTCCCCTGTTCCCCACCAACTCCCATTCCATCCCCTTTCTGCTCCCCAGGGGGGTGAGACCTTCCATAGGGGATCTTCAAAGTCTGGAATATCATCTGGAGCATGGCCTAGGACCTCCCCAATGTGTGTAGGGTGAGAGAGTATCCCTCTGTGTGTAATGGGCTTACAAGTCCATTTGTATACTAGGGATAAATACTGCTTCACTACCAGAGGCCCCACAGACAGAGGTCCCAACTAACACCCATGTTCCGGGGCCTGGATCAGTCCTATGCTGGTTTACCAGCTATCATTAGATTCAAATATTTTTTAAGTGCTAGGATTTGGGATATTCTGAAAGTCATCTTAGGTACTGTGGACTCGTGGATTAATCAACAAAAGTAAATAGCAATGCACCCCAACCTCCATATTTTTCTGCTTTGCCCCTTCATAACTTTCATTTGCTGCTATGCACATTCTGACATGGCGGGTCAAATAATACCTAGCTCATAATGGACAGCTCAGGTCACATGGTAATTTGGTAACCCATTGTCATTAAATGTTGTCAGATAGTCATAGGAAGAATATATATCTGCAGATGATGGTAGAAACTTGGTCCAAAATCCCAAGAGTCTCATCTATAATTCATTTATAGGGACTTTCCAAAGGCTCCACACAGCATCTCTGTCCCTGACTGTAGACTGCTGCCTGGTCTTGTCCCGCCACCACGCCAGCCCCAATTAACACACTGAGACTCTGTATTTGATATAATGCTGTTGGCCTGGTAATAGTTTCTTATTAGCTAGCTCTGTCTTAAGTATTAACCCATTTCTGCTGATCTATGTATTTTCACGTGGTCTCCTCTTACCCTCGGAGATCTGGCTGGTGTCCAGCTCTCTCCTGACTCTCCATTGGGCGCCATATGTAACGAGTAAGGTTTTTCCACCTGCAGCTGGTCTTGTCCTGCCGCCGCGCCAGCCCCAATTAACACACAGAGGCTCTGTATTAGATATAATGCTGTTGGCCAGGTACTAGTTTCTTTTTTTCTTTTTTTTTTTTTTAAGGATTTTTTTTATTTTTAATTTATTTTATATAACAAAGTCCATTTAAATGAAAACAAACATTTATAGACAATATTTGGGAATTTGGGCATTGTTCTTTCCAAACTACTTCCTGATGGTAAGGGGCACTGTCATGGGGGATTCGAAGAAGATTCAGAAATCCTGGCTGTAGTCTGTAAGGCTGCTTTGTCCAGCTGTTTCGAATGTAGGATTACCTCGTACTCTGTTTCAGGCGGTCTGGCGAGATCAAACCACATTAGTCTGGAAGGAATCCACATCTTTTCATTTTCTGTGGAAACAAAAATAGAAATCCTTTTCCCCAGTAACTTGTCCTTCAACTTAAATTTTGGAGTCAAAGCATTTTTAGGTACTAGTTTCTTATTGGCTAGCTCTGTCTTAAGTATTAACCCATTTCTGTTAATCTATGTATTTTCATGTGGTCTCCTTACCAGGGAGTGGGGCAGGCATCTGATCTACCCGGTCTCTCCATGCTGACTTCTCCTTTCTCCTTCCTCTTTCCTCCTTGTCTCCTACTCCTTCTTATCTTCCTTTCCTATTGGCCAACAGTGATTTATTCACTAACCAGTATGAGAAACATATATACATAATGGCATCTCCCATCACCTGACACACTAGGTACCACTGGGTATGCTAGATCATATGGTCCAAGTGGTAGAAGCAACTGCACAGAAGCCTGTACCTGTTGAAGAGCCTTCTCCTTTTCCAGGACCCACTCAAAGCTAATTGCTATCAGAGTCATTTGCTATAGTAACCGGAGTCACTTATCTATATGAGGAATGTTCTATCTTCAAAATATAAATAGGCCCATTAAGCATTGTTCTCTTTTCTTGGTTGTGGGAAAGGACATGCAAAGTAACTTATCCTTCAATTTAGAAAGAATATCTCTGTGTGCCCCACACCGCTAAACTCCAAGAAATTTCAACAAAGTAAAAGGATCATGAACTTTGGTTGCATTTGTTTGCCATTCTGTGATGTGCATATGTATTACCAACAAACCAAGTGGTTACTACCTCCTGCTCATTTTGTACAATCAGCATAATGTCATTGTAGTTTGAAAGAAAATGATCCCTATAGGCTCGTAGGGAGAGGCACTATTAGTAGGTATGATCTTGTTGGAGTAGGTGTGGCATTCATTGATAGAGGAAATGTATCTCAGTCTCTTCTTGCTTCTTTCTGATCTAGATGTAGAACTCCAAACTACCTGTCCAGCACCATGTATGCCTGTATGGTGCCATTCATCCCACCATGATGACAGTGAACTAAACCTTTAAACTATAAGCCAGGCACAATTGAATATTTTCCTTTGTAAGAGTTTCCATAATCATGGTGTCTCTTCACAGCAATTGGAACCCTAACTAAGTTAGAAGTTGGTACCAGGAGTAGGGTATTGCTGTGACAGGCCTGACCAATATTTTGTTTGGAGGAATGTGAACTTTAGGATTTTGGATTAGAACAGCAGTTGAATACTTTAAGTGGGGATTAGTGGGTTATATTAGTAGAAGAATGGGAGACAGTGGTGGTGCAGGTGATGTGAACTGTGGGAGCCCAAGCCCAGAGACTTGTGATACTGTGACGTTCTTGTGATACTGTGGTGAAGAATGTAGCTGCTTTCTGTGCTTGTCAAAAAACAAACAAAACAAAACAAAACAAAAACCTGCCTGAGGCTAAATTGAAGAATTAGTGATTAGCAGCTTTATCAGTGAACATCTCTAAACAGCCTAGAATGGACTCTATTGTGTGGTTATTAGTGTTTAGTCTTATTAAGATCTATAATGAAAAGGAGAAAGCTGAGCAAGGAATGTTACAAAATATACTATTTGAGAAGAAATATGGCACTAGGAATTGCAGTGGCACTGAGTCCTGTGTTCAAAGAGATAAACGGATTAAAGAAAATCCTAATGTTGAATGGAATAAGGGGAGTGGTGGCCTCAGGATAAGATCTCATCCAGCTAAGCTTCCAATACACAAAGGAATCTGTCCACATTATTTGACTGGAACCTGTAGCTCACTCCTGCTTGATCTGGAAATCCTCATTCCTCTTTCTCCAAACCCTATATCCTCTCAGAGAATCTCTAACAAAGAAAAGGTGCCCAAAAGCCCAGTTATACAGTCTTGTTGGCTGTCGCAGCTCCTCCTCTGCAGTTTCCAGTAGCCCAAGATCTCACTTAAAGTGGCTAGCTTTTGACCACACTTGGGCACATGTCCAGCTTGTGGAGGAAACACCATTACCCCTCATCTATATAAACTTCCTGCTTTAGTTTGGCTGCATGGCTTCTCAGGCCCCAGTCTCTGGGTCTAGAGGACTCACCCAGAAGTTACTTTCCTCAAATAAACCCATTCCTTTAGTTTTTCAGTTCTGCTTTATCAGGCTTCCTATATCAGCAGAGAAAACCATTAGCACATTAGATAAAACCTATTGTATAGATTGAGTTTCAGGACAGCCAAGCTTAGGAAGTAAGAAAACCATCCAAACAAAAAGCAGATGAAGATGTAATTGAAAGAGAGGACCATGTTCCAGCCCTGGTAAGCAACAGAACTTGGTAGTTTTGGTCATGTGGTTCTGCCTGCTTAACTATGTAAAACAATAAGTAAATTCTGTTAAACTACTAATGCTAAGAAGATTATGTAAGTCCCCACCCTCACATCTAATCCACGAGGAATGAAACAGGCCTTCAGACTTCAGCACAACTGACACCATGATGTAAACCATAAAACTCAGGATGTAAATAGCTTCACCTGCTATTTACAAAATCAAAGGCCTTCTCCATTGTCATCCATACTTCTGGAAAGTTCTCTAAATGTACTGTTTGCTTTATGGCTTCTATAGTTCTGCTTCTAGTTAACTGTTATTGCTAACTGAGGTGTATAACCCAAGATTTAGTTTAGTACTTAAAAGTTCACCTTGAGAAAGGCTTGGGACTGCACTCAGATCCTGAACACAGTGTATTCACCAGCCAGCTAATAAAGAATTTCTATTGGCTAAAACCCATGTCTGAATCACCTTCTCTAGTGGATACCCCACAATATAAAAACATGCTGACATGGGAACAAACAAAAATGTAATCCATAGTTCCAGAAAAGCCCCTGAGTTAAAAGTCTCTAAATGTACTAAACTTGCTATTTGGTTTCCATAGTTCTGTGTGGTATTTTGAAAAATAAAATATAGCTTCAAAGGGAGTGACACTATTAGGAAGTGTGGCTTTGTTGGAGTAGGTGTAGCTTTTTTTGGAGGAAGTGTGTCACTGTGGGGTGGGCTTTGGGGGTCCCTTTAGCTCAAGATACTCCAAGTGACACAGTCCACTTCCTGTTGCCTTCTGATCAATATGTACACAGCACCATGCCTGCCTGTATACCACCATGCTCCCCATCATGATAATAATGGGCAGAACCTATAAAAAGGGATACCCCAGTTAAATGTTTTACATTATAAGAGTTCCTGTGGTAATGGTGTCTCTTCACAGCAATAGAAACCACAGTAAGACAGATGTTACGAGTAGGTTTTTCTGCCGGCCTGGTCCCACAGCTCTGCCAACCCCAAATAACACACAGAGATGCTGTATTAAATATAATGCTGTTGGCCTGTTACTAGCATTACTTATTGGCTAGCTCTGTCTTTAATATTAACCCATTTCTATCAATCTAAGTATTTTCGTGTGGTTTTTTTCTTACTGGAGTGAGGGTATGGAGTTCTCTCTCAGTCCTACACGTTGAATCTACTCCCTCTCCCAGAATCCTCCTTGTTTCCTAGTCCTGCCTATCTTCCTTTCCTATTGGCTATCAGTGCTTTATTCAATAACCAATAAGAGAAACATATTTACAGAATGACATGTCCCATCAGACAGAAATTGGTAACAGGGACTGGGGTTTTGATGTGATAGGCTAGATCATCTTTTTGTTTGTAGGAATTTGGACTTTGTAACTTTGGGTTACAACAGCAGTAGATGTTTTAAGCACTGCTTAATGGGCTTACTAATAGGATCATGAAAAGCAGTGGTGCTAAGAATTATTTGAAGTGTCAAGAGCTCAGTCAAGAGGTTTCAGAGGAGAAGAATTTTAGTACGTTGCCTAGAGATTGATATTTTGGTGAGGGATATGGCTGCTTTTGCCCTTGTCTGAGGAGTCTGCCTGGGGCTAAAATGAGCAGTTTTGGATTAATTGCATTGAAAGAAGAAATCTCTTATATTTTGGTTGTGAGCCTAGCCTTTACTGGCGGAACCATTTCTCCAGACCAACAGAGGAAATCTCAAAACAGCCTAGTATGGACATTGTCCTGTGGTTATTAATGGTAACTTTAATGAAGATTAAGAATGAAAAGGAACAATGTGAACAATTAAAAATGAAATATATACAGACTGAGTAAAGGGGCACCAAGAAGTGGAATAGAGCTAAATCATGTGTTCAGTGAGATACACAGATTAAGAAATAGAATAAAAGGAGTGGAACATCCCACCCAGCTAAGTTTCCAACTTGTGAAAATGAACTAAGAAAAGCTTATAGCTGGATGTGATAGTGCTTGCATTTAATCTCAGCAATGGGGAGGCAGAGGTCAGCAGATCTCTGAGTTTGAGGCCAGCCTGTCTAGAGATCATTTTCTGGACAGCCAAGCTTAGTAAAGGACAGAAAGTTAATAAAGATGTACTTGAACAAGGCAGCCATCTTCCAGCCCGAGTAAGCAGTGGAACTTGGTAGCTTCAGCCATGTGATTCTGGATTTAAGGATAAAAGAAGGGCTATGGGTTTGCCCCCAAGTCTAAGGAAAGCTGCTGAAGCAAGGCATGCTTGTGGGGTGTCCCTGAACTGAGGCCTAGGAAGACCTTTGCCCAAAACTGTGAACTTAAAACATGGATAGTTTTGGAGATCCTAAGATGTTAGAAATGCCAGTCATGGGATACCTGCGAAGGAGAACTGCTAACAGGGAGTAGAACCAGCCCAAAAGAAAGAAGTGTGTTGTGTGTTGCAGTCAACAAAGCTGAACTGAGTTGGAGATCTGAAGAGCATTTCAACATGAGACATGAAGATGGGGAATTTGGAGTTTGTCTAGTTAGTTTTAAGCCTTTCTTTGATTCAGTATTTCCTTATTGTGCTCTTTTTCCTGTATTTTCAAATGGTAATGTATATTCTTTTCCATTATATGTTGAAAGTATATTATTGGTTTTTTTTAAATTTTGATTTCACGGGGGGAGGGGGGTTACAATTAAGAGATTGTATCTCAGAAGAAACTTTGAATGTTGGATGAATAAACATTGTTGAGACTGTTAGAGACTATAGGGAAGTTTGAAGCTGAACTAAATTCATGTTGTATTATGATATTGTTATAAGTTTATGGAGGCCAGGGAGTGGAATGTGGTAGTTGAATATAATTGCCCCCATAATCTCATAGGGAGTGACATCAGTAGGAGGTGTAGCTTTGTTGGAGTGGGTATGACCTTGTTAGAGGAAATGTATCATGTTGGAGTAGGCTTTGAGGTTTCTTATGCTCAGGATCCCATCTTGTTTATCAGTCAACTTCCTGTTATCTGTAAGATTAGGACTCTCGGCTACCTCTCTGTTATCATGTCTGCTGGCATGCCACCATGCTCCATGCTCCTAGTCATTACAGTAATAGACTGAACCTCTGAAACTGTAAACAAACCACCCAAATTAAATGTTTTCATTTATAAGAGTTGCTGTGGTCATGGTGTCTCTTCAAAGCAATAAAGATTCTGACATCCTGCTCTTTTTTGCTTTCTATATATTTGTATAATAACCTGTCACTGGTTGTGTAATTGATGAAGACCTTTCCCCAGTGTACTCTGGCACTAAATCCAATGATTGTTTCCTTTGTCATATTCAATTTCATAAGTTCTAATTTATTGATTATTGGTTTTACTGCTTATGCCATTGATGTCCTGTTCAGAAAGTCTTTTACTGTGCCACAGTTAAAGCCTATTCCTTAATTTCTATCAGGTGAAGGGTATCTGGCCAAATTTTAAGGTACTTGATCTACTTTGAGTTGATTGTCATGCTGCTTAATACAATGTGTCTTTTTATAATACCATGCTATTTTAATTAGTATAGCTTAGTCATAAATAATATCAGGGATGATTGTGGTGATATTTTGTTTATGATATAACAAATAAAGCTTGCCTGAATATCAGAGTGCAAACCTAGCCACAATACTTAACCATATAGGACTGGCAGTCCTTTAATCCAAGTACTCAGAAAAAAGAGGCAGGCAGATCTCTGTTCATTCAAGGCCACCCTGGATTGCACAAGATTGAATCTATCTAAAAGAGAAACAGAGCTCACACAAAGATGACCCCAGCACATGGGATTCCATGCCTTTAATACCAGCACTAGATGGGTAGAGAGAGGACTGATATGGTTTATGGTGATATCATGCTTGTACAAATAAAACATGTCTGAAGGTCAGAGAATGAAACCTGCCACTAGCTAACCATAGAGGTCTGGAGGTCTGTACAGATGAACCGGAAGTGAGATAACTGGGCAGAAATTGGATGTAAGCAGGAAGAAACAGGGACATTCTCTCTTGTCTGCTGAGACGCTAATAGGATAAGATGTGGCCATGGCTTGCTCCTCTATGGTGATGGGAGATGCCATTATGTATATATGTTTCTCATACTGGTTAATGAATAAAGCACTGTTGTCCAATAGGAAAGGAAGATAGGAGGGACTAGGAGACAAGGAGGAAAGAGGAAGTAAGGAGGAGTCAAGATGGAGAATCTGGAGAAGGCAGAACCGCCAGCTGCCTCTTGTTGGTAAGAACACGTGGAAATACATAGAAATGGGTTAATAATTAAGACAGAGCAGGCCGATAAGAAACTAGTACCTGGCCAACAGCAGGTACTCAAATACAGAGTCTCAGTGTGTTAATTGGGGCTGGCACAGCAGTGGGACCAGACTAGCTACTGGAGGAAAAACCATACCGCTTACACTATGGTCTCTCAGCATTTTTCTCTATATCTGACTCGGGTTTCTATTACTTAGACCAATTAAGAACTCCTTTTACAATGGCTGGGCAGAGAGAGGAATATAATGCAGGAGGAGACAAGAGAGAGATGCAGTCTGAGGAGCAGCACAGTCTAAGCAGTCTGAGGATGTAGTCTGAGGACAGGATTGCTCCTTGATCTGAGTGTTGGTAGAGGTAAGAACTCTTGTCTGGCCAATTTGCTTCTCTGACCTTCAGCATTACCTCCAATATCTGACTCTAAGTTTTTATTATTAAGAACAATAGAGACGATGGCTTCTCTCCTGTCACTAGATTAAGGCAGTTATCCCTCCATGGGGGATGTGTTACCAAGGTCCTTTTGTGCACTAGGGATACATCCTGGCTCCACTGTCTGAGGTCCCTTAGACTGCTCAGTCCTTCTGGCTGAGACCCATATTCAGGGGGCCCAAGTCAGTCCCCTGCTGGCTTCCCAGCTATCAGTCTAGTGGCCCTTAGCTCCTCCTTGTTCAGGTAAGCTGTCTCTATGTGCTTCTACTGCATGGTCTTGTCCTCTCCATCTGCTTCTGGGTTCTAGTTCGACTCAGTGTTTATGTATGGGTGTTTGCTCCTATTTTCAACAGGCATTAGTTGAGGGCTCCATGGAAAAGTTAGTTGTTGATCTCACTCTCCGGGAAGGGCATTTATGATAGCCTTTCCACGGAAGCTGAGATTGTTAGTTGGGAGCAGTCTTGTAGTTCTCTCGACCATTCTTTGTGTTCAATTTTATCTTCAAACCAATATTGGCTCCCTTTTTATATTCTCTCTCTCTCTCTCTCTCTCTCTCTCTCTCTCTCTCTCTCTCTCCTGTCTTCTATTCCTAACCAGGCTCAATCTTCCTGGTTGCACATGTTTTCCTTTCCTCCCCTTGTTGTCTCCTACTTCTGTCTCCATTCACTGCCCCCCCCCACTTCCCCTGAGCTCTGGGGGACTTGTCCCTTCCCAGTTCTGTGCGGGACTTTATAGGAATCTCTTAGAATGCACCTTGTATCCTAGTTCATCTGGTGATGTGAATTATAGGCTGGTAATCATTTGATCTAGGTCTAAAATCCATATATGAGTGAGTACATACTGTGTTCCTCTTTTTGTGACTGGGTTACCTCATTCAGGATGGTTTCTTCAAGTGTCATCCATTTGCCTGCGAATTTCAAGATACCATTATTTTTTTCTGCAGAGTAGTATTCCATTGTGTAGATGTGCCACATCTTCATTAACCATTCTTCAATTGAGGGTTATCTAGGTTGCTTCCAGGTTCTTGCTATTACAAATAGTGCTGCTATGAACATAGTTGAACAGATGTCTTTGTTGCATTGATGTGAATCCTTTGGGTATATGCCTAAGAGGGGGTCCTGTGGTAAACTAATTTCCATTTTCCTGAGGAACCACCATACTGATCTTCAAAATGGCTGTTTGAGTTTTCACTCCCACAAGCAGTGGAGGAGTGTTCCTATTTCTCCACATCCTCTCCAACATGAGTCATCATTGGTGTTTCTACTTTTAGCCTTTCTAGCATGAGTAAGATGGTATCTCAAAGTTTTGATTTGGATTTCCCTGATAGCTAAGGATGTGGAGCACTTTCTTAAGTGTCTTTCAGCCTTCTTGATTTCCTCTATTGAGAATTCTTTCTTCAGTTCTGTACTCCATTTTTTAATAGGGTTATTTGGTGTTTTGTTGACTAGTTTCTTGAGTTCTTTGTATATTTTGGAGATCAGCCCTCTGTCGGATATAGGATTGGTGAAAATCTTTTCCCAGTCAGTGGGCTGCCATTTGGTCTTGTCCACTGTGTCCTTTGCCTTCCCTACTTCACATGACCTGTCAGATCTACATGACCCCAACTGGATGGCATTCCCCTACATATGGAATTGGGGTGGGGGATGGGAGGGTAGTGTGGTTAGTGTGCATGTTAGTGGGCAGAGAGGGTAAAAGTGAGGGAGCGAGAGAGAGAAGGAGGTAGAGAGGTAGGGAGAGGGTACTGGGATGGATATGTAAAATAATAAGTTAAATAAAAAAAATGCTTTGACTCCAAAATTTAAGTTCAAGGACAAATTACTGGGGAAAAGGATTTCTATTTTTGTTTCCACAGAAAATGAACAGCAATGGATTCCTTCCAGACTAATGTGGTTTGATCAAGCCAGACTGCCTGAAATAGAGTACCAGGTGATCCTACATTCAAAACAGCTGGACAAAGCAGCCTTGCAGACTACAGCCAGGATTGCTGCATCTTCTTATAATCCCCCATGACAGCGCCCCTTACCAGCAGGAAATAGTTTGGAAAGAACGACACCCAAATTCTCAAAGACTGTCTATAAATGTTTGTTTTCATTTAAATGGACTTGGTTATATAAAATAAATTTAAAAGAGAATGCTACACATATTAAAAACAAGAACAAATAGAATTCATGCTACAAATGGCACACAACTTTTGGAGTATGAATTCACAAAATAGCCATTTGCCTGTGTCTTTGCAGGTACCAGCATGCACTGGCACTACACATGGCTGGAGTCACCAACTTACTGGCTAAGTTTTTCTTTGTTTTCTCCAGGTGGGTTTTCCCTGGATCCTCTTCACAGGCTGCTGCCAAACTAGGTAGCTGCTTGTTTTCCAGTCAGGCTTTTATTGTTCTATGCCAGAGCAGTCAGCCTCACATCTTCATTATCATCAACAATAGATTTGATGAGGAAATTGGGAATTGTTAAAGAGGAATTAGTTAAAAGAGAGTTTTTCCTACATTAAAATGGGAAATACTATTACAATGGAGAGAGTTAGGTCTCTGTATGATTATGCAATGCATGATTTTAAAAAGGAATAATTAAATGAAGGGATAATAAACTTAACCAGGATCGACATAATGTTAATTATCATTTTTATAATCCTGGTTTATGTTTTCATAATTCTTGGTTTATCTTTTAAAAGTTGTTTGGTATGAGTGTGAAGATAACGGGCCTTAAAAACCTTAATGAAATAGATCATAGAGATATTCAAACCCAGACAGAGGAATTTAAAGGAGAACCAATTTCAGCATTGCATTATAATGTTAGAAAGGAACAACCTAAGCTTATAAAGAGCCAACCTTAATATATCCAGAAAGCTTACACAAATGGCCAAATGGTCGAGGATTTGTAAGAGCTGAGTAGACTCCATTGTTAAATTTAAGGAGCTTCAGGTATTGATAGTCTCATATGGCATGATTCACCATTTGTGAAGCAGATGTTAAATTCATGGTCAACTTGCAATAGAATTATCCATAAAGACCATGGAGACTTGGTTACAGCATTCTTGGGGCCTGGTTCACAATTACAATAGAGCACCCAGTTCAAAGGAGAGGCTAAGACTATTGAGTAACTGAGTAGAGCTAGAGGAAGGGAAATCTACCAATATCAATTTCTTGGAGGAGATTATGCTACTATAGGAAGGCAATGCTGATTTGATAGTCACACTTCTTGATATAGAATTGAAGATGTAGGAAAGAAGATTTGAGTCATTTACTAAAGTCATACAGGGACCTAAAGAAACATTCACTGATTTCTTACAAAGATTCATGTCAGCAGTGAATAGAATGTTATCAAATTCAGAAGTTAGACAAACACTAATTGAATCTCTGGCTTTTAAAACATGCTAATGCATAATACATAAGGATAATTAGGCCTTTAGAAGCAAGGTCAGAACCCTTGGAGGAATGTAACAGAGATATAATCAATATTGAACCTTGTGACTGGGCCTCTGCCAGAGGACCACCCTGAGTCCCTGCCTGCCTGATCTCTGACCTCTGCTGGAGGTGAGTCTGGGACAAGTTCAGGTTGAATCCCCTCCAACGTACTTCCCTGGGTTAGCTCAGAATCTCGCTCCCCCTATATCCTTGCCCTAGATAGTATAGTCCTAGTACTCTGATCCACAAACCACCCCACCCAAAACCTGCCCTCCCCCCACCCTGTGTCCTATCGGGCCTGCTGCTCTGCTGCTCTGGTTGAGAAGTGGATCAGAGTGTGGGTCCAACAACCCCTCCACCTCTGAGGAACTTCCTGGATCTGCTCTGATCACACTAAACCCTCCTATCCAAACAGGACAACCTTGAGTCGCCGTCTGCCTGATCTTTGACCCCCCCCATCTCTGGGCCTCTGCTGGAGGAGAGACATTCTAGAGAGCTTGGGCCATCCAGAGTTATAGGCATTAACACCTGACCTACATACACCCACTAGGATAGTAGTTTAGAGAGAGGGAGAGAGAGATTCCACCTGCACCCACTGAAAGAAGTGATGGGAAGACAGCAATACAAGAAAACACACAACAGCTATCTCTGCGGGTCCACTCGGAGTTCCTGCGGGCAAGATCCTTGACCCCCAAATCCGGCTATTGGCCAGAGGTGAGTCTGGGCCCAATTGGGGCTGCCTGTCCCCTACAACCTCTTTTCCCCCCTTCCCCGCCTGAACTCCCTGGATTGGCCCCTGATCCTGCTGCTCCTGTCTCTGTCCCCATCGAGAGCACCCTTGGAGCTCTAATACACCCCCACCCATCCCCACCTCCAGCCTACCCCCCCACCCTGTGCCCTACCCCACCTAAGGTCCTGCCGCTCTGGTTGAGCACTGGGACAGAGGGTGGAGCCAACAGTCCACCCTACTTCGGAGACATCTTGGAGCAACTCCGAACAAAGGAGACCTGACTATCCACACGGGACCACCGGTAATTTCCATCGGCTTGGTCTCTGACCCCGCCTCCAGTCCTCTGCTGGAGTCCCGGTCCCCTCCCAGAGATCCGCCTATCTCTGCGGGTCCACTCGGACTTCCTGTGGGCAAGATCCTTGACCCCCAAATCCAGGCCCCTGTCAAAGAAGGAGGTCTCAGCAGGAGAGTGCCAGCTTCCAGTGATATCCCACTACCCTGCAAAACCTTCTCAAGTTCAAGCTCAGCCCTCGTCCTCTTCTGCCGGTTATTGGCCAGAGCTATTGGCCAGAGGACCACTGCGAGTACCTGCTGGCATCTTCTTCTGGATCCTCATCCTTGACCCCATCCCTGGATCCCTGTCTGCGGAGAAACCTCCTAGAGAGCTTGGACCACACAGAGCTACAGATATTGAATCTCAGATCCATATAAGCCCATCGGGGAAGGACCATAGAGAGAGGGAAGAGACACCACCAACACCTACTGGAAGAAACTATGGGAAGAAGGCAATACAAGAGAACACCTAACAACAGAAAGACAAGCATGACACCACCAGAATCTAGGGAATCTACACCAACTAGAATGCAACACAACAACAAAGCAGAGGAAGCAGAAGGGTACGACTTAAAAATCACCATCATAAAAATGATAGAGGCCCTCAAAGAAGATGTGAGAAAATCCCTTAAAGAAATGGAGGAAAAAACAAACAAAAAAGTGGAAGAAATGAACAAATTCCTTAAGGAAAGTACAGAAAGCCAAGAAAAAACAATTAACCAGGTGAAGGAAACAGTTCAAGACTTGAAAACTGAAATTGAGAAAATAAAGGCAACACAAACGGAAGGAAGGCTGGAAATTGAAAAGCTGGGCAAAAAATCGGAAACCACGGACACAAGCATAACTAATAGAATTCAAGAGATGGAAGAGAGAATCTCAGGCGCAGAAAATAAACTAGAAGAAATAGATTCATCGACCAAAGAAAATCATAAATCCAACAAATCATTAACACAAAACATCCAGGAAATGTGGGACACCATGAAAAGGCCAAACCTAAGAATAATAGGCATAGACGAAGGTGAGGAAGCCCAGCTCACAGGTGCTGAAAACATATTCAACAAAATCATCGAGGAAAACTTTCCAAATCTGAAGAAGGACATGCCCTTGAAAGTACAAGAAGCATACCGAACACAAAATAGGCTGGACCAAAGACTAAAGATTCCTCGACATATAATAATCAAAACACCTAGCATACAGAATAAAGAAAGAATATTAAGAGCAGCGAAGGAAAAAGGACAGGTAACATATAAAGGCAGACCTATCAAAATTACACCTGACTTCTCCATGGAAACCCTCAAGGCCAGAAGGTCCTGGATAGATGTTCTAAAAGTATTAAGAGAACACAGATGCCAGCCTAAGCTACTATATCCAGCAAAACTCTCAGTCAATATAGATGGAGAGAACAAGATATTCAATGACAAAACCAGATTTTCCCAATATGTATCTACAAATCCAGCCCTACAGAAAGTATTGGAAGGAAAATTCCAACCCAAGGAAGGTAACTATGCCCACAAAAATGTAGGCAACAGATAATCCAACTACACCAGAAACCTAGGGCGAAGCAGAACAAATATATTCACAATACCACTGCCAACAACAAACCTAAATCAAGCAAGCATCAACCATCAATGCTCCTTACTCACCCTCAACATTAATGGTCTTAACTCACCTATAAAAAGACACAGGCTAACAGAATGGATACGAAGACAGAATCCATCCTTCTGCTGCATACAAGAAACACATCTTAGCTCCAAAGATAGACATTACCTCAGGGTAAAGGGTTGGGAAAAGATTTTCCAATCAAATGGAAATAAGACGCAAGCAGGCGTAGCTATCCTAATATCTAACAAGTTAGACTTCAAACCAAAACTAGTCAAAAGAGTCAGTTCATATTCATCTCAGGAGAAATCCATCAACACAAAGTCTCAATTCTGAACATCTATGCCCCTAATACAAAGTCACCCACATTCGTAAAAGAAACACTACTAAAACTCAAAGCTCATATAAAACCTCACACACTTATAGTGGGAGACTTCAATACACCACTCTCAACACTAGACAGGACCACAAATCAGAAACTCAACAAAGAAACAAAAGAATTAACAGAAGCTATGTCTCAACAGGGGCTAACAGACATCTATAGAACATTCCATCCAAAGACAAAAGAATATACCTTCTTCTCTGCTCCACATGGAACCTTCTCTAAAATCGACCACATACTAGGAGACATAACAAACCTCAACACATACAAGATAATAGGAATAGTCCCCTGTATCTTATCGGACCACCATGACTTAAAATTGGAATTCAACAACAACACAAATAGCAGAAAACCTGCAAACTCATGGAAACTGAACAATGTGCAACTGCACCACTCCTGGGTCAAAGAAGAAATAAAGAAAGAAATTAAAGACTTTCTAATGTTCAACGGGAATGAGAATACAACATACCCGAACTTATGGGACACCTTGAAAGCAGTGCTACGAGGGAAGTTCATTGCACTAGGTGCCCATATGAAGAAAACAGAGGATAGTCATATAAAAGAATTAACAGCCCAACTGAAAACCTTAGAACAGAGAGAAGCGAATTCACCCCGCAGGAGTAGACACCAGGAAATAATCAACTTGAGGGCTGAAATCAACAAAATAGAAACCAGGAAAACAATACAAAAAAATCAATGCAACAAAGAGTTGGTTTTTTGAGAAAATCAACAAGATAGAAAAACCTTTATCCAAATTAACGAAAAAGCAGAGACAGAACATGCAAATTAACAAAATCAGAAACGAAATGGGGAACATAACAACAGACACAGAGGAAATCCAGACAATTTTCAGGTCATACTTTGAAAATCTGTATTCCACAAAAATTGAAAATTCAAAGGAAATGGACAAGTTTTTGGATAACTATCACTTACCAAAATTAAATCAAGAACAGACAAACAACTTAAATAGACCTATAACCCGCCATGAAATAGAAGCAGTCATCGAAAGCCTTCCAACGAAAAAAAGTCCAGGGCCAGATGGATTCAGTGCAGAATTCTACCAGACATTCAAGGAAGAACTAATACCACTACTCCTCAAACTGTTCCACAAGATAGAAACAGAAGGTTTGTTGCCGAACTCTTTTTATGAGGCCACAATAACTTTGGTACCCAAACCTCACAAAGACACAACTAAGAAAGAAAACTACAGACCAATATCCCTGATGAACATCGATGCAAAAATACTCAATAAAATACTGGCAAACCGAATTCAAGAATACATCAGAGAAATCATCCACCATGATCAAGTAGGCTTCATACCTGGATTACAGGGATGGTCTAGCATACGAAAATCTATCAACGTGATCCACCATATAAACAAACTGAAAAAGAAAAACCATATGATTATCTCCCTAGATGCGGAAAAAGCATTCGACAAAATTCAAGACCCTTTCATGATAAAGGTATTAGAGAGGTCAGGGATAACAGGAACATACCTAAACATAATAAGAGCAATATACAGCAAACCAACTGCCAAAATCAAACTGAATGGAGAGAAACTTAAGCCAATTCCTCTAAAATCAGGAACAAGACAAGGATGTCCTCTCTCTCCATATCTCTTCAATATCGTACTAGAAGTTCTAGCAAATGCTATAAGACGACAAAAGGAGATCAAGGGCATCCAAATTGGAAAGGAAGAAGTCAAACTGTCTCTATTTGCATATGATATGATAGTTTACATAAGCGACCCAATAAACTCTACCAGGGAACTCCTACAGCTGATAAACACCTTCAGCAAACTAGCAGGATATGAGATGAACTCAAAAAAATCAGTAGCCCTATTTTTTTCAGACGACAAAGAGGCAGAGAAAGAAATCAGAGAAACATCACCCTTTACAATAGCCACAAGCAACATAAAGTATGTTGGTGTAACGCTTACCAAACAAGTAAAAGACCTATATAATAAGAACTTTGTGACTCTAAAGAAAGAAATTAAAGAAGATACCAGAAAATGGAAAGATCTCCCATGCTCTTGGATAGGTAGGATAAACATAGTAAAAATGGCAATCTTACCAAAAGCAATCTACAGATTCAATGCCATCCCCATTAAAATTCCACCATAATTCTTCACCGACCTTGAAAGGATAATAATCAACTTTATATGGAAAAACAAAAGACCAGGATAACCAAAACAACCCTATACAATAAAAGAACTTCAGGAGGCATCACCATTCCTGACTTTAAGCTCTACTACAGAGCTATAGTTCTGGTATTGGCATAAAAATAGACAGGTAGACCAATGGAATGAATTGAAAATCCTTATATTAATCCACGCACCTATGAACACCTAACTTTCGACAAAACAGCTAAAATTATGCAATGGGGCAAAGACAGCATCTTCAACAAATGGTGCTGGCACAATTGGATGAGGGTGTGTAGAAGACTGCAGATTGACCCATGTCTGTCGCCATGCACAAAACTCAAGTCCAAATGGATCAAAGACCTCAACATCAATCCAGCCACATTGAACCTCTTAGAAGAGAAAGTAGGAGGTACCCTTGAACAAATTGGTATAGGAGACTGCTTCTTGAACATAACTCCAGGGGCACAGACACTGAAAGAAACAATTAGTAAATGGGACCTCTTCAAACTTAGAAGCTTCTGTAAGGCAAAGGACACAGTTGACAAGACCAAATGGCAGCCCACTGACTGGGAAAAGATTTTCACTATTTCTATATCCGACAAAGGGCTGATCTCCAAAATATACAAAGAACTCAAGAAACTAGTCAACAAAACACCAAATAACCCTATTAAAAATGGGGTGCAGAACTGAAGAAAGAATTCTCAATAGAGGAAATCAAAAAGGCTGAAAGACACTTAAGAAAATGCTCCACATCCTTAGCTATCAGGGAAATGCAAATCAAAACAACTTTGAGATACCATCTTACCCCTGCCAGAATGGCTAAAATTAGAAACACCAGTGATGACTTATGTTGGAGAGGATGTGGAGAAAGGGGAAGACTCCTCCACTGCTGGTGGGAGTGCAAACTCATACAGCCATTTTTTATATCAGTATGGCGGTTCCTCAGGAAAATGGGAATTAGTTTACCACAGGACCCAGCAATCCCCCTCTTAGGCATATACCCAAAGGAATCACATCAATGCAACAAAGACATCTGTTCAACTATGTTCATAGCAGCACTATTTGTAATAGCAAGAACCTGGAAGCAACCTAGATGCCCCTCAATTGAAGAATGGTTAATGAAGATGTGGCACATCTACACAATGGAATACTACTCTGCAGAAAAAAATAATGGTATCTTGAAATTCGCAGGCAAGTGGATGGCACTTGAAGAAACCATCCTGAATGAGGTAACCCAGTCACAAAAAGAGAAACACAGTATGTACTCACTCATATATGGATTTTAGAACTAGATCAAATGATCACCAGCCTATAATTCACATCACCAGAGGAACTAGGATACAAGTTGTATTCTAAGAGATTCCTATAAAGTCCCTCACAGAACTGGCAAGGGACAAGTCCCCCAGAGCTCAGGTAAAGTGGGGGAGGATAGCGAATGGAGAGAGAAGTAGGAGAAAATGAGGGGGAGGAGAGGAAGGCATGTGCGACCA